>NW_028190422.1:0-2494474 GCF_048542155.1 Nylanderia fulva | reverse complement strand
AACAAAATTTTTGGTGTTTAGTTTTTTCTGTTTCTATTTTTTTTCTTTTAATGTACATAATCTTTAGAAAAGGAAAAATATGTCGTAGTAACTTCAATTCTGTTTTTGTTTTCGAGGAGGTCTGCAATTCTCGAAATGTGGAAAATAATGAGAGAATAAAGTTAAAGAATACATTTAATTTTATAAAAAAAATTTTATTTTTCAAAAATTTCTTCAAAACAACTATTTCTTTCTTTAATTACAATTTTTTATTATTATATGTCATATTATAATGTTACAACTGATATCAGATGTAACATTATAATATGACATATAATAATAAAAAATTGTAATTAATACCTTATAGCTCGTCAAGTTGGCCTTCTTATTTATCACATATTTTAATTGCATACGAGTCTAATTTTATTTTGCATTATATAATTTTATTTATTTCTTATCTTCTCTTTTAGAATTGTAATTCATTCCTTTTGTAAAAAAATAATTTAATAAATAGTTATAAATTATAGAGGAACAAGGACCAATTATAAAAACCAGGCGTGGTAATTAATACGCTAATGTAGAGTGATAACTGATTAAAGAATTAATTTAATATTTTTACTCTTTAGTAGCGTATTAATTACCACGTCTCTTAATTAAGAGCCAGGCGTGGTAATTAATACGTCAATGTAGAGTAAAAATAAATAAATTTCTTTATGGCTCTTGTTTTTCTAATTTATATTTATCATTAGGGCCTTATATTTATAATATTAATAAATAGCATATTTAATAAATAGTAAATTTAATAAATAGTTAAACTTTTAATTAATAAATAGTATTATTTTTATTGAAAAGATATCCAAATATAAATATATATTTGTTTGCAGGTTTAATTTGTATTTGAAGCTATTTATTATGCTGTTTGTCGCGATGGGTATAAATTGGTCCCTGATAACAATGTCATTGTTGGCTGAAAGTATATACAATGACGTCTCGTTTACTGTTTACTTAGTAGACATTGTGCAGAATCTCTGTACCTTTATTATATTTATATGCAAAAAGAAGATCAAGATGATGTTATTAAAGCGATTTGGATGCGGTTCACACGTTCGACAGACGACTGTAACATCGACCACCACCACGTCAGAAGTGGCTATGCAAGACAATAATTCTTACGCACAGGATAACTGTCACATTAAAAGTTCACCCAGTGGAACTGAACTCTAAATTTCTATTGCAAAATATAAACGAATATTCTCTTCACTAATTATTCTTTGTATTTTCCTTATAATTATATATTTGTACAATCAACATTCTAATTTGTCTTTATTCATTAGAACAAGTTTGATTTGATTATCCTTTTGAGGATTGTAAATCAAAGAAAGAAAAAGTTTATGAATAATTATAAAAAAATAAAGAAGAACAAAAACAAAAAAAAAAAAACAAAATTTTAAAACCAAAAATAAATAATAAATAATTTTTTAAGAAAAAAAAACACCTGCTGCCAACAAGGTCTTAACATTTAAATAATAGAATAAAAATAATAAAAAATAAAGAACAAAAAAAAAATTAAAAAAAACGAAAATAAAAAATAAAAAAATATCAATAATAATTATATAAGATTATCGTAATTAGGAATATGCGTATAATGATTACACTGTTTTTACTGGGAACATTTCGTACATATACTATACTGTCAAAAATATTGCTTTGACATCTGCTGCGAATATTATTAATAATATAGGCAATCGAAAGAAAAGAATGTCTAACGCATATTTTATGTGTTATAATATCGATATAATATACCCAAATCAGTGTAATATGTGTATTGTGTTATAATATATCGGTATAATATACCCAATTAATGTAGAATTAATATAAAATAAATATTTTACTTATTAAAATTATTAGTATGTATCTACTTGCATATAAGCGCGCGCGTTAATTATATTCTAATGATAAAACTTAAATCTTAAATGGATAATTTATTAAATTTTTAAGAACAAAAGGATTAATTGTATTATATTTTAATGTTAAAATCAAGAGAATTGTTATATAGTAAAATTTTTGTGAATTTTAATGTATAATCACACACAACATAATTCGTTCTAAATATAGATTAAAACTTGGATTTGAAAAACCGGATATATAAACCAGGTAAACCGGTTTTGAAATAGTAAGTATTTTGTTTTTAGTTTATATTTAGCAGGACAAAATGCAAGAATTTGGCGACTAACGATAAACGGATGTGTTAACATAATTTCATATTTTCAAAATTTTTGTAATCTAGAAAGAACGACGAAATTGATAAAATATTGTGGAACAAATAAAATTTTTCTTACGCATGTGTAATCGATTAATTACAATTTAAAAGACATTTTTACATACGAAAATATTTAAAATAATTAAAATTTAATATAAATTTTAAAAATAGTATAACTAAAAAATTTGTTATTTGACTGTTGCTAAGATTTAATATATCTTTTCTTTTAGCAAGATTCTTAAAAATATATAATGACTTCATTTAAGCATCAAATGCCCAAAAATAACAGTTAAGGATCAGTTTCACAAATGTCAATTAACTTTAACCTCCGGTTAAACTGCATTTTATCTTTTTTTATAGTTTTTAAAAGAAACAAAGATGTAATTTAATTAAAGTGTAAAGTTCACTGATGTTTGTGAAACTGGCTTTACGAGTTTATTCTATTTCGCTGCTGGATTGGTCAATTTACGCCAGTAGAAAATTCCCCAAATGTTTTTCTGTTGTCCTTGTATACATAAATTTGTCTGTATAATTTTATATAATATATGCAATTTTATATAGTAGTAAATTATATAGGACTGTGTGTATGTGAGTTCCTCCATAAAACTATCTTCGACTCGTCGTTCTCGGTAGTTTAATTTTTTCTCTCGTGCAAATACATTTCTTGTACATATATTCTTCGCTTTTCTTAGAAAAAGAAGTCAAACTTGGATACAGTGATACATTATACGTTTTAACAAATGCAACGAGATAATTAAAAATCAATCGCGTAATCATCTACGTTAATAGTGCTAGAAAAAATTAGATTAATCCTTTGAAATTTTATCGAGAAACATAAAAAGAGAAAGATAATTTGGTTTTATTATATGTGTATATATTGTATTTAACACTTTTTATACAATTAATGTAAAAGTATGCATAAAATTAATACAGAATTTTTTAATTATTGGAAATTCGAAATCTATGTGAGATCTGATAAATTTTGATAAGTTTGACTAATTTAATTATTTAATTATTTTAAAGTGGATCCTTATATATGAATAATGTGTCAACAAAATTTCGTGTTTTTGTGTTGCACACTTTATCTGCTTATTATTTCGTTATCGAAATCTCAGCAAAATTTCACCAACAATGAAGAAAAAGGTGATAATTTGACAGTACAAAACGAGGAAGACACGGATTTTACAACAATCTATAGCAATGAAATAATAACACTGAAGTATGATATGTATGAAAAATTTGCCAACAATAATACGCAATATGATTACAATCATGAGGATGAGGACCAAATACTGATGAATTCTCACACCAATTCGACTAATGTCAGTTATAAAGAAAATTTCACGTCACAGAAAAATTATGAAAACTTGATTATACAGAACGATTCCATGTTGTACGAGGTCTTTGAAAATTTCACAGAAAGCAGTAAAAGTAACGTCGTCCCATACGAAATGTGCCACAATATTACTTGCATTCTGCTCTGCTGCCCTCTTGGCCATCGCGTGAATGGCAGTATATGCATTCCCGAAAAAACTAAGCACTTTTTCCCGTACGTTTACGCATATGTGAAAGATGCGAAGGGCAGCGAAGGTAAGACAGTGGATGAATTTTTTTCTCTGACCGTCCACAATTCGTGCGAAGGAAAGGCTCGTTACACGCTTCCCGCAGGTTATGAAAACGAGTTTATGATTTTTCCCAATGGTTCTGTCTATTTATCGCCTTATAAAGTATTTGCTAAATCGCCATTATATTGTCTCGGCGTTTTCTGGAATAAGGGAGGTGTATATCAAGTGATCTTTTGCGCAGATGTTTTTGAGGAGATTAAAGAAATGAGAAATGAGGATATAAATTGGAACGAACACATAGTATCCTATCTTGTCAGTGTCCGTATAATGTCAATGCTATTTTTGCTAACAACATTTTTGATATATGCCTTATTGCCAGAGTTTCGAAATGTACACGGGATTATATTACGCAATTATTGCGGTGCTTACTTCATCGAATATTTAATTACCAGTTTGAATTTGTTAACAGATAATAAAGAGTACTACCACATCTGTGTTGCAATTGGTACAGTATATTTAAATTATATAATTAAACAATTAATGTAGCGTGTATATATATATATATATATATATATATCATTTCGTTTAATTTCTTTTGTGATCAAACATCTACGCTTTCATTAGACTCGTGCAAGACTTCATTCCCCCCCCCCCATTCATCACGCCGCGCGGCTCGCGTGAAACTGATTCTCGTGCGAGGTATCGCAAGTGCGAAACCAAGGTCACGTGACTATTGGTCACATGACCGCAGGGCACGTGACCACTGGTCATGTGACCATCGCTCTCGCGCTTGCGAGATCTCGCACGAGAATCAGTCTCGCGGAAGCCGCGCATCTTGACAGATGGGGAGGATATACTAATCTGATCATGTGATCAGTTTTGCGCGAACTTAGCGAACGCGTACAGACGCGTGAATCTAATGGAAGCGTAGAGATATTTTGATCAAAAGATTCTTGTAGAAAATTATATTTTTTTTCTGTTAAAAATTTATATATTGAATTTTCATAAATCGCGTAATTAATAAATATATTTCTATGCATGTATTGCAATAATAATTTTATACATGTGTTGCAATTTTTAAAAATTTGTTATCAAAGAATAATATTATAACTTCGCTTTGGGTACATAATTATATTTGATTAAACTAAACAAAATGAGAAAAAAATTTATAAAGAGATACATCTATATATTATAAAATAGTTTTCAAATAATACAATAGAAATTCGGCAAATTAAAACTATGTATATATATAATAGAAATTCAATGAATTAAAATTATATACATAATGGAAATTTGAAAATTAATTTGGAAATTATTATTTAATTTAATATCAATAGTATATTATTAAATATTTAAAAACTTCTAGTGGAAGAAGTTAGAATAAATCTGTTTTTTTTTGTTTAATAAAGAAACAAAAAGATTAACTAGTGTTTTTGTATTTTAACGCATATGTTTAATGGTTGATAAGTATATTATTTATTATTATAGCTTTTATTCATTTTTTTCAGCCTTCTTTATGTACTTTTTTTCTTTGTCGGCTAATATCTGGTTAATTACGATAAGTTTTGATATGTGGCGAACATTCAGGTAAATTGCAATGTATTCCATATTATACTTGTCTCTCATTTTTATTTGTCTTTACAGAATTGCTTTATATTTTATAGTATTATACAAAACGACGTGACATAATTATTTTCTGTAACGATATAAGGGTATTTAATTTTATATGTATACTGCTTATACTAGCAACATAAAGACAGAAAAATTTGCAATATTTTGTAAGATTTTAATTAAACAAATTTTTTTTTTAATTTGTGTTGCTGTATAAGAAGATTTATTTGGCTTGATATACCCAGGTAGAAATTTTGTCTAAAAATAATCAGGACTCTATATCATATATTCTTTTAAAAATATTTCTGAAATCCAGGTAAAAAATCTAATTAGAACTTGTGTAAAGTTTGGGACACCTGAATTGTACAGACCCTATCGCAAAATCCGAGTGGGTTTAAGATTACGTCCAAAATTTGTAGAAAAATTATAAGGAGTCTAACTAGTATCTATAATTTTTTTTATATATTCGCTTTATTTGTATTATATAATTATTTCTATAAGCTAGATTATTCAATCCTGGCCCCATATATAGTTTCATATTTATTCTAATTTGGGAAAAATGTCAGTGGCAATCTAGAACTCATGCAGATTTTTCCGATTATTTTTATCCTCGGTAAAATAAATTTTTAGGGAGTATTCTGGACTTAGACAGATATTTTAAACTGAATTCTTTTACCTAGGCTCTGTTTTTAATCTCGGCAAATCGAGGCAGATTTCTACCTAGGTATTATTAGTTAGAAAAGTTAATTATATTTAAATTATAATTTGAAATAAATTAATATTTTTGAGAATTTATATTATTAAAAAACATTTTGATAGTTAATTTAAGATCAAATTTTTTGTTCAAATCGAGTTAATTTTTTAAATGTAAAAATGACATTTGAGATAATACACATTATCACATTTTTAATTTAAATAATTATAAAATATAACGTAGCCTAATAATTTGCAATATAATGTTACAAAATGTTTCTCTTTTATGTATAGTTAACTAAATAATGACAAGTAAAAATTGCAGAGGATTCAGTTCGTTACAAAGAAGCATTAGACAACGAGAGAACAAAAAATTGATATATTATTCACTCTATGCATGGGGTTGCCCCTTTATATTAGCTACTTTTTGTGTCATCATGGAGTCTGTTTCCTCTCGTCTACCAGAGATTTGGCGACCGGAATTTCAACTAGGAAGTTGCTGGTTCAATAGTAAGTAAACGTCTTTGACAGATAACTCTATTAATGCTACAGCATTTTAATATATTGTAAAAAAGAGTAAAAAAATTTATTACATATCATATTTACAGAGAAGGAAACATTGATGATATATTTTGACAATTGGAGAAGTATCTGTATTATTAGTAGCGTTTGCTTTTCCATCTCTGCGTCAATGAACATCGCACGTTACGAAAAGGAAACGAGAACTCGTCTGTCAGATTCAGACAGCAAGCAATACAATGACAATAAAAAATGGTTTGTATTCAGACATTTTTTCAGGATCAAAATTTTCTTATTATATATTTAAAGATAGTTCGATAAATAGTATATGTTATTATTATTGTAAATATATATTGCTTGCAGGTTACAGTTGTATCTAAGACTATTTATCGTGCAATTCGTCTTGCTCATCATTCAATGGGTCATAAGAGTGTTATATTTATTTAACTATATACCCGATGCCATCGGGTATTATATTGATGTGATAGATATTCCGCAGCATATTTGCACTTTTATTATATTTGTATGCAAAAAGAAAGTCATAATTATATTATTGAAACGATTCGGATGCAAGACAAATGGTGTATCATCATCGACTACTTGATTATCACGACAGAGGTGTTTATAATGTAGGAAAAGTCGAGTTCTTGCGGACAAGAAAAAAACTGTCACGCGAAAGATTTGATGGGACTGAACTCTAATGTGTAAAAAAGTTTGATCGCAGTTCAAGAATCAATAAATAATCAGCAATTTAATATAATCTTATAATTTTTCAATTGAAAATAACTTTACAGTGTTAGACATAGATATTTACGTTTTATCAAATAATTTAGTTTAAACTTTCACAGAGAAAATTTATTGTATTGATACGTATTTTTGAGTCAAATCAATGGTTATAAATCAGTCTATTGTAAAAAAATTCTTCAAACAATCTTATATAAAGATTAGGTACAGTATATTGTACTGTATTATGATATAAAGGAAGATTTTTATAAGACAAATAAATATCTAAAATATATAAAAAATATATATATATAAATGTATCAAAGAAAAGTAAAATATTTTTATTCAATTTGATATAATTCACAAATTAATTATACGAATAAATTCGTACACGATTATATTATATATCCGCATGTTATACATGTATCCACATATAATAGTAATATGTATCTACGAAAAATAAATTTAATTTGTATGAAAAATTAATTACAAGTTAAAAAAATACGTTTTATTGCCTACAAAATGTTAATTTACCAAATTTCTATTATGTATATAATTTTAATTCCCAAATTTCTTTATGTACATATTTTTAATTTCCGAACTTTTATTTCTTTTTCATTTTTTTATTTCTTTAATTAAAATAAAATTATATAAAATTATATAAAATTATTATATAACAGCAGACAATAGCGTGCGCGCAGCACGTATTTGTGTTGTCTCGTATACGTAAATGTTAAATAAGTATAATTTTATAATAGTAGATAGATAATGTGTGTGCGTGCGTGTGTGTGTTTCCTCACAAAACAATCGACGATTCGTCGTCCTTGATAGTTTCATTTCCTCTCTTGTGGAAATACGTTTTCTTGTACATTCTGCTCTCCTTTTAGAAAAAGAAGATAATATCGGTTATAGTGATGTAATATATGTTTTACTGCACCTAGCGAGATAATTAAAAATCAATCGCGTAATCGTCTACATTAATAGTAGAATAAAATCAGATCAATCTTTCGAGATTTTGTTAATAAACATAAAAACACAAAGATAATTTGATTTCATTATTGTTGTAACGGTTCACCTTTCCCGACGCCGCGGATCGGCTCGCCGGTTCCAGGATTCGGGAGGAAGGGGGAGATTCAGGCTCGCTTATTCCTTATTAACAATACTTTGGTTTATTCAAAAAGAAACAAGTAAACAAAATGATTGTTGGCATAAAGCCTAAATAGAGAAACTTACTGATTACTCGGTATAAACGAAATGTTTGTTGGCATAAAGCCCTAAATAGAGAAACTTATTGACTACTCGGTATAAACAAAATAAGGAGGCGTATAGCCTGTAGCGGTGTCCGGAAATGATTTACAAATTACCCGGTATAACTTAGAGATACGGTGTACGGAGGCGTATAGCCTATGGCAGGAAGAAACCGGAAACCGGGAAACCCGGCGTAATGACGAGAAACCCGTCACCCGGTGTATAGCAGGAAGAGACCGGAAACCGGGAAACCCGGCGTAACAACGAGAAACCCGTTGCCCGGCGTGTAGCAGGAAGAGACCGGAAACCGGGAAACCCGGCGTAACAACGAGAAACCCGTTGCCCGGCGTGTAGCAGGAAGAACCGGAAACCGGGAAACCCGGCGTAATGACGAGAAACCCGTCACCCGGCGTGTAGCAGGAAGAGACCGGAAACCGGGAAACCCGGCGTAACAACGAGAAACCCGTTGCCCGATACTAAAGGTAGGAGGCCAGAAACCGGGAAACCCGGCGTAACAACGAGAAGCCCGTTGCCTGGCTAGGAGGTCCGGAACAGGACTGGTGCCGGCTCATCCGTCGAGCCGGCTTATATACCCTGCCGGCGGTTCCCCCACTCTACCTCGAGGCTGTGGTGGGGGTAACGCCGGCGTCGTAGTGGGGCGCCTCTGGGGGTTGTAGTGGGGCGCCCCTGGGGTAGGGTGACCCGTGTATCAGTTGTGATTTTGTGCTTAGGGGCGCCTTAGGCGCCATAGCCTCAAGTGGCGGGCGGGTGATCGGCCCGCGAGGCGTTAGTAACGGCTACGCCGTTACACTACCCCCTTTCTAGACGGCGGATCGTACGGGGTCGGCCGAATCGGTCGAACCGTATTATCCACCGTCCAGTGGGGGAGGTGGCTCGGAACTTCCGAGTAGCGTGGGCGCAGTGCCACGGGACCGCCACCACGTGCCCGTCGTCAAGGGTAACCATGACGACAGGCGACGCGGGAGGCGGCCTGCGGACCTCCCGAGCTGGTGGTTGGGAGGAGGGCGCCGCCACTGCTGTGACGGCGCCCACCCCCGCCACCCTCTCGGGGAGGGCCCGGGCTGGCTGCGCCCGAGGAACGGCGGGACGCCGCGGTAGTTCGGCCCGGACTCCCCTCGGCCGTGGACCCGGCGGTGGCGGCGGCACGGTCAGCAGGATAGCCCTTCGGCGCTCCCGCTGCCCGTCCGACCGCTGGACCGAGACCCCCGGCCGAGGGAGCCGGACCGACGCCGCTGGGGCCTGGTTGACAGGCGGCCCCTTTGGCTCGTCAGCCGTTCCTTCTTCTTTTGCCCAGGTCCAGCGCGCTCTCTTTTTAGTGAGTCGAGTGAGAGGGGCGGCGATAGTGGAGAAGTCAGCGATGAATCGGCGGTACCATGACGCTACCCCCAGAAATTGCCGAACCCTGCGGAGGGTCGTGGGGGCAGGCCAATCGGTAATGGCTCGCACTTTTTCTGGGTCCGTCCGGATTCCGTGCCGATCGATAACGTGTCCGAGGTACCGAAGACTTGGCCGGCAGAAGTGACACTTTTCTGGGTTGAGGCGGAGTCGGGCGTCACGGAGGCGGCGAAAAACTTCGGCCAAGTGGCCTAGGTGCTCCTCGAAAGTACGGGACGCGACAACTATGTCGTCTAAGTAGACGAGGACGTGGGGTTCTAACTCGGGTCCTAGCACGGTGTCGAGCAGCCGTTGGAAGGTGGCCGGTGCTGAATGCAGTCCGAATGGCATGACGCGGAACTGCATCAGCCCTCTCCCTGGCACCGTGAAGGCGGTTGCGGGGCGGCTCTCCGGAGTTAGTGGCACTTGCCAATACCCGCTGCGTAGGTCCAACGTGGACAAGTAGTGTGCGCCTCGTAGCTTATCTAAGGTGGCGGCAATGTGAGGCAGCGGGTATGCATCTTTTTCTGAGGCCGCGTTTAATCGGCGGAAGTCTATACAAAATCGGTAGGTCCCGTCTTTCTTCTTTGCCAGCACTATCGGAGAGCTCCAGGCGCTGGTGGAGGGCTCGATGACTCCTTCGGCTTCCATCTTTTGGACCTCTTGGTCGATCACGGCTTGCATGGCCGGATTACGGGGCCGATATCGTTGTTTAATGGGCGGCCCCGGTTTTAGCCGAATTTGGTGTGTGGCTTTGTCGGTCGGGCCGCGGACCGATTCGAACTTTGGAAGTTCGTTATTTAGAAAGGCCTGTAGCCTTAGCGCCTCGCTGGTAGTTCCTGGGCTGATACTGGCTGTCGCGATTCCATCTTTGGTTGTTGTCTCGGTGACAGGTCTGGGCGGCGGGCGCAGCTCGACTCCTAATTTCGCCCAGAGGTCTATGCCTATTAGTACGGCGTTGTCTAGTTGTGGTAGTACGGAGAAGCGGTGGCGGTACGATTTTCCTGGTAACCTGACCGTTGCTTCGATGGTCTCGGCAATGGGGACTTGCGTCCCGTCGGCCAGGCGTATCTGGGCTGCCTTGAGATCTGGGCTAGACGGTGTGCGGTTGATTCGGCGGGCCGTTTCAGCGTTTACAAATGAGATCTCTGAGCCGGAATCGAGGAGGCCCCACAAATGTTGTCCGGCGATCTGGATCCGGAGGTGCGGTCTCGGGTTGTATTTTAGGTCGAGTCGGGCTGGACGACGGCCGCGACGTCTCCGGCCCGCACCCCGTTTCCCGTCGGGGGGTGGCAGTCACGGGTGAGGACCCCGTCCTTGCCACATCTCGAGCAGAATTTCTTCGGAGGTCGCTGGCAGTGCAGGCGTGTATGTCCTCGTTGCTTGCACCTCCAGCAACATTCCTCCCGACTGTAGACCGCGGAAGCTACGACCGGGGTGTGGCTTTGCGGCACGTCCCTTCGTCGTTCCTGTCTTCGGCGGTCGGCCTCTTCGTATTCGGTGGCTCGGATGCTCAGATCCCCGACGCTGAGCACGTCCGCCCGACGGATGTACAATTGGTACTCCGGATCCATGTTTTCGTAGAGCTGTTCCAGTTGGTCTAGGGGTGAATATCCCCCGGCGCGCCGCATCATGGTCAGGACCTCGGTGGCGTACTTTTGGAAGGACTCTTTAGGGCGTTGTTGACGTCCCTGGATCGTCCTTTTCATCTGTCTCTCATACCCGCTTGGCAGGTATTGCTGGCGGACAGCTTGGCGAAAGTCGGCCCAGCTGGCTATGGTATCGCGGATGTTGCGATACCACAGCAGGGCGTCTCCCCGTAAGAGTTCGGGTAGCCCTAACAGCATCTGGGCGTCGGTGTAGCCGTAGCCCAGGCACAGCTCTTCCGTACGCTCGAGGAATGCCAGGGGGTCCTTGCCCTCGAAGTGGCACCCCCATTTTCGGATCTGGTCCATGATCCTGGCTGGTTCAACAGGTGTCGGGGTGGTAGCTTCTTCGTCTTTGGTTGGGCTTCCGGTGGCCATTTCGACGTTGATAGTGGGCACAGGTAGGTGAGTTCGAAATAGCGCGGGGTTTTGCCCGACAAATCGGCGGAGGCGTCGGCGGACCTCGTCTAAAGTTCCTTGGCTATCGATTCCGTGTCTTTTGGCCAAGGCAATAGCTTCGGTTTTTGATAATTGATTTACCCACGCGGGCATCTGGATAGGCTTAAGCGAGTCGGGATCTCCACTGGGCAGGTCCCTGTTCGGGCGCCATGTAACGGTTCACCTTTCCCGACGCCGCGGATCGGCTCGCCGGTTCCAGGATTCGGGAGGAAGGGGGAGATTCAGGCTCGCTTATTCCTTATTAACAATACTTTGGTTTATTCAAAAAGAAACAAGTAAACAAAATGATTGTTGGCATAAAGCCTAAATAGAGAAACTTACTGATTACTCGGTATAAACGAAATGTTTGTTGGCATAAAGCCCTAAATAGAGAAACTTATTGACTACTCGGTATAAACAAAATAAGGAGGCGTATAGCCTATAGCGGTGTCCGGAAATGATTTACAAATTACCCGGTATAACTTAGAGATACGGTGTACGGAGGCGTATAGCCTATGGCAGGAAGAAACCGGAAACCGGGAAACCCGGCGTAATGACGAGAAACCCGTCACCCGGTGTATAGCAGGAAGAGACCGGAAACCGGGAAACCCGGCGTAACAACGAGAAACCCGTTGCCCGGCGTGTAGCAGGAAGAGACCGGAAACCGGGAAACCCGGCGTAACAACGAGAAACCCGTTGCCCGGCGTGTAGCAGGAAGAACCGGAAACCGGGAAACCCGGCGTAATGACGAGAAACCCGTCACCCGGCGTGTAGCAGGAAGAGACCGGAAACCGGGAAACCCGGCGTAACAACGAGAAACCCGTTGCCCGATACTAAAGGTAGGAGGCCAGAAACCGGGAAACCCGGCGTAACAACGAGAAGCCCGTTGCCTGGCTAGGAGGTCCGGAACAGGACTGGTGCCGGCTCATCCGTCGAGCCGGCTTATATACCCTGCCGGCGGTTCCCCCACTCTACCTCGAGGCTGTGGTGGGGGTAACGCCGGCGTCGTAGTGGGGCGCCTCTGGGGGTTGTAGTGGGGCGCCCCTGGGGTAGGGTGACCCGTGTATCAGTTGTGATTTTGTGCTTAGGGGCGCCTTAGGCGCCATAGCCTCAAGTGGCGGGCGGGTGATCGGCCCGCGAGGCGTTAGTAACGGCTACGCCGTTACATTGTATTCAACATTTTTCTTTAATGCAGTTAATATAAAAGCTAAGTTATGCATAAATTTTATACAGAATTTATTAAATTCTTGGAAATTTGAAATCCGTATGTGAGAACTGATGAATACTGATAAGTTTGAATGACTTAATTATTTAAATAATTAAATTTAATTATTTAATTAAAAGTAGCTCCGATGGCGCTGATGCTATTTAATTTTTCACTCCCAACTTTTGCCGAGAAAAAAATATCTTTTACAAAAATTTCATTGATTTCTTCAAAATCAATAATTGAAACTAATAATTACTAAAATGTAAATCATATTAGAGAAAATAATAATCAAAACCGAATTATTGTGATCATAAAAATCTAAAATTTTAATTATTTAAGTATTAATGTTACAATAATTTTATGATGATATATTTATATAATTAAGTTATAAATATTATATTAATATTGTGAATTCTTATTACAATTTACAATATTATAAATAAACATATTTTTATTTGATATATACATATATTAACAATTTATAATAATTTCAGTAATTTTGTAACAGCTTTCTACAGTTCTACATATATTGTTAAATTGAAAATAATATCAGCCTACAATTAACAATATTATAAATATTTATTTAAAAAATGTAACATAATCTTATTTGAATATGAAAAAGAAACGAGACAAAATAATATGCTTTTGCTACAAAATCCGAAAATATGTGAATTATAATTATTAATCTAAAACATAAAGATCAACATAAATAAACATGACTTTAATTTTCGAATAAAATTAAAGATCGGTCATATCAGTGTAACTTTATGTTCGTCCGGAAGAAATCATTTTCTCCTGTATGACTATTTCTTTTTACGTGGTAATAATGCTCGACAGTGTTGCACTGGATCCGTGTCAAACTTTTAGCTACAAACCGCAGCCGAATCGTTTGAATAACATACGCTTGATTCTTTTTTTACACACAAATATGATAAAGACGCATAGACTCTGCATAAAGTCCAGCAAATGAATAACATACCAGTAGTAAATTGATTGATTTTTAGTTAATTCACCCACTGCGATAATGAGCCATTCTATGCCTATTACCATAAACCGCACGATAAATAGCTGCAGATATAGATTAAACCTGCAAACAAATATATAATTTTCATAGTTCTTGTGATAATATATGATGTATAAAATTAAATTGATGTATAAGCCTTAAGAAATTTTTGAAAGTGTTTAAAATTTGTATTTTTGTGAAATAAATGTGCATTCTTTAATTTGATTTTCGTTATTAATTGTCATGTTATTTAGAATTGTATAGATTTTTGAAAGAACACGTAAAATGATATATTCTCGAAAATATTACAAAATAAAAAAATAAATCGGCGAATAGAAAAAATATCATCTGCAAATGACAAACTATGACCAGTATTCATAAAAATTTAATTGATGTATAAACCTTAAGAAATTTTTGAAAGTGTTTAAAATTTTTATTTTTGTGAAATACAGGTCATTAATTAGATGTTCGTTATTAATTGTCATTTTGTTTAGATTTGCATAGATTTTCGAAGAAACATGTTTTGTGATATATTCTTGAAAATATTACAAAACAAGTAAATCGGCGAATAGAAAAAATGTCATCTGCAAATTACAATTTATTGCCAGTATTCATAATCTGAATTTATATTTAATATCGTTTTAAATTTGATTTTGACTTAAAATTCCATTCAACCAATCAAGTTCGGACTTAAAATTAAATTGTACGATCGGACTATTAATTATTAATATCAGCCTATTTTTCTCTTTTATAAAAAAAGAATGCGAAGCAATCAATTATGCGACGCTGTTTGCATAAATGTTTATAAAAGTAGCATAAATTTTATTAATATAATAAATTATCATATCTCAGTACAACAATATCTGAATACATACCATTTTTTATTATTGTTATAGCACTTGCTTTCCGAATCGTTCAGACGATGACCTGTATCCTTTTTTAAACGTTCAATTTTTAATGCCGTAAAAATAAATAAACAAATGCTACTGATGATGCACATATTTTCGAGTCCATAATAATACAAGTAATACGGACCATTCTCTGTAAGTATAAAATATTATGAGTTTTTATACCGTTTTTCACAATACTAGCATGCTATAGCATTAATAGTTATCTTACTTACCATTGAACCAGCAATCTCCTAAATGAAATTCCGGTCGCAAAATCGGTGGTACATTTACATACGCGGAAAGAATATCCATGCTGACACATAAAAAAGCAAGCATAAAGGGACATCCCCACGCAAAGATCGTATAATATATCAACTTTCTGTTTTCTCGTGTGACGTTTCTTCGTAACGAACTGAATCCTCTGCAATTTACACAACATATTTAACAAACAATAGATAAAAGAAATCAGAATGTGAAAACGTTTAAATAATGTGTCTTTGATCAAGTCATTATATCATACTATAGAGTAAAGATTCAGCTTGAAGAATCTATTCTTAAAATTGCTGTACGATAATTTTTAAGGATGTTATGCACGATTAAAGTGAAAATGACATTTTCTCTTCAATTTGCGATAACTTCATATGTAAAGATCGACATTTAAAAAAAAACAATTTTGCAGAAAAAACTTTAGTCTGTAACATGGAAGTGTCAAGAAATTTATCAAATTTATTTGTGTCTGCGACACGTCTACAAAGTGAGAAAAAATTTTCCATTTCGTTATGTTTCTCGTTTTTCGTATATAAAAAATATTAGAATTAAAGAGAATGAAAAAAGCTGTATAATCATTGAAAGAGATTTTAAGATTTAAATCTCTTTTTTAAATTTTAAATTCTCATTATTCGAAACAAAGTTACAACTATTTAAAATTTGTTTATTTTTGGACTATTGTTCTTTTTTGATGCTTTAATTATTTTAAGGCGTATATTTACATAACTCTTATGCAGACACGACAATGGTACTTTAAATTGTTATTAACTTTTGAGAGACGAATTTTTATTACAAAATCTATTTCTATATTTTGTAAAAAATTATCGTGTATTGCTTTATTTTATAAATTAAAAAAGAAAAACGTCAAATCAAAATATTATTGCATTATATCAAATAATTAGATTCCGTTATTATATTTTATACACATTTAAATTAAATATATAATATGCTTATTATATCTAATACACTATTTTTACTTTTAAAAAAATAACCGTTTAAAAATCTGTAATCAATTAATAAAAATATCCATGAAAACTATATTTATTTTAAATTATAATTTGAACCTATTCTATCTTCATACTCTAACTTATAATGTCCAAAGTCAAATATAGTTGTTTTTGCACGTACCAATACAATAATATATAAAAAAATTTGATTAATACGAAATTTTACATATTATATATTCTCTATTTTTATCTTTAAACCGATATATGTAAAATTAAAAAGAAAAAATTTCATAAAGATAAATGTAAGACAAGTGTTAAAAATAAGAGAGTAGTAATAATATAGAATATTTTCCAAATTTACCTGAATGTGCACCACATATCAAAGCTTATTATATTTAGCCAAAAGAATCCCGCCAGAAAACAAAAATATCTTATAAAGGCTGTAAAAATGAATAAAATTAAAGGCAGTAATAATTAGAAATAAATAATAGTATACAATATTATTAATATAAATATAAATGTATAATATGTAATTTGCTCTTATAGTTAAAAAATAAATAAGCAGCAGGTAATATGCCAAAAAGCAACACAAAGTATAATTTGGTTGCAAATGTAACTTTATTTAATTAAAACTTATTTTATTAAATAAGGGAACTTCGTATTTGCGACCTTATTAATTTGTGTTGCTCTTTTGACTTATTTCTTACTCCTTATTTATTTTTATATTATTAATAAATAATAATATATTATATAATAAAATATATATAATAAATATTATTATTAATTAGATAATAATATATTATACATATTTATCATTGCTCGTTAAAATTACAAGATCTTAAATTTATCAGATTTACGCTTTTCCATTAATATAGATTTACTTTAACTTACTACAGTTTACTACACTAAATTATATAGTAATATTTACTTAATAAATACTGCTAATATCAAATTAAACATGTTTAAATCAATATGTAATCTTGCAAAATTCTAAAACGCAAAAGAATATATCTATTTGAGATAAATAACTTATATTATTTATATATTAAAATGCAATTTAATAAAATTTAAATGCTATTCACTGTTTTGCATTTTTTAGATTTTAACAAATAATATATTCAGATAACATTTAAAATTATTAATTAATATTTAGTTTGCAAATTTAATGTGCAAATTTAATACCTATGCAATATTTAATATACAATAAAAATCTGACAAATATATATACGTTATACTAATTGCATAGTCTTATGAATTAGATATATACTCTACCTATTGTAACGCAGACGGGATATAGTACATCATTCGAATTGATAAAAAAATCCACAGTGTCAAATCCGTATGCAACAGACAAGGCACCGCTGTAATTGCACAACATTAAGCCTTGTACATTTCGGAGTTCTGGCATAATAGAATACACCAGAAATACTGATCCCAAAAATAATATAGATACAATATCGGCACTTATGTTAATAATTTCATTGTCAGAAATCAAGGACTTTTTATCAATTATGTCCTTGATCTTGTCATATGTTTTGGAACAGATGCTTACTTCGAACTCACTTCCGTCGACGACAGCGAGACAATATGATGTCGATTCCACAAATATTTTAGAATAAGTTAAATATATAGAACCGTTGGTAAAAATCTTATAATCGTACTGAAAACCTTCGAAAAGCAGAACGTGATTATCCTGGCACGAATCATAAATGGCCAGATTAAACAATTCGTTTATTCTCTTTTCGCTCTGCGTCGAATCGTTCGTGTATACTTTTGGAAAAATGTATTCAATTTCTTCAGGAATGCACTCATCAAACAGACGATCGCCAAGAGAACAGCAGAGCCGAATGCAAGTATCATTATAACACATTTCGTTTGGGACGATGTTAGTTTTGTTAGCATCTTTGCTAAAATTTTTGAGGACTTCAAGTGACATGGAATCATTCTTTTCAATTACATTTTCATAAACTTCCTGCGGCGTGAAATTCCTTTTATGATTGACATTTGTCAAATTCGTGTTAGATTTTATCGATTTTTGCTCATCATCTTTATTCTGCATTGAATGCTTGTAACGTTTATGTTGAATCAAATCATTATCCTCGCGTTTATTATTCATATGAAATTCATGCTGCATTTTGTCATTTTGTGTATTGTTCATCAAATTTTTATGCAAATTATGTCGGAATGTTATTATCTCGTATCGCATCGTCAAATTATCATTTCTGTTGGTAAAACTTTGCTGCGATTTCGATAACGAAATAACGAAAAGAAGCACGAAACACACCAATGCAAACTTTTTTCCACTCATTATGTCACATAAAAATATAGTTTAGAATAACGAGATAATCAAATTTAGTGTTCATATAATTTTTCATGTAAGTTTTAAATTCGCAATAATTAAAACATGTCACATTAAATTTATGCTTTGCTGTTCTATTAGTTTCAATAAAATGTGTCAAGTGCAAAATATAATAAAATAAAATTATCTTATTTTGTTTCTCAGCAAAATCTCGAAATGTCGATTTGATTTTGGCACCATTACTATTATTATTGGTGATTGCACGTCTTGAATTTTAATTATCTCATTAGATAAAGTCAGTACTATATCACTGTATTCGGCTTTTTCTCGTTAGAAGAATGCACAAGATACATGTTTCTGCGCGGGAGAGAAGCTGAGACTACCAAGCACGACGAGTCGTCGATAGCTTTGCAAGAAGCTGTCCGTCTACTATACCACTGACGAGGTACTGTTACGTCAGTGCTGGTATCATGATAAAGGTACGTTTCAGGTAACTCTAAGTAACACCACTGTAAAATTTTCAAAAAATCGATTTTTTTTTTGGGCTTAAAAAATCCTTTGAACCCTGTAGAATACGAGGAAAAAACTTTTATACGTGAAACTAATTTTTTTCATCGAAATTCCGAGCTATGTACTGAACGAGTCGGGCGACTCCGAAACGGCTACCTGCTCCGGGTGGAAACCTGTCGAGAGAGTAGTGCATAATACCTTGCTTATTGATTTCTAAGTTATGTGAGACACTACTAGATGTCTCTAGAGGTAGTTTTAGAAGCATTTTCATATAGAAACACGTGTTTACGCGTCAGTATTGCATTATTTCGTGTACGAAACACATGATTTTCCCTCTTGTAATCAATAACCGTCGTTTATTGTTGTACGTGTGCGCTTCGAGTTGAGCAGTTTTTGTGTAATTTCGGAGTGTTAGCAAAATGAGTGATAAAAAAAAAATGTATTTGCGACAAAAAGGCACAAAAGAATTGCATTCAACGCGGCGTCGAAGCAACAGTGTCGAAAAGACGACCGAAGAACAGATTCGAGATTGAAGGTGACGCGGAAGGCGTGAGTGCGTCTGCCAAGAAGTTGAAAACTAGTGAAGATTTTGACGTAAATTATGACTTCAGGTACAGAATTATAAATTTTTTGGCAGTTTTTGCTGTGATTTCACAACATGTGAAGTGTAAAAACTGTAATTCCGATATTACTTTTCGTGAAAGAGATCCTCGTGGCTTAGGCTTCAAAATAGTTATCGCTTGTCCTAATTGCCCGGAAGTTGTAATTCCTAGTTGTAAATATATACGAAACGCATACGAAATAAATCGTCGAATCGTTCTAGCTATGCGATTAATAGGAGTTGGACTAAATGGAATTATAAAGTTTTGTGCTTTCATGGAATTACCACGTCCAATATTCCAATCTTTTTACGATAAATTAGTGAGTATGATTTCAATCGCAACATCAGCAGTAAAAGATTCCAGTTTGAAAAAAGCAGCACAAAAAGAGAAGAAAATGACTGAAGAACATGGACAATCTGCAGGAATAACGGTTTCCGGTGATGGTTCTTGGAGAAAACGCGGATTTTCTTCGCTTTTTGGGATCACGTCATTGATTGGTTGGTTTTCTGGGCAAATTGTCGATGTTGAGGTAAAATCTAAATATTGTAAAAGTTGCGAACAGTGGAAGAAAAAATTGGACACTTGTGACTATGACGAATGGTATAAAACGCACGCCGATGTATGTAAAGCGAACCACGAAGGATCATCGGGAAAAATGGAAGTTGACGCAGTCATCGAGATGTTCCATCGCTCAAAAGATTTGCACGATCTCAAATATTCAAGCTACATCGGGGATGGTGATAGCAAAACATTTAAAGGTATTATCGACTCTGAACCGTATGAAGATTTAGTAGTACAGAAGAAAGAATGCATCTCGCACGTACAGAAAAGAATGGGAACGCGACTTCGTAATCTTAAAAAATCATCGAAAAACCTCGGAGGAAAAGGAAAATTAAGTGCCAAATTAATAGACGAGCTGACTATTTATTATGGTTTGGCCATTCGTCAGAACCCAACATCCTTAGATGACATGAAAAATGAAATTTGGGCGACCTTATTTCATAAGTTATCAACTGACGAAAATCCGCAACACGAGAAGTGCTCGAAATCTTGGTGCAATTGGAAGAAGGCGCAAGAAGCAGATACCTTGGACACTTTCCGTCACAAGTCACCGCTTTCCGAGGAAGTTTACGAAGCCATAAAACCTATTTATGAAGATATGAGTCGGGACGAGTTACTAAACCGTTGCCTGGGCGGTTACACGCAAAATAGTAACGAAAGTTTTAATGCGACAGTGTGGAATTTGGCTCCTAAATCGTATTCAAGCGGCAAGACAGTCCTAAATATAGCAGCGGATATCGCTACATGCGTCTTTAATGATGGAATAACTAATATTTTACGTATTATGCAGCTTCTGGAAATGGAAATTGGCGTCGAAGCATATAATTTTTGCATCGAATCCGATGCAAAACGAATCAAGCACGCAGAGGCACAATTATCAGATGCGGCAAAAAAAGCGCGCTCTGGCATAACATCTGCGAGGAAAGAAATGGAGGACGAATATTCCAACTTAGAAGGGCAGCTTTACGGTGCTGGGATTGCAGACTAATGGTAAAAATTTTTTTTGAGTCGAATTTTAAATTTTTTCATGTTCATAATACAACTCCAAACTTTAAACGCGTTTTTCTCGAAACACGTTTTTTCAACGCGGCAAGCAGTATAACTCTAACAATTTTTAATATTTTCACTTGAATTTTTTACTGTACATTCAAAACAACATTTCGAAGTACAATACGTATAAAATTTTTGATACGTTGCTCTAAACATTTTTTATTGCCAAATAATGTCACTTTTTTTTGTCGAAAAATGAACGACTTTATTCAAATGCTCGCCAATCACTCAAAAATCAATATTTCTAAAATCCCATACGTATTGTACTAGATATACCATTGAAGATCATGAGGAATTTTTTTATTTGTTCTAGGTTCAAATTTCCAACGGCTACACTGCTTGCCGCAGACCCTTTTATTTTAAAGGAGCATCGGGAATATGACTGCCATTCCGCCATTTTGTAATATTATTTTATGAAAAAATTTTTACAAGTACTTCAATATATGCTTATTAACTTCACGGAGTATTAATACTTTATTTCATTTCCTTTCATTAAAAAAAAAATGTCGAAAAAGTGCAATTTTTTGGGCCGTTACAGTGGTGTTACCTCGCTACGCATTTTAAATATGTCTGGAACAGTATGTAATTTTATGTTATATCATTCTTACAAAAACAGTGCCGTATCTGTTGTATTTTCACGGGATCAGAACTGTCTGTCTAATTATTATCATTTGCTTATCCATCTCTGCGGCACTGAACATCAAACGCAACGAAAAGGATACAAATCTTCGTCTATCAGATTTGGAAAGCAAGCGATATAATGACAATAAGGAATGGTGAGTATTCTGACATTTTTGTAACACTTAGTGAAAATCTTTTATTATCTTAATGAGATTTAAGCAGACATATTTATGTCAATGTCTCTGCCGACAATATCTCATACTTGCTTGATTCGCATTCCAATTGAAGAGAGCAGGCATTTTCACTGTTCTTATTGTTTTTTTTATTTTGTTATGTATAATTATATAATCTATAAGAAAAGAAAAACATTTATTGCTTTAACGTGAATCGTATCTTTTCAAAATAGTCGGTAATTTTCGAAATGTCGCAATACATAGTGAAAATAAAGTTAATAAATATGCATTTATTTTATAAAGAAAATTACATTTTTAAAAAATTTATTTAAACTACTGTTTCTTTTTTCCCTTTTTTTAAAGATTGTATATAATTCATTCTTTTATTTTTCAATTTTATATTTTGATATATAAAATTTATTATTTTTATTGAAAGATGACTAAATATTAATATATATTTGTTTGCAAATTTAATCTATATATGAAATTTTTTATCGCGTTATATATCATAATGGCCATAAATTGAATCGTGTATACAATATCATGGATACTTAATTCTCCACTAAAATACTCTAGTTATTTTATTTCTTTGTTGTTTACTGTGCAGAATTTCTGCGCTTTTATCGTATTTGTATGGAAAAAGAAGATTAAGTTGATGATATTAAAACGACTCAGAATGCGGGATGAATGAATCGTGGACTTGACTACCATGTCAAAGCTGCAGAAAAGGTCGAATTCTTGCAGAGAAGAAAATTGTCACGCGAAAGTTTCGTTTGATGAGATTAAATTCTAATAATGCAGTTATGTTAAAAAAAAGTTTTATCGCAAATCAGGCACCAACGAACAATCAGCAATTTAATATAATTATATTAAAACAGAAATAACTTTACCGTTTCATATTTTGATGTTAACGTTTCTTTATATAAAAGATTTAGTTTAAAATCTTATATAGAAAATTTATCTTAATTTACATATTATTGAATCAAATCAATGATTGCAATACTGTGAAAGACGTAGAAGTGCAAACTGGATTTGCGTAAAATTACACAGTTTCCATCTTAATAAACATATTATGTTGTATAAAGCGCAGTTAAAGAATAAAGCATAAAAAAATTTTCCTGATGTCCGTACCTGAATAATTATTTTCTGAGATAGATTCTTTGATTACATCATACATTTACACCAATATAAATATATAATGTAGATGAAAAACTTTTCATTATTTACTCATTGACTTCATCGTTGTTTTTAAATACTTTAATATTTTTGAAAATATATGTAATAGTTTTATTGATTAAAGATTAATGTTTTAAGCGATTAAACGTGTTGGATAACATCAATTAATTCATCTATCATGAACAGAAGTTTATTAATATTTTTTCTTACACCTTGTATACATGATTTCGCGATAAATAAATTGCCTTCCAACATTATCAACAATTTGTTATTCACGATACATTCTTGTTTGAATGATCGTATTTGTGCTTCTCATGTAATTTTCTCATATGCATGTTGAAAATGAATTAATAAAATATGCATAGTCTATTTAACGCAATTACTACCTTTATTTCAATCGAATATCTCTTTGCATGTCGAATTCAGATTGACAAATGTTTTTTAAAAGAAAGATAAAAATTATTTAAATTAAGAATTATAATAAATACATAATAAAATTCGGCGAATTAAAATTATTATTGCACAGCGTTTCGAAATCGTTCTATTTTGTTAATGCATATGAAGCACTTTAATAATTCGGAAAGATTGCTTCCGGGCTTTGCGTAAGATATAATAACTTCTTTTGTGTACAAAAATTTTGTTTGTCAAATTTTTATTATGTATGCACATAATTTTAATTTCCGTATTTTTATTTCTTTTCTATTTTTTTATTTTTTTAATTAAATAAAATTAAAATAATCATCATATAATATGTATATAGTTATTAGTAGGCTTCGGATTATATGCAAATTGCATATTTTTTATTTTTGCATATTCTACAAGAAGATTAATAATGTGAATAAATTATAATTTTTTTAATTAATAAACATTAATGAGTTAAAACTATTATTTTTTCACATTATCAATGCTGTCATAGAATGTGCAAAAAGTAACAATTATGCAATTTGCATATAATTCGAAGTCTAGTTCTTAATGTATAATTTGATAACAGTATACTGACAGTGTGTGCGTGTGTGTGTGTGTGTAAGTGTGTGTGTGTGTATGTGTATGAGTGGGTGTGTTTATGACTGTTTGTGTGTGTGTTTCCTAGAATTAAAATTATTATTGCACAGCGTTTCGAAATCGTTCCATTTTGTCAATCGTATGAAAACTTTAATAATTAGATAGAACAATTCCTTCCGGGCTTTGCGCAAGAATTAATAACTTATATTGTGTACATAATTTCTTTCGTCAAATTTATATTATGCACATAATTTTAATTCCCGAGTTTTTATTTACTTTATTTTTTCATTTTAATTAAATAATATTGAATAAAATCATTATATGAAAGCAAATCGTCATGGATTATGTTTCCGAGTATATACCAAAAAACTTAAGATCATATTTCGAAGTTGGTGCATATTGCTGGTATCACTGACGAGGTATAGTACCTCGTAAGTAACTATACTATATAGGACTATACACATATAGCTTTTACATACTATATACAAAAAAAATAAAAAAAATCATTGAAACTACTACTGACGATAGATCGACCAATCCAGCAGCAAAATAAAAAATATTCTTGACTGGTTTTTAGATATTGAATGCTTAAATGAAGAGTCTTTATATTTCTAAGAATACCTCAAAACAGAAATAAATTGATACGCAGCAAAAGTCAAATAATAAAAATTTTGTAGTTATTAATTATTTTTGAAATGTATATTAAATTGTAATTATTTTATTCGTTTAAATACTTCTATATAAAAATTTGTTTTGAATAATTAATCGATAACGCATGCGTTAGAAAAATTTTATTTATTTCACAAATTTATTAATCCCATTTGTTGTCTTTAAACAACAAAAAAATTATTAAAGAAGAAAATTATGTTGAATATATCAGTTTATCTTTATTCGCCAAATCTTATACATTATCATATTGAATATAATGCTTGCACACATAAAGTAAAAACAAAACCTATTCCAAAACCGGTTTATATTTGACATGCATAACAATGAGAGTTATATCATGATCATTTATTTGATTAGAAATTAAAAATAGCGGTAAATCCGATGGCGCTGATGCTATTTAATTTTTCACTCCCAACTTTTACAGAGGAAAAAAACATTTCACAAAAATTACATTGATTTTTTTAAAGTCAATAATTGAAACTAATAATAACTATAATGTAAATTATATTAGAAAAAATAGTAAGCTATACCGAATTATTGAGATCATATAAAATTTAACATTTCAATTATTTAAGTATTTATGTTACAATAATCTCATAATAAAATATTTAATTAAGTTATATATATTATACTAATTATATATTATATTATAAATTTTTATTATAATTCATAATATTAATAAATGAACATATATTTATTTGACATTTGTATAATAACAACTTATAGTAATTTCATTCAAATTTTGTAGCAGCTTTCTAAATTTCTACTAATATTCCAAATATAAAAATAGTATTAGCCTACAATTAACAATATTATAAATAATTATGCAAAGGAATGTAACATAATCTCATTTAAATTTGAAAAAGAAACGAGACAAAATAATATGCTTTTGCTACAAAATCAGAAAATATGTATGAATTATAATTATTGATCTTAACTATAAAGAACAACATAAAAAAACATGATTTCCATTTTCAAATAAAAATTAAACATCGGTTAAATCAGTGTGACTTGCTCGTCCGGAAAAACTCATCTTCTCCTGTATGACTATTTCTTTTGACGTGGTAATAATGCTCGAAAATGTTGCATTCGATCCGTGTCAAGCATTTGGCGACAAACCGAAGCCGAATCGCTTGAATAACATAAGCTTGATCCTTTTTTTACACACAAATATGATAAAGACGCATAGACTGTGCATAATAGCCACGAAATTAGTATCATACCATAGAATGTATAAAATTAGTAAACCTTTAGGTAATAACGCTGTTATCATTAGCCATTCTATGCCCATTAAGATAAATAGCACGATAAATAGCTGCAGATATAGATTAAACCTGCAAACAAATATATAATTTTCATAGTTCTTATGAATATATATGATGAATAAAATTTAATTGATGTATAAACCTTAAGAAATTTTTGAAAGTGTTTAAAATTTGTATTTTTGTGAAATAAAAGTGCATTCTTTAATTTGATTTTTGTTATTAATTATCATGTTATTTAGAATTGTATAGACTTTTGAAAGAACACGTAAAATAATATATTTTCGAAAATATTACAAAATAAAAAAGTAAATCGGCGAATAGCAAAGATATCATCTGCAAATGACAATCTATGACCAGTATTCATAATCTGAATTTATATTTAATATCGTTTTAAATCTGATCTTGACTTAAAATTCCATTCAACCAATGAAGCTCGAACTTAAAATTAAATACACTATCGGACTATATTAAATTTATTAATAAAATAGATTATCATATCTCAATACAACGATATCTGAGTACATACCATTTTTTATTATCGTTAAAGCATTTATTCTCCGAATCTTTCAGACAAGGACTCGATTCCTTTTTGAAACGCTGAATTTTTAATGCCGTATAAATAGATAAACAAATGCTACTGATTACGCACATACTACTGAGGCCATGAAAATACAACAAATACGAATCAATCTCTGCAAGTATAAATCATCATGTTGTTATGCTTTTTTTCATCATACTAGAATACTAAAGCATTATCTTCACTTACCAGAAAACCAGCAATGCAAATAAAATTCCGGTCGCAAAATCGGTGGTACATTTACATACGCAGAAAGAATATCCATGCTGACACATAAAATAGCAAGCATAAAGGGACATCCCCACGCAAAGGTCGTATAATATATCAACTTTCTTTTTTCTCGTTGTCTGACGTTTCTTCGTAACGAACTGAATCCTCTGCAATTTACACAACATATTTAACAAACAATAAATAAAAGAAATCAGAATGTGAAAACGTTTAAATAATGTGTTTTTGATCAAGTCACTATATCATACTATAGAGCAAAGATTCAGCTTGAAGAATCTATTCTTAAAACTGCTGTACGATAATTTTTAAGGATGTTATACACGATTAAAGTGAAAATGACACTTTTTCTTCAATTTGCGATAACTTTATATGTAAAGATCGATATTTAAAAAAAAACAATTTTGCAGAAAAAACTTTAGTCTGTAACATGGAAGTGTCAAGAAATTTTTCAAATTTATTTGTGCATGCGACACGTCTACAAAATGAGAAAAAATTTTCCATTTCGTTATGTTTCTCGTTTTTCGTATATAAAAAATATTAAAAATGAAGAGAATGAAAAAAGCTGTATAATCATTGAAAGAGATTTTAAGATTTAAATCTGTTTTTTAAATTTTAAATTCTCATTATTCGAAACAAAGTTACAACTATTTAAAATTTGCCTATTTTTGGACAATTGTTTTTTTTTGATGCTTTAATTATTTTAAGGCGTATATTTACATAACTCTTATGCAGACACGACAATGCTACTTTAAATTGTTATTAAATTTTGAGAGACGAATTTTTATTAAAAAATCTATTTCTATATTTTGTAAAAAATTATCGTGTATTGCTTTATTTTATAAATTAAAAGAGAAAAACCTCAAATCAAAATATTATTGCATTATATCAAATAATTAGATTCCGTTATAACATTTTATACATATTTAAAAATATATAATATGCTTATTATATCTAATACACTATTTTTACTTTTAAAAAATAACCGTTTAAAAATCTGTAATCACTTAATAAAAATATCCAAAAAAACTATTTATTTCAAATTATAATTTAAAAGATGTTAAAAACTGTGAACTCACCAGATGATAATTAAAAAATGGTAGTAATTTAATGAACCAACTGTGGCAAATTAAGTGATTTTTATTTAATATTCACGACGTTTCGGCCATGGGTTTCGGATATAGTTAATTGTTTCACATCATATCTTGTCACATTCTAAAATCAAAAATTAAGGTTTTTTAAAAAAAGTTATGTTTTAGCACTTGATAAGGGCCTAAACCCATGGCCGAAACGTCGTGAATATTAAATAAAGATCACTTAATTTGCCAGAGTTGGTTGATTAAATTACTATCATTTTATAATTTAAATCTATTATCTTTATACTCTAACTTACAATGTCCTAAATATAATTGTTTTATTATTAAATATTATTTTCAAATATATAGTAGTTTTTGCACGTACCAACACAATATGTAAGAAAATTCGGTTAATACAGAATTTTCATATTATATATTCTCTATCTTTATCTTTAAACCAATATATGTAAAATCAAAAAGAAATAATTTTATAATGATAAATGAAAGGTTAAAAATAAGTAGTGATAATATAGAATATTTTCCAACTTACCTGAATGTGCACCACATATCGAAGTTCATTATATTTAACCAAAAGAAACTCGCCATATTGCAAAAGTATTTTAAAAAAGCTGTAAAAATGAATAAAATAAAAGATTGTAATAATAATTAATAAATAACAATATACAATATTATTAATATAAATATAAATGTAATATGTAATTTGCTCTTATAGTTGAGAAATGAATAAGAAGCAAGAAATAGGCCAAAAGAGCAACGCAAAGTATAATTTGGTCGCAAATACAACTTTATTTAATAAAAAAATCATTTTTTATTAAATAAAGGAACTTTGTATTTGCGACCTAATTACTTCGCGTTGCTCTTTTGATCTATTTCATGCTCCTTATTTATTTCTATATTATTAATAAATAATAATATATTATATAATAAATATATATAAAAAACACTATTAATAGATAATAATATATTATTATTATTCATTATTACGCGTTAAAATTGCAGGATCTAAAAGTTATCACATTTATGTTTCTTCATTAAAATAGATTTACTTTAACTTTCTACACTAAATTTTATAGTAATATTTAATGAATATTGCTAATAAGATATTAAACAATATTTGATTCGGTATGTTATTCTACAATACTCATAACACAAAGAAATATAACTATTTGTGTGAGACGAACTTATATTAATTATATATTAAAATGCATTTAAATAAAATTTAAATGTCATTTACTGTGTTGCATTTTTTAGATTTTAACAAATAATATATTTAAGTAATATTTAAATTTATTAATTAATATTTAATGTGCAAATTTAATATGCAAATTTAATACCTATGCAATATTTAATATATATACATTAAATATCTGACAAATATATATACCCTATACTTATTACATAGTTTTATGATTTAGATATATATTCTACCTATTGTAACGCAGACGGGATACTGTATATCCGATTTGATAAAAAAATACACCAGGTCAATTCCGTATGCACCAAACACGGCACCGCTATAATTGCGCAACATAAAGCCGTGTTTATTTCGGAGTTCTGGCAATATGGAATACACCAAAATAACTGACCCCAAAAGTAATATAGATACTATATCGGCATTTATGTGCATAATTTCTTCGTCAGAATTCAAAGGCTTACTCGTATTATCAATTATCTCCATGATCTTGTGATAAGTTTTGGAACAGAAGATCACTTGGAATTCAATCCCATTGACGACGGCGAGACAATATGATGACGATTCAACAAATATTTCATAATAAGGTAAATATATAGAACCGTTGGTAAAAATCTTATAATCGTACTGAAAACCTTCGAGAAGCAGAATTCCCGAGAAGTGATTATCCTGGCACGAATCATAAATGGCCAGATCAAACAATTCGTTTATTCTCTTTTCGCTCTGCGTCGAATCGTTCGTGTATACTTTTGGAAAAATGTATTCAATTTCATCAGGAATGCACTCATCAATTAGACGATCACCAAGAGAACAGCAGAGCCGAATGCAAGTATCATTATAACACATTTCGTTAGGGACGATGTTAGTTCTGTTAACATCTTTGCTAAAATTTTTGAGAACTTCAAGTGACATGGAATCATTCTTTTCAATTACATTTTCATAAACTTCCTGAGCCGTGAAATTCCTTTTATGATTGACATATGTCGAATTTGTGTTAGATTTCATCGATTTTTGCTCATCATCTTTATTCTGCATAGAATGCTTGTAACGTTTATGTTGAATCAAATCATTATCCTCGCGTTTATTATTCATATGAAATTCATGCTGCATTTTGTCATTTTGTGTATTGATCATCAAATTTTTATGCAAATCATGTCGGAATGTTATTATCTCGTATCGCATCGTCAAATTATCATCTCTGTTGGTAAAACTTTGCTGCGATTTCGATAACAAAATAACGAAGAGAAGCACGGTACACACAAATGCAAACTTTTTTCCACTCATTATTTCACATAAGAATATAGTTATGAATAATTAGATAATCAAATTTATCTTCATATAATTTCTCATGTAAGTTTTTAGTTTGCAATAATTAAAACATATCACATTAAATTAATGCACACCTTTGCTTTTCTATTAATTGCAATAAAATGTGTCAAATGCAAAATATAATAAAATAAAATTATCTTATTTTGTTTTTCAGCAAAATCTCAAAATGTCGATTTGATTTTAGCACCATTACTGTATTCGACTTTTTCTCGTTAGAAGAATGCACAAGATACATGTTTCTGCGCGGGAGAGAAGCTGAGACTACCGAGTACGACGATTTGTCGATAGCTTTGCAAGAAGCTGTCCGTCTACTATACCACTGACGAGGTACTGTTACGTCAGTGCTGGTATCATGGTTAAGGTACGTTTCAGGTAACTCTATTAATGCTACGCATTTTAAATATGTCTGAAACAGTATGTAATTTTATGTTATATCATTCTTACAAATACAGTGCCGTATCTGTTGTATTTTCACGGGATCAGAACTGTCTGTCTAATTATTACCATTTGCTTATCCATCTCTGCGGCACTGAACATTAAACGCAACGAAAAGGATACAAACCTGCGTCTATCAGATTTGTAAACCAAGCGATATAATGACAATAAGGAATGGTGAGTATTCTGACATTTTTGTAACACTTTCTTCTGTTATTTGAATGATATTTAAATTTTCTTCTGAAAATCTTTTGTTATTTGAATGATATTTATGCTGACATATTTATATCCATGTCTCTGCCGACAATATCCCATACTCGCTTGATTCGCATTCTAGATGAAGAAAGCAAGCATTTTCACTGTGCTTATTGTTTTTTTTATTTTGTTATGTATAATTATATAATCTATAAGAAAAGAAAGCATGTATTGCGTTAACTTGAATCGTGTTTTTTCAAATAAGTCTGTAATTCTCGAAATGTCGCAATAAACAGTGAAAATTAAGTTAACGAATAGGCATTTATTTTATAAAAAAAATTATATTTTTTAAGAATTTATTTAAACTACTGTTACTCGTTTTCCTTTTTTAAAGATTGTAATTAATTCCTTTATTTTTCAATTTTATAATTTGGTATATAATAATTTATTATTTTTATTGAAAAATTTTTATTTTTTTAATTTAATTACAAAAAATTGAATAAAATCATTATATGAAAGCAGATCGTCGTGGATTATGTTTTCGAGTATATACCAAAAAAACGTAAGATCCTATTTCGAAGTTGGTGCGTATTGCTGGTATCACTGACGAGGTATAGTACCTCGTAAGTAACTATACTATATAAGACTATACACATATAGCTTTTACATACTATATACAAAAAAAATAAAAAAAAATCATTGAAACTACTACTGACGATAGCTCGACTAATCCAGCAGCAAAAGGAAAAATACTCTTGATTGTTTTTTAAATATTGAATGCTCAAATGAAGAGTCTTCATATTTCTAAGAATACCGCAAATAAGAAATAAATTGATACGTAGCAAAAGTCAAATAATAAAAATTTTGTTATTAATTATTTTTGAAATGTATATTAAATTGGAATTAATTTATTTGTTTAAATACTTGTATATTAAAATTTGTTTTAAATAATTAATCGATAACGCATGCGTTAGCAAAATTATATTTATTTCACAAATTTATTAATCTCATTTGTTATCTTTAGACTACAAAATAATTATTACAAAAAAATATTATGTTGAATATATGTTTATCGTTATTCGCTAACTCTTATATATCATCAAATTAGAGATAATGCTTGCACATATAAAGTAAAGACAAAACCTATTCTGAAACCGGTTTATATTCGACCTGCATGACTTTGAGAGTTATATCATGATTATTTATTTGATTAAAAATTAAGAATAGCGGTAGATCAGGAGGCGCTGATGCTATTTAATTTTTCACTCTTAACTTTTACAGAGGAAAAAAATATTTCACAAAAATTACATTGGTTTCTTCAAAATCAATAATTGAAACTAATAATTACTAAAATGTAAATTATATTAAAAAAAATAGTAAGCTATACCGAATTATTGAGATCATAAAAAATCTAAAGTTTCAATTATTTAAGTATTAATGTTACAATAATCTCACGATAAAATATTTAATTAAATTATAAAAATTATAATAATATTATAAATTTTTATTACAATTTATGATATTAATAAATGAACATTTTTATTTGATATATGGATAATAACAACTTATAGTAATTTCATGCAAATTTTGTAGTAGTTTTCTGAATTTCTACTAATATTCAAAATATAAAATAATATCAGCCTACAATTAACAATATTATAAATATTTATGTCAAGGAATATATCATAATCTCACTTAAATTTAAAAAACAAACAAGACAAAATAATATGTTCTTCCTACAAAATCCGAAAATATGTATGAATTATAATTATTAATTTTAACTATAAAGAACAACATAAAAAAACATGATTTCCATTTTCAAATAAAAATTAAAAGTTGATCCTATCAGTGTGATTTCTTGCTCGTCCGAAAAAACTCATTTTCTCCTGCATGACTATTTCTTTTGACAGTGTAAGAATGCTCGACAATGTTGCATTCGATCCGTGTCAAGCATTTGGCGACAAACCGAAGCCGAATCGCTTGAATAACATGCGCTTGATCCTTTTTTTACACACAAATACGATAAAGACGCACAGACTCTGCATAATGTCCAGCGAATTAACAACATACAATACAATGTAGTAAATGGTGTACAATGTAGTAGTTGGTACAGTTTTAAATATTTCATAAGCTGCTATCACGAGCAATTCTATGCCCATTAAGATAAACAGCACGATAAATAGCTGCAGATATAGATTAAACCTGCAAACAAATATATAATTTTCATAGTTCTTGTGAATATATATGATGAATAAAATTTAATTGATTTATAAATCTTAAGAAATTTTTGAAAGTGTTTAAAATTTGTATTTTTGTAAAATACAGGTGCAATCATTAACTTAATTTTCATTTATTATTCGTTATTAATTGTCATTTTGTTTAGAATTGCATAGATTTTCGAAGAAACACGTAAAATGATATATTCTTGAAAATATTACAAAATAAAAAAAGTAAATCGGCGAATAGAAAAAATGTCATCTGCAAACGACAATCTATAACCAGTGATCATAATCTGATTTTATATTAAATATTGTTTTAAATCTGATTTTGACATAAAATTCCATTCAACCAATCAAGCTCGGATTTTAAATTAAATATACGATCAGACGATTAGTTATTAATACCGGTTAATTTCTCTCTGTTATAAAAAAAAAAAATGCGAATCAATTATGCGATGCTGTTTGCATAAATGTTAATATAAGTAGCATAAATTTTATTAATAAAATAGATTATCATATTTCAATACAACAATATCTGAATACATACCATTTTTTATTATCGTTAAAGCATTTATTCTCCGAATCTTTCAGAAAAGAACCCGATTCCTTTTTTAAACGTTCAATTTTTAATGCCGTATAGATAGATAAACAAATGCTACTGGTGACGCACATACTATTGAGCCCATAATAATACAACATATACGGACCAGTCTCTGTAAGTATAAAACATCATGAGTTTGGTTCTCACCATACTAAAATGCTATAGCATTATCTTCACTTACTAAAAAAAAAACATTCTCCTTCATAAAAGTCCGGTCGCAAAATTGGTGGTACATGCTGGTACTTAGAAAGAATATCCATGCTGACAGATAAAATAGCAAACATAAAGGGACATCCCCATGCAAAGATCGTATAATATATCAACTTTTTTTTTTCTTGTTGTCTGATGTTTCTTTGTAACGAACAGAATTCTCTGCAATTTACAAACATATTTAACAAACAACACATAAAAGAAATCAGAATGTAAAAACGTTAAAATAATGTGTCTTTGATGAAGTCACTATATCATACTATAGAGCAAAGTTTCAGCTTGAAGAATCCATTTTTAAATTGCTGTAGAATGATTTTTAACGGTGTTATGAACGATTATAGTGAAAATGACATTTTCTCTTTAATTTACGATAATATTTGATAAAATAAGATGAGGATTTACGTTTTAAAAAACAATTTTGCACGTAAAACTTCAGAAAGTAACATGGAAATGTCATGAAATTTTTCAAATTTTTTTGTGCATGCAACACGTCTACAAAGTGAGAAGAAATTTTCCATTTTGTTATGTTTTTCGTTTCTTGTATATAAAAAATGTATATAAAAAATATCAGATTTTAAGAAAATAAAAAAAGATGTAAACTACTGACAGTAGAGATTTAACGTTTTAAAACTCTTTTTTAAAGTTCAAATTCTTATTATTCGAAACAAAGTTATATCTATTTAAAGTTTGCCTATTCTTGGACAATTGTCTTTTATTATATTTTTTTATGCCTTAATTATTGTAAAAGTGTTTATTTACATAGCTATTATGCAGACACGACAATTGTATTAAAATTTTTATTTACTTTTAAAAGACAAATTTTTAATTAAAAAATCTACTTTTATTTTGTGAAAACATATCGTGTATTGCTTTATTTTATAAATTAATATAAATTAAAAGAAAAAGAAGTTTAATATCAAAATATTATTGCATTATATCGAATTATTAGATTTTGTTATAATGTTTTATATATATTTAAATAAAATATATAATATGCTTATTATGTCTAATACGCAATTTTTACTTTTAAAAAATTAACCATTCGAAAATGTGTAATCAATTAATAAAAATATCCAAGAAAACTATTTATTCCAAATTATAATTTGAACTTATTATCTTTATACGCTAACTTATAATGCCCTAAATATAATTGTTTTATTATCAAATATTATTTTTAAATATATAGTTGTTTTTACACGTACTAACACAATATGTAAGAAAATTCGATTAATACAGAATTTTCATATTATATATTATCTATCTTTATTTTTAAACCGATATATGTAAAATCAAAAAGAAAGAATTTTATAAAAATAAATGAAAGGCAAGTGTTAAAAATAAGTAGTAATAATATAGAAGAATATTTTCCAACTTACCTGAATGTGCACCACATATCAAAGCTCATTATAATTAACCAAAAGTAACTCGCCATATAGACAAAGTATTGTATAAAGGCTACAAAAATGAATAAAATTAAAGATTGTAAAAATAAATAATAATATATAATATTATTAATATAAATATAAATGTAATATGTAATTTGCTTTTATAGTTAAGAAATAAATAAGGAGCAGGAGACAGATCAAAACAGCTACGCAAAGTATAATTTGATCGCAAATACAGCTTTATTTAGTAAACAAATTTTTTCTATTAAATAAAGAAACTTTATATATGCGACCTAATTACTTTGCGTTGCTCTTTTGGTTTATTTCCTGCTCCTTATATATTTTTATATTATGAATAAATAATAATATATTATATAAAATATTATAATAAACTATTATATAATAAAATATATGTGTGTGTATATTAAATATTATTATTAATAAATAATAATATATTATTTATCATTACTCGTTAAAATTGAAGGATTTCAAAGTTATCACATTTTTATGTTTCTCCATTAAAACAGATTTACTTTAACTTCTTACACTAAATTTTATTGTAATATTTACGTAATAAATACTGCTAATATTAAGTTAAACATGTTTGATTCAATATGTAATTCTGCAAAATTCAAAAACCCAAAGAAATATATCTATTTGAGACGAATAACTTATATTAATGATATATTAAAATGCATTTAAATAAAATTTAAATGTCATTCACTGTTTTGCTTTTAATAGATTTTAACAAATAATATATTCAAATAATTATTAAAATTATTAATTAGAATTTAAAATGCAAATATACATTAAACATCTGACAAATATAAATATATTGATTGCATAGTTTTAAGATTTAGATATATACTCTACCTATTGTAACGCAGACGGAATACTGTATATCATCCGATTTGATCAAAAATTTCACAAAGCGAATTCCGTATGCAATAGTCAAGGCACCATTGTAATTGCGCAACATGAAGCCGTGTCTATTTCGGAGTTCCGGCAATATGGAATACACGAAAAATGCTGACCCCAAAAGTAATATAGATGCTATATCGACACTCATTTCCATAATATCTTTGTTTGTAATAGTATTCATGATCTCATTAGTTTTATCTTTAGTTGTTATCTTCATGATCTTGTCATAAGTTTTGGAACAGACGGTTACTTCGAACTCATTCCCGTCGACGACGGCGAGACAATATGATGTCGATTCAACTAATATTTTATCATAAGATAAATATATAGAACCGTTGGTAAAAATCTTATAATCATACTGAAAACCTTCGGGAAGCAGAACGTGATTACCCTTGCACGAATCATAAATAGCCAGTTGAAACAATTCGTTCAGATTCTTTTCACTTTGCGTCGAATCGTTTATGTATACTTTCGGAAAAATGTATTCAATTTCTTCATGAGTGCAGTTGCTTACAACCAGACGATCGCCAAGAGAACAGCAGAAGCGAATGCAAGTATCATTATGACACCTTTCGTTTGGGACGATGATAGTTTCATTAGCATCTTTGCTGGAATTTTTGAGAACTTCAAGTGACATGGAATCATTCTTTTCAATTACATTTTCATAAACTTCCTGCAGCGTAAAATTCCTTTTATGATTGACATTTGTCGAATTCGTGTTAAATTTCATCGATTTTTGCTCATCATCATTATTGTCATTTTGTGTATTATTCATAATCTTTTTATGCAAATCATGTCGCAGTGTTATTATTTCGTCGTTATAATTTGTTGTAGAATCCGTATTTATCTCGTATTGTATCGTCAAATTATCATTCTCGTTGGTGAAATTTTGCTGCGATTTCGATGACGAAATGACGAGAAGAAGCACGGAACACAGAAATGCAAATATCTTTCCACTCATTATTTCCTGTAATAATAAACATTCGAATAATTAGATAATCAAATTTAGTGTTCATCATTTCTCATATAAGTTTTAAATATCAATAATTAAAAAATGTCACATTAAATTTTTGCACACCTTTCTTTTTGTATTAATTGCAATAAAATGTGTCAAGTGCAAAATATAATAAAATAAAATTATCTTATTTTGTTTCTCAGCAAAATCTCGAAATGTCGATTTGATTTTAGCACCATTACTATTAATATTGGTGATTGCACGTCTTGAATTTTAATTATCTCATTAGATAAAGTCAGTACTATATCACTGTATTCGGCTTTTTCTCGTTAGAAGAATGCAAAAGATACATGTTTCTGCGCGGGAGAGAAGCTGAGACTACCGAGCACGACGATTTGTCGATAGCTTTGCAAGAAACTGTCCGTCTATTATACCACTGACGAGGTTTTGTTACGTCAGTGCTGGTATCATGGTAAAGGTACGTTTCAGGTAACACTATTAATGCTACGCATTTTAAAATTGTTTGAAACAGTATGTAATTTTATGTTATTTTCTTAGAAAAACAGTGCCGTATCTATTGTATTTTTACGGGATCAAATCTGTCTATAATATTAATAGCGTTTGCTTATCCATCTCTGCTGCACTGAACTTTTAACGCTACGGACAGGGTACAGATTTTCGTCTTACAGATTCAGAAAGCAAGCGATATAATAACAACAAGGAATGGTGAGAATTTTGACATTTTTGTAACACTTAGTGAACATTTTTTATTTTCTTAATGAGATTTATGCAGAATTATTTATTTCAATGTCTTTGTCGACAATATTTCATACTCGCTTGATTTGCATTTCAGATGAAGAAAGCATTTTCATTGTCCTTATTGTTTTCTTTTCTGTTTTTATTATATATAATTACTAGCTTTTCGGACCGCGCGAAGCGCGGTCCTCAAAGCCAGCCTTTCTATTCGGACCGCGCTTTGCGCGGTCCTCATATAGTCTATATTAAATCCGTTTTAACACAAAAAATTAATTCTTTTTTTGTATTACCGCGAACTACTTCCACATTTGTTGTTCGACTTTCACGAAATTTATACCAAAATAAATGTTTAAATTTTTTTGTGGATGACTACTATGTTATCTATTTCTTTCTCCCAGATATTTTATTTTCTTTTTTTAAGACACGCTTTCTCTCTCTCTCACTCTAAAACACACGCGCTCCCTCTCTCTCTCTTTAAGACACATGCTCTCTCTCTCCTTATCTCTCTCCCTCCCTCTTTCTTTAAGACACACGCTCTCTCTCTCTCTCTCTCTCTCTCTCTCTCTCTCTCTCTCTCTCTCTCTCTGTGTATGTGTGTGGGGTTTTTTAAGTTTACGCTTTCACCTACGCATCCACCCACACAATCGCATATTTATGAACGGATTTTTTAAAAAATTGGTACCAAAATGTTGCAAATTTTTGGCGACGATGTGGTTTTTTCAAGTGTTACACCTCCACCCACACGCATGCGCATTTATGGACCAATTTTCACGAAATTAGTACCAAAATGTTGCAAATTTTTCTGAGAAAGCTGCTGTGTGGTTTTTTTAAGTTTTATCCCACCCACGCATGCATCCACGCATTCACACATTTATTCACATACTTTTTTGAAATTTGTAGTTAAATTTCGTTGGAGATGGCTACTATGATTTTAACAAATTTTTATCATCCTATTCATCCACCCACGCACCCATGCACCCATTTGCATACGCATTTATTGACTTGGTCACACCAAGAAGTAATTTTTAAAAAATTTGTGTACGTATTTGTGATTATGTGTGCAATTCGTGTAAATAAACCTTTAATTTGTATGCAATTTTCACGAAATTAGTACCAAAATGTTGCAAATTTTTGCAATCACAAACATGTACACAAATTTATTTAAAATTACTTATTGGTGTGACCAAGTCAATAAATGCGTATGCACATGGGTGCATGGGTGCGTGGGTGGATGAATAGGATGATAAAAATTTGTTAAAATCATAGTAGCCATCCTCAACAAAATTTGAGTACAAATTTCGAAAAAGTCTGTGAATAAATGTGTGAATGCGTGGGTGAATGCGTGGGTGGGATAAAACTTTAAAAAACCACACAGCAGCTTTCTCAAAAAAATTTGCAACATTTTTGTACCAATTTCGTAAAAATATTGGTCCATAAATGCGCACGCGCGTGGATGAATGCGTGGGTGGAGGTGTAACAATTGAAAAAACTACATCGTCGCCATCTTCAAAAAATTTGCAACATTTTGGTACCAATTTTAAAAAAATCGGTTTATAAATATACGATTGCGTGGGTGGGTGCGTGGGTGGAGGCGTAAACTTAAAAAAATAAAACATCAGCTTTGTCAGAAAAATTTGCAACATTTTGGTACTAATTTCGTGAAAATTGGTCATAAATGCGCATGCGCGTGGGTTGGTGCGTGGGTTGAGGTGTAACACTTGAAAAAACCGCATCGTCGCCATCTCCAAAAAATTTGCAACATTTTTGTACCAATTTCGTAAAAATATTGGTCCATAAATGCGCACGCGCGTGGATGATTGCGTGGGTGGAGGCGTAAACTTAAAAAAATAAAACACCAGTTTCCTCAGAAAAATTTGCAACATTTTGGTACTAATTTCGTGAAAATTGGTCCATAAATGCGCATGCGTGTGGGTGGATGCGTGGGTGGATGCGTGGGTGGAGGTGTTACACTTAAAAAAACCGCATCGTCGCTATCTCCAAAAATTTTGCAACATTTTGATACCATGTGTTCAGAAATATTGCAAAAAAAAATTTTTTTCGCAAAAACATACCCTCCTCTGAAGAAAAAAAATAAAAATAAAAAAATTAAAAAAAAAAACCACAGCAGCCACCCCCGAAAAATTTGCAACATTTTGGTACCAATTTCGAGACAATCGGTCCACAAATGCGGAAGTAGTTCGGGCACAGACAGACAGACAGACAGACGGACGGTGCTTATATATATAGATTAAATTAATCCCTCTCTTTCTTTCTCTCTCTCTCTCTCTCTCTCTCTCTCTCTCTCTCTCTCTCTCTCTCTCTCTCTCCCTCTCCCTCCTCAATATTATATATAATAATATAATATTATAAATAAATATTATGTAATATAATCATTTTTTGCAGTAAAACAGAAAGCTCGATGGGCAAGAGCCGGAAGAGGTACCAATTTAAAAAAAATCGGTTCATAAATATACGATTGCGTGGGTGGGTGCGTGGGTGGAGGGGTAAACTTAAAAAAATAAACCAGTAGTTTTCTCAAAAAAATTTGCAACATTTTGGTACTAATTTCGTGAAAATTGGTCCATAAATGCGCATGCGCGTGGGTGGATGCGTGGGTGGAGGGGTAAACTTAAAAAAATAAACCAGTAGTTTTCTCAAAAAAATTTGCAACATTTTGGTACTAATTTCGTGAAAATTGGTCCATAAATGCGCATGCGCGTGGGTGGATGCGTGGGTGGGTGCGTGGGTGGGGGTGTAACACTTAAAAAAACCGCATCGTCGTTATCTCCAAAAAAATTTGCAACATTTTGATACCATGTGTTCAGAAATATTGCAAAAAAAGATTAAACATACCCTCCTCTGTAGAAAAAAAAAAAAATTAAAAAATTAAAAAAAAAACCCCACAGCAGCCACCCCCAAAAAATTTGCAACATTTTGGTACCAGTTTCACGAATATCGGTCCACAAATGTGGAAGTAGTTCGCGTACATACATACAGACAGACGGTGCTTATATATATAGATATGATTTACAAGAAAAAAAAACATTTATTGCTTTAACTTGAATCGTATCTTTTCAACATAGTCTGTAATTTTCGAAATGTCGCAATAAATTAGTGAGAATAAAGTTAACAAATACGCATTTATTTTATAAAAAAATTACATTTTTAAGAAGTTATTCAAACTATTGTTTCTCTTTTTTTTTTGAAGATTGTAATTTATTCTTTTATTTTTCAATTCTATAATTTGATATATAAAAATTTATTATTTTTTATTGAAAGATGACTTAATATTAATATTTGTGTGCAGGTTCAAACTATATATAACTATATAAAAAAAGTTATATCACAAATCAGGCACCAACGAGCAATCAGCAATTTAATATAATTTTATTAAAATTGAAATAATTAATTTTACAGTTTTATATTTTGATGTAAACGTTTCTTTAAAGGATTTAGTTTAAAATCTTATATAGAAAATTTATATTACTTTACACATTATTGAATCAAATCAATGATTGCAATACTGTGAAAAATACGTAGAAGTGCAAACTGGATTTGCGTAAAATTACATAGTTTCCATCTTGATAAACATATTATGTTGTATAAATCGCAGTTAAAGAATGCATAAAATATTTTTCCTGATGTCCATACTTGAATAATTATTTTCTGAGATAGATTCTTCGATTACATCATACATTTACACCAATATAAATATATAATGTAAGTAAAAATCTCTTCATTATTTATTCATTGACTTCATCGTTGTTTTTAAATACTTTAATATTTTTGAAAATATATGTAATGATTTTTTTGATTAAAGAATAATGTTTTAAGCGATTAAACGTGTTGGATAACATCGATTAATTCATCTATCATGAGCAGAAGTTTATTAATATTTTTTCTTACATTTTGTATACATGATTTCGCGATAAATAAATTGCCTTCCAACATTATCAACAATTTGTTATTCACGATACATTCTTGTTTGAATGATCGTATTTGTGCTTCTCATGTAATTTTCTCATATGCATGTTAAAAATAAACTAATAAAATATGCATAGTATATTTAACGCAATTACTACCTTTATTTCAATCGAATAATCAAAAATTGCTCTGAAAAATAATTGCTTCTTTGCATATGTCGAATTCAGATTGACAAATGTATTTTAAAAGATAGATTAAAATTATTTAAATTAAGAATTATAATAATATACATAATAAAATTCGGCGAATTAAAATTATTATTGCACAGCGTTTCGAAATCGTTCTATTTTGTCAATGCATATGAAGCATTTTAATTTTTCGGAACGATTGCTTCCGGGCTTTGCGTAAGAATTAATAACTTCTTTTGTGTACAAAATTTTTGTTTGTCAAATTTCTATTATGTATGCACATAATTTTAATACCCGTATTTTTATTTCTTTTTTATCTTTTTATTTCTTTAATTAAATAAAATTAAAATAATCATCATATATTATGTATACAGGGTGTCCCATAATTCGCGAATCACCTTTCATGGGCAGATAGAGCGTGTTAAACTGAATAGAAAAGTCCTGTATCATTTTGCGATATTTGCAATAATTATTGAGTTATTAACTAAAATATCTAATCGAATGAACAGGTAGAAAGCGGTAGACCGGACTCGGTGTGCATGTCGGATAACTTATTTGTTATATGCCGCTTAGTATCAAAAGTATCATCTTACTTTTCGGCGCCACTATACTGGTCGCCGCTCGCTGCATGACGCCGTCTCTCGATCAAATAATGCTTTCTACCTGCTTATTCGTTTAGATATTTTAATTAATGTCTCAATAGTTATTGCAAATATCGCAAAATGATACATGAATTTTCTATTCAGTTTAACACGCTCTATCTGCCCATGAAAGGTGATTCGCGAATTATGGGACACCCTGTATAGTTATTAGTAGATTTCGGATTATATGCAAATTGCATATTTGTTATTTTTGCATATTCTACAAGAAGATTAATAATGTGAATAAATTATAATTTTTTTAATTAATAAACATTAATTAGTTGAAACTATTACAATTTTTTCACATTATCAATGCTGTCATAAAATGTGCAAAAAGTAACAATTATGCAATTTGCATATAATTCGAAGTCTAGTTCTTAGTATATAATTTGATAACAGTATACAGACAGTGTGTGTGTGTGTGTGTGTATGAGTAGGTGTGTTTGTGACTGTTTGTGTGTATGTGTTCCCTAGAATTAAAATTATTATTGCACAGCGTTTCGTAATAGTTTCATTTTGTCAATCGTATGAAGCACTTTAATAATTAATAATTAGGAACAACTGCTTCCGGGTTTTGCGCAAGAATTAATAACTTCTATTGTGTATAAAATTTCTCTCGTCAAATTTTTATTATGCACATAATTTTACAAGGATAGAGAATGTATCGCTGCAAAGAGCCAAATATAATACTTAGAAATTCGCTAAGAGAAGAGAGGAATAATCTCTAAATTGAGATTTAAATTCCACTTACCTTTTTACCCTCCTAAAACTGATGTAGACGAGAAAAATATATCGATCCGAAAAAGTCGGCTGAATCGGGAAACGAACTCGAGACCTTTCGCTAATTGGGCGACTGCTCTTTTCTCTTGCAGCGGTACATTCTCTATCTTCTTTATTTACGATAAGAGCGTTCTAGCCATATTATTTGTCACATAATTTTAATTTGCGAGTTTTTAGTTTTTAAAAAAATGTTTTAGTTTAATTAAGTAAAATTGAATAAAATTATTATATAAAAGCAAACAATGGCGTCCGCGCAGTGCTCCATTGTCTATATTTATGTAATAATTAAATTTGATTGTATTTTAATTAATGAAATAAAAAAGTGTTGTCAAGCATACGTAAATGTGTATAATTTTATAATAGTAGATAGACAGCATGTGTGCGTGATTTCTCTCAAAACTATGGAAGACTCGTCGCTCTCGATAGTTTCATTTTCTCTCTTGTAGAAACACGTTTCCTTGTGCATTCTGCTCTTCTTTTAGAAATACAAGATAATATCGGATTTATTGATATATAGTATATGTTATAACAAATTTAGCGAGATAATTAAAAATCAATCGTGCAATCGTCTACATTAATAGCAGAATAATCAGATCAATGTTTCGAGATTTTGTTAAGAAACACAAAAGCAAAAAGATATTTTGATTTTATTACAAGTGTATATTCTGCATTTAACACCTGAATTTCATAAATTTAATATAAAATTTAAAGCAAAAATTTAATACAAAATTATTTAATTTTTGACAATTAAAAATCCATATGTGAGAATTGATAAATACTGAAGAATTTGACTGATTTAATTATTTAATTATTACAAAGTATATATTAATATAAAATAATGTGTCATAAAAAATTTGCGTTTTTGTATTGTGGACTTTTCCTTTTCATCACGTTATCGAAATCTCAGCAAAATTGCACCAACAATGAAGAGGAAGGTCATAATTTGACAGTACGATACGAAATAGATATGAATTCTACAACATTTTCTAAGATCAAGATATAAATACTGCAATATGATTTGCATACAAAATTAACCAGCAAAACGCGATATGTCAATGAATGTAACATAATCTCATTTAAATTTGAAAAAGAAACGAGATGATATAATATGTTTTTGCTACGAAATCCAAAAATATGGATGAATTATAATTATTAATCTTAAACATAAAGATCAGCATAAATAAACATGACTTTAATTTTCAAATAAAATTGAAGATCGATCATATCAGTGTAACTTCATGTTTGTCCGGAAGAAATCATCTTCACTTGTATGACTATTTCTTTTTACGTAGTAATAATACTCGACAATGTTGCATTAGATCCGTGTCAAGCTTTTGGCAACAAACCGCAGCCGAATAGCTTGAACAACATGCGCTTGATCTTTTCTTCCACACAAATATGATAAACGTGCACAAATTCTGCATAACGTCCAGCAAATTATAAACATACAAGTTGTAAATTGATACTTTTTTAAGTATTTCGTAGTCATCTTGCATTGTTATTATGAACCATTTTATGTCTAATAAAATAAATAGCACGATAAATAGCTTCAGATATAGATTAAACCTGGAAACAAATACATAATTTTTATAGTTCTTGTAAATATATATGACGAATAAAATTTAATTGATGTAGAAACGTTAAAAAATTTTTGAAAGCGTTTAAAATTTTTATTTTTATGAAATACAGATGCAGTCATTATATAGATTTTCGTAAGTTATTATTATCATTTTATTTAGAATTGCATATCAATGTTTTCTTTTCTTATAGATTATATAATTATACATAACAGAAAAAAAACAATAAGCACAGTGAAAATGCCTGTTTGCTTTCTTCATTTGGAATGCAAATCAAGCAAGTATGAGATATTGTCGGCAGAGAGATTGACATAAATATGTCTGCATAAATCTCATTAAAATAATAAAAGATTTTCACTAACAATAAGTGTTACAAAAATGTCAGAATACTCACCATTCTTTATTGTCATTATATCGCTTGCTTTCCAAATCTGATAGACGAAGGTTTGTATCCTTTTCGTTGTGTTTGATGTTCAGTGCCGCAGAGATAAATAAGCAAATGATAATAATTAGACAGACAGTTCTGATTCCGTGAAAATACAACAGATACGGCACTGTATTTGTAAGAATGATATAACATTAAATTACATACTGTTTCAGACATATTTACATTGCGTAGCATTAATAAAGTTACCTGAAACGTACTTTTATCATAATACCAGTTCAGACGTAACAGTACCTCGTCAGTGGTATAGTATACCGACAGTTTCTTGCAAAGCTATCGACTCGTCGTGCTCGGTAGTCTCAGCTTCTCTCCGCGCAGAAACATGTATCTTGTGCATTCTTCTAACGAGAAAAAGCCGAATACAGTGATATAGTACTGACTTTATCTAATGAGATAATTAAAATTCAAGACGTGCAATCACCAATATTAATAGTAATGGTGCTAAAATCAAATCGACATTTCGAGATTTTGCTGAGAAACAAAATAAGATAATTCAATTCTATTATATTTTGCATTTGACACATTTTATTGCAATTAATACAAAAGTAAAGGTGTGCATAAATTTAATGTGACATTTTTTAATTGTTGAAAATTTAACACTTATATGAGAAATGATAAACACTAAATTTGATCAGGTATCTAATTATTCGAATGTTTATTATTACGTGAAATAATGAGTGGAAAGTTATTTGCATTTTTGTGTTCGGTGCTTCTTCTCGTCATTTTGTCATCGAAATCGCAGCAAAATTTCACCAACGAGAATGATAATTTGACGATACAATACGAGATAAATACGGATTCTACAATAAATTATAACGACGAAATAATAACATTGCGACTTGATTTGCATAAAAATTTGATGATTAATACACAAAATGACAAAATGCAGCATGAATTTTATATGAATAAACGTGAGGTTAATGATTTGATTCAACATAAACGTCACAAGCATTCAATGCAGAATAAAGATGATGAGCAAAAAACGATAAAATCTAACATAAATTCGACAAATGTCAATCATAAAAAGAATTTTACGCCGCAAGAAGTTTACGAAAATGTAATTAAAAAGAATGATTCCATGTCACTTGAAGTCTTCAAAAATTTCAGCAAAGATGCTAACAAAACTAACATTGTCCCAAACGAAATGTGTCATAATGATACTTGCATTCGCCTCTGCTGTTCTTTTGGCGAGCGTCTGGTTCATGGCAACTGCATTCCTGAAAGAGTTAAATACATTTTTCCAAACGTATACATGAACGATTCGACGCAGAGCGAAAAGAGAGTGAACGTATTTTTTGAGCTAGCCATTAATGATTCGTGCCGGGAAGATTACTATCTGCTTCCTAAAGGTTTTCAGTACGATTATAAGATTTTTACCAACGGTTCTATATATTTACCTTATTATAAAATATTTGTTGAATCGACATCATATTGTCTCGCCGTCGTCGACGGGAATGAGTTCGAAGTAATCATCTGTTTCAAAACTTATGACAAGCTTAAGGAGATATTTAATAAAAAGCGAATGGCTCTTCTGACAACGATTTATCAAAATATTACGCAAATAAGTGTCTATATAATATCTATATTATTTTTGGGATCAGTATTTCTGGTGTATTCTATTATGCCAGAACTCCGAAATGTACAAGGCTTAATGTTGTGCAATTACAGCGGTGCCTTGTCTGTTGCATACGGAATTAAACTTGTGTATGTTTTTATCAAATCGGATATACAGTATCCCGTCTGCGTTACAATAGGTAGATTATATATCTAAATCTAAAGTAATAAGTATAGGGTATATATATTCGTCAGATATTTAATGCATATATATTAAATATTGCATAGGTATTAAATTTGCATATTAAATTTGCATGTTAAATATTAATTATTAATTTTAAATATTACTTGCATATATTATTTGTTAAAATCTTAAAAATGCAACATAGTAAATGACAATTAAATTTTATTTAAATGCATTTTAATATATAATTAATATAAGTTATTCGTCTCAAATAGATATATTTCTTTGTGTTTTTGCAGAATTATATATAGAATCAAACATGTTTAATTTGATATTAGCAGTATTTATTACGTAAATATTACTATATAATTTAGTGTAGGAAGTTAAAGTAAATCTATTTTAATGGAGAAACATAAAGGTGATAACTTTGAAATTTTAAAATTTCAACGAGTAATGACAAATAATATATTATTATTTATTAATAAAATTAGAAATAAATAAGGAGCAGAAAATAGATCAAAAGAGCAACGCGAAGTAATTAGATCGCAAATACAAAGTTCTTTTATTTAATAGAAAAAATTTGTTTATTAAATAAAATTGTATTTGCAACCTAATTATACATTGCGTTGCTCTTTTGCCGTATTACCTGCTCCTTATTTATTTCTCAACTATACGAGCAAATTACATATTACATTTATATTTATATTAATAATATTATATATTATTATATATTATTATTTATTATTTATTATCTATTATTACAGTCTTTAATTTTATTAATTTTTACAGCTTTTTTAAAATACTTTTGCTATATGGCGAGTTACTTTTGGTTAAGTATAATGAGCTTTGATATGTGGTTCACATTCAGGTAAGTTGGAAAATATTCTATATTATTACTACTTATTTTTAACACTTGCCTTTCATTTATTTTTATAAAATTCTTTCTTTTTGATTTTACATATATCGGTTTAAAGATAAAGATAGATAATATATAATATGCAAAATTTTGGATTAATCGAATTTTCTTATATATTGTGTTGGTACATGCAAAAACAACTATATATAATATTTAAAAATAATATTTATTAATTAAACAATTATACTTAGGACATTATAAGTTAGAGTATAAAGATAATAAGTTCAAATTATAATTTGAAATAAATAGTTTTCTTGGATATTTTTATTGATTGATTACAGATTTTCAAACGGTAAATTTTTGAAAGTAAAAATGGCGTACTAGATATAATAAGCATATTATATATTTAATTTAAATATGTATAAAATATTATAACAAAATCCAATAATTCGGTATAAAGCAATAATATTTTGATTTGACGTTTTACTCTTTTCATTTATAAAATACAACAATACACGATAACTTTTTACAAAATAAAAATAGATTTTTTATGAAAAACTTGTTTCTTAAAAGTAAATAAAAATTTAAAGTACCAGTGTCGTATCTGCATAATAATTATGTAAATATACACTTTTTAAAATAATTATGGCATGAAAAAAAACAATTGTCCAAAAATAGGCAAGTTTTAAATAGTTTAATTTTGTTTTGAATAATAAGAATTTAAATTTTAAAAAAGAGTTTTAAAGCTTCAAATTTCTGCTCTCAATGGTTTACAATTTTTTTTATTTTCTTCAATTTTGATATTTTATATATACAAAAAACAAATAACATAAATAGAAAATTTTTTTTCACATGTAGACGTGTCTCACAAAAAAATGTGAAAAATTTTTTGACATTTCCATGTTACAGCCTGAAGTTTTCACTGCAAAATTGTTTTTTAAAATGTAAATGTCGATCTTTCTTTATCAAGTTATCGCAAATTGAAGAGAAAATGTCATTTTCAATTTAATCGTTCATAACATCGTTAAAAATCATCGTACAGCAATTTTAAGAATGGATTCTTCAAGCTGAATCTTTGCTTTACAGTATGATATAGTGACTCGATGAAAAACACATTATTTTAACGTATTTACATTCTGATTTATTTTATTTATTGTTTGTTAAATATGTTGTGTAAATTGCAGAGGATTCAGTTCGTTACTAAGAAACGTCAGACAACGAAAAAAAAAAAAGCTGATATATTATACGATCTTTGCGTGGGGATGTCCCTTTATGTTTGCTATTTTATGTGTCATCATGGATATTCTTTCGGCGTATGTAAATGTACCACCGATTTTGCAACCGGAATTTCATTTAGGAGATTGCTGGTTTTTTGGTAAGTGAAGATAATGCTATAGCATTTTAGTATTGTGAGAAAGAGTATAAAAACTCATAATGTTTTATACTTACAGGGACTGGTCCGTATTTGTTGTATTATTATGTGCTCAGTAGTATGTGCGTCATCAATAGCGTTTGTTTATCTATTTATACGGCAATAAAAATTGCGCGTTTCCAAAAGGAATTGAATTCTTTTCTAAAAAATTCGGAGAGTAAATGCTTTAACGATTATAAAAAATGGTATGTACTCAGATATCGTTGTATTGAGAAATGATAATCTATTTTATTAATAAAATTAATATAGTCTGATCGTGTATTTAATTTTAAGTTTGAGTTTCATTGGTTGAATGGAATTTTAAGTCAAGATCAGATTTAAAACGACATTAAATATAAATTCAGATTATGAATTCTGGTCATAGATTGTCATTTGCAGATGATATTTTTTTTATTCGCCGATTTACTTTTTTATTTTGTAATAATTTCGAGAATATATTATTTTACGTGTTCTTTCGAAATTCTATACAATTCTAAATAACATGACAATTAATAACAAAAATTAAATTAAAGAATGCACCATTATTTTACAAAAATACAAATTTTAAACACTTTCAAAAATTTCTTAATGTTTATACATCAATTCAATTTTATTCGTCATATATATTCACAAGAACTATGAAAATTATATATTTGTTTGCAGGCTCAATCTATATCTGCAGCTATTTATCGTACTGTTTATCGCAATGGGTATAAAATGGCTAATAATAACAGCGTCATTATTATATAAAAATTTATCAATTTACAACATTATATGGTATGTTGTTAATTTGATGGACATTATGCATTGTCTGTGCACCTTTGTCATATTTGTGTGTAAAAGAAGGATCAAGCGCATGTTATTCAAGCGATTCGGCTTCGGTTTGTCGACAAATGCTTGACACGGATGGAATGCAACATTGTCGAGCATTCTTACCACGTCAAAAGAAATAATCATGCAAAAGAAGATGAGTTCTTCCGAACGAGCAAGAAGTCACACTGATTTAACCGACCTTTAATTTTTATTTAAAAATTTAAATCATGTTTTTTTATGTTGTTCTTTATAGTTTAGATTAATAATTATAATTCACACATATTTTCGGATTTTGTAGCAAAAACATATTATTTTGTCTCGTTTCTTTTTCAAATTCAAATGAGATTATGTTACATTTCTTGACATAAATATTTATAATATTATTAATTGTAGGCTGATAATTTTTTTATATTTGGAATATTAGTAGAAATTCAGGAAGCTGCTACAAAATTTGCATGTAATTATTATAAGTTGTTATTATACAAATGTCAAATAAATATATGTTTATTTATTAATATTATGAATTAAAATAAAAATTTATAATATTAGTATAATATTATATTAATTTTTAACTTAATTAAATTTATATCATGAGATTATTGTCACATTAATACTTAAATAATTGAAATGTTAGATTTTTTAAGATCTCAATAATTCGGTGTAGCTTACTATTTTTTTAAATATAATTTACATTTTAGTAATTATGAGTTTCAATTATTGATTTTGAAAAATTCAATAAATTTTTTTTTTCCTCGGTAAAAATTAAATAGCATCAGCGTTATCGGATCTACAGCTATTTTTAATTTCTAATCAAATAAATGATCATGATATAACTCTCATAGTTATGCATGTCGAATATAAACCGGTTTTGGAATAGGTTTTGTTTTTACTTTATATGTGCAAATATTATACTTAATATGATAATGTATAAGATTTGGCGAATAACGATATTCATCATAATTTTCTCCTTTAATAATTTTTTTGTTGTCTAAAGACAACAAATAAGATGAATAAATTTGTGAAATAAATAACATTTTTTTAACGCATGCGTTATCGATTAATTATTCGAAACAAATTTTTATATACAAATATTTAAATGTATAAAATAATTACAATTTAAAATATATTTAAAAAATAATTAATAACTACAAAATTTTATTATTTGAATTTTGCTGCATCAATTTATTTTTTATTTGCGGTATTCTTAGAAATATGAAGACTCTTCATTTAAGCATTAAATATCTAAAAAACAGTCAAGTGTATTTTTTCTTTTGCTGCTGGATTGGTGGAGCTATCAGCCAGCCTTTTTCCTTGTATATTTTATGTAAAAGCTATATATATATGTATAGTCCTATATAGTATAGTAGACGGACAGTTTCTCACGAAGCTATCGACGACTCGTCGTCCTCGGTAGTCTCTGCTTTTCTTCCGTGCAGGCACATGTATCTTGTGCATTCTTCTCTCAGAAAAAAGCCGGTGGTATATTAAATACTGCATTTATCTAGTGTGATAATTGAAATTCAAGACGTGCAATCATCAATATTAATAGTCATATAATGCTAAAATCAAATCGACATTTCGAGATTTTGCTGAGAAACAAAATGAGATAGTTTAATTAATACAAAAGCAAAAGTGTACGTAAATTTAATGTGACATTTTTTAATTATTGAAAATTTAAAACTTATATGAGAAATTATGTACACTAAATTTGATTATAACACATAAAATTTGCGTTAGACATTCCTTTCTTTTGATTGCCTATATTATTAATAATATTAGCAGCAGATGTCAAAGCAATATTTTTGACAGTATAGTATATGTACGAAATGTTCCCAGTAAAAACAGTGTAGTTATTATACGCATATTTCTAATTATTATTGTTCCTCTATAATTTATAACTATTTATTAAATTATTTTTTTACAAAATGGAATGAATTACAACCCTAAAAGAGAAGAGAAGAAAAAAATAGTTGTTTTTAGAAATTTTTGAAAAATAAAATTTTCTTTATGAAATTAAATGTATTATTTAACTTTATTCTCTCATTATTTTCCACATTTCGAGAATTGCAGACCTTCTCGAAAACAAAAACAGAATTGAAGTTACAACGATATATTTTTTTCTTCTGTAGATTATGTACGTTAAAAGAAAAAAAATAGAAACCGAAAAAATACTAAGCACCGAAAAGATGTTTGCTTTAAAATAATTATCGCTTCCTTTCATTAGAATTGCAGATCAATCCTAATGTATTATTGTTGGCAGAAATATTGGCAAAAATAACATATTAGATTAATTCATTAACAAACTACATAGAAGACTATCACACATCGATGCAAAAATTATACAGACCATTTTTTATTATCATTATACCGTTTGCTTTCCGAATCTGTCAGACAAACACCTGTATCCTTCTTGTAACGTTTAATTTTCAGTGCTGTAGAGATGGATAAGCAAACGCTACTAATAATGCAGACACTTTTGAGCCCGTAATAATACAAAATAAACGCATATCTCCCTGTAAATATAAAATGTCATGTATTTTTATACTGTTTCTCATACAGCACAAAATATTTTTAAAATCTTTTAATAATATTTCTTAAAAGATACAATAATTCACGAAAATATTTTTAAAATGTTTTTATGTCCGCTTTTTCATGTTTAAAATATATTTTTGAATATAAATTTAAACTAATATTTCAAAAATATGTATGAAATATTTAAGAAAATATTATCTGAGCAATAAAGAAGAACATTTTTAATAAAATTGTTAAACAATTTTAAAAATATAATAAAAAATGTTACAACAAAAAATTTTTTAAATTATTTTAAAATATTTCTAAAACCATTTTAAAATGTTTTTATGCAATATTTTATGAAAATATTTACAAATATTTTTTGAAAACACATAATATGCTGTGTTGTGTGGGTTCTCACAATACATTAAAACGCTATAGCATTGATACAGTTATCTTCACTTACCATGGAACCAGCAATCTCCTAAATGAAATTCCGGTCGCAAAATCGATAGTACATTTACGTACACGGAAAGAATATCCATGCTGACACAGAAAATAGCAAGCATAAACGGACATCCCCACGCAAAGATTGTATAATAAATCAACTTTCTTTTTTCTCGTTGTTTGACGTTTTTTTGTAACGAACAGAATCCTCTGCAATTTACACAACATATTCAACAAACATTAAATAGAAGAAATCAGAATGTAAAAGCGTTAAAATAATGTCGAGTGACTCTATCACCCTATAGAGCAATATACCAACACAATATATAAAAAAATTTGATTAATACAGAATTTTGCATATTATTATTTATCTTTATCTTTAAACCGATATATGTAAAATCAAAAATAAAGCAACTTTATACAGGTAAATGAAAGGCAAGTTTAAAATAAGTAGTATAATATGGAATATTTTCCACTTACCTGAATGTGCACCACATATCAAAGCTTATCATAATTAGCCAAAAAAACCCGCCAATAAACAAAAGTAGTTTAAGAAAGCTGCAAAAATGAATAAAAATACAGACTGTATTAATAAATAATAATATATTATTTATATAAATATAAATGTAATATGTAATTTGCACTTTTAGTTGAAATATATAAAAAGCAAAAAATAAGTAATTTAGATATATATTCTACTTATTGTAACGCAAACAGAATACGGTATATTCACAATGTCAATGCTGTATGCAACAGTCAGGGCACCGCTGTAATTGCGCAACATAAAGCCGTGTACATTTCAGAGTTCTGGCAATATGGAATACACCAGAAATACTGATCTCAAAAGTAATATAGATACTATATAATAACTCAGATATATAATTTGTATGTGATAAATCATGAGCTCATTATCAGTTATCTCCTTGATCTTGTCATAAGTTTTGGAACAGATGGTTACTTCGAACTCATTCCCGTCGACGACGAGACAATATGATGTTGATTCAACACGTATTCTATAATAAAGTAAATATATAGAACCGTTGGTAAAAATCTTATAATCGTACTGAAAACCTTCGAGAAGCAGAACGTGATTATTCTGGCACGAATCATAAATGAACAGCTGAAACGATTCGTTCACTTTCTTTTTGCTCTGCGTTGAATCGTTTGTGTATACTTTTGAAAAAATGTATTCAATTTCTTCAGGAATGCAGTTCTCATCAACCAGACTATCGCCAAGAGGACAGCAGAGTCAAATGCAAGTATCATTATGACACATATCGTTTGGGACGATGTCAGTTTTATTAGAATCTTTGCTGGAATTTTCGAAAACTTCAAGTGACATAGAATCATTCTTTTCAATTACAGTTTCATAAACTTCCTGTGGCGTGCAATTCCTTTTATAATTGATATATGTCGAATTCGTGTTAGATTTTATCGATTTTTCCTCATCATCGTTATTCTGCATTGAATGCTTGTTCAGTTTAAGTTAAATCAAATCATTATTCTCGCGTTTAGCATTCATATGAAATTGATGCTGCATTTTGTCATTTTGTGTATTACTCATCAAATTTTTATGCAAATCATGTCACAGTGTTATTATTGCGTCGTTATAATTTGTTGTAGAATCCGTATTTATCTCGTATCGTATCGTTAAATTATCATTCTTGTTGGTGGAAATTTGCTGCGATTTCGATAACGAAATGACGAGGAGAAGCACGGAACACACAAATGCATATATCTTTTCACTCATTATTTCACGTAATAATAAACATTTGAATAATTAGATAATCAAATTTAGTGTTTATTATTTCTCATATAAGTTTTAAATGCTCAATAATTAAAACATGTCACATTAAATTTATGCACACTTTTGCTTTTGTATTAATTGCAAAATGTGTCAAATGCAAAATATAATGAAATTAAATTATCTTATTTTGTTACTCAGCAAAATCTCGAAATGTCGATTTGATTTTAGCACCATTACTATTAATATTTGTGATTGCACGTCTTGAATTTTAATTATTTCATTAGATAAAGTCAGTACTATATCACTGTATTCGGCTTTTTCTCGTTAGAAGAATGCACAAGATACATGTTTCTGCGCGGGAGACAAGCTGAGACTACCGAGCACGACTAGTCGTCGATAGCTTTGCAAGAAACTGTCCGTCTACTATACCACTGACGAGGTACTGTTACGTCAGTGCTGGTATCAAGGTAAAGGTACGTTCCAGATAACTCTATTAATGCTACGCATTTTAAATATGTCTGATACAATATGTAATTTTATGTTATATCATTCTTACAAAAACAGTGCCGTATCTGTTGTATTTTCACGAGATCAGAACTGTCTGTTGCTTATCCATCTCTGCGGCACTAAACATCAAACGCAACGAAAAGGATACAAATCTGCGTCTATCAGATTTGGAAAGCAAGCGATATAATGATAATAAGAAATGGTGAGTTCTGACATTTTTATAACACTTATTGTTAGTGAAAATCTTTTATTATTTTAATGAGATTTATGCAGACATATTTATGTCAATGTCTCTGCCGTCAATATCTCATACTTGCTTGATTCGCATTCCAGTTGAAGGGAACAGGCATTTTCACTGTTCTTATTGTTTTTTTATTTTGTTATGTATAATTATATAATCTATAAGAAAAGAAAAGCATTTATTGCTTTAATGTGAATATTATCTTTTCAAAATAGTCTGTAATTTTTGAAATGTCGCAATACATAGTGAGAATAAAGTTAATAAATATGTATTTATTATATAAAGAAAATTACATTTTTAAAAAATTTATTTAAACTACTGTTTCTCTTTTCCCTTTTTTTAAAGATTGTATATAATTTATTCGTTTATTTTTCAATTTTATAATTTGATATATAAAATTTATTATTTTTATTGAAAAATGATTTTATTAAAATATTAATATATATATATTTGTTTGCAGGTTTAATCTATATATGAAATTTTTTATCGCGTTATTTAATTTAATGGCCATAAATTGGATCGTGTATGCAATATCATGGATACTTAATTTTCCACAAAAAATACTCTAGTTATTTTATTTATTTTTGTTTACTGTGCAGAATTTCTGCGCTTTTATCGTATTTGTATGGAAAAAGAAGATTAAGTTGATGATATTAAAACGACTCAGAATGCGGGATGAATGAATCGTGGACTTGACTACCCTGTCAAAGCTGCAGGAAAGGTCGAATTCTTGCAGAGAAGAAAATTGTCACGCGAAAGTTTTATTCGATGGGATTATATTCTAATAATGCAGTTATGTTAAAAAAAAGTTTTATCGCAAATCATGTACCAACGAACAATCAGCAATTTAATATAATTATATTAAAACAGAAATAACTTTACCGTTTCATATTTTGATGTTAACGATTCTTTAAAGGATTTAGTTTAAAATCTTATATAGAAAATTTATCTTACTTTACATATTATTGAATCAAATCAATGATTGCAATACTGTGAAAAATACGTAGAAGTGCAAACTAGATTTGCGTAAAATTACACAGTTTCCATCTTAATGAACATATTATGTTGTATAAATTGCAGTTAAAGAATGATGCATCAAATATTTTTTCTGATATCCGTACTTAAATAATTATTTTCTGAGATAGATTCTTTGATTACATCATACATTTACACCAATATAAATATATAATGTAGGTAAAAATCTCTTCATTATTTACTTATTGACTTTATCGTTGTTTTTAAATACTTTAATATTTTTGAAAATATATGTAATAATTTTTTTGATTAAAGATTATTGTTTTAAGCGATTAAACGTGTTGGATAACATCAATTAATTCATCTATCATGAACAGAAGTTTATTAATATTTTTTCTTACACTTTGTATACATGATTTCGCGATAAATAAATTGCCTTCCAACATTATCAGCAATTTGTTATTCACGATACATTCTTGTTTTAATGATCGTATTTGTGCTTCTCATGTAATTTTCTCATATGCATGTTGAAAATGAATTAATAAAATATGCATAGTATATTTAACGCAATTACTACCTTTATTTCAATCGAATAATCAAAATTGTTCTGAGAAATAATTGCCTCTTTGCATGTCGAATTTAGATTGACAAATGTTTTTTAAAAGACAGATTAAAATTATTTAAATTAAGAATTATAATAATATACATAATAACATTCGGCGAATTAAAATTATTATTGCACAGCGTTTCGAAATCGTTCTATTTTGTCAGTGCATATGAATAAGCACTTTAATAATTCGGAACGATTGCTTCCGGGCTTTGCGCAAGAATTAATAACTTCTTTTGTGTACCAAATTTTTGTTCAAATTTGTGTCAAATTTCTATTATGTATGCACATAATTTTAATTCCCGTATTGTTATTTTTTTTTAATTTTTTAATTTCTTTAATTAAATAAAATTAAAAAAATTATCATATAATATGTATATAAAAACCACTCCTCCACGTTTAAGGTCGACCAGACTGGCGATATCGCCAGTCTGGTCGACCTTAAACGTGGAGGAGTGGTTTTTTATTAATTATTACTGGCAACCTTAAGGATTATTATTTATAATATGTATATAGTTATTACGTTGTATCTTGTAGAAACGTTTCCTTGTGCATTCTGCTCTTCTTTTAGAAATACAAGATAATATCAGATATATTGATATATAGTATATGTTATAACGAGTCTAGCGAGATAATTAAAAATCAATCGTGCAATCGTCTACATTAATAGCAGAATAATCAGATCAATCTTTTGAGATTTTGTTAAGAAATACAAAAGCAAAAAGATATTTTGATTTTATTACAAGTATATATTCTGTATTTAACACCTGAATTTCATAACCTTAATATAGAATCTAAAGCAAAAATTTAATACAGAATTATTTAATTTTTGACAATTAGAAATTCATATGTGAGAACTGATAAATATTGAAGAATTTGACTGATTTAATTATTACAAAGTATATACTAATATGAAATATTGTGTCATAAAAATTTCGCGTTTTTGTATTGTAGACTTTTTTTTTCATCACGTTATCGAAATCTCAGCAAAATTGCACCAACAATGAAGAGGAAGGTCATCATTTGACAGTACGATACGAAATAGATATGAATTCTACAACATTTTCTAAGAACAAGATAAAAATACTGCAATATGATTTGCATACAAAATTAACCAGCAAAACGCGATATGGAATGTAAAATGAATTTACCAATATTTCCATGAATAACGATCGCGTTGATTCTATACTATACAGGGTGTCCGGTGACTAACGGATTAACGATTACAAATGGATTCTTTGGTCAATTTGGGAACGTTTTTTCCTCAGCGAAAATGTCGAAAAAGGTCATCATTTTATACAACTTTCCAATATTTGTCATTATGTATCTTTATAACTAAGCCTCAAATTAAAATTTTATTATAGTAAATTCTACCTAAAATTAACTGAAGAATGTAATTATGTTAGACTTTAACTCCAAAACGTTTAGTTTTCAAAAAACCCATTTTTTTCAATCGCTTACAACTCGAAAATTATTGACTTCTCAACATTTTTGCTAAGGAAAAATCGTCTTCAAATTGGCCAGAGAATCAGCCCTTAATCATTGGTCCGTTAGTTACCGGACACCCTGTATAAAATAAGCAAGCGTTCTGTTGACAATCATGAGGATGAAGACGAAATTCCGATAAACTCTCACATCAATTTAACAAATGTCAATCATGAAGAAAACTTTACATTACAGGAAGTTTATGAAAATCTGCTTGAAAAGAATGATTCCGTGTCGAATAAAGTTTTTGAAAATTCCACTAAGTTATAAAAATTATACTAATATTATAAATTTTTATTACAATTCATATTATTAAGAAATAAACATATTTTTATTTGATATAAGTATAACAACTTATAGTAATATCATGCAACTTTTGTAGCAGTTTTCTAAAGTTTTACAAATATTGAAAATTGAAAATAATATTAGCCTACAATTAACAATATTATAAATATTTATGTCATTGAATGTAACATAATCTCATTTAAATTTGAAAAAGAAACTAAATAATATAATATGCTTTTGCTACGAAATCCAAAAATATGGATGAATTATAATTATTAATCTTAAACATAAAGATCAGCATAAATAAACATGACTTTAATTTTGAAATAAAATTAAAGATCGGTCATATCAGTGTAACTTCATGTTTGTCCGGAAGAAATCATCTTCACTTGTATGACTATTTCTTTTTACGTAGTAATAATGCTCGACAATGTTGCATTAGATCCGTGTCAAGCTTTTGGCAACAAACCGTAGGCGAATCGCTTGAATAACATGCACTTGATCTATTTTCTCCACACAAAGATGATAACGGTGCATAGATTCTGCATAATGTCCAACAAATTAATAATATACCAGTTATAATTTGATACATTTCCAGAAAATTCATCCGCTGTTATCATAAGACATCGTATGCCTATTACGATAAACAGCACAATAAATATCTTCAGATATAGATTAAACCTGCAAACAAATATATAATATTAATCATTCTTGTGAATAAATAATGCATGAAATTGATTTAATATATAATAAGCTAAGTAAGAAATTTTTAAAATTTTTATTTTTGTAAAATACAGGTACATTTATTAATTTGATTTTAGTTATTAAATGTCATTTTGTTTAGAATTGAATAGGTTCTCGAAGAAACGCGTTAAGTGATATATTCTTGAAAATATTACAAAATTAAAAAAGTAAATCGGCGAATAGAAAAGACGTCGTCTACGAATAATAATCTATGGTATTTATAATCTGAATTTATATTTAATATCGTTTTAAATCTCTCATCTTGATTTAAAAATTCATTTACCCAATCAAGCTCGGACTTAAGATTAAATATAAGCTCGGACTATTAATTATTAATACCGGCCTATTTGTTTCTTTTATAAAAAAATGCGAATCAATCAATCATGCGACGCTGTTTGCATAAATGTTGATAAATTTAACATAAATCTCATTAATAAAATAAATTATCATGTCTCAATGCAACGATATCTCAGTACATACCATTTTTTATTATCGTTATAGCACTTGCTCTCCGAATTTTTCAGACCAAGACTCGTATCCTTTTATGTAACGCGCAATTTTTAATGCCGTAGATATGGAAAAACAAATGCTAAAGATAATGCATATACTTCTGAGCCCATGATAATACAACATATACGGACCAGTCTCTGTAAGTATAAAATATCATAAGTTTTTATACTGTTTCTCACAATACTAGAATGCTATAGTATTAATAAAGTTATTTTCACTTACCAATGAACCAGCAATATAAATAAAATTCCGGTCGCAAAATCGGTGGTACATTTACATACTCGGAAAGAATATCCATGCTGACACAGAAAATAGCAAGCATAAAGGGACATCCCCACGCAAAGATCGTATAATATATCAACTTTCTTTTTTCTCGTTGTCTGACGTTTCTTTGTAACGAACATAATTTTCTGCAATTTACACAACATATTTAACAAACAATTGACAACAGAAATTAGAATGTAAAAACGTCAAAATCAAGTCACTATATCATACTATAGAGCAAAGATTCAACTTGAAGAATCCATTCTTAAAATTGCTGTACTATTATTTGAACGGTGTTATATGAACGATTAAAGTAAAAATGACATTTTCTCTGCAATTTGCGATAACTTTATAAGTAAAAATCGACATTTACATTTTAAAAAACAATTTTGCAGAGAGAAATTCAAGCTGTAATATGGAAATGTCATAAAATTTAAAAAATTTTCTTGTGCACGCGATACGTCTACAAAGTGAGAATAAAATTTTCTATTTCTTTATGTTTCTCGTTTTTTGTATATAAAAAATATCAGAATTGAAGAAAATGCAGAAAGCTAAAAACCATTGAAAGCAGAGATTTTAAGCTTTAAAACACTTTTTTAAAATATAAATGCTCATTATTCGAAACAAAGTTACAACTATTTAAAGTTTGCCTATTTTTGGACAATTGTTTTTCTTTTTATACCTTAATTATTTAAAGGAGTGTATATTTACATAACTATTATGCAGATACGACAATGGTATTAAAATTTTTATTGACTTTAAAAGACAAATTTTTAATTAAAAAATCTACTTTTATTTTGTGAAAACATATCGTGTATTGCTTTATTTTATAAATTAATATGAATTAAAAGAGAAAAAAGTTAAATATCAAGATATCAGAAATTTTTCAAATTTATTTGTGCATGCGACACGTCTACAAAGTAAAAAAAAATTTTCCATTTTGTTATGTTTCTCGTCTTTCGTATATAAAAAATATTAGAATTGAAAAGAATAAAAAAAGCTGTATAATTATTAAAAGAGATTTCAAGATTTAAATTTCTTTCTTAAAATTTAAATTCTTATTATTCGAAACAAAGTTACAACTATTTAAAATTTGCCTATCTTTGAACAATTGTTCTTTTTTGATGCTTTAATTATTATAAGGCGTATATTTACATAACTATTATACAGACACGACAATAGTACTTTAAATTTTTATTTACTTTTGAGAGACGAATTTTTGATATAAAATCTATTTTTATTTTGTAAAAAGTTATCGTGTACTGCTTTATTTTATAAATTAAAAGAAAAAAAAGTCAAATCAAAATATTATTGCATTATATCAAATTATTAGATTGTGTTATAATATTTTATACATATTTAAATTAAATATATAATATGCTTATTATATCTAACACGCCATTTTTACTTTTAAAAAATTAACCGTTTAAAAATCTGTAATAAATTATTAAAAATCTCGAAGAAAACTATTTATTTAAAATTATAATTTGAACCTATTATCTTTATACTCTAACTTATAATGTCCTAAGTCAATTATAATTGTTTTTTCACGTACCAACAAAATATATAAGAAAATTCGATTAATACTGTATTTTGCATGTTATATATTCTCTATCTTTATCTTTAAACCGATATATGTAAAATAAAAAAAAAATTTTTTTAAAGATAATTAAAAGGTTAAAAAAAAGTAGTAATAATATAGAATATTTTCCAACTTACCTGAATGTGCACCACATATCAAAGCTCATTATACTTAACCAAAAGAAACTCGCCATAAAGCAAAAGTATCTTAAAATGGCTGTAAAAATAAATCAAATTAAAGGCTGTAATAATTACTAATAAATAACAATATACAATATTATTAATGTAAATATAAATGTAATATGTAATTTGCTCTTATAGTTGAGAAATAAATAAGGACAGGTAATAAGCCAAAAGAGCAACGTGAAGTATAATAAATATAATTTAATCGCAAATACAATTTTATTTAATAAAAAACTTTTTATCTTTTAATAAAGGAACTTTGTATTTGCGACTTAATTACTTTGCGTTACTCTTCTGATCTATTTCCTGCTCCTTATTTATTTCTATATTATTAATAAATAATAATATATTACATAATAAAATATATATGTATATAATAAATACTATTATCAATAAATAATAATATATTATTTATCATTACTCGTTAAAATTTCAGGATCTCAAAGTTATCATATTAATGTTTCTCCATTAGAATAGATTTCTTTCAACTATCTACACTAAATTCTATAATAATATTTACGTAATAAATACTGCTAATATCAAATTAAACATGTTCGATTCAATATGTAGTTCTGCAAAATTCAAAAACACAAAGAAATATATCTATTTGAGACGAATAACTTATATTAATAATATACTAAAATGTATTTAAATAAAATTTAAATGTCATTCACTGTTTTGCATTATTAAAATTTTTACAAATAATATATTAATAATATATTCAAATAATTATTAAAATTATTAGTTAATGTTTAATATGCAAATATACATTAAAAATATCTGACAAATATAAATGCGCTATATTGATTGCATACTTTTATGATTTAGATATATACTCTACCTATTGTAACGCAAACGGGATACTGTAAATCCAATTTGATAAAAATATACACAAAGTCAATTCCGTATGCAACAGTCAGGGCACCGCTATAATTGCGCAATATGAAGCCGTGTTTATTTCGGAGTTCTGGCAATATGGAATACACCAGAAATACTGACCCCAAAAGTAATATAGATACTATATCGGCACTCATTTTCAACATATCGTCAGAATTCAAAAGCTCATCATTATCAGTTATCTCCTTGATTTTGTCATAAGTTTCGGAACAGTAGATCACTTGGAATTCACTCCCGTTGACGACGGCGAGACAATATGATGACGATTCAACAAATATTTCATAATAAGGTAAATATATAGAACCGTTGGTAAAAATCTTATAATCGTACTGAAAACCTTCAGGAAGCAGATAGTAATTTTCTTGGCAAGGGAATCCCGAATCATAAAAGCCCAGGTCAAACAATTCGTTCACTCTCTCTTCGCTCTGCGTCGAATCGTTCGTGTATACCTTTGGAAAAATGATTTCTAATTCTTCAGGACTGCAATTGTCATCAACCAGACGATAGCCAAGCCAACAGCAGAACCGAATGCAAGTATCATTATGACACATTTCGTTTGAGACGAAATTTAACACTTTACTATTATTGTTGAAGATGTAATCCAATTTGACGTCAAAAGAATAATTGAATGTCAATTCAAAATCCCCCGGCATGAAATTTCTTTTATGATTGACATATGTCGAATTCGTATTAGATTTCATCGGTTTTTGCTCATCATCTTTATTCTGCACTGAATGCTTGTAACGTTTATGTTGAATCAAATCATTATCCTCGCGTTTATTATTCATATAAAATTCATGCTGCATTTCTTCATTTTGTGTATGGTTCATCAAATTTTTATGCAAATCATGTCGCAATGTTATTATCTCGTATCGCATTGTCAAATTATCATCTCTGTTGGTAAAACTTTGCTGCGATTTCGATAACGAAATAACGAGGAAAAGCACGGAAAACACAAATGCAAACTTTTTTCCACTCATTATTTCATATGAGAATATAGTTTAGAATAATTAGATAATCAAATATAGTGTTCATATAATTTTTCATGTAAGTTTTAAATTCGCAATAATTAAAACATGTCACATTAAATTTATGCATACCTTTGTTTTTCTATTAATTTCAATAAAATGTGTCAAGTGCAAAATATAATAAAATTAAATTATCTTATTTTGTTTCTCAGCAAAATCTCGAAATGTTGATTTGATTTTGGCACCATTACTATTATTATTGGTGATTGCACGTCTTGAATTTTAATTATCTCATTAGATAAAGTCAGTACTATATCACTGTATTCGGCTTTTTCTCGTTAGAAGAATGCACAAGATACATGTTTCTGCGCGGGAGAGAAGCTGAGACTACCAAGCACGACGAGTCGTCGATAGGTTTGCAAAAAACTGTCGGTCTACTATACTACTGACGAGGTACTGTTACGTCAGTGCTGATATCATGGTAAAGGTAGGTTTCAGGTAACTCTATTAATGTTACGCATTTTAAATATGTCTGAAACAGTATGTAATTTTATGTTATATTATTCTTACAAAAACAGTGCCGTATCGGTTGTATTTTCACGGGATCAGATCTGTCTGTTTAATTATTACCATTTGCTTATCCATCTCTGCGGCACTGAACATCAAACGCAACGAAAAGGACACAAACCTGCGTCTATCAGATTTGTAAAGCAAGCGATATAATGACAATAAAGAATGGTGAGTATTTTGAAATTTTTGTAACATTTATTGTTAGTGAAAATCTTTTATTATCTTAATGAGATTTATGTAGACATACAATATTTATGTCAATGTCTCTGCCGACAATATTCTATACTTGCTTGATTCGCATTCCAGATGAAGAAAGCAAGCATTTTCACTGTGCTTATTGTTTTCTTTGTTTTCTTTTTTTTGTTATGTATAATTATATAATCTATAAGAAAAAAAAGCATGTATTGCGTTAACTTGAATCGTGTCTTTTCAAAATAGTCTGTAATTTTCGAAATGTTGCAATAAATAGTGAAAATAAAGTTAACAAATAGGCATTTATTTTATAAAGAAAATTATATTTTTGAAGAATTTATTTAAACTACTGTTTCTCGTTTTCCTTTTTTAAAGATTGTAATTAATTTCTTTATTTTTCAATTTTATAATTTGGTATATAAGAATTTATTATTTTTATTGAAAAATGACTAACTGTTAATATTTGTTTGTAAAAAGATTTGTTTGTAAATATTAATATTTGTTTGTAAATAGAAAATAATGATTCACGATCTTTTTGTCAAATGTATGCAATGAAAATTGTATAAGCATATTTAAATTTTAACAAATTTAAATTTGTGCACTGGAAGATGTACGAAGAATTCAGTACGTTAAGAGTCTGCCAATTGATTAAAATAAAATTAAAGAAAATTATTATATAAAAGTAGACACAATGTCGTGCGCAAGCTTGTGTTTTCCAGTATATGTTATGTAACTAGTGCGTTATCTTCTACTAATTGTTATATGTATATAACAATTTTATAATACAATTTGTATTTTATTACAAGTTGTATTTTATAATAGTAGGCAGACAATTGCCTCAGTTTTTATGTGGGTATTGAGTTCCGGCCGCTTTTCGAGTTTCCTAGCTGTGCTCAGTCGAGTGTGAAGATTGACGATTTATTAAGTTTTCATTAATTTATTTCACGCGAATTATTTAATTCTAATAATACATAAAAACGTTATACTTAAATAATTGCGATATATGTTTATAAATTAATCTTTCAAGCTTTTACAAGACTAGAACGCTTATGATTATTATTGCTCGATATCTTTGCGCAGATGAATTAATAATGTTAAGAACTTTTGCCTACTTCTTGCAATCTCTATCTTCATTATAAAAATAGCGATTTTAATGTTTATACACAATTATATTTATCGATTACATTTTATACAATCATCTTATACAATCATATAATAAGACGCAATGTTGAAAATGAATTAATAAAATATGTACATTTAACGCAATTACTACATTTATTTCAATCAAAATTGCTTTGAGAAACAATTGCATTTTTACACGTCGAATTCAGATTGTCAAACGTTTTTTAAAAGATAGATTAAATTAATTTAAAATACGAATTGGAATAATATACATATTAAAATTCGCGGAATTAAAATTATTATTGCACAGCGTTTCGAAATCGTTTCATTTTGTCAATCGTATGAAGACTTTAATAATTAGATAGAACGATTCCTTCCGGGCTTTGCGCAAGAATTAATAACTTATATTGTGTACATAATTTTTTTCGTCAAATTTCTATTATGCACATAATTTTAATTCCCGAGTTTTTATTTCTTTTTTATTTTTTTATTTTATTTAAATAATATTGAATAAAATCATTATATGAAAGCAAATCGTCATGGATTATGTTTCCGAGTATATACCAAAAAACTTAAGATCATATTTCGAAGTTGGTGCATATTGCTGGTATCACTGACGAGGTATAGTACCTCGTAAGTAACTATACTATATAGGACTATACACATATAGCTTTTACATACTATATACAAAAAAAATAAAAAAAATCATTGAAACTACTACTGACGATAGCTCGACCAATCCAGCAGCGAAATGAAAAATACTCTTAATTGTTTTCTAAATATTGAATGCTTAAATAAAGAGTCTTTATATTTTTAAGAATACCGCAAAAAAGAAATAAATTGATACGCAGCAAAAGTCAAATAATAAAAATATTGTAGTTATTAATTATTTTTGAAATGTATATTAAATTGTAAGTATTTTATTCGTTTAAATACTTGTATATAAAAATTTGTTTTAAATAATTAATCGATAACGCATGCGTTAAAAAAATTTTATTTATTTCACAAATTTATTAATTTCATTTTTTATGTTTAGACTACAAAATAATTATTAAAAAAGAAAATTATGTTGAATATATGTTTATCGTCATTTGCCAACTTATATATCATCAAATAAGAGATATAGCCTGCACATATAAAGTAAAAACAAAACCTATTCCAAAACCGGTTTATATTTGACATGCATAACAATGAGAGTTATATCATGATCATTTATTTGATTAGAAATTAAAAATAGCGGTAAATCCGATGGCGCTGATGCTATTTAATTTTTCACTCCCAACTTTTACAGAGGAAAAAAATATTTCACAAAAATTACATTGATTTTTTTAAAATCAATAATTGAAACTAATAATAACTATAATGTAAATTATATTAGAAAAAATAGTAAGCTACACCGAATTATTGAGATCATAAAAAATTTAACATTTCAATTATTTAAGTATTTATGTTACAATAATTTTATAATAAAATATTTAATTAAGTTATATATATTATACTAATTATATATTATATTATACATTTTTATTACAATTCATAATATTAATAAATAAACATATATTTATTTGACATATGTATAATAACAACTTATAGTAATTTCATTCAAATTTTGTAGCAGTTTTCTGAATTTCTACTAATATTCCAAATATAAAAATAGTATTAGCCTACAATTAACAATATTATAAATAATTATGCAAAGGAATGTAACATAATCTCATTTAAATTTGAAAAAGAAACGAGACAAAATAATATGCTTTTGCTACAAAATTCAAAAATATGTGTGAATTATAATTATTGATCTTAACTATAAAGAACAACATAAAAAAACATGATTTCTATTTTCAAATAAAAATTAAATCGGTTAAATCAGTTAAATTACATCGGTTAAATCAGTGTGACTTGCTCGTCCGGAAAAACTCATCTTCTCCTGTATGACTATTTCTTTTGACGTGGTAATAATGCTCGAAAATGTTGCATTCCATCCGTGTCAAGCATTTGGCGACAAACCGAAGCCGAATCGCTTGAATAATATACGCTTGATCCTTTTTTTACACACAAATATGATAAAGACGCATAGACTCTGCATAATAGCCACGAAATTAGTATCATACCATGAAATGTAGTAAATTGATACAATGTCAGCTAATAACGCTGTTATCATTAGCCATTCTATGCCCATTAAGATAAATAGCACGATGAATAGCTGCAGATATAGATTAAACCTGCAAACAAATATATAATTTTCATAGTTCTTGTGAATATATATGACGAATGAAATTGAATTGATGTATATATATATATAAACCTTAAGAAATTTTTGAAAGTGTTTAAAATTTGTATTTTTGTGAAATAAAAGTGCATTCTTTAATTTGATTTTCATTATTAATTGTCATGTTATTTAAAATTGTATAGATTTTTGAAAGAACACGTAAAATAATATATTTTCGAAAATATTACAAAATAAAAAAGTAAATCGGCGAATAGAAAAGATATCATCTGCAAATGACAATCTATGACCAGTATTCATAATCTGAATTTATATTTAATATCGTTTTAAATCTGATCTTGACTTAAAATTCCATTCAACCAATGAAGCTGGAACTTAAAATTAAATACACGATCGGACTATATTAATTTTATTAATAAAATATAGATTATCATATCTTAATACAACGATATCTGAGTACATACCATTTTTTATTATCGTTAAAGCATTTATTTTTCGAATCTTTCAGACAAGGACTCGATTCCTTTTTAAAACGCTCAATTTTTAATGCCGTATAAATAGATAAACAAATGCTACTAATTACGCACATACTACTGAGGCCATGAAAATACAACAAATACGAACCAATCTCTGCAAGTATAAAACATCATGTTGTTATGCTTTTTTTCATCATACTAGAATACTAAAGCATTATCTTCACTTACCAGTAAACCAGCAATTCAAATAAAATTTCGGTCGCAAAATCGGTGGTACATTTACATACGCAGAAAGAATATCCATGCTGACACATAAAATAGCAAGCATAAAGGGACATCCCCACGCAAAGATCGTATAATATATCAACTTTCTTTTTTCTTGTTGTCTGACGTTTCTTCGTAACGAACTGAATCCTCTGCAATTTACACAACATATTTAACAAACAATAAATAAAAGAAATCAAAATGTGAAAACGTTTAAATAATGTGTCTTTGATCAAGTCACTATATCATACTATAGAGCAAAGATTCAGCTTGAAGAATCTATTCTTAAAACTGCTGTACGATAATTTTTAAGGATGTTATGCACGATTAAAGTGAAAATGACAATTTTTCTTCAATTTGCGATAACTTTATATGTAAAGATCGATATTTAAAAAAAAACAATTTTGCAGAAAAAACTTTAGTCTGTAACATGGAAGTGTCAAGTAATTTTTCAAATTTATTTGTGCATGCGACACGTCTAAAAAATGAGAAAAAATTTTCCATTTTGTTATGTTTCTCGTTTTTCGTATATAAAAAATATTAGAAATGAAGAGAATGAAAAAAGCTGTATAATCATTGAAAGAGATTTTAAGATTTAAATCTCTTTTTTAAATTTTAAATTCTCATTATTCGAAACAAAGTTACAACTATTTAAAATTTGCCTATTTTTGGACAATTGTTCTTTTTTGATGCTTTAATTATTTTAAGGCGTATATTTACATAACTCTTATGCAGACACGACAATGGTACTTTAAATTGTTATTAACTTTTGAGAGACGAATTTTTATTAAAAAATCTATTTCTATATTTTGTAAAAAATTATCGTGTATTGCTTTATTTTATAAATTAAAAAAGAAAAACCTCAAATCAAAATATTATTGCATTATATCAAATAATTAGATTCCGTTATAACATTTTATACATATTTAAAAATATATAATATGCTTATTATATCTAATACACTATTTTTACTTTTAAAAAATAACCAATTAAAAATCTGTAATCACTTAATAAAAATATCCAAAAAAACTATTTATTTCAAATTATAATTTAAAAGATGTTAAAAACTGTGAACTTACCAGATGATAATTAAAAAATGGTAGTAATTTAATCAACCAACTGTGGCAAATTAAGTGATTTTTATTTAATATTCACGACGTTACGGCCATGGGTTTCGGATATAGTTAATTGTTTGACATCATATCTTGTCACATTCTAAAATCAAAAATTAAGGTTTTTTAAAAAAAGTTATGTTTTAGCACTTGATAAGGACCTAAACCCATGGCCGAAACGTCGTGAATATTAAATAAAGATCACTTAATTTGCCAGAGTTGGTTGATTAAATTACTATAATTTTATAATTTAAATCTATTATCTTTATACTGTAACTTACAATGTCCTAAATATAATTGTTTTATTATTAAATATTATTTTCAAATATATAGTTGTTTTTGCACGTACCAACACAATATGTAATAAAATTCGGTTAATACAGAATTTTCATATTATATATTCTCTATCTTTATCTTTAAACCAATATATGTAAAATCGAAAAGAAATAATTTTATAATGATAAATGAAAGGTTAAAAATAAGTAGTGATAATATAGAATATTTTCCAACTTACCTGAATGTGCACCACATATCAAAGCTCATTATATTTAACCAAAAGAAACTCGCCATATTGCAAAAGTATTTTAAAAAGGCTGTAAAAATGAATAAAATTAAAGATTGTAATAATAATTAATAAATAACAATATACAATATTATTAATATAAATATAAATGTAATATGTAATTTGCTCTTATAGTTGAGAAATGAATAAGAAGCAAGAAATAGGCCAAAAGAGCAACGCAAAGTATAATTTGGTCGCAAATACAACTTTATTTAATAAAAAAATCATTTTTTATTAAATAAAGGAACTTTGTATTTGCGACCTAATTACTTCGCGTTGCTCTTTTGATCTATTTCATGCTCCTTATTTATTTCTATATTATTAATAAATAATAATATATTATATAATAAATATATATAAAAAACACTATTAATAGATAATAATATATTATTATTATTCATTATTACGCGTTAAAATTGCAGGATCTAAAAGTTATCACATTTATGTTTCTTCATTAAAATAGATTTTACTTTAACTTTCTACACTAAATTTTATAGTAATATTTAATGAATATTGCTAATAAGAAATTAAACAATATTTGATTCGGTATGTTATTCTACAAAATTCAGAACACAAAGAAATATAACTATTTGTGTGAGACGAACTTATATTAATTATATATTAAAATGCATTTAAATAAAATTTAAATGTCATTTACTGTGTTGCATTTTTAAGATTTTAACAAATAATATATGCAAGTAATATTTAAAATTATTAATTAATATTTAATGTGCAAATTTAATATGCAAATTTAATACCTATGCAATATTTAATATATATACATTAAATATCTGACAAATATATATACCCTATACTTATTACATAGTTTTATGATTTAGATATATATTCTACCTATTGTAACGCAGACGGGATACTGTATATCCGATTTGATAAAAAAATACACCAGGTCAATTCCGTATGCAACAGACAAGGCACCGCTGTAATTGCGCAACATAAAGCCGTGTTTATTTCGGAGTTCTGGCAATATGGAATACACCAAAATAATTGACCCCAAAAGTAATATAGATACTATATCGGCATTTATGTGCATAATTTCTTTGTCAGAATTCAAAGGCTTACTCGTATTATCAATTATCTCCATGATCTTGTGATAAGTTTTGGAACAGAAGATCACTTGGAATTCAACCCCAATTGACGACGGCGAGACAATATGATGACGATTCAACAAATATTTCATAATAAGGTAAATATATAGAACCGTTGGTAAAAATCTTATAATCGTACTGAAAACCTTCGAGAAGCAGAATTCCCGAGAAGTGATTATCCTGGCACGAATCATAAATGGCCAGATCAAACAATTCGTTTATTCTCTTTTCGCTCTGCGTCGAATCGTTCGTGTATACTTTTGGAAAAATGTATTCAATTTCATCAGGAATGCATTCATCAAACAGACGATCGCCAAGAGAACAGCAGAGCCGAATGCAAGTATCATTATAACACATTTCGTTAGGGACGATGTTAGTTCTGTTAGCATCTTTGCTAAAATTTTTGAGAACTTCAAGTGACATGGAATCATTCTTTTCAATTACATTTTCATAAACTTCCTGAGCCGTGAAATTTCTTTTATGATTGACATATGTCGAATTTGTGTTAGATTTCATCGATTTTTGCTCATCATCTTTATTCTGCATAGAATGCTTGTAACGTTTATGTTGAATCAAATCATTATCCTCGCGTTTATTATTCATATGAAATTCATGCTGCATTTTGTCATTTTGTGTATTGATCATCAAATTTATATGCAAATCATGTCGGAATGTTATTATCTCGTATTGCATCGTCAAATTATCATCTCTGTTGGTAAAACTTTGCTGCGATTTCGATACCGAAATAACGAAGAGAAGCACGGAACACACAAATGCAAACTTTTTTCCACTCATTATTTCACATAAGAATATAGTTATGAATAATTAGATAATCAAATTTAGTGTTCATATAATTTCTCATGTAAGTTTTTAGTTTGCAATAATTAAAACATATCACATTAAATTAATGCACACCTTTGCTTTTCTATTAATTGCAATAAAATGTGTCAAATGCAAAATATAATAAAATAAAATTATCTTATTTTGTTTTTCAGCAAAATCTCAAAATGTCGATTTGATTTTAGCACCATTACTGTATTCGACTTTTTCTCGTTAGAAGAATGCACAAGATACATGTTTCTGCGCGGGAGAGAAGCTGAGACTACCGAGCTACGACGATTCGTCGATAGCGTTGCAAGAAGCTGTCCGTCTACTATACCACTGACGAGGTACTGTTACGTCAGTGCTGGTATCATGGTTAAGGTACGTTTCAGGTAACTCTATTAATGCTACGCATTTTAAATATGTCTGAAACAGTATGTAATTTTGTTATATCATTCTTACAAATACAGTGCCGTATCTGTTGTATTTTCACGGGATCAGAACTGTCTGTCTAATTATTACCATTTGCTTATCCATCTCTGCGGTACTGAACATTAAACGCAACGAAAAGGATACAAACCTTCGTCTATCAGATTTGTAAACCAAGCGATATAATGACAATAAGGAATGGTGAGTATTCTGACATTTTTGTAACACTTAGTGAAAATCTTTTATTATTTTAATGATATTTATGCTGACATATTTATATCCATGTCTCTGCCGACAATATCCCATACTCGCTTGATTCGCATTCCAGATGAAGAAAGCAAGCATTTTCACTGTGCTTATTGTTTTTTTTATTTTGTTATGTATAATTATATAATCTATAAGAAAAGAAAGCATGTATTGCGTTAACTTGAATCGTGTTTTTTCAAATAAGTCTGTAATTCTCGAAATGTCGCAATAAATAGTGAAAATTAAGTTAACAAATAGGCATTTATTTTATAAAAAAAATTATATTTTTGAAGAATTTATTTAAACTACTGTTTCTCGTTTTCTTTTTTTAAAGATTGTAATTAATTCCTTTATTTTTCAATTTTATAATTTGGTATATAAGAATTTATTATTTTTATTGAAAAATTTTTATTTTTTTAATTTAATTACATAAAATTGAATAAAATCATTATATAAAAGCAAATCGTCGTGAATTATGTTTTCGAGTATATACCAAAAAAACGTAAGATCATATTTCGAAGTTGGTGCGTATTGCTGGTATCACTGACGAGGTATAGTACCTCGTAAGTAACTATACTATATAGGACTATACACTTATAGCTTTTACATACTATATACAAAGAAAATAAAAAAAAAAGTCATTGAAACTACTACTGACGATAGCTCGACCAATCCAGCAGCAAAAGGAAAAATACTATTGATTGTTTTTTAAATATTGAATGCTCAAATGAAGAGTCTTCATATTTCTAAGAATACCGCAAATAAGAAATAAATTGATACGTAGCAAAAGTCAAATAATAAAAATTTTGTAGTTATTAATTATTTTTGAAATGTATATTAAATTGTAATTATTTTATTCGTTTAAATACTTCTATATAAAAATTTGTTTTGAATAATTAATCTATAACGCATGCGTTAGAAAAATTTTATTTATTTCACAAATTTATTAATCCCATTTGTTGTCTTTAAACAACAAAAAAATTATTAAAGAAGAAAATTATGTTGAATATATCAGTTTATCTTTATTCGCTAACTCTTATATATCATCAAATTAGAGATAATGCTTACACATATAAAGTAAAGACAAAACCTATTCTGAAACCGGTTTATATTCGACCTGCATGACTTTGAGAGTTATATCATGATTATTTATTTGATTAAAAATTAAGAATAGCAGTAGATCAGGTGGCGCTGATGCTATTTAATTTTTCACTCTTAACTTTTACAGAGGAAAAAAATATTTTACAAAAATTACATTGATTTCTTCAAAATCAATAATTGAAACTAATAATTACTAAAATGTAAATTATATTAAAAAAAATAGTAAGCTATACCGAATTATTGAGATCACAAAAAATCTAAAGTTTCAATTATTTAAGTATTAATGTTACAATAATCTCACGATAAAATATTTAATTAAATTATAACAATTATAATAATATTATAATAAAATTATAATAAAATTAAAAGTTGATCCTATCAGTGTGATTTCTTGCTCGTCCGAAAAAACTCATTTTCTCCTGCATAACTATTTCTTTTGACGTGGTAAGAATGCTCGACAATGTTGCATTCGATCCGTGTCAAGCATTTGGCGACAAACCGAAGCCGAATCGCTTGAATAACATGCGCTTGATCCTTTTTTTACACACAAATACGATAAAGACGCACAGACTCTGCATAATGTCCAGCGAATTAACAACATACAATACAATGTAGTAAATTGGTACAGTTTTAAATATTTCATAAGCTGCTATCACAAGCAATTCTATGCCCATTAAGATAAAGAGCACGATAAATAGCTGCAGATATAGATTAAACCTGCAAACAAATATATAATTTTTATAGTTCTTGTGAATATATATGATGAATAAAATTTAATTGATTTATAAACCTTAAGAAATTTTTGAAAGTGTTTTAAATTTGTATTTTTGTGAAATACAGGTGCAATCATTAACTTAATTTTCATTTATTATTCGTTATTAATTGTCATTTTGTTTAGAATTGCATAGATTTTCGAAGAAACACGTAAAATGATATATTCTTGAAAATATTACAAAATAAAAAAAGTAAATCGGCGAATAGAAAAAATGTCATCTGCAAACGACAATCTATGACCAGTGATCATAATCTGATTTTATATTAAATATTGTTTTAAATCTGATTTTGACATAAAATTCCATTCAACCAATCAAGCTCGGATTTTAAATTAAATATACGATCAGACGATTAGTTATTAATACCGGTTAATTTCTCTCTGTTATAAAAAAAAAAATGCGAATCAATTATGCGATGCTGTTTGCATAAATGTTAATATAAGTAGCATAAATTTTATTAATAAAATAAATTATCATATCTCAATACAACGATATCTGAGTACATACCATTTTTTATTATCGTTAAAGCATTTATTCTCCGAATCTTCCAAAGAAGAACCCGATTTCTTTTTGAAACGCTCAATTTTTAATGCCGTATAGATAGATAAACAAATGCTACCGAGTTCGCATATACTCATGAGCCCAAAATAATACAACACATACGGACCAGTACCTGTAAGTATAAAACATCATGAGTTTTTATGCTCTTTCTCACCATACTAAAATGCTATAGCATTATCTTCACTTACTAGAAAACCAGCAAGATCCTACATAAAATTCCGGTTGCAAAATTGGTGGTACATGGTGGTACTTAGAAAGAATATCCATGCTGACACATAAAATAGCAAGCATAAAGGGACATCCCCACGCAAAGATCGTATAATATATCAACTTTTTTTTTTCTTGTTGTCTGACGTTTTTTTGTAACGAACAGAATCCTCTGCAATTTACAAACATATTTAACAAACAACACATAAAAGAAATCAGAATGTAAAAACGTTAAAATAATGTGTCTTTGATGAAGTCACTATATCATACTATAGAGCAAAGTTTCAGCTTGAAGAATCCATTTTTAAATTGCTGTAGAATGATTTTTAACGATGTTATGAACGATTATAGTAAAAATGAAATTTCTCTTTAATTTACGATAATATTTGATAAAAAAAGATCAGGATTTACCTTTTAAAAAACAATTTTGCACGTAAAACTTCAGAAAGTAACATGGAAATGTCATGAAATTTTTCAAATTTTTTTGTGCATGCAACACGTCTACAAAGTGAGAAGAAATTTTCCATTTTGTTATGTTTTTCGTTTCTTGTATATAAAAAATGTATATAAAAAATATCAGATTTTAAGAAAATAAAAAAAGATGTGAACTACTGACAGTAGAGATTTAACGTTTTAAAACTCTTTTTTAAAGTTCAAATTCTTATTATTCGAAACAAAGTTATATCTATTTAAAGTTTGCCTATTCTTGGACAATTGTCTTTTATTATCTTTTTTTATGCCTTAATTATTGTAAAAGTGTTTATTTACATAGCTATTATGCAGACACGACAATTGTATTAAAATTTTTATTTACTTTTAAAAGACAAATTTTTAATTAAAAAATCTACTTTTATTTTGTGAAAACATATCGTGTATTGCTTTATTTTATAAATTAATATAAATTAAAAGAAAAAGAAGTTTAATATCAAAATATTATTGAATTATATTGAATTATTAGATTTTATTATAATGTTTTATATATATTTAAATAAAATATATAATATGCTTATTATGTCTAATACGCAATTTTTACTTTTAAAAAATTAACCATTCGAAAATGTGTAATCAATTAATAAAAATATCCAAAAAAACTATTTATTCCAAATTATAATTTGAACTTATTATCTTTATACGCTAACTTATAATGCCCTAAATATAATTGTTTTATTATCAAATATTATTTTTAAATATATAGTTGTTTTTACACGTACTAACACAATATGTAAGAAAATTCGATTAATACAGAATTTTCATATTATATATTATCTATCTTTATCTTTAAACCGATATATGTAAAATCAAAAAGAAAGAATTTTATAAAAATAAATAAAAGGCAAGTGTTAAAAATAAGTAGTAATAATATAGAATATCTTCCAACTTACCTGAATGTGCACCACATATCAAAGCTCATTATAATTAACCAAAAGTAACTCGCCATATAGACAAAGTATTGTATAAAGGCTACAAAAATGAATAAAATTAAAGATTGTAAAAATAAATAATAATATATAATATTATTAATATAAATATAAATGTAATATGTAATTTGCTTTTATAGTTAAGAAATAAATAAGGAGCAGGAGACAGATCAAAACAGCTACGCAAAGTATAATTTGATCGCAAATACAGCTTTATTTAGTAAACAAATTTTTTCTATTAAATAAAGAAACTTTATATACAGGGTTTGTCCGGAAAGTAATGCGTCGTATTTTTTTGTGACGCGACTATACATCGCAGAGCGATGGGACCGGTTGGGGAGGAAGGGGGGTACCCTTAGCTTTCCAACGGTAGGTCGCTCAATTGTTTCCATGCGCTTGGAGGGTTAGGACGGCTTATTCTGTGAACCTCTGCTTAGTGGTCGCGTCGAACTTGTGATGGAGAGAACGATAGAGCAACGCTATGCGATAAAGTTTTGCGTGAAGCTGGACAAGACGCCGCTGGAAACTTTTGAAATGCTCAAGAAAGTTTTCGGGGACGATTGCCTTTCCAAATCGCAGTCAAACAGATGGCACAAGATGTTTAGAGAAGGTCGGAAGGAGGTCGCCGACGAGGCCCGCGCAGGACGCCCGTCAACATCGCGAACGGACGACAATGTGACTCGTGTGCGCCAATTATTGAATTCAGACCGTCGAATGAATGTTCGCTTAATGTCGGAATTATTGAACTTGCCGAAAACGATTGTTCACGAGATTGTATCGGAAGACTTGGCCATGCGGAAGATTTGCGCAAAACTTGTGCCCAGAGTGTTGACCGATGCGCAAAAGCAACACCGAGTGGAAGTTTGTGAAGAACTCAAGCAGCCGCCCTACAGTCCCGACTTGGCCCCGGCGGACTTTTTTTTATTTCCTCGGCTGAAAAGGGAGCTCAAAGGACAACAGCTCGAGTCGGTTGACAACGTACAAGCTACTTCGACGGCCTCCCTGAACAGCATCCCAGTCAAGGAGTTCCAGAAATCTTATGACGCATGGAAATCGCGTTGGCAAAAATGTATTGACGCAGAAGGGTCATACTTCGAACAATTTTAAGTTGTTTTACCTATGCGATCAATAAATTCTTTTTTAAAAAAATGCGACGCATTACTTTCCGGACAAACCCTGTATGCGACCTAATTACTTTGCGTTGCTCTTTTGGTTTATTTCCTGCTCCTTATATATTTTTATATTATGAATAAATAATAATATATTATATAAAATATTATAATAAACTATTATATAATAAAACATATGTGTGTGTATATTAAATATTATTATTAATAAATAATAATATATTATTTATCATTACTCGTTAAAATTGAAGGATTTCAAAGTTATCACATTTTTATGTTTCTCCATTAAAACAGATTTACTTTAACTTCTTACACTAAATTTTATTGTAATATTTACGTAATAAATACTGCTAATATTAAGTTAAACATGTTTGATTCAATATGTAATTCTGCAAAATTCAAAAACCCAAAGAAATATATCTATTTGAGACGAATAACTTATATTAATGATTTATTAAAATGCATTTAAATAAAATTTAAATGTCATTCACTGTTTTGCTTTTAATAGATTTTAACAAATAATATATTCAAATAATTATTAAAATTATTAATTAGAATTTAAAATGCAAATATACATTAAACATCTAACAAATATAAATATATTGATTGCATAGTTTTAAGATTTAGATATATACTCTACCTATTGTAACGCAGACGGCATACTGTATATCATCCGATATGATCACAAATTTCACAAAGCGAATTCCGTATGCAATAGTCAAGGCACCATTGTAATTGCGCAACATGAAGCCGTGTCTATTTCGGAGTTCCGGCAATATGGAATACACGAAAAATGCTGACCCCAAAAGTAATATAGATGCTATATCGACACTCATTTCCATAATATCTTTGTTTTTAATAGTATTCATGATCTCATTAGTTTTATCTTTAGTTGTTATCTTCATGACCTTGTCATAAGTTTTGGAACAGATGGTTACTTCGAACTCACTCCCGTTGATGACGGCGAGACAATATGATGTCGATTCAACAAATATTTCATCATAAGATAAATATATAGAACCGTTGGTAAAAATCTTATAATCGTACTGAAAACCTCTGGGGGACAGAGAATGACTTCCCTTGCACGAATCATAAATAGCCAGTTGAAACAATTCGTTCAGATTCTTTTCACTCTGCGTCGAATCGTTCATGTATACTTTTGGAAAAATGTATTCAATTTCTTCATGAGTGCAGTTGCTTACAACCAGACGATCGCCAAGAGAACAGCAGAAGCGAATGCAAGTATCATTATGACACATTTCGTTTGGGACGATGATAGTTTCATTAGCATCTTTGCTGGAATTTTTGAGAACTTCAAGTGACATGGAATCATTCTTTTTAATTACATTTTCATAAACTTCCTGCAGCGTAAAATTCCTTTTATGATTGACATTTGTCGAATTCGTGTTAAATTTCATCGATTTTTGCTCATCATCATTATTGTCATTTTGTGTATTATTCATAATCTTTTTATGCAAATCATGTCGCAGTGTTATTATTTCGTCGTTATAATTTGTTGTAGAATCCGTATTTATCTCGTATTGTATCGTCAAATTATCATTCTCGTTGGTGAAATTTTGCTGCGATTTCGATGACGAAATGACGAGAAGAAGCACGGAACACAGAAATGCAAATATCTTTCCACTCATTATTTCCTGTAATAATAAACATTCGAATAATTAGATAATCAAATTTAGTGTTCATCATTTCTCATATAAGTTTTAACTTTTCAATAATTAAAAAATGTCACATTATATTTATGCACACCTTTCTTTTTGTATTAATTGCAATAAAATGTGTCAAATGCAAAATATAATAAAATAAAATTATCTTATTTTGTTTCTCAGCAAAAAATTGAAATATCGATTTAATTTTAGCATCATTACTATTAATATTGGTGATTGCACGTCTTGAATTTTAATTATTTCATTAGATAAAGTCAGTACTATATCACTGTATTCGGCTTTTTCTCGTTAAAAGAATGCACAAGATACATGTTTCTGCGCGGGAGAGAAGCTGAGACTACCGAGCACGACGATTCGTCGATAGCTTTGCAAGAAACTGTCCGTCTATTATACCACTGACGAGGTTTTGTTACGTCAGTGCTGGTATCATGGTAAAGGTACGTTTCAGTTAACACTATTAATGCTACGCATTTTAAAATTGTTTGAAACAGTATGTAATTTTATGTTATTTTCTTAGAAAAACAGTGCCGTATCTATTGTATTTTTACGGGATCAAATCTGTCTATAATATTAATAGCGTTTGCTTATCCATCTCTGCTGCACTGAAGTTTTAACGCTACGGACAGGGTACAGATTTTCGTCTTACAGATTCAGAAAGCAAGCGATATAATAACAACAATGAATGGTGAGAATTTTGACATTTTTGTAACACTTAGTGAACATTTTTTATTTTCTTAATGAGATTTATGCAGAATTATTTATTTCAATGTCTTTGTCGACAATATTTCATTCTCGCTTGATTCGCATTTCAGATGAAGAAAGCATTTTCATTGTCCTTATTGTTTTCTTTTTTGTTTTTTTTGTTTTTATTATATATAATTATATGATCTACAAGAAAAGAAAAACATTTATTGCTTTAACTTGAATCGTATCTTTTCAACATAGTCTGTAATTTTCGAAATGTCGCAATAAATTAGTGAGAATAAAGTTAACAAATACGCATTTATTTTATAAAAAAATTACATTTTTAAGAAGTTATTCAAACTAATGTTTCTCTTTTTTTTTTGAAGATTGTAATTTATTCTTTTATTTTTCAATTCTATAATTTGATATATAAAAATTTATTATTTTTTATTGAAAGATGATTTAATATTAATATTTGTGTGCAGGTTCAAACTATATATAACTATATAAAATAAGTTATATCACGGATCAGGCACCAACGAGCAATCAGCAATTTAATATAATTTTATTAAAATTGAAATAATTAATTTTACAGTTTTATATTTTGATGTAAACGTTTCTTTAAAGGATTTAGTTTAAAATCTTATATAGAAAATTTATATTACTTTACACATTATTGAATCAAATCAATGATTGCAATACTGTGAAAAATACGTAGAAGTGCAAACTGGATTTGCGTAAAATTACATAGTTTCCATCTTGATAAACATATTATGTTGTATAAATCGCAGTTAAAGAATGCATAAAATATTTTTCCTGATGTCCATACTTGAATAATTATTTTCTGAGATAAATTCTTCGATTACATCATACATTTACACCAATATAAATATATAATGTAAGTAAAAATCTCTTCATTATTTATTCATTGACTTCATCGTTGTTTTTAAATACTTTAATATTTTTGAAAATATATGTAATGATTTTTTTGATTAAAAAATAATGTTTTAAGCGATTAAACGTGTTGGATAACATCGATTAATTCATCTATCATGAGCAGAATTTATTAATATTTTTTCTTACATTTTGTATACATGATTTCGCGATAAATAAATTGCCTTCCAACATTATCAACAATTTGTTATTCACGATACATTCTTGTTTTAATGATCGTATTTGTGCTTCTCATGTAATTTTCTCATATGCATGTTAAAAATAAACTAATAAATTATGCATAGTATATTTAACGCAATTACTACCTTTATTTCAATCGAATAATCAAAAATTGCTCTGAAAAATAATTGCTTCTTTGCATATGTCGAATTCAGATTGACAAATGTATTTTAAAAGATAGATTAAAATTATTTAAATTAAGAATTATAATAATATACATAATAAAATTCGGCGAATTAAAATTATTATTGCACAACGTTTCGAAATCGTTCTATTTTGTCAATGCATATGAAGCACTTTAATTTTTCGGAACGATTGCTTTCGGGCTTTGCGTAAGAATTAATAACTTCTTTTGTGTACAAAATTTTTGTTTGTCAAATTTCTATTATGTATGCACATAATTTTAATACCCGTATTTTTATTTCTTTTTTATTTTTTTATTTATTTAATTAAATAAAATTTAAAAAATGATCATAAATATGTATACAGGGTGTCCCATAATTCGCGAATCACCTTTCATGGGCAGATAGAGCGTGTTAAACTGAATAGAAAAGTCCTGTATCATTTTGCGATATTCGCAATAATTATTGAGTTATTTATTAAAATATCTAAACAAATAAGCGGGTAGAAAGCGGTAGGCCGGACTCGATGTGCATATCGGATGACTTATTTGTTATATGCCGCTTAGTATCAAAAGTATCATCTTACTTTTCGGCGCCACTACACTGGTCGCCGCTCGCTGCATGACGCCGTCTCTCGATCAAATAATGCTTTCTACCTGCTTATTCGTTTAGATATTTTAATTAATGACTCAATAGTTATTGCAAATATCGCAAAATGATACATGAATTTTTTATTCAGTTTAACACGCTCTATCTGCCCATGAAAGGTGATTCGCGAATTATGGGACACCCTGTATAGTTATTAGTAGATTTCGGATTATATGCAAATTGCATATTTGTTATTTTTGCATATTCTATAAGAAGATTAATAATGTGAATAAATTATAATTTTTTTAATTAATAAACATTAATTAGTTGAAACTATTACAATTTTTTCACATTATCAATGCTGTCATAAAATGTGCAAAAAGTAACAATTATGCAATTTGCATATAATTCGAAGTCTAGTTCTTAGTATATAATTTGATAACAGTATACAGACAGTGTGTGTGTGTGTGTGTGTGTGTGTGTGTGTGTATGTGTATGAGTAGGTGTGTTTGTGACTGTTTGTGTGTATGTGTTCCCTAGAATTAAAATTATTATTGCACAGCGTTTCGTAATAGTTTCATTTTGTCAATCGTATGAAGCACTTTAATAATTAATAATTAGGAACAATTGCTTCCGGGTTTTGCGCAAGAATTAATAACTTCTATTGTGTATAAAATTTCTCTCGTCAAATTTTTATTATGCACATAATTTTACAAGGATAGAGAATGTATCGCTGCAAAGAGCCAAATATAATACTTAGAAATTCGCTAAGAGAAGAGAGGAATAATCTCTAAATTGAGATTTAAATTCCACTTACCTTTTTACCCTCTTAAAACTGATGTAGACGAGAAAAATATATCGATCCGAAAAAGTCGGCTGAATCGGGAAACGAACTCGAGACCTTTCGCTAATTGGGCGACTGCTCTTTTCTCTTGCAGCGGTACATTCTTTATCTTCTTTATTTACGATAAGAGCGTTCTAGCCATATTATTTGTCACATAATTTTAATTTGCGAGTTTTTAGTTTTTAAAAAAATGTTTTAGTTTAATTAAGTAAAATTAAATAAAATTATTATATAAAAGCAAACAATGGCGTCCGCGCAGTGCTCCATTGTCTATTTATGTAATAATTAAATTTGATTGTATTTTAATTAATGAAATAAAAAAGTGTTGTCAAGCATACGTAAATGTGTATAATTTTATAATAGTAGATAGACAGCATGTGTGCGTAATTTTTCTCTTAACTATCGACGACTCGTCGCTCTCGATAGTTTCATTTTCTTTCTTGTAGAAACACGTTTCCTTGTGCATTCTGCTCTTCTTTTAGAAATACAAGATAATATCAGATACATTGATATATAGTATATGTTATAACGAATCTAGCGAGATAATTAAAAATCAATCGTGCAATCGTCTACATTAATAGCAGAATAATCAAATCAATCTTTTGAGATTTTGTTAAGAAACACAAAAGCAAAAAGATATTTTGATTTTATTACAAGTGTATATTCTGCATTTAACACCTGAATTTCATAAATTTAATATAAAATCTAAAGCAAAAATTTAATACAAAATTATTTAATTTTTGACAATTAAAAATCCATATGTGAGAATTGATAAATACTGAAAAATTTGACTGATTTAATTATTTAATTATTACAAAGTATATATTAATATAAAATAATGTGTCATAAAAAATTTGCGTTTTTGTATTGCGGACTTTTTCTTTTCACGTTATCGAAATCTCAGCAAAATTGCACCAACAATGAAGAGGAAGGTCATAATTTGACAGTACGATACAAAATAGATATGAATTCTACAACATTTTCTAAGATCAAGATATAAATACTGCAATATGATTTGCATACAAAATTAACCAGCAAAACGCGATATGTCAATGAATGTAACATAATCTCATTTAAATTTGAAAAAGAAACGAGATAATATAATATATTTTTGCTACGAAATCCAAAAATATGGATGAATTATAATTATTAATCTTAAACATAAAGATCAGCATAAATAAACATGACTTTAATTTTCAAATAAAATTGAAGATCGGTCATATTAGTGTAACTTCATATTCGTCCGGAGGAAATCATGTTCACTTGTATGACTATTTCTTTTTACGTAGTAATAATGCTTGACAATGTTGCATTAGATCCGTGTCAAGCTTTTGGCAACAAACCGCAGCCGAATAGCTTGAACAACATGCGCTTGATCTTTTCTTCCACACAAATATGATAAACGTGCACAAATTCTGCATAACGTCCAGCAAATTATAAACATACAAGTTGTAAATTGATACTTTTTTAAGTATTTTGTAGTTATTTTGCATTGTTATTATGAACCATTTTATGTCTAATAAAATAAATAGCACGATAAATAGCTTCAGATATAGATTAAACCTGGAAACAAATACATAATTTTCATAGTTCTTGTGAATATATATGACGAATAAAATTTAATTGATGTAGAAACGTTAAAAAATTTTTGAAAGCGTTTAAAATTTTTATTTTTGTACAATGCAGTCATTAATTAGATTTTCGTAATTAATTATCATTTTGTTTAGAATTGCATATAAATGTTTTCTTTTCTTATAGATTATATAATTATACATAACAGAAAAAAAACAATAAGCACAGTGAAAATGCCTGTTTGCTTTCTTCATTTGGAATGCAAATCAAGCAAGTATAAGATATTGTCGGCAGAGACATTGACATAAATATGTCTGCATAATTTTCATTAAGATAATAAAAGATTTTCACTAACAATAAGTGTTACAAAAATGTCAGAATACTCACCATTCCTTATTGTCATTATATCGCTTGCTTTCCAAATCTGATAGACGAAGGTTTGTATCCTTTTCGTTGTGTTTGATGTTCAGTGCCGCAGAGATAAATAAGCAAATGATAATAATTAGACAGACAGTTCTGATTCCGTGAAAATACAACAGATACGGCACTGTTTTTGTAAGAATGATATAACATTAAATTACATACTGTTTCAGACATATTTACATTGCGTAGCATTAATAAAGTTACCTGAAACGTACTTTTATCATAATACCAGTTCAGACGTAACAGTACCTCGTCAGTGGTATAGTATACGGACAGTTTCTTGCAAAGCTATCGATGACTCGTTGTTCTCGGTAGTCTCAGCTTCTCTCCCGCGCAGAAACATGTATCTTGTGCGTTCTTCTAACGAGAAAAAGCCGAATACAGTGATATAGTACTGACTTTATCTAATAAAATAATTAAAATTCAAGACGTGCAATCACCAATATTAATAGTAATGGTGCTAAAATCAAATCGACATTTCGAGATTTTGCTGAGAAACAAAATAAGATAATTTTATTTCATTATATTTTGCATTTGACACATTTTATTGCAATTAATACAAAAGCAAAAGTGTGCATAAATTTAATGTGACGTGTTTTAATTATTGAGCATTTAAAACTTATATGAGAAATAATAAACACTAAATTTGATTATCTAATTATTCGAATGTTTATGATTACGTGAAATAATGAGTGAAAAGATATATGCATTTGTGTGTTCCGTGCTTCTCCTCGTCATTTCGTTATCGAAATCGCAGCAAATTTCCACCAACAAGAATGATAATTTAACGATACGATACGAGATAAATACGGATTCTACAACAAATTATAACGACGCAATAATAACACTGCGACATAATTTGCATAAAAATTTGATGATTAATACACAGAATGACAAAATGCAGCATGAATTTTATATGAATAATAAACGTGAGGTTAATGATTTGATTCAACATAAACGTCACAAGCATTCAATGAAGAATAAAGATGATGAGCAAAAAACGATAAAATCTAACATAAATTCGACAAATGTCAATCATAAAAAAAATTTTACGCCGCAAGAAATTTACGAAAATGTAATTAAAAAGAATGATTCCATGTCACTTGAAGTCTTTAAAAATTCCAGCAAAGATGCTAACGAAACTAACATCGTCCCAAACGAAATGTGTCATAATGATACTTGCATTCGTCTCTGCTGTTCTCTTGGCGAGCGTCTAGTTCATGGCAACTGCATTCCTGAAAGAGTTGAATACATTTTTCCAAACGTATACATGAACGATTCGACGCAGAGCGAAAAGAGAATGAACGTATTGTTTGAGCTAGCCATTAATGATTCGTGCCGGGAAGATTACTATCTGCTTTCTAAAGGTTTTCAGTGGGATTATAAGATTTTTACCAACGGTTCTATATATTTACCTTATTATAAAATATTTGTTGAATCGACATCATATTGTCTCGCCGTCGTCGACGGGAATGAGTTCGAAGTAATCATCTGTTTCAAAACTTATGACAAGCTTAAGGAGATATTTAATAAAAAGCGAATGGCTCTTCTGACAACGATTTATCAAAATATTACGCAAATAAGTGTCTATATAATATCTATATTATTTTTGGGGTTAGTATTTCTGGTGTATTCTATTATGCCAGAACTCCGAAATAAACACGGCTTCATGTTGCGCAATTATAGCGGTGCCGTGTCTGTTGTATACGGAATTGACCTTGTGTATTTTTTTATCAAATCGGATATACAGTATCCCGTCTGCGTTACAATAGGTAGAGTATATATCTAAATCATAAAACTATGTAATAAGTATAGGGTATATATATTTGTCAGATATTTAATGTATATATATATTAAATATTGCATAGGTATTAAATTTGCATATTAAATTTGCACATTAAATATTAATTAATAATTTTAAATATTACTTGAATATATTATTTGTTAAAATCTTACAAATGCAAAACAGCGAATAATATTTAAATTATATTTAAAAACATTTTAATATATATATAATATAAGTTATTCGTCTCAAATAGATATATTTCTTTGTGTTTTTGCAGAATTATATATTGAATCAAACATGTTTAATTTGATATTAGCAGTATTTATTACGTAAATATTACTATATAATTTAGTGTAGGAAGTTAAAGTAAATCTATTTTAATGGAGAAACATAAAGGTGATAACTTTGAAATTTTAAAATTTCAACGAGTAATGACAAATAATATATTATTATTTATTAATAAAAATATTTATTATATATATTTTATTATATAATATATTATTATTTATTAATAAAATTAGAAATAAATAAGAGCAGAAAATAAATCAAAAAAACAACGCGAAGTAATTAGGTCGCAAATACAAAGTTCTTTTATTTAATAGAAAAAATTTGTTTATTAAATAAAATTGTATTTGCAACCTAATTATACATTGCGTTGCTCTTTTGCCGTATTACCTGCTCCTTATTTATTTCTCAACTATACGAGCAAATTACATATTACATTTATATTTATATTAATAATATTACATATTATTATTTATTATTTATTATCTATTATTACAGTCTTTAATTTTATTAATTTTTACAGCTTTTTTAAAATATTTTTGCTATATGGCGAGTTACTTTTGGTTAAGTATAATGAGCTTTGATATGTGGTTCACATTCAGGTATGTTGGAAAATATTCTATTTTATTACTACTTATTGTTAACCTTTTATTTATCTTTATAAAATTCTTTCTTTTTGATTTTACATATATCGGTTTAAAGATAAAGATAGAGAATATATAATACTAGCTTTTCGGACCGCGCTTCGCGCGGTCCTCAAAGCCTTTCTCATTCTTCATAGCCTATATTATAAATCCGTTTTAACACAAAAAATTAATTCTTTTTTTGTATTACCGCGAACTACTTCCACATTTGTTGTCCGACTTTCACGAAATTTATATCAAAATAAATGTTTAAATTTTTTTTTGGATGACTACTATGTTATCTATTTCTTTCTCCCAGATATTTTATTTTACACCGCGTTTTGCATATATTTAAATATTTATTATATATTTTTATTTTTATTTTCTTTTTTATTTTAATTTCCACACAATTTTATATTTTTTAAATATAAAACATTATTTTAGTTAATATATACTTTAAATATTTTTTTTATTACTTAATTATTATATCCTTTTTTACATTTTACTCAATTTTTTTTATTTCTAATGTACCCACCGCTAACCCGCTATTATTAGCTCTCATACAATGTCATAATTCTTCAATTTACAAAATTTTCCTGTATATTACATTTTTTGTAAAACATTTTTCACTTTCTTCAATTAAATGTCCTTGATTGCTACATTCATCAATTTTAATTTTTACACTTTCTCTTTTTGTTGCTCTAGAAAATGCCACATAAATTTGACCATGAGCAAATACAGGATGTGGCAAATAAATTCCAATTTTTTCTAAACTTTGTCCTTGTGATTTATTTATTGTCATAGCAAATGACACTCGAATAGGAAACTGTCTTCGTTTAAACTTAAATGGCAGTTCCAAATCATTTGTAATTAAATCTATCCTCGAAATCATAACAATTTGTCTTCGAGCAGGACCTGTTATAACTTCTACATAAATTATATTATTTTTCAAATTAGTTATAATAAATCTTATTCCATTACAAAGTCCTTTTTTAGTATTTAAATTTCTTAATAAGATTACTGTAGCACCAACTTTTATTTTAAGCCGATGAACTGGCATTCCAGAAGGTGTCAGTGAGTTTAGAAACTCAGTTGGAAAATTTAATTGCTCCTGTGGATCATCACTTACTAATATATATATATATATATATATATATATATATATATATAATACTTGAAGATAACACTTGAAAAAACCACATCGTCGCCATCTCCAAAAAATTTGCAACATTTTGGTACCAATTTTTACAAAAATCCGTTCATAAATATGCGATTGCGTGGGTGGATGCGTGGGTGGGGGCGTAAACTTAAAAAACCCACACAGCAGCTTTCTCAGAAAAATTTGCAACATTTTTGTACCAATTTCGTAAAAATTGGTCCATAAATGCGCATGCGCGTGGGTGGGTGCGTGGGTGGAGGTGTAACACTTGAAAAAACCGCATCGTCGCCATCTCCAAAAAATTTGCAACAATTTGGTACCGATTTAAAAAAAATCGGTTCATAAGTATACGATTGCGCGGGTGGGTGCGTGGGTGGAGGCGTAAACTTAAAAAACCCACACAGCAGTTTCCTCAGAAAAATTTGCAACATTTTGGTACTAATTTCGTGAAAATTGGTCCATAAATGCGCATGCATGTGGGTAAATGCGTGGGTGGGTGAGTGGGTGGAAGTGTAACACTTAAAAAAACCGCATCGTCGCTATCTCCAAAAATTTTGCAACATTTTGATACCATGTGTTCAGAAATATTGCAAAAAAAATTTTTTTTGCAAAAACATACCCTCCTTTGAGGAAAAAAATAAAAATAAAAAAATTAAAAAAAAAACCCACAGCAGCCACCCCCGAAAAATTTACAACATTTTGGTACCAGTTTCACGAAAATCGGTCCACGAATGCGGAAGTAGTTCGGGTACAGACAGACAGACAGACGGTGCTTATATATATAGACAAAACTCTGGATTAATCGAATTTTCTTATATATTGTGTTGGAACGTGCAAAAACAACTATATATAATATTTGAAAATAATATTTAATAATTAAACAATTATACTTAGGACATTATAAGTTAGAGTATAAAGATAATAGGTTCAAATTATAATTTGAAATAAATAGTTTTCTTGGATATTTTTATTGATTGATTTTCAAACGGTAAATTTTTGAAAGTAAAAGTGGCGTACTAGATATAATAAGCATATATTATATATTTAATTTAAATATGTATAAAATATTATAACGAAATCCAATAATTCGGTATAAAGTAATAATATTTTGATTTGACGTTTTACTCTTTTCATATATAAAATAAAACAATACACGATAACTTTTTACAAAATAAAAATAGATTTTTTATGAAAAATTCGTCTCTCAAAATTTAATAACAATTTAAAGTACCAGTGTCGTATCTGCATAATAATTATGTAAATATACACTTTTTAAAATAATTATGGCATGAAAAAAACAATTGTCCAAAAATAGGCAAGTTTTATAAATAGTTTTATTTTGTTTCGAATAATGAGAATTTAAATTTTAAAAAAGAGTTTTAAAGCTTGAAATTTCTGCTTTCAATGGTTTACAATTTTTTTTATTTTCTTCAACTTTGATATTTTTTATATACAAAAAACAAATAACATAAATAGAAAATTTTTTTTCACATGTAGACGTGTCTCACAAAAAAATGTGAAAAATTTTTTGACATTTCTATGTTACAGCCTGAAGTTTTCCCTGCAAAATTGTTTTTTAAAATGTATATGTCGATCTTTCTTTATCAAGTTATCGCAAATTGAAGAGAAAATGTAATTTTCAATTTAATCGTTCATAACATCGTTAAAAATCATCGTACAGCAATTTTAAGAATGGATTCTTCAAGCTGAATCTTTGCTTTACAGTATAATATAGTGACTTGATGTAAAACACATTATTTTAACGTATTTACATTCTGATTTATGTTATTTATTGTTTGCTAAATATGTTGTGTAAATTGCAGAGGATTCAGTTCGTTAGTAAGAAACGTCAGACAACAAGAAAAAAAAAAGTTGATATATTATACGATCTTTGCGTGGGGATGTCCCTTTATGCTTGCTATTTTATGTGTCAGCATGGATATTCTTTCGGCGTATGTAAATGTACCACCGATTTTGCAACCGGAATTTCATTTAGGAGATTGCTGGTTTTTTAGTAAGTGAAGTTAATGCTATAGGATTCTAGTATTGTGAGAAAGAGTATAAAAACTTATGATGTTTTATACTTACAGAGATTGGTCCGCATTTGTTGTATTATTATGTGCTCAGTAGTATGTGCGTCATCAATAGCATTTGTTTATCTATTTATACAGCATTAAAAATTGCGCGTTTCAATAAGGAATTGAATTCTTGTCTAAAAAATTCGGAGAGTAAATGCTTTAACGATTATAAAAAATGGTATGTACTCAGATATCGTTGTATTGAGATATGATAATCTATTTTATTTATAAAATTAATATAATCTGATCGTGTATTTAATTTTAAGTTTGAGTTTCATTGGTTGAATTTTAAGTCAAGATCAGATTTAAAACGACATTAAATATAAATTCAGATTATGATTTCTGGTCATAGATTGTCATTTGCAGATGATATTTTTTTTATTCGCCGATTTACTTTTTTATTTTGTAATAATTTCGAGAATATATCATTTTACGTGTTCTTTCAAAATTCTATACAATTCTAAATAACATGACAATTAATAACAAAAATTAAATTAAAAAATGCACCTTTATTTTACAAAAATACAAATTTTAAACACTTTCACAAATTTCTTAAGGTTTATACATTAATTCAATTTTATTCGTCATATATATTCACAAGAACTATGAAAATTATATATTTGTTTGCAGGCTCAATCTATATCTGCAGCTATTTATCGTACTGTTTATCGCAATGGGCATAGAATGGCTAATAATAACAGCGTCATTATTATATAAAAATTTATCAATTTACAACATTATATGGTATGTTGTTAATTTGATGGACATTATGCAGAGTCTGTGCATCTTTGTCATATTTGTGTGTAAAAGAAGGATCAAGCGCATGTTATTCATGCGACTCGGCTTCGGTTTGTCACCATATGCTTGACACGGATCAAATGCAACATTTTCGAGCATTCTTACCACGTCAAAAGAAAATAGTCATGCAGGAGAAGATGAGTTTTTCCGGACGAGCAAGAAGTCACACTGATTTAATCGATCTTTAATTTTTATTTAAAAATTTAAATCATGTTTTTTTATGTTGTTCTTTATAGTTTAGATTAATAATTATAATTCACACATATTTTCGCGCGCGCGGATTTTGTAGCAAAAACATATTATTTTGTCTCGTTTTTTTTTCAAATTTAAATGAAATTATGTTACATTTCTTGACATAAATATTTATAATATTATTAATTGTAGGCTAATAATTTTTTTATATTTGGAATATTAGTAGAAATTCAGAAAACTGCTACAAAATTTGCATGAAATTACTATAAGTTGTTATTATACAAATGTCAAATAAATATATGTTTATTTATTAATATTATGAATTGTAATAAAAATTTATAATATTAGTATAATATTTATAATTTAATTAAATATTTCATCATGAGATTATTGTAACATTAATACTTAAATAATTGAAATGTTAGATTTTTTAAGATCTCAATAATTCGGTGTAGCTTACTATTTTTTTTAATATAATTTACATTTTAGTAATTATTAGTTTCAATTATTGATTTTGACAAATTCAATAAATTTTTTGTGAAATATTTTTTTTTTCGGTAAAAATTAAATAGCATCAGCGCCATCGGATCTACCGCTATTTTTAATTTCTAATCAAATAAATGATCATGATATAACTCTCATAGTTATGCATATCGAATATAAACCGGTTTTGGAATAAGTTTTGTTTTTACTTTATATGTGCAGATATTATACTTAATATGATAATGTATAAGATTTGGCAAATAACGATATTCAACATAATTTTCTTCTTTAATAATTTTTTTGTTGTCTAAAGACAACAAATGGGATTAATAAATTTGTGAAATAAATAACATTTTTCTAACGCATGCGTTATCGATTAATTATTCGAAACAAATTTTGATATACAAATATTTAAATGTATAAAATAATTACAATTTAAAATATATTTAAAAAATAATTAATAACTACAAAATTTTATTATTTGAATTTTGCTGCATCAATTTATTTTTTATTTGCGGTATTTTTAGAAATATGAAAACTCTTTATTTAAGCATTAAATATCTAAAAAACAGTCTAGTGTATTTTTCCTTTTGCTGCTGGATTGGTGGAGCTATCGACCAGTCTTTTTCTTTGTATATTTTATGTAAAAGCTATATGTGTATAGTCCTATATAGTATAGTAGACGGACAGTTTCTCACGATGCTATCGACGACTCGTCGTCCTCGGTAGTCTCTGCTTTTCTTCCGTGCAGGCACATGTATCTTGTGCATTCTTCTCTCAGAAAAAAAGCCGGATACAGTGATATAATAAATACTGACTTTATCTAGTGAGATAATTGAAATTCAAGACGTGCAATCATCAATATTAATAGTCATATATTGCTAAAATCAAATCGACATTTCGAGATTTTGCTGAGAAACAAAATGAGATAATTTAATTTTATTATACTTTGTACTTTACATATTTAATTGCAATTAATACAAAAGCAAAAGTGTACGTAAATTTTATGTGACATTTTTTAATTATTGAAAATTTAAAACTTATATGAGAAATTATGTACACTAAATTTGATTATAACACATAAAATTTGCGTTAGACATTGCTTTCTTTTGATTGCCTATATTATTAATAATATTAGCAGCAGATGTCAAAGCAATATTTTTGACAGTATAGTATATGTACGAAATGTTCCCAGTAAAAACAGTGTAGTTATTATACGCATATTTCTAATTATGATAATCTTATATAATTATTATTTTTTTATTTTTTATTTTCGTTTTTTTAAATTTTATTTTGTATTTTATTTTTTATTTATTTTATTCTATTATTTGAATGTTAAGACCTTGTTGGCAGCAGGTGAAAGTGTTATTTTTTTCTTAAAAAATTATTTATTATTTATTTTTGTTTTCAAAATGTTTGTTTTCTTTGTATTTTGTTCTTTTCTTTTTTTTTATAGTTACTCATAAACTTTTTTTTTCTTTGATTTACAATCTTCAAAAGGATAATCAAATCAAACTTGTTCTAATAAATAAAGACAAATTAGAATGTTGATTGTACAAATATATAATCATAAAGAAAATACAAAGAATAATTAGTGAAAAGAATATCCGTTTATAATTTGCATAGAAATTTAGAGTTCAGACCCACTGCGTGAACTTTTAACGTGACAGTTATCCTGTGCGTAAGAATTCTTGTCTTGCATAGCCACTTCTGACGTGGTCGTTCTCGATGTTATGTTACAGTCGTTTGTCGAACGTGTGAACCGCATCCAAATCGCTTCAGTAACATCATCTTGATCTTCTTTTTACATATAAATATAATAAAGGTGCAGAGATTCTGTACGATGTCTACGAAGTTAACAGTAAACAAGACGTAATTGGATATACTTTCAGCCAACCATGACGCTGTCATCACGGACCATTTTATACCCATCACGACAAACAGCATAATAAATAGCTTCAGATACAAATTAAACCTGCAAACAAATATATATTTATATTTGGATATCTTTTCAATAAAAATAATACTATTTATTAATTAAAAGTTTAACTATTTATTAAAAATGCTATTTATTAATATTATAAATATAAGGTTCTAATAATAAATAAAAATTAGAAAAACAAGAGCCATAAAGAAACTTATTTATTTTTATTCTACATTGACGTATTAATTACCACGCCTGGCTTTTATAATTGGTCCTTGTTCCTCTATAATTTATAACTATTTATTAAATTATTTTTTTACAAAATAGAATGAATTACAATCCTAAAAGAAAAGAGAAGAAAAAAATAGTTGTTTTTAGAAATTTTTGAAAAATAAAATTTTCTTTATGAAATTAAATGTATTATTTAACTTTATTCTCTCATTATTTTCCACATTTCGAGAATTGCAGACCTTCTCGAAAACAAAAACAGAATTGAAGTTACAACGATATATTTTTTTTCTTCTGTAGATTATGTACGTTAAAAAAAAAAAAATAGAAACCGAGAAAATACTAAGCACCGAAAAGATGTTTACTTCAAACTAATTATCCCTTCCTTTCATCAGAATTGCAGATCAATCCATATGTAATGTAATATTGTTGGCAGAAATATTGGCAAAAATAACATATTGGATTGGCTCATTAACAAACTACATAGAAGACTATCACACATCGATGCAAAAATAATACAGACCATTTTTTATTATCATTATACCGTTTGCTTTCCGAATCTGTCAGACGAACATCCGTATCCTTTTTGTAACGTTTAATTTTCTGTGCCGTAGAAATGGATAAGCAAACGCTACTAATAATGCAGACACTTTTGAGCCCGTAATAATACAACATAAACGCATCTCTTCCTGTAAGTATAAAATGTCATGAATTTTTATACTGTTTCCCATACAGCACAAAATATTTTTAAAATCTTTTAAAAATATTTCTTAAAAGATAAAATAATTCACAAAAATATTTTTAAAATGTTTCTATGTCCGCTTTTTAATGTTTAAAAAATATTTTTAAATATAGTTTTAAACTAATATTTCAAAAATATGTATAAAATATTTAAGAAAATATTATCTGAGCGATAAAGAAGATCATTTTTAATAATATTTTTAAACGTTTTTGAAAATATTATGAAAAATGTTACCACAAAAAATTTTTTAAATTATTTTAAAATATTCCACCATTTTAAAATGTTTTTATGCAATATTTTATGGAAATATTTAGAAATATTTTTTGAAAACATTCATAATATTCTGTGTTGTGTGGGTTCTCACAATACGTTAAAACGCTATCGCATTGATACAGTTATCTTCACTTACCATGGAACCAGCAATCTCCTAAATGAAATTCCGGTCGCAAAATCGATGGTACATACTCGGAAAGAAAATCCATGCTGACACAGAAAACAGCAAACATAAAGGGACATCCCCACGCAAAGATTGTATAATAAATCAACTTTCTTTTTTCTCGTTGTTTGACGTTTTTTTGTAACGAACAGAATCCTCTGCAATTTACACAACATATTTAACAAACAATAGATAAAAGAAATCAGAATGTAAAAGCGTTAAAATAATGTGTCTTTGATCGAGTCACTTTATCACCCTATAGAGCAATATACCAACACAATACTACCAACACAATATATAAAAAAATTTGATTAATACAGAATTTTGCATATTATTATCTATCTTTATCTTTAAACCGATATATGATCCGATATAAAATCGAAAATGAAGCAATTTTATACAGGTAAATGAAAGGCAAGTTTAAAATAAGTAGTATAATATGGAATATTTTCCAACTTACCTGAATGTGCACCACATATCAAAGCTTATCATAATTAGCCAAAAGAAACCCGCCAAGAAACAAAAGTAATTTAAGAAAGCTGCAAAAATGAATAAAAATACAGACTGTATTAATAAATAATAATATATTATTTATATAAATATAAATGTAATATGTAATTTGCACTTTTAGTTGAAATATATAAGGAGCAAGAAATAAGTAATTTAGATATATATTCTACCTATTGTAACGCAAACAGAATACGGTATATCACCCGTTCTGATCATAATATTCACAATGTTAATGCTGTATGCTACAGTTGAGGCACCGCTGTAATTGCGCAACATAAAGCCGTGTACATTTCGGAGTTCTGGCAATATGGAATACACCAGAAATACTGACCCCAAAAGTAATATAGATACTATATGGAAACTCAGATATTTAATTTGTATGTTATAAATCAAGGGCTCATTATCAGTTATCTCCTTGATCTTGTCATGATAAGTTTTGGAACAGATGGTTACTTCGAACTCATTCTCGTCGACGACGGCGAGACAATATGATGTCGATTCAACAAGTATTTCATAATAAGGTAAATATGTAGAACCGTTGGTAAAAATCTTATAATCGTACTGAAAACCTTCGGGAAGCAGAACGTGATTATCCTGGCACGAATCATAAATGGTCAGCTGAAACAATTCGTTCACTTTCTTTTCGCTCTGCGTCGAATCGTTCGTGTATACTTTTGGAAAAATGTATTCAATTTCTTCAAAAATGCAGTTGCCATCAACCAGACGATCGCCAAGAGAACAGCAGAGTCAAATGCAAGTATCATTATGACACATTTCGTTTGGGACAATGTTAGTTTCATTAGCATTTTTGCTGGAATTTTTGAAGACTTCAAGTGACATAGAATCATTTGTTTCAATTACATTTTCATAAACTTCCTGAGCCGTGAAATTCCTTTTATGATTGACATATGTCGAATTCGTGCTCTGTGATTTTTGCTCATCACCGTTATTCTGCAGTGAATGCTTGTTCAGTTTAAGTTGAATCAAATCATTATCCTCGCGTTTATTCATATGAAATTCATGCTGCATTTTGTCATTTTGTGTATTATTTATCAAATTTTTATGCAAATCATATCGCAGTGTTATTATTTTGTCGTTATAATTTGTTGTAGAAACCGTATTTATCTCGTATCGTATCGTCAAATTATCATTTCTGTTGGTAAAACTTTGCTGCGATTTCGATAACGAAATAACGAGGAGAAGCACGGAACACACAATTGCAAACTTTTTTCCACTCATTATTTCACATAAGAATAAAGTTTAGAATAATTAGATAATCAAATTTAGTGTTCATATAATTTTTCATGTAAGTTTTACATTCGCATTAATTAAAACAAGTCACATTAAATTTATGCACACGTTTGCTTTTCTATTAATTTCAATAAAATGTGTTAAGTGCAAAATATAATAAAATTATGTTATCTCATTTTGTTTCTCAGCAAAATCTCGAAATGTCGATTTGATTTTAGCACTATATGACTATTAATATTGATGATTGCACGTCTTGAATTTTAATTATTTCATTAGATAAAGTCAGTACTATTTTACTGTATTCGGCTTTTTCTCGTTAGAAGAATGCACAAGATACATGTTTCTGCGCGGGAGAGAAGCTGAGACTACCGAGCACGACGAGTCGTCGATAGGTTTGCAAGAAACTGTCGGTCTACTATACTACTGACGAGGTACTGTTACGTCAGTGCTGGTATCATGGTAAAGGTACGTTTCAGGTAACTCTATTAATGTTACGCATTTTAAATATGTCTGAAACAGTATGTAATTTTATGTTATATCATTCTTACAAAAACAGTGCCGTATCTGTTGTATTTTTACGGGATCAGAACTGTCTGTCTAATTATTATTATTTGCTTATCCATCTCTGCGGCACTGAACATCAAACGCAACGAAAAGGATACAAATCTGCGTCTATTAGATTTGGAAAGCAAGCGATATAATGACAATAAGGAATGGTGAGTATTTTGAAATTTTTGTAACATTTATTGTTAGTGAACATCTTTTATTATCTTAATGAGATTTATGCAGACATATTTATGTCAATGTCTCTGCCGACAATATCCCATACTTGCTTGATTCACATTCCAGTTGAAGAAAGCAGGCATTTTTACTGTGCTTATTGTTTTTTTATTTATTTTATTATGTATAATTATATAATTTATAAGAAAAGAAAAACATTTATTACTTTAACGTTAATCGTATCTTTTCAAAATAGTCTGTACCCATACAGCACCGTTAGATTGCAAAAACATTACAATCTTTCACCGCAATATTGCAATATTGCAAATTCACTGCAAAATGTTGCTACATCATTGCTGTTGAATTGCAGCAATGTTAAAATGTCCGCTTTTTGGAAGATAATAAAATTATTGATTATCGTTAACATCTTTTATTGTACAATATTGCAAAAAATTATTTTATTATAGTATTATACCCAGCAAATACCAAGTTACAGTTATATAATTGTTAGTTGTAATTTTCCACTCAACAATATAATTGTTATAATACACGTATTATATTTTTGAGTGGAAAATTACAACTAACAATTATATAGCTGTAACTTGGTGTTTGCTGGGTATATGTATATATATTACAATATATAAATTATAGAATTTGGATTACATGCAATATTTCCGAAATATTAATGTCATGTTGCTACAAGTGTGCTGGAATTTTGTGCACCTATATCTCTGCAATGTCTTTATAATGTTGCATTGCAACTTGCAACATTGCAATGTTGCTGCAATATAATTGCAATAATCTGTGCTATATGGGTACTTTTCGAAATGTCACAATACATAGTGAGAATAAAGTTATTGAATATGCATTTATTATATAAAGAAAATTACATTTTTTAAAAATTTATTTAAACTATTGTTTCTCTTTTCTTTTTTTTAAAGATTGATATATAATTTATTTCTTTATTTTTCAATTTTATAATTTGATATATAGAATTTATTATTTTTATTGAAAGATAACTGAATATTAATATATATTTGTTTGCAAGGTTTAATCTATATATGAAATTTTTTATCGCGTTATTTATCTTAATGGCCTATAAATCGGATTGTGTATACAATATCATGGATACTTAATTCTCCACAAAAATACTCTAGTTATTTTATTTCTTTGTTGTTTACCGTGCAGAATTTCTGCGCTTTTATCAGTATTTGTATGGAAAAAAGAAGATTAAGTTGATGATATTAAAACGATTCAGAATGCGGGATGAATAAATCGTGGACTTGACTACCATGTCAAAGCTGCAGAAAAGATCGAATTCTTGCAGAGAAGAAAATTGTTACGCGAAAGTTTCGTTCGATGGAATTAAATTCTAATAATGCAGTTATGTTAAAAAAAAGTTTTATCGCAAATCAGGCACCAACGAACAATCAGCAATTTAATATAATTATAATAAAACAGAAATAACTTTACCGTTTTATATTTTAATGTTATGTTTTTTTAAAGGATTTAGTTTAAAATCTTATATAGAAAATTTATCTTACTTTACATATTATTGAATCAAATCAATGATTGCAATACTGTGAAAAATACGTAGAAGTGCAAACTAGATTTGCGTAAAATTACACAGTTTCCATCTTAATAAACATATTATGTTGTATAAAGCGCAGTTAAAGAATGAAGCATAAAAAAATTTTCCTGATGTCCGTACCTGAATAATTATTTTCTGAGATAGATTCTTTGATTACATCATACATTTACACCAATATAAATATATAATGTAGATGAAAAACTTTTCATTATTTACTCATTGACTTCATCGTTGTTTTTAAATACTTTAATATTTTTGAAAATATATGTAATAGTTTTATTGATTGAAGATTAATGTTTTAAGCGATTAAACGTGTTGGATAACATCAATTAATCCATTTATTATGAGCAGAAGTTTATTAATATTTTTTCTTACATTTTGTATACATGATTTCGCGATAAATAAATTGCCTTCCAACATTATCAACGATTTGTTATTCACGATACATATTCTTTTTAATATTTGTAATTGTGCTTCTCATGTAATTTTCTCATATGCATGTTGAAAGTAAATTAATAAAATATGCATAGTATATTTAACGCAATTACTTTCTTTATTTCAATCGAATAATTAAAATTGCTGTGAGAAATAACTGCATCTTTGCACGTCGAATTTAGATTGTTAAATGTTTTTTAAAAAATAGATTAAAATTATTTATAAATTAAGAATTATAATAATATACATAATAAAATTCGGCGAATTAAAATTATTATTGCACAGTGTTTCAAAATCGTTCTATTTTGTCAATGCATATGAAGCACTTTAATAATTCGGAACGATTGCTTCCGGGCTTTGCGTAAGAATTAATAATTTCTTTTGTGTACAAAATTTTTGTTCGTCAAATTTCTATTATGTATGCACATAATTTTAATTCTCGTATTTTTATTTCTTTTTTATTTCTTTATTTTTTTAATTAAATAAAATTAAATAAAATTGTCATATAATATGTATATAGTTATTAGTAGATTTCGGATTATATGCAAATTGCATTATATGCGCAATTGTTGTTATTTTTGCATATTCTACAAGGAGATTAATAATGTGAATAAATTATAATTTTTTTAATTAATAAACATTAATTAGTTGAAACTATTACAATTTTTTCACATTATCAATGCTGTCATAGAATGTGCAAAAAGTAACAATTATGCAATTTGCGTATAATTCGAAGTCTAGTTCTTAGTGTATAATTTGATAACAGTATACAGACAGAGTGTGTGTGTGTGTGTATGTGTGTGTATGTGTGTGTGTGTGTGTGTGTGTGTGTGTGTGTGTGTGTGTGTGTGTGTGTGTGTGTGTGTGTGAATGAGTGGGTGTGTTTGTGACTGTTTGTGTGTGTGTTTCCTTGCAAAGTTATCAAAGACTTGCCGTTCTCGGCAGTTTTACTTCTTCCTTTATACAAGCATTTGTTACTTGTGTAGTCTTCTTTCATAAAGAGACGTCAAAGCCGAAGTTAGTGATATATAATATATTATCATATATCATTAAGTTTTATCAAATCTAGCGAGATAATTAAAAGTGAACCGCGTAATCGTCTACTTTAACAGTGCTAGAATAAAATCAGATCAATATTTCGAAATTTTATTGACAAACACAAAAAAAAGAATAAATTGATTTTGTTATATGTGTAAATCATGCACTTAACATTTTTTAAATTAGTACATTTAATACAAAAGCTAAGATATACATAAATCTAATATGAAATTTTCAATGATTTAAAATTCGAAATTTATGTGAGAATTATATATATATAATGTGAATATTAAAATAAGTTTGATTAAATAATCTAATTACTTTGACGTATATCTTCGTGTAAAATAATGAATGAAAAAAATCTTACGTTTTTGTGTTGCGGATTTTGTCTCCTCATCACTTCATCGAAATCTCAGCAAAATTGCATCAACAACGAAGAGGAAGGTCGTAATTTGACAGTTCGATACGAGATAGATACAGATTTTACAAGAATTTATAAGAACGAGATAAAAACACTGCAACATGATTTGTATGAAAAGTTATTCAGCAATATGCGATATGAAATGCCGAATGAAATTAATTCCATGAATGACAATGACGATGATGTTGATCTGTTATTATATAAACTAAGCAAGCGTTCTGTTCAAAATCCTGAGGATGAAGACGAAATTCCGGCAAACTCTCCCACCAATTTGACAAATGTCAAACATGAAAAAAACTCTACGTCACCGAAAGTTGACGAAAACTTGTTCGGAAAGAATAATTCCATGTCGATGAATAAAGTCTTTGGAAATTCCACTAAGAATAGTAATGCAAGAAACATCGTCCCATACGAAACTTGCCATAATATTACTTGCATTCTGTTCTGCTGTCCCTTTGGCTATAGCCAAAGGACGAATGACAGCCAATGCATTCCAGCAGGAAAAATGAAATTCGATTTACCGTATGTGTACGAATATGCGAACGATTCAATGCAAAACGAAAGTAAGAGAGTGAACGAATTGTTTCCCTTAACCATCTATGATCCGTGTTTGCGAACGCAACGTATCGTGGTAGACGAGGGTCATCAGTACGATTATAAGATTTTCACCGATGGATCTATTTATTTAGCTTATTATCAAACATTATTTAAATCGACGTCATATTGTCTCTCCGTCTTCTTGAACAGAGGGAAAGAGTTCGAAGTGAATTTTTGTTATGACACTTATCATCAAGTCGTTAGGAACGGGATGAAATGCACACCTGAGATCCAGTCGATGTTTTACGCATTTAACATATATGCAGGCTTGCATGTAGTGTGCATATTATTTATGGTACTAGTATTTCTAGTGTATTCCATATTGCCAGAACTGCGAAATGTACATGGATTTATGTTGCGCAATTACAGCGCAGTTTCAATCGTAGCACTGATAATTAACATAGTGAAGCTTATGCAATACAATGCAGAAATACCATATCCCGCCTGTGTTACAATTGGTACAGTATTTCTAATAAATTATAACAATCTAACAATAAATTATTAATTTAATTATTTAATTATTATTAATTTAATTATTTATTATTGAAAAATTTAATTTAATTAATTAATTTAATTAAATTTTAATGCACTTTAATTATAACTAATCCGAATGTGCCTTAATATATATACATATATATTTATATATATTATATAACTAACTATATAATAACTATAATATATTTATTATTTTTAACTATAATATTGTAATAACTATATACTATAATATTTATTATTTTTTTAAAAAATTATATTATTATTAACATATATATTTGTATATATTACATACATATATGTATAAATACTATTTATCTTATATTAGTACTACCAGTATTCATTAAATATTGGTATTATATAGTGCAAAAAATTAGACTAAATTTATTTTTCAATGGAAAATCACACACAAAAACATGAAAATTTTTAGTTCCTGTATTTTATCGCACGCTCTTTGATTAAAATATTATTTATTATAGCCTTTGATTAAAATATTATTTATTATTATAGCCTTTATTTTTATTCATTTTTACAGCCTTTTTAGAATATTACTTTCTTATGTCGACTTTTTTCTGGCTAAGTGCCATGAGCTTTAATATGTGGTGGACATTCAGGTGAATTACAAAGTATTTTATATTTAACTTGTCTCTAATTCGAATTTATCCTTACAAAAATAATACAAGATAATTTTTTAACATAGATATTTTTTGTCTCTGAAAACTAAATAAAAATTTAGATTATAGAATAAGTTTTTGAGAAAAGTTACGATAAAAAACAAGCACTAATTTAACTTTTTTACATTCAGATTTCTCAGTTAAATATGACATGTAAATTGCAGAAAATTCTCTTCGTTACAAAAAAAGGTCAAAAAAAAAACTGAAAATAAAAAGTTACTGTATTATGGGATTTTCGCGTACGGTGGTCCATTTATACTTGCTATTCTTTGTGTCATCGTTGTGGATTTTATTTCCGTGTACCTGCCAAGAAATTTCCGACCAGAATTTAAATTAGGACTTTGCTGGTATTATGCTAAACGTACGTCTCAAATAATACTATTAATGCTATAGCATTTTAATATATTGTGAAAAACAGTATAAGATTTTATGACATATACGTACAGGGAAGCCAGCGTTTCTATTGTATTTCTACGGGATTAAAACTGTCTGTAATATTAGTAGCGTTTGCTTATCTATCTCTGCGGCACTGAAAATCAGACGCTATGAAAAGAATACAGGTCTTTGTCTGACAGATTCGGAAAGCAGGCGATATAATGACAATAAGAAATGGTGAGTATTTTGACATTTTTGCATTGCTGCGTGTAATAATTAATCTTTTTATTAGTGAGATTTATGCAGATATATTTTTGTCAATGTCTCTTCTGACAACATTACATATTCGATTGATTTTGCATTCAAGATGAAGAAGAATGATTATTTAAAAGCAATACATTTTTAATGTGTTATAATTCTTCTCTTTTTGTTTCCTTTTTTCTTTTTCATGTAATTATTTAAACTATAGAAAAAGAAAAACATTTATTGCTGTAATTTGAATCGTGTTTTATCGAAAAAAATCTATAATTCTCGAAATGTTGTAGATTAGTGAGCATAAAGTTCATGAATACAATTATTTAATAAAAAATTACATTATTAAAGAATTTTTTTAACAACTATTTTTTTGTGTCTCTTTTTTAAGATTGTATTATAATTTATTTAATCATTTTTTAGTTCAATAATTTGATGTATAGAATTTATTATTTTTATTGAAACATATCCAAATATTAATATATACATATGTGTTTGCAGGTTTAATCTATATATGAAGTTATTTATTGTGCTGTTTATCGTGTTGGGCATAAATTGGATTGTGCTTACACTGACATGGGTGTTTGTAAAAATAATGAATATTTACCTCGCTTATTTTATTGCTTCGTTAGATATTATTACGAGTTTCTGCACCTTTATCATATTTGTATGGAAAAAGAAGACCAAGGAGATGTTACTGAAACGATTCGGATTCAACACAAATGCATCACGCACTTAACTATACTATGTCAGAAGTGTTTATGCAGGAAAAATCGAATTCTTGCAGAGAAGAAAATTGTCACGCAAAAGGTTCGTCCGATAAAACTGAATTCTAATATTGCAATGTGTAAAAAAAAGTTATATCGCAGTTTATAGACAAACAATTAATTAATTTTAATTTAATACACTAATAAAATATAATATTTTACATTATAATATAATGAACTTGACAAATTAATTCTCGGATTTCAATGTAGATATTTCTGCATCATAAATAGCAGAATATCTAATAGCGATTATGTACAAAAATATATTTGATATGTATAAAGAAAATTACAAGTTTATGTTGTAAGTTGAAAAAATACATTTAATATGACTTGCATATAAACAATTAATTTTAAATTAACATGTACGATTATTATTGTCCAATACACGCAATAAAAATTGTAAAACATATTTAATTTTCGACAAATTTAAATTACAAGAAAATGTAAAGTGTTTGTGAACATTAATCAATTGAATTCTCTAGTTTAGTCAATTATTTAATTATTCCACCTACAAACATTAGAAGACAACTATCAGAAATGTTCTTTTTCTAATTTTTCTGCGTAATTATTACTGTGTGTTATTTGTTTCTCTGTGTATATCATATATTTTTTTAATAAAATTATTAAGCGAGAGTTCTCAAATCGAATAAATATTAATATTTTTTTAATTTATAATCTCGATTTTATTCTTAAAATTAAAAAAGTACAAATAAGAATATAAGGTGTGTATATGTATATATATATATATATATATATATATTGAAATAAAAATATATTAAAATAAAAATATTGATATATTATTCGATTTGAGAACTCTCGCTATCTTTAACATCTCATAAAATGAATCATATAATGATTTCCTTGATGCAAACTATATGAGATACTGCAAACCAGATTGTACATAAAATTCCATAGCTTCTATCTTTACAAACATATTATCATATAAATTGAGGTAAGAAATGAACGAGATCTTTCTGATATCCGTACTTGATGTTTTCCAAGATAAAGTCTTTAATTATAGAAGAAATCAAGGACAAAAGTTATACCGTCATGAAAATAGCAAGTTTCCTGCCATCTTACACAACGTCTTGAATAATTTCCATTATATAGTTAATGCGTACATCTCGATCTTTTTTCTCTCAATCTATATATATAAGCACCGTCTGTCTGTATGTATGTACGCGAACTACTTCCACATTTGTGGACCGATATTCGTGAAACTGGTACCAAAATGTTGCAAATTTTTTGGGGGTGGCTGCTGTGGGGTTTTTTTTTTAATTTTTTAATTTTTTTTTTTTCTACAGAGGAGGGTATGTTTAATCTTTTTTTGCAATATTTCTGAACACATGGTATCAAAATGTTGCAAATTGTTTGGAGATAGCGACGATGCGGTTTTTTCAAGTGTTACACCCCCACCCACGCACCCACCCACGCATTCACCCACACGCATGCGCATTTATGGACCAATTTTCACGAAATTAGTACCAAAATGTTGCAAATTTTTCTGAGAAAACTTGTTTTATTTTTTTAAGTTTACGCCTCCACCCACACACCCACCCACGCAAATGTATATTTATGAACCAATTTTTTTTTAAATTGGTACCAAAATGTTGCAAATTTTTTGGAGATGGCGACGATGCGGTGTTTTCAAGTGTTACATCTCAACCCACGCACCCGCCCACGCATTCACACAAATGCATGCGCATTTATGGACCAATTTTTACAAAATTGATACCAAAATGTTGCAAATTTTTCTGAGAAAACTGCTGTTTTATTTTTTTAAGTTTACGCCTCCACCCACTTACGCAATCGCATATTTATGAACCGATTTTTTTTAAATTGGTACCAAAATGTTGCAAATTTTGTGGAGATGGTGACGATGTGGTTTTTTCAAGTGTTACACCTCCACCCACGCATTCACACATTTATTCACAGATTTTTTCGAAATTTGTACTTAAACTTTGTCGGGGATGGCTACTATGATTTTAACAAATTTATATCATCCTATTTATCCACCCATGCACCCATGTGCATACGCATTTATTGACTTGGTCACACCAAGAAGTAATTTAAAAAAAATTTGTGTACGTGTTTGTGATTATGTGTGCAATTCGTGTAAATAAACCTTTAATTTGTATGCCTTGACCATAGTAACATTTAAATTCAATATTCTTATTTTATACAAACATTTCCTTAAACTTTTTTTAAATCAATGTGACACATAATACGGCTTAACCAACATGTCTAAAGAGAGCAGCGAAAATGCATGCAGTTCAAATCAGCATAATGTAAGTAGATTTTAATTTTAGAGAGAGAGAGAGAGAGCGTGTGTCTTAAAGAAAGAGAGAGAGAGAGAGAGAGCGTGTGTCTTAAAAAGAGAGAGAGAGAGAGAGAGAGAGAGAGAGCGTGTGTCTTAAAGAAAGAAAGAGGGAGAGAGAGAAAGAGAGAGAGAGAGAGAGAGAGCGTGTGTCTTAAAGAGAGAGAGAAAGAGAGAGAGAGCGCGTGTCTTAGAGAGAGAGAGAGAGAGAGAGAGAGAGAGAGAGAGAGAGAGAGAGAGCGTGTGTCTTAAAGAAAGAAAGAGGGAGAGAGAGAAAGAGAGAGAAAGAGAGAAAAAGAGAGAGAGAGCGTGTGTCTTAAAGAGAGAGAGAAAGAGAGAGAGCGCGTGTCTTAGAGAGAGAGAGAGAAAAGAGCGTGTGTTTTAAAGAGAGAAAGAGAGAGAGAGCGTGTGTCTTAAAGAGAGAGAGAGAGAGTGTCTTAAAGAGAGAGAGAGAGAGAGAGCGTGTGTCTTAAAGAAAGAGAGAGAGAGTGAGGAAGGGGGAGAGGGGGAGAGAGAGAGGGGGGAGGGATAGTAAAAGTGAAAGAGAGAGAAAAAGATAGATATGTGTGTTTGTGTGTGTTAAAGAGAAAGAGAGAGAGAGAGAAAATGATTAATCTATTAATTTATCTATTTTTAGTAGTACCTCATGTACACAAAACAGCGATAATTGAATCGACTGTAAAATACAACCCTATATGAAGGAATGTAATTAAGGTTAAATTACAGCAAAATATGAGAACTGGGGAAGAAAAAGAATTTGCAAATTGGTTAATGCAACTCGGAGATGGTAAATTATCAAATACAGATGGACTAAATCTAGACACGATTAAAATTCCACAAGATTTTATATCAAAAGAATCTCTTATTAATGAGATTTTTGGTGATAGAATTACCATGAAAAGAATTAGAGAAAATCAAGATCGAGCAATTCTTTGTCCTAAAAATGAAGATACTTTCAAAATTAATGATGAAATTCTTTGTCTAATGGAAGGAGAAGAAAAGGAGTATCTCTCTATTGACTGTATTGTAAGTGATGATCCACAGGAGCAATTAAATTTTCCAACTGAGTTTCTAAATTCACTGACACCTTCTGGAATGCCAGTTCATCGGCTTAAAATAAAAGTTGGTGCTACAATAATCTTATTAAGAAATTTAAATACTAAAAAAGGACTTTGTAATGGTACAAGATTTATTGTAACTAATTTAAAAAATAATATAATTTATGTAGAAGTTATAACAGGTCCTGCTCGAGGACAAATTGTCATGATTCCGAGGATAGATTTAATTACAAATGATTTGGAACTGCCATTTAAGTTTAAACGAAGACAGTTTCCTATTCGAGCGTCATTTGCTATGACAATAAATAAATCACAAGGACAAAGTTTAGAAAAAATTGGAATTTATTTGCCACATCCTGTATTTGCTCATGGTCAACTTTATGTGGCATTTTCTAAAGCAACAAAAAGAGAAAGTGTAAAAATTAAAATTGATGAATGTAGCAATCAAGGACATTTAATTGAAGAAAGTGAAAAATGTTTTACAAAAAATGTAATATACAGGGAAATTTTGTAAATTGAAGAATTATGATATTGTATGAAAGCTAATAATAGCGTGTTAGCGGTGGGTACATTAAAAATAAAAAAAAATTGAGTAAAATGTAAAAAAGGATATAATAATTAAGTAATAAAAAAAATATTTAAAGTATATATTAACCAAAATAAATGTTTAAATTTTTTTGTGGATGACTACTATGTTATCTATTTCTTTCTCCCAGATATTTTATACACAACATTTTGACAGACAACAAATGTGGAAGTAGTTCGCGGTAATACAAAAAAAGAATTAATTTGTTGTGTTAAAACGGATTTAATATAGGCTATATAAGGACCGCGCGAAGCGCGGTCCGAAAAGCTAGTTTACTTATAATGTAGAAACTGTTAATTTTCCTCTCTTTATTACGCATTAGCGAGCAGTAATTTCGTTCTTTGCGATGTTAATAATGTCAATGTCACGATCGAATTACATATTAATACATTTTTAACATATTAACATATTAATGATATTATGAGTAGGTTTGTTTCCGCAATTCAAATTTTGCTCATGCAATTCAACTTCGAAATTAGTGCTGCATTATTATCTAACAATATAAAATTTGTACAAAAAATCATTTATTATAAATATTATCTCTTTGTTGCATAACAAAAGTAAAAAGGTTCAACTAATTTTTTATTTGGTTTGTTTCTTTCAGAAGAATCGACACTTTTATTTGATATACATATAAAAGCCATTCGAAATATAAATATATATTTTTCACTAATCGTGTGTACTCTGTGTATCTCTTTTACAATTATATAAAAATATAATAGCTTAACATTTTAGCGTCAAATATCTAAAAAGCAATCAAGAGTTTATTTTAATTATTTTGTTGTTGAATAGATCAAACTACGTCAGCAGGAAGTTTCTGCAAAGATTCCAGTTTTCCTTGCATATACAAAAGTTATATGTGTATAATTTTAGAGCAATGTATATGTAGCAGTATATATAGTATGTATGTGTATGTGTGTGTGTGTGGGTGTGAGTGTGTGTATCCTGAAAAAGCTCGAAAACATGTCTTAATTGACAGTTTCACTTCTTCCTTCATGCAGGCATTTGTTATTTGTGCATTCTTATTTTCTTTCAAAAACAGACGTCAAAGCCGAAAATAGTGATACATTATAGGTTTTATTAAATCAAGATAATTAAAAAACAACCGTCAAGTACTCAAACTACCGTCAATCACACTACCCTCAGTGAAAATTTAGCAAATGTTTTTTTCTTTCTATATGTAAATGCTATAATAAATGTATATAATTTTATAATAGCAGATAGACTATGTATGTGTGTTGCGTCGCAAACTATCGATGACTGGTCGTTCTCGGTAGTTTTATTTCCTCTCTCGTAGAAACACGTTCTCTTGTACATTCTTTTCTCCTTTTAGAAAATGAAGACAAAGTCGGACATAGTGATATAATATATGTTTTATTAAATTTAATAAGATTATTAAAAAAAATCGCGCAATCGTCTACATGAATAGTGCTGGAATAAAATTAAATCAATCTTTTAAGATTGAGTTAAGAAACATAAAAAGAAGTTAATAATTTGAGTTTATGTGTAAGTATTGCATTTAACATCTTTCTTTCTTACATTTAATATAAAACATAAAATATGCATAAATTTAATAAAGAATTTAGTAATTTTTAAAAATCCTAAATCTATGTGAGGACTGATGAATACTGATAAATTTGACTGATTTAATTATTTATTTATTTTAAAGTATCTCCTTATATGAAACAATGTGTCAAAAAAATTTCATGTTCTTGTGTTACGGATTTTTTCTTCTCATCGCTCCAACGAAATCTCTGCAAAATTTTACCAACAATGAGAAGAGAGGTGATAATTTGACGATGCAATATGAAGCAGACACTGATTCCACAACAATTAAGGATGATGATCAAATACCGATAAACTCTCACACCAATTTGACATATGTCAATTATAAAGAAAACTCTACGTCTCAGGAAGTTTATGAAAATCTGCTTGAAAAGAATGATTCCATGTCGAAAGAAGTCTTTGAAAATTCCATTAAGGATATTGAACGTAACTTCGTTTCATACGAAATGTGCCATAATATTACTTGCATTCAGTTCTGCTGTCCTCTTGGTACCAGTATGATCAAAGGCACCATATGCGTTCCAGATAAAACTAGATACGAATTTCCGCATGTGTACGAATACGAGAACGATTCAATGCAAAACGAGAATAAAAGAGCGGATAAATTGTATCGGTTTGCCGTTTACGATCCGTGCTTGGAAACTCAACGTTACTTGGTGGAACGGGGTCATCAGCACAATTATAAGATTTTTGCCAATGGATCTATTTATTTACCTTTTTATAAAAAATTATTCAATTCAAAATCGTATTGTATTGTTCATTTCTTAAACTGGGGGACCAAGTTCGAAGTGACTGTTTGTTCAGAAACTCATAATCAAATTTACAGGAACTCGATGAAGCTCCTGCCTGAGCTCCGCTGGAGACTTAAAACAATAACGATATATGCCAGCATGTCATTAGTGTGTTTATTATTTTTGTTACCAATATTTATAGTGTATTCCATATTGCCAGAACTCCGAAATGTACACGGCTTCATGCTGCGCAATTACACCTTTGCTGCATCCATCGCAATCACAATTACGGCACTAAAATATATATATTACCAAACAGAAATGACTTATTCCGCCTGCATTACACTTGGTAAAGTATATCTAACATATAATTATATAACTATATAATGTATGTAATATATGTAATACTTGTAAGAAATATAATTATTAACAAATTAAATACAAATTTTATGCATTTTAATTATAACTATAATCTGAGTTCGTCTCAAAATATTCATATATTGTATATGTATATAATGTTGCGTTTTAGAATTTTGCACTGTTATGTCAAGAAATACAATTTAATTTTACATCAGTAGTATCAGTAATCATATTAAAAAATAAATATTGTTATAAATATAATATAATGTATATTAATAAATAAATATTGTTAAAAGTTCCCCAATTTAACACGTGCTCAGTGATTAAAATATTATTTATTATTATAGCCTTTATTTTTATAAATTTTTCAGCATACTTGAAATATTTTTTGCTTATGTCGAATTTCTTCTGGCTAAGTACAATGAGTTTCAATATGTGGTGGACATTCAGGTAAATTGCCAAGAATTTTATATTGTACTCTATTCCTTGATCTGTCTCTTCTTTCTGGATTTTTTTATAGTATGAAACAAAACAAAAATTTTGTTAAAACAACGTAAATTTTTTTAAATTAAAATGGCAATGTCAGATAATAAACATATATTTAACTTATAAAATATTTATAAAATATCACAACGTAATCTAATTCGCAAAAAATGAAACAAACTATTATTGAATGTTTTTTTACATTATACTAGCTGGATATTTATATCGTGTTTATGTTTTTTTTATGTATAAAATAAGACAAGATAATTTTTTAACATAAATATATTTTCTTGCTTCTAAAAACTAAATAAAAATTATGATTACCTTTCTCTGTAGAATATTTATGTAAATATATAATAGTTTCTAAATGTTATATAATGTTATACGTCATATCACTTTTCATGGTACTTGAGTGTCGTGTGTCGTATTATGTATAAATATACTTGTTAGTTGCGTAGAATTAAGTTTTCGAGAAAGTCTTGATCAAAGGCAAACATTAATTTTACCTTTTTATATTGAGATTTTTTGTATTTATACTTATATAATTAAATATGACATGTAAATTGCAGGGGATTTGCTTCGTTACAAAAAAACGTCCGACAATCTGGAAACAAAAGATTGTTGTATTATACGATTTTTGCGTACGGTTGTCCATTTATACTTGGTATTATTTGTGTCATTGCCGTGGATTTTTTTTCCAATTATATACCAAAAAATTTGAGACCAGAATTCGAGACAGGAAGTTGCTGGTATAATGGTGCCCGTACGTTTCAGAACACTATTTATTAATGTTACTCATTTAAAAGTGTGTGTCACATTAAACATGTGAATAGTAACAATTTTATGTCATATCATACTGACAGGTACTGGAGCATATGTGCTGTATTTTTACTGGATCAAAACTGCATGTACCATTAGTAGCGTTTGCTTTTCGATCTCTGCGGCAAGGAATATCAAACGCTACGAACAGGATACAAACTTTCGTCTGTCAGATTCGGAAAGCAAGCGATATAATGACGACAAGAAATGGTGAGTTTTTGACCATTTTTGCATTTCTGTGTGATAACTTTTTACTGTGTTAATGAGATTTATGCAAATATATTTTTGTCAATATCTTTTCTGACAGCATCTTACTCACTTGATTCGCACGTTCACAAGTGAAAGAAAGCGATGATTTTTAAAAGCAATACATTTTCACTGTGCTTATTCTTTTTTTTTGTTTTCTTTTTTTTTTCTGTCATGTAATTACATGATAATTTAGAAAAAAAACATAAATTTTTGTAACTTGAATAGGAAATCGTGTTATTTCGAGATAATCTGTATTTCTGGATATGTCGCACATAATTAAAAAAAACTTACTGAATCTACATTTATTTTATTTTATAAAGAAAATTACATTATTTAAGAATTTCTTTAAACAATTATTTGTTTTTCCCTCCTTTTTAAATTGTAATTTATACTATCATTTTTCAATTTAATAATTTGATATATAAAATTTATTATTTTTCAATTAAAATTAATATTAATCAAAATTAATATTGGTCGCTAGTGGTGAAAATAAGCTTAGAAAACTTGACTTCGACGTAACTAGCAAATTTTATTTAATTATTTCACGACGTTTCGACCATTTGGTTGTGGTCTTTTTCAAGTGAAATTTCCATCAATTAAATCGAGGTTAACGTAACATCACACTGGTGTTAGTTAACTTTCGATTTTAAATAACACCAGTGTGATGTTATGTTAACCTCGGTTTAATTGATGGAAATTTTACTTAAAAAGGACCACAACCAAATGGTCGAAACGTCGTGAAATAATTAAATAAAATTTGCTAGTTACGTCGAAGTCAAGTTTTCTAAGTTTATTATTTTTATTGAAAGATGACTAACAATAAGTATTAACATATATTTGTTTGCAGGTTTAATCTATATAATTTTATGCAGATATATTTTTGTCAATATCTCTTCCGACAACATCTCATATTCGCTTGATTTGCATTCCAGACGAAAGAAAGAAATGGTTATTTAAAATCAATACATTTTCACTGTGCTTATTTCAAAAAATTCTGTAATTCTCGAAATGTCGGAAATAATGAAAGTAAAGTTAACGAATACTATTTCGAGCATTTATTTCATAAAAAAAATTACATTATTTAATAATTTTTTTAAGCAACTATTGCTTTTTTCCTTCATTTTTAGGGTTGTAATTTCCATTATTTTTCAATTTAATAATTTAATATATAGATATTATAATTTTTATTAAAAAAAGTCTATGTTTTAATATTGTATATATTTGTTTGCAGGTTTAATCTATATATGAAGTTATTTATCGCGATGTTTATCATAATGGCCCTGAATTGGTGTGTGCTTACAATGACATGGTTGTTTAACAATCGTACATATTATTATTTATTATATGGTGCTGGTTCGTTAGAGATAGTGCAGAGTTTCTGCACCTTTATTATATTTGTTTGGAAGAAGAAGATCAAGATGATGTTACTGAAACGATTTGGGTACAAGACGAATGTATCGAACACTTAACCATCATGTAAAAGGTATTTATGCAAGAAAAGTCGAGCTCTTGCGAAGAAGAAAATTTTTACGAAAGATTGTCCGATGGGACGGAAATCTAGTATTGCAGTGTATAAATAAAGTGTTTTATTGCAGATCAAGAATCAACGATCAATCGCAATTTAATAAAATCTTATAATTTAACTAAAGATATTTAAGCCTATATTATATAATCCTAGGTATATATAATCCTATATTAATTAGAAAAAAATCTAATAACTCTTCTAGATTAGTAATTAATAGGCTGGGATTCTGTAACCTCTTAACGACGAATTTGCTATCGCTACGATCGTTGTGCATCTTTTTGATACATGAAAGATATAGTATATACTCAAAAACACATTAACGATAGCAACATCGCCGTTACGAATTATAAAATCGCAGTCTTGGATTAGTCAAATTGCCGTCAGTGGAAGTGCAGAAAATGTTTTTTCCTTATATAATATCTATATGTATAATTTTATAATTGGAGACAGACAGTGTGTGTGTGTGTTTTGCGTTGTAACTATTGACGACTCGTCATTCTCGATAGTTTCATTTTCCCTCTCGTGGAAACACGTTTTCTTGTACATTCTTCTCTTCTTCTAGAAAAAAACAAAGCCGGATATAGTGATATAATATATGTTTCATTAAATTTAGCAAGATTATTAAAAACATCGCGTAATCGTCTACATGAATAGTGCTGGAATAAAATCAGATAAATCTTTCGAGATTAAGTTAAAAAACATAAAAAGAAAATTATAATTTGAGTTTATTATATGTGTAAATATTGCATTTAACATCGTTCTTTCTTACAATTAATATGAAACAAAATATATACATAAATTTAATATAGAATCTTTTAATTAAAAAAAATTCTAAATCTCTATGTGAGAATTGATGAATACTGATAAGTTTGACAGATTTAATTATTTAACTATTCTAAAGTATATCATTATATGAAATAATGGGTCCAAAATATTTCACGCTTTTGTGTTGCGGATTTTTTCTCCTCATCACTTCAACAAAATCTCAGCAAAATTTTACCAACAATGAGAAGAGAGGTGATAATTTGACAATGCAATATGAAGCAGACACGGATTCTACAACAATTTACAGCGACGAAATAAAAACACTGCGATATGATATGTATGAAAACTTTGCCAACAATGCACAATACGTTTACAATCATGAGGATGATGATCCAATATCGATGAATTCTTACACCAATTCGTCAAATGTTAATTATAAGAAAAACGCTACGTCCCAGAAAGTATATGAAAATCTCCTTGAAAAGAATGATTCCATGTCGAATGAAGTCTTTGAAAATTCCATTAAGGATATTGAACGTAACTTCGTTCCATACGAAATGTGCCATAATATTACTTGCATTCAGTTCTGCTGTCCTCTTGGAACTAGTATGATCGAAAGCACCACATGCGTTCCAGATAAAACTAGATACGAATTTCCGCAAGTGTACGAATACGAGAACGATTCAATGCAGAACGAGAATAAAAGAGCGGATAAATTGTATCGGTTTGCCGTTTACGATCCGTGCTTGGAAACTCAACGTTACTTGGTGGAACGGGGTCATCAGGACAATTATAAGATTTTTGCCAATGGATCTATTTATTTATCTTTTTATAAAAAATTATTCGATTCGAAATCATATTGTATTGTGCATTTCTTAAACAAAGGGACCAAGTTTGAAGTGACTGTTTGTTCAGAAACTCATAATGAAATTTACAGGAACGCGATGAAGTACCTGCCTGAGCTCCGCTGGAGACATAGAACAACAACGATATATGCCAGCATGCTATTAGTGCGTTTATTATTTTTGTTACCAATATTTATAGTGTATTCCGTATTGCCAGAACTCCGAAGTGTACACGGCTTTATGTTGCGCAATTACACCTTTGCTGCATCCGTCGCAATCATAATTAAGGCGCTGAAACTAATATATTATCAAACGGAAATGACTTATCCCGCCTGTATTACACTCGGTAAAGTATATCTCACATACAATTACATAATCCAGCAAACACCAACTAACATTTATATAACTTTTAGTTATAATTTCCTATTCAACAGTGTAAATGCAGTAGAACACGTGTGTTATATTGCATTTACAGTCTGTATTTAAATAAAGAATAAAAAACGTGGAAATTTCGAGTTTCTCTTATTTAATGAGCTCTAGGGATTAAAATGTTATTTATTATTACAACTTGCATTTTTAATAATTTTTCAGCATTCTTTCATTATATCTGTTCTATGTCATGTTCCTTCTGGTTGTTAACCATGAGCTTTAATATGTGGCGGACATTCAGGTAAATTGCCAAGAATTTTATTGTACTTTATTCTTTGACCTTTCTCCTATTTTAATTTGTTTTTACTGGATTGCTTTGTAGTATTAAACAAAACAAAAATTTTAAGATAACGTAAATTTTTTTAAATTAATATAGCGATATCAGATAATAAACATTTATATATTTAATTTATAAAATATTTGTAAAATATTATAACGTAGTCCAATTCGCAATAATAAAACAAACTGTTCTTGAATGTTTTTTTACATTATACAAGTTAGATATTTATAACGCATTGATGTTATTTTATGTATAAAATAAAGCAATGCACGATCATTTTTTTAACATAAATATATCTTCTTGCCTCTGAAAACTAAATAAAAATTTTGATTACTTTTTTCTGTAAAATATTTATGTAATAGTTATTATTTATGTAATTATATAATAGTTTCTAAATGTTATATTATGTCATATGTCATATCATTTTTCATGGTAATTGACTGTCATGTGTCGTGTGTCGTCTTATGTATAAATATACTTTTTTGTTGCGTAGAATTAAGTTTTCGAGAAAGCCTTGATCAAAAGCAAACATTAATTTCACGTTCTTACACTGAGATTTCTTTTATTGTTACTTATATAATTAAATATAACATGTAAATTGCAGGGGATTCTTCTTGTTACAAAAAAGGATCCGGAAATCTGAGAAAAAAAGTTTGCTGTATTATGCGATTTTTGCGTACGGTTGTCCATTTATACTTGGTATTATTTGTGTCATTGCCGTGGATTTTTTTTCCAATTATATACCAAAAAATTTAAGACCAGAATTTGAGACAGGAAATTGCTGGTATAATGGTGCCCGTACGTTTCAAAAAACTATTTATTAATGTTACTCATTTTAAAAGTGTGTGTCACATTAAACATGTGAACAGTAACAATTTTATATCATACTGACAGGTACTGGAGCATTTTTATTGTATTTTTTCTGGATCCAAACTGCCTGCATCATTAGTAGCGTTTGGTTATCGATCTCTGCTGCACAGAGCATCAAACACTACGAAAAGGATACAAACCTTCATCTATCAGATTCGGAAAGCAAGCAATATAATGAGAATAAGAAATGGTGAGTATTCTGACATTTTTGTAGCACTGAGTGATAATAGTTTATTATGTTAATGAGATTTATGCAGATATATTTTTGTCAATATCTCTTCCGACAACATCTCATATTCGCTTGATTTGCATTCCAGACGAAAGAAAAAGATGGTTATTTAAAATCAATACATTTTCACTGTGCTCATTCTTTTTCTGTTTTTTCTTCTTTTTGTAATATAATTGTATAATTTATAAGAAAAAAGACATTTATTTTTTTGTAACTTAATAGGAAATCATAATATTTAAAGAAATTCTGTAATTCTCGAAATGTCGGAAATAATAAAAGTAGAGTTAACGAATACTATTTCGAGCATTTATTTCATAAAAAAAATTACATTATTTAATAATTTCTTTAAGCAACTATTTCTCTTTTCCTCCTTTTTTAAGGTGGTAATTTATTCCATCATTTTTTTATTTAATAAATTAATATATAGATTTTATTATTTTTATTGAAAAAGGACTATGTTTTAATATTTATTTGTTTGCAGGTTTAATCTATATATGAAGTTATTTATCTTGGTGTTTATCATAATGGCCATGTATTGGACTACGCTTATAATAGCATGGTTGTTTGAGAATCGTATATATTATTATTTATCATATGTTACTGCTTCGTTAGAGATACTGACGAGTTTCTGCACCTTTATCATGTTTGTTTGGAAGAAGGAAATCAAGATGATGTTATTGAAACGATTCGGGTACGGAACGATTGCATCGAGCCCTATATAAGAGCAATATTTATGCAAGAAATATATAAGAGTTGTTTATGCAAGAAATGTCGAGCTCTTGCGAAAATAGAAAATTTTTGCGAAAGATTGTCTGATAGAAATGAATTGTTACAATATCTAAAAAAGAGCGGTTTTTCGCAAATTATGTATTAACGGTTAATCGCAGTTTAATATAATTTTACAATATAATTGAAATCTAAAGTAACTTTACAGTGCTATATTTTGATTTTTACATTTCTTCACGGGATTTAATTTAATGTTTAACATAGAAAATATGTTTTATTGGTAAATATTCTTTTATCTAATCAATGGTTGTAATTTTGTATAAAATTTTCTATTATAAAGACATATAAATATATACAATTTATAACATATATTGTATAAATTATATAAAATGTATTATTTCTTCAAAAGTTGAGAGTGAAAAATTATTGTAAATAGTATCAACGTCATCTGACCTAACGCTATTTTTAATCACCAATTAATTAAATAATGAATATATAAATATTAAAGGGTGGAAAATTGAATCTAAACCGGTTTTAGAATAATATTTTGCTTTTATTTTATATACGACAAAGTGCCTATTTTGAAACAAAATACAAGATTTGGGGAATAACGATGAACTGCTATATTCAACGTAATTTCATCTCTTAAACATTTCTCTGTATTTTATAGAGTTAATAAATAAATTAAAAAATTAATAAATGACTTGCTATAAAATATGCTATATAAATAAATTAAAAAACTCGTAGAATAAAGAAAATTATTTTCAATTATATATTTATTGTTACGTTCGCGGGTCGACTTCGCGATAACTGTTCACAGAAAAAAAGGAATCCTTGATTTAAGTATATTTTTATTCTTAAACGCTATTTGATTCATTTAATCATAGAATGCTCTTTGTAATCACAAACTTCATTTGCTTTAATAATAAATAAGTTTGTGTAAAGTATATTTCATCCTTAAGATACATTCTTGTTTTAAAAATCATTATATGATACAAACAAATTTAGTCACATTTGAATTAAGAATTACATACTTGATAATACTGCTTATATCCGATTATTATAAATTTTATTTATTTATAAATTTCAGCTTCAATCAAGAATATTTTGCATTTTGTTTTAAGGATAAATTATTCTTAATCCAAGATTTATATTTGGCGCTATTATAAGAATAAAATAGCTTTTAATCAAGGCATATTTGCATTTTCTCGAGGATACTGTTTTTTTTTCTGTGAAAGATATATATGCGCAACGACACATTAAAGATAGTTACATTGCCGTTACGAGTTATACAGAATCGGTCCTGAATTGGTCAAACTGCCGTCAGTGGTCCGGCAAATGTATTTTTACTTTCTATATGTAAATGTTCTGTATGTGTATAAAAAGCTTTCTATCACAGAAAAAACAGTATCCTTGAGAGAATGCAAATATGCTTTGATTCAAGTATATTTTATCCTTATAATAGCACCAAATATAAATAATTTTGGATAAAGGATAATTTATCCTTAAAACAAAGTGCAAAATATTCTTGGTTGAAGCTAAAATTTACTTATAAATATTGCAAGGACAAGTGACAAGTGTGCATCGGATATAAGCGGTACTTTCAAATAAATATAATAATTCTTAGTTTAAATGTGACTAAGTTTGTTTTTACCATATGCGATTTTTAAAACAAGAATATATCTTAAGGATAAAATATACTTTACACAAACTTATTTATTATTAAAGCAAATGAAAATTTGTGATTACAAAGAGCATTCTATGCTTAAATCAATCAAATAGCGTTCAAGAATAAAAATATACTTAAATCAAGGATTTCTTTTTTTCTGTGATATATGTATAATTTTATAATAGTAAACAGACAGCGTGTGTGTGTGTGATTTACGTCGCAAACTATCGACAACTAGTCGTCCTCGATAGTCTCATTTCTTCTATCGTGGAGACATATTTACTTCTTTGTACATTCTTCTCTCCTTTTAGAAAAAGAACAAAGCCGAATATAGTGATATATTGCTTTATTAAATTTATAGCAAGATTATTTGAAAAAATCGCGTAATCGTCTACATGAATAATGCTGGCATAAAATCAGATCAATCTTTCGAGATTAAGTTAAGAAACATGGAAAGAAAAAGATAATTTGAGTTTACTATATGTGTAAATATTGCATTTAACACCTTTCATTCTTACATTTAATATAAAACATAAAGTGTGCATACATTTAATATAGAATTTTTTAATTTAAAAAATTTTAAATCTTAGTGAGAACTAATGATTACTGATAAATTGGACTGATTTAATTATTTACTTATTCTACAGTATATCCTTATGAAACAATGTGTCAAAAAAAATTAACGTTTTTGTGTTACGGATTTTTTCTCCTCATCACTTCAACAAAATCTCAGCAAAATTTTACCAACAATGAGAAGAGAGGTGATAATTTGACAATGCAATATGAAGCAGACACGGATTCTACAACAATTTACAGCGACGAAATAAAATCACCGCGATATCATATGTATGAGAAGTTTGCCAACAATACACAATACGTTCACAATCATGAGGATGATGATCAAGTATCGATGAGCTCTCACATCAATTCGACAAATGTCAATTATAAGGAAAACTCAACGTTACAGGAAGTTTATGAAAATCTCCTTGAAAAGAATGATTCCATGTCGAATGAAGTCTTTGAAAATTCCATTAAGGATATTGAACGTAACTTCATTTCATACGAAATGTGCCATAATATTACTTGCATTCAGCTCTGCTGTCCTCTTGGAACTAGTATGATCGAAGGCACCACATGCGTTCCAGATAAAACTAGATACGAATTTCCACAAGTGTACGAATACGAGAACGATTCAATCCAGAACGAGAATAAAAGAGAGGATGAATTGTTTCGGTTTGCCGTTTACGATCCGTGCTTGGAAACTCAACGTTACTGGGTGGAACGGGGTCATCAGCACAATTATAAGATTTTTGCCAATGGATCTATTTATTTATCTTTTTATAAAATATTATTCAAATCGACATCATATTGTATCGTTCATTTCCTAGACAGTGGTACCAAGTTTGAAGTGACTTTCTGTTCAAAAACTTATAATCAAATTTACAGGAACGCGATGAAGTACCAGCCTGAGTTTGTCCGGGTACATCGTATAATAAATATATATGCCAGCATGCTATTAGTGTGTTTATTATTTTTGTTACCAATATTTATAGTGTATTCCATATTACCAGAACTCCGAAATGTACACGGCTTCATGTTGCGCAATTTCAGCTTAGCTGCGTCCATCGCAATCACAATTAAGGCACTGAAACTAATATATTTCCAAGCAGAAATGACCTATCCCGCCTGTATTACAATTGGTAAAGTATATTTAACATATAATTATATAACTATATATGTAATACTTATGAGAAATATAACTATTAACGAATTAAATAAAAATTTTATGCATTTTAATTATAACTATAATCTGAGTTTGTCTCAAAATATTCATATATTGTATATGTATATAATGTTGCGTTTTAGAATTTTGCACTGTTATGTCGAGAAATACAATTTAATTTTACATTAGTAGTATCAGTAATCATATTAAAAAATAAATATTGTTATAAATATAATATAATGTATATTAATAAATAAATATTGTTAAAAGTTCCCCAATTTAACACGTGCTCAGTAATTAAAATATTATTTATTATTATAGCCTTTATTTTTATAAATTTTTCAGCATACTTGAGATATTTTTTGCTTATGTCGAATTTCTTCTGGCTAAGTACAATGAGTTTTAATATGTGGTGGACATTCAGGTAAATTGCCAAGAATTTTATATTGTACTCTATATCTTGATCTGTCTCTTCTTTCTGGATTTTTTTATAGTATGAAACAAAACAAAAATTTTGTTAAAACAACGTAAATTTTTTTAAATTAAAATGGCAATGTCAGATAATAAACATATATTTAACTTATAAAATATTTATAAAATATTACAACGTAATCCAATTCGCAAAAAATAAAACAAACTATTATTGAATGTTTTTTTACATTATACTAACTGGATATTTATATCGTGTTTATGTTTTTTTATGTATAAAATAAGACAAGATAATTTTTTAACATAAATATATTTTCTTGCTTCTAAAAACTAAATAAAAATTATGATTACCTTTCTCTGTAGAATATTTATGTAAATATATAATAGTTTCTAAATGTTATACAATGTTATACGTCATATCACTTTTCATGGTACTTGAGTGTCGTGTGTCGTATTATGTATAAATATACTTGTTAGTTGCGTAGAATTAAGTTTTCGAGAAAGTCTTGATCAAAGGCAAACATTAATTTTACCTTTTTATATTGAGATTTTTTGTATTTATACTTATATAATTAAATATGACATGTAAATTGCAGGGGATTTGCTTCGTTACAAAAAAACGTCCGACAATCTGGAAACAAACGTTTGTTGTATTATACGATTTTTGCGTACGGTTGTCCATTTATACTTGGAATTATTTGTGTCATTGCCGTGGATTTTTTTTCCAAGTATATACCAAAAAATTTGAGACCAGAATTCGAGACAGGAAATTGCTGGTATAATGCTGCCCGTACGTTTCAGAAAACTATTTATTAATGTTACTCATTTTAAAAGTGTGTGTCTCATTAAACATGTGAACAGTAAAAATTTTATGTCATATCATTCTGACAGATGCTGAAGCATATGTGCTGTATTTTTACTGGATCAAAACGGCATGTATCGTTAGTAGCGTTTGCTTATCGATCTCTGCGGCAAGAAATATCAAACGTTACGAAAAGGATACAAACTTTCGTCTATCAGATTCGGAAAGTAAGCGATATAATGACGACAAGAAATGGTGAGTATTTTGATCATTTTTGCATTACTGTGTGATAACTTTTTACTGTGTTAATGAGATTAATGCAAATATATTTTTGTCAATATCTTTTCTGACAGCATCTTACTCACTTAATTCGCACGTTCACAAGTGAAAGAGAGCGATGATTTTTAAAAGCAATACATTTTCACTGTGCTTATTCTTTTTTTGTTTTCTTTTTTTTTTGTCATGTAATTACATGATAATCTAGCAAAAAAACATTAATTTTTGTAACTTGAATAAGAAATTGTGTTATTTCGAGATAATCTGTATTTCTGGATATGTCGCACATAATTAAAAAAAACTTACTAAATCTACATTTATTTTATTTTATAAAGAATATTACATTATTTAAGAATTTCTTTAAACAATTATTTGTTTTTTCCTCCTTTTTAAATTGTAATTTATACTATCATTTTTCAATTTAATAATTTGATATATAGAATTTATTATTTTTATTGAAAGATGACTAATAATAAGTATTAACATATATTTGTTTGCAGGTTTAATCTATATAATTTTATGCAGATATATTTTTGTCAATATCTCTTCCGACAACATCTCATATTCGCTTGATTTGCATTCCAGACGAAAGAAAGGGATGGTTATTTAAAATCAATACATTTTCACTGTGCTCATTTTTTTTTTTTTCTTATTTTTGTAATATAATTATATAATTTATAAGAAAAAAGACAATTATTTTTGTAACTTAATAGGAAATCGTAATATTTCAAAAAATTCTGTAATTCTCGAAATGTCGGAAATAATAAAAGTAAAGTTAACGAATACTATTTCGAGCATTTATTTCATAAAAAAAATTACATTATTTAATAATTTCTTTAAGCAACTATTGCTCTTTTCTTTCATTTTTAGGGTTGTAATTTCCATCATTTTTCAATTTAATAATTTAATATATAGATTTTATAATTTTTATTAAGAAAAGTCTATGTTTTAATATATATTTGTTTGCAGGTTTACTCTATATATGAAGTTATTTATCGCGATGTTTATCATAATGGCCCTGAATTGGTGTGTCATTACAATGACATGGTCGTTTAACAATCGTACATATTATTATTTATTATATGGTGCTGGTTCGTTAGAGATATTGCAGAGTTTCTGTATCTTTATTATATTTGTTTGGAAGAAGAAGATCAAAATGATGTTACTGAAACGATTTGGGTACAAGACAAATGCATCGAACACTTAACCATCATGTAAAAGGTGTTTATGCAAGAAAAGTCGAGCTCTTGCAAAGAAGAAAATGTTTACAAAAGATTGTTTGATGGGACTGAATTCTAGTGTTGCAGTGTATAAATAAAGTGTTTTATCGCAGATCATGAATCAAGGATTAATTTAATATGATCTTATAATTTTACGAAAGGTATCTAATTCTATATTATATAATCCTAAATGTATAATCCTATATTAATTAGAAAAAGGATCCAAATATATAATCCTATATTAATTAGAAAAAGGATTTAATAACACTTCTAGATTAGTTATAAACTAAAGAAATTAATAGAATCTTTTATGATAAATGTCTTTTTTCTTCAAAAGTCGAGAGTAAAAAATTAAATAGTATCAACGTTATCTGACTTAGCGCTATTTTTAATTACCAATCAAATAACTAATCAGTATATAAATATTAAAGTCCAGGAAGTTGAATCTAAATCGATTTTAGAATAATATTTTGCTTTTATTTTATATTTGGCAAAGTATCTACCTACTCTGGAACGAAATACAAAAGGAATAACGATGAGTTGCTATATTTTCAACGTAATTTCATATCTTAAACATTTCTTTGTATTCTAGAGTTAATGAATAAATTAGAAAATTCGTAGACTAAATAAGATTATTTTCAATTACATATATATATTGTTACGTCCGCGGGTCGACTTCGCGATATATCGCAACGACACATTAACGATAGCGACATCGTCGTTACGAATTAAGGCTAGAAAACAGATCTTTGCATAACGCATATGCATACGAAATTTAATTGGTCCATAAACGTGCATCACGCATGTGCATAAAAAATTTAACCAATCGAATTTCTTATGCTTATGCGTTATGCGTCATGCAAAAGTGTGTGCTCGGGCCTTTACAGAATTGCGGTACTGGATTGTTTAAATTACCGTCAGTGGAAATGCAGAAAACGTTTTTTCCATCTATATAATTGCTATGTGTATATTTTATAATTGTAGACAGATAGTGTGTGTGTGCGCGCGCGCGCGCGCGCGCGTGTGTGTGTGTGTGTGTGTGTGTGTGTGTGTGTGTTGCGTCGCAAATTATCGACGATTCGTCGTTCTCGGTAGTCTCATCTCTTCTCTCGTGGAGACATATTTACTTCTTTCTTATTAGAAACAGAAGACAAAGCCGGATATAGTAATATCATATATTAAAAATAAATAGATACAAAGTTTCGCTCGTATATTGAATAACAAAAAGTGATAAATGCAAGGCCAACTATCGAGCAATTATTCAAGCTCTTCAATCAAATAACATTTATTTTATATATAAATTATTAAGTTACAATTATTGAATATTAAAATTAACGCAAAAATAGTAATTCTAAAATAAACGTTTCGACCGCACGCGGTCTTCTTCAGTATATTATTAAAATATATTATAAAATCATAAAAAATTCATATAATGTCGAAAATTAATTTTAGTTCTTCAGAGTCGAGAGTTTATGAGCAGTTAACGCGTGTTTCCATCCATTATGTGTAGGAAAAATGTCAAACCAATGTTCGCCTCGGTATGATCTTTGATTTTAATCAGATCTCGAAAAGTTTCGTCGTTAATAAGCGAGAAATTAAAATGTTCCGTAGGCGTTGACATCGTCCTTCTTGACAATTTTTAACCACGTCTTACTTAAAAAAGTTGTTGAAGATGACACAAGACAAAACCAACAATATAAAAAGGCAACTCATTTTGAACTCCCTTATTTTAATATTCAATGATTGTAACTTAATAATTTATATATGAAATAAATGTTATTTGATTGAACAGCTTGAATAATTGCTCGATAGTTGGCCTTGCATTTATCACTTTTTGATATCATATATGTTTTCTTTAATATAGCAAGATTATTAAAAAAAATCGTGTAATCGTCTACATGAATAGTGCTGGAATAAAATCAGATCAATCTTTCGAGATTTTGTTAAGAGACATAAAGAGGAAAAGATAATTTGAGTATATTATACATGTGTGTACATTGCATTTAACACCTTTCTTTCTTACATTTAATATACATAAAGTATGCATAAATATATTATAGAATTTTTTTATTTTTTAAAATTCCAAGTCTATGTGAGAACTAATGAATACTGATAAGTTTGACTGATTTAATTATTTATTTATTTTAAAGTATATCCTTATATGAAATAATGTGTCAAAAAAATTTCACGTTTTTGTGTTGCGGATTTTTTCTTCTCATCACTCCACCAAAATCTCAGCAACATTTTACCAACAATGAGAAGAGAGGTGATAATTTGACGATACAATATGAAGCAGGCACGGACTCTACAACAATTTATAGAAACGAAAAAAAAGCACTGCGATACGATATGTATGAAAAATTTGCCAACAATATACAGTACATTCACAGTCATGAAGATAATGATCAAAAATCGATGAACTCTCACACCAATTCGACAAATGTCAATCATAAGGAAAACTCTACGCCACAGGAAGTTTATGAAAATTTGCTTGAAAAAAATAATTCCATGTCGAACAAAGTCTTTGAAAATACCATTAAGGATATTGAACGTAACATCGTCCCATACGAAATGTGCCATAACATTACTTGCATTCAGCTCTGCTGTCCTCTTGGAACAAGTATGGTCAAAGGCACCACATGCGTTTCAGATAAAACTAAATACGAATTTCCGCATGTGTACGAATACACGAACGATTCAATGCAGGACGAGAATAAAAAAGCGGATGAATTGTTTCGGTTTACCGTTTATGATCCGTGCTTGGAAACGCAACGTTTCTTGATAGAACGGAGTCATCAGTACGATTATAAGATTTTCGTAAATGGGTCTATTTATTTATCTTTTTATAAAAAATTATTCAATTCGAAATCATATTGTCTCGTTCATTTCTTAAACTGGGGGACCAAGTTCGAAGTGACTGTCTGTTCAGAAACTTATAATGAAATTTACAGGAACGCGATGAAGTACCAGCCTGAGGTCCGCTGGAGATTTTATACAACAAAGATATATGCCAGCATGTTATTAGTGTCTTTATTATTTTTGTTGCCAATTTTTATAGTATATTCCGTATTGCCAGAACTCCGAAATGTACACGGTTTCATGTTGCGCAATTACAGCTTTGCTTTTTCCGTCACAATTACAGTTAAGGCTCTGAAATTAATTTATTACAAACCGGAAACGATATATCCCGCCTGTATTACACTTGGTAAAGTATATCTAACATTAAACTATATAACTATATACAATCAATGCAGTGTACATGTTTGTCAAGCATAATGCGCATATTCACATTTCAGTTTAATTATTTAATAATTTAATAATTTAAATAGTTAATAATTTAAATATTTAATAATTTAAATATTTAATAATTTACTAATTTTAATAATTTAAATTTATTTAAATTTTTTAATAATTTAAATATATAATACTTATTACAGCTATAATACTTATGTTTAATAGTATATTATTTATTATTACATCTGTTATTTTTATTAATTTTTCAGCCTTCCTGGAATATTTCTGTCTTATGTCATGTTACTTTTGGTTATTAGCCATGAGCTTCAATATGTGGCGGACATTCAGGTAAAATGTCCAGAATTTTATATTGTACAAATTTTATTCCTTGACCTTCCTCTCATTTTAATTTGTCTTTACTGGACTGCTTCGTAGTGTTCAACAAAATAAAAATTTTATTAAAATAACGTAAATTTTTAAAAATAAAAATGGCAATATCAAATAATAAGCATTATATATTTAATTTATAAAATATTTGTAAAATATTACAATGTAGTCCAATTCGCAAAAATGGAACAAACTTATTTTGAATGTTTTTTTTTTTTACATTATGCAAACTAGATATTTATAACGGGTTGATGTTCTTTTATCTATAAAAAAGAAAATACCACGATAATTTTTTAACATAAATATATTTTTTTGCCTGTAAAAACTAAATAATAATTCTGATTACTTTTCTGTAGAATATTCATGCAAATATATAATAGTTTCTAAATGTTATACAATGTCATATTATTTCTCATTGTGGTAATTAAGTGCCTTGTATCATATTACGTATAAATGCTTTTTAGTTGCATAAAATTAAGTTTACGAGAAAGCCTGCTTGATCAAAGGCAAACATTAATTTTACATTTTCACGTTGAGATTTATTTTATCTATAATTAAATATATGTAAATTGCAGAGGATTCTCTTCGTTACGAAGAAACGTCCGACAATCTGGAAAAAACAGTTTGCTGTATTATGCAATTTTTGCGTACGGTTGTCCATTTATACTTGGCATTGTTTGTGTCGTAGTCGTGGATTTTGTTTCCGAATATATACCAATAAATTTGAGGCCAGAATTCAAAATAGGAAATTGTTGGTACACACAATTCCGTACGTCTCAGATAACTCTATTAATACTACTCATTTTTCAAGCGTATGACACATCGAGCAACGTGAACAATATACAATTTTATGTCATATTATTTTTACAGGTAACGGAGCATTTTTATTGTATTTTTATTTGATCAAAACTGCCTGTGTCATTAGTAGTGTTTGCTTATCGATTTCTGCGGCTCGGAACATCAAACGCTACGAACAGGATACAAACTTTCGTCTGTCAGATTCGGAAAGCAAGCGATATAATGAGAATAAGAAATGGTGAGTAATCTGACATTTTTGTAGCACTGAGTGATAATAGTTTATTATGTTAATGAGATTTATGCAGATATATTTTTGTCAATATCTCTTCCGACAACATCTCATATTCGCTTGATTTGCATTCCAGACGAAAGAAAGAGATGGTTATTTAAAATTAATACAATTTCACTGTGCTCATTCTTTTTCTGTTTTTTCTTCTTTTTGTAATATAATTGTATAACTTATAAGAAAAGGAAGACATTTATTTCTGTAAATTAATAGGATATCGTAATATTTCGAGAAAGTCTGTAATTATCAAAATGTCGCAAATTGTAAAAGTAAAGTTAACGAATATTATTTCGAACATTTGTTTCAAAAAGAAAATTACATTACTTAAGATTTTTTTGAGCAACTATTTTTTTCCTCTTTTTTCCTCTTTTATAATTTATTATTATTTATATATTTATAAATTTAATAATTTAATATATAGATTTTATTATTTTTATTGAAAGATGACCATTTTAATATATATATAATTTTTAATATATATTTGTTTGCAGGTTTAATCTATATATGAAGTTATTTGTCTTGACATTTATCATAATAGCTATGAATTGGTCTTTGCGTACAATGGTTAATACATTGTTGTTTAACAATCGTATTTATTATTATTTATTATTCGTTGCTGCTTCGTTAGAGATATTGCAGAGTTTCTGCACCTTTATCATATTTGTATGGAAAAAGAAGATCAAGATGATATTACTGAAACGATTCGGATTCGGGACAAATGCATCAAGCATTTAACTATCATGTAAGAGGTGTTTATGCAAGGAAAGTCGAGCTCTAGCAAAAAAAAAATATTTTATAAAAAATTGTTAGATTGAACAGAATTCTAATGTTGCAGTGTCTTAAAAAGTGTTTTTTTCACGGATCTTGAATCAACGATTAATCGCAATTTACTATTATCTTTTGTAATTAAAATCTAAAGTAACTTTACAGTGTTATATTTTGATGTTTACGTTTCTTCAGAGAATTTAATTTCAATTTTCACATAGAAAATTTATTTTATTGTTATAAATATTATTGTATCAAATCAATGGTTGTAATTTCGTAAGAAATTGTTTTCAAAAAATAATCTTGTATAAATGTACGCTATAGATATGGTACACTGTGCTGTATTAGGATGATAAAGAAAGATTTAAAATAAATAAATAAAATTTATAAAATATATAAAAGAAAATTAAAATATTCTTTTTTGATTTAATGTGATTCACAAATGAATTACGAATAAATTCGTACACGACCATACTATATATCCATGTTCTACATATATTGAAATCTAGTAATATGTACGATAAATGAATTTAATTTGAAACAAATTTGAAAAAATGTGAATGATATACTAACTTGGCTTGAAAGTTAGCACATCATTTCGTAATTATACAAGAATATAAACTTAATGAATGTTTTTTATCAGTATGTTACTTGAAATATTATTAATCATGACAACAAAAAACAGTCTTATAAATAGACATTTGTTATTTATTGCATACAGTACTCTTCACAAGTTTGGTAACACCTTACATTTTACAGTTAAATAATCATATAGCAACGATCTGTCAAATAAAAATGTCACTTATATATTTTATGATTTATTCATACAAAAAATCTGCACGCTTCCATACGATTGTTTAACTGTAAAATATAAGGTGTTTCCATACTTGTGGAGGGTACTGTAATTTTATAATAGAAGAAGCAGACAAACAGTGTGTGTTTGTGTGTGTATGTGTGTGTTGCGTCGTAAACTATCGACGACTCATCATCCTCGATAGTTTCATCTTCTCTCTCGTGAGACACATTTCCTTGTACATTCTTCTCTCCTTTTGGAAAAAGAAGACAAAGCCGGTTATAGTGATATGTTATATTAAATTTAGCGAGATTATTAAAAAAAATCGCGTAATCGTCTACATTAATAGTGCTGGAATAAAATCAGATCAATCTTTCGAGATTTTGTTAAGAGACATAAAGAGGAAAAGATAATTTGAATATATTATATGTGTATAAATTGCATTTTAATACCTTCCTTTCTTACATTTCATATAAAACATAAAGTATACAAAAATTTAATATAGAATTTTTTAATTTTTCAAAATTCCAAATCTATGTGAGAACTAATGAATACTGATAAATTGGACTGATTTAATTATTTATTGATTTTAAAGTATATCCTTATGTGAAATAATGTGTCAAAAAAATTTCACGTTTTTGTGTTGCGGATTTTTTCTCCTCATTACTTTACCAAAATCTCAGCAAAATTTTATCAACAATGAGAAGAGAGGTGATAATTTGACGATGCAATATAAAGCAGACACGGATTCCACAACAATTTACAGCGACGAAATAAAAGCACCGCGATATAATATGCGTGAAAAGCATGCCAACAATACACAATACGTTCACAATCATAAGGATGATGATCAAATACCGATAAACTCGACATATGTCAATCATAAAGAAAACTCTACGTCTCAGGAAGTTTATAAAAATCTGCTTGAAAAAAATGATTCCATGTCGAATAAAGTTTTTGAAAATTTCACTAAGGATAGTGATGAACGTAACATCGTTCCATACGAAATGTGCCATGATACTACTTGCATTCTGCTCTGCTGTCCTCTTGGCAATCGCATGAGTATGCTTAACAGGAAATGCATTTCCGAAGAAATAAAATCCGTTTTTCCGAATGTCTACAGATACACGAACGATTCGATGCAGAGCGAAAATAAGAGAGTGGACGAATTTTTTCAGTTAGCCGTCCACGATTCGTGTCAGGGAACAAATAGTTATATAGCTCCCTTTGATCTTAAGAACGATTACAAGATTTTTGCCAATAGTTCTATTTATTTATCTTATTTTCAAACATTTGTCAAATCGACATCATATTGTCTCGTCATATATTTGGAAAGAGGGGATGATAAGTTCGAGGTAAATTTCTGTTTAGAAACTGTAGATGAAATCAAGAAATCATTGGTGTGGTCAACTGAGGTCCGCACAAGATTGATTACAACAGTCATATACGTGAGCTTCCGTGTAATGTCCTCACTACTTTTGATGTCAATATTTCTGGTGTACTCCATATTGCCAGAGCTCCGAAATGTACACGGCTTCATGTTACGCAATTACAGCGGTGCCTTATCCATCGCGTACACATGTATGGTTATCAATATGACTACGGGGCAAGCGAATGTACTGTATCCCATCTGGATTGCAATTGGTACGGTATATCTAATTATATACCCATACTGCACAAAATATTATAAATGTTTTTAAAAAATACTTTTAAATATTTTTTTCTGTAAAATATTGCATAAAACATTTTTAAATAATTTTAGGAATATTTTAAAACACTTTTAAAAATATTTTTAAAAGTGTTCCTCTTTGTTGCTCAGATAATATTTTCTTAAATATTTGATACATATTTTTGAAATATTAATTTAAATCTATATCCAAAAATATTTCTGAAAATATTTTTTAAACATGAAAAAGTGGACATAGAAACATTTTAGAAATATTTTCGAGAATTATTTTATCTTTTAAAAAATATTATTAAAAGATTTTAAAAATATGTTATGCTGTATGGGTACTTATATGCAATTAATGCTGCGTTTGTCAGGCATAATATATATTCGCATATTAATTAATTTTTTTAATAATTTGAATATATAATTTGGTTAATATTTTAAAAATGATTAATAATAAATTAAATTGAGATTTAGATGAACTTAATATATAACTAATATCTGAGTTTGCTTTAGTATATATATTCTGTTTTAGAATTTTGCAGAGTTGCCTTGAAATTTAATTTAATATCAATAATATCAGTATTCATTAAATTTTATTAAGATTATTAAATTTATAAATTATATTAAAATAAATTAAATAAAATTTTATTAAATTTTATTAAGATTAAGATATTATTAATTATTACAGGCTTTGTATTTATTTATGTTTACAGCCTTCGTTAAATGTTTCTGTTTTATGTCGGGTTACTTCTGGCTAAGTGCCATGAGCTTTAATTTGTGGCGGACATTCAGGTAAATAGTCAAGTATTTTATGTTGTACTTTATTTATCTTGTTCAAAAATCTGGAAATAATAGAGAGTTAAATTATAATTTGGAATAAATAGTCGTTTTTTTGAGATGTCTATTACATAAAAATTTATAGACGCAGTTATATAGTTTCTATTTTAAAATAAGATAAATAAACCTTAATATACACTTAATTATACACTTAATTTATAAAATATTTATAAAATATTTCAACGCGGTCTAATAATTCGCGATGTAATGTAACAAACTTGCTTGAATTTTTTAAATTTTATATAAACCTAATATTTATATCGCTTTGATCTCTTTTCTTTTTTTATGTATAAAATAAGGCAATACACAATTTTTTAATATACATATACACTTTTTGTCAAAAATTCGTTTCTGAAAAGCAAATAAAATTTAGACTACTTTTGTCTGTAGAACATTTATGTAAATATATAATAAATATTAAATATTATAAAATGTTATACTATTTCTCTAATAATTGAGTGTTGTGTTTCGTATGTCGAATTATGTAAATGTATGTTTATAGTTGCATAGAATATGTTTTTGTGAAAGCGTCGATCAAACACAAATACTAATTTAATCCTTTTACATTGAGATTTCTTTCATCTATAATTAAATATGACATGTAAATTGCAGAGGATTCTCTTCCTTACGAAGAAACGTCAGACAATCAGGGAAAAAAAAGTTGATGTATTATGTGACTTTTGCGTACGGTTGTTCATTTATAGTTGCTGTTATTTGTGTCATCATGGATTTTATTTCTCCATATGTATCAAAAATTATGCAACCTCAATTTCAATTAGGATTTTGCTGTTTCCATGGTAAATAAATGGTCTCAAATAATTCTACTGGTGCTAATGCATTTATAATATAGTGTAAGAAACAATATAAAAATTTATTATTACATCAAATTTACAGACAATGACACATTTGTGTTGTATTATTACGGGCTCAAAAGTGTCTGTGTCATTAGTAGCGTTTGCTTATCCATTTCTACGGTACTGAACATAAAACGCTTCGAAAAGGATACAAGTCTTCGTCTAACAGATTCGGAAAGCAAGTGCTATAATGACAATAAAAAATGGTGCGTATTCTGACATTTTTGCGTCGCTGTGTAATAATTAATTTTTTATTTTATTAATGAGATTTATGCAGATATATTTTTGTCAATATCTCTTCTGACAATATTAAATATTCTATTGATCCGCATTCCAGATGAAAGAGAGAAATGATTTTCTTCTCTTTTATATAATTACCTAATTATAAAAGAAAAAAAATCTTTCTGTGACTTAAATCGTGTTTTTACGAGAAAGTCTCTAATTCCCGAAATGTGGCAAATTATACGTGAGAATGAAGTTAATGATTATATTTTCTTCATAAAGAAAATTACATTTTAAAGAAGTTCTTTTAACGACTATTTCTCTTTTTTTTTTATAGGCTTGTAATCTATTTAATTTTTTTTTCTTAAATAATTAAAGTATATTTGCAGGTTTAATTTATATCTAAAGTTATTCGTCATGCAGTTTCTCGTGATGGGCACACGTTGGTCTTTGGTTGCAATGTCACGGTTGTCTGGAAATTTACTCAATTATTACATTACTTTTATGATTAATTTGTTGGAGATTGTGCAGAATTTCTGCATCTTTATTATATTTGTATGGAAAAAAAAGATTAAGATGATGTTACTGAAACGATTCTGATGAAAGATGAATAATGCAATAACATCGAGCACTTGATTACCACGAACTGTCATGCAAACAGTATACATATTATTTAATCAAATCCATGAATAAACATAAATTATTATCCCATAAATAATTTTTTAAAAAAATAATCTTGTGAAAGCTATACTGTGTATTAATAGTGATACGTGTGAAACTTTGATATATGTATAAAAAAATTATAAATTTAACTTATAAGTTTAAAAAACACATGTAATACAACTTATACATAAAATACTAAATTAACGAGAAAAGTGTCGTTTTTTGTAATTAATGTAAAATTAACATGATCATTAAATTATTTTTGCATGCAATGAAAACTGTAAAAGCATATTTAATCTTCAACAAATTTAAACTTTAAGCATTAAAGGAAAAGTATAAAAAAATTTTCTTTTCTCTAGTTTTTTTACGTAATTATCATTTTGTGTCGGTATCTTACATCCCTTTATTAATTATTATTTTTATCTAATAATTGAATTAATATAGATACCTTATATCCCTATTTGTACTTTTTTAATTGTAAGAATAAAATCAAAGATTACAAATTCTATTTAATTAAAATATTGATATCGCTGATGTAAATATTCTCTACTGAAAATAGTTATACATTACTCGGGATTGGATTTCAAACATTCCGCCCTTGAAACCATAGACCTTTTATAAGTATGAAGTGGGAATACATAAAGCAGACCTTCTCCGAAGAGTGTTAGAGGAAACGAAATATTTCTTTTTTGGACCAATCGTATTTCGATACACCTGGAAAAAGAGAAAATACTCTCTCTCTCTTTCTATCGAAAAATTCGATTGGTGCAAAAGAGAAGTGGTATGTTTCCTTCTTCAACCCCCTCTGGAAAAGGTTCGCTTTATGTATTGCCGGTCGATCTCGAAGGTCTATGGCCGAAGTTTCTACCTCAAACGTTTCTTCGGGACGAAAACAGAGGAAGTCGCAACCGCGGTCGAGCATATGTTTAACACGTGGTTCACCAAAATGAAAAGTCATGGATTCGGCGCGGCGAAATATTTTGACGATTGCTCTTGAGTGACACAAGTCTTGTGATGCTGTGGTAAATTGGACGCCCCCGTGATTCGAGCGAAGATCCGAGCAAGGTATTCCCGGCTTCTCAGCTATTCAGGTAGAACGGGCGCAAATTGGAGTGAGGAATCTAGAAAGGTTCCTTACAGGTAAGAGTGCATTCTCGTGTGGTTTTTAGCATAAAGCGATGGGTTTAACGCCGTTTATTATCGCAGATTTATTCCTCTTCGCGTATGACAATTCGATCATGTAATTTCGCCGATTTGTCATCCTACGGAATCTGGCCGGTTGAATTTCATGAATTAAGTCCGTCTTATTTTTTTCTATAAAAGATCGAACGTATATATAAACGACGATAAGGGAAAATGTAACATCTTGATCAAGCAATTCATTTTCACTGAGAAGAAGGAAAGGAAAGAAACTATTTTTTTTTGTTTGAGCACAAATTACACGGTTACAGGTTTTCCAGCCCCCGAGCTGTTGAGGAAGATACCAAATTTCTTAACTGATTACATAAAGATCGACGCGGACGTATTTGATCAGGGTGCAGCCTCTCGATCCTGACGAGAAGTTTGGCGGTATAGTTTCATTGCGCACTCTAAGTTAGTTATTTATTATTTTAGTAATTAATGTTCAATAGTTAATGTTTTTTTTTTTATTTTTTATACTCGTCTCTTTTTTAAATTTAGCAGCTACGTGTTTTCGTATTTTGTCTTGTATTTATCTCAAAGTAGAAATTGTAAGTAATTTATGATATTTTTTGCTTGTGACACTTTGTTAGTATATGATATAAATAAATTAAATATGTGTCCTTCTAGTATTGTTATCGATTGATTCTCAGTTCAAATATATCTTTACAAATTACATAAAATCTATTTACCTGTTATGTTCCATATTTATTTACAATATAGGTATTTTCGTTTCTTAAACGTTTCTTCTTCTTGCCAACACATTCCATATATAATATTTTTATGACGTATGATGTTTGCGCGATTTGTAATTAAAGAATCATCTTTCCGATTGTATTGGTAAACTGTTGAAATTTAGACGAATTATTTAATAATTAATTATTTAATAATTATAATTAATCATCAATCATTTAAATTAATCATTTCATGTACCTGTAATAAAGTACAAATCATTGGTGAATATTGTATATGTATTTCACATACCACTATATATATATTACACATTTAGATATTAATATTAATTTTTTTCTATCAATCTTAAAATATATTAATAGGAGATAATCTCTGAAAGATCAAAGATATTATTAAATTGTTTCTATATTTAATAATCTAAAATTATAACATATATATTTTTACAATGTTAATATATTTTGTGTGTGTATATGTGTTTGTGTGTGTAAGTATCTGATTGAGTAATAAAGAAAGAATATTATAAAAAAGAAAATTTTATAAATACAATTCATTTTTTAAAATCAAAATTTACATGAAATTTAAAAACCAATTTATTGAATTTTAAATTGTCTGATATATAGGTACATAAATTTATTAACTTTTAAAGCTCGTTACAATTATTTCATGTAATATTTTCTTATGCTCTATTTTATTTATTAATAATATTTTTTAATTGCTTACTCTAGCTATTAATTTTCTATTACTTATTTATTTGATTCATAATTAATTATACATATTAAAGAAAAAATATATATTTGATTTCTGACTGTAACTACATTTCTGTTACATACTTATTTAATAATTTTGTTTTAAAACTTGTACATATTAGACAGGCCTATTACAAGTTCAAAATGTGGGACTATCGTATGGGCCCAAAAGTAAAGATAGATTTGTTTGTTCCTAAAGTTGAAGAACTAATTAAAGGTAAATATAATATATATATATTTTTAATTTAAATCATAAAATACGACGATTTTATTTATCACATATATATTGTCATGTATTTAGTTCTACAAGAAGGACTTAAGCAGCATTTTAAAGAGGTTTCTGTCGAATGGATGGTTTGTCCTGACCTGACACAAGAACCTTTTAAACTTGCGGCACCAGGTAAATAAAATTTAGTATGTTTTCAAATACACGCGTATACGAAGACAAACAAAATTTTTTAAATAATTTTTTTAAAACAGCAAAATTAATAAGATTCTCTCTCTTTTTCTTTTTTTTTTTTGTAAAGTATGTTATATAGAATTTACATGATATCCAACAATATATAGGGTGTACTATTTTAATGCCTCAGACAAATATAAAAAATATAGAAGATGCGGAAAAACATTTCATACAAAAATTGTAGAGTTTCGAGAGACACATCTTGTAATCTTTTCTTCAGTTTTAAAAATCTTTTTTTTTTTATATTATTAGATTAGAATAATTTCCTAAATATTGCACTAAAATGAAACGTTTATTTACAGGAATATGTGGCGATCCTATGCTTGTGGAACTTGGTTGCATATCGTATTTGTTTCCACGACCGTACAAGAATATGTATAGTATGAAAAAAGTCTTAGAAAATATTAATTATAACAAGCACAAAACTATGTCTATTATTGGAACAACTATTGCTCCACGAGAGTCAGATGCGCAACTAGGCGAAGTATATACATATACATACATACATACATACATACATATATATATATATATATATATATATATATATATTTGATTCAAATTTTTATGCAAACTCAAATAAAATCATTGTTGTTTTAGTATGTCTTTAGTTTTCACTTCTGCTTATTTATCATTACTTTTAATTTTATTTCTGCTTTCAATCTGTTAATATTTTATTATTTATCATAAACGCTATTTTTGTACAGCTCCTTATGAACGCTTCATTATTACAAATGACTGAAAACTTAATGGAAGTTAAAAACCAAAGCTGTATGACATTTCAAGATGAAAAAACGAAAAACTCTAAGATAGAATATGTAAATGATACTAATCTAAAGTGCTATCCATATGGCAGTTTTTTTATTAGCAAAGGTACACGGGAAAAAGTTCTCAAAGTTCATGTTAAAAAACGCATCAGCAATACCAGTTTTGTAGAAGCGTTGCAATCTATACTTGATCTTAAATATTCTGATGGTGGTCAGTCGAAACAATTAGTTGGTAAGAAAGAATATAATATTATATTAACGTATAACTTTAAAAGCATAGAAATGCTTTACCATTGAATTATAATTTATAAGTTGTAAATATGTCAACCAGATCACAAAAAAATAAGAAAATGCCAAATACTAAAAAAAATAAGAATTATTATTGTACTCTATTTTATTATTGTCGAAAGATTTCTCTCTTTTGTAGTATTTAAAAAAACATCTAAAATTAATAATACTATAACTCTTTTATTCCAACTCATTTTTTAGTAATATTTTGTAATGTGTAAGCTTTTCACAAACGCATATTCTTATTCCATTAAAAGCCAATAAAAATGACGAGTTTATTTGCATACAATAGTATTTCATTTTAATAAAACAGTTTATTTTATTTAAAAATGTTAACTGTTGAGTTTTAACAATTTTTAATAATTTACTTGTCATTTCGTATATAAAAAAATATTAAAGAACAAAATTTTTCACTATTTAATGCTATTTTGATTTTTTTATGCATTTGTAATCGCATATTTCAAATATTGTACATATATGTTAAATATTTAATTGTTTTGATAATTTTTAAATATATGCAAAAGCATAAAATATGACTTTTATCTTTTTATATACAAATTCTATCTAAAGAATAATATATTTGAGATTGTGTTTTCTCGTTGGAAAAGAATTAACATAAAAGTACAATAATTAACCGCTTTTATATCCAGTTCATTTAATAGCAAATAAATTTGTTTGTATTTTGGTTTCGTAGGTTTAGGCGGAACATTTCTGGTGCGAAATACAAGAGCAAAACATCATGTTTTGCCATATTCTTGGGATGCTCGGTTATATTCGTCGAAAGATGTTCGTAATTGGCTTCATTATTTTGAATTGAATACTCCTTTAGTGGCAATGGGCACACTTGTTAGCAATCCCGATATTTATACAAATCTCTGTCATACGACTGTAGGACAGGTAATCATCAATGTTTAAAAATTAATTATGTACTTCGTAAAATATTTATGCCTAAGAATTAAGAACTAGATACTTCTTAAAATATTTATATTTTTATATATTTTATATATTTTATATATTTTATATATTTTTATATATTTTTATATATTTATATTTTTTGTTTTTTCAGTATTATGACATCCCTAAAAGTCGTTTTCATGCTGTTTCCCGAAGTGGAGCAGCAGGTGGATACTTCTACAAAGCTGTTGAATTATTTGATACAGCAGAATATGTGGGATACTTTCAGCTTGCGAATATATTGTATCATATAGATCCAAGTGTTAAAAGTCAATACTACCAACACTTTGCCGATATATTGACACGCTAATAGAAAAATTGCACATTATTTGCACTCGAGTTTAATTAAAACAGTATTGCAGCAATTCGATTATTATATTGTTTTTATATTATTGTACATTTTCATAATTTTAGTATTTCCTATTATTTTTTTATATATATCTTATACATTTTTTTCTTCTTTATTTTACTTTTCTCATTTATTACTTTTTCCATCTCTTTCTCATTTATTACTTTTTCCATCTCTTTCTCATTTATTACTTTTTCCATCTCTTTCTCATTTATTACTTTTTTATGTGCTTCTATAAGTTTTTTGTATAATTAATTTAAAATTTTTATGTTTTATTATACAAAACATTTTATATTAATAAATTGTAAAGATTATTTATTCAGTTGCATTTTATAAAGTATATCAATTAAATACTACGAAAAAAATAATTATAATATTAATACAAATAAAAATGTGAAAATAATAAAATACCTATCTACCGCTATTTAATGTTATAATCTATTATTGTATTATTGTATTCATTTATTTCTATTTTAATTATAATTTAAATGTTTTTTGAAGAATTGCTGAAATAAAGAATTATAAATATTAATTATTAAATCATTTATTTATCATTTCAAATATTACCATTATTATAAATATTCTATTCAATACTTAATTCTTGCTGTTAAACATAAAATATTAAATATGAAATGATGTTAAATATACGTAAATTTAACAAAATAAAATCTAGAATAGTATCTCTATCGCACTGCATCATTACTTGATTAAATTGATAACTTAGAATAAAAAATATTATACATATGTAAATATATAGAATAAAATAATATTAATATAAATAAAATATTTTATTCAATATTTTATAATATTTATATTTTATATATATGTAATTTTTTTGAAAACATTTTTCTCAATAGCACAAATATTGGAAAAATGTACTACATTTTTATAACAAATTTTTATGATCTTATTGTATATATTATCTTTAAATCTAATAATTGAAATATTTGATAGGAGTTATGTTAAATGTAACATAGATTATCATTTATTAATACTTTAATTCAGTTCTATTGGTGATGTTGCATGTTGCCAATGTGAGAAATAACTAAAATGAATTACTACGTGAAAATAGTTTAATTAGTCACATATTGAAAAAAATCGTAACATTTATTTCATTTAAATTTAAATCAAGAATGATTGAGATAATGTCGACACTTTACAGTTCACACTTATTAACCTTGATTTGCTTTATGGAAAAAGTACATCGAAAGGCTCGATTGGCTTGAAAAAAATTCTTCGAAATAACGTAGCCTGAAAATTAATTGAAAATTAATAAATTGTATTAAAAAGGATTTGATACGTATTCTAGCAGTTTTGCTAATTACAGAAATAATAATTATGCGTGCATTTTCGAGACAAATGAGAAAAGAATATCTAACGTGAGAAACATATGCCTGATTATGCGAGGAAATGCGGAAATGCTAGTCATTGATGACATTGTGGAAAAACCAGCAGGCTATTTATTATTTTAAATTTATGCGCGTATATTTATTACATTCACAAGGTGAACAAGAAAAATTGTCGATAAACTCTATAAACGATAGCTTGATCGATTCAGTAGTGAAATAAACGGTTGTCTGTTTCTTTAGATATTAATCTTGAGGTAGTCACGGTGTTAAAAATGAGACATTATAAAGATCACATGGATTACATTTATTATCTATCATCTATTTCTATAAAACAAAAAATAAAGGTATATATATCATAACAAATTAAAATATAAAGATACATATTATGAGCATATTATTTAGAATAAACTTATTAATCAATTAACTAATATATTTAATAAATTAACTAAAAAAAAAAAATAATTACAGTATCAATATTAGCATAAATATGAATATAAAAATAATATAGTAAAATATTCCTTCTGTGTGGTATATAAACGTAATTTGAATTATTCTATTAATGAGAATTTATGATTTTTAATGAATAATATATATTTCTAGAATTATAAATAATTTGTAATACGTTTCTGCTTGTAATACTTGGTTCGTATAATATAAATAAATTGAATATTTGTCCATCTATCATTGTTATCGATTGATTTTTAGTTAGAATTTTTAGAAATTATTATGAAATAATATTTACCATGTGTTTATTTGTTATGTCTCGTATATTTGTTTATACATTATATATATTTTTGTTATGTCTTAAGTAGGACTTTTTCTTGACACAACATTTTATAATTTTCATATCATGTTGATGTCCTGGCGCGACCTGAGAATCATCTTTTTGAGATATTAGCAAATTGTTAAAATTTAAACAAATTACAACTAATCATCAGTCATTTACATTAATCATTTCACGTACTTATAATAAAGTACGAAACATTGGTAAGTGATATATTACATATTTTAATATAAAACTTCTCTTTTGATCAATCTTATAAAATATATTGACAAGATATTTTTAAAAAATTATAAAAATTATTTTTTTATATTTAATAATCTGCAATTAATATATTTTTAATTTATTATTAATATATAACATTTTATGTGTATAAATAATATATAATTGCGTAAAGAAATTTAAGAATTTCGTAAGAATTTAATAACGAAAATTTTTGTAAATAAACTATTCATTTCTTAAAAACAAAATTTCCATAAAATTTAAATTCTAAATTGTCTGATATAAATATATAGATATGTAGATTTATTTATTTAATAACTTCATGTTTTATAAACTTGTGCAGTCCTAGTACAAGTTTCTGATGTCGGACATTTTTTGCTTAAAGAAGACACATTTGTTCGAACCTGAAAATGAGGAACTAGCAAAAGGTAGATATAATATACATGCATTCGTTATTTAAATCATAAGACGATATATTAATCACATATATATTTTCATGTACTAAGTTCTACAAGATGGATTTAGACAGCATTTCGTAGAGGCTACAGTCGAATGGGTCATGTGTCCTGATCTGACAGAAGAACCTTTTAATCTTTCAGTAGAAGGTAAATAAAATTTATATTTTGTAAAATTTACACGGTATCTAATAAAAAAAATATATATATATATATCTAATAAAAAAAATATATGTAGACACACAGATATATCAAGCAACAATCTGTACTTTCATTGTCTTTATGGATTTTGACAAAATTTAAGAATTTGTTTTTTGAAACTTTAAATGCAAGAAAACTTTTTTTATATTATTAGATTAGAATAATCTCCTAAATATTGCACTAACAATAAGATGAAACGTTTATTTACAGGAATATGTGGCAATCCTGTACTTCTGGAATTCGGTTGCATATCGTATTTGTTTCCACGACCGTACAAGAGTATGTATGATATCAACACATTCTTAAAAGATATTTATGGGAACTACGAACTTATCTCCATTATTGGAGCAAGTGTTAGTCAACGAGAGTCAAATGCGCAACTAGGCGAAGTATAGTATATTATTGAAACTTTAAAATCCTGCGCACAATAAAGAAATTAATATTTAATATTAAGAATAGGAATTATATGAAAATAATAAAATCGGAAAAACTGATCCAAATACAAATTTGGGTATAAAGGATTTTCGAATTTGTATTTTTATATATCAAAGTTTTTTTTCGATTTTATTATTTTAAAATAATTCTTGTTTCTCTAAAATATTTCACATTTATTCCTAATATTTTCTTTATTGTGTACAGATCTTTATACGAATCAAATATAATTAGACATTGCTTTTTATTGCTGTCTAATTCTAGTTTCTATTTTTTTATTTCTCATTAATTTTAATTTTATTTCTGTATTAAATCTGTCAAAATTTTATTGTTTTATACTTATTTTTCATAAACTCTATTTTTGTATAGCTCGCTGTGAATGCATCAATAATACAGCTACCCAATATGCCACCAATAACTATAAATCAAAGCTATCTGGCATATCAAAATAAACGAACGAAAAAATGTGCATTAGAAACAATAATTGATTCCAATATACCATGCTACCCATATGGCAGCTTTTTTGTCTGTAAAGGTAGACGGGAAAATGTTCTCAAAGTGCAAACTAAAAAACGCCTTAGCAATTTTAGTTTTTTAGATGTATTGAAGTCTACACTTGATGTTAAATATTCTGATGATCAATCGAAACAATTAGTCGGTAAGAAAGAATAAAATCGAATATATAGATTTAGAAAAGAAAACATACAAATACTTTTACCGTTGAATTTTATAAACTGTACTTAGATATGTCGACTAAATCACAAAAATAAGAAAATGCCAAAAACTAAAAATAGGAAATATTATATGGCATTCTATTTATTATCTTATCTAGGTCCATTCTATGAAATTAAGCAATTCTTTATAAAATTGTTCGGTTTAATTTTTCGCAATATTTTTAAATGTATTTTTGAAAATATATTTCTTACAAACGTATATTTTTCTTATTGCATTAAAAAATAATAAAATTGATGAGTTTATCTGCATACAATGAATTTTGTTCATTTTATTAAAAAATGACAACTATTGAGTTTGAATAAATTTAAATAATAGTCACTTTGTATATGAAAAAGACATTAGCAAATAAAATTTTGAATTATTTAATGCATTTTTTAATCGCATATTTTATAACAATTATCATAGTTTTAAAATCATTGGTATAAAAAATTTAATTGTATGATTTAAATGTATATATCAAGTTATATTTAGGTGTTTCTATTTTTAAATATATACAAAAAGACTTATGAAAAATATGTATCTTTTATCTTTCTCTATATACGAATCTTAGACTAAAGACTTGAACTTGACTAAACACTTGAAATTGTTTTCTTGTTGGGAAAAAATTACATAGAGGTAGAATATAATTAAGCCGAATTTTCTATATTTAGTTTATTTAATAACAAATTACAAATAATTTTTTTGTATTTTGGTTTCGTAGGTTTAGGTGGAATATTTATGGTAAGAAAAGCAAGAGTGAAACACCATGTTTTGCCATATTCTTGGGATGCTCGGTTATCATCGACAGCAGATGTTTATAATTTTCTTCATTATTTTGATATAAATGCTCCTTTGATAGCAATGGGCACACTTGTTAGTAATAACAAAATTTATACGGATATTTGTCGAGATTCTGTAGGAGAGGTAATCGTCAATGCATAAGAATTAAAAGCTATTTACTTTGTAAAATATTCATAAGTTTTATTTTTCCAGGAATATGACATCCCTAAAAGTCGTTTTCACACTTTTTCCTATACAAAAAAAGTAGGCGGACATTTTTACAGGGATGTTGGATCAAATAACACAGTAGAATATTTGGGATACTTTCAGCCTGCGAGTGTATTGTATCATCTTGATCCACAAGTTAAAAATGAGAGTTTCCGAAACTTTGTCGATATGACATAATGCTAATACAAAAATCGTTTATCATTTGCACTCGACTAAAACAGTATTAGTGATTTGATTATTGTATTGTTTCCTATATTTTATTTTATTTCTTTTTTGAAAACTTTAGTTGTATTTTTTATTCTTTTTTGATACTTTTTTATATATTTTTTTATTTATTTAATTTTTTCATTATTTCGTCCAATTTATTAGCTATAAGTTTTTTATATCATTAATTTTAAAAATGTTTACATTTTATTAATATAAAATACACTTTGTACTAATAAAATGTAAAGATTATTTATTTATTTGCCACTTATAAAGTAAATTAATTAATTAATTAAAATTAATTCATTATATAATTAATACAGTAAAATAATAATTACGATATTACTAAAAATGTAAAAATAAAATGCATCTACTCTTATTTAAATGTTATATTATTGTCTTTATTTATTTTTATTATAACTATATTTTATATGTTTTTTTAAAACTTTTATAATTGACACTTGATCTTGATTTGCTTCGTAGGAATAAAAGAAATATATTGAAAGATTTGATTGTTTTAAACAATTTTTTTAAATAACAATTGTTTAAATAAAAATATATTGTATATTAAAAAGTGTATAATATACATACTTTAGCAGTTTCGCTAATTACGTTAATATTGAAATTATACGTACATTATGATAATTTTATGATAGCAAGCAATCATATTTTATGGCAGCAAATAATTACAATTATATAAAAATATTCTATTTATAAGTTTTTTATTACAGTCTTTAATAGAACAATAAAATAGTTCATATTTATGTACTATAATATTATTATACAATAATTATAATAATTATAATAATGTCATTCAGTTCTACAGCAGCCTTGCAAAGCGTATAATAAAAATTTACTATATAAATAACATTAATAATTTTAAAAATTTGAAAAATAAACATATATCTTTTAGACAGTAAACTACATGAAAAAAAATTTCTAAATAAAATAATGAATAAAATTTATTAAATAATAATAAAGATCGAAAAAAATAAGTTTTCTATGTAAAATGCACTAAGCATGTTAAAGATCCAACTAAAAAATCAATGTTTAATACTATAAAGTTATACTTGATTAGAAAATTATAAGACTATACTTGCTGCTTAAATTGCAGACTTTTCGTGTGACATTTCTGTCTACAAGAACTAGTCTTTTTTTGTGTAAATATCGACGATGTTGAATTCGTTCCGGATTGTCCTTTTAGAAGCAGATCGAGTCGCTTCCATAATTTTTGTTTAATCTTCTTTTTCCACACAAGTATGATAAAGGTGCAGAGGTTCTGTATAACGTCCATCAAATTAATAGCATGCAAGATATAATTTGATTTATCTTCAAAGATAATTAACGCTGTCTTCATAATCCATTTTATGCCCATTATAATAAATTGCATGATAAATAGTTTTAAATACAGATTGAACCTGCAATTATATATAGATATATTTTCAAAAGATGATTAAGACGTTCTTTAACAAGAAGAAATATAAATATGATCATTAATTTTATTCTCGTTAGTTGTTGCATTTTGAGAACTGTAAATTTTTCAAAAAAATTAAGATTTACAGCAATGTGTTTTTTAGATTATGTGATTAAAAGGGAGAAAGAAGAGCAAAAAGAAAAAAAGAATATGCAGAAAAGATGTTATTTCTCTAAATAATCATCTCTTTCTTTTATCAGAAATACAAACCGATCGATTATGATTATATGATACTATTAATAGAGATATTAGCAAAAATATATCTGCATAAATCTCATTAACAAAATACAAGATTATCACATAAATATTAAAAAATATTTAATTACAGACCATTTTTTATTGTTATTATAGTGCTTGCTTTCCGAATCTGTCAGATGAATGCTTGTATCCTTGTCGTAGTGTGCAATTTTCAGTCCCGTAGAAATGGATAAATAAATGCTACTAATAACACAAATACTTTTGAATCCGTAATAATACAATGCTAACGTTTCCTTCTCTGCAAGTATATTTTAAAAATTTGTATATTATTTCTTATAGTATATTAAATTGCAGTAGCATTATTAAAGTTATCTATTAGAGATATTTACTTACCGGCGAACCAACAATTTCCCGCGCGAAATTTAGGTCGCAAAATTTGCGGCAAATCTTCGGAAACAAAATCCATGATAATACAAGCAACAGCGAAGATAAAAGAAAAACCCCACGCAAAGATCGCATAAAACATCAATTTCTTTTTTTCTCGTTGTCTGTTTTTTTGTGAACAAATTTTTCTGGAAAGAGCACTTTACATATCATATTTAGGCATAAAGTAAATCATAATATAAATGCATAACATATTACATAATTAACATAAATGCGTTAAAATATTGTTTGTTTTTCTGGAACAGTCATATTCTACACAACTACAAAAGTAATTTAATAATTTAATATTTTTAGTAATTTAATAAAGTGTCATATAATTCTGTATTTTTAATTCTTTTTTAACTTTTTTTATCGATATATAAAATATAAAATACGTTTATATATTGCAAAAAATTATATTGACGTCTCGTGCGTTATATATTTAATCTGAAAAGCAAATTAAAGAAAACATTATATATAATATGGAATATTTGACAACTTACCTAAATGTACACCACATGTCAAAACTCATCACAGTTAACCAGAGGGTGCTTGCCAAAAAACTGTAGTAGGTGAAGAAGGCTAAATAAATGAAATAAACAACAAATTGTCTGCACTAAAATTTTATAGCAAAAATAATATATTGAATAAAAACATGCCGATATTAAATTAAATAATATTTCGATTCAAGACATATGCAAAATTCTGAGAGAAATATATGTCAAAGTCACGCCAAAAATTTAAACTATTATATTAATTCTTGATTTTTAGATTTAAAAAATTATATATATTAGAAAATTATATTAATTATATTTTTATGTTATTAAATTTTATAATTAATAAATTTAAAAAAATTTTGAGAATCTAAAGATATATTTTGGAATAATTAGATAATCTAATCGAACTTATCGTTAGTGTATTTTATTTGTAAAATCGTTTAAAAATATTTCTTAAAAAATAAAATAATTCTTAAAAATATTTTTAAAATGTTTCTATGTCAACTTTTTTATGTTTAAAAAATATTTTTGAATATAGATTTAAACTAATATTTCAAAAATATCATATGTATCAAATATTTAAGAAAATATTATTATTGTAATTGCATATGTATATATAGTTATATAATTTGCATATACTGTACCGATTGTAATACAGACGGAATACTGTACAGCCTCCGCATTGATTAGAAAATTTACAATCCACATTACGTATGCGATGAACAAGGCACCGCTATAATTGCGCAAGATGAAGCCAAATGCGTTTCGGAGCTCTGGCAGTATGGAATATACCAGAATTATGAGCAGCAAAAATAATATACACATTATATTAGGAGTTGTACATATTAGTATGTCATTAATTGACAAAATTTTATTATTAGTTGTCGCACTAAAACTACCGTCGAAAGGAACAAATGAGGTCTTGGAACAAATTATCACTTTGACTTTATCTTCGTCCACGACGGCGAGACAATATGACGTTGATTTGTCGAATATTTTATAATGAGGTAAATAGAGAGAGCCGTTGTCAAAAATCATGAAATTATAACTTTCGTATAAGTGATGATTTTTCTGACATGAATCGTAGACGACCAGCCGAAACAATTCGTCCAAATTCTTATTTTTGCTCTGCAACGAATCGCTCAAATTCGTGTATCCGTAAAAATTCGGGAAGAAGTATTTCCTTTTTTCAGAGATGTATTTGTTGTCAATCAGGCGATCGCCAAGGGAACAGCAGAATGCAATGCAAGTAAAATTCTCGCATATTTCGTACGGAACAATGTTACTTTTATTGAAATTTCGAAAGAACTCGTGCAACATCGAATCGTTTTTGTCTTCAATTCTCTTCAAGTTTTCATAAACTTCTTGTAATGTGAAGTTTCTTTCATGCTTGGCATTTATAAAATATATGCGAGATTCCATAGGTATTTGCTTGTCATCCTTATGTTTTTGTATGAAATGCGTGTCCGATTTATATTTATACTGTATTGAATCATCATCTTCGTCATCGTTACTTGTGGAAGTATTAATAGATGCAAACTGCATATTGTCGTATTGCATATTATTGATAAACTTTTTGCACAAATCATATCGCATCTGTTCTATTTTGTCGCCATATTTTGTCGTAGAATTTAATTCGTCCAGCTCGTATCGTATCATCAAATTGTCATCTGTCTCTTCGTTGTTTATGACTTTTCTCTGAGTTTTCGACGATATCACGAGAAGAAGAAGCACGCAACACCAAAATGCGAAAGTTTTTCCACACATCGTCCACAGTTTGACGCGTCGAATTTATATTCGGAAAAAATGTATTTGATTCTTTTTACGGAAAATTCATAGTCAGATGTTCGACCGCAGCGATGTAAACCACGACACTAATATTGTTAATTCGCGACGGTTTGATGTGACAATTTAGTTTTATCCTACTCCTCGAGATTAAAAAAGTTGTTTTCGTAGGATATTTTCACGAATGTATGTTAGAAGAGAATTTATGCAGATAGAATAGCACTTCATAAAATAAGTCAGGACCAAAAAGCCGACACAGAAGACTGCCGTTAAGTGTTTTAATTTTATGTATTTTTAGCACGTATATAAATGACATGCGTGAATGCTTGATATTTTTAATTTTAAATGCTTTTTTTATACTTTGACATATATTTTAATTTTATGTTTAAACGAAACTTGTTAATCACTACCGAAATGTTCGAAGAATATTTATTTTTTATTATACGTATTGGTTTTACATAGTTTATTTTGATACCTACAATTTTATTAATTAAATTTAATTATTAATTTTGTATAATTAATTATATTTTTATTTTATTAAATTTTATTAATTAATAAATTTTAAAAAATGTGAGAATTTAAAGATATATTTTGGAATAATTAGATAATCTAATCGAACTTATTGTTAGTGTACATCATATTTTATGTAGATTTCAAACCTTTGCTTTTATATTAGTCGCACAAAAAAATGCTCTAAATACAAATATATAAAAATGTAATAAGATGAAACTTTTTTAAATTTTATTTTTTCGATGAAATCTCTCGAAAGATCTTATTATTGTTCCAACACTGTTAATGTTGATTATGATTCATTTTTAATTGTCGCACTAAATTCAATAGACTAATACTGTATGCGGTTTTCCTTTTTCCGAGATAAATGAGAGAAGAATATATGAGAAACATGTGCCTGTTCAGGCGAGGAAATAAAACTATCGAGGATGAGGAGTCATCGATGACTTTAAGGAAAAAACCAGCTATCTGTCTTATTATGTGTAAAACTATACACATGTATCTATTATATTTACAAGGTAAACAAGAAAGTGAATAAGAATAAAAGTCATTGATAACCGATTAAACAGATTAATTTAATTAAACCAGTAGCAAAAAAAATAAATTATTTCTTTAGATATTAATCATAAAGTGATCGCGTTGTTAAATAAGACGTTAAAAAAATTATATGGACATATATCATTCATTAAAAAAAACAAATTAAAATATATCATGTATCTATTTATTAAAATATATGTGTAATGTGTATTATTAATTATTAAAGTACCTCTAATTAAGGTCAAAATGACCTCACCTTTATAAAATAAATGGATATTAATTAATTAGAATTGCAGTTTATAATTGTAACATAAAATAATTCTATTACGTTAATTATTATCTCGCATGATTCCACTATCAAGTTTGTTTATCTATTCACTTTGTAGTGTTGGAAGAGATAAATATTTTATTTCCAGGAATATAATTCCATAAAAATGATAACTGCAATTTTATCGTATGTAATTTCATTGTATATGTATAATGTTGCTTTCAAAAGCATATAACAAGAACACAATATAAATATATTTTTGTTATCATTCAAATTCTATTTTATTCAAATATCTGTTTTATTCAAAATTTACTTTATTGCAAATAAAGTTTGTTGTAATTATTTTTGATAATTACATATATTGAAAATAACTGACAAAAATTTAATATAATTTGATATTTCATAATTTGATTAGAAATGTTGAAATAATATTTTTTATTATAATAATTAAAATTTTTAGAATAAAATATGCATGTAGACAATTTAATTATCGTAGAATTATTTTTTAATAATAAAATCTCAAAAATTGCGACGCATGCATGCAAAAATTATCATTGCCATGAATGCATAAAATATATATTAATTAATTATGCAACGCATAAAAATTCAATATTTAAATCTTTAACAGAAAATACAAACAAAGAAATAAAATTTTCTACAAGAATTTTGTCATCAAATATCTACGCTTTAATTAAACTCGTGCGAAAATTCATATCCCACATACTCTTCACGCTGCGCGGCTCGCGCGAAACTGATTCTCGTGCGAGGTATCGCAAGCGCGGGCCCGATGGTCACATGACCAGTGGTCACGTGACTGCTGGTCCCGCGTTCGCGATACCCCACACGAAAATCAGTCTCGTGCGAGCCGCGCACCCTAATGGACTTGTGGGGTGTATTAATCTGATCACGTGATCAGTTTCGCGCGAGCAGTGCAGCGTAACGAACACATACAGACTCGCGAATCTAATAGAAACACATATATTTTAATTGAAAGATTCTTTTGATTTTGTATTTTTGTATTGTATTTTTGTAAATTGTATTTTTTTATTTTCTGTTAAAAAATATTGAATTTTTATGACTCACGTAATGAATAAATATATTTCTATGCATGCACTGCAATAATAATTTTATACATGCATTGTAATTTTTAAGATTTTATCAAAGAATAATAACTTTGCACGTAATTATATTCGATTAAACTAAACAAACTGAGAAAAAATATATAAAGTGATACAAAAGTTCTGAAACAATACAATAGAAATTCGGCGAATTAAAATTATGTACATAATAGAAATTCGGCGAATTAAAATTATAGTCTTATTCATAGCATCAAGCAACTGTTATCGCGAAGATTAACAATTTTAGAGTTGTAAACTAAATAATAGAAATAATCACAGACGCGCGCGAAGCGCGCTTGTGTAGTCTAGTTTTCTAGTTAGATAAATTTTTTCTGACATATTCGTGAAGTTGTTCACTATAACAACTGCTGCGTGTTGAGGTTTTAAAAATAGATTCGCGATTTTAACAGAATCGTTTTAATATCAGTCGTATGATTGGTTTTTTACACACAAATATGATGAAGATACTGATATTTTGTATAGTTTCTATCAATTGAAGAATCAACCAGAAGTATGTCAATGAAATATAATTAATCATCAATTCCCAGAAAAATTCTAATGATGATGATAAAATCCAATGTACAGCCATTATAATAAACAATGTGATATATAGTTTCAAATATAGAGTCAACCTGCAAGTAAACATATCTATTTACATATTCTAATACAACTATAATTATAAAAATTATGAATTATAAATAAATGCATTCTAAGCAACTGATGTTTCATAGAAATAAATATTTTTTTCGAAAAATTATAATTATTATAGATTACTTTTCAGTTTTTCAGATATGTATAAACACATATACATATGTACATACACATACACACACACACACACACACACACACATATATGTAAAACAGAAAACAAGTATTTATTTATTAAATGTTATTCATTAAATAAAATTAAAATAAAATAATAAAATAAATTTACGTTTAAAAAAAAAGAAAAAAAGAAAAAGAGAAAGAGTTATATATTTTCAAAAAACAAAAATGTAATTTTTACATTAAGAAAATTAATAGAATTAAAGCATTTATCATAATTTTGATCTCATTATTTCTCATGTTTTCAAGAATAGCAGACACTTGAGAATAAATAAGTTGCATTGAACAGCGTTAAGTTCATTATACAAGAGATCTGAATATGAAAATATTCCTTTCAAAAAATTAAAAAATTATCATTCCCTCTTATATTAAAAATAATCAAAAATGATTAATTTTGTAATGCTGTTGACAAATGAATATATTAGCAATATTATGCATTATTTTATTAATTCAATACTATGCATCGATATAAATATGTTTGTGTACGAACCATCGCTTGTTGTCATTATAACATCGACTTTCTGAATCTCTCAAATGGCGAATCGTATCCTTCTCGTAGGATGTAATCTTTAATACTGTATAGATAGATAAACAAATGCTACCGATAATACAGATACTTTTAGGCCCATAAAAATATAACTGATATGTTACAGCCTCTGAAATAAACTTATTCTTATGTTATATCAAATATTGCAAATACAGAGAAATCATATTTTTTACTTGTAACATGAATTCTCTCGAATAAATTAATCATAATTAAATTGTTCATAAATGTAGTTAATAGAGTTATGTTAACAGTAACATGCACTCACCATAGAACCAACAAGAATAATGGCTGCCAAAATCCGGTCGAAATTTTTTTGGCACGTTGGGATTAAATTCCATAAAGCCAAAGATGATAACGAGAATGAAGGGACCGCCCCAAGCAAAAATAGAATACATCAATTTCTTTTTTTCTTGTCGTTTCGCATTTCTTCGTAACAAACGAAATTCTCTGCGAAGTGCAACACTTCACATTTAGCCAATAACAAATAAAAAATTACGATAAAAATGCACATTAAATTAAATATGCAAGTTTTCAAAAAGTCTGTTCTATATGACAATTTATAATATAAAGATAAAGAAGAATAACATGAATAATATACTTGGCAATTACCTAAATGTCCACCACATGTCGAAACTCATTACACTTAACCAGAAAAAACTCGCTAAGAGAAAGAAATAATTGAAAAAACCTGCAATAATAAAATAAACGTCTAAGTGAAGAATGTATTTTAAAATATCACTACTCTATATCTCAATAAAAAAGATTTTCTTCAATTTCTTATATAAAAAGCAATACAATAATAAATATATAAAGCGATACGAAAATAAATATATCAAATTAAATAATTTTGATTTAAGAGAGATATGCAATTCTTCAAAATTTTAATGACACATTTAAAAAGATGTTTATTAAAACCAGCTCAAATTATATGTGTGATTGTACGTTAAAATGTACACACAAAATTTCAATATTATTTATTATTAATTTTTTTATTATATGATTTACTGTATTATTATATTATTTACTACATATTATATGATTTACCAGTCAAAAGACAGAAATCTGTCGGATTCATATGGATTAGGTCGCCTAAAATGTCGATCATGTTTGCTATAAAAGACAAACTACTATATCTACGCAGAATGAAACCATGTGTATTACGAAGCTCTGGAAATATTGAGTACACTAAGAATATTATGAGTAAACAGAGTATAGACACTATATGAAAACCAAAATATAAAATGGTGATAATCATCTTTAATGTACGATTATACATATTGATACCAATTTCTCTTTCTTTATCATTGGTATTGTTCAGAGTCTCCGAGCAGACAATCGCATCAAACTGATTTTGATCCACAACAGCCAGACAATAGGACATTGATTCGATAAATATTTCAAAATAAGGAAGATACAGAGAACCGTTTGTGAAAAATATGTACTTGTCGTAATCGTCGGAATCGTTCGAATTAAGCAGAAAGTGTTTAGTTTCCTGACAAGGATATTGGACGATTAAAGGGAAAAGTTCATCCACTGTCTTATTTTCGCTCTGCAACGAATCGTTCGAATAGCCATACACGTTTGGAAAAACATATTTATTTTCTCCAGCAATGCAATTCTTGTTAACCAACCGATTACCGAGAGGACAACAAAGTTGAATGCAAGTAATATTATCGCACATTTCGTGTGGCACGATATAATTTGTACTGTTATTTCCATTATTGGATTTATTAATGCTGTCAGCTTTGATAAAGTTCGCCCGAAGGTCCATTTGATTATTTTTTTCAGGATAATTTACAAAATGTGCAGAAAATTCCTCCTGCATCGAGTCATCATCATCGCGATCGTTTCTCGTGGATTTTATTAACTCATATTGCACATCGTTGTTATACTTGGTAGCATTTTTGTGTATATTATTCCGCGATAATTCTGCTTTTTTGTCACAATCTTTTTTGGCGTTCTGGTCAAACTCGCATTTTACAATATTCGAATTTTGATCTTTCTTATCGTCACTCATAGAACTTGATTGGGATACTAAAGATACAATAATGAGTAGAAACACACAACAGCAGAACTTGAGATTTTTTCTCCACATCGTCGATTCTTTTATATGTCAAATGTATTTATAAAAACTGCACTTATTAATTATAAATGTTTAACAGCGAGATGCGCAAAGTATGGAAGTAGAAATGCGTGTGATATCATTAGACTGTGACGGTTTGGCCGATAGGAACACTCTTGTTCCTGTAAAAGATAGTTACTTTTATGATAACTTACGGAATATGTATTGGCAGAACAATGATATATATAATAAAATTTATACGCATCAATCGGGAAATTAATGAATATTTTTAATTATAAATATTTGTACACAGTCAAGTAATCTGTCTAGAAACACAATTATTAAATAATTAAGTAATTCTGAAAATATGTTTATTTTCATAATTGATATATGTATAATAAATTCAAAGTAATTAAAAATCATTTGAGAGTAGAATAAGGACATGAAGAGGAGCAAAAAGAAAGATAATCGCAATGATCTTCAACGTTAATGCCCTTGTTGTTTAATTAACATTTACAGATACATTTACAGATAACATTTGTTTCAGATATGCGAGATAATCTACATCTTATTTAAATGTTCACCGATTATGAGAAAATAATCAGATTAAGAGAAAATATATGTACATGATGAGATATATAAGATATATATTACGTACATAAATAATGTACATATAAATTAAGTTACATACATCAATATTAGATATAAGTATTTTTAAAAAATTAAATAATTGAAAAATGATAAGATACATAAGAATGATCTTAATAGACGAATTCTTTGCACGACGGTTCGCTTTCGTGTATTTGATATTTTTCCTTAGAAAAATTATTTTTCGCATAATGGTAAAGTTGTTTACTCTGACAACTGCTGCGTGTTGAGGTTTAAAGCAGATTCGCGGTTTTAGCAGAATCGCTTTAATATCAGTCGTATGATTGGTTTTCTACACACAAATATGATGAAAGTACTGATATTTTGCATAGCTTCTATCAAAGGAAGAATAAACCACAAGTGTCTCAATATAATACACTCATTCGACGATTCCCACAAAAATTCAAATGTTGTTGATAAAATCCAATGTATAGCTATTATAATAAACAATGTAATATATAGTTTCAAATATAGAGTCAACCTGCAAATAAACACACTTCTTTACATATTCTAACAAAACTATAATTATAAAAATTATGAACTATAAACGAATGCATTCTAAGTAACTGATGTTTCATAGAAATAAATATTTTTTTCGAAAAATCCTTTATAGCAATGTATCACTAGTAATGCCAATTTATCACTAATTTCAAGTACTTAATCACTTATTTCGAGTACTTAAACTACTGTATATCAATATTTTAAGTACACTCGAAATAAGTGAAGAAAATTGGCATTACTAGTAATAAATTTCTGCAAGGGATCATAATTATTTTAAATTATTTTTCAGTTTTTCAGATATATGTATATATCGAGACATCATCATTGCGATCGTTTTTCGTGGATTTCATCAACTCATATTGCACACTGTAATTATACTTGATAGCATTTTTATGTATATATCCTTCCGCAATAATTCCGCTTTTTTGTCACAGTTTCTTTTGGCGTTCTCGTCAAACTTGTATTGTAAAATATTCGAATTCTGGTCTTTCTTATCGTTACTCGTGAAATTCGATTGAGATGCTAAAGATACAACGGCGAGTAAAAGCACGCAACAGCAGAATGTGAGAATTTCTCTACACATTTTTAACGCGTCAATTATACTTGGAAAAACTGACATATTAGTTAAATGTTTAATAACAAGATGTGCAAAACACGGAAATATCATTAGACTATGTTAGTTTTGGACGATAGGAATATACTCTTCTTCCTGCAAAAATAAAGTTACTTCTATAACAATTTATGGTCTATGTATTTTCACAAGCACAGTATATGTATATATTATGCAGAGTATATATATTTTAGGAAAAATGATCAGCATTCTAGAATATGAGATTGTATATACTTCATTTTATACTTAATAGTACACTTAATAGTATCGTGGTGCAAATGTACATTTGTGCCTAAATTTTATTACTTGTGCACAAAAGAGCTTGTAGGCAATAGATTTGTAGACAATATGCCTTGTACGCAAACGATTTGTTGGCAAACAGTCTGTTGGCAATCCATGCTGTTGTCAATCAATTTGTAGGCAATTATGGAGCTCTTCTAAAAAGTTTATATATCATATATGTGTCTTATTTTGGTCGCTTATGAAAATACAATGTGTTCACTGTTCAGAATGAATACATTCATATTATAACTTATTATAACTAAATTTTATAAAATAATTACATAAAATTTTAAGCTTACAATATATTGAAATGACGATTTAAATGATGTGTACAATCATGTCTTAGAGAATGCTGACCATTCCTCCTGTACAACAAATACTGTATATAAATATTTTTATTTTCTCGTTTCATTTAATCCAACCGAATATAATTAAACGCGCGAAGCGAGGTTATATTATTCTTTCATAATATAATCTCAAAAATTGCAAAGTAAGTATAAAAATTATTATTGCAACGCATGCATAAAATGATATTAATTAATTGTGCAATGCATAAAAATAAAGTATTTAATCTTCAGAGAATAGAAACAAGAAAACAGAATATTTTACAAGAATTTTTTTCGAATCAATACATTTTCATTCTACACTTCCGTTAAATTCGCGCGTCTATACACATCCAACAGCGAATCCGACAAGAACATCTCTCTTTCTATTCTTTCCACTGGATTAGTACACTCCACCCATCCGTCATGGAGCGCGTCTCGTGCGCGACTGATTCTCGTTCGAGACATCGCGACTGCAAGCCTGACGATCACGTGACTAGTTTCGCGCGAGTCCGGACTCGAATCGGCGCGCGAATCTAATGGAAGCGCATTTTTGATTGAAAGATTTTTGTAGGACATTCTATTTTTTTGTTCTCTGTTAAAGATTTAAACATTGACTTTTTTATATGCATCGCATAATTAATTAATATATCTTTATGCATGCATTGCAATAATAATTTTTATGCGTGCGTATGAAGTTTTTGAGATAAATAAAAACCATTAAATTTATAAAATTATGAAAGAAACATAATGAGATCGTAAAATGTGACGAGATGAGAGTATTAGTATTATAAAACAACTACAGACTACTGCAGACAATGGAAATAATTTCACGCGTGCATCGAAAATTATTTTTTTTTATGCAAATGAAAATATATATTTTTCCATGTCTTTCTACTTTAAATAGAATTTTGTGTCTTTGTTTCACAGAAAGCAATTCTGAAAATATGCTTATCGTTACGATTGAAATATATGCATAATCAACTCAATGTGCAATTATGGTAAATCAAATTATAACAGAAAGACAGGAAGTGGAGCAAAAAAAAAATATAATAGATATATTCTTTAATGTATTAATGTCCTTGTTTAATTTCTCATTTAAATTGTTGAAACGACGCAAAGTAGCTACATTTTATTTAAATATTTTCAGATTATGATTAAGAGAAATATACATAATAAGTTGCGTGATACATAAGATGTACATATATAAATGAACATATGGATTATGTAACATACATTTATTTGATATGTTAAATAAGTATCTGGGAAATAGTTAAATGATTGAGCAATAATAAAATACACGAACTTATATAAGACTGTTAGCAGGCAAATTCTTTGCAATTCTCTTACGGTTCGCTCTCTTGTACTTTATATTCTTCCATAGAAAGATTATTTTCATGATGATGAAGTTGTTCACTATAACAACTGCTGCGTGTTGAGATTTCGGAAGCAGATCCGCGATTTTGATAGAATCGCTTTAAGAGCAGGCGCATGATTTTCTTCTTACACACAAATATGATGAAGATACTGATATTTTGTAATGTTTCCAACACAAGAAGACTATAGCTGATGTACATTATTATGATTACATTATAATCAATCGACAATAACAATTCCACACATGTTGTCATAATCCATTGCATGGCTATTATGATAAATAACATAATATATAGTTTCAGATATAGATTAAACCTGCAAATAAATATATATCTCTTTTATTCTGAAATTATGATACGACTGATTATGAAAATTATTCTAATAAGGTAAATTTACGGAAAGAATTATAACATTTTTCTGAAGAAAAAAATTTGTTAAGGTAATTTTCATGTTAAAAAATGGAATTAAAACATTTATCTTGATGTTATTCTCACTGTCTCATCTTTCTAAAAATAGTTTGGATTTTGAAGACATTTGAAAAAATATGCGCGGAATTGAAGAAAATATAATAATGAGTTTATTGTATAAGTAATATGATTATGAAAGCATTGTAAAGTAAGTGAAAAAGTCTAAAAATAATAATTTCTTTCTTATATCGGGAACATGATCAAACACAATTAAATTTTGTAATGCTGTTGACAAATAAAATATAGTAGCATGCATGCACAATTATTAATAAGATATACATATAAATATAAAGATGATTATATGCGAACCATTGCTTGTTGTCATTATAACATCGGCTTTCTGAATTTCTCAGATGACGGGCCATGTTTTTTTCATAACTTGCGATTTTCAATACTGTATAGATAGATAACCAAATGCTACTGATTATACAGATACTTTTAGGCCCGTAAAAATACAAGCGATACGCTGCACTTTCTGTAATAAAAAATATACTCTTCGTAATTACATCGTATATTGCAAGGATGCAAAAAAACATACTTTTACTTTTAAATTCTCAAATGGATTAATCATAATTAAATGTGTTGTTAAAGAATTATGTTAACATACACTCACCAAGAGAAAACCAACAATCATTGACACTAAATTCCGGTCGAAATATTTTTGGCACATTATTGGAAATAAGTTCCATGAAGGCACAGATGATAGTGAGAATGAAGGGACTTCCCCAAGCAACGATAGAATATATCAATTTCTTTTTTTCTTGTTGTTTCGCATTTCTTCGTAACGAGCGAACTTCTCTGCGAAGAGAAGTACAGGGTTTGTCCGGAAAGTAATGCGTCGCATTTTTTTGTGACGCGACTATACATCGCAGAGCGATGGGACCGGTTGGGGAGGAAGGGGGGTACCCTTAGCTTTCCAACGGTAGGTCGCTCAATTGTTTCCATGCGCTTGGAGGGTTAGGACGGCTTATTCTGTGAACCTCTGCTTAGTGGTCGCGTCGAACTTGTGATGGAGAGAACGATAGAGCAACGCTATGCGTTCAATAATTCCGACATTAAGCGAACATTCATTCGACGGTCTGCATTCAATAATTGGCGCACACGAGTCACATTGTCGTCCGTTCGCGATGTTGACGGGCGTCCTGCGCGGGCCTCGTCGGCGACCTCCTTCCGACCTTCTCTAAACATCTTGTGCCATCTGTTTGACTGCGATTTGGAAAGGCAATCGTCCCCGAAAACTTTCTTGAGCATTTCAAAAGTTTCCAGCGGCGTCTTGTCCAGCTTCACGCAAAACTTTATCGCATAGCGTTGCTCTATCGTTCTCTCCATCACAAGTTCGACGCGACCACTAAGCAGAGGTTCACAGAATAAGCCGTCCTAACCCTCCAAGCGCATGGAAACAATTGAGCGACCTACCGTTGGAAAGCTAAGGGTACCCCCCTTCCTCCCCAACCGGTCCCATCGCTCTGCGATGTATAGTCGCGTCACAAAAAAATGCGACGCATTACTTTCCGGACAAACCCTGTATATACATGCATTTGTACATACATTTATATCAAAGATAAATATTTTATCGTATTATATCTAATACATATATGTATGTATAAATCATAATTTTATAAAAATTAATTCATATTATATAGATTATAGATAAAGAATAATAATATGAAAGATATATTTAATTTACCTAAATGCCCACCACATATCGAAACTCATTACACTTAACCAGAAGAAACTTGCCAAAAAAAAGAAATAGGAGATTAAAGCTGCAACAACAAAATAAATAATGTTTTAAGTGAAGAGAATATTTAAAAATGCCGCAAATTGACAAATGCTACTATATTTCTATATATATATATATAAGAAAAGATTTTTTCATCTTTATATACTAAAAATTCATAACAGAAAATAACATAAAAATGTAAAAAAATAAATTAAATAATTTAAATTAAATAATTTGAATTAAATTTGATTGAAGAGAGACATAATTCTTTAAAATTTTAATGACATAAATAAAAATATATTTATTCAAACTCAAATTGTATGATTGTGTTAAAGTGCACACAAAATTTCAATTTTATTCATTATTAATTCTTTGTGTTTCTCTTTAAAATTTTAATAAATTATGCATTCAAGTTTTATCGTTATTATAATTCATAATAAACAGAAATATAGCTAATGTATGTAACACTACATTAATTATTATATGTTTTATATATTGTACCACTTATAATACAGATGGAATATATCTCACTCGCATCGATTAGACAGCTCAAAATTTCGATCAGACATCCTATAATCGACAAACTGCTGTATCTGCGTAGCATAAAACTATGTGTGTTACAAAGCTCTGGCAATATAGAGTATACCAAGATTACAATAAGCAAAAAGAACATAGACACTATTTGGCAACTTGTAAAAAAAATTATAATCCTTGTCAGCTTCTCCTGTATTAAATCTATATACATGTAGTCATTTTTATCCAAACTAATTTCTTGAATGGTTTTGTTCAGACTCTCCAAACAGACAATCGCATCAAACTGATTATGATCCACAACGGCCAGACAATAGGACGTTGAATTGATGAATCTTTCAAAATAAGGAAGATACAGAAAACCGTCTGTAAAAAACATGTACTTGTCAGAATCGTTTGAATTAAGCAGAAAGGGTTTAGTTTCCTGGCATGGAGGTTGGACGATAAATTGAAAGAGTTCATCCACTGTCTTATTTTTGCTCTGGAACGAATAGTTCGAATAGTCATACACGTTTGGGAACACATATTCATTTTCTCCAGCAATGCATTCTCCATCAATCAAGCGATTACCGAGAGGACAACAAAGTTGAATGCAAGTAATATTATTACAATTTGTACTGTTATTTCCATTATTGGAACTATTAATGCTGTCAACCTTGGTAAAGTTTGCTCGAAGATCCACTGGATTATCCTTCTCAGGATAATTCACAAAATGCGCAGACAATTCATCAGCATCGCGTTCGTTTCTCGTGGATTTAATGCGAAATCCGTGTTGCACGTTTTCATTGTACTTCTCATTTTTATGTAAATTATTCCATGCCAATTTGACTTTTTTGTCACAGTTTCTTTCCGCGTTCTCGTCAAACTCGCATTGTACAGTCGAAGTCTGATCTTTCTTATCGGCACTCGTTGAACTCGATTGAGACACTAAAGATAGAATGATGAATAAAAGCGCGCAACAGCAGAACATAAGATTTTTTCTACTCATCGTTGAGTTGTTGACGCGTCAAATATTACTTGGAAACAGCAGATTTAGTATTAATTAAATGTTCAACAGTTGCAGCGAGATATGCGAAGTACGGAAGTACAAACGAGTGATATGACGATTTGGCCGATAGGAATACTCTTGTTTCTGCAAAGGATAAAGCTAGTTTTTATGACACTTGCGGAATATGTATTTGCAGAAGAACGATATATACATATTATATTTACACGCAGTGAATAAACCATAAAATTAATGAATATTTTTAATTATAAATATTTGTACTCATTGTCCAGTCGAATAATTTCTCTCAAAAAACAATTATAGTAAATAATATTCGTAACTATGTAATTTTTTAAGTGATGATTAATTTTGCATTATTGTACGTCGATCGTTTTGTTTGTCAAAATAATTAAACCTGATTTCCACAGTATATATATTCTCTTTCTTCGTGTCCTCTGATTTTTATTCTTTAATCATATATTCGTAAACTTTTCTTTCCTTTGCAGTTTGTATTTCTGTATTTTTTCTGATAACATTTTTTATTAACATTATTAAAAACTGGATACATCAATTTGACCTGGACATAATTTAACAATATTGAACTAGCCTATATTTACTGTTAATAATATAACGTTAACATATTGTATGAAGCGTGTATATATATCGACTAATATCTTATAAATTTGTATGTTAGTTTTTGCTTTAGTATATGAACATTTTTATCAATAACATTATAATGATAAAAATATTATGGCTGACAATTTTAATCTTAATTAACTCTAGATAACATATACATATAACTATTTTACATGCTCATTTCTGTGACATTTGGTCTCCTATTTCTAATATGTTTCTAATATGTTTTTAATTTAAAATATATTAAATACACAAAATATAAATATATAATAGATACATATATGTGTATGTTTTTAAATATATATTTAAATATTTTAAATATATATTTAATTGTATTGTATATAGTTCATTAATTATTTATGTTTGCATTTTAAATATATATGTTTACGTAGATAAAATAATTTAGGAGACGATACATTTCTATCGTAGCAACATTTATTGCTAAACGCGTGACGCAAATATTTATCTAAATATCAAATCGGACGTACCTTTCTAAAAAAAGGTTTTAAAATATAAGACATTATTTTATAACAAATGTGTAGAAAATATTTTTGTTAATACGCAATTTTGTTAATACGCATTTTTGTTAATACGCATTTTTGTTAATACGCATTTTTGTTAATACGCAAAATTAAATGAATGAAGAGTAAAGGGTAAGTTGAGGGAATAAAAATGTGCTTGGTTTGTGAGATTAAAAATGGATTGATTGTAACAATAAAATATAAAAATAATTATATTATAAAAATTCACACCAGTTTTATATTTGCATTATTTCTTATCAAATTAATATGTTTGCCTACGATATATTTATAGATGCACATATAGTAAATAAAACGATATCGCTCACTTAATATCGAAATAATTATTTCTCTCTCTGCGAGCATTCAGTTGATTATATTTTTTCGTAAGTTAGTTTTAAAATTTGTTAGAATAAATATTTCTTCAGCAACTACACAAAAATGTCAAAAATCAATAAAACCAAGAAAAATAAAATATATCTTATATATCTTTCACAGTTTGAAAACTGTTCGTATCTCGATATCTTTGTTCAGATAAAATTGTCAATAAAATCAATCGCTGACAAAAAACATTGTCAAGAAATATATAGCCTCCTACTATTAAAGTCACGCAAAAGTGTATTTAGGCCAGTCTTAGTTAGAATTAGCTGGAATCTTTTTATTTCGGTGGCAGATAACCTCGATCTTCGTTGCTCTTTCGCGTGATGCTTTCTGGTCCTACAGGTCTGATGCTTTCTGGTCCTATGGGTCTGATGCGAGACCCCGTTTCGGTCACAGCACGACCCAGCCTGAATCCCGCCCGGTATCCGTTTTCATCAGCGATGTAGCTTGTGAATACAAAGATTATGTTATGCTTTCTCAACTCTTGAATATTAGAAAAAATATATGCTTTTGTATGTTTAATAAAGACATTATTAAAATTTTATTAATAAAATTATTTTATTAATACAATATTATTATTAAAATTTATTATTAAAATTATTATTAAAATTATTATTAAAATTATACGTAAAACCTATCTTATTCCTCAAATTAAAAATTGCAAATGTCATATAAATCAGCTTTTGTAAATAATATATTAATAATACCTTAATCAGCGAATAATATTTTTTGACAGAAATCAGCTGATAACTATCAAAAATATTAATCGAGTTTAAAGTATTCTAGCATATTATTTTAATTTCTATAATATATTATTATTTTAAAATTTAATTAGCAATTTACGCTTTTAATCAGCTGATTTCTGTCAAAAAATATTAATAAAACGTTAACAAAAAAAATCTCTAAACAGTAAATCAGTTTACATAAATATATGATGTTCGACGTTTCTAAATCTAAATTCAAACACCTGTTTAATAATTTTTCAGACTTAACAGCAATCGAATATCCGAAGAACTTTGATCTCAGATTCATTAAGATTCAACTCAACCTGATCTTTAGATATAGAAAAAACCTTCAGATATAAAAATTGATTTAAATATAATTAAAATATTAAATGCAGATTATCGCGATAAAATATATAGGACATACTCACTTAACAGAAACGGGAATTCCTTCGGGGCTCCTGTAGGAGTAAGATCCTTCTACTACTCGGACCACTTCGCCATCCACAAGTTTGAAGGTTGCGACCTCCGTCCTCTCGACGCCGTCCTCGTTGAGGATATTAGTGGAAACCGGTGGACTCGCAGCGACTTTCTGCTCGCTCTCGAAGGGTGGTTTCAGAATCAGACCGCCTGATCCACGCGCGAACAGCGGCGCTTTTTGATCCGGGGATAGCTTCTCGGTGAAGCACAGCGGAAATGACAGCAAGCACCAAATCTATAAGAGGAAGTTAATTTTTACATCAGTAACAGAAAATAAATTTGCATATTTTATTAATTAAATGTAGGGCATTATTTTCTGAATATCCCAAACATATGTATATTTACGTTACCTCTCTTCCAAGATATTGTAATTAAATAAATATTAAATTAATATAATAAATATAATTTATATAATATAATATAATATATTATATAATATAAGTTCAATATTAATAAATATAATATTAATATATAATATATATAATATAATATATATATATATATATATATATATAATATAATATAAATTTAATATTAAATGAACAACTAAAAGAGAAGCGTGTTGTGCAGTTCTACATGAAAAAAAAAATCAAAAATTGTAGAATAAAATCTTTTCATTTTGACAACTGTTTTCCTCGAGAATTGAACGACTAAGAGCATCATCATTTCTCATTTTTGTTAAATAATTAATGAACTATATCTACGTCTACGCGATCGGGAATTGCCGAGAGGATGACCCCGCGACCGATGCGGCGCGTCGCGTTGGATAATCAGCGATCGCCGTTCACGGTGGTGATGGTAGTGGATCCCTCTTTAAAGGACACTTTCTACTTAATCGATGACCGGCCGGCCGGGCCTGGGTTTCGAACGCTTCGGGGCCCAATAACCGGCCCCGTGCGATTATACGAAGACGCAATAATCGCGGGCCCTCGCGATAGAAAGGAGCGATGTCGCGGGAATCTCGCGAATCGTTTCAAGGAAAATGTGTGAACTCTCAACCCCTGCCACACTATATATATTATAAGAGACAACCGATATTTTACGGCGGTATACATCTTTTATCTGAGGAAGATGTAACTGGTTCTACTTAAAGGATCGACCACTCGGGTGATTAATCTTAACGGCTGTTATTAATCAGTTCTTCGAGCGTGGAAATATAAATATATATGAAAGAGAAATTTAATGCAAAGGTTATTAGCGGAAAGAATGCTACTCTTATATTGCATCATTGGGGATTCGTAGAAATACTACGACGTTAATGCAACTGTCGGATTAGACAGCAATTAACATAGATATCAGAAAAGAAAGAGAGAGAGAGAAAGCACATCTATTAAATTGAAAATAATTTATGTAAAGATTAAACTACGGTACTTTAAAAAAAAAAATTAAATTAAATTAATGCATCGATGCACTTTGAGAGCTAAAATAAGCTCAAAGCATTTATCGCACGTACGACTTTATAGTAGCATCAGTTCATCAAGATTTATATCTTCTTTATTTCTTTCATACTTTTATAGTTATTGGACGTAACGATTCAGTTAGTGCGGTCGTACTTTTTCCCGCAAAGATGCAAATGCAAACGCGCGTTGCAACGAGATTGCGCGGCGAACGTGAAATTTACGAGCGATTCGCGCCATTCGCAGGTAATCAGCCACGAACGCAGCATCCACGAGAATTCTGGTAAAAGTTCGCGACAATGTTCTTTTATCTTTCTTATTTTTTCCACCAAAATAATAAAAATTATTAAAAAAAAAAATAAAAATAAAGCCGTTATAGGTATTCTGAAATAGCAATTGACAATGATGATAATTAAAAAACCATCTTAAAAGATAATTAGAAAATAAAATTAAAATATATCTTACGATTGGAAAAATAAAAAATTATTCCTAATTATCGCGACAATGTTCTCTTATCTTTTTTATTTTTTTCACCAAAATAATAAAAAATATAATAAAAAATTAAAGCTATTATAGGTATTCTGAAATAGCAACTGACAATGATGATAATTAAAAAACCGTCTCGAAAGGTAATTAGAAAATAAAACTAAAATATATCTTACGATTGGAAAAATAAAAAATTATTCCTAATTCTAATACATTATAAAAACCATCATTATTTTTCATTATATTATCGATTAACTTGTAATAAAAAAACATGTCTTTTTAGGATGACACTTAGCAGTAATCAAAAAATTCCTAAATTTACTTATCTCACATTAGGTGCAAACTAAAAATATATGAATAAAGTGAAGTCAATATACGCTAATAAATAATATAAAAAATATATAAAGGTGTAGTTTGGAGGATTTTTTTCACGCTTTACGCAGACGTTGGAATTTTTTTTCGCAAAACGTACCAGCGCGTGAACGATCCCGCGACGACCCATCGTAATTACGACTGTCAATTATGACAACAATACAATAACGAAAATAAAGAGGACACTTCGCACTGCATCACCCGGAATCTTGCACGGACACACCCTGCGTTACACCGGGACTATATGTATACAGAATCTTGTCGGCGGATTTGTACTTCTGCGAGCCCCCGGCCTTATATACCTAATGAAAATGATCGGGCGCTCTTCCCTCTCTGATCCCTACTTCGAGAAGACGACCGAATGCACGAATGGCTATTTGCTGTTCGCGATTATTGCCGATCGTTCATTATCTGTGTATCGTATCATTATATTCACGAGCTGGAGAACATTGTTTGAAAACCGTAAACAAATCGATCAATTAAAAGATCATTAGCCAAATATAAATTTATTGACAGGAGCAAAATGCCCGGGAAACAATTTTTTATATATAATTATATATAAATAATTGTACAATTATACATATAAATATAAAATATAAATTTATATATAAATATATTATATATATTTATACATAAATTATAAGAGTTCATATATATATATATATATATATATATATATTCATGTCAATTTATATATTTCATATATATATTTGCGAATAAATATATATAATTTTATATATTTCTATATAATTTTATATTGTTATACATATATAAAAATTATTTTCCCGGGTATCATTCAGCAAAAAAAAATTTTTCTATCACAAGTTAATCGAGAACATAATGAAAACCGATGATTTTTATAATGTATTAGAGTTAGGAATAATATTTTATTTCTTTAATTATAAGATATATTTTTGGTATTATTTTTTAATTATCTTTCTTTGATTTCTTTAACTGTCATTATCAATTGCTATTTCAGAATATATTAGTGGCTTTAATTTTTTATTAAATTTTTGGTGGAAGAAAGTAAAGTATGAGATTACACATTGGTAGTAAAATAGTTTTCATCGACACTAAATGGCAGATCGTTTTTATAAAGGGGAAAAAATTATCATTTATCGGATTTACCCCCGTGTAATTATTTGTGTAAGTGTTAGGTATCGTTTCCTACGTAATAATCCGTGTGATTGCAAAAATCACGAATCATTTTAAACAGGTAATTGGAAACCTGTCGCGATATTTATTGGAGAGAAATCAGTTTCAAGTCATAGATTATCACTGCGGAATGTAGAATTATGGCTACCCTTGTAATTAAGTGTTGTAACAGAGGCAAAGCAAGATTTTGAAGCTTTCGCACAACCTATCTAAAACAAATTATTTTTTCAAATTCGATTAATAAATAAACACACACAGATGATTTAAATTTTCAATAAAAATCCTCTCGTCAAATTAAATGAGAAGAGCGCAAAAATAATTTTATTATATTATATCTCTCATTCATATTTTTCTTTGCGTATATTTATTTATTTATTTTCAATGGAATCTTTATATTTTCATTTAAAATCTCTTATTCATGAGGATTAATTCAGTTACTTTTACTATCAATCGTGGAATAAAGTGACGTTATACGAGAATGAATAGACATGCGAGTCCAGATGCACCGGGAAACACACATGGATTTATCGTCGATTTAAAGGCCACCGTGTTGTCACGATCCTAGTGATCTGGCTCGTTTTAAGAGCACGAACAATGCGATCTCTAAACCTTTAATAGAATACATTTGCTCTTAATAGGATGCACCGCCGTTTCTGCTGACATTTTATTTCTCTCGCAAAGCCACCGATTGTCGGATCTGTTGCATATACAATAGAAATAGCAATCGATGCCGATGGAACGAACAGATAAATAAATATAAATTAAATAATAAAAAATAATTATTTAAATAATAAATAAAATTAATTAATTAAATAAGAAATTAGTTAATAAAAAAATTCGAGGCAATGTTACACTATAATAAAGCCCTTGGCAGAAAAACTTTGTTTTTTTAAATCATGTCAAACTTCTCATTCAGATTCGGATGTGTCAAAATCTATTAATATAATAAATAAAATTTTTTCTCCACACAAAGATTGATTGTATCGATAAATCATGAGATTATACGCGAAGAGGGCCTCGAAAAATTGAAGAGCCAAGGCTGCATGATGAAATCTTATTCTTCGATTATTCTTGAAAAATGGAATGCGAATTTTCGACTGGAATGTTGCAACTAATAAGGATTATGAATTTTAGATTGTCCGATGTACCGGAGAATATGAAACGGAGACACCATCACTCTCATCAGTTACATAACTTTGGCAAAAGGTTCGATACACCTCCTATCTCTCGTTTAAGAGAACTCTCTCGCGAGGAGATGTACAAAAATATTCTTGCGCAACGCGAGCATGACATGCATGCAAAATTATAGTCCGACATATTTGCGCGACAGACACTCGCGATGAGATAAATAAAATATTATTTATCGGGAATTTTTGCCGCGAAAAGTGACAGAGCACGTGAACCGTGAACGTCGTATTGCTCTGATCTCTCAACACTTTTACCGATACATCAAATTAAATACCCCGAGATCGAGAGTCACCGCGCGGATTAATTCATTTGTATTGTACATTAGTTTGATTTTATTTAAATTATTCTTGATAAATTATTTTAATTTAATATTATTTTAATTTCAATTTTTTAATATTGAATATGCAAATAAATTTCAGATACCTTATTTCATTTTATTCTATTAAAAAAATAGACGAGATTATATATACTGTTCGGACATTTTAAAGAGAATTATAATTTATTTTATTTTATTTTATTATCCTTTATTATATATTATCTATTTTATTTTATTATCTCTTTTGCGAGTAAAATATGTATAATGTAAATAAATAAAATGCGTTGGTTTACAAGATAAATTCTAATTTATATATCATTCCTCTCATTCGTTAATTCTTAATCATCTTAGCTAATGGAATTTATCGAAATACTTGTCTAAAATTTTTTAATCTCTGAAACGAGAGAAGCAGAAATGATTTATTATATTCTCTTATCTTTTAATATCGTAGGCGCTGTGTAATGTATCAGAAATTGTCCAGAACTATTCGAGTTACCGTAACTTATGTTTATGCAAGAATTTGAAAGCATCTTTGAATAGAATCTGACCATTTATTCGCATTCGATGATCGATTCATTATGGTTTCATAATTTTATGTGTTTCTTCCCACGACGTGGATGTTCAAATGTCAATGTTTTAAAGATGCTCACATGCGTACATGCGAGGACCAGAGAGAGTATATAAATAGATTTTAATAAATTTAATTATATCATACATCTAAACGCGCAATAACTTCAATCAGTAAAAACTACACAGACTCTGGATAAAGTTTAATTTGTAACAATAGAGGATTAAGATCTTATCATGTCATCCTTACGAGTTATATGGTGAAAGTTGGAGTTTCTATTCTTCGTGTTATATAACACTTTATTAATCAAATTAATCAATACGTATTTAAGATCACTATATCATGATAAAATGCCTTGTTTTCAAAAAAAGCGAAACTTTGTCATGTAAGAGATTTTATGAAAACAATAGCATTATCAAAGGGATACTTCGCACTTGTCTCCATTAATCAGGAAAAAATTTTTCTCTTCTTTTGAGTAAACACTGAAATTTATTTGCATATTCAATATTAAAAATTGAAAATAACAAAATAAAAAAATTAAATTAAAAATAAATATCCACATGAGCGTGTTACATATATATATATATAAATTTCTATTATTTTAATTATTTCTATTATTCAAGAAATAATGTAAATAATTTATCAAGAATAATTAAAATAAAATAGAGAGAAATTATAGAGATTGTGGGTCAGACTTGCCCCTTCTTATCAGGAAAAAATTAATCGTTTGTTTTCTTTTGAGTAAATACTGAAATTTATTTGCATATTCAATATAAAAAAATTGAAAATAACAAAATAAAAAAAATTAAATTTAAAAAATGTTAATCATTCCTCTGAAAAAAAATCCTGCGGACGTTCATGAGAGTGTTACATATAAATTCCTATTATTTTTATTATTTCTATTATTCAAAAAATAATGTAAATAATTTATCAAGAATTATTTAAATAAAATAGAAAGAAATGATAAAGATTGTGGGTCAGACTTGCCTCCCCTTTATCAGGAAACAATTAATCATTTGCTCTTCTTCGGAGTAAACACTGAAATTGATTTGCATATTCAATATAAAAAAATTGAAAATAACAAAATAAAAAAAATAAATTTAAAAAAATGTCAACCATTTATTATTTCTATTAGTCAAGAAATAATATAAATAATTTATCAAGAATAATTAAAATAAAATAGAGAGAAATTATAGAGATTGTGGGTCACAGATTCTACTCTCTGGAGCTGCCAGCCTCTCGCGCAACCTGATAATTGTCGTGTTTGCTCGTCGTTTATTTTTAACTATCGCTACGACGTAGGATACGACACGTTCGAGAGTATCACAAGGATGATGATCGAGGGGATCGTGAATGAAACGAGCAGTGGCGTGTACTGGAGCACGCGTATATATACGTTGTGAGTTACCGCGAGACTGAGATTATAGCTGACATACTTTCGTGTATCGATCCTAAATAGGCAGCCAACTCCCTACAAACCGATAATGACACGATAAATTGCGCGTTTAATTAACGATAATTAATACATACGAAAGTTTATTATTATTTTATAAAAAAGATAATTGAAAAAAAAGAAAAATTAATAATATAACAATTATCTAAATATAATGAGATAATAATAATTAAGAAAAATTAATAATAGTTATAAGTATATTTAAAATTAATAACGTTGAATAACTGATTGATTAAACATTGTCTGATAATATATAGTAATTAATATAAAATCGATATTTTTGATAAGGTAAATAATGAGAAGAATATATAGTAAATAGCAATCATTTTTCCTAAATAAACTCGTATCGCAAAAGTAGATAAAAAAATTGAAAGAGGTCATTACACCGATAAATCAATCACTAGTGAGACACCAAAAAAAGCTGATTAATGTCTGTAAATAAGAAACATTCCATTGTATAAATCTAAGACAAACCTGGATCTCGTAAACATGTGTACATATCATATATATCCCATGTTTGCAATATCAATTAACATAATCCCATCGCTGTCTTCAAGATTTCGTCACTTGACACTCGTCAAGCGAAAGGATCGTAGATTGCGAATCCATATGCGTAGACGTAGATATGTCGGCGTAAGAAAAATCGCAAAAAAATTATTAAAACCTACGCTATATCTTGTAATTTAATTTCTTGCGTCGCGATATAATTCTAAAAATCATATCATATCCATTAGTTTTACTATTAATTATAATTACGTGTGAATAACAAAACTTGTTGCTTTTTGCCAAACAAATCAATATAGTTTTAATAATTATGTAATTTTGACATAATGATCAATAATTAAGAGACGTTTATTTATTTTATTAGCAATTGTAGAACTCAAATTTTCAATTTAAAACGTTTATATGCAAGAAGATTCAAGTTGCGATTTTCTTTTCTAATATTTTCAGATACGGAATTTTTTGAAATAATAAGAGAATTCTTCTCTTCGTGCGCGATAAAAAGCGAGTCAACAACGCGTGATATTTACAAACGAGTGGCCGCAATGTATTAATGTATGTCGTTGTCGTTGCAACTTTATATGATGGATAGTGTCGAGGTATTTTGAATTAATCAGCTGTTTCGCATACTTAATAGATAATACATCTCTTTCGTAATTCAGATACCTCAATCAACATCGTGTAAGTCATTAATTAATGAGCAATATAATAATATTATATATATAATTTTTATGGCTCGTTCTTTATATTTTTCCTTGCTAATTTATCATTTCGCATTTTCTAGGAAGGAATAATTCTTGAATATCGAGAGGATAGGCGATAATTTATAGGAAGTTGGCTTACAAGAAGAGATCCGAAGAATCACAAACTCATAAATTATTTTGTGCATATAACAAATTATAATTATGACAATAATTTCGATACTATAATAACATACTTTAAATTTGTGATATTTGGGATCCATCTTTGTAGGCCTCGTGTCAATATAGTCGCAATACATTCTTCACACGTGATTTTTTTTTTAACAAGACATTTAATATTCGTTTAATATCTGTAAGCTCAGCAGAGTCAACATTTTGCGTGGGAACAGACGTTAAGAGGTTCTCGTGTGTAGGTATGCGCGTTACAGATCTCTCTCGTTTGCACTGCGCTGCGCAAACTGCGCTCGATCGCTCTTCGCGGCACGCGAAGTATCAAATATTTCCGAATTCGTCGAGACTTTCTTCGGAGAATCCTTTCGAGAATTAACACAAGCTGTGAGAAAGCACAAGTTGTAAGAAATAAGCGGATAAAAGAAAATTAAAGATACTGTTGCGTACTATTTTCTATGAGAGTAAAACTGAATTGTTTTAATATAAATAATTCATATCGCGTAAATCATTTTGAAAAATATAAAATAGTTTTCGTATTTTACAATTAAAAATTAAAAAGAGATTTAATATCATACTCCGCATGCAACGACGTAATATCCTTTTTTTCGTGATATTATATTGCGCAACTAGGACTTTAAAACAACTAATATAAAAAAGATATTTTTTTAATCGCCGCCACGAAGAGTTAACACCTCCCGATACCTTCGACTAGTTCTCACAATAAATTGTATTCCTTCATTAAAAATCGCCATTGCAGAAGCAGGGAGGCGCCGAGATTTCCTCCCTCAAGCGGCTCGTTAATTAGGAAAATAGTATCTTCGACACTGTTTAAACAATCCAGTTTCTTTCCCCGGCACCTCACGCACTTCCGCTTTGCCATCGATCAGGGTGAGCCGAATGATACTAAAGTGTCTGAATTTTAATGACAGATTCTGTGATCAATTTGAAGTCAATTGTTTTATATTATTTCTTTTAATAGTAAATTTAAACAATCTAATAAAATTCATCGTCAAAACGTAAATTTTAAATCGATTCGCCCTGATCGAACGCGGAACTCATTAACGCAGGTACACAAAAATCATGGGCGTCGTGAGAAAAGTGCAAAAAAACCATTTGCACCCATTTGAGAGTTTCCGAAATAAACGAAAACGGCGAAGAAATCCTTATCAATTAATTTTATAAAATACTGTATTGATAAAATATTCAAGTATAAATAAAAGACTAAAAGAAGAATCTTTACAAATTCTTTTCAATTCAATATAACGCATAACACTTCAATATACGTATAAAATAAACCTGACCACAAGATTTCATATTTTATAAAGTAGCTAACAATGATCCTGCATATGCGAGCCTGATAAAAAATTCTAGCGGCGCCCATGACGAATAATTAACGAAATGCACTTAGATATTCGGTCGAACATAACGAAGCTTCAATCAGATCGAACCCTCGACATGTTCAAAAAGGCGCAGTTCTGTTCACCATGATTGATCGTAAGAGAAGAGTTAACTCTCACTTTTTCTTTTTCTTTCTCGTTCCTAAAAAAAAAAAAAAAAAAACGTGAAATCGCAAAAAAATCAAGAATCGCATGATCTATTATAATAAAAACTTCACATACTTCGATCATTCTAAAAAAAGATTAATTTCGTATAAAAGCGGACAAAAGAGGCACGGAAGGTTCCAAAGAAATAAATTTATTAGAACCACGCCGTTTAACACATTAACGCCATTTGTATATGCGCGAAAATAATCTTCATTCTAGGATTTCGTAGATAAAATTAGAAATACTATCAATGAGCTGCCTTATTACTAAATAATAATAACGTCCATCTTCACAAATATGGAGATTTTATAGTATGTAAAATCCTAAAATGAGAATTTATCGGAAATGCAATTTAAAAAAAAGAAAATATATATATATAATATTTAATATATAATTCTTCGAATAAAAAATCGTAAAACAATAAGAAAGAAGAGATGAAGAGAAAAGCAAATATTTTATTTACGAAATCCTCCGACGGATTTATTGAAATAAAACTAGGTGTGTCAAAAACCGCGAATATTCTTTTGATTACAAGCTAAGTTCTTGAATGACAAGTGTAAAAATACTGAAAATAAAATCATAAAATCCGTAAAATAATGAAGATTATTTCTAAATTGACAAACGAATTCATAGATACAATAGACTGCGGTGTATCTGGCACACTCTGTACACAATGATATTTAATGCGTCAATACCCCTCGCAGTGCATTAAAGAATGATTGAAGCCGCTGAGTTAGCTTCCTCATACGATGTATTTACTCGCACCATGATCTACTGGACGAATGACGTCCCGCGGAACTTTATATGCCTTGTCGCGCACTTTCTCCCTTCCCCCTAATCATTTCATTCATCGTCGTCTTGCCCTTTCTCTCTGTCGCACACTCGCTCTTTCTCTCTCACGCATTCTTTCTTACTCTATCATTACGCGCACAATGCATTCTCGAAATCACGATAATCCTGACGATAATTAACCACAATAGTAAAAGCATATAAGCTATACAGCTACCATTCTGTATCTACAATATAGTTTTGTATGTATAATATATATATAGATTTCTTTTTCTCTTTCTTTTTTCTCCCCGTTTCTTTACTATCTTTTTCTCTTGTCTCTTACGCGCCATCGTAAAACGTGTCACTGCCTCGAGAAACGGTTCAATGTTCATTCGCGCACTAATTTTCTTCTTGTTTAGTTTTTCCATACGGATGATGAAATTCTTTCCCATGCCCGGAGATAACTAATGAGAGTCCAATCTTCCTCCGCAAGAATTAACTTTTATTGTTATTATCTAAGATATTTTAAGAGAGACTTCAACTTCTTCAGCCTCTTCGAATTTGTCCTTCGTTCTTCTGCTCAACCTAGTGTGCTGGTACCTTTCGCGTTTCCCTTCGTTTCCCTGTCGTCAAAACTTCTTTGAAATTTCTTCGACATCTCATTCGATTTTTCATCCATTTCGACTCTTTCAGATTTTCAGTAACCTGATAGTATATTTCCTTATATATTTCCCTCGTGCAATCACACACATATTATTTCATATTTCCTTCTAATCATTCATCCTAAAGACAAAACTCTCTCTCTTCTCCTTCCAATAAGAAGTAAATCTTCTGTCCCAAGCATGTTCATAGAGTGCCGGCGCTTTCCTCTTGCTCGGAACGTCCTTCGAGACAATTCTCTCCAAGCTGTTGGCTTCATCGACGCGGCCTTGGCGCGTCTTTCGTCTCGCGCTCTTCAACGCTTCGAGCTGTCCAGCCGCGACTTCTACGGAAGCCTCGAAGCCGAAGAGTTCCTGAAACCACGCTCCTGACAGTGGAGAAGGGTCCGTCTCTCGCGTGCACGTCTCTGCCGCCTGCGTCGCGCGGTCATTACTGCAGCACGCAGCACTTGCATTTAGGCTTCTTCTTCAGGGTGACGTGCTCGATCTGCGACGCGTCACCTGGACCCTGCGCCGTCATCCTCGCAACTTCTACGGTCGCGGTCCTCGACGACGCGGCCTAGAGCATCGAAACATTTCATATGTCAAATTATACTCATATATATCCTAATTAGATCATATCTTAGTCTTTTATATCCTTGAATCTTGATAAAAAAATTAAAAATTTAAATTAATAAATTACAGTTACAGTCTATGGAATTAAATCTCATTTAATTAATTTATATATATATATATATATATATATATATAATTAATTAATATTAATTAATTATTATTTATACATTATATATAATATTATTACATATTAATTAATTAAATGAGATTTAATTCAATTAATGAATAAATGAATTCAATAAATTAATTAATTCCATAGATATACTGTAAATGTAGATTGTTTAAATTTTCTGCTCAGACATTGCTATTGAATGAATGAGTTATTATAATATTAGGATTAAGGATAAGCTCTCTGGTGATAGATTTTCGTCTCTCACCTTTTCATTGACAGGTTGTTGACCCTTGGCGGGAGTGCCACCGTGAGCGCTGCCGTTCTCCTGGCCGGGCCTGGGTGACGAGTGACAGTTCGCGGATTTGAGGAGCGGACTGGTACTCGACGAGTCATGCTCGCCCGACTTGCCATCGCATCCTGGTAACGGCGGCGCGTTCTGACCCGGGGTCGGCGTAATCGGCTTCCCGCCCTTTATCAGCTCGACGATCTCGTCGGCTTCCCGGGAAAGGTCGCCGTCTGGCCTGAACGGGTTGTCCCAGCCGCTGTCCGTGCTGAAGTCAAAAGATACATTGTTGTAACACTCAGTTTATATGGACAATTCTTATATATAGATTAACTCCTCGAGAGTATATTTTTTATTCAAATCTAAAGTAAAGTTTCTTGTTAAAAAATTGTCGAGATAAATGCATCATTTTTATTACAACTTTTTATCCCTTTAATACATGAGCAATGTATTGAATATTAAAATTGTATTAATATTTATAATTAAATGTTAATGTATTTATAATTGATATTAAAATATCGAATATTTAAGATATTAGATATCTAAAATATTTCTATCTAAGTCTCTGGAATCTTAATTAAAATCTTTTAATTGATTGAACATTAAATAAAGAACGAGAATTGGAATTATTAATATCTTTTTAAATATAATCGACGAAAAGATTATCTTTATTTGTTTTTAAATAAATGTAGAAGCTTATGATATCGTTTTATGAAGCTCTTTCTTTTTAAATGAGGAATCTGTGGCTGAAACTTTACACCAGAGTAAATGACTCATCAATATTTCATATAATGAACACGGATACATATGGCACGTGCTGATTGTTATTGTAGGAGATCTTAATGATGAATCTTGTTGTATATAAAGGTGTTTTGTATGGAAAAGACTTTGAATACGAGATAAAGATCGTTGATATATACTGAGAAAAAAATTGCTACAATGAATGAAACTGACAGCTATCATATGAATATGTAAAAGATATCAAACAGATAAATGTACGACAATAAAAATTTATAACAGTAAATTTGACTTCAAACTTATTCAATTCACTTTGAAAAGTGGACTTTTTGGACTCGCATCTTTGTATTTTTCGAGCACAAAAATAGCGCATATGTATTTCGATTCTAGTCGATGCTATTGATAATTAAATTATTTACCAATTATCAATGATAAATATATTTTTATTTAAAAATAACAAATATGTAAAAAAAAATAAAAAATAAAACCCGAGAAAGACTCTTTCTTCCGTAACTCGTTTCCTCGACTCTCTAATTAAATTCCAATTCACAGAGCGCTAATTACGGACGCACGCACGCCTCGTGTCAGAGCAAGTCTATGGTTCTCAAGATGTGCCGTAGATATGAAAAGTCGCAACAAAGAATGCGGCTCTGCGCCTGATAAATAATCGGACAATTATTTTGAAAAACAAAGGAACATTATATATAAAAACAGGCTAAAATAAAAAAGTTTCACGCAACAGATGTGCGATAAAATACATATAGAAATATTTATAAGATTAAAAAATATTAATATTTATTCGATAATATAGTACACCGAGAGAATTTTTATATTTTATCGCAAAATTTACTACAAATTGTATCATGTTTAATAATAAACCAAAAATTACTATGTTAAAATTATCATGAACGATTGAGCTGAATTGAAAATATTATGCTGCAAAATATTTTATATGTTTATCACTTTTTTGGCATCTATTCTGTTTAAAATACTTAAAGAATTATAACTTTTTAATATATTTTAAAATTGTATTTTAAAATATTACTATATATTTTAGTAAATTAATTAAGATATTTTATATCTTATTGTGTTAGATATTAATATTTTCAATGTAATATAAATATTAATCAGAGAAACTCTTATAAAATTTTTCCAATGTCATGATGTCCCACGATATACACGAATACACATATTAATAATCGTACTTAATATCATAATAAGTATCATATTTCTTTTACGCAATTATTTTATTTTATTTTACAATACGTCAATCAATTTAATTTATATATTTTATCTCTCATATATTTTATCTATTATTATTTTATATATTATCTCTCACATATATTTCACCTCATTTACATATACATTTTATGTCAATTATTCGTTTCATATTTCATCCTTGTCGATTATCGCTGCGAAATAATTTGATGAAAAAAAGGACAGAATACAAAAAATGCTATTAAATTTTATCTCTCATATATTTTATATATTATTTCTCACATATATTTCACCTCATTTATACATTTTGTGTCAATTATTCGTTTCATATTTCATCCTTGTCGATTTATCGCCGTGAAATAATTTGATGAAAAAAGAACAGAATGCAAAAATATTAAGAATATTAAATTTCACCATCTCTATATTTTAAATACAACTAGAGCAATATATACCAATTAACTGCGGGCGCGGCGCGAATGTCACGTCGAAGTAAATTACGCTCAATTGTGCGATATCGCCGCGCCCGCCTCGACGACCGTGACATTAGCATCGGCATTGTGCGCTGCGCTTAATTGCGCCGTTCCTCGCTGTTGCAGTGCACGTGCGCTCCCGCTTGCGCATCCACCTACGTGTACGTGCATACATACGCGGACTTCCGGCCGATTTGCACGGTGCTTCCTGATCGCGGAGGAGGAAATTAAACGCTCAGGGCCGCGCGATTCGCCCGCGGTTGAACTAAAAATCGCGAATGGGGCTCGGAAGCATCCCCCTACAGCACAAAATATTATGAGTTATTTTAAAAAAATATTTCTGTAAAATATTGCGTGAAACATTTTAAAATGGTTTCAGGAATATTTGAAAATGATTTAAAATAAATTTTTTTTATTTATTTTCGATTTAAGACATATGCAAAATAATATATGTCAAAGTCACACCTAAAATTTAAACTATTACATTAATTCTTAATTTTTTAAAAGATTAAAAAAATTATTATATACAAGAAAATATGAAAAAAACAATTAATATATATATTAGCATGCATGAAAAATAAATATGCTGCACTTTACCCATACAGCACAAAATATTAATAAGTTATTTCAACAAATATATCTATTCAAAATATATCTATAAAATATTATGTAAAACATTTTAAAATGGTTTTAGGAATATTTGAAAATGATTTAAACATTTTTTGTCATAACATTTTAGAATATTTTTAAAAACATTTTTAAAAATGTTCTTTATCGCTTAGATAATATTTTCATCAATATTTGATACATATTTTGAATATTAGTTTGAATCTATATTCAAAAATATTTTTTAAACATGAAAAAGTGGACATAGACACATTTTAAAAATATTTTCGAGAATTATTTTATCTTTTAAGAAATATTAAAAAAAATTTTTTTTTAAATATTTTGTGCTGCATGGGCCATTATTGAAAAATTTTTCAACAATTCATCGAACCGTCATATCGGTCCCTTTCGGGGTATCAGAGTCTTTTTCTTTTCTGTATTTTTTAAAAAATATTTTATAATGTGGATAAATCAGAGAGATATAATATTAAGTTAAAATGTGCCACTATATACATTATGATTCGATCTCTAATTGCTGCAAATTCTGAATTATTAGACGAAATTCCTCGAGCTTTGATAACTCATTTCCTGTTATCGATTTAACATATGTGTGTGTTTCTTATACCGGGATTCTATATACGCTGCAATCGATGTTGAAATAATGTCTAGTCTAAGGTAGGAAATGAAGATCGATTCGGATTTCCGACGAGACGACGAATCGCAATCGAAGCAATCTCCATTTTTCCTCGAGTTCTTATAAGATTATCCGATCAATTTGAGACAACTTTGCTAAAGGCGATTCACGCAATTGAGTTTCTTTTATGTATGTATATATATATATATATCCTCTCTTTTTTATTATTATTTTCTTTCTTACACATAGATATGTTTAACTCGCGATTTTTCTATCAAACTTAAAAGCTTTCTAAATAATATATCAGATATAACAAAATGTTATAAATGTTATAATAATTTTTTTGCATAACATTTACTTAAAGTATTAATTATTAATTATATAATATTAACTGATTTTTACAGTGATCAAGAAAAGATTAATAAATAATCAAAGGAATTAATAATTTAAATCTAAGCTAAATCAAGAGTTTATTAGTGTCCAATTATTATCTAAAATATTTTATTTAACAATTTTCTATATTGTTATAATTTAAACAATAAGGAAATTTGAAGCTAGTAAAAATTTTTAAAAATTTTGTATTTATTGTACGTATCAAAAATTAGATTTATCTTTTTTTTTTAACATTTATTTTGTCTCAATTTATAAAGAATAATTTAATTTGTCACAACATATTAAAAGTGACTTTGCATTTTTAATCACAAAGTATTCATTTTTCGCAATATCGGACGCGGCCGTCGTGATTCGTTGGCAAATCTCCGGTTGCTACATAGCCAGTCGCCTAGATCTATATAGTTGGCCCAGGGGTTGAAGACCCCCGAGAAAGAGACGACGTCGTTCTTTGCTCTTTGAGGCCGACGCGGCGCATAGTTCGCGCGGCGATCGAAGCGTAGTTGACTATTCTGATGAAAAGAAAGCGGAACGTGAACGAAAGACGGGATGAGGGAAGAGGAGGAAAACATGAAAGGGTATGCGGAAGAAGAGCGGGAGAGAACGAAGCAATGAACGGGAAGAGATCAGAGATGAAAAGTACCATTGTACCACGAGACCTCGTTTCAAGTCGATTTTCAGATAATTTCCGAGAAAGAAGAAAGTAGAAAATGTACGGTGTTTCATTCTGGACTTTAAGATTTTTTATCAATTTTTCACTTAAGAATTGCACAAAAATTGAAGCATACACACAGAGAATTTTTTGTTATATTTTACCGCAAAATTCACGAAAAATTTTATCATGTTTGGTATAAGCCGAAAATTGCAAAAATGACGCTGCATTGTAAAATTTATATAAAATATTCTATATGATTATCACTTTTTGGCGCCTATTCAATTTACAACACTTAACAAATCACAAGTTTTTAATAAATTTTAAAATTAATGAATCTTCATTATATATTTTAGTAAAATTAATCAAACGTATTTTATTGTGATAAATCTTAATATTTTTTATTGTGGTAAATATCAATCAGATACCATATTGTTCCACGATTACCAAAATAAATTTCCGAGAAAAAAAATTCTACGAAAAAATTCTAAAAAATTGACGTTTAATTTTATATGCTAATTTTTTTATCAAACTGGAGCAAGATAAATAGTAAAATTTCCTGACTTTTCTCTGACAATTCTAGATTTATAAAATTCTTTAACAATGCCTGGTTTTCCAGATTTCCCTGACACCCTGATATTAATCAGACACCATATTGTCCCCGATTACCAAAATAAATTTCCGAGAAAGAAAATTCTAAAAAATTGTCGTTTAATTTTATATGCTAATTTTTTTATCAAACTGGAGCAAGATAAATAGTACAATTTCCTGACTTTTCTCTGACAATTCCAGATTTATAAAATTCTTTAACAATGCCCGGTTTTCCAGATTTCCCTGACATCCTGATATTAATCAGACACCATATTGTCCCCGATTACCAAAATAAATTTCCAAGAAAGAAAATTCTACGAAAAAAATTCTAAAAAATTGGCGTTTAATTTTATATGCTAATTTTTTTATCAACCTGGAGCAAGATAAATAGTAAAATTTCCTGACTTTTTTCTGACAATTCCAGATTTATAAAATTCTTTAACAATGCCCGGTTTTCCAGATTTCCCTGACACCCTGATATTAATCAGACATCATATTGTCCCCGATTACCAAAATAAATTTCCGATGAAGAAAATTCTACGGAAAAAATTCTAAAAAATTGTCGTTTAATTTTATATGCTAATTTTTTTTATCAAACTGGAGCAAGATCTGTAAAAAGATCGAGGGTGCTTATGTAAAGAAGTTGTCGAGTACGATTACCTCTCGTTGCCATCGGTGGTGTCCTTGGGCACCTTAATCACGTAATACACGTGGCCGCCGTGGGTGGTCGTCATTTTTCGATCATACACAGCAACATTTGACAGCGGCAGTCCCTCTCTGGGAGATTTCTCTCTCTCTCTTTCTATTTCCCTCACTACTTCCTTCACTTTCTCACGCTCCACCGAGCACGAAGTCGACTCTCGTATACTTCATCGTGCTCTCACTTTTATAAAAAAGTCTGACAGATTAACTCAGAAGACTGACCGGAACGTCCTCGCCTCGTCGAAGAGGAACTTGGCCGATTTCGCGCGAACGAACTTGAAGAGCAATGTAAGATTTTATTTTTAAGAGTCTTCGCGCATAGCGGGAGATCTCTCTCTCTCTTTTTCTCTCTTTCGGGTTTGCTCCTTTTCTTTCTTACTGGTGTTCAACGAGAAAGAAAGAGAAGGCACGAGAATCATGCGTTATTTCAGGATTGGTCGCGCTTGCCAAAAGGAAAATCCTACCATCGGGTGTGTTTTGTGTTTTGTCCGATACGAAATCGTCCATCGAGTGTTTACCCGACTCTCTTCTGGCGTAAGAAATCAGAAGATTGATGGAATGAGCGAACGCTATCTGGGACGTTCCTGGAATTAGCACCGAGACTAAATGAAAACAACAAGATGTATCGGTTTCCGTCAGCAGCATATGCCGTCAAGTGCAAAAGTGCGTGTATTTTTTATTTTTTTTTAAATAATTTTTTAATATATTTTTTGAATCATTTTTTAAAGTATTTTTAAAATAATTTTTAAAAATATTTTTTAAAAGAAATTATTTTTGTAATTTACATCCCTTTATATCTCTTTAGAATTTCTCTCGTCGACTACATTAATTATTAAAATTATTTGTATTACGATAATTTAAAATTATCGCATAAAATATATATGATAAAGTAGATAAATTTGTTAAAAATAAAACGCATATTTTCCATGTCTTTAGTAAATTATAAAGTGTAAATTATATTGTGCATATATCCATATCATACTTTATTATGTTCTAAAGACTTTAAAAATATGCGTTTTATTTTGTTAAAAATTTATTTGCTTTATCATATGTTTTATGTAAAAATAATTTTAAATTATCGTGAATTTATATTGATATAAATTATAATACTAATACACAAATAATTTTAAAAGAAGGGGTGGTATCGCGATTTCTAGACTTTTAAACAACTTTTTTTTAGTCTAATTGATCAGCTGTATTTTACAAATTCTTATATACGTATATTAATTTCTATCAGAGTTGGGTAAGTTAATGATTTTTTTAAACTAAGTTAAGTTAAAGTTAATTGCTTCAAAAATTAATTTAGTTAAGTTAAAAGTTTTATGAACAAAAAATTAACTCAGTTGAAGCTAAAAGTTAAGATTAAATTAACTAAAGTTAAATCAAAAGTTAATTTATAAAAATATTATTTATATTAACTTGGGAAAAAAGTTAATAAGTTTAAGGTAAAAAATAACTAGTTAAAGTTAGAAATTAATATATTTTAAATTAACTAAGCTAAGTTAAAAGTTATTACCTTTTTAACTTTTTTTTTTAACTTTTAACTAATTAACTAGTTATTACCCAACCTTGATTTCTATATATGATTGAATTAATATAGATAAAAGAAATTGTTTAAGAAATTGTGTTTCACAAATTCTTTTATACATTAATTCTTATATATATATAACATTCTTTAACAAATTCTTTTATCTACATTAATTCAGTCATATATAAGAATTAATGTGTATAAAAGAATTCGTGAAACACAATTTCTTTAACAATTTCTTTTATCTATAATTCTATCATATATAGAAATCAGGGTTGGGTAATAACTAGTTAATTAGTTAAAAAAAAAAATATATATATATATATATATTAATTCCTATATATGATTGGATTGATATAATATAGATAAAAGTATTTGTTAAAGAATTTGTATTTAACAAATTCTTTTATACGTTAATTTTTATATATATATATATTAATTCCTATGTATGATTGAATGAATGTAGATAAAAGAATTGTTAAATACGGCTGATATATGCATTCCTATCTGGGATATTTGCTCGCGATAATAGGTCGACATGTCGCCAAACTAGCTTTGCGAGCTGGTGTAACGCGGACAAACCGGGATTCGCTTCCGTCACGTGAAAGCTCCAGCGGATCTGTAGAGGAGCGACCTATTTCGGGAAAGTCCATGACCCATTTCCTCTTTTCTCTCTCCCTCCGATGCGGCAAAGTCGCGCAAACTTGTACGTTAAATTAGCTCCCCCGCGCACACATGTATATGTTGCTCGTTAAGAGAAATCATTCTTCGCCGATTTGTTCATTCGCGATGATGGTATTTTCGAGGATGTGCGCAGAAGCAGCTCGAAAATAGCCCGGAAATTTACACGTTGAGTCAGCGCTCGAAGTAGAAATGCGTTCCACTCCACGGAGGGCTTCGCATTCTACTCGTGCTTCTGATACATCTAATATGGCCGTTCGAGTTGGAATATTATTCTACCGATATAAAGAATTTGTGTCAAGATTAATTATATATACACCAGAGAAGGAGATTAAACAACGATATTTTTCAAGTTGTTCTAAAGTACGAATAATATTGAAAAAGATCATCGATCAGTTCTAGAGATTTTACATTATAAAAAAATGAAGGAAGAGGAATTCTAGGATACGTGACTTATTTAGTTGTGCAACTAGTTGCCTAGTGGAGCACGAGTCGTATCGATTTGATGCTGTTTACGTATATACAATGTACGGCTTCAATGATTCCTCGACACACGAAACCAGGATTTATCGAAAATTGCTGGAAATTCTCCTAGTTTATAAAAGCGAATTGTAATCTATCTACACTGAAACGAAAATTATTTGACTTAGCAAAATCTGCGGTCGAATACGTGCAATGAAATATCAATGTAATAAGAACTAAATATTTGGTTAAAAACAAAATATTTAGTTCTTATTATTTGCATGTATTCGACCGCAGGTTTTGTTAAGTCAAATAATTTTTTTCCAGTGTACAATATTGATTATTTTTTTGCAGGGTTGGGTAATAACTAGTTAATTAGTTAAAAATTAAAAACTTCTAACTTAGCTTAATTAATTTAAAATGTATTAGTTTTTAATTTCAACTAGTTATTTTTTACCTTAAACTTATTAACTTTTTCCCCAAGTTAAATTTTTTTATCTCCGAATATCATTATTGTTTTTTTATAAGTTATAAACGTATTATTTTTAAATTAAAGTATTATTAATTTTTATGTCCATTTGTCATCAATTGTAATTACCAAAAAATATATTTCTATATAAAAATCAAAATTTCTTTGCTATTTATTATATATTTTAAAAGAATTAACAAATCAAATTCTAATTTAAAATAAATAATATTTTTCAAAATTAACTTTTGATTTAACTTCAGTTAATTTAATCTTAACTTAACTTTAACGGAGTTAATTTTTTGTTCATAAAACTTTTAACTTAATTAAATTAATTTTATAAACAACTAACTTTAACTTAACTTAGTTTTAAAAAAATCATTAACTTACCCAACCCTGTTTTTTTTGGGATATAAAAAATAGTATATGCTTCTAATACAAGTGTAAAAATTTGTTTCAACGACTAGTATTAATCAGTAGTAAAGATCGATATAAAATCTTCATTTCTCAGACTCATAGATAATTTTTTTAGAAAACACGAATCGTGTACATATAAATTAATATATTAAAAAATGTACAAGTAAACAGTGGTATATATAGAAAACTTGTGAAGTAAAATATAACATTGAGTGTAAAGCTGCGAAGAAAGAAGCTTGAAGCAGAAACATTCTAAGAGATAAGACGAACGAAGAATGCGAGCATTTTTCTTCAGGAAACAGGGAACTACCCGTTAACTCGTTTAAGATTCATTCACTTATCGGCGAAGCGTAACACGCACAAAGCGCTCTTCTTCTCTGTGAATGGAACTCTGTCGACCAATTAACGTACAGATCTCACATGGAGGGGACACTTCACTTATCTCGGTTAATCATTCAATTTATTAGTCATTTCGAATGTTTTCTTTAAGTCCATAACAAGCGATAATAAGCTCCCGCATGAAAACCCAGTCTGAGTTTAATCAAAATTTACAACATATAACGACAATCGTGTTAATATCACACAATATAATTAAAAATTAAATATCAAAAAAAAAAAAAAATAAATAGACAAAAATTGAAGAGAAAACAATAATTATAATTATTTATTACTCTCTCACACAATAAAGAGAAGGGAAATGCTCCGTTTGAAAATCAGGTAGACAATGAACATATGATTGATCACAGAATTCGTACGAACTCTTATGTCTATATATGAACTTTCCCGCTCGAAATGTCGACCTTTTCGACATCCCTAGTGTCGGAGGATAGATTTCAGCTGAACATATATATAGTTCGTGAAAAAGTCAGCCGCAGCGTGTGTGCATTCCGAAGGGTTGAAGGTGCACATAGGGAGAACAGACGGTTCTTTGTATTCGCGATTCCGTTACAACCGAAGTGCGGCCGTCCTTTACTCCGCGATCGACTATTTCCAGCCGTTTGACATTTTCATCCCGATTAACGGCCGACACGGCCTCGCCCTGTCGTTGTAACGACGCACCCTCTTACAGGGTGCATACCGCCGTCTTTCCCTTCTTCGGCCTTCGCGCCCACCGATCATGGGGCTTGGACGACTCGACTGGGGTGAGAATATGGGTCACGGCTCTTCCACGTGAATACACGTCTTCTTTATACACGAAATTCAATCCGATGCTTCTCAATTTCGAATAGAGCACGACAACAAAATTTGCTGTCGCCAGGGTTGGGCAGATATGTATCTTATTCAAATACAGTATTTAAAATACCTAATAATCAAGTATTTCGAATTTTGGTATTAATTATTTTATTTAAATGTACTTTGTATTTTAATGCATTTATGTAATTATGTATATATATATTGTTTTATAAAGTTTAAAGTTCAAATAAATAAACTTATCTTTCAAAGTGTTGAAATTAACTTACTTTTGATATTATTTTCATATAATTCTACCGTCAGACTATATTATACTTAATATTAAAGCAATTACAATAAAATCATCTACTATTACTATTATTTAAAAAATGAAATTTTTAAAATAATAGTATAGATAATCTTTTTGTAAATGCTTTAATATTAAGTATATAGTATATATAATCAGAAAATTAAAAAAAAAATTGTATTTAAAAGTATTTAGAAATGTATTTATAAATACAATTAGTATTTAAATATATTTCAAAACCAAAATATTTCAATAGTATTTAAATATATGTATCTTGTATTTAAATATGTTGTTTCGAAATATCTGCCCAACCCCGGCTGTCGCTATATTAAACACAAAATTTAGTTATCACGCCAAAAATGTTGCTAATATTTTTAAGCATTCTCCGTTAAACTATAGCTAAAAAATATTAGTTGTCATTTAGCGTGATAACTAAAATTCAGATTGTAATACAGAGACAGCTTCAGTTAATTCTTTTCTGTGAGAAAATTAAATTGAACAAATTGAAATAATTAGAAAAAGAGAGAAATGAAAAATACACCCATTTTATAAGAACAGGTGCCTCTTAAAAATATTTTTATAAAATTAAAAAAGGTAAAAAATGCTTTTACAGAGCATATATAATAAAAAATGAAACATACACGAAGAGAATTTTTTCTTAGAAGTTTTCCCTGATTATTTACCACAATAAAAAATATTAATATGTACGTAATAAAATTAATCGAACATATTTTATATATTATATGTGGTATTAGATATTAATATTTTTTATTGCGCTAATAAATATTAATCAGAGAAACTCATAAAATTACTCCAATACCATATTGTGTCACGATTACCATAATTTTCAGAGTAAATTTTAAGAGAAAATTCTCTCTTTGTAATTTTTATCAATTAAGGGGATCCTAAACGTCCTTGAGAAGTCTGTTTTTTCCTGTTTTATCGACAAAATGTGACGTTAGATAAACTACAAATCTATTTATTGGCAATACGGATTGTTTTTGATAAATCCTTTCCTGTACAAATTAAAATCTTAATATTAACAAAGAACGAAGCGCTCTAATTTCAGGTAAAAAGCAATCCGTATAGCCAATAAATAGATTTATAGTTTATCTAACCTCACTCATTTTGTCGATAAAACAGGAAAAAAACAACAGACTTCTCAAGAGTGTTTAGGATCCCCTTAAAGCTAGGATAGAGTCGCGATATTTGAATCGTAATTGGAATTTTTCGAATCGTTCGGCCGAAAAACGCTTCTCGAATAAGAAAGGGATAAAACAGCGTTACGACCTAGTTTCGCAATCTGTGCCGTATATGGGCCACTGAGTATAAGGTCAGTCAGCATGGGAAGGTATACATGCGTGCATGCGTTTGCGCCGCGTGTCGTCGTCGCACGGATTCATCATCGGCTGCTGCGCGGCTGCGTGATCAACTTCATGTACACATATGTATGTATGTACCTGGATCAGGCTCCCCGATGCCTGCAGGTAGAGTGGGAGGAATACACAAGAGGGATGAATGCAATATTCAATTAGCCCCGCAGATTATCTAATATCTGAGACGCCATTTCGTCGCGAAGAATCATTCCGTCGTACTTAAAATTATTTCTGCATAGTGATTAGTATTCAAATCGCGAGATTACGCTTTATTTCAGACAGATTAATTAATAATCCATAGAAGAAAAACGCAACGTCAATCAAATTTAATTCAAGTAAATTTTAAGCTAAGGGAACTTTAAATCAAGGTTTAGGTCCAAGATGTGCAATATTAAGATATATGGAAGAAAATTTGTAAGATTTAATGCAATTAAAATTTGCCGTTTAAAAATTTTATATGAGTATATAAGTGTATGTTGGAAGAAATTTTAAGAGTATCTTTGATTAATATTTATCACAATAGAAAATTCAACACAATAAAAAATAAAAAATAAATTCATCAATTTTAATATGAAACTATATATACATATACATATATAATATGCATTGATGTATGTAGTTTCATTTAATAATTGATGAATTTTGATAAATACTACTACGTCTTAATATTCGAGATCGTCTTTTGTTAAAAAATATTAATAATGTACATAGTAAATTTTGTAATTAATCGAACATATTTTATATCTTATTGTGGTAGATATTAATATATTTTTTTTTTTTGTGATGCCTAAATATTTTATCAAGGATACTCTCATAAAAGTCTTCCAATACCATATATTATCCCAGGATTACCATGATTTTCAGGGTAAATAAATTCTAAAAGAGAAAACTGAGTAGAAAAAATGTTCCCGCAAAATTCTATGATGCGATAATTAAATACAAATAAAATATATTACGATTTATTTGTCACTGAGCAAACTGTCGTCGCTTACTGCCATCATAGAAGTTAGTATAATCCACTTAACGACATTACTTGCGTTTATCGACACGTAATTGGTAATTGACGGTAATACGAGGACCTGTGCGACCGAATTTCCCCGTGAAGGAGGTTTAATGGAGATCAACGAGGTGGAGGGCGAGCGTCATTCAAATGAGGAGGTCGTGAGAGTGCGAGGGCAAAAATTATGTCACGACAGCATCGCTCGACCGAGCCTGTCGCTAAGTTTCAACGCGAAATTTTAACGCTTCGACACACCGTGCCAATCCGTTCGCGATTGATTTTCGAAATTTTCCCGGGAATATTAAATTTTATTTTATAGTATACGAAGTTATCAATTATATATGCTCTTAAATAATTTAATTTTCAGATTAAGCCATTTAAAGTAACCAAAGAAAAGCTGGTAGCTTAAAAATTTTATAATATACGATTATATATAATATATTATATAATATATATCATATATTATAATATATATTATAATATATAAGATATATTATATATGTATATATATATATAAGTTATCATTTATATTAGCTCTTCAATAATTTAAGTATTTTCAGATTAAGCCATTTAAAGTAACCAAAGAAAAGCTGGTAGCTTAAAAAGAACGTCCAATATAATTGTGCGAAAGTAATTGCATTAAGGTAGTTTGTTAAGCTTAAGAATTTTACTACGTACAAAGTCGAAGAAAACTTCAACTGCTTACACGGAGGATATTAATAGTGCATTCTGATTCTTCTATTTTGCATTAACGAGAGCCGGTCGAAGCGCGCACACGTCTACGAGGATGAGTTATTATTATCCTGTTCGTGGTAACGCGCATTTTTCTCGAACATGCGACGAAAGGGAAAGAGAGAGAGAGAGAATCTCTGCTGAAAAATTCATGTCGTGATCGCCGCCATCGTCCCAACCTACTCGCTGCTTCGAGATATATCTCGGTGCATCGTTTTACTCGCGATTTTACGCTCTCGTAAATGCTTTTCCAGACTTTACGAACGACACGGTCGTACTCGAATGTAATAAGTCTCATCCTTCTATCGTGTCTAAAAAAATCCGTTCCAGTTACAATCGTAAACATTTTTTTAAATTTACACAACGTAAAATCAAGTATTATTGCTTTCAAGAGCAAAACAACAATTAGAATATTATAATTATTATTTTAGATTATATTAAATTTCAATATAAATCTTCTGATAAAAATCTATTACTTCTCTCCCTCTCGGATATAAAAATAAAATGATTAAAACACGTTTTACAGTACAATAAACGAAATTAATCGCCACGCGATTATATACGAATCTGCTGAATCTGAATAGTTTCGGAGATCAACGGAACCGTGCTTGACGAACATTTCACTAGTAAAAGGGCAGTTCACGCTTCTACGCTTAATCAAGCAATTAGGCGATCAACAGGGTTCAGTCCGTACGGTCTTAAACCTTTCTATGGCAGGTCACGGCTCTCTCGACAAAGTCGGCGTTTCTCCGCTCGCTATCTTTGGCACGCGCCTCTCCGACTTGGACACATCCCGAATTCCACCTAGCAAATCTCGTAACTTGCACGACGTGAAATATCCGCGAAGAGCGCTGTTTAATTTTAAAGTCATCAACTTGAAAAAAAAAAAAATGTTCAAATGCTGATAAATAATTCTTTAACAGCGTACTACGTGTCATGTATAGATTGAGCTAATCGACGATTGAATATTAATGTATATATAGTATTGAAGTTGGAAATTATTGTCGATTAATAGAAGAGCAAATAGAAGGATTTGTGCAATATAACTGTGACAGAAGGAACAAAGGAAAATGCACAGTGTATAAACTGTGTGGTATAGACTACTAGAAATATACACGGAAGCAAAATGGCATGCGGAAAAGTCGATAACTGACGGTTTATTATTTTTCTTTCTCCGAAGGAAAACGCGCTGTTCTCTTCATATATTTTTCATCCCTCTTATTAATATAAAACACATATTTATAAATTTTAAATTGTATGATAAAGCATAAAATTGTGCGTAAATTTTGCAAAAACAGAAAAAAATATATATTAAACAAATTAAATTTTTGCTCAAAAAATGTATATATAAAATATAAAAAATATGTGTCTCTGCGGAGTCTCTCGTCCGCAGAAAATCGACACATTTCGAATTCTTATTCTCATATTCATAAGAACTTTGCGGCGTCGTATCGGAGGAAATCTCCATAATAAAAAATACATAAAATGCAATAGAAAAATGTGGTTTCAGTGCGTGCATCGTGCATTCGTTGTTCGCGAATCGGTCAGAGTTCGTCATTTTGCGTCGCGGAATTGCGATTGCGAGATCGTACGGGACCATTAAACCTGCAATTCGCAGCGATAAAAAATCGCACTCTTGCTCACGCACGTGCGTCAACGTGAGAGAAAAAGAGAGAAAAATCGGCGAAGATCTCCACGACGATCGTCTCCCAGACTATTTCCCAGACTCACTCTCTCTCGTCGAGAATCCGTAGATCGATTAATAAATCCGACTGATAAATCCCCACTGTTCACTCACTGTGCCACTGTGTCACCCAGCCTTATCACCGTACAACCGTATAGCTTATCACCGCATCATCGGGGATGCAGCGATCCCGAGACCCGATGCACTCCCGCTGCATCCGATCGGCTGCACTGGATGCAAAAGAAAGAGGAAGGGGAAGAAAATAAAGAGAGAGAAGAGAAAGGAAGAGAGACGAATTGGTCAGCGAGACAGAGAGAGAGAGAGAGAGAAAGAGTGCACGCGATTGTTCGGCGATGCAGCCGACAGCACGACTGACGGCGGCGGCCTCACCGCACCTCTGCACATCCACCCACGCTATATCGATCTCTCCCCGTTCTCCGGACGCGACACGTCGCCTCACCTCGCCTCACCTCTCGTCTGGTGAACCCGCGCGTGAACCAGGAGCGCAGCGTGGCGTCGCGTCGGTGCCGGGCGCTGCTGGTGTCCGCGATTTGGCGAGGCTGGCATCGCTGCTGCTGGTGGAGTGCTGGTGGTGGTGATGATGGTGGTGGTGATGCAGAGCTATAAGTCGCGTTCTCCTTCTCCGTCTCACTCTTGGATGTAGGATTGTGTCCGACGAATGCGCGCGCACAGGTGCACATGAATGAAAACCGCGATATGTGTACGTGGAAAACAACTGGCAATAGTGGATCGTCATATGGATATATGTGTAGAATAGATGCGCGTATTTGGTCCACGGATTCTGCGATGAGTTTGGAATTGAGTGATCCCCTTCTGGCTTTTTTATATTAAATTAATTGATTTTTGTGTCAGTTAGTCCGGAAAAATATTAGCCACTATAGCTCAATTTTTAGCTACCCCTGAAAGGAGCCAAAATTAAATACATAGGGTTTTAGCTTTCGATAGAATTGATTGTTTTTACATATGTTGTAGTTTATGATGAGTTTGGAATTGAATGATTCCTTTCTGGCTTTTTTTTATTAATTTAATTGATTTTTGTGGCAGTTAGTCCGGGAAAAATATTAGCCACTATAGCTAAATTTTTAGCTATCCCTGAAAGGAACCAAAATTAAATACATATAGGATTTTGGCTTTCGATGGAATTGATTGTTTTTACATATGTTGTAGTTTATAGTGAGTTTGCAATTGAATGATTCCTTTCTGGTTTTTTTTTTATTAATTTAATTGATTTTTGTGTCAGTTAGTCCGGAAAAATATTAGCCACTATAGCTCAATTTTTAGCTACCCCTGAAAGGAGCCAAAATTAAATACATAGGGTTTTAGCTTTCGATAGAATTGGTTGTTTTTACATATGTTGTAGTTTATGATGAGTTTGAAATTGAATGATTCCTTTCTGGCTTTTTTTTTTTTATTAATTTAATTGGTTTTTGTGTCAGTTAGTCCGGGAAAAATATTAGCCACCATAGCTAAATTTTTAGCTATCCCTGAAAGAAGCCAAAATTAAATACATATAGGGTTTTATAGCCTCAAAGCTAAATATTAGATAGTTACAGCCAGTCTAACAATTCGTAGAGCCCAAGTTTATCACATTCGATTGGCTGTAAATCAGCTCCATTATTTAGCTTTAAACCTATTGGATTTTTTATTGAGCAAATCATAAGCTACAACACATGAGAAAACCAACTGATCTTACCAAGATTTAATTTTTATTTTATTACGTACGAGGTTTTAGAACCTGCATAAAATCCTACATGAAATTGAATACCGATAAAATCAGCTGATTTTCTCACGTGTTATAACTTATGACTTACTGAACAAAAATATAACAGATTCAAGGCTAAATAATAGATGGTTACTAATTTACAATCAAACACAAAAATTACAACTTTGCGAGTTGTTTGACTGGTTGTAACTTACAAGTTACAACATATAAAAAACAGCCAATTCCATCAAAAGTCAAAAATCATGCCTAAATTTTAGCTATCATAGCTAATATAGAAACAACTAAAATTTAGCTGTGATGGCTGGAATATTTTTCTTTCGATTTTTCCTAATATTAAATTTTTTTATTTTTATATCAGTTGATGGAAAAAAATATTAGCCACTATGCCAAAATTTTAGCCATAGATGTAGGTAATAAAATAGGAACAGTTGTAGTTAAATGTAAAAGTTTAGGTGGCTAATATTTTTATTTTCCGCATTTTCCCTGATTTTATGCGAAACTTTAGTTTCTCCCGTGCTGCTTTTTTATAAAGCCAACGGATGAAAGAGAAATCTGAGTTCAAATCCGACGAGTTTCAGCCATACGTGAGTTAACTTTTGAGACGTTATAACATTGCAAAATTTATACGCGCGACAAAATTGTCCGGGGAATTTTTCACGCGGACGGATTCCATCGTCACGTTGGCTTGCATTAGCAATTAGAAACCTTGCGCGACGTATGCGCGAATTATGTAACGTGTGTTTCACTAAGCAACAATGTCTGTATATATACACTACGAATGCATAATCGTTGCAACCGATGCGATCGCGCGTTGCATCGCTCGGTTAGAAAATTAGAATCCTGTAGAAAATTATTTCGGCATTCATTTTGACGGCACTCAAATGCACGAAATGCAATTTTGACATTTGATGTGACTTGGAGTAAAAATGTGTGTGTGTGTGTGTATATCATGTGCTTCAAATAAGAACAATCTTAATTTATTTTTAATCTAACGCACAATTGCTTTTAGACTGATTATAGAAATATATCGTATTATTTATATATGTAAACGTGTGATATAAATAAAGAGCTAAAACATTTTGTAGAATTTTTTTTTTTGCATTTTAATGCGAGTCGTCGAAGTTCCATTTCACGCAAAAATCTTTCGGAAGAATCTAAAGTAAGTTGTTTATCGCGGAGTTTATTACACTTCGTGCTAACTCTTATCCGGAATCAAGAGTAAACAGACTGCAATCAACTTTACTTTTAGACGTTCACGCGCTGCTCGAATTCTATTTATGACCGCGAGATATGCATATTAGTACGTATCAATATGCGGGTGTATATATATGTATATATACATATGTGGCAAATCGTCGGTTCTTCCTCCCCGAGTTGCAAACTATTTGCGTTCACTTTCATCAACTGTCATCGCACGCGCTAATCTTTATCATCCTTGTATCAAAGTTACTTTTCAGCTTTTTACAGGCTAAAAGTATTCTTTAAGGTGTAATTTCAGTCCGATATTCCATTTAAAAAATGACAAACACATTTTGGTATTTGATGTTTGGATTTGTGAAATTTTGAAATAAATATTATTCCTATTGCTTTCTTTCGAATTAATTCCGACAATTATCTTTATATTAATTATATTATATTATTCATTAATTATATTGATTAATTATAATGAATTATATTATATAATTCAAACAACTAAAAATATTTTAATTATATTATATTACTTCGAACAATTAAAAATATTTTAATTATATTATATTAATTCGAACAATTGAAAATATTTCTGCAACATTTTTAATGGTTCTATGAAAAAGGTTTCAAAACGTCAACTCGAAAATGTTACGAAATTAAATTACACGCGATCATGTTCAGAGAAGATTCACATCTCATTGTTCGCCAGTTAATACTATATATCTTTTTGACAAAGGAAGAAACTATCTTGGAAAATTTACGTGGGTGAGACCGCTTGTAATGTCGAAATAGCGATAGCGATAGCTCGCGCAATAGTTACACTGTACCACAAGCAAGTCTGTAACCGCGGAGAACCGTCGTAAATAGTTTGGTAACGCAGTGGTACCAGGCGACGGAGATACAAAGGGGACCGAGAGAGAGAGAGAGAAAGTAACGTCACTTCCGGCCCATTAAGATCGTCAAGGGTCGCGCGAATCGTGCGCAGGAGGTTAATTGTTTCAGGGACAGTGTCTCTCATTTTTTCTTCGATGATTTTCGTGCTCGCTTCTTTTTACAAGAATTTCGTATCTCATTTATAAAAAAACGTGTATCAAAAAAATTATGCAAATCCAGAAAAATGAAAGATAATTTTTTAGATTTTTTTGTCCCTGTTTTTAATTTTAATAATTTTTAATGATTTTCTCGATCTCTTTCTTTGATGGCTGTCTAATTTATTTCTCGAATATTATTTTATAAATTTATTTAACAAAATTATATACTAAAAGATATATTTTCTTACGAGATGACTGATAATGATATCTTTTTTTTTTTGATGTTTCAATTTATTTTATAATTAGTAATTTATTTATCTTTTATGTGGTGAAATATGACTGAAAATTTCGTAGCAGGATAGTGAATATCTTACCTTATTTGCGCGTGATAGGCGGGCGTGGTGTGTTCGGTGTGCGTAGTCAAAAGTTCCGCAGAATTGTTGGCCATGTTTATCGAATGTCCTGTCAAATGTGTTATCGGCTCCAGTAAGAGAACACCGGGCGTCGCCGGCGATGGTTGTGGACCTAACAACGAGACACGTACTTTTTCTCTACCTTCGCTGAAATCAAAAGATAAATGCATCCTATTATAGTATACAAATATACATATAATATAAAAGATATTTTATTTTATTGTCTAAATACTCTATATATATACAAAATAAATATTCTTAATAATAAATAATTTTAATAAGTAACATCAGAAGAGTCAACATTTCTTTCTCCTAAAAACGCAGCCCGGGAAACAATTTTTTATATGTAATTATATATAAATAATTGTATAATTATATATATAATCGTAACATTATATGTGAAATATGTCCATTTTTATACATAATTATATAAATTTATATATAAATTATAAGAATTCATATATGATCATGTCAAATTATATATATGAAACATATATTTATATGTATATATGAAGAAATACTTGTGTATTTATTATATATATATATATATATAAATTTATATAATTATATATAAAAAGCACTTTCATCTAATTATGTATGGACATATTTCATATATGTATAATTTTGCGAGTATATGTATAATTTTTGTTTTATATTGTCATATATAAAAATTTTTTCCCGGGAGCTCAAGTAAATTTTTCGCATTCTTCTTTAAAACTAATTAATAATATTATCTTAATATTAATATAACAATATTATTTTATAATATAATAATATAATCTAATAATATTATCATTAATAATAATAATAATTAATATTTAACAATCGCCTTTGCATTCGAGAACGCAGGTATCGGATGATAAAACGGAGGGTGCACTTCCGCCAGCTTTGCGCGAGTTGCGCGGAGAAAAAAATGAGACTGAGCGAAATTTAACGATTTAACTTCCGCTTTTGTCGCCACGCCTCCTCGCGTGTCCCTATCCCTAGAAACGTGCAATACCCTTCCTCGGAAACGCTCGCGATGCACGCACATGTGCGACTCTCACGTACAAGTCGGCTAATTTCTCACTGACTGGCTCCGAAGGGTTAATATAATAAAGATTGATTAAATTTTTGCATAACTCTGTGACTAGGATTGTCGGAAAGTTTAGATATTAGAATACGATGAATATATGTATGCCGCATAAATTAAAATTATCTTATATTTTTAGTAAGTCTATTTTTTTTATGTATTAGAAATTTTATTCTATTTCATGTATTAAAAATTGTTTATATAATTTTTAGAAAATATTGTATTTATTTTAAAAAAGAAATAATATAAATAATAAATAAATAATATAATAATTAAATAATTTTTTAAATAAATATTTTCTTTAATACAAATTTGTATTAAATCTTATAAGAATTTTGAGATAATATGTATGAGATGATATGCATCGATTCTGTCCGATTCCCGGAGGCAGCGTGTCTGGTCGGTGTGCGTCGAAACGCAAGTCGGTCGTCTGATCGCTTGTTTGCCACTTACATAACTTTCCGACGACGTCATTCACGTTACGATGCAACGTCGGGAGATGTAATACATAATGCGCGATGCACCGAAACGGCGACGGACGGATACGCTGCGCAAAGAAGTTGGAGCAACTCGTCTCCTTTTTTAAATCTCTATCATTTTCAAAGTATCCATAAATGTCGAAAAGATTATTTAAAATGTAATTTTAATTAATTATATAGTTTTGTTCAACGGAGCATTTAATTTAATTTAATTTAATTTAATAGTCTAGCTGCTTTATAGTTTTATCTCCTCTTTGTTTTTCCTCCGAGATATATTAAAGCTGGAACAATAAACATCGTTCCGTGACATGAATGGAAAAATGAAGGAATTATCGGATATTGAGATGCAAAACGTTCATGTAAAGCGGAGTGATTTTAATTCGAAGATATTGATTTTGCATATATTTAGTTTGTTCGATCTCTTTGAGATATCTTCCTTTATAATTTAATAACGCGTTACTATATGTATAGATGCATTGATCAATCTTGCCATTTTAAGCGAACTTTCGCGAAAATTGACGAAATTCTTCAATTTAAGTAATTCCTACTGTCTCTCGGAATTAATTGTGTATTCGCGGCGCGAACAAGAAGGTTAATTCGCAATAATTACGAAAGTTAACCAGGCCGTTGACTTAATCGCGGCAATCCGAGGCGAAACATGATCTCGTTTAATACTCAAAGTATATTTTCATGCAAACGATATTTTTCGAGTCGATTGAATGATTAAAAAATAATACAATAATATAAATAAAAAAATAATACACGCCATGAATCCTTTATAATTTTTATTCGAAATTTCAAATGTGTATAAAAAGATTTTTTTAATTTTCCACTCTGAACTTTTTAATTAAAAAATCGTTGAATAGCTAATTAATTCTATTAATTTGCTTTCTAAAATTTTGTAACAATTCGTGCGCGCGACGAAATTAATCGAACGGTATCAATGGAAATAAATTTACGAGTAGCAAATCCCGTCGTCGCTACCATCCGTTTTCATTTTTGCGAAAATCTCCGCGTACACGTGTTGCGCACAGGTGGCATTTCGCCAATACGCGTACGAACTGCCAACTATCGAGAGAGTGTACGTCGGGGGCGGTGGTGGCTTTGTTACAAATTTCTAAAATAACCCGCTTTGCGTAGTTCGCATAATAAGCAATCGGTGGACGAGAGCTCTCTCTGAAAAGAGTAATAGCCAAAGTGCACTTATAACTCTACATCTGCCTATATAACTAAAACGAATGACGTCCTTTATTATTTGTGATCGATTCACGGCGTTACAACATTTTTTAAAAATAAATTCATAAAAAAGATACTAAAATTATACAATAATTACAAAGTTTTAAAAGATTATTTTATACACATTATTTTAGTTTCGAATTTCAAATGAAAAATAAACTCTAAATATTACAAAAGGATGATGTATATTATTCTTATATTTATATTATTATATATCTTATTTATTTTCTGTTTATATTTATAATTCTATTTATATTATAGTATGTATATATTTTTTATTTTTTTATTTATATATACATAAAGGGAGCATTTTTTAGACTTTTCATTCTGTGAATTTTTAAATATATTATTAGTAAAAAAGATACAAATTTGCTTTATTGTAATTATTGTATATTAAAATTATACAACAGTCACAAAAAATTTACAGAATAAAGTCTAAAAAAAAATGGTCCTTTTTCGAATTGAAATAAAAAATAAAAATCTAAATATTATAAAGGATGTGTTTTTCAATAATACTTAATCTTGCGACTATACAACTACTCGGGAAAATTGTGTTCGCAGCATATGCGAAATTTATGCGCGATATATGGTATACGTGCAGCGAAAGGGTTAAGCGCTATATATTCGTAATGCATTTTCGTTTGCCTTGACACTTCTATGAAACTTGCATGAGCGGCCCAATGCAATTACAACGAGCGTCTTCCCGTAGGCGTATATCTTTCGTCTAAACGCTGAGAACGTCGTTCAGGGAAATAAGCGGTCCGGGCATAAAACAGTGGAAATATGTAGAGCATTTCATCGAGCAGCACAAAGAGTATTCTCTCTTTTCTTTCTACAAAAATAATCGTTTCTGCGAATATATACGGGATTAAGAATATTAAGATAAGAAGGGCAAAGCTTGATCTTTCCGGAAGTATTACTGTAAGCCTAAGGATTATTGTTATCTTACGTCATCTGCCTGGGGCTGATAGATCCAGGATATAACTTCACTCATCTATCGCCTTACGTCGCACGCTCGTGAAAATTCGATTCATATCCTCGGGGGAGCTATATCATCAGTTTCAGGAGATGGAGGCCAAGGAAGAGACGAACGTATATGGAAAACGATCCCTAGCAGAAGAGAAATTGCCTGTTCCTTCAAGGGTTAAACGCAAGAATGGTAATATCGATACCCCAAGGATGCTACAGGACTTGAAGAAGGTATAGATATTCGAGTCAGAGTGCATTTCGATAGAAAAAAATATGTGAATTGCAGTAGAAATATAAATAAAAAATGTGATACTTGTAGAAAAATATCACGTACACAGAGAAAATTTTCTTTTAAAATTTACCTTGAAAATCATGGGACAATATGGTATTGGAAGAATTTTATAAGAGTTCCGCTCTGATTAATATTTATTACAATAGAAATTTTAATGTCTACCACAACAAGGTATAAAATGTGTTCGATTAATTTTACTACAGGAAAATTTACTATGTACATATTTTTTAAATAGTTTTTATTATGAGAAATATTTAATAATTTTCAGGAAAATTTTAAGAGAAATTTCTCTCTGTGTATAATTCGAAGAACTTGTAAAGAAATATATAGTATAATAAATATAAAATCTCGTATTTTGACAAGAAAAACGTTTTCACCTAGAAACTTAGCGATAACGTTATTCATAATAATAATTATATTAATTACTAATTTGATTCTTTATTTCGCCAGTCAAAAAATTAAAAGAATAAATATTTTTCAACCATACCGGCAAATTTTTTATTAAATAAATCTCACGACATTTCAACCATAATTCTGGTCCTTTTCAAGTATACTGAAATAATATTATAATAGTTAATATAAAAATTCTAGTCGAAATGTCGTGAGATTGATTTAATAAAGAATTTGCCAGTATTGGTTGAAACATATTTATTCCTTTAATTATATTAATATTAATTTGAATATTTCGAGCACAAAAGCCCGAGCATCATTCGCAGAGCGCAAACGATAACATTCCGATGCGAATGTGCGATGAGTCATTCTCTGATAAAAATTGCGCGTTCAGCTGGGAATAGAATTAACGAAGTATTTATTCTTCTCGATAAATATATAGGCCGCCACGGCAATCACACATACGTCCGATAAGCTACTGGATGTTTAGTTGCGTCAAGCATGTTAACCTTCATCCGCTTCTCGCTACGAATTCATCGCTTTGACAGGCGAGCAGAGAGAAATAGAGTCACTCGTGATATGCTGTATATAATTTATACGAGAAGGATTTGAATGACATAATCTATTTTTATCGGAAAAATGTCGATTATATATGCTTCGATTTAAAATATCTTGTGCATTCAAGCATAAACAGGTGTCCAACAGACTCAATGAAAAAAATTCTCTGACTTTTTCAGATTTTCCAAGACCAGAAATAAATTTTTTCCCTGACTTTTTAATATTATTTTTTCCAAATATATATAATTTGCATATATTCTATATAATAAATCAATTAAATGTTAAATTATGAAATCTTTGAGATATTTTTGTCAACAATAAAACGGTTCAGTAGTTAAAACAAAAATTTAAATCAATTATACAATCTGCATTATGTACGATAATCGAAACAAACATGTCACTATAAACTCTATTTAAATAATCAATCACTTTTTTTATTTATATTATATCTAATGTTTTAGTTTTGTCTCTATCAAACACATTGAAATGAAATAACACGACGATAAAACTATAAATGAATGAACACGCTGATTCATCTACAGCGATTTTTAACAACACAGAAAATTAGTGTGCTGGGAGTCTGGAAAGAAAAAGTTTTTTTAAAATAAAATTATTATAATTATTAAATATTATATATTAAATTATTAATAATTTATTTAATGAAAAATTTCAAATCATTGAGACAAATATAGAATAATGTGAAAAAATTCAGACAAATAATCAAACCTGACAAAATTCCAGATTTATAAAATTCCCTGACAATGCCCGGTTTTCCAGATTTCCCTGACCGCTGGAAACAAATTTATCCTGGAAAATCATAGTAATCGTAGAACAATATAATATTGGAAGACTTTTACAAGAATTTCTTTAATTTAATATTTACCACAAATAAAATATATTCAATTAACTTTACTATCTTATACATTAATATTTTTCGTTTTTAATTAATGTTTTATTTTTTTCCAATATTGTTCCACGATACCACGATTTCAGGATAAATCGCAGATACCCTGATAGACTATCGAGAAAAATGATTGCGCGTATTGTATAATTTCGCCGATCGATGTAGGTCGCGAGAGTGCTCTCGAATCATCGAGATCCTCCGAAAAAGGGATAACGATCGAGCGAGGACACTCGCTCGTCGGAATGCGCGTCGAGGGAGTCATGATCTTGCGCAACGTCCTGCCGGTCGCGCGCGCGTAATCGACCAAAACGAGTCGACGATGATCGCGCGCGGACTCGAGAAAAAGAGCGAGAGAAGGGACCGAAAACACGGACGAGCCTGGACCAGACTGGAAACCGGTTCCCGAGTCGTGGTCGCCGGCCGTGGAATCGATCCTGCGCGTCGATAACGATTCCTTCGAACGTGCGAGGAAACGTCCACGCTAGCGGAATGTGGAATGCGCACTCCTCGATGAAGTTGTCATTCCGAGTTATGAGCCCCGATAAATCCTCTCGCGAGAGGATTCGATAAAGTAAACACGAGGGAGGCCTCGTAAATCCAAATCCTGGGATTTCAGCATCTACAAGTCTCCCAGGATCAGATAGTTTAAATTAAATCGTCAAGGTTTGCAGGACAATTCTATTCTATTAAAATTTTTTAGTAAAGTTCCTTTCAGCTTTTCCTCTGTTTAAATTTCTAATATAAATTTTGTATACATTTTATATCTTACGTGTACACAGAGAGAATTTTCTCTTAGAATTTATCAGATAGTTTAAATTAAATCGTCAAGATTTGCAGGACAATTCTATTATAATTTTTTAATGTAAGGTTTCTTTCATATTTTCCTCTCTTTGTATATATAAATATATTTGTTTAAATTTTTAATATAAATTTTATATACATTTTATATCTTGCACAGAGAGAATTTTCTCTTATTTATCTTGAAAATCATGGTGATTGTAAGCCGATATGTTATTGGAGAAATTTTATAATAATAATTAAAAATATTAATATCTACCACAATAAGACAAAATATGTTCAATTAATTTTACTAATATTGTTTATTGAGATAAATATTAATCAGAGAGAAAAACTTATAAAATTCTTCCAATTACCATGATTTTCAGGGTAAATTCTAAGAGAAAATTCTCCCCGTGTATATATGCGTACCCCTATTGTTAAATTTTAAGGTCCACGAAAGTTTAAATTATCGCTTCGTTTAGTCGTAAACTCTGTTGCGCAAGTAATATATTTATTCGAAGAGACAGTTTGCATAATTCGCAGGCAGATATGTGCTATTGTTGTTTACGCATTGACGCCCAGCAGCACTATGTGTCTGGCGTCATCCGACAGTTAAACACCTCGCGAGAGCGAATCAGACCTTGAGCCCGTGACATCATCATCCTAATCGCCTACGACGCCTCGCTCACGGTCGGATCGGATGACACACGTTATTTTTTTCGATGCTATATTCGCGAAAATCCGACTATGAACTCTCGCAATAACGAAGAAAATTCGTTCAAGGTGTAGACGTTTTTTTTACACGCGCTGAAGACGCTTAAATCGAACGTTTCAATGTCAAGTATCTTTTAAAATACTTTAATCGAAAACCAACGAGGTGGGGTGAATTTTTCATTATTTTTAACCGAAGACACCGACCAAAAATATTATCGAATGAAATTTAATTTTAAATGCTTTGAAGAAAAAATGTGTTCACGCGAGATTTATTCAATTGCAATTCTAAGTCGCGATATTTGAAATTAATAAATGCCAAGTTGTGCTCGCCGCAAGGTTGCGGAACGATAAACTCGACACGCTATTCTATAAATATACGCACTCACCCGTGGAAGATGGTAAAAAGTCCATTTTCTATGAAAATCGTATTCACAACGAGAATCGATAGATGAAAGTCGAAGCTGCTAAGACTCATAAACAAGTCGTAATAAGTGCACGCTCGTGAAAATGCATACGAGCGAAAACATTAGTTGCTGATTTTACTTACAGAGAACTCATTATTAAAACAAATATATTCTGGAACGAACGATGTACCATATACAGGGTGTTCCAGAATTACCGTATCACACGTTAATAGGAGATTTCTGAGGCGATTTGGAGACGATTTTTCCTCAACGAAAATGTCTAGACACCAATAATTTTCGAGTTATAAATAATTGAAAATAAAAGCTATTTTGTAAACTAAGCCTTGTAAAAATAAATTATTAACAAAACTGCATTTTTTAGTTAATTTCAGGTAAAGTTTACTTTAATAGAATTTTAATTTAAGGCTTAATTACAAAGATATATGATTTCAAAAATTAGGAACATTAAAAAAATGGTGACCTTTCTCGACATTTTCGCTGAGGAAAAATCGTCTCCAAATCGCCTCAAGAATCTCCTATTAACGTGTAATACGGTCATTCTGGGACACCCTGTATATATATATCACAAACAGAATTACCATAATCACAACGTAGAAAAAGAAAACAGCTGGTCAAAATTGACAGATTCAGAAAAATCTAACAATTAGTTGATTAATAATTATACATACAGCGACTGAAGTTAGTCACGCAAATTGGCGCATATCGATCGTAATCAACTTTGTGCTTCGTTTTCCCTTCGTTCTCCCCCTTTTTCCCTCGTGTCGACGTAGTTTTCGCCGCAAACCCGAATCGCTCCAATTGTGCGCTTTTATGACGCGCCGCGTAAAACTTGAGCAAATATTTTATCATGCCGTGCATCTGTCTTGGCGTGACAGGCGATGCTTAAAGAATTATTTAAAAGCACTTTTCTAACAAAGAAGGAAAAAGAAAGAAACGGAGAAATATTCGTCCTGTAAACATTGCAGTCGCATGAAACAATGATTTCTGCTCACGAATCGCTCGCAATCGTACAAAATAATAATTTTAAGGGAATCCTAAGCTAACCTAACTTTCCTTCCTGTTTTATCGACGAAATGTGAGGTTAGATAAATTATAAATCTATTTATTGGCTATACGAATTGTTTTTTACCTGAAATCAGAACGCTTCGCCCTTTGTTAATATTAATACTTTAATTTGTACAGGAAAAAGATTGATCAATCTGTATAGTTTCATATATCTTGGTTACAGAATTATGAATGCTTAGAACTCACAATTCTGTAACCAAGTTACATGAGACTATATAGATTAATAAATCTTTTTTCTTGTACAAATTAAAGTGTTAATATTAACAAAGGGCGAAATGTTCTGATTTCAATTACAAAACAATCCGTATAGCTAATAAATAGCTTTATAGTTTATCTAACTTCACATTTTGTCGATAAAACAGGACGGAAATCACTTCTCAAGGACATTTAGGATCACCTTAAGACTCCGTCCTCCTGTTCGCGGCAGGAATCTCTCTAAAAAGACATGTGTACGATCGATATCTCAAACTGAGCACTGTGTAAAAATATGCATTCGCAAGAGTGCCAAAGCTTCACTACTGTTACAATGTAATGCATAACGCGTGTCTCGTGAACACGAACATTCGCGAGTTAATCGTGCGTGTTTTCCGCGTGCGAGGACACGGACGGTCGATATTTCCTTCCCGAATGACCCGACTTGCATCTCGATGCATCGCGTTATGCACTATTGACGTGTTGAGCAATGCGAAAAAAAAAGTTATTAATTCGAAAATCCGCGAACTGTCAATTCGACGCGGATCGCTCAATTAATTCGTCTCTCGTTATCGACACGCTTGTTGAATGCACAGCGGGCAACAATAGGAGCGATCGCGAAAGGTCCTTATTCTCTTTAGGAAAAAACTGGACACGGTTAATTTGTAACTAAAGGGTCGGCGAGTCTATTTTTCTCGCGAGCGCGCGAGCATGACGTTTCCGGAGAAACGGCAGGGAGAGAATGGCTGCAGTGTGTCAAGATGGCCCGTTACTATGGCAACCACCGGGCGGGATCTGTGTGCGTCTCTCTTTCCGCGTGTCCTCTCACCGGTAGTGACGACACAGCGGATACCGGCCGCGCCGGAGAGTCTATCGAATACTTGTAACTCGATGTATCGATCTCTCTCTCTCTCTCTCTCTCTCTCTCTCTCTCTCTCTCTCTTTCGCGAGATTCGATCCTATACGATGGGGATGATGGATGATACACGTATATAATAGTATACCGTAACGCGGATCACGCGATGTCTAGAAAAATATTCCAGGGAGATTTTACGATCCTACAGAGAAAGATTGTTTCTCCTCGAGCGAGCATTTCCATTCGAAATCTCATTAGCGATCGGATGAATAACTGGGGGTTTCTGATTGTGAATACGGTCACTCGCCGGTGTTTTCCACCCTCCGTGGACAACACCAGCCTGTCCTTTTCGCAATCTTCCCACCAGATCGATGCGAGCCCGCTATTAGGGACAGACACGCCGGCGACGCGATTCGATCGGCAACGAGGCGACCTCTCAACCAGCGTTCGATCGCGAATATACAGTGTGGATGTGCTCGCGATTTCAAATAAAAAATCTGCCCTTAACGCTATATAGCTGTGAGCTAGTCGCTCACTTTATCGTAGCCCTTCCAACACGTCGAAGACAAATTTATCGCGAGGGACACTTCAATGTCTTCGAATTGCGATAGATATCGGCGTAAGAGAGCCGATTAAAAATGATATATAAATTAACGTATCTATGAAATGGCGACGTAGTGATTTAGAGAGAGCTGCCCTTTCAACAATATGCTAATTTAGATCCGCAATATTTCTTATTAACTTAGTTAAGCGATAAACAGCGATAGCGATTGTCTACGTATACGTGTGAACTATGTAAACTGTCTTTTCACCCGTAAATTCTATAGACAATGCATAATTGACACAGTCGACGCTAATAATATCCGCGCCTCTGACGAGAAGGAAAAGTTCAACAAACCTTTTTTTTTCGAAAAAGAAACTGAGATTATAATTATTTTCTTGAGATACTCTTTTGTTGGGTATACAAATCAGCAGTAAGCGAATCATCATTTATCACAATTAGAAGTTTCCCCATAAAAATCATCTGTCTTATATAGCAAACTCTAAAATTACACTTTAATATAAATAAATTTAAATATGAATTATATTTAAAAAAAAAAATAAAATATATTCTATATAAATGAAATATAATAAATAAATAATTAATAGGACAACAATTGAGACCCCAACTTCCGTTATCGGAAAAGAAGAACTTGAAGAACTAGCTCCGCAATAAATTAATCAAAGAAACTCTTACAAAATTCTTCCAACACCACATATTATCATAATTTTCAGGGTATATAAATTCTGAGAGAAAATTCTCTCCGTGTAAATAAATAACTAACAATTAATAAACCAACAATGAAGACCCCAACTCCTGTCATCGGAAAAGAAGAAGAGTTCGAAGAACCAGCATCGCAATAAATATAAATTGACGAAGAAATTGAAAGCGAGTGATTCGCGACGCAACAATGGAATCCAAACAGCTGTTTTCGTCGGTTGTCAAACGGTTCCCGTTGTACCCCAAATTCGAGCTCCCCTTTTGGGCGTGTACGCACCTTGCTGGACACCTACTGGCGAACAAGCCAGGGGGAGATCGAGCGCGCGATTGACTCGGGGCGAGATTCCGGCGTTTCTCTCTAACAGCTTCGATTTTCGGAGCAACTCCCAGAGTTCGCGTCGCTTCGTTTACCTGGCGGTGGTCTACGGTGGCTCTCGCGCGCGGCTTTAATCCACAGGACCTGGCCGATCGATCTCTCTCTCTCTCTATCTTTCTCTTCTTCGAAAAGGGCCGGCCTCGCGGAGAACTCGACCGACGACTCTACGCGACTCCGTGCTCGACGAGAGTGCACGAGCGTACTGAACCGCTGGTTGTCGCTTCGCTTCGACGCTGCGCTCTCCTCGCTTATCCTGGCTCAATGATTGGGAAGGGGTCGGAGGGGCAGGGGGGAGGAAAGAGAAGGAGAGATAATGAGAAAGAGGGACCAGGTGGGCGGAAAGAGTGTGTATACGCACGTCGCGACGTATGTTAAGGAGATACCTGGAGAGATGGCGGAGACGCGAAGGGAGGTTTTTAACAGAGAGGGAGGAAGAAAAGGCGCGGGTGGCGAACCGGATGTGTGTGTGTGTGCGTGCGATTCGGTTGATTCCGCTACGACTCGGTCGTGTTCGAGGAACTGGCGAGCGAGAAGCGGCTTCAGGGTTTGGACCAGCGCGCAAAAGGGAGAGTGCCGGCATCTGTTGTCACGTTCGCGAGATCGTTCGCGAGAATCGATTTTTCGAGCCGCACAGGTGTTTCGTCCGCGAGAAATACGCGTATCTATTTTTATTTTTATTTTTTTTTTTATTCTGAAGAGTGTTTCAGCGTAGACGCGGGAGTTCTATTTTAGGTGTGAAAAAAAATAATTTTAAAAAAGTCTATTTTAAATTATAGGAAAGTAATTTAGAAAAAAAAACATGTTGCATCTCAGAATCACGGTGGATATAATTATAATTGATATAAATATAAATTATATTTTAAAAAGAAATTTAATTAATTTTTTATTTAAAAAATTTAATCATAAAACAAAAATAATTTAGGAAAAAAACGATGTGACACCTCAGAATCACTGTAGATATAATTATAATTGATATAGATATAAATTAAATCTATATATAAATTATATTTTAAAAAGAAATTTAATTAATTTTGCATCTAAAAAATTTAATCATAAAAAGAAAATAATTTAGGAAAAAAACGATGTGACACCTCAGAATAATTGTAGATATCATTTATAATTGATATATAAATATAAATTAAATCTATATATAAATTATATTTTATAAAAGGAGAAAATTCTGTCCTGATAATAATTTGATAAAAAAAAAGTGCGAATTGAAAAATGTATTTGCAAAACCTAAATCCATCGAATGATGCGCATCAAAATGCACAGTGAACGCGAGACACGTCAAGGGAAAGCTAAGGGTTAAAGCGTGTTTCCTGAATTATTTAATAGCCAATACTCACCGCGCGAATTATATACGGCTAGAATTTCCGATTGGGATTCATTCACGCTGAAAACATGAGCTCCACGCGCGTGATTGCAAAACTTTGACGTACGTAATCGCGCGCGTAAAAAGTCGCGATGATCTCATCAGAGAGATCATCGATTGATTAGAAAAAAAAAATATGTATATATATATATATAATAGCTATCGTTCACTTTGCGTCTTTCGTATTTTACAAGAGAGATTTATATTTGCACTAGTGCGATCAGAACGTCTTCTAATCGAACGACTGCGAAGCATTATCAAATTAGTCTCAAGATGTTCGTAATCTTATCGTCACGTAAATCGCAATAAACGCGATAGCTCGTCCATCGAAATTATGAATTGTTAAATTGCCTTTGATTTTAAAATCGACAATATATCCCTTTTATTAAATAAAATGAAACTAAATGATACATCTTCGAGTTTCACTAGTTTTAGATATATTTCCAAAGTCTTAGATTTATAATTAAATATGTTTCCTAATTTTTTGGAATAAATTAAATTTGCGTAGCTCTCGCGTAGTTAAAGTTTTTCGAAAAATTGATTTTATTACTTGTATTAAATTGAACATACTTAAAAATTGAAACACAACAGCGGATTTATTTTTAGGAATTTAATTTAGCTTGGGAGAAACACCTAGGTGTAATGAGCGACAGTCATTCTCAAGAATAGATTATTATATTCTTGAAAGACGATGTGTCTTCCCGAGAGAGTTATCTACATAACTCTACCCACACATGTTTCTTTTAATAGTCGGTTACTTATCGCAAGACGCAATCATTATCGCGTTTGATTCGGTTAAACGACGATACTCGCGTCAAGAATATCTAATAATGTTTTTTTGTGATATAAAAGATGAGACAAGACAGGATATAATATGGAATGTAATTTGAAAGAGTTTGTGCAAAAAAAAATAATCGTGCGCACATCGTAAATTAAAAGCATGATGAGGGGATAAAAGTTCAATATATCAAAAATTGAATAACACACTAAAAATGGCAAATATTACAAATCAGATTTAACACAAACCGAGTTTTATATGGATTCAAAAATATGCGATACTTTAAATGACCTTTTAAGATGATATTAATAGATTAAAAATAGAGAGAAAATGCAAACAAATATATTTGCCGAACAATTATATGAGAAAATTCAACTCACAAAAATACGCGCGCAGATAATTTTAATATTCCATTTATATCTATTAACTTTATTATAATTCAACTTTTTTTATTAATTTAAATTATTATTATTATTAAAAATTTTAATCCAAAAATTAATAATTTTGATGAACAAAATTTGTGCGCATAAAGATTGCGTTAGCAAAAATATACATATATTTTGTCGCCTCATTTTGCATTATTTTAAGAACCAGTAAAGAGAAAATAAATATAGCTTTCATCTTTTATTGAAATGCGTTGCAAAGCACATCCGTTGCATCCATTCATGTTCGATATCCTGTTACATTAGATTAGACGAAGAACATCTGCCGAATTAAGCGCAAGATGGAAATGCAATGGGACGATTTGATTTTGCGCCTAAATCGATGATTTAACGAGTCGAGTCGAAATATTTACGTACGTCGATTTTCGCGTGATCTAACATTACTCGATGCATATATACATACGCATGTTATTTCGGTACCGGGTGCGCCAGATGATGTCACGTCACACACGCGTGTGGGCGGGCTTTCGCGGATGCAATTTACTACGATAATCGACTTCCGCGATCGAATCTTTGAGGCGCGAATTTACGAGAAACTCCATCTGCTCGTGAGAAATAAACCGGTGTATATATGTGTCGTGTTTGACATACGATGTAAGAAAAGCATTGCATTCCCTGTTCAATTAATTAATTATATAGACCGATTTACTTCTTTATATTCATATTATTTTAAAATAAAATGTATATTATTTATTATATTGTATATAAATTTTATATATAATATAATATCATATCATATAATATAATATAATTATATATATAATTTTATTATATATATAATATTATTTATTATATATAAATTTTGATATTCAAATATAATTGAAATTGATGCCCGCAGTAAATTTCAATTTAGTAATATAAAGTATTATTTAAAGATAAGATGAGAAAGAGAATGCAATACTTTTGATTCAATTCGTGATCGAATTTTCAATAATAATTTTATGTTGAATGGTTACTTACTCAGTATCAGGCACAGGTATCATAGGAGGAGGTAGGCGGCCATTGTGGTCCAAGAAGTGATTGATCTCAGGTTCCTCTTGCACTGGTGTCTCGTAGACGAGAGTTTCCACCATGGACCCTTTGCTCGAGCCGAAGGATACCCTAAACAATAAGGATTCTTCATAAAGAATCAGTAAAAAAATAAATATGTGCTTTAATTTTTTATCTGAGTACGGAATAATTCTTTTTTTTTTTAGATTAATTAGAATTTATATATTTAGAAATTTATTATACGAGGTACATTACCACGTATACGTTATGATGAATTAATACCTATATTTATGTTAAAAAATTATTTTACCTGTAATTTTAATTTATATTATATTAATTTTTGGATTAAAATTTTTTATAATAATTAAAATTAATAAAAAAAGGTTGAATTATAATAGATGTAAATGAAATAATTACGTATAAGTACACAAATCAAAAATCTAAATATTTCACATACATATAATAAAAATAAACATTGTTGAAAAAATTGGTAAGATTTTTCTTGTCAGTGCAATTTGAAGAAGATATTGTTATAGCTGAATAGTATGTCTCGATTTATCTCGGGTATCCTGTATTTGACACGCGATCGAAACAGGTCAGACGACGTCTGACTGTACGCGAAAAATATTCTTCGTAAACCTCAGTTTTCTATTGATTGACCGCAATCGGCGATCACGGAAGCGATATCAAAATCAAAATCCTACGATCGAATTACGATCGAGCATGGTCGAGATCGATCTATGCTGCAAACACACACATATGATACTTATTTATCATTTCCGGAAGCGATTTCTCGACCAAGAAATTGTCGACAGCCTCATCGAAACATTGTGGTCATTTGTGAGTTATATTTTGTATATTTATATTAGGTTTCTGTGTGGATTCCCTTACAAATTATTTATAGATTCTTTAATCAATTTTATTAATAGGTCAAAAATTGCTTATTACCAAAAGAGATAACTGATTTTGTGAACAATTCTTCGAGAATATTTTGTATACATTTTTGTAACACAAATATATTAATTACTTATAATAGAGTAATGTGTTGCAAGAATTTAAAAAAATTTATCAGAAAACATGCGTAATTATAAATACACAATTTAAAAATAATAAATATAAAATGAAATTTATATCACACAAATTTTTTGTTTCTTAAATATTTTTCCTTCAAAAATGTATACATTGCTTATAAGAGGGAAGGAGAGAAAAGATTTGCAAACTAAATTATGAACATACGACAAAAAATGTATGAGAAAATATTGTGAAAATATCTACGCGAAATTTTTGGCTGTAATTGTGATCTTAAAAAATATACATTTATTTTTAAACAAATTAAATTACTTATTACTAATAAGTTTACACATGAATTATTGGGACACTGATCGAATAGTGTCAATATGCCATTTACTTCGAGTATTTGCACTAATAAGATAGAATAGCGGTAAGCGGATCATCGACAAACCAGTTTTAGCACCGTGTACACGCGACTTATTATTCATTACTGCAACAAAGTTAATCCCGGATAAATTTCCCGACACGGTTTGCTGAGTGTGCCAAGGAATCAATTAAGTCACCACATCGCGAGAGATCGATGAATCGTGTCGCCCGATTTATCGCATTGCAGACAGCACAAGATATAGCTGTTTTTCTTATTTTTTCTTTTGTTTTGCTCGTCGAATGCAACATTACAGTAAAATCCAGTCTTCTTTCTTTAAGTATATATATAGGGTATATATATATGTATGTAGTATCTAAACACAATTTGTTTTTCTCTGTCATCGAGAGCAATAATCGTCGAGATATCGTTTTGTATCGCGTCAAATTTAGGGAAATATTAAATAGCTAATAAAAATACGACAAATCTATTGTCAACTGTATAACTATCGAATGCTGGTTTTAGTCTGCGCTAAAATGAGCTACAGTAAGGTGCTGCCACGCGTGGTTGTGTCTCTCAACTAAAATATGTCAAAGTCACATGGGTGTTGAGAGCCTACAGTAGGTCTGTATTTCCATTTATGCATCCTCTGCATTTAAAATGAATCGATGTAGGTATGCAATAAACAATTGTACAAAGTGGCAAAAAATAAGTCTAATAATAAAACGAATAAAATATAATATAATAATACCTATACATAAATAAGAATATAAATAAAATACTCGTTTATTTTAATTTGTAAAAAAAATATTTAGCAATATATGGCATGAAGTATTTTAAAAAGTATTTTAAATTAATAACAATAATGCAGTATATAATTTTTCGTATATCTTAGATTAATATAGAAAATAAATAAAATAACACACAAAATTTTTCATGATTATTAGCATATGACAGTATTTTTCAAAATTTTTTTATTGTTTAATCAAATGAGAAATATTTTTACCGGCTCTCAATATTAAGAATAATATAACTCTCAATATTAAGAATAATATTTATATTATTTTTTATTGTTATTCAATCTTTTTTATGTTTCTATCCTATTTTGTTCCAGACTTTTCTGCTTCATAATGTTTCTTGGCGGAGAAAGAAGAACAAAGTTAAGACAGATATTATTCAATTAAATATGAATTTTATTAGAAAAAAAATTCTTTAACGCGATTGAATTTAAAATTACTCGAAATTTTTCAGCGAGTATTATTCGGACGTCATTTTGGGATTATTATAAGTATGTTATTATAGTCTTTCTGAGACTGCAAGAGAAGGTCCGACGTGACACCTGGGCTAGATTGAAAGTTGCGGTAGGTCGGGGTCGAGGTCGCAGCTTCCCATCGATCTGACCTCCGAATTCGCACTGATCCATGAAGGTCGTCAGAACGGAAGTGTCGTTCTTTTATCGTCGAGATGACGCCTCTTATTTTCTACTTCACTTCCCCTTGAGAAACTTAGTACCGATCAATTTCTAATCTAAGATAATGCATCCTTCTTTTCCCTTGTCAAACACTTCTTAAGCGATGTGTAATTTTAAATTTAATATTTTAATCCAAACATCTTTATAACTAATAAATTTAAACTGCAAATTTTCGAAGTGTAAAACACACTTGAAATAATAATTCATTAAACTGTAATAAGAATCTCTTAGTTTCGCAGAAATATATTTATTTCGAATCATAATCGTATCTTTTTTGAAAGTGACACGACTCGTAATCAATTCAAGAATGCGTAAATGGGGCAGCAATAAGATTTATATTATAATCAAAGAAAATTTTTTTAGAATATCTATTTTTGCCCGATCTCAGAAAAATTGTTGCACTGGACAGTGATAATTTTACTCTCACGGCTTGTAAAGTATCGAACGCAGTGAGCCGCGGCGATAGTCGATTAACGAGGGATATAGTCTAGGTTTTGCTGAAATCGATTACGGAATCCCACGGTTCTCGTTTGCCATAGAAAACACTTTCGTTTCAATCTCGTCGCACTTTAACACGCGCGTTAACGACTATTATTTAATCTTTTGCATATATAAAAATTGCAACGAAATAATAAATCAATTAGACTAGTTTTATGATCTCGTTGCATTTATTAAAATGCGAAGATTGACAGAAATTTGTGTTCTAGCAAATTTATCTCTCTTAGCGAAAATAGCGATTTTTGTTCTTTTACATATATATCATTTTTAAAATTAATTGGCCATAATTAAACTTCAAATTAAAAAATATGGAATTTTATAAATTAGAATGAGAAAAAATTATAAAATAAAATTTTATATGGAATTCAGAATTAAGATATTTAAATTTATGTTAAAAATAGCTAAAAAAAATTTAAACGCATTAAAATAAAGTAAAAATAAATTTTATAAATATTTCTTAAAAATAAAATATGTATATGCGATCTCCAAGAATTAAAAGAAAAATCTAGATACACGTGTACATAAGAACATTCATGTGCTGATATATGTATAAACTTGCAAAAATAGACGCTAAATGCGCAACGGTGTTTTCTAAGTGCGCAATAGTGTTTTGGCAATGGATCAGGTCATACAGTTCCTTTCTAGAATAATTCGAACATCGTTGGCAATATTATTACGAAGGCATAAATAAACGACTTTTTCGAAAGTGCATTAAAAAAATATTAAATCAATTTCGATATTACAATCTGCACTTTCAGTACTTAAAGATACGCCTTGTCCTATAATTCATTGATAAGAAATACTAGGAAAGAATGTGCGTGTTTATTAAAACAGAATTTTTTCCTTCATTTCATTATCACGAAAAATACTTAGAACACTTTTGTAATTTTCTAATTTTCTCATATGCGTACAACTATGTACGAGAATGACTATATATATTATAGAATTATCAAGGATACTGCAATTATAAATGACCATGAAACTAACAAATATGCAATATTTTTAAATGCGCTAAATGAATTCATGCGCGCAGTTAAGAGTAATTAGCATTGTGACGATAAAAGCCTGTGCGTTGAAATCCACTTTTATTATACATAGAAAAATTTTTATATATGACAAAGTTATTTTTTTAAAGTGCGTACTTTTTTAGTTTTTCAAAATTAGTTTCAAGTTTCATCTTCAATTTCCATCTATAATTATTCCAAATGTCACATCTACGATTCGAGAAATGTAATATTATCAAAAGTTCAAAGTTTGACAAAATTACTATTTTTTTAAACGCGCGTACTTTGCTTTTAATTTTCTTAAATTAATTTCAAGTCCTATCTTTAACTTTTATCTATAATTATTTATTCCAAATGTGACGTCTACGATTCGAGAAATGCAATATATCAAAAGATCAAAGTTTGACGGAATTACTATTTTTTTAAACACGCGTATTTTTCTCTTAATTTCCTTAAATTAATTTGAAATTCTATCTTTAACCTCAATCTATAATTATTTATTCCAAATGTCACGTCTACGATTCGAGAAATGCAATCGTGAAGAGATCAAAGTTAAGCACTGCAGACTCGACGAGATCAGCAAGTCTCTTCCTGCTTCACGTTACTCCACGCTAGTTTCGCACTTAGTCACTTCGCGATATTCCTTGTCAGAATTATTAAGTGCACTCGGGAGACAATCCCGGAACACGTCGTCCAAGCGGACCTCGCTCAATGCATTATACGATGCACCGTCGAAGTCTCAGTGAGAGACCGACCCTGACCTATCCCACGTACAAATGTCGTAAAAGTCTCGCACGGATTGCGAAAGTCTTAGCTTACAGAACCGATACGTGGTCTCTCTTTTCTTCCCATTCTCGCAAATAGGAGGCGTTTACGCGCCGTGTAAAACCCGATGAACTCGCTTGCATTCGCGAGGCGGATAATTACGGGTTTTCGATAGAGCCGGGGCGCATATTTATCGAGAATCTGCTCCGAGGAAGGTTTAATCTGAACATTTTCTCGAATGCTCCAGTAAGAAATGGGAACAATGCCTCGGCTCAGATTAGATCATAATTCAACTTGACATAACAATTCCATCGAAAAATTAAAATCGTAATATTTTTTCCGATAATATACCGAGATATCTATCTCCATATATCCTAATTGAATCTCATTCAGATTCAAAGCTCAAGATGATTTTTGAATGTCTTAACATTATTCTTTCACAGGACACCCGAGATTCTGCCAGGGGTCCTTAAGGGGATGCTGCCGTTGTTCTGTTTTACCGATTTTAAGTTAGATTAGGTTCACTCTTTATTGAATATACAGATTGAAGAATCTTTTGATACAGGCTTTTAATCTCGTTTTTATTACTTCTGTATTATTCTTTCGTGTCATCTCTATTGGGAGCGCCATATTTTGTGCACAAATAAACTGCAGAACTTTTGTATTAAATAAGTATTGTTATGAGCTGATGCAAGAGGCCGATTAAAAAACTGTAATTTTGAAACTTTTATTACTTTTTATACGAAATTGCAGCGCTCCCCGTTTATTATTATCAGTACTTTAATTGTGGAGGATTTTTCGCAATAAAAAGAACAGCCCTTGAACTCAAAGTTGATAAAACAATCATGGTCAGCATCCCCTGAAATTTTTCATAAAATGCAACTTACCTTTTCAAGCTGGCGTGCTTCGCACCGTTCAGGATCTTGTTCTTGCGCTCGCTGCCGGCGGTGCTGGCGTCGCTATCGATGCTGTAGAGGCTGTCGTCCTTGGTGACTCTGCTGGCGTTGTGCAGGGTTGACTTCCTCGCGGTGCTGGTGCCCGAGGTGCCGTTGTGCTTCGGGCTCTCGATCGGCCGAGGAGAACCGTGGCGGATAGAATCGCCGCCGGACGAGTCCTCGATCCTGGTGGAGACGATCATGGTTCTAGTCGCGTCCGGACACTTCCTGGGGGACGTGCTCACCACGGTGGTGCTCTTCTGCAGCTGCTTATTGCCGGTCGCGCGATAAGTGTTCTGCTGGCTGCTAGGCGGTGGCTTGTCCTCCGAAGGCACCATATACGACAGCATCGTCCCTTTTTCCTTCACCTGGACGCGTGATATAGCAAACACGAATACGGAAATTCAGTTATACGATATATGTATACGACGCCGATCGGTAGAAGACTGGGGAGTCATTAACCGCTGCGGCATCGCGGTGAGAAAAATACGAAGCGACACAAAAGAGATCAATCGAGGGTCGTCGGAGGCGGATAGAAAAAGTATACCGTTCGCGGTAATAAGAGCATGACGGCAAACCGGTTGATTAATGTTCTGAGAGAGAGAGACGCAGTTAGAAAGTAAATAATATATATATATACTCGGAACAACATTGGGAGAGATTTGGATGGTGCTTCGAATCAAATGTCAGTGATTGAAAAATGTTCAGATACTGTATTTACTTATATGTAAAAATGTTTATTTCAAATCGAGTCTTGGATATTAATAGACAATTTTTTAAATGTCAAATACCTTTCAAAAAATCTTAATAATATTAAAATAAAGAAAAAGTATATTATAAAAATTTCAATTTCAGATTCGATGAAAAAAAAATTAAAAAAGAAAAGTTTTCAGCATTATCTGCACTTTTCACACCATTTTGCAAATAGAATAATCAGGTAATTCTTTTGAGCAGTACTCCGAAAAAAAATTATTTCTCTCGCTAACCACAAATCTAATTTTTCAAAAAAATTCTTTAGAAAAATTTCAATAATATCAACGTGAAGAAAAAATACATTATAAAAATTTCAGCTTCAGATTCGACTTAGGAAAATAAAAAAAGAGACATTTTCAGCATATTATTTGCACTTCAATTTTCACACCTTGGTAATCCGATAAATCAAACAAAAATCCTGTTGTGAGAAATTTAATCGAAAATGTCGAGCTGTACAATATCGAATCGAGGCAGTCGATTCCATTAAGCGTGCAACGACGAGAAGAGCGAACAATGGCGAGCATTATTCCTGGAGTATTAAAAGGATTAAATCGCGATTCGATATCTGGTCGAAGGATTTCACGAAGTCACATGTGCCATCTATAATAGTCTACGTTATTATTAGCGCGATAAGTCAATCGTCTTCTGTCAAACCGGTGTATCCTTGTCGCGAGTGTCTTTGTCGACAAACGTCATTATTATTATCATCATCATCATCATCGTCATCATCATCATTGTCGTTGTCAGCGAGTAACTGTATCTAATTTGCCCGCTACGATGCTACACAAATACCCGCGATCAATCGAAAGAAGAGCGCACGCGAACGAAACGATCCGCTTTAAATGCGTTTACATAGTCACTGACTGACATAGACCCGACGTCGGGCTCCTATCTTTAGGCGCCGCCGCGTCTTTGACAACAAAGCCCGCGCACGATATCGGACGTAAAAACGATGGGGAACATTGAATTGGGCATTTAACAACAACGCAAAGCTCGTAAAACGTAAAAATCGGCGCGTAAAGCATATAGTTGATGTAGTCGTGTAGTTGTTGTAGTCGCGAAGTTAGCTAACTGGGAGTTGGAAAACAGCAGCGGACATGAATGGAGAAGAACTCGGATATTTTTTAAATATAATAACATTTTAAATTGTTAAAAATATATCAGGCAACAGGAGATTTTAGCATTAAATCTCTGATCGATATACGAAAAAAAAATTAATTTCCTTGACCAAAGCAAAACTAAATAAAAATTATAGCTACCATAAAGGCTACCATAAATTTTTTTAGCTGTCCATATATTACAACCTAAAAAGTTATCATGCCTAAATTTTAGCTACGGTGATTAATATTTTTTGAACTATAATTAATTGGAAAATGCTAAAAATTATTAGCTAAAATTTAGACATTATAACTATATTTCATGTGTAATATAGGGACAGCTAAAATTTAGCTAATTTTTTTCTAAGCGAGAGAATTTCTGAAGAATTTTTTTCTTTGCGAAAGTATCGCAAAGTTATGACTTTGGTATCGCGACGTTTATCACTCACACATGAAAACTTTACGGGGTGATTATGTCTCTCGTGGCGCAAGCTCGGTCTCAGACGTCGTCTGCGGGTTCAAATCGCACACTTGCAATTGCGTTTAACGAGCGCCGCGAAGCTGAGATTGGCACGTGATCGCGTTCGTACGAAATGATTCTGGCGCATCAACCCTTCAGACACGTACACGTCATGTTTACGCGCATCTAACGGAGAATCGAGATCACTGTGTCGCGATACATAACGAGTGACTTATAATTACGGCGGGGTCTGTCTCCGATACTTCTAACGCGATTATGAGCATCGTGTCACTTTGGTCAGAGCGATGCGAGGGAAGGTTCGCCAGAGTAGAACGCCGGACCGCAACTGAGCACGATGCAAAAGCGAGGCAAAGGTTACAGACGGACGCGGCCGACTATAGCTATATCTACTCTACTCCGTTCTACGCCGTTCGCTTCCGTTCTAGACGCTTCATGCCAGTCATGGCTCCAGCCGCGCGCGTATATCAATTCCGAGTTCTCTCTCTCTCGTATCGTCCTCCCGAGGCTCCCATGCATCTTTCACCGTGCATCGGGGTCCACTCTCTCGAGTTCTCGTTTCTCTCCTAACCCTCTTCCTAAACGCGAATTCGGATCTCTAATATTCATTCGAGATAGCGAGATTTTCTATTCGACTCGTGCACCCGCGGCTTCGTTCGATCGTTAATGTTACATCGAGGGCAGCAGGTTGCAAGTATATTTTTTTTGCACGGTTATATACACGAGACGCGCGAAAGTGGATCGATTGTGCAAAAAGCGGTAAATTGGGAATCGCCATGATCGCCGACGGGTGATCGTGTCGACCGATGGACCATTTTTTCAGCGCTCCTAATTGCTTTCTCCCGGAGAAGTACTTTCTCCATGTTCCTGAACGTGCGTTTAGCGCTAAGATTCTCTGTTGCGTAATCTCTTTTCAAAGATAACGTTTTTTAATTAAATATTAAATATAACATTTTTAACATATTCTTATTTAATTTTGGAATATTTTAAGAGATACCAAGATGCATCTCAGATAAATATTAAATTTCTGTGTGTGATTTTTTTATCAATATATCCGATGAAAATAAGTTTTACATATTTACTTTGATCTAAAATGAAACATCTTTGGGTCTGTCACAATATTCCGAAACTAAATAAGAATACGTGCTAGAAGAAGGACACTTGTAATCATTGCAGAGGAGATAAAATATTAGGTACGATCGTCGCGAGTAAGTCTACAATTTATGATTTAAAATTTGGTTCTTTTAATAAGATTACAATGAAATTAATTTATATTATACCGAACAAAATTGTATATTTCAATATTAAAAAAGGATTTAATAATTCTTCAATATACATTTATTTTTTATTATATTATTAATGAATAAAAAATATAGTATATTAATTAATTATGTATAATATAAATAAAAATTAGATAAAAATAATTGCACCACAACACGCATAATTATTTTCTTTTAATAATTTCTTAATGACATAGAATTGAGACGCGCTTATTTTGTAACTAAATGTATACTATTGCACTCCCTAATCTTCGTCGATTTGCGATATTTCCCGAAGGGAAATTTCGCGATACTTCCGCGGAACCGAAACGCTCGATTGCATCGCGCGTGCAGCTAAACTACAGGTGCATTCCTCGAACAGCAATGGTACCATCGCGCGTTGCGATAGTAGTCATTCAACCTGCTCTTTCCCATGCGAATCCTCGCTTGGTTTAAAGAGCCCCGCAGCCCTTCCGTGCGTGAAGAATTTCACGGCTGAATCGGCTCCCATTCGCTCCCGTTACGCGACTTTGCCCAACACGCGAACTCGATTTTCCTTCGACAAATCACGGTCACGGATATATTTTCGAGACTGCGCTCGCGGACTTTTCCGAGGCGAGCTTGCGGCCAATTGACCCTTTAACCGACTTTACGTTTCTTAATAATGTCAAGCAGATCTTTCACAATCGCGCATCTAGTAATTTATAAAAGTTACGAAGGTGTGAAAATTTCTATATATATATTTTTAAAATAATTGTTAATGTTAACCTTAAGGTGATCCTAAACGTCTGTTGTTTCTTTCCTGTTTTATCGACAAAATGTGAGGTTAGATAAACTATAAATCTATTTATTGGCCATACGGATTGTTTTTGACCTGATTTTGAATTAGAACCCTTCGCCCTTTGTTAATATTAATACTTTAATTTGTACAGGAAAAATTCATCAACAACAATCCAACCAATAAATAGATTTATAGTTTATCTAACCGCACATTTTGTCGATAAAACAGGAAAGAAACAACAGACTTCTCAAAAACGTTTAGGATCACCTTAAAAGGACAAAAATAAAAATTTCTTTTATGTCAATGTTTAATAATTTTTACGTTGATATATTGAAGAAAATTTGACGCGAAGGGAATTGCTTTTTATCGTAGATAAATGCGAAATAATTCATATTTGATGTACTCACGTTTGCGCTAAGAAGTACTCAAAGCAAGGATGTCTAGAGTGTCTCCTCGATAGAGTAGCATTGGGATTATCTGAAATTGCAATTTGCATCGGTTAGAATATCTCATTAATTTCTTCAAAAAAATTATAAATTACTTTTCTAACATAATTTATCAAAAATATAATATACATTTATAAAATTTTATTTTATTCATACATTTTTATAAAATTATTTTATAAAAATATATTTTTATAAAATCTATAAAACAATATTGTTTCTAATATATATATATATATTTATCGTATTTTTTTTAAGTTTTACTTTGAAATCATTACAGTTCCATTTTTCACGACGATCTTTCAAAACACTGATTCAAAAGTATATACTTTTGAAGATTTCAAGTTTGCATTTTACTATAACTACTAGCTCATGACTCTGAATACTATCCATATATTTCCTAAAATTGAAAACACTAGATATATTGGTTTAGGAACGACGAAGCCGTCTTCGAAACAGCCTATTACTCGAGAATAAAGAGGACGTTTACGTCGTCGCGAAGCAGCGCGAAGAGATGCTTGCTTTTTTCCTCTCTCAAAGCGAGGAAAAATGAGGGAAACGGGAGGAAGAAACGATCTCGTCTTTCGCCTGAATGGACACCTGTTTTCGCGGACAGGTGACATCACGCACACGCGGGCGTGAGAACCCGAGAACGGACGTGCCGAGGGCAATGACTTGTGCAACACCGACATGCGCCGAGAAATGAATGCCCGCGAGGCCGAAGAGATTTGCTTCGAAGGAAAAAGAATCCTTCAATGGAATACTATTGTGTATGACCATTCTTACACAGTTATATTATACATACGATAACGATTCGCAGACAGACACAAGTTTGACATCGCGTGCGCGCAGCAGTCCGATAAGGCCGGCTTTTGTAATAAAATAAAACCCCGGCTAGCCAATATCTTGGAAGCTACACACGCGTGATAGGAGAACCGCACGCAGGTGTACTCGCAGAACCTCGTAGTGCATCAGAGAATTAAGAGCCCCGGCTTATCCGCGCAATTACTTTACGCTCGGGCAACCGCGTCGCGCGATAACTCGATTCCGCTTATCACCTGCGTGTGAGTCACTTTACCTTGTGCCAAGGTCGGACGGAGACAAACGCGTGACCATGTTATTTTTTTGCATTATTTGCATGACAAATGAGCGCTGTCTGAACTGTCCGATAAAAGAGAGCAAGAAACTTAAAGCAGTCGATTATTCATTCCGCGCACTATTGACATCTTCAAGGATGTACTACGGTGAATATATTGACGAATAAAGTATTGTTAAAGATAACAATAAAATAGTCGCGTTTTCAGAGTTAAATTTTGCAGAATTATTGTTGTATACAGAGAGAATTTTCTCTTAGAATTTATCCTGAAAATCATGGTCATGGACAATATGGTATTGAAAGAATTTTATAACAATTTCTTTGATTAATATTTACCACAATAAAAATAGTAATATCTACCACAATAAAATATAAAATATGTTCGAAAATTTATAGTATGTACATACTAAAATTTACTACACTGAAAAAAAAAAAATGATTTGACTTAACAAAATCCGCAGTCGGATACGTATAAATAAATATTAATTTAATAAGAACTAAATATTTTGTTTAATTGCAATGTTAAAAACAAAATATTTAGTTCTAATTACATTGATATTTATTTGTATGTATCGATCGCAGATTTGTTGTCAAATAATTTTTTTTCAGTGTATGTATACGTATTAATATTTTTTATTGTGATAAATTAGAGAAATTCTTATGATTACCATGATTTTCAAGGTAAATTCTATATAAGAGAAAATTCTCTCCGTGTATAAATTGAGAGAAAATAATAAAAAAATAATTATATATATTGACAGAATATTCTATATAGCTCTTGACCTAGTTTTGTTTCATTTATTTCGTGCATACATTTGGGAGATGCGAAAAAATTGCTACAAATTATATGCGCAACGATGGCCGTCGCGATTACGGCGCAATGATGCAATGCGGTTGAATACGCCGGGGCGCTAAATTGATAAATTTGCATGCCCCGTAGTCGCGCTCGCACGCGGTGCAGCATCCTCGTGCTGCACGACCGAAACAGGCTTCGCCTCGAGAGCGGAATAAATCCCATCGCTCGCATAATGCAGACGAAGCGCAGACGACGATAAATCAGCTTCTTCGAGTATTCGAAATGCGTTAGTACAATCGAGGATGTAAAACAGATGCATGAAACGATGCATCAATTGATACGAAATTACGTATCTCTGAATCATCATCTCTTTTTTCTCGATACACAGAAATAAAAGAAATAAAGAAAGTAATAAAAGAAAAGAATAAAAGAAAATATTTTTATAAAATAATGTTGCATGTTTGCACGGGAAAAATATCCAGCCATCATGGCTAAATTTTTAGTCATTATTGTAGCTGAAATTTTAGGTAATTAAATTTTAGGTATAATAGAAGAACCGCTAAAATTTAGCTATAGTGGCTAATATTTTTTTCCCATGTAATTTGCAAGAATTGTACAAGTATACGAAAAAAAATTAACCATAATAATTTTTTTTTGCAAACGTAAAAGAAATAAAAATTAAAATAAAAAAAAAAATTCAAGCTAATCTTATTTTTTATGCGATAAATAAATTTTATGGAAAAAAAATTCTTATTAATATTCATTGTATCATATTTAAATATTTTATCGCAAAATGCGAAAAGAACTTGGCACATGTGCGCGGATGACAGGAGCTAGTTTATTCTCGCGAGAATTTAACGCTTTACGGTGATGAAGTGACGCAAATTTTTCGGACGATTATAGTTACGACTAGAGAATATAAGTAGCTTACGTATACGAAACGATCGGCGAATGACATCATCGACTGCCATGCTCGTCGAGAAACGTTTACGCGAATGTTTGCCTCGCTGCCAGATGCTATGTCGTGTCGCGTATTTTTATCGGGTGGAGAAATCGAATATCGCGAACATCACGATTATTAGGCGTGAACTTTAAGCTCTGTCAATTGCGAGAAAGAGAGAGAGAGTGTGTGCAAATTTAACATACTTTTCGAAATTATTCCTGTCGTTATTAAGTATTGTTCGAGTTTGTATATTCAAACGAGGATGTTGTAGATATAGTTTGAAAGAGTGAAATCACTGGCAAGGGTCAAAACTGCCGTTTCTGCAACGATTATGTTTCTGCTCACGAACACGGTTTCACGACACGTGCATTGCAAACGCGGATGAAATCATCGCGGTGACGTCAACATCTGATTACGCAAACGCTCACACAATTTTTCCGCCCGCCCCCGCTTGTCAGATGAATGGACAATCAATTGTGAAAAAAAGATCTAGAATTTTACGAATAATTAATCTAAAAGTTGTCAACTTGCAAGATTTATAACTTTGTATATTTAAAACCAAGTTTATACATTCTTGAATAGCAGGGTGTCCAGTAGACTCAATAAAAAAAAATTCCCTGATTTTTTCAGATTTTCCGCAAGACCAGAAATTCATTTTTTCCCTGACTTTTTAGTATTATTTTTTCCAAATATATAATTTGCATATATCTATATGATAAATCAATTAAATGTTAAATCATGAAATCCTTGAGATATTTTTGTCAACAATAAAAAGTTCGAAAGTTAAAACAAACATTTAAATCAATCATACAATCTGCATTATGTATACGATAATCAAAACAAACATATCACTATAAACTATGTAAATAATCACCCTTTTTATTTATATTATATCAAATTTTTTTAATTTTGTCTCTATCTAATACATTGAAATAAAATAACACGACGATGAAAATATAAATTAACGAATACGCTGTAGATGAATCGTTTTCTAACAACACAGAAAATTAGCGTGCTGGGAGTCAAGAAAAAGTTTATATTTATTTTAAAAAAATATTTATTTAAAAGTTTATATTTACTTTAAAATAGCTCGTCATTATGGCCTTTTATTTGATTTTTGCGTTGTGCATAAATATGAGCATATTGAGATTTTTTTACTATCTTTTATTTATTTATTTAATTCTTAGTATATTTATTTAATAAAAAAATTCAAACTATTAAGACAAATGTAGAAGAATGTGAAAAATCCAGATAAATAGTAAAATTTTCTGACTTTTCCCTGACAATTCCAGATTTATAAAATTCCCTGACAATGCCCAGTTTACCAGATTTCCCCGACCGCTAGACACCCTGTTGGCTAAAAAAATGTTGACTATAGCATCTTCTCGATCTATGTACATACAGATTTATGGATCATTGATCATCAATTTTAAATATTCAAGTGAAGCAAGCTGTGAAGTGTAATTTCGTAAAACGAGCCCATATGTACCATATACCTAAGCAGCCTCTCTCTCTCTCTCTTTGAGCTCAGACCGACGCGTCTCGTTGAAATATCATCGTCGGATACCATTTTTCATCGTCGGACAGGGTTACACCTATATGCACCTATGCACGCACTTCCGCTCTCGGACTGGTATGGTAGACTATATATTTCCAGCCGCAAAGTTGATTCACGGGACGACCCGCGTCCAGGAATAGTCGATCACAATAAAGCCGGCGCGTAGGAAGACTCGTTCGACTTTCATTACCGATCTCCTCCATAGTCGTCGTGAAAACCGACATTTACAGTTACGTATGGCGAGACTCGGAGCAAGAGAGCGCGAACTCCCATTAAAGACTGCATTATACTATCGACGGGGACCCCGCGATATCCAATTATCCTGCCATCTAATCTAATCCGACACAGCAATTACAACTAAGTCGTCCTGCCGGTGCTTGTTACCTCTCGCTTCGGTATCTTGAGGCGGGAAAACGCTCGCGAAGTCTTGTTACACAGGATGCTTTATAAGGCTCGCCTAGAACGTCGGCGATGGAGCTTTTTCTGACGAACCTGCTCGCGAAAGAGGGTTAACGAATTCTGCCAAGTTTCAGCTTTGCGAACGCTAATGGAAGATAAAAACTTCAATTTTCCAATTTATAACGATCTAATAATTTCGAATAAATTTTAGATGAAAATTCAACCTGTTTTTCAGACAATCTCTCGAGTTATATTTCATGTCAAATATAAATGAGTTGCGATGGCAAGAGTTAATTGCAATTTCAGACTACGTAATTCGCGATCGATAGAAAGCTCAGGAATCGATACAGGGTGTCCAGCAGACTCAATGAAACAAATTCCCTGACTTTTTAGTATTATTTTCCAAATATATAATTTGCATATATCTATATGATAAATCAATTAAGTGTTAAATCATGAAATCCTTGAGATATTTTAGTATTTTTAGTATTTTAGTATTAGTATTTTAGTATTAGTATTTTAGTATTAGTATTTTAGTATTAGTATTTTAGTATTAGTATTTTAGTATTGGTATTTTAGTATTAGTATTTTAGTATTAGTATTTTAGTATTAGTATTTTAGTATTTTTTATTTTTTTCCAAGTGTTCCACGATTACTACGATTTCAGGATAAATTTGAAGAGAAAATTCTCTCCACTTTTTTTAGAGATAAGTATCTATTAATAATAATCCGAAGCGCAGAAACGTCAAGACTCTTAGATGATTAAGAGTTAGAACGAAATAATCCTCAATTACGCCCCGTCCGTCTGTCCCGTTGCACTTCTCTCTCTCTCTCTCTCTCTCTCTTTCTACGATCGTAGCTTCCGGCACGACTCGGTAACGTTACTTCGCGACGCGATTTCCGGCGACGTGACTTCCTATTGGCGCAAAGAGCGGACTCGGTGAAGAGTTCCTGACGAGCCTCCGGGTCTCGAGGATCGCAGCCGGAACGATGCCGTTACTCGCGTCTTCCTCGTTAATAGAGCGAAGCGTTGCACTGCGAGTGTCTAAAGCGAGCTTTATTATAGGCATATACCTGAGAGAACTCTCCTCCATATGACGCTACTTTGAGGCAATAAAGTAATTAAAGTAATTAGCTATGCGAACAAGATTTTTATCTCGAGAGGCTTTCTCTCATTAGCTTACTATATTTCAGATTATGTAGATATATCTCTATGCACGTGTAGCTTCAGTCGCGGGCTTTTGTTCGCCTCGGCACACTATTGTGCGTCGGTGGCGGAAGCTCGGAAATTGACTTTAACGATGCTGCTGTCCCGCGAATTCGCATTGCGAGTCGAGGAACGCGCCGGCGCTACGGTTCTAGGATTTATAGATCCGCTGATAAAGCTTGATGAGCGTAGTTATACTGATCATTGGATCCGCGTGAATCCTACGGATCGCACATGATCTATAAATTCGGAATTAGCACACAGAATGTTTGAACTCGATTACGGCGGAATCGGTGGATATCAAATCTTTATGTTTATATGAATTTTTACCTGCCTCTCTCAACCTGATCTACTCTACAATCCATGAAAATTACTTGATCAATGCAATAAAAAGAAAATTAAAGAATACTAATATACAGGGTGTTCCACTGGATATATTGATTATTAAATAAATAAATAAATGTTTTACTCGTAATGTATTAATCATATTTATCTGTTTTATTTATTTATTTAATAATCAATATATTATTTAAAGATTTATTAAATTTAACAAATCTTTAAATAATATATTGATTATTAAATAAACAAATAAATGTTTTCCTCATAATGTATTAATAATATATTTATCCATTTTATTTATTTATTTAATAATCAATATATTTTAAGTCCCAATCTATCCGGGAAACTCTTAAGGTTATTTAAAGACGATTTTTCCTCAGCAAAAATGTCGAGAAGGTTATCATTTTTTTAATGTTCCTAATTTTTAAAATCATGTATCTTTGTAACTAAGCCTTAAATTAAAATTCTATTAAAGAGTAAATTTTCCCTGAAATAAAAAAGCTTTTATTTTCTTTTATAACTCGAAAATTATTGGTGCCCGGACATTTTCGCTGTGGAAAAATCGTCTCCAAATCACCTCAAGAATCTCCAACTAAGTGGTACGGTAAATCTGGGACACCTTGTATATTTACAAATAAAAAATACTTTTTCTTTAATTTTATCCTCTTGTCGCGACGAGGAATATTGTCGAAAGGATTGTGAAAGAAGAAGAGATTTATTCAGCCTCGTGCAGACGAGTTCTAGTTTATGCGTATCCTGCGGAGAACAGGAAACCAGTAGGCCGATTAATTACGTCAAACAAGATAATCCACTTCGCTCCCGAGCGGACGTGGAAATTCATAGAAAGGACGTCGCGATGATCATCCTCTCTCCTTGATCCTGATCTTCCGCATCTTCTCGGCTTCCTTCTGTCGCGAGTATTAACGTAACTGTAGTATCAGCGAACCGTAATACAAGCCACCATCTCGCTCGCCATATCTAGTCAACCTGATTACGTATGTACAGGGTGGTGGTCTCTGACGCAAATCACGACCAGAAAAGACCTCATTGTCAAGATGATAATAATAATACGTAAATCTAAAATCTTTTCTTCCTTATATCTCTTTTCATTTTTTAACGCCTTTTATATTTAGCCTTCGTAACAAGAATAGTGATAAATAGCTAAAAATATATGTATCTCGATTTAATTCATTCTCTCGTTCATATATATGTACATGTAGAAATTAATGGATTATCTTCTGATATAAATCATGCAATCGTTTTTAGAAATCAAATTTATCCTTTAGATAGCGCGCTATTTATTTCATGATCTATGCTATTAATTCTCATTAGTAAGATATCAATATATTATACGTGCTTATCAATCATTATCAACCGCAATAAGTTTCATATAAATTTACTGACACTCTCTGTACAAGCATTATTCCTCGTTATACGCGGACGTGAAATAAATCGTCATGTAATCAGCAGATATCCAATTTCATCCCTAGCTGTGCGGTCAGTCCTGTCGGATTTTCTGGAAATCAGGATGTAGGCTAAATCGAGTAGGCGACTTAACGAGGCGACGATGACTAGACTAGACTAGACTAAACTAAACTACAGTATCGCGATTTTCCGTGATCTCGCTAACGAGGTCCGGTCTTGAAAATTCACGGTAAGATTATCATGAAAATAAAAGTGCAAATTATAAGTATTATTTTTCATTGCCTTTTACAATTTTTACATAGTGCATGTATTTCAAATATGAATATTTTAAACAACGATTATTATATTCTTCAACTAGCGACAGCTCGATATCGTAAGAGATTAACAGGATTGGGCAGATACTTCGAAACAAAATATTTAAATACAAGATACAAGATACTGTTTGACATATATTGAAATACTTTGGTTTTGAAATATATTTAAATATCAATTGTATTTAAATACATTTATAAATACTTTTAAATACAATTATTTTTTAAATATTCTGATTATATATTATATACGTAATAGTAAAGTAATTACAAATTAATTATCTACTATTATTTAAAAAATAAAATATTTTAAATAATAGTAATAGTAGATGATTTTATTGTATTTACTTTAATATTAAATATTATATATATATATATATATAGTCTGACAGCAGAATTATATGAAAATAATATCAAAAGTAAGTTAATTTCAACACTTTGAAAAATAAGTTTATTTATTTAAATTTTAAACTTTATAAAATAATAATATAATTAAAATAAACATATAGCATATATTATATAATATGCTTATTTTAATTATTATTATTTTATAAAGTTTAAAATTCAAATAAATAAACTTTTATATATATATATATATATATATATATATATATATATGTGTGTGTGTGTGTGTGTGTGTAATTACATAAATACATTTAAATATAAGCTACATTTAAATTAAATAATTAATTACAAAAATCGAAATACTTTAAAATACATATCTGCCTAACCCTAGAGATTAAGTAATAAAGAATTTTAATTAAATAATATATTGAGCAAAATCAATTTTCTCTCAGAATCGTTTCTAATTTTTTAGATGAAAAATCTCGACGTCTGCTTTATGAAGTTAAATCCACGATAAGGAAATTAAATACAGAGAGGGGACTCTGACAGTTGGACCCCCCAAAGGCGCGTCAAAGGATTAATAAGCCCGGGTCAGCGACCGTGGGTGGACGTTTTATCGGCAAGCAGCACGAGTATGTTTCGTCTGGCTTAAATCGTTCGTATCTCTGCAAACCGCTTGATCCGAGAGTGCAGCGATGCGCGTGCGAGTTGCATCGCTATGCAACTCGCGTGCGAGATCAGGGAGCGCGAGATAAAGTCATTTCGCGACGATCAAAGCGACGAGAGAAAGATGAATGGCAGGGATACATATAGAATTCCTCCTTCTTCGTGTGTTTATCTCCGTTTTGAATTTATTGGACACTCTCGAGTTAAGAGCTCGCGGTCTCCTCGCCAGTAATTAACACATTTTGCCGATCAAAGGGCTATATATTTAGTCTTTCTACGTACATGTGATAAAAGCCGTATTATATATACACAGAGTATATCTATCAAAGATAAATTCGTCTTCGAATTCGAAAATAATTTTTTCTTTCAACTAATAATTTATGATTGCGTTTCTTCTCTCTTACAAATCTTTGACTTCTGGATATTAAATATCTCAGGCGAGTTTCAAGATTAAAAATTTTATTAAGGCAGCATGCGCTTAAAATATTGAACATTTTATTATTTATTTATAGCGCATAAAATTTTTAAATTAATTTACAAATAATACAAATAATTGTTTTTATATAAGAAAACGTCACGAAAAGTTCCACGGATCGATCGACTATTTTAACAACCCTCTATTCGCTCTGTGTTTACTAGCATAAAAATCTTTCGTATTCGCGTGATGCCACATTTACTATATGATCGCCATAATGACAGGCGGAACGATGATGACAAGTGCCACCGTGGAGGTTTGCGATTTGCGAGTTAAGTTCCGCGTACGTACGATGCCGTGACATTGAAATTTCTCCGACTGACTATTACGCGGTCATCCACCTTGCACGATCATCGTCTCCGAATTGGCAAAAGATTCTGGTATTCGGGAGAAAATAACGGATATAGCGAAGAATATTTTATTGCGGAGAAAAAAAACTGAATGAATAAAATTTTATGAAAGAATATCTCGGCGTATAATTTAAATTCTTCCTACAAACATGCAACATGTCTTGGAGAACATATTATTTAATGGTATATCGTTAAGAAACACAAATACGCTAAGACATACACTCATTAAGACTCACGAGAAACAATTTATTCAGGTCCAAGCATATCTTAGCGTTGTTAATTGCCTCTGACCCGTTTACATTAGCTTCCAACAAAGTCAGCCAAGAAAGAATTTCGCATCAAATCGAGTCCTTAGGTTTGTTGGCCAACAGCAATGTTGGCACACACTTGTTGACTGTTCGCATCTCGTTTAGATTATCGATAATAGTTAGCCAACGCAGTTAGCCAACTAGATTAAACCCGTCTTAAAAATAACTAATTGTAAGATACGATCGCGATGAAAGTATTCGTAAATAGAGAACGTTTAGGCTCATCTTAATATTAAATATTAGAACAGATGACACCCATCACGAGAGGCTCATTCCGATCACGTTTGCAGCGAGATAGAAGCTGTAACGAGATCAAACCGATTGTCTCTGGAGACTCGGTCGATTCAGGACAGTCGACTATTTGGCCAATTGTCAACAATGTGATCGATTTGTGCACTGTCATCAAAAGGGGCGAATCTGTCACACGTGTTTCGTAAGTATTCTATAGTCGCAGCAAAGAAGTACTGTTGTATTTATTTTAAAGACTTATGAAGTGGACTTCTCTGCTTAAAATGTCAATTAAGTATTTACTCGCATGAGATTAACCCATGAATCTCGCGAAAGGACGAATTAAAATAAAAGCATATATATGTCTAATTATACATTCTTTCTATACTTGGACTCTTTGGATAAAATCTGCTCCCATATTATGAATTTCAATTTTATATGTTTCGATTATATGAATTGCAGTAATTTTAATTTTAGTAGAACACGTGTCCAGAAATTTATATCTCGAAATTTCAGTGTGCATTTGTAGTTGTGTTCTTATCTATGTGTGTACGATCGTGTACATGTGACATAACATATAATCCAATACGCTAATCTTGCACGCGACGTTGTCGTCTGACCTTCAATCTGCCGCGGGACCCTCTTTTTCCCACGACCGACCACTTCCGTTTAATGCCGCTGGGCATTTGACCACCCTCACATGGCCCTCGATGTAAAGAGCATAAGTCAAAATAGTATACTTTTCAAAAGAAAACAAAATTGAAATTCCTCTTCGATATTCGGGCTATTATTAAAGAACGATCATACTAATAAAATTGCCTTATAACACTATATTATAAAAAAATTACAAATTATTAAATTATTTAAAAAGAGGCAAAACACGACTTCAAACGTTGTGGCTGTAAAGGATTTTTTTTACCCAGCGACAAAGATGTTTATGTATCTCATGTGTTCGCAAGTTCTCTATGCGCCAGTTTGCGAATTTTCGAGGGACTAAAATATGAAAGGAGAGGAGGAAGAATATGCACATGCACACAGTAGCATAACGTCACCTACACCGTCACGTCAAATATTCCTACGTGGGGTTTAGATGTCGGAAATCATATATTTTGTACACATTCTCTGTACACACTCTCCATTTAAGATCCACGTAAGAATATTCGACTATTACGTTGACGTGACGGTAACGTTACGTACATAGTGTGCATCCAGCATAATTTGGAATGCGGATAAAGCGTCGCGACGACATAAACAGTCTACCCGCGAGCCCCGAGAAGAGCGTGGGTGTGTCGAGTCAATTGGTGAAATTGGATGGATTAAGTGCAACGATGCGATAATCCAATAAAATTATCGTTAGTTGTAAACGCTACGGAACGAGAACGCACGATCTTGCGCCTTTCACTAGCAAACGAAGATAGTTTAACTCCTTGTTATTTGCTAACTAAGACAAAACGACGCGATGTACCATTTTCCAATTTACTGTGTTCACAATTTTATCAAGGTTTTCCATACTCTCTTCAAATTTTTCCAATTAATATATCTCAATTAAACTATAATTTTTTCTATAAAAATGATTTACACATAGAGAATTTACTCTTAAAATTTACCTTGAAAATCATAGTAATCGTGGGACAATATGGTATTGGAAAAATTTTATAAGAATTTTTCTGATTAATATTTACCACAATAAAAATATTGATATCTACCATAATAAGATATAAAATATACTCGATTAATTTTACTATGTACATATTAATATTTTTTATTGTGATAAATATTAAACAGAAAAACTCATAAAATTTTCGTGCAGATTTTTTAATAATTAAAATTTGTTGAATTTACATTAAAATTATGTTGAACAAATTTATCTCAAACGAAATTCCTTCTTTTGTTTTTGTACATCTGTCTTATATAATTTTTTCGCAATCTGCGAAATAATTGGCGAGATTAAAGCACGCGAACCATTTCCGGTTTCCTTCTGGTTTAGCTGCGCTAATGGAGACAGTGCAGATGCGTGGCTGAGCGAGTAGAATTTCGGTGGTTCTAGGAAGCTGGCCAAAGAGAGTTATTTCGATCTAGCGACGTACACCGCACTAGGTCAGCGTACCAAGACAATTTCCTGAACGCACAAGACGCTATCTTGGATCTAGCATGACGTTTTCATATAATACACTTTTTGGTCCGATTATTTCCTCTTATATTATAATATGTCAAATACTATTTTCCTATTGTATTTAAATTTAATTTAAAATAAATTTTATTTAAACGTTATATTTTTATTAATTATATATTAAAAGAGAGACATACAAAAATAAAAGGAAAAATTTTATTTGAGATAAATTTATTCAATATAATTTCAATAAAATATGTATCATATTTTCTTAGAGTGCATTTTTATGAATTTACAGATAGAAATCGACGAAGAACGAAAACAGAGATCGATACTGCAACACGAAACATTCCTTTAATTGCCAGTTTCGTGCGCAAACACAATACTATTATCTTTATACTGATATAACTTTACAAAGGTCGGCCGGTCATTTATTCCGTATATCCCCGTTTCGTCCGAGATCGCTTTACATTTCACGGCGTTTAATTTATATTCGCGGTACCAACATTACTATGCACATACATATATATTACAAAGTGTTCTAACTATTGTATATTATTCGAATAGCGTGCGGAAACAACAAAGCTGTTTCGTCAATGTTTCTGAGATGAAAATTTCTGATCAAAACAACTGAAAATCATTGCAATATTTTCATTGATAAAAAATATACCGAAATAAAACCGAATAATATTAAAAAAATATTTGTACATTTTTTATTCGCCTATTTGCTTAATACGCGATTCGGCATTTGCAATCATTTCTTGCCCTAAAAATATATCAGCTGTAATTTTTGTTTTAAAATAAAATAAAGAGAAAGATATAAAAAATTTTTAAAAATTCGTAAATAAATCTGTTGGTACAATGCGGAAATTTTGTACAAACGTTTTGCCCAAACGCAGAAAATTCAATTAGCGCATATAAATCTGTAAAACAGATTCTACTTGGTTAAATAATCTGTAGATCCACAAGAGTGGAGAATGTCGAGCATGTAAATTCATAAATCACTTTTGAAAAAGATTGAAGATAAACATTCGTATCTCATAAAATTTAGAATGAGAGAGATACTAAAGTTTAAAATAAAAATACTTTCTGGTCAAGTCTAAAGTCACAATAAATAAAGTTATTGAATAAATTTCCAATTTTAAATTCGATTCAAAATTCTTTTTGTTAGTCAATATTACTAAGTATAAATTTTTTAAATACTCATTAATATCACACAAAGATTAATAACAGTTAAATCAATAATATATTACTGATAAAATCGACTAATATTGAAGAAATAAAAAATATAATTTTCTGTATTAGTACTGAAAAAATGTGCAATGTATTGCAAGCAATTATTTCAATATTTCAGATAGCTTTTAATTTGCAATTTTATTGAGAATTAATAAAAATTGATATTGTGTACTATAGAGAGTCAGATAATAAAACATCTTTCAAAATTCAATCCTTTCATATTCTGAGTTATCGGTATACATATAATGCCAAAAAAACTCAAATTCGTGAAACGACTACATCAACTCGCACGTATACATGTATACTGTCAGTGAGTTAGGTCAGTTGCCAGAATTAGAAACATGCCAGTGGATGATGGATGAACGCGCGTTTATGTTGCGACGTCTATAGAGGGAATTGTATAGAAATCTCAGATATTTTTTGGTGACTCTTCTTTCATGTAAAATTTGTATAATTGCTATCCATTTTTCCTTATATTTTTTACACGGTTAAATATGAATTTAAATATTTAAAAAAGGTTTTTTAAAATCCGCGGTGTGTGTAAAACTAGCACATTATTTTGTGGAAAATCGTAAATAATAAAGAAGTCTGGCTTTATGTTCAATAATTATATAGTTCTTTTGATAATAAGATATAAATAAATTGTTTTAATCATTAAATCAAAGAAAATGTCTCAAGATAAGATATCAAAATATAAAGTTTAATTTCATTTAGCTAGTTCTAAAAAAAGTTCTACCTTCTACCTTTTAAAAGTAAAAAGTTGATTAAAATAAAATAATCACAATCAAATGAGCATATAATATCGAGGTGCTGATTAATTTTTAGAGAGTTCTGTTTATTTTAAAACAGTCTCACATATAGTTCTGAGTATCGTCGTGTATTTTCTATAGATTTATAACAATATTTTCCTACAGATTTATAAAAATATTTTTCGTCCAAAAAGACACATGTATAAATACGAAAATAAAACAATATTGTTTTCCTCAGACAAATTATTAAAAAATATTGTAATACTGCTAATAATTTTAAAATTCTTTAAAAAATGCATAAATATGCTCATTGTCAGAACTATTCGAGAATTACAATAAAGTTATACATACAGAATTGTCGAAAATTGATCAGCATCTTATATAAAAATAGGATGATATTTTTTTTATCGTTCTCAGAAAAAATAAATTACCAAATTATTTAATACCACTAATTAGGATTCTTTGGATAACAATGCATGAAATATGCTCATAACAAAAATCCGTTTTAGAGTAAACCAAATTCTCAAAAATCGATCAGTGTTTCACCTGACTATTTATACATATGCGCATTTGTTCGTGATTATTTTATTTTATCGATATATCGATATTTTATCGATAGTCTCGCTTTTAAAAATTGTAAAACCTTTTTCCATATAATTCATATAAAATTATAAATCTTTTAATAAAAAATCTAATGGAAAATATTAAAGAAAATCTCGCGGGACAAGTTAGATCTTAGACTATGTAAACTTGATGTCTCAATTTATTTTAAGACATTTTTTTTATTTATTAACTAGAATTAATTATTTATAAATTTCATAAAATAATAATATGTAAAGTTTCACGCATTCAAAATTTGATGGGGAAAATATCTAAATTATAAAGTTCATGCTTTTACATTGGTTTTTTTCGTATAATTACATGTCGTACAGTATTAAATAATTTAGTGTGCAATTTTGTAAACTTTACAAATTATACTATATTAAACACTTGTCCTCTCACAATTTCTCCGCTAGCAACATGATAATTTACACGAATTTTCTTTTTCGTCATCTCACAAAGCTATATATGGCCCCTCAAATTCCTCGTTGCATTGCTTTTGTACTTGACACTCATTACGCGATATTTCCATCAAGCACCTCCTCCGCGTGAATTGTGCGTTGACAGGTAAGCGCGTGTCTTTTTTACGACTCGAAAACCAATGTTCGACAGAAATATCGCGTGATAAACGTCGCGTGCGTGTAAGCTTTGCTATAAGTTTTCGAATTCCCGGTGCTTATCGAAAATAGAGATAGAAATGCAACGAGAGTAAAGCATGAGAGTAAGTTAGAATAGAACCGGAAGAGTGTAAAATGTAGAATATTTAAGAAAAAATCAAGAAAAAGTTTATAAGAATAAAATGAGACAAGACATTATAAATAAAATTCATGAATAATAAATTAATAAATAAAAAATAAAATATAAAATATTAATAAAAATATATAAATAATAATAAAAATAAATTTAAAAAAGTGATGAAAAAGATTTTATTCAGAAAATCTCGTGTTTTCAGATTAAAATAAAAAATAATTTAAAAAAAGTAAAAAATAAAAATTAAAAAAATGTTTATTACATTTTATTACATTTTAATTTAAATAATTTTTCGAATATTAATACGTTTTACGGGCAAGAAATCTTTAGTAATACAGTCTTCGAAAACATATTTTTCCAAGATAAATGTGTATCACTTAATCTGTCATTGATTTGCTTGTTTGTCGTTCAATTCGGGACCATTTTGACCTATTTCCATTTTTTTAAATTCTGCACAATAATTCTATGTGCAAAAACAATAGCTAAAGATGAAAAAGGGAAGATCAGAGTATTTGCACGAGCTACAGGATGGGCAGGTCGCGATGAATTTCAAGCAGTTAACGAAACAACACTCGTACGGGGGCCCTCGGCCCTTCCGCCCTGTCGCTGCCGGGCCTTTGTCGCGGACTCATTCATCCGTGAAGCTGCCGATCGAGAGCTATCAGAGATCGAATTTCATTGTCACACCGTTCCTCAAAACTCGTGCCCAACCCTGCGGCAATCAGGTGCGGCACGTACGTAAACCTATTGCGCGAACAAAGTCGTCCGGATATTAGCTCAGGAAGGAAACATAAATCCGAGTCACCCGCACCTGTCACAAACGTGCGGTTATGCAATCACACGCTTTCGAATACGAAAAACAAGAAAATTCTTGACAAATAAAAAAATATTCATTACGTTTTAAATGTAATTTAAATATTTTTTCGAATATTACAAGTTTTCATTAAAAAACAATATTAGAATTAATAGAAAAAGAACAAAATAAATTTAATCATTAGATTTATAATAATTGCTTTGTATTTGTATAATAGTAATATAAATCGAAGATAACTTTTAAAAAATAAAAAATAAAAATAAAAAAATATTTATTACATTTTAAATGTATTAAAATAATTTTTCGAATATTATAAATTTTCATTAAAAAAACAATATTAGAATTAATAGAAAAAGAAAAAAATAAATATAGAAAAAGAACAGAATAAATTTAAAATTATTGTAAACATAATTCTTTATTGACAAAATATATTATTTTATAAATAAAAAATAAAAAATAAAATGTAAATAAAAAAAATAAATAAAAGAAAGTGATGAAAAAGATTTTATTCAAAAAATCTCGTGTTTTCAGATTAAAATCGAAAATAACTTTTGCAGTATTTCGACTTGACATTGTGCTTTATTCTCGCCTTTTCAATTATATAGGTAACGATCGCAATGTTTTTCTCTATACCGCGCTTTCTATCTCCGCTAAACAAGAGAAGGGCTGTCTATATGTCCTACATTATGTCCAATAACCATGACATTTTTTCGCATGTGTCACTTTAGCGGTATACGTCAAGTGTCTCTTGTAAGTCTTCTCTGACACCACATGCACGTGACGTTTGTCGGCGTTTTTCTTCAGGGACGTGAGAAATAATTGAATTATGGGATTGCCAGCGCTATACACCAGTCGACGGGTTAAACGTCAACAAAGCGCTCAGCTAAACGAACATCAAGTCAAGATTTCTCTAAAGGGAAAAGGGATTTCTCTTAACGGAAACGTTTTACGAAACAAAGGAAAAATTTTCATTTCTAAATCGATATAAAATTGAAATTGGAGATATATTAATAAATTTAAATATATTTATTTCATTTACAAAATAAAATTTATTCTCCGAAAGATTTATTCATAATTCTAAATCTTCCTATAAGATTTCCCTGATAAAATGAATTTTGATCTGTTTCTGTCTCTCTCGCGCCATAAAAAAATAATATTATTCGCTATAAAAAAATAATATAATTAAAATATAAATCTAAATCTGTTTCATAAATACTTAAAAGTGATATTTTATAAGAAATAGCTGATTGTTTCGCTTCAACGACCAGACATATCATTATCATTCAAAGTTTAACATAAGTTATTCTGGCAGTATCCTCGATCGTCATATGCACTTTGCACATTCCTTATACGATGTGATGATTCTAGGACACCATAGGAAATGGTCGTAGATGCGGGATGATGGGCCAGTCGATGGGCTTTTCTGCGCCCACCCGCACATAGTATTCACTCGAGAAATCGATATCGCGTCTGCGCAACGGTTCAACTTCAAGGCCGTCTATAGGTTAAAATCGAGGGAGAACTGTGGTCGCCCCCCTAATGCAATTTCCGGATCTTTTCTGAAGACTTAAGATCATTTACAGGAAAAAAAATCTCCTTTTTGTCTATTTTCTAAAAATATTTTTAAAATATTTTTAGAAATATTTTTAAAATATTTTTAAAAATATTTTATATACAACTCAATGGTTCTATTATTCGATAAAAATACTAAAAAATTTATGAAAACCTCCTCTCTGTAGACACCCTTATATCGCCAATAACGGAGGATCACTCTATATCCTCATGGGAATCGCATCCTTCTTTACGTTCGCCATTGCTGACGTAAAGAAACAGCAATCCTGACTGACTTGTGATGTAACGTATCATACTGTCATCTACTGAAAATTTTACTGAGAATTTTTTCCGAACAATATTTCAATGTTAAACCTAGTTTTTCACATGCAATTTTTTATGGGAATTAAGACGGCCAATTAAACCAATTTATTAATGTGAAACAATCTCAATTATTAATACAGGAACAAAAGAATTTAAAATTTACCGTAACGATACCGTATAATGATTTATATATGATAAACTAGCAAAGTTAACATTATTATACAAAGGTGGGTGGAACAAAGTCTCATACACTTACAAGTCTGTAAGTTATTTCTAGTCGGGATACCTAACCATCTTGACCTATACTCTCTGCAATAAAAATATAAATCTTCAAGTTTTCTGTAAACACATCACACCTATTTACTTTTTATCGATACACACATATATTTATTTTTTAATCAAAAAGCTATTTCAAAGTCATATTTTTGTGAATTAATTATCTTCTTTTAACGCGTAGAATACAATTAATTATCTTGGGATGTTAATCCTAAGATTAATATTAATTATTAATATAATTTTTACATTAAGAGAAAATTAAAGCTCAAAAGATTGAGAATTTATTCCATCGAAATAGCGATCTTATAGTACACAATTTGAGGGCACGTCCACAGAGAAAAGCATGTTTTCCCGCATCGTGATTCCTCAGGACGTCGTCTAGACGACGTCCTGGAAGCTCACCAAACTGCAACCGGGTCGACCCATATACCGGGTGACCCGAATAACCAACGACCACGTTACTGGACGAAATAGTGAAATGTCTCGTGGTATAACTCGACGTCATTTCCGAAAAACTAATTTTTTACGGGATATCTCATACAGCACAAAATATTTTTTAAATATTTCTATATCCGCTTTTTCATGTTTAAAAAATATTTTTTGAATATAGATTTAAACTAATATTTCAAAAATATGTATCAAGTATTTAAAAAAATTATTTGAGCAATAAAGAACATTTTTAAAAATATTTTTAAAGGTTTTTAAAAATATTCTAAAAAATGTTTAAATAATTTTAAAATATTTCTAAAACCATTTTAAAATGTTCGTATGCAATATTTATTAGAAATATTTAGAAATATTTTTTGAAAACATTCATAATATTTTGTGCTGTATGGGATTACAAGGCACTCTCTCTCACGATTGAGATCATTTCGAGGATACAACTTTATCCGACATTATATATAGATGATGGAAAAAGAGAAATTTCGGAAAAAATCCGTAACAATCACAAACAACATGAATTATTCGACAAAAATTTTAACCGAACGATCTTTTATTGAACGACTTTTACCGAGCAAATAACTAGATTATTACATTCAATATTAATTATTTATTATTCTAGGGTCTCAACACATTAAGAGGAAAGTCTAATCGCGTTTAATATTAAAATGTGCGGCGAACCGTTGCACAATGCGTTGGCGTAATTTGAAGACACGATTTCGAGCGACTTTTGCGCAAGTTATAATGATTTCTGGGTATCCTTACACAGTAGAAAAATGTGTGCTTTCTTGTTAAAAACGGTCCCCGTTAAAATTTTTCTGTTAAATATTTAACACATCATGTGTGAATTTAACATATTACTGTTCTGTTAATTGAACTTAAATTTTTAAAACAACTGAAAAAATGTAAAAATAACACAATGTATATCTATTTTTAATTTTACACAATAAATATGTTCTGCTTTATTAGTGACAAGATTTATCTGTTAAAATGTACAGAAAAAATATTGATTTTCTATTTTATACTCTAAGCGAGGACGATAAAATCTAAAATTAACATATTTTTTGTTAATTTTTACATTAAAAGTATGTTAATTTTGCACAACATTTATTTTAAATTATTTGAAGTTTTGCATTTATTTTGTGTTAAAATATTAACACAATATTTGTGTCTCCATTTAACATATCTATATTATGTTAAATTAACACAAAAATTTCTGTGGACCATTTGGGACATGAGATATCTGTTAAATTTAAATTAATAGAATAAAATAGAAATTTTTCAACTGTGTATGAATTTAAGTTCAAACGTGTAACTTGGACGCCGCGCGTGCCGCCAGTGAATTATTTTACAGTCGACAAGCGTGCAGAACTATCACGTAAAATCGTAGAATTAGTGTTGGTTGAGGTAAATATTGATTGTAGCCGCGCATTGAGTGCAAAAATATTTGCGCAATGTAAACCATTTAGGAGTCACTATTTAAATCCAGTAAGATAAACGTAACGTCGCAGCATCTTAGTGTAAAAATGCGTCATTGATTCTGCTCCATCTACTCTTTTTTTCTTTTTCTTTCCTCCTTTTCTTAATACTCGTAAAATTGAACGCAGTGCACCAAAATTTTTTTATTTTTTTCGAGTAATTTTTAAATGCGTTGTTTGCAAAAATATCTTTTCATAACAATTTATTGTACATCTTATAACAAGATAGTTGATTTCATAATATGTCACTTCTGTTATTATTGTTGTAATAAACTTCGTAATTTATTTTATAATAAACTTTAATATTTTTTATTATTTTTATAACTTTAATACTATTAATATGTATATGTACAGACATTCTGTTCCCATCTATTATTTTTATAAATATTTAAAAAAATGAAAAAATTTTATTTTATAATTGCTGATAAGTTTGTTAAAATAATCCCCATCGAATTGAAATGGCTCGACCGAGAAAGATATTCTTCGCTTTCGAGAAATGTCAACGACTGCGAATGCAAACGCAAGAAAGAAAATGTCAGAGCAAGGTGTTAAGAATATTTTTATTCTAAATATTTTTCATAGTTCCGTATTATAAAGTTTTGCTTGGATAACCGGTTAACATTCTAGCCGCGAGACTCAACCTTCGACACACTTAATCGCTCGTTTTAATTCCGCGAGTGACAACTAGGCATGTAATTGCCAAGGCAGAGTTAATTAATTTTTAATTGAAGACTCTTTGGTCTCTAAGAGTCTCTGGTCTCTAAGAGACCAGTATTCGATTAGTGTTAATGCAGCCTCTTCGCGGATTCATATTCCGCCGATGAAGCAGATACCGTTCACTTTATAGTTCGAAAATATATACATATAGTATATTCGATGACTCATAATTTAATGCTCTCTTACCTCGTATCAGAAAAATTCTCATATGCTCGTCGCTTTTATTTAATTAGCCAGATATTGACGAGATATCGGCAGAAACGCGATAAACAGAGTATGAAGCAAAGAAGAGAGAAAGAGAAGTAGCAGATAGAGCAGAGAATGATTGTCAGACGTCGCGGCGTCGGCGATATAGTAATGGCTTTCTAGATATAGGCACCATAAGGGGTCGCTTGTACCCCTCTGTGTGTTCAAGACAGAAGAAAATGTTGACTTCGAGAAACACAGGTCCAATCAATTAAAACATTCCGTGGATTAATTTGCAATTATAATATAAACTAAGGCAAAATATATAAATATAAAATAATAAAATTATCATACATTAAATTTTAAAAAAATTAATATGTGCTATTTAATTTAAATGTTCAATAAAGTATTTAATTAATCCGATTTTTAAAAAATGTACAACATTTGCGAACACAGTTAAAATATTTTTGTTAAATTTAACAGATATCACATGTCCCAAACGGTCCACAGAAACTTTTGTGTTAATTTAACATAATGCAAAACTTCAAATAATTTGAAATAAATTTTGTGTAAAATTAACATAATTTTAATGTAAAAATTAACAAAAAAATATGTTAATTTTAGATTTTATCATCCCCATTTATATTATAAAATAGAAATATTGTGTTAATATTTTATTTGTGTCTCCATTTAACATATCCGCATATTATGTTAAATTAACACCACATTTCTGTGGTTTGGGACATGTGATATCTGATAAATAACAGAAATTTTTCAACTGTGTTAAATAAAAAATTTAATATATGCTATATTCAATTTAAATGTTCAATAAATTATTTAATTGCTCCGATTTAAAAAAAACTGTACAACACTTGCAAACGTTTGAATGTTTACACGAAAGGTATCGATGATGACCATCGCTACCGGGTGAAAGGAAGGAAAAGGCCTAACTGCTTGACATTGACGGTTTTGCGAATATATATCCGAGATCGTCCCTGGACGAGGGTCGGATTGTTGCCGAGAATGCTGAGGGTCGCTACCGCGAATCGAGGGGAGAATCCGTCGGGAATGTGGAGAACTCGTGGAAATTGAACGCGCGCATCACCCCTATTATACCGATTTTCGCGATCGCGACGTGGTCGTCAATGATTGATCTACGCCAAATGGCTCGATACGTCTGTCACCATCTGCTCGCTCGTAAAATAAGCAAGGGGGATAAGGAATGATTCATGCTTTGGGCATAATATGTGTGCAGCTCGTCCGTATCAAGTCGTGATTATGTTCGCGCAACATGAAACACTATAGTTATTTTGAATTCAAGTATAGTAAATATATATATATATATATATAATGCTGGAGACATGAATTCGGAGTAAATTATATAAATAGAGCACGTAGTGTGTGTGTATACTTAAATCCAATTAAATTCTTGTTATAATAATTTATATGTAGATGTGTCACACTTTTAGCACTCCGTATTTTTCGACATTATTTCATTTCAATAACCCCGAAAATTAGATAGAGTAAAAATTCCATTACAAAAAATTATGCCAATTCACGGACGATTAAATTCGTTTAAAATATAAATCAGATATGCTAGTAACTGTGTTTTAAATTATCACGTATTATTGTTGTTATTCTCCACGCAAGTTGTAATCAAAACGATTGAGATCGCGAAGCAGCAGCGTGATATCGCAGAAGTGATTGCCAATAATACAATAAGTGGCAGTAAAAAAAGTATTAATTCATGGTGATCGCCATTGTTGTTTGTGCTCGACGTCGTACAAAGGAACTTCCGAGACGATGAAGTCCCGTTTATGGCGATGCAAGGGGCAACGGAGAGTGTCAGGGCCGCATATCCAAGGATATCTCGATGACCCTGGTAAGGTAACTGCCTTCTCGCTTGATTTTTTTGGGGGATAAGTTTATAAAAAGCGCCACGCATGTTTACATATTTGCATTTATATTGTGAGTCCCATGAGTTTAACATTTTACGACCTGGACTAATTTTAATATTTGCAGTTGAATATTTTTCAATCATTGTTGTATGAGTTTGAAAACCGTGTATGAATAATATTATTTGTATTATTTGCCATTACAAATATTCTAATAAATATTTAATATCTTTTATTTAAAATAAATTTAAAAATTGTTTTACATTGTAAAGTTAAATGTATGATTTTTTTCTCTCTCTCTCATTCTATATTAATTTGCAAACTTAATATATAGTAATAGAATGTTTACATAATTACCTAATTTAATCATCACTTTTATTGAACCATAATGTTATACTTATTGTAAAATAAAATTTCTTAATTACAATAAACAGTAAAATTTATGTAAAAAAAATGTATTATCTTAAAGTTAAAATATTAATAATAAAAAGTATAATTAGGTCTACTTAACGAACAAATAATTAGATGTAAAATAGTCATAAAATGTGTGATTACTTCACAAAAAAAAATATATATATATGTATAGACGTCTAATTATTTGCTCGTTAAGTAGGCCCAATTAAACACTTTTTTATTATTTGCTTTGCAATACATGGTGGGCTAAGAAAATAAAACCCTGTTTTTTATTAATTTAATTTAAAACATTAATGATTTCTATAAACAAATAAATAATTTAAAAAGCGTAAATGCACTTTGCTTAATAACCTAATTCTCATCTCCCAATTAATACCAGATTGAATTTGCTTCAACAGAGATTTAATTTTAAGTTTAATCGGCGAGATAGTCGGATAGTTGAAAGCCGGAAAGCTGCGACAGATTATGGCCTCACGCCAAATTCCTTTTTGACTCTATCCGCTCCTGGTTTGAATAGTATATTCGAAGCAACGAGCGCTTTGTTCCGCGTTCCCAATGTATTTCAACACGCACAGGCTTGGTTACCGTTCTTCACCTTTCGCAAGTGGCACGCGACTGTGCGCTGTTCATGCTTGATTGCTTCTCTATCGTTCGCATAGAGCACACGCGTGTCGATTCAATAGGGTGGACACAGCGATTCAAATTTTTAACAATTCGCTTTCACTACGATATTAAAACGTTTTCAAGCATACATATAAATCTCTTGTTCACTTCGTGTTATTTTATTCTGTATAAAAGTCAAATGAATTACCTAAAAATGAACAGAAATAAAATAAATCTAATATAAAGTCAAAAATATATATATATAATAATATCATTATGAATTTTATTGTATATAGAATATTAAAATGTATTAAAAAGAATTATGTTAAAAACAATTAAAATAATTAATAAATATGGTTTAAGTTTATTACTATGAAATTGGTGGAACTGACTAAGCCTTCAATATATTTTTATTTTCAGCCAAATTTGCTCTTTGGCCCTAAAATGATTCTCACATTTAAATAACTCTGCTTTGACACTCTCTAACCTAACTTTCATATTTTTATTAGAGATATATGCATTGTAATTAAAAATATCAATTTTTTGAAGGTTTTATAAGCCTAACAAATTTTATTAGTATATAAACGTTCATTTCAATCAACTTTTTCGTGTTGATTCAATGAGAACGAAATTGACTTAATAGCATCTAAATAATGGAATCTATTTAAATAAAATAAATATTATTAATAAATACAAAATAAAAAAGTTTTAATTTTGAAAATTATATATCTTGAAAATTGTATCTTAACAGATATATCACCTCTTAATGATTCAACTTCTCTTTCATATGAAATTGCAGTGTAAAGAGAGATGGCAAATCATATGAAACTGCGGTATAAAATGTATATAAATTCAAAAAAATTATTAAATTGATATTACATATTTTTTATCAATACACATTTAAAAATACACGTTGTAAAAATCTTATGGTTTTCAAGATAATTATGTATACCTTTTAGAGCATTTTTAATTCTCCGCGGCATGTCTTCAGGTTAAAGGATTGCAAGATCGCTGGCACAAAACAGTATGAAGACGAGCTATTATCCTTCTTAGATATCATGAAGCCACGTTCGCGAAATCCGTTTTAAAACGACTTCGTAATCTCACAACTGCTGCATCAATCTGTAATCGTTCAAATCATCGAATATAACCCTTCGAACAGATTTTATTTCAAGATTCGCAATCTTCTACATGATCAATTAAAGACCTTACCACTGTAATCGAATCTCGTCGCAAATAAACTTTTGGAAAAATCTAATCGTGTAGAATGAATATAATACATTATACACGATGTATTTATTCATTGCGTCGTATGAAAAATTAACGAAAATGAAATTAAAAGTTAATTGAAACAAAGTTAGTAGATTCTTGTAAATGAAGTACAGTTACAATATAGTTAATATCAAAGTATGGTAGTATGTAAATCGAAAAAAAAATTGTTATTCTATTGCGTCAGTCTAAATTCTTGTTTCGTTCATAAACTAAATAATATTATATATTATTAGGTTTAATTTAACAAACGTATATTTGACTTAAATACTAATATATGTTAATTTAACAAAATAGTAATTTAGTTGAAAGGTTTAGTCAAGCTAACAAATTTTTTTCAGTATATGTAAACGTTCTACTATTATTAATTTTGCAAATTAATATAAAATGAGAGAAAGAAAATTATACATTTAACTTTATAATCTAAAATAATTTTTAAATCTATTTTAAAATAAAAATATATGTATATAATAATATATATAATAGAAATAAATTTTTAATTAAATTTTATAAAATAATATATATTCTTGATAATCTTGTAATCTCTTAACAAAATATATAACCAAACATTCATATGATTAATGGTGTCTTTATATGAAATTATCATGTAAATCGATTTTGCCAAATTCATATATAAATTAAGAACGAATATTGATTGAAATTAATAAAATAATCTGCTTAAATTGATATTAAAGCCATACATTTTTTATTATACACATTTAATACATTTGTTGTATGATTCTTATGTATGTCAGACTATTTATGAAACCTTTTAGAGACATTTTCTAATTGCTCCGGACTTGAAGCATGCATTTCTAGGTAAAGCCGATTGCAAAAATCCAGAGGAAAAACAGTATGAAAGAAGAGCTATTATTTCCTTCTTATCGTGGATTATCATGGAAGCACGATATCGCGAAATCCCGTTTTATGTAACGACTTCGTGCCGACGTAACACTCGATAATCGAATCTACGAGATAAATTCGATAACGCAGTGCAAACAGAAGTGTGATTCAAGATACGCAACTCTTCAACATGGTCCATTAAAGACCTTCAACTCACTCGTAAATCGAGCTCTGTCGCAATAAACCTTTTGGAGAAAGTCCTCGAATCGTCGTGTAGAATGAACAATATAATCACGATGTATACACGATGTATTTTCATTCACGTTTGCTGTCGTATGAAAATTAACAGAAAATTGAGACATCTAAAAGTTTAATTGAACAAAGTTGAGAGACTTCTTGTATAATGAATGTACACGTTACAAATAATGTATGATATGCAAATGCGACGACTGTAAATGACGAGAAAAATAACGTGACTGTATTCTTTATTGCGGTCGGTCGTAAATTTTCTTTGGTTTCGTTCTCGAGTAAACATAGAGCCATTATGTTATATTCATTTCTTGGTTTAGTTTCTGAACTCGACTTATGTAATATTGCGTAAGAGAATTTCGTTCGAATAGACCGTAATGTGTCGCATTACGTCTCAAGTCTACACGTGATTAATCCATTGAGAATGCAGATATTAATTCACGATTCCGCACAAATTTATTCTGTCATTCTTATCGAGATAAGAGCAATAAAAGCGATAATGCATCGGGAATAATATTTTGCGAGAAATGTTTAAACATCGATATAATGTGCATTGGATGTAAAATATTTTCATTCTACAAAAGAAAGAAGCGTAACTGTCTCTTTAAACGTTCCTTCAACTTAGAATACGGTTACAATCGTACTTAATATTCGAGTAGCATTACAAAGGTACGGTTTTAACGGGTCACTTCCGGTACTCGAGCCCTCGCGTGTGTCGAATTAAAAAAATGACGACGTTACATAACTCGTCGAGAAAAAAATCGTAAGCTCATGACGGACTGTAATTTGTTTAACTGTATAGATATAATTTGTCGACTGTCCTCGAAATAATATAAAATCGCGATAAAAACGTCAGCTGTTCTCGTCAGTTGCAATCTATCGCCCAGCATAATGATTTCACCACCTAATGATATTATTGGGGACTTTATAAAAATAAAGACTGCTGTCGTTAACGTTTAATGTGACAATAAATAAATAATTTAAACAAAAATTATTACAGTACAAAAGAAAACAAATATTTATAGACGTTAAAAAATCAATTCTCAGTACTCTTTTACTTCAATTTCTTTTAATTAAATTTTAACTTGATTTAATGTTTAATTTAATTTTAATAACTTGAAATTTCAATAAAATATTACGTAAATGACGATTTATTAATATTAATTTGAAATTTCCATTGCGTTTTGGAGAAAAAATGATTTATCGAGCCGAAAATTTTTTGACAAATACACTTCATGCAAAATCAGTGCCATTGAGTAATGCAAACATTATAAGAGAAATTATAAGTGTTCCGTACACATGCGTTTTGACCTTGCAGTGTCGTGTCCCCTCTATCGCTTTCAACAATATAAAAAGAGTGACCACCTGTGTATCCCCCTTGCATTCCAGACATCGTAGACAAAGTGAGCATTTGAAAAGGTTTTTACGCGACACGCGACGCAATTAGTAAAGAAAAGAAGGACATATTCATAGCACAATGTTCTTGACATTTAAAGGTCTTGTTTTTTTAGCAGTATTCTTTAGCAATGCTCTTTAATCTTATATATAAATATATAGGTATATTCACATATTTCCATATGGTAGAAATTTCATATTTTCGCATTTCTTTATTTATGTATTTGATATATTCGCGATTCGATATTTGTGTAATTAAATTAATAAAAATAATAACAAAAAAAAGAAAAGTAATTTTTAATGCTTTTGCATTAGATAGATTTATAAGAATTATTTACTGCAATTTTTATTTTAAAAAATCTATTCACTTCAATTAAAGCAATGTAAACTTTTCATTTACGATAAGTCTCATATATAAAATTTAATGAAAGTAGAAGAAGGTCCATATTCATCCGATTTATTGCCTGAGGCAGAACGACGCAATAACCAAACCAATAAAATTTTTGAAATCATGCAGTAAAATAGGGGCCCTGATTAAAACTCACGAGTAGTTATGGCAGCCCTGAGTCCGGACTGCATCAAAAAAGTGAAGCAGAGCATCGATTCACTCGAGTAAAATATATCTAGCCAACGGTTTATTCTAATGTTTATTTATAGTAACGAATAATAATAATGATTGACGTTGATTCAATAACTGTTTTTATTCAGTGTATTCAATGGCCGTTCTTACCGAACGTTTTTTTACTCATTTTATATTGCAATGGCTATTTAAAATATTTTCGATATACGCACGACTTGATATCCTTTGCTGATATTTTCATTAAATGCGTTCATTCTCGTGTAAATATCTAATTATGGATATTCGCTATTATAATTGAAGGGTCTCATGTATAATATATAATAATATAAATTCATTTTCCTTACCTGAGATACTTGAAACATTTAAAAGAGTCCTTATAAAATAGAGAAAGTCAAAAGATCGCAAATGGAAAAATGTTCTTTAATAACTATATATAAATAAAAGTGAAAATATTTCAGTGTTTATTCAGTTTTCATTAACAAAATAATTTATACGCTATTTTCTTTTATTATTTCCTTTATCATTCAATTGTATTATACTTTGTTACGTTCTATTATTTTTATGATATTGTTTTATTAATAAAACATCGAAAACAAAGCAATCGTTAAAATACCTGTATTTTATACTAATGCACTAAAAAAAAATTTGTTAACTTGACAAAATCTTTTAACTAAATAATTATTTTGTTAATTGAGCATATAAAAATATTTAAATTAAATATAACATATTAAATCTAACAAAACATATATTCAACTTGAATACTAATGTATGTTGAATTGAAAAAATAATAATTTAGTTGAGAAAAGTTTAGTCAAGTTTTTTTTTTCAGTGTGCCTTTCCGCATATAAATCCAAAGTCCGTACATAATAATATGTAAAAATATTGCGCTATCGCTTTCCAAAGTCAGACATTACATATGCTGTACTTGTCTTCGATTGTATGCAGAAGAGTAATAAGAAGGAAAGTGAAAACTGGCGCGTACGAACCTGCCGAAACGACGATGGGATGTCGGCGCCGCGGAACAGCTGATCGACTTGCTCGGTGGGTGTCGGCCTCGGCTAACCTCTCTTCCTCCAGCACCCTTTCGCAGCTGCACTTTCTCACGCACTCGATGCACTCGCGATGGAAGATGTTTTTCAGATTAATATTTCGGCACGATTGGCTCAACGCGATATCTTTCGAATCTCGATCAACACATATGATTCTCCGCGGTATCGAGACAAGAGAATCCTTTCGCAATTTACTTCAAATCGCGACTTTACTCACTATACTTGCACGATATGACATAATCCGTTGCCGAGATTTATAACTTTTATTGACGAATATTCTTAGTTCTAGTTTTCCTCGCGATTCATAAATTTCTAAAGTTATTTTTTACGAGTATCCGCGCCGCGTCGAAACATAAACCAGATCGACCTCGGTACGTCGTTGTACAACAACAAACACAAATATATACGCGTGGCGTCGCGACGCAATACAGGACTGCTCCAATAACGACTACCTGTCAGCAGCGTCGCGACGTATATACCAATATCACACCCGGCAGGTCCATTTTAACAATGACGCGTGCATTCGCGCGGCGTCGTCGTGCCGATTTGAACTTCGCGACTCACGGAAGAGCCACGCGCCGACGTTCGACTATATTCAGATCGAACTGTGTTCACGCGACACTCGTGACGTCAAGCGCCGAACGGTCCTGGGGATCGAACATCGGACGCGGAATCATCGACGCAGGACATCGGCCGCGCGTCATCCTCGTTACCAGCGTTCCCCTTCATATTCCTCGCACATCCTGAGGACGAGAGCGAACCGAGAGACGCAACGTCGCTCGTTCGATTCCGACGCACTCGCGGCCGGACACCCTCCCTCACCCCCTGCTCCCCGCGGCACACCGTCAATTAATCGCACAGCGGAGAGTATAAAGCTGGCCCCGCTCTATTTTATCGTTCGCGCGACGAACGGACGAAGAGCGAGCGCGAAGAAGGCGGGGGCGGCCGCCCGAAGCGTTCTCGGACGAGCCAAACCGAGAGGAGAACGAAGACGGATGGACGGGCGCGCGAGGAGTTCGTATGTCACGTACCTGGCGATGCACCCGCGACCGCGGCGTAGAGAGTACTGAAGGTGTCGCTCGGCGCTGCGCGGACTATATGCGGCGCGCGCATGCGCCGCGCGCCTCATCGCGCGTCATACGTCAGTGTTGCCAAACTAGGGACGCGCAACGCGCCCCCACATGCGATTTTTGCTATCTATATAGGATAATTCGTTTTATGACAATTCGTTGTCGCGCGTCTATTTTGATATGTGTGTACATAATCGATGCTCTTAATTTTTAGAGATGGGAAACGTCCACTCCAGATGGCGTACTATTATTATATATAGGCAAAGATTCCGTCATTAATGAAAATAAAATAATAGAGAGGCGACATAATGAGATAAGAATGAGATTTCTATTGTCGTTTCTTATTCATATTTACTGTCTTGCCTCCGAAGCATAATTTATCTAATGTCTACAATAATCAATAAATTCGGGATATATATGGAGATTTTAATTCTTGTTAAAATTAATTGTTTCTCTTTTTGATCTGTTGCGAATATATATTATTATAATTTAAATATTTTTCTTATAGCACACATATCCCGGGTACGTTCGGGGAGCATCTTGAGGACATTCTGAGGATGTTCGGATGTCCTCTAGATGTCCTCTGGATGTCTTTCGGATGTGTGTGCTGTTACATTGATTACATTGATAATTAAGTAGAAATTTAGTTCTATTTATAATTAAATATAATATATGGTCGTGATAATATTGAATTATTATATTTCGTTATTAATTTCTTTTCTTATATTGCTATAAAATCGAAGAATAAAAAAATGACAAATAAAATTAACTTATTTTCTTTAATCATTATAATAAATTATTATAATATATATATATATATATATATATATATATATATATATATAATAGATTATTATTATAACAGTCGGATTTAATTGTATTTAATGTCAGTAAATATATAAAAAGATAAAGAAATATACTTTGATAACATACACAAAAACAAAAAAGGAATTATTTTATTTAGATGATTAACCTTAAACCTATATACAGGATCAGAGCTGGCGGAAAAGTTTTTAATGGCAGATTCCTGGTATCATTTGGAGACAATTTTTTCTTAGTGAAAATGTTGAGAGAGATCATCATTTTTAGCATGTTCCTAATTTTTATGTATCTTTCTTTTAAGCCTGATATTAAAATTCTATTAAAGCAAACACTATCTAAAATTAACTGAAGAATGTAGTTCTATTAATATTTTATTTCAACAGGGCTTAGTTTCCAAAAAAATCTTTATTTTCAACTGCTTATATTTCGAAAATTATTGGTGTCTCGACATTTTCGCTGAAGAAAAATCATCTCCGAATGATACCAGGAATCTGCCATTAAAAACTTTTTTGCCAGCTCTGGGACACCCTGTATATATGTACATAACTTATACTTAGCGTTTTTATAAACGCAAATTAAAAACATATTTTTGTTTCCTCCTAAAAATGTTATTGTGAATACATGTTAAAAACAACAAACTCGAGACAAATTTAAACAGATTTAAGCTGTGCATGTTTGTCATTTCAACAGAAACATAGATCTGTTCAAGATCATATTTCTTACATTCTTAATTAGAGTCTCTTCTCGCGCGATCTAAAACACACGATTCGCGACAGTAAAGAATATAACATATATCGACAATGGAAGAACGACACTGGATAATGAGACATGTCAGACAGTTAAACGTGCGTGTACGATGCGAGTATTGTAGTATAAAAGAGCAATTGCTTGACAACATTGACATATTAAAGCAACACATATTAACAAACCATAAAAAATACTGGCAAAAAAATATAAGAAGATTCAGACGGAACCCGGATTATCTGGCGGTCGGAGCCTTCTACATAACACAAAATGAAAAATGGAACTGTAACATGTGTACTCAAAAATATCGTTTAAATAGACATGCTTTGATAAAGCTAATGAAACATTTAATAAATCAACATCTGCCGACGTTATACAATCCAGGTCTCTACGAATGGATGACGAACAAATTTCAACGGTATATTACAAACAATGGAAAAATTATAGCACAATGCCTAAGGGTAAATTGTGGCAAAAAAATTTCCGAATCGACACTAAAATTATTCAAACACTTGGTCCTTTACCATCGCCTTGCTTCTCCAAGTACAATAAGATTTTCATCCTATTGCAAAAGAAGATGAACAAGAGCAGAGTAATGGTAAATTTTAACAGTAACTTTGAAAACTGATAAAATAATATTTGTTACCCTTCCTCAATTACTTGCATACATTTTTATAAACAATAAACACGTTAAATTTAAATATTAGAATTTCTGTGTTAAAAATTACAAATATTCGAATCAGTTATATTGCATACACTTGTATTTTAAAAGCTTTATAATAAATGTCTAATTATCAACTTTATTTGGCAAATTTTACACTTACATATGTTATCAAATGTCGATTTATAATTTACATATAATTTGAAAATTTCTATTTTTATTTAAATATTCGGATCTTTTTTTGAATCTAACAAATATTTACTAATGAAAGCTCGAGTTCTCTCGAATAAATAAATTATAAGGTGAAATTTAATAGTAACAATTTGAATCTGTTAATATTAAACAACTCATATAATAAAAAACCGTCATATTCATTAATCTAAATTTTTTTAACAATTAAATTTTTTATGTTAATGTAGGTTAACAAGTCTTCGAATTAACGCCTCAACAACACACACAGAGATTTCGGAAAAAATTATGAGAACATTGCATTATCATGAACTTAGACAATTATTTACTATATTTATAATTAACAGCATCGTCGTTTTAATGAATTAAATCGTATTCAGGGTAATTCATGAAATAAGACAAAACTGACATATCATATACACAGCGTAAATGATCTTATAATTATATCAAATTAAGTTAAACACAAACTTATATTTTATTAAACATTTTTAAAATTATTTCTTAATTGAACATCTATAAACATTAATGGATATCTTATTTATCTAGATAACTGTCATTTTTTTAGTATTTTAATAACATCTTGTATAATCCATAATTATGTTTTCTACAAATAGCTTTTATCTTTTTTATATTCTATATTTTGTAAGATCCATAATTATATATTCAAATATACAAATATATAATATGTTTAGGATGAAATGATATCAAATTATCAAAAACATATATTAAAAGTATATTTTCTAATTAGGCATCGCTATACATTAAAAAATGTTTTTTTATCTAGATAACCATTATTTTTTAATTATTACATATAGTTAATAGAGTTAACATATTTATATTTTATATAATATAGTATATATAATATATAACATATAACATATTTATATAAATATTGTATATAAATATTCATATATACTATATATATATGTATATATATATATATATATATATATATATATATATATATATAATATCTCATATATCTATAATTATATACTAACAGAAATAATTTTAACTAAATTTACTATAATTTATGTGGATTATAAATACAATATCTTATAAAATCTTTAATAATAATACTGAATTGTGGTTTTGTTTGGACGAGCAAATATTGGATAAAAAAATTAATCATGTGTTTATTCACATTAGACGAATTACATGAAAAATTTCGACACTAACAGTTTTAGTCTGTTTTATACTGATGACTAATTGTTTTTTAAAGAATAAAAATGTGTTTAAATAAACAGCAAGAATACCACAATCGGAAGACTGCCTATATCATACTTATAATGGGACCATCATTGCTCACCACATTTGAGAATTATAGATTATGTATTTGACTAGCTAATGCGTGTGACTGAAAATGTATTAATTACGATGTACTAATAATGTACATAATTTTTTTGATAAAAATAAAATTTCAATATGTTCAAATAAATATATGTGTTTTTATGCGATACTATTAATAAAGAGATAAATACATATAATCGATACATTAATTATTATTAATAAAATAATATTTTACATAATCACAGTATTATATTTTCTGCTATATCAAGCAATGGTGTGCTTACATTTATATCATTTGCAATAACAGTATCAGTTCTAATGTTAATGACTTTTTATAATTAAATTTATATTAATATAATTAAATGCACATTAAAGAAATAATTATATAATTCTGATTATTAATAGAATCTCTATTGTTTTAATTATTAATTTCCATCTATATAGTATATCAAATATTTCAAATGCAGTCTCAACTTAGCAGTCGCAATGCAAACTTTAATGTAATAAATTTTAAAAACGATAATTATTTAACTCATTATTACAATGTATATAATAATAGCAGCAATTTAGCTTTATTTATAATAACATCGAAAAATGGAATAACTGTATCGTACACGTACAGTTATATGCTTTATAAATGCGCGAAAAAATTAAAAAATGTATCGATATTTTTATGTAAGTATAGAACTTTTTATTTATTATCTAGTTATTGTTCAGTCATTATTATTGAAAATAAATTTTGTATAAAATTAACATAGAGTTTTAATACAAATATGTAAAATTAGATTATATTATCCCTACTTATAAAATAAAAAATCAACATTTTTTATCTAAATTTTAACAGATAAATTTAGACGCTAATAATACAGAACATATTTATTGTGCGAAAATAAAAGTAGCTGTCATTTTTTTAAAAAACACCAAAGACGCCTTCTTTACAAAAATCAATTATCATTAAACGAATGATAAATTAATGAATAAAATTTCCAAAAGTAAATAAATTTCAAATCAAATTTTATTTGAATTTATTATAATATTTAAAATTTAATAATTCTTTTTGTTACATACGTAAATATTATCATGTAATGTTATATTAAAACTTTAAGAAATCAGAACGGACCGTAAAGTTTATATTGAATAAACTTGTTTATGTTACAAGTTATTGTTTTATTTTATTTACGCTGCTACACTTTGCGCCTAGCTCTATAAACCGCTTTTAGATTTGTATTGTTTCGATTAAAAAAAATCTTAATAATTAAGATTCGAAAAATCAATTATAACTTCAAAAATATTATAAAGAGAAAAAATAAATATAATTATTTCTATCACAAACACACTACTTTAATGTTTACTTAAAACATTTAATATATTTTTTTAATAAAGTTTATTCTGATACATGTACTCAGTTAATTTCATTAGCCTGGTTTGATTTTCTCATCTCTAAATTTTTGTGCATCATGTTGATTTTATTCGAGAAACACAAATAATTTTTTTTTAAATAATTTTATTTTATTTTACTTTCGTTAATCATTTTATTTTAATTAATTTTCATTTATTTGATTATTTAATACCTTATTTTTCGCAAAGACAAAAAGTCACGTATTTAAAAATAAAGCCCCCATACGCATGAAAATTTATGGTAAGTTGGCACTAATGACTAGTACCAATAGACAATGGTCAAGTTCAATTGACCGTTACAGTCGCTGAAGAGTCGAGACCCGAGGTGAAGCATCGCGCGATCCGCGGGAAATCGTCCGTTGTTTTTCGGTGAAGTATTCTTCCTCGGCTTCTTCAGTCGCGTCGTACGATATTCCTGCAGTATTTTCGAAAGACGCGACGATGTGGCTCGAATATCTCGGCTCTGCACGAGTTTCGCGACACGGGACGATTGCCGGTTCGGTCGACATAACCCGTGGTAATTCCGGAGAGATTCGCGATTTTTGCTCGTTTTTCTTCGTCAAATGAAGGATACGCGATTTTCCGAAGGTCGAGGGCTACGCATTGTTACAATAAATTGCGAAAAATACGTGAAGGACGATTCGGGAATAAATTGCATACTGTCTGACATTAGCTCCGACAGCTTCCATGATAGCTTCGAGAATCGCAAGCGGCTCTGAGTCGAGAGGCAAACTTCACAGCGTTACGTCACAAGATGGAGGTCGTTGAGCGCGAAACGCGCGCGAAAGAGTCGGAAGAAGTCGCGAAGTACCATGTAAAATCGTTCAAATCGCGCTCACGCGACAACGAAACGCTTGATCAAACGTTTACAAGTATTGAGATATATTTGAACTCGTGTGGAGCGGAGGAAAAGTGCAGCATCGGAGTATCTTCGCGCTATCGTGTTCGTTCGGTAGTGATATCGGAATTTCGGTGTCGTTAGATCGATCTTGTCTTCGTGTAAATTTCGTCGAGAATTCAAATAAGTACCGAGTTTTTTTTTATACAGTATATACTTTGAGAAAATCGGCAGTGTCGAAAGTTTCGAGAGTGATAAATATATGATATCGCGATTTCGTGAGTGACATATAGTGACAACAGTGTTTTATTGAGAAATGTCAATAAGTGATAAGTGCATTGTTGAAAATCAGTGAAATTATGTGCCAATTGGGATTACTTTTTGGGATTACCAGATTATTGGATTATCGTCGGCATTCAGCGAATGGTCAGTCTTGTTTAAAAGAATTTTTCATTATTTTCTGTAGTTAATATACTTTCTGTCACCCACTGTAGCAATTTTTGCGCAACATTAATTAGTTCAATTATATACCATTTTTTATGAATGTACATATAAAATAAATTAGAATTATTATTGAGAAAAAGACTCTAAAGTACAAATTAAAAATATTGAATATTACAGAATAAATTGCGTTATTAATAGAATTTGTTGCAAAAAATCAAAAAATCAGTTTGAATTTCCCAGTAATTTTTCAAATAATTAAAGAAAATGCTTTGTGAAATGTACAAAACAAGATATTTACATGTACATAATAGATCTATTATAATATACAATAGTATGTTATTAGTAGGAAAGAGATTATTTCATGTGCGTGTGAAATTGACAATAGATACACGCAAGAAAGAAATTTCACAATTTTTTGTGTATTTAACTTTCCACTTAAACTTAGAACATGTATTTATCATTTCTGATTACTCGTAATTACATGTCACTAGTAACTACTTATTCAATCCCATCATATTTTCTAAGAAAACAATACCCATTACTTTACTTCTATTATCTCAAGAATTTTCTTACGTAGAGTCTCTTGCGTAGAATGTTTTTTATGTAGAATTTATATTTTATGAAAAAATATCTAAAATATTTATTAATTCTTTCTTAACGTAAAAATATTAAATAGTTGTGCCTAATTAGTCAGATTTTCAAGAAATCGTTTCTTTATCCAGAAAAATGTACTTAAAATTAATACTATCAGAACAAATTATCATAAGAAAATTGCTTAAAATGTTTCTAAATTAACTATGAAAACTCTTATAATTTATGAAAGGTATAAAATCTTAAAGAAGCATTAATTATTACTCGAGCCAAATCAAACACAATAAATAACAACTTATACATATATATTATTAGTATTAGTAAGACAAAATTAAATTTACATATATCTTTGCGTCATTACATAATAATTTTTTAGTTGGTTCAAAGAAATAATTGCAAACTTTTCATATGCAACAGAATATTATATTAAAATATAAATGCTGAATCTCTACAACAGTTACATGTTCGTTTTATATATATAAATATCTTATGCGTGTAACTTTTGTTGGCTGTACAGAAATCATTCACAAAAAATGGTTATAGTTGAATACTTCAAAAAGATTTTTTTGAATGACGCATTTCTAAATACATCACTTACTTATTCAAGTAATATAATTATTTCGACCTTTATAGAAATATGAAATGCAAGTAAATGCTCTTAGTAAGAGATTACATCTACTGAGAGATTACAATTTCTTATAATTCAGTTGCTTCATACGTATCACCATATTCTCCTATTATTTATTAATAATATATTTATTAATAATATTGCGTGAATAAAAATCCGATGAATTCAGAAATGCGAAATGCATACAAGGAATTTCGAATACTATCTACGATTTCGTGTCAGGATACACGGTCTTTTAAAATTAATCCGCATACTACTGCTCGTCCTTGTCTTTTGCACCATGCTTCAGAATTCGAGTGAACTCCAGATAGTCGAACATCGAGCCTTTAATTGGTGCTTCGCGATACATTTCGTCTACGTCGTCATCCGTGAATCTAAAGATAAAAAGAATTCGTTTTGCATTATACAAAAATCTTAAATATATATTATTAATATCATATTTAGCAGATTCTTAAAAGTATAATTAATAAATATTGAATATAGAAAGAATAATCAACTACAGGCATGTTCCGATATACATTGCTAATATTGAAAAGCTATAGTTTACGTTACGTATGTTATATATTTTCAGTATTAGGGCAGAGTAATATCAGAACATGCCCTTTATAGACAATACATACTGGTCAATTATTACAATTATGATAGTATTATTATATAATTAACAGATATAGTAAAATTGTATATTAGCCAGTTATTACTGGCTAATCATTGCTTGATCTCTCTTCTTTGAACAAAATCTTTGTGCAAAGAAATGAAAAACTTAATTCTTAAATATTTTACTAACTCTGCTATAATAATTCGATAATTTTAAATATATATTTATAAATATATATATTTATAAATATATATATATTTATAAAAAAATATATATTTATAATTTGTGAATTTATCTGAAGTATTGACGTCAAAGTACATATGGTTTTTTATCTACGAACTATTACCTGTCACCCATTGTCGTAAGCAATTCACGAAGACGTTCTTCATTTATATGACCAGTATTTTCTTCATCAAAACAACCGAAAGCATTCTTGATTACATCTTCAGGATCAGTCCCTTGTAATCTCTCTCCAAACAATGTCAAAAACATTGTGAAGTTGATAGGTCCAGGTGCTTCATTCATCATTGCCTCTAAATATTCATCAGTAGGATTCTTACCTATAAAAGTTTAATTTATTAATTAATCTAAAATTAAAATAAATCTAAAATTAATTAATTAAATTAATTTTTTTTCAAATTCCACATTTTATTTCGACTTCAAAAAAAAAGTAGGGCATTATTTTTGTGTAAATAAGTCGTAAAAATGTGTCATTGAATTTTCTGTGTTTGCTTACCCAGGGAGGCAAGCATGTCGTGCAAATCTTCCTTGTCAATAAATCCGTCGTGATTCTGATCGATCATGTTAAAAGCCTCTTTGAATTCTGCGATCTGTGCCTGGTCGAACATCGCGAAAACATTTGATGTTGCACGTTGAGCACGTTTCTTTGTAGTAGCACGACGTCCGGCAGTTTTACGGGAAGACATTTTGCACCTACAGAAACAAGAATTAAATTTAATTATGTTTCTGAATAATCTCATATTAAATCTGACAAATTAAAAAAGTCTTAATTAATGGCATTTATGAACATTTTCTATTTCTGCAAATTTATTCATAAAATGTTATAAAATTGATCTTATATGAATATATATTGAATATTAAATAATCTAGTAAAATCTAAATTTCTAGTAAAATTATTTTTTTCATAAATTTTGAATTTTATTTCTTTTTTTTTTTAGAATTTAAAATAATCGACAATTTATTGTCTATATCTGAGACATTGTGTTTTAAAATTAAACCAATTTTTCTAATAAATCATACATTTGAAGAAACAATACTTGAAGCGCATACTTTATTCGCAGAGCAGATATTTCGTAGAAATAGATTGTTTGTTTGAAAAATAAACTGATTTTTTTCATCCCATAAATTTAGAATTTTAGGGAAACAAAGACGCGTTCTTTTCAAACAAACATCACGACGAGACAGAGAACTCCCAAGTTGCCATTAGCGTTTATTTTCGGCTAATCAATTCAGGATATCCAAGTGACTGAAATTGGAGTAAAAATAAGACTTGGACGGAAACGAGACTAAGGGTTCATCACTCTCTTTGTATATTCAAATGCCCTCTGCTTTATATACAATTTATTCCACCACTACCTATAGCTTTTATCAGCCAAATTTCTTATTCATTTTCGATAAATATATATGTATTTTAAAAATATATCTACTTTAAAAGTTTAAGAAAATTGAATAAAAAAATGTTCAAAGTATATGTATATAATATACTTTTTTAATACTAATTTTTAAAACATCTTTTTCTCATATAATATTTTTTACTCATAAAATATTTATTATTACGTACTTTGTACACTTTAGGAATATTTCGTACATTTCCGTTTTCTATATTTAATATGTATAAAATATATATGCATATAATTTGAGAAAAATAAATGGAATTTTCCTTAAAAGGAAATACACTCGATAGGTTGCGAATTCTGCAGTAATTTTTATGTACTCGCGCTTACTCATCTCAATTCGTCCTACTTTCCCCTCGTGTCTCTTTCAGTGCTGTCAAAATCAGTTTAATAGTACGAAAATTTTAGTATATTACAAATTAAATTGCGATAAATTTATTTGAATACTTATAATAAATTTATTGTGAACACAATAAATTTATTGAGTTAGTGCTAGTCTATTTTTAGTGTACTAAAATTAAAACCATTGTTTCGATTCTGACTACACCATGATGCCTTTTGCATCTTTCGCTATCTACGGCACTGCGCACGCCACGACACTTGCATATTTCTTCCAGACTCGTATATGTAAATATACATAACCTAACCAAGAAATATCCTGTTTACGTTCTATCATTTTTCATTAGGAATAGCAATCTTTTTTGCTTTAATTAGTCACGACTAAAATTGTGTAAACTGTAACTGAATGATAATGGCCGCTCTTTCAAGAGTAAAATGTGCTGTCAAATCGTCGAGGTTTCACATGCTGGAACTGTGTTCAGGGAAAAATACGAAGATTTTGCTCGATAGCCCGATTATTCGCCCGATTTAAGGAGATAGGCCGAAGCATACTCACTCGGTGAACAATAAATAGAGACTCGGAAAACGTCTAAAAATTGGAAACTAGAACGGACCGAAGCTTCACGATGAACACTGAGTCACATTCGCGTCACTCTATGGTTATTCACCACACCCGATCAACTAACACCATCTACTGGAAGATGGTGCTGCTGCTGGTCAAATGGGTATACGAGAATCGCGAAGTTTGTAAATGGAGAAAATATCAGGCCATTGCCAATAGTCGATCAGAATCAGAATTGCGCTCTGAATGACAACACATTAATTTATATATTACAAGCAAATAATAATGAGATTTATAATATACATTTTTTTGTGAAAATTGCTATATTTTAATAAATTTTGAACACACAGAATTTTAATTGAAATTTTTCGAATTAAAAGCAGTATCGAGTATATATTAAAAAATTAATATGAAAGAAAATAGGCAAGATATTAATAATTAGAAACAATATAATATTTATAAGCTGTTGAAACATAATATTTACATATAGCAATAGTTTACATATGTAAATGTAAAGCATATTTAGCTGTTAAAAGTTTTTTGACTTATAATTACAGTCCTGAACTCACTTCCATACATGGATTAATGTAACTTGTACTGACTTGCAACCATATAAGGATATAAAAGAGACTAATAATATACTTATCGTTTCGTAATCTTTTATAATCTCGATCTTGTTAATTTCCAATCACTAAAAACTGAAAAAAGTATTTTTAAATTAACTATTTTAAAAATTCAAAAATTTATTTATATGCAATTTTTATGACAATAAAGAAAATAACTATTTTAGTCGCAAAAAATAAAATGTTTTTATTATATTTATCAAATCAATAATCTCGCAAATATTTAATATATATATTTTATTATAATATTTGTCAGAAAATTTAAATGATTATAATAACTCTATAACTTGAGTTTCTTCTCTTTATCTACGATGCAAATTGTGCACTCTTGAACGCAGTTACTAAAATAATGAGTGCTGAAGTTATTATTAACTGTAATAGTACATTGTTATTTATCAGATTATGTAAATATAAATCATCTTACCTAAATACTTACCTAAAAAATGTTTAAATTAAATATACTTTACATTTGTATCTAAACTTTTACGATATACATTGTATATTGTTTTTTCAACAGCCTATAAAATTTAAATTATTTCTGAAATTATTTTTTGAAATTATTTTACCTTGCCGATAATTATTTTGAAGTATATTTATATAATCTTTTAGAATACATGAAATCTATTATTTATTGAACTGCATCATATATAAATATTAAAAAATTATTATTAATCAATTTTAAATTAATATCAGTAACAGACAATTTATCTTAATTTTTTGCTGAAAAAGTAGAGCGAAATAAAGTATAACGAAATGTTCAAGTACAACAAGAGCACTGTTTTCTTTATTTACGTTACGACCGTAAACTTATACTACAACGTATCACTTAAAGTCTACGTATAATATAATAAATCTAAATGATCAATACACCGTATATACAGAATCGTACACACATATAGTTGATCCTCGGAGAATATAATTAATTAATTAATTAATTAATCTCCTTGAAAGAACGAACGTCGTCAGCATACAATCCGCTTTAAAATCTTTTTACGCTCGTCCTTTTATACATTCTCTCGCGAAAATTATTTACATGAATTATTGCATCCTCGATGGGCGATAATATATAAATAACGATAACAAACTCTTCGGTATTTTCTGTACATAAAATCCCGGGAAAAAATGTTTTATATATAATTATATTATTATACATAATTATATGTGAAATATGTCCATTTTTATACATAATTAAATTAGTGTACTAAAATTCTCTCTATATAAATTTATATATAAATTATAAGGGTTCATATATAATCATGTCAAATTATATATGAAACATTATACATATGTATATATATAAAGAAATATTTATTATATATATAAATTTATATAAATTTATATAATTATATATAAAAAGCACTTTTATCTAATTATGTATGGACATATTTCATATATAATTTTATATATAATTTTGCGATTATATGCATAATTTTATATTATTATATATAAAAAATTTTTTCCCGGGGTATCGTCTTGCGAACGGCGAAAATTGCGCGCGATTCTCGATGAAGACAAAGAGGGCCGATGGAATTTCGAACTATCGCACAGATACGCCGTTGATAGTTATTCCGTTTCTGTTAGGAACCGGTTCAGCCTCGTAATGTCCAGATCTGCCGTACGTTCTTCTCGGCTGTCCGTTGTACCTGTTGCAAACATATTAATTTATCAATTAAAATCATATAAATTCTATTTATCCTCTCTTTTAAATTAAATTATTTTAAATTATATAAAAAATTTTTTTTAATCTATTTTTACGGTACATAATTACGCATAATTTTATACTAGCAGTTAATTTAATAAAATTGTTATTCCAATATAAATTTTATAAAATTCCAATCACTCTAATTGATATTATATAAGATATTATATCTTATAGTTACATTATTCATGGCTCTATAGTAAATTCTTTAAATATTCGCAAATTTACCTATATGCACTACCACTTAAACTGTATGGATTATCATAGAGACCATCTTCGGGGACATTTTCATACATAGTATTAGGCGTGCCGTCGTTCAATGTTGCGTAAGACATAACGGCAGCATTTTGATCCTCCTTTCTTTCCGCTGCCTGAACATTCTCGGTATTTTTCACCGGCGTAGCTTTTCGCCTATGTATATGAATATATCGGTGCGTTAATACATTTTCAAATTATTTTTGAGATCTATTTTGAAGAACAATATATTATACTTACAGCCTAAGGTAGACTAGTCCGAGAATAATTAATATAAATATAATCACGCCAGCTCCGATACCGACGCTCGTCCCAACACCTTGAGGCTCTGCCACTTCGTTCGCAGCCACTGCAATATGAATAATTTTTTTATATTAAGTATTTTGAATGTTTCTCAATCTCATAAACAAATTTATTTTCCCGAGACATTAAAATTAACAGTTTGCGATTTATTTCGAGTTGCTTACTACTCTTGGTACTTGATGAAATAATTTTTTAATATTTTGAAGAAACTATATATACATACATACATATATATATATATATATATATATATATATATATAGTTTCTTCAAAAATCTAGAATACCTAATATATTTTATATTTAATTATATTTAATAATACCTAATATATTTAAAATGTTTGAAATATCTTAAATAATTAAATATAAAATATATTAGGTATTCCAAAAGATATCTTACATTCGCATTTTGGTTCCTCGCCGTTCCAAAATCCTGTGTCCATACACTTTCTCAGGAATATGCCGACTCTTTCATACTGCGGTAAACAGTGATACTCCGCGGCTCCTCCGTAAGTCGTCGATCCATTCACTATTATCACTCGACCGTTCTCTATCGATCCCGGATGCTTGCAGTCTACAGCTGAAAAATATCGCGAATGAATCTTAAGCTCTTTTAATTTGTTCAAGAAGAAGAGTACTTATTACACACAGATTAATTTGAAAATATGAATATCCTTGAAAATATTTTTGCAGAATGTAATTTCCTTAAACGTATAATAAAAAAGAAAATTTTAGAAAAAAATGATTACGAAAATATATGGCAATATCGTTGAAAATATATAGTACCTCAAAGATAAATTAGAGAGATTTCTTACGCTAAAAATAAAAAAGTAATATTACTGATGGATAAATTCCTTACAGAAACAAGCGGGCGTTGTGCCGCTCCAAGATCCATTTTGTAAACAAATCCTAGTTTCATTTCCTTCCATGTAAAATCCACGTGGGCAGCTATAATGAGCCACTCCACCTACACTGTGAGTTGATACTTGCGTCGATAGTACACCGGTTTTCTCAGGATCTTTGCATCGAATTTCTGTAAATGTAGACTCTAGTTAATCTCGCTGCAATTTAATCCCATTCGGTTGCCATTTTAATTTTGCTAAATATACATAATATAATATAATAATATAATATAATATAATATAATATAATATAATACAATATAATACAATATAATATAATATAATATAATTATAATTAATGCATTTTTAAATAAAATAATTAAACTAAAAATTGTTTTCTTTACTTTTGACATTAATGACAGTTCGGCTATTCAAGGTTTAATAAAGAATTAAATATCTCTTCGAGATTACCTCGACAGACAGGAGTATCGCTGCTCCAGGTACCGTTTTCAAGGCACAATCTTCTGGCAAAGCCATCTAACTCGAAATTACCGTCGCATTCGTAAAGTGCAGCTGCACCATAGTACGTTGCATTCGACGTCAACGTGTAATGTCCGTGTTGAATGTGTTCGGGTTTACCACAGTCAACATCTGTTAGAAGAATGCTTGTATAATAAATATCACATTTGACATTTTATTTCTAATTTATTTATAGCTTTAAAAATCGTGAATAATATTTTACACAATATCCAACAATTTTTAGCTAAAAAAAAATTTATTAGTTATTAAAGGAGAGGATCCTTTGAATGGGTCGTTAACCGTTATTTATCCTACATAAACTAACATGTGTATACATAATTGATTGATCCGATAGAATGCAATTTCCGATGAGTTAGAGTGTCTAGATATGTATACTTACAGACGCATTGCGGTACTTCGCCGCTCCACTTTCCATTCTCCTCGCAGGTAGACAGAGGTTCTCCGACCACTTTGTATCCTCTCTCGCACCTATACTTTGCTAAGGCCCCGATCTTATATGAAGTCGCACCCGTGTTTGAATTTTCCGCGGTTCCTGTGCGAATCAGTGTCCTTCCGTACATTCGATCGTTTCCGGTCACCGAAAGAATTCCGTGTTCCGCTAGTACAGGCTCCGTACAACGAATCTCTGAGATGAGAAACATAATAAATTTTCATGAAATCTGAGCGCATATAAATATTGGATTCTCGTAAAACTCGCGGCCAAGTTTTTGTAATATATCGGGAAAGTCGATACACAAATGTCAGAGTGTCTAGCAGTCAGGGAAATCTGGAAAACCGGGCATTGTCAAGGAATTTTATAAATTTGGAATTGTCAGGGAAAAAGTCAGGAAATTTTACTATATTTATCTGGATTTTTTCACATTATTCTACATTTGTCTCAATAATTTGAAATTTTTTAGTAAATAAATATAAACTTTTTCTTGACTCCCAGCACGCTAATTTTCTGTGTTATTAAAAATTGATTCATCTACAGTGAATAAAAAAAGTGATTATTTAAATAATTTATAGTGATATGTTTGTTTTGATAATCTTACATAATGCAGATTGTATAATTGATTTAAATTTTTGTTTTAACTTCGGAACCTTTTCATTGTTGACAAAAATAAAATATCTCAAGAATTTCATGATTTAACATTTAATTGGTTTATTATATATATAAATGCAAATTATATATTTGGAAAAAATAATACTAAAAAGTCAGGGAAATAATTAATTTCTGGTCTTGGAAAATCTGAAAAAGTCAGAGGATTTTTTTCATTGAGTCTGCTGGACACCATCGTGATCGTGTCTTTTATGAACGTGTTTTATATAGAAGAGAAATATGAATAGATTTTCAGCTATAATATCGCGCAACTCTTTGAATTTCACTTAATCTCACTTTAATGATACTTTATGATACGTTCATACCTTCGCATTTCGGAGTAGCGTCACTCCATTGACCGTTGTCCAGGCAATATCTTCTTGAAACTCCATTTAATCTGTAATTCCTCGTGCAACTGTATGTAATTTCACTGCCCAGATGAGTCGTTCCGTTCGCATAATCCACAGCACCATTCAAAACCGGAAGAACCTTGCCGCAATCGATATCTGTGATATAATAATTATTCTAATCAGTATAATCTTAGGAGCGATCAGAACACAATTAAAAAATATATGCATATAAGGAGAAAACACATTCTATTTCTATATTATAAAAGAAATTATAATTCTACATAGAATTACAAAAAAACATACATAATTTTTACAATACATATTTTTAAAAATTTTATCATACTTCAGATATGGATTTCCTCTTGTATTATCTATATAGCTATATGTAATTCAAAACCCATTTTAAAAATGAATTTTTTAATGCGGAAAACAATAGCAATTTGTTTGCAGTTGTTTGTAGTAACAATAACTTCGTTTGTTCATCAGTTTTATCAGTTAAAAAATGTAAAAAATTAAAAGGATGACTAGCACCCGACTTTAAGATTTTTTAAATCCTCTTGCGCAATCTTTTTTAGAATCGTTTGTAATTGTTTTTAGCATTCGCAATAGAAATTTATATCGATGAAAAGTATTTAAAAAATCTTTAAAATTGACGAAAATCACTTTTGACAATTTCTTTAAACTATTGTAATTTTTAAACCGTGCAACTACAAACGAAACGAAAATCACTATACAAACGATTCTAAAAAAGACTACGTATTCGGATTTGAGTTATGATAAAGTTGGATGTTGATCATAATTTTAATTTTTTTGATTTTTATGACTACACGAACGAAATACTATTATTTTTTGTATTAAAAAATTAATTTTTTAAAGTCAGGTATACATTCACATAACTGAAAACGCGACATTTTTAAGTGCGAATAAGTCTTAACCGGAGATAGATCGATATCGATCTTAAAGCGAAAAATTTTAAAAGTGACCAGCTTTAAGATATTTCAAATTTGCTTGCATAATCTTTTTTAGAATCATTTGTAATTGTTTTTAGCATTTGCAATCAATATTATTATTAATAGAAAAAGCATATTTTTCTAAACATTTTCTTGAATGCTAATAAGCTGCTCTCAATTATAGGCTCTCATTTAGGATCTCATTTAAGACCAAGGCCTTTAATAGCAAAGACGACCTTGATTCTAAATCATACTACTTTCATAATGTAACGCGATTATGTCACTCGAGTTGTTTTGATCCGGGAACAAATTTTGTATAAATAATTGTATAATTATACATATATATCGTAAAATTATATGTGAAATTTGTCCATTTTTATACATAATTATATAAATTTATAAGGGTAATTATATATAAATAATAAAGGTTCATATATAATCATGTCAAATCATGTCATATATAATCATGTCAATATATGTATACATATACATATATATATATATATATATATATATATATATATATATATAAATTTATATATATATAATTATATATTATATATAAAAAATACTTTTACCTAATTATGTATAGACATATTTCATATATAATTTTGCAACTATATGTATAATTTTATATATTTCTATATAATTTTGATATATAAAAATTTTTGTCCCGGGGATGGAAAATAAGTACAAGAGAGATTGACTTACACTCGCAACTCGGAACTTCTTCCGTCCATTCTCCATCTTTGCCGCATGAATGCTTGGCCTCACCGTGAAGTAAATAACCCAAGTCGCAGTGATATTCGATAACACTATGAACACTATGATTAAGATCATAGGCCACCACGTATCCTCCTCTCGGTACTTCCGGTTCCTCGCACGTAATTACTATATAAAAAATATATATATATATTCATAAGTATACAGAATAAATTAAACATCATACAAAGAAATTTTTTTAATGAAAAAAAGACAGTTAATATTTTTTATTCTTTTGAAATTATACTTTTCAAATATAAAAAAAAAGATTTTTTCTTTTCTATTAAAGTTTATTATTGCGTGAAACTTTTCATAAATATAATTTTAATCTTTTCGAGAGAAACTAATTTTTGTTAAATAATTCTTACATTCGCACGATGGCGCATCCTGACTCCACTTGCCCTCTTTGGTGCATTCTTGTTTTCCTTCGCCTATCAACCAGTAATCCTGTCGACACGTGTAGACGATTAAACTGTTCACTGTAGTCGTGCCGTTAGTTAAGACGACTGTTCCGAACTCAATCTGAGCCGGAGCCCCGCAATCGACAAATCGGCACTGCGGCGTCTTGCCGGACCATTCGCCCCCGATATTGCATGTGAGAACCTTAATTATCAGATCAGACATATAAAATATCTCTTATCTTATTTGCAAATATGTATTTATATATGTTAAATTTTATATATGTATTTTTAATTTTTTTTCATTCATATATATACATATATACATATACAATATATACATTTATTAAATAATTAATTTAATAAATAGTTAATATATAATTTAATATATATTTAATATATATAAGTAGATTAAATTATATATTAACTATATAATATATATTAAATATATATTAAATAATTAATTTAATATAAAAAATAGGAAAATAGGAAATAGGAAAAAATTTCGTAAACCATAATTTTTAGCATAACTAATTAAAAGACGAAAGCTTACATTATCACCAAACAAAATAAATCCATTTTGGCAGGAGTAAGTAGCAATAGAGCCCACTCTTTTTCCGTTAGTTGTCACAACGCCGCCATTCACTTCCGGTGGCTCGGGACACCAGTCAACTGTAAAAGTAATTAGTCGTGTAATCGCAGACGGAATGACAAGGTGGAAAGTATACTAAAGCGCAACTCTTTATTTACACGCTAACATGAAATTAATAATGTCTAATTAGCAATAATACATGGGATTTTATAATTATAATTAATTAGATATAGTATCCACACATTGTATGCAGAAAACAAATGACAAGAAGTTGATATTGGTCTATTAATGATCTTATTTATAATAAAATTTATTTATGAAAATGTGTACCTTATTTTTCAAAATTTATTAATATATTTAATTTAAAAATATTTCTCTGTGAGTGTATACAATATTTAATTTTTTATGCATTTAAATGCAATTTTGCAGTGGCTAAATATCTAATTCGCAAATATCTTTTTCAAAACGTGTAAGAAAAAATTTGGAATAAGTATAGTTATATATAAATGTGAAAAGCATACTCTATACTTACATAGACATTGGGGCTGGTGTCCGCTCCAGATACCACCGTCTCCGCATCTTCGTCTTGTGTCACCCACTAGCGTGTAATTTTCTTTACACGTGTACTCCGCGAGAGCACCGTGCGTGGTTCTGTCCTTGAGTAAAGTGACAGCACCGTTCTCCAAATCCGGTAGAACGCCGCAGTCGACAACTGAAAATATTTAAAAGATGACGAAGGTCGTTCGTGATGAATGTGGCTCATACATTTACGCCGTATGTTTAGCATTAAATATAATTGTGCGATTCTTATATACGGATAACGTAATACAAAAGACTTCTTTCTGAAACATTCTTTAAACACCTACGTGAAGAGAATTAACCTCTTTAAATATTCGAAAAAAAATAAATTTTAATGTCATTTTACACATTAATCTGTTTTTTAATTTTTATTCACACACATATCTAATAAAATAATCATTTAAAAAATTCAGAAAGGTAGAAATTTAAAAAATAACTTTACACTAACTCTTAATTTTTTTTTAAATAATTTTCTATTATTAATCCTCTTTGAAGAAGTTAATTTCACGTATAGATTCTTTCAACATCTTTTAAAATCTTATGTTGTTTGTGAGAAAATTAAAAAAAATTATTATATAATTAAATCGACAAATATAATGATAATTTAATCCAATCTTGATATTATACAAAATGTATCAAAGATTGAATTATTATATTTAATTATATGACTCTGTCTTTCTGTAACTCTTCATCTCTAGTGATAAGGGCACTGAAAAAAAATTTGTTAACTTAACTAAACCTTTCAATTTATATATAAATATTATTTTGTTAATTGAACATATAAAAATATTTAAATTAAATGTAACATATTAAATCTAACAAAACGCATATTTGACTTAAATACTAATATATGTTCAATTAACAAAATAGTAATTTAGTTGAAAGGTTTAGTCAAGTTAACAAATTTTTTTTTCAGTGGGTAATCGATGAATGAGAGAAAGAAAGAGGGAAAGAGAGAGAAAATTTAAAGTTAAAAGACAGAACAAGGAGCGATCATATTTATCACGTGACGTTATCTAAGAAGGGGAATGACGGGCATTGACCAGGGCGCGCCTTTAAAGTCTCATACTCACATTTACACGTGGGCACGTCGCCGCTCCAAAAACCGCTCGGTCCGCATATTCTGGACTTCGATCCAACCAACATATAACCGTCCGGGCAAACATATTCTATCGTGGAGCCTATCGTTCTCTTGGATCCCACAATCGTAGTATTCTCCGATTTTTCGGGACTGCCACAGATCGGCGGTCCTGCAAAAAAAAAACGAATAAAATAAAATGGTATATGTTTTTAAAAACATGGTATTTTTATGAAATATTTTTGTGCGCAGCTTCGTTTTTTTTCAACAACGGTAAGCGAAAATTTTTTTTTCGTGAGAACCGGATTTGCCTCTGTTCACATAAACAAAATTGCTGTCCACACTTACTGCTCTGGCAGATCCAGTGTAGATAATCGAGGTTGCAACCGACATCATTCCAGAGCCAGCCGCGACCTCCGTCCAGCACGACACAATTTTGTTCGCCGTTGTAATTATTCGGCTGGTCTTTGCCCCAGGATGGCTTCTGCACAATCTCGCCTGTAATAATGATCATTTTGTGTTAATATATTCTAACCCGAGATACACTCTATTTTTTAGCCTTCTTATTTTAATGATAATTAAAAATATAATTATATTATATATAATATATAATATGATATAATACATATACATATATATATATTATATATATATATATATATATATATATATATATTATGTATAATATTAATACAAAGAAGTTAAAAATTGATATAAGATGACAACATTTTTGCAATGAAATTATTTACATTTTTATATAAAGCAATTTTGAATTTTATTATTTATCTAATTATATTTAATTAATACTATTGATTACTTTATGGTGTTAATGACGGTTGACTTTGTAAGTAAAAGACTATTTATTAATTGATGCACGAACTGCACCTTAGAAGATGTAACTTCCTGTGCGATTTCGACATGGCAAACTTTCACGTTCTATTTATCGTCAGACGATGCTTCGGCTGCAAGCCTGTAACGATTCTACCTTGCGATACAATTTGTTCTGTTGATTATACGATACTTGATTGATTCATCATTACGGAACGAGATCGTCGTCCTTTCGAAGCTAAAAGCCGGAATACGAATTTGCAAAATCGCCCTTCCGAAATAACACGATGTCGCGTAATCATTCTGTAATTGCTAGATAATCGCCGGACAATGAATCGACAATCGGATTACCGAATCTCACCTCGGATTACCCAATTCCGCCCTCTCGGCCCGATTCTCACGGGTAATAGTTAATAATGGGAATAACTCGCCGAAACTTTGCCAACTTACCGTCAACCCATCGCCACGTTCGAGCCGTGATCTGCGGTTCCTTCTGGGCTCCGATCCAGACCAGCTGGGTCTTCAATTTATCCTTTCGCCTTTCTAAATTATTCAGGATAAATATAGATGATACGCCCTGTGGATATTATGAATATCTTTCATTAAATGCTCTTTCGTCTGCAAGAACATTTTTTAAAGATTTTTCTTTCTTTCTCTCTTTTAATTTTAATATGAATAAACTGTATATTCATTTTTAAATACAATTTATAGCAACAATCTCTCTATAATATATATTAATATGTAATATATATCATTAATACAATATAATATATATGCATGTTATTTTTTTATAAGTTTTAAATATTAAAAATATTTTTTTATTAAAATATCTTCATTAATTTTATTTATAATAAAATTTTTATTTTTTCTATAATTTTTAGATCATCCTATAAATATATCTACATACATATAATCGTATTTAAAAATTATTTGACACATATATGTAAGATTAATATACAATATTTTTAGAAAAGAAAATTTTAAACATAGAAATAAATAATAATAACCTGAAAACCATGAACGAGATCACCTCCGCGGTTCTTGCAATAATTTCTCGCCTCTTGGAAAGAACCACCCTTCTTTACTATGAATTCATAACACGTGGAATTGAAGGCGGTTAAGTCGGCTTCAGCGGGCGTACCGGCATGTGCACACCTATCTATCGAGAATTCTGCAAACATTTATAAATTTTGTTTAGCGTTTCTTTCATCGAACATGTGATTATTCTAACATGATCAGAATTATACACTTCCAATCACACATCTTATTAGGAAATATTTACTGCGCCTATTTTTTCGATTATTTTTTTCTTAACTTTCACGCTCTTCATTATTTATTTATTTAATAAAATATTCATGTTGGCGAGTTACTTTTTCTATTAAAAGACAAAGTAAATTCAAGCTTTTTATGGAAGCTTTAAAAACTTACCATCCGTGGCAAAAACTTCCACCTCGCATAGGCTTAAACTACCCTCGACACCAACAAGTTGTAGAAAAACGTATTGGCCCACTAGAGCTCTGGCACAAACGAAGGTTTTCGTGATACCCTCCTCTGTGAATTTGATTCGGTTTTAATTAATTCGCTTTAAATTTTTAAGAAACATTCAGAACTTCAAATATATATCGTGGAATTATTTAAAATATATAAATTTTTAAGATAATTAATGAACATCTTTTTTTAAATATTTTTAAAACATTTGATATATAGAAAAAATTTTACAGTGCACCTTTTTGTTTCTTTGATTATTGATGCATTTGTACAAAATATTTAAATAATTATTACAGTACTCCTTTCTTAAATATAATACATATAAGTACATATAATATTGAATAAAAATATAATTTCTTTTATATGTTAGTACATATTTTACGATTATAAAAATTATATTGTAATTTTTACAATATTTTTTTTCGTCATAGAATAATTATAAGTATTTTTCTACAGTTATAATAAATAAATAAGTTGTTAAAATGACAGATCTAGTATCTTTCGAAAATTTTACAGTATTTAATGCAGAATATGTCTTTTACAATATAAAGAAGTACAATAACAAAAAGTGCGAGAATGTTCTGAATGTTTTTCCTATTAATTGTCTATAGCTATCTTGAAACACTTACCAATAGTACCGGGAAACCAGGCGCACAAAGGATTGCGTTGCAATTCAGCACTGCTGTTACCCACTCTTATCTCAATATCCTGAAGAGGTTGATGACCTACGGAACAATCGATAAGTCATTCTTCCGGCTAGTAGTATTTATAGTCAGGTCTTAAAATGAACTTACAGTTGTGTGGGGATAGCTTAAGATAGCTTTGGAAAGATAAAAAAAATTATCTTATACATACATATATTAAATCATCTTTTTTCTAATTTACTTTAAAATTAGACACATTTAGTCTTCTCTTTCGAATAAAAATGTTTAATAAAATAATGTTTTTTTTTTTCAAAATATCAAGAGACTCATTAAAATATATTATTCATAATTTAAGAATTTAAGATTTATAAAATAATTGCGAGAGTCATGACATGTCAAGATATCCTTTTAAGACCTGAATATGAAATTATTATGCGGAAGTTGTTTACCACAACAGCCTCGCGTCGTCACCCGGACAACCTTGACGGAATACGGCTTGAGAAGGTCGACCCTCCACCAGGGACTGGGCTCACTTTGAGTTTCCGTGCATCTTTTCCCGTCATGTTCCGTACTGAAGTCACCGTCATTACCGTGATTTGCGTTTCCGCCCCTTACGGTTGTCGATTGATTTGCCGGTTTGCGAAAATCCACATTTGTACCTGTCACATTATTTATTATTTAACCTATTACACTTTTCTCATAAAAAATTTAATTAAAAATTACAAATTTAATTAAAATTTTTTTTTATTATAATTCCTCTTTAATAAAATTGTACAAACCAAACTTCAAAATATCAATTTTTAGCTGATTTTTATTTAATCAATTTATTATTATTTCGTGATCGCACTATAACTTATTTAGTGTTTAAATAATCGCGCTTTAGTCGCAATCGTTAATTGGCGGAAATGGTGATTAAATAGCAAAACGCTCATTAACGGCAGTATATGTGTTTGATAATTATTTATTATTATCCCTGAGATGATAGTCGTCTCTCAGTGATAATGATAAATAATTTTCAAACATTGACAACAGCTGCCACCAGTTTGTCGTTATAGTTCCGTATTATGTATCGATGTATATTTTTCGCGATACATGTTTTATATCTCTAGACATGATTTTCTGGATAATTCACAACATCGTGCCGCCATTATTTTACGGAAATGGTGCGGATCGTTCCGCTATCGTCAAACAATGACAATTATATTTTCTTGTATAGTCGGATGTTTTGCGTACTATGGGGAAAGTTATGGAAAGAAAATTTTTTTACGGTAATCGCGTAATAATTCAATGATTTGAAAAAATCGATTGTTGCGAATCCGATATTATTTGTAGAATAACGCGGCGAGATTAATTTATAATAAGAATGTAATATAGAAATTTCATACATTGAACGCGAGCGCTTTCAAGAGATGACCTATAAATGTCATTTTTTTTCCATTTAGAAATCTCGAGCAATTGGTTTACAATTTTTATGTCACGATAATATGACTCGCAAAATTATTTAACGATTTTTATAATTAAGTATTTTTTTACACATATGGCTTCCAGTTATGAAATTTTGGCAAACTAAAAATTGAAATCAAATTTCTAAAATTATTTATTTTTAATTATATATGATGCACAAAAATTACATTATTATAATGCTGCTTATATTCTATATTATTTGCCATAGTTGAAAGAATTGATTATAATTTTGGAACACCCTATATAAAGCGAGGGAAAGTGGCTTGATTAAAATTTTAAGACTGGCAGTTTGATGGTCTCTCTGACGAAAATGTGACTCTCATTCGACGATCCCTGTCGCGTTCACCTCTTCCAGTCACATCACGAAAACAAACTTCATTTCGTGATGGAGAAAGTTGATTGTTATAGCCGAGACAGACGGAAAACGAACGCGAATGCACTGAACGAATTATTAGGATGCGTAATTAGAATAATTAGGGCGCACATTGTAAATTATGGGCATCAAGAATTAATCAGCCTTATCGAAATGTACAACGGTAATTGCCGTATGATAATGCGGAACGTCACTTTGTACAATACGGTATATCGTTATTATTAGCGATTTAAGGAAAGACCTCGAGAGAATGAATACTCACCGCAAAACGGTAGATCACCCTGCCATTTTCCTCGGGCATTGCACGTCAAACTACCGGTTCTGAAAAAAAGTAATAGTCATTAGAATAAGTTGAAACCAGGATTGGGTAATAACTAGTTAATTAATCAAAAGTTAAAAAAATTAAAAAGTTAATAACTTTTAACTTAGCTTTAGTTAATTTAAAATGTATTAATTTTTAACTTCAACTAGTTATTTTTGACCTTAAACTTATTAACTTTTTTCCTAACAATAAGTTAAATTTTTTATCTGAATACCATTATTGTTTTTTTTAATAAGTTATAAATGTATTATTTTTAAATTAAAGTATTATTAATTTTTATGTTCATTTGTCATCAATTGTAATTACCAAAAAATATATTTCTGTATAAAAATCAAAATTATTTCTTTGTTATTTGTTATTATAAATTTTAAAAGAACTAACAAACAAAATTTAATATAAATAATGTTTTTAAAAATTAACTTTTGATTTAATTTCAGTTAATTTAATTTTAACTTTAATGGAGTTAATTTTTTGTTCATGCAATAACTTTTAACTTAACTAAATTAATTTTATAAGCAACTTACTTTAACTTAACTTAATTCAAAAAAATCATTAACTTATACAACCCTGGCTGAAACAGTTACCGAATATGTATTATCAGAAACGATAATATGACCGCGGACGTCACTTTCTCGCGACGTTACGCAAGTGATAACAGGTGTATAGATTTCATTACGCGTGTTATGCATGAAAAATCTTTTGCCGGATCGTTGGAGCAAAAAATATTACCTATAACTTTCTGCGTACAACCGGTATAATTATGCACCGCGAGAAAGATAGTAGAAGAAGGATAGTGTGGGCAATGCAGTATTTATATATTTTTAATCTTTCAAGGGACTTAAAATAAAACTCTTATTTATATAAAAATAATTATGAAAAGTTTTAAATTTTGCAGTAGATTTTCTAAGAATTAATATACGCTTACGCGATTTTACATAGGAACAAATTTTGATGGCGTTATAATTATATACATGCTCATGCTTATGTATAATTACGTTCGACATAATCGAGAAGAAACGTTCAATTTAATTTAATCCTGACAAAACTAAATTTAAGTGAAATTATAATGAGTTTAATACGAGTCTTAAAATTCTTTGAAGGCAAAAAAGGAATTTAAGATATATATACATATATCATGAACTTAAATCTATAGGAAGTGGTTAGGAACGAGATTCTCTTGTTTTTCTTAAGCTTTAACTTTTTTTCAATAAAATCCAGCACATATATCAACCGTTTGAAAACAGAGAAAGTCAGTGGTGTACCGCATTATCGACAATCATTATTTTCGATGAGAAGCCTGCATTCCGCTCGTCGTTTCACGCGTCTAGAAGAAAATATACTTGATCGCACGGAACACGATCGCCAATTTCCGGTCGCGTGCTCCTTACCGCAGGAAATTAATTTTCTCTCGCGTTAGTTTCGCGACAAAAAGTGGATGTTTAGCTATGTGAACTTATTGCCACACGACTTTTAAAAAATTTATTTTTTAATACGGAAAATTATAGTAAATGAAAAAATGTAAAATAACACAATGTGCATCTATTTTTAATTTTACATAATAAATATGTTCTGTTTCATTAGTGACAAGATTTATCTATTAAAATTTACAGAAAAAATGTTGATTTTCTATTTTATAATATGAGTGGGGATGATAAAATCTAAAATTAATATATTTTTTGTTAATTTTTACATTAAAATTATGTTAATTTCACACAAAATTTATTTTAAATTATTTGAAGCTTTGCATTTATTTTGAGTTAAAATATTAACACAATATTTGTGTCTCTATTTAACATATCCATATTATGTTAAATTAACACAAAAATTTCTGTGACCCGTTTGGGATATGTGATCTGTTAAATTTAATAGAAATTTTTCGACTATATATCCGAGATTTAATGATTAAGTGCATTTGAAGTTCATCTTACTGTTTTGATAATTTTAATGCTGTTGCAAGGAGAATGGCACGCCTGTCGATCGAGATTCTTTCCGGGAAAGCAATATTATCCGTTGATATCACGCGATAGGCGTAGCCCCATTGCGTCATTATCATGAATAAACCGCGATGAGATGCCAGTAGTAGAAACAATTGAAACGTAATTGTTGTCAACTAAGCCTTTGGCTTAGTACATGTTCTATATAAAATGTTTAATACTATATTTTTTCATATATTTCTCGCTTTTTGTAAGGATCTGGTAACCGCATAAATATTAGTTTCTTTACACATTGTCAGATTCTCCACAGCCAATTAATTGACTTAACATCTATCTTTACCTGAGTAGAAGCTGACTAAAAAAAATATTTATTGCGGCTCGGTCCCCTATGGAGAGCAAAAGACTACTGTCAAAAGCATTATAGATACTTTATAATACGTGCATCAATACCCAAAAGACTTATAATTGCCTCGTCGTTGCTTGGAATTGTTTCCAAATGAGTCAAAAATTACTTTTTATTATATACCTATATTTTTTATTTTAATTCTAAAAAATATAGTACAAGGAGATTAAAAATTTTTTTAAATTGACAAAGTTGTTTGTCAATTGCAAATATAATTTTTCTAAATTAATTTAATTGAACAACGAACGAAATGAAAATAATTTCAAACAACTGCAAATAATTATGAAAAATATAACTTGAAATATTTTTGAAATTCAAAATTGAGATTGACATTTTCTTCGACCAAAAATCGGCATATAATTTGAATATCTTTTATTAATTAAACACAATGTTTCGACCATTAAATTTTTTTGGTCCTTATCAAGTGCTACAATGAATACAAAATTACACAAAATTTTTTACAAAAAATTAACGACGCCAAAGTTAATTACGCAAAACGGAATATAATAATTAATATATAATGCGTACTTTTTCCGTTTTTGGTCGAAGAAAATATCAACCTCAATTTTGAATTCTCTATTGGCGATTAAATATTATTTACTATTATTTTTTAAATTGATAAAGCTGATAAAATTTTGTTATACAATATTTTAACAACGCAACTACAAACATTTATAAACAATTCTGAAACAAGAGATATTAGCGAACTTTTTTATTTTAATCGAATTATTTTTTCAAAATGCAATATAAGTATTTACGATATTACTGTTACCATGCACAAATAAATACAAATAGGAAAAATACTATTATTTTTTCTATTGAAAATTTAGTTTGTCGAAAGTAGGGTGTTCGTATAAGTATTATTGCGATGCATTGTAGTATGGAAATATGCACTTACCCAAACAACTCGTAGCCAGTATCGCAGGTGTACTTCGCAATGGTGCCGACCGTTAAAGATTCGTCAGACAACGATACTTTGGCGTTCATCGGCACAGCCGGATGGCCGCACTTTAGTCCTATAATCAGCAAAATTACGAGCGTTTAGTTTCTTGAAGGTAAACCGCGCGCGCGAACGATGGCATCTCGCGATAAAAATCATCGATAAAAATATCGACTTGTAACCGCGTAATCGTCCATTATGTTCGTAATTTGCGCGAAACTATTTATGCGATTTCCCAGGCTTACATAAAAGCGTTAAATTCCCATTGCACGCGAATCATCTCGCAATTGCATTTAAAAATTTCAATATCTAAGTATATATAATTTTTATATAATTTCTGGAAATGGATATTTCTTTAATTAATGATAGAAATAATTAAACAAATATTGAAATATTTTAATACAGTGAGAGCTTTCTAATTTCAAAATAATTTATTTATATCTGTAATTAATTTGAACGAAAAAAATATTTCAAGATTTTTTTATATTTAAAATGAAAATAAATTAAAATACTTTATATATTTTTGATTTATTTTTGTACGATTAACATACATTGATTTAATGAGAATGAGATTATCAACTGGCCATGCTCTAAATTCTAAAAGGCAAACGATAATCATATTCAACAACAATTAGATAATTGCATGAAACTCATTAATCTCTGTATGTAAATCTTTAAAGAAATGCATCTGGGATCGTGACACTTGCTATCATTTAAATCGCTGATTTAAAAACAAGATCCGATTTAACTCTCTAGCCACTTTTATAATAGAATTAAGTAATAGAACTTTTTTAAAGATCTAGGGATTTTTTCTCATAACTGTTTAGAGTAATTTGTTCTTTTGTTCAAATCAATTTGTCGGTAAGACGTTTAAGAGCTGTGACTTTTCATTCGGGCATAACTTCGCGAGTAAATCAAACAGACGTAAGAACCTTGGGCAGAATCCCACGCGAATTCCATTATATGAATTCTATAGCTTCCACGACTCGCATTAGAGAAGTTGCATTTCGCGCGCCAGAAAAGCACGACCACGATATATGCACAATATTATTTCGTCTAATTATATTTTCCTTGTTTTAATAAATACCTTTCTTATTTAGTACAAACATATGATTTACACAAACAAAGAGAAAGCGCGTTATTTTCAGAACACTATGTATATTAACAGGTTGACTGCCACATCAGATATACACATCGTAATTCACATAATAGTCATTAAATAATTTGTATAAAATACATTATCTGTGTATCAGTGATACACGAAAGCCATGATATTAACAGTACAATGCAGTATATATTATATGATAAATACTGGATTGGGTAATAACTAGTGAATTAGTTAAAAATTTTTAAAAAGTTAAAAAGTTAATAACTATTAATTTAGCTTACAATTAGTTAATTTAAAATGCATTAATTTTTAACTTTAACTAGTTATTTTTTACCTTAAACTTATTAACTCTTTTTCCTACGTTAAATTTCTTTTAACTTTTCTCTGAATACCATTATTGTTTTTTTTATAAGCTATAAATGTATTATTTTTAAATTAAAGTATTATTAATTTTTATGTTTATTTATCATCAATTGTAATTACCAAAATGTTTCTATATATAAAAATCAAAATTTATTTTTAAATTAAAGTATTATTAATTTTTATGTTTATTTGTCATCAATTTTAATTACCAAAAAATATATTTCTATATAAAAATCAAAATTTCTTTGTTATCTGTTATTACATATTTCGAAAGAATTAACAAACAAAATTCTAATTTAATATAAATAATGTTTTTAAAAATTAACTTTTGATTTAACTTCAATTAATTTAATCTTAACTTTAACTGAGTTAATTTTTTGTTCATAAAACTTTTAACTTAACTAAATTATAATTTTATAAGCAACTAACTTAGCAACAAACTTAGATTTATAAATTATTAACTTACCCAACCCTGGTATATATTATATGATATTTATGACTTTTCGACAAAGTAGTAAAAACACGGTTTGGCAGTCAACATGTTAATGTTTAATGTTGATTAGGTGAGATAATCTGGCATTCTCGAAGAGAGATTCGCTAATATGCGTTCACACGAAGTAAACTTTTTTTTCGTGGGGAAAGTCTATTGGTTCGCGATGGAAATGCGTCAAAGACTAGCAATTTATGTCTCGAATATCGCGCGACGTGAAATTCACGTCGTGTTTTTCATGGGAAAATTCTTCTCGACATCGATGATGCATTTTCCGCGCATTTTTCTGAGCACGCTTAAACGCGAAAGTGCCTTTCTCAGTTTTCCCTTCTCTTTTGCGTTATTTTCTTTCAGCTTCTCTCGCTCCAGCATTCTCACATACATTTCGTTTCTTTTAACCCTTGCGGTGTGACGGTCATGTATAGTGTATAATCACTCTTTTAAATTACATTTTTAAGATTCGACACGTGTCGCTTTTTTATCTTGACATGACGGATCATGTTACGCTCGGTTCGTTGTAATTTTTTTATGTTTGCGTTATATTGAAATTTTTTGTCACTAAATATTAAGTCACCGTTAAAGATAGTATTTATCCATAAAGCATAAAACGCTGAAAGATTTCTTAATATAAAAATAATCGATCAAAGATATCTCGTGGCTCTCCAAAACTGTAAATTAACTTTTTCTCAGCTTGAAATCACAACGCAATTTACTTAATACAGTATTTCTTATCTGTCCTATTAATAAAGTAGACATAAAATAAAATTATATTTTCTTAAATAACAATTGTAAGCCATAAATGCTTTTTTTTTAATGAAATGGTATTATAAGTTTGTTTCTGAAATATATTTCTCTTTATTATAATTTTATTATTTTATTATCATTTGATTATTCTGAGAGTTGAGAGACGTGATTCTTGCTTATTATCTATACATATGAGTACTTCTTAAAGGAGAAGGAGAGAAGAGGCGATACAATCTCGTCGATTACGCGTGCGAGGTCGCGCGACTAGCGGAATAATTTCCTGTCGTGTTTTTCCAAGGCCAATCGCGGCAAATCGCTTCGGATTTTTAAGATGGGTTGGCATCGTGAATCTCTAATAATTGATATTCTGACTAATTAATAAATTCTTTGAATTAGTATTGTATATAATTATATATCAATACGATGAACTTGATCTTACGATTCTCTCATGATAATTATTTTTCAATGAATTATATATATAGGTATATAGTATATATTTATGATTACTATAAACAATGAAGAAACAATATTAAAAGATAATTAATTATTTATAAAAGAAGCTGTATAATTATTATTTTTTGCCACATTACAATTTAAAATACAAGAAAATATATTTTTAAAAAATTGTTTCCGCGCAGAAGAAATTTACAAAAATTATTACAAATTTCAACATTTATTTCTAAAATAAATATGTATATTTAAAATTATAGTAATTCTTATACTTTGTGATTTATTTATATTATTTGTTTTAGACTTTGTTTTCATGATTTTAATATCACAGAAATAAATGTTAAATCTATAGTAATAACGCGTTAAATTTCTTTCTGCTTCTTAGATACACAGATATGACTTAAGATGTATTATTAATATAATTATGAGAGAGAGAAGACTATATTCTCGCACACTTTCGCAGACCGCATAATCTAAAGTTCAAAGAAAAGAAAGAGAAGATATCTTTCTCCGCAGAGGCTCCGAAGGCGTTTCGTTAATTTTAACTCTGCGCGAGGCTGACATCTCTTCAGAGTGAAAGCCTCTGGTTTATTATGTTCCGATCTGAGACGCGCTCTCGAGAGAGAATCGCATTTCTCACGAAGCGGAACATAACTCTTGCGTTTCTGTGCATGCGTGCGAACAGTTTAATTAATAGCCGAAACTCCCTCTCGACGACTATACACATCTCTTACAATTAGTAAAAAAAGCAGTAGACAATATGAATATTTAAAGTGCGAGCACATTGACAAAACGTTCTTTTATTAAATAATTTAATAAAAAAATAAACAATTTAAAAATAATAATAAATAAAGAATTAAAAATGATTTTATTAAATAATTTTTAGAATATATATTCAAGTAATTTGGAAATTATTTTTAACGAAACATAATCCTAAAATTAAGAAAAAGATAAAAATCGATTTTTATAGTCGTATCTGTCATTTCGTTAAAATGTAATCCAAATTTTATGCATGATCGTGCGCCTCATCGCGTTTGCCAATTGTCCCACAAAATTTTTTCTTTCCGATTCCCAGATGATGAATTATTTTCACTTGGCGGGTGACTTGGCGCTTGTTCCACTTCAGGCAATCTCAACAATGGAATTTCTTTCTTTTCTCCGCTTTTTTTCTTGGATTTTAATTACTTTCCCTATTATATCGCGTCGCGATCGACCGTGATCGAGTACACGCGAAGCTGTATTTTTTTTCACATGCGACTCATATATAAGTCTGATTATATGTATATACCTACTATATTTCAATTCAAGTGAAATAATTATCTCTGAATATATCCATCCTTTGCACATTTCACGGAATTTCCATTTGAATTAGCAGACTAGGCTTTCGATTAATTGCATTGAAACAAGCTATTTGAGGACTTATTTTCCCACAGTACATTTTTTCTAATGAAATTAATGCAGTATCACTTCACATTGACATTGAACATGAGATAATATATTCACATTATATTCATAGATATTCACGTGATATATTCATAGAAATATTCACGTGGTATTCATAGAATATTCACATGACATTCATAGATATTCACATAAAGTAACGGTATTAAAACTTGTTTAGCCAAACTCAAGACATGCTGAATTTTTAAAGAGCATCCAAGCATTGTTTTTTTTAATATAATATTTTACATTGTTAACACAGCATATATTCATTAAGAAAAATATTTTTTAGGAAAGTAAAATTATCACGTACATAATTTTTAAATGTTGCAAAGTCTCAAAGCTCTGATAACTGAAAGTAGTAGGATGGAAAAAAATAATTTATTTATATTATAACGTTATATATACACGAAATTTTTATCAAAAATATATTTTCAAAAAATGATCAAAATTATAAAACAAATAATTATTCAGGGTTGGGTAATAATTAATTAATTAGTTACAAATTAAAAAAATTAAAAAGTTAATAACTTTTAACTTAATTTAATTAATTTAAAATGTATTAATTTTTAATTTCAACTAGTTATTTTTTACCTTAAATTTATTAACTTTTTTCTTAAGTTACATTTTTTTATGTCTGAATACCATTACTGTTTTTTTTTAATATAATTTGTAAGTAATTTGTAAGTATAATTTGTAAGTAATTTGTAAGTATAATTTGTTTTTTTTTATAAGTTATAAATGTATTATTTTTAAATTAAAGTATTATTAATTTTTATGTTCATTTGTCATCAATTGTAATTACCAAAAAAATATATTTCTATATATAAAAATCAAAATTATTTCTTTGTTATTAAATTTTAAAAGAATTAACAAACAAAATTCTAATTTAATATAAATATTATTTTAAAAATTAACTTTTGATTTAACTTCAGTTAATTTAATCTTTAACGGAGTTAATTTTTGTTCATGCAACTTTTAACTAAATTAATTTTATAAGTAACTGACTTTAACTTAACTTAGTTTTCAAAAATCATTAACTTACCCAACCCTGCAATTATTTAATAAAATTGGACATGAAAGGATAGCCACATTTAGCGTTAAATATCGAATCGCGACCATTGTTAAAGTACCGGTGGCGGTAATTAGGAACCAGTTTCGCGTGGAATCGTTAATGCGATGGCAGCAAGAAAATCTCCGTAAAAAACCAGTCGAAGTTCTCCGCGTAATAACGATGCGCTGGCGATGCGAGCGAGTCCTCGGCACGAGTCTGGGTCACTCGGTTACAAAACCTCGGAGAGCCGAAATAACGGTACACGTACCCACGGTGTCACTTTGAATCGAGATTAACCGCTGTCGGAGCGCGTGTGTCACGGTACAGTTCTTCGCATATTATCCTCATGCTGTCGATACATCGGCTGTCTGTCATTTGCGAACGGTATATTGGAAACATGAATAAACCGTCGAAAATTTTAATTTTCCACCGCACAATCCTTTAATTAAAGTTCGCGGAAGCTAAACGTGGAATATTGCAGATTTATTGAACACGATCACGGTGTCTACACTGTAAAAAAATATGTAAAATTACATTAAAAATATGTAAAATTATACATGATAAATAATGAAGAGATAAACATTTCTATTATTTATCGTGTAATTTTACACTTATTATTTATGTAATTTTACATATTTTTGTGTAATATATTACGTATTTTTTTACAGTGTATATAGCGGTCAAGGAAATTTGAAAAATCGAACATTGTCAGGGAATTTTATAAATCTGAAATTGTCAGGAAAGTCAGAAAATTTTACTATATTTATTTGGATTTTTTCACATTAAGTAGTCTACATTTGTCTTAATAATTAAAAATTTTTTTCCTCACTCTTTTGGAGTAAAATTCCACTCTTTTGGAATGAGATTGTTCAGATTTCACTCCAAGAAATTTAGAGAGCAATAATATTGATTTGAGGTAAAAAAATATTTATTTGATATAAGAGAATTCTTTTCAAAACAGATAAATATAAATGATTTATAAGGCAGTGTTAAAATATAAATATTTATTAATTTAATAGTTTTTTAGTGCACAAATAATTGTTACTATAAATAATCTATTATGATTTGATCTTCTCGAATTTGTAGAAAATTCCGTTCTATATTGCGTAACATGATCCGTTTAGCAAACATTATTCTAGTCATTAAGGATTCGAAGGATACGTTCGTTGTCTATCTGTAATTTTATTCTTACATCGACATCTGAAATTATTCTGTTACGTGATCCTCATTCGGACGTGTTACGTTTACTTACGAATACGTGAAGGAATTTTGAACTCCAAATCGTAATTCACAATTTTCGGCTGTAATTCATACATTCTGAGATAATTAAGTATCTCTCATAAATCAACTATTATATTATATAAAAACCTTTTTATGGCGCGTAACGAAAAAAATGAATCTGAAATGAAATATCGAATAAAATCGAAATCTAAAATTTTCGAACGACAGAGCAATAAAAACATTCATAATCCAATGCATATGTTGTAAAGTGAATTAGTAATTCTATAATCTAATAAAAGTAAAATAAATCGCTTGCTGTATTACTGCTTTATAATTATTGTGTGAGTTTGCTTATATAAATAATATATGATTATAATATATAATATATATTATAATCATATATTATTTAATATATACTTATATAATTTATACAATGTTTATATAATTTCTATATCTATATATACTTACATAAATTTTTGTGTAAACAATAAGTAAATAAATTCTCTTAATAATATAAACAGGAAATAATATTTGATCTCTCATATTTCAGAAGAAAATTACAATTTTATTAGTAATATATCTTACGTCAAAAGTTGGTTCGATTAATGATTTAAGAGTTCGAACGATCGACTTGCGAGAGAGATGAACTTTTGTAATACACTCTCGTTGAGTAAGAACGTGGGTATAATGATCGACCTGTACACCACGAATCTGTAACGTTGCATACGCGTATACATATATCTAGTATATCGCAGAACGATTGTCGAGGAAGTTAGAAAGTAGGCGTGCGCGTGATCTATTGCAAGAGAAGGAGAGGTCGATTCAGCGGGTGTATATATGCTGATACAATACCGGAAGAAGGCTTCAAAGCCACACATTAATTACGACCTCTCCCGCGTTAAGTAGATTATCTAATCAGCACTTTAATACACAGAGAATTTTCTCTTAAAATTTACCTTGAAAATCATGATAATTATGGGATAATATATTAGAAAAATTTTATAAGAGTTTCTCTGATTGCATAATAAAAATATAAAATATGTTCGATAGTAAAATTAATTATGTACATATTAATATTTTTTATTGTGGTGAATATTAGTCAGAGAAATTTTTATAAAATTTTTCCAGTACCATATTATCTCACGATTACCATGATTTTCAGGGTAAATTTTAAGAGAAAATTCTCTCCGTGTATTTTATCACGATCGACCCGCGTGTGATTGTCGAAATCCGAGTCCTTGTCTTCCCGGATATAATTCAAGTTTTTACGAGATATAGGTAGAAACAACTCAACCAACTCTTCTAACAAATTAGTGATTAGCGTCGTTTAGCGTGCAACGAATATAACGAGGTAATGAGCTTATACTTTTATGCTCCACTTTGTTACACTTTCTGCATCTCTGAAATGAGACAATGCTTTTACGTGATAAAAACGTGCAGCAAAGTGTAGAAAGTTGAGAGAAATAAATTCAATAGTAAAATATGGAAATAAATTCTGCAAATCAAAATTTTTTTTCCATTTAAATCATATATATAGTAAAAAATTTAATCATTTTTGTCTTCTTATCAAATACCTGCGTAGACTAAAATTTTTTGACTTAATTTAAAAATTTTTTTTTTAATTCTTCTGAACTTTATTTTTTTTTATTCGTATCTATTAATGAATAATAACATTAAATTATTATATTATTACATCTCTCTTTCTCAATCACACAATTCTACTTTTTTCTAACAATTCTTTGATTATTTTTCCCTCAATATATCAAGCTTGCGACACGCATTGCCAATCACCTGTCTTGCGACAATGAGAGTTTTTGGGATTAGGAACAATAGTGATCCGATCGCATCAAAGTTAACGGAAGTCTTTTATGGAAGACAAGACTTGCCGATCAGATCAGACACGCGACACTTTTTTTCCCAACGCTCTATCCGGCGATTTTTTATTGACGTAATCAACCAGGGTATATTACGTGTCGGCTGGTTTGCATAAAAGCGTCACTATCGAGAGCGAACTTTACTGCCGCGTCGAGAGAAACCGGTCGACAATTTTTTAATCACTCGTACTTTCGACAAAAAACGAACACATTCGATCATATGACTTATTATAAAATTACAATAATGATTTATTATAATTGTAATAATTATTTATTGTTTTTTTAAATTATTATTCAAAGATTAGAAAGCAGGATTGGGCTATAATTAGTTAATAACTTTTAACTTAGCTTAGTTAATTTAAAATGTATTAATTTTTAACTTCAACTAGTTATTTTTGACCTTAAACTTATTAGCTTTTTTCCTAACAATAAGTTAAATTTCTTTTAACTTTTCTCTGAATACTATTATTGTTTTTTTATGTTATAAACATTTTATTTTTAAATTAAAGTATTATTAATTTTTATGTTTTATTTGTCATCAATTGTAATTACTAAAATATATTTCTATATATAAATCAAAATTTTTTTATTTGTTATTATATATTTTAAAAGAATTAACAAACAAAATTTTAATTTAATATAAATAATGTTTTTAAAAATTAACTTTTGATTTAACTTCAGTTAATTTAATCTTTAACGGAGTTAATTTTTGTTCATGCAACTTTTAACTAAATTAATTTTATAAACAACTAATTAGTTTTAAAAAATCATTAATTTACTCAACCCTGTTAGAAAGTATAATGATGAATGTTCTTCTTGTCGGAATTTTTTTTGTTTGAGAAAAAAATCGATGGAAACATTTATCAATGAAATATTCATAACATATACTGTAAAAGAGAACATTTCTGTCTGTTTTGTCATTTTGACGTGATATTGTGTGCTTCTTGGCAATGTCCGGTTTCTTTCTCTCGCCTTTTTTTTCGAGCATTTTATCGCCGGGAGATTCGAAGAGAGCTTTATATATCGGGAGGGAATTTCTTAATCCATTGTACGAGGCATAAAACGAGCGAGATATATCGCGTTGCACCACCTTTCTATGCCCAACCTGCCGTGAAATATTATGAAACACGTCATAGCCAGCTGTGTACCTGCAACCGCGACCCGATCCGTCAAAACTGCACAGCGTTGTGCAGCCGCTTTCGAGGTGCATCGCTGCTTCGATGACCTCCAAGGACGATACTTTGCGACGAGAGTGCCGTGAAAGCGAATACACCCAAGTTTTTTTTTTTATAATTAACAACACAAGTTTGCGGAAACAGGAGATACATTCAGCTATACTCGGCGCGTTCCCAGAATTTATAATTATATGTCATAATGTATAATTTATACTATTATATAATCTCGTTTTCAACAGCGCGCTTAAAGAGAGTCTTTAGAAATATGGAAATATTTTCTTAAGTAATGAGAGTAATGAGACAAATTTTTTTATATAAATTTATTCCTATATTTATTCAAATAAAATACACAGAGAGAATTTTCTCTTAGAATTTACTCTGAAAATCATGATAATTGTGCGATAATATGGTATTGAAAAAATTGCCAGTGTTAAATATTAATCAGAGAAACTTCTTATATAAAATTATAAAATTAATAAAATTCTTCTAATATCATATTGTCCCACGATTATATCATGAGTTTTAGTAAATTCTAGAGAAAATTTTCTCCGTGTATTTATTCAAAATATTTATTTAAAAATATATATATATATATATATAATATTTTTTTCCTACTTGTAAAACTTTGTGACTAAGCATATAAATTAGAAATTTCATCAATAACGCAACCGCGTATTATAGAATCTGCGATTTCGTTGAATTACGAGAGGAAATAAATTTCTCTTTCTGAAATATGAATCGAGAGATACGATCAACACGAAATCGTAGAATCGTCTTTACAAAATTTAATATATTTTACTTAATGTTCAGCGAAAAAAGTCATAAATCTTGCACTCCCAGACATTTTTACATTTTAATGAAACGTTCGAGATTTAGAATTAATATCAAACGCTGCTTTTTATCAAACTTTTTTGTTTTCCCTCGTATACATATATTTACAAATACAAATACGCCTCGTTCGCACCTCGTCACGGCGTCTGCATCTCGTCGAAGCGTGCGTTTAATTATGCCTATTGCATTCTCTCCCTCGCGTTCGATGTTACATCTAGTGGATAAATGTTACAATCGTCCCAGCGTATCTCTCTCGCGCTCTTTCATCCGCTTCCTCTTTCCCGGGGCGTGGAGGGAAAAGTGCTCTCCCCCTTTTGTCACGAGGACGCGATTTTTTTTTAATTTCCCGTCGCGGGCGTGCACGTTACGTTATATATAGGGCGATCGCGTTGACCTGCGCCACCTGCGATCTGATCGGCAGCGTGCGAACTTGGCTCGACACCTCGAGTTGTGCTTATAGATGATTTTAAAATTAGCTAGATAAAGATGAGATAAAATATGTAAATTTATCTTAGATAAGATGAAGATGATTGTTTTCGAGTTGTGCTCAGATGATTTAAAAATTAGCCAGATAAAGATGAGATAAAAATATGTAAATTCATCTTAGATAAGATGAAGATGATTTTGTTTTAAATACATTCAGATAAAAGGTAAAATTATATGACGACTCATTCAGATAATTTTCTAGATAATAATTTTTAAGACTGCTTATATAAACACAGTTATAAAAAAATGTAAATTATAAAAAGGATATTAAAATATACACTGTAAAAAAATGTGTTAACTTGATTAAACTTTGCAATTAAATATTATTTTGTTAATTGAAGATATAAAAATATTTAAATTAAATTTAACAAAACGTATATTTAAATATTAATATATGTTTAATTAACAAAATAGTGATTTAGTTGAAAGGTTTAGTCAAGTTAACAAATTTTTTTTTACAGTGTATGTATTCATATTTTTATTTATAAATTTTTATCGCTTACTGCTTAAGTGCTACTATTTAAGTATTTTATGTGCTATGATTCTGAACCAAAATTATCTGAAAACAATTCTAGATAATTTAATAAAGATAATACTTTTTTCATCCAAGATATATGCATATAGATATAGATAATACATATTTTTATTATCTATATAAAGGTAAGATGACGCCAAAGTTTCATCTGGATGATCATCTATATAATTTTATTTAGATAACAGCAAACACTGGGAGTAAAAGTGAAAAAATGCGAATGACGTCGGAGAATGCTCGTGAATTACAAAATCAAGCAGCGTGATAAATACAAGTTGAAGGCGGAATGGAAATGAAGTTGGCATGAATATATCGTAGAAACTCGAATATTTTCTTTGAGAAAATATATACTTTTTCCCACATCATGTGTGAAAAAAAACACGTTATGATGTGTAACACTTATCGTTATGGAAAATTGTGAACAATTATATTTTCATATTCATGTTAGAAAATAGAAACTGCAACCTATATATATTGTATAATATATATGTAGGTCTTTCGTCTACGACATTCTGCAGTCACTTAAATATGTATTTTTTTTTTGTACCGAGTGTAAGATTCGTAAATTAGATTTGCATCTATATGATAATATCGTTGGGATAAAATAGAAAGTACATAACCGCGGGAATAGAGTTCAGTTCTGTAAACATAAAAAATTTTGGAATGATTGGAGAGTATATGAAATCAATCAATTTATAATATCGTAGTTTCGAATCGTGATCGCGCCTAAATTAAACGACGGTTTAAAAGAAAGCAGCGGAGAAAGGAATATGCCGTAGGAATTTTGAATTAGCTGTAAGCACTTTCACAAAGTAACGATTTTCTCAATGCGTGTACGTACGCATATTGCGGTCACCAATTTCTATAGTCATCTATCAAGAATATTGTTGCTACAAAAACGCGAGCACAATTTCACGAATATTACCCTTGAGACTCGTTTCTGAATAAATTGATCAAGAGCGCTCATTTCTTTCAAGTCGAGGAAAACTTTTCTACGTGTCATTCTATTTATACAATTACTTATATATACCTAATTATATTCAGGGTATCTAGCGGTTAGGGAAATCTGGAAAACCGGGTATTGTCAGGGAATTTTATAAATCTGGAATTGTCAGGGAAAAAGTCAGGAAATTTTACTATTTATCTGGATTTTTTCACATTTGTCTCAATAATTTGAAATTTTTTATTAAATAAATATAAACTATTCCTTGACTCCCAGCACGCTAATTTTCTGTGTTGTTCAAAATCGTTGTTAAAAAAAATTAAAGAATCTTTTCATTGTTGACAAAAATATCTCAAGAATTTCATGATATAACATTTAATTGATTTATCATATAGATATATGCAAATGATATATATTTGAAAAAAATAACACTAAAAAGTCGGGGAAAAAATAAATTTCTGGTCTTGAAAAATATGAAAAAGTCGAGGACTTTTTTTTATTGAGTGGACACCCTGATACTGTTCATTTAATCGTTATAGTTCAAACAGATAATTCATTCACGCCTACTATTAATCGTTACCACTCGATTATTTCTGAGCACTGAGAATGTTCTTGATCCGGGAATCTGGTCAGCCAATCTCCTCCCACGCTTCTCGATTCTGCTCGAAAGTTCAAGCAACCACACTGAATTTACAAGTGGATCTGTGTGTTACGATTTTATTTAGTTTCTCAATACTTGAGAATACTTTGAGATAATATTTATATATATATATATATATTTATTTCTCATTAAAATAAGTATTTTATTACGAGTAGCATATTTTCTCTCTTTTTTTTAAGTTAAGAATTTGAAATTTATTTGCCTATTTTTGCAAAAAAGCGCAAATCTCTTTTATTTATTATAATGCGAATATAAGTATATTATTCACGTATATCTCTTGTTGAGAATTAAAAATATTTCACATTTCGTCGAAGTATATATATTTTCATTAAAGAAAATTATTTCTATTTTCATACGTATCTACCTATCAAATGCACGTATTACGAAACACTCTATATATACTTTCAAATACTTCAAGACATGCTTTCAGAAACATATAATCTCTTATGCAAAGAGATTGCATTTTCTCAGAGGAATTGTCGGTATTATGTATGCATCGACGAGGAAAATATGCATTGCAGCTTCCGCGAAGGACAAAATCCATCTAGTGACAGTAGCAGACATAATTTATTTCAGACGTCATTAGATAAATTGACATTTCAAGGATTTCAAAGTGGTGGTCGCGTGGAAATGTAAAAGTGGTTCACCTTAATATATAAAACATACTATCTACATATCCCGTTTGTTGCACCACTAATCTAGTTTTCATCTTATTTTTACCTCTGTATACGGAGAAAATAAAAAATTACAGAGTTTTCGATAAAGTGGGTCGTCGTTTCAGATCGTGTTTCGGGTTGGACAGGTGGGTCTCCCCTACACTTCCGGTGTGTCTGCGACGTACAGTCCGAACTTTTAACTTCCCGATGCACATTTCGAAGTACATTAATTTAATGCGCATAACGTGTTCGTTGTATTGAAATTCTAAAATCAATATTTTAACGCGCATCTAATTAAATTTGTTTTAATAGAATTTTAATTTAAATCTCTGATGCACATTTTGTATTAATTTATATGTACAAGGTATATATGCATATAACTTTGAACATATTTGAATGTAATAAATTTTAGACTTTTCTTTCTAGTTTATTGCATATTCATTATGTTTTAATTAAATTTTACACGATTATTTAATTTAATCGAGATTTACGATCGTTTATTATCACATACGTTTCCCTACGAACTCGTATATGTAAGAATTAACGATTTGTTTGCGTCATAGGGAAATATTCGAGTAGAACAGAAAAAACGCTTTTAGCTTGTAGGTACGGCGAGAAAAAAGATTTTATTGTATAGAATTAACGCGACTATTAGACAACAACGAAACACGCGAAATAGAACGGGTTATAAACTCGACGATACTTTTACTTGTTGACATTTAAAAGACAAAGTATTTTCGCTCGCTCGCTCGCTCGCGAGAGAGAGAGAGAAAGAGCATCCGATGAATTTCGAGGTATTAAAAAAATATATTCACTTTTAATCGTTTCGCGAATTCGGAGAATGTGAAATGAGTCAATGGCAGGGCTCTTTATATACCGGGTGACCTCGAGACACCAGAAAACCAGCGAGGACGAGAACCGGAGGAGTGGGCGGTACCTGTTTTTGTGTTCACTCCTCTTACATACTCTCTTTTCCTTATTCACCAGGGACAACACAGAGTACAATTCGATTTTGTGTTAAAGGGAATCTATCTTTTTCTATATATATCTGTATTATTAAGTTATATAATATTATCAGGATTCGGTAAGTTAATGATTTTTTTAAACTAACAATAAGTTTAGTTAAAGTTTATTGCTTATAAAATTAATTCATAGTTAAGTTAAAAGTTGCATGAACAAAAAATTAACTCGGTTAAAGTTAAGTTAAAATCAAAAGTTAATTTTTAAAAACATTTATATTAAGTTAGAATTTTGTTTGTTAATTCTTTTAAAATTTATAATAGCAAACAACAAAGAAATTTTGATTTTTATATAGAAATATATTTTTTTTGTAATTACAATTGATGACAATAATGAACATAAAAATTAATAATACTTTATTTTAAAAATAATACATATTTAACTTATAAAAAAACAATAATGGTATAGAGAGAAAAGAAATAAAAGAAAAACTTTTAAATTAGGAAAAAAATTAATAAGTTTAAGGTCAAAAATAATTAGTTGAAGTTAAAAATTAATACATTTTAAATTAACTAAGCTAACAATAAGTTAAAAGTTATTAACTTTTTAACTTTTTTTTAACTTTTAACTAATTAACTAGTTATTACCCAACCTTGAATATTACGATAGATCGTTTTCATATACGAAGTATATATTGTCCTTCTAAATTTTAGGCTCACTAAAATATTTTATCGATAACTAGTTGCTCTCGAACATTTGTTTATACAATTCTCAATTTTGCGTTTATTTTTTCGCGCAGTTGCTCTCAGTAAAAAATCTTCGAGTAAATATTTAGAAAAGAGCTTTCGTGCGTTCTCTCTTCTTTATCGCCTCTGTACATTGAAGAGTTTTGCTATTGATAGTATTTGCACTCGGGGAATGCGGTCTCTTGCTACAGGCGCTACTCGGGAAAGACGTAAGGAGGATACACGCGTACTTGCGTCCGTTTTGCATTTCGCGAGAGATCAAACGCGAACGATAGAAGAAGGCTTTCAGCGAGGAAGATCCTCTTTGTGAGATGCGCACCCTTTTTTCTCGCGGAAGGACTCGCCTCGCGTGAAACGTTACGATATATATCTGAATTGTGCAACTATCTTTCGAAGTGTGTAGCAATCTGTGCAATAATTTTTTTCAGCGTAAATAAATCATTTGTGATTTATTCGTGCTGAGAAAAGAAAAGAAAATATATAATTTACCGATTTAAGCAATGAAGTTTCAAGTAATTAATTATAAAAAATAATAATTTTTAATTTTTAATTTTGATAAATTTTGGTAAAAATTAAATAAAATTTGATTATCTTAACGAGATGCAAACTTTATAGACGGAGATAATTTTCCTTTAGAATTTACCCTGAAAATCATGATATCGTGGGACAATATGATTCTCTGATTAAAATATTTACCACAATAAAATATATTAATATGTACACAGTAAAATTAATCAAATATGTTTTATATCTTATTGTGATAAATATTCATCAGAGAAACTCTTATAAAATTCTTTCAATACCATATATTGTCCCATGATTATTATAATTTTCAAGGTAAATACTAACTAACAATAAGAGAAAATTCTCTCTGCACTAAACAAAATGACTAAGTTAATACATATTTAGTTCAATACTGTCAAATGAATCATTGATTTGAAACAAATAAATATTTATTTTGTTTTGAAAATAATTGTCTTATATCAAATAAATATTAACTTATTAGTTTCAAATAAATGATTTATTTGACAGTACTGATATAAATACTTATAAGAATTAACATTTTTTTTCAGTGTGTGTATAGAAAACTAATTTAAAATTCTTGATTAATAAAAATATACATGATGTTTAAAAATGAATAAATTGCAAGAAATTTCCCTTAATTTTTTCATCGCCAATCTATAATATTTAATACATATACAATGAAAAATATTGACGGTATCTACATATTTATTATATATGTCGTGTAAAACACGTGAGACAATCGAATCATTCGTTGCTTCATCAGAAATCCAGTATCGATTTCTAAATAATGCACTTTGCTTGTACGGCCGTTCCTTGTAATATGATTCCTGTAATCTAATCCGCCGTCTCTCGTTTTCTTGCGATTCGTGGCTTGCGCCGCTTTCAAAAGCATACTCTACATCTACATCTACGAGCCATAAGATATATCTACCTAGGGCGAACGTGACGCTTCCCACGAGGGGCAGGATGATCCCGTACACCAATATCATTCTCTCCACGGGATCGACAAAACGACGCGATCACATCGACGATTCAGCTAACCAGGAACCAACTCGATACGCGAACATCCGCGGGATCTTGCTAAGGAAGGCTCTTCTCTAGGAGAAGATTGCACTCGCGCACCACTCTCGAAGGAACTTCTCAAGAGAGATCTTTCTTTCGATCGGACGAAAATGTCGAGTCGATATCAGAGACGCTTATTCAACCGCTTTCACTAGTTTTTTTTACACAATAATTTCTGGATTGACTCAGTTATTTGACACTTCCTTATATGCACTCTTCAGATGCTTGTTCTCCAGACTCCACGAGGAATGAATCGCGATGCTGTTGAAGAGTCGTTGTGTCCTCAGCATTCTCCAAGTCCTTTGCTCGTCCTGGTTCACTGGACTATAGTCTCGAATTTGAGTATTGGACCGAGTGAACTATCAACTCGACGGCATTTTACCCGCGATTTGCTCGCCGCGCAACGAGTCGGACAACGATCCGCTCCCTTCACCGGTCGACCGTCGAGTGCCTTGGGCCTGAGGCCCTCTTTGCTCTCTCGATGAAAGTCCCGCGTTGAACAGACTCGACCAGCCGAGTCGGACGAGAGTAACGACTACGTTCAGCTGCTGTACACGTTTGTGTACGTAGTCGCAATATTGGCTAGTTCATTAGATCTTTGCACACTCTTACAACCGCGTTTCGGTTCTGCTGCCGTTAAATGCCACGGAGAAGCGCATCGAGGCTGTATTTTTAACAGAAAAATTAATCTTTAATTGAATTCAGTGGCGCTCGTGGGAAAAGAGCATAATTTAATTTTCACTTTTTAATTCAGCCGTTGAAACGAAATATAATGATATATTACTTTCACAGCGATTATATAGCCACTGCTAGAAATAATAATTAATTCTTCATAATTTTAATAAGACCCAATAGCTTGCGCTATCGTGAAAAAATTATATACAATATAATTTCCTTCAAATTAAAAAAAAAAAATAAAATTAATTAACTCTAATATTTCTTCTCGAAAAAATAATGAAATTTTGATCAGGAAAGTTATTAATATTATTAAGAATTATTATATTGATGGCAAATTATAATTTCCTTTACAGATTCCAAAAATAAAATTAATTAACTTTAATATCTCCTCTCGAAGAAATAATAGTGAAATTTTGATAAGGAAAATTATTAATGTTATCAAGAATTATTATATTGATGAATGCTATTAATATTCTTCGTAATTTCTTGATCAATAAATGCATCAGCTCGCGAAAAGATCAATTTTAAGTTTGTAACAAAATTTTTAACATTCGATGAAAATTTTACATGTTTTTATTACTGAAATCAAGAATTGTTAATCGTTTCGATTTGTGCTAGATTGGCTAGGAAAAAAACTGATAGTTTCCTAAATATCTGAAATTCTTTGAATCGATGCGCTAAATCCTGTTTACGTTTCAATTTTCTTTTGAAGCTTAGAAACACGATTAAGTATATTCCGGATTAAAACCAGATAGATTGGATTAGATTGAAAAATTACTGTTTACGACCGATCGACTTAAAGTTTGCGGATTCGTTAAAGGGGACCGGTTTTTATCGCGAATATGTAATTTATATGTGTAATAATACTCTAATACTCTAATAATAATAAGTACCAACGGAAAAATGAGCCGGTTTTTAATCGCTTTATACAGTTAGAGTCGTCGAGCATATGCATAATAATTTTTATAAAAATAATATATAAAACAAAAGAATGCATAATAATTGCGCACTGAAGAGGAGCAAGTAGAGCTCGAAACGTTTGTACAATTATTATTTTAAATTAAGAATTTTCTTCTCAATAATAAAATAATATCGTATTGCTCGTTACACATGGCCTTAATTTAATAATTTATCATTGTTTTTATTGTCATACGAGCTTGAGCATTGGTATGTGATGTTTTGATTAGGTATTAATTTTGCATTGCATAATAATTTTTTTATTTCTATCAGAATGAATTTTAAAAAGTAATACTTTTCAATTGAATAAGATATTTATTGCATAAAAAATTGAGCAAAGTTCTCCTCAAGTTTCTATGAATGAAAGTTTTTTTCTAGCAAATTGACTTTCGTAAAAGTTTTCAATAGTACATCTCATGACTTCAATTAAAAAGTATTCTTTTTTAAATGCATCCTGTTAGGAAATAAAAAAATTATTAAAATTATTAATTGAAAAGTATTATTTTTTAAATGCATCCTGTTAGGAAATAAAAAAATTATTATACATTTTTTTCATTAACAGAAACCTGAAAACGATACATATATTTTTATAGACCCTTATATTTTCCTATTTAAGAACTCTGTAAAATAAGGTGTATAGGAAATTTAAATCTCTTTGAAGAGAAAGGAGAGTTAGGTTTCTATTACACCCGAATTCTAAAAATGAAGTGCCTACTTCAGAGAGAAGTGTCGGCTCGGGAAAAAAAAACCTAGTCAGCCGTGGTCAGTGACGCGGAGTTGCCTATAAGGTTACCGAGACTTTACCGTTAAGAGTCCCCTCTACGGGACCGGACCGCGCTATCTCTCTTGGACTCTCTTCTCCGCTTCCTCGTAACTCTGCCGCCGCGCGCGATATTCCGCGCGCGATCGCGTTTCCAGTGTCTCCCGCTCCCGTCGTAGCTTGCCGTCTTTTTTTTTAATCATCCACCGACGTCAGCCTGGGCCCCTTTCACCTCCAACGAGGTTTACTTCTTTTCCGTATTCACTCGAGAAACAGAGGCACATATATGTATGTGTATACATATATAGATATGTATACATGTGACTTTCGAAAATCATATAGACATAATTCGGAAATAAAATAATTAATGTTCTAAGATATAGAGCGATTGTTAATTTAAATTCTGTAAAAAATGGTGACATTTATTTAGAAGGATTCTGTTTAATCAAATATTTATATCAACGTGTTAAAGTATATAAATGATATTTTGGATATCGGATTATTCTAACATTTTTTTTAAACAAGAATTTTTATTCTGGTTTATTTTTTTTTTTTCGTCTGCTAAAATTGTTAAATTAAAATATTGTTCTAATCAATTCAACTAAAACTATTACTTTTTATTTTTAGTACGTACAATCAAACATTTCAATTAAAGTGATTAGATTTTCAATTTAGATAACAATTCAGCGAAAAACTAAAATGTTAGAAATTGCTGCAGCTTCAAGATGCTGAGAGATATCTTTGCTAATAAAGGAAAGTAATTAATTATACTTTATTAGAATCATCAGTCCGCGCAAATTAAACGCTATTTTATCAGATATGATACATGATAATATAATCAAATGAGTCATGATTAAACATGATTTTACAAGAGAAATAAATTTAATTTTCTTCTTTCCGCATTTCTTTTTTATATTTTGAGATGTAATGTAATTTCAATATTATTAATAAAAGATATATTTAAAATTTGAATATAATTTTAATAAAATTCTGACGCGTTGAACATGAAAAAAGTAGTATGTGCGTTTTTATATTGGTGAGAAAAATTACTTTTCTAACAATAAGACTATAATTAGGTGCGATGTTGAAGACACAAAACATAAAACTAATTAAGTTAGAGAAACCGCTTTATTTCTCAAGATCTTTGACATTATACATATTTTTTTTTGTTTATTATATCACGTTTCTTTGTAATTACAATATCAATCAAATGCCGTATCTTTGTGTTGATATAACGTTAAATTCGCAAATTATGTAAATGATATTATTTAGAATTAAATCGCTATCTTAGAACATTATTTTATAATGGAATTTATTAAATAAAATTTATTAAAAAATATGGAACTTATAAAATTGACCATTGTAATTTGACTTTATTGAATTTTTTGATCAATATAAAAATTTTTGTACGCTTTTTATTATTCGATTATTTCATTTTATAATGCTTTTTATAAAGATTCTTTAATAAATGTTAGTCTTGATTTTTTCTGCAAAATAAATTTTGCGAAATATAATAAATATATATAATACAAATAGAAACAAATTTATTACACTTTTAATTTTAAACAAAGTAAAATAAATATATTTCAAAATCTTCAAGTATAGTATAGTAAATATAATAAATCTACTAGTTTTTTTGTCTTGATATCATTTTATCTTCCTGCATTTTGCAAGATCGGTTCTTGATATTATTTGTAATATATGTATAAATAAAATGTACTTATAAAAGAATTAATAATTAATAACGCAAAATTAATTAAACTATAATTATATCATAAATTTGAAAAAAAAGTATTGAGGAAGAACAAGCAGAGCTTTGCTTAAAATTATAAGATTGAGGTGTTAATGCGAAATAATATCACATCTGTCAAAACAATGTTATCTTTCAATCGAGTCGCGCGATTCTTTAACGAAAGTGCGATTTTTGCATCACTCGGTCATTCATGATATCATGATTACAATGGTCATAACTACCGTATGGCGTCATCTGACAGAATTTCGTAGTACTATCTCTTACTCTGGTAGTGTCCGGAGCGATGACCAACGATGACAGTAAATGAACGTGGATGCAAGTGTTCTGGTATCTTATTTGACGAATATCTGAAAGGTTGGTGCCGGCATTAGTACAAGAATCATGATTTTCCCACGAGATAACTCAATTCTTGAGGCTTTGAGTTAATTTAATTAGAAAGATGTGAGTACTGAAACTGTATAAATTAAAAATGACTTTACATGTCTCTTATTAGTGTTGGTCTATTTTTTAGGAAGAATCTGCACTGCATCAGTGCATCAAATCTCTTGCTACAAAGTTGTTGTTTCTATAATATTTTACGTAATGACTCCTGCAATATAACTGCGTATTGCAGCCTCTTTGTGTAGGATATTTGAAATGTTTATGCGTAAGACAATGATGACTCTTATTAGGCATTTGGCAATCTAAAAGAGTCCAGCTATGGCTGAAGGTGGAACAGAGCCAAAATCTATTGATGGCCAGATTTCGAGAGGTCAGTTAGAAATAAATGAATGCCTTGGTAACTGGTTAACGTACTTACAGGTTGGTATGCTTTCGATAGCTGTAATGATTGTAAGCTCATGTTGCGTCGCCACGCAGAAAATAAATCATTTTTCATACTACAGACACTTAATGGCCTATGTACAGCTGGTACTAAATTGGCTCAGTCCCTGCAAGCACTTCTTTCTGTGCACGATACAGTGGCACAATGTCGTCTGACAGGTCAATGTTTAGCTGGATGGGAAGAGTTGACGAGAGCTACACATATAGCCAGTAGTACCGTTAAGAATCATGTAATCACTGCTCTGAGGGATCATGAATCTCGTGACAATGATGGGGACAAACATGTTAGTAATATATAATCAATTTAAGCTATCTTTGCATTAAAGTGTAACTGACAGAGTGCTTCTGCATTTTCAGGATATTCTCAGAGAAAATCTCTTGACGTTCATAAACTTGCAATATCAGTTCTGCGTAGCTTGTTGCGAATGCTTAGGTAAGCCTGTATTATTAAAGTAGTCTGATAGTCGATGATTAGGTAGAACTATTGAAATATGAATCGAATTAGAATACGATTATTTTAGTGAAATTAAAAAATTAGAGTAGCATTAAAATAATTCCACATTTTGTAGAAACTAGATTTGAAGCAAGATGCAGTTAACGATTATTTGAATTTCTTTCGAAAATTAACAAGATTCTATTTTCGATTTTTTTCTGATTTTACTATCTTGTTAACTAGGTGGTATGGCAGAATGTTCTTGCTCTCAAAATGGCAGCGGCGATTGCGATATCGCCGCGTTACAGCAATGCTTCGAGCGTCTTTATAGTTCACCAATACCACCGATTTCTTCCTCGTCCACCCAACATTCGGTGCAAAATTATCGGAGGTCTCCCTTGCCGTATTCGTTGTTTCCTCTGCAGGTAATTAGAATATTCGTCGAAACGATTTGTAGTAAGCTCGATCATCATTCGATTTATCGTATAATAAAGGTTCAGAGAAGATGGTCGGAAACGGCGGCGGCAGAAATGTCAGGCGAATCTGTCGAGAGCACGATGAGGCGTTGGTCGATGCCCTGGGACTGAAAGCACGTCATAGAATGGCCGCGTCAGGACGCGAGATCGCGATTAAGGGTGCCGCAGCAGGATCGCAGCAGATCGACCACGCCTGATTCGGTGTGGAAAATGTCCACGATGGCTAGTCAAGACGGTCTGCAGGAAGCCATTCAATTGCTATCTTGCAAACCAGGTAGCAAAAGTTCAAAAACTCTTTCTTGAATCTCTGTCTTCGCGTTCTCGAAAATTAAATTAATGATTTTCATGTCGTGAGAGGAAACTTTGCGGAAAATATTTCTTCGCAAAATGTAAGTGAAAGAATTCTTTTATGAAAAAAGAATTCGGTTTATGTGAATCGAGTTGCAATCTTCGAGATTAAACATTTCAAGCTCAGTGTTTTTGATCTCGCGAGTATTGGAATATTCTTTTTAAGTTTTGTCAAAAATTAAAAGGATGCGTTTAGCAGGCCTAAATATATAAGCCATTCTCTGTTTCGTGGTCTCCGTGCGATTGGAAGGTTGTACGTTGTGCAGGAGTTCGGTCGTCCAATCAGCTCTCGGCTTATACTAGTCAGCATATCCCGGGTGTCACCTTGACGACCTGCAACTTCGATTCGAATTACGACTCCGCTATCTGGTCGAGATCGCATAGAATAGGCTCTCCCAGATGCTGGCCTCAGGATTCTAGCGATTATTCTGATCAATCTGGATATCGCGATAGCGATCACAGTGTTCACAGCGGTGAACATAGGGATTCGGGTAAGATTTCATTGCGAATAGATGATTCTTATAATTGTTAGGATCGACGAATGATGAATTTTCTTAATGTCACTGCAGAACAGAGCGGTACCAGTGGCAGTCACGGCGATAGCAAGGATAGCATTCACTCGCATTGCGATCATAGGGAAACGGAAACTGGTGAGTCGAATATATTGCGTTGTTTCGAAATGCTAAGCTCCCGCTAAGAATAACTCGATGAGACCTTTTCGATCGCGATGATCTCAGCTCGTACGTTTCGTTGAAGGTACAGCGGACACATTGCCATCCCGCAAGAGCAGCTCGTCAACCGATTCCTGCCTCTCGGCGCACAGCCGATCGGGTTCGGAAAGCGCTGGTGGCGGGGTAAATAAACGAGATCAGTTGTATTCTGATTGTTAGTGAACTTAAGTTTATTAAGCCGATATCTTTTCTTTGAGATATATACGAGAGAAAAAAAAAAGTTCGTACACCGACATTTTTGCACGCCGAACTTTGACTTGGCGCGACTTACAATAATCGATAAATATTCTAGATATATACACGAGAAATTTTTGAAGATTTAAACAAAACGTAATGTTATAAGAGGATATATATATTTAAAAATGTATATGCAGTTGAAAGAAATGATGGCGTACGAATTACTTTTATGTATACGACTATACCCTTCTATTTACACTGTCCTGATATATTATACAACGCTTTCTTCGAAGCAAAAATTAAAGTAAAAGGCTCTGATATTGTGGAATATCCGCAAGTTAATGAAGAGCGGATTAATTAAGAATCAAGCGTGATAAACAGTGCGCAATTTTTTTTCTTTTTTTATTAAATATTTATTTTGAGGACCACACACATGATAATAGAGAATTTGTAAAAAATTTAAATCGTGTGACGGTAATGTTATTTTAACATAAAATGTTTTTACAAATCATGCTTATATGCTTATATAATCCATTTCAATGTCATGCGATAATTATCGATATATAGTTTGAATAATCGACAGTTGCATTTCGTTTCTTGTGGCTCGCAGAGTGTCTTTATCCGATGAATAAAGTGAGTTTCGCCTTTGCATTAAAATTCCAGTTCACATTTTCTCTCTAACATCTCACGTCTTTCTCCAGCTTAATTGCTAAATTGTTAAAGGTTTCGATATTTATGATTTTTCCAATCAATCAGAGCAGATGAATTTTTTTTACGGGTAAAATTAAAAGGAGATTTATTACGCTTGTCCGGGTTACTGACAATGGACGTATTTAATTTATACTCCGTATTAGATGTACTTGTATGCAAAGTCCATAATTCACACTTCATAAAATTTATTTTATCTGTTTTTGATGGTTGCTGAAGGTGGTTCGCAATTAGAACATACAAAATAAATAAATAAATAATATTTGACAAGAAGGAATAATTTGCGCACCGTTTATCGCGTTTAGCTCTTAATTAGCTCGCTTCTCCTTTGCTTTCAAGCTAATTCCTCGCTTGCTCTCTCGATTCTCTCTCTTTCTCATACATCTCTAAACATCGTTCCTTTTAGGAATGTACGAGATCGCAATTGTACTCGATGTGGAGCGGTGGTGACTTGTCCTTCATCAAGTTACCGGAGAGTAACGAGATACAAGATGAACATCCACCCACTTAAATATCTGTCATTACTTCTTATCTAAAATGTATCCGATGAAAAATTTAATCTTTGGATTACTGAGACGTGAAATAATTTTTTTTAATGATTTTTTGGAGATATTTACACACTAAAAATAATATAAAATTTAATATATAAAAATGTTTTAAATACATGAGAGTGCAAAAAAATTATTAGAGAAAAAAAAACAAATTTATCTTGCGATTCAGCAATCCAAAGATATATCATCGCTATTTTGTTGACCTGTGAATTCACCTAGTGATTCGACCAATTTTATTCGTGATGTGTGTACATGTTTGATATTTGTGAGCGCGATAAGACGACGCGAGTTAGTACTTGCATATTGAGTGTGCAACTAACTATAAAAATATATATAAAGAACGTTATTTAAAGGGTGCCCACTTCGTAATATTTATTTATTTTATATCGTAAAAATATATGTCATGCTACATATATCATAAATTTACATGTCCTGTTTATGTATCGATAAAGATGTATTACGCGTATATACATACATAATTAAAATAATTTCTTTAATCCGATAAATACTACGAAGTGTGAAGCTTACGTTTAAAAATAAACGCCCTACGTGTTGTTAAAATTCCTATATACAGATGTGTATGCATGAACAAATCGAGAAGTATCATTCGGCTCACAATTCAAGAGAATTACTCTCTCTCTTTTCCTCTTCGATCTTTCGAATTTCAGCCGATACCTGCTCGTACACCTGTGATCTATTATTACTATCGTTCTATCGTATCGGCTAATGCAAAACTCGAGAGTGTTTTTGCACACCTCGCTAAATATTACACAATCAATGAAGCATATCACATTCCATTCGAAGAAACGACGCATTTTATATTCACTTTACTGCGTATCTCACACGATTATTACAGACACGCAGTATCATTCGTAAATTCTCTCGACCACATATCCGATATTATATAAATGGAGAATTCAGTATACCTGGGTTAATTAATGCATTACATAAATAAAGGTGAAAATGAAATTACTGACGATATCTGTATCTCTAAAAATTTTTATTTTAAACTTTCTTTTTTAATATCGATATATCTTCGCGCGCTTTACGTGCCTTATCCTATTTTTTTTTAATAATCTTAGCTTAAAAATATTTTTATAAATACAACATATGATTATGATTTGTCAATAATTCTCGTGATTCCTTTAAAATTGTCGCTGCAAACTTACTTGGTGTAATTCTATCGCACGTTTCGGAAATTATCACGGTAACGGTAAATGTGTAATTCATGATTTCCTTATCCGGAAGAATTTTGAGGAGGGTCTTGAATATGTAATGTGATATCTCGATGTTCCGACCGAGATGAGATTCGATGTATGTACAATTTTACTTATGGCACGAATGCGATAATAAAAATTCTCGTCGTTGTAATCTATTCTGATGTTACTCGAGTGCATTCTTGAAAAAAAAACGAGGGACTACATTTACATATATAATTATTATACTATATTGTATTTAATCATATACAGAAACCAGATATTCGTTCTACAACTTGTACAGTCGTCCGAATCGTGTCTGGTTGTGTTCGTACTTCTTGACAACACGAAGCATTATTGCACTTCTACGTCATCGGCACAATCGGCGCAGACTCTTAATTAAATTATATCGCGATAAAGTTCATTAAAATTCTCTTTTCGAAGGAAAAAAAAGTCCAACATTCTAAAATTAGATTTATACTTGCGAGTTTTATCACAATCAAAATTTATTTCGCAAAAACTAAAAGACTTCAGGGTAACATTTTCAATCAAATTAAAAAATCATAAATTCGATAAAAAGTATAAATCTTAATTGTAGATTTACTAGAGAATTTTGATGTATATGTACAATTTTACTTTTATGGCACGCGAAATACGACATCAAAAATTCTCGACGTTGTAACATAATCTAACGCTACTCGACTTCTGCAGAAAAAAATGAAAGACTATATTTACTCTTTATACTCTATTGTCATCGAAAAGTCGCTTTAACGTTGGACAGTTGTTGTTTCTGAAAAATAAAAAAAACGGTGTCTACAGAGAAATTTAAAGAAGTAAGAAACCGATATTCGATTATTCTCATTAAATAGTGTGAGAAGTTCTTCCTCTTTTAAGTTTTTATGTCTTAAATTCTTTCTCTTGTAGACCCCGCTTAAATTGTATATCGAGAAAAAATCCACTTTTGCACGAAACAGATTCCATGAAAGCCAACTTCGCAATGTTACACAACAATCACTATATTGTCGTGGAGTGTCGTTCAATCACTGATCTGTTCATCGCGAAGGTGTAAAAAAATACAATTTTTTTACAATTGGCTAATCCATTGCGTCCTCGCCTTCCTCGTCCTGACCGTAATCGTTGTATTGGTCGTCTCCTTCGCCTTCCTTCTCCAGCGGACAATCCATGCATCTTGACTCGTTGATCCCGTAGTTTATGCACGTATTGCCTATGCATTCGCAGCAACCGTCGTGGAACCACCTGTAGCTCGAGGCGCCCATGCTCTTGCAGGACGCCCGACATTTGTTCCAGGAGTTGCACTGCGCCATAAACGCGACGGTGCAATTCACTGTCATCACGTTTGGCTTCAGCGGACTCAGCTTTCCGTCTGCGGATTCTGTGCCATTCAAAATGTATCATTAGTTTCTCTCGCGTCAATCGCGTTAATCCAAGTCTGCGTCGATAAGTTTAATTATATATACACGGAGAGAATTTTCTTTTAGAATTTACCCTGAAAATCATGGTAATCATGGACAATATGGTATTGGAAAAACTTTATAAAAATTTTTCTGATTAATATTTATACACAATAAAAAATATTAATATGTACATAGTAAATTTTACTATGTACATAGTAAAATTTATCGAACAGATTTTATATTTTATTGTGGTAGATATTACTAATTTTATTGTGGTAAATATTAATCAAAAATTCTTCCATTACCATGATTTTCAGGGTAAATTTTAAGAGAAAATTCTCTCTATATAGAAACATATATATAAGAACTCTTTTATTGTTTTACTTTATATTATTTATATATTATTTTTTAAAACTTACGATATTATGTATTATAAAACTATTATAAAAAGAATTTTTTTTTTAATGTTATATTATTTTTGTAATATTCTTAGGCGCGATTGCACCAACATTATTTTAACTTTAAGCGAGACTTAAATATGTATTGCATCTATCTTTATTTTTACATACATATTTAAGTCTCGTTTAAAACCAAAATGACGTTGGTGCAATCAGATTTTAATCAATTATATCGCAATATGTATAGCATATGCAATCCGCGATTAAACTATTTAATTTGCAATTTAGCAATCTTTTATAGTTTCTGGCACTATAAATATACATAAATTGAAAAAATATACATTATTTATGCATATTTTTATGTGCAATTCACATGCATACTTTTTCTCTTGTCAATAGTTTGTAACATTCAAAAAATTCGATACTTACGCAATTGATATTTCATTTCGTTCTCGGATTTCGGCGTGAGTAATGACATATCAAAATCAACTGGATATGTGAAGGTAAGCCATCGTTCGAGCGGATCCAAGTCTGCCGTGAGCGCTCCAAAAAGTGCTGGCACTGGATCGGTGAATTCCTCTACGTGAGATTTCCTACTCAACGGGTTGTCAGTGATGTTCGGCTTCGGGCATAATTCTGCATTCGTAAAAATATATTACGTCATTTATGTGTTATCGAAAATGTTTCAAAATTATATTTATATATATATTTCCTTTTTTATCATATAAAATTTTATCATATAAAAGTAAAATTTACTATGTACATATTAATATCATAAAATATATAAACTCGAATAAGTGTACAGAGATAGAATTGTCTTTTAGAATTTACCTTGAAAATCATGATAATCGTAAGATAATATGGCATTGGAACAATTTTATAAGAGTTTCTCTGTGATTGATATTTACATCACAATAAAAATATTAATATCTAGCAATAAAATATAAAACATGTTCGATTAATACTATGTACATATTAATATTTTTTATTGTGGTAAATATTAATCAGAGAAACTCTTGTAAAATTCTTCTAATACCATATTATCCCACGATTTTCAGAGTAAACGTCTATTTATTTTCTCTCTTATAAAACATTTCGATAAATATATTGTTAAAATTACATGTATACGATATATTAATGCCGTTATTATAAAAGACCCAGTTCATAGAATTTATTTATAATTTTTTAAAGTCTATGAAAAATGACCTCAGACTCGTGATTTTGTATTAGCTGTAATTTAAATTGTAGCTTTCTCCAATTTTTTCTTAATTCATGTTTTTGAAATTATATATTTCATAATTGCTACAGTTAGATATTTTATAATATTATACAGATTATATATTTTTTTCTTCAACACACTAACGTAAAACGTGTCTGATAATTTAACTTAAATTATCGAACACTTATATGGAGTTGTTTCTTACCCACGCACGAGCAGCACTCGTCATACAGGTAGCTCAAGCACGAAAAACATTCCTTGCAACAGGTGCATGTGACCAGGTCGCACTTACAACTCTGCGTGAGCATGCATTTGCTCACAACGCTGGCGCAGATCGCCTCGTTGCATGCTTCTGTGCGTTTTGTCGTGATCGTCAGCAGCAAAATCCCGACGGTGGCTGCGACGGATAATATAACCCAGCTTGTCATCCTGTTTGCGACAGATTTGATTTAGTTTCCCTCGCACAATCTACACCATAAATATTACAGATTTCTATGCTATACATTTTTTACTAAAAAATGTTTGTAAATATCTTTCTAAGATTATTATCGGGACATGACAGAATAAGGATAAGGAAGCTTATCCCAATATTATATATGTAAATAGATAAATATAAGCACAAAGAAATGTTTTAAAGCGAACACAAATCGATAAGATATATACAACATGTTATGAAAAGTCATATCGTGGTATCGTTTGTATCTTCTGAAAAGAATTTAAAGCGTTAAAAGGAAAGATAAAGAAAATATAAAGCTTAAGAAATTCTATAATTAGGAGAAGGAAAAAGAATTTTAATGTATTATATATATATATATATATATATATATATATATATATATATATAGAAAAAGCCGTTGCATTTTTTTCGATATTTTAAATCGTTAAATTGGGATATTTCTATTACGATATTTATGCACTTTCTTCACGCGGATTTCATATATATACGTGGACTATTGTTTATGCGTAGATACCGGACACTATCATTTATAATGTCCCCCTACTCGCACCATTCTCGGAGTAGAGTTGTGGAGACGAGAAGAGGGCCGATTATGCCGACGAGGTCCGATTAAGATTATTAAGAATATTCACGAATGTGAGTCAGGGTGTCATTAAGCGGGAACGCGTGCTAAAAAGAATGAAATTTCAGTCTTCTTTCCTGGCGAGCACTGCTAACCCGAGCAATCAGCGTAATGTTGCTCCTCTTCATTTCAGGAGAGTAGACAGAGAATAACGCCGAGGTCACACATTTTTAAATCGTTTAAACCTTCGCGAAATTTTCGGGATCTTTTTATGTTAATGAATGTATCGGAAAGTGGTTTTACTTCCTCTTTAAAAAATTATCACGGAAATATCGAAACTCGTTATAAATCTCTCACCACGCCAATAATAGAAATTAATTTTGTAAATGTAAATGAGCAAAGAAGAGAGAGAAAACTACATTAACATACTTATTAAAATTTAATTTATTAAATATTTATTTTTTAAGATATTTATCAAAATTATATTCCTACGTAAAAATTATATTTTGTATTAGGTCTCTCATATAGGATGAATAATTAATTTCTATATACATTTACAGTTGAAAAATTTCTGTTAAATTTAACAGATATCACGTGTCTCAAACGGTCCACAGAAATTTTTGTGTTAATTTAACATAATATGGATATGTTAAATGGAGACACAAATATTGTGTTAATATTTTAACACAAAATAAATGCAAAACCTCAATTTAAAATAAATTTTGTGTAAAATTAACAATTTTAATGTAAAAATTAACAAAAAAAAATATGTTAATTTTAGATTTTATCATCCCTACTTATATTAAAATAGAAAATCAACATTTTTTCCTGTAAATTTTAACAGAAAAATCTTGTCACTAATAAAGCAGAACATATTTATTGTGTAAAATTAAAAATAGGTGCACATTGTGTTATTTTTTCAGTTCTTTTAATAATTTAACATTTAAGTTCAATTAACAGAACAGTAATATGTTAAATTAACACATAAATGTGTTAAATTTTTAACACAAAAATTTTACCAAGAAAACAGAAATTTTTCTACTGTATTGCGAAGTCAATTATTTTATTACAAAGGTGTGACAGAGAAGATTATTAAAAGCGTAAAAATTTGCACTACAATAAACAAATGAGAAAGTGATTGTTTCTAAAAAAATCTTACAAAATGCCAAGTGAATGTCGCGATCATATTCTTCACTTTCAGAGCTATTATGTCTCTCTGTGAGCTGACAAATATGCGTAAATTATCCCCCGGAGTATTGAATACCTACCGACGCGAGAAGGATAAGGAGAAGAACGACATTAATCGAATGCGAAATTGTTCGCGCAATATAATTGCATCTTTCTAACGTGTCCATTAAACGCCTATTTATATCGCGCTTAATCGCGCTCTACGACAACTCGGGTGAATTATTATTGGAAAAGAATTCCATTACAATGACCTGTAACGCACGGCAATCGAAAAATTGCGATCGTGATACGATCTGATACGTGTCACCATTAGCGACGACTTTCACGTTCACTTTCCACATGTTGTTTTCTTATTTTTATGTTCATTAATGTATTACTAAATGTCAATGAAATTTAATTTAAACGAAACTGGAGAAAAAAGAGAAGAGATCACACCTAACTGTTCAATTAATCTTTCAATTAAATTATTTTTTTCTCTTTCTTTTCAAGTTATTACTTAAATTAATTTAATGACATTTAATAATAATGAAGCAAGATAATTATTAATTATTATATAGGAATTAATAATTATTAATTTCTGGACACAGAGAGAATTTTCTCTTAGAATTTACTCCAAAAATCATAGTCATCGAGGGATAATATAATAAAAATATTAATATCTACCACAATAAGATAAAATATTCGATTTGATATCAATTTTATTATATACATATTAATATTTTTTATTGTGGTAAATATTAATCAAAGAAACTTATTCGCGATTACCATGATTTCAGTGTAAATTTTAAGAAAAAATTCTCTGTGTATATAAATTAATAATTATTAATAATTACATTTACAAATAATAATTAATAATTCTCAATTTATAGAGGATTTTAGGACGATACATTATTTTAAAGTTTCAGTATCTACATGATTTTGTCGCGTAATATTCTCAATTACCAAATTAAACAAAAATTCACTTTGAAACACACTTTAAACAATTGTATATATTTTCATACAATTTTACACGCTTTGAACACGAATTTTATATTTTTGTTTTTTATATTTTTTATAATTATATTTTATAATTATGCAATTATTTCTTTTATTATATTCCATATATTCCACGTATATATAATTATGCGAATAATTATTTAGTCAGCTCTTTTAATTTTTAAAATTGTATATATAATTGTTGAAACCCTCACTTCTTGAATGTAACTTTTATGCTTTGTACTTTATCGTATTACTTTTCAACTGTTCCAGGTATCACAGCTTGTTGACTATTTCGCTGAGGCTGCTACCGAATGACAGAACTTACTGCGGCAGATTACCAAGGTGGACTTACGGGAGAATTTTGACGGAGGGACAGCTATAGTTTTAAGGTAGGATATCCCCACTCTAATTTTGAAAGGGTCTCCTTGGGCTCATCGATAAATGAAAGCGCGCACCAACCACCGAAGAACACGGTTTTACGAAGGTTTTCAGGTAATTATCCGCCCCGGCGTGAGTAATCGCACTTTTCGGCAGCTGGATGTCAAAGATCCTTTTCCCACCGAAAACCATTCTTGTAAAGATTCCTCGGTAGATGAATCACGGTGATAAAAACCACAGCGATAAAAGTATAACCATGTCGAAATTTCAAATAAAGGTATTCCAATCATCTTTTCTTCGATTTAGCACCTGAGAATTTTCCAGCCGCGAATTATGCCGTCCAAAAGCAACGGTAAACTATTCGTTAAATCATTATATCCTGTAGATGTATGGGATTTCGCCTTCGCCGTGACAAATTACAGTGTGACTGATCCTTCTTAACAACTGCTTTCGAGATAAATTCCACGGTGGGAAATATTGAGTTAGGTTTGACGAAGGGGAAAATTTAGCACGAGCAAAACTCCGTAAAAAAAATACCGCCGTTATTAAACGGAAAATCTAATTTAAATGGAAAATTGTAATAAAATTCGACGTCGTTTGAAATATTTCGTGAGCGAGATTTACGACGTCTTCTGCGTCCATAATCGATACTTGAGGCAGGACTCTAAAACCACCGTTACGAGACAACAAAAGTCACCCTATTATATCTAGACGATAAATGTCATTTGACTACCGTCGAATCGTTACGTAAAGTGGAAGAGCAAGCTTTCCCACACTTTATCGTTTCGAGCTATTCATTATAAATAAACGATAAATCACTCCGTTCTTTCTACATTCAAAGGAAGCTTGTTAGAACCTATACGAGTTGCAGAAAGCTCGAGTAAATAAACACGCGATACGCTCGGGACACCGAGTATACGAGAGAGAGAGGGAGAGGCAATCGAACAGTTTTAATAAAAAATTCCAGCTCGCGAGCGAAATGTGGATGTTTGTCATCCAGGGACAGGCGTGCTGCTGCTGCTGCTGCCGATGCTGGCACTCACAATCAGCCTCGCCTCTCGTTCTGTCCATGGCCCGAGGCGATGGAATAACTTCAATAACAAACGCCAATCGCCTTCGCAGAAGGCGGCGGCAAGCCTGGTATCTCTAACTACGTGTCCGCTACGTGTAAGCGCGTTCACAGCGCGGAGGAAGACTTTCCAATCATTTTCTGTTACTACTGAAACGGGCCTCTCCGTCACCTTTCTTCTCTCCCTCTGCTCTCGTCGCGTGCCTCCTTTAAACGCTACGAATAAATACCAAAAATCGCAGAAAATCGCCTAACCGATGCGACGTCAATGCAAATATATGTATATATTATGTACAAATTTTTTTTTAAATATATTACATGAAAATTGCGTTAATCACATGTTAAAGGTATTACACGAAATAATCTCGAAATGTTTTTAATTTTATTTCCACAATGTGTTTAAAAACTGCGTATTTTTATACAGAGAGAATTTTCTCTTAGAATTTATTCTGAAGATCATGGAAATCGTAGGATGAGAATATACGGTATATTGGAAGAATTTTATAAGAGTTTCTCTGATTAATATTTACCATAATAAAAATATCAATATCTAGAAATAAAAATATTACTATCAGAGAAATTCTGATAAAATTCTTTCAATATACCATGTTGTTCCACACACGATTACCCTGATTTTCAGGATAAGTTCTACGAGAAAATTCGATACGCAAATCAAATCGCTTGGAAAGGGTTGAGATGGCGATCGGAGTCTAATTTCGCGAAAGGTCAGTCTTTTACATGTCGCATTTCGCCATGACGTAATAATATATAACCAGCAGATCTGAGCATCTCTTTTAATCTTTCTCTCTTTTTCTCTCTCATTCTACATACTCTAAGATAGCCTTTTTATTAGTCTCTTGATAAAGATGAACGCGACCGCTTAGATAATCGAAAATCGCAGTTTCTGTCGATCATGCACAGAAACTATGAATATTTTTTTGGGGGAAAAAAAAATTCCATTAAAATGAATTATAAGGAATTCGCATCTTTCTCTCTTTTGAATGATGATAAAATAACCGCGCAAAATAATTATAGCAACTCGATCATCCACGGTATCTTCTGTGGTCGCATCTGATATGACCTCCTTCGTAAATATCCGCGCTATCGAAGCATCGCTGTCAATTGACATCGCGCCGTTATTGCGCTATCGCTGTCATTAACAATGTCGCGTCTGCTATATTATTATTTTCGGTTATTGCAGAAATTACCGAGCGCACGAGATAAGTGAGTCTATTCGCGTTGTTCGTCATCGAACAGCTCGGACTTGCAACACGCGTTAAATGCGGCTGTGCAATACGCGACAGACTGATAACATTGAGTAGCATCTTAATAATGAACAAGGAAAGATTGGAGAATCACGGTCGCACGCGTTTAACGCCATTAAAGATGTCGATTAATAAGGAAACCGTTACGAGGAAAAAAAAAAATGTTGCATGCGCATTAATGCAATTTTTGTAATAAACTAGCATTTGAAATTATACATTATGAAGAAACTGCTCAAGAAATTAATTATTGGCGTGGAATCTGTTACTCTTTAATGTACAACGTCCAATCTCTTTCCATATGTCTATTAATTATTATAATTTGTATTTACTGTAAGTGTTTTTCTTATATTGCTCATGTAATTTGATTCTAATTACTGTGATTATCGCTTCTTGTTCACTTCTTGTTTACAATAAACGCAATCTTTAGTGATTCATTCAGGTGGAACTTAGAATCGAACAGTCGCTAATTGGGGTACAGAATAAGGGTACGATCGTGTACTGATTTACGACTTTTCGTGGATCGAAAATCGACGTCACGGTTTCTAGAGAATTATTCCGTGTTTCGAACTTCTTGGAAACTCTCGACTTTTCCGATCGTTTAATCCTCCCGGAATTCCCACAATGTATTCAAGAGTGCTAATTGAATTAGCGTTCGATACCCGGAAAGGTATAGAGATTTATGCGCGTGCAACGAATGCATCGCAGAAGCTTGCATTTGCGTCTCTCTTTTCTTGAGAAAAACTGGAAAGCGAGCGATTGGAAAAAGTGCGCATTGGAACGTCACTGTGCGAATATAGATCGCCATTGAGGATATATAGGTATACAGGGTATTTCAGAACTGGCGGAAAAATATTTAATGTCAGATTCCTAGTATCATTTGGAAACAAGTTTTTGTTAATGAAAATGTTGAGGGAGGCTATCATTTTTAGCACGTTCCCAATTGTTGCTATTATGTATCTTTATAACTAAGCCTTGTATTAAAATTCTATTAAAGCAAACTTTACCTAAAATTAACTGAAAAATGTAGTTTTGTTCATATTTTATTTCCATAAGGCTTAGTTTCTAAAAAAAAAGCCTTTATTCTCAATTGCTTATAATTCGAAAATTATTGGTGTCTCGGTATTTTCGCTGAGGAAAAATCGTCTCCGAATGATACCAGGAATCTGCCATTAAAATACAGGGTGTTTCAGAACTGGTGGAAAAATTTTTAATGTCAGATTTCTAGTACCATTTGGAAACAATTTTTCCTTAGTGAAAATGTTGACGGAGGCCATCATTTTTAGCATGTTCCCAATTTTTGCTATTATGCATCTTCATAACTAAGCCTTGTAGGTATTAAAATTCTATTAAAGCAAACTCTACCTAAAATTAACGGAAGAATATAGTTCTGTCAATATTTTATTTCCATAAGGCTTAGTTCCTAAAAAAAGCCTTTAATTTCAACTGCTTATAATTCAAAAATTATTCGTATCTCGGCATTTTCGCTGAGGAAAAATCGTCTCCGAATAATATCCGGAATCTGCCAGTTCTGAAACACCCTGTATATATATATATATTCCATCGACGTTGACGTTCTCGTAAAAAATATGATCGAGCTCGTCTGATGCGTCTCATGTAAGAGACATATTTAGATTCCGATCTGAAGTTCCAGCGACGATTCCCCGAAGTGGCGAATAGATCGCAAATAGATCGATCACGCTCGGTTCCCCATAAACAGCGCCATAATCCACCCTCCATCGAAAATAACTCACTTCCCATGAAAGAAGTATTCAACGAAACTGGAAGAAAGAGGAAGAAGGAGGTTCTAAACAGAAATTAGAAACAGCAGCGTAGAGCCAACTTTTCTCTCTCTACCTCTCGTTTGAAGCAGCTTTCTCGAAACCTCTCTCGTTGAACAAACTTTTCGAGTACTGTATCAACAAACAAGCTCTCGAAGAAACAATTTCCGTAAGTAAAAGGGGGCTTCTTCGCAGTTCGTCGGCCGAGAGGGACCGGATGATAATTCGTTGAGAGGATCGAGCAGAGACGATTATATATATATATATATGTTCGAATTCGAATGCCTCTTTAATTGGAGCCGAGCTATTTTCCATGATCACAGGAGAAGAGGCCGGCCAGATCCAGCGTGATCGCGATCGCGGCGGATTCAGGCGGATCTCTCTCTTTCTTTTTCTCTCTCCCTCTCATTCTCTCCCTCTTTCTCTCGTTCACTCTCTCTCTCTCTCTTTCTCTCTCGAGTGCGTTCGCGAAGGGGGATCTATCTAACGGCGATAGTGGATCGATATATATATTTACCTGGCACTACTACGACGACGTTCTCTCTCTCGTGTTCCAACGGCGGGTTGTGCGCGCCAGTTACCTACGCGCGTGAGAAACTATTTTAAGAGCGCGCAACCGGTTCGCGTGTTGCGACGACCGCCGCGGGACATGTTTCTTCGGCAAGAGGCGAAATCCTTCCTTCCATCCTACGGGAGATGAGCCGGATTGCCCTCGCGATATCCCAAAGACGTAGGTCCCTCGACAGCCAGGTCACTTTTGACAGGTCACTTTTGACAGGTATCGCGATTACAACACGGAGCGCGTTCGTTGATCACCGAATCCAACACAAGGATCCAACCTGTCGCACCAAACTCGCGGAAAATCCCGAGTCTCGGACCCCAAAAAAGGGGGAAAAGGACGAAGGAACAATCCTCTCAGCCTCGCGACAGAAGCGAGCGATCGATCGGTATTCGCGCGTTCTCCAACGCGTTCTCCAACGCGTATCCGATCATGCGTTTCGATGAATGTTCTCGCGGGAATCGCGCGGCACTATATACTACCACACAGACGCGAAGAAGTGTGTTTACGACACACCGACTCTCTCGCCTCTCTCGCGGTGGCGCGTATAATACACGGTGACCCGTCGTCAAAACAAACTCGCGGCGTCCTCCGTCTTCCGCGAGGATCCTCTTCCTGCCGCACCTCGGCCGTGTCTCTCCCATCCGGTGGATGTGCACCGCGGCGGCAGAGCGTTTCCGTTTCCCCGGATTCTTATTGTTACGTCAATTATTACGACACATCTGGAGGAGCTTGAAGATCGATGCGTGTCGCTGATTTTTTTTTTTTTTTTTTTTTTTGTCTTTTTCAAAATTGGCGGTTGTTTATTCCGCGAGAAGGTGGGAGAGAGAAGGAGAGAGGAAATAGAAACGGAGATGTATAAAGAGAGATTCGTCGGCGGGTATGACGAATCGAAGAGCGGTTCTCATTGGACTGAATTAAGGAAGAGCGTGGATCGCGGAGAAGGATCGCAGAGAAACGGAAGAAGGAGGAGGAAAAGAAGGTGGTGGCAGCGCGCTGATGATGGTGCTGATGCTGATGGTGGTGGTGGTGGTGGTGATTGTACCGTCGCGGATCTCTCCGGAGATGGAGGTGGAGAAGAGAAGAGCGAGAGAGAGAGGCAGAGAAGGAGAGAGAACGACGAAGGTAGAAAAGAGAGGGCAAGAAAGAAGTTGGAGAGAGAAAACGAATCCGCTGACGGTCGGGTAGTCCGGACTACCGACTGCATAAGACTGGTTTTCAATTTTTTCCCGACTTTTTGTTTTACCTGTGCCTACCCCCGCGACCCTCCGCCCCTCTCCCACCCTGTTCCACGACCCTCTCTCTCGCCCTCCTGCAGAGCTAGACGAGTAACGGGTGAGCTGAGAGCTCCGTCGATCGGGCCGGCTCCGAAATCCACGGAGAGACGGATCTCTCTTCGTGGATGGTCTTCCCGAGTGATGAATCTTTCGGGCGCATCGAGTGTTTTGGGCCCCTTGGAGAACAAAGCGCGACGGTATTGGTATTAGAGGGATACGCGAGTCGAGAGGAATCTTTTATTGTCAGAGATTCACAGGTTCATGCATATTTATCGCGCGGTTAAGCTTGTTATTCAAATCGCACCGGAGAATTATAATCGTGTATACACATGCACGCGATCCAGGAAAAAGAGTCCCCTTTTAATCTCTTTGTATATCGATCCTAATCGCATCGAATCAAAAAGCCAATTTTTTTTTATACATGTAATTTATAATTGCTTTCGCAATTTAATCGCTGATCTAAGAACCCTTTCATTTATTTTTGATTTAATATTATTATTATATTTCTTCATTATTTTTGATAGTGGAAATTGAATAGCGTGTTGGGCTATTAACGACGCGAAAGTAGCTGTTTTTTTTTATCAATAACATAAATCGCGTATGCTAATGACTCGTCCCAGAAGATTTATCTTTGACCAAGTCGAAGCTCTCCCCGTGGAGATTAATGATTTAAAACCGACTCGACTTGTTTTTGCACCGACTGGATATTCTGCGTATCTTGAATAAACGTTGTCGTTCACTCTTCATCAAATATTAAATTGCAACCATAACTAAATTAATACCGGTTACCTTCGCCATCAAGTGTGCATATCTGCCTTTCGGTGAACGCGAATTGCGATTCTCGAGAGTGTTGATTTGAGAATATCACTCTCAGGAAGTTCTAGATTCTCGCATTAATGTCAGAAGAAAAGCACGAGCTAAATCGTGCATCTTCATTTTAAGCAGGGCCCTCGAAATTTAAATTCTTCGCTACTTTCCTCTTTATACAATTTTTTTACACGCTTTTTATGTACAGTAACGAGTTACATCTTATTTAATAAGGATTATCATTTCGTATAATTAATTAAAAATAATGCGCAAAACTTTATTACGCAACCGTTTATCAATAATTATTCGATAAAGCAATCGATTAATCAAAATAAGTAGTGCACAAATTCATAAACGCGGTTGCGTAAAAAAATTTATTTTGAATTTAATTAATTAATTAAAAATAATGCGCAAAACTTTATTACGCAACCGTTTATCAATAATTATTCGATAAAGCAATCGATTAATCAAAATAAGTAGTGCACAAATTCATAAACGCGGTTGCGTAAAAAAATTTATTTTGAATTTAATTAATTAATTAAAAATAATGCGCAAAACTTTATTACGCAACCGTTTATCAATAATTATTCGATAAAGCAATCGATTAATCAAAATAAGTAGTGCACAAATTCATAAACGCGGTTGCGTAAAAAAATTTATTTTGAATTTAATTAATTAATTAAAAATAATGCGCAAAACTTTATTACGCAACCGTTTATCAATAATTATTCGATAAAGCAATCAATTAATCAAAATAACTAGTGCGCAAATTCATAAACGCGGTTGCGTAAAAAAATTTATTTTAAATTTAATTAATTAATTAAGTAATTAAAAATAATGTACAAAATTTTTTTAACCATCTCGGTTTTTTTTTCTTCTTTTTTCCGCGAATCTTCCATCCTCGGGAATAATCGAGGTGGGGTTGCGAATTCCGTAGGTTGTCGCGTTTACGTTGGTATTCAAGCTCGTGCGTTTCTGCGCGCCGTCAGCATCTGCGGAATGCAGATGAGTGCAGGTTGCATTCGGAGTATTATCCAGCGCGCGCGCGACGCTTTTTTTGTCCTTTTCTTTTTTTGCGTCGCGTCGCGGGAAAGAAACACGCGAAGAATTTGAGCGCGCAGAAAATCCAGCGCGCGCGAACATGCGCGTTTTGTGTTGCGTAAGAGGAAGTTGGCCATAGGTTTACGCATTAAAAGTATTGCGAAAGCTCCTTGAAAGCTCCCGCTCGTCAACAAGTAAATGGCGACGGTCGTTTTAGCTGGAATTCATCGGTTTGCTCATTTCTCATCGATCTCTCGCCGCAGATGATCATAACTCATCCCGTTTCTCTATCCGAAGATACGCATCGGCAGGCATAATCGCATTTTTATTCCAAGGCTGTACTATTCATTATTATTGCCATCTATGTAGTAAACACTCCATTAATACAATGTGTGTATAAAATTAAAATCGACGATTCGCGCAAGACCCGATTAAATTTATAAGGACGTGAGGCTAAAAGGACTTTCGACGATTAAAAGATGAAAATTTCATATATAATTGCTTTCGATTTTATTTTACAAAGTAAATCATCGTCATAATTATTCAGCTGTATTTTCACGAATTTTTGCGAAAATAGATATAATAATGCGAGGGAATATAAAATTAATTTTTTTCTCTGCTATCTTTTAATGAAATAATGATCACAAACCTTTATCATAATTTGCGACAAATGCTTTATAAATTGCCGTGACGTACCTATACACAAAGTACGTATATAAGTTTGTTCTCTGAAAACACTACTATATACATATATATATATGATATATGATGTATATATCTCTTTCTCTCTTACTCACCGCAAAGTGTGTTAAGTAAATAAATATTTTCATTCGATTGCACAGCTGCTCTCGCGCATGATTTCTCGCAATCGTTTCACAACATGAAACGGTATAAAGTTCCTCCTATGTAACAACGCAGCGATTCTTCGTCAATGCATTCCGAAAAACTCGTCGATATCCGGCTGACCTTTCTCGCCCGCGGCTCACTGGCAAGTGCAAAATTCAAAGAGATCGTGACATTTGCGATGCACTCGGAAAAAACATCCGTTGCACTCGTTATCGATTATACGAAAAAAAAAAAAAAGGAAATCCCGATAGGAGAAAGCGAGAAGAGCGATAAAACCATTTCCGATGCATTCCGAAACTCGCGCAAATATCCGGCTGACCTTTCTCGCTCGCTGGGTGGAAAATTATTCAATCGCCGTCAGTAAAAGAAGGCGATTTCCGCGAGGAAAAAAAACGCGCGAGCGACGATTGCGATATCGAAAGGGGAGCGATCGACGAAGGACTCTCGCGGTTGTGTGTGGCTACAAGTTGCAAATATCTCCACGTGATCGGGTTCTAGATTCTCATTTCTAGCGTATCACGATGCATAATATCAGACATGCAAGAAGAGAGACTTTTATGAGGTTTTTGTTTTATCATCAAATCCATTGCGCGGGTAAAATCTTGCATTTTGTTTTGAATCAATTTTGTGAAACGCTCTTATAGATGTCTTTTTTAAATCATATTTTTTTTTTTACAAAAATATGTTTTAATTGTGTTATAAAATATCTGTGCAATTTTTCAAATGTAATAAAATTTGTGAAAATTCGTATAACATTATTCCGTGATTTGTAGTACATAGAGAGAATTTTTTTGGGAATTTACCCTGAAAATCGTTATAATCGTGGGACAATGTAGTACTGGAAAAATTTGAAGAGTTTTTCTGATTAATATTTACCACAATAAAAAATATTAATATCTACCACAATAAGATATAAAATATGTTCGATTAATGTTGCTATGTATGGTATATATTAATATTTTTTATTGTGATAAATATTATAATCAAAGAAACTCTTATAAAATTCTTCCAATTACCATTTGGTCTCATAATTACCATAATTTTCAGGGTAAATTCTAAGAGAAAATTCTCGTATAAGATACAACGTTACAAATTATTTTTTATTACATTAATTGCTTTTATTAGATACATTTGTTCAAAATTTTGATTATGAAGATAATGAAGCCGATAAATGGGAAAGAATATATTATTAAATTCTTTTGATTATATTTTTCTAGAAATTCCTAAAAAATATAAAAATGGCATTTTCTTTCCGCTAACGATGATTTGAATAATTCGGAGTCGATTTATCTTTGACACACGTAACGAGTCTGAGAAACCCCATTTAAGTATATCTCATTATATTGCTCCACTCAAATATTTTTTCACCGTTAAATCTAATTACATACCCGCGTTTTAAACGAAGTCAAATCACGACCCTGTCGTGTCGATCTCCGGATTCGACTGCTCGACGATTACGTGAGTAGAAGAATGAACGGTGACTCGTACAATTCTCGTGGACGACACGCGACGACACATCAGCATCCATCGCCGCGTCCGTTCTTCTGGGAACCGAACGAGGGAGAGCCATCCGATTCCGCGAAAAAAGTATGCCCGGTACAAGACAACCGCGAGATATGGCGGAAGCGGCTAAATGCTTAAACGCTCGAAAGGCAGGCTTAAATGCCGCTGATTGCAGTAGGAGGGAAATGAGAGGTTGCACGAGGATGAACGAGACTCCGTAATTCCGTATGTCCATTCTTGAAGGCGGCGGTCAGCGATGGCACTCGTTGCTATTCTAGTATATCGAATACTTGTCACATACTTTGTCGTCGCACAATTCAGAATGTCTCTTTCTCTTTCGTTTTTCCTCTCATCTTTTTTTTTCTCGATGAAATAGAGATTATACGTGCAGCGCTATAAAATCTTGTGATTTTTTCCATTTATACGCGGGGAGAAATTTCTCTTAGAACTTACCCTGAATATTATGGTAATCGTGGGACAATGTATGACATACCTATGGTTGGAAGAATTTTTATAAGAGTTTGTCTGATTAATATTTATCACAATAAAAAATATTAATGTAATAGTAAATTTTAGTATGTACGTAGTAAAATTAATTTAACATATTTTATATCGTATTGTGGTAGAGAGATATTCATATTTTTTAATTTTCTTTACATTTCCTAGGAATTTCTAGAAAAATATATAATTAAAAGAATTTAATAATATATCCTTTTCTGTTTATCAGCATAAAGGACTTTATAATCTTCATAATTAAAATTTTGAACAAATATATCTAATAAAAACAATTAATGTATAAAATGTTTTGTAATTTGTATCCTACACGAGGAGAATTTTCTCTTAAAATTTACCCTGAAAATCATGGTAATTGTGAAACAAAATGGTAATTGGAAGAATTTTACAAGAGTTTGTCTGATTAATATTTATGACAATAAAAAATATTAATGTAATAGTAAATTTTATTATGTACGTAGTAAAATTAATCTAACATATTTTATATCGTATTGTGGTATAGAGATATTCATATTTTTTATTAATCTCCTATACAATTTTTCTAATATATTATTCCACGATTACCATGATTTTCACTATTTTTTACACAGGGTAAATTCGAAAAAAAATTCTCTGTGTATAATAATAACATTATATCGTGAATTTTGTACAGAGTATAATTACGAAAAATTATATATTATTTTTTATCTATAACTAGAACAACACAAGCGCGCGCCATATATTCTTCACTTTTATATTAAAAAGATTGATATTAAAAAAATTAATAACAATTGAACTCCATTAATTTTTTGACAGAAATCAGCTAATAATTGTTAACAAATATGAATTTTTAAATAATATATTATTAATACAAATTAAATAATAATACTAAAGTAAGGCTCTTTATATAGATAAATAACTTTAAAATTAGATAATTAAATAATTCATAAATTGAATAATTATTAAAATGCTTTATTAATAATTAATCAATATGTTGAATATGTTTAAGCAGGCTTCAAAATATGAAAAAACGTCAACGCTTATCATATATTCGAAAATTCGAGTTTTTTGGTTAAATATATATTTAGTGGCAACCTACGGTCGGAACTATGCTACAAAACTATAGAACACGTCGAAAACTATAAAATTTCATTGTTCAAATTTGAAAAAATGTGCAATGATATGCTAACTTTCAAGCGAAATTGCTAAAGAGCAATTTAAAGATTATCTGCAACAAGAGATTTGTTCCTCTCAACTCTGTTTTTTCTCAGACAATTCTTTTTTTTCTTTCTCTTTCTATTTACCTGTTTTGTTTGAAGTACCGAGTGTAAAAAAAGAATAGTTGTCTAAAGAAACAGACTTGTGGCAGACATGAGAAAAGATTATCCTGTGAATTATTTGGGAAGAGATAAGAGGATGAGTCTCTTGAAAGAAACGAGAAAAGATACTTAGACAGTAAATGAAACAGAATGAAAATTATCTATAGGCTCAGATAGGCCATTATTAATGATAAAATGCATCTAGTCATTATTGTTTCGTGGAGAAAGTAAAAAAGTAAAGTAAAAGTAAAATCGATTCGGGAGATGATACTTGAATTAGCGAGTGGATGAAGAAACTATACGTGACGCGTTCATAATGTTGTGAAAGTTATCACTAGATATTCACTAGAAATACGAAAGTACACGCACGCGTTGGCATTTTATATCACTTTATTAATATTTATTATATCCAATCAGATATATATTAATACTGCAATAAGATTATGAAAGTAACACATATAATAAAATTATCACAATTTCTAGCAATATCGAAATATTAATGACTTAACTTTCGAAGTTATTTAGTCTCCCGCTCGTGAGAACGCTTGTAAAAAATCCAGTATTTCAAAACCATCAAAAAACCGAAAGAAGTCATCTGAAAAGAATTTCTTGGTCGAAAAAGGCACCGAAGTATATCGATGGAACTTCTTGTTTCCTATACTTGTATTTTCATTCACGGAAAGAATTTTTTCTTAGAATTTACCCTGAAAATTATGTGAGACAATATGATATTGGAAGAATTTTATAAGAGTTTCTCTGATTATAATATTTATCGTAATAAAAAATATTAATATGTACATAGTAAAATTAATCGGATATATTTTATATCTTATTCTATATATATTAATATTTTTTATTGTAGTAGAGAAACTTAATAAAATTTTTCCAATACCATATTGTCTCATAATTATCATGATTTTCAGGGTAAAAGAATTTACTAAGAATTTTATAAGAGTTTGTCTGATTAATATTTATCACAATAAAAAATATTAATGTAATAGTAAATAACTAACATAATTTATATCGTATTGTGATAGAGATATTCATATTTTTTATTAATCTCCTACAAAATTTTTCCATATTGTTCCACGATTACTATAATTTTCACTATTTTTCACACAGGGTAAATTTTCTCTGACACTAAAAAAAATTATTCAACAAAATCTGCGGTTGAATACGTGCAAATAAATATAAATATAGTAAGAACTAAATATATATTTTGTTTAATTGCAATGCCAATGTTACAAAATTGGTTTTTAACAAAATATTTAGTTCTTATTACATTGATATGTATTCGACCGCCGATTTTAGGTCAAATAATTTTTTTTTTTTTCAGTATAGAATTCTCTGTGTATCTTATCTAGATATTTCAACGTATATAAATTTTTTGGTACGTTTTCCCCTTGGAAAATGAGTAACGATGAAAAAAGCTGGTAGACCTGCGCACACGGTAGGTCCTCGACAGGACACGAGAGAGAGAGAGAGACCATTCTCGCGCTGTAGGTGGTCCAGTTGCGGAGGATGGACGCGCCGCGCGCCGTCAGCTTGATTCCTCTCAGGGTGAACTTCGCTTTCTGGGAAAATAAGGGAGAGGACGGGAGTCCCCAGAGTACGGGATGGTGATAGAAGATCGCTCTGACGAGAGAGAACGGGGCCGATCGAGAGCGCGTTTCCGGTGAATTCGCAGTTTCGCGATATAGGTTTGCCTTAAAAGGCTGCTGGAAGATGCGCAGCAGCGGGAAAAGACAAAAGAGGCGAAATTGGTCAGCGGAATGAGTGGGAAGGGGACGACGCGGGAGCAGGAATAGATGGAGGACGTCAGGTATACGAAGGTCGTTAGCTCGAAGAAAAATTAGCCGTTTGTCGGAGCCCTGCCCCGGAGATGGGTCAATCAGATACGAAAACACTTGTCCAGGCCCCGGAGCATTGTGGTCGGCGAGGTAACAGGCCGGCTACAAAAGATAGTATAGACACAGGTATATACTCGTCCTAATGACTATGGACCAAGAATTCAGACCTTTGCTCGTGGAAGTTGGTATATATAGGGAATAGAAAGGTGGAGGCTGGCTTCCTCGTGTCATCTCACGTATTGGGATGTAGAACTTCGCGTGTGATCCACTACGTTTGCCCTCTTTCGGCACTAGCGGGGGGTCGGTATTAAGGATCGATCTAATGAAGATTTTTATGGGTTTGTAATGGTCACATTTTTGTCCACTGAGTGTGTATATTATTGAAAGACTTGAGTTGCTTGCGACAACTTGACAGCGTGTTTCAAGAGCGCGATTGACACGCGTGGGACACCGTATGGGATCCCGTTATCACATGCAGATGTGATATTTCATTCGTCGAATAGAACCCGAAGGAAGATTACAATCTTCCTCGTGCTTTCGAATCTTAAATATCTCGAATCCTCTTGAGAAAATTAGAGGGCCTTAAAATATTTTATTAAACGGTATAATGTGAATTTTCTGTTAATGCGCGAAAGCGCTGGAAGGGATTGAACCCTCGAGAGATAAAAGACGTATGAAAAGAATTTAAATGCCGATCTCGGAAGTTGAAGAATGTTGATGCGATTTTCGCGGTGGATTGGTTCTGGGTATTGTTAAAACGGCACGGGTGTTCCAAAGTGACGACACTCACGGCTAAAACCAAGTGGAGAATCGTGTCCGGTACAGGTTCCGATCTGTCAGGGGCGTGGTCGTAAACTTTAGTGCCCACCCGTGTATATACGTGGTCCGGAGACCACCACGTCCTGTCGGCGTGTTCCTTCGTTCGCCATCGATACGATGACTTTCTCTCCCTTTTCATTCCCTTATTCGTTTCTCTTCTTTCTCCCTTTCTTGGCGCACTCTCGGTATTCCTTTTCCGGTTTTCTAGAGCGAGAAACACACCGGACACCTACTTGCCGTCCGAATCAAGATAGAGCAGCTGGTCATAAAACGTAAATGGGGTTATTGGCCCGAGAAAGAGCGAAAAAAAGAGAAAGAGTCTTTAAGCTCGGTAATAGATTTCCACTTTGCCGCAGCACCGCGGGGTTTAGCGCGTCGCGCCCGCAGACTTTTTTTCTCCGATTCGGCCGGCTCGATCACGAATTTTATGGTCCACCTTATAACGTTGCGTTAATTATTGCCTGCGTTTCTTTGAGACCGAGAGAAAAAAATTTCGTCTGTTTCGTCCGTAATTAATTATACTTGTATAGCGTAATGAATTGTGGCACCGTCGAGATTCTAATCGGAGATTCTCCTTCTACTCGCAGAAAATTAATGTTATTTATTAATGGTATATTTTTTAAATTATATACAGTTTTTCATGTGATTATTTATTTTGTAAATTATGTCTTTTGAAATTAGATCTCACTGCGGTAAGAAAAGATAGTCATCAGATTGTCAATAGGTTTATTTGTACGATTTGCACGTTCGCAACTGTCTGGCAGTCGGCCAATATAACAATCAAGCTGTGAATTGAAACAGACGTAATTATCTGTGTTATGCGGCACTCGATAAGTTTACGCGATGCGTAATTTCTTTAGAATTTCTTAAACTATACTTAGCTTCTCATTTCAATTCTAATCAATTTTCAATCTTTATATTAATTTCTTTATGACATAATCACATGGAATTATTCATTCATTACTCTTTCACTTATATATTATTAAAAGCTAAGTATAAACTTACTTGAAATACACAAGGCTAGATTTATGTATAAATTTATAAAGTTACGTTTACTTTCCATATTACGAGACATAATCATCTTGAAAAATATGCAGCTCTCTAAATAATTTATTTTTCATAAATTTTAATCTCATTAATATTTAATACAGAGAAAATACAGAGAAAACATTCTGTATTTTTTATTCGCGTATAAACAATCTCGTACTATGGTTCATGTATAAATAGTCTCGTAAGATGGAAAAAATAAATTGTATTTTTAAATGTATGCATAATTTAAAAACACATTTACTTTTTTCATATTACGAGACTTTATTTTATTTTTAACTTGTTTTAACTTTATTTTATTTTTAAAACTATTTAAAATACACAAGACTAAATTTATGTATAAATTTAAAAAGTTACGTTTACTTTTCATATTACGAGATAATAAATTTTAATCTTATTAATAATATTTAATATACAGAGAAACTATTTTATATTTTTGATTCATGTATAAATAAAGTCTTGTAATGTGGAAAAAGTAAATGTATTTTTAAATTTATGTATACTTAATTTATGTATTTTAAAAACACATTTACTTTATCCATATTACGAGACTTTATAATTATCTTGAAAATTACGTAGCTCTAAATAATTTATTTTTAATTAAAATTTTTAATTTTTATTAATATTTAATATATAGAAAAGAAAAAAAATATATTTTTGATTAATAGAGAAAGAAGCTGATACATTTATAATTCTTAATTATAAAACTTCAATTTTGCTATGGAAAATATTCTTCGATATTGAATTGTATCCTGTAGTGCACGCGCGCGAGCGATCAGCTGATATATGTCAAGCTGAGCGTGAATGAGACATCTATCACACCATCTAGCGTACGCGACACGTGACTCGTCGCGATTCCATAATGTAACACGTGATGGTACACACGTGTCTATTCACGATATATATGTACGAAGGCGCTGGCTGCATTCTCTCCCGCTTCTTCGGCTGTGTCGTCAGCAAGTGCTGACAATTCTGGCAGGTGCTGTTTGACCGTGTTTGCGATCGGTTCGTGCGCATTTATACGTCGCGTTCGACAGTCTGTTTTCGCTTTTTGACTGGCATCTGGTGATCCGCAAACAGCCTGACATCATTTACATAATTACGTTACGATGTAAGTCTTCATCAAGTCTCCTCCAATTTGCTTCTAACCTGCATGACCAGATAGAGGTTATTTAACACGATTATCGCCCTCGGGAAATCTCGTACTGTCCCTGGTTAATCCCCGCGATTCTCTGACGTAGAGACTTTCACTGCGTTCCTTTCACGAAGGATTTTTCGCACGATCGTTCGTTCGCAGCCTTGATCACGTAATGTGCCTCTGTGTTCTGTTTGCACACTTTTATCATGTTTTTCAATTCATTTTGTATGTACGTGTCTGCGAGATGTGCAGCTCTGTCCTCTCTTGACACATATGCGGAGTGAACCGAGATGTTGCAATAAAAAATTTCGTCGACTGAATAAGCGAAAATATGTGGAGAGTAGAAGAACCGTTCAATACTTTGCACACAGTACACATTTGTAATGAAAAAAATATGCTAAAAATATGTTAAAAATATGCTCAACTGAAGACATAGTTAATAAAAACTAGGGGACGTAGTAAAAAAATAGGACATAATAATAAACATATAAAAAAGTTAAAAAATACGATATAAATGTATTTAAATTTCTGCATGTATACAAATGATAATATTTTATAAACATACATATTTGTATATCAAATATAAATATAAATGCTTCATATATATTTTTCATTACTATTTCTCATGTATGACGTAAAATATACTTATATTGCAAACATGTGTTTATTGTAAGAAGGAAAAGATAACTCCTTATCTTTTATTCTCATTTCTCTTAAATTTAATATATTCTCTTACAATATTAGTTTTCTCGACTTTCTTATTCTTATTCTTGTGCCTATTATTTATTTGCCGTTTGAATATGTCATATACCTCATATGTATTATTTTAATGAGTATAGGTATTATCATTACATTCATAATTAATATCTATAATTTAATAAAAATATTTATAATGCACATTCATAATAAATTATAATTTCATAACAATTTATTAGTTTTATAATTTATAAGTTTAATATGTTATTTTATCTGCTTGTACAATTTCAAAATTGACTTTATTTATACATTGACTTAAATGAGTTTTCTAAACGCGTTTTGATTTTGAAAAAAAAATTTATTTAAAAATTGTGAGCTAATTATTCATTTGTGTGTGTTTAATGAACTTATATAACATAGTTATAATATTTCGTGGTTTTTACTTTTTCGATTTTTACTAGTTTTTTTAAAAACTCGATATTGCATACATGATACAATTTGTTTGTAAATACATGTGGCCTGATTTGAATCTTGCCATACGAGAAATAAGGAAAATTCCATCATTTTTTTCCTAATTTTTCTTATCCAGTATAAGACATATCGTAATCATCGTTTGTCAATCTTTATTAAAAGATAAGAGGAACCCAGATAGCACCATGTCCAAAATGCACCCATAAGACATTTTTAAGATGTTTTCAAGGTGTCTTTGGGATATCATATCATAAGATTTCTTAAAGATGTCTTAAAGATTTCTTAATGATGACTTATGCGTGCATTTTAGACATGGTGCTATCTGGGAATTGATTAGACGAAGTAAAATATGACATTTAAATAGCTAACAATAAGTTATGTCTAACGTTTTGTTTTTTAAGTCGAAAAATATTTTTCTATTATTCCTTATCATCCGTACTTTTTTTCACATTGTTCCAGAAAAATGCAGTACCTCTTGCCACTGTTTTTAGTAGCTTTAATAATACAATCGTCGGTCGCACCGCCCATCACACAGGAAAAGAAGGATGGGGATCACAAGGACAAGGAGAACGAGGTCGATGACATGGAAGATGTGGTGAGTTATTTTTGAAATGGTTCTTATTGATCTCTCTAACTTCTTCTGTGACATTGAAACGCTCTTTTAGGGAAACGAATATCAGTTCGAATATCAGAGGTATTTGAAGGAAGTGGTGCAGGCTCTGGAAAGCGACGCGGACTTTCGCGCAAAATTAGAAAAGGCAAATGAAGACGACATACGTGTAAGTATTATTATAAATTAAAAGGATATATTTTGAGTTTTCCGTTATTATCTTCCATAAGCGGAGACATTTAATTGAGTGAAAATATAATAAGAGTAAACGAATTATGTAAATACGAAATTGAGTGAAAATATAATAAGAGTAAACGAATTATATTAATTTTTAATATGTATGTATTATGAAAGTGCTAAGTTATTTTATGATGAATAAAAATATGTTAAAAGTGTAGTAAAGAACATGGCGTCGCAGAAGAAATATAATAAAAAAGAAAAAAGATTTATCCACACTTAATAATCAATATACTAGTTTTTTTAAATAAAAAATAATATACTAATTTTTTTTTTTTTTAATAAAAAAAGTTTAGAATATCAAATAATAGTAAGAGAAATGAATAGATCGAGATTTATGACACGACGATTGAAGAGTTGAAATATTTTCAGAGATTTATACTTCAGACTTGTGAATAATTTAAATAATTTTTGTACGCAGACGGGAAATATAGCGCACGAACTGCAATTCGTGGATCACAAAATTAGGACGAAACTGGACGAATTGAAACGAGAGGAATTGGAGAGATTGAGGCATCTCGCCACCAAAGAGCATAATCTGATAAATGGTCTGGATCTGGATCATTTGAAGATAGCGGAACATTTGGATCACTCCAACTCGCATACGTTCGAGATAGACGATTTGAAAAAATTGATTGCCAAGGTAGGGATTTTTGTATTTTTATATGTAAAATAAAGAATTCTTACGCGCAAGAATTATTATATTATAGATTAATTATATATTATAGATTAATAAAAGTATGTCTCATTACTTTAATATTACAGACTACGAAAGATTTAGCAGATGCTGATAAACGAAGACGCCAGCAGTTCAAAGAATATGAGATGATAAAGAAATATGAGGAAGAGCAAAAGATGAAGGGTAATACTGGTACAGAACGTAACTTTTCGACTTAATTATTTATTAATTTATTTTAATTAGTTTAATAATAAATAATTAAACTAATAATAATTATCAAAAATTGTAAATTAATAAATAATTAAAATAATCATTATTTAGGAGATACTTTTCGAATTAACATTTTTTATTCTTAAAAGCTATGAAGGAAGAAGAGAGGAAGAAATACGAAGAGGAGCTGGAAGCGATGAAAAAGAAACACAAAGATCACAAACCAGTAAGTTGGAAAAGAGATACAAGCTTTCTTTTACTTTCTTCCCTATTAAGTGATATGAATTTGCAGTTACATCACCCTGGGAGCAAGCAACAACTGGAAGAAGTATGGGAGAAGCAAGATCATATGGAGAATCAAGACTTTAATCCCAAAACGTTCTTTTATCTTCATGGTACGATATATTATCGTTATTAATAGTATTATGAGATATATTGTTATTTCGTCATGTTAAAAAAAGATTATGTATACACATACATTTTTATATTGATTTAGATCTAGATGGTAATGGTTTCTGGGATCAAGATGAAGTGAAGGCTCTATTCTTGAAGGAATTAGATAAACTTTACTCTGAAGGCGCTCCAGAAGACGATATCTATGAAAGACGTGAAGAAATGGAAAGAATGAGAGAACACGTGTTTAAAGAAGCTGATCTTAATCACGACGGTCTGATAAGGTACTCCAATAATTCATTAAATTTTGCACATTAAGAATTCTTTACATTAATTGATTAGCAGAATCGCAGGTAATGGACTATTCACTTTTTTGCTTATTACAGTTATCAGGAGTTTTTAGAACAGACGAGGAAACCCGATTTCCAACAAGACGAAGGATGGCAAGGATTGGATGAGCAACAGATGTTCTCTCAGGAAGAATACGAAACTTTCCAACAACGCAGGCAGAAAGAGATTCAAGACCTAATTGCCAAAGGAATGGTAAGCGTTTAGCTATCATATATAATCCTAAGTGTATGCATTTTAAAAAAAGTAGAAAAGCTACGGATCCAATTGCGTGTACCAGTAACTATTACAGGATTAAATATCCTCACATATATCGAGTGAATTTTATTTTTGATATTTTAAATAGATTTGAACGCAATCTAAGTAATTTTGTTTGTTGCTTCGTATATACTTCTTCGACAGCATGTTCGAGGTAAAAATAGAAAATGTACGCTTATTTATTGATTTGTAGATCCTTTTATTAGTCGCAATTTCGCGCGGCTATAATTATAGCACATTTGACGATTTGCTGATTTTAATAAACGTGCATAGTCGTTATTTCGTTTCGACTAAGAGACAAGTCATTCGTAGTGATTAGAGTAATTAACCTCGCTTGTGCACTTTTGTTGTTGTTGTTAGTTACCACCACCCTCTGATACTGCACAACTACCTCTTCAACACGAGCAGGTAAATAGTCACGAAATCGTGAAGTATTTACAAAACTTCGAATCTTTTATTAAACTATAGTAACCATCTTTTTCTAACGCTTTTCTTGTTATATTTCGCAGTTTCCACCGCAATATCAGCAACAGCAGTATCATCCGCAACAGATACATCCGTCGCAGCAACAATATCCAGGACAAATACCGCCGCAACAACCGATAGTCGGCCATATGTCATCAGAACACCAGGGACAAGTGCCGCAGCAACAATTCTATCAGCCTCCGCCACAGCAACATTATCCCGATCAGATTTCACAGCAACATCAATACCCAGCGCAGCAGCCACAGTATCAAGTGCCAGTGCCACAGCAACATTTCCAAGCTCAGCCACAGTATCAGCCACAGCATCAGCCACAGCATCAGCCACAGCATCAGCCACAGCAAGCACAGCAACAATTCCAGGGCCAGCCTCAACAGGCTCAGCAACAATTCCAAGGCCAGCCTCAACAGGCTCAGAAACAATTCCAAGGCCAGCCTCAACAGACTCAGCAACAATTCCAGGGTCAGCCTCAGCAAGTCCAACAACAATCTCAAGGCCAGCCTCAACAGGCTCAACAGCAAACGCAACAACAAACACAAAATCAAGTGCCACAGAATACTCAGGGTAATGCTCCGACGAACAATCAAGGAGGTGCACAACCCAGCCACAATCTTCCACAGAATCCAAAGTCCGCTGAACAACAAATTAATCAGAACAATATACCAAAAATATAAAAGATTTAAATAATGCGAAATTGATATCGATAATTGATGAAAGTGTTTTTTTAGTTAGTTTCTTTTTAAATTGTGAATCGATAAAATTATTGGATAGCTCGATGGTTTCCAATTTAAAGGGATTATATTAAATTTTGTTAAAAAATTGCATGTTTGCAATTTTTAAAAAGTGCAAATATTGTAGATAGTATATTTTACAAAAAATTACAATTTTATTTAAAAAAAAAAATATATATATATATTTTTTAAATATACACATATGCATATATATATATATACACATATACATATGTATATATTAAGTAGGCTATCGAATTCGTTCAACAAAAATTTTTCATTATTTTTACAGAATTGTTTCTTTATTTAATACTCGAAAAAGATTAGAGCTATTTATATTGTATAGATGTCTTAACCGCTTGAATAAATGTTTTCCGAAAAAGCATTATTTATCGGAATTCCACAATTATCTTTCGAAAGCCAGTCAATAGTTACATCGTTTCGTTAATTTAATAAAAATAAAGTTTCTTGGAATGTTTGCGCTTAACATTTCATCGAAAAATTGAGTATCGAGAAATTAAGACAAAGGATAGAGAAGGGACGATTTTTGAGAGGACATGCACAGAAAGAAACACATATTTTATTTCTCATATTTATTTGTTATTGCATACTGTTTATGTTAGTATATTACTTAGGTATACGTGCCAAGTAGCAACTTAAATGTATGATTGCGTGATTCATCTGTTTGTTCCACCCGTCAAGCGCGCGGATAGGTAGGTAGGTAGGTAATGTAACTTGCTTACTCCACTATATATAGGGTGTATTTATAAGTATAGCATACCTCGCGGTAGAACGTCATCTTACGAGCTAATCGGTAATAAATAAAAGTGGAACTCGGGGGCCGGACTCTGAAGGGGAAAAATGGGGATCTGAGGGCTGGGAGCAGGAGAAGATGATGGTGGGAAAACGCGTTTAATAATGGGCGAACGATTCTCTGCGTTTCTGCGTCCGTGACTAAAGCAAACGGCGCGCGAAGCAACGCGTCTTCGCGCGTTTTGTTCTTTTTTTATTTTTTTTTTAATTTTTCTTTTTTTTAGTAAATCGGGAACGAACGTCGTTTCACGAGTCGTCGTCACGGCTACATCTCGCGCGCGTTATCACGCGTTGTCGATATAATCTATACCGACATTTTATTCATCGATATAATCTATATCGGTACGGGCGACTTATCCAACAAATTGGGCTACCTACTGAAAAAGAAATACTTGCGTGTGTGTGTGCTCCTGTTCTCATTTCTCTTAAAGGCGGAAAATAAAACGATAGTAACTCTATAAAATATTGCCGTTCGCCGTCGTCGTCGCACACGACGAGTGCAACGAGCGCGCTTATAATCGATAATACCGTTTTCGTCGGCACTGTCTCGATTAAATCATGTGTCGAGGGGACTATTACTTTCAATATATATAGTTTATACGATATATATTATACGAGAAATCATAAATTTCCTACATCTCAACATAACGTAATAATCCTTTAACTAAAGATACGTTCCTTCCAATGTAAATTTTTAAATTCGTAATTATGATATTTACATTAGAGAAATTCATCATTTTATATAAATTTCTTAATTATAATTATAAATACGATTTATTAGAGATTTTTCTTGGTATTTCTAATTAATTTTTAAATTAACCATAAACTTAAACTCTTAAATACTTCTAACAAAAGTTTCTCGTATTTATATATCGTCTAAATATATTAAAAAGATAACGTTTTGCGGATTAAAAGCGGAATATTGGCAAAACGTGCGATCTGTAGATCTAAAAGAAGTTGACGATAGTAAGAAGGTAGTCTTGTTCAGAAAATTAGTAAAAAAAAAAAAAAATTTGATTGAAATATAATTATTCGACTCTTTAACGAGTATTTCAATATAGTGTCTCGCGGACATCGCACGTTTTTATTTCCACAATAAATCGAGGCAATGCCTAAGAGAGACGCGAGAGTTCACCGACGATTTAGGCATATTTTTGTTTGTGAAAAACATGTTCGGAAAGGAGGAATATCTCCTTTCGGAAGCGCCCTTTTCGCGGTTCGCTCCGCGTCTCTGACGAGCGGAGGAGGGATCGAAATAAAATCCGGATCTTAGGCTACACTTAAAAAGGGAAGTTCTCAACGAGAACCTCGCGAGAAATAAATATGTTACACGTTATACGATGATAACGATGAAACCTTGCCGTACATGCTGCTCTCCTCTCTATTTACAATTAAGACAAACAATCTCGTGTGTCCCTTCTCATTCTCTCGGCTTCTTGAAGAGTGTATGTATAGATGTACCATGTGTGTGTCCGTATGTCTTTCTCTCTTTGTTTACATTATGTATGTGTTTACTCGGACTCATGTGTGCGATTAAATAACCGGGTTTCTGGAAAGTGTGCGAGAATCCTATCGCTCGACTAATAGCTCTCGCGAAAAAGAAAAAAACTGAAAGATGCCACATCTAAGTTGGTTTCCTTTAAACGTTTAACTATGGTAGAGAAACGGAAACGCGGCGTATTCTTCGCGCGGTCCCGACGACGCGTCATCTCGTCGTAAAATCGCGCCTTCCCTTTGTTTAAATTCAAATAATTCGGCGCGATTATCTTACGTCAACCTGAACTCTTCCACGATGGGAAAACGGCCGTCGTTGACCGCGCGTTTCTGTAAACTAGTCGTAAATCGTGTGTACGGAGACTACTTATACTCTGTTTATAGTCGGCTGTCGCTGTTCAATTCGCTCTCTCTCTCTTTCTCTTTCTCTCGCAGCTTTTTTTTCCTCTCACTACTCGATACCGCGGCAATAACGACGATCAAAGGAAAGATTGCACGCGTGCATGGAACGAAAGCTCTCGCCGATCGGTTTTTGCATGCGTGTGATCTGAAACTCCTGGACCACCCGCATATCGATAGTCGCTCTTGCGAGAGAGATAGTTTTTTGGACCTTCGCATTTTTCACATTTTTTTTTATAAAATTCGATTGAAAAATTCGAATTATTTTGTCAAATCCAGGTAGCAAACGCACGTCATTTTGACGTTTGATGACATCAGTTTGCTACTTGAAAATCTAACTAATCGGTATCTCTCTCTTTTTTTTTTTTTGTAAAACAGATATTGGAAAATTTATAAAATTGAAGATATTACAATGATCGATTTGTCAGAAACGGAAGATTTGATCAGTGCGTCCATCGATAAACGGGATATCCGCGAGCTGAGAAACTGAATTGGCTCTCTAAGGTAGCGCCAGAGTCACGCACGTCCGTCCTTTTTTTTTCTTTGTCGACCCGATAAAAACTCTACGAGCTTTTGCCTTCTCGATTCTAAAACCTTCAAACCTATAGTTCGTGTTTAGCGCAAAACTCTGCCCGTGAACTTTGGTTTCGTCCTCGACGACGTTCGGAAAAAAGAACCGCGGCCTCTATATCTCGTTTCATCTCTCTCTCTCTCTTTCGCTCGCTCTTTCTTTCTATCTCTTTCGCGCAATAAACACACCTCAGTATAATCCTACAGCGTCAATATATCAATTTTTTATATATATATATATATTTATATATATATAATATACTTTTTTCTCATATATATATTCACTTTGTGTTCTATATCAATAATAGCGTATTAGATGCTTTTTTTTGTTCACTTACATCTTAGGTATGTAATATAAGTATTCTTTTTTTTTTCATCTGTTCACAGATACATATATGTATATATCAAAAATGTGGAAACAAAAGGGTCCTCTCGAAATAGCCGTTCTCCGTTTCTATCAGTAAGCTGTTCCACCTTCATCTTTTTTCTCCTCTTTTATACGCTCTTCCCTCCTATCTAAAGTATACGTCGACTTTATTTGCCGGGAAACCAAAAAGGAAAACATCTCGAGAATATGCCATTCAGGGTATTACCTGTGTGGATTGATCCAAAACACAAATTTTGTCGGGTAGTTTGTTGCTTCGGACATTCATTCTAACATGCACACATAAGTTCGTAGACACGTTGCGTGTATTTGACATAAAAGAATCCGTTACGCAGAATACATTTTTTTCGCTCTCATCGCGTAATTATTTCTCTAAAATTATTGAATTAAAAATATTTAAAAAAAAACTTTTCACGGACAGTTTAGGAACTATCGAAAATTTCATATTAAGAAAGATACAAATTTGTATGTTGAAGAGATAAAAGATCATCGAATTGGGACATTGAATTGCAAATGTCACAATTACATGTTGAATTTGAAAGATAGAGGAAATGCTTTCTCTCTACATTTATAGAATATAAATTAAATCTAACCGAGAGTATAATTAAACATTAAATATTATCTTAATTTAAAACGAAATAAGGACAAAAAGAGAATATGAATTACAGAGAATTATAGAGATATTTCTCTTTCAAAATTACTAATTTAGTCTTTTGTTTTCTCTTTCTCTCGATTTAATCGAGACTAAAGATAATTGTTTTTTTTTTTTTTTTTTTATATATCGATGTGAGCGTGTAGAAGATATTAATTTGACGAAAACGAGATGTCAATCTCACGCAGCGTATCTACAAACGTAATCTCACGAATATTGCATTCAGCAGAATTTCGAATGACTTTTTTCTCGTCGCTTAGTCAAGTGGTCACGGTCTACGGGACACTTAATTTTTTTGGAAGGCACTTACTACTTTTTTTCTTTTTATACAATATTTAATTTTAAACTCTTTCGCATTCGCTCTCTCTCTTCCCCACGCTCTCGCGACCTCTTTCTCTCGCTCTTTCTTTCTTTCTTTCTTTCTCTCTTTCGTTCTTTTTCGTCTCTTTCATCTCAATTTTTCGCGTTTCAGTTTGCGCGTTTCTCTAGTAAATTTTAACTCTTCGTTCGCGTAATCTTTTTTTTCCTTTTTTTCGCCGTCGCACGTCTCGCGCGAATTTACGTTTGAACACATTATGCTTAAATGGTAAATAGAATATTCGCGCTTTTTTCCGAATTTCTCGCCAAAATGAAAAACGTGGTCGATCGAAATATTGCAATGCGTATACTAAGAATAATTCGCCGTCTACGTCGCTTCGCGAAACCGTCGCGTTTTCGCACAAAAATTGCTTGTATCAAGAATAACGTGTTACTTTTTTATTTTTCTTTTTATTTTTGGCTTGACCGATGTGTTTCGTTTCTCTAATCGCCGATACGTGCTACGAACGCGCGATCCCTTTTTTCCCTCTTTCTTCCATCTCTTCCTCTCTTTACCGGAAATATTCTGGCTGCATGAGCGTGGCGCTGAGAATTAATTTTCTTCCTTCTGCGATTTTTTTTAATCCTCTCTTTCGTAAAAGTTTCCCCAGACAAACGGATAACACGGATGGCTTGTTTCGCCAAAAGCCTCGTACGAGCAAAAGCGAAAAGCGATGATCTTTCCCTTTCACCGAAGGCCACTTCGAATTTTTTTTGTTTATTTTTTACACTTACAAGGAGTCTCTTTCTCTCTCTTTCTCTCACTCTTGCTCTCATTTTTCACATACACACACACACACACACACACTCTCTCTCTCTCTCTCCCGAACTAGCGTGCCGATATTAGAATCCTTCAGAAAATTCCGTTTTTTTGCGATAAATACATTTATAATTAAATTGCTCGAAAAACTATTGATTCATTTATAGTCATATTAATGAAACTTTCATATTAGCACCATCGAAAAACGATACTTTACGATAATCCAATTTGAAATTGCAGATGAACCGAATTTAGCATAGACGATCAATTATAGGATCCAATGAATTTTAATCACGCATAATTTTGCCCGATTTTGTTTGATATTACAATAAAAATTGCCTCTTACTCACGGTAAATAGTGATCAAATGAGGATCTTTACATTTACAGCACCATTCGAAAGGCTATATAGCTCGCGAGTTTAAAATTTCAAATTAATTGAATTTAGCAAAGGCGACCAGCCTCTAATAAATTTTTACTCGCGCGTGTAATAAAATACTACCTCACTTCAAACTGGTCGGCACGGCTCGTTCATCGATTGTCGAGGACACGAAATCACGCGCGACGTGTGTAAAATTTTGAAAAATAGCACGATCTTTCGAAAGAAGAACGCACACGCACGTGAGTTAGTCTCAATTCATTCTCGCTTCTCTTTCGTTCGTTTCTCTCTCGCATTCACCCTCACAGTTCATATTCGCATTCAGGCCCGTATTCAGGTTCGCAGTCTCGCAACGATGCACACACTCGTGGTCGCCGAACTCGCCGAAATTTCGACACGGTCTGTCGTGTCGAGCCACAGTTTCTCGTTCCCTAATCCCTAAACCTTATAATTTTTATACTTGGCATACCCCAAATATGGCAGGAAGGCAATCATTATACTTAATAACGTTATAGCGATCATCTCGGCCTAGAGTGTGCTCGCTTTATAAGCCGTTAAATTTGTTTTTCACCGTTTCTAAATACTTTGTCTTACGTTTTTCCTTCTTTCGTTCTTCCTCTCTTTCTCTCTTTCTTTCGCTCCCTAATTTTTCTTTTTGCTCGTTTTTTTTTACTTGCTTGGTAGACAGTCATAGTCAATTTTGTACATCTCCCTTACATTCTCTCTTATCGAGCTTAGATCAGTGACGTCGCTTACTGCCTGGCGTCAAAAAGGATAGTACTCTTGCACAAAGCGTCGTGGACAAAATTGAGATTTTCTGTTTCGGAGAGATTCGTAGCAAAATTTATCATCCGCTTACTTATGTTAAGACGTTCGACGCAGAAAGAAAAATTTACATTATTGAAGCGATATATAAAAGACAGATCTATTTAATATATATATATACACTCATCGACAAAAATTTAAGTATCCAGAAAAACACGTCCAATAACAACGAAATTATGTATGGCAGTAGCAATAACAATCATGGACTGGTGGCCGTTTTTGGCGTACATGATTATTCAAACTGAAATCGTTTGCACATAATCTACCTGCGACATAATTGTTATTGGATGTGTTTTTATCTGGGTGCTTAAATTTTGTTGCCGTTGAATGTATATATACATACATGATTTATGTTCACAGAATAATTTACAAAAATAAAAAATAATTTCGCGATATCTATATAATCTATTTTTCTCGCGATATATTAATAATATATATATATATGTATATACATATATATTAAAAATAAGAAAAAAAATCTTATTTTTAGCTTCTTAAAATAATTTAAAATCTTTGTGTGATACCTAAAGAATTATTAGGATATATCACAAACTGATCCATGACATGTTGTGTAAGGACTCGATAGTACAACGTGTATAGCTCTATTCGAGGCGGCTTACTTTCTCGTCTCGAGACCTGTTTCGAATAATCAATCATTCGGCAGTAGGCGACCCCTTACGAGTTATTATACATTTGGCATTAAAAGTACAGTTATCATATATGCGTAGGTATAAATTTTCGAGTGTGTATCCTGTGTATGGCGCGCTCTGTTTCTCGTGTGTGAGTGTATATGTATGTCCATATATGCGCTCGTGTGTAGCATGTGGGTTTTACCTTTATTACATGTACATAGTCTGTACGACACGACGATGACACGACTATCTAGATTGGAAAAAGGTGGCGGCGCGCTCGCGGGGCGCCGGCGACCCAATAGCTATAGTACGTTTCGCTAGAAGAAGATTTTACTCTTTCTCTTTCTCTCTTTTTTTCGGTTTTTCCCTTTTCTGTCGGCAGAAGAATCGATTGAGCGATTTTCGTCTAATATTCACGATCGCTAAATCATATACTTCCTCGAAAACTAAGCCAGGCGAGAACTTCTCTACCTTATCTCGTCCACGCTGTGTGTGTCTGTTATTTTTTTTTGTTTTTTGATTGTAAGCCTCTTTCTCTCTAACATTCCTCTAACATATCTCGTATGCACAATACATCGGCGCTCGCGTTACAATGTTCACAAGAGTCACGTATACGTTATAATATATATATATATATATAAAATTTATATATTCTATATATATATATATATATATATATACTATAAACTCTCTTCCGCGCGCGAGGAGGCCAAGTGCCGCAAAGTCGGAGTTCGATTCTTCTCGAGGAGGAGCGTCAAGATGACTCTCAGCACCTACCGATCCGCATCACCGGACCTCGGCCGTGATGAACGGTCTCGAAAAGAGAGAGGTCCCTCTGAGGTGTCATCGACGCTCCTCGTCCTTCCTCGGCCGGCGATGCTCCTGCAGCGGTGACGTCGTCGTTTCCACTCCTCGCAGTCACCGTGGCGATGGCTTACTATTCGCAGCGCGAGTCCGTGAGCGGCTCGAGCTTCACCGGGATCTTGTCCTTGTCCTTGAGACCGTGAGGACTCTTCACCAGGTCGGCGATGTCCTCCTGGAAGAGAGTCTCCGGGCGCGGACTGACGAAGCTTCGCGCCGGCTTGTACGTCATACCGCTCACGCCGATGCCGACCTCGACACTGCTGGGTATGTGACCCGCCGGATCCATCAGCGGGCCCAACGGACTCGCCAGGGGACTCTCCATCGGGCTCTCGGGTGGTCCACCCGAGCCCGGACTCGCCAGACCGAGATTCAACGGGGAATTGCCGTTGTTGCCGATGCCGCTGTTGCCGCCGAGGCCGGTCGCGTTACTGCCGCTCGTATTGTTGTTATTGTGGTGCTGGCTGGCCTGCATCGCTGCCTGCAAATTCGACGACAGACTGGAGGACAGGCTCGTTGACAGATTCGTCGACAAATTCGTCGCCATCATGTCGTGCTGCTGCGAATGCGCCGCCGCTACCATACTGCACATCTGATGTCGTAGACCTAGGTCGGAAAAGAATTCGTTATTAAAAATAAAGAAAATTATTTATATAAAAATAAATCAATAAAAAGTACTAAATAAAATATTAAAAATAAATAAAATATTGTTTATTAATTTCTTCGACTTGAGGTAACTCCAAGAATTACAGATTTTTAATTGCTAGTTGTAAAGATGAAAAAAAAATTCTAAAAAACGTTCTATCTTCATTTTATTTAAAGATAAATCAATTTTCGTAAAATGAAAAATGTAGAAAATATCGCATGCGATATATTACCTTGGGCGACTGCCGCAACCGCGGCCGCGGCCGCCGCACCCGGGCTGACCGCGCCTTCCGGACCGTTGCAGGCCGCGTAGTTCGCCAGGGTAGGGTACATCGCGGTCGGCTCCTCTTTGACGATATGAGGCGAGTGCCCGTCACGGAACACCACCGCGCGAATCACACCGCGAATGTGCTCGTCCGGCCAGACGCCCAGCAGAATCCTCTGCGGTCTTCCTCTTCCCTTCGGGCGCAAATCTACAGGTGGAGGGAAAACAGGATTGGAGAAAAAAAGGACAAGAAGAATATAACGTTTCACCGCAAATCGCTTCTACTGAAGTCGCAATAGTTACTTTGTTTTCTTTCGCACTTATTTTGACAATTGCGGTACGTCAAAGACTTGCAATAAAATAAACGATTTATATATATATATATATATAAAAGAATTTTTTATATGTCTCGTTTTGCATTTTATTGTAAGTCTCTAATATGGAATATACAAATACAGGCTTAAAATTCAATAATCGTGATAAACCTCCGAAGGACTTAAACTAAAATAAAGAATAAAAAATCGCAGTTTATAAAAGAACTCTGATTTTAAATAAATGAATGAATTTCGCGTCATAAAATCCTGCATTAAATAAAGATATAAATTTACTATGAAAATAATTGTGAAAAAATTTTACAACAGTGATTTTATTAATTATATACATAAATAATTAATAATTTTATTATAATTTACAATCATGGAACCGCGAGAAAGAATAAACTTCGCGTCCTGCACTAAATAGGGATATTTATTTGTAGAATGAATATAATTATGAAGAAAAATTTCACAAATGGTGATTTTTATTTACATATAAATAATTAATAAATTTTATAATTTATAACCATAGAATCGGTTAATGAATAAATTGTGCATCGCGTCACAAAATTCTGCATTAAAATAGGGATACGAGTTTGGAATGAAAATAATTGTGAAGAAAAATTTTACAACTGCGATTGTTAATTATATATAAATAATAAATAAAATTTATTATACTTTATATAACCATAGAATCGGGTAATAATATTGCGCAGGATATAACATGCGTTAATGAAGCGAGTAGATGCGTAACTAAACCATCGAGTACTAGTCGGGCCGATGTAATTGCATGATGTAATTACGACTTTTACGAGCGTAACTGAGTCTTTGGACTATTCTTTCCCTGATCGGCCGTCGCTTATTAACTATTTACAATTGGCTACACCGTCGTGGTCCATTAAGCGAGTCCTTTGCGTGCTTAACTAGGGTCTCGAGAAGGTTGTAAGGACGAGAAACGAAAGTGTTACAGAATTTTAAGCCCTTGTATTCGTACATTCAAAGACTTGCAATAAATAATCGATCTCCGTACATCTAAAAAAATTTTGTATACACGAAGAGAATTTACTCTTAGAATTTACATTGAAAAAATCGTGGTAATCGTGGGACAATATGATATATTGGAAGAATTTTATAAGAGATTCTCTGATTAAATATTTACCACAATAAAAAATATTAATATGTATATGGTAAATTTTATTACGTACATAATAAAATTAATCGAACATATTTTATATGTTATTACGGTAGATATTAATTTTTTTATTGCGGTAAATATTTAATCAGAGAAACTCTTATAAAATTCTTCCAATACCATATTGTCCCACGATTACCATGATTTTCAGAGTAAATTCTAAGAGAAAATTCTCTCTGTGTACAATATAATTTTAATAATATTTATCGAAATGTTTCATTTGAGAGAAAGTAGATAGATGCCTTTTTAATAAAAAAAATTGCTTCCTCGTATTTATCTTATTTAATGCAATAATTTTATTTTCCCGAAAAAAAAAACCGTAAAAATTTGTACTAAATCTGTATCCTCTGAATAAAAGTGTTCCACTTACGTCCCGATCCTCGGTGTTATAATAATCCGCCGACGTGTCGAATATCTATTTAATTTAAATATTAATCTCGGTCTTGTCATCGAGAAATGCATCACAGATTCCAACTCCGAGGAGCGAAGGCGTTTTCAGAGGACACTGAAAATTAATAACTAACACTCACCTGCCCCACCGTCGGCGCTAGGACCCAGCATGTTGTGCACTCGATTCGCGTACAAAACGAACGTCGGATAGGGGATGTCGTATTTTCTGAAAAGAGAGAAAGGAGCGTGCATTAAAATTTAATTTTTTTGCTTTGCCCGCCCAATCTATGCTATATATATATGTATTTTTTATCAGCAGGAGAGACATACATTGCTCATTCTATTTTAAATTTTATTTTATATATAATACATTATCTTATATAATTGTATTTTAATATCGTTTTATGTTTATTCCATTTTATCACATTTTATTTTCATTTATATTAATTTTATCATACCGATGGTATAAAAGATTCAACAAAACGTATTTGAATGCATGGCGATGGAAATTATGCAATCTCTCTCGAAATTATGCAACCGCGAGGGAAATGCAAGCGATGACATGGTGCGTTTAACAAAATAATACAGCAGAACTCCTCGTAAGAAGTGATAAAACTCGCAGAGTTTTATCCTGTACTCTTATTACATTTCGCTGTCTCTCCCATTTGAATATTACCAAAAAATTACCAATGTTCTGAAAAATCAGATGCGTTCGCGCGCGGACGAAGAAATTTCTAAAACGTCATAGTTATGCATCGCGACGCAGAGCATTAGGGAGGCATTATCGATCGTCCAGTCGATTAACATAAAAATTATCGCTCGCGAACTCGTAAAGTCGCGCTTTATTGAGTCGCTTTGTACGCGAATTAAAAGAAATCCCTTTAACGGCCGAGTCGAGTCGTTGTTACGCAAACGTGATACAGGTTTTACGACGCCTGCGCGCAAATGATTTTAAAGCAGGCTGACTGCTTTGAGGCAGTAGCAGTAGTAGTAGTAGTAGTAGTAGATCGGAGACGATTATTCAGCATGATTCAGGCACGGCGATAAGATATGCCTGATGCAGTAATTTCCAGGAATTTTTCATTGCGTAATAACTCCCGAGCTCTATTGTATACGCGCCGCATCATAAGACATTTATATAACAATTTTAACTATTTACCCGGTACATTGCGTGAGTTGGCGCGTCGGAGGAAACACACAACGCGGCGGAATAAACTCGCATAAAATATTTATCTTTCGCGTGTTATTTATTAAACGCCGCAAAGAACACGCTACCCCCACGGCCGACGAGGCGAGACTCGCTTCCTCCTCTTGGGTGGATAAGCAATTTTTTAAAATAACTTTTTAATTTTTATATTAACGCATTTCATCACTCGATATTAATATTAAATGTCGCGCACCGAAGTTTTACGCAACTGCGCGGAGTTTATTATTAATTTTATTATTGGTTCCATGCTACACACGCGCGCGCGCGCACACACATGCACGCGCGATGGATGGTATGTGCATCGTATACAGAAAATGATTGCAACTAAATTAATTATTTTTGCAATATACGCGTTGGAGGCATTTCAATAATTTTTTAAATTAACGTGTTTTGTATCAGTCAGTGTATTAATATATGCAATATTGCTGAAAAAGTGCAATTAAATGAGATAAATAATTTTTACGAACCGCGTTGAAAATGTTTCGAGGTTTTTAAGATTTTAATACGATGAAATATCGATCAACATTAATATTACACGCGATATCCGCCCTCTTCCTTCCTTCCCTCTCTCGCGCTTCGGGTTTCTCTCGTACTAATTTTTTTTCAACAGACGATTCTTAGCAATCGATTCTCCCCCACAAATACATCAAAGGCGTTTATAACGTTTTATTAAACGGAAAATATGTTTTAATCAATTAAAATACAGGGTGTCCCAACGACTCACTGATGTATAATTAGATTTTATAACAAATTTCTTATATTTCTTTGTATTTTTGCAGCTGGAAAAGAGCCCAATTTAAGGTCGAAACGTCGCTTAAATAAAGATATTCATTTGTAGTCAGTTTGGTCAATTACTTAACACACACAACCTTATATATAATTATATATTAATAATTATTATTAATAAATATTAATTATTATTAACCCTCAGTTACCTCTCTGGGTTACGTTAACCCATATCAAAAATTTAAACGTGTGTCATTTTGGAGATTTTAGAAGATCACTTTTCATTTTTTCTCGAGTCGTAGAAATCTGGTGACATTTGTACCGATATATTCTTTTTTCTTACTGTCTGGCGTATCGATTAAAAAAAAAATACTTTAAAATAGCTTCTTTAGGTCCAAAAATATAGACTGGGTTACTCTAACCCATGCGTGGTAAAATAAGGTGGCCAAAAATGAGTGGTAACTGAGGATTAATAAAAATATTTGTATTTTAATATTTAACTTTGTATTTTAATATTTGATTTTTATGTATTGAAGAAGACTGTAGTGCAGTCGAAACGTTTACGCTGTATATTGTTTCTCTAACGGAATGAGAATTTAATTATTTAATTATTAATAAATCTTTAGATCTTATTTAATTTTGCTCGTTTAGTTGGCCTACAATATTTACTTTCTTAAATTTTATTAATAAAAATAATAATTATAATTAAGTTTCCCACGTTATTTTTTACACGTTCCCAATTTTTGCTATCGTATCTTTGCAACTAAAAATTCTAGCTTTTATTTTCACTCGCTTATAATTTAAAAATTATTGATGCCTCGACGTTTTCGGCGAGGAAAAATCGTCTCCAAATGACAGCAGGAATCTACTGTAAATCCAGCGATTCACCGGGACACCCGCGTGCGTGTGAAATAAATATTCATGGCTTTGGCGAACGTACCTTGCCGCCTGGCTGAGGGAGAGTCCTTCCTTCAGGACGCTGAAGATCGCCTCCGCCATGGTCTCCGGCCGCCAGGACTTGAGGGGTCCGCGTTCCCGAAAGCGCAGATTGTGCACCAGGCTCTGGTTGGTGTTCCAGCACTTTTGCCACATGGACTGGAGTTGATACTGGTAGCTGTCTGCTAGTTAACGCCCCCCGTGGAAAAGAGAAAACACAGAAAAGCAGCTATTAGTTGGGGGCGATCGACCAGTTCCAAGGGAAGAGTATGGAGAATAGGTAAGGTGGTTTAGGTTCAGTGGGTGAATAAATATCCTCGTTGTTGCATGATTTTTTTATTAATCGATCGTCTATCGGGAGAACCGCCTACGATCGCGATCGAAGAAACGAGGGTCGTTTCGCGATTCCGCAAATGTGCAATAATCTTTAAACGAGCCGAATCGATAAGCGCATCGTCCCGATGCATGCACGCAGGTGCATCCTCCTAACGTCTATAGACCTCGAACCGTGGGCGGAGTCAAGTCACCTGAAAAACGGCGCTTAAGGAAGACAGGTGTGTGTTGTTACGTGGGTGAGCAGGTTGCGGCGAGGCAAATAGAAGGAAGGAATTACGCCTTTCTCGGGAAAACGCAAATATCGATTGTATTACCGTTGTCGTATATACAATCGTTACAGAGGCGTTATAAAGTCGTCGGCTTAACGAGACGAGCGCGTTAACGCGTGCGTTACGTTAAATGGTACTTAACGCTACTTAACACGAACAAGTAATTATTATTGCGTCGTGGAGGCTCTCGAGACATGCAGGATCGTGTGTACATGTGTCTTTAAATGCATATTAAATCAAAATCAGGAAGCGCATCGCAAGACACGTCTACGACTGGTAATTCATTTGAAAAAACACACGCGTCTTCGTCTTCTTCATAGGATATCCTACAATTATCCTAGGTTATTAAAAAATTTGTTTAACTGTGTTCGGAGTAACTTGAAACCTTTATTGCACAACATAAGACACCGTGTCAACAAACAGAAAAAAATAAAAGAAAAAACTGAACTAAATCAAATAGAATAAATTCCATTTAAATGAGCTGGAGACATTTCATCTCGAATATAACAATAAAAAACACAAATAACGTGAAAATGTTGTTTAAATGATAATCGAGTATATTCGATCATTCCTTCGTTTTAATATCAGCATGCTAGATTAGAAATCTTGTATAATAAGGGTGTTCACGTTACTTTACAAACACTTTCATTAATTTATCACATACCGCGTTCATGCATTATAAGAGTCTCCTTGACAGAGTATTTTTCAACGTTGCGTGCGAAAAGATTTGATCGACGAGGATTTCGATCGATCGAGAAAAAAGAAATGTAAACACAAAAAGGAGCGTAATATCAACAAGATTACAAGGAGCGAAAGAAATGTCCGGCGGTGACATTTACAGCAACTTCCGCCGCTCGCTTATGGCACGTATGGCCGGCCTCAATTCGCAACGATTATTTAATAGTTAAGTTATTGACTCTAATTAAGAGCCTCCTGACCAATTTTGTCGATTAATACAATTCATTGGAAAAGGCGCGCGCGCGCGTACGCGGTTATTCCGTCTATTCTTAGATTCGCATTCTCGCGTTTAATTCTAAATCCTCATCACATGTTGCATACATATATATACGCCGTACGAATGTTCGACAACGAGGATTCATAGTCGAACACAGGGTTACAATCGCAATTTACAACGGGAAGGGGCAAATGCAGAACGAATTTAGGAAATTCCGCCGTTGTGCGCGCTCTAATTTCACTTATTTTATTTTTTACCTATAAAAAAAGGCACTAAGTACAACACACTTTTCCCTCGGTTGCGAAGGCGCAGACTTCTCACTCCGATACAAAGGAATTCGCGGAGAATTCCATGCACACAGCATCGCTTTTCACCTACCAATATTCTTCGCGATCTCTAATCTAGGTTTTTTTTTTTTTTTTGACGCGTCTCTCTTTGCTCGCGGATTCCGCGGGATTACACACATTATTTTTCTTTTTGTTTCTTCGCCATCGCGATCACCTACAGCCGCGGTAGCACCGTCGTAACGCGGCCGTTTTACGGCCGTCCCGCGAGATATTGTCCCTTTACTTTCGATACTTTATCGGGGAATGTCGTGTATATTCGCCTATTTTAATACCGCTCATTCACACTTAATTTTCTCTCTTCTCTCGCTCTCCTTTGCATTTCTCAGACACATACACACACACGCTTCGCCGCGCTCGGCCTGTCGCACTTTTAGCGGACGCGCGATAACAGCGGTATAATATTACATCGTTCTCGCCGGGATTCAATTAACGCGCCGCTCGTAAATACGCGAGCTGTGGGTCCCCCTCCCTTTTCCCCCTCGCTTCCCCCGGGGACGACGATCGACGATAATGTGACGGGAGAAGTGCACCAAACGCGTCGGCAAAGAGGAAGGCAGGCGTCGTTGTTTCGCATAGGGGCGAGAGTTTGCGCGAAACAATAAAGTGTAATAATCCGCGCGCGAGAAGGTATACAGGGTGAAACTAAACAAAGGTATACGAAGCACGTCATCGGATGCAGGACGACAAACTAAATCGAAAAGTCCTGAGCCATTTTTTCATCCGAGCTTTATTTTTGGCGCTATAAAGTGTTAAAGTGTGCCAATCAGCGCGTGACTACAACGGAAAACAGCCTAGGCTCCGCCTTAGTAGGCGTACTAAGGCCTATTAAGGCGGAGCCTAGGCTGTTTTCCATTGTAGCCGCGCGCTGATTGGCACACTTTAACACTTTATAGCGTCAAAAATAAAGCTCGGATTAAAAACTGGCTCAGGACTTTTCGATTTAGTTTGTCGTCCTGCATCCGATGATGTGCTTCGTATACCTTTGTTTCGTTACACCTTGTATATAGGTGCACCCTTACGTGTAGCGGAATGAATCAGCTGATCGTCAGATTTTCTCTTTTCACGGTAAATTAAATTACGATACAAAAAGAGTGCGGAATGTGTTCTTGCTCTACCTGAATTTTATTTCTCCGGCGACTTATCTGGAAATCTGACAGCTCGTCCTTATAATGTCGGCGGGAATTAGCGGCGTTATTGTTTTTTGTCCTTTTTTTCTTTCCTCACCTCGAGAAAACCCGAGCGATCAAGTCTCGACATTAATTGCCGCGTGTTGATCGATAATTGCTGGATATTAGCCCGCTTATTGCCCGCGATACCCGACGAGAGCGCACGTCGCACTCGATAATTGTCGCAAAAAGTCAGTCATCTAAAGCGTACCCTATTAAAGCGTCCCGTCCTGTTCTTCGCGCGTAATTGACTCGATTTGCCTTTTTTTTCCTTTTTTTCACGCAGAAGTACACCGATAAAAGTATCACGCTCTTGTCAGTTCTGGGCGACACACTTTGGCGTGAAAATAATCTAATATCATTCGTCAGCGTCACACTTGTAAATATTACCATTATGCGTTGCGGAATGAAATTTTTTCCCTCACACAATCGGAAAGAGTGAGAGCTAAATTTCACGAGGAAGGTATGACTCGTTTTAGCGTAAAGTATTTCAAGTTGTGCATTTTACTTTGCCGGTGCATATATGTATGCATGTGTGTGGGGGGAATAACTTTAATATATTACTGCATCAAGATGTGTATATTCCAGTTTTTGCAGTTAGGGCAATTTGAGTTTAATTGCAGATTGCTCGTATTTATATAAAACATGCGAAGTTGCTGTATATTATTTTTATATGAATAAATATGAACCGAATCGAATGTGATAATATTCCGTTATCAAGATTTAAGTCGCGTGAGACTTTGATCGCGAGCCGATGCATATATAATATTTAGATGCAGCTCCTTTATATGAGGGAAAAGTCCTCGTTCCTTTGCTCTACTTTCTTATTACATTTCTAAAAAAATTTTTCTTCGCATACATAAACGTTATATCGTTATGTCATATCGCTATTAAATAAAATATAACCGGCAACATGCGTGCAACTATTCATAAACCTTAAATAATGAACTCGATAATATAGTTAAAACATTCAACCGTTCAACTTGATTAAATGTTATTGCGCTATTAAATCAGTTTTTGTAAGTACGTGACATACTTCCTTCTTTCATTTGCTCTCTCTCTCTCTCTCTCTTTCTCTTTCGTTCTTCATAAATCATCCTTCTAATCTTCAACTGTGCATTGCTTTAACAAGAAAAGGACATGCACTTGTTTCGCACGTACAATTATTCAACAATCAAATGTGGAATGTTAACAAAAATATGCATCCATACTGAACATTCTTTTTTTTTATCACGATCCTAATACTAAAAATAATTATCTCATATCATTATTGTTAGCAGCAAAAATCTTAAACGCGCGCGCAACATGGCAACATTAATAAAAAAAAACTTAAACATGCTTAATTAATAATAGTATATAAAACTCGTAGAAAAATATCTAATTATACGCGATCTTATTTTATATACGTGAACATCAACAACGATTTCAGCAATGATTTGGTCCCATCGATTCGGGATACATAATATGAGGGAAATATCAATATACAAAAGTATAATATATAAGCAATTATATATTGTATATTTCGCCCTCGGTTTCGTCGATTAACAATTAATGTGGAAGACGGAGATGAATGGAAGGCACTATAAAATACATTAGACTGTTTGTGAGCATAATTTGCAAGAATGCGATTCGCATTAGAGCTCCCGAAATTAACAACAATAATTGAAGAAATTCCGATAATGCTTTTCCTTTTATTCGGCATTCAATTAATTTATTAAATTTTCTAATCAATCAAAAAGTAGAAAGAATAATGCACTGTGTGTGTATATGCAATAACACATTAAATACATATTAGTATGATTTTGATCAAATAATTCAATTTTTATAAATGCAGGCTTTGACACATTAATTTATATTTTCGAAATAATATGTAAATAATTTATTTTGAAAATATTATAAATCAATTTGTGCCTCAAAAAAATTATAATTCATCAATTCATAAAAAAACTTAATATTTAATGCGTATTGCTCTGTCTCTCTATATACCCGGTTTCCTTTTTAATTGAAAATATTTCCCGCGCGCTTTTTCAGCGAATGAAGTTATTAATGAATAAACCAATTAGTTCTCTTATTGTATTAATGTGTATCGAATGAAAAATTCTATTACTTCAGAAGCGTCGGACACCGTGGGGGGAAAGGAAAAAAAAAAGATCGAGAAACATTGTCACGAGGGAATAACCACGCTAATCGCCGTTGATGCAATCGATTCTGATGGATATTAAATTTAATCGAACGTAGACATTTTTTGCCCATTAAAGTCCCCCGATTTTAATCGCGTTATTATTTCGCGCGATTGTCCGCGCACGCAGCGCAAATGCCGGCGTTCGATTTTCAATTACCAGGCAAATTCTTCCTGCGCGCGACCCTGCTTGTGCAGCGATTTTCCGCGTTGAAGTCTACGGGATATTGCGCGTCGGTCGTCGGCTGTCGCGCGCATGCTCCGGAGGAATCGTACAAGTGGATAAAAAAAAAAGGAAAAAAAATGACAAAAAATGAAAAAAAAAAAAATTCAAATCTAAAAAAGAGAGGAAAAAAAAGAAACGAGAACAATGATTATGCGAAAATGTTCAAACGCGTTGCCGCTCTCGCGAGACAGTATATTATACATATCTCTTAAAGTCTCGACGGACTTAGAAGCAGATCCGCCCAAAAACGTTGAATAATCCATTTCGATAATTTTCCCGGATAAGCGCAAATCTCAGTGATATTACATTATTATTCTGTCCAATCTGACACTTCTGGTTTTGAAAGACACTTGCTCATGAAACCCGAAGCTTTGCTGTGTGAGATTAAACGAATGTATATGTGTGCGATTATTCTTCTCTCGTTTAATTTTATGATTCTTTAATTATAAAATTATATATATATTCCTTTAAATATAATTTTTTATTTTAAAAGGACACTTTTTGTATCTAATTCCGGGACAGTCGAATGCGACATCGAACCGAGACTTCTTCCAGAACACGCCGGTCGCCTTTAACGTGCTTCTTGCATAGTCCGAGAATGCGTCTCGCTTGTGGAAATGAATAATGGTTGCATAGCGAGTCTCTTATCGTCACGACGCGTCGCTCGAAAATCCGGCTTATTATATTCCCTTTGCCTTAACGTCGACCGAATGAACTCGTTGTCACCTGGGCATTAAATTTTCCGCATTTTTCCTCTCGCGTCCGCAAGGCATAGCGACTTTTATACAGTCTCGCAAGAGAGAGCGCGAAATCCCAGTTTTCGGATTACGTAAAAATATTACATCAATAGAGCATTTAAAGTTATTCCCTTGAATCGCGTTGAGAAGTAAAATAATTCTCTTGAAACCAAGGTAGAATGTTTTGTCTTTTCTTGAAAAAGCACGTCTATATATATATATCTGGCGGAAACCGGCGACGTTCTAAGAAGAATCAGCCCCGTTCTCGTTCTCGTCATTGAAGTAGAGCGAGACTATCGAGTGTTTCTTGCAAAAGGCCCACCACCAGCGGAAGCCCGATAAGCCGGCGAACACGAAGCCGGGATCGCGCTTCTGCCTGAGCTGCTCGACGAAGTTCAATATCGCGTTCAGGGACTTTTTCGTCCGCCGATTGTAGGGACTGACGCTTATGTCGCAACAAAACTCGAGCACGGCCGTCTCCTCGCCCGGATCGAGGCCGGCCTCCTCGAGTATCATCATCCTCTTGGACTTGCCGAGGATGTTGTCGTAGAGGGTGCCCTTGGGGATGCCGTACTTGGTCGAGGCCTGGGTGAAGCGCATCTTCTGGGTCACCACCGCCTCGATCGCCTCCTGGAGATCGTGTCGCGTCCACGTGGGCGCCTTCAGCTTCAGCAGGGTCGTATAGTCAGCTAGAAAATAGTCAGCGATTTTTTCCTACCTCGTCTCGACTTTTTTAGTTTTTAGTTTTTTTTTTTGGTTTGCGTTGAAAAGCCGCACACCTAAAGAATAAGATGAACGACGGCGCGAAAATCGCGCCTTCGCGTAACCTTGACAGAGCAAGGTTCTTTTCTCCCTTCCTTTCGCTCTGTCTTACGTCATCGGCGTTTCTATGGTTCTCTCCTCGGGCTCTCTCGCTCTGGCGCGAGCACCCGGTGAAAAAAGAGAAGCGTTCGGAGAAATTCATCGGCGATTGGAACTTGAAAAATATCATCAAGATATTTATGAGGGTCGGTCTGAGAATCCTTCAAAGTGGAGATCTCATAAAATTGATAAAATAAAATAATTGGAGCCATAAATAAGAAAATAAAGATTAGGGTGGAGTTTGCGACAAATAAAAAGTTTCAAGCAGACGATATCGAACGAAATATTGGTTTCTTGCAAAATGCAAGTAATTATTAATTATAGAGAGAACGGAAAATTATACCTTATATACAAATTTAAATAAGATTAATATGAATATTAAAGAAAAAACCTGGGAGGTGGCAAGAGAGAGAGCTCTCTGGGCTACAAATCAATAAAATCAGTTTTGAATAAGCGATCAAAATAATTTAATAAAACGGGGAGATGAAGCTGAATAAAAACGAGCATTGCAGGAGAATTCAAAAGAATCCTCCTTCTCTTTTTACGAATCTAATCTCGTGTAAAAATTACAAAATGACATATACCTATCGACTTCGAATTTAATTGTCATTTTATATCGTCAATATTATAACCATCAAATGATATCCGGTCTGTTCTATAATTAGACTGTAATTATCCCTTTAGCCCCGTTATGCGCGACTCGCCGCGTAACTCGAAGCGAAAGGGCAGCAACGGGAGAAGACGAAGGTAGGGAGAAAGGGAAAAGCGGGAACGGGCACTGTGTGGTCCACAGAGCGTGTCACACCCACGTGTGTTAGCAGCAGTTAACGTCACTCATGTTGGCCGTGCGATTTATGTGTTGTCGCGGCGGCGGCGCCGCCGCCACCATCGTCGATTTCTGGTTCGCGAATTGCGCGTAATTATGCAAGAAGAAATTAACTCCGAAATTGAAGAGGCGGACGAAATAATAGGCAGAATCGATCTTATTACGACACTGAATTTTTAATTGAATTTCATCTCCCTCCCGATACCCTTGTTAAGCTGAAGGAGCTCTTATTTACAAATTAATTTATTAATTATCCCGATTAATTCTGGCAATTCCGAGACGATAAAAATAATAAATAATTATTTTTTTTAAGAACGCTATCGCGTCGATGTATATATCAGCGCTTCGTTGCGAAAGGAATCGCAAAGTCCAAAAAATTGGAAATAGATTTCCGTTTGCATAACAATTCGATTGCATTGAAATATGGATAATCTCGTTTCGCGCGCGAATCGATCTTTCCACGATCGTCGGCGGGAATATAATTGTCAACTAAAAAAAAAAAAAAAAAAAAAAGAAAAAAGCTATATATGAATGTGTAATGGTGTCATAGCTAAATCCGGACTGGAATAATCGCGTCGAATAATATTATCATACAATAGCGTTTTGTCGTACGCGCTCGGATAAATCGTGCTTTTGCGCGGGGCGCATTTTCTCTCGGCGATTGACAAATCATCGCGTTAAATCGGACAATCGTACTTGAGCAATCTCGCTTCCTCAAAAGGTATAGATTGAATTAATTAACTATTCGCTTCGTCGAATAAACATGGGCCGAGACCAATTTCTTCTGTGTCGTAAGTTTTCAGTAAAAAAAAAAAAAAAAAAAAAAAAAAAAACAGCGATAAAAAAGTCTTTATCAAAACTTCAAAATAATATATCATATATCAGAGATGCTTCTGCATATTTTTTTCGTAATAAAAAAATTTTTACCACTTCTCTGAAATTGATTAACGAGCGTGATATATCTCGGCCGCGTTTTCTTAGTCTCTAAGATTGTAAAATATTAAATTTAAGCGCGAGGTAAGATTGGTAGCTCGACGTGTACGTTTCACGCGGACGAGAAAAGCGCCGGAATAAATAAGCGGGATCGTTAAGAGAAGCAAACAGCCGGCAGCGGCCGCGTCTCACGGGAAGTCAAGGAGTAATCGAAGAAAATGATTTAAGCGAAAGTCGAGAGGGGATACGCGCCCACGCACGCACTCAGCATACGCGTGAACACGCACGTATATATATATATATATATGTACGCACGCACGCACGCAAGAAACGGCACCCGGGGATCAATTCGAGACGCGTATTGCGAGCTTTACGCGTGTTTATGCTCCCGGTCGAGCGTACCGCGGCGAATCGGGGATCGAACTCGAATATACGAAGAATACGGCTGAGAAAATTGCCTTGCACCTTCGCAGTAATGCAAATTCTGCTATATAACATTTTTGTATAATTTTTATTTAAATTATTTTTGACATAAGCATATTTCTATATAATTATATTTACTAAAATTATTTTTCTGAGATGTGAAGATTAGATTTTTATTTTTAATTTGTAAATATCCGTGCGATCGCTATTATTCTACACGGAGAAAATTTTCTCTGAGATATTTATTTAAATAATAAATATAATTATTTTATTAAATTATTTTCATATGAAAACCTCTAATTATTTTATTAAATTTATTTTTACGAAGTGTAGAAATTACATTTTTATTTTTAAATATCCGTGCGATCGTTCACAGTAAAAAAAATTGTGTTAAATTTAACACATTTCACATGTCCCAATTTATCCACTCTTATTTTAATGTTAATTTAACAGAAAACAATTATGTAATTAAATAACACACGTAATATGTGAAAAAATAACACAAAAAAATATAATATAAGCAAAAATTCGTACATTTTCATTTAATTGTGTTGTTTTAACACTTAAAAATAGTGAATATTAACTCAACAGACAAATGTCAAAATAACATAACGACAATATGTTATATTAACATAAGAGTATGTTAAAATTTTAACACAAAAATTTCTACACAAGATAATTTTAACAGAAATACGAAATGTTTTTTACCGTGTTATTATTCTGTACAGAGAAAATTTTCTTTTAGAATTTCTCCTAAAAATCGCGGGATAATTAGGACAATTGAAAGAATTTTACATTAATTAATATCTATCACAATAAGATATAAAATATATTCGATTATATTTTTTATTATGGTAAATATTAATTAGAGAAACCCTTATAAAATTCTTCCAATACCATATTGTCTCACACACTGAAAAAAATTGCTAAGTAACTTGACTAAATCTTTCAACTACATATTATCTTGTAAATTGCATATAAAAATATTTAAATTAAATATAACATACTAAATCTAACAAAATAGTAATTTAGTGAAAGGTTTAGTCAAGTTAACACATATTTTCAGTGAAATTACCATAAATTTTAAGGTAAATTCTAAGAGAAAATTCTCTTCGTGCGCTCAGAAAATAGAAAAGCAACGAAATATTCAAATCATACTTAATACTTAGTTCAATGCTGAAACAAATATTTATGATTAAAATTCGAGACATAATATTCGTCGCGGTTGTAAATCACGGATAAACGCGCGCGAAAGTAAAAAGATCGAAGGCTCGTTTCTCAGGCGCCGTATATGGGGAGCTTTTGCGAAATGGAGAGAACTCTATGCAAGGTGCAGCGTAAGAGTTGCACTCAGCGAATCTCTCTCTCTCTCTCTCTCTCTCCGCGCTTAGGCATCGCGAATCGCGAGCGTGTTATCGCCGCTATTAACCGGCGTCGAGCGCTCGGTCCGTCTATCTAAATTGCTTTCTATATTAAAGCAAAACGCATTCCTGCGCTTTATTATTGCCGGGGTAATGACGTGGTCCACGCTCTCGCGCCCTTCCTCCTCCGGCCTCGTTTATCGCTGTTCGACCACCACCTTCGACTTCTACATCTCCCGGCTTCTCTCCGCCGTTGTTGCCACCTCCCGTTATCGTATATGGACGACGTCGTTCACGACACGACGACGACGGCCATGTTCCGGGACCTTATCGTCCGCGTAACACTAAGCGGCAACGAGATATCGATCTTCGAACGCACACATCGCAAAGCGCGGATGTTTCCGCCGCGGAAAGCAAAACGCTAGGAATCTAGCTTGGGAGTCCGCGTTTCCGGAACGAGAAACTCGCGTCTCACGTGTCTCCGAAGTTGTGATTCAACGTGACCGTGAACTTGGGACGACAGCCCTCGAGGGATATCTGAGGGAAGTAGAGAATCTCCTCTCGAAACTCGGAGAGGTTGATCGGTCTCCGAGTCCGCTACTTACTGCGGAAATCGACCGATCGTACGACAGATATTATAGGAGAGAAAATGTCAGTCTTAAATGTGTCGCGAGACAGATTATACGAGGTGTCTGCCACCGATCGTACTTTCCCTTCGACGACAGACAATGTGATAATAATTTTAGAAACTTGAATTTAAAACGGAAAAATATATTGCACGTTCGACAATCTAGATTAGCGTTTTCCGTTTGAAAAATGCTCGATTTTTTTAGAATAAAAAATTGACATTTATATAGTTGAAAAATTTCTGTTACATTTAACAGATATCGCATGTTCCAAACGGTCCACAGATATTTTTGTGTTAATTTAACATAATATGGATATGTTAAATGGAGATACAAATATTGTGTTAATATTTTAACACAAAATAAATGCAGAACTTCAAATAATTTGAAATAAATTTTGTGTACAACTAACATACTTTTAATGTAAAAATTAACAATAGAAAATCAACATTTTTTCTGTAAATTTTAACAGATAAATCTTGCCACTAATAAAGCAGAACATATTTATTGTGTAAAATTAAAAATAGATGCACATTGTGTTATTTTTACATTTTTTTCAGTTATTGTTACAATAATTTAACATTTAAGTTCAATTAACAAAACAGTAATATGTTAAATTAACACAAAAATTTTAACGGGAACCGTTTTTAACCAAACAAATTTTTCTACTGTGTAAACACACCAGATATGTCACAGATATAATTTTGTAGAATTTTTAAAAAATTCCCTTTTTATCGTTCGATTTTCAGTTGTCGAGGGAAGAAAGTGCAATTAGTGCATAGAGACAGGCGGCCAGATGTTGTATGCGTTTGCCTAAAACGTGGAAGGCTTCCACGTTATACGTCCGGCCGGTGTCGAGAGGACGATTATCTCCTGAAACGTATATCGAAACGAGACGAAGTGGAGAAACAAGCAAGAAAAACGGGAACTCACCTGCTATACTGGAGGTGGAGGCGCCGAGCCAAGCGTGGGACGACTCCAACAACTTGGCCTGAAACAGAAAAGTTCGGTCGGTCAGACGTCGTTGTGCTTAAAAGCGGCGATTAGCGGCGATTTAACAGCCGGCTGGGAAAACGACTTAATCCCTTCCCTTATCCGGACAATTTCTTTTTTCTAACCGAAAGCAAAACGAGTTCCGCTGCGCGGGATAATTATTTAATCGAAAATCGTCCCGTAAGAGAGAGAGCTCAAGTATTTTAATCCAAGCGCGCGTTTGGCGGCGCAAAATATAACTGGCATTTAATTTTTAATTATAATATATAAGTAACTAACATAAAATTAGAAATATTCTAGTCGTAACTGTAATCGCTTTCAGCTTGATTAATTATATATTGTAGCATTAGATAATGAAAATTTTACTGAAATTTGATATATTTATATATACACTTATATTCAATATATATATATTTTATTTTAATAACTCAAAACTCTCTCCAAAGAGAATGGAATTCAGATAGAGATTCGTAAGATGAAAATGTGACAAGTTTTAATCGTGATTGCAATTCGACATTTTTTCACGGTGCAGCTATCCAAAATTTAGCGAGTAAAAAATGGTAGAATAATCGTAGTTGTTACTCTCAACCAACAACTTTGTTAATATGCGAGGCTTTCGAAAAGGGTTTCACGAGACGCGGATACCGAAAGCACAAGACACACGCAAAGTTGGCTCATTTGAAAAGTTTTGCCCCTTCCTTGCCCTTCACTTTCGGATTTCGTGATTTCCGCAATATCGCGGAGCAGGCTACACTTTTCGTGTACGTTGCACTTCCGGCGGCGCGTTCTCTCTCTCTCTCGTCTGACTTTTCAAATTAATTTTTAAGGGTCGCTCGATGCACCCAGATCGCCGCTTAAATCCTTCCGCTCCGTTTCTTCCACTTTCTCTCTCTCTCTCTTTACCTTTCCCGCGAAAAAAGTTGCTCCGGAATCGGATGCTGCTCTTTTAGTTTGAAGGACGCTCATGCGAAAAGTGTTCTCGTCCTATACTGTACCTAATCATTTAAAGCATGTACTTTAAATGCTGCACTCTGAGATTTTACAATACTTTTTTACGTGACAAAATTTACCTATCAAATTTAAAAATATTATTGGCATTAAACCACCCCACATTCGATTAAATGCACAGAGAGATTTTTCTTTTAGAATTTACCTTGAAAATCATGGTAATGGGACAATTTGGTATTGGAAGAATTTTGTAAGAGTTTCTCTGATTAATATTTACCGCAATAAGATATAGAATATGTTGGATTAATTTTACTACGTACATATTAATATTTTTTGTACGATCAACTTGACGTCATTTTATACAACAGACAGTATTTTCAGTCCTTATTTTTTATTATCTCCGCGAATGCAAAAACGTCTCTTCAGAAGTGAATAAATGCTTTTCCGTATATTGCAGAATATTTAAATTGTTCAAATTTAAAAATATTATTGGCATTAAACCACCCCACATTCGATTAAATGCGCAGAGAGATTTTTCTTTTCGAATTTACCTTGAAAATCATGGTTAATGGGACAATTTGCTATTGGAAGAATTTTGTAAGAGTTTCTCTGATTAATATATTTACCACAATAAGATATAGAATATTAGCTTAATTTTACTATGTACATATTAATATTTTTTGTACGATCAACTTGAAGTCATTTTCTACAATAGACAGTATTTTCAGTCCTTATTTTTTATTATCTCCGCGAATGCAAAAACGTCTCTTCAGAAGTGAACAAATGCTTTTCCGTATATTGCAGAATATTTAAATTGTTCAAATTTAAAAATATTATTGGCATTAAACCACCCCACATTCGATTAAATGCACAGAGAGATTTTTCTTTTAGAATTTACCTTGAAAATCATGGTAATGGGACAATTTGGTATTGGAAGAATTTTGTAAGAGTTTCTCTGATTAATATTTACCGCAATAAGATATAGAATATGTTGGATTAATTTTACTACGTACATATTAATATTTTTTGTACGATCAACTTGACGTCATTTTCTACAACAGACGGTATTTTCAGTCCTTATTTTTTATTATTTCCGCGAATGCAAAAACGTCTCTCCAGAAGTGAACAAATGCTTTTCCCTATATTGCAGAATATTTAAATTGTTCAAATTTAAAAATATTATTGGCATTAAACCACCCCACATTCGATTAAATGCACAGAGAGATTTTTCTTTTAGAATTTACCTTGAAAATCATGGTAATGGGACAATTTGGTATTGAAAGAATTTTGTAAGAGTTTCTCTGATTAATATTTACCACAATAAGATATAGAATATTGGCTTAATTTTACTATGTACATATTAATATTTTTTGTACGATCAACTTGACGTCATTTTCTACAACAGACAGTATTTTCAGTCCTTATTTTTTATTATCTCCGCGAATGCAAAAACGTCTCTTCAGAAGTGAACAAATGCTTTTCCGTATATTGCAGAATATTTAAATTGTTCAAATTTAAAAATATTATTGGCATTAAACCACCCCACATTCGATTAAATGCGCAGAGAGATTTTTCTTTTAGAATTTACCTTGAAAATCATGGTAATGGGACAATTTGGTATTGAAAAAATTTTGTAAGAGTTTCTCTGATTAATATTTACCACAATAAGATATAGAATATGTTGGATTAATTTTATTATGTACATATTAATATTTTTTGTACAATCAACTTGACGTCATTTTCTACAACAGACAGTATTTTCAGTCCTTATTTTTTATTATCTCCGCGAATGCAAAAACGTCTCTTCAGAATTGAACAAATGTTTTTCCGTCTATTGCAGAATATTTAAATTGTTCAAATTTCTCTTTATCTCAAGATACACTTTCGAATCGCAGTTACTGCAAATCGTTTTCGGAGGTTCCTCTCGCGGTCATCGGGCGAAGCGAAAAAACAGAGAGAGGGACTTTCCACGAGGCGGAAGCGGAAGGAGGCGGTGCAGCGAAATAACGTCTCCGCCGTCGTGACACGAGGGGGATGGCACCGAAGCGCTGGCAATTTCGCGAAATAGCCCCGCGTCAATACACGTGCACACGCATCTCTCGGCTAAACCACACAAAGAATTATTGAGCAGCCCGCTTGCTGTTTCCGACGAGCCTCACTCGAGGAAGAGGATGCATAAGTGAGACCAAAAGGGAGAGACGGGGAAAAAAAGAGGGAAAGAGAGAGAGAGAGAGAGCTCTCTGCAGTTGTAACTTGGACGCGCAAGTAGTATATCGCGGCGCGTGCATTTTTCATTGTCTCGCGTCTCACCCCCTTCTTCAACCCCCGCGCTTTGCGGTGCAGCTCCACGCGGAGTGCATACGCGACATGCCGGTTGACGTGTGCATTGACGAGAAAATTGCGAGCGTCCCTATATATCGCGGTCGCCCACTCCCGACCGTATGTGTATTCTCTCTCTCTCTCTTTCTCCCTTCCGTATATTTTTTCCCCCATTTCTCTCTCCTTTTTTTCAGGCCGTTCTTACGTTATTGCGCTCGGAATGCAATGCCTGTTCGACCGCCTTTCTCGCGTGGATATAATCCCGTTCGACGAACGGCGACGAGAATGCGAGGCGATAGGGCTTATATGTTTGAAGATTTTTGTAATGAAAGAATTGCATATTACATGTGCACGCGCAAACATACATGTGCATGCACGGTATAATAATAGGAGCGTATGCCAATAAAGATTACAATGTTCCTCTATTCTTTTCTCCCTTTCGCTCTCCGAGAATTAACATCACAAATGTCATGAGACGAAAGTGGACAAAAGTTGTTTTTTCGAGAGCATTCAAAATTATGTGAATACATGCGTTTCGTTATTGTCACAGTTTTAGAAAGGAAAATAATGAAGTATGATCCGATGTGTTCGGTGGAACACCAGGTTGGAATCAAATTTTTTGACAGTCATTGTATGTCACATTTTTCGCTTAAGGAGATCCTAAGCTAACCTAAGTTTCATTCCTGTTTTATCGACGAAATGTTAGGTTAGATTCAGTTATAAATCTATTTATTGGCTGCACGGATTGTGTTTTACCCGAAATTAGAACGCTTCGCTCTTTGTTAATATTAATACTTTAATTTGTACAGAAAAAAGCGTTCTAATTTCGGGTAAAACAATCCGTATAGCGAATAAATAGACTTATAGTTTATCTAACCTCACATTTTGTCGATAAAACAGGACGGAAATCACAGACTTCTCAAGGATCGTTTAGGATCCCTTTAAGACAAGCATCAGAAAGCAAAAAATCATCTATATATATATATATGAAGAAGAATAGCAGCAGTCTGCATCTCAATTTGTTTCAACGTCCAGCGAGTTTCCGTATGATGTATGCCGCTAATGAAAATGAGGCCTCTCCTTCTCACTTCCCTGTTTTTTCTCTCTCTTCCGACGCATCCCCCATCTTCGTCAACCCCTTCATCTTCCCCTTTCAGGCCGACACGAGATCGCCCTGGCACCGAGAGCAGATTCGTGAATTAAATATCGCGCCGAGCTCCCATGCGCACGATTTTATCCCGCTCGCGAATCTCTCTTCTCTCTCTCTCTTTCTCGTTTTTCTCTTCAGCATCGCATGCGCCCGCTATTAACCGCCTTCAAATTACCGGGCTGACCGCCTTGAATTTTTCACGACCGCCGCCGTCGCGGTATGTCGGCTCCTCCTCGATTGAGATGCGGTCGGCAATTCCGGAAGCTGTGAAGACTAACGATGACGCGTTTCCGAGAGAGAGACGACGCGGCAAATTTTATATGTATATTCGTAAAAAAAAAAAATATATATATATATATATTTTTTTTAACAAGGTGTCTCTAGTAAAATTTGAAAATAAAATTTAAAGACATCATTAAATTTGCACGATTTTCCAATAGTATAAGAAATCGAAAGCTTGATTTTCTTTATCAAGTCGATATAGTTGCATGTTGATAAAATTACAAATATTCAATACAATATTTTCTTATATGAAATTATTCGTTCTTAAATTCAAGAACAAACAAAATTCCAGAACATTTCAAGGATTTCAACAATTGGCTGATTTAAAGAAACGATTAGGATAAAAAACGACGCCTGCGATCGAGCGATTAATGATCATCATATAATGCGTATTTGCTCTCGATGATCTCTCGCCGGAATCAGACGACGATCTCGCGACACACCTCGGCGTCCTAAGAATAAACTATTCGGGGACTCTTGGGATATCGTCGCGCCGCGAAGAAAACTTGGGCTATTTTCCAGCGAAACAAGTTACCGGAAAGTTTCGGCCGCGCCGAACGAAAGTTCGTCCCTCGGACTCGGAAAGAGATTCTGTCTCTCGTCTCTCTTTTTCCGTTCGAGGGTTCCCCAACACATCCTGATGTTCGGGTTCTCGGCAGCGTCGCGTCGCCTCGTCTAGGTATCGAAGTAAACACGGTATACACGGGAAATTACACGTTACATCCAAGTTTCACGTGCGAGGCGAGAAGATGGAAGCGGAAACTCGATCCTCGAAAGAGGAAACTTGCTCTCAAAAGAGAAAAAGACTCTATTATCTGCCTATATTGTAATTTTACATAGTTTTCTGGATCAGCTGATCTCGATTGAAATCACGAAAGAAAATTACATTATTTCGCGACCACTTTAATTTTTTCATATATAATTTTCAATGTAATTTTTTTCATACATTGTAAATTTGTACATATAATTGCTAAAAAAGCTGGCTCTGTAATGAGAGAATTACTACACTATTGTATTACAATATTATCGTATGTAGTAGGATTTTTGAAGACTAATTATGTATTATAAACCGTTTATATAGCTTTTGTTTTCTTTTCAGTATTAATGGTACAATATAGCACATATCTCCTCTCGGATAACACAAATGATATAATTCGGAATTAAACGTATATTTCACTCGGGCATAACTCCTGATTTCGTGTTTGATGACGCTCGAACGAGGAATTCCGCGCGCACAAAGAAATATTATGGGCGAGCATTATTAATGTTAGTATTAAATGTGTTTATTATCATTTCGTTATTTCCGGCGAAAAATAATTACCATCGTAACTGTGAACTCCCGATTTGCGTATCGCGATACAGATATATTTTTCTATACATTCGCGCTTCTTTCGCGAGTGGTTAAACGTCACACAAGCTTTTCCGTCACACACATTCTATGGAAAATATGTAAATAAACATTGATACAGTCAATTTATCTAATTTGGACGAAATGACATTCCGACTGCAGCAATCAGCCATTTTATATTAAAGAAACGTAGAATCAATATATGCCATTACGATAATAATGAAAATAAATAACACGAAAAATGCGTGCAAAATTGTAGAGACGCGGGTAAGCTCATTTAAATTGGAAAGGGCTTTGATAAATAAAATAAAATGAATAAAATAAAATCTATCGGGTGTCGCGTTGTATATATTGTATATATGAAAAATGTTTTTAAATATATCAACGATTTTCTCTTATACACCTGCATTTTCCAAGGAAACAAAAACATACGTATGTATGTATAATTGGAAAAATGCAATATTTTCGCGTCCCTCTCGCAGAATAATATGACAATCTCATTTCGATCAAAATGGCAAAAAGCTCCTTTTAAAACGACAAATAAATATCGAGAGAAATTCTTCGAAAACTACCCTCTCTCGTCGAACCGAAATTTCTTTGCGCTCTAATTTGACAGCAATCCCAACGTTGACAACTAGACGCGATTAATGATCGCGACGAAGAAGAAGCTGCGAGGAAGAAACGAAAGTACACCAGGAGGATTTACTACCAGAGAGAGAGAAAGTGAGATAGAAGGAGCAAGAGCGGGTAGAAGGAAGGGTAGTGTTCGTCGTTACCCGGGGGCTAATTCCTGCAAATATTTGCCGGGCAAAGGATATAGGCGCGCGAGCGAGATGAGGAAAGGGTGGAAGTAGGATATAGGCACGAGATTTCAGTCAACACGACAGGACGAGGACGAGTTGCTACCGACGTCGTCGTCGTCGTCGACGACGACGCTCTGCTACCAACCAACGTCGTCGGCCACGACGCGGAATGCGGCGCCACGGCGAATTTCTAATCAGATTAGCGCGGATTAGCAAAGTTCGTTTGTTCTAATGAAATTCGTCTAAATTAACGTCGAGCGGAGAAAGAGAGAGAGAGATAGAGGATGGGAGAGCAAGGGAAGGCAAAGGGGTGGCCGTGGATTCTGTCTCCCTGTGCGCCTCCTCCCCCGCCCATAGGCGCCGAACTTTCGGAATTGCATACTTTGCTGTTCGGATAACGAAGCTCTTCCGCTCGGCTGCGGAACTCTTGACGGAGTGGTCCTCGGCGTACTCGATATAATGAAAAGTTATTTATTTTATTAATATTTATATTGTATTATCTAACTACTAATAGTACTAATTGGTAATTATGTTACTGTGACTATACGGAGAGAATTTTCTCTTTGAATTTATCCCGAAAATCGTGATAATCGTGGGACAATATAAACATTTGATAAGAGTTTCTCTGATTAATATTTAGCGCAACAAAAAATATTAAAATGTATATAGTAAAATTAATGGAACATATTTTATATGTGGATATTAATATTTTTATTGTGGTAAATATAATATTAATCAGAGGAACTTTTATAAAATTCTTTTAATACTATATGGTCCCACGATTACCATGATTTTATAATAAAAACTTATTTATTTTATTAATATTTATATTGTATTATCTAACTACTAATAGTACTAATTGGTAATTATGTTACTGTGACTATACGGAGAGAATTTTCTCTTTGAATTTATCCCGAAAATAGTGATAATCGTGGGACAATATAAACATTTGATAAGAGTTTCTCTGATTAATATTTAGCGCAACAAAAAATATTAAGATGTATATAGTAAAATTAATGGAACATATTTTATATGTGGATATTAATATTTTTATTGTGGTAAATATATTAATCAGAGGAACTTTATAAAATTCTTTTAATACTATATGATCCCTACGATTACCATGATTTTATAATAAAAACTTATTTATTTTATTAATATTTATATTGTATTATCTAACTACTAATAGTACTAATTGGTAATTATGTTACTGTGACTATACGGAAGAGAATTTTCTCTTTGAATTTATCCCGAAAATCGTGATAATCGTGGGACAATATAAACATTTGATAAGAGTTTCTCTGATTAATATTTAGTGCAACAAAAAATATTAAGATGTATATAGTAAAATTAATGGAACATATTTTATATGTGGATATTAATATTTTTATTGTGGTAAATATTAATCAGAGAAACTTATAAAATTCTTTTAATACTATATGATCCTACAATTACCATGATTTTATAATGAAAACTTATTTATTTTATTAATATTTATATTGTATTATCTAACCACTAATAGTACTAATTGGTAATTATGTTACTGTGACTATACGGATAGAATTTTCTCTTTGAATTTATCCTGAAAATCGTGATAATCGTGGGACAATATAAACATTTGATAAGAGTTTCTCTGATTAATATTTAGCGCAACAAAAAATATTAAAATGTATATAGTAAAATTAATGGAACATATTTTATATTTAGATATTAATATTTTTATTATGGTAAATATTAATCAGAGAAACTTTTATAAAATTCTTTTAATACTATATGATCCCACGATTACCATGATTTTATAATGAAAACTTTATTTCTTTTATAATATTTATATGTCTTATTTTTCTAACCACTAATAGTACTAATGAATTATGTTACTTGTGACTATAGGAGAGAAATTTCTCTTTGAATTATCCGAACATCGTGATGATAATCGTGGGACATATAAAACATTTGATAAGAGTTTCTCTGACTTAATATTTAGTGCAACACAAAATAATAAGATTGTATAAAGTAAAATTAATAGAACATATTTTATAAATGCTAATGATATTAATAAAATTTATTGCACTATGCGAGGTTTAATCATCTATTCAACAAGGACGGGTAAAAACTGATTCAAAATTGTTTTAATACTATATGATTCCTACAATTACCTCTGATTTCTATATGAAAACTTTTTTATTTTATTAAATTATATTGTATTTCTAACCACTAATAGTACTAATTGGGTAATTATGTTACTGTGACTATACGGATAGAATTTTCTTCTCTTTGAATGTATCCCGAAAATCGTGATAATCGTGGGACAATATAAACATTTGATAAGAGTTTCTCTGATTAATATTTAGCGCAACAAAAAATATTAAGATGTATATAGTAAATTAATGGAACATATTTATAATGTGAATATTAATATTTTTATTGTGGTAATATTAATCAGAGAAACTTATAAAATTCTTTTAATACTATATGATCCTACAATTACCATGATTTATAATGAAAACTTATTTATTTTATTAATATTTATATTGTATTATCTAACCACTAATAGTACTAATTGGTAATTATGTTACTGTGACTATACGGATAGAATTTTCTCTTTGAATTTATCCCGAAAATCGTGATAATCGTGGGACAATATAAACATTTGATAAGAGTTTCTCTGATTAATATTTAGCGCAACAAAAAATATTAAAATGTATATAGTAAAATTAATGGAACATATTTTATATTTAGATATTAATATTTTTATTATGGTAAATATTAATCAGAGAAACTTTTATAAAATTCTTTTAATACTATATGATCCCACGATTACCATGATTTTCAGGGTAAAATCTAACAATAAGAGAAAACTCTCTATGTATATTCGCTTTATTTTATTCTTAACTCTGTAAGGATTCGAACCCAATTTTATGCAGCCAAATTTTTAAAAATGTTCATCAATAAATAAAAAAATAAATAAAATAAAAAGTAAGATGAAATATTTACATATATTTATTTATCAAGTACTTATATTTCTAATTAATCAAAGAATGATGTAGCATTATTCAAAAAATAAAAAAAAATATCTGTACAAACGACTAAGAATAGCGACGTATTATTAATAATAAATGCCTAATGATATTAATTAAAATCATGTCACGCACGATGCGAGGTCTTAATCAATCTTTCTCAACAAAAGGACTCGGTTAAAACATTCTCAATTGTCGTATACGTTATTTCACGATGGCGCCTCTGTTTCTCCATATGCCTTTCTCTTCTCTTTTCCCATCTCCGGTTTTTCGCCGGTGAAGAGCTTTTAGCCGTGTGTCACTGCCGAATTACAGGACTCACCGGTTTAATCCTTTTTTCACGAGTCGAGTCCTCACCGCGAGTCCGATAAATCGTGCGAGACACACGCGAAGAGAGCGGAACGAGCGCGTTTTTCTTTGATTTCGATAATCATATTTGCTCGGGCGATCTCTCGCGATGTCATTGTACAACTAATTCGATGTCTTTCATTTCGGGGTCAAGGGAGGGGGAGAGCAGAGGGGGGAGAGGGAAGTAATAATGGACCGCGCACGGGAATAAAGTAATAAATCGCGCAGATACATTATCCACCGCCACCCGTCGTCGCCGCCGGGAATTTCCCCGCGCGCCGATCTCGCTATCATTGTATTATACTAATTAATTCAATGCTTTTATCCTCGTACAGAAAATAATAATCAACTACGTCAAAAGTAAAAAAAAATAAATTATACAAGTATGACATATTTATATGCCATCCGGCGCACAAAATATGTCGCATCTACTCGCTTGTAATTAATTAATTTAATGCTTTCGACTTTTTCGCTTTTCAAAAAAAAAAAAAAAAAAAAAAAAAACCAAAAAATTGTTTATATAATATGTGTGCAATGGCGGTTCAAAGTATTATATTTCATATTTATTCTATATGGGCGATATATCTTCTCATGTTTCTATGTAACACGCACGACGAATTAATATTTCCATTATTTTTTTAAAAATTAATAATGCAGCGCATCCGAGTTAAAAGTGATCTCATTCCGCGGCTTAAGGATGAGAGGAGAAATTAATGATGTATCTTTTATTCAATGCGTGTATTAATTTTGCGAAATATATGTACACATCTATATAACAAAATATAATATATATATATATATATGCGTGAGAGTGAAAGAGAATGCATCAATGTACGAAATTGCGACGCGCGAAAATGAAAGAGAAAAGGGTAGCAAAATTGGTCGCCCGACCACCACATGTTAATTGTCATACAAACGCTCAGTGTTTCTCTCTCGCAAAAAATACACATGTCGCGTGGACGCAACGTACCGAATGATCGCGTGTTTTTGCATATATATATACAGGGTCGAATTCCGCAGTCAGAATACACTTTGTAGAATCCTCGAAAAAGTAAGTGCCTTGTATAATTTATTTGTCTTAATATAAAAAAATGTCACTATAAAAAAACATTGTATTGAAAGTCTGAATTCTCTGTAAAGAAGAAAATATTTTCAAATATATTCATATCATGTTCTATTTTAATAATAGTATTTTTAATTAAATATTTTTATTTTGAAAATTAATTATAATTAACTGGGATTAAAAATAAAGATTTAATAGTTTATGAACTTGATAATCATTGATGATCTCTTCGAAGATAGAATAATTTTTTATTAATCCGATTTAGATAATATTGAAGGAGAGCTACGTCCTCTCCGATTTTGCCAAAACTTTATAACATTGTGTATTTTGTATTAAAACTCTCTAAATTCTCTTTAAAAAAGAAAATATTTTTAAAAATATTATATCATGTTGTGCAATTTTAATAATAGCATAATTAAATATTTTTATTGAAAATTAATTATAATTAGCTGGAATTGAAGATAAAGATTTAATAGTTTATGAACTTGATGATCATTGATGATGTCCGAAGATAGAATAGTTTTTTATTAATTCAATTTAGATAATACTGAAGGAAAGCGACGTCCTCTCCGATTTTGCCACAACTTTATACAATATTGTATATTTTTAAATCTATAAAACTGTCGCTCTCAAGTAGGAAAAAGTTATTCGGTCAATACTTGGGCCTATATTTTTTTATCGTTTTATTAGTAAATAATTCGACTCACATTTCGACTATTCTTCTCCGGCATACTCCGGATTCCTCATCGCCACTATTTTTTTTTTGTAGGAAACCAATTTCGGAAACTGTCCTCGTAGAAGAAGAAACACTTGCACTCGCGTTACTTTTTTTCGTTCGCGACGTCCGAGTTTTAGATATCACATTTTCGCGAGAGCTTATATTCGCGCACGAATAAAACAGATGTTCTGTTTTCGAGGTCGCCGCTTTTTTCAAAACCTAACCTTACCGAACGACGACGGCGACTTTCCCGCGACGCACTCAAAAGTCGCCGATATTCAACAATTGGGCACTACACTTCACTATATTTTATATTTCACTGAATATTCAACGACGAAGAAATCGCGGAGATCGCGCAGGAGCTTCGCCGATTATTTATTTCGAGCGTGTATTTCGCGAAAGTTTCTTGTCACTTATTCGGAGAAAAAATTGTCGGCCGAATTTCGATGAAAAACGCAATCGTCGCGATATCTCCAATCTCGAGCATGCGATTGCGATTACGAAGTTAGTACACACGACTAGATCGGAGTTATACGATAATTAAATACACTAATTAATATAATCACACTCGCGTATACTTTCGCGGAGCGACAAGAAAAGCGCGCGAACGTCGATCACGAACAATGCGAAAGTGCACCAGAGGGTAGTACTTTATTTCAGATTGTGTTCGGAAATATATTCAAAGTGCAAAATTTGATCGATCAATCAGAGACCGAGGATCTCTCTATTCTGATTGGTCAATCGAGCGCTCGGTGAATATATTTCGAACACAATCCATTCTGCTTTCTGGTGCACATTTTGTGAACTATTCGCGAATAATATTCCAGCGCTCATCATCGGTCCGCGAAAGTAGAAATGTGAATATTAATTAATTAGTATGTCTTTATGTCTTTAATCGCCGTATAAATCCGATAGTGTCGCGTGTACTGACATCGCGATCGCGATCGCACGCGCGAGATATCGATATCTCGCGCGACGCTCGCTCTCTCGAGAGGGCGTCACGTGACGCGTGACGTCGCAGCCCCTGCTCGAGTTGCCGCCAAAAGTTCGCGCGCGCGAGTGTACGAGGGTGGATCGCGAGAATTGTCAGGCGCTTTCGACGCGAAAATTTTCCGAGTTTTTCGGCGTTGTCGATCGTACTCTCAGCGGGCGATCACGCGTTTCCGATAGTACTTTCGAGTCATCGTGTCGAAGGATTGTTTACGCGACGAATTAGTCTCGTATAATCTTCGTAAATATCACAGCTCGACTACAATGATCGCGCCGCCATATTGTTATTCTTACATTTCGCTCGACAATAAATAATCGGCGAAGTTTCCTGCGTGATTCTCCGCGATTTCTTCGTCGTTGAATATATATATATATATATATAGTGAAGTGTAGTGCTTAATTCTTGATTATCGGCGACTTCTGAGTGTGTTGCGAGGAAGTCGTCGTTCGATAAGGCCCTCCGATAAGTGGCCCTGAACAAAGCGGCGACGCGAAAACAGAGCATCGGTTTTATTCGCGCGTGAATAAGCTCTCGCTGGTCGCCGAAAATGTGATATTTTAGCTAAAACCCGCGCGTCGTGAACGAAAGATGGTGCAGTAACGCGAGTGCAAGTGTTTCTTCTTCTACGAGGAGGAGAGCCCCGGGGTGGCATCGGGCAACGGAGCAACAACTATACGGTAAGCACTTTATTTATTATTTATTTTATTAAGCTATTGTTTCTTTATTATTCTTTATTTAAGCTTAATTAAATATTCTCACATTTGCAAGGTATATTTTTTGTACATTATTTTATAATATAGAATATTATATATGTATACAAATTTGCTTGTTTTATTTTTAAGAAATGTTTAAATAAGTGTCTAATGTTTATAGAATATTTATAAAACATTTTTTTATATTTATAAAAAAATTATTTTTTCACTATATAATTTCCATGTATTTATATTTTACAGTCTACAACTTCATTGCTGCGCATCGTGTATCGGTGAGTCTCATCAATTTTTACTTTAATTTTGGATAATAATTTATAATAAATAATCGGCAAAGCTTCTGCGCAATTTCTGCGATTTCTTTGTCGTTGAATATTTAGTAAAATATAAAACAAAGTGAAGTGATGCCCAATTTTTAAATATTGGTAAAAATATATGCTTAGTATTGACCAGATATCGTGTCAAAATAAACTCAATATAGCAGTTTACAATATTGTGTATTTTTGTGCAAAAAACACACGAATCTATACATTAAAATCCGGCTCTCTTTTTCGGGGAGAGGAAAAGACGGAATCCACTGTAACTTTTTCCTACTTGAGATTGACAATTTTTAAATTACAGATTCATATTTTATGCACAAAAATACACAATATTGTAAAGTTTCAGCAATATTGGAGAAGACAGATCTCTCCTTCAGTATTACCTTGATTTATTTTAGCTTATACAAATCGCGATATAAAACGGACAATATTTAAGATATTTAAAAATATATTTTTTCTTTCTCTCTCCTCATATATATATATATATATATAAAATTATTCATATATATATATATAAAATTATTCATATATAAATATATAAAATTATAAGGATACATAAGAAGACTTCCGATTTTTGATCTTTGAGAAATGACCTTCCGTTGCAATTCTGAATGCATCTCGATGCTGTGCGCGAGGCCTCATCCGCTGATATTTTATTCAACGATCTGATGTTTAAACTATCGCACTGACACCACACACACATATATAAACACGCGTGCGCGCACACGTGAACACACTAGTGGGTGCAAAGCGGCGGCGAGCACGAACCCTTCCTCTCGCGCCCGAATAAATAGATTTATTTATTTACGATAAATTGATGTCGACCACTCTCGCATTGCTGAGTGAGGGAGAGAGAAGAAGAGAGTAGAAACACACGAGCGAGAGAGAAATATTTATTTGCCGTGGGGAAACTAGTGATGGCATTGATCACCCTCGCATCACGCTTTTGAAATTGAAATACCTCATTCTTTTGCCATCAGAAGTCAATAAAAATTAAAGCTCTCTTAAGAAATAAATACTTGAAAAAAAATTAATGAAATGTTATTTATTTCTATAATATATATATATTATAATATAATATGTTAACTTTAAATCACAACATTTTTGGACTGAGAATTTGACTGCAGTACTTGTTAAAATATTTAAACATTAAGTATGGAGCAAAATAATGAGGCTGGAGTTTTCGTTAAAAAAATATTAGTGTATCAGATCGGCGTAAAAGAGTTATTACTTGAAAAAATTCCCGTACGAGACTATTCCAGGTCATCTCAAAAATATTCCCCGACGTTGCTCGTCCCCGGATAACAATATTACGCCTGAAGCGTGATCGCGATTTCTTTCGGGTAAAGTGCGCGCTTGTTTGAAAATCACAGGCAGATATTGCTCCGAGATGTTGCCATCGCTGAAATTGTAATTCGTGCGCGTGAATCCGATTGTTTCGCATTTACATAGCTGGAGTTGTCTGTTGACGCGCGCGTTCCGTTATTGGCTAGCGTCATTATCGCTTAACGAATCGTCCAACGCGGCGACCGACGACGCTTTTCGGCATCCGGCTTTATTTGCGCGCTCGTTGCGCTCGCATCCGAAGCGTTAGCAGTTAGGGACGCTTACGATACCCTGGTACGATGTTATCGAATATGTATTATTGACATAACCGGTCGAATACATTATGGACTCTTTGTCAAAATGATTGCTTTTTTAAATGGAAAAAAATGCTCTTAGGAAAACCATATTTTCACATTTTGCGATGTAATATGATCAGAGACATTTTAAAACGAAAGAAACACTTGTTTCTCCCGAAAAGTTTGGAAAAAATTCTTAATATTTTCTGAATATCTCTTGAAAAATTTCTGTCAGCCTTTTTCGTAAAATTTGTGTAATTTTAACTGATGGAAAACTCCCTCATTTTAATAAAATATTATAATTTTATGATGTACGAGAATAATTAAGTCATATTTTTTTATATGTAGTTTGCACATATATGATAAATTTTAGAAATTGTAATAATGATTTGCAGACAATTTTTTAAAGATTAAGAAGAGTTAGATGTTAAAACCAAGTAAATTGACGCGAATTATTTTCTACATATATATTGTATATAAAAGCATATTATATACATATACGTTTCTTGCATCTCTGTTCTTTGAGGATTTTTTTCTATGACAGCAGTAAACGTTTTCTTCTCCCCTTTTTTTCCCTTTCAACTTTTTCGGTCTTGTTACATTTTTCTCGATGCCACAGGTAGTCACATAGTTATAGAATCGCAAATATTAAACACGTGCGTGTTTGTGTCGGCTTGCAACGCATTATTATCGAGATGGTAAATTATATATTAATATAATAACAATAACGTTATTAATAATAATGATCAACTAATGGAGAAGAAAAGAGTTCGATGAAAGAGTACTGTTTCATTAACTAAAATTGCATGGAATAATATATTGCCTACATTAAATATGTAAAAATTTTATTATATTATATTTTTAAAATAACAGCAACGGTAATCAAAGTTTAAATTTTAATTGGATATTAAAAAAAATCGCATGTTAAATTTGTTACAATGTAGAAATTATGAGAACATGTCGGCATGGAATAATTATCATTATCATATAATTATTAATTATAATGAATTATTAATTATTAATGAATAATTATGTAGAATAATTAGAGCAAATTAGATCTTCCATATTCTTTATTGCATTTCTGACGGAAGTCTAAACATTAATGCAGGCAATTAGAATTATTCTCACATTTCCATCGCGATAATAATCTATAATGTTTCCTTCGTGAACTCTCACGTTAAATTGCTACATATTAAATAAATATATTATCAAGGACAGATCGTGTGAGTATATGTACGTCCCGTTTAATATAAAGTACACATTACGCGAATGCGACGATGTAGAATAATTATTATCTCTCTTACGAAATATAATTATTATCCCTCTTACGAAAAATAAATTAGATTCTTTGTTGCGTTAATAGAAATCTAAAATTAGAGTTTATCATATAATTACAATTTTTAATTATAATACCACGTTTCCGCATTGTATTAAAGTGTTATTAATAATGTTAATCAAAAATATACGTATACAACACCATTAAACTATATAGCTTAATAAGAATGAGTTTGTGCTTTCTGTACTTTGTGTATCTTCTAAATATTAAATTAACAATTAGCACTATATTATTCATATTGTTTATAACTGCAGACCAGCAGACTAATTCGTCGTATTACACGATGGGAAAAAAATTACTTCAATAACACCTTGAGAGATTTCCTATACACAAAATTAGAAAAAAATAAAGAATCAGCGCGTGTTATCGCATCGGTTGGCGAATCGCGTCGCTTCCGAACATAATGAATTTTTTATTCGACCCCGATATCAATCGCGGACGTGCGAAAGGGTTGTCATTACTGTGACGGGGCGCGCGAAAGCCTAAATAGTTTACGAGCGATGCGCGCCGATTAGCATTTCCTTCCGTCTCGCGTTATCTCGCGCCACTGATAATAACGGCGCCGTCGCCGCCGCGTGTGCACAATTCGCGATACGTGTGAGAACCGACGAGCAAAACAACCCCGCCGCTGCATCGTTATTGCCAGGGGCGCATCTAGAAATATTTCGCTATAAATATGTTACTTGTTCGTATATATAGCGAGAGAATTTTCGTGAGAAAAAAAAGCGTGGAAAAATTGCGAGAAAAGAGTTGTCAAAAGTATCGACTTTTTTTTTTAATAGTGTATCGATCTCTTTTTCAATTATCCCGCTTTCTTTCATCCATTCATCCGTTTATTTTACCCCTCCGCAGGGAAGGGGACACACTCACTCACTCACACACACATACACGCACACCCTGTATATTTATTAAATATTAAAGTGAAAATATCAATAACTGAAAGTGTCGGTCGCGTTTCCAGTTTATGTTGGTTGGAAACATTTCGGATTGTAAAATGTGGCACGCGAGGACTCTCTCCTGGCAACCTGTGGCGCCGTTTCGAGTAAAACGAAGAGCGAAACGAACCACCCTTCCTCCGCCGAGAGGGGAATCCCGGGGTGGAAAGGGGCGATCGGGGCGAAGGGGATGACGTTGTAAACGCCGAGCGTTCTGTGGATGTAATAACGCGACTGGATTTTTCGTTGACTCGACTTTTGAGGATTCGCGCACGAACCGAGAAAGGGATGGGGGCAAAAAGGATTCGGGATCTGTCAACACTTGTCTATGTTCAAGAGATATGTTGTCAGAGCCTGAAAATCTTTCCTTTATGAATTTTTGACGATTTTATTCTGTCGCTGAGCATTTTTTATAATTTTTAATTATATTACGTAACTTAAAATTTTTAATTTTTAACTTTTCGACGGAACATAATGTTACTTTCTCTTTGTGCTAATAAGCAAAACTTGAGTTACAACATAGAATTAATTATTATTTTAATTGTAATTTCATGCTCGGTTGTAAAAAACATAAAAAACCTATATCTGAGATAAAATTTTATATACGTAGCGGTCGAGCAAAATTGAAAAAAAAAAAAAAAAAAAAAAAAAAACCACTGTGTTCTGTATAAAACTACCACTATTCTTTGCAACAATAGCAGTATTACGTCTTTGTAATCTGTACTTCATACACGGCGGCTAGAAGGCTTCTTCGAAAAAGAAAACGTTTGTCGAGCATGATCATTTTTATGCCATTAATAAAATATTCCCTTTTATTCGCTTTCTTCGCCGATGTAAATCTTTCTTCTCGCATTTATTCTGCCTTTTCATATGCTTGTAATTCTCCGATGGCAAAATTGTACCGCGATGTCTGGTGGTTTTGTTCTTTAACTGATTGCGTCTTTCACAATCAGAGAATCGTTTTATTAATGTTATCTCTACTTTTCTCAAGTTCTAAGATTTCAAAGTCAAAAAGTGCAATACGGAAGCTTTTATTTGTTAAACAAGAATTATTATCGTTACTTTGCGGTATAAAGGCAATAAGACATTTTATTATCGGGCAAGAATAAATTTTTCCAAATTCTCGAGGGGAATAAAATTTCCAATTTTTTTTATTTTTCAATACACGGAAAGAATTTGCTCTTAGAATTTACCCCGAAATTGATTAATATTTATCACACTAAAAAATATTAATATTGTGCATAGTAAAATTAATCGAATATATTTTATATTTTATTGTAGATATCACAATTTTTCTTGTCATAAATATTAATCAGAGAAATTCTTATAAAATTCTTCCAATACCATATTGTCCACGATTAGCATGATTTTCGGGGTAAATTCTAAGAGAAAATTCTCTCTGTGTATTATAGTTGACATTTCGAACTTTGACGAATTCGCGGATTTACCTTCCTCAAAGAATTTACCCCGAAAATCATGGTAACCATGGACAATATGGTATTGGAAGAATTTTATAAGAATTTCTCCGATTAATATTTATCACACTAAAAAATATTAATATTGTGCATAGTAAAATTCATCGAACATATTTTATATTTTATTGTGGTAGATATCACAATTTTTCTTGTCATAAATATTAATCAGAGAAATTCTTATAAAATTCTTCCAATACCATATTGTCCACGATTAGCCTGATTTTCGGAGTAAATTCTAAGAGAAAATTCTCTCTGTGTATTATAGTTGACATTTACGCAAAGTTTCGAACTTCGACGAATTCGCGGATTTACCTTCCTCATCGGTTTGTCGACTTAACGCGAATCTTACGAGACTCGCGAGATGAATGCCTGTCCGACCGACTATCGACCCATCTATTCTTAACTAATCGTACTCCGAATCCGCCGCGAGTTCGCGGACAATCCCGGCGTTCACGATTCAGGGGCGACGAGGGAGTTTCAAGGTAAGCGGTCGGTTAGGTTCGTATATTTGTGTTTGAGAGAGAGCTGCAAGAACCTCTCTTCCCTTTCTTCCTTCCTTTCCTCCTCTTCGTCTATGCTCCCACCCATCGAGAGAACAAGGCTCCCCGGTATAAATACTTGGCACTGTGTATTATTTCAATAGAGTTGAGTGGCCTCTCGATCCGACCGAAATTACCCCGTAATCCAAATCGACGACGGCTTCACGGGCACCGTCCTTGTACCTTTAGGGTACAAAGACCTCCCTCGACTCCTTACAAAGCTCCAACGACGTCGCGACGTTATGATCGTTGGCGAATTTTTAAGCGATCACTCTTTTACGATTAGCTCTATGAATCGTTAACCGATTCGCGAAAAATCTATAAACGAGTTTGTACTTATAGGATTAATTTTCATCGAGTTTCAGATAAATTCAAAAGTCTCGTAAATTGTTAAAAGGCGGATGTGTAAGAACCGCGTTCAAAGTTAAATTATTATCATATTTCGGAAAGCAGGAATATAAATTTTAATTTTCAAGATCTATATCAGTGCTTCTTAACCGGTTCCGCGGAACATTAGTGTTTCGCGAAATTATGAAAGCACGGCATACTTACATAGAAAAAACTACTATAATTTTTTTACTTTTATGAATATTATTTTTTAAATTTAAATTTAAATTATTTTACTGTTACATAATATGTACTGTATAATTTTAATGATTTTGGTGTTCCGCAAATTTTTCTTATAATCAAAAGTCTTTAATTTTCGTAACTTCAAAAAGGTTAAAAATCACTGATCTATATGTAATTTTATTATATTTCGAAAAATCGTCCGATCGATTTTTAGATATTCCTAAAAATGTTTACAATACATCTTGTACTCTAAATGATTTTATATTTATTATCGATACAAGTGAGTCAAACTCAACATCTCGCTCGCGAGTTGTTGTAATTCAACACTCGAGTATCGAATGATTATTATTCTAATCGATAGCAGCCGTCTGGGAGGTTTCTTTATGAGAGAGAAAATTAATTTAAGTAATTATCTCAGACTTTAATCACGTGAGAGAATCTCTATATTATTAAACGAGTCCTTCATTCTAAAACGACACGTAAGTCACGTTTTGGACATCTTATATAAAAATAGACGCATGTCTAAAATAAATGGTAATATAACCATATCTTAATTAATTTAAATTTAATGTCTTTCCACAAACTGACTCGTGTCACTTTCAAAATGAATGGTTTGCGTTAAATTGCATATAAGATTAATTTCTGGTCCTAGACTAGGACCTTATTAGACTACAAACTCATATTATTTTTACACGCAAAATCAACAGAGCGTCAGATGAATGAATTAAAAATCGCCGTCGCAACATCTCGGTCGCGACTCATAATTAAAGTAATCATTCTTAAATTAAGCGATGAATTGAATTTTCCAAGAATGAAGAAATCTCCATATATGTATTTTTATGTCGAGTGAAATGATTAAAATATTATCATTGAAGATTATATAATGAGAAGAGAAAATTATAATCACAATAGAGAGAATTTCTTTTATTAAAAATTAAATCTGCATTCCTATTGAAATTATCTATTCTGAAAAGATATGACACTTTACGGTATTTAGTTATCATTAATTCACACATTTTTCATTCAAAATAGGAATGCAAAATATTCCAAATATATCTAAGAATATTTAAATCCGCGGAGCAAAGTTTCTTTTTCAAGACCCGTGACGGATCATCATTTTCCTTATCTTCGCATGTTGCGAAGGAATTATTCGATAGTTTCCGCTAACGAAAGAGCGAGAAAGAGAGAAAAAAAAGAAAGAGCAAGAGAGCGCGAGAGAAACAGAGAGGAAGGAAGAGAGAAATAGGGAAGCGGCAGGATTTCCGACGAATTTCGAGGAACGTGATCTATCGCGCCAATAGATCGTCCTTCCGTAGTTTAATATATAAGGAATGGATTATCCCTTGAATAATGTTCCAGGCTGCAGTATAAGCCGCAGCGCGGCCGAGCGCAGCGCAGAGACACACTCTGCGTGCATGCGTGCATGGTGGCTCATGCACGATGCAGTTTCGGGGCGTGTTCGGAACAGGCAGGGTTAGAAACAGGGGGATGGAAATGCCGGAGAGAGAGAGAGAGAGGGAATGTGTATATGTGTGTGGAAGGGGGAAGGCTAGCGCGATGTTAGCTCGCACGTATGTAGATAGAGTGCTGAACTATGTATTAGAGTCGTGTACCTTCCGCGCGTAGATATACCGGGGTTTGTATAGTGCAAGATTTGCCGTCGGCGGCCGGCGACCGACCGGGTGCGCAACTGGAATATCCTGCACAACGGGTGCTTCCGAAATCCACGCAATCACGATATCCCCGACGCGATAGCGCTTTAGCGACGAGAGGGTGAACGTGCACTCGCGCACTCGCGCGCATCGAGTGCATCAGGATTAAACTGCGACACTTTGCCTGCGGCGCGACGATTCTAATAAATTTCGCCGCCGGGATTCTCGTCTCGATCGTATAACCGTATACATATGCGTGTTATACGCACATCGATAAATATCGCGAACTACCCCCTTCCAGTTTGTTCAACATTCGCGTCTGCCGGGGAGCCTTGCTTGTTTAGCAATTTGTTTAAGGTAGATCCCTCTTCGGCTTTACCTCTCTTTATTCTTTCTCCCTTGCTATCGTTTCCTCGTACATTATCGTCGATTTTCCATATTCTGTACATTTTGTTGATTTTTTTAAACTTTCATAGATCTCTTCTAGATTTCGAAAGAAAATTTTTACCTCTCTTTTATTTAAATATATTTCTTACGCAATACTTTAATTTTCTAGAATGTTTAGATAGTGCTGTAAAAATTTTAGAAATACAAATCTATACGTATATAAATTTTTTGTTTATAAATTGTGCTATGGTTTTCATTTCCTTCAGCGGAAAAAGAAAGCGCAAATGAAAGGCAAGGGAGAAAGATTGCTTGCCATGAATTCGCCGGTGTGCGAGAGAGGGAAAAGAGCACGATCGTAAACCTTAAATTTACGAAGTGATATACACGCCAAACATCCGGCAGATATTTAAACTCTGGTTTCGCTAAATTCAACAATAACGTGCGTCCCGGCTATTTCGAGGCACGTCGGCGGTTCTCTATACGTGTTGTTCCATATCATAACGATGTAGAAAAATTTTTCATTTTTCAATATCATTAATATATGATTTCAAATTAAAAAAGTACATATTTCGAAATTTGCGCAAGCATTTAAAATTAACAAAATTGCATTATGCAGAAACGTTAAGAAATGTACAGATTCCAGGATTAATATTTAATATATAATTAGTGAAATAATATCACACACACACATACATGTATGTACACATAATTAAATACGTGATACTGATTATAATAACATACACTTTGATCCCATTAGAAATAAAGATTGCAATATATTGCCCCTTTGTATATATCCTAGACTAAAGAATAGCCTACAGGATCTAGTTAATAAATTATTCCCCCATGATTCTCTCTCCGTCATTAGATGCACCGTCGAAAGCAGACACGCATCGATGCAGATATGTGCACGAAATAAAGATCGATCGATATTATACGTATATATATATACGTATAATATCCAACAACTAATGGCCCAACATTGTTCACTACATATATAGTTACCCATAGTCGGGCCGAAGTTATTCCATAATATTCCCATTGTTGGGCCAATCACGGTCATCATTATCGCGCCAATATAGATGACATGGCAACCATTTTTGGGCCAATCGTAAAATCCTATTACGAGCTAAAACGACATAAGATTCTGACATTGGCGCGCAATATACACAAGTTGGGGACCTTTGATCTCGGCAAATCCCGGGGATCGACACGTGCATTTTGCCCAATTCGGAGAACTCGCGGGCAATTAACGATTCTAATTCGGGCCGATTAAAAGCGCGACGTACGTAGCCAGATTGCGATATCGGGCCGCGCGATTTAATTTAACGCGGCCGCCGGCGCGATTGAATCCGAATGGATTCCGGGTGCGACTTGATTGGATTAATGCGCCCGATTAATTCGACGAAAACTAATTCGCCGCAGCCGAGCATGCTCGAGAATCGCCCAACTACCTAGCCGGATCCTCGCGCGAAACCGATCGATATATATGGTATACCTATAAAAGAAACTCGTAGCGCGATATCATTTTTTTTTTACCAAGAATTAATATGATGCAAGCAATTAAACATTCATCGTATACTGTTGGAAATAAGGATTAAATATTAAAAAATTATATCCGCACGACAAGACTTAGAAAAAGATAATAAATTAATTTTAAAAATCAAGATTAATTAATGTGTAGAGAGAGAGAGAGGGGGAGGTTGAAAATATTGCAATTAATATCTAAGGATTTACTGGCGTCGAAAGCTTCGATTTATAGTCGTCCAGCAAAAAAGAAACAAAGAGGGAAAAAACCAACGCCGCGAGCGACCAGCTGCATTTTTCATGGACAGGGTTAAGACGGCGAGCAGGTTGACGGACATCACCCCATCAAGCTGTGCTACGTGGGGGAACACGATTGTACTTCTCGAGGGTGATCGCGCAAAGGCTATAGAACACGCCCGCAGCGGGATATCCACGTGGCCGCGCGACTTTGGGAAGCACTTTTTTTCCAAATTATTATACCCATTATTTGCCCTCTAGAATCGTAAAACTGTGCGGCTTCATTATTAATCCCGGTGAGACGGATGCATCTGTTCGTTCGCGAAAAGGCAGAAGGGAAGGACACAGAAGGGGCCGATGGAGGGGGCGAATTTCTAAATTCGCCGCCGGTGCCGAGGACGTTGCCCTTTTCGCGCACAGCTGAGAGATGTGTATGTACATACACACATGCATACACATATATACATGTATATATTTTTTTATGTATTTTTTTATACATTTATACATATTTTTATATATTTTTATATATTTTATATATTATTTTTTCAATATATATATATACATATAAAATATATAAAAATATATATATATATATATATACACACATAACATATAAAATATATATGTTTATATATTTTATATATTATTTTTTCAATATATATATACATATAAAATATGTAAAATATATATATATATATATTACTATATACATATATACACATAACATATAAAATATATATATATTTTATATATTATTTTTTCAATATATATATATACATATAAAATATATAAAAAAATATATATATATTACTATATACATATATACACATAACATATAAAATATATATATATATATATATATATATATTACTATATACATATATACACATAACATATAAAATATATATATTTTATATGTATATACATATATATGTTTTTTTAGAAATATGAAAATGCGATATTAAAGATCGCACGAAATTGATATGAATCGGCGATTAATTTTTGTTTGTGTGTTTCAACAATACACGCTTATAATGCACAGCATGTATACATATGTGCGAATATCATGCAACAAGTATCGCGCAGTTTCTCTCGCGTTCTTGCCGCGTTTATTTCGCAACTTTTTCAACACACGTTTGCGCACATTATTCGCTCAATCCCGTTATTATTTGCACAAATGACTAATATAAGCATATAAACCTCAAGTTATTATTCAGCACGAATATTATTTGAAATTTTCTATATAAATTATTGTAAAATATATAGAATCTGAAAATCTTTTTTGCGCTCTCATGGAATTTTCATGTATACAAAAATAAATTCATTAGTTCAGAGTTCCTCGAATTGATCACATTTATGATAAATTAATGTTCGATTGGAAAAATAATCGGTGATCCGAAATGTGACTTAATATGTCGATCACGAATTATAGATGTGATTAAAAATACAGAAGGAGAGAAAATTTGATAAAAATGTCGAATTATACCTGTATATATGTATAAACGGAGCCGTGCTAAAATTTCGTAGAAAATTCATGTTTTAGTGCACTCTAAATTGGTTTCACGAAAATTCTCTCACATATATATCCAGCGTAGTCCTTGAAGAACAGCTAACATAATTCCCTCTTCTTTCTGTACGTATAGGATCGATTCAGAATTATATGAGAGACTGAATAATTGATCCAGTTTCCTACATTCAGCTTAGAAAACCGGCCGGCCGGTTCTAATATTAGTCGTTCGAGAGGGTGTCTTCTCTTATTCTCATTAAAGATCACGGGGTGGAGAACATCCTGGCTCTCTCTCTCTCTCTCTCTCTCTCTCGCCCGGGAGTAGTCTAGACGATCTCGAGTAATTTCAGAATGGCGCGAGCGCGAGTGTTTCATTAATGCGCCGTCCGAGATATAAGGTTCAACAATATTTCTCTTTGTGATTCGCTTTCGCGAGAGATAGCGAGGAGCCCCCTACCTCGTATCTCGAGGCGAACTTCGTCCTTCTCTCCCCAGCTGCTGCTCTCTCCACGAATGTCCTCCCTATATCTTCTCTCCTTAAATGATAATTAAGCACCTTCTGTCTCTACCCCGGAGAAATTTTATCTCCCTGCGATCGACACGCGCTTATTGTAGCATTAACGTGCACCGACGGTTCCTCCAAGGTCGAAAATTTACGCGTGTTATTTTAAATCGCCGACAATAATGTTTCGCGAAGAGACGCGCGGGATTAGCAACTAATTAACGAAGATTTTCGCGAGAGGATTCGCGACAAAGTATTCAAAATAGGGCTTGTAATTCTAACTACATAATCGACTAATCGATTAAATATTCTTTCAATTACTTGTTATTTTTTTTAGAATTTTATCGATCAATCAAATTAATCGACTAATCGATCAATCGAATTAATCGATTATCGCGCGAGCCCTAATTCAAAGTATTTATATTTTCGCAAGCAAGCGTCTTACGAATTGTGTAATATCTCTGTACATTATGTGCGTGCGTGTTCTCTTATATATAATTTTGTACCGAAAAATTTCTCTCGATTATTATTCTACTCGAATAAATTACAATTCTTGCCTACCTACTTTCTGGCGCAATTGTCCGCCGTCGCAAAAGTTTCTCGATTGTCGTCACGGCTGATTGAGATTACGGCGTATTCTTCTATTCGAAAATTAACGTTTTATTTCGCGTCGATCCTTATACAGCAAAGGGTCGTCGTACATAATTACTGTTATTCTTATTATTGCGTTGCACAATTACCAAGGCTTGCCATCTGCACGCCGAGTGCACGGTCGAGAAAAAATCATCGGGACTTAATGTAATTAACCCTTGAGCTCTTGAGCGAGGAGGCAAAGAATGGAGAGAAGAGAATTCTCCTTTTTTCTCAATCATTAATGCCGCAAAGTTCTCCTTTGACGATCTTAGAAGAATATTCTAAGATTCCTTCTCTTCGCTTCTTTTCTCTTGCTCTTTTATTCGGAGTTATATTTCTAATAATAACTTTATCGCGAGAAATAATTTATTGTGTACAGATACTGTAATAAAAGAAAAAAAAGAAAGGTGCTCTTTTCTATCAATTCTGTGACGTTTTATGTGAAAAATATATGTGAAACGAATTGCATGTCGGCTAATCGAAAATCAAATTGAATGAAATATTTAGTAACGAACAGATGTTACTGTGTGTGTTATAAGAAGCGCATTCTATTGATCTAATTTCGATTGACTAAGCTCTAAGGTTGTTAACAAAAATAGAACAATTAGAAATTTAGTTTCTTCTCATCGCGCTTCTAGTAATTTAATTAATATTTCGATTGGCACAAATAAATCGCGTAATATATCTGAAAATTTCGCAAATGCAACAGCGAGAGCTTGACTGATTCAGGATGATAAAAAGATTATATTTACGATTATTAATGTGTGCTGGTTAATGAATATCTTGTTCATTAATAATCCCAGACTTTTGATTATTTTTAACTCTCATTCTAAAATGGCTATATAATTCTCGACGAAATTTAATTGGCGCTTCTCATTGTCATAATACTTAAGAGTAAAAAAATCTCGTTAATATGATAATTATAAATTTCAATTAAATTCTTGCGTTAAGAAAATCTCTCTCTCTCTCTCTCTCTTAAAATTCCCCGCAGTGAATCCGCCACGATATCGCATATTTTTTTCGTCACATTTCACGGCACATTCTGTATATTCATGCATTCTCGGAGCGGAGTGATATTCGAGATTATTTCATCCACCGTTAAAGCCATCTCGCCCTTTTTTTATTTCTCTACCCCCGCTTCTGAAAATGGCGCAACCGCGAAACGCGTCGGCGACGTAAGATCGTTACGGCTTCCGGGGTGCTTTAGGAGGATAATAACGAGTATCGCATCGCCGGCTCATTTTCCGTCTTGATTTACACCCCCTCCCCCTCCCCCGCCTCCCCCTCTCGTCGGCGCGGCGCGAAGAGATCGCGCTTTCCCGACTTTTGCGGTCGCGCGAGAAGAAGCTCTTTTCTCGCTCCTTATGTGCTCTAAAGGAGGCGGAGGCGGATTCGCGCGTAAATGACACCGCAGAGATCCGTGAGAAAATCCGCACTGTTAAGTCTCGCGTTAGTTCGAATCTCGCGAAAGAAGGAGCGTCACGTCGCGACTCATCCCGCGTGAAATCAAAGTCGGCGCGCATCTCGCCTATATATATATATATATGCTATATTTTTATATGTTATATTTTTATATGCATATATATATATATGCTATATTATAGATATATATATATGTGCTCGAGAATGGAAAATTTTTCCGCAAATTACGGTCTTATTACCGGGAATAAAAGTAACACAAATATTTCATTCTTTCTCTAATTTTTTGAAGGAACTTTAAAATTAAGACTTTCATGAAAAATTCAGTATCATAAATTTAGTTTTCAAGAGATATGTTTCATTAATATAATATATATGTTAAAACATGTACGCGCAGTTGAAAAATTAACTGTATAAGAATCTCCGCGAAATATATCCAACGCGTATATAGTATTAAATGGTATATATTTTATGAATTAAAAATTTTCCAGCTTATTAACTACTTTTTGCTATACAATTATTTTGCCATATCGTTCTTGCAAACGCGCTTCATTTCTTGAATTTTAAAAAGCTCGTCTCGAATTCTGTGAATAGCTCGTACCTACGTATCTATGTGCCTATTTTTACTCGAGATGAAAAAATAATTTTCCAACCGCACCGCGACCCGGCTCTCTTTTTCTCTCGCGTCTTTTTGCGCGGGGATACGAGTTAATTTTCGGGCTTTTGAATAGTAAACGACACGACCAGACGACGGCCCGCGTCGCAAGATTCGCGGTTATGCGAAAAAAAATGCGACATTGTTACGCGCGAAATGTACTCGGAAAAGTTTCGCGAGCAAAATTTCGAGACGTACAAAACTTAATTCGAGGTGACACAGTATATCGAAATAAATTGCTAAAGCGTATTTCTTTCGTGACATATTCATTTCGATAAAATGTCGAGGGGAAATTCGATTTCCGTGAATTTTCAAATAGCTCATATTCCTCATATATAACGGATATATGTTAGAAATTATTGCGTGCTCCCTTCCCTATCGAAGACCCGATATAGTGCGCGGAGAGAGAAAAGTCTGCTAACTCTCGGATAAATATATCCTTACGGTGGAATTAATAATATCGTGTCGGTTTATTATCGCCAAAATATCCATTTCCAGATATATAATTGAATAACAGTTTTCAGCCATTTATATGTATGTATATACATATATCGTTTGGACGTATGATCAATAACACTCGATATGTTCATTTCATTATATGAAATTCCGACACTCTTTTTTATTGTATACGTATTGTGTGTACAGATCTCCACATATTTCCCATCTGCGCGGTTTAACTTGTAAATGCGGTTCGAGTTTCGTGTTATGTTTGTATACAGAATATACGATAAAAGTTACAAAGACGAAAAATACAAATCGTATACGTGTTAAATAAGAAGAATCGAGAAGAGCTCTTTATTGTGATCGATTTTTCTTCAACAAAAATTATCGTTTTCTCTACATTTATATTTGTTCGTAGAAATAACGAGCAAAACCTACTGAATAATATTAAGCGATACAAATATAATTAACAATATAATATAAAAGTATAAATTTATTAGATATTAATAGAGTATCGGGTACATGAATCTTTTTCAAACTTTCCTATCGCTAAAATCCTCGAATCAAGTAAAAAAAAAAAAAAAAAAAAAAAAAAAAATCGCGAACCGCAATGAAAACACGGATAGTCAAATTAAAGGCAGAAACGTTCGATTGCATTTCCGCGAGCGATAGCGGCAATGAAATCGCAGACTCGGACTGGCGGCGGCGCCGGACTCGCGATCGGCCTCGATCGTCCTTTCTCTCTCGAGGGGAGGCCACCACCGCGGCATTATTCGTACGTGCCTGTGCCTCAGTTACGCAGTCTATCGATTCCTTGGTTGCTTGCCGGGCGAAGAGGGTGGAGGAGGGAGGGGGGGGGGGAAACAGGGGGGTGGCGGCGTTTCCCCTCAAAACACAAACACGGCCTCGCATGCATGCGCGATGCAACCCCATGGTATGCATTCGATACGCACGTAGGTACCCACCAAGAGGCAAGAGGCTCCTGCATCGCGCGATCAATGTTTGATTGCACTTTATACTGCGTTTCTCTCCCCCCCCCCCCCCCTCTCTCTCTTTCTCTTTCTCTCTCGCTCGTTCGGTGTCGCGCTGCCTCTCTCGAATTTAACCACTTTACTCCCTTTTCGATCAACGTAGGTGGATAGATAGGTCAGAAACGAAATGTGAAATATTATTTGGTCAATCGGCAATCCTTTGTTCGGATTGCAAAATCATCTCGCGGCTTCTAGACGCAATTAATAATTGAAATTTCGAAAATTATATCGAGCTTGAAATTTTTATGAAGAACCAGAGAGCAGATATGTATCGCTGGATTTTTATTTCCTTTTTGCTTCGCGTTCGCAATGCTTTATCTTCTATCCCATTCGCGATGATAAATGCTACCGGTATGTGTAATCTTGAAGATCGCGATAATGATGTATTAGATCTTTCTCGGATCTTAAATCTCGAATATAACCACTTTATACGGAAAAAGAGAATTAGCTACCATAGCTAAATTTTAGCTGTGACAGCTGATACATATTTTTTAGCTACAACATTCTCCGTTAAACTACAACTAAAAATATGAGTTACCATAGCTAAAATTTAGCTGTAATAGCTAATTCTTTTTTTTCGCGATACCTCCCTTTTCGATCAACACTAGGTGGATAGATTTGTAGGTCAGAAACGAAATGTGAAATATTATTTTGTCAATCGTTCTTTGGTCCGGATTGCACAATCATCTTCGCAGCCTCTAGACGCAATTAAGAATTGACGAAATTTCGAAAATTATATTGAACTTTAAACTTTGATGAAGAACCAGAAAGCAGATATGTACTGCTTGATTTTTATTTCCTTTTTGCTTCGCGTTCGCAATGCTCTATCTTCTCTCCCATTCGCGATGATAAATGCTACCGGTATGTGTAATCTTGAAGATCGCGATAATGATGTATTAGATCCTTTCTCGGATCTTAAATCTCGAATATAACCACTTTATACGGAAAAAGAGAATTAGCTACCATAGCTAAATTTTAGCTGTGACAGCTGATACATATTTTTTAACTACAACATTCTCCGTTAAACTACAACTAAAAATATGAGTTACCATAGCTAAAATTTAGCTGTAATAGCTAATTCTTTTTTTTCGCGATACCTCCCTTTTCGATCAACACTAGGTGGATAGATTTATAGGTCAGAAACGAAATGTGAAATATTATTTTGTCAATCGTTCTTTGGTCCGGATTGCACAATCATCTTCGCAGCCTCTAGACGCAATTAAGAATTGACGAAATTTCGAAAATTATATTGAACTCGAAACTTTGACGAAGAACCAGAAAGCAGATCTGTACTGCTTGCTTGTTATTTCCTTTTTGCTTCGCGTTCGCAATGCTCTATCTTCTCTCCCATTCGCGATGATAAATGCTACCGGAATGTGTAATCTTGAAGATCGCGATAATGATATATTAGATTTTTCTCGGATCTTAGATCTCTCGAATATAACCACTTTATACGGAAAAAGAGAATTAGCTACCATAGCTAAATTTTAGCTGTCCATATATTACACATGAAATTTAGTTATCATACCTAAATTTTAGCTGTGACAGCTAATACATATTTTTTAACTACAACATTCTCCGTTAAACTACAACTAAAAATATGAGTTACCATAGCTAAAATTTAGCTGTAATAGCTAATTCTTTTTTTCGCGATACCTCCCTTTTCGATCAACACTAGGTGGATAGATTTGTAGGTCAGAAACGAAATGTGAAATATTATTTTGTCAATCGTTCTTTGGTCCGGATTGCACAATCATCTTCGCAGCCTCTAGACGCAATTAAGAATTGACGAAATTTCGAAAATTATATTGAACTCGAAACTTTGATGAAGAACCAGAAAGCAGATCTGTACTGCTTGCTTGTTATTTCCTTTTTGCTTCGCGTTCGCAATGCTCTATCTTCTCTCCCATTCGCGATGATAAATGCTACCGGAATGTGTATATGTTGAAGATTGCGATAATGATGTATTAGATCTTCCTGAGATAACTCACGAAAGACGTGAGAGAGTATATATATCTGTTCTCGCTCGATGCTGCTTTTATTAAACCTCAACAATCGTCTGATACATACGAAAGCAGAGAAATCGGTTCCAGGCATTTATTAATAGTTTCCCGATAACTTAACGTCATTATTAGTTCCTGATAGCCGATCGACGCATTGATCTTCAGGATCTCCCCAAGATGTATGATCCGATCCTAGAACCCGTCGCGCTAATAACGTTCCCGTCAAGGAACGAGGATACAAGCTAGTTTTACGACGGCGCGATGACTTTAACGGGTTACCGATCATCCGCCGACGAGGCCTATCGTTACCGAACGCTCGTCCGCGATGAGGTAGGTCCGAAGGAGAGATCCTCCGGGAGGATCGACCTCGCTCGATCTCGTTTTATCGGCGTGTTTTATTATACGCGCGTACGCACGGCGCGGTAATTAATTTCGCCGCATTAGGCGCCCCCGTGGCGCGGCGTTCCTTTTACCCTCTCTCTCTCTCTCTCTCTCTCTCTCTTCACCCTCGTCCTTTTTTTTCCCGCGCATTCGCCGGGACGGCTGACGGATGATTGTCCATATATTTCGCGCCGCGCGAGAAAGGTAAGACAGCCTCGGCATCTATCACGTGCGAGTCCATATCGCGACGCGGTGCATCTACAGGGTGTCCCGCTAATACGGATCCTTGTATTCGGATCGTCCCGACGGACGGGAAGGAATATTGTACTCGGGAAAAAACATTTCTTCAAATAAGCCGAAATATGCACGTCAATAATTAGCTAAAAAATTGAACGAGGGGGTAACCACTTAATGTAATCGTGGGACAGTGTCCCCGAAATCATTATGAAATCCTTATGAAATCCCGTGTAATCGTTTGCAATCAGATGTAATTGATAAAGTCAAATGAAATCATGCGGAATCATTAGAAATCATAATAAAATCATATGTAGTCAGCAGAAATAATTTTGAATTTTCGTGTAATCATTGGAATCATGTGTAATCATTATGAAATCTGAGATGAAATCATGCGTGGCACGAGCACTTTCCGTAGTAAGTTGCGATCAAATTCAAGATAAAATGCTATTTATAATTTTATGTGTCACATAAAATCCTAAATGATTACATGTGCAATCACGAAAATGCATTGTGTAATCAGATGAAATCATTACTTTTATGAAATGATTTCATATCTAATGAAAAAAATCCATTTGCAATCAGATGAAACCATTTGTAATCAGATGAAATCATTTATAATCAGATGAAATCGTTTGTAATTAGATGAAATAATGAAATCAAATGAAATCATGAAATCAAATGAAATCATGTAATCTGTGGGACAACATTTTAGCTAGTGGTTACCCCCTCGAAATTGAAATATCTTGCTTCTGATTTTTATTTTCATTTTGTCTCTTACTCTCTCTCTCTCTCTCTTTATGTAATTGAAATAAAAAAACACGAGATTGAGAGATTCAGTGTTAAAAGTGAGATCAGCTTACTTTATTTTAGAACTCGAATACCCAGATACTTAAGGAGACCCTAAGCTAACCTAAGTTTTATTTCTGTATTATTGAACAAAATGTTAGGTTAGATTCAGCTATAAATCTATTTATTGGCAATATGGATTGTTTTTTACCTAAAATTAGAACGCTTCGCCCTTTATTAATATTTAATACTTTAATTTGCACAGGAAAAAGACTTATCAATCCTGTATAAAATTCTGTATAATTCCTGTGTAATACTGTAACCAAGATATATGAGACTATACAGATTGATAAGTTTCTTTTTCCTTTACAAATTAAAGTATTAATATAAACAAAGAGCGAAGCCTTCTAATTTCGGGCAAAAAACAATCCGTATACCCAATAAATAGATTGATAGTTTATCTAACCTCACATTTTATCGATAAAAATCCCAGACTTCTCAAGAACGTTCAGGATCCCCTTAACGTCAAGAATTAATGAATCGTGACGAAATAATAGCTTCGTATGGAAAATTTCCTATGAAAGAAAAATCGGATTGAAATTGATCAAAGAATCCTAAAAGGACATTAAGTTAAAGGCGAGACACCCCGTACACTCCATTACGTAGCGACGTAGGGAGTGCGAGAAACGGGATGAAGGCGAGGGGATTCCCGGGAAAGGAAGGTGGATAGATAGGAAGGCAAGGAGAGAGAGAAAGAGACAGATAGAAAAAGAGGGAGAGAAAAGGGGATGAATAGAGCGGGTGGGGTATTAATAGCGACGGCCGACGGTGCGATGGCTCAACGTCACAGGATTGCAATATTAACGGCAAGGAATGTTTATAACTTTGATAACGTTTCCAATAATCTATTTCTGTCCGGTAATACATTACGCGGTCAGTTTCGCCCTCCCTCGTCCTCCCTCTGAGCTCTCCTCCCCTTCGACGTTCCACGGCTAATAGCAAAGTTCGTTCCGACTGACGAAATAACGCACACTTCAGACGCGCATCCACAACCGTGTAATAATGTCAATAATTCGTCCAGAAGGGAATGAGGAGATAGGGAAAAGGGGCTGTTGCAGCCCCTGACGTTCAACAAGGGGCCCGAAGTATCATTCAAATCATCTTCCATTCGCGAATCATTTCCCTTTCCGAGGAAACCGCCGAGCTGCAATATAGGAATATTACAGGTTCCTCGCAATTGTCCTCCGCATAGTGCAGTTTATGCAATTACATCTCTATAATAAAGTTTCCTCTGATTAATTTTAGAGTTGGCAAAAGAGAAGAGGAGTAAAAGAGAGTTTTCCTTTTGTTGAAAAAAAAATTAATAATAATTGTACCGAGTATGTAACAATAAAAACACGGAAAGAGATAGGGAGATGGAAGAATCATTATTATTCGGATATATAACAAAATATTTATTATAAAAAAAATGTGCAGTAATTATGAGGCAAATGATATGTGGAAGTATAAGAACTCCACGCAGACGGGCGATAAATATTGAATTATTCGTATATATATATATAACGAAATATTTATTATAAAAAATATTTATTATAAAAAAGATATTTATTATAAAAAAAAAATATTTATTACAAAAAAAAATGTGCAATAATTATGAGGCAAATGATATGTGGAAGTATAAGAACTCCACGCAGACGGGCGATAAATATTGAATTATTCGTATATATATATATAACGAAATATTTATTATAAAAAATATTTATTATAAAAAGATATTTATTATAAAAAAAAATATTTATTACAAAAAAAATGTGCAATAATTATGAGGCAAATGATATGTGGAAGTATAAGAACTCCACGGCGATAAATATTGAATTATTCGTATATATAACGAAATATTTATTATAAAAAAATATTTATTATAAAGAAAATGTGCAGTAATTATGAGGCAAATGATATGTGGAAGTATAAGAACTCCACGCAGACGGGCGATAAATATTGAAATCACTATTTGCTATTATTATCACGTCGAAGAGTATCATCGCAGGCAAGACGGACGTATTTTTACCAGGATGAAAAAAAGCAAATAATTAACGACGCCTAACGCTGTTAGTCCTTAATTCTTCGGATCGCGGCGCAATTGTTAATTGACGTTTCCTTGATACCTCGATTATGAGGAGCATTCTAATTTAAAATCTCGCGGCGTTAAGCGGCGATCTCTTAACATCGTCTCATTATCGGCTTTTCATCTGTCCTCCCTTCTCCGAATCGTCGGCGGTAGAAGGTGGTTGACCTTGTCGCGTGTGCCGCGGTGATAGAGACACACCGAGAGATAAAATGAAGCACATTTCGATATCTTTATTCATCACGACGCGCCGAGCGTAACATCGATATATAGTATCGATTTCTCGCCGCGCGAGCGCGCGACCAAGATTCTCTTCGGCGTGAAAATTCGCGAGAGAGGAATGCGCCGGCTAATTATATGTTTTTACAGACGACGGTATAATTTCGACGCTATATTTAGAGTAAACACAAACAGCGACTAATTATAGACGGGGATTATATTCGCGGCATTATATCCCGAAATCACCAAATTAGATAATTCGTCTATCATGCATTTTCGCGCCATAGAAATTATAGTTTTTTTCATACAAATTAATTTATTATTTAATATCCTATCGCGATAGAATATTTAAAAAAAAATCAATATTAAGAGAAACATTCTTAATAATGAATGTTACTCGGTTCTGTCGAAAATGACGATTGCCAAGGTTTATTTTGACTCTAAATTATCTTTTTTCGTATAAATTCATTAATTTATTATTTAATGTCCTATCGCGATAGAATATTTAAAAAAAATCAATCAAATTTTCTTAATTAATATTAAGGGAAACATTCTTAATAATGAATGTTACTCGGTTCTGTCGAAAATGACGATTGCCAAGGTTTATTTTGACTCTAAATTATCTTTTTTTTTCATATAAATTCGTTAATTTATTATTTAACGTCCTATCCGCGATAGAATATCAAAAAAATCAAATTTTCTTAATCGATATGAAGGAAAAAATTCCAAATAATAAATGTTTCTCGGTTCTAAATTATCTTTTTTTTTTTTTCATATAAATTCGTTAATTTATTATTTAACGTCCTACCGCGATAGAATATTAAAAAAAAATCAAATGTTCTTAATCGATACGAAGGAAAAAAATTCCAAATAATAAATGTTCCTCGGTTCTGTCGAAAATGACGATTGCCGAGGCTTTTGACTCTAAAACACCGTCCCGGATTCTCCGCGCGAGTTTGCGTGAAAATTTGCGCGGACAAAAGCAGACGGGATTTTCTCGCCGGACTCTCTCTCTCGGCGCCGCTAATCTCTAAATGACTCCGCTTCCTCGAGAATCCTCGGACACCCGGCGCGGAATATTCGCTCGCGAGAAAAGAGAGACACAAAGCGGAGAAGACGAAGAGTACAGACGGACGGATTCCTGCCAGGTAGATTGGTCGCGGACGAAAAGCGGCGGAGATTTTGCCGGCGGGCATTATAGATAGAACGTTGCTCAACGCTCGTTGTGCGGCACGTCTTGGTTTAATAAGGAGCTATCTATAGCGGGGCATTATGTTACCCCGATACATCCGTGAGATGAGACGTTGCAATATTAATGCGTCTCATGAAATATTCGTCGCCATCTTGCCATTCATCTCGCTCGCTCGTTCCGTACATTATACAGGAGGGCGAGGGCGGTTGCAGCGAGAGGGTAGGAAGGGGGAGTGGGAGGGTGCAGAGACGAGGGTCAGGGGTAGAGGGATGGAGAGGAGGAAGCGGACGAGGGTGGATGATAACGCCGGTATAGGTATAGGTTGACTGGCTCGGTAGGCAGTGTTGGAGTTCCGCAAAGGGTTGAGAACAGCCTTGCGGAGGGGGTGTAGAGGTAGGGGAGGTTGGTAACCTACATTTTACGCTACATTTGAAACGTCTTTCCTAATTTATTAACGCCGCCGTAGGCGGCTGTGTGCTATAACCGGATCTCGTACGGCAATCTTTCCGGTTTAGAGTCGCGGCCGAATGTATATGGTATATGGAGGAGGCGACGATTAATATTTATCGTCGATAGTTTCGTACCCCGATAAACGTATCGAGACACGAGTACGTTCTATTATAATTCCGAAAGTGCGAATTATTTATCGAGGCGACTTTTATCAATTTCATTCTTCACGGCTACTCCGTATCGACCAACACAGCTGAACAATTTCTGTTGAATTTCACAGATATCACATGTCCCAAACGGTCCACAGAAATTTTTCTGTTCATTTAACATAATATGGATATGTTAAATGGAGACACAAATATTGTGTGTGTTAATATTTTTACACAAAATAAATGCAAAATTTCGAATAATTTAAAATAAATTTTGTGTAAAATTAACATACTTTTAATGTAAAAACGAACAAAAAATATATTAATTTTAAATTTTATCATCCCCACTCATATTATAAAATGGAAAATCAATATTTTTCTCTGTAAATTTAAACATATAAATCTTGTCTCTAATAAAGAAGAACATATTTATTGTGTAAGATAGAAAAATAGACGCGCATTGTGTTTTTCTTACATTTTTTTCAGTTGTTTTAATAATTTAACATATTTAAGTTCAATTAACAGAATAGAGTAATATGTTAAATTAACACATAAACGTGTTAAATATTTTGTATTACACGTGCAGGCAAAGTGGCACTTTGTGTGCGTGTTTTCTGTGCGGAAAGCGGCCAATTTCCCACGCCGCCATCTAGCGGCGACGCGGTGAGTGAATAAGCCGCGTTCAAAGTCATTGTCCACGGCTGAAGCCGTGGGCAAAGCATTCGTCCATCCCCCGCGCTCGTGACCAATTGTCAACTTTCCGCACTTGATACACAATATACTATTAATGAAAATCGTTTTCAACAAAAAAAAAAAAAAACGCAAATTTTTCTACTGTCAACGAGTATTATATTTTGTTTCCACCCTCGACTCCTTTAATCCTCGACGTTAAATATTTCACCTCAAGTCGAAAGAACGATCCCTGATCGAAATCGGCCGCCGCAATAAATTTCCACTCTCTTCTAATTTCTCGTTGACGTAGCCTCTCTCACTCCACCCTCCTTTATCTCTTTTTTTTTTTCATCTCACCCCTTTGCCGCCCTGTTGTCGTCTCGCGTGCGTAACACATATATACGTCCTTTTGCTCCCCGCAAATCGGAAAGAGAGCGAAAGAATCGCCGCGGAAAAAAGCGGAACGGAGGGAAGGCGGGATGCATCACTCAGGAGGGAGGAGAAGGTGCAGCTCCGCGGATACGAGACGGGGGTGGAAGAGGCTGGAGGGAGGGGACATGACGGGAGGATGGGGTTGGCGAATGCTAATATTAAAAGTAATATTTCTGGGGCCGTCCACGGCGCCCGGGCAAGCCCGTTCTTTCTCTCTCTCTCTCCCTCCGCCTGGTCTCTATTTATTTTTTAATATAAATTAAACAATTTATTCTCCCCGGCGCGCGCCGGGTCGGCTACTGAAATAGAGAAATAATGCCGGGGCTGCAATATCGAATGAAATATCGTCCGCGATCTACCTCCGGTTGAAAGGAGAGAACCAACCCGGCGTACATACCCGCGGGTAAGTACACTTGCTCGCAAAAGTGTGCACGTGTATTTAAGAACGCAGGCGGCGCGGCGTTTAAACCGATAGTTTTAAATAATCCGGAGGAAAAACTGATTTAGATGGATAAATAGATAAATTGAAACGAACAGCGCGTCGAGGGGGTGTTTTAATTCGTCGAACGAAAGTAGAGTTAAGTAATTCGCGACTTTACCCCCGTATTTTTATTTTATTTTCCTCTTTCTTTTCTTATTATTATTTTATCTCGCGCGCATTATATGGAAATTGAATTTCCATGCTTTTCACTTGCACACATTGTATGAAATTAAATCTCTATTCGAAATAGAGAGCCGCGTCATTAGAAAATTGCATATAAAAATGCTTTTTTTTGTTTTTCCATTGATCTCATTCATCCAATTTATTGTAAAAATGAGAGTATAGTGTTTCAAATATTATTTAGAAACTATTATTCAGCAATAAATTCTTCTCCTATATTATTTATTGCATTTAACATAAATTTTTTTCGATATCCTTCTTCTTACGTTCGACTTGGAGAGTAACCGCAATTCCTTTAGTGAAAATGGCAAATAATCATCTCTATACAGGTAATAATTATCCGCACCACCATCCTGCACTATACGGTTTTAATACTTAAGTGCACGTATAGGACAGGACGCGCGTTCGCATAATTTGCATCGCGTTAAAAATAAAAATGAAAAATCCCGTTGAAAAAGAAACGCGTCCGGGATTGCGCGTGACGACAGGCGGCGATCTCGATCGGAATGCGAGATATTTCGCGGGAAAGGTCCGTCACTCTCGTAAACACGCGATTTCCCCGCATATCGTCTAATTAACCCCAGAAGAGCGGAAGATATATACATAACTCGTCGTCGGGCGCATGAACGCGCCGTTTTCAGACATTTTTCTAGAGTATGCACACATGCAGTATCGGCAGAGTTTCTTTCGGAGATTCGAGCTTGAAATTGAGCTTTTAATTTAAAATAAGCAAATAAGAGTCGCGGTCTGAGCTTAACAATTTCCCATCTCTCTCTCTCTCTCTCTTTGCGTGCAGGTATGTTGCTGGATTATTTATTAGAGCAAGAGAATAATATGTAACTACCTCATCTATAATATAGATGGAAAGAAGAACGATCTCGAAAAAAAAAAAAGAGGAAAGAAGCTTATTCAAGTATAGACATTGACGCGGAGAGCCGGTTTAAAGAGTGACATAATTGGAGAAAGAGATAGAATAAAAGAAATTTTTTTCGCAATTAGAGCCATTTCGGGGAACAACGCGCGAGCGCAATTATTTATATGCGAGCAGAATTGAATTAATTACGTCGGCGATCGGTGTCGCGCAAAGAAATTGAAATTCAATTCAATTTACGCTACTCGCTGTTTAAGTGTTAACGCGAGCTACTACGTCGTGCGGCGGTTACGCGTTTTTGCGCGAATTTAATCTATTTTAATTTACACAAATTCGATATCAGCGCGAGAAAGAGAGAGAGGGAGAGCGCGAGGGAAAGAGAAAGAGAGAAGGGAGAGCTCGCTCACGCGCGCTTACAAATTATACGCGAATGAAAATTTAATCTAGCCGTATTTGTATAGATTTTATATATTGCTACGAACTTACGAGAGAGTCGTAGCCAAATGAAATTAAAGTTAAATAATTTAATTTCGACGTCGAGTTCGTTAAATTGCGATTAAATGAATTTCGATAATTATTGTTTTCCGCCCGCGCGTTTCGCGCTTTACTCGCTCGCGTCGCGCAATTCCGCGCCGCGGAATTGTCTTGCGAACTTTCGAAAATTTATCGCCGCCTTCCACATAATACAAAGTTACCGCCGGCGCGGCCGTTATTATTGTTGGAAGGCGATTCTCTCTCCCTTTCTTTTTCTGCTTTTCTTATTTTTTTTTCTCTCTCTCTTTTTTTTTATTAATATCGAACCGCTCGCTCTCTCTCTCTCTCAGTCTCCCCCGCGCGTTATATTCGGCGGAGTCGTTTCTGCAATAGTAACTAAGTTCAGCTATAACTCGACGCGCGCGCGCGCTATAAGATCCAAAGTTACTAAATTACTTGCAAACTTCTCCTCTCCTCGTGCGCGCACCCGTGATGTATCAATAATTACGGACTCGCCTCGCTCGTGTGCCGTCTCACCTTCTATAGAGAGAAGTTAGCCATACACCCGATAGAAATCGATAAAAATCCGTAGACTTTTAATCGCCGACTGATAAATCGTCCGCGAGCCCCCGTTTGAAATTGATCGAATCTAATTCTGATATACACGCCTAAAAATCGGGACGATTAATAATAACATATTATTATAATAACGTACATACACGCGAGATCGGAATAGCGCATTTAGAGTGCGCCACTTATAATCAGGAATATTTAACTTAATTTAATTTAATTTAACTTAATTTAATTTTACTTAATCTAATTTATATTTGGATTTAATTTCTGCGCATTGTGATAATTTTCAACGTTGAACAATGCTAACTATAGTTAATTGAATTTTCTTTCTGCATCTCTGTACAGTGTGCTTCAAAGTTTACTATCCCGCCAATTTCTGAGTACTGTGCAATTATAGATCAAAATGTCAATGACATGATAATGTTACGACATAAGAGACAATGTTATATATTTTTCTAAATGAGATCTTTTCTGAAAAAAAAAAGAAAAAAAAAAAAGAAGAAACGTATAAACGACACTCTTTTTCAAGCTCATTTCTACGTATTTAAAAAATTAAAATTGACATGGATGTAAATTTTTAGTTTGTCATAATTAGAAACTATGATTTAAAAATAAGGCTACAGAATTGATAAGCGGAGTCAGCTGTAATCGGATTTTAAAGTTAAACCTGGTACCTCGTTTTTAAATCTCCCATAACATGTCTTGTTCATTCTTGAGACTTAAATTCCGCCAGACGCAATTTAGCTAGATTTAGCGAACGTGCAGCCAACGCATTGACATTCTCAAATATCTGAAATAATAATATAAAAATATCTCTTCTCGTTCGCAATTTTATTTCTGGTCGCGTCCGCCGGTTTTGAATTCGTCTCGCGACGGAGAAAAGAGACTCGTGTATATATATATATATATATATATATATATATATATATATCTCCGTCCGTAAACGGAAGAAGTTCTGCCGGTGGAATAAAAGAAATCGGCGCGGCCTAATCGTCGCGCAACGCTATCGGAATATACAGTTTTTCCTTTTGAGATTACGAGGCCCGAATATATCTCGGCAAGAAGCCGAAGAAGAGGTACGGGACAGAAGGGGACCGCACATAGGTATAATAATCGCGATTTGCTACTGTTGCCACGACCCGCGCTTTTACCTGACGGCCGTGTAATCGCTCCGGCCGCAGCTATTATTGCAAGAGAGAGACCTGGCAGAAATTACTCATAGATTATTTCTGGCCGCGACACGCGGTGTGCCCGCGGCCCGCCGCCTCCTTATATATGTATATGTATGTATATACACGTATATATACATACCGATATAAATGCTGACGAATAACTAAACATTTTACTACGCCGTCTCGCTTCTACGAGGGTCCGAGAATTAATCCTTTTTTGATTTATCGAAAGAGAAATATAAATAGGTTTATAGTAAAACATCCCGCGAGACAGCACGTTGCGTTACAGACGATTTTTTTTTTTTTTATTTTTTTTATTTTGAAGCTATAAAATATTACCCTCTTTAAAGAGCTAAACGCGTAGCTTTTCCAATTATCAGGTTAAAATTAAAACGTACACATTTACCGACTTATTTCAAACAACATATATAGATATATATATAGGAATCACTAAAATTGCATTCTTTAAAATGATAATAATATATATTTTAAAGAAAATAATATATAATTTGATAAGAAAATTAAACAGATTCAAAGTTTATATAGGACGCTTCAGATCTAAATCATCTTACTTTTTTTAATTCGAGTACCAGAATGTTTGGCACTTTTGCAGCTTGCCGTATGATTCAAGTCTCGGGATTTAACATACCCACCATTTCCAGCGCTTCGTGTTTCAATTACTATAATTCGGTTTGTCGACGGGAGTCTCCGGGCGGTCTATTAACGGACCGGAGTGTTAATCATCTCCGACGGTTTTGGCATATTCGCACTGTCTCGGGGAAAGTGAATTTTTCATCGAAACGGTAAGATTGTCGCCACCGTCTACAAAACCCGTCGTTCCCCGTCCTGGAATGTCTCTTACAAAATTCCCGCCGTATAGATACATCAATCACAGAATATCACATTACATTTACGGATCGTTAGAACATCTCGATACATCTCAAATTCAAAATCGTCTCTGCGGAAGCGAAATCATTTTTGCAATATCTCATAATTGTAGTTTCGCCAGAAAAAAAAAAAAAAAAAAAAAAAAAAAATAGAATGGAAAGTATATATGAGCGTGCGTAAAGTATTTTTACGTCGCCCCGTAGCGTGATGAACGACGCCGATACATCGACTTCGAAACAAACCCAGCGTCGATAAACGCGTCGCGGGGACATAAGGCGGTAATTCACAAGGCGGCTCGTCCCCGAGATTGGCGGGACTCGAGAAGCTATATAGAAGGTAGAAAGGCAGGAAGGCAATGCACTTTATGATCGAACGACGGCGGTCCGCCGTCGAGAGGGGTAGACTGCTATGTATAGCGCGACTGAATCATAAGCTGTATACGTATTGTACGTACGTAAAGTAGCTATTGCAACCCGCGATACGCGGCTTATAGTGTCTCGGAAAATAACGGGGAAGAGGAGAGAGAATATCAATCCTCTCTCGAGTTAAAAAGATTCTAAGCTAATCTAAGTTTCATTCCTGTTTTATCGACAAAATGTGAGGTTAGATTCAGATATGAATCTATTTATTGGCTATACGGATTGTTTTTTACCCGAAATTAGACCGTTTCGCTCTTTGTTAATATTAATACTTTAATTTGTACAGGAAAAAAAACTTGTCAATCTGTATAGTCTCGTGTATGTTGATTACAGAATTATAAATTCTTAGAATTCTTAAAAGATATATGAGACTATACAAATTAATAAGTCTTCTTCCGGTACAAATTAAAGTATTATTATTGACAAAGAGCGAAACGTTCTAAACGCGGCTTATAGAGTGTCTCGGAAAATAACGGGGAAGAGGAGAGAGAATCCCGACGCGAGAATATCAATCCTCTCTCGAGTTAAAAGAATTTTAAGCTAATCTAAGTTTCATTCCTGTTTTATCGACAAAATGTGAGGTTAGATTCAGATATGAATCTACTTATTGGCTATACGGATTGTTTTTTACCCGAAATTAGACCGTTTCGCTCTTTGTTAATATTAATACTTTAATTTGTACAGGAAAAAAAACTTGTCAATCTGTATAGTCTCGTGTATGTTGATTACAGAATTATAAATTCTTAGAATTCTTAAAAGATATATGAGACTATACAAATTAATAAGTCTTCTTCCGGTACAAATTAAAGTATTAATATTGACAAAGAGCGAAACGTTCTAATTTCGGATAAAAAACAATATCCATATAGCTAATAAATAGATTTATAGTTTATCTAACCTCACATTTTGTCGATAAAACAGAAAATCTCAAGAACGTTTAGGATCATCGTCCCTTATGAATGAGAATCCTTCGAGTCTTTGGTTCAAATCGAGATCATATATTTCTCAGTTAAAAAAAAAGCACCAAATCAACGATCGCGTATTGTTTCGCGAATGAGAAAAGGGGTCTCCCCTGACGTTGCTTATAATTACCGAGCGAGAAAAAAATCGACTTTATCGCGCAGTCGAGCGTGATATTTTTTCCGTGCGCGCGCGATAAGGACCCCCTGTGTTTCCGTTCCGCGTATGCGAATGCGTGTTTAGACTGCGGGCGATTTTTAATCGCTCCGGGAAGCCCGTTTAAACGGAACGAAATTTGCAAAATACACCTTGAAACATCGGGCGCGCGGAAAATATATCATCTTCGCGATACATCTAGATATTTTAGCGATAGAAATCGCCGGTTTCGCGGCCGTGAAAAGCCTCTTTAAACGCTTGCAAAACGCAATATTATTAGCATGTGGGACTGCGATCGGTAACGGATAGCGATAATTATTAACCGCGTATGTTGATTGTCTGCTAATGGGCCTCTTCCGCTACTTCCGTTCCCGAGAAGAAAACGTTCAGAGAGAGAGAGAGAGATCTCGCAGAGAGAATATATGGATTTTGCGTCAACCGCGACTTCTCATTTCGCGCAACCCTTTTCCTCCCTTTTTTCCGCCACCTCTTATTCGTTCGCTCGATCAAGTTATTTCTATGTGCTCTCCGCGTCTTGTAACAGACGTCGAGTTTTCTAAATGAACATTCGTGACCAGTAAAACGTTCGATCGCCGCGATAATTGCTTGCGAAATAGTATGTATCGATCGTAGGATCTATCTTGTAGCCGATATGATGGATGGCGCAAATAAATCGTGCAAATGAATCGAACGAATTTATGAAGAAAATAAGACAGTGGCGTGTAAATATAAATCAAGATGCGCGGAACGATTTCTTAGAATTATATCAATTTATAAATTTGTATCTTCGAGAGAGAAGCGTATAGAAAATAAATCTATATATAGTAGATTCATTTGTTGGAAATCGGCCAAGGGATTTAGAAATTGTAAATGATTTTTTTGAGGTAGAAAAATCTGTGTTGAAAATTACGAAAGAGAAGAACAACTGTGTATTATGATAATTTTTTTTTTTAACACAGAAATGCCGTGACGTGAATTTCTCGAGATAACTGGATAAATAAAAGCATCGATAGCCTAGACGATTTTTCAACGCTCTTCCGTATACTCTCCGAAATAATTAGTTTGCGAATATCACAAACTGTCTCGACTTTCTTTCCGCGTTAGTTCCTCAAGTTGGATTACGCTGCTCGGGATTAAATTATGAAACGGGCCGTTGGCGAAGCGCGCTCCGATTCTCAGCTTTGTTCCCGGATATTGTAATAAATCATGAGGCGATTATATAATATATTAGTAAGGTAAACACGTCATTATTCGCGCATGAAATTACGCGGTGAGCGCGGTATAATCGCGAGAAGTAAAACGTGGAATTATGATAATGATGCTTGCAAGCCTCGAATTTTCAAGCGTCGCTTAAAGGAGAGAACTTACTCGCGAGTGCGTTCTCTCAACAATTTTTTTCATCTATTACATCCGTTTTAGCGATCGTTCCATATATTTCCTTCCCTCGCGTAAACGTAATATTTACATTAGACGTATATTTCACTGTAATTTCCGATTAAAAATTAAGAATAATCCATCGATCATTAGATCATCTAGTAGATAAACCCCCTCACAATACTCTTTAATCATCATTACCCTTACTATACCCTTTAATCATCATTATCATCCATTACTGAAACTACATCGCAAGCACGTTCTCTCGAAAATATAAATTATCTCTAAATGCAGTTATAACGCATGATTCAAGTCTCATACGTTATCCTAAACTTTAACATCCCGCTTTCGAGATGTCAGACGTATACAAGTAATTCGCCTTCATTTTATCCGTCTTGTTTTCCGCAGTTATACAAATATTTTTCGCAGATTCACGAAAAAATGTTTAGTTGGAAAATTTGTTCACGAGAAGACTATTATTCTTCGAGTCTCATCTTTCGCGAGAAGGTGGGAGGTGAGAATCCTCGAGGAAAAAAATGGTGATACGTTCACGGAGAGGATTCCTCGGTTCGCAGCGTCTTTCGCGCGCGTATTGTTTTCGACTTCCGGCCGATAAAAGTCGATTCCGCCCACCGTCCGGTATTCCGCGGATAGACTCCAGGCGGGCCGTTATCTGCCGGGTGGATCAGAACCTTCAGTAGCCGAGGCAAAGAGCGCAATATCCCGTGCCCGATCTCTCCTGAGGCTCGTCTTCTTCTCCTCGCGCGAGCGCGCGCGCCCCTTGCGACTCCGAGAAATATTATTTAAGTGCTTCCTGGCATATAAATAGTCCGTACGCGATGATAATTAAAGTCTCCCGGGACACGGTATCGGGCCGACGATCTATCTGCTCCGGTGGGGCGTTCGTATACACAGGGTGTTCCGCAACTCGCGCCGCTATAAATCCTCCTTGACGGATTATCCGAATCAATTCCTCTTAGATAGACATTTTTCTCTCGACGCGCATTTTTTTAAACAAGATCCGCTGCCTTCTCGATATTATCACTTCGACGCACAAGTTTATCATTCTACGTAAGCGCCGACAAATTTTACTCGTCGACCAGACGTTCGATCTGGAATTTTTTAACAATCAGGCAAGGTTTGGAACGTCAGACGTTACGATAAGGAAATGTTTAAATCGGTGCTTCGACTCATTTAGTCGCGTTTTTGGATTTCCTATCGTCGTCGAGATTTCGAGGACGGGAAAACGTCTTTAAATCCGCGAACAAGCACACGACCGATCGGACACCCTGTACGTACAACACACACGCCTCCTGCTATATCCTTCTACCGACGGAGCGCCGCCTCCTGTTCGTTCCTCATTTAAATACGTACCTGCTATCTGCGCGAAACAGTCGTCACTACCGCGCACAATACAGCCGGAACAACTGGCGCTGGATATAATGGCTTATGGGTATGTATGTGTGTGTATCACATAGCACACACACACACAGCCACGGCGCCTTCTTCCCTCGTTCGGCGATCGCGATCGCACTCGTTTCCTATTAATTCTCACTTATTTTCCGATCGTTATTTATCGCGCGCGCCACGCCGCGACTATCTGTAATTAAGACCTTCTCGGCCCGATAAATACCCTGCCTTTAATACCGTACGTTGTCAAGAATTCTCGGTTTAATACGCCTCGCTCTCGTATCTCGCTCAGAATCTATTCTACTTGCCGGTTATTTTCTCGTAACGTAATTTTAACACCGCGATACGAATATATATATCATGAACAACGATTAATTCTTCCGTATTAATTTTTTTTTTTCTCGACAGGAAATGTACGCGCGATTATATTATTTGACGTACACTGAAAAAATAATTATTCAACAAAATCTGCGGTCGAATACGCGCAAATAAATGTCAATGTAATAACAACTAAATATTCTGTTTAATTGTTACACAATTATAATTTTCAACAAAATGCAAACAATTAAATAAAATATTTTAATTCTTATTACATTGACATTTATTTGCGCGTATTCGACCGCAGATTATGTCAAGTCGAATAATTTTTTTTTCAGTGTAGTTTTTCGAAGTCATCGAGCTTTCTTAATCGATCGCGCATAAGAATTATTAATTTTGCCAATGATATATTTTTGTAAATGCACTATTGCAACACGTAAGAAACGTATAATGTGCCAGAAATAATGTTTCGATGCTTAATTAATTACTATTGCCTATTTCTCGTCTTGACCTTATTTTTAGATCATTACTTTATTATTATATATGTACGATCCATAATTACGATCGCAATCGTCATCAGATCTTGGAATATATATATCTGTTCCTTATGACAGGTCGCTGGATTATTAAGATATAAGATAAAACGTACGAAATATAAAGAAAGAAATATGATAAATATATTAAAATATTATCGATGTTGGGATCTTTTTCTCGCATTTAATTTTCCCCGTGTTTTATATATAAATACAATCATATTTCACGAAAAGAAAGAGAGAGATGCAGAAGAGAGAATATCGATATAATAACAGAAGTCGATTATATATCCTGTCGTTCGATTAAAACTTCACACTATCCCCTCCGTAATCTAACGCGCATAATATTTTTACATTTTTATACCTTCGCGGAAAAAGGAGTATTTATCGGCGCTGCCCTCTCTCAAACGGATTATAATCGATCCTTTTCGTTTCCTATAAATTACCGTTAATTTCCCGATCGTTATTTATCGCGCATGCCTACGCGACGCGTCTCTATAATTAGAGACCCCGTGTGCAAGTATAAGCGATAAATCCACGGGCGATCTGCTCCGTGAGACTTCTTTCTCTCGCGAAGTCACGCCGCGAGATGGAAATTATACCGCGATGATTGGCGAAGAGTCGAAAAAAAAAGATCAAACGTTTTCTGATTTATATACCATCACGAGGGAGTGTTGCGATTTTTTGTTTCTTTTCGCCGAGGAGTTCACGCTCGAAAGTGTTTTCTGCGACAGACACTCACCTAAAACAGACAGAAAGACAAGAGAAATTAGTTATTTGTCACGTCTATATTATAATATAATAAATACAAGATTGCGTAACCTTACGCGAGATAAGATTGTGTGTAATAATTATATGAAATTAACTGGAAACGTCGCGTTCCTCTTTCGTGCGCTATTTCTTAATAGCTATTTTAAATAAGATTTACGTCAGCTATTAACGATGTTAACATTATATATCTCGCCCGAGCCGTTTCCGCGTACCGTTCATATTATAATCCTCCGGTATTACATGCAAAACATATTAATGTTAATTAGCACGTATTAATGTTAATCGGATGCAATCATTCCACGTTAGTATGTGCCGGTGTTAAATCAGCCGGAAATTTTCGCTGTAAAATTCACACAAGGACAAGGATCAATAAGCGGAAGTCGGAAATGCGCCGACGGAGAATCGAGCCGAAATATGTTGGATCTTCCGCGGAAGTAGGCGAGTCCTCTCCAGGATCGATTTCAGCGGGTCCAGCAGAGAGAAGGAAGGAGAGGGGGTGGGAGCAGGGGGTGGTGGCGTCGACAGGGTGTGAGAAACGGACGAGGAGAGGCCGAGATAGGCAGGGGAGACTGAGAGAAACGTATACACACACACACACACACACTCACACACACATATATATATATATATATATACACACGCGTGTACGTGTGCAAACGAGGGTGGAAAGGGGGTAGGGAGAGAAAACCGGGCGCCGGTGACGGCAGGGCGGCGTCGGGGGTGCAGGAGGGCAAGGGAGGGTGCAGGAATGGATCGCTGAATTTCTCGAATAATTAAGTTAGACCTCGGCGAGCTAGGGGTGGTCGCTTACCTACCAACACGCTCTCATACATTATGTACCGCGGTCGTACATATGCGTACACACATATCGCGCGCGCGCGCAGTACACCCACCCACACACACACACATACGTATCCTCTCTCGTACGTTCCGCGTCGTGGCAGTGGAATTGCGCGCGCGCGCGTGCACCCGTACACTCGTATACGGGACGGCATTGGATATATACTTAATGAAGCGTAAATAATTGAGTAATGTGCTCCAGGCCGTTCGATCGGCGCTCCTATTGGTCAGTATTAATCTATTCCGGCGCATTAGCGTCCGGTCTATCTCTACCGGCCGGACCGGCCTAGGACACGGAAACGCGCGCGCGAGAGAGCACTAGATAGTTGATAGCGAGAGCCCGCGAGCGCTCGGCGCTAACCCGCGCGCTAATCTACGCGCCGCGCCCGAGAACTCGATCGACAATCCTCTTCTCTCTGTACGCTGCCGTTTGTCTTGCCTCTCTCGCCTTGCGTTATAATGTGTCATTGTACCGTTCGATTAAACAATGCGTTCGGTTAAAAAAAGAGCGCCCTGCTCAGCGCGAAACTGTCATCGCCCTCCCCTTTACGCTCGCTAATGAAAAACTGTATTATTTAACGAATTAGAAATGTCTCGCAACGCGAACAATAAATATGTACGCTGAATAAAAGAAATGCAATCAATCGTGTTATTACGAAATGAAATTAAGATTAAATTAAGATTAAATTCTGTTTGATTTTTATTACCGCGCGTATATGTATATATATGTATATCTGCCTACCAGTTTGTACATACATTTTTTATTATTTTTCTAAATACGCATCTGTTATATTTCTCCGTTACGTACATTGTATTACGGGGGAAACGTGTATTCAGAACGTGGGTAATATAAATGCAATTTTACTTGGTCTAATTGCGCGCCCACTTATTCACGTATCTGACCATTTATCTCCCACCCCTTCATCGCGTAATAGACGCAGATCAAGCCGCGATGCGTGCGGATCTCTTTGGCAGGGCGGATTGATTTTCCGCGAGAGGCAGACCGAGGTAGATATACATCCGAATACATCGGACTCGGCATCTCGAGATTCCCCGGTGATCGCGCTCGAGCGCACTTGCTGATATATCAACGGCAGTGATTTGCGCGATGATCGGCGCTTGCGATTCGCTTGATCGCATTAACGCCGATTAGCCGTCAAGCCGGCTCCTTTTCCGTAGTCGCCCGAGGGGGTAGTTACGCGCGCTGTTTTCCCGGAGATAAGGGATGCCGAATCAAAGCCGGAGGATTCGGCCGAGGTCAACGAAATTTGCATCTTGATCCGACAGCATATATATGTATATTCGCGGGATTATAGTTTCGCGCGGAAAATTATTAATGATAATTTTCTAAGTAATTTAGAAATCTCATTTTTAATGCACAAAAATTTATTCGTATATTAATTGTTAAGTATAATAATATCATACGTCGCGATGACGATCGAAACGGAAGTGTCGCCCCGAAATAGCGATTTCATTCGCGACGAAATTATCGTGTCTCTCTATTCTCGCGCCGAAGCTATATAGTAATCGACTGTGCTATTTCGAGGTCGCGCGGGGTTGGAAGGGGATGCAGGGGAAGAACGCGGCGGCCAGGAAGAGGAGACGAGAGCCGCGAGATCGACAGCGGTGGTTGGAACGGCAGGATAGCTGGCGTGCCAGACGGGGTGAGAGTTAGGAGGGAGAGAGAGAGAAAGAAGGTCCTCGCTATCTTCGGAAAAGTCGCGCGAATCTAACGAGAGCGGAGAGCCACAGGTGTTTTCGCCGCGAATATATACACCTTCTACCACCCTCTTCTCGTCGTCCGCCATCCCTTTCGCAATTCACCCTCCCGTCGTCGTTAGCTTCTTCTTCCTCTCGTCCCGAGATATTATCCCGACGGAAGATGCAATTATACGTTTGCCGATATGTGTAATACCTTTCCGACGGACAATACGAAAAATTTTCGTCTCGTTTCTTTCTAGTCTGCAGTAAAATTAGACTTGAAAAGGGTAAAACTTTATGAAAATTAGGAGCAAGCTGAATTTTAGTTTAGTTGCCATTATATCGAAAATTATTAATTTTTCGAGAAAAATAGTTATTATCAAAATTGTAGCTCGTAAAATTCTCTACAAAAAAGGTCATTATACTTTTTTTCATACAACTAATCGTTTTTGAGTAAAGTTGCAATGTCTATAGTTGTAAAAAATACGTACTCCTTTCCACACCACCGCGGGAGTAGAGTACTGGGCGCGTTTTTCTTCGCTCTATATCTTCGAAACGGTTAATTCCACGAAAAAAAATATAATAACTTTTTTGTGGGGAATTGTATGAGGTACAATTTTGATAATAACTATTTTTCTCGAACAATTGACAATTTTCGAGATAGGGGCAAAAAACCGTAAAAAACTGCCCTGGATGAAATTAAGGATATACCTTATACTTTTCAGGATTTTATTAGAACATCGAAATAAAGGTGTTCACAAAAATTCAGCTTGCTCTTAATTTTTATGAAGTCAAAGTCTAATTTTACTGGACTACTCCTCGAATTGGCCGAAGAATCTATTCGAGTAGCAAACCGACTGTCATTTTGACTGTACTATATAATATGGTACTATATAATACTATATATGGACGGAAACTTGCGCACATCTTTTTCACACTCGGTGGTGCACGAAATACTACGTGAGATGATCTATACGCATCTTTTCTATGGAAAACATACGATAAAAGACGAGCCCGATTATTAAAACACGCGTGTTGGGCTATAATCGCGCCGGTAACTAGAATTTTACGGCGATGTATATCATTTTTACGACGGGATGGAGCAGTAGTGTGATTCACAGTGAAATGTGAGCAGAGTGGGAGGCTGGAGTGAAGGTTATTAGAGATATTAATAATTGTCAGCCCCAAAATTCGCTATAATTTTAAACCGGAGTTCAGGAGCAAAGTGTATAATAATAATAATAATTAATAATAATAATAAATTCTTTTTTGTGTTAGTCATTCTCAATTACTAGTATTGTAACTTTGCTCGCAAAATTTCACGAGCACAAAGGCTTGCTTGTAAAAATTTCGCATGTACTTAATTGCATGCAAATTAAAATTTTATATGCAATTCCGTATTTCCTCGTGAAAAGAGAAGGCAAATTCATTTAATAAGCGCGTAAGTTATTTCCGGTATTAAATTCTACAAAATATTCGATTTTTGTTAAATCCAAATTATATTAATCCCTCCATTTTTTTTTGTTACACAATACAACAAAGAAAGAAAATTGTGAAAAATAGTATATAGTTTTGTTAATTGCAGAACCACCGTGCTTATATATTTCTTTCCGAGATCCTTATCCAAGGATTAATGATTTCGCGGAAAAAAAGGAGTCGAGAGAGGGCGATCATTAATTTACCATATACATATATATATATATATATATATATATATCCTAATGCTTCCTTTGGCCTTCCGTTACCTGCTTTTCGCTTTGATCGTGTATTCTGGAAAACGGGAGATATTATATCGCACGACGCACGATATCATGTCGAATGTGCGTTGTACATCAACGCGATATATTGACGAGGAGGGAAGGGTAGAGAAGGGGGATTGTGGGAATAGGTATTTTCGAAGCATTCCGCGCATCCGCTCATCCTAGACGAGCCTAGAGTAACTCTGAGCCGCAGGAGAGTGGCGAACCAGGGGTTGGTGGAGGAAGGGAGGGAAAATGCGTACGGCCAAATGCGGGATATTAGCTCGCGATTAATTATTAATAGTATCGAGTGCCCGCTAATAGATATAATGTTATTGCAGCGAGATCAGTCGTGGCTGGACGATGGCGGAAACGCGATTGGCTAGGATAGTCGAATTCGAGATATCGTGGCAAGAGCCCGCTCTTCTCCCCTCGGATTTCTCCCTCTCTCACCCTCTCGTGAACGCTAAAGGGCTTCATATATATACATATTATATATATGTACATATAGAGTGGCCTACAATGTACAGCGACAATGGATGGATATGATTAAGATTACTAATTAAATATTGCATTGCCATAATATTGACAGTTTTGCGTAATTTTGATCAAAGTTAACGTTGCATTATGAAATTTCACTTATTCGTGTATAATAAAAGCTTAGTTTTCTCATTCTTCTGGAAAAAATTTAATGCACGTGAATGTCAAATTTTTCTATAATTCCTCGTAAGAGACAATTTATTCGACACATGTTTTTTCTAAAGTGTATTAAATATTTATGAATTTCTACGAAATACATGAGTTCTGTTGAGTACAAATTAAATTAACCTTTTGCTCAATTTTTGTATAAAAAGTGTTGAAAATTGTATTAGATAATATTGATTAAATATATATTTTATCATGTAAAAAATAAAAGTTTAGTTTTCTCATTCTTCTGGAAAAAATTTAATGCACGTAAATGTCAAATTTTTCTCTAATTCCTCGTAAGAGAAAAACAATTTATTTGACACATATTTTTTCTAAAGTATATTAAATATTTATGAATTTCTACGAAATACATGATTTCTGTTGAGTACAAATTGAATTAACCTTTTGCTCAATTTTTGTATAAAAAGTGTTGAAAATTGTATTAGATAATATTGATTAAATATATATTTTATCATGTAAAAAATAAAAGCTTACTTTTCTCATTCTTCTGGAAAAAATTTAATGCACGTAAATGTCAAATTTTTCTCGAATTCCTCGTAAGAGAAAAACAATTTATTTGACACATATTTTTTCTAAAGTATATTAAATATTTATGAATTTCTACGAAATACATGATTTCTGTTGAGTGCAAATTGAATTAACCTTTTGCTCAATTTTTGTATAAAAAGTGTTGAAAATTGTATTAGATAGTATCGATCGAATATATATTTTATAGTCTTGCACTGCAAACTTGAAAAAATTAGTACATACTTATAAAATATATATACTATCGTGTAATAAGAAAGATGAAGGAGAAAATCAAGAGAGATGGATGAAATTTCATTCGCGCAACAAAATCAGATCCTTAATAACTCATCGATATTTTTTCGCCGGGAAAATCTCCAGTGAAACGATGTTAAGCCTCATTCGCCGTTAAGATGCGCTATCAACGGCAAATCAGCTGTTCGTTCGTTTAGTTTCGCTAAAGGATCTTCCTATCTTGCGATTTTCTTCGCCTTCGACAGAGAAGAATCGCACTTTAGTCGATTGTTAAAAGAGTAACTAAGCGCGGCCTTAAGGGAATGAGGATTAAATAATATACGTTACTGAAACTCAAACTATTTTATAAAGAAAATTTTTATTAAAAAAATTTCTATTAAGTTTTTATTAAACTTAAACTATTTTATAAAGAAAAATTTCCATTATGCTATGATTATATTATATAATATTAAATATAGAAGCACGATATCACATCACAACAGCTTAGCTTTTCAGATCGATTCTGTTTTATTTTTAATTATATTTTTCAACGACCATTTAATATATTAAAGTTTCAAATGTATCTTTTTAAAATAATTATTTACGAGAGCTCGTATTAATAAATATATATTTTAGATAAATGTTTTCCTGAAAATTTCAAACATTATATTTTCGGAAAGAGAACAAAATTTGCGCGAATGCGTAATTTTATTTCGAACATAAAAGATTTTTTACGCGTGAAAAAGAAAAATTGTGTAAATCTCTCGAGTCAGCGAAGAAACATCGATCGAAGCGAAATGGCGACCCTAAGTGTCGATTCTTTGAACTCGTCGGCCTCTCTGTTTTCTAAAGAACCATATAAAAATTGCGTCGACTCGTTTGAGTTATAAATTCCAAGGAGGAGAGACGAGTCATCTCTACGCGAGGCACGAGTGGCATTTGGCGAAGCGGAGCAAAGACGAGAACAAGTTGACGAGAAAAAAAAAAAAAAAGGAAGACATCGTCGTGAAAGAGAGAGAGAGAGAGAGAAACAAAGAGTAGCGCGATCGAGTGGCATTTTCAGACACGTACAACATTATTCCCGAGACAACGGCGGAAACAACGCGGGAACGTAGGTGGAAATCCACCCCCGCGGATGGATTCGCGGAGCTGCGAGGGGGGTGGGAGAGGGGGAGGTCCGAATTGTTTTTGCGTCGAATTAAAAAAAAAATCAACGATTTATATCGGGCAATTTCGGTCGCGCGTAGGGCGGCGCGCACGAAATTATCGGAAAAATATCGGCGCGTTAATAATACACTAATTTCGTAATTGAAAAGCGGTTTTATTTATCGGGTCGGCGGAGTTGCCGGCCGGTGAAATTTTTCGCGGCCGGTCGACGATTAACGGCCGCGGGATAACGCACGCGGGATGAAATTTTAGAGAACGAAAACGGCGATGAAACGTCCCGCGGATAGAGACAACGACAAAAAGAGAGAGAGAGGGAGAAAGGGAAAAAAAAAGAGAGAACGGGAGAGCGAATGGAACGAAATAAAATAGAATTTATGCCATGTAACTGCTTTCAAAGTTTAATTAAGTACTTTAACGCCGTCCGCGCTTTTATTTCCATCATACATTATTTTCCATTTTTGCCATTAAAATAAGTTGCATTTGTCTTATTCTGGTATAAATGTAATGAATACTGTATAGGATTTTGTTAATATCGTTTCGGATCTCGAAATATATATAATTGTGACAGCATATTTTCGTGACATATATTCTATTTGATATTTTCTTCATTTTTATTAAACAAAAAAATTTGCCGGAGTTTGCGTATTCCGGGATATATAGAGTTGTCGACGGGAAAGCAGGATAACGAGGAGAAGAACGGGAAACGAGCTATTTCATGTTGCGGGTGCAGGTGCAGATGCAGCCGCACGGACGTGAAAGAGGAAGTCGAGTTATTTCGGATATTAAACACGAAATTGCGTGTAGAATAGTCCGGAAAAGCCGCCGTCGAAAACCCATCCGCGTCGCCTAAGTCTCTTAAACTGGGCGCACAGTTTCGGCTTTAGCTTTTCGATTTATCGGGATCGATACTCATCAACTGCGGAAGAATCGTCGGTTTAATCCAATTTCTTTCGTTCATTCGCGATCATTCGCGGGCTTATCGATCGCGATTTAAGGAGAATAAAGATAGATGTGAACAAGCAAATGCAGAACGATTTTTATTTTTTCCTTCAAAAATAAATGTGATTATATGAAAAAGAAATTTGCAACATTCTTCTTTATTGGAAATTTAAATAATAAAACTTCAAGAGCGATATAATATTTAGTTTCTTATTTTAGCTTATAGACATCATGAATTTTTTTTCTTTCCGAGAATTATCGGTTATCGATTACGATTTGAAAGAATGCGAGGAGATACAATTTGTTGAAAAATTTTATTGCCCTCGAAAGTTTCTCGAGTATCCGAAAAAGGCTGAGGAATGCAACCCCTGAGCACGGACGAGGAAGGAAACTTTCTTGAAAATCGTCTAACTTGTTCAAAGGACCGAAAGTCCAGCGAAAAGTAATTCTTCAAGTCTCTCCCTGACCCCCTTTATTTTTCGGAACGCGTCGGAAGCGCATCCTTATCGCCGTTCCATTTCTTTCTCTCTCTCTCTCTCTCTCTAGTGAAACAAATTTAGCTAGCTGCTGGCGGTATAATACGTCGACAGGGGTTAGTCCCAAGGCACTTTCTTTGATGCCGACTAAGCCACTTGGAGAGGGTGGCGCTACCGAGTTTGGGGCAGGTCGCAACATCAAAGAGTGACACACTTGAAGCCGAGATTTCAACCCCTCGTCATCCCTTATACTCAGCCGCGCCGATGACCTCCGCTCTTCTATTGTCCGCCCTCGAAACCGCGAAAATCGCTCTCGTTTCCTTGCGCGTATGCGCCGGAAACCGACAGACGCCAATGTGAAATGGCTGCATAAAAAATGCAGCCACGTCGCGATTGGCGATTAGTGAGGGGGAAAAATCGCAATTCGCGTTGTTTCGACAAATGTTTATTTTTAACTCCCTCGCTTTTTTTTCATCATTTTTTTTCCCCTCAATAATGAATATATATTCTCTTATATATGTATATCACCTCTTTTAAAATGTAATTTTTTTCATGAGTGCTTTGGGGCCATCTCTAAATTACTTTTTTTTTTGTTTTTTACAATTTTTCACCCCTCTTTCCTCACGTAAATTTTTCGCGACTTCTCTTTCTCTCTCGTATCTTACGTAATATTTTTTATTTTACTAACAAAGTTTGTTTAGCAATCCTTTATTATTTCTTTTTCTCATGTCTCTTTCCAAAATACAAAATTTTTATACATTTTCATTATTTTTATAAAAAATTTTTTTTAAGATGTATAGATGCTCACAAGCTTGACACAATTCAGGGATGCATGTAGCCTTTCCGAAATATTGTTGAATATATATATATATATATAAATAAAAAATATATCGCATTCACAGAAAAATGTCTCGAGAGAAGAGACGATCGCGATCTGTACGGTAATTTTTGAATGCCGTTGATTCGCTCTCACCCGCGGTCCGTAAATTCTCCTCTTGGAGCGGAAAAGAGCGCATATTTGTAGTATCAATATGCATCGCTTCCGCCGCGGCGTGGCACGAGCGGGAGACTGCAGTTACCGCGGATAATTCTAAAGAATAATGTTTTTTTTAATTCCGAGCCCGGGCCACTCTCGCGCGCCGGCCGATCGGGTGTGTCTCTATTTTTTCTGGCCGGCCGGGTGTGCATTAATTTGTAATTGCGTGGCCGTTTTTACGCGCGAATTTTCCGCCGATCGGAAAATAATCGGTCCGCGCGCTTCCCCGATCGAATTGCGCGAATTGCTTTGTTTTGCGTTTTCGGCCGGAGATGGATGGAACGGCAGAGAGAGAAAGGGCGAAAGCGGGCGGACAGAGAGAAGCTTGCTTTTTCGCGGCTTAAAATTAATATGCATGGGTCCGACAGCGAAACGTTTATCTTGCCGGGCTTGATTTCGTTTTGATACGCCGACAAATTGCGGCGCGCGCGTGCCTCCGCGCGAGCGGGCCGTTATGTAATATTTGCGAAAACACCGCTTTTCTCAACCGCGAGGTTTGAATAAACGGGATAAATATTTCAAAAAAACGAAAAAAAAACCAGAAGAAGAACCGCGCACCGAAAGACAAAGAAATTAGGATGTCGGAGAAAATTTGAACACAGAAATAGAAACGAGGAACCAATAGAGAGAAACCATGTAAAACCGACGCGTGTTTTCAGACACGACGGTTTTTAGCCGCCGCCGCTGCAGAATACATACAGGCGGGAAAACTTATTAACGATGAGAGGTATCGACGAAAGGGGGCAGCGAAAAAATAGCCGAGTTTTTGCGAATTTTCAGCGCGCGAGACAATATTCGACATCTGGGCGCTCTCCCGTGTGCGCGCGCGGGCGGCGATTAAAAATTAATAACGAATATCAACAGCGGCGGGACCGATGTGGCGCTTCATTACTCGAAATTAAAAATCGTCGTTCGGATCGCGAATAAAAACTGCGGGCGGCCGCGCTTCGGTTCTGTAATTACAAATATCCACATGGCGCCCGGCGGAAAAATCGGTAAACAGACTCGTGATCGATGGCTGTGCCCTCCTCCCCCTCCCCCCCTTAGCCTCCTCTCCCCTCCTTCCTGCGTGTGTGCCACTCTTTTTCCCACCGACTGAATCCCGCCCCCTTCCCACCCCATCAGGTCGGGGTAGTTTTTTACCGCGATGCCGCGAATTACCATTGCAAACGTCCGATGCCTGTGAAAGTGGCGAAACGTATGGGGTTTCGATATGATTTCCAAAAAAAAAAGGAAAAAAAACAGAACGAGAGAGGGCGAAAGGTGGAGAAGAGTGGTGGGGAAGAAAGCTATAAAAGTCCATGGAGTCCTATTAAATTCATGAATCCCGATTTAGATCGATCACCGATCGTCACTGTTCTGAAATATTTTTTTCGGTCATTCGATACCTTTTTTGTCTTCTCCTCCCTATATGGATATAGTTTGTAGCATCGAATATGCTAGCATTTGGCTCTTCTGTCTAAAAACACTGTAAGTATATATACTTGAAGAAATTTATTCTTAACCTCTTGTAGACAACCGCTAATTCTAATTATCTGACATTTACGCGCGAGTAATTTCGAAAGCTTAAAAAATATATCTATTGGAGAAAATATATATTCTAAAAAAATATATATATATTATTATATTATAATATTATTTGTATTACACGTGCAGGCAAAGTGGCACTTTGTGTGCGTGTTTTCTGTGCGAAAAGCGGCCGATTTGCCACGCCGCCATCTAGCGGCGACGCGGTGAGTGAATAAGCCGCGTTCAAAGCCATTGCCTACGGCTTCAGCCGTGGACAATGACTTTGAACACGGCTATTCCCGCACCGTGTCGCCGCAAAATGGCGGCGTGCGATCGGCCACCTCGCGCACAGAAAACGCGCACAAAACCACTTTGCCTGCACTTGTAATACAAAATATCGTGTGTATCACGTGCGGAATTGACAATTGTTCACTTTCCGCACTTGATACACAATATACTATTAAAAATATTCTTTTATAAATAATATTATTCATTCCGCAATGTCGATCGAGCATGAATTCCTCGAGTATAGCACGGCATCGATTCGCACTTTATTCTCGCGACATTAACGAACGTCGTCATCGTCATCGTCGACATCATCGCCGACGTCGTCGTCAACGTCGCCGTCGCCGTCGTCGTCGTCGCACCGACACGGACGCGGCGCGACATTAAAAGCGGCGACCGGGCGCGAAAATAATTGCATTTCATAATTGGCTAAAATATCAGGAATGAAAATTAGTTTATCGAGCGTCGCGTTAATAATTTCGCTTAATCGAAGCGACCGACGCCGCGCCGGGGCGCGCGGATGATATTCGCGGCGCCTGCAAACGCGGCGGATCAGGTGTACCCGGAATAAATCGCTATCGCGAATCCGACGCCGTCGTTGCCCTCCCCCACCTTCCGTGTCTCATATCAAGGGACGAATATTTTTTATCCGGCTCTTTTTCACGTTTCTGTGGCCAGGATGTACGTATACGTATACATACATCGCCGATAATACATTCGGAACGCTCGATAACTCCTCCTCCTCCTCCTCTTCGCGTCGGGCGTATCTATTAAGAAAAGTCCGTCCGTCAAAATTATACAGGGTGTCGCGAACAGTTTCCCGTTTCGATCGCGAATTTTTTCATGAGCTCGCCGGCTCGTCCCCGGCGGGGCAAAAAATTGGACAAAAAGCCGTATAAATGCTAACGACGATTGCAACATTTTCGCGAAATTGAAATTTAACTCTGCATTAATGGCAGATTTTACATCTTATCGCATCGCATTGATTCAATAACCAAGTTGTGTTATTACACTATGCGATATATTTTATTTATCGACATCGTTGAATTTTTTTTACATCTTTTTTTTACATTTGATGAATTGCAGCTAATCGGACATATATATATATATATATATATATATATATCATTTAGTTTCCGCTAAGAAGAGAGTCTTCACACTTGAAAACGGGCGCGACGAGAGAAACGTCAAAATCGGCGGGACACCTTGTATAGAGACCGCCGGTATAATTTAACCGAGCGTCGTCGGGGGGAAAAAAAGGGATATTTTTGGTCCGTCGAACTGTCACGTCGAGGAGAAAAAGGAGGGAAATAAAAAAGATGTAATTGCGTTCTTGCGCCGCTATAGTATCGTTCACACGTGTCATCGCTCCGCGCAGCTTCCGTTTTTAATCACGATTATCAATTTCGGCGCGGAAAATAGCGGCCGTTTAATTGGCGGATGACACGCTTACCGATGCGGTAATTTAATGCCCCCGGCCCCCCGTCGACGTGGCGTGTGCTGCGCCCCGTTCTCTCTCTCTCTCGCTCTGGCGATCTGCTGCTGATTCTGCAGTCGATTCGCGGCATGATCAAAGTTTCACGCGCGGTCGCCGCTCCGCCCAAGCAGATCGTCCTGGTTTAATGAGTTTGTTTGCCGATAATTACCGATCCCGCGTATTCACCTGTTCAAGCATCCGGGGATGACAATTTTCGCGGCCGATTGCGGATTTAATCGTCTCAAGAAAGATTTTTTCTCCCTCGAAACCAAATTTGCGGGACAGATTTTTTTTTTTTTTTTTTTCCCGGAGAAGAACATCCGGAATTAAGCGCAATATTCATGGAAATTGTCTGCGTACGTATATATCGTCCTGGTTTAATGAGTTTGTGTTTGCCGATAATTACCGATCCCGCGTATTCACCCGTTCAAGCATCCGGGGATGACAATTTTCGCGGCCGATTGCGGATTTAATCGTCTCAAGAAAAAGATTTTTCCTCCCTCGAAACCAAATTTGCGGGAGATTTTTTTTTTTTTCCCCCGGAGAAGAACATTCGGAATTAAGCGCAATATTCATGGAAATTGTCTGCGTACGTATTCTAGGATCTGTAATCCACATCAGGGCCCGGTTACAAGGGGATATGATTTAGTAAGTCACAAGGAATGGCTAATCGGAATTAGTTAATGAGTTTCTCAGCTCCGCTAATTTCCGCGTCCCCTTCGCGCCGTTAATTATCCGGAACGCGGAAAAAGATCGGACCGCGATTAAGCGAAATCGATAATTCCGGGTGGGAAGAGGGGCCCGAAAAGAAGCCCCCGCCGCCGAATTTTCTTCCGAGATTTATGGTTCGCCGGGTATTATATACTTACGGACAGTATATCATTTAACGCGCGGGGTTTTACGAATACAATGGGGGCTTCATTATTTTTAATTAAATTGAAAATTAAATCGCGAGCGAGCGAGCGCGCAAGCGCTCGGCGGCGATATTTCGCCGAATATGTAATTTATATTTATGCATCGACGATTCATTTGCGCGATTTAAGTTCGACGAGGGTTTTTTTTTTTATTCGGCCGTTTTAATTATTCAAATACCGCGTGAGTTTTATACGCGATCGAAGGATTTGCAATATGAATGCGGTAAATAAATTAACTTTTATTAATGAAAATCAGAAATCCCGCGGCTCCATAAAACGGCGAAAACAACGCGCGTGTTTCCGCGGCATTCTCGAAAAGCGGAATAAAAGCGGTAAAAACGGTTGCGAGCCAATTCTTTTCCTTTTTTTTCTGTAATTAACGCTCCCGCTACCGCGAGATTATCGTTTCGTAAACCAAATGTTTAATCAACGCTATAAAGTATATTGTAATATCGAATGCACGATGCCACTCAGGAAACAGTTTGCCATATATTCCTTGGGTTTTGGCCGTATTATTTCATATTTAATGATATTCAATGATAAGAAAACGGGAATATATATGCGCGTGTGTATTAATATTCTCCCGCGAGCATATATTATATGATATTATTTTTGTAAATGCGAATTCTATAATAAATCGAAGTGGCTGAATTAATTTAATTGCGTCAATCAAAATCGCCAAAAATGTCTGCACACCTGTATTATGTAAATTTATATTTTATTAAGAGGATATATTGATTCGCGCATGAATTTTAATTGCAGCCGCTTCGCTTCTGTCAAAAAAGATATTGCAATAATAAGTGTGAGATCAATATTTATTATATGTGCAGACGCGAGAATGAATAAAAAAAATCACGTTAGTTAATATGATGATTGTATTAGAGAGCTGACATGACATCTTCCTATAATATAATTCGCCACCGAATAAGTCATTTTGCATGTTTTTCAAATTTATACAGTATATTTATATATAGAATACAAATTTTAAAAAATACCGCAAACATTTTTTATCGTTCTTTTCCGATAAAGGTTTTATATTCCATCAAGTTATACACATATATATATATATATCAGTCGTATGTGTGTGACGTAACATTTGTGTCTAAGTCTTTCTAATTAATACACAAAGTTTCTAATTAAATTATAGGAATAGAGAAAGGATTCATACTTCCAAAATCGTATAATTGATCATGTCGATCTTCATTTGCCGACTAATATTAATATTTCAAATTAATGGATTTAATGTATCTATTAATGTATTTAACGCGCGACCTTTGGGTAATTTTTATTCGAGTCGATCGGACTAATTGCGATAATGGAGTAAATATGACGCCGCAATATTTTCCAATGATGTAATTAATAGTCATCATCTTCCAATGATTTTATGCCCGCGCGTTAAATAAATAGTCACAATTTTTAACGATTAAATAATAATGACTATTTATTTTACCATATCGCAATGCCATTATTTCATTATCTCAACTATTATAATTTAAATGTTATATATCATTAAAGTCCGTCTTTATGGAACCGCGGCGATTCTCTCCAATTTAAATAAAATGCATTTATAACGCAGTAATAATCGGTAGACTTTAATTTCCCCTCTATCGCGAGACAAGAATTCGCTCCAAGTATTCGGTGAAATAAGGCTCGAAATGGAGAAGAATTGCTCGCGAAAAGAGCGAGTCAAGAATTGGGTGAGAAAAGCGCGTCTATGCAAGGCATTTTTAACGAGGCTCGCTCGCGAAAATCGTTAGTTATTCAATCGTATATATTTATATATATATATATATATATATATACATATACGGCTTCAAACAGAACGGTAACGAGCGGATTGATTATGCCTAAGCGGGCAGCCGTTCCTTATTTTCTGCGGCTGATTTTTCCGTTTTCTCGCGGTAATTAAAAAACCGAATCGAAAGCATCGAAAGCCATTATATAGCATGCAGCAGTCGACGTCCCGTAGGTGCTTGCGAGATGAGATCTGGGGTCCCGCGCCCTTAATTAATTGGAGAGAGAAGGTATTGTTCGCATTAACACAGTTCGACCAATCGAAGCATTGGGATACATGCACTCGAGATTTTTATGATTAATGAGAATTTATTCTTAGACGTGAAACTATTTTTTTTTCTTCACACATATGACATGTACGGATTTATAGTTGTGGAATGTCTAGAAAATCGATGAATTAAAATCTCAAGATTCATTTCTTTGCTCTTTCGCCCTTAATTAATTGGAGAGAGAAGATATTGTTCGCATTAACACAGTTCGACCAATCGAAGCATTGGGATACACGCACTCGAGATTTTTATGATTAATGAGAATTTATTCTTAGACGTGAAACTATTTTTTTTTCTTCACACATATGACATGTACGGATTTATAGTTGTGGAATGTCTAGAAATAATCGACTGAATTAAAATCCCAAGATTCATTTCTTTGCTCTTTCGCCCTTAATTAATTGGAGAGAGAAGGTATTGTTCGAATTAACACAGTTCGACCAATCGAAGCATTGGGATACACGCACTCGAGATTTTTATGATTAATGAGAATTTATTCTTAGACGTGAAACTATTTTTTTTTCTTCACACATATGACATGTACGGATTTATAGTTGTGGAATGTCTAGAAAATAATCGACGAATTAAAATCCCAAGATTCATTTCTTTGCTCTTTCGCCCTTAATTAATTGGAGAGAGAAGGTATTGTTCGAATTAACACAGTTCGACCAATCGAAGCATTGGGATACACGCACTCGAGATTTTTATGATTAATGAGAATTTATTCTTAGACGTGAAACTATTTTTTTTTCTTCACACATATGACATGTACGGATTTATAGTTGTGGAATGTCTAGAAAATAATCGACGAATTAAAATCCCAAGATTCATTTCTTTGCTCTTTCGCCCTTAATTAATTGGAGAGAGAAGGTATTGTTCGAATTAACACAGTTCGACCAATCGAAGCATTGGGATACACGCACTCGAGATTTTTATGATTAATGAGAATTTATTCTTAGACGTGAAACTATTTTTTTTCTTCACACATATGACATGTACGGATTTATAGTTGTGGAATGTCTAGAAAATAATCGACGAATTAAAATCCCAAGATTCATTTCTTTGCTCTTTCGCCCTTAATTAATTGGAGAGAGAAGGTATTGTTCGAATTAACACAGTTCGACCAATCGAAGCATTGGGATACACGCACTCGAGATTTTTATGATTAATGAGAATTTATTCTTAGACGTGAAACTATTTTTTTTTCTTCACACATATGACATGTACGGATTTATAGTTGTGGAATGTCTAGAAAATAATCGACGAATTAAAATCCCAAGATTCATTTCTTTGCTCTTTCGCCCTTAATTAATTGGAGAGAGAAGGTATTGTTCGAATTAACACAGTTCGACCAATCGAAGCATTGGGATACACGCACTCGAGATTTTTATGATTAATGAGAATTTATTCTTAGACGTGAAACTATTTTTTTTTCTTCACACATATGACATGTACGGATTCATAGTTGTGGAATGTCTAGAAATAATCGACTGAATTAAAATCCCAAGATTCATTTCTTTGCTCTTTCGCCCTTAATTAATTGGAGAGAGAAGGTATTGTTCGAATTAACACAGTTCGACCAATCGAAGCATTGGGATACACGCACTCGAGATTTTTATGATTAATGAGAATTTATTCTTAGACGTGAAACTATTTTTTTTTCTTCACACATATGACATGTACGGATTCATAGTTGTGGAATGTCTAGAAAATCGATGAATTAAAATCCCAAGATTCATTTCTTTGCTCTTTCGCCCTTAATTAATTGGAGAGAGAAGGTATTGTTCGAATTAACACAGTTCGACCAATCGAAGCATTGGGATACACGCACTCGAGATTTTTATGATTAATGAGAATTTATTCTTAGACATAAAACTATTTTTTTTTCTTCACATATATGATATGTACGGATTTATAGTTGTGGGATGTCTAGAAAATAATCGACGAATTAAAATCCCAAGATTAATTTCTTTGCTCTTTCACTTGTAGGTTTTTTTTTCAATCGGTGATGCATATATATCTCTCACTGTTAAGTGGGGAATACTCTTTTTTCTGCTTGAAACATTGATTCTTGCCTCTTGAGAATCGTCGGATCGCAGACAGCGTCTAGACTGCGGGAACAAGGAAGTTTCTTACTTAAACAAATATTGCAAACAAAATACTACAGCTTAGTAAGGAAAGTGCGAGCGAGTATTTTGAAAGAGCACGATGTAAGGACGTACTCGACGTCTATCTAACAAAAGATATTTTTAAACAAATGGTTATTTCTGGTTGAAGTATTTCCTTTGAAAAGAGAGATGTAATTACGCGAATCTAAAAAACAATTTTAAAATTAAATAAGTTAATTATAGAGACAGCCTTTGTATATACGATAATATTATGCAACATTAAATGGAGGCGATCATCGATTGATTAGTACCGTGCGATAAAATATTCGCGCGAGTCTCCCTTTTATAAATTTAGGCCTTTAATCGCGATAGTGACAAGTTAATTACCGCTTACAATATTATAATAATAACACTTTACGATGAAAGCTAGCCGAGTCGTAAAATTACATGAAATTATGTTAATCCGCGTTTACCGCGTAAACTGCGTAAATCGCGCCTCTCTCTTTCTCTCCCTCTTTTCGCGCGCGCGGAAACCCGCGGATTAATACCTTAATTTTGGGCAACTCGCGTCCTTCCCACCCTCCTGCCCCGCAGTCGATGATGAATACACAATACTGTCTCGAGCCGGGACGAAATAAATTTCAAAAGGATATGGACAGCGTGACAAAAATTCGAGGCCGGCGCAATTCGTTCGCTCGCTCGAGCGAGAGAGAGAGAGAGAGCAACAGCACGCGAGCGCAAATAACGGTCAGTATTTTGCAGTAATATTTCACCGGAGCAGTTGGTATTAATTCGTAATATGTTACCGGCAAACTATACGAAAGCCCCCCCTCACGCGCACCCCTATCGCGTCCACCCCCTCCGCAACCCCCGTTCGCAGTCTACCTCCCCCCGACGGGCACATCGTCCCGCGCGAACCACCCTAATATATGGTCCGGTATTATTGCAATGCAATGGACAGAATACTGTCAAAATTTATCGGCAGCCGTTTTTCATGCGCCGCGTCAAATGAGCCGAGCGATTAAAGCGCGCGAATTAGCCCCGAAATTTTCGGCCGCGCCGTTGTTTGTTGCACGCGTCTCGCGAAATGAACGCGCACGTGTGCATGCTTCATGACAACTGCTAGCCGTATGTCGTTTATTTTTTACCTTTCTTACCTCATTTCTACATAATAAATATGACAGGTTGCATTATTCATTTTTATCATTGCTATGGGCATTATGAATAATAAAAAGGCTTTAAGCAAGCCCAATCATTTCGTTATTATCATTTTCAATATTTATATATCGTCTAATAATCTAATATATATCCTTTATCAATTATTCATGTATTCAAATTTTCCTAAATTATTGATCCTCCATCCTTTGTACATAATAAATGACAGGGGTTGCATTATTAATTTAATATATCATTGCTTGAAATTAATAATAATAATAACAATAATCCTTAAGTCCAATCATTTCGTTATTATCATGTATTCCAACATTTATATATCGTCTAATATCGTTCATCAATTATTCATGCATTCCAATTTTCCGAAATTATCGATCCTCACAAAGATTAAGGTATCTTTTGTCGTTCAACAAAACGAGATCCACACACACACACGCACATATCGCAATATCGATTAATAATAATCACGCGTAAGAGGGCGAAATTAATGTCCCTGAATTCGCAATGGGTTCGGTTAGCAGAGAGTAACGATTCCGGTCGTCGCTATTATAATTATCGCGAGCGGGGATTCGACGGATGTTATATATCGACGCGTCAAGACGCGTTCGCGGTAAATCAGCAAAGAGGAGACTCGTCCTCCATGCGGATCCCCCTTAAATTGTGCGCGCATCAGAAATAGCAATTTCGCGAACGTGACACGCGTGAGGGATGTGCGAAAGGTGAGGGCGTGCGACGTATAAACAACATTCAGAACATTAAACAGCTAAATCCGCTATTACGCGACACGCGTCGCGCCGGCGAAACACCCGATAATTCACGCGCGCTAAACAGTGTATAAAGAATAACAAATTAATTTGTTATACCGCGCGCGCGGCGCGCTTGCGAGAGAATTTACCGGCAGGCAGATGCTTCGTCGCGCGCGTGCGCGCGAGACTCATATAAATTCCGGCGGTCGCGTATAATACAAATAATCAGAGCGCGTTATTCAGAGAGAGCGGCTACAACCCGGGAACAGACGGCGGGAGGGTGGGAAGAGGGAGGGGGGAAAAAAAAGAAACGTGTCAATTTAGACAGTATAATAAATATTGCAACTATGCAAATATCGACTCCGATTTTTCCTCCCTTTATTTTTTAATGATCGATTCTATATGTATATTATTGAGTTGATTTTGTAATATTATTCTATAGAATACCGACCTCACAATACACGCCGCGCGATAGAGTTGCGCAATTTTATTTTTTTATTCCTTCCATTTTTTTTTTTTTTTTTTTTTTTTTTTTTCAACCCCCCGATCCAATTTTTCGCCGGCGCGAATTTCATGACGAATCGTAACGTCGTGTGTGTGGCGGGGAAAATTTTTCTTCGTAATTAAATTTTCAAATTTATGCTAAAGTAAAGCTGGTCGAAAATTTTTACCGATAAATGTCTTGCTCTCTGACTGGAGAAGAAGTGATATGGACTTTGAAAGACTCTATAACGGAGAGGACGTGTGCGGAGAATTCGCGCGAGCTAGCGTCGAATATGCGAAAAGTGTTTTCAATCTCGTTATTAACGTCCAGCCTCACGACACTTTTGGCTGCACTTCACGCCTCCGCGTTCGCTCGAGATGCCTTCGAGAGAGAGAGAGAGAGAGCGAGGGAGAATTCACAATGGTGAAGAATCGCGCGACGACGATCGCTCGTGTCTCGCGGGCCACTTTTCTCTCCCTTTCTCCCCATCTTTACGTTGCCGCCCGGGACGCCGGGCTAACAGGAAAATAATACCCTGTTGATTGGCAATTTAGTCTGAGATTGCAGCAGTAAGAAGCTCCTCGGCGGCGAAAGAACGAATCAAGGTAGATGTGACGTCGGGACGAGAACCGGGACGACCGCGATTGAACCTGCAGCCTTCCTCTCGATTTTTTCCCAACTTTCTCTCTCTCTCTCTCTTTCCTCGTCGTCTCGACTAAAACTCTTATTTCTTGTTAACTTTTTTTACGACGTGTGCTCTTTTTTCTCTCAAATTGTTCAAATCAATTATTATTAAATTTCTTCTCCGATTTATTACGGTATTTAGCAATTATTCTTCAAAAGGTACAAATATATTAATATAAATATTGAAGATCCTACTAGAAGTGAAAGATATCAATAATAAGACTTTTAAGCGTCGGAAAAAAGATATATTATAATAAAGATATACTTAGATAGAGCAGCTGGATTTCTCTTATCCGAGATATTCCAAATCATAAGGGACATGTGCTCCTTTTTCTCTCAAATTGTTCAAATCAATTATTATTAAATTTCTTCTCCGATTTATTACGGTATTTAGCGATTATTCTTCAAAAAGTACAAATATATTAATATAAATATTGAAGATCCTACTAGAAATGAAAGATATCAATAATAAGACTTTTAAGCGTCGGAAAAAAGATATAATAAAGATATACTTAGATAGAGCAGCTGGATTTCCCTTATCCGAGATATTCCAAGTCGTAAGAAACATGTATCAATCTACACGTCTTTTTTTTCCCTCGCAATTCCTTTTATTTTCACGAGAGTAACAAGACACAGAGCGTAAACCGGCGCAACCCCTGCTCCGTCGAGAGGTTCTACAGAAGTCAGCGCAGCGTGGTCTAGAGTCGGTTTTTCAACCAGTCGCCCTCACATACTAATTATCATCATCGTGACGCAAGTCTCTTGAATGCGAACGCCCGAACGCATCTGGAACGAAGAGCGACGAAGCGCGTTTTTGTGCAAAAAAAAGAAAGAAGAAAACGCGCAGACGGCTGTCTTCGCGGAGACAACCCTCGTTGTGCCTCGAGCACGACCGCCTCATCCGTTCCCAGAGTTTATCGCTCTCTCCCTCTTCTCGCCCGTCTTTCTCCCTTTCGACCTCTTTGCGCCGGCTTCCCGCCGTTCGAAGCGGGTTAAGAGGGCCAGCAGTCAAGGGCCGTGACGTGCTAAAAGGTACGCTAAAGAGGATGCCACCGGATGCTAATTGTGCCGTTCGAGAACAACTCGCTTTGTCCGCCGCGCGACGCCGACCGAGGGATGATTTTTCTCGAACACGGTTCCGCGTGATTTGTCAAAAGTGTCGCGCGCTGCGGTTCTTTAGATCGATGTGGATTTTGATATTTTTGGTTAATGAATTTTCATTACTGCGAAATATCGCAATCTTTTTACAGAATCAGGAAAATTAATTATCTTTTTTTTTTTCTGAAGCGCTGTATCGATTTTATCCTATATTAAGTAGATCTTCTTGTATTTGATTAAAGTGATTCACATGTGCATCACTTGAATTATAAATAAACCCGGCGATTTATTTATAAAAAATTAAGTCGTACTTTTCTTTCACGGTCCGTCGAAAGGAAAGCGCAATTTACATTTGTATGAATAAATCAGAAATATTAATTATCTTCTTTTTTGGATAAATATTGCATGAAGTTTCGAGATAAAACTTGAACATGATGATCATATCTAGGGATGCGCTGAGGGGCGCGAAGCAATATCGGGGATAGGACACGGGGGCCAAATGGCGCACTCTAAATTACAGCCAATATTAAGATCTCGCGATTGCGCGCAATGGTATGCAAAGCAATTCCGGCGGCGGTATACATGTGCGTGTGTCTATGTATACGTGCGCACCTCCGGTTTTTAACGTACACCGGCCCTCGAAGCTCTCATAAATTCCCAACGACGTCTCGGAAGGGTTGCCACGCGCCAGAAATGGAGAATTACGTTGTTCCCTCGTGCGACCGAGCGCGTTTCCTCATTGCGATTCCATTGCCCTAACATCTTTCGTCACTTCCCAGGACTCTCTCAACACAGCGGCTAATTTTTCTGCCATTAATTTCACAATCGAGGCTAAAGAGAAAGAAAAATTGACGGTTGACAGCCGAAGAACACAGCGGCTAATTTTTCTGCCATGAATTTGAGATTTGAAGCTAAGGAGAAATAAAAATTGAAAATTGACAGTTGACAGCCGAGCAGGAAAAATTAATTTGAGAATCTAGGTTTGAGGAATAAAGATGATCTAGCGCGTTTCCTTATTGCATTTCCTCTCTCAACTCAGCAGCTAATTTTTCTGCCATTAATTTGACAATCGAGGCTAAGGAGAAATAAAAATTGAAAATTGACAGTTGACAGCCGAGCAAGAAAAATTAATTTGAGAATCTAGGTTTGAGGAATAAAAGTGATCTAGCGCGTTTCCTTATTGCAATTCCATTGCCTTGACTTTTTTTCGTCACTTTCCTCCCAGGACTTTCCTCTCTCAACTCAGCAGCTAATTTTTCTGCCATTAATTTGACAATCGAGGCTAAGGAGAAATAAAAATTGAAAATTGACAGTTGACAGCTGAGGAAAAATTAATTTGAGACTCGAGGTTTGAGAAATAAATTTTGACAGTTAACAGCTGATGAGGAAGCAACTCAGAGATTGAGGATAAAAATTGAGAACGAAAAATGGTATTTATAAAGCATATAAATTTTTTTCGAGAATTTGTTTCGAGCGAAGACTCGCACAGCTCTCTCTGCTTCTCTCTCCCTCTTCGAGGGTAAAATATTACGTTCGATGTGGAGCGCAGCGCGCGTTTATCGCGTATCGGAAGCGATGCGTATCGCGTCGTTACTCTCGTCTCGTTCTTTCCATCGAATCCACGGAATCGGTGGCGAGAAGTCGCCAGACAAAACCAGACATCGGGCGTATTGTATTCGGGCCGGCCGTATTCAATGGCGCGTGCACAATGCGAAGAGTGCACCCCGGTGCATGCATGCATGCATCCATCCATCCATCGCGCTGGCCTCGCGTACGCAACGAGCTATCTGTATTCTCGAAGACCCGCCGTCATCAGCCACCTCGTTCTCTCTCTCTCTTTCTCGCCCCCAACCCTTTCTTCCATTTTCTCCTCCCTTTCCGTCTGCGACCAAGAGGTCGCGAAACAGCGACAGGCGCGCAGCTGCGTCGCCGATAGAGATGCATCGGTTCCATTACAAGTTGTTAATGAGACAGATCTGTCTCTCAGTCTTTCTCCCTCTCTCTGCTGATGCGCTATCGGCGTGCGCTATTGTTGCGTGCGGTCATTGTCTACACCGCGGATAATAATATCTAGGCGCAGCTCAAAGAACCCTCCTTCCAAACAAAAAAAAAAACGAAAAAAAAAAAAAAAAAAAAAATCGCGGGATAGAAAAAAAAGAAAGTCCGTTTCCGATCGAAACCGTTCGTTTGAAAATGTTCCCTCTGCGAGAGCGGGAATCTGTCTAATTAGAGACTGATCTCTGAGCTTGCCGGAAGAATTACAGAACTTTCGCGGAGATGGATGCATCCTTGAGGCGCAAATAATATCCCCAGCAGCCGGGAAGAAAAATGGATAAACATCAAGGAGAGACCGGTGGGCGGAGTCTTTATACGCGAGATGAATGACTGCGTCTGGAATTCGCGAATGCCTCGATCAATTCAGAATCATCATCATTATTTTTTTTTTTTTTCTACATCTGTATGAGATATTTATTGCTGTTCTCCCGAAGGAGCATTTTCCAAAAAAATATACACATTCTGATTTTTTGCTGTTTTCGTATATATTTGACGAAAAAGCGGTTTCTCTCGGCGATAGAAGGGAAAGATAACGGGGGGCCGATCGGTATCGATACGGATCGCGTATTTTCACGCCGATTCCGTTCTTTGTTATTTCGTGTCGGCGCACGCGGGACTCTGACTCTCCATATTTTTATCCCCTTTTTTCGCCCTTTCTCTCTCTCTCTCTCTCTTTCGGCGCCGTATTTCATCGTTTCGCGGGCGTTGCGCCCGTTAAAACGGCCGGATTATAAGCGGCCGATAAACTCTTTTATTTTATTCGCGCTTGGCGCCTCCCGCGCCCCCTCTTTCTCGCCTGTCCCCGAAAATGGAGCGTCGTTATTCTCACCCCGCAAACGTCGTTTTTTTTTTTTATTTCCTTTTCTTATCCACCCTTCCGTTCGCTCGAGTTTTATTTATTCCATCGGCGCGGTTTCGGTCGCGATCATCGTCGTTAATTGGCCATCTCGCCGAAAAAAAAGATGATCCAGCGAGAGAAAATCCAGAAAATTGGACTACTTCTTGCGACATGGACGAAATTACCGCAAAACAGACAGTCGAATCAGAGCTGCATCCGGTAAATAAATCCGCGTCGCGCGAATCGCAAACTTATATATTCGGGAGGGATTAAAAAATCGTTCTATTATTAATGTAGCGGAAATAAAATGGCTAAGAACGAAACGCGATGCATTAGCTAACAAATTTTCTATGAAACTCTTGTTCGTCGACTTCTTTCCCGTCGCAAAAAACGAGTATAAATAATCAAACGAACCCCAATCAATATAATATCGATATAATTTCGGAATTTGTTAAGACGAGCGTAACCGCGTTATTTTTTCCTTTTTTCGACGGCGGTTCTTATTAATTGCGGCTTGCTTTTCCCGTAAATCTCGAGATCTATAGCCAGTATACGGAGTCCAAATGGAGTTTATATCCAGTAAAATGGGATAGAGGTGAGATTAACGGGCGCGTCGACACTGCATCGCCATGCCGAATTTACTGTCGCTCAGTTCTCGTTACTTGCATCTCAAATCTATAGATCCAAATGGTGAACATTGCTTCGTCAAAAAATTCAAGAAAAAAAATTTGCAAATAACATCCAAGAAAATTATATCAGATATAGGTACTCGGAATATTCTTATATCATTCTTATTCACAGAAAAAAAGAAATCCTCGATTCAAGTATATTTTTATTCTTGAACGCTAATTGATTGATTTAAGCATAGAATGCTCTTTGTAATCACAAATTTTCATTTGCCTTAATAATAAATAAGGTTGTGTGAAGTATATTTTATCCTTAAGATATATTCTTGTTTTAAAAATCGCATATGGTAAAAACAAACTTAGTCCTTGCAATATTTATAAGTAAATTTCAGCTTCAACCAAGAATATTTTGCACTTTGTTTTAAGGATAAATTATCCTTTATCCAAAATTATTTATATTTGGCGCTATTATAAGGATAAAATATACTTGAATCAAGGCATATTTGCATTCTTTCAAGGATACTGTTTTTTCTGTGAAGAGATGATACAATTTTTTAAATATTCATAAAATAAAAAAAATGTATAAATTATTATTGCACAAGAAAGAATGGAAGCTTGTTTTTGGAAATTTCTTTAATAAATATGACGTATTAATAAATATATATTAAACACAGAAAAAAAGGAATCCTCGATTCAAGTATATTTTTATTCTTGAACGCTATTTGATTGATTTAAGCATAGAATGCTCTTTGTAATCACAAATTTTCATTTGCCTTAATAATAAATAAGGTTGTGTGAAGTATATTTTATCCTTAAGATATATTCTTGTTTTAAAAATCGCATATGGTAAAAACAAACTTAGTCCTTGCAATATTTATAAGTAAATTTCAACTTCAACCAAGAATATTTTGCACTTTGTTTTAAGGATAAATTATCCTCTATCCAAAATTATAAAATATACTTGAATCAAGGCATATTTGCATTCTTTCAAGGATACTGTTTTTTCTGTGTTATATTAACGTAAACCTATCTAGTATCCAATTTGAACATTTTCCACGACTCATCAGTCTGAACATTTTAAAAATACGAAAAAAATATCAAGATATCGCGCGCGAGAGTGAAGAAGAACGAGTCGCGAGAAGCAATCCTATATATATATATATCCCCGATAGCGGCGATGTAACTGCAAAATAGCACTGTATTATATACAGGTGGTGTCGGTTAAAACGCCAAACTGTTTTACCGCGACGACAACGTGCCAACGATTAACCCGGCCGCGCGACTCTCTTTCCCTCTTTCCACACGCACATATGTATATATGAAATATACGCGTACGTGTGTGTGCATGTATATGCGTTATGTGTGACCTTTGCCGCCTAGCCGATATAAACATAGAACGCATGCATCGTTGCTAGCGCGATCCCTCTCTCTTTATTGTCCCTCTCTCGCTCTCTCTCGTCGCCACCCCCTCATTTATCCGAGCGACGCGAAGCGTGTTGCTGTCGCTCCAACCCCCTGCATTTTCTCTTCTCGCTTTCTCTCTCCCTCGGTCGCGTTTTCACTCTTTCCCTCCCACTCGGCGCGGTCCTCCCTTCCCACACTCCCGACACCCGATACCCGACACCCGATACCTAATTATGTTAAACGCTTCCGGATTTTGTGGCCGGATTATGCGGCCTCGTTGCCCTCGCACTCTCTTTCGCTCTCTCCGCACGGCTTTCTCTCTCTGTCTCTTACGCTCCCGCAAGCGCACTCCACCGCTGCATCAGTCTCTCATTCTCTCGCGCGCGCCGAGATTTGTAACAGTTTGTAAACGATGACGCGTACATGATCACAAAAGAACGATCATATGATCCCCAGACAGCGACGAGCGATGGAAGGATAGATTTTCAAACGAAAGAGATATACGTGTTTTCTCTTAATCAAAAATTCTATATAGATTGAGATGTCTTGAAAATTAAAATTAATATTTAGAAAAAAGTTCTCTCTTGAAAAAAATTAGAATGAAAAATATATACATGGTTTTATCTGTATTTACTTGGAAATACGGATTTCGCGAACCTGACGAGTTTCTTGTAACGTAATAAAAAAATCTTCATAAATTAAAATGTCTTAAAAATATTTTCCAGTGTTAAAATTGATATTTAAAAAAAAATGTTCCTGTTGAAAAAAATTATAATAAAAATATATACATAGTTTTATCTGTATTTACTTGGAAATACGAATTTCGCGAACCTGACGACTTTCTTGTAACGTAATAAAAAAATCTTCATAAATTAAAATGTCTTAAAAATATTTTCCAGTGTTAAAATTGATATTTAAAAAAATGTTTCTTTTGAAAAAAATTATAATAAAAAATATATACATAGTTTAATCTGTATTAATTTGGAAATACGGATTTCGCGAACCTGACGAGTTTCTTGTAACGTAATAGAAAATCTCCATAGATCAAGATGTCTTAAAAATATTTTCCAGTGTTAAAATTGATATTTAAAAAAATGTTTCTTTTGAAAAAAATTATAATAAAAAATATATACATAGTTTAATCTGTATTAATTTGGAAATACGGATTTCGCGAACCTGACGAGTTTCTTGTAACGTAATAGAAAATCTCCATAGATCAAGATGTCTTAAAAATATTTTCCAGTGTTAAAATTGATATTTAAAAAAATGTTTCTGTTGAAAAAAATTATAATAAAAAATATATACATAGTTTTATCTGTATTTACTTGGAAATACGGATTTCGCGAACCTGACGAGTTTCTTGTAACGTAATAGAAAATCTCCATAGATTATAATGTCTTAAAAATATTTTCCAAAGTTAAAATTGATATTTAAAAAAAAGTTCCTGTTGAAAAAAATTATAATAAAAAATATATACATAGTTTTATCTGTATTTACTTGAAAATACGGATTTCGCGAACCTGACAAGTTTCTTGTAACGTAATAGAAAATCTCCATAGATTAAGATGTCTTAAAAATATTTTCCAGTGTTAAAATTGATATTTAAAAAAATGTTTCTTTTGAAAAAAATTATAATAAAAAATATATACATAGTTTAATCTGTATTAATTTGGAAATACGGATTTCGCGAACCTGACGAGTTTCTTATTGGCGTAACGTGAAAAAATTGATAGCCCGTGATTAGCCAGTTAGAGAGAGGATGGATCTGTCCATTTACGACCGGGAGGAAAAACGAGGAAACGTTTCCAAAGTGCATCCAGCTGGCGCGAGTCGGCCGGAAGGACCGAGAGTATGTCGGAAAGAATGGGAAAAGAGAGAGAGAGAGAGAGAGGATGGACCGCGAGAGCGCTCCAATTTCTGGGCAATCGCCGGCCAATTTCGGCGCGTGCCAAATCCACCCCCTGTTATTCGGCAGCGGCGGTCCACTCTTTCTCCTTCTCTCTATCTATACCCTCGGTTACGGTCACCACCACCCTCCCTCCCTCCCTCCTCGCGCACGACCGCCGAAACCGATGTTGCACGGGATCGCGCGATTTTGCACTCTCTCCTCCACCCTTCGCGTTCACTGTCGCATCTTTCCGCACGCGTGCAGAATCCCATCCTCTCTTTTTCTCTCCCACGCTCGTTCTCTATTAACCGAACCCCCGGCTATGTGGCGCGATGAAGGGTTTGTGTACACGCAGTCGGTGAAAAACCGCCGGCGATAATTGCGGTTTACGGTCGCGAAAAACCATCGCGGTCGGATGACGTAACAGCGATTCGAGTTTATCAAGGAACTCTCTGCCGCAGTTGACTGCGAAAAATTAAGGGTAAGCTCTGCTATTACGTGAATATATGATGGAGTGAAAAGAAGAACAATAATTATTGTTACAATAAAAAGTATTGCAATTTTTAGAATTGTATAGAAAAAGAAAATTGAATTTAAGCGATTTTTCACATCGAGAAGATGTATATAACGATATTATGCGGCGCATTAATTATGGAGGGACGACGCAAATTGCTATGCTCATTACAGGAAGTATTTCATCTGTGCGAAAATAATTGGCGATAAATGATCGGGAAGAGAGATTTCCGCGAGTGCGATTTCGTCTTGAATATTTGTCGGCGTTCAAATTGGATTAAAGAAGCCCGCGAGGTCGGTTAACCGAAATCGGCGCTTGTAATGAATCTCGGATTACTATCGCGTGTCCATAATTTCCTACCGTGATTATTATCGTGTTGCCCTAATGCTACATTGTATTAAATTCCAGCGTTGGTAACCAGAGACTGCTGCATCCAATATTATTATTATAATTCTCGCTATTGTTGTCGACAACTTCCGCCATCGTTTCTTATCTTTATATTATATATATATGGCGTTATTATAACGCAATCTTTTTTTCAGAGATTTATTAAGTCGGTTTATGCGCTCCGAGCAAAATATATTAATATTATTATTGCGATTCTTATTATCGGCAAGTTTACATTTTAATTTGAGTCTTGGTTATTAAAGTGTACAATGTTGATGTAAAAGAGCTACGAGAAAATAACGCCCGATCGATTTTCATCAGGGAAAGTGAGTTCGGTTCCTTTGAAGGAAGACTAAATAAATCATGATACCAAAACACGAAATCTATATTATTAAATAACGCGAATATAGCGTGATTAATATCATAAATATATAATTAAATTAAAATGAAGCAACTCTCGATAATATAAAATAGGGTTTCTCGAAATTAAACGAGCTTCAAGAATATTGAACTTACATCTGCACGCGCATGTTCGGCCATCTTGTTACGTTTTCCTCTATCGCAAATAATTGCAATACGTGCGCACCTGCCGATTCGCCATTTCAATAGTGCAGAAAAGAATCTTTACTGCGAATTACGACACTTTGGCCAATCGAGGTGAGCGTTTCTTCTTATCCGTTCTTACGTTGCTCGCCCAATCATCGGGCGAGAAAAATCGGTATAACTCGATTTATCGCACCTCGCCGAGTCACGATACGAGATTTATGCAACGCGCATTATCTTTACGAGTCTCGCGAAATAACGTCATTCAGAATGTCTAGAACTCAATAGTGCTTCATTTCGTTTCACTTCGGTGATATTATATAAATGGCAAGATTAAAAGAAATCGTAATTAAGATTTTAAGATACATATAAATATAATAAAATATAAGTAATTAAATGAAAAGAAGAAATATTAGGACTGCGAAATAATGACGTATCTTGTTGGTTAATCTATATATAATTTGTTCAAATCGATGGCTCGCACGCCTAAAATATTATATACGTATACTATGTTCGCCTTGAAGTTTCTTATTTCTTCGGCGCGACCCCTTGCAAGGACGTTACTTAATAATTTTTTTTTACTCGCTCACAGTGCAACTCGGCACTTAACATCATAACGCCAGGTTGTAAAAACGCGTCTGGAGTGGGCCGTGCTTGCCTGGAGTGTCTGCGAATAATTAACGTTTGTTTTACAGCCTCGCGCGCTCGCTCCAGCAAGCTTTCACGAATGGCACTTCGCTTCGACAAAAAGGAGTTAGAAATTAGAAATGCATCATCCGATACTTTTAAAATTGAAAGCTCAAGATCCCAGAGGTTCTCTCCGCGACAATCGCGGATTTCAGGATTCAAATATATACGTGGAATACGGGAACTCGCGAAATCCCCACTGAAGGGATTCGAAATCGCGAGGACGATCGAGCGATGCGTGAACGATAGTCTTCCTTCCTCGCGTTCGTTTTAATTGTCGTCGACCGTTCAACAAGGCGTAAACGTTCGCGCAACACGTGTACCCCCGTCGTCGTTACGCGTTAATTGCCCGATAAAAATCACAACACGCCAGCAACAGCGGCGCGACCGAGCAAAGCAGCAGCGAACACACATTGTGGCGCGAGCGGGTCGCATGGCCGTAAAGATTAAAAGTGTCACGCGTCCGTCGAGGATCGCGTTAATCGCGGGTTAATTCGTTAATTACGGCGCCACGCACACGGTTGCCGGCATGCAACTTTGTTTCGGAAAAAGACATTGCGAGCGATAAGCCAGTCCCGATGCTTATATTCCTTCGCTTCGAGCTGTTGACTTTTGCACGCTCCAAGATAATAGATTTTTTTATCGCGATTTATTTATTTTCAGAACAATTATTTTTCATCTCTTTAGACTTGTTAATGTATTTTTAAAAAAGTTTCCAAGCAGATTTATATTTCTGAATTAATTCATAATTTTCTGACTAATAAGAATAAGAGTTTAAATTATTTTATTGGCTCTTCATCTTCGTATATATATTTTTTTCCCTCAATATTAGAGCGCTTTCGGTATCAATTGAATTGTCGCGGAAGACAATATATTTTTTATCGTGATTTATTTATTTTCAGAACAATTATTTTTCATCTCTTTAGACTTGTTAATGTATTTTTAAAAAAGTTTCCAAGCAGATTTATATTTCTGAATTAATTCATAATTTTTTGACTAATAAGAATAAGAGTTTAAATTATTTTATTGGCTCTTCATCTTCGTATATATTTTTTTCCCTCAATATTAGAGCGCTTTCGGTATCAATTGAATTGTCGCGGAAGACAATATATTTTTTATCGCGATTTATTTATTTTCAGAACAATTATTTTTCATCTCTTTAGACTTGTTAATATATTTTTTAAAAAGTTTCCAAGCAGATTTATATTTCTGAATTAATTCATAATTTTCTGACTAATAAGAATATAAGAGTTTAAATTATTTTATTGACTCTTCATCTTCGTATATATATTTTTTTCCCTCAATATTAGAGCGCTTTCGGTATCAATTGAATTGTCGCGATCTCTTTAGCGAAGGAACGAGAGAAAGGAGTTGCGTAAGTGATATACTCTGAATTGACTGATCAAATAAATCCGCATGCAATACTCGAGTCTTGCAATGTTCAGAATCGTCGATCCGTCTAAGTGCAAATAGCAGATATTGAGAGGCACCTGGAAATCGCGCTGTATTTTTTATTATCATTTCGATATCCGATTCACGAGAAAACAGCGCTACTGTATTCATTTCAGCATGCTTAAACACGCTATTTTTTTAACGCGGTTTTCATTAGCGGTATTTTTCCAGCGTCGCGGACCTTCGTTATCGGTGACAATTTATTTATCTATCTTGGAATATGATGAGTGTAACTTACATGCGGAGAGTGTCGCGACGTGTTTACGATAATATATGTAAACAGGATATTTAACTGAGCGTATATTTCTTAAAAAATGTAATCTCTCTCAGAGAGTGAAATAATACAGCACAATTTATTATACAATCGCTCATTAATATTTATTATTTATTTATTATGATTATTATTGCGTCGGTATTGACAAAACACCGGGTGTGATTTAATTTACAGGAAGAAATACACGCGCGGAGGAGGCCCGCATAATATCAACCCTGAATTCGAGCAAGCGTCGATTATTTCATCAACCGGTCTCGTCCGCGCAATTGAGAATTATCCTTGAACCAAGGTAAGATCGTCGGTCATCCCCCTACCCTTCGAAAGGCGCGCCGTCGCTCGAAGGTAAACGGCCGAAGTTCACGGACTTCCCGTCGGGGGATGGAGGAGGCCGAGGGTGGCGGCAGCTGGGGTGGTTTTACGACGAGCGAAACGCGCACCCTCTCGCCAACCCCCATCCGAGTCGCTCGCTCGCTCGCTCGCGCGACGTAAACTTTACGGTGTTTATGAATATTTATATTAATCTACATTTTACGGCGGCGTCCGCAGCCACGCAGCGGGTGGGTTAGGCGCGAGAGAGAAAGAGAGAGAGAGAGAGAGAAAAAATTGCGAACGATGCTGTCGGCGTCGAGAGCCTGAGTTTTATCCGCGCGACGAAGAGGCGGCGAGAGCGAGGATGAAAAACTTGGATAATAATTTACGTCTCGTCTAATGGCTTCGAAGTAATCCAAGCCGAAGTCCGGCATATGTATTTTGGTATAATTTAATGTAAAGCGTGTTCCGTACCTGACGGATCGAACTCTAATGACGCGTCTTTATAATATGTACATATATATACCTATCATATGTGCAACACAGAAAAAAAGGAATCCTTGATTCAAGTATATTTTTATTCTTGAACGCTATTTGAATGCTCTTTGTGATCACAAATTTTCATTTGCCTTAATAATAAATAAGTTTGTGTAAAGTATATTTTATCCTTAAGATATATTCTTGTTTTAAAAATCGCATATGGTAAAAACAAACTTAGTCCTTGCAATATTTATAAGTAAATTTCAGCTTCAACCAAGAATATTTTGCACTTTGTTTTAAGAATAAATTATACTTCATCCAAAATTATTTATATTTGACGCTATTATAAGAATAAAATATACTTGAATCAAGGCATATTTGTATTCTCTCAAGAATACTGTTTTTTTTCTGTGAAGAGATAATACAATTTTTTAAATATTCACAAAATAAAAAAAAATGTATAAATTATCATTGCACAAGAAAAAATAGAAGCTTGTTTTTGGAAATTTCTTTAATAAATATGACGTATTAATAAATATATATTAAACACAGAAAAAAAGGAATTTTCGATTCAAGTATATTTTTATTCTTGAACGCTATTTGATTGATTTAAGCATAGAATGCTCTTTGTAATCACAAATTTTCATTTGCCTTGATAATAAATAAGTTTGTGTAAAGTATATTTTATCCTTAAGATATATTCTTGTTTTAAAAATCGCATATGGTAAAAACAAACTTAGTCCTTGCAATATTTATAAGTAAATTTCAGCTTCAACCAAGAATATTTTGCACTTTGTTTTAAGAATAAATTATACTTCATCCAAAATTATTTATATTTGACGCTATTATAAGAATAAAATATACTTGAATCAAGGCATATTTGCATTCTCTCAAGGATACTGTTTTTTTTCTGTGAAGAGATAATACAATTTTTTAAATATTCACAAAATAAAATAAAAAAATGTATAAATTATCATTGCACGAGAAAGAATGGAAGCTCGTTTTTGGAAATTTCTTTAATAAATATGACGTATTAATAAATATATTATATATTAAATATTCAATAAGGCGAGTCCTTTACATATCCTTCTTAAGCTTTCCTGTATTAAGGCTGCGTGTCGTATCTTGTTTTAAATATTTCAACTCTTTTTCGCGTAACTGCCGCGCGGCTCGTCTTAATCTTTAAGCGGGCAAAATCGCATCCCGTTTTAATGGCCGTCATAATTTTCGTTAATAATAGATCGCGACGGGGAACGATCGTCGCATCGCGTCAGGATTATATAACAAAAACGGTAAAAAGAGCATCCATCCGTTCGCGGCGGCGCCGCCAAAGTTATCGCCGTAATTACAACGTTCGTGTTAACGTGCGTCCTTAATCGGCCGATCGATTATATACCAGGTGGTGATTGCCAGAAATTCTACGATGGCGGAAAATGTTTCCCCTCGACAAGACGTTTCACCCGAATGGGTAGTTTTCAATTACGCATATAATTATAATTCAGAATTCTTTCTATTTTTCGTGATATTTATTGTTTTCCTTCGCCTCTTTATCTCAAAATTTAATAATTACGTAATATCTCTCGCGCGATAATTTCTTCTTTATTTCGGGTAATTATAATGTTAAATTCGTATCATCTTTGTTGGAAAGAAAAATAATTAAAATACGTAATTCGTATATAGAAGCCCCGAAATTGCACGATTATATATGAAACAAACCTCAACAAACAGCAGGGGAGATATATACCATATATATCGATGCACGCTATAGGCTGGGGGTTAATTTTCCTCGACAGATATCTCCGCAGTCCTTTCCTCGGATGGAAGCGCTTGGGATTTCCACCCTCGCCGGGATAAGCCGAAGTAGTCAGCCGCGAAAAGCAGCGGTTTCGGTCTTAACGATGCATCGGCTCGTGCAACCGCACGATGCACCCTATCCATCGTCCGCGCGTTTCACGACGCGCGACGGCGGGTTACGACGCGACGCAACGTTTCCGAGGATCGTCGACGACGAGGGGGTGGACGGCGGCGGAGAATAGCCGAGGAGGGTGGGTTGGGTTGTAGGGGAACGCGCGGGGGTTGGGTTTAGGGGGTGGCGTTGTACGAAGGGATGAGAACATGCGAAAGAGGGGGACCAGGCTGGGGGGTGAGAACGGGTGGGGGAGGGCGGTTGGTACCAAACAGCGCTCACTAGCTCACATACTATTGTGTATACTATTGTTCTGGTTGGCTAATATCCAAGATGGCCGACCAGCAGTTATACTCGGGTGGCGCCGCGGTGTGTGCGTGTCCTCGCTCGAGCGCGAGTGAACAGGCGTGTGTGTGATATATATATACGTATAGGTCGCATATATATATATATATATATATATATATATATTATATATAATATATATTATATATACGCACATACATATCTGCAGACACGTAGGTGGTGTACTTGTGTGTATGGGGAATTCAGTGTACCGAGCAATGCACGGAGCGATGCATATATACGCACGAGATAATAGCCATTGGCGGAGCCTTAGTCTCCTCGAGATATATTGATCTGCCGGCGTCGTGGTTGTTGCCGAAGAGCGAAGACTTCCGAAACTCTTTCGAAAGGTGCGCGGAAACGTTGTTCACCAAAGTGCGTTGTTCCGCTGCCGACACAGGGACCGCGTTTGAAAAGCAACCGCTTTTGAGGATTTCCTTCTTAAGATATCACTCATTCGCAGAAAAAAAATTGTATCCTTGAGAGAATGCAAATATGCCTTGTGATTCAAGTATATTTTATCCCTATAATAGCGCCAAATATAAAAAGGATAATTTATCCTTAAAACAAAGTGCAAAATATTCTTGGTTGAAGCTGAAATTGACTTATAAATATTGCAAGGGCTAAGTTTGTTTTTACCATATGCGATTTTTAAAACAAGAATATATCTTAAAGATAAAATATACTTTACACAAACTTATTTATTATTAAGGCAAATGAAAATTTGTGATTACAAAGAGCATTCTATGCTTAAATCAATCAAATAGCGTTCAAGAATAAAAATATACTTGAATCGAGGATTCCTTTTTTTCTGTGTTGAAATACACGCCAAATGTTCTATTTATATCTCTGCTCGAAAATTGTAATTCCATCTACCAATTAAAAAAAAAATATATATACTTATTTAAGAACACTAATTTATATTTCACTTCTTCCCGCGGCGGCTATATCTGCGATCATCATCGATTGCGATCAAAGCCGATGATAATAACGCGCCGTCGCGCGTGGCGGTGACGTATGTTCGCACTCGCTTGTAAAAATCCCCCGCGATAATTCAAAGCAACGTAAAGGCCAGGGGATTATCAGGGCCCCTCGCCTAATCTCGCGTGTATCTTAAATCTTCCGTCCGCCGTTATCTCCCGCGCTGGCATCTAATTCACAGCGTGTAACGCGCGAGTTACTGAAGTTTCATTATCACTCTTAAACGTTAATTACCTTGCATAATGCAGATAAGAAAAATCAGATAACCGCCGTCAGGCTTCCGCGCGTCAGGAACGTTTGCGGGCGATACGTGTCTGTTTAATGGCGCTTTTTCTCGGTACGGGAATTAAATAATATCTGAGGAAATCGAACGCACAATTGAAAAAATTTCTGTTCAATTTAACAGATATCACATGTCCCAAACGGACACAGATATTGTGTTAATATTTTAACACGAAATAAATGCAAAATTTCAAATAAATTTTGTGTAAAATTAACATATTTTTAATGTAAAAAATATGTTAATTTTAGATTTTATCATCCCTACTATATTATAAAATAGAAAATCAACATTATTTTCTGTAAATTTTAACAGATAAATCTTGTCACTAATAAAGCAGAATATTTATTGTGTAAAATTAAAATTGTGTTATTTTAACATTTTTTTCAATTTTTGTTTTAATAATTTAACATTTAAGTTCAATTAACAGAACAGTAATATGTTAAATTAACCCATAAATGTGTTAAATATTTTAATGGGAACCGTTTTCAGCAAGAAAACACCAATTTTTCTACCGTGCACGCACGTTGATTTATTCGCGATTTATTCCAAGAAATTGCATCTCCGTCCACGAAATGTCACACCTTTATCGGAATGTTCATTAGCGTTTAATATATACGGGGCATTTGATATATAAAAGTTTTCTCGAAAGAGACTCTAAATTTAGACTTCACTTCTTCGGAGACGCGCGTTTAAGCTCCTTCCAATAAGCATACACTGCCATTTTTCATGCATCTATGGAACCAGTGAACTCGAAAGATGCAATCAATTATTACACAATCGATACTAAATCTTCTCACATACAAAATCGCCCGGCATAATGTATATACCATCTTCTTCACGGTGCTCCGATTTCATTGAATAGCAGTATATACTTTATTACCAATAATTTTGCTCTCTCTTTTTCTATTTTCGCCGAGGCGAATCTTTAAATAAAAATCCCGCATGTGTGTATATAGAACTCGTAATTATTCCCCGCAATTAAAATGTAAGGAAAATTCGGGGTATATCGGTGTCAATTTCCGCGACGATTCGGGCAGCGACGCGAATCAAAAATCCCACGTGCAACCGAATATATAACCGAATCACCGAGAGAGAATGTAGCGCGCTGAAAAGCGAACCCCTTCGCGTGCGTGCATGCAAACCCCGACGCGTCGAGGGGTGCGAATTTTCGCGCTTTAAAACAATACGACGATACACGGTCTTCTCTCGCTCTCTCTTTCGGGGCTCGCGCGATAAAGTCGCGCTTCAAGATAATGGAGTGATTTACGATTTTCTGGCCGCGCGACAAGATGGAAAAAATTATTATCGCGATACTCTCTATTGGCAGCAAGCGGATTATCCACGGAAATTATTCGCGTGTCGTCGCAGTTTTCCTTCTACGATTTTTATATTAAAAAAAAAATCACAGCAGCAGAATTTAGTTATATTACTCGTTTTGGGGAAATATTGTACGCAACGTTTAATTATCGCGATCAAGATATACTTTGGACGTAACATCATAGTACGAACGTATGTGAAATCTACATTCTACGTACGATTGTGTTGCTCGCAAATAACGGAAGCAGAATCGATCACAATTCTATGTTCGTCGATAAAACAAGTAGTAAACAAGTAGTATTTGCATTCCGTTGCGTTCCAAATTCACCGCGCTGCATCGGCAGCGAATTTTATCTCGCTGTAATTTAAGAATAAAACTGTTTTTAGACGAAAAAAAAAGTTTTTTTCCAAATTAATCGATTTTCCGTAGAATCATTTATTATCCGGTTATACTATCAATTATTCAACATCCTGTGTATGTCTGCGAAAGAATAAAACGCCGCCGGAACAGCGTAGTTGTTTGTATTGAATCGTAAACTTAAAGAAATAAACTTAAAATTGTATTGTAATGAAAGGAAATATGATAAACAATTCGAAACTCTGCAACTTGTCTGGAGCTCGTAACTTATGAAACAGGAAACAGTTACGAGACAACAGATTAGAAAAGAAATATGAAAATACAATTTATATATTTATTATATAAAACAACAAATGTATTCAAAAAGATCAACTTATCGAGCAATATTTAAGATGTTGTATCCAATTAAAATTTATTTCATAAACAATATATTAAAACTACAAAAAAAACCTTCCATATAAACGTTTCAACCGCACGCGGTCTTCCTCGGTATAACAGTGTTACGTAATTTATAATTCTTACGAAAAAATTCATCCTATTCTTAAACTTACTAATAGTCCGTTAATTCGAGTCGAGAATTTATTAGAAATTTATACGTGTTACAATTTGTCATATTTAGTTTATAAAAGTATTCGCGTAATACGATCTTATGATGTTGGAAGGTTTTTTTGTCATTTTAATATATTGTTTATGAGAAATAAATTTGAATCGGATACAACATCTTAAATATTGCTCGATAAGTTGGCCTTTTTGAATACATTTGTTGTTTTATACAATACACGAGCGAATAGAAATTTTAATCGATATTTATTATATATATACAAAACTTCGTAAAAAAAATCTGTCAATCTTGAATAAGAACCCGCGGAAATATAGAAGACTAAAAAGTACAAAATGCACGATATACACTTAACGTTAGTTTATTCCATCATTAGTGCATATCTAACCACGTGATCTGCGAAACAACATTACGTGCTCGCAATAATGCAAATGGTTCGTTGAAAGAATCCGCACTTATCCGCGTCGTATCGACACGCGGTGGTACTCGATACTCCGCCAAGGGTTACAACGCTGGCGAATTCCTGCCAGTTGCAGATGCGCGTTTTGCCCCGACTGTACATCCTATTCCCGCGCGTGAATATATTAGGGTGGTTCTGCTCCCCCTTGGAACTCGAACACATACAAATTAACGATATTACTCGCGCGCGTACGCTCGCGCACGCCTACTGTCCGTGTATATGTTAGAGACAGAGAGACGTAAAACGCGACGGAGGGTTGCGCGACGCGTCAAGGGGTGGAGAGGTTTGGAGAGGTTGTCTGCACATGTGTGTGCGCGCGTATGTGTATACATATATTAAAATATATATATATATTTGTGTGTGTAAATGGGGGTGCGCAGGACGAGGGATGAAATATTATAATACGTCACTTGGCAACTGTGCTGCGCCATCGAGCGGTGTATACCAAGTTTCAAATACGCTAATTCGAAAGCCACCCCCTTCCCGCGCGTTCCCCATCAACGGCAGGAGAGAGAGTTACGCGACTTCTTTCCCATCCTACCCTTACCCGACCACCCCCGAACGTCGTCGTACGCGTGATTCCGCCGTCTCCCTATGGCGAAGATTTGCTCGCGCGACGAGGAGAGAAAAATTACCGGGATGTTTGCGGAGGAAAAAATAGCACTCTCTCTCTCTCTCTCTCGAAATTTTGTTAAATACATATTGCGTTACACCGTGAAAGAAAAAACCAAGTAGCTCAATCTAGATCGATTTTGTCGCGGCGACGGTATCGATAATGGGACATCGATCGAAGGCTCTCGATTTTTTTTTTTTAGGGGTTTCATCTCGCGTCGACAAACAGCTTCTTTCGCGACTCGAATTAAAACCAAACGCGCATCAAGCAGCTTTTTTCAGGGTAAATTTATCGAGTGTTTCTCTCTCTCTCTCATTCTTGTCCTGTCAGAGATGCGCGATCTCTCCCTTCACAGTCCGACAAAAGAGGGTATAAAATACTGTCCCTTCGCGAAAACTTGCGATCTAAAGTGAGCTCTCGGTTAAAAGAACAAACACGACGACAACAACGGCAAAGTTGAAAAAAGTACGACGCGGAAAGAAGATAAACGCGCACGCGGTATTAAGCCGCATCGCCTAAGAGAACTTAAGAGGACGTCTATTTTTACACCAAACCGTTAACAAGTCGAGCTAAAGCGAGGAATGAAAATTCGCGCGAGTGGCAATCCGCGCAAATCTCTCTGGTGCTCCCGCTTTCCCGCAATAATATACAGTGTGTATAAATAATAATCAGCGCGCGTACGCAAGATTGTTTCGCTTATTTGGCGAGATTTCATTGAAAGTGTCGAATAAAATAGTTGCATTCTAGGAAATATCTTTTTATATATTAAATATTCATATAATTTCTTAGAATCCAACTCTTGTTCTTTTATATTCCTCGATCGATAATATAAAAAAAGAAACGTGCAGTCTCACAAAGCGAGTCGATTTAAAGTAAGAATAACCCTCTCTCTCTCGCATTAACGTTTCACAAGGTTAGAAACGCACGTTGCGGGATCCATTAAAGGCCTAACGGCCGGCAAACGATCGTCCCCGATCATGCGAAAGGAACAATTTCCGCAGTGGATGGCGGACGAAAATTCTTGGATCGATGCCGAAGGTCTCGAAACTCGATACGAGACGAGCGGAAGGAACGCATCCGGAGTGCTTTTCGCGAAAGACGCCCGGTATACGGGTCCTGTCCACGAGGGTGTGGTTTGATTAATGACCTATTCGATCCCCCTGCCTTTCTACGTGGATGCTTCGCGCTGCCGTAGTATCGAATTCTACCTAAATACACCTGTACACGCGTTGCACACGCGTATGTATATATGTACATATATATATGTATATGCGTGTGCGCGCTTCTATTCGCCCGTTTATGTACATACGTCGACGAGAAAGGGGGATGGGATACGCGTAGGAGTAGGCAAAAGGGGTTGCGCCGAGAGTATTAAGAGAGAGAAAGAAAGAGGGAATCGCGTTTATTAATACTACGTAGCATCGAAAAGAGAGGAAGCGTGTACACGGTCACAAAGAAGCTAATGCGAGAATATAATAATCGAGCGTCACCGACTTACACTAAATGTAATGAATACGCGAACTCGATATATTCCGGCGTTTGATGAAACGTGGGGAGCCCCGCGGTTAAAATGAGATGAAAGATAAAGTAATTCGACGAAAATATACAAGCCCGCCACGCTAATCGAGCAAGAACTTTTCAAACGGAGTAAAATTAAAAACTATAAATGCGTCGTGGAAAAAAAAAAAAAAAGGAGAAACCTATCCAATTTGCTAACACAAAATATAACGTCATTTATATTGTATCGTTAATTTCATTAGGTTAAAATTGAGCCAGCCGCGAAACAGTTATTTCGCCCGAAATTTACGTAGAGAACAAGCCGAGAATTAAGAGGAATGCTGTTAAAAATACGATATCAGCCCGCGTTTGATTCTACACGGTTCAATTCTTGGAGCACCGCGGGATAATTATGTTCCGCGGTAATAGCATTAAGTATTCCCGGCGTTTCCAGAAATGGAAGCGCGCGCGCGCGAGATGAAAGGGGTTCGAGAATTCAGACGTATTTTGGGGGAGAAGTAGAATTCGATACGCGCGAAACACCGGGATATTCGAAAAAAAAAAAAGAAAAAAAGAAAAAAATTACAATTAAAAATCGCTTCGAGCTATTCGCCGCGATATTTCGCGATGTGTCAAAAGAAGGCTCTCGCGGTAATTTCGCGGGCAAAAATGAGGCCGAGAAACAGAGAAGGAAAGAAAGAGAGAGAGAGAGAGAGAGATCCCGAGACAAGGGCGTGTACAGTGCGCGACATTAATTTCCAGAGGCGGCGAGCAACTTTCGCGGAGAGTTTGAGAGCTCGCTTACTCTCGTTCGTTCGCCCGCTCTCTCTCTCTCTCTCGCTCGCCGCAAAATACTTTGACAAATCCCCGCGATATCTCGCGGAAACTCCGCCGGCGAAGTCGAGCCGTGCGCGCGCGCACTCTAATCGAAAGGAAACACGGCGTCGCATATAAATAAGAATTTATAGACGATGAAAAATGCGGACGAAAGTTGGAGTTCCGCGCGAGTTTTCTCCCTCCTCCCGAGGTACGTTCTTCTCTCTTTTCTCGTCTCTTCTCTCTCTCCCGCTCTTCCGCTTCACGTCATCCTTCTTCCCGGGGCTTCTGCCGGCGCGGGAGGGTGCGAGGGGAGAGGAGGGAATTTACGGGGCGAAGTAAAAGTTTCGCGCGAAAAGCGAAAACTCTCGCTAATGGCTGTTTTTCTTGGGCGGAATACTTAAAAAAAAGGGAGGGCAGGAGGCGACGGCCGTAGGAAGCGCGAAACGACGAAAATAAAAACGAGAGAGTTACTCTCTCCCCTTCTTTTCCTCCTCCTCTCTCTCTCTCTCTTTTGCGTTACGTCTCCGCGACAGAAACAAAAAAGTGTAATTTGCCGCTATTAGGCGACACCCTTCCTCGCGTTCAATCCTCCGAGTCCGTCTTGCTTCTCTCGGGAGACGAGCGCTGAACTCTCGCGATATTATGACCTCGACGACGACCGCTCACTCTCTCTCTCTCTCTCGCTCTTTTGGCGTGAAAGAACTTACAATCGAATTACATCCGCCGGGTCTGGCCGTGGCGTTACGTCGTCACAGCGTTACGCTCGTGACGACGAAGACGAAGTCCGTCGCTCGCGCGTCACGTTACATTGACTCCGAAAATGTTGCCGAGATTTAAGAATGCGCTTTGTGTGTATTATGGTACAAGAGATTTTTTCAAGCTTTCGAATACAGCGTAAACAGGATGAACTGCAAAGAGCGCGATATGTTCACAGTAGGGAGATTTTTTGTGTTTTAAACGGTCCCCCTAATTTAACATACGGCTGGTGTGTTAATTAAACTTGAATGTCAAACTGTTAAAGCAACCGAGAAACTTTGTTTCTAATTCTACACAATCTATTACATGTTCCATTAAGAACAAGATTTATCTGTCAAAATTGACAGAAAAATTGTTGGAAATCTTATTTTATAACACATCAAGTGGGGTGATAAAATTAACATATTTTTAGTTAGTGACTACTCCGAAAATGTTGCCGAGAGATTTGAGAATGCGCTTTGTGTGTATTACGGTACAAGAGATTTTCAAGCTTTCGAATACAGTGTAAACAGGATGAACTGCAAAGAGCGCGATATGTTCACAGTAGGGACATTTTTTGTGTTTTAAACGATCCCCCTAATTTAACATACCGCTAGTGTGTTAATTAAACTTGAATGTCAAATGATTAAAACAACTGAGAAACTTTGTTTCTAATTCTACACAATCTATTATACGTTCCATTAAGGACAAGTTTTATCTGTCAAAATTTACGGAAAAATTGTTGGAAATCTTATTTTATAACACATTAAGTGGGGTAATGAAATATAAAATTAACATATTTTTAGTTAGTGACTACTCCGAAAATGTCGCCGAGAGATTTAAGAATACGTTTTGTGTACAGTTGGTACACGATATTTTCAAGTTTTCAAATATAACGTAAACAAGATAAATTACAAAGAGCGCGATATATGTTCACAGTAGGAAAATTTGTGTTAAAAACGGTCCCCCTAATTTAACATACTGCTGTTGCAGTATATATATAATTAAACTTAAATGTCAAATGATTAAAACAAGTGAGAAAAGATGTAAAAATGTGCATCTGTTTTTAATTCTACACAATAAATATGATCTGTTTTATTAATGACAAGATTTATCCGTTAACATTTATAGAAAAGAATATCGATTTTTTTATTTTATTAACACATTAGTGGGGATGATAAAATACAAAATTAACAGAAAAATTTCTGTGGACCGTTTGGGACACGTGATATTCTGATAAATTTAACACACAAGTTCTTCAACTGTGCTTGATTACTTCCTCCTACGACATTATTATATGGCCTATAAATTATGAATACATATTATATGCATAATTGACGTTGTTTGTTTTCGATCTCCGATACCGCGTCCCTAATTTAGGCTGCGCGTTGCATAATTAATTCGCGAACGTATTTTTGCGAAAACTCGAAGGGGCCACGATATAATTTCGGATTAACGGTGAGGCACGAAAATCTCTTCCGCCAACGACACGCGTATCCGGCGCGATGTTGGCGCGCAATAATCAGCTATAGAAAATTACGCACTGATCGGTTAGATCCGGTGGAAGAGATTACCTGGGCATGCGATGCGTCCCGACGAGCACGCGAAACAGCCGTCAAGTCGTTGGCTATGGTCGTAGGTCAATATCATACCCTGTCATACGTCGCGAATGCGGCACGCACACGGGGGTTTTATATTTATCGCCAACCCTTCCATTTATCTGATTATTATCTATTTAAAAAATCATCTCTCTTTCTCATATCGGTAAATAAATTTCCGAAGAAAGCAAAGAAAATATTACTTTTTATATCTTAGATTTAATATGGCCTTCTTGCTCGTGTTTACTCATTAAATAATTTATTTTCAATGTTCTAAATTAAATCAGAGTTATTGAAGCTAAAAAATTGAACCCTTCCATTTATTTGATTATTATCTATTTAAAAAATCATCGCTCTTTCTCATATCGGTAGACAAATTTCTGAGGAAAGCAAAAAATATTACTTTTTATATCTTAGATTTAATATGGTCTTCTTGTTCGTGTTTATTCATTAAATAATTTATTTTCAATTTTCTAAATTAAATCAGAGTTAGTGAAGCTAAAAAATGGAACTCTTCCATTTATTTGATTATTCTATATTTAAAACAATCATCTCTCTTTCTCATATCGGTATAAATAAAATTTCTGAATAGAGCAAAAAACATAATTTTTTATATATCTTAAATTTAATTGGTCTTTGTATTTATTCATGAAATAATTTACCATATTTTCAATTTTGAAAATTAAATCAGAGTACCTATATCGAAGCTAAAAAATTGAAAACCTAACCAGCGAGAAACGCCGAACGATCTGAAAGGGTAAAAAGTTTCCGCGAATTATAATGACAAATCTCTATAAAATTGCGGGTCTACGCGTACCGAGGAAACAAAGGAAAAGTTTGATTGGAGAAGCCGACGGCGAAAAGATCAACGGGGCTCTATATAAAATATCGCGGAGAGAAGAAACGTTCTTCCTCGAGAGGACAGAAACGCGAAGCTCGTTCAACTAGTAACGCAAAAATAACGTATCGAACGTACTCTTGACGCGCGTAGGCGTATGCGTGTGTGTGCGTGTGTGTGCGCGCGCGTTCTCGCTCGCTTTCCACCCCGGTGAGGGATAACGCGATGCAATGGAAATCAAGCGCAACCCCTTGCCACGGATTGGTATATACGGAGCATCGGCTCCGATGGAAGCCATTATCTTGATATGTTGGCCGAGCATCGAGCCACTCTCTTCGTTCCCCGTCCATTTCCCCCCTCCGGATCGGTAACGTATAATTAAAGTTGTTCGCCAATGGCGGAGAGCGAGAGAAAGGAGCGGAGGGAGAGACGAGGACTCTTCTCCGGGATGGAAAAATTTTTTCGCGAGATATAAACATAGCCGAGGCACCGCGAGGCTGGCCCTCGATGCGAGGTCGAAACCGGAAGCTCTGACCTCGACGAGGGAAACCTTGAGGAAAAATCAAGAGGGATGAGGAAGTGTACGATAGCGCGATATAAAAAAAAAAATTTATATATATATTTTGTGGAAGAGAGAGGAAAATATTATGTCTCTCTTGGGAATATAAAATAAAATAATAATGCGATTTAAAAACGCCATCTCGAATCGAAAGTTTCGCGAATGGCACTTTACTTGTGTGAATATCAAACTAATTTCCAGACTATGAGACTTCAAAGCTTTGCAAAGTTGTAAAGTTAGCAAGTAGTTAACAACTAACTATGAATATGCATACAGCTACTATCATTTAATACAATTTAATTATTTAGTTTAATTTATTTTTAATTAATCCACGCACTAGTGAAATTACGCGTCGTAATTGAAATTCCTTGCTTCGGTATAGGCGCGTAAAGAGCCCTACTTATTTGATGAAAAAAAAATTTTTACATCGCAAGACAAGTCAAATTATTTTACACGCCAGATTCTTCGATTTCTTTATTAATCGATTGATAGATAAAGAAATATTTTGTCGTCGCTCTGTTCCGGAAACGGAGGAACACGGACGAAACATCTCTGTCTGCGAGACGACGACAAGCTTTCTTCCTTCCCCCGTCGTCGGGAAACCTCTTGCAGCGGTAAACGAAGGATTTATGTACCGAACGGGCTGAAAGTCAAGTCCAGAAGAGTGCACTTTAATGCACTCGTCGAACGTCCCGGCACGCCGCGGCTCTTCGAGAGGCGCGAAATACTTCCAAAGTCTCGCTCTCGCGCGCGCGTCTGTTTCGAGGAAGCGTATTATTTAAATTCGAACGGCACTCTCCGGCGTAAATAGAAAAGTGGATGAGCGTCGACAATCTTTACGGAATAAAATCATAAGGCGGAAGGAGAAAAAAAAAATACGCGCGTATAGCACAAAATTATATGCGTTTGCGTTACTCTCGTTGCTCGAGTGAACTCCTCTCTGTTCAATCTCGCCTGTATTATTTTAGATTTATATTATTACTTATGAATCTAAAAAAAATATATATATATATGAATATATGAATAACTAGATAAAAAATCTCGAGAGTACCCGGGGTCTCTCTTATCTCTTCCGAGTTCCGCAGTTTTTTTTCCTTTCCCCGCGATGTACTTATTGCGATTGCGGTTATAGCACGGTTATGTTAAAGTATAGGTTGCCGCCGATATGGGGTTGGTGTTGTCTATAGCCGCGTTATAGCACGACGCGTTCTGACGTTTCCATCAAATATTAACGCGCCCGCGCGTATATAAAGCGCGTTTCCCGCTTGCAAGAGGCGCTTTGTAAAAGGAACGCCACTCCGCGTCCATATCTCCACTTCTTTTTCGACTTAAACGGAACGACTGAGAGAATGACCTCGGAATAAGAATTGACCCTCGCTCTTATGGGGAAGAATCGGGAAGCGGTTGCAAAAACACACAACGGCCGATTTTATTTAAGGTGCTTTGTAATTTCTTTTTACTTGCAACTTTTAAAAATAATAATATATGGCAAATATTAAACACATACGTATATATATATATATATATATATGAGATAGCAAAGTTTAAGCGCTCCTGTGTTTCTCAATACCGATTAACAATAATAGAGAAATATTAAAATCGTCCGCTGCGCTTCTGGCGCAATCTAATATTTTTCCGGTTTGAAAACACAGTAGTTGAAGCATAATATTCAGTTATAAGCAAAGTTGAAAATTAAAGCGTCTTTTGATGAATTAGATATAAGATGGGAAATTTTTTTTTTCAGTTAGTTTTAAGTGGACTTTACTCTATAAGTAGTTTGCGAAAGTTGGAAAATATTCTATATCAGAGCACAAAGACATTAGATACTATTTTCTACGTTTATCATCAAAGCCATGGAAATACCGGTTCTTATGCCCAGCATTGTTTATAAGTTTGCAAAAATAGCTAATGCGAGGAGGAAATAACCCAACTGTCTAATTTTTGCACGATTCACATTTTACACGTATATAATCGAATTAATATTAAATGTAATACCATTATCAATAATTTTACAACAGGATTACAATAGTCTTGGTATAATTTTATTTATGTATCACCGATTTGTTTCGCTCGGATAACTCCAAAGTAGCTCGGCAATAATATCGCGGAGAATATGTACATCCGGTCGATTCAAAGAGACTTCTTAACTAATTCCTGACCAAAGTCCACATAACCCGGCTACGGAGACGGTCGAAAGACAGCCGAGCGAGGAGAGGAGAGTAATCGAAACTCAATTTCAAACATTTTACTCGCGGCAGATTAAGCGAGTCTATTTGCGAACCCATATCCTTGGCCGCCCATTACCCTTCGTTTCACGATTCAAATTGAAGAAGGATTGAAGCCGATGACAAAATCATTATTCATTCAATTTGCATGTAACGATAGCTTTATTTTAACAGCGTTTTCGTTTGTAGTTAGATTATCGGGCTATCTAGACTGTTAAAAGTAGAACGTGTTACGATTAATTCAGAAGGTTTAAAGAAGGCGAAATAAAGAGAGAGAGAAACATAGAAATATCACACATCTGTCTGCCGAAATTATCGTCAAAAAGTTATTCGAAATAGAGATAACCGAGGATCTAATCTTAATAATAATCAGCCCGACGACTCGTTTCGTCCTTTCTGAACGAAAAATTCGCGTCAAAATTTTCGTTCTCTCATTCCGACGGATATCTGTCTTTCAGAGATTGTCGCGACGATTTTCAGGAAATCGGGCTCGAAAATATCGTCGCGTCATCGCGTATGCAATAATTCGCGCGATGCACGTACGGTTCCAACCCTGAAGAGGGGGAGGAGGTTATATTACCTCATACAGAGCAACGAGAGACAGAGGGATGAGAGAGAGGGAGGAGGATGATGAGGAGATGGGCGAGCGATCAGCGTTTTAAAATAGAGCAATTTTTAATTATGCCGGCTCTGCTCGTGATCCGAGAGAGAACCGGGAGGTAGAACGCGAGCCCTCCTTCCCTCGGTTCAAAAGAGAAGAGAAGAGAAGAGAAGGGATGAAAAAAAGGAGTACAAGAGCGCGTATCGTCCGACGTCTCCGTCTCGTGTCGCGAGCAGTGACGTATCCCGGCTCCTGTTTACCCGGCGACGACATATTAAAAATCCGCGCGCTCGCCGCGGCGCGATCTTTTCCGCAAACACGCGGAATTATATGTGAGCCGTAAGACATAGACAAAGGGAGGATATATCGCGCTCGGTTAGAAGGCTCGCTTCTTCCGCCCAACTCGTTCCCGCGTATCGTCGACGCGTATGATATTTCTCGTATCCGTGTGCCTCTCTTCTCTCGGTACGTATGTGCACGTGAACGTTGACAACCGCTTCGCTCCCTCGAAACGTTAAGCCGCCGAAGCGGTACGTAGGCCTTAAGCCGCATCGTCGCCGATCCTCCGGCCCTCTCGCCCCGCCGTCCTCTTTTTCTCTCTGTATTCTTTATCCTCCCTGCCCCTCGCGTCGCTTTTCTCCCCCTCGTTTCGTGTATACGCGATACATCGGCGACTCTCGGGCACTGCTCTCACCGCCTTAATGCATTCGGCAAACATCGCCAGCCAGCGCGAACGGGTCTTTATTTACACTACGGATTCTTTCTCTCCTCTGTGCGTATGCAATGCGTGCGTGAGTGCGTGCGTGCGTGCGCGCGCCGTGTTAGTGCGAGCAGTGAAACGCGTCGCCGACGTCGAAAATCCCGATGGCCAGAGCTCTCGCTGAAAGCACTCGATTGTACTTGTGCCGAAAACCGAGGAGCGACTAGGTTCTACGATTTTGGGCTAAGCCCCTTCGAGCTTTGGAACTTTTATACATATATATATATATATATATGTGTACACTCGCCTTTCGTCCTTTAAATTCGCATGTAAATTGCCAACGAGTTTGATTAATATTCATCATTTTTCTTTAACGGAGAGTACAAGATTCTTTTATGCTCTTCGATACGTGACCTAACCCGATATTTTAACTCGCTGTTATATAAGAAGTGGTACAAAATATAATAATATACAAAATATTGGAACGATTTAAATAGAATTTCGAGTGGGATTAAATATTGAACGCGACGATAGACACGCGTCCCAATTTCCGAACGAATATAAATTTCGGTCGCATATATATTAATACATCCCATCATCAAGTTCACGAACATTGCTGATTCGACCAAAAGAGAGACCGCGGAGCGCAATGCCGTTCCTCACATACTCAATTTACGCAAGTCACAGCGTAAACATATTTATGCCGTTACGCCGCGTTCGAGGAAGAAAAAAATACGCACGAGATGTACCAGGCTCATTTGCGGGTTTAATTTTTCCACGACGCGCCAAGCCGAAATGCGGGAAATGTGGCGGGCGGGCCCGGGGACAAGGATGATGAGATTTCCAGGTACACGACGACAAAGTCGCTCGTGTCTGGCGCTATTAGGGGCCCGCGTGTTTTTTTCCGGCGACCATTCGGCGCCCTCCTCCTCCCCCTTTCACCCCCGCCGGGAGCTACTTGTAAGCAAGATTTTATAAACAACGCGCGATGCGTCGTCGGACGGGCGGGAAAAATGATTTTTCCTCGCCGGCCGCGCGGAAGAGTAGGAAACCCTGTCGAAAAGATTAGAACATGGCCGCGCCCGTGTCCAAGTAATGCCGAGGCCCGCGGGGTAATATCTCACCATTAGGCATAATCATCCCCTTACACATCCGACGAGCAGCACATCCACCCGTAGTCGGGCGCCCTCTAATGCCTTATAATTTATAACTTGCCGCCCCTCCCCACCCCCGTCCGCAGCATCCCTCTCTCTCTCTCTCTCCTGGAGTTACGCGCCGCCACCCCCTGTTCTCTCTCTTTTTCTCGCTGGCGGAATATATATCAGCGTTAAAGTTAAAGGCCGCTGGCAGTCAAGAAAGTAAGCCCCCCCCGGCGAACCGTCCGGAATTTATAAATATGGCGTCTAATATTCCGCCGTTATCGCCGGACGTCGGAGGAATCGCGTCACGACCCCGAGAAACTGAGCCCTCGCCTCGGTATCAAGCAGCCCTCATAAATCTCTCGTTTCTCATTTTCAGCTTCTTCTTCTCCCTCTCTGACCCAATCGACTTCATTACGTCGAATTATATTTGTTTCGTTATATATACGTGCAACTATACTCTCCTCTCTGTGCTTTTGCGATATATACGTTGTACTCGGGTTTATATGTGGTGTAAAACGGTGCTTTTAATTTATTTTTAACGCAACCCTGCGCGCTATACTTACTCGAAAATCGGACGAACAAGAAACGCCGGATTCGATCAAGCTTCCCCCGAAAATTCTAGTCAACGAATGTTAAATTGACGTACCGATAAATTCTTAACGACTCATTAAAAACGGAATTGGTTTAACATTCGTCGAGAGAACCCGACGACGGAATAAAAGAAACTAGGATTTAAGACGCCATTACACATTTAATAGCCATTATCTGGTCGAAGAAACTTGGTGACATCGATCGTAAATTTTTTACAGACATGGACAAGCGTGTATGTGTTTGTGTATACGTGTGGGGTGAAGTTCTTTCGTATATAAAAAGTCCCCGGGATTTTGCGACAAGATTTTCGGCCCACTTTCCTATATTTCGGGAGACCAGAGAGAAGAGAGAGAGAGCTTTTTCTCGTCTGGTCGCCTCGCTTGCGTGTCCCGCGTTTACGGGAACGTGTCGACGAGCAATGACGTTATCTGCGAACGAGGGTCGGAGACTCGATCGCGCGATAGCCGCGATCATCATCGTCGTCGTCGTTGTACGCGTAACGACGATCAATCGCGCCCTGATTTTCGTATTAATTCAGTAATCCGCGAGCGCACGCTTCTCGTATTCGGTCACGCGAGCCGCGTGTACACGAGTGAGTGCCTCATCGGTGAATAGATAAAAGCGACCGTGGCACGAACAAAAGCGCGCGGAGATATATATGCAGAGAGTGTCGGAGTGCCGCTATAATCTCTCTTTTCCTTCCCTTCCGCGAAACATAAATGTCCCTTCGAATCAGAAAGAGTCTTTCATATCTTTGGCCGAATTTTGCAGCGCATTTTTTTTCTTAGAATTTACCCTGAAAATCATGATGTCGATGAGCAATGTTGGAAGAATTTTATGAGTTTCTCTGATGATTTTCAGGGTAAGTTCCAAGAGAAAATTCTCTCCGCGTGAGACTAAAGAATTAATTAAACGGAATTCTGAAATCTAGTAAGAAATATCAGACCCGTAGAGAAAGGATTATTGATGACACACTTTGTAGAATCGCGCAAGGGAAAGAAAGAGTTGGAATAGAGAGAACGAGGGTGTGGTTATAGTTGGCCGTTATTGGAGGGAAAAGAAAGGAGTGCCGCGAGGGTGAGTTAAATGCAGATTGAGAGAGCCTTTCGAGTGATTTGACCAATTTTACAATTCTAGAGCGCGTCGACACGTTGCGAACAAGAGAGACGGAGAGAAAAAGAGAGCGGATAAGAATGAAGGAAGGATGGGGTGGTTGTGCCGCACCCTCGGCTAAAGCTTCGTATGCACAGCCATAACCGTGGCGGGGCAGTTAGGCCCCGTTAAGCAATATCTATTTCCTCCGGCGCCGTTTTTCTTTCCTTCCTTCCTTCCTTCGTTAAAAAAAAAAAAGAAAAAAAGAAAAAAATGCGATCGCTACGCGATGGGCGCGGCACATTAATACACGGCACAAATATCGATACTCTTCAGATTAAATATCAAGACCCGGATTTTTTCGTGTCACACAGCTGTAGGTACGCGAGCGAAAAAAGAAGCTTCGAGGAACAATTTCGTGTGCAACAATGCTATGCAATTAAAAATGTATAAATGTAATTTCTTGAAAATTTTCATAAAAGCTTTGCAATATTAATCTTAGAGTCGGAAGAATTAACAGAAAATACACGAAGTAGACGAAAAGTTATATAAATTATACGAATGTAAAATATTATAACTTTGCAGTTACAATTTTCTTCCTTGACATTTGATATTTGAAAGTTATATAATTTTCAGAGTGATCATTAAAAGTTAAAAAAAAATGAGATATTAGAGTTTAATAAATTATATCTCCGCTCTCTCTCTCTCTCTCTCTCTCTCTCTCTCTCTCTGATATGATTCGGTCTAAAATATATACGAGCTTGCGACGCGGCGCAATTACATGATTAATCGAATGTCTATTAAATACATATTTGGGCTCTACATATTATATATAAATACATTTAAATAAATCTAGCCAACGCAAATTAGTATACGGTGTGTGTGTTTCGCGCAGTAAAATATAGCGATTAAGCGGAGGCTCATCGCGGGAGGAATAAGTTTTTCGTGCGAAAAAGAAGTCGCGTGACGATCGCGGCTTCGTGAGAATCAGTTGATCATACGACAATCCCGCAGGGCGGGATATATCAGTGGGATCGTCGTTATTTACCCGACGAGACGACGATGGCGACGTAACGATGGCCATCGCCCCATATCGGGCGAATAAGCGATACGGATCGACCATTTTGCAAATCAGTTCCGACATTTTGTCTTCATAAATCAGGCGTTGTGTGCGAGGAGGGTCCGCTCGCGCGGAAGCGCTGATTATAATTAACGCGACCCGAATTAATGAGGCCGCCCGAGTGGTCACGCGACCCGCCAGCCAGCTGGATTCTTCCGATTTTCGATCCAGGAGAAGGGGAGTAATCAAACGAAATTTCTCGGAAATGAAACGTAAGCAGCGGGGGACGCGAGAGATTCCGCTAATATTAATTTAATTAATGCGCCGGCCGAGAATAAATAATCGCGGAGGTCGCGTGTATATAGGTGTGCATCTTTTTAATTTCTTCGCGCCATTCGTCTTGCCACCATCGCGGGACGTGGTATAAATCACGCCAACGTGTCGTACCGCCCGTTGCTATAAGCGTGCAAAAATTAATTTGCACCGCTGCCGGGTAGTGCGGCCCAATCTTTTTTAAAAAATGCAAATTTGGATCGTCGTAGATTTTTCGCGACGTAGATTTGTCGTGTACACACACACACACAGAGTGGGCGCGAAACGACCTCGCGTATATATTAAATTTTAAATTTAAAAATTAATGATTTTAATATTAATAAACCTATTTAAATATGTAAAGCTAAACTCTGCGTGGGAATCGAATTAAGCATGACAACTGACTTTTTGAAAAAAAAATTAAATATTAATATAAAACGATTCCGAATGCTTATTATCGTCGATTCCAACAGCATTAACGAACCTAAAAAAAAAAAAAAATATTGGATTGAAAAACTTGATATCGCTCGAGGAGATGTATCATCGTTGAGTTTGTACTGTCTCTCCCTCCGGCCGAACACTCGGGGGTGGCTAAAATTCTTCGGCAAGCGCAGGGATGTAAGATCCGCGAGTGATCGTGACGCGCTCCAGTTCGCGCTATTTATCGCCGCGGATAAGATCGGAGCGCGACAGACGGAGCAAGACGCAACTATCTCGGGAATGCGGAGATCTATGCGGGACCTCGTCGTCGTCGAGATGCGTGCACGCGCCTCCTCCGTCATCCTAAGCGTAATATCGCTTGTGACACGCCCGGAAGTTTGCGAACACGCGACCGACTCTATCTCTCTCTCTCTCTCTCATCGACGACGAGGACGATTATGGAGAAGAGCCGACTGTACGAGGGTATAGTGACTCGGGATAGTCAGTTTGCTTTAAATGTCACTTATTGACAAGTTTGCAGATTACACGACTACTGCGTTTCTCAATAGAGCAGGATAACGCGGAATAAACTGGGACGAATAAAAGTTCTCTTTCAGAAAACTTTTGTATTAATGCAAGGGAAAATTACGTAGATATATTGACAAAAAATAATTACCGATATGTTTTATGTAGTTTGCAGACACGACGCGAGTAATAAATTTATCGGATAGATAATTAAAAAAATTGGAGCAAAAACATTAATATAAATATAAAATGAAACAGACTGAAAATATCTTGAAAAAAAGTGGAGGAAAAAGTTGCAAATGTCGAGAAGCTGCTCGTCGACGTTCGTCAATGATCCAAGAATGACGGGAAATTCGCTCCTCTCCGAACGGAATGACAGAGGTGGCGAAAAAGCGCGTGGGATCGTTTAGCTACGGTCTTTATTCTCCGTACAAAAAAGGATTCGACGTTCCATCGATACTCATCGCGGGTGCAAACAAAAAACGGAAGAGGAGGAGATGTAGATCGGAAACGTAACGCAGATATCGCGTCGTACATGCGGGTAAACGCTTTTGTGTGCGTGTCACACACACACAACCACATCCACACATATGCCACGGCGGCGGAACAAACTTCGACATGAATTACTTAGATTAATTTAGTTGGGTGGCGAGGCGGCCCGCCGCTACGCGTTGTTGCTTACTCTCCGACCTACCCCGCGTGTATCGCGCCCCCTCCCCCACCCCCCGCGAAACACCCCCGCGCGGTTGCCACCCCTAGTCGTCGTCGCCGCTCTCTCGCTCTGCGGTATCGATTCCGACTTACTTGTGCTTTCGCCTAATTTTAGAAGCCACGGTCGAACGATAAATAACGCTCGCCACCATCCTTTCCTCCTTCTTACGCGCGCTTTTATTTACGACCCTCGATTCCTTGAGGACGCGCGTCCCGAATTCGCGCGCGATTCTTTACGAATCACCCGTCTGTCGACGGAGAATGATATATATTTCGTATATCTCGTCGTTTATTCATTATCCGATATTTTTAATATTATTTCAATAATGCGTACATTTTCTAGGAATAAGATATGTAAAATAATTTATTTTATTACTAATGATATGTTACCCTGATAAACTTGCGAATTAATTAAATCGATAAATAAGAGTTATTTATACATTACTCGTATCGATGAGATAAACGTGTGTGCGCGCGCGCGCGCGCGAAAGTTTATCGGAGAAATTGCGAATAAAAAAAATCGCGGAATATATAACTCCGAGATATATATATATTTGTCTATAAAATTTTTTTTTCTTCTACCGCATTGAAATTATTACTTCACGGCAACGATTGCTCCTCCTCCCTCGCGCGCGGGACACAATACAATTTATTTTATTCCGTTCGGTTGTGCTCATCCGATTTCCACGATGACGAGATTTCGTCGAAGCTTCGCGAGTAAATCATTCGGTTTATCGGACCGCGCGCGAATTCGGGACGGCGATAAATTCCGCGCGGCGTGTTTACTCGCGTGCACGGATCGAAACTTTCTAGGAGGAAAAAGGGAGACGGAGAGACGACGCGACTCGGGCATCGATCGTCGGGAGACCGTCAAATTCACGGACACCTTGAAGGAGGTGTCGGGTGTTAACGCGGCCCAAGGATGACTTGGCTCGAATTATCGACTCAATTTCATCGGAAACGTACCGCAGGGACGAGGATGCGGAAATACGCGAAAACCAACGGCGCACTAACGATAAGAATAAAAAAATATATATCGTTCTTTTCGACGCATTGCGTGAATTTTGTTGAAAAATATTGCGTTATAAAGATCCAAGATGTTTTTGAATGAAATAATGACAATCTTTAATGAAGAAATGTTTTTACTCCAAGATTTTCACACGGTAAGAATAAAAAAATATATATCGTTCTTTTCGACGCATTGCGTGAATTTTGTTGAAAAATATTGCGTTATAAAGATCCAAGATATTTTTTAACGAAATAATGACAATCTTTAACGAAGAAATGTTTTTACTCCAAAATTTTCACAATAATAAAAAAAGTTAGATCGTATCGGGGCTCTCTTATATTTTATTTATTCGCGTAAAAAATCGTTCACGCGCAAACTGGTATTTGAAAATATAGATGTATAATCTCGAAAGAAAAAAAAAATACACACACACACACAAGTTTATATAAAATTTGTAACACGCGATGTTGTTTCATCTAGAGATATATAGGTATTACCCACTTGGAACATTAATCTCTCGGAAAAAGCGCAATTTTTGTTATTTCTAGGACAATTTCAATAGTCGACCGATCAACACTGTAAACTTTGCGCTGGAATGTCGACCATCTTAACTGGATCAAACTCTGCAGAAATTAACAAAGTCTTGTTAGCTCCGTTCCTGAAGAATTCGATCTAGTTTAGATAGCTGATACTTTCGTACGCGTCAGAGATAAGAAGTTGATAAAGTCCGAGAATACCTCTAATAATAAACAATAATATCAAATTCCGTTGCGCGTAATAAATAATAACGCTAATAACGCATCGAGATATATATATATATATATATATATATCGCCAATATAATCTCTCGTTCATTTTCACAGTCGATTAAGCGAAACGCCAGGAATGACGGAAAATGGCCATTATATCTCGCGCGGGAAAAGGACGTTTGGAAATCGAAACAAAACGTAGAAAATGTCGCGGCGCGTTTCTCGAAATTATCTCGTGACGTAAAGGGTAAAACACAACCTCTCTCTCTCTCTCTCTCTCTGCACGTAGGTATCGGCAGAGAGGGAGAGACTTTTATTCCTGTCGCCACACGCGTTGCGTTTTTCCAATGCGCGACGTCCCGAACGGCTCGATGCGCCCTCGGGACTTTTCCGTTTTTTCTCTCTCGTGAGCGGAAAACGGCCGCGTGTTCACGCGACAAAGGCGCGCGCGTACACACGCGATCGAGAGAAGGGACAGGCCGGGGAGGATCGAGAGGCAAATGCGGAGAAGGACGGTAGCAGGCCGGACACGCGTTTCGTGTGGCGCGTCTACCCGGTGTCGCGGAAATAATAGATGAACCACGGCTCGGCCGAGCGTGCTGGTAGAGGAAGGACAACGAGCGGACGCATCGAGAGAGAGAGAGGACTAAACAATGTTTTTCAGCCACTGAAATCCCCCTGAATTTTTCATCGGCCCCTATGTTTTAACCCTTTCGCCACCCTGGGAGAGGAAAGGGTCCTTCCTCCTCTCTCTTCTCCGCCGCGATTCTCTTTCGTCTCTCTTCTTGAATTATGTACACGCCGTGCGCTGCGTTGCCGTTCATCGTCGTCGACGACGTCGTCCGCTCATCGTAATCGTTACTATTGCAGCGCGCGAAAAAAAAGAACGAGAGATGGAAGAACAGAGGAAAAATGAGGGGAGAAGATGGACGATCCGCGCCGCGTGAATCTTTTAATTAGTCGATAAGAAGGCAAAAAACGCGCGTTGCGTTGCGTCACCCTGCCTGTTCTCCGCCCCTTACCTATAATACCACGATGTTATCTTCGAGCGGAGACGAGAGCGTATTTTCCGATCGTCGGAGCCCGGAATCTAGGCGAGTAATGACAGGTTTTTTAACGAGGACGCCACCGGCGTCGCCACCCACCCTTCCGCGGGCACACACACACACATCCTTCGCGTTTGCCACCCTCCACCCTCCCTCTTCCTTCTCCTGTCGGCGTAAGCAAGCGTGCAATATTGATAGACCGCGGGGATACCTATTTGCACGGTTACGCCGGAAAAGAGGTAGGGAGGAACCAAGCCGTAAGAGGGAGAGAATCAGAGAGGGACAGTGGAGATAGAGAGGTGGTGGTGGTGGTGGTGGTGGTGGTGGTGGTTGGACAGGGGGTGGGCGCGAGGGGTCTCTACATAAAACCATTATGTAATTACATCTAGGCTGGTCGAACGAACGAAGGAACGAGGGTGGACAGGCTTGTGGCGTGGGCGAGGAGACTCGCGCGATAGGGTGCAAGAGGGTGGGAGAGAAAGAAAGAGAGAGAGAGAAAGAGAGGGAAGCGGGTTGAATTTGATTTCAGAGAAAAGGGTTGATACTGCTACTGCCGGTTCCGATCGCGTGATCCGAACCACCCTTTCGCCTGCGCTACGTGTTACGTATCGTACGTGCATAAAGCCGACGGCCGTGTTGCGCCCGGGATAGACAGACAGAAGGGTATTAATACACGTTCGCGTCTTCTCTCCCCCTTTCATCCCCCGGCGATCGGGATCGCCGAGGATCTCGTCTCTCCGCCCGTCAACGCGAGCCCGCTTATGTATGCGTCCACGACTTCGTTAAGATTTCTGTCAAAATTGACACGTAGGACGTGGCGCAGAATTATGACCCCTTCTTCTTCCTTTTTTTTTGGTTCGAAGATAGATCCGCGGTATAGTGTTATTTATCGCTGTTTTAAATTGCAAGTTTGATTCTGTATATATATTTTATGCGATAGAGAAAAAGACTGAAATGTGTTTAAGGAAAATTATGCCCGATAAAAAATGTATAAGTACATTTGAACTCGAACGGTGAGATTAAGACACTTGTTTCGCAAAAAATTGAGAATCTTTGAATATTTATAGGATCGATTAAATTTATTTAGAAGAATATATATAAAGACGAAGAGAAATAAGAGAGAAAAGAAAAAATCTTGATTTTTTGACTATAGTATTGTTCGTGCTCTTCTACCTACTTTATTATATATTCGTCATTCCTCTTTGAGATTATTCCACAAAGTAAATTTAGTTGGCTGATTTGGTTTGTTCCTAACGAGTCCCGATTCTTTTGAAATTCGTTCCAATCAGCAATCAATTAAAACCATAACTTTTGCCCAACCAAATTAATTTCCAAATCACCGATATATATATTTTCGAAAGAAGACATCGAAAAGATTAAAGCTCTATCGGTCGAGATAAGAAACGCCCTTCTGCAAAGTTGGCGAAAAACCACGTCGAGTGTTCTGCGTTTAATAAAGAGAAATTGAGAGATTGAAGTATCGATTCGGTTCGCGAGCCGCGGGCGCAGATTCGCTCGCTTGATCGTTCACTCGCTCGCGCAGCGTGACTATTGAGGATTGTCAGCTCATCGGGATTGATCCTCCGGTAGATCGAGCATAACGAGAGAGGGTGGACCGACAAGTTGAGAACACGAGGGTGAGAGAGTCCTCTTCTCTCGCCTGCCGCAACGAGGCCGGCTCGTCGGCGTTAGCGGTTTCGAGCTCGGTCTTTGATTTCGCCCTGACGTGTAGGCACTACGCGATACGCTTTGGTCAACCTCCCGTGGAAAAGGCACCCTCCTGGTCCTGGATCTCCATTACGGTAGTCATGGCGACCGCAATTGATTCCACGGGGGTGAGGGTGAAGAGAACGGAGAGAACGAGCGCGCGGGGTAGAGAACGACGTGGAGGACAAGGGTGTTTAGCGGAGTAAGGGAGACAGAGATGGCCGAGAGAGCGCGCGAGAGAAACAGAAGTAGCGGAGAGAAAGACCAAGAAGGGGTTGCGTACAGAGAGAGAGAGAGAGAGAGAGAAAGGGGGAACGCTCGATCCTGGACGCAGGGGACGAATGTGGAGAGATCGACAGAGGCCATGGTGGTGCTGCTACACGGCACTCCCTTTATCCGATACAATGCAGACTAAATAGCACTGGTCAGTTCTATGGTGTTGGATTAGAGATACGTCGCTCGTTTGAGGCGAGCCGACCTCGGACCGAGCCTCAACCCCGACCGACTCTCTCTCTCTCTCTCGCCATCAGCGTCATCGCCGGCCTGCCGTCACGTTCGAATTACCTGCGTGGCGACCGCCGCCTGCGTATGTACTATATCGAGAGGGTACAATCGAGAATCGATTTCACGTGCGAATTGCGGAGGCCGCCCTTCCTTCCCCTTCTAACTTTCGGGCGTCGCGCGAAAGTTAGAAGGGGCTTTCCCATTGATACACGCGCTTGTTGATCTTTTGTGGGGTCGCGTTCAGCTAAAGTAACATGGATGATCAAAGCTAACGCGTTGCACCCGTCGCTCTTTGGCGTTAATCCGAGATCATTGGATCGCGAGACGCGCGTAATCGTATATTTTAGCGTTCCAACAAGAGACCGTTCAAGAAAAACACTCGATTGGAGAAACCCAAAGTTGGGGAGTGCCCAAAGTGGTCTTATCGGTTCCCTCGAATTTCTCGAAACGAGGGTTACTTTCGGGACGCACTGTACCCGCTCGTTGCGTATTATTACTATCACGGTCGCGGGCATTATATAGTAGACGGCAGCTACCATTAGCGCGCCCGGCTGGCTGGCTGGCTGGTTGTGCTAGGTCTGGGGCGCCTAGACGCGATACGCCAACGAGTATTTAGTGCCTGATTGTACCGCTCTCTCGCCCGAGCTATACGACGGCGCGATGCCGACAGGGAGGCAGGCGAGACCGGCAAGAGAGGGTTGTCGAGGGAGAAACGAACGGCAGGCGGAGGAGGTATAGGTGGAGGAGAGAAGCAGCCATTGTCCAAAGTGCCAAAGTTACATGGCGCGTCGTAACTTACGTCGTATTATGTAGGTACACGCGAGGCCGCGTATACCTAAGGTACACGACCGCTTAAGTTTCGACGAGGCGCGCATCCCGTATATCTCTCCCTCGCACGAGCACTGTAAACAGAGAGAGAGAGCGCGAAGGAAAGAGGAGAAAGACCGGTCGCGCGCGGCAGAGAGCGAAAGAGGGACGACGCGAAAGGAAAGAGGGTGGCGAGAGGCAGATACGGACGACGTCGTCCGCCCGGAACGATCGATAAAAGTAAAATTGTCATAACGCGCGGGAACGACAACGGCGACGACGACGAAGACGACGTCGTCGTCATGGACATTGTGCGCGAATCATCGCGCATTCCGTGGTTTCTTTACGACCCGGCGAAAAGAGTCGCCAGCCGATCTCTGTTCGCGTCGTAAAATTTCGAGTCATTACCTAGTCCGGTGTATAAGAGAAGGAGTCATCTTAATCCGCGTAATTACACGCACGGATGCCGCGATCGAGGGGGTTAAAGTCATTTGTGAACGCGTTGGAAAGGAGGATATTAACGAGGTTCTCAAGGCATTGAACATTTGATCGTGTATATATAGGTGTATACACCTCCCGCGTTGGATATATGCATGTATTTTAATTTTATCGGGCATTTAAATAAATGTGATGTTTTAAATATAATTAACAGTTTGTATATAAAATAATAAAAACCTTTTTACATATACCTACATCTAATTTGATACATAATATACGAGATAATTAATTTCAAAAATTCAAAAATACATAATTTTAAAACGCAATATCGCGTACACAAAATTGTATCTAATAATTATTATGACGTTATTAATAAAACATATCGTTAACCGTATTAAAATATAAAATGTTCAACTTTTATCGCATTATTTTTTAATAACAGATTTTTTTATCAATATTTAACGTCGTATCCTTTTTTCAATAAAAATGCTGGGGCACATTTGTAAATTTTAAATAATTAGAAATTAAAAATAATAAGCTTATGGAAGAGTTTCGAGCGAGAGAGAGAGAGAGGGAGGGAGGGAGAAAAAATAAATGACAAAACTATCTATATTCTTCAGTTAATTTCTAGCAAATTGTATACTCAAACAGAATTTTTATTCGAGGAATCAAAATAATTATTAATTTACGTTTCAGAAAATATGCAAAGCCGGGAATTGAAATATTGCGGAAAATGATGAAACTTTTCAGAAAATGATAATCTCTCAGTCTTCATCAAATAAAACGTCGAGTCTGAATTGACAGAAATTTTTGACATTAAAAATTAATGCGGTGGAAATTCGATTTAAAATATTCATAATATTGGTAATGTACAGTTGATAATATTTAATTTTTCACGAGGAAAGGATTCGTGTTTAAAATGCAACAATTGCAAAAATCCAGATGGTTATAAGATAGAGACACGAACAGATATATCAATAATCGGTGCGGCGCCGCACAGATGTGTAACGACACGACCGAACGCGCGTGTTCGAATATATATATATATATATATATATATATATATATATATATATATATAGGGTGGAAAGGGGGAGGGGGCGAGCGTTGAGGGGAAGCGAGGGCGGGCAGTGGCATTTTGTAAATTAAATTTTAAATATTAAAAATAGCCTGGTCCGCTCTCGCCCTCTTCTATTCTCCGTGTCCCTTCTCTTTCTTTCTTCGGGCCGCTGCGCTTTTCCGGCCGCGCGTTATCCATCGCAACCACCGCTTCGATGGTCACCCCCTGCCGGCAACCCGGGGGGCAACCTGCGAGCCACTTACTCATTCGTCGATAATAATTTTATTCGGGAGTGAAAAATTGGTGCGCTACTCCTTCCTATCCGCTTTTTTCGATATGAATACACGAAAATTCAGTATCTCCGCATTGTTTGCTAATTAAACAAAAATTCATTACCTAAATATATCATTTAAATTGCGAAGAACAGCGTTGCTCTTCAAATATTTATTCATTTTTTTAAGACATTTTTATATCGTTTGTTTAAAGCGGATGACGCGAACGGATGCGAGTCTAATTTCTCGTAAACTTTGACAAAACTGTATGATTCGTGTTGACTAACTCTAATAAACTGAATCAGCGAAGATTTATTAAAGCTACTGATTAAAGCAGTGACGCCGCAAGATTTCACCGAAGAGCGAATGTTTCATCGGTCTTCGGTGAAAAAGCTCCAGACTTTGCTCCTCCGTCTTACATTCGATTAATGGTAACAAAAATATTTTACTAAAATACAAATAATAATCGTTACTCATTTGCAAGCTTTTAAAGCTTTTTCCCTTTAGTTTGAATTATTATTTTTTGGAACAAGTCACAATGTGTTTCAGACACGTCTTCAATGTTTTATTAAAAAGATATTAAATTCCATTTTTTTTTCCCCAAAGAATTCGCAGCGTAACGAAAAAATGTAATGAAACATCATAGCATATATATATATATATATACATATATCATTCTCCCGATTGTATCGTATTTTACATAGGACGTAACAATTTTCCGAAATATATACCAAATTCGCATAATAATTCACGTTTCACTTACTCTCGCTCTTAACCCTATTTCGCGTCACTTTTTTTTCGCAACGCGCATCGAATTTTTTCTCCCAAAATACAATAAACTCGCTCGTTCGACCTATCCCTCTCGCAGCCTCCACCAGCCTCGCGCTTCTCCTTTTTTTTCCTCCCTCGCATCTAACCGACGGGAGAGCGGGCGTGCGGCCAGGTACGAGAAAGGCGAGCCGTGTCCCCCCACATGCATACTGCAGAGCGCTTTTGATCGGGCCGGACCCCGGCGGGATGAAATATAAAAATCGCAATAAAGCGCCGCTACCGGTGCCGGGAGAGATGCTTCGATACCGTATCCGGGATTCGGCAAGCGCTCCTTCCCGCGCGTGCAAACAAACGCAAAACGCACCCCTTCTCCGACCCGGTATTATCGGCGCTCGCTCCTTTTTTTTCCCTGCCTCCACCTATCGAATGTCGCCCCCGCGAGACAAGGCCGCCGACGCTGCCTCAGAGGGCAAGAACTGCGCGAGCTGCTGTCTGCGATTTTCCCAGCCGGCTGGAAATTCCGAGATTATCGACGGAAAGGAAGGGAGGCTCCTCCGCTTTATCCGTTAATTTGTTTCTTCGAGACAAATCGCCAGGTTTTTTCCTCTTTAACAAACGCGATGAATAAATGTCTGAATTTTCGCAAATTAAAATTCATCGACCATATCCCTTCGTACCTTCAGACGCATTTATCGTACCTACGTTCAATTTTTTGGTATTACACGTGCAGGCAAAGTGGCACTTTGTGTTTTCTGTGCGGAAAGCGGTCGATTTCCCACGCCGCCATCTAGCGGCGACGCGGTGAGTGAATAAGCCGCGTTCAAAGCCATTGCCCACGACTTCAGTCGTGGAAGATGGCGGCGTGCGATCGGTCACCTCGCGCACAAAGCCACTTTGCCTGCACTTGTAATACAAAATAGTATGTGTATCACGTGCGGATTGACAATTGTTCACTCGTGTGGGGTGGTCGCACTCACCTTCGGCTCGTGACCAATTGTCAACTTTCCGCACTTGATACACAATATACTATTGAATACAAGGAAGCTCTCAGAAAGTGCAAAAATTTTACCTTGCTATTGATCCTTGTTTCGTGGACGAACACGTCTGTAGACGATAGAAAAAAAAAAAAAAAAAAACGTGGCCGACGATATCCCTGTTTCGCATTTTTCTCGAAAGTAACAGCCGTACGTTCTTCCCTTTGGAAACTCGCGCACAAATGGAGAAAGAAGAAGAAGAAGAAGAAGCCTGAATGAGCAGAAAAAATAACGGCGGCCCCGTCAGTAGAAGGTCTTCGTCTGCGAGAGAAGGGCGAAGGGCGCGCCCTTCTTACACGAAACGTTTGACGAGGATTGCACGAGGAGGAACGCACGGTCGAAACTTGTTCTAAGCTATTTACGAACGGCAGGAAGCCATCGTAAAGTCAATTTGAGTTCTCGGTAAGTGGCTGCCAGGCTGCGCGAGTCCTCCAGCCCAGGAAATCCCGAATGCGCGAGAGAAAGAGAGGAGAAAAAGGATGAAGAGATAAAGGAGGGAAGAAAAAGGGGGGAGAGAACAGAGGGAAAAGAAAGGAGAGACGCGAAAAGAAAAAGCAGAGGAGAGAGAGAGAGAAGAACCCTCTAGTCTCTTTATTTCTCTTCCGGGACGCTCGACTTTTTACCTTCCACCCCGAGCACATACGTGTACAGTTTGCGTATATATATTTATATCGGGGAGAGAGCGCGTGTGTAGGTGTGCATACAGGGTGTTCCTCGCATGTCTCGGAAAGAATCTCAGAGATGAACGCCGCGCGGAAAAAAAATGGTCTGATTTTTTTTTTTTCGAGGGCGTAAAATACGTTCAAATTGGATCCCTTTTACATCTCTCGCGCTCTAGTGTTATAAATTGGGTCATTTTGTACGGGAGGGAGAGAGAGAGAGAGAGAGACTAGTCTATATACAGAGTGTCCCAGAATTCGCGTTACAACCTAACGAGAAACGTCAATCGTTACGAAGGATATTGTAGAAATAAAAGATTCCAGCGAATCAAAGTTAATCGATTTCTATATATATATATAAAATATAGGTATAACTGGAAAGCGCTAAAATATCTCTCGTTTCTTAAATAATTCCAGAGCAGACCCCAAAGTTTCTATTTACTTTCGAGATATTTAACGGAGAATATTTAAGGCGACATCCAACTTTCGCGAGCGGCTTAACATTGAAACTCGAGGACCGCGGTTAAAAATTGACAAGCCGGATTCGCGAATTCGACGATCGGGAGACACCCCGTATATACCGTACGGAGAGATACGCACACACGTAGACGCGCACATTTATATATGTACAACGAAACTATACGTAGCCGGGCGGCTACGTTCAGACGCAGCCAGACTGATAAATGATTCATACAATATTTCTCTCTCCCGGGCGCCCCGGCTCGCTTCGCTATCTCGCCGCGGAGGCTACGAAGAAACCGGCGAACATTAATATATATTTTATGTTTTATATTTGTTTCAGCGCGTATGTGTGCGCGTGCGTCTGCCGCCCCTATACGCGTATTCGTACACGCGTGTGTATATATATATATATATATATATATATGTGTGTGTGACTTCGTGGCGCGTCTTCCACGAGATGGATGACGCGAATGCTATGACCCTCCGTATACCGGGTGACGAACGATCTTTCCGTCTTGAACAATCCGAGCGTACGAATATGGCCGAGGGAATTATGGACTCCTTTGATAGAAACTATTTAAAGGCCCCGTGTATTCATATAGTCGTTCCTCGGCGATTTATAAGGCTTTCTTATGATGCATACGTGAATAGATGAGGATTCCTGATCCTTTGAGAGGAAAGGGGAGAAAAAAATTCTTGCTTGATTTAAAAAAACAATAGATATATATATATATATATATGGTACAGAAAAAAGCGTTATTTCATGTAAATATATAAACAAGGATGCAGCGATATAGCGAGAGGTACATAGAAATCAAAGAGACTTAATTGCAATTGAATTATTCTCTTCCAGAGAATTTCTTAATTATTAATTCCGAGAAAGGAACGGCGATTCTGAAGAATACAACGACATTCGATCGCGAACATTTTCCCCGAGATTATTATCCGTTCGGGAAGGAAGTCTGCGCGTGCGGAGGTAATTTCTTCGTTCAACGTTCAGAGAATTTGTAAATGTAAATTAAGAGTTTGACGAAATTTGGCCGCATCTAATTGTGAATCTCTTTCTAATTGCGGGATCGCCATTTATAAATCCCGCGTATATACTTGGGACGGGCTATTTCCGATTCAGATTCGAGAGGATCCTCTTCGCCCGGGGTTCATCTTATACGCGGAAGCAGGGAAAACGCGCGAGGGAATCGAAAAAGGTTAATATCGATCTGAAAACGAGGGCGGTGGGAACGAGGTTAATATCGCGCGAATTATTCGCGACCTTTGTGACCGGGGTACGCCGAGACAAATATAATATATTTTAAGATATTTCTTCCCCACCCTTCCTCTTGGCTCGGCGCGGTGAATAGTTCATGAGAGGAGATGCAGAAACGGGCGTTGCCTGAAAAATTGAAATTCTTAAAACCACCTCTCGCTCTCTCCCACCGCGCCGTTTAATATTGAACGTCCGCGAGATCGCTCTTCATTATTAAAGCGTACAAGAGTTCGAACTGGTTTCGATATACCTTGGAAAGGACGCGCAGGAGAGCCGAGGATGACCCACCTAGTTACCTGATTAAAGTCCGGATTTCTTATTTTCAGAAGCAGATCTGGCGCATATTTCAAAAAGGATCATATATATTTAAATTTAAATAAGAAAAGATATATATATAATTTTTTCTTACTCGGATTTAAATATATTGTTGTCTTTTAATTACAGCACAATATAAAGATACCCTCGCGCGCGGATTTATATTAAAAGAAAACGGACTCACGCTTCTTCATAGTCCTCCGCATAAATCTCTGTCTCCGAGATATCGATCGATCGATAATCTGCTGGAATTATTGATAAGAAGTAGTTTCTCCATGTACTCACCTGCAACAGAAAGAAAGAGCAAGTTGATTAATGAAAAGGAGCACGGCTCGTCGCAAATAATAACAACGAATGTAATTAGCGAGAAACGAATAAATTTAGTCGTCGCTCTCGCTCTCGAAATATGTGTACCGCCGCGAAAAGGGGAACGCGGGACTCTCTATATCGACAGATACACACAGACGCGATCGTCGAAAAAGGAACAGGCAGTTTTAATTTGAACGTTTCCTTGCCTGCGTACAGGCGAGAACGATGCCAGTAAAAACAAACGGCGGAAGGAAAGCGCGCCGCCATTGTTCGGCCGGTTATTATGGGCGAGCTACCGACGCGGCTAATTATTCCGATGCTAATTGAAGAGATAAAATTTAATCGGATTCCTTCGCGCAAAATAAGAGAGCCGGTACCGCGCCCGAGAAAAGAATAACTCGAAGAGTTATAATTCTATCGCGACCGCTCTCTCTCTCTCTCTCTCTCTCATTCCTATACCTTATTCTCGCGGCGATAGTCGATACCGGCCTCCTCCGTAACAATTTTCGTCGATAATAATGCGTATCGGGAATTCATTAGGATGGAAAACTTGGCGATGCCCATGCCCCGAGCGATGTTATAAGATTTTCTTACCGTTTCAACTTTATGATTTAATCAGTACCTGTTTTGACAGAATCAGGCATTTGTATTATTCAGAGAGAGAGAGAGAGAGAGAGAATTGTCCCTATAAATTTTCCAGATGCTTCAAATATAAAACCGTGCAAGTCTTTCAATTATACATCTTCAATTCATTCGAGGAGAAAAAAATCGCGTTCAATTATCAACCATTTTTCTTACTTTATAAAACTTCGCCAATATATCGCCGTGTATAAATAATTTGAAAGAAGAAAACGCCGCAACTTATCGTCCGGGTTCAAAGACTAGGCCGAATCATGATCCGGGGGTGCCTCCGGCGTATATACACGGAGAGATGCGATGTGCATCGCGGGTGCATCCCGATGCATCGGAGGGTGCGCGCGGGCCGAGCATAGTGGCGGCGAGCGCACACCGCGGGCTAAGGGTGCGGCAAAGCAAGGGAGGACACACCGGGAGGAAGGAAGGAAGGAAGGAAGGGGAGAAAGAGGGTGGAGGTATAGGGAAAGGGTTAGAGGAGAAGGAAGGGGCCGTCACAGGGCTACGGCATCCCGGCATAACTCAGAATTGCCTCTCGCTGCGAGGGTAGAATTGACAGCATAGCACTAACATTGTACGCGCCCGCGTTATGTATTTATGTAAATGCATAACCAGCCACCCTTCCTCTCGTACCTCACCGTCGGCTGGATAGTATACGCACATTCTCCCTCTAGCTCACTCGATTCGCCCTCTTCGTCTCTGCGTAGCGAGGGTTCTCTGGCCGACGGCGAGCTCTTCTCCACACCGAACCAAGCCTATACCTCTCTCGTTGTATTATACATATATGTATATGTATGTATGTATACGGTCAACACGTACATGGAGGACTCGTACGGAAGTATGCGTGGAGGCCTCTTACGAGAGAGGGTTGCGAGGGAACTGTACACATAGCGCGCAAACGAGCAAGAGAGGACTAGGCGCGTAAGGTTGTGTGCAGGGGTGGTCAACCGAGAGGTTTGGCGGGACGGACGAGGGAAAAAGGGGATGAAAGGAGGAGGGAGGGTGTGCATGTAAGCGGCACATATAAGCCAACGGATGGAGCGAGCGAGCTAGAGACCGACGCAGCACGGTACACAGCATATAGCACACACCGATCACATTAATCAGAGGTTATTGCGTGCATTCCTAATCATCCGGCAGCCTCTAACTATTCCTAGATTCTGATTGGTGCATTACTCGGCATTTCCGGTATGATTCTGCATTCCAATTGGCCCGCCGCGCCGCGCCACGCCGAGCCGAGCCGAGCGCGTCGACTCTGGCTCGCCTAGCCTAGCCGAGCTCGTCTCGTCCACATCGACGAATTTCAATCCGCAAGCCGCCACCTGACCGACCACTTCGGTCGAGCGAGCAGAGACGATATCGCGATTGGACGATGAGGGTAAACCCGTCTCTCTCTCGATTGAGAAATCTCGATTCGATCGACACATCTTTCGGGCGAGAGGTTTCCGCGTTCCAAGATTGTTGACCCGCGGGTCAAAGATCCTTCTCTCCCTCGTTGGAATGTAAAACAGTCGCGTTACGATTTTTTGTTTTTTTATAAATGTCGTTTATAGTTTGCCAAAAAAGTTGAATAGGATGATAAAACGAGGTAAAGATTTAATGACTAATGATGTAAAAATGAATGTAGTATACAAGATTAATTGTGAAAATTGTAATGCCTCATACATTGGACAAACGAAGAGACATTTATGCGCTAGAGTGAAGGAACATGCTAGCAATATTGAATTACACGAGTCTAATCATTCGGTTTTAAGTAAACACAGATGTGATTTTGGACATGACTTTGATTGGAAATCACCGACCATTTTACATAACGAGAAACATGTAAGAAAGAGAGAGATTGCTGAATGTTCTTCATAAAGAAGCATGATAATACTGTTAACCTACGGAAAGACACTGAGAATTTGACAAATATTTACGACAAAATAATAAAGATTGTTTAGTGGTGCGTTTCAAATTTAGTCGTTGACGAAACATCATAGCGATGGGACGTGTTCCTCTTTTAACTATTAATTTTAAATAAGACCGGTGTTAGGTTGCGTTAATCTCATTTTAATTGATGGGTATGTTTATAAAATTTATATTTATATTATTAACTTAATATTTAAATATGTTCTTCTATGTTTCAACATTTCACACAAAACTATTGTGTAATATTATGTTATAGAATTTTCACTTGATAAGGACCACAACACGTCTTTTTAATCTCATGGAAAGGTATATCGGAGTAAAATTGTTGTGAATTAGATATCCTAAGACGACTTATATCTACACGGAAATTTACCCTGAAAATCATGGTATAAAAATATGAATAGGTACGTAGTAAAATTAATTCTTCCGATACCCAATATTGTCCCACGATTGCCATGATTTGCAGGCTGAATTCTTAGAGAACGTGTGCACCAAAACAATAAGCTCCACGAAGCATAATTTAGGGCTTAAGATTCCGGATGAAACACGACGATCCGATAACGAAAAGGGTGAGAGCTGCAGTATCGGTCGTTCACGGCGAAGCAATTGCGATGAGCGCGACTCTGGCGATTCGGCCGGCGATAATCATCGAGTAATTAACAATCCCAGTTTCAATTCGGCCGCCGCGGAAAACAGCAAATTCGTAATATCCTACAATATTGCCCCGGCGTCGAAGAGAGAGAGAGAGAGAGATACATCGCCCTCTTTCCACGTGGCCGTTTATGCCGCCGCTCGCGTGCGAATCACGCGATCGCTATCTCTCTCTTTCCATCCTTCGTTCCGGCGCGCGCGATTCCGCACATTTTCGTATTTCCTATTTGTAAATAAGCAATCAGGCGCGGCGCGTCGCGGCGTGGTGCGCCGGGGGCGGCGGCGGAGGTGAGACAATTAATCATTTCAATTAACGGACACAATTCGATCTCCAATCGGTCGAGAAGAATATTGGAAAGCCGGGAAACAGGCCGGAAGCGTCCGTGTATTCTCCATCTCCCTTGTTTCCCTCACTCCCTTTCCTTCTCTCTCTCTCTCTTTCTCGTTCGTCCCGTTAAATTGTAACTCGGTAATGCGCGCGAAATAACGTACGAAATAACGTACGGAGGGTTTCGTATTATCTCGTTTTGCGCGCGAGCGTGAACAAATGTATATACGTGTATATAAACGAGAGAGCGTGTTTTGACGGTGAGTCTATCGCGTGGAAGTAGTTTGCGTTTTAATTAAAGCGGCGATTTCCGGCCGCGAGATGCGCCGCGATACGTGCTTAGGTATATTTATGTATAAACGGTGAATTTCGTCGTTTAGTCGATTAATCGGTTGTAAAATTGTCGAACGCGTTCATTTTATTCCCGCGCAAGGCGAGGAAAAGCTTTGCGTTCACGCTCTGATACACAGTACCCTCCATAAGTTTGGAAACACCTTACAGTTAAACGATCGTAAAATATTTAAATGACATTTTGATTTATGACAGATCGCTGCCGTGCGATTGTTTAACAGCAAAATGTGTAGAATGTTTCCAAACTTGTGAAGGGTACATTTATAAGACTGTTTTTTGTCATCACGATTAATAATATTTCGAATAATATACCGATAAAGAACATCCCATTAAGTTTGTATTCTTGCATGTTTCGAATATTTCTTTAGAGAATTTTTCTCTTAAATTAAGAGAATCCTTCTTTGACAGATCCGTGCACGTAAAATATTTAAACGACATTATTATTTGTAACAGAACGATTATTTACCGGAGCGTTTGCACGTCGCAACAATGTGAAAAGGTTGACACTCGAGTCTGCCAGAAAGAAAAACGATTAAGATCGACACAAGATAGAGATACAATGCGCTTGAAACGAAAAAAAAAAAAAAACCAGAAAATTATGCTATCCACCGCATACTGAATGAAAAAAAATCTCTCTACATGCGAAGGCCGGAAAGCGGCACGACCGCTCCGAAGGTCAATATAAACGCTGGTGTCGAGTGTAGCGAGCGTGCGAATGTGTGCGTCCGGGTTTCGTAACGTAACTTCATTCATCAGCTGTCCCGGCTTGAGGACGGTCAGGTACGACGCTCGCGCGCGCGCGCGCGCGCGAGAGAGAGAGAAGACGCGTTACGTGACGATCCTCGGCTCGCCAGGAAAACGCACGCGTCCGGAAATAACACGGAACGCTCTCTTCTCTCGACTGCCAACTTTGCCAAGTTGTCTCGATCTATCTTTCCTTCTCTTTTCCTCTGGCCGTTCAACACGCGCTCGCCCAGCTGGTGCATAAAACCATATGCGAGTAGCATCGATGTCCTCGGACGATTACACGGTCGTTCCGCCTTAAGTGATACGTCACGGGTTTACGTCCGCCGTAGCAACAACGCTAATGCATAACATTATTGCGAGAATCGCGTGGGGCAATAATTTCGTCGGACTCGTGACTTTGTTGAGCCTCCCTCCTTCCTTCCCGGGATGAATTTTCCTTGGCGGAAAGTAGTAAATAACGGTCGCGTATGACATTATATTATTATTCGTCCTACTTACGTCGCGGCCGATGAGCCCCGACGTCGCAAATTACAAATTGCAACCCGCAATAAGTGCGGCGGAATAAAAAAATCTTGCCCCGTCACGCATCGCCGGCCCGCCCTTAGAAGACCGGCAGTCGCGTTGCAATTTGTTATTGCGCGTTTCCGTGCATGTGATAAATTAGCTCTGCGTTAAATAGAACAACTCTGCGAATAACATGTTATTCGCCAAGTATAATAACGACTGTAATAATAATAACAATAACCCGCGCGGCATACACATGATGATAATATACCTCGTGAAATATATTTTCGTCGCGGACGGAACACAACGACTAGAAAAATGTAGACGACTTTCTCTGTAAAAACAGTGGAGAGAGATTCTCTCCTCGCGGATTGAAAAAAGAAAAAAAAGAAAAATAGAAGCGCGTAGATCCTTGGCCGATTGACTCCTCTTCCTCCCTCGTTCTTCTCTCTTTCGCGCTCGTTCGCTCGAGGGTTAATGGGGTTAAGTCGCGAAAGAAGGGCGCAGTCGGGCACGAGCCGCGCCTTAACAAGGTTAGCGCCACGAATTGCTCCGCGGCGAAAGTCTGATTGAGAAAATTCTCGGAGCCTGCTTGGCATCGACGTGCTCTCGAGCAGAAGCCGCAGTCGATCGACTGGCGAGGTACGGTCAAGGGAAGGATAAAAGAGGAACGGTTGAAAAAGTATAAATCAAGAATCCGACAGGATAATATAATATTAGTCCTTCCCTTAAGAAGAAGAGAACGGGAGAGAATCGCGAAGGAGATACAGACAGTAAACTCTTCGGTTAGACGATAAAAAGGTTAGCACCCACAATGAATGTTGAGCCGCCTCTGTCTGCCTCGCTCCCAGCCCTTCCCGCTTTCCGCCCTTCTCGGCGAGAGTCGGGGGTGGAAGTGAAAACAGAGGCTGCTGCCGGTAATTCCGTAGAAACCCGAGCGTCGAAAGGTCACTCTGGGAAAATCCACGGATTACTTCATCCCAACCCCTTCCGTTTTTTTTCCACCCCCGAGAAAGAAAAAATAAACAGAAACGGTTCGATGATGCATCGGACTCGTCAGTATGCATCTGGTCCACAGGGTAAATCTACCACCCCCTGTGTAATCGGGGTAGGAGGGATGTGTTGGCTGGCGAGTGTGTTCGGAGGATAGATTGCTCCGATTTGATCCCGCCTTTCGTGCAACAATTCGATCGTTGCGCGACAGCCATCTTAATGTCGCCATTTTGTCTGGCCCTTGACAAAGGTTAAGACGGTCGAGGGGTGACGATGTACGCGTGAGAAGACGTCGGGGACGACGAGGGACGGTAAATAGGAAATAAGTCGCTGCCGGAGGGGGCGAAGAGCGGATTTCACGCCAATTTCTCGTCTCCGCTCTCGTCATTGGCGAGAAATTGTCAAATCGCTGCCTTCTTCCCCCTTTTTCTCTCGACGACTCATCCCCGACGATCATCTCCACTTGGTGATCATGACTGAACTCTCTCTCTCTCTCGGGCGAGAAGAGGAAACGCGCGAGGGTAACGAGATTTCTTTATTACGTTCGCAAATAAATTTTTGTTGTAAACGAGACACCAATATCAACGACGACGATGACAATGGCGATCGAGCGTGCGAGATCTCGTTTTCCTAATAGAATCGACTACCCTCATCCTTTTTCGACACTTGCTTCATATTATGTTGAAAAAGTAGTGTCGGGATGTCTCGATTTAACGTGCCGACTTTTTGTGCCAACATATAATACTGAAATAATATATATTAAATATTAAAGAAATATAAAAATGTATTAAAAAAAAACAAAAGTATTTTTTTATCCTTTTTAACTTTTCTCTCCTGCGGAGAGAACTTTGCGAAATTATACATTTACTAGATAGACCGGACCTCCCTGTGTACTGGCGATTAAAAATTTCGCGAGTGTCGCGAAAAAAGAATGGCGAATAATACATGAAGGTTTAAAAAATGTTTCCGCCGCCCCGAAAAATTTTCTTCATCGCGCGCTTTCGCAAATTCGCGGTCGACTCTCGAAGCCGGCGCTCGTTCTCTTAAAAAAGAGCGCGACGACCCCGGCGAAGCTGTTTGTTTCGCGGTAACAAATCCCGTAAAATGGAATTTTTAACGCCGCCGCTATGACTTTGTAACACCTTTAGCGAGAGGGAGTCGTCGTTCAGTCGGTCGATCGGAGAACACGACGCGGTTGCGCGTCGGCACTTTTCGCTTCCGAGACTAGAGGAACATCGGAATGAGAGAGAAAGAGAATGTGTTTGCCGGGGGAGAGAAACTGTCGCGGCGTTTCGCGGATAAATATGCACAATCTTAATGACGAGCGACGAGCACGCGCGAGGGGACGCCGAAAGAAGAGATCGCAAGGAGTGTCTGAAAGAAGCCCTAGGGGGTGAGGAAAGACATTCTCTTCGGCGCGATTCTCGTAATAGCTACTCGTGTCTTACTACTACTCGCCACTCAATAATGCAACAGCTCGCTCGTGCTCGTACGTGCGCGTGTGTGAAGCGAGCGAGCGCGTCTCCGAGAATCTCCTAACGGAGAGTCTTACCCTCGCGATAGCAGCGCTGCTGAGGATCGGCGCGAGGGCGGCGTCAATTATTCAACGGGGCGCGTGAAGAAATCGAATTATATCCCGCGCGTCTTTGCTGCTTTGTGCCGTCGAGCATTTTTCTTCATATTTGTATAAATAAAAGACACTTTGTCGCGCGCGCGGAACAAAATACGCCGAGGCGCTTCTTTCCTATACATATATATATATAGAGTATATGCGCTAAAAAAAAAATATTATTTTGTTAATTGAGCGTGTAAAATATTTTTTCATTAAATGTAACGTATATTTGACTTAAATATGCACGGGGAGAATTTCCTCCTGGAATTTACCCTGAAAATCATGGTAATCGTGGACAATATATGGTGTTGGAAGAATTTTATAAGAATTTCTCTGATTAATATTTACCACAATAAAATATAAAATATGTTCGATAAATTTTGCTATGTACATATAATATTTAATATTTTTGATTGTGATTTTTTTACAGTGTGCATAATTTATACAAATAAATTGTATCATTTATTATAGGTACGCGACGTGTAAAAAATGACAGTGACAACCGTTATAATAAATAATAAATATAACATTCCGGGGAAGAGATTTTGTCACCACCCGCGTCGAGAATCTCATTCGAGGATCGAACGCGAAGGAGGGCGGTAGACATATTTATTTTCAACGACCCCCCAATTCGTCCCGACTGCCTCCGGGGTACGCGGGGAGAAAACGCGAGATTGAAAGTGTAATAGGTCGGCCATCTTGGTTCTCCACCCTGCGTCAATTAGTCGCCGACGGAGGGTGCCGAGGATATAGCGCGATGGCGTCGTCGTCGTCGCGAAAAGACGCGCGAAAACTCAATCTCGGTGTGCGTGTGCCTTCTCAATCCGACACGTGTGTTATCAATCCCGATGACGATATCGAGCAACGACCGGGAATTAAAACTCAGTTTCCACGTGCTCCGGAAATAATGCAGAAGGAGGCTTCGTCGAGAAAATCAGGAAATGAAGCTCGCGTCGTCCTTTCGAATAGTCCTCTCTCTTCTCTCCTCCGAAACAATTTTGCGCTTTTCTCGCCGGAATTATCGTTCCTTTGCGCGGCTCCAAATGATCGAGAAACGTGTATAAATATATAGTCGATTGCGTGTCTATAATTTTTCAAAAATCTAAAAAAAACACAATTTCGAGGAAAATCTGTATCTCGATTTTAAAATAAAGAATTAAATCGTACGATATTATCATCAGCCTTGATGTATAATAACCTGCGCTTTATTACGAGGAAACAAATTAAATTACAAATGACTAAAGGCCTAAATGAATTCGGGGCAAACGACTTCCGGTAAACGAGGTTTGCCGAGCGACAAAGGCGCGCCGAGAGCACGTAACGATCACGAGACGCGATCGCGCGTCATTAGAATGAACGATCTGTTTTGAATTTCCAATCTCTGGCGTAACGCTGAATGATCCCGCGAAAATCGCGTAACGAACGGGACACGTGCGCGCAAAAAGATGCAATTAAGTGGGAAATATATGCGGGAGTCGGTTGCATATCTGGCCGGTGATGCGAGTCGTGAGTTAGCATGACAAAGACTCGATTACGTATGTGTTTATACATATATGTAGAGTCTTTGGAAGATTTATCTCTTCCGCGTCCGCGCATTAATGCGCGCGTCTCGTTTGTGTTGATGCGCGAGGCGAAAATGCAATCATCGAATAGTCCTCGTAGAATAATCATTCTTGAGATTCTTCGAGATACTTAGCAGGGAGCTTTACTTCCTCGATTTCGCTGCAAAGTCGTTTCCGCTCTTAAACACACCCCTTTACGCAGTTATAATCCTTATTCTTTGAAGGATTCCGACAACGGTCCCTGCGAACTTGACTTCTCTCTCTCTCTCTCTTTCTCGGTGAGAATGTTTCCCAACGACGCCGTTATTTTTCAACATGCTTGTGAATAAAGATTATAAAAGAGAAACAATGTTTAGGTGCGGAATAGTTAATTCGGGTGTGGGTTAAACCGAAGAGTAACACGCGAAGGTATCATTATTATTACCTCGCCTAATGTTTTTATTCAATTCGAGGGTGGTATTCCGGGAAGTATGCGAGCAATTTATTCCGTTCGTTTGAAAGGGAGATGGTTCCACGCACACACACACACGTGTGTATCAATCTCTTTTTACCTATGTGAGCGACGCGCCTAAAGCGTGATGATAATTGCGGTGCTGCTGGTGTCGGGGAATTATCGCGAAAAAAAAAAATACGAACACACACACAAAGCTGCAGGTGCCTAGTGTTAAGTCACCGTATGTATACAGGTGAGAATGATACTCGCATGATAATGCCACGCCTCGTTTCGCCGCGATTCTTAATATCGCAGGCGCATTAATTGACTCGGAATAGCGAGCAATCTATATTAGAATCTAGTTTACGCCGGTGTGCGCGGTGGTGTGCATTATGTAAATAAACGCGTGCTGCATCGCGTTAGCCGCATCGCGATTGCAGAGACATACACGCCGCAGATAAAATCGCGTCGGTGTGTAAACGCTCCGTTCGACGCGCACGATGGAAGACATGCGAGAATATTATTATTTTATCGGAAGTTGATAATGATGACGCGGGAGAGGAAGAAGGGGAGGCAGATGACAGCGGAGATAGCGTATCTATCACGCATTCCAAAACTTTCACGGGAACAAACGCGTTAATTTATTTATTTCTTTCTTTTTCTCTTAATTTTTATCTGCATCTTTTTTTCGCCGATCTCTCGAGTCTAAAGGTATATCGTTTCATGTGCAGCGTACACTGAAAAAAATCCATTTTCACATGAAAACTTACTTGCTTATCGCTGCAATTTATTTTTCTATTTCTTTTAAAGTGAAAATAGATTTTAATGTAGAAATTCGTGTAAAAAATATAGGTAAATTTACTATTTTTACTTTATTAGAACTTTATTTTTTTTAAGTATTTATTTTATAGCATTTACTCTAGCATTTCCTATGTGAAATTCCATGTTCGGTGAAATATTTTTAATCTTGAAAATATTTAAGAATATATTTCATATAAAATTACAATTATATGATTTGTAATCTTTCAAGTAGCGATATTGCATGATTATGCAGTGTCGGAAAAAAACCTAGCATAATCACGTAATTTTACATAATAAATATTTGTTTCAGCGTACTGCCGCAACAGTTTGTTGCTATTGGTCAAGTTCAATCGAACAAACAGCAAAAGCAGCAAAGCAGAACACGCAAAACTATAGTCGATTCTAATTGTTATATTAGTTAAATAATGATTTTTTTAAAGAATAAAATAAATTATTATGAGAATATAAAGAGGCAAAAATCGTAATTTTAACCTTGAAATAATAAGAGAACAAAGAAATATGCTCCAATAAATTTTAATCACGTGACTGATTTGCTGCTGCAGCGTGCTGCGTATGAAAAGGCACCTTTAAATTCTACTCGAGCTATTTTCCGCGCTATTATTAAAATCGGAAGAGAATAATTTCGAACGTCCTTGAGATACTGATAAACGTAGAGATCTAATTTTAAATTTTAATTAAAATTGGATCAGATATATCTCACAGCATTCGCGTCACGCCGTGTTTCGCAAAATCGCATAATTGTTTCGATAATTAAGATGGCAATCATAAAAGTAGGTACAAACTGTCGTATACATAAATATAAAGATATTGAGAGACTCTCGATGGATAAAAACAAGCTTCGCGCGCAATGACGAGGTCGTCTATTATTATATAATTCATCGTCGGTCGGTTGCAGGATCATGCAGAGGAAAGGAGGGGAGAAGGTTCGCGCGCCATTCTTCTATGATAATTTTTCACATTAAAGTTATCTCCGGCTTGGATAATAAGTAAAAAGAGCGATAATAGTCGCGCGTTTTGCGTTGCCGGCCGGGAGAGGAGAGCAATGAATAAAAAGCGAGACAGACCGATAATTATTATTGTGCCGTATGTGTCCGAGGAACCCCCTGTACTCTAACGAGGCTCCGAGAAATAAATGTTAAGTGCGGGGGAATGGAAGCGAGAACGATATAATTAGGAATGTTAATTCATCTAATAATTAGGAGGATTAATAGGAAGACGTTATCTGATATGCGGAGGAAGCGCGAAGGTCGGGCGTGTGTGGGAAATGGGAAGCTGTGTTCCCCTCCCATTTTAAGAGTTGTTGATTGAAACCGACGTTTGAAAGTGTTCGAGAAATAAAACGTCGTTGAAAAAAAAAGAAAAAAAAATATTTACAGATAAAAAATCATGGTAATTGTGGGACAATATGATGTTGGAAGAATTTTATCAGACTTTCTCTGATTATAATATTTACCACAATAAAAAATATTAATACGTACATAGTAAAATTAATCCAACCATTTGATATCTTATTGTATAAATATTAATATTTTTTATCGTAGTATAAATATGTAAACAAAATATATAAACAAAAAATAAACAAAATATTTACAGATAAAAAATCATGGTAATTGTGAGTCACAATATGATGTTGGAAGAATTTTATCAGACTTTCTCTGATTATAATATTTACCACAATAAAAAATATTAATACGTACGTAGTAAAATTAATCCAACCATTTGATATCTTATTGTATAGATATTAATATTTTTTATCGCAGTATAAATATTCAGAGAAACTTTAATAAAATTCTTCCGATACCATATCGTCTCACGATTATCATAATTTTCAGAATAAATTCTAAGAGAAAATGCTCTCTGTGTGGAACTATGCGTGATTGAAGGATATTTTAATTTTTCTTTTTTTTTTTTTTTTGACGATAAAATAAATTCGAAAACTTATTAGAGGAGTCTGCTGTTGAAACACTTTTCCCACTTTGATACTGCGTCATACCGCGTATGGCGCAGCAAAAATAAACGTATATAAAATAAAACGTTATTATTAATAGAAGAGTTGCATGACAGCGTGTCTCGGATATATAACCCCGCATACGATCAAGTATAAATAAATTTGCACGAAGTAGAGGGAGAGAGAAAGAGAGTAATGATAACAGAAACTGCTAGCAAACAAAACGCGCGGAGAAAAACGCTATCCGGCGTTTTATGGAGAGAACACGAGTCGTCGCGCTACTACCAGGAAGAAATTAAAAAGCAGAAAGCGAAAAACCGCGCGACACGATCGGATTTCACGCTCGATAGTTCGGCGATCGAGAGCCAGCGACTACAACACGACGTCGTTATATAGTCGCGCGGATTTGAAGCGTCGAAAGGCAAACAAAAGGAAAATTAAAAAATAAACGATCGGCCCCGCGGATGTTGCAGCGCGGAGAAAAAACGTAATGCACGGGAAAACAGTCTTTTCCCGCGTTTCCCTGTTGGGGAAAAAATCTATCGATCGCGCAACACCGAAGTTACTCTCCGCCGCGCAGCTCGGGAAGAAGAGTCTCCGAATGAGACGACATAAGTTTTTTTTGCATTTACGCTCGGCTATTATTAATGTAAATATAAAGTGCGCGTTCGTCTCTGGAGAGAACGATGTTTATTATTCATTAGAAGTTATGACTTTTAATGAGGCTCGGAACTACCGACCGAAGGTAGTTAATGCATAATATAAATAAGAATTTTTTTCTACGTCACGGTATAATATATAACGGCGGCAATCTTAGCCGTCACATGAGACGCAAAATAATTTATTACGGAAAAAGAGGAGAGAGAGAGAGAGAGAGAGAAAAAAAAGAAAAAATGCATTCGCCTTGGCGAATCGATCCGTTCGATTCGGTGTCGACACGGGTTACGATCAATCCGATATCGTAACATATATATATATATATATATTGCAAATGTTTACAAACGCGCACTTGACTGTATAACGTTATACGTGTCGCGCGCTATTTCTGTTAATGGAAAATTTTTCCCGCCCGATGATGTATGGATGTTGAAATAGAATGTAATCTTGGAGCGCGATAAAACGCGCGTACGATTGTTACTATTTCCGTCTTGCGATCGCGTTCGCTTCTCTCCCGCGATTTATTCAGCGTCGTCCTTCTGACGCCGGTCGGCGGCTCTCGCGTTCGTTCGTTTCGATTATTTATCACCCCGCCCGATTGAATCATATCGTCCCTCTCGACAGAGCTCGGGGGATGAAAAACGTCCGCTTATCTACGCGGACGAACAGGGTCTTATCGGACGACGATGTATTCGGGTATTTGCGTATACTAATTAACGGATGTCTTAATTGCGAGAGCAGAAAACGCGCGGAAAGGAACGAACGAATATGCATATATTCGCGGGTGAGATTCCATGCAAATGCGACCCGGATTTCTTTCGCTGTCGACCCCTTTTTTCCTCTGCGTGAACGGGAGCGGCCCGTCCGGAAAAGAAACAAACCCGAGGACAAACTTATGAGAATCGCGAGGAGGGACGAGAAAAAGCAAAGGTATATCTTATTTATAAACACGTGAGAGGCTGAGACTTCCACATGGCACGGCCTTATAATTTAGGATCAGCGTGACTGTAAGAGGGATATGCATTTGCACACATGTCGCAAGTAGGTTTTCTTTCTTCGGGGCGAATTAATGTGTCCGCGACACGCGCGCTCTTTTTCGCTCCCTCTCATTATTTGCCGCTCCTTACGTTGCGGCGATTAATAACGATAGATATTTAGGAGAGAGTCTAAGAGAGTCGTTACGCGAGTTTCTTTCGCCGGCCGCGTATCGTTCGCGGCATCGAGATTTCGTATCACTGCCGAGTGTCGCGAGAAAAAAGCGATTCCAGCGTGTGCGTATATAGTGCGCTCGATGTATGGAGGAGAAAAGAAATTGATAATCTCTGCGTCGTAAATATAAAACGCGAGTAAAACGGACGGTCGAAAAAAAAAGTATGCCTTAATTATAACTCAAATGGCTGAAGTAGATTAATATAATCTACTTAATTACAGACTGCGACAAATAAAAATTATTAAATCTCTTTACCTTTGTGAATTGGATTACGAAAATTGCGATTTTCCTTTCCTAAAATCTATTTCTGTATATGAAATGTGTGACGGTATTATTATTATTTTTCTTTCTTTTTTTTTTTTTTTTGCGCAAGTCCCAAAGAGATTTATCCCTTCGTTGTGCTCTTATATCTATCAACCAATTTATATATATATATATTTAAAAGAAATTACAAAAATAATCCGACTTCAAAAATTTATGGAGGAGAGAATTTATTCTGAAATTGCAATTAGATTGAATAAAAAATTTACGAGCGAGAACGTCCAAGTCATTAAAAATTAATTCCAGAACAGATGCTTTTAAACTCGCGGCAATCATTCTCGATCGAGGCGAATCGCGAAGCTGTCTCTCATGGCGACTCGCTTCAAGCTAACGCTCGGTGCTAACGTTTGCCTTCCATTTAAATATAATCGTCGGCGTGGCGAGGCAGCTTTCTTGGGCCAGACGCGAGCGCGCGCTATATTAATATTTTAATATAAATGCAAATGGTATTAGATGACGTTTACCGATAAGGACAGATAGAGAGAGAGAGAGCGAGAGAGAGAGAAATCCGGGAAGGAGGAGGTTACGAGGGTGCGTTTGTACCCACTTGCCCCCTCGCGAAAACCCCCCTTCTTCCCCACCCCCGCTGTACACCCTCGGTGTAGTACTACACCCCCGCGATTTACCGTCGCTGTTCGCCTTTCAAGGATATTAAGGAACGACCGTAAGGTATGTAGCTTACGGTGCCGTCTTACGAACTTTCCGGTCTCTTGGTAGAGAGAATATGTGTGCGCGCGCGCGATACACGTAGTATGCAGGATAGTTTAGAAATATCTTGCTGCCGGGAGAATTTATTGCGTCGCCCCTTATTATCATTATTATGTCGTGGAAACAGTGGCTGCGTTTTATACGGCATTCATGTGTAAATTTTTAACATTTCGAATTTCCTGAACTCGCATTTTAGCGAATTTTTTTTACGCGCGCGATATATATAATATATAACTGTTTTTATTTAAATAAAAATTTATTAAAATTTATGGAAAAATATAGAATGTGTGTATGCGCGCAAAAGTTAAGTGAGAGATATATATTAGAATTTGAAATGGACATTTAGAATGACATTTAGCTTGCAATTAATTTTACATTTTAAATGTACGTATTAATGATACATACATATGTATCAATTTCTTTGCTCCCTTCTTGTTCTTTGCGATAAATATTTTGATTGTAAAATAACTACTTTTAAATATTTGTGTGTGTGTGTGTGATTTGAATATATATATATATATATCTCTCTTGTAAATCGTACAAAAATGAAAATTACGGATGAAATTAAATTACGAGTTAGTTCTCGTATTTGTGTGTGCCCGAGAAGTTAAAGTGCAAATTCAAATTTACCGCCCATAAGTTTCCGAACGCAACTGGAAGAGAAATGGCTTGTAATTTCAAGTTTTGATAAACTAAACTACCTTGTGTGCGCGTTTTATTTATTTATTTATTTATTTTTTTTTTTCATATACTTGTCATTGTGCAGAAAAAATTTATAGAAACTACTTTTATATATATATATAAAATTTATGCAGAAGTAAATTTATTAATAAAAGAGTATTTTTATATTCAAGATTCGATAACTCTCCCTCTCTCTCTCTTGTACATTGTGAAAAATTAAAGATCTCAGGTCATAAATATAAAATTATAGATACGATTAAAATAAGTTCTCTCCGTATGTATACGATATAAAACGACGTAGAAGTCTCAAAATCGATATTCCGCGATATAAAATTATACAAATTTAATGTCGAGAGATTGTACAATAAAAAAAAAATTGAAGAATCGAACCTGCGAAGGGGGAAAGAAATTCTAAGGATTGAGATCGGGCAACGCTGCAAAAAAAAAAGAGAAAAAAAATAATCAGATGCGTGTAAACGCCTGTGGAAGGCCATCGACACGCTCGCGTATTAATTCCGCGTGACGTCATCAATTCGGCGAGTCTCGCGCGAGAAAACCGCGAGTGGCTCTCGCCCCTTGTTGTCGCGGATACAGTTTGCGGTGGCTGATACGAGCCACCATCGTCGTGCCCGCGTTTCCCATTTACGCGATTCAGCGATGCGCGATGCCATTCATTCACTGGGTGAAAATATGAAAACCCCATTATGCGCTTTCGAAGGCCCTTGTTCCCATTCGGATATATGTTTATCATATGTTTTCGCGCTACACCGTAAGCAACCGGATGAAAAGGTGTACGTTTCTTTTTTTTTTTTTTTTCGCCCGTTGTAAGAGACGCATTTCAGGGAGGGAGATGAGCGTTAATTAGACGCGCCGATACGACGACTTGCGAGATGTTAAACGTCGATGAATCGCGCGATATTATATACTCTTCCGCTCATAATTTAAAGCGCGACGATTAAAAGCGTGTGTCGACGAATGCTGGCATTTAATTCGTTTTCCCCTCGCTAATCGCCGAGCATAATTGCATCCGCGAGAGTCGGAATAAATCGGAGATTGTTTTTCTTTCTATGTATTTCAACGACGAGAGACGACGCGCAGGTGCGCGCTTCTTCTCGGTACTGTAGATTAGAGAATTTTTATCACATATTATATCTTTGCGATTTTCATACCAAATTTATCTCGAGAAAGTGTGACGTTCCGAATTGAAATTCTTTTTTTGCTTGGCCTGTATTAGTGACCCACAAATTCAATCGCGGTCGTCAATGTATTATAACAATATCTTGTGACGTTTTGCAAGTTTGATTTTTACATTTCTTTAAAAAAACGATTTGGAAATACCGCGAGATATTTTCCATGCAGACGTTTATTCTATCGCTAATTTAATAAACCAATTAATTATATAATTTTATAAAATGATAAAAATTCAGATAAAATCCCTCTGATAAAAGTAGGTTTTTCAAAAGAATTGATGTCGATTTGATCTTCCGCGGTGACTTTAACTCGAAAATGATTTCGCATACAGTTCTGAAATTTCACACCAATTCGTGGATAACTATATTAACATACTGAATCGAAAGCCTCGCACGATCGCGGCGATTTTCTTCGCCTAACGATGACAGGCAAACTGACAGCACCCGCGGCCGCATCGTGTGCAGTGACGTTTCGAGAAGCAAGATCATGGCATTAATTAGGTGCGCGCATCTGCTACTGGCTATCCATCTGGCTGCGCACAGTTTACAGCATCGGATTGACTAGATATAATTACTAGAAATATACAGTTAAAATTCATTGGACTATATATATTTGATCTCCTCATTAATATAGCAGCTCTAATCCCATTTCTGTATTTTTCTTGCAATATTTTCGCGCGATAAAAGTTGCTGTTTTTTTTATTTTTTGAATAAAATTGCTTTTTAGTATTCATATTCCAATTTCGTAATAGAGATGAAAATATGAAAATAAATATTCAATAAATTTATATATATATATAGTGGTTAGTTATTTGATAGAACACTCTCTTTCCCTAATTGCGCGCTTTTTATAAAGTTTAACGAATAAGTGAGTTTTTTCCAATGCAATTTGACATTTTCTCCTATCTCGCTCGATATGTTAAAAAAATGATAAATTTTCTACATATATGAAATATATACACATATACACACACACACACACGTCAATCAAATTTGAATGGCTAATAAGATTAGGCGTCAAGACTTCCAATATATCAAGCCATCGATTGAAAAAGAAATTAACGCGGCAATATTAACCTTCCAATTTTGAAGTGATCCTATTCACTCCATTCTATGGTATTTTCGGTCGAATTTATCGCGCGTTTACGTTCGCGCGCGGCTCGCCCCGGCCCGGCGCGAGCAATTAATCGTCATTGAAGCAACTAAACGCATTATCTTTCGAACATATTTCCGTCGCAGTGGCGGAAGGGAGGAGGGCACGGACGGAGGTTGCGCTCGCGCGCGCGCATAATCACGCGAGATAGAATTTTACGGTTGAATCGCGATACTCTCGAGATCCGCGAGAGAGCAGCAGCCCGGTATTTTGCGCTAAACAACGCGCGCGCGGCCTGTCTAGTTTAACTTTCGAGCGATTATATCGTAAATGAAAAACGCCGTTTCGCGCCAGTGCACCCACCACACGTATACCGTCGCCATTTGTATATTTTATCGTCGAAATATATAATGCGTGTATGTTGTATGTGTAATCTTTTTGAAATAAATTTTATATTTAATAACATTTTTTTTTGTAATTCTTTTTATTTCGAACAAGCTTCCTTCTTTGCCATTCGAATCGGGATAAATATTATTTGAACGATCGCTCGCGAGGATTAAATTTTATTGAGATAATGTATAGCGCTATGTATGAATCATACATGCGATTACATCATGCTGTATGATTATACCGCGGTATTATATTATCGAAGACAACAAAGGCTTAGTAAACGATTAGATTTATTTCAAGTTATGAGCTGAAATGTGCGCCTGCGTTCGCTCAGATCAGGCTATGAATAATCGATCGACCCTCGAAATTCGGCAGGATTTATTGCGAATTCAATTACACTTAATAGATTCGATTACAATCCGATGGCCCCGAAATGCCATGTGAGTTATGAGCGACCCAATTGTGTTTTTCTTCGTTATAGTAAATTGGGAGGGATAAAAGCACCCACACACACACACATATATATATATATATATATATATATATATAAAAGAGGGAAAGAGAGTTAACAATTTTTTTTGACGTTTATCGACAATATGACGCTATTAGTTTCACGTGAGCTCCATTTCATCCTCTCCTGACTTTTGCGGCGCCGCGTTAACTTATGTTACAAATATGTTAAACGTAATTAAAAAAAAAAAAAAAAAATGTTCCGGATGTGATAGGCCGGATGTACGATCGCAATCGTATCATTGACGGTTGTTTTGTATCGCGAGGCAACGTCTTCCTCAACGCGGAACAAGGAGAGCGACGAACACGTCGAGTTCGTGAAATCGCTGATTGAGATGCTGAACTTAATTATCCAAAACGTTAATTTGCCCGCTGTCCATCGGCGCGCGTCATTACCGGAGAAACAACATCGTGCAACGGCACGGATATGCATCGCATCGCGTCGCGTCTCTATCTTTATTGCAGGCGATAACGGAGATAAGACGCACCCACGCTAGCGCGATATTAACCCGGGGGATAATAAAGAGCACCGCGGCGAGAGAAAGATTCTTATCTCTCTCTCTCTCTCGGATGCGCCGCGAGATAATCCGCGGAAAAGCAGCGGAAACGCGACGACGTCCCCTCGATGCGTTTGTTTAGCGTTATTTTTATCCAGAGATTAATAAAAAAAAAATATATCAATACGCGTTTCGTCTAATCTCTACCTTTCGCACACATGTAGCAAATGTTTTTACGCTTAATTATGCATAGCGAGAAACTACGGCTTTTCTCTTTTCTATGTAAATCTGTCTTAATTTACGAACGTTCGCGAGAGCTTATAGATGTTTCTGTATACTTTACTCGGGTAATAAAGGGTTTAGAGAGAAACGATAGCGCGCGCTCGAACAAAAGCGTGATAATAAGCCTATTATATTCTTTGGTTTCTATTTCCAGCTCACAATGCTCTATTACATCGCTATTTAAATAAAAGGCATAAGTATTTATACATATGTATACATATGCGAAGGAGATATTAAAATCTCCCGTTAACGATCTCGACGCGATATACTCGAAAAATTCCTCCTCGACGCGCAATATATGTACAATCCGTTCGAATTTCCAGAAAATCACTTGGTGATTTCTCGCGTCACGAGGAAAAGGGCCACCCTCGCAAAACGTTCAGGAAACCCACGGACGGCCCACACGTCGCACACGACCGATCTCCGTCTCTCTCTCTCGCCGTTCACGACGGTGCGGTGGCGCTTTATCATAAATTATAATTAACCGCATAAATATGCATTCGACCGTGGCATAATTCGACCAATAACAGTAAATTACTCGCGAGGCGGAGCGAGCGACTCTCGTCGCAATCCCACCCGGTGTATGGAGAGGGCGACCTGCCTCTCCTCTCCTCTCTATCTCTCTCCTCTGTCCAGCAACGCCAGCGAGCAGCCACGATAATGCGATTAATTGGTATTGCTAATCGCCGATAATTAATATAAATAGATGAGTGCAATTATTAGCAGAGCGGCGGGCGCGCGTATATCCAGGTGCAATTTGTTCCGCGCAAGCCCGTCCGTCGATCCCGTCGTGTTTCTCCGCGCGCGATGTTACTACTACTGCGCTAGGATGAAAACGCGATGATGATTCCGACGCTCGGCCGATTCATCGGCTCGGCCCCGCTAATCGGGCACCGCAAACCAAATTCGAAAATCCCTCCTCGACGCTCTCTCTGTCGCTAAACTTCCTCAAACATCGGTCATAACCCAAATATTGTTTAATTGTATATCAAAATATTCCAAATTTTCTGTTTACAGTAACGTACGTAATTGGGGAAAAAACACATCACCAGCGTAGCGGAAAACAAACAAGGAGAGAGTCGAGAGAGAGTATTATTTTTTTTTTTTTTTTTTTTTTTCATTCGATCCCCAAATTAAATGTAACATTATTACGGGCGATTGAGAAGGCTCTCTCTCTCTCTCTCTCTCTCTCGAGGGGAGTTTGACAGCTGTCAATTCTTGGCGTAACACATTTGGCGCGTATATATATTTTCACCAATGCTGTTAATTACACCGTCCCCGGTAATTGGATGTAATTACGTGTAAGAAAGTGTATCGACTTCTCTATTTTTCAATTACGGCTATTTCATAATTATATAGGGGAAAAAAAATAATAAGAGAAAAATTTCAGAATAAACAAGATAATGAAGAGACACAACTCTCTCGAATGTAGGTATTATTTACGTAATTATTGATGTATACATATATTCTTAGCAAAATGATTTAACCGCGTATATATATATATATAAAAAAATGTATAAAAGTGATAATCGAGTGCATGTCGTGAAAATTCTCGACGAGGACTTTGATAAAAAATCAAACGACGAGAGAAAGAGAGCGACGTATTCCCTCTTCTCCCGTGACGTATGCTCGAGACGTCGAAGGGAGGTTTGCGCGACAAGCAAAGCAGACACGAGGGGGTGAAGCGCGTCGCGGAGACTTCACGCACAATTAATTTCCTCAATAATTCCTAATCGAAGGCGAAGCTGAACGAGGAGGCGTAGGCGGCCGCGATGCCGATGCAGCTGCACTTCCATCCCCCTCTCGCTCCCTCTCTCGCCCACCCTTCCTTCTCGCTCCATCGCCGCTTCCCGCGTCTTCGCTAATAATTATGTGTACGTTAATTAATTGACTAATTATTATTCCGACTACGTCGACCGAGAATTCCACGGCGAGAGAACGGAGCTCGTTTCCTTCGCGCGATCGTGGCGAAGAGAACGAGCGATCATTATATTTCCTATAGAGCACCCGAGCATTTCTTTTTCTCTCCTCGTACATTCGCACGTATACATGTATGTATATGTGTATACGCGTGTATGCCTTCTTCTCTAGAATTCCACTCTAAGCGCGATAATCACGTCGCATCGATGATCGCGGCATAATGCGATTTTAATCTACCTCAGGCTCTGACTCGGAATTAAGCGCCGAAGGTGTATCGGGCATTACGAGAGAGACCAGAGGAATATGTTATCGCAACTTAACACGCGCGTGAGGGGCCTCCTCAATTCTCTAATGTGCATTTAATCTCTTATACCTTATTTCGAACCGAGTTCACGTACCGGAGTATAGGTATAGTTGAGCTCGGAGTAATAATTAAATGATGATTAGAAGGGTGGCAACGTTTTCTGTTTAGTACATACAACTTCGCACACGGAGAGAATTGTCTCTTAGAATTTATCCTGAAAATCGTGGTAATCGTGGCCAATATATGGTATTGGAAGAATTTTATAAGAATTTCTCTGATTAATTACTTATCGCGATAAAAAATATTTATATGTATACATAGGAAATTTTACTATGTACATAATAAAATTCATCAAACATATTTTGTATTACACGTGCAGACAAAGTGACACTTTGTGTGCGTGTTTTCTGTGCGGAAAGCGGCCGATTTCCCACGCCGCAAGATGGCCACCTCGCGCACAAAGCCACTTTGCCTGCACTTGTAATACAAAATAGTATGTGTATCACGTGCGGATTGACAATTGTTCACTCGTGTGGGGTGGTCCATCCCCCGCACTCGTGACCAATTGTCAACTTTCCGCACTTGATACACAATATACTATTACATTTTATTGTGGTAGATATTAATCAGAAAGATTCTTATATAAAATTCTTCCAATACCATATTGTCCACGATTACCATGATTTTCGGGGTAAATTCTAAGAGAAAATTCTCTCTGTGTATACGATAAAAGCAAAAGTAACAGTAATGAAATATAATTATATATTCCTGCCTGTCAAAATTACACAAGTGTTGGAAAATTTGCAGGAAAACAGATCCGATAAACACGACGACGGAGAGAGAGAGAGAGAGTTAAACGCTTCGATACTAATACGGGTTTAAGGAGTTAACTTGGCCTAAACACGGCGTGTCGTTAAACAACGCGAGAGGCAACACGACGAAGGCGACGGCGTTTGCTCGCATCGACAGGTTGTCGCATCGACATCCACCTCTCCCCTTCGTCATCCTTTCCGCCACCCTTCTCACCCCCTATTGTCATAACCCATAGAGGCGACCGTAAATCGGCGGGAAAGCTGCAAGAACGCTCGATATATCAATCCACGTCGGCTCCTATTTGCCAGTAATTAATCACGCCCACATCCAACCGGCGTACTTAGCATCCCCGGGCATTAGAGGTGAACTTTCGAAGAGAGAGAGAAAGAAAGAGAAGAGAGAGATCGTCAGCGGTGTTATGATGTATCGTTTCCTATCTCGGGTTATTGTTCCCTTTCCAAGAAACCATATTCGCCGAATAAAGTCCCCTCCCTGCTTTATACGTTCAATCGCGTAATCCAATTCGTTCGTAAAGGAAGCATAGATCGTTAACAAAAATTTATTAACGTGAAACCGAGAGAAAGAGAGATAGGAAGAAAGACAGACACACACACGCGCGCGTATCGCTTGCTAGAATTCCGCGCTTGAGCGATATTCAAATAGTGTTTTGCGGATTTCCTCGCGTACTCTCTTTCTCCACCTCGCGGTTTTCTCTCTCTCAGAGGAGAAGACGGTAATTGGCTGAGAAACCGCGGTAACGCTGAAGCCTCGCGTTAACCGTGTGCTCTTTCTTTCTTTCTCTCTTTCTTTCTTCGTTATATATGTTATGCCGCGTTATATATTCGCGTGTTCGGTGGATGTACTACTGTTGCTATGATAGCTATTATTAGATGGTTTTATTGCGTGCATCGGGCGTAATAGGATTGCCGCCGAGCGGCTTGGAATCCGTTGTCGACGTTACGTCGACACAACCGGCCGTTCTATTTCTATTACGTTACCGGTAAAGGGCTAATATTTTCATACGATGCGCATCACGCGATTATTATTATCGTTGAGTAAATCACTCGGGATATAACAGAAGTCGGTTCCATTTCGTATTAACTCTCAACGGCCTAATATAATCTTAAGGCAACGTAGAACATGATGATTTCCTTCGTGCATTATTTCCGAAAATTGCAAAAATTATGAGCAACTATGTATCGTGTGCTTTTAAAACAGACAGAAAAAAGTAAAAAAAGTAAAAAATAAAACTTCTTTAATCCTACACGAAGAAAATTTTCTTTTAGAATTTACCCTAAAAATCATGGTAATCGTGGGACAATCGGAAAAACTTTACGAGTTCCTCTGATTAATATCTATATTTCATTATGGTAGATATTAATTTTTTTATTGCGGTAAATATTAATCAGAGAAACTCTTATAAAATTCTTCCAATACCATAATATTGTCCCATGATTACCATGATTTTCAGGGTAAATTCCGAGAGAAAATTCCTTCCGTGTACCTCGACATTTGATACGTAAAAAATTCAAGAATTTTCCACATTTTTCTTTACTTTCATAGAGTAGTAAAAAAAAAAGGATTGGTCCATCGTTTAATTTTGACACCTCTCGGCGATTCTGGCACGCGATATCTTCAGAACACGCGACAGCGATTCCTCCCTTAAAAATCCCTACGTTCCCGTTTTCATGGGCGCGCGTCACCTCGTGCCTTTCTTTTTTTCCCCCTCGTGGCATTCAACAGTTTGTCCCGACGACAACCCATTCGCGAATCTCTCCATCCACTTTGCCGAAAAACGACGAGCGCGCGCTGTTCCTCGGGATCAGGGTGAAGAAGGAGGGTTGGAAGGGTGAAAGAAAGAGGGAAATGTACGCGGATCCAAAGAGAGAGCGAAGGCAAGAAAGTGAGAAAACGGAGGTTGGCGCTTGAAATAACGTGGAGGCTCTCTTTGCCTTTTCTCGATAACTCCTCTCTTCCAGTCTCCTCGTTATTCTCGTTTCTCTCTCTCTCTCTCTCTCTCTCTCTCTCTCTCTCTCTCTCTCTCTCTCTTTTTTTATTTCGCGCTCTCCACCGTGGCCAATGAAAGAGCCACCTCATCTTTTGTCGAGCACTTTTCGCGTGCAAGCTTCACCGTGCAGAAACGAAAGCGGAAGCGAATGCCAACACGTTAAAAATTTAAAAGCATAGCCTAATCTGTTCTTGCGATTTGAGAAAAAAAATTTTGTATAGAAAGAAGAATATCTATATCCTTCATGACGTATCCTCTTTTATATAATCTCCCCTTATATAAATAATAAATAATTCTATATATAAATGTACGTAATTCTCCTTTTTATATATTATAATTTGAGTAATTAGCGAATTTCTCTCTCATCTTAAATAACAAATTATTCATATCTGTAATAGCGACGTATCTACACGACATTTTCTTATAATCTCTCTTTATAAATATAATTTCTCTTTGTAAGTATAAATATATAATTTCCCGTTTCATGTTATAATTTTATTAACTAATTAGCAAAAATTTCTCTATTCTGTTATTATTTTACAAATCATTAATATCTTAATATCATCTTCGAAAGGAACTTGTGTTAGACATAAATAAAACATAATAAATATTGCATCCATGTCGAGAAAACAAATTACAGAGAAGTATATACACATATTAAAGAGTGATACTTGGAATTTCCACTACACATGTACAAGACAATTCAATCTGGTTTTGTATAAATTAGAAAGCACGTTCTATTCTCAAGTATCTCACTATAATAGAGATTACCACCGCGTAGATTTCCGTTGATAATGTTTGTAGCGCTCGATAAAAAATACTCGGAGAAATTAATGAGCCAGCTTCATGCGTGGCCAAGATAATTGCGAGATGCAATACGATGTGCCATAATGAAATGTAACTTGAATGTTGCAGCATCATCTCAAGGTTTTTTTAATTGCTGATGCGTGAGATAACGGCACAAGCCGCGTGCAAGTTAATTGCTAATTCGCGCTTATAGCCAATAAATTCGCAGGCATGCGTGTGTAATAGACAAGATCCCATATAATGCATATATACACGTGTATATTGTCAATAATCTCTTCTTAAATTTCGTGAATTATGACATAATATAAATCGCGGCTGTCAAAACGTGTAATATATTTTCAACGAAAAGAGGCTTTTAATAAACGCAACATATGTAGATCGAATCTCTTTAACATGACCAATTAATCGGCAGAACCGTAATTATATAGTAATCTTCATGGCAATTACAATTATTATAGATCGAGAAGAGTCGTACGTTATAAATATATATATATATATATATTCGGTATATCGAATAACTTATTCGATCGGTTGCAACTTTTTCGAGCTAATAATTTTTATAATCTAATTGCAACGAGAGGGCAGAGACGCGTCGCAATTCGAAATTTGCGACTGGCGATTACGCGACCGTAATTAGTGATCGAATCAATTAAAAATATCATCGATTAATTTCCCCGTGCGTATAAACCCGGATGTCGCAATTTGCATTTGATCTAGCCGCAACTTAAATATATGACGCGCAATTAGTTGGGCCGCGCGAGTCGCAAACGCATGATTGTAATTTCTGATTGGGAAGGATGGGTTAACTGTAAATCCAGGGTCGTAGGTCAAAGCGTGGCGGTACAAGCCCGCCATTTTTCATTCACTTTTGTCTGTCGCGACGTTATTCGGCACGATTTCAGGCGAGACGGTGTCACTCCTCGAATACCTCGCGTTATTAAACTCGTGTGAACAATCTTGCCTTTAAACATCGCTGCGATTAACAGCGAAATATACAAGATAAAAATAACATAGTCTTCTTTAATTTCTCGAATTCCAATTCAAGAGTTCATATATCAAGATATCGTCGATGCGCGGTATACGTTGTTTTTCCTTTCTTTTCTTTGCTATGCAACAAAGTGCGCGATATCTTCTCTCCTCTCTTACGCCGCGAGCAATAACGCTGTTGTAAGGGAACTTTTATATATCACCGGCGTATATCGATATCGCGCGCCCACCACTCACTCACTCTCTCTCTCTCTCTATTTCAAACAATCGAGACAGAAACTAATCGCGGCCGATTCGAGGAATTCGAAACATTTTTATCCGGCGGCGCGACTGCAGTCAACGAGTCGACGGCGGCGTCGGCCAGCAGGAAAGGACAGCTAGGACGAGGAAGGGAAAGCCAGGGAGGGACCAGGCGCCAAAGGGTGATCCGGGGGGGGCCGAGGGGGCGCTTTGGCGATTTTGAAAAAAAATCCATTTCATGATAGAGCCGCCACGGAATAGATACGGGACGCCGACGTAGGACGTCTATATATAGGGTATCCACGATTGACGATACGAATCTGCCTATCTGCAGGTATACGCGAGCGTGGATTCCGCGCGCGCCTATGTGTGCGTATGTGTGACGATATATGCGCGTATATGTGTGTGTGTGTGAGGCCGCGCACCGACACACGCGGGAAACGCACGTCCGTGCAACGGCGGGGCTGCACGTGCGTGAAGTTACACACGTGGGTGAGTATCTCCGATATTTATGGGCAATATTTCCGATTCAGCTGCTGCTATCGAAGCCCTTACCAGTTCAACATGTCCGCAATAAAAAACTGGATAAAATTATATCCACATCTCGCCACGGTTTCGACTCGCTGAAACTCGTCAAAAGTTATGGAGCGGGCATACGAGGAATTCTATTCTACTTTTTATCCCTTCGTGCTCCCTCTTTTTCTCTCACACTCTCGCGAGCTAGATCGCTCGCTCTCTCTCTCTCTCGGATGTGCATTTTTTTGTTTCCTCTTTCTTTTTTTTGCCGATGCCTCTCTCTTTTTTTTTTGTTATCCCTCTGTCGAAATGCCCGATGGCAGACCGGGAATCGATTCACCTCGAGCGCATAAAAGCGCAATTTTTGTACACGTCGAAGGCTTAAGCCGATTCTTGTTCACAATTTCGGAAGATTCCGTCTTCGATTTAATTCCCCTATAGATGAAATTATTTTTCTGCTCGAGAACAAAGCTGGCTCTGCTTATCGAAAAAATATCTATATTATTATAACAGATCTTTAATAGGCATGTAAAAGAATAATAGATTTCTGTCTTGCACTTTTTGTCATCTTAGAAATTATTACAGATTTTTTTTAAATATCAATGTGTGTTGCAGAAAGTTTGCTACAATAAAATAAACGTACACGAAGCCATCAACACATGGCGCGAGAAAAGAGATGAATTTCCAATTAATAGCGCAAATTCTTCAAGATGAATTGAATGTGATAACTACACCTCGTCTTATTCCATCCCGGGGGATTAAGCGCAATCTGTTTTAATACAAAGTAAGCAAGATTACGACTCAATACAGAAACTAAACAGATAATCCTTCTCGTCCCGTCGCTCGTTTCGTGGGAATTTCGCGTCGCGGTTCGTTTCGCAAGGCTGCCGCGCGATTCCGAAGACGGCAATAAAATGAAATTGGTATAAATGTGCGACCCATTTCAAAGCCGCGGAAGCGTAACGATCGCGTATACACAGGGTGGCGGCGAGGGGGTACGACCGACTCTCAGACGTAAAAATTCCAATTTGTTCTCGGGGCTCCTCCGCGCGCCGTTAAAGCCGCGACGAGCCAGAGAAACGCGTAATATATTACGAAACTTCGGGGGGCCCCCGGAGGGGTTTGGGTTCCAAACGCCATGCCATTCCAAAGTTTTTCCCCTCGCGTTGGAAAATTCTTAACTTATGGATTTTGGTCTTATCTTCGCCCAACTATATTTCCCTCCTCTCCTCCTTCTTCCGCGAGAGGAAAATCGCGAATTGAAATTAAGGGGAAAACGTAAATTCGTGCCGACTCCCTTCAAGAAATGGATAAGATATATTTTTTGTATTACACGTGCAGGCAAAGTGGAACTTTGTGTTTTCCGTGCGGAAAGCGGCCGATTTCCCACGCCGCCATCTAGCGGCGACGCGGTGAGTGAATAAACCGCGTTCAAAGCCATTGCCCACGGCTGAGCCGCGTTCAAAGTCATTGCCCACGGCTGAAGCCGTAGGCAATGTATTGAACACGGCTATTCCCGCACCGTGCCGTCGCAAGATGGCGGCGTGCGATCGGCCACCTCGCGCACAGAAAACGCGCACAAAGCCACTTTGCCTGCACTTGTAATACAAAATATCGTGTGTATCAAGTGCGGAAAGTTGACAATTGTTCACTTTCCGCACTTGATACACGATATACTATTATAAAGATCGTATTCCATAGCTTTGTGTACGAGAATACTCTATAGTCTTGCGCGATCGCTTATTTCTGCTGAGCAAATGGATCGCATTGAACGGATATTCTCTTCGCCGTTCGCAAAAAGAGAAAGGAAAAGAAAAAAAAAAGAAATATTATACATATTTTTCGGGATAGAAAAATTCATTGCAGATTGAAATTACGCAAGAGAAAATAAATATTCACGTAGCCGTCCCTAAATCCCTTCTCTGAATTAGATAACATATTGCGATGGCTTCTCGAAGCGCTATGCTATTCAAAAGTTCTTCCACCCTCTACGGCGGAAAATTCATAATTTACGGTCCTCGCAAATTTCCCACCCTTATACGATGAAAAAAAACTTGGCGGATCGAAACTCTAAAGAAGATCCAAAAATACGTACGTATAACCATACGTCCGGTTGCTCAATCGGGGCTTTCACCGACGAATTTTTCTCTCGAGCGAGAAACGCGAGAAAACGCGGCGGAGCTCCTTCCTTCTATTCCCTGTCTCTTTATATTTTTCCCCTCTTATGTTTACGGGACAGAATCGAGCGTGGGGAGGATGGGGGGCGGGGGGGGGGGCAGAAGGGGGCGCGTAGGCGTGCGCGAAACGTAACGGAAGAGATACGTAACGACGGTGAGGGTTGCGCGAGGGGGGAGGCGGAAAAACTTTTTAAATTCGAGACAAAATGCTAAAAGTTCCCCGAGGCCATGCATACGAAGCGACGGCCGTCGGGGGTGGAAAGGGGGGCAGGGGGTAGCGAGGGGAGGGGACGGTTGGCGGAGCGGGTATAGCGACGGGGAGCGACCATTAACATAAAACAGAATGTGGGAAAAGCAAATATTGTGATAAAAAATAATAATAATAGAAGAGCGAGCAAGGGGACGCGCGCGGAGGGGCGAAGAGGGGGAGGGGGTAGGAGAAGGCGCAGAGGGAGAGCACCCAACCCCCGAGGACGAAGCAGAACGATGGATACTTCGCCTCCGTCGTTTCCTCCCTCGCCCGTGCTCTTTCCCTCAACCCCTCCTGACCGTCCCCCTTTCTCTCTCTCTCTCTCGCTCTTTCCTACTCTCGTATAAATACAAGTATACGGCCGGAGTTTTCCCCGGGCATTTATGAAACTCATTCGCCTAGAACTAACTCTAATAATCGTTGAAACTAATGCCCCCTCTCGAGTACGTGTGCTACCCCCGTACGGTTGCATCAGCAGGAACCATCTTTCGCTTCGGCATAGATGACCTCCTTCCAAAAAAGGAGGAAAAGGAAAAGAAAAAATGACGAGGACACGCTTTTTCGAAACGTTTTGGAAAAAATCGAGCGAGTTCATGAATGAAACATATTATCGACATGATGTTTTTGAAAGTGCGAGAACAGCTTTGTATTTTTCTAGAAACCCAAAAAAGGAAGGAAAAGGAAAAGAAAAAATGACGAGGACACGCTTTTTCGAAACGTTTTGGAAAAAATCGAGCGAGTTCATGAATGAAACATATTATCGACATGATGTTTTTGAAAGTGCGAGAACAGCTTTGTATTTTTCTAGAAACAACAGTCCCCGTCTTCCGTGAACAATCTGATCCCTAGACGGCTCGGTTATACTTCGTAATAATATAATTAAAAAAATGTGTATGAGAATTAAATGTTTCATCTTTCATTAAAAGAGCTTAATGTCACTGGAAAAAAAATTTTGTTGGATTAACAAAAATTCTGTTCGAAAATGAACGAAACGGAATTACTAGTTGAATCTACCAGAATTCCTTTTAATGTAACAAGCATCTTGTTTGTACAACAAATCAGTTTGTTGGTGCAAAGAAGATATTTGTTGTATTAAAAGGAATTCTGGTAGATTCAACCAGAATTCCGTTTCGTCCATTTTCGAACAGAAGTTTTGTTAATCCAACAAAATTTTTTTTTCAGTGTATAATAGTGGAGCAGGAACCATCTTTCGCTTCGGCATAGATGACCTCCTTCCAAAAAAGGAGGAAAAGGAAAAGAAAAAATGACGAGGACACGCTTTTTCGAAACGTTTTGGAAAAAATCGAGCGAGTTCATGAATGAAACATATTATCGACATGATGTTTTTGAAAGTGCGAGAACAGCTTTGTATTTTTCTAGAAACAACAGTCCCCGTCTTCCGTGAACAATCTGATCCCTAGACGGCTCGGTTATACTTCGTAATCATATACTTAAAAAAATGTTTCATCTTTCATTAAAAGAGCTTTATATGTATAATAATGGAGAATATGTCATGTCGCCGATATTATAGCTTGATATATTTATGCAAACTATAGAATCGAATGGAAAAACGCGCGTGATAAAAGAGGATGTTACTAAAACGCACCCGCGATACTTTGTTTCTCGCAGATTTTACGACGGGCGAAACCCGCTGCGTCCCTTTTTGACCAAGATGAAATCAAAGAACTCAGGGGGAGTCCGGTTAATGGGGCGAAGGTGGAGCAGTGGGGAAAGGTACAAAGGAGGATCAGAAAGAGAGAAAGAGAGAAGAGAGGAAAAAGGGACCGGCACGGCGACGTAAACCGTAACGATAACGATTATGGACGCAGTTACCGCGGGGCGTCCTTTCTTAACGATTACGTGCTCGAAAATTATTGCGCATAATAACATTCCGTCGTTATTACTATTATTGTTATTATTATTATTATTAGTATACACTGAGAAGAGAGGCGTCCTCAGCAAAGCGGGATCGGTAGAGAAAGGAGAGGAACACGCATGCAGACCGGACGTGTCTTACGACGTGGATTCCACAGTTCTCGTCAGTTTAAAGTGAAGTAAAATAAATTAAGTACAAGGTAAAGCGAAGAGGGAGAGGGAGTAAAAGTCAGTTAAATATGTTTTTCTCTTTCCAGAGAAATATTCCATGTTACGAGATATAATACGTACGCAAAATAATATCAGCGGGCAATAAACGTACGATTATACAAAAATTTATGCATATAGCACAAATTATAAATATATCAAATATTATACAGATCGCAGCCTCTCTTGTACACGTGGACATTTTATGTCAATCGATAAACGGCGGAATAAAACGCGATTGCTTCTCGTTTGAACCGCGATATTCATATATAATTCTTGAGTTAGGAGGCTTTCGAGTCTAAACGATGATGCGAAAAAAAAAACATTCGCTCGTCGTATATAAACAAGATGACTTCGATACGAAAGATCGCGCCTATCTTCGAGCCATCTAATTATCGCACCGTATTTTTATACATTCAATATTATACTCGAATTTATCGAGCGCTCGTGAGCGGGAGAGGCTCGTAATCATCCGACATGTCCGATTCATTCATCGCGACGAGATGATGTGGCCGTTAACGAATAAGCGTCGCGCGCGAATATTACTGCGGAAAAAAAATCGCCCGTCGTAAAAGTCATCGAGCTGGCGCGAATTGCGCGCCGTTCGGTTGTTATTTTTTTTTCGCGATGCCAATTGATTCAAAATTCGGTCCGATATACCGGCCGAAAATTTATTAGCCGTTCGGGCCACTAAATTTCGCGCGAATCCATGATTGCCACGGAAATTCGATTTCTCGAGCGATGATGCGAAACGCGGACGCGCATAGTGACGCGCGAAACGAGATGATGCTTCTTATATTTCGCCAAAATAACTCGATTCGAGTAGAAAAAGTCCGCGATGAAATCGAGTCGACGTCAACTGTTGACCGATAATTATCCGAAAACGGAGAATCATCATCGACGAATTTTTTCCTTCGCGCCAAACAATTCGACATATTTGGCTTCTCTTTTTTCTTTTCTCTTTCTCTGCTTGTTGCACTTTTAATTTTCATCACACAGTCAAAACGTCAACTATGCTGAACTCGTTCGACTTTTGTCCTTAAATAGAAACGATATAGAAGGAGAAAAAAGAAGAGAGACTATCGGATAAAAGAGCGATAGTAAGTCAGCAAAAAAATCCGAGGCAGCACTCGATCGACATCGAGAGGCGGTTTTCTAATTGATATCTGTCGGAAGAAGGCAACCGAAGCATCGATTATCGTGCTTTCGTTACGAAGGGATTTCTATTCCGTGATAAACGCGCCAGAACGATTACGGCGTCTGCCTGGCTGAGGGCGAGTTGAAGAAGAGGCGGAAGAGAGAAAATAAAGTTCTCTCTCTTGGAAACACTTAAATAAGCATAAATTATACAAAATATTTACAGACGCAAATGGATCTAAAAACGTATAAATTTCTACAATTTTTCTTTTCTAGAAAATCTTACATAAAATAACACGCATACCATCTTCATGAAAATAATATGCAGATTATAATGGAATTATTACATGCAGAAAATAACATACTCTAATATTTATATCGCGTTACAATGAAAAACAGACGATTTAAGAATTTATATTGAAATAAAGAAAAAAAAAAAACTCTCTTCGATGCCTATTTCTCTGACGTAAAGGCTGATGTTAAAAATTTCAACAATAATCATCGTTAATTAACACGCGAGATTTCACCATCGCATTTTGAAAATAAGAAACGTTGATATATGCAATTCAATGTTAAAATCAAAATCATAAACTGTGTCCCTGATTTGGTCTCATCAAACGTATCGATGACACCAGCAGCGACAGACGCAACTCTCTCAACATTGGTCGTATTTTGCCGTATCACGCGGTCGATTCGATCAATCAAGGCCGACAACAAGGAAAAAGGGATGCAGCACGCCGAGAGGGAGAGAGAGAGCACACACGGTCCGCTCTCTGCGTCATGATTTCCCTTCGTTGTAGCGCGATGCGCCGCGGCGTATATGCCGGACGCGATCCGCGCGCGTCGGAATGAAATTATTTCTGTTACCGGCGGGCGCATACCGCGAATTAATAATTCCCAATTATCTCGAATCGATGTATTTAGCAAAATTACCTAAATCGTTACATCCACCCAACAACATAATGCGGGAGCTGAAAATGAAACTCCGCGGACACGGCCGTACAGGAATTAACTCGCGCTCAAATTACCGATACCGCGCCGCCATATGCCTCGGCTTTAACAACGCGCGGAACGGACTTTTCCCCAAATGTTCGCGGCGACTTTTACCAATCCGAAGGGTCGTTAATTATCTTAGCTGACAAATCAGCAAATAATATATTACATTATCATATTGAATTTAGTTTCACGATTTATCATTTTTATTTTCATCAAGAAAATCTATCGAAAGAAGTTTAATGAATAAGGGATACTGCTCGAACGATGGAAATTTTCTACGGAATTGTAACCTTTATCGTATTATATTTAGCTTGAAATGTAATCATTTTATTTTATAGTATATACAATTTCTCTCCGTTTTATTAAGCTCCTTCTTCAATTTCTTGAACCAAAACTTAATAAAATATTTTTCCATATAAAAAAATGTCCATCATTCTAATATATATATATTTACCTCGTAAAAAATTCTCAGAGCAAAAATTATATCATCATATCTGTAATTTTTTAAAACTAAAAGTATAATACATATCACTATTGTAATAATGCATTATTGTCTTATCTCGACGGAGGAATTTCCTGGAACCGACTATATCACGCGGGATTGAATGCAATTCGGTGTGTCGCTGGTACAACTAATGACAGCCAGAGCCGCGAATTAGAACCGATGGGCGTAAGGGTGGGCGCGCAGTACAATATAATATTCGGAGCGATATAAAATTAGGGATAATTGCTTGATTGGTCCCGGGCAGATGGGTGTAATTTAGATGTCCGCCGACTAATCAATTACGAAATGTTTCGTGGACCGACCGCGGCTAATAAGATTTACGATTCGGCCAGATCGGTTTCTTCTTCCCCCGATCGTTTCCTCCATTCCTCTCTCTCTCTCTCGGCATATATCCGTTTCATCGTGAATTACGGGTTCAGGATGCGGAGAGCTAAACAGCTGCAACGCGGCCTCGCCAATCTCGCTCCTTTGGCGCATTTGCGGTTAACGACTTGAATCCAGTTTCGGACGGAACAATATTTCTAAAGTAAGTATATATATATGTGTGTGTGTGTGTGCTTCGAACGATCGCCACGAGATTCCTCGCGAAATGCGAAGTAGCGACGAATAGGGAGAGAATCGAATTGTACTCTCCTTCGATGAAACGCGTAAAAGATTAATCAGATGTTCATTGAATAAAACGTCGATTTCCGAGGCAATAGCCCATATTCCATATTTAAAGCTAAAAATACGGGGAGCAGTTTATTTTCAGCTCGACACTATGACATTTAGAGTATTAAATGGGTTAAGTGCTCTCTTATTTATGAAAAGAATCTATTCTCCTTTCCTAGATTTTCTAATTTCCAAACATATCTCCACAGTCAGCTTCGACCAGTTTCCGATAAATTTTTTATTTTACATCGTATTGAAAATAATTAGTCAGAATAAAAAGAAAAGGAAAAAAAGAAGATATACGTATCGCTTACAATTAGAGTGCAAAACATTTTGTGTTCAACGATTATCGAGTCAACGGATATATAAAAACAGCGATACAAAAAAACAAGTATATCTACAAAACTATATCCGCTGCATAATTGCGAGTGAATAAATCTTTGTTGAAGAAAAAAAATCCAAGATTATTATACATATCTGTGTCATTTACACGTCGGTTAAGATAGAGGTGAACGTGTGCCGCGGGCGATCGCTATTTCTCACCGTAGAAACATGGCAGCTAGAAACTCGCGCCTGGTTCGCCGGAGATACACACCGCGAAGTGGCTCGTCCGAGCCAATTAGCGTAACATTTCGGGCCCCGGTATAAGGCAATAATCGCTCGCATGTAAACCGATATCTGTTTCTCGCAGCGCGCGCACGAACGCATCGTTGTTCGCGCGCGAGAAGCCGAGGGGGTGAAAGCGAAGGGGTGGAAGGGGGAGAGAATGCACAACTCACCCGCAGGGAAGAGAACAGAACGCGTATCCGGTTCTGCTCATTCGCGATGCGTCATATCGGAGGGGATTTTGCCGAAACGCGCGAGCCACCCCCACAACCCTATCATCCCAAACCCCTTTAAAACGCTCTGCTACTCGTGTTTAGATATCGTTAAACCGCATTTTCAACACCGCCATTATGTAAAGCACGTGGCAAAGGCCGATAAGTCGAACAATAGGCGCGAGCACGTAGACGAGAGGGGTGGAGGGAGGGGGGAGAGGGTTAAGGACTTTCCGATCGCCCACCCCCCGGGGGTCGATCTCTTGTCGGCCGTTCGATCGACCGATCCCCACCCGTTTTTGCGGCGACTCGCGAATCGACTTATCTTGCCGGGCGCGAACTTCGTCATCGGCGGCGAACTCGCGAAACTTGTCGGCGGAGCTCGTACCTTAATTATGCTATCCAGGTACTAAGTGTAATTAGTGTCCCATTGAAAATAAAATAAAACTTGTATTTTCTCCCTCTCTCTCTCCTCCTTCTCTCTTGACGAGCGTTTTTTTTTTTTTTTTTTTTATCCCTCTTTATGCGCCAGCAGCGCGTTTCAATTAAAGTATGTTCGAACAAGGGGAGGGGGTGGAAAAGCGAGGGGGAGGAGATGCGCACGTTACGCCGCGCAAAATAATACTTTTTATTGCTACGATCTTTACGATCTGTAGCGTATCGAGTATAAAGAAGATATAAAAATATAAGAGAAGATACGCGCGCGCGCGCAGAGATAATGGCCGGCATTATGCACGCATTGCTCAATTGCGACGCCATTTTTACGGCTGACTTTTTTTACGACCCCTGCCTGCCGCTCTCATCGGAACTCAGCGGCTGACTTCACGAATCGAAATCGCAAACTGCATATAATCGTTGCAATAATCAGCCTCCTCTTTATTCATTACGCGTTAGACAATTGCGCGGGTTTTCTGATAAACCACCCCCTTCATTGCTCGATCGCGGATTCTTAGATCCTCGTTTATCGGGGAGAAGAAATTTTCTATGTACAATATTTTTTTAAAAGCGGAAACAATTCGCGCGATAAGGATTTGAATAACAAGCGGCCAATTTAAAGGGAAATTCACGAGTCTCGCGCGAGAGGAAGAGGATAGTGGAATGATAGTATAACTTGGCGATAACCGTGCGAAAAATGCATTTTCCGTCGCGATAAACTTGGCGGACGTTAATTGTGTACGCGTAAGCTCAAATTTCATCGCGCAGAATGATTTTCTCCGACTCTCTCATCCTACGCGATGGGGCGCGATTTCTATGGCCAGGCTGAAGTCATATATTTTTTCGCTTCGTTTCGCGAAACGACGGAGAAGAAAGATGCGACGAACGAGGGGGATGAGGAGAAAGAGACGAGGGAGGGTGCAGACGCTCCCTTTCACCGTACAAGAACAAAAATTCCGACATATGCACACGTACATATCAGTTTGTATCCATTAGATGTGTGTATCTGCTTAAATATATATGTACAATATATCTCTGGAAAAAATACATACAAAGTATTCATCGCGCATTTTTTAAGCTACATAATTTTAGACAAATTTAAAGCTTACATATTTTTTTCATTTTTCCTCCCGCTGTATAATCTTGGCAAAATAAATTTAACATATCTGTGCTGTTCTGTCTGTGATTTCCGTCCTGTTTTATCGACAAAATGTGAGGTTAGAAAAACTATAAATCTATTTATTGGCTATACGGATTGTTCTTTACCTGAAATTAGAGACAGGGCGGATTCACTTATCCATTCGCGAAATCAGGGCCTGGTCTAATTTCAGGTAAAAAACAATCCGTATACCCAATAAATGGATTCATAGTTGATCTCACCTCACTCAAATTTCGTCGATAAAACAGGGAAAACCAAAAGACTTCTCAAAAACGTTTATACAGAATCCCCTTAAATTCCTGGCTGAATTATAAGGCGAAGAGGTCGAAAACAATCGTCTCCCCCGTACGATTCCCAATTACCGCGAGACACCCTGTATACGGCGCATACACGGAATACAGCCGGACGCGCGTACATCTATATTCCGGATATAAATTGTGGCAGAAGCGTACGGGGTCGGTATAAGTATAGTTACGATAAATCAGGCATATCGACGTCCGGCATAGAATTGCAAATGAGCCCCTGCCATCTTTAAAATAAAAAGTTATAACAGCGCCCGCTCGCTCTCTCCCTCGTCCTCCGATGCGCCTCCGTTCACTCGCTCGCGAGAGCTCGAACCGCGCCGGTGGAGATAGTCGACGTACTTCCATGTGCGCGTACGTATAATACATACAATCTCCGGGCAAGCAAGGAGAAAGAACTTAAAATGAATAATGTATCGTATATTTAATTCTATACATAAGTACCCGTACGCTGCCGCGTATACCTGTGTGCGCAGACTTTACACGTACGTGTATATATATATATATATATATATCTGAAAACGTAGCGTTTCTTCTCTTTTTCTCCCTTCAGTCTCTCCCTCACTCTCGTGTCTTTTCTCTCGCTCTTTTCTTCGTACACATGCGGGATCTGTACTTCCCGATCGCCATCGCGATCTCTCGTTTCCTCTCCTCGCGGATTCGCGACGAATAAAGTAGCGTATTTTCTATGCCTCGTGACGAATAGACTTTTCAGCCCAGAAACGCCGACCGGAGAAAACGAAATAAAAATATACCCCGTCGACGCACCCCCCCATCGAGAGAAATAACAGCCCGGTCGGGAATAACTATCATTAAATTATTATCGATCGATAAGCTCCTCGTTACCGCCGACCGAGACTCGAGGCTTTCTTTCTAATCTGTCAGATATGCGCGTTACCGGAAATGCGAGGGGGAACGGCGATGCAAGAGGGAGAGAGAGAGAGAGACGGAAAAGTATAATTATTAGTGATTGCATTAATGCGTTACATCACAATTTCTTGAAGCTCTCCTCGAGTTATACAAGTAACGTTATTTTGACGATTGCAAGAAAATGGAGAAAGAGAATGTTATGTGCATACCGATACTGAGAGATATCTGTCCTATTTTGTTCTCGAGCGAATTCTATTGCGCGTCGGCTCCCCGAGCTATTGATATAATGCAATAGTATGGGAGAATATTTCGTTAGCATTTATATAACGTTGTCGGAATATATCGAGGTATTAGTGAATTTTGAATTTATAAACAGAGACACGACGAATATCATATTGTTAATGGTATAGAAATAAGCAATGCACAAGTTTCAGAATTTATATTGAAATTAATAATATATCGAGATATGTTTACGACTGCGTTTCGTTTCGAAACGAGATTTCAATTCCTAACTTAATCGTCAAAATACTTAATATTATATACAAGAAAATAAAATTTATTACACATACATATATTCGTCGAGGAATCTGTAACTTCAATCTAGGACGCTCTGTGTACGGAATGATACAAGTAGGGCAAGAAGAAATAGATATATAATTTAAAAATAGAGTACAACATACATGTATGTATAAAATTGTCGCGAATAAGTTTTCAGAATCGTCTCTTCTGCCTCGGGAGATACTCGCGCGTATATTAAGCGGAGGAAAAATCGAGCAGGAAATTCATGATAAAGAAATCTAGACAAATGCGAAAGGTAATTTTTTTTAAAGCCCCGTACAATTAAAATTGAGGAAAAGAGAGGGAAAAAAAATTCGAACGGACGACGACGCGCGGATCGATTCGACATTTTTTCTCGGCCGCGGCCTTTCTGGAAAATTATTATCATCCACGGTAGCTTCGATCGCCGCGTTGACAGGCGATCTTTAATTAGAATTGAACTTGATTGACCGGCTTTGTCGACACCTGAGACTGTAGAACACGATCCAACGAGCTGCAGCGGCACGAAAGAACGCTCGTGTGTACGTGTGTGTGTGTGTGTGTGTGTACACTCGATTGTGTGGGCGTGTGTGTACGTCCGTTCCGCTTACGCCGGCGTGTATATATGTTTGGCATGCATGTGTATTACAGCGCGACTCGGCTATAGTTACCGCAATAAACCACTATACGGTTTATTAATAATGCCGTACGGTTCGATGTTTTATGGTCGTATCATGAACACTCGGCCATTTTCTTGCGCAATACTTTTATTCTCGTAATAAGAAAAATGTGTCGACCGCGGCTCTCACCGATTTCCCGAGATCTTCGAGATCTATGGAAGCTGATGGAATTATTCAATCGTTCGAAGAGAAAAGCAAATTTCTATTCATTTTTTCTTTTTTTTTTTCAAAATTAACACAAAACGACGCGACGTATTGTCTCGAAGATAATAAACACGCGAAATTATTGAAAACTCGAATGATCGTGTTATTACAGGCGTAGTCAAGCTCTGTTAATTACAAAGTGCATTTGGAGAGTTAATTGAACGAAAATATCTTGTTACCTACTTGCAACCTTAATCCATTAAAACTTGATTTCACATATTTTAAATAATCTTCTAATTATGACTTTGCTTAAATAGCGGCGAGATAGAAACGAGAGATTCTACTTTTGCCGAGAAAATCGCTTCCAATATCACGCTGCAAGAAAAAAAAAAAGAAAGAAAGAAACCATATGCTCTTGTACGTACAATATAATAACGATATTAATGTTTACCGAGTCCGAGGCGAAGTTTATGTTTGCCAATTAGAAATAGAATCGGTAGGTGGAGGGCGAGAGAGAGAGAGAAAGAAAGCGCGAACGAGCGATCGATAAACGGAATCACGTGCGCGCTAAAGAGATCTTTGCGAAGCGAAGAGCGCGAATAATCGATGCTCGTTTCGATGCGGCGACTTTATCCGTCCGATCATCTTCAGCGATAACGATCGAGGCTGATCACCTGGCGGCGCCGGATGAGAACCTCTTCATTTTATTTATATATATAATAAAAGGCGACGACGCCCAGCTCGATTCGACCCGGTGCGTGACGTAACAATATAAATACGAGAGCGAAGCGAATAATAACAAATTCCGCTTAATCTTATCGTTTACAATAAATATTGATACGAAAGTTAGGTTGCGCTATCGATATATTATGAGCGCGAGCGACCTAAAATAATAATAATAATAATAATAATAATAATAATAATAATAATAATAATAATAATAATAATAATATTCGCCTAATCTTCGCCTATAACGCGCGAGAGGAAGAGCGACGCGAAACGGGAATGAAACGGCCATGAAACCGTTCGTCGGTCTTATCTCTCTTGACAAAATAACTGCGCAATTATAAACTGTACCAAATTATTGTACGAAAAGTTACGACCGGACGAAAGTCCGTTGATGCTTCTTCCCTGCGACTTCTCGATATCCACAGGTGGATTATGATGTCGTCCTTCGCTTTTCAATTTTTCATCTTACAGAATCGATTGCGATTTTATGATGAACTTGTGTGATTTTACTAACCGACGCGTACACAGTTCTTCGAGAACTTTTTTTCAATTTTTCATTCGAGAGATCGACCACCCATTATTCTCTCCCTCGAAAGTTTCATTCCTATAATCGACGAGTAGTCGCATCCGCGATTCTCTTCTCGCGGAGACGAAAGCGAGCGCGGCTCGATTTAAATCGAGTTTTCGAATTTTCGTTTACGTTCACCGAGCTGCGAGCCGCTGGCGGATTACGAAAAAGGAAGGAAAATAGTAATAATACGCATTAGAAACCCGAACGCGGTGGTTATGCGGTGGCAGCCCGCGCCGCCGATATCCGACGAAAGGATTCGGCGCGAGGTTGTTGTGTGCGCGTTCCGCGGGTTCCGCGGTATTATTTTCAAACTGTTAATTATCCGCCATAGTGAAATTACGCTATTACATGATAATTACATCGGTGCGGCCGTGTATGTACCGCGCGAGCGAGCGCTGAATGTCGTTTCACGCCCGACTCACCTTGATAGATATTTTCCATTCTAAGTCGCGTCACTGATTATAGTGATTTTCACTATGCAACGAATTTCGTCCTTTCCTGCCGCGTCGCGTTTCACGACACGTATACTGGATGCTGACTGTGCGTTTGTCTTCGCGAGAAATTTTATTTTTATTTCACTACTTCATTTTGTCTGTGCAGAATGAAAAATCTTTTTTAAAGTGTAAGACAGGCAATAAGGACCAATCGCGGAAGACAGTGTCGTTATCCCAACGAAACTAAATTTTTTCGTTAGAATTAAATATCTGTGCACAAGGCACCAAATTTTACTTGATCACGGCCTAGATTTTAAAATATGAAATAATCTCATATATATTTGAGATTTAATTTCAATAATCCTTTAACCCCCCTACGGAAATAAATAAATAAATGCAAGAGAAAAATATAGATCCGTAAGTCGCTGAATCGGGAAAAATCTTTTATTAGAATTAAAGATCTGGGCTACCATTATATATGTATATATATAAAAAAAAATTATTTCACTTTTTCGATTTCTTTTTATATACTATATAATAGTCTAGATTTGTTATTACGAATTCTTAAAATTCTAGTGCAGGATTTTTTATTCCGTATAACTAAATAGAGTTAAATGGAAATAACATTTGTCGATAAAAAACATAGTCAGCATCCCCTTAATAATAATTTCCACAGTATATAATGTCAGGTCTGCGAATGTTATTATTTATTATAACACACGTTTGGCTAAAAGCTGTACACTAAAAAAAAAAAAATAACTAAATTCATACACATTTAATTCCATACTGTCAAATGAATCATTTATTTGAAACAAATAAATATTTATTTGTTTCGAAAAGAACTTTCTTATATATTTAAATAAATATTTTTCATATCAAATAAATATCACTAGCTTTCAAATAAATGATTTATGCGACAGTATTAAAATAAATACTTATATAAGAATGAACTAAATATTTTGTTCAGTATACAATAAGCTCGAGAAAATAATCAAACCGCGTATAAAAACAATCTTGATAAAAATCGATCAAAGATCCAACAAACAGACAGTCGCCGAACAACCAAATCAATCAAAATGTGTTGAAAGGTCAAAAAAACACACTTTTCGAAAAAGACTCCTCGATCTTACTTTTAAATCGCGTATATATGCATATCAGAGTTCGCAGCGTTAGATTTTCGGATAACGCTATCTTCATTGACAACTGTTGACACAGTCGAGTGATAAACTGGAGGGCAGCACTCCGACATGAGTAGAGAGACTATCTCTAAAACCGTTCGTTTTTATCGGGGCGAGTATATAACGCCTGGTTGTTACACACGTTGCGGTTTAATACGACATGTAGTTCAATGCCGAGGATGCATCGTCTCATTCCGCGTAGGTATATACGAACGAGAGATGAGCGCGAGGGAACGAGCCGACGACGCGACGCTCTCTCGTAGGTGGGAGCTCTCGCGAAAAGGAAAAATGCGAGATGAGCGCTGCGAGAGAAGCTCAAGGATAATCTACGGGCGCGCGAGAGAGCTCGGTTGAGCGCCGCTGCATTAATAATATACGATACCCGTAATGGCATCGGGCGTATACGAACGTATATATTGTATAATAACTTCCAAGGCCTTATAAACGTTTATTATTTACCGCGTAACGTAATGGCGAGCAGGCCTCCGCTTCTCTCTCCGTCTCTTCGCGTCCCGGCTCTTTCTCTCTTCGTTCTCTCGGCCCGTTATTAAAAATAATATTATAACACACTCGCGTTCCCTCCTACTACTTCTCTCCCTCTTCCGCTTTTTTTTTTCTTTCCTCGAGACGAGAGATTACTGGCCGTCGGATTTTCGGCGTGTAAATAGCTGCCTACATGGGTGTGCGTTCCGGTTTTTATTTTTTTATTGAAAATGTGTACATTTATCTCTTGTAGCACGTTGCAGTTTGCATCATCGCCAAAGAATTGTTATCATTTATTGAATTTTAGGTTTATTATAAATTTGTTATTTATATATTTTATATTATATACCTATATGCGCGCGCGCGAGAGAGATAAAATAAATTGACTACGTTGAGTTAATTAATGCGCATGATAATCGAGCTAGTCAGTTCCAACATTTTCTTGAATACAATCGGAAGAGCCGCGCCGCCAAAAAATGCCAAACTAACGCGAAATATTTCAAGGGATGACGGCTCGTTTCACTCGCTCTTAGAGGTATTCAGAGAGTCTCATCATTCATCGAGGAGAGATTTATTTCGAGCCTCGAGCAAGTAGAACAAGTGTCTTGTTACTAGCTCCCTCGGCTCAGAGAAAGGAAATCCGAAAAAAGAAATCGTTACGTTTACACAGAGCCACACCTATAACTAACATATAACACGGCCCAATATACATATATATATATATATATAGCAGCATGCTTCGTACATATATATAATTAATAGCAATAGAGAAACGTGACACCTCTCTCTCTCTCTCTCTGTGTGTGTATAGACAAACCAATACAGCCAGCTTAAAATGTCAAAGCGAATATTATTATATATAAGAGAGAGAGATAAAAAAGAGGAGCGGCATTCTGAGAATTTTTGTACAATTGGCAATTTAGATTATAAATATTACAAGACATGTATAACTCTTTCGGATTTAAAGATAATAGTTCCAATAAGTCTCGCTGTAAAACTGACGTGAAAAAATTCAATGATTTTACAAATAAAAGAAAAAGAAAATTTTATATCTTTCCTCGGTACTTCTGACTCGGCCTGAAAAGGCCGGGACTCGTGAAACGAGCGGGAATATACACGCGTTTATAGGCGAAGCCTACGCCGTACCGCTGAATCATTAACGGCGAGTTAATCTCGGCCGCGTGTTTAGTGCAGAAGAGGTCGCTTAATATTTTGCGAGTTTCGCGATCCGCGGTATATTAAAAGTCAAGCGGTCCGAAATATCCGCGGAGGATATGTGAAAAAAAAAAAAAAAAAAAAAAAAAAAAGAGAACACCGAAGAATAAGAAGTTCGTTGACTCGAGTAATTCAACTTACACGGCGGATTCGCAAACACGCGTGTATCATCTTAATGCGTAAACCTTATAATTGTTAAACTCACACTTTATCCGTCTTACATCGGATTCATTGAAACTGGATTTATATATAACACCGCGAGAATAAGAAATTATTCCGTTATTAATTATGATGACTACGAGTCAAGAGTGGTAATTAACACGCATAAAAAGTGACTAAACCACTTTTTACAAGATCATTGCAAATTTGTTCCATAATTCATTACAACTACCGAGCATGTTATTATATTATCTTTTTCTCTAAGTTTATAATATTTTTTTTCTTCTCGCGTTAAGATTTACTCAACATTTATTTAAACAAATTAACTGTTTTTGTAATTCAACAATTTTCCATTGCGCACAAATTCCGATTTTTTAATATATATATATATTTATCTTTCTTACGTCAACTTAGAGATTAAAAAGCTTGTGTGAGAAGGTTGTATAATTTTTCCACAACTAATTATAGTAACACATGTCAGGAATAATAAGAAATACGCATAATTCGAAAACTGACCGAGCTAGTTTTATAAGAGCACTACAAAAGCTGCTCCATTATATAAGGTAGAATTATTTAACCAGATAATCTAGATCACAAAATTACATACCTATATTTGATTGCTTTTATAACTGTATGTACAGATTTCTCTATCATTACCGTCATTAATTTTCAAAATTTGTTCGTAAATTTTTTTCCTTTTTCCTTTTTTTTCACTTAATCGTATTAACCGATACGTTGATACGTAGATTGAAGGGTTAATCGCCGGTCCGGCCGGGGATGCAAAAGCGCCATTGTGAAAAAATCCCGGAAAACGCTAGGCCAGCACGGACACGCACGCTGAAATTTCTACGATGCTGAGTAAGCGAGGGAATTATTTTCTTCCCAACCCTCCCCCCATGGGGTGGTGGGAGACGACATTATTGCGTCGCGGTTAAGAGCGCGTTCACGTGTATTTAGCCCTCTCTCGCGCCTTTCTCCTTCTCTCTATATTTGCACGCGCGCGTATTATATATATATATATATATATATATATATATATATATATATATATATATATATATTCTTCGTAAACGCGCTCTGTAACCATGCACGCGAAAAATCATTGGTGTATCTTCGTCACCGCGTGTGCATTCTTCTGCGCGATTTATCTCCCGCTCGCGAAGGGTTATTATCAGGGCGCGGCGCCGTTTACGGGCTATTTTTTCCCTCCCCTTGGGACAAATAAATTCTTAAACGCACACGGTGCCTCGATTCGTTCGTTCAAGACTGCTGCGCATCCCGTACAATCCGATGATAACGATTACAAAGGAGGCGAAGGATAAGCCGTGCGATTTCCTTCTTCAAAAGTAAAAAAACCTGTCGTCGACCTGTGTCAGTTTACGTGATTTCTTTTTCCTTTTTCACTGTTAACTCAAAGATATTCTATCGTTACGGCGATTATAAAACCGTTCCGACTAAAATCATTTTTTGTTCTCCTGGCAGCTCGAATCAATTTTTCCACAGACTTTTACGACCTACATTTCCTAGATGAACACTAATTTAATTTAGCCACGTGCATTCGTCACCTATATATATGAAACGCGATAAAAAAAGAATTCGATAAAACGTATGTCAATGTATACGATTAATTTTGAAATTAATTTTTTTATTTCGGGTCTTTCGGACGTACCGCATAAGAATTGATCAAATCTGCGAGGTAAAAAACCGGAAGAAGAAATATCTCACAGGGAGAGAGAGAGAGAAAGAGCCAGGAGATATCCGAAAGGGAGGATGCGTCGGGAGTAGGAGGAAAAACACGACGAGCAGGGATAATCTGATTTTCAGCAACTTTATACGTTGCGCTTCGATTAAAATCCAGCCAGCGTGCAGGCCCGATATGGTTGTTCCGTTCGTGCCCTCTCTTCCGCGAGTGGGCGAGAAAGAGACGGAACGCGTGGAAAAAGGAGACTGAGGGCGCCCCGCGGTGGTTGACCAGACACCGCCAGTAGTCGAGCATCCCTTCTCATTTAGCGGCGCGTTTTAAGCCCGGAATAAGCGCGCGTCGCTTTACAAACGACACTTTGGACGCGCTCCTTATATATAGTCCTCCTCTCTTTTGCTCTTTTTACGCCACTTAAAATCACTTAAATATATAATACGACCATCTCATTAAAAGCTTAATGACTAGGAATCGGTCAAAAAAAATTAAGCATTTTCCCTCCTTGTAAATAAACACTGGATTTATCCGCAATTTTATTTGATATATCGAAATATTAAAATTAAATATAAGAGTAATGAAAAAATTAGAAGTTTAGAAAATTAAGGAGGAATAATATATAATAAGAAACAAAAAAATTAATCATGCCCGTATTTGAACATTTTTTTCTTCTCGTGCGAAAATAAAAATTCAAAAATTCACCAATCTCTTAATTTGTGTAAAACGTCAAATATTTTTACTAGTCTCTAATATTATAAATTTGTGAAAGTTTGCTTGAAAGAGGAATGCGGACATTCTACTCGATAGAATAGCATAATTCAACAGCGGTGCTTTGCCGCACCATTACTACTATTTTTTATGGAAATGTAAAAAAAAAAAAATATACAGCCAGATTAGAGGCATAAATTAAGATTAAGATGAGCGGATTCAATTAAACCTGAAAAAACGTTGTCCATCGACGCAAAATATATAGTCACCTGCCTTCGTCGACATATTAAGTCCGGGACGTGTCGTTTATTGTTATAGTCCGATAATACACAAATATATAAAAGTTACATCGCTGAAGAGAATCCGCGGATTTTCCTTCAGCGTTTGCGCGCGCGCGCGCGAGAGAGAGAAAGAATAAGGAATCGAGACCCCTCGAGAAACGTAGAAAGGGAGAAATATATGAAAAGGGAGAGAGATAAAAAAGGGGGAAACAAAAGGAGCGAGAGAAAAAAAGCTTAGCGCGTACGTAGAGACGTTATTGAAACGCAAATCACGTTGCGCAACCCGCCGCGCCGCGGCTGTAGCGGGCCCGATTGGAATGTCTTGGCATTAATAAAATATGAAGTATAAAAAGTTATTAAAAGGAGTAACGAGGAATTTAATGTTTATTCATACCCGGACGCGCGCGGGGGCGCGCTCTCGGCAAAAGGACGCGGATGGAAGGCGAGGAGGAGGATGACGGCTTTGCATATTAAAAATCGTAAATAACGCCGAGCGGCATCGCCCTCCCGCTCGTCCCTGGCAGGCCTTTACGATTATGATAAATTTTAATCTCCACCGTGAAATCTCCTTTAATGTTCGTACTCCCCTTTGCGACCCCTCCGGTCGCCCCCTTTGTTGTCTCTCGTCGTTAAAGTCGTTCGCTCGTCGAGCGATCGGATGGGCGTAATTGTTCTCCGCGAGACACGTGGGCTTCGATCTTTGACACTCGCGAATATATATATATATATATATATTGAGTATAAAACTCGAGTTTGAATTATACGATGTTTTTCATGGGCGAAAGAGAGAGAGAGAGAGTGTGTAATTGTGCGACACGTATATAGTTTAATATGAATAATTATAAGGAATCTAATATTGATATCGAAGGTTTTTCCAACACTGTTATTACGATATCTCGCGATATAAAATTATGTAACATCGTGCGCGCGCGCGCGCGCGTTGAATTTTATGATTTAATAAAATTTTAATTAGAAATCCGGTTATTACAATATACAATATCGACTGTAATATTTTTACAATATATACTCTGCGTATTATGACAAGTATAGAATAAAGAATAATTCTTCCAAAGAGATTTTATAAAAATTATCATTTAATTATATATAACAATTTTATTTTTCTTCTAATTAAATTTGATCTAGTGCTCATAAAAATAATATTTTACATTCTTTCCTCTCTCTCTATGTTCTTCCTCATCGAGCAGTACCGAGGAAAGCGTCGATGTTGGAATATTTTCCTCCTTATATGAATCGCAACGTACATACATATATATAAGCGTCCGCTTTCATCCGTCATTCGATTCGATCTTATCGCGTACGAGTACCGTTGCGACCGCGACGTGCCTCGCGTGTCTATAATGAGCATTAATTCGAGTCACTCGGACTTACGGAAAAGTTTTTCCACAAACAGTCGGGGCGACGAGCGCGATCGCCTTCGGCGATTACGCGGATAATCGTTGTTGATCGTACGACGAGGTGCCGTCGATTGCGGTTCTGCCACATGCATATGTAAGTCGAGTTACTCACCTGCAACAGAAAGAGGAATTTGTTGATTAAACGGTTAACCAGTTGGTGGGCGGAAGAAGGAAGGGAGGATCGACGCGTTACGATGCGCCGACATTATAGTGTCAGCAGTTTGGCCGACACGCGTTAAATATGCGATTAAACGATAGGCACGACGGCCCCGTGCAACAAAGTATCGGGGATAATTTCATACTGAAATAATAAAAGATAATGGAACGTGGAAACGCGTAAATATTTATTGTCGGCCGCGCAAGAGCGGCCCGCTCGTTACCGCAGATTGATACGACGATAAATCGTTAAGTGCGGCTATTAAAACTCCTGAATAATCTAATCGCATTGTATGGATATTATAGTGTACATGTTATATATATATAAAATATATACACACATATATATATATATATATATATATATATACGCGCGGATTGCGGAAAAAAAGATGACATTTCCACCTCCGTGAATAGATAAAGTTTCGAGTATATATACGTTTGTCAAAAGTGGCCACATGTTTCGTCCGATAACCGTAAACTTTATCTGAGATTGATAAATTTTCATGAGGAAATTTATATATACATATATATTACTTGAAGAAATTTGTACCAACAAATTTAATCGAATCATTCGAAAATTTCATATTCTTCACAGATTTGCCATTTGTATATTTTAAATTACTATAAATTGCTATATTTTGTAATATTTTTCTATATCGTATCTTATAAAAATGGCAAATTTGTTGTGGTATCAATTTATCACACGATTTGCAAAAAATAATTTTGTTCATCCAGAGAAATGAATGTCATATAAATTTTGATATAAACAGACAAAATTTTATATTTTCAAATATATTTCTCGATGCTTTAGTCTGCGCGATAAATGCGAATGTATATTATTATAATATACATCGTCGCCTTAATAAAAGCATCCCGTAATTCCATTTTTCGCTAAATTTCCAGATGTCCAAATATTACTTTATTAATATTAACGCTCTGAAAATATCATAATGTAACACGTATGAAGAGTCTGATTTTTTATAATTATTTATTTTCAGCATTCGCGTGTCAAACAATGACCAAAGCACTTCCTCTGAAAATGCATTATTTCTGCATATATAAATCATATAAATATGTATATTCGACTTTTGCTTGCGTCATCATATACAATATTTTCTTAATAAATTATGGAAAATGATATGATTAAAATAGGTCACCGTTTGATTTTAACCTATCGGTTATATATCTAAACTAAAGTATATATACAAAAGACTCTACATCATATAAAGCTAAATAAAATATATTTACGAAAAAAGTGATTCGATTGCCAGTTGAATTTTTAAAACCAAATTAGAAACGAATTAATTGGAAGAAAATATTACTGAACAATAATTATGATAACGTCGTTTCTTTTTTAATAAAAGATTTTTAACTTCGCCGGTGTTGGTCACAATTAATTCCTTTCTAATTTGGTTTCAAAAATCTATTTATCATCGATGTCAAAGTCACGTAAAACTCGCGAAAACAAATCGAAAGACGCTTTTGCAGATTTCGATTACATACCGATCATAGAATAGAATTACACGTTCAACGGCGAGATATCGTGTCTAATCTGCTCTCTTCTCCCCCTCTAACGCGAGCAAATGTCAACGTAATCCCTTTCCACCGGGCTCTCGATCATCGGCGTCACACACTCGCGTTATCTATTCGCGCGTAGACGCGGGCGATCGCGGAAAATCGCAAAACGGGATCGGCTACAAGGGGGGTACACGAGTATCGCGAAACACGGGGGAGCGGCTCGCGCGACGAGCCTATCGGGGTGCGATTAAAATATAAAATGGGTTTCGAGGATTCGGACGGTGTTACGCGCCGTTTCAATTATTGTCGCCCCGGCGCTACATACAATTTTTGTCACCGTCCGATCGCGGCTTTCCATCTATCTCACTCCGTACCCGCACACGCCGCTGTGTCGTCCGTCAGTCCCCTGTGCCCCCCCCCTCCCTCCCTCGTCCCTCACCTGCTCGATTTTTCCGCCCGACCGTCGCCCGATTTTTTCCCGCGAGCGCCGATTTTTTTCCGCCCTTTTGCCAGAGCCGCAAAACGGCGCAAAAATGCGATACCGTTTTGCCGAGTCCGGATTAGCGGCAGATCGCTCCGCCGATTTGGTACGGGCTTCCATCCCCCTCCGCCACCCTTCCGTCCCCTCTGTCCCTTTCGTTACATCGACAAGCATCACCCGGCGAGCACCGGGTTTTTTTTTTTTTTTTCCATTTCAATCCTTTGCTCTCGAGATGAGCGGCGAGTTTTAGCCGCGATCGCGCGCGAATCTCCTCTCGATGGTGACGCCTGCGATCATGTTTATTTAATCGGCGAACGTGCGAAAGATGGCTGCTCTCGGGTACATATATATATATATATATATATATATATATATATATATATATATATGCGAGAGACCGGCGCTAAGCGAAAAACGTTTATGTCACTTGGTAGACGCCGTAAAAAGCGATTTATGGAGACACGTGTGCTCGTATTGCATTCAGATGTATTATATCATCGCGTATGCATTATATAAGTTTGATGTTTTATTTTGAATTCGCGCGCATTTATTAGACCGATCGTCATTGAATGATGTCGAGGAACGCGCTTCTAATCGCCACTATTTAATATACCCCGCAAGTATCTTATACCATTTCCTCCTCGCGATATAATGGGATTTTAAATTGAAATTTAGATCGTTAAAATAAGATACAGATGATAAATGCAGATGTAATATCTCTTTCGAAATTCAATACGCGTTTAATCAATATATATTTTACGTCAAAATTAATCAAGTTTATAGGATGTAATATTTTATTGCTCGAAATCTATAAAAATTTATATTATATATAATGATAAGTTTATAGTTGAAATTCAATAGTATAGGAAACATTTTCTTTCTAATTTCCTTTTCAACGTACATTAACTTTTCATTAAATTAAAAGCAAATTTTTATATCACGTTCCTACTTTATTATATTCATATCTTCGATTCATCCTGATAGCTTGAAAAAAATGCACGCGAAAGTTCAATTCTCCCGATCGTATTTGTTTCCTAACACCGCGAAGGGAATGAAAAAAAAAAAAAAAAAAAAAAGGTAGCGAGGATAAGCCGTCTCGTCGCCGCGCGGAAGGAATCTTGAGCGAAAAGCTCACTCGAGATGCCGCGAAAACAATGTCGAGGGTGGAACCGAAATATACCTAATTGTCGAGAGTGAAGCCGGACGGAAGGGTGGAAAAGATGCCAGGAGGAGGAAAAAGAAAGAAGCACGAAAATGACACCGGGGCTCTCGCGCAGCTTCCTCTCTCCTTTTCACCCCCATTCATCCCTCTCGGCGCACCTTGTCTCACCAGGCGTACACTTGCTTTTTATCGACAGTCTGCTTTAACCCTCGAAGCGGGGTTCGATGGTGACGTGGTCGCAGAGAGAGCGAAGGATGAGCGCTTCACGTGGGAAAAGGATAGAAAGTGGAGAAAAAGAAGGACGGGACATTAAACCCATTTAAATATAACCAATACCGTAGGGTGCCTTCCACCCTCTCTGTGTTATATGGATATGATTTTTACCGTTCATTCGCGTATAACCCGCAAGCCGCGCGCAGATGCACACGTACTCTCTTGGCCGCTCTTTGACCGCGAGAAATATCTCCTCTCTCTCTCTCTCTCTCTTCCGTTTCTTCTCGTATTTTTTATTAAAAACTCGCACGGTCGCCAAAGAGAGGAACGCGCGAGCTACGCGATTGGGGTCTCTCTCGCATCCAAAACGCCCGTTTGATCAAATAGAATCGATAATCATTTTTTTTTAATAGAAAAAAAATATCGCGCAAACCATCAGTTACACATAATAGTTTTCCAGAGAGAGAGAGAGAGGGAGATCATTAAAATGGCAATATATAAATATATTTCTTGCGTATTCAAATATTTTTATCGAACGCGACTTTGAATAAACAATTGTTTGTTTTTCTGACTGTCAGTCGATGCTCGTAGAAGATTATATTTTGATAACCTCCAAAAAAAATATTTATATTATAAATATATTTTGCGCACAGATCAAACGATATGATGAACATGTATTGAAGATTACTTGTGTGTGCATTTATATATATCTTTACTAATGAACATGTTTTCGTCTGGTCGGCGTCTTATCGGTCTACACAACTAATTAATCAATCCCCCCGCGTATTTATCCCGACATTGTCCAAATGGACTGCGCAATTGGGATTTCCTGTTTAAAAACAAAAAATATATAATTTGTGAATTATTCGGGACGATTCGTAACACCATGCTTTATTAAAGCGAACGTGACGCAAATCGAATATGATAACCTTTGTAATTTATTTCCTTTTGTTATCGCTAAAAGGAGAGATTGGCGACGTATTTTAAAATCTTTTCCAATATTAATAATTTTTAACGACGATTACTTTGGAAAAAAAGAAATATATATATATATAATTTTTACTCCCCCCAAAAAAACGTCAAAATGAAATATTGTTGCTTTCCTTTCCTCAAATATCAATATTACATCTGATGTGCCGCGGCAAAGTTAGATAGAAATATCCCAATAGACATCAGAGTTACGACATGTTGAAACTTGAAAATCACCTTTCTCGAATCTTTTGCGGCTGTTTACTCGGAAGTTTACCCTTATCATTCGTGTATCCTACGATCTCTTCCGAAATCCTGATACTCGGGATCACGTTCGCGGTGCAATCAATGGCGCTACGTGAGCTGAGATGAAACAGCGTAAAGCCCTATGTAAGTTGGCAAGATGAAGAGAGACAGGAAGAGAGAAAGAGACGACGGAGGAGTGCATTCGGACTACAAGAGCACGTTTACCTTAACATCGAATTCTCACCACTTGACTCGGAGAGTGGCGCACGATTTTACACCGTAAATGCAAGCGAACTTCATCGCGCCGCGTTTATCTCATCGAGATAAGAAAAGTTGATCTGCTTTTATTCTCAAGTACTTAATTGTGCTAAGACGCGCGGCTTTTATTGCGCTTATTTTTAGTAAGGCGCAACTTTATTAATGATGTAAGAGCGGAAAATAAGAGATGTGTATTGACGTATTGACTTTATATAAGCTCTTCTGGAAGAAATTCATATACATGTGTCTCATTTCAAATTCATCTGATATTAGCAATGAGGAAAATCAGACCATATATATATATATATATATATACTTTATATAATGTTTCAATTAGAAATCATTTAAAGGCAACGAAACTTTAATCGATATCCTTGGCAAAAATCTGCTTGAAGAATGATACAAGGTCTATTATAATTCGACTTCTTACTACATTCACGTCCAAGGAAATCTCATTGATACCTCGCACTCTTTTTATCTTTCCACTCGAATAAACGACGCGATGATACGTTATCGTCGTGCGTAGGACGATCTATTTAGACATCGGACTTTTTTCCTCGAAGACTCGGATTCGCCAACGGGGTGTTAAATTATTACACGGTTCGCGCGTCTTTTATACCAACCTCTCCTCTCCCTCCCTCCCCCCCCTCCCTCGATGGATACGACTTTTAGTAGGGCGCAACCTCATCAAAGATGTAGGAGCGGCAAATAAACGTTTACACTCGCCGTTGCTATCCGACGAGGCCGCGATACGTTTTTTTTTTCTCTCGCGATCGAAACGCTACGTCGCGCGTTGCAAGTATTAAATTTCTCGCGCTCCGCCCTTTTTTCTTCTCTCCTCACCCGCGGAAATAAAACTTTACGCATTCTGCCATTAAACTTTCTTAATAGGGTCGGCGGGCATTAAAGCGATTCTCGCGCACGCGCGCGGACCGACGAAATATAAATTTCAATACCCGATCGCGATCGCGATATATAAATAAAAATCAGCACGGCTTAACGACCACGTCAATATTTATTTGATGCCCCGAGGCGTCTTAATGACTTATATTAATCGAAACCGATTTACTTATCGGACGCGATCTTTATCGGCCAGTGGATATCAAACCGCGACTGGTTTATGATGCTGATACGATTTTATCGGAGCGACGGAATTCCCAGACTAAACGCTTCCGCGATGAGCGTCTTCGATCAATCGTGAGAGATAGATGTATGTTAAATAGATACGAAAGAGACAAGGACGCGCCTTATCTCGATCTCACGACATCGATAATTGCTATTTAGATAAAGTTAATTTCAACGGAACATATAACTCGGCTGTACAAAAAAAAAAAAAAAAAAGGGAAGAGAGAAAAATAACACATAATAAATGATAATTTATGTCATTACAATTTTATGATAGCGAACGTGTAGGATTTATGTCCCGTTTGCGAAGTCGCGCTATTGCATCGCCAGTAAACTCCTAGTAAATAACATTCCGAGCTCCACGTTTTTAAATTTAAATGATATCCACTTGAAATTTAAATAATATCTACTTCGAAAAAGTAGGACATCTCTATCGCGTTTAGCCCAGAGAGAGAGAGAGAGAGAGAGATAAGGGAACATCGAAGAGAACGTACACCGAAGGGATATGGATGGATGCGATTTCCAAGGCATAGAAGGGATGGAAGAGAGCTTTCACTTCCAGACAAAAGTCGAGTAACAAAGCGTGCGTACGCGATTGCAAAAGGAAATGCAAATATCACTCGGCCGATAATGCGAGGTCAATTCTCTGCCATTCGCGTTCTCCCCTTTTGCTTCCTCAACCCCTTCCTGTTTCTTGGTTCTTTCTCTCTCGAGAGAGAAAGAGAGACTCGGCAAGAAGCTCTCGACGTTACTCGCAATTGAGTAATTATCGAGACTACCGCAAAAACTCGCACCGCTTCGTCTCTCAAAGTTCTTTAAAAGGGGCAAGAGAGGAAAAAGGGAGCAACGCAGAGAGTTGTAGTTAATACAATGTTTATCGAATCAGCCGATCCGAAGACGGTTCCTGCCGCGTAATTCCGCGAAAATCCGATTTCCGAAACGTCGTAGAACTTCGCCATCGATTGCGCGGCTTAACCCTCTCCTTCTGAAATTATCTGCAAACCTCGAAGACAACTTTGTACACTCTATTATTTATTTATTTATTTATTTATTTTTTTTGATATATTTGATGACTCAATCGCGGATAAAAAAATTAATAACGTTAAGCAATCTTTGGAAAAAGTAAATTCATTGCTTTTAATTTGTCTCCGACGACTCGTCAATTTGCAAATATGATTCCCGATAGAGGTGTTAATCATTTTTCAAATAACTTTATTATATTATACAATGTACACGGGTTAGATTAAAAATTAACCTCTTCGCAATTTTGTATCCCAACGATGACTGTTTTATTTGATATTTTCGATGATATTTCTTACTTTATGACGACTATTAATTTCGTGTGTCTGGAAAATGTAGCGTCCAGTCCGTTGCAGCTGCACTGTCACAATTACCCCGATCGACCCTACATATTTAAAAGTTAAAATTGATGCGTATAGATATATCGCGCGGTGAAGATATATCGCCGGCAACGGACTACAAATTATCGCCAGGTAAAGGCACAAAGCGTTATGTACCGGTATACTTCATCCATATTGAGATCGCTCTGTCCCACAATGGGCTCTAACCGACTTTTATTCAAAAGCCGGGGGTTTTTCAACAAAGTTGATGAAAAACACGCCGGCGCCTCCTCCATGGCGAGCCGAGCCATTTATCCAATCACAGTCCGCGATACCGGGCGGCCCAGTGAATTAATAAAAAAGCAATCTACAAACTATCGCAACGATTTATACGTGTAATTCCTCTGATTAACTCGCGGTATTGCCGCGCGCGCGCTGCGTTTTTATAACGCGCCCGTTTACGCGCCGGTGGAATCATTGCGCGCGCTCGCGTCAATGATTGTAATTTTATTACATGTACAAATCGAAATTTCGACCTAGTAGTCGCTGGATAAATTCGACATTAGCGCAATCAACATTTAACATTAAAACGGGACGAGCTTCAATTATTTCGCGAGTCGCCGGAATAAAGATTAATTAACATTTAAGAGAGCTTTGCTCTACAAACAACATTGCGCAATAATCTCGATAGAGCGAACAATTTCAGTTTGTCCCACGAGTCTTAGATTCATTAGATCGTAATCGAATTTTATCGTTATCAACGAATTTTTGCGCGATATCGAACGCGTTCGATACAATCTCTCTTTTGACAAAGTTAAACGGCTTACAATTAGTTTTTAAGCGATCGATTATAAAATTCATACAAGTACTTTAATATAGACATAGATGTACATTGAAAAAAATATTTATGTCAAATTGCTGATTAAATACCATATATACGTAATTTCGTATGAAATATATTCTTATATATTTTATATATATTTTCAAGATTAACAATATTCCACTGAATATGACATTACATATAGTAAATGCTAGTAATGTATAAATACTGTAAAACAATACTATAAATAAAATGGATAAATGCTTATAAAGTAAATTTAAAATTACAAATAATTTTACATTAATATGTATTTTCACTTAAAAAAAATATGAAAAAAAATGACAATGACAATTTGTCCAGTTTTGAAGAAATATAAATTTCACGTGTAAAAAGTAAATGAATTTTTTTCAGAGTAGAATGCTGAGAAGAAAAATTAGGGGAATCCTAAACGCGCGCTCAAATTGATATCAATGAATTTATGTTAAAAAAATTGATAGATCCTGGGGGATCGATAAACGCTTCCTTTCTCCGCCACTCGCTCTTTATCATCAACGCGACAATTCGCGATGCATACGCGTGTACGTGACGTAGTCCCGCATCCCACGCGACCCCACGGTCACTGCCAATTAGGTGTGACTCGCATAATTTGCGCCATCATCCTAGACAATCGACGGCATCGCCTGGTAGTAAATGAGGAAAATCTGCACACAATGCCTCTCGTAATAGTGTACATGTCCCTTCCCTCTCCCGCTGCAGGGACGGCGACAGCCACAGGACGACGTCGGAGAGAAAGTCGGAGGATCGAACGAGATGTGGCACTGCAGAAAGGAATGCCGATCGTCGCGATTAATGTTTACAGCGCCATATATCGCTATCAATTTCCATTGTGATTATCATACAAAAAAGATTGGATTGCGCTAACAACTCGAGAATTGGATGAATAAAATGAATGGCAAATGGTTTCTTAGAATTTCTCTCTCTACAGTTGTACCAATCTCTGAGCGAGAGAGCTCTTGAATTTTTCTTCGCTATTTCTCGCGCTAGAGAGAATTAAGCGGTACATTTACATAAATGATGAATCCACTTTCCCGATAAACCGGCACAATATATTGTTTCACGCGGAACGAAATCGAGATGTACATTAATTCGAAGCCTCCATGGCGAGTTAAATGGTGGCTGTCAAAGGGCTCGGCCCGTTCAGGCGTTGAAAGGGATAGAAAGTCACAGGACTCTGTACCTACATCCAATAAATTAGCATCTCGACCATGCATCGTCTAACGGAGGCCTTCTAAAATTCGAAATGCATGGAGGATCGCGGTGATGGAGGAAGAGAAAGAGAGAAAGGAGAGGCCTGGAAATTCGCGAATCTCGCGGCCAATATCGCGGCCGCTATGAATACGATACCACTGCCGGTCATCGCGCACGCATTCTCCCTCGGCAACCCCCTCGTGCAACCACCCGGCCGTCAAGCCCTCCCGTTCCTCTCGTTGTTGGGTGGTTGTACGCGACCCGCGCTTGACGCGCGCTCGTCCTCTTTTCAGCACGCGCCGGTCCTTTGTTGACGCGTTCCTGTTTGTCATTCCGTTTGTCATTCCATTGCCGTTGTTGTTTGTCGCCCGCCGCCACGCACCGCGTCACTGACGCTGTCATTGTCGGACCGCGAATCGCGGCCGATAAAACGCGGGCGAGATCGAGAGCGCGATCGAGACTGCGGACACGCGGATATATAACGCGAGCGCGCGTTATTTCGCGGACGAATACGTCCTCTCTCCTGCACGCTCGATCGCGCTGTATATTCGGAAAGAATGTGTAATACGAATGTCGCGCGCGGACACAAAACATGTGGATACGCCGTCGACTCGTTTCAACGAGGCTCGTCGCGGGACCGAAGATGGATATCGCGGTCGCCCGCGTACGCAATTTGCGGCGAACTGTGTGTGTATATATATATATATATTATACCTGCGTTGTAACTTTTTGCGTTATAGGCTCGTTAAGGAGATAATTGACGATACCGTTGGTCGACGCAGACGTGTTAAAAACCTTGACAACATGTCTTACGAACCCATAATTACAGAATTTAAGCTTATTAATTTTTTTTATTGTCTCTTCTTGGTGTTTTGTTACTGCACAGAAAGAATTTTCTGTTAGAATTTACCCTGAAAATCATGGTAATCGTGGGACAAGTGGTATTAGAAGAATTTTATAAGAGTTTCTCTGATTAATATTTACCGCAATAAGATATAGAATATGTTTGATTAATATTGCACGGTAATATTTTTATTGTGGTAAATATTAATCAGAGAAACTCTTATAAAAATTCTTCCAATATTATATCGTTCCATGATTACCATGATTTTCAGGGTAAATTCTAAGAGAAAATTCTTTCCGTGTGACGAATAGAAGAGCGACTTGATGCGATCGTCACGTGCTGGCAAAAAGATTGTGAAAATTAATTAAAAATTTATGAGATATAAAGACGTCCCTTTTTATTTATCGAAAGTATACGAAGTTACCTAGATCTACCGATAGCAAAGTGTATTTAGATTTTCCTGTAACATCGATTTCGATTGAGGGATTATCCTTTCGAGCGAGCCCTCTCGCTGAATTCTCGACGAGCGGAAGGATTTGTGGGAAAGGCCGGAAAAATGGAACATGCAGAAAGAGGGATGGAATCGGCAAACGCGGCCGTAACCGTAAACGTAAACATAAAGCCGAGATGATAAATGCAACGGGTATACTTAATGGCGCGGCCATTCCGCGCGAGAGGGAACCAGAGAGAGAGTGCGTGTGTGTGCACGCATTTCCTTCCTCTCGTGCGTTTATCGCGCGCGCTTTACGCATTTCGAGGCGATAGAGGACGACAGAGAGGACGGGGAGGGCCGGGATGCAAAAGGGATGAAGGGCCAGGCGATCGACGATATCGGACCACCGTCGATATTCGGACGCGCGTCGATATTCGCATTCGTCATATACAGGCCACCCGTACCAGATCGGCAATCGCGATCGCTGATAGAGGCTTTCGCGGTAGCCCGGGAACAGATATCGGCCGTCGAGCGTCTCTTTAATTGATCGTTCCTCACCGACGATTTTAACGAGCGATCGCGACGACCGTTTGTTTCCGATTTTCGAGCGAGTTTTCTCGGATCACCGACTTTTTGTGCGTGCGTGCGTGCGTGCGTGCCTATGCGAGTGCGTGTGTCGCAATCATCGCGCGTTTCCTGATCGGTACGGATAAACCTCGAACGGCCCGATATTCCGCTCGCGTTTTTTATATATTGTAAAAATAAATAAAGAACAACCAGGTAAGTGTATAGTCATTAGAGGTTCGTTGAAAAATACTATTTGATTACGAGGTTAATTATATATAGAATAAATGAAAAAAAATATTTCGACTTTGTATTTATGAAAGTTAAAATAATATAATACGATGAGCGAATAGCTTATTCCTCTGACTTTTCATATTTTTAAAATTAATTACCATCTACTGATATAATAATGTTATTTCTTGTGTATATTAACACGTTTTATTATTATTAAACGCACGTATACGTTTTACATATATACTTGAGCACTCAGAGACAGAGGCTATGGAAAAGCGCTTTCTCCATTAAGCTTTTAATAGCATATTGCGAAGAGAATTTACAATCATGCGAATAGACTTCGTAGTCTGAAGAACGAGCTCGAATGACCATCAGTTTTGCTCAAAGCATTTAATTCCGTGCGCAATACAGGAGATGACGTTTCCCCGGAGTATAATGCGATAAGTTTATGTTGAGTCTTTTTTTTTTTTTTTTTTTTACGCGACGATGTCACTTTCATTAGCGATTTTAACGACTGGTTCGGCCATGTAACGCATCCTCATTCTTCATGTCCTCGGCGAAAATCGACTCGCGTGTATTGACTCCGACGATGATCGAAGATGCACGCGAGCGGCTGCTGTGCATTTATTAATGCGGCAGCTCGTCGTCATTATAGCTATTTTACTTGATGTCACACGTAACTATTTTTCTTGAAATAGAAGAACGTCTTGTAATAAATATCTACGTTCGCGCATTTTTCATCCAACATGGCATTTATACAGTTATTGAATATGTTGATGAATATAATCGGGAGTTTGATTTATCTCCGACAAAAAGATCGCTGTTACATATAGAATCGCGTTTGGCGCTAAGTGCGCGATGTGAATATGGAACAAAGAATCTTGAAGAACTTCGATTTGATGCGATACCTCTATTTTTACATGAATCGATAAGAAACGAACATAGAGTCGGTTAAGGGAAGCGTCAATAGCCTTAACTCGATTATGGCGCGAGATTTACATTCGCAACGATGAGAAAATGTCAAACCGAGACTTTATATAACCAGAAGATATTTAACGTTAATAATTGAAATATGGCGTAGAATGGCGTACTTATTAAACTTTCATTGAGAGCGAATCAGATTGTCCAAGAATTCCTAATCGAAACGAAGCTAATAGATAAACTACATTTCTCGTCTTATTGTTTCGCTCTGTTTACCCTCTCGGGACTAAATAAATCTACCTGCCGACTTCTTCGCGATTTATTGCCTTTATTTAGTCGACGGCCGAGAATAGATCCCCGATCTACCCGAACGGAATCGTTAAATCCGTGCAAGGGATAAGACCGTACAGTAATCGAACAACAGAGTTGGAGACAGTTGCGATGATAACACGAAATATTGATAACGAACAGTCATCATCAATCGTATACACGGTGTATCAAAAGTCGAATTTGAATAAGATCATTTCAAAATTGATGACAATTGTATAGTTGATTAGATTCCAAAAATTAATATTAATAATAGAGGTACTGAATTTGAGCGATCCCACTTTCCAACTTTATATCGATAATCGAAGTATCCAATAACGGGAAAAAAAATAAATAAGAAAATGGAAATAACGACGAATCATTTCAAAATTGAGGACAATTGTATAGTTGATTAGATTCCAAAAATTAATATTAATAATAGAGGTACTGAATTTGAGCGATCCCACTTTCCAACTTTATATCGATAATCGAAGTATCCAATAACGGGAAAAAAATAAATAAGAAAAATGGAAATAACGACGAATCATGTCAATCATATCGATGAATCACCAATCGATGAAAGTAAAATAAAAATGAGTATGCACAACAACCGAGACTAAAAAAGACTATGAAGTCTATCTTGCATGCGATCGACGGTACGTTTAAGAAGAAGCGAACCACTTTCGATACACCCTATACACGTACATGTGGCTAGCGACAACCGCGCGATACGAGGCGAAGAGGAGGAGGGAGTTAAAAGGGTGGCAAAGGGGGTGGTTGAGGAGGATAAGGGGGAGGAGGGCATAGAGCTCGGCTATAGAGCCCTCGCTTGGCAGGATGTAGGCGTATAACAATGACAAACCGTGAAACAATGCCGGGCACCACTGGAAAAATTCCAAAAAACGCGGATAATAAAAACGAGAGCTCACGTGCGCGTTCACCGAGTCCCGTATGTGTCCCGCATTGGTGGTGACTGGGGCGCGATGGCGTCGCTCGTCGGCGTCGGTGTCGTTGTCGACGCCGACGTCGGCCTACGCGCGATGTGGTGCGACGAGCGTCGGCGTCACCGTCGTCGTCATCGTCGGCGAGCAGCCGACGCGGTGGTAGTGGCGGTGCTGGTGGTGGTGGTGGTGGTGGTGGTGGTGGTGGTGGTGGTGGTGAGACAAAAAATGGGTGTACAGGAGGGAGGATGGGGATGGAAAAAATGCAAAAGCCCCGGCGCGCACGGCGCTTCGTCGGGGGACAATACGCGGCGATGAATGCCTATTATATTTATCTGTAACAGGCGTTCCATAAAGCAAATAACACAGAAGTGTAGCGAGGGAAAAATCGAGCTTTTTTTCGACGCGCCGCAGCGCCGCGAGGACCCGGCGCTGGAAAAAAAAAAGAGGGCGAGCCGACGCGGGGCGTAAAGGGAGGAAGGGGTGCACAGCAGCAACGCGGGGGTGGATTCGCTTTCGGAGCGCGCGGGCGGCTAAAAATTCGAGTCCTAGGGCGTCGATATAGTCTCTCCCCTTTCTCACCCTCCCTGAGGCTTCGCTCGAGTCCTATTTTTTACGCGACGTTCCTTTTTTTTCGCGATGAAAGGGTTAATGCGTTTCGCCCGGCTACGGTATATCGCAGAATGCGATATAACCATACCGTGAAATCCGTATAATCTTTTGTTGAATAAAAATGTTACTTTCGGGGAAATGAATATGATATTCTACATAAAGGATTAATCTTTATAATTCATCTTTTACCATTTTCTTTTTTTTGGTATACGATATCTCTCTATGATATCGAAGGTCTGCGTATTTTCATTTAAATTTTTCATCTCCAAGAGAGATGAACTTTAGATTCATGATACAATATACTTCAATTACATCGATAACAATCATTATTTTTAAAACAATTATGTAATGAATCTTTGATCAAATTCGATAAAACACATTTTTAAATGTCGATAAAAATCGTAAGCTAGATGGTACGACACGTTGGAATGGCGATACTACCACCGAATTAATTACGAGCGCTAAAACCGCGAAGAATTAACACGACAGTTCTCTTGATTGAGTAACCGCGGAAAATTTGGTCCGTAAAACCTCTCGTGGAAGATTAGAAAGTGACGAAACGCCTTCGAGAACTGCCGCGTCTCGAGATGTAAGCCATGAATAGAGATGAAACTAACTTCGTAACTTTCCGTCGCGCCACTTTCTCTGGTGAAATTTTCCATTCGTCTCAAATTTTCCGTCGCATAAAAACCTGCACATCAGTGTCGCGAGCTTCATTCTCGCAATTCTCAAGCAATAAGGCGGCGCAGCTCTCTCAATTATATCACGTTCAAAATAAATCTTTTTAATGTACTTTCCACGTTTACTCTCTTCACATTCAGAATTAATAAACGCAGTTTAAAAAAAAAAAAAAAAGAGATAACAATTACACAGCTTCTATCTCAAAAATAATATTTCTCTCCAAACTTTGCAGCTTTATTTCACGTTAAAAAAAAAAAAAAAAAAAGACAACGAATAATCTAAAAAATCGTATTTAAAATTATTCAGTCGATACAATAATTTCTTTTTCCGAAACTCGCGCGTGTAACGAGTTAACGAATCGTCGGGAAATTGTCCGCAATTCCGCTGAAGAGAGGTTCATCGAGATCGAGGCGAGCGAGAGAGCCACGTGGCGAGAAGTGCCGGCACGATTTTATTGAGGTAGGTCGCGGCGACGGTCGGAATACCTCGGCTTACCCCTTTGGCTCGAATTTTCGCGAGGAATCGCAATCGGATAAAGCCAGCCAGCGGGTAGCGAGAGCGTGGCGGCAGAGAGAAACGCCGTGGATAGAATAACGTAGAGAGCGCGACGGGTGGAAGTTGGGTGGATGAAAAGAGAGGAGAGAGAGAAAGGGCTGTGTGCGATAGAGAGAAAGAGAGGGAACGGACGAAGCGTGGAGGTGTATGCCAAAAACTATAACCTGTTGCACATCGCAGCAGGAAGCCCGAAAAACGCCTCTAGCCTCTCTCGTCCCTTTTACCACCCCCATCCCCTTTACACCCGATCTCCCCTTCCGCCCTTTGCGTCCCCGCGGCTCTTCGACCCGACACCGAACTTCTCGCCACCCGTTTGTCGAGCAAGGAATTCCACGACGGCAGACACTCGATAACCCGTCATTTGCGACCGAATCGCCTCGAGACTTCGGGGACTCGTCACGAAGCTCCCGGATGGGAATGCGATGAAATTTCTCGCGGCTTCCATTCTCCGTCTTTCTCTTTATCTCTCTCTCTCTCTCTCTCTTTCTTTCGCGCCGCTAAATACAACACCATCGGATAAACGGGTTAAACTTTTAACCGGCTACCGATGCGCTATTCAATTTTCAGCTTATCATCAAGTTCGGTGTAATGAAATTTAAAATAACTGAATTTCCGTGCATGCTGCGATCCGATTAGTATATATAGAACGAAATAAAAAAAAGTTGACAGGCGAAAAGTTTACGTCACCGGGAGGGTAACATGTGTGCGCGCGTACACATACGCGCGTGTGTGCGGGAAAATCTGTTCTGCGCCGAAACGGCAACTCGATTCTCTCTTCGTCCTCGAAAAAAACCACCGGGCGAAAAACCTCCCTCGCGTAAAATCGGCCGCATCCCCCTACGTCATACAGGCTCTCTCGGCTGCGTGTCATCGACGTCCTTTCGCGTGTATTTTTATGAAATCATTGTTTCGGACGACAATACACCGGGATGAGCAGCGCACAATGACTGCATCGGCGTCGGAGGTGGAGGCGCAGCGCGAAGGAGGGAAATAAAAAAAAAAAAAAAAAAAAAAAAAAAACGAGAACGCGGGAGGGAATCCATCCAGAGAGGGAGAAAAGGATGATGCGAAAGGGGAGGCGGAAAAGCGCGTACGCCAACAACACGCGCGACATTCAGCCGCTCGTTCCTGCTGTTCGTTCGTTCGGTTCTTTGTGATGACTGTCGATGAAACGATGACATATTTTTCCGGATTTTCACTCCCGGGGTGCCCCGCGGCTCTCATCCATTCATGCCTTCTTCATATCCCGGAACACGCCGCCTCGGGTCTCTTCCTTCATCCCCAAGTCTCGGTGCATTTTTCTCTTTCTTGTTATTCCCAGATTCCATCTCGCTTAACCCCTTCCACGAGGGTGATTTACATGCGAAACACGTATAAACATCCTCTCGATTATTGCGGAGTAACGCGCGATATTTTATTCCGAACGTTAAGTATGGTAGAATGGCGCGATAAAGCTAATAGTATATCGCAGAGATAATAAAAATAAAAATTATTTACACATGTATCTCTTTATAATTGATATTTATGAAATACTTATATACTTGAATAATAATTGTGCAATCTCAATTAGAAAGAATCATAAAAATATGTTTTATAATAATCTTTAGAAAAATCTATATCGATTCTCGCAATCGTCGTGACAGATTATCACCTCGTTTTATTATCAATAAAATATATCACGCAAGATTGAAGAATTAATACAAGATTGTTAAAGCTGTTCGCGTGGATCCTCTTTGATACGATTCGCGAGATAAAAAGGAATAGCTCGGGTCTTTGCGAAATAAAACTTGGGCATAAAAGAAACTGAAGATCTCGGCGATCGAACGTTTAGCTTATCCACGCAATGGCGTGTAAAACGGCGTATGACAATATATCGCGAAGGATATATCCGTGCGCAACATATTCGTATAAGGTCCATTTCTCGATTCTCGAACGCGATTCGAGAACATCTCCCGAGATTATCACCTTTTTTCAGCTTTGTGTTTCGCTATTGAGTTTTCTCTTAACAAGAATGTCTAGACGTCAATAGCATCTAAGTGATAAACGAGTGCAAATAAAATGGCGCCAGACAAATGCTAAAAATAAATACACTCCATCTTCCCACATACTTTGAGAAATTGCAAAAAGTAATATCGCATTAGCTAAATAATATATTTGCGCGTATAACTATTTTTCTATATTTCAATATCAGTCACAATGATATATATATATATATAATTTTTCAATCAATCGCGGCTAACGATTATCCATTAAGCAGATTATTTGTTTCCGTTACCGTTTTATAATTATTTGCTTTTGTTACTGTTTTATATATAATTATTTGAATAATTATGAATGCGCGCTTTCAAGTCGCGCGAACAGTGACCGATATGGCTGGAAGCTAATATGAATATCCTCTGTGAAAAGTCCGTGTGAAACGAGTCTAAAGTCATCATTGCCGGTGCGATTTTCCGCGGTACACACGTATACATATCTATATAGGATGTCCCGCGAGCGCGAGAGAAAGAGAGGCCGGTTCGCTCGCGGGGCGATGTATATATATATATATATATATGCGCGCTTTCTCTCTTTCTCCTCTTTTTTATACATACGATAAACGAAATAAAACACCGATCTCGTAAAGCCGAGCGGCCGCGATAAAACGGACGCGGAAAATCTGACGGCGCGGGTGCGTGGCGTTTTGCCGGATATAGTGCACGCACACCGGCGTGAATTACACGTTGCACACACGTTGCACGCGAACGCGCATATGCGGCTGTATTGTTCGTCGATTTTTTATCGTGCCATTTATTTGTACCGACCTTTATTAAACGATGAAAACTTTATTGCTAATTGCCGAGGGCGAAAAGGTTTTTATGGATGCTTGCCCGAGCCGCGCGTTTTCATTTCGATTCCGGGGGACTCTCTCTCTCTCTCTCTCTCTCTCTCTCCCTCCTCCTCTGCCGCAGCGGCAAATCACCGTCGCATCGACTATCGAAAATTCCGGTCCCTCTCTCTACTTTCGGGGTCAGTAGATGAAAACGCCCAAGAATTTTCGATTGAAGTCTTTGAAACCCCCAGATGAGTTTCCGATATCTCCATTTTGGAAAATTGCGAGCAAAGGGATACGGCCTGAAAGAGATTTCTGTTTTGTTTGTTCCCAAAATTTCAGAATAATCATATATATATATAGGTGGCATATTTTTGTCCCACTTCAGATCCCTTCGAATATTATTTAAAACGACACGAATAATCGCGACACGTGTCGCTTCGGACGAAGGCCGCGCATCGCGGTGACAAATCAACGAGTACGCGTTGACAGGCCGGCGATTAAAGCCGCAAACGTCTGAAGAGTCGGAAAAAATCGCTTTATTCCGACGACGCGGGAGCAAAACGTTAACATCGGTTTTCCATTTGTCGACAAGGCTGCGAGTAACGATCTCGCGAACGCGCGTAATGAAGGAAGCTGATCGGAGGTGGAAAATTGCGTCCGAGTATTTATAGATTACGGCCTTACCGGGCCACGTGTGCACGCCGTGGGGCTGCAGTTGCACCGCGTGCGGAAAAGAGAAGGAGAGAGAGAGAGTTTTAACAACCGACGTGCGATGGGCGCGGATTTACGATTCGAAAAACGCGCGAGAAATAAACACGAAAAAATAATAACTATAAAAACTCTCTGCCGTTCTGTTGCGCTTTCCGTGTCTCTCCGTCGCGCAAAGTGATCTCGAACATACAGACTCGAAAATATAGTAACGAATCGTATCCCCGAGGGTAATTGGGGGATTTATGTGTTTATGAAAAATATCGCTCCTATATGACAATTATACAAAATATTCGTAAATATTAGTAAAGTCGAAGAATGACGCTTTAAAGATTGTCAATAATGATTAAAAATATTATACGAAATTAATAAATGTTATACTTGAAACAATAAATTTTTAAAGAAATAAAGAGAGAATAAATGTCTCTCTTAATTCTCTTTGTGTTTCAGATAATCCCTCAAGTGGGTTTTGTTTGATAATTTTTAATTTAAGTTTGATCGTCGAAATATAATATAATGAAGATACGCCAATATAAGTTGCGACAAACTCTCATCAAATAAATTAAGTAAATCTTGAAATTATCAAAGCTAATTTGATGTTCTTAATTGACTGAAGAAATACAGATTTTATACATCAAATCAGCTTCAACGGCTGTTTCTCGGAATTTGCATCGTTCCTTTGTTCCTAGTGGAAGCTTCAATCCGTCGCGGTTCCCTTCATCGCCTTCTCATTTTGCTTCTCCCTTTCTCCAGCTCCTCCTTATCCCGCGTTTCGTTATATGCGAAAGATGCGCAGCTACTCGAGGAGCGCGTCGTAAATTATCCGAGAAAGAGAGTGTTTAATGTTCCCGACGACGCGTAAAGAGACGATTAGATCGAGTAAACTTGCTCCGTTTTCAAAGAAACAGCTGTGATTTGCGAAATGCGTGAAATGTCCCGTATGAAATCCATCGTAACTTCTTCGACACGTAAAAAACCACACAAATATTGTATATCGTACAAAACCGATCGAAAAATCCCATTCGTCCATTATTAGATTTTCATCTATGTGAAAATTACGAATGAGAATCTAACAAACTTAACGCGCGACTTACTTGCTAAGTAATAGCGTTTTTCATATTTTTAGAGAGTTCAAACATTTATAGAAAATTAGATCAATCCGATACCTATTCCGAATTTGATAAAGTCGACGTATTAATGTTAAACCGGCCAGCTATTTATTATTATGATCTTAACGATCCATGAATTCGCAAAGTGTAATATTTATTAGTGTATATATGGATATTTATATATACCGAATATTTAATTCATTCAATTTAATATTCCTTAAATCTAGCGCTCATTAATGCGGTTCGTTATATAAATCTTCTCCGTTCATCGGGGAATTAAATTTTATTTGCGTTTTCATTCTTTTCGAGAAGTAATAATCCGCGACAGACAATTACGGATTTTCCTGCATTTTTAAAACCGCGATCGCTTCGATCTTTTTGGCTGTGAGAAGAAAGAGTCCCGTCATACGACAGAGATCGCGTCGAGATCGGAACCATGGATCGCGAACGTACGTTTTAATCGCCGAGGTCGTTAAGGCCCTAAAGGAGCCACACAGTGCGAAAGAAGCCGGAGGAAGCGAGGATGAAATACGGGGAACGTTGAACCCAATCAAGTGGCTGTCATAAATTTCCATCAAACCGCGCCCCGTCCGCGGCGCTAATGGCCGATACAAAATTGCAGGCGCAGAAAAAGGGCAGGAAAAGGGCCGAACGTTTTCTTCGCGCAACGATCGCGACACCTCGATCATCAACGGTAATCAAATTTTGCGGCCGTGGCCGAGGTCGATAACCAGAAATTCCCTTCCATTCTGCGCGCCACTAAAAATCAGAAATAATTTCTCCCGCGATGATATAATTTAATCGAAACGATACGCGTCTGTCTCTCATCCTGATGAGTTTTCTGTAATGTTATTTTTTTAAACATTAATTTTTTTTAATTAAGAGTTTTAACAAGGCTCTGTAATACAAATATAAATATAAATTTAAAGTGTCAAACAGGCAATAAGAGCCAAATCGCGGATGACTGCGTTATCCCAACGAAACTAAATTTTTACGTTAGAATTAAAAATCACTCTTGGCATTGGTGAATCTTGGCCGTGATCAAGTAAAATTTGGTGCCTTGTGCACAGGTTTTTAATTCTAACGAAAAAATTTAGTTTCGTTGGGATAACGCACTGTCATCCGCGATTTGGCTCTTATTGTCTGTTTGACACTTTAAATTTATATTTATATTAATTTTTTATTTAGAATTTTAAACGTGCGGATCCATCGGAATGTTGATGAAAAGATGTGCGACGATACTGCGACTATGAAATATTCTATATAAAGATAAATGTCTTTGTTGTTATTAGAAGAACGAGCGTCGTGTTAAAAGATGAATCATCAAGAATATTTATCGCGACATTTGCCAAGTGTTGTCGAATAATGTGCTTATAGATATCGTGTGCAGATAGCACACACTCTAATCGTCTCGGGTGTATTAAGGTAGTCATATAAAATTTGTCACAGAGATGCGGTAAGATAGGGTAATCGCTCCAATCGCTTGTATCTTTAATAACGAAACTTGCTAAGCCTCTCTCGAAGTCGCTAACCCGTCGCGCACAGACATACCTTCCCTCCAATCGAGCTATCAAACGTCACATATTGAAGTAGAACACCGTACGTATTATTTAGAAAGCATTCGCGTCATCGAAATCGATCGAAGAGTCGCTTGATCCGCGAGAAACGTCGCCGCATCTAGCGAAACATTTCTACACTCGATAAAATGAAGAAAAATATCGACGCAATAATAATGAAATTATTGTCCAAAAATATATTGATAAAAAGACGAAGGAACATGTGTCAAATATCAATATAATTAATTCACTTTTAAAAAGAAACCAATAATAAATAACTATACTAATTAATCATTTCTCTCTTGTTACAAAGCAAACATAAATGACTACAATGAAATAAATAAAAGAAACTTCCACAACGTCTCCTCGTTATACATTACGTACATATACTTATCGCGTAATCGTTCGCGCCTCGCCCTCCTCGATACCTGTTTTATTTTCGAAGCCAACAGACGCATAAGGACTTGACGCAAGGACGGACTCGTCCGGCCGCTCGCACGCGCGTTTCTATAGGAGCGGTTATACAGCCGTAGAACATATTGAAACGCGTTGTTGGGGGCAGATGCGCCCGATGATATATTAACGCCAACTGCGCGCGCGCTCGATATAATACGAGCGGTTGCGCGCTATACATATATATATATATATATATTTATATATATGTATACTCGCGCACTCGCGCACTCTCACGTGAACGAGCACGAGCGTGTGTCACGCAGCGAGTGCACAACCATGGGCCTCCCCTTCCCCACCCCCGCGAGCACCCGCGCGCGCGAATAAATTATAGAATTATTGTTTTATCGCGGTGCTCGCATATAGATACGATATATTTTCGACCCTCGCGAATTGTCGCGCCTCCCTCGAGGGCTGCCCGCCCTCACCCTTCTTCCAATTCCCCCTCCCTTTCTCCCTCCCCCGTCCCTCCCTCCGCCGCCGACACCTCACACCCGGTTTTTTTTCTCCGACACCGTGTAGATAATAAATCGCCAAGGCGGCACGCCAAATTAATATCGTAAATTCGTTACGAGGCGCGATACCGCGGCTTTCGTACGAAAAGCACCGAGGAGGCGGGGGTGAAAAGAGATGAGGGAGGGGGAGGGAGACGTGATGGTCGGGGGTAAAACATTCGCGACCGCGGTGTAATATTAAAAACAGGCGCGAAACAGCGCGCGCGAGAGAGCCCGGATGAAAAATAAGCGCGGTAATATTCCGCGGGTTCTCCTCCTCCTCCTGCCAACCTCTACCGGTATTCGTTCGCAATTAATTGTTTGCCGCGCGAGCAATCCCACTTCGCGGCACCGAATATAATTACCTACCTAAATCATCGGTCAATTGCGAGAGATATCTATATAAGCGCGAGAGCGCGAAAGTATTCGCGATAATCGCGTCCGTTTTAACGTATGACGTGCGCTTTTTATGCGAGTGCCTATCTATATACGTAAATTTTTAATATTCCGGTAATTTTGGAACGGTCCCGTCTCCTCGATTAACGGGCGCAACGCGTAATTAAAATATCTAATTCCGACGGATTGGATCGCCGCGAAGATTAACATTGCATCCGTTAATCATAGCTCCGGGAGAGGAGCTGCTTCATCTAACGTTTTGCATTCTCTTTGCGATTACACGCAATTACATATAATTAATCCCCCGGCTTGTTGAAATAAAGGCAGCAAACCTCAAAAAAAATCAGAAAAACATTAAATTTCTAAATTATATACGTGGAGAAAAAAAATTAATGCTTCGAGAATAAATTTAAATTATGGAATTTATATATGACTTCACTTTCAAACGTAATTTGAATTTTTATATTTACCGCTCTCAACAGCCTTTTATCGAATTTATTATAATTTAATAAGAGCCTTGACTTACTACGATTTAAAATTATGGATTTAACACAAACGTGATAAAAAATTAAAGACTTTTATTTTTCGTTTCTTTTATATATGTGTGTGTGTGTGTATAGTATATATATATACTTATTATAAAACGCAGAAAGTGGAACGGCGCGAGTGATTCTTATAATTTCGGAGCCTGACCTACTTAATTCGGTATATCGTGCGGTACGGTTGCTTTATCGCAGTTTAAAAGTTAAATCGAAAGTCTCCTGATAACGGCGCGCTGTTTAGTCTCACCGGCGTCCGCGAGCGCAGCTAAAATTCTTTCGGTTAAAATGTCAAGCGCGACAACCCAGGCGTTATCTGAAAGGAGCATTGAATCACGTTACAGATACATGTATAGCGAACGAATATACTCAATGACTCTCGGGTATCGCTGGCTATTAGAGCCACTCCACTTTGCGCCGATGCGATAATCTGGTATATAATTATTATTATTCGGCTAAGCAGCTAAGGAATTACGAGATATCGCGCGCGCGCGCGCGAATGATTTCGCTCGCCGATAACGACGTTTACGACACGCATATCATTGCACATCCGCTTGTTCGATACGAAACTGTATAATAACGTACAAGATTAACAACTGTGAAATGTAGGAAAAATGCGGTTGTCATTTTTGATGCAATAATTCTTTTCAACTATATCAAAACTAAGAACCGTGTCTTTCCCCATCGCACGCGAGATTCTACAGAGTGTCTTAGAAATTCTGTTTTTCTTTGTAAAGTGCGTGAATATTATAATAAAGTCAAACTAGAGAGAAAACAATATATGGAGCGAGCAATTTTTAATTCAACAGAATTTTAATTCTTCCTTCGAGTACAAATAATATTTATTTATCATTTAATATAAAAATAATAAAAATTTTTTTAAAAATGCGTTGATTTTTCGTTTTTTATAAAAATAATATCTTGACGTAGTTTTATGCGAATAACTCTGTTTCTGTATAGTTTTAGTATAAATATATAAAAATAAATATTAATAACAGAACTTAATTAGCTCTTATTGCCTTTTATATGTATATTAATTTTTAAAGAGCTGTTACAAATTATATTAAAATAATAATTAGAAAAATATGAAAAATTCTCCACGGGTTGTCTAAAAATGTCATCAAAGACTGCGCGCCATATGCATATCGAGAAAATATTTCCGAACGATGATAGTATTCGATTTCGCTGTCGGGTGAAATTCAGCGGAAAGACGGAGAAGTGATTTTATTTCATTCCCGTTCGGATCGAGGAAACGTCTCGTACACCCCTCGGAATTACGAAACAATTGCGCAATTATATCACGCACGAGAATTTGCATGGTTTTTCTCGAAACATGACACATCCATCATCGCCCTCCGCGAAACGTTCCGCACGTCGAGCGTCTTATCTCGATTCGCGAGAGCCGAACTAAACGCTCCTTCGTGCACGCGTATACAGGTAGGTATATACGAATAAGCGATACAACAACGTCGCCCATAAATTCGGACGTGCGTACATGTACGTGTACGTGTGTACACCACGCTTCTCGTAATAAGTCGCGCTCACATTCGTTTCCGCGCGCGCATAAATACACGCCGGCCGGCCGCGCTATTACGCGCATATAAATTCAAATAAGTTATTATAAGTGTAATTTGTACGGTTGACGCTATATGTGCGGGGGGAGGAGACGGCGGCGGGTCTCGCTTTAAGGTATATACGCGGGAGAGCGTCAGGGAATATATTTTAATAATTCGGAATACATTAAAGTTTATCGTCGCTTCCCTCCCTTTCTCTTTCTCTCTCTCTCTCTCTCTGCCTCTCTTTCTATCTCTCGGCCACCGACGTGGTTTCCGCTTCGCCCGGGCAGCCTAAACGCGACCTGGATACGAGTCGGTAGATCATTCGGGCGGTTCCGTTTCGGTGGAATAATTACGAGAGTCAGCGTGACGACGCGCATCGTGAGGAACGAACTCTATGGAGGAATCCCATTTGCGCGGGAGATCGAATTTAGAAAAGCACGATCCCTCGAAGATACCACACCGTATGCACATGCGGACATCTGGAATTCTAATAAACGATCCCGCGATAATCGGTTGATGTTGACGTTTGCAGATGCGTTTTATATAGGTATATTTTTGTGATGTTAAAATCGAGAGATAAAATTACGAATTTTTTTATTTTATTTTTTCAAATTTGAGAATATATATATATATGTGTGTATAAATGAGGACGATAGATATTTATCTAACTTTGAAAAATATTGTACGCGGTATTCTGTGCGGAGATAAAAATGTAATTTTTATATTGTCGTATATCTGTCTTGCTTTTTATTCGCGCTCAAGTAAATATTAAAAAGATTCGTATTTTAATGCCGCGTATAATATAAAGTGTAAAAAAAATTTTGTTCTCGTAATACATTATAATAATAGTTTCAGTTTAAAATATTACAATAGTTTTATATATATATATATAATTTAAATATTTATCGAGCCAACTTCTTTCTCCGTTAAACGCATAATTTATATTCCTCTTGTATATTGATGCACGGAAAGCTGCATTTAGTTCGATTCAGCACATTTCTTTTGTCGCGGAAAAATATATAGTATAAAATTCATTTATTATATCGAACCGAACGGAAAGATTCTGTGTTGGAAGATTATGAGGTCCGGGTTAATAAATTGCTGCTTCTCTTCGATCGAAGTTATACCTTCGTAGTCGAAGAGGTATTTACATTTTAAAATAGATTACTTTTCGATATGTTGTTTCACGGACAATTTTCTATCTAAACATTCAGGGTGGGAAGGTTAGGTTCCGCCTAAAATACAGACGCTCATCGCAACACACGATCTCGTCCCCGAATTATAATAAATTAGTCTTTGAAACCGCGAGATGAGCACACGAATAATATATCAAGGCATAATGCGTAAACCGCATAGTTATGGTAATCGATACACTCCACATGAAACGCACGCTCGAATATCTCAATGACGAAATTACCGAAGAATGCGCGCATTATACAATGCATTTTTATTATTAATTATCTCGCAACCGCAAGAAGATTCCCGCATTTTGCATCTCGATACATTTAACCCTCCGTTCGCGCGCGGCGTTTTCAATCTGCAGATTTGCGAGATCTCGAAAGATCGGAGAAGATCCGGCTAAACTAACGCGACTGCGGTGGAAACGGAGGTTCAGGGATATTTGCATTCAAAGTTCTTCTCGCGATACAATACGCATAAATATCGCGTTATTCATCTGAATATAACTCGGCGCTCGATAAAATAAAATATTACGCGGATATGTAAAATATCTAACCGATGCGAAAGAAAGATTTAGGTCGACTTAACTCGCAGCTTCCCGATTGCAAATGAGGGAAATGGAATAACGGTGAAATATATTCTTATTCAAGTACATACAAAATGAATCGTAGTTAGCATTTTATGATCTAACGACGTCGAAAAAAAAGTGCCAATTCCCGCATATATATCTTTTTCATTTTCAGTTTCGAAAATTGCATTAGCTCTATGATCTACGATTTATGCTTAAAATTCAAAAAAGTTGTAACAAAAATACAAAACTATTCGATGAGACAAATTTTACGTCACCGGAGGTCCAATTTACGGGGAAAAAATCGTGATATTTCATTTTTATATTTCATAAAAATAAATAAATATTCATAGTTCAAAATAAGGTGTCTTGTTAGACGGTTGTTTTATATATTTATAATAATTTCAATTTTTTTTTAAATTGTGTTAAACTGTGAGAAGAGGCGACACAAACGCCTATGGATATTAAGAATTTCTCGCTCAATAACGAAGAAATAATTTACGGGATCCAACATCATAAGATCACATTATGGCGAATACTTTTATAAATATGACAATTTGTAACACGCATAAATTTCTAACAAATTCTCGACTCGAATTAACGTACTATTAGTAAATTTTAAAAATATGATGTTTTTTTTTGTAAGAATTATAAATTACGTAAGGTTTTTGTAATTTTAATACATTGTTTATGAAATAAAATTTAATTAGATACATCTTAAATATTGCTCGATAACTTGGCCTTTTTTGAATATATTTGTTGTTTTATACAATACACGAGCGAATAGAAATTTCAATTGATATTTAAATCAATATTTTTCTAAAACTATTCTTTCTCGAGATTAATACACTTTTCGCGCCATCGGTTCGTTTTATCAAAATTCATTCCTATTTCGTCGTTAGTCGTTAGGCTGCGTCAGTTACACGCTATCCATTACGGTATCCATAAATGGCGTTCTCTTCCACTGCGCTCCATATAGCGACGATCTAGATTACATCCAGCGGCGGTTGGTATTTATCGTGCGGGTTGTATCGCCGATTCTCCCGCGGCGCGGGTGGAGGGAAGGAGGGTCACGAGGGAAGCCGGGGTGCGTGTGGGGGAGGGGGAGCATAAAAAGTCACGAGAGAAAGAGAGAGAGAGAGACGGGGACGAAGACGAAGCGGCGGCGTGCTCGACCGAAAAGTTTGCCTAACGGTAAAGCGATGAGTTAACGTTAATATATTCCGTCGGAAAGTTTTTATAATATTCCCGGGCATTGTCTGCCGCGGAACAATAAAACCGCTGTTCCCGTTTACGACGGACGATTTTTCAACGAGTCGCAGAAACGAGTGCGAGCACCGTGGTGAGAAGGAGGGATAGAGGAAGGGAATAAACACGGGGAAAGAGAAAAGCGAGCGAGGCTCAAGATACATGTTCCGTTTTGCTCTCGGCATAGTACGTGTCGTTTATGATGGAGAAAGAAACACAATAATTTATCGCGCAGGAATATCAAGAACAAAAACGTTACACTATAACTCAAATGTCAAGTTATAAGGGAGATAAGGCAAAATAATAGTGGACAACTTGTAGAAGCGCTATCCAAGTTCCTGGAGTTGCGACTTTATTAAGCCGCGTTAGTCGAGCTTTCCTCTCTGTCGGAATTCAATCGTCAAAGTTCAATGTATTAAAAACAAAAAATCAAAGGTTCACTTAGCGCACCTATGATACACTCCTAAGTCAGACTCTCGTTCAATGCGGTGCATAAGGAAAAATGCGAACTCTACGGTCACAACGTCTGCCACCTAAGCGCAACTTCCGACACACCCTGACGCATGTCAAAATAATAATGGACAACTGTGTAGAAGCGCTATCCAAGTGCCTAGAGTTGTTGTAGAAGCGCTATCCAAGTGCCTGGAGTTGCGACTTTATTAAGCCGCGTTAGTCGAGCTTTCCTCTCTGACGGAATTCAATCGTCAAAGTTCAATGTATTAAAAACAAAAAATCAAAGGTTCACTTAGCGCACCTATGATACACTCCTAAGTCAGACTCTCGTTCAATGCGGTGCATAAGGAAAAATGCGAACTCTATGGTCACAACGTCTGCCACCTAAGCGCAACTTCCGACACACCCTGACGCATGTCAAAATAATAATGGACAACTGTGTATAGAAGCGCTATCCAAGTGCCTAGAGTTGCGACTTTATTAAGCCGCGTTAGTCGAGCTTTCCTCTCTGCCGGAATTCAATCGTCAAAGTTCAATGTATTAAAAACAAAAAATCAAAGGTTCACTTAGTGCACCTATGATACACCCCTAAGTCAGACTCTCGTTCAATGCGGTGCATAAGGAAAAATGCGAACTCTACGGTCACAACGTCTGCCACCTAAGCGCAACTTCCGACACACCCTGACGCATGTCAAAATAATAATGGACAACTGTGTATAGAAGCGCTATCCAAGTGCCTAGAGTTGCGACTTTATTAAGCCGCGTTAGTCGAGCTTTCCTCTCTGACGGAATTCAATCGTCAAAGTTCAATGTATTAAAAACAAAAAATCAAAGATTCACTTAGCGCATCTATGATACACTCCTAAGTCAGACTCTCGTTCAATGCGGTGCATAAGGAAAAATGCGAACTCTATGGTCACAACGTCTGCCACCTAAGCGCAACTTCCGACACACCCTGACGCATGTCAAAATAATAATGGACAACTGTGTATAGAAGCGCTATCCAAGTGCCTAGAGTTGCGACTTTATTAAGCCGCGTTAGTCGAGCTTTCCTCTCTGCCGGAATTCAATCGTCAAAGTTCAATGTATTAAAAACAAAAAATCAAAGGTTCACTTAGTGCACCTATGATACACCCCTAAGTCAGACTCTCGTTCAATGCGGTGCATAAGGAAAAATGCGAACTCTACGGTCACAACGTCTGCCACCTAAGCGCAACTTCCGACACACCCTGACGCATGTCAAAATAATAATGGACAACTGTGTATAGAAGCGCTATCCAAGTGCCTAGAGTTGCGACTTTATTAAGCCGCGTTAGTCGAGCTTTCCTCTCTGCCGGAATTCAATCGTCAAAGTTCAATGTATTAAAAACAAAAAATCAAAGGTTCACTTAGCGCATCTATGATACACTCCTAAGTCAGACTCTCGTTCAATGCGGTGCATAAGGAAAAATGCGAACTCTATGGTCACAACGTCTGCCACCTAAGCGCAACTTCCGACACACCCTGACGCATGTAGATGCATATCTCTTTTTACACAGTTCGCTGCGCCATTTAACATATCCGTCCGCCTTTATTGTTGCTCATTCGTGCTTTGTGTACGTTCACTCGGAACTCTTGAGGGACCCGCCGACGTCCCGGAAGGCTCGAACGAACATTCTCTACCTTCTTTCACATAGCCGTGCAGCAACACACACGATATATATACAAATCCGCGGCCGAGGGCGCAAACGGCGTAAAAAGATTAATTTCTCGGAATTTCTATCCATGTGGGGGTTGGTTCAGGCTGGTGGGGAAAAACCGAGAGAAACGGAAGACCGACAGCGCCAGGAGGAGGAGGGTTGAAAAGTTTGCGAGGCTCCTCTTTTTTTCTCGCCGAGCCCCGCGCTCGTTGTTAACCTACCCTCGTAAGAAGGGACGGGGAGGGGGCGGGTGGGGGGTGTCCGGGGTTTCGTTTGATATTGTGTTGAATCGAGGAGTGGCTGTGCTGCTGCCGCTGCGCGAGGCCGGCGGCAGAAGGAATTAAAAGTAAACACGCAGAGGCTCACGCGTTCCTCCACGCGGGTTAGAGTAATTACGAGTCGCGCCAGCTGCCGCGGAGTTTAAATTATAGAAATTACAAAACGCCCTCGCGCTGCCTTCCCTCCCCTTCTTCTTTCCCCCTCTCTCCCTTTCCTCCCCTTTCCTCCCTCCCGTGTCGGCCCGCACGCGTTTCTTTTTCCGGGAAACGACGTTTCGTTTTTACAGCCGGTGCATTATGTGCATGTATATATATATATATATATATATATATTGTGTGTGTGTGTGTGTGCATTGAACTAACAGCCGGTTCGAGACTCGCTCGCGAGATCGAGATGCGATCGCGGGACGATGAACGCGCGATTACCGAGAATCGGAAGTCTTTTTTTTTTTTTTTCGCGAGTTGCTCCAAGATAATATTTCTCGCGGGACTAATAATGAGTTAATAAGAGAGCGAGAGTCTACGATGTTACGCTTCTCTTGGAGAATTTACCGACAATCCTATTAAAACAACGTTCGTTAGCTCCTCCGCGGGTACTATTATATTGCACATTACATTGTTCACTGAATTTTAAATCGAGGAAGAGGCAACCAGCCGTGGTCAGTTAATCAAGGCACGCAATATTATTGACGTAACCGAGCCACACCTATGCCGTTGATAAGCCTTTCTTGTTTCCGACGACATCAAGAGAGCATATATAATAATCGCGCCGCAATAAAATTACGGAGGGAAAAAAGTTCGCAGCAAGATACCGCTAAAAGATATGTATAATATTAATTCCGCTCGCTGCAAAAAGTTATACATGCATAATGTAACGTATATATAATAAAGCGATATATTTCCGCGATATGAAAACTGGAGCTGAAATAATAAAAAAAACCTGGCGAAAAAGTGTGTCTCGCGACCGGAAGCGGCCGGCCGAAGCGGATCTGAGACGAACATTTTTTTTTTTTTCCTCGACGCGCGGATGAATCAAGTCAATTTCCAGGTGAACGCGGCAGGTAAAGCTTCAGGTTGAACACAACGAAATACATAACGCGGTGGAATTCCTCGAGGCTCTATGCGCCGCTAATGCCACATCGGGCCCTCTTTGTCTCGCGGTGCCATCATTTTTCTCCGGTAATATATTTTATTGCTATCTCGGTCTCGCTCCCGCCGCCGACGTCGTTGCACTCTGCCTTCTCTTTTTCTTCACCTGCGCACTCCCTCTCCCTCGCCGTGTCCACGAACATCTTCTCGCTCGAAACTCTCCACCGAACCACACAACACAATTCCGCTCTCCTCTCACCCTCTCCCGGAGGCTTTATTATACATTTCTATCTCCGTCTCCTTTTTCTCTTTCTCAGTCGAGAGAGAGAGAGAGAGAGAGCTCGAACTGTCGTTTCGTTTTCTCTTTCGCTCGCGTCGCCTCGCACCAGCGGCATTTCGACGAATGCAAGAGAGAAAGAGAGAGAGGGGAGGAGATAGAGCGCGAGTCGAAAGTGCGAGAGAGAGAGACGACGCTATCGAGGGCGCGACTAGCGCGACGAAGAGAGCGATATAATTGTATCTAAATTATAATATACAAATAATAACAGCCGTAGCGGCAGGCTGACGCCAGTACAGTCGATACGGAAAGTTTCCGCCGCCGCTTTTCTGATTTCGACAACGACAAAGCCCAGAGTCGCTCTCTCTCTTCTTCTTCTTCTTCCTTTTCTCTCTTTCTTTCTCTCGAGGCCGCTTTTACGAGCGTTACAAATATTTGCGTTGCCGCCGACGCAATTATGTTTGCAGACGCGGGCCTCGAACTTTTTTCTTTACTTCGTCGCGACATCGATAATTTACATGCAGTAAGTGATTCTATTCCGTTGAGAGAGAGAGAGAGAGAGAGAGAGAGAGGGAGAGGGAACGATTTTATTAATAAGATTCGCGAAAAAATCTTCTATCAGTTATATATCGCGCGAAGAGCTTTTTATCGCAAGAGCAAATTTCGACAGAATAATAAAATAGAATGACGATATCGAAAAAGAACAACTCTTAAAATAAACTAATCATATATGCGTAATAGCAAATATTATTCTTGCATTATCTTTAACCCATTCCCCTTACATATTTACTGTAGATACCAAGAGTGAAGCAATTTATGTGTCATAAAATAATAATCAAGTATTATTCCTCTTATTAAAAAGATAACGAGAGTTATAAAGAGATGATATCTGACGCGATAAATACGAAAAAACAAAAAAATAATAGTTGCAAACACACCACACGCACATAAAAAAAAAAAAAAAAAATGGATGATAATTCGAAAAAACTCGACAGACGAGTCTACGTTAAAAAATAAAAATCAAAAAAGCGAGTAAAAAGTTGAAAAGAGCGGGGGTGGATATTTGAACGAAGAGACAGAAAACGGCGAATCTCTCTCGAGGTCGAGCGATGACTCCGTTCGTGCACGATCGCGTTGATGACTGTCGTCCTCGAAACGGAAACGTGAACTGCGCCGGGGAGCAGCGGCTTTATACACGTGATCGTTAGGCCGCGTGCACGCGTTTTCCTTTCCCTCTCTTCGTCGCCTCTTTTCTCCGAGTTGATGCACCATTAGAATCGCATGCGGCCCCGAGACTGCACTCCCTATTCTCGGCGCGCATTTAGCGCAAAACGTCTATTTCTCAACGCATGCTGAACCGATCTTCGTGTCGGACGAAGAAAACTTCGCGATAGCCGCTATTTAGAGCTAAACGCGACGAGCCTCTGAATCCTCTCAAGTGCGTTTACATTAGCGAGCACTCATCGCGTATAGTATACGGGGTGTCCCAGACCTATCGCGCGTTAATGGGAGATTCCTCGAAGCGATTTGGAGACGATTTTTCCTCAGCAAAATAATTTTCGAGTTATAAACGGTTGAAAATAAAAGCTTTCTCGTTAGCTAAATAAAGTGTTAACAAAACTACAGTTTTTAGCTAAAGTTTACTTTAATAAAATTTTAATTTAAGGCTTATAGTTACAAAGATACATGATTTCAAAAATTTTAAAAATGATGACTCTTCTCGACTTTTTTCGCCGAGGAAAAATCGCCTCAGGAATCTCCTATTAACGTGTGATACGGTAGATCTGGGATACCATTGTACATTATTAATAATGCGATGTATAAGAAAAGAAAAAGAGAAAAAGGCGTCATAGAGAGTAGGCGTCATCGGTTTATTATTAAACGATACCGTAATACCGATCACACATATATATCTATATATATATATATATATATATATATATGCGGGAGAGAAGGGACAATTCCATGCACAGGATATTACACAAGTAATGTTAATGACTCTATTGGATAATAGCGTAGAGAAATTTCGCAAATGTAAATATCCTTTGGCAAACAAAAAAATTCCGAGGCAAAGTCCCTTCCCGCGGGAGATGAGCTCAGAGTTTGGTTTCCTTACGTAATGTTGTTTTTCTCCCATTTTAATTATAAGCAATAGGTGATAAAATGACTGGCGCGCGAAACGGCATTGAATCGCCACTCGAGTTGAGCTCGAAATATAATATTTGTCTTGTTCAACGACAAGCCGCTCCGTGCCACGATGAATATTTACATGTGTAAACTTGATTTACAATTTATTTGGCTTGCATCAACGAATGAAAGAATTTCGTGCGTGTTTTATTGCGATAAAGTCGCGCCTCTCTCTCTCTCACTCTTTCTCGCGCGCGCTTCTTATATATTTTTTATATCACCCGAATTATTTATCTTAAGATTTGCGGCGCCGCGAATCTTCCATCGCGTAGATAAAGAAACGACGAGAGGTGAATATAATACAATTCACTCGTTACGATCGCTCGCGACATTTATTGGCTTTTTCAGAAAAAAAAAAACCTTGTATATCGAGTCAAATTCATTATGTTGATATTCATTTAATTAAAAAATCTGTGACTACAAAAAAAAATATTTATTCCGTATCGTGATTATTGAGTGCAAGGCAACAATGCATCAAAATTATATCGTACTACAAATAATATATACGCACACACTGTCATATTTCATCAGAATAGAATAGAGTGATTTTCTGTTATGCAACGCATCCGCGTTTCAAAATCAAAACGCGTATATTTAAATATCCCGTTTCCAATAAATTATCTCGTATAAAAGAGGGCCAAAGATTGGGAGAAATCAGAGGCTAATGTCGCGCTTCCCTTTTTTGGCTCGCGTAATTTTTATTGCTTTAATCTCGCCGTTATTATCATTGTGCAACGCGAGAGAGTTGCGTTAGAGTCGGAGCAGCAATCGCTGCTCTATCAGAGAGAGAGAGAGAGAGAGAGGAAGAGTACTTAATAGATGCGCTCCGTTTCCCGGGTTCTTGCGCGCCGCGCAATTTCTCGTAACGAAAAAAGGGAACAACGCGCGTTCGGGGTTGAATTTTTCTCGTCCTCCCGGGAGGAGAAGAAAGAAGGGGGGCGAGGAAGAGAAGTCGGGAGAAGAAAGACGAAAAGGAGCGAAAAGGAGCAAACCCACCCACCTGGAATGCAAGTCGGCGGGTAAGAAAAATAAGCTCGGTGGGAGTAATAATAAAGAAATATGTTTCTCTTCAAACACACACATATACACACAGAGAGTCAGGGTCTCTCTCCTCTGCCTTCCCCTTCCCTCAACTCTTTCTTCAAACGCACACACACACACACACACACACATAGACAGACACGTACAGACACTCCCGCGCGCACACAAAGGCAAGAAGCATTCGAGTTGTACCTCGCTCTTGTGCGATACGTTTTAAGGGACCTCGTGTTATCTCACGTCGTAAGGCAGCTGCTGCTGCCCTCCGTATGAAACCTAATCGCGGCACTCCTACCACGATCCCTCACCTCCTCCTCCCTCTTCTTCCACCGCCCCTCTCGTCCCTTTTCACGACTACAAAAGAAACTCTGTGTCGAGGGTGTGGAAGAAGGCGAGAAGATAGTCGTTGCAGGCTTACACACACACATATATATGCATATATCTATGTATATATGTATAAAGAAACTGGTTTTAAAATTTATTTCTATAAGTGAGATAAACCGCGAGGCTCTCGCTGCATCCGAATTTTTAGTATAGTATTCCTGCATATATATAAATTTTATGGTACCTCGATCAATAAAAATATATGAATTTAATAAAATATTTCGCTCGTGCGTGTCGTAGCGACTATATATAAAATTCAAAACAAAGGGTACATATATGCAACAAAAAATTGTCTGCGATAACTTGACAGAAAAATAGAAATTAAAACATTTTGACAGATCAATCAGCTGTGATATTTATCTTACGAGCGTGAAAAACGCGTATTTGAATTTTATATATTCAGAATTTCACATTCATGTGTTGATCTCGTACACACCTGTGATCTTCCATCTCGGTAATCGCTTGTGAATTTTCTCCGCTCATTGCTCGCCCACTCTCTCGCAAAGCGGAGACTACTTCAATGAATCGAGGTTAAGGTCGGAGCAGGTGTATCTACGCCTGCGTTTTCCGATGGGAAGACAGAGACGGGGAGAGAAAGAGCGAGAGAGTATGCTCGTTGCACTCCGGGACGTATTAAAGTTCTCTAAGACCAACGCGGTGGAAAAGATATACCGGCAGAATGTAGACATTAGCAGCTATAATTTCCACAGACTTATGCACATATACGTATATGTAATATGTATATATACACATATGTATACACTATAGGAATATTTAAAGAGAAGATGCGGCGGCGCGCTAACGCGCTTCCGAGAAATGGGCGCAATCAGAAAAAAATAGCACAGCCTGTACTTCACATAATTTACAAGCCACGGCGGGACCTAATGTCAGTGTTCTCCGACCGGCGTGGAAATTGAGAGGAGGTGCCGCGACCATGACGGCAAGAGGGAGGAAGACGGAGAGGAAAAGGAAACACGTTATATTTTATATGACAGCGTGATTGCATTTCCCAGAACAAACATTGCGCCGACCGAGCGGACGCAAGAAAACGTCGACGTTAATCGTCACCCTCTCTTCCACCCCTCTTCTCTTTCTCTTTCTTCTCTTTATCGCTTTTGGAATTTTTTCAGGAAAAAATGTTTGTACGTCTTCCTTCCGCTTATTTTGCTTTTCGTCGTGATCTCAGGGTGTCCAGCAGACTCGATGAGAAAAATTCTCCGACTTTCCAGAAATTAGTTTTTTCCCCGACTTTTTATAGTATTATTTTTTCCAAATATAGAATTTGCATATATTTATATATGATAAATCGTGAAATCCTTGAGATATTTGTTTAATAAAAAATTTCAAATTATTGAGACAAAATGTGAAATGTGAAAAAATCCAGATAAATGGTAAAATTTCCCGACTTTTCCCTGACAATTCCAGATTTGTCAAATTCCTGGACGATGCCCGATTTTCTAGATTTCCCTAACAGCTGGAATTTCTTCAGGAAAAGACGTTTGTACGTCTTCCTTCCGCTTATTTTGCTTTTCGTCGCGATCTCAGGGTGTCCAGCAGACTCGATGAGAAAAATTCTCCGACTTTCCAGAAATTAGTTTTTTCCCCGACTTTTTATAGTATTATTTTTTCCAAATATAGAATTTGCATATATTTATATATGATAAATCATGAAATCCTTGAGATATTTGTTTAATAAAAAATTTCAAATTATTGAGACAAAATGTGAAATGTGAAAAAATCCAGATAAATGGTAAAATTTCCCGACTTTTCCCTGACAATTCCAGATTTATCAAATTCCTTGACGATGCCCGATTTTCCAGATTTCCCTAACCGCTAGACACCCTGAAATTTCTTCAGGGAAAAACGTTTGTACGTCTTCCTTCCGCTTTTTACTTTTCGTCGCGATCTTCTCTGATTCGCGAATTTTTATCAGCGCGAGTGAAAAAAAAATTTGTGTACAGCTTTGCAATATAATAAATTAGAATGAAACGAAATAAAAGTAAGTAACGTGATGGCATCATAAAATTTTCCAACGAAATGTTTAATTACCGTCACGTGTTTAACGATTTTATGACGGTTATTAATTTTATCCTTGAGAGATGTTTGCTTATGACATTCACTCGGTATAGTCACAATTATTGCAAACCAATTTATATACTTAAAGATACCATTTTCAAATTGTAGATATTTGCGTGGGATTTCCCCTACTTAATTTTCTTACATCCCTTCCAGTAATCGTCCACAATCCTGATACCCTGGGCTGTATAATGCGCGAAATCGCATCGCTAGCTTATTCTCGCGCGACAAAGGAGAGAAATAAGCGAGCGCGATAAATAATTAAAAAGTCTCGAGGAAAGAGCGCGCTGTCACCCCCTCCCCCTCCCAACCCCCCTCTTTCGCCCACCCGTTCCTATCTCGTTTCCTCCGGTTTCCTTGGAGAGGAGAGCTCGTAAGTAATTTCCACGATTATTTCTGTTTCCCTTTCCTCGCACTCGTTGCATTCTCCTCGTTGCCCCCCTTTGCCCCCCCCCCTCTCGTTTCCTCCTGCTACGAGACGCGGTTAAATCCCGCGGCACGGCTATTTGTTCGCGCACTTATCTGTATTTTATTATAGCCGAAGTTTTCACGCTCTCTGCCCCCTCTCGTGTTCCACCGCCCCCACACTCGTCTTTTCTTTTTCGCTCTTCCTCTTATCTGCTCTTGTGTTTACTATACGATATTTATAGCGATGCCAAGCGCAGGCAAGAGCGCTTATTACTACGGTGTTATAAGAAGGAACAGGGACGAAGGCTGTACGTTTTCGTTACAACGTTCCCGTTACGCTGGTACAACTTTATCGCGGGTGTTTCTTCGTCCTGTACGCGACGACGCCTCGAGAGAGAGAGAGAGAGAGAGAGAGAGGGAGAAGGTTGTGAAAAATTTATGTCCCGAGGATATTAACTCTCGGATATGCTCGCGTATGTAGAGTATTGGACGTGCATCGAACAAAGTTGTCGCTTTCTATCAAAAAGTATTGGGTATAAAAAAAATTCGAGGCGAATGTATATTTTAGTTCTTAATGTAATAAAAAATAATTTCGGTATTTTCGAAAATCTGAAAAAAAAAACCTGAAATTTTTTAATAAAATTACGTGTATTTTCGCGCACATTTATTTTTAATTCTAATTTAATCGGCTTATATGTGGCTTAATAATGGAAGAATTTATGCAAGAAAATAATATGAAATTGCTGCAGTCTCTATGTAAGAAGAATAATTGAATCGCAGAAAAAAATATAAGTAACAAAAGCTCATTTAGCGAGCAAACCGCTGGATTTTTACCACGGTCGGGAGAAAAATTTCTCCCGACAATGACGATTCATAATTACTCGCGAGGATGCAATCATGCTTGATCAATAGCCTAATCGATGTCTCTTGTCACGCGTCAAGTTCAAAGGCGGCGCGAGCCAGTCCGTAATTATTTTGAAGATAAAAAAAAAGAAAGAAGGAAAAGAAAAATTATAATAATAATAATATATGATATTTCAATAGAGCCCAAGCGCGAAAAATTAATTTTTTCGGAACTGTATCTCTTGGTTCGAGATTACTAAGTTCCATATATAAATTAAATCTCGAACTTACATATGGAGAAAAATTATAATTTCGATTAAATTAAATACACGAGATACAAGGATACGAAATTACAATTAGCGAAAAACGTTAAGGAAGAGCGAAAGTAAGAAAAATAAAAATCTCCGGAATACCCTAACTAAATTTCGAGAGAAGATACGCGAGAGACGATATGATCGGTAATTCGAACGCCGTTTATAAAGTAAGGGGAAAGTCGATGACGAAAGGAGAAACAATTTGTCCGTTCATAAATTTCTTCGCACGCGAAGAACTCGTCGTTCTCCCTCTCGCCGGATACCGATACTCGGCCTTATCGGCCGCTGACTGCGGTAATTACTTTTAATCGTATCGCAATTTGTGTGTGCAGCACGTGTTTCCACAGCTGACCGAATAATCGTCGAAGACGTCATACGCGAGAGAAAACCGGACAGCGATCGGACAATATTAATAATGTAGTAAGTATATTTCTTTGAATAAAATTTCTAAGAATTAGAGGCAATTATTTTTACGTCGCAAAAGAACTCGCTGTTAATTCTTAATAATCTTACAGGGTGTCCAGCAGACTCGATGAAAGAAAATTCCCCGACTGTTTAGTATTATTTTTTCCAAATATATAATTTGCATATATCTTTATATTTCTTTAAATAAAATTATATTTCTTTAAATAAAATTTCGAAGAATTAGAGGCAATTATTTTTACGTCGCAAAAGAACTCGCTGTTAATTCTTAATAATCTTACAGGGTGTCCAGCAGACTCGATGACAAAAATTCCCGGACTTTTTAGTATTATTGTTTCCAAATATATAATTTGCATATATCTATATGCTAAATCAATTATATGTTAAATCATGAAATCCTTGAGATATTTTTGTCAACGATGAAAATGTTGGGAAGTTAAAAAAATATACAATATTATGTACGATTATCGACATTTTATCTCTATTAAACACATTAAAATAAAATAATTATCGAGACAAATATGTAGAATAATGTAAAAAAATCCAGATAATTAGTAAAATTTCCTGACCGTTACCGACACCAAAAGTGAACACACACATTTATTTTCGGAAAAAAAGAGCAAACTCGCGAAACACACCGCTTATAGACTCTTCCTCCGCGCGAATATATCGCGTTTGATTGCCGCGGAAAATTTGTGAATAATTCGCAATCTTAATACATAATCCCGCTTGTCCGTCCGCGCCCTCGTAATACCGAGATGGATGTTATTATTCGCGATAAGTGCTTTTTCCTTCGCGGTCGTATCTAGAGTGCCGCCGCAAATCTCCGCCAATGTTCTTACCTTTGCGTTACATCTCGCGCGCGCTCTTCTCGTTTCAAACATATATAGCGACAGTTATACGAGCACCTAGAGAAGCAATAAATCGCGGTAATTATTGTTCGCCGGCGCATTTTTGCCGCTCCCGACGCGGCGCGGCCTCCCGTCTATTTGCGCGGGTAATATATGCATTTATATGTTTGTATTGTTAAATATGCAAATGTACGACTATATACCGTGTCCGAATATATACTTTTTTGCACATCGAGATCTTGAGAAATTAATAAAGCATATATATATATATATACGCTACTAATAAATTATTAGTAAATTAATCAAATCACTATGCACAAAAATTAAGAGGCACATTAAACAATTCGATATTTAATTGCAATAAATATTAAAATATAAAATATTAAAATATTTATTATACGCCTGTCACAATTGTGTGCGAATGCTAGCTTGCAACTTGTAATTTATTCAAGAAACGATTATCTAAATAATAATGTCACGTATATGAAAATTGACGAAAGTCGTAAGAATTGCGAAAATAATGGAAGGGTTTCCGTTCCAGAGTTATAAGATTCTCTGCAGAGTTCTCTGTATTTTCTACATTTTTTTTCCCTATACATTTCTTTTTTGCGTGAAAAAGTGCATGTTCATGCTTTTAACATGGAAATGTTAATTTGTTAATTTCAACCTTTTCACGTTAAAAGTCTTTCATGTTTAAAGTGAATACGCACTTATTTCGTTTCAAGCGCAAAAAGCGTGAAAGAGAAAGAGAGAGAGAGGGGAGAGAAGAGAGCCGCACCAAGCGGCAAAAGAACCAAACACAGTAACACACGGCGAAGGGCCAGACGAGACGTTGCTCCGTAACGTTTGTAACGCCCGAGTTCTCGTGTGTAGCATCGCGGGTATATACATATATATATATATATATATAATTTTTTTTTAATATTCGCGTGACGCCTCTCGCGGAATCTTTCCGCGGAGTCCATCCGTCCCCATTCGTTCTCTCTATCGTCGACGCCATGACGACGGTGTCGTTTTACAAAGTATCGCTCCTCATTGTGCTGAGTTCGCCGCGAAAGTTTAGACGGGCCTCCCTCCTCGAGCGCGCTCTCGAAACCGGAAGTTGCCGGTGCTGACGGACATTCGGAGGGATAGAGAGAGAGAGAGAGAGAGAGAGAGGAGAGAAAGGTGGAGGCTTGTCGCATCAGGGGCGTAACACACGGACACGTTGGTACGGCAAGCCAATAATTATTGTTTTTACCCGGCAGCAGCGGGCCGCAATTAAAAACTGTTTATTTATTCAGGCCCGGCTTTTTAGCATTCGCCCGCACACAAACGCAGGATTTCCGTGTTGCGTGCCTGCCGTGCGTGAGTGCATGTGCGTATATATACACCCCGGCGTACCACCCGGCGCGATTTTTCGGCTTACCAAACCGTTGTTTCCAATTTTCCCCCGGTGCGTCGTTTTCCAGCTTGCGTGGGGCCGGGCCGGCCGAAAAAAAATTGCCAGTCACTTCCGCCATCGCGGAGGAGGGATTAAAAAGCGGCGTTGGAGCGAGAGTCGACCGCTCGATCGATCGCGCGAATTCGACCACGAGAGCGAGTCGCGATCCTTCCGGATAATCGATATAGATATATAGATACGCGAGGTCGAGACTCGAGGCTTGACACGATCTCTAACGGTTGAGAAGAGAGAAAGAAATATTATGTGAGAAAAAAAAGTCGTGGTACATATTTTATTTAAATGTCACGTCTATATATAAAATATGTCTACAAACCTAGGTTTACAAACAATTTTCCTATGCAAGAGCGCTCTAAATTACAGACTACTTCTCTCTCTCTCTCTCTATATATATATATATATGCGTTGTCTATGTGTGCGCATACATTATATTCTATGAATTTTAATTTACGACCTCTAGAAAAAGTAAATTCCATACTTATTATGTTTAATGAATGCAATTACGTTTATAATTTATTTTAGTCACGGTAGTGTATACCAGCGCTCTTTTGCGCCGATATACATTCCAACGTTTCCCTTTACAGCTCTTAATAAATAATAATCAAATGACGTCGATAAAGACGAATTTCTCGATAGATCGATCGAGGGAGATCGCGAGAGCAGGCTTGACCAGATGAGGAGTCGATGAAAATTCAGGCGGCAAACATGGAAGGAATTTCGGACGTTCTAGGCTTTATCGCCCGTCGACCGTCGGCGATATTTAATTATGCTGATGCACCACCCCCCCACGGGTGTAGTATTTCCGAATGAATTCAGCGAATATTTTCGCGCGATGACACGCGCGTCGGCCCGATCATTTTCTGTTCGGTCGCTTTGCGCGACGCTAAACGAGTGTTGTAAGTCAATTACACGCGCGAATATACACATCGGACGCTCCTTCGCGATGCTAATTAAAAAGACGTTGATCATTTATATGCAATAATTGCACCGCGCGCGCACACAAAAAGTATGTCGTTTTTTTGCCGCGTCAGCATCATTAAACACTTAAGATGTTTTTCGCGAAATTGCATATATAAGCGCTTCACTTAAAATAGGATTTTAATTGTTTCAATTTTTAACCCAGCGTTCGATATAAAAGGAGTGACGGTAATTCCGAAGCTATTCTATATACAAGAAAGATGATCATCAGTTATTAGTGCCATACGAACAAGACTGTTTTTCTACGTGAAAAGTCTCAAAGTGTGAACAAATTTCTTTACGTAAAACATTACACATTTTTCTCTCATGTAAGACTACACCGATAACGGATCACCCTGTATATAGTATATGCAAAGATATCAAATATTAATTCAGACACATCATTCTCTATGATAAAAACTGTTTTAATGCTAATTCAAAATTTAAAAGCGTATTAAAAATAGACGTTCAAAGATCGTGTATCTCGCGACCCGAGGCAGGCGGGATTCCATATTGTATACAAGCTTGAACGTGAAAAAAAAAAAAAAAAAAAAAAAAAAAAAAGAACTTTGAGCCACCCATCTCGATCGGCGTGCGATCCGGCCGCTATCTCGTGCCGGGATTTATTATTTAATCGCACCGCAATATTTATTATTGTACGTAACCCCGCGGGTCTATAAAAATATCGCGCGTTATCGTGCCGCTCGCCCGGTCGCTCAATAACAAGCCGACGACGATACCTTCACCCGTGTGTCGAAATCGCCGCGAGTGCGATCGGCTTTTATTATGGACAGCGCAGGTTTTGGGAGAATATGCGAATGCGCATAAAAGGCCTTGAATGTCGGAGAATTTGCTGGAATTTCTTTTTATATAATTTTTTTTTTTACAAGTTTGATATAAAAGAAACGAGGTGAATTATTTTTAGACGGAACGCATAATTTTTAAATACATAATCACGGTTAATTAATGTGTTATTTTTGTAAGACTAAAAAAGTAAAGTTATAGAGAGATTCAAACTGTATTACTTTCTTCCTGTATAAAAGGAGAATATATCATACGGATAAATACACTCGAATATGATTAGCGGGGATTTGCAGAATACGAATTCACTGTACTCGAAGGTTCTCATCGTGAGAAGCAGGTCTTGGTGTTTGTGATCCGCTTGTATAATAGGTTTCGTGTGACGGCAACAGTCACCTGTATGAGTCACGCATTCTTTCATCGATACAGACAGTTTATTATAGACAGCTTACTTGCGAGTTAAAAGGATCGAAAGCTCTCCTCCGAGTTACAGAGACTGCATTTTCTAGAGCACTCGAACATTTCTGTTTTATTTCGGGCCGATGGCATTTTATCAAATATCGAGCAATGGACGGAATAAACGATAATATTCCGGGCATATAGTTACGAGAAGACAAGAAAACAGATGTCGTAGAGAATTGCCTTGAGAGAGATTTTCGACCCTTGCTTCGTAATCAAGATTGACATTTTTTTTTTTTTTTTTTTTTTTTACGCAGTCTCTAGTCCCGTAGTTTATTACACTTACGTTGTTTCGCAATTATGTAATACGATTCCGATTGCATAATTTGCGCAAGATTGCATAATTCTCGAAATCGACAATCTCAAAATTAATTTCACCATGCGGGTAAACTAATTTTTACTCTCGTACTTTCTAGCGCGTGCATTAATTACCAAAAAAAAAAATCCTTCGTTTAATAATATAATACTTGTTATAAGTTGCATCGTTGGTCAGCCACGCGGTGCATTCCGGAGTGCATTGCCCCCGCGAATGCTCTGGCAATCTTTCCGACGAGAAGCGGACAACGCGGCTTTAACGCAGAATTATTCGTATATACATAAAGTGCGTGCATACATTTCTCGCGCCAGCTTTTTCTCGCCAGATGCTTTCCGCATCCCATCATTTTGATTCTCCACTCTTTTTCTTCTTCGTTAAGTCGTAAAATTTAATTAGCTCCTTTGTACGCCTTCGCGAAATATAAGTATTTCACATTTTAAAATGTGCAATATAATATAAATATAATTACATATATAAAAAAATTAATTTTATATATATATATATATATATATATATAAATTTAAATATATGCAAATTTTCTAACCAAGAAAAGATGGACTCCCAATGCGAGAATCCATTCAAGATTCTCTCGATAATAGTGGAACATCCGGTATATATTATTCTTCCCGATTACACGCATAATATCTGTGCATTTATGCATACCTTCGTAATTCCTAACCGCTTCGCGAATCATCCAACATATGTAAATACGCGAGCTCGATGCATTCATATATATATATACTATATATATATAGCCGAGGTGGATAGGAAATATAAAAGCTGATGAAGAAACACGCGATGTGAAACGAGTGAAATGTTGCTGCAATCGTCGTGATATTTGCAAATAAATCTATACGATTTTATGGAGACACAATAGAGGGGTCGAATAAAATCGGCGAAATCTCTCCCCGTTTTCGGTCGTAGCTGTTATCTTTTCTTCTTCGCGCGTAAATAAAAATCTTATTTCGCTTTTACGCGATAATATATTACACGCGATTTCTCGAGAGCGATAAATTCGCAATTTTTCACAAATAATCCATAATTATTAATATAGGGCGGTAATGTTTTTTTTTTTTTTTTTTTCAGAGCATCATAGGTGGTTAAATGCGAGGATCAGACCGATGACGAAATTAATACAGTTTAAATAAGTAACGCGCGTTTTAATAAGAATTTATTGCGCAGCGTGGTCGGAGCGGCGAAATAACCTTGTAAAATGCCATCAATAATGAATAAGCTATAAACGTCGTAATGATAATGAAGTTATAATAACTGGGCCCCCTCCCCCCGATCCTCTCTCCACCCCCTCTCGTAGGCCGCGAACGCCGCTTATGTGCGTGACTGCATTCACTACGATTCAGTGCAAACGAGGAAAATAAACGCATATCGAAAGTGCAACGTCAGAGAGCCCCAGTCGCGCTAGAGCCACCGTATAGTCGCAGAAAATAATACCGCCTCGGCAGAGTGTGCCAGTCGTATCTGCCAATCATACTTCGCATTATTTGAAATTGATATTTCCTTGTCGGGAGAAAAATTATAATTGCGCCATTAACATGGAAAATTAATGTATATATGTATGCATGGCTTAATACTCGTAATCCGAATTATAAACAGTCACAAATGTAAAAATTTTAGAGAAATCGAGGTAAGGAAGTTTCTTTCGAAAGAATTTTAATTGGCCGAGTATAATTTAATGTAAAAAAAAAAAAAAAAAAAAAAAATTATACGGCATAGAATGATTCTTATAATCGAGAATGAGTCGACTAAGAATTTTTCGAATAGAACGCGCCTGTAAAAACTCGAAAGATACACAACAATTGTTAATAGAGATTCGTCCGTCCTATCGTGAGCAACGTACGTGTTTGCGCTCGAAGAAGAACGTTTAATCTTCGTGCTGCGCGGCCTTGCCTTCTGTCAACGCACGAAAATAGAAAATCCGCCGCGTTTCCGCCGTTAATCTCGCGTTAAAAGAATGAAACGCTCAGCCTTTTGTCGTTGGATTTAATTAACCTTTAACAAAATGCCCCGCTGGTAAAGCCGCAAGACAGCACGGAGAGAAAAATTATTCAACCGACGTAAAACCGAGCGGAACAAAGAATCAAGATGCCTTCAGAACGGAATTAACTTCTCGCATAGCGGACTCGAATTTTCCTATTCCCTCATTCAAAATTAATTGGGTCTTCGTCCGCGCATTCGACGAGAGAGAGAGAGAGAGAGAGAGAGTCTCTTTGTATTAAAATCTGTATTAAAATAGAGTATACATATTAAAGGAACATGACCCCGAGTTATCGGAAGCTTAAATTAAACTAGCCCATAGTTATTTTAATCAATTAATTACTACATTCTCTATGCTCTTTATATATAAAATGCTTTTTCGCAAATAAAACTTTTTAACACAAAACTGCATAGAAATAAATATCGAATTTATATCTGTTTTATCTTTTCTTAACTCGTATAGATTCGAACAGGGATAATGTATTTCTATTTTGAAATGTTTTCCGAAAAAACACACACGCACACACACACATTGCATTTTGCCGATGGAGCAGCAGGTGGGTGTCTGCGATGGGTATCGGCGACGCTTCGTTTCGCGATTAAGTCGTCTCGATGGCTCAAAATTCGCGCTGTTTCCGATTCGGGCTCGGCGAGCGCGGCGAAAATATAACTCCCGTTATACCGTTAAATATAACTTGACATCCGTCATCGCGGGGCCATTACACGCTGTTTAATGTGCCCGACGCTGACGGAATGCAATTGCAGACGCCGTAGCGAGATTCGCACAAGTGCACTCTCTCAGACCAACCAAAAAGTCGAAAGCAGATAAATATATATTTTGAGATATTTTATGATTATTTGAAGGGAATAAAAATCAATTAAATTTGAAGAGATGAAAATAACAATTTGTTATATTCTAGCACCTAATAAACTTTTATATCGCACACGTGCATTTATTACTCGGATTTTCGAACGCGCTCGAAACGCGTGGAGGGGTCCCTTTAAGATGAAAGATCCCTTTAAGAGTGGGCGATAAGCGCCCAACGCTGCCTCTCAGATAACGCTCGGAACACGTGAAAGGGGAGTGATACCTAGAATGAGAAGAGGGTAGGGAAAAAATATTTTTCGTGTCTGGAACGGTCGCGTAAGCCGATCCTCGCGTCAAGTGGAGACTGTGTTTGACGTGGATCCCATGTGTGTACGTGTAAAGACGCATGTTGGCGCGAGGATGACAGGAAGAGGGGTTTGTTTAATAATAAAATAAAATAAATACACACGGCGCGACGGGAAGCGGGTGGCGGGGAGAGACAGGGAGAACAAGAGAACGAGGAAAACGAGAGGCGAGGAAAGGGAAGAAGTACCGATGAGAGGGGCAGGAGAAAGGGACGAGAAGAGGGACGAGGAGGAGACGGAGGGAAGAAAGGGACGACGGACTCGATGTGTGTAATGATATACAAATAAAATATCCGCCGCATTGCGCCGCATATGGAAAACCTACCTACTCGCTCGCCGTAGAGCAGAGAGAGAGAGAGAGAAACATTTATATACAGAGTGTCCCCGACTCTGCGGATGTGTCTTCGATTGGAGATTGGGAGTTTTCTGGAAGCTATTTTTTTGTACATAAGAATTACTTCATCTCTTCGATCTCGAATATTATTATTAATAATATGTAAATTTCTATTGAAATGGAGAGAAGCTGGTTGTGAGTTTAAATAAATTATTTTGCTGTTTATTCGATAGACAGTTTTTCTTTCACGTTTAATCGATCGAATAAAATTCATATTTTTCTCAAATTCGCCATCTTCCGAGTAATTTTCCCGATTAGATATTCGATATCTGTAATGTTGGCGGGACAGATTTCGGACACCCTGTGAAGAATCCGATTGACGCTACGACGCATCACCTCGGCGTAAACATATGCTCGCTCGTACGTGGCGAGAAACAACGAGAGACCTCATCGATCGATCGTTCTCGATTGCAGGGCGGAAGAAGGAGAGACGATAAATAGTAAAGAGAAATAGAAATATACGTAGACGAGGAGAACGGAAAGGTCGATCTCGTGGAAAATTTACGGTGAACGAATGTTTCGCGCGATGTGTACGATCGATTCGAGATAAAAGTGATAGAGAAAGACGCGCTTCGGTTGTCGTGGAGACTTTTTTTTTTTTTTTTAATCACGACTCGCCACCTTTATCTCGCCGTGTGAGAACTTACGGGACACCCTATGCATGCCGGCTCCAGATGCCGGAACACGTGGCCACCCGGCAGCAGCCCACGGTTCGCGAGGAGAGAAAGGGCGAGGGAAATGCGTGTATTTTTCGCGGAGGGTGAATCGCGCGAATTTATTTCGCGAAAAAGAAACCGTCCGCCAAACCGTCGCAAATTCTCTTATTTATTCGTCGTATACTTGTACCAAAATTTCTCGAGCTCTTTATATGCCCTTTTGTAGGTCAAGAGGGAATAAATTTTCCCAGCACCGCATGATACAACATATTTAAACATATATATATGTATGTGTGTGTATGTATAATATGAACATTGGCACAACATCACGTTTCTGACGCTTGTTACATTAATGCGATACGTTAATATGTAATTTATTACATTAAAGGCCGATTTAACCAATGTCGGCTAATGTTAATAATAATTAACTAAATTTCCCTTCTCTATCTGCATTATGGCGCGTATTGTAATTCGAAAAGGAAACAAATATATACATCCAACTAGAATAATATAGAGCTAAGTAATGAAAAACGTAAAAATTTTGGGAAAGACCGGGAGGGGAGAAAGGATAAACATTTCACATACGTGATGCTATTATTCAAATAAATAACAGTCGTGCGTCATAGCACAAGGTACACATATACGTATGTATATATATCGTGTATCGGGTACTCGCTATACTATTCTCGCAACGATTGGTAGCTAGGAACCTCATTGCTGTATACAGCAGAACCATTGTATCAACTCAATATTGTTATAAGCGCAGCTTAGATCTATATCGTTCTCAACGCTTCAATCAATCGCGGTTGCGTTGGGTGAAAACCGGTTTCCCGAGACACGACCAGTTAACATACCTAACGTAATATTATATCGATGTAATTTTTAATAATGGGATGACGCGTATTTCTCGCGCGGCCGAGGCGCCGGAAAAAGGCTGTATAATATGGCATATATATTTGGCGGTCGCAATAAATACGCGGTCGTGTGTTTATTGCATTCCGTCGCGTTTGCTTGCGGTATTGCGGCCGCCTTTGAGCGCCAACGACAAGACGTATCAATAATGAGCTATTAATCAACCTCGGGACGCGTACACGTAATTGCGGACCGGCATTGTCGTATGACGAACCTCCTCGGCTGTATAGAAATCCGAACGGAAATGTGGCGTATAGCGGGTGAGAAAAACGCGCGCGCCAATGTCGATAAATTGAAATAAAAAAAAAAAAATTATTAAACGTGTATAAAAAAAAAAATGATTCTCAGATAAAATCTTATTCCTTTAAACTCCTCTTATCCTAACTTGAGAATCTCCATACATCGCGGCAAGAATAACCACAGAGGAGATATACGTCTTGAATTATAGTCATTTTCCCTGAAATGTCTTCACTTCTAATCGCATTTGCGTAGGTATATCGCGGAGGAAAGAGAATCGCAAAGATTTATATTAAAAGAAAACGTATATCTCGACTCACCAATACTTGGATAATCCGTTGGAATTAGTGTACAAGAATAAAAAGTATCTCTTCGTGTACTCACCTGTAACAGAAAGAAAGAGCAAGTCGATTAGTCGAAAGGAACGTCGTAAATAATAATAAAGATAAAAAATCAATTTCATTTATTTTTATTTCCTCATTCAAACGAATAAACTGAGTCGTCGCTCCTTCCATTAATTAGATTCGATTTCGTTCGAGTCGTACATCGGCCCCTCATTTTCGAGATCGGTTTCGCGCGCTGGAGAGCGATTCGCGACATTCGAATCGCTCAAACGAGCCGTCCAACGGCACACCCCGTAGATGGGGCCGGAGACCGCCGCCATTGTACGCGGCGCAGAATAAATAACGCCGCGCGCCGCGGTAAGAATGCCGCGGGAGATATTATACGGCGACTACGGAGCGCGGCGTGGCGCGCAGAAGTAGGCCACCATTACAATATTTTATTACAAGGCACTAACGTACAATCTAACGTGCTCGTATGCATTCGTAATGAACGTATATGAGTCGTGTCGAACGCGCGCTCTCTCTCTCTCTCTCCTCTTGCTCTTACCACACAACGTCTCTACACACAGCGAGGGTTTTATTGAAATTTATAGCCGCTTGCGTTTGCACGTATACGATATGTACCGAGAATCGCGAGTATGTATGAGCGCGTATATATACGCGCGACAACTATATGCGTATGGGTGTTTCGCGTGTATTGCTGTGAGGCTGTGCGTATGTTGTCTCCAAGTTGGAGCCAACCGTCCGTCGGAAATGTACGCACACGTCGGGTCGTATTATCAATCGACACGACCGGTTGTATAACTTAATACGCGCAGTCGGATTCGCCGAGAATCGTCTCGAAAATTCGCGTCGCGCTGTCTCGACCGGCTAAGCGAGATCAAATGCCGGGGCTTTACGCGATACACGTCTGCGAAAGAGAAGGGTAGAGAGGCGAGTCAAGTTATACTTGCCTATCCATCCTCCGCGTTAGAGTAATATAGAGGTAAGTTGACTTTTCACCGAGGCAATAGGTAGGCAATTTTCTTGCCTGTTCCTTTCAATATAAAGTAATGAGGGGAGTAATTTAGCTTTATGCGAAATGTGACGGGAGGCGAGTCAATTAGCGAGATCCCCGCATTTACGTTTTATGACATGGTAATGGTATCTTAACTCCGCGCGACGAAGTCAGTTTAGTGGCCAGTCGAGTAATAAGTTAATCGCTTAGGTAAAGTCGCGCCCGGGAAGAAGAAGGGGTTCAAGGAGCGAGTTATGTTTAATTTTTAAAACGAAAAGTAATAAATGCAAATAAGCGAGTAAGTTACTACTTGACTTACTTCTTCGTACCGGCATTAAATATTCGTGCGGCATATAAGAATGATTACACATAAAGAACAGCTGGACCACAATAGCTATATTCATACACTATATTCGATAAAACACTCGATGATGCGACATTGCGCAAAGTCAATTCTCCGAATCCACTCGAATCTTAATCGCGCGTTTCAAATTATTTATCGTCGAAAAATTACGACCTTGCTTTTTGTTGCCTCGAGTCCGACGTCTAAAACACCGATCGACGGTCAATGACTCCAGAGACGGGGGGTGGCAAAAGCAGAGGGGGAGGGAGGGAGGGGAATCCATTTGGTAGGAGCGAAAGCGACTCGAAAACCATCGTGCATATCCGGCCGTGTACGATAGGAATCACGCAAATTCATCTCGCCGACTGGTCGTATAAATAAAAGTTTATTTAAAGACGTACACTCGTGTATATAAGCGCACGATCCGGGGGAGGGAGGGAAGGGGGAGGAAAAAGGTGGCGGGGCGAAGACGAGTGTAAGATAGTTAGACCAGCCGGTAAGTAAGTATAGTACGAGAAAGAGGGGACGAAAGAGGGAAGAGAGAAAAAGAATGGGGAGGAACGTAACGACGCGGTGCGTTCACGGTGAGCTTATAGTTCGTTATAAATTATTATTATCATATTTCATAGGAAGAATGAGATTTATTAAAACACTAGAGAGATTATCGCTCGTGCCGGACGGTGTATATCACGCACGCACATGCGTTGGATTCAGGCCCGACATATATAGGTACTTCCCCGTTCTTATATTATATCGATAATTTTCTGATATCGAGATATTATCGCGAGGCGAGCGCAAACGTGCCGTTTTAAAATTTAATTTCGTAAAAAATGTATGCGAAATTATTTTTCCCACCCTTAAAAAATTTCTTCCGATCCGTATATTCGCTCATTATAATCAGAGAGATGAATTACGAGATTATTCAATGTAATTAACACAAATTCCCGTTAAGCGTCAAATGACTCTTCCGTTGACTTGCTAGATTTGATATCCTTTGACTGCATCAAGGGTGACTCGGAGTGCCGAAAAAAATTGGAAAAAAAAGCAACATTCCTATCGAATTTATAATACACGTCTCGATGAGAGTGTCAAAGTGCGCACTTGGAAGGAAAACGATTTTACGATCGAATCTCTCTCTTTCTCTCGCTCTCCTTCGATAGCTGTTGTCGTCGCTCCATCACGTGGAATCGGAATGCTTTCCCGGATATACCGGAAAAAAAAAAAAACGAATGTGCGCTCCGGTAAAAAATTTTTTATATATAACAATATAAAATTATATAGAAATATATAAAATTATACATATAATCGCAAAATTATATATGAAAACGTCCATACGTAATTAGATAAACGTGCTTTTTATATATAATTATATAAATTTATATATATAATAAATAAGTAGATATTTCTTCATATATAATTTGACATGATTATATATGAACCCTTATAATTTATATATATAAATTTATATAATTATGTATAAAAACGGACATATTTCACAATATAATTTTACAATTATGGTTATACAATTATTTATATATAAAAAATTTTTTACCGGGACACGCGTTCTGGAACTGAACGGTCCTCTCTCTCTCTCTCTCTCTCTTCTCGAAGAATCTTACAATTGAAATACGAGGATCTCGCTTCGACGAGTTTCTCTCGGAGCAGTAGCGCAACCGTCTGGTTACTGGGTCGTCAACACACGTTGTATCTCATTATCTCTGCGCCACGTCGATCGTTCGTTTGTCTCGCGAGCTGCGAGAGAGAGAGAGAGGGAATGTTCCGCCCTCGAGTAAAAATGATTTTCTTAATGAGATATTATGCGATCAGCTTTAGCCCTATTTCTTTCAATCTTCTAGTTAGAAAATGTTCTATCCAAAGATATCCCCGACAATACGATATTGTAGGAAATGAAATATTCCTGAGATATTTTTCTGGATCCTTAATAGGAAAAGTGAGTAAAAGAACCATGCGTTCGATCAAAATGAATATAAAATACCTAGAAAGCTTAAAATTTCATACGAGGTGCTTAATGCATCGCCCTTCAAAACGTAAGAAAATAAAGTGCCTTTGTAACGAAATTTCTTATATGACGTAAGAAAGAGAAAGAAATTTACATTTTTTTCCTCGCACACTTTTGATCTCAGAACTAACAATAAATTTAATAAACCGACTAAAAATCGATTCATCTTCTAGCATTAGTTACGTACGATTTCTTTTATCGATCTATGACAAAAAAGTTGACAAGTTGTTTTCTTTTCAGACGATTATGTGCGATATATTTTCGTTTAGAATTATACGAACGTATTTTATAAGAACAGAACATAGTTGTTTGTTCATTGTGCTATCTAAGAAATGTGCTGAAACGACATTTCAGGGCTTCTGCACATTCTTAGAAGGGTCTGCTCTTAACCGGACGTGCTTGTATAGGGTTTTAATATCACGTATGTGTTTTTCTCCGACTCTAATTCCAGTTCTTATTAAAATTTATAATACAGGAAATTTTTCAGGAAACATTACACATACTAGAAGGATGAGAAGCATCGTTCAACAGTTATCCGAATTTATTAGCAACGGGATTAGAATTGCCAGTTCCCGTAATGCCATAAACCAAAAAGCAACCGCAGCGACGAGAAGAAGAGAAACGGAGTTGGAAAAAATGGGAAAGAGAAGGAGAAGAAAAAGCCTCAATTAACGCAGCGGGCACCATGAAAATCTCTTTTCGGCGCTGCGAGCGAGACTCGAAGATTCTCTCTCGCCCGGTACATACAAGGAGGCCATTATAATGTGTGTACACTCGCGCGCGCGCGCGCACTCACGGCCATGAGCACTCACGACGCACATGCACAATTCCGGCGCAACAAACGCGAGCTCTCACGTAGAAGAGAGAAACATCAAAAAACGCGCCGAGTACAAAGCGACGGGGTGGCGAAGACGAGGGAGGCACAGAGGGTGGAGGAGAGAGAGAGAGAGAGAGAACGAGATCGGAAGACGGACGAAGAGAGAAGGCTGCGCCGGCATAAAAGGAGAGGCTGACAAAGAGAGAGAGGAAGGGAAGCTGGGTGAGAAACAGACGGAGAAAAAGAGAAGGATAGACCGTTAATGCGGAGAAGAGGGAATGGGGGGGCAGGCGACGTATGTACATTAAAATATTATTCTCAGATGAAATACCGGGCGGGGCCCGCCGGCACACAGCGCGCGCGTATATTTTTAGACCTTATATAAATACACGAATCATAATGAACGCGCGCGTTCGCTCGTTTCGTTCTCTCTCTCCCCCGGCGTGTATGTCTGTGTGTGAGTATAGGACTAGCGTATACGCACTCGCGAGTGTGCGTGAGCGAGTGCGTGCGAGTCTCTTCTTTGTACGTGCTCTTTTCTTCCCCCAGAGGCTCTCACGCGCGCTCTGTATGCCCCACACGGTGTTTCTCCTTCCTTCTGTCAAGAAGACGGCACGTTGTCGTCGTCGCCTGACACGTCGGGCTATCGCCGACGAGGGACGACGAGAGCGACGACGAGAGCGGTACCGACAGACTGACGCCTGTCGTCGCATCTCTGCATCCTTCCCGCGCACTTAGGTATATTTTCGCGATGATCCCGTAATGCGAAGATTCGCGTATCCGTACGACAATCGATATCATTAGATAAATGCGATACTCGATACGTAATTTAATTATTCTCGAGACTCTACTCTTGATTCTATAATAATACACTTTATAGATATGAAATCGATAAATCAATATTCGGATTTTTTTTTATTTAAGGAGCTGTTTCATAAAATATTTTATAAAAGCTGAGTTCACTGAGTTTTTTATAAGATTTTATTTATTAATAAATACGTGATGTATTATTAAACAGCTACATCGACTGTATTTTCAGCACTTTGCGTCATTCGCGGAAAGATTGTGATGTATCGTTAGCCGACAACGCTCAGGCGAATTTATGCAAATACACGGCGTGGCGCTATTATTGTACATTTGTCTATTTCCGGGCGCACCGACCAAATCTGGCTTGCGCGGATTTTATTATATCTCCGGGGCTTAAATCATAGAGACAGCGTCGCATGAACCGCCGCTTTCGCGAGAGAAGTGTGCGAAAGCATCGCAGTTTCCCGCCTTTCTCGACCGATCGATCATTAGTCGTTTAAAGAAATTTTAAATGTCGAACTCTGGATCCGCGAGATAATGTTTCGCTGAATAAAATTAAATAAAGGAAAAACCTCGATTTACATCGTGTTTCGCTTCGTAAGCGTCTTGTTCGAACAATCGCTTTATTCGGTTTGTTAGTCGTTACGTAAGTCGTACAATTATATGTCTGTTTGATACATAATGCATATAATGCCTCGACTGTTCTTCGTTTTTCGCATTTCTCGGTACAGAAACATTACATTAGAGAATAAAACATTGCGTTCGAATAAAACATATCCTCCAAGAAAAATATTATATTGAAAACACAGAAAGTTTAGACAAGACATATATATTGCAACATATATGCAATGTGTATATGTACATGTATGTATGGAGCTTTTTCTTAAAGAATTTATATATAAAATATAAGATGCAAGTGCCCCTCTCCTCCCTCGCTATATATATACATGGTGTATCTAAATAAGTGCGAAAAATTTCAGGAGATGCTTTGTTGAAAATTAAGGAGAGTTTAGTATATAAAGATATACCCTTATATCCCTCCCTGAAGAGTTACACTTTTCTAAAGAAGGAGGTAAAAATTAAATTTTAATTTTTTTCCTCAAATTTCAGACAAATTAAAAAAATGAACCGGAAAATATTCACAAAGTTTTATTTTTTCGATATGTTTATACGTATAAGAAACCCCCCTTAATTTTCGACAAAGAATCACCTAAAAATTTTCGCACTTATTTAAATACACTTTTAACAAATGTCGAGAGTTAACCCGTGAAAGAAAAAAAATTATCGTTATACCTATATATTTGAGCAAAACTATTTTAACGGTAAGATATATCTCGTAGATTCCTATCCTAATTTTTTGTTATGTAATTTCAGTATCACTCTCTATAGTCACGCGCATTCTCGCGAGAGGCATAACATCCGGTTGCGCTCTCGATGCATCTCTCTCTCTCTCTCCTGCCGTTGCATATCGCAGACGCGTCTCGCCGTTAGGGGAGCTTTAAGTTGTCGCGGTAGCCAACTCGTCGAGTCGTCCCGCGTGAAAGAGGAGCCGAGGTGAGCTTACGCGTCGGCTTACAGGCGGCAAAGGTCGCTGCTCCTCCGGTGCTACCGCTTCTGTTGCAACTCGCGAGTGCAGCTTGCCGGGAACGGGACGTACGCGGCGATATGGCGGGAAAAAGAGGGAAGAGAAGGGTAACAGATCGGCGCGGCTCGATACGGATTTTGCCATTTAATACACACTCGCGGCCCCACTCTCTCTCTCTCGCGCGCGCGTTCCATTACCGCTCTCGCGCCCGCTAAAAACTTTAATCGTAAAATTATGTCGCATTTAATTGCCCGAACTTGATTTACGGCGGATTGACGACCCGATTTCTAAATTGTGTGCGTGGCCGGATCACATTGAAACTTCTCTCCCTCGTTCACGACTCGCGCGCACTCCAACCACTCTTTCACCCTCATGTCCCTCTTTCCCTCTCGATGCATCGCGGGGAATCGTGCACGCGACAGGAAACAAATCCGATCGCGCGACTTCGATGACCCATGGATCGACGATCGTCGACCGCTAGTTTTTCAGATGGACAGATTTGATCGATTTATTCGAAATAAGGAGAGACGAAAATTTGGCAGCAATAATACACCTACATCTATTAAGTGGAAGGGAAAATTATTTGTAGATTTTTAGATTACGGAATATTCCTCGAAATTTATATTAAATCTGCAAAACCGCGCACATATATATGCATAGTTTCTCCAACGAAAATCGCGGTCGCGCGATTTTTCCTCGGCTAAAATTTCCTTCATGTCCCAGAGATACTTCATAATTCTCAATTCGTGCACATTCTGATGACTCGTTCGCAATTAAAGCGCGCGACGGGAGAAAATGGATTTACGTCGAAAGTGAGGAATCGTAGATGCGAGGAGCGCGACGCGGGAACAAATTATTATTACACAGCTTCGCCCACGCTCTCTTCCTCCCTCTTTTCGTGACGTAATTTTATAATATCTCTCGTCGCGCAAAGGCTCGTCCGGCTAATTACGCCGAAACGTCGCGACCGGCCTGTCGAAACGAGACGGAAACGATTCGGGGCAAAGTTGAATTTCTCCGCATTAAGTGGTCGCGGCGTTAATTATAATTAATTACGGACACATGTGCGCGTGCGACTATATCGTAATAATGCATACGACGTACGCGCTGGAGTACAAATCAAGTGATTTGGGCGTAATCTGTACATTGATATGGCTTGAAAAGTTCAAAGGTGCCATAAATCAATGAACTTTGCCTCCACAAGGCTTTAGAAATTCAAACTCGAGCATTATAGATTCTCGACTCGCCAATTTTCTTAAGCCGAGACACAAACGTTTAACGTCAATCATCTATAACGACGATATAATAACGCAACCGACACACGATTCGTTCTTTATTTCCGGAAAGAGAAAAAAATGTTGGTGAGAATTCATGATATTTGAATACGATAAACCGCACGATCGCAGTATCGAATTCTACGTACGCGTGAGAATAATTGTTGGCGTTTCGTGGAAATAACGGGAAAATGCGAGGCGCGTAAGAAATTAGAATAACGGTGCATACGCGCAATGCGCGATGAGTATTTATTTTTTCTTCTCCTCTTCTCCTTTTTTCTCATGACTAATGACAGTATGCGTATCTCATTCACTCGACTATCGGGTGGTTAATTTATTCCACATACGTCGCGCGCGCGTTCGTCGCTCGCTTCGCCGCTCAATTCGATAATTGTCGGACGATTCATTGACTGCCGACGAGAGCGCTTTTACAGCAGCCGTCAACGATCCTTTTCAGGCGGAACTCGCTCGACTGCGGCTCATTTTCATTTCCAAAAATGCGGCGTGCATAAATGACCGCGGCAATATTTACAAAATGATGCGCCAACAAACGTTAATTGTCCCGTATAAATAAATATGACGAAGCAACCATCTGACCGGAGAACTGTTCCGCGAATTGCTTTATTTTGCCGCTATATGAAAATTCCGAGTCTCGCGAGTCCAAAAATTAAGCCAAGTGCTAAGTGCAATAAACTTCATTTCATTTTATTGCGCTTGATTAGATATACACGTACATGTATGCCAAATGACATTTCTTCGCATCGACTTATTCGTAAATAACGATACATATTTCATCTAATAAAAAGTCCGAAAAGATTAATTGCCAAAATACTCAAAGATCTGAAGGATAAGACATATACAGGGTTTGTCCGGAAAGTAATGCGTCGCATTTTTTTAAAAAAGAATTTATTGATCGCATAGGTAAAACAACTTAAAATTGTTCGAAGTATGACCCTTCTGCGTCAATACATTTTTGCCAACGCGATTTCCATGCGTCATAAGATTTCTGGAACTCCTTGACTGGGATGCTGTTCAGGGAGGCCGTCGAAGTAGCTTGTACGTTGTCAACCGACTCGAGCTGTTGTCCTTTGAGCTCCCTTTTCAGCCGAGGAAATAAAAAAAAGTCCGCCGGAAATTGGGATTATCTGCACAGAGTTGCTTGAGTTCTTCACAAACTTCCACTCGGTGTTGCTTTTGCGCATCGGTCAACACTCTGGGCACAAGTTTTGCGCAAATCTTCCGCATGGCCAAGTCTTCCGATACAATCTCGTGAACAATCGTTTTCGGCAAGTTCAATAATTCCGACATTAAGCGAACATTCATTCGACGGTCTGAATTCAATAATTGGCGCACACGAGTCACATTGTCGTCCGTTCGCGATGTTGACGGGCGTCCTGCGCGGGCCTCGTCGGCGACCTCCTTCCGACCTTCTCTAAACATCTTGTGCCATCTGTTTGACTGCGATTTGGAAAGGCAATCGTCCCCGAAAACTTTCTTGAGCATTTCAAAAGTTTCCAGCGGCGTCTTGTCCAGCTTCACGCAAAACTTTATCGCATAGCGTTGCTCTATCGTTCTCTCCATCACAAGTTCGACGCGACCACTAAGCAGAGGTTCACAGAATAAGCCGTCCTAACCCTCCAAGCGCATGGAAACAATTGAGCGACCTACCGTTGGAAAGCTAAGGGTACCCCCCTTCCTCCCCAACCGGTCCCATCGCTCTGCGATGTATAGTCGCGTCACAAAAAAATGCGACGCATTACTTTCCGGACAAACCCTGTATGTATAAATATAGCGATAAATTATTTAAAAAAAGCTGGTATCGTGTTTTCATTGAAGATTACATTCCCGCCATCGAATTCTTATTATTTTTTCAAGGGATACCTTGTGTAAGTATATGTATGTGTGTGTACCGTTGTGTGTTGCGATAAATATACCTATATACTCTTATTCTTCACAAGATTCGAAATAAATTACCGATCGCGCACGTGCCAGCGAGGTCATAATTGCCTCGGGCTTAACGACCGATTTCCGGTTGGCCCGATATCCAGAGAGAGAGAGAGAGAGAGCCATGAAAAAGGTGGGGAAAGGGCGAGATGGGATAAGAGAAAGAGAAGGAGGGTAGTGCATGCAGTTTCCTGGCGAACGATAAACCATACGCCGGTTATCGCACTGACTGAGGTCTGTTGCGCAACGACACGGTATTATCTAAATAACAATAACAATAATAACGATCGTTATTACGCGCCGGCGGATCATCGGCAATGTCTGTCGGTCTGTTAGTCCCCCACAGTTGTCATAGGGAGGCTTACATAAGTTTGGAAAACGGGTTTTCCACTCACAAAGCGCGCGATAAACGCTCTCTATCCACACATCTCTCTCTCTCTCTCTCTCTCTCTCTCTCTATATATATATATATATATATATATATATATATAAATATTTAATGTGCGCGCGTCGCACATTTATCGCCGTCTAAACTATGTCATTGTTTGAGCTGCAGCGCAATTATCATATACTTACGTATATTTTATCTTTGTTTACTTCGCCTCCTATTTTTCTCTTTGCCAGTCACATTTTATCACCCGCCCGCGTTATCTCGCTCGTTCGCGTATAACGTAAAAAATACGCAAAAGAAGGTGGGGAGGGAGACCGCTTCATTTATAACGAAAGCGAAAGCGACGAAGGAAGCAGTAATGCGTCTCGGACTGAATTAACAGAAGTTATCGGTATAACTCCGGGTTGAGTTGTTTTTAGAAGCAATCAACGGGAGGCGAGAAAGAAATTCGACGATAGGAGTAAGGGACCTCGATCGTAAATTTACTCATGCATGGCGAGCATTATATCTAAACTCGTTTCAGGAGAGAATCTAGTGTATGTCCTAGAATATGAAATAAATTTTAGCCTATCCTACTTTCTGAAGTATGTATATGCATCTGCCGCGTCGTGTCTACTTCAAGTTTGTGTGTTCCGTTTGAATGTAATGGAGATAAATTATCATGCACATGTCTGTGTTCACTTATACCGCGGCAATCGTTATTAATTCGACATGATAACTAGACACTGGTTTATTAGACATGGAACATTTATATTAAGCCCCAAGACACTAGTTTCCTGCGAATATAACGTGAGCATTGTGCATTAATTAAACGGCATCAATTTCAGATATATAGATTTGCAAAAATATACAGTATAATATATAAATCGATGTCCAAGGTAAAACCGGACGACATATTTATGAGATTAAACTTTAGCGTCATAAAATTTACTTTTACGTCATAAAACTTTCTTCAGCGAAAAAGATGAGATTGCATATTGTACTGTAAAAATAATTTACAGCCAAAGTAACGCGAGTGTTAACCCATTTAACAAACTAACTAGGCTCAATACTTTAAGCTGCAAATTGTTATAACTCTAGCATACTTGCTTCCTTTTTTATTATAAAAGCCAATCAACGTCCAAGCATACTTTCTAATCTATTTCCATTTTACTCTCTTGCATTTTCTATAATTTTATATTCCTATTGTTCTTAGAGGAATTTACATGCCAGAATAGGGAATAAATTTCTCTTGCTCTCGCAGCCCCCTCTCTTTGTCTCCCTCCACTTCTCTCTCTCTCTCTCTCTCTCTCTTTCTCCTCTCCTCTCTCTCTCTCTCACTGTTCCACGCTCGTGTATTTCCCGCAACGCATTCTGCAACCGCGTTCACGGAAAAACACGCACACGCGAGGGATAATTACCCGTTAATAGCTCTTAATTTATGAAATAATTTATTATATAACACGGGCCAGGATATGGAGGAAGGGGCAATGGCGGCGGTAAATGCGATATGCAAGAGCGGCGCGGTGTGCGCGAGAACAACATGGGGAGAAGAAAATTGACGCGGGGCGGCGGGAAAGAGAGGAACGACGAGATGCTGTATTGTTGAAAATTGCGAGCGTGCAAATAAGAGGGAGAGAAAGAGAGAGAAACTCTTCTCCTCTCTTTGAGAGAAACTTTTCTCTCTCTCGCTCTCGCTCCCCATCTCTCCCACACTCGAACATATCGCAAAAAATCGCGAGATTATCGTCGGTAAATATCGACGATAAGATCTCTAAGGGCCGCCGCCTCACGTGGTTTTATTTTAATCCAACAATTGCTTTACTTCCGATGAAAAAATAATAGAGCGGAGATGCGGCATTGTATCGAGATTATATCGCGAGTTCGGAGAAAAATAAACCTTCAAGAGGAGCGATTTTTTTTTCGTACAAAAGACCCGACGAATGTGAGCAACCTGTATCGAATAACAATAATCGGATCTAATTTCGCGAGAACAATTTTGTCTGATTATTAGATACGCGACTGGAAGCAACGAGATTTAACTTATTTCTCCAATTCTCCGAGAAAGAAAAAAGAAGACACCGACACCTATACACGGCATACATATTTATGTTTATTTAAAGGAAATCACGACGCGATTCGATGCCTTCCAAAAGGAGCTCACCGATCGCTCCGCGCGCACTTATATCTTAATTGATTGGCAGTAAATAGTGTTGCATCATATGGCGCAGTAAATTATTGATAAGCGACATTATATTGTCGGTCCAAGGATAGTTATTCCTACGGGCGTATGCGCAAATTCGCGCGCGAGCGCGGTATTGTTTTATAGTTTGTCCGCAACGAGAGAAAATATATATATATATATATATATATTTTTATCCGCGTCACAAACGCGCTCGAACATCGTGCGCCCTTCTCCTCCTCATACAGTGTCTCTCTTTCTCTCTCTTTATTTTTCTCCCTCTTTTTTTTTCTCTCTCCTCCGTCCTCGTCCCCGTCTCTCTATCCCCGACGACGGCTCCCGCCGACAGAAATAAATTGTACATTGTGCATAATAAAATTGGTACTGTTACGAATGATATGTGCATTATGCGCGCCGAGTTTTACGAACGTACCGTCGCGCAACGTTATGAAGGTTACCGTATTATTGCAGCCTTCGCAATCTGCATTGTTGGCTCTCCGCTTTTAATACTCTTTATTGTCTCTTTTATAACCGGAATGACGCGTTTCTTTCAGCGCCGGATAAATTACACGCAGCATTGTGCCCTCTAATTTTAGAGGGAGAAAAAAAAAACGCGGAGAAACGTGCGCGAACGTGCCGCACCGAATTTCTGCGCGCAACATCGCGTGGACCCCGCGTGCGTTGGACCGTGATAAAAAAAAAAAGAAAAAAAAACCGAATCGAATATTTTTATTATTCGTGACCGATAAATGGTTCTTTTTTTTTTTCTTGCGTGATGTTCTTATCACCCGTCACGTGATATCCGCGCGTCTTTTCTCTCGCGTTCTGGGGGAGCAGACTCGTCTCAATCCTCTCGAGATCGACGATACGAGATGAAGATATTTTTGCGGGAACACATGGATAATATTCTGAGAATACTTTGAGAACAAGAATATTTCCTTAAGAATATTCTAAGAATATTTCAATAAGATTCTAATAATATCCGGAAAGTATTCCATGAATATGTTTCTTGAATTTTATGGAAATATTCACTCGGCTCGCGCGCAGGCGCGCGCGCGCGCGTGCGAGAGAAGAATAACTCTTGGCATTGCTAATCACGCGAGTAAGAGAGGAAGGGAGAAGCGAATCCGTCTTCGCGATATGCTTTTCGACGGATCCAGATGCGTCCCGATCGAACCCACGCTTCGTCACGCCTCGGCGAGCGATCCTCCGCTCGAGAGAAGCGAAGAGAAGCGGAGCAGAAGTGGCGAAGAGAGGAGGCAAAAGGCTTACGTAACTCTCGGCGAAGACATATATGGTTATATGCTTCTCTCGTGATATAATGTTGTGCAAAACATAAGCGTATTCAGCGTAAGCGCTAAGTAGCGTTAAGTGGGTCGGATTTACTCTCCGCGCCTTATTATTTCTACTTTATATTCTAGCGCGACTGCTGCCGCTATGCGAATTGCGCGACGGTGAGGATGTGGCTTATTGGCGCAAATCTGGGTTATATTATTCGCATCGGTAGGAAGTGCTCGCACATACACGTCAGAGATCTCGTCGTCGTGTCTCTCTTTCCACGGTCACGGACGAGGAACCTTTGATAAAACCTCCAGGACGTCCTTGAAACTTCAAAATTGCACGAGATCGGATTCTAATCTTGGAAGCATTCAAAAAAGTCGAACAAATATAGACCGGGGGAGTTCGGCCTCGCGATTTAATAAGCATAGAAAAATACAATTTTTCGCAAGTTTCTTTAGCATAAATCTTTTTAGTACTCGGAATTATGCAAGTTTCTGCGGCTAAGAAGCATAAAGATTAAATCATTTTTATGACGGAATAAGATGTAACATAATGAAAAAAATTTATGAAAATTACGTTCAATTCTCTGGAATTTCCCAGAGATATACATATATATTATATATATATATATATATATATATATATATATGTTTAATGACGTAATATATCGCGCGTATTTCTCGCTTACAACGAGAAGAAAATATATTACACGTAAATTGTTGAATGTAAGCAATCTTGACACAACGGAGCAGAAATGTCTGTTTACGATAACATATTTATAGAATAAATATCTATCTCGTAGTTCTCGTTTTTCTATCACCATCATCTATACCTACGGCGTGCCTGTCGACATCTTTATCGGCAACTGTAGACACTTTCTTACGCGCGCGATTGAAGTCTCGTACGTATATATCGCTTCACGGAATTGTATCCTCAACAACGCGGTTTGTATAACGAAATGCGCAATCATCGAGGAGGAAACCCGTACGGTTGTACTTAGCGACGCGAGCTCTCTCGCTCAGTGCGTAATAATTTATCTACGCATAAAGTGTGTGCGCGCGCGCGCGTTTGCCGCGGCGAAATCTGCATATAATATTGATGTAATTCGCTATTAGAATGGCGACGGCACGGTCTAGGATGTGGGTTCTATTCTGCATGCGGCCGGCTGAATGGGCCGGTTCAATTAGAGAATCATAACTTGCCCTGATGGGACCATCCTGGCAGGCATTACCTTACGTAGTACTGTAGTACGGCCCTGGAACCTGATGTGTATGTATGTGTAATGCGTGTGTGTGTGTGTATATATATCGTTTTTATTATTGTCATCACCGTCGTTATCATCATCGTCGTCAAGGATAATCGATTCATCCGCCTGTTTACGCTCCGACGCAATTTTCATTAATTAAGGCACTATGTAAATACGCGACCGTCTTAAAATTACGTAACGCGTGCGCGCATTAGGGAGGATTGTCACGTCAGAAATTGAAGGGAGTAATCCCCAATTTTTGTGAAAAAATTAATGAATATTGCTCGAGTGTGGAAAAATGTATATACTAATTAATATCGCTGCTAATTCCTCTTGTAGAGTAAACTATTTATTATAATTTTTACATGAGAGTCTGAGAGAAAGAAGTAGAGAAATCACTTTATTCGGTTGTTTAAGAAAAATATGAAAATGTCGGGGGAAAATTCCTCAGACACAAGAAATTACAATGAGTTCCTACTTTATTGCGCTCTCAAGCTAAATGGAATGTGTTTCACGGCATTATTATGCTCGTTTATTTACACGCGCTTAGCCGAGATAAGAATTCGAGATTTTTTCAGAACGGCGATCGAACACGCTTTGCTCGATTAATGGCTAATTGCGGCCGTCCTTAACAGTGCTCACGCGATCCAACCATAATGAATCGATACGCGTGCTCGCCTACTATCCATAAATGCATTTGCAAATTGAAACGTCAATCAATCCTTTGGAAACGCTCGTGCTCCGCGGATTGGCACGGAGTTTTCATCGTTTCCATTTCGACTCCCGCGCGTGTCACGAAAACCCGGATATATGTAGGTGCGAACTCGCATAAGGGACACTGTTTATTGCCTACCTCCGGGAGCAAATCGATCTCCCGCTCTTTGTCTATTTCAATAGATAAAATGTACGTGTCGATAGATAAAAAGTAGACACACCCAGAATTTTCTCTCAAAATCACGATTCGTTACCACAATAAAAAATATTAATCGAACATATTTTATCTCTTATTATGATAGGTGTTAATACTTTTATTGTATGGTAAATATTTAATTAGAAAAACTCTTATAAAATTCTTCCAATACTAGTATATTGTTTCGCGATTACCATGATTTTCATAATAAATTCTCTGTGCACACAACAATTAAATAAAATATAAATGCTAATTAAATTAAGTAAAAAACATGATGACAATATGATTAAAGCATGTAATATTTTTTTTAGTTTCACAGATATATTAAGGAATAATTAATTTTACTTTATTCATCCAACATATCTTTTAATAGTCAGAAAGTTATCAGATATGCTTCAAATAATATGTATATGCAATTTCGACAACTCGATTTCCATGCAATTTTATGTTGAAGCAAAAAGGAAAATTATCTCTCGATCCTCAAACTATCTATTCTGAATGTAATCAGGTGCGCAGACGCACGCATGCAATCGCGCGATCGTAACCGGATTTATAATCACATCGGAGAGTTTGTGCAACGCGTATATCGGACGACCCACGTCTTGTGTCACGACGATTCGTATTATGCAGCATTATATGCGTGTTACGATAATAATAACGACGACGACGAAGACGACGACGGCGGCAGCGACGATGACGACAACGACGACGACATCGACGACGATGACGGCGACGAAGACCACTACAGTAATGGATTTCATTAACCTACTCTCCTGTTCGCACCATCGCGCACCGTTTTCTCTACCCTCCCCCTCTTCTCCTCTCACCCTCTTCCATCTATCCAACTCTTCTTGTTCTATCCACAACGTCCCAACGGGGTCATTGAGGAACCGACGACAACGACGACGACGACGACAATGATATGGTGGACGATGTGGCGCCGGTTCGAGAATCTAACGACAGTCAGATGCTCCGCCCGTGCCACGTACGGTTCTAATTACTATCGTTATCGCATTTGCAGCTTTAACCTATTTAATAAGACGCAATCTCGCTCGAACTACTGTCGGCAGCTGCGCGCGGACCGCGACTCTACCGGGTGTCTTGCACGACTGTTTCGCAAGACATTACAGGGATCGGTAATTGCACTTAACATTGTATGATAGTAACAAGAATCGAGGTATAACAAAGCTACGTTGATTTAATGAAAATTTGTAAATAATAATTAAAAATAATCTCTATAATTTTTGACAAATAAAATTTTGATGAGCAAAACTATATAATAATTTTGATTAATGTGTCTCTTTATTCAGCGTAATTGTTAATTTAACGAAAATTTGTAAATAATAATTAAAAATAATCTCTATAATTTTTGACAAATAAAATTTTGATGAGCAAAACTATATAATAATTTTGATTAATGTGTCTCTTTATTCAGCGTAATTGTTAATTTAACGAAAATTTGTAAATAATAATTAAAAATAATCTCTATAATTTTTGACAAATGAAATTATGATGAACAAAACTATATAAAAAGTTTGATTAATGTATCTCTTTACTCAGCGTGTTACGAGTCTTGTAAATCTGTCAAACAAAATTCACAAAAAAATGACATCTTCATAAAAGTGAAATATCATGTATATACATAACTGCCGTTTAGCTATTGATAACGAGATTATTACTTGACGTCAAGAGCAAATCAAAATTAATTCGGCCTCAAGAACGCCGCAAAAAAGACGCGAAGACCGATCGATGATCGCAGCATTCAATTTACATTCATTCATACGGTCGCAGCTGTGTTACGGCCGACCGCGCTCATTCATTCATCACACAAAAATCCGAGTCGCGCAAAAAAATCTCATTTCGCAGCTCGCACAATACCGATCCCAGTCGCGCAAAAACCAGTGTCCATCGGCTCTTCTTACCGGCCAGGGAATTCCGATTGTCACTTTTACGTGCTACGTAACAGTTTAATGATAGCGTACCTATAGAGTCTCGGCCGCTGATTCACGCACGTCGTAACGATAAGTCCTGAATGAGTTGAATATACTCTTGATACGAGCGAAAGCCGAAGAAACTCGAATGACGAACCATGCAAATTATCCAGTCAGTCAGTGGCTCTCGTTGAGACATATCGCATCATTATATCGTCATGATGATAAGAAGATCGGCACGTGGGACGGAACGCGATCGATTAATCTATCGAGATCCTCCTTTACTGATTTGAGATAAGCTCCCTGATCGTATTAATTACGAAAGTCTAACACAATTAATCGCGATTAGCATCGCTCGTCAACGTTTGTAATATAATGATTGCTACTGTGTGATTCGGGTTTTTTTTTTATACAGATTGTAAAAATAAAACATTATACATATAAACTATTTTAGACTATGTGTTCCAAATTTTTTACATTTTTCTTTCTCACACTCTAGGATAATTTTATCAATTTTGAATCGATTTTTCTTTGGCTAAAAATTTATCGACATTGTTTACAACTACGTTGTACGCTATAATTAAATTTTCCGTTCGACCAAATATACACTAGTCGCTTGGGAAAAATAAAAAAATTTACTATTCTAAGCGCAAAAAAATTATTTCGCCTGTTTGAAGAAATTGACCGTTTGGAGAAGGTTAATCCTCGGAGAATTAAAGATCGCGTCGAGTGTAAAACGGAGGTAAAGGAAAAAAAGATATCGATCGCGTTTGCGCGCGCGTACGAATTAATGACGCGGAAAATAAGAGATCCCGTTCGGCGATAATTTCCGCGATCACGAATTAGAATGTGACAATTTTCGAACCCGTTGTACTCTTAGGGAGGGGAAAAAAGGGAGGGAGACAGTAAGACGGGGGAGGAGGGGAGGGGAATAGCGAATTCTCGCGGCTGTCACATTACGCGTTATAGAATAACGAATGCAAGTTAAAAAAATAGCTCGGCTAATTGATATTTTGATCCGTCGCGCAAAATCCGTAGCCCGACGGTCAAATTCAATCTCTCCTAATCGAACGTATTTTTGAATAACGAATAAATGTCTGGACGGCCGTTAAATACATATGATGCACCGGGTGCCCGCGATCCGCCGAATATCTCGCCTCGTGTGATAAAAAATATTATTTTATCTTCATCGCGCGCGACGACACAACACATATCTCGTATATATACGTGTTTATTTCCGCGTCACCGTGTACAGACAGAATCGGAGTGCAACTGCGTGCGCGGTAATAATGAAATCGGCGCGAGCATGTATTTGCGCTGTCATTCGCGCCGGCATTATATTTATCCGCGGACACGGCTGTCGTATCGTATATTAAGACTCGCTTATTCCGCTTATAATCTATCATAAACGTCCGATGTTGCGCATTCACTACACTTTCGAATTGTGTGTATATATCTCGACTATACTAAATCTCCTATCTACGCACGCAACACGCGTAAGTAAGCTCTCCCGCGAGCCAGATTCCTGAAGAACTCCTTGCACAATTCTCACTTAACCCTGGAATATCGCGACGAGAGTATACAAGGTGTCTTGTGAAATTTATGCGTCGTGCACTGGAAAAAAATTTTCTAACTTGATTCCTAACTTTCCTACTAAATATTAATATTTAAATTAAATCTAACAAAACATATTTGACTTAAATATACTAATGTATGTTCAATTAACAAAATGGTAATTTAGTTGGAAGATTTGGTCAAGTTAGCAAATTTTTATTCAGTGTGCTCAAAAGAGAATTTACTGTATTGTTAAAAAATAAATAAATAAAACAGTATTGCTGAGTAACAGAAATAAAATATATAATTTCTCTCTCCTTAATAGTATTAATAGTAACATTAATAGTAACATTAAATTAAACGTATTAAATCAATATTATTGCATGTCATATTCGCGAATAGTTTTTTAGTCGTTCGTGACAAATAAATGACTACATCTTCTGTATTCTTCAAGGCGGATAGACGCTTTTGAAGAGCTCTACTCTTTTAGTCTTGTGTAAAAAAAAAGGGGGAAAAATGACGAGACAAGGCGTGAGAAAAAATGGAAAGAAACGTTTGAAAGCAAAGAAAGCATTCATCGAAAGAGCAAGAAATGCGAGGCGTTACTTTGTCGGATAATCCGCTCGTCCAATCTAGTTGCGTGCATTCGATTATCTAGCTACATCTTTGCAACGTGTGCACGCATGCGCTCTGATAATATCTAATACTTCATTTCCCATCTTGAATTACAACTCGCAATCTGCAGTGACAGATTTATGTGCATATTCTTGTTATTATATAAATCTTCTTTTCATACATTAGAATATAAATAAATCACAGAAAAATATGTGATATGAAATTGAAGAATACGACATATGATATAGTCAAGATGAAAACTGCATCAAGGATATTATTCAATTATGACAATCTTAAAAAGCCATTAGATCCTAGATTGTAATAATGGCCTAGATTACAGTAATAGATGCTGAATTATATAAAGAGAGTTATAATAGAGTTCATGGATGAATAAAGTATTTCACATTCTTTTGAGAGTTGTATATGTGTGTGTGTGTGTGTGTGTGTTATCTCTATAAATTATTACTTCCCATCATATCACATGCCATCAATTTAACAACGCGATAAAACTTAATGAAGTTAATTCATCCGAATCATGTTTTATCTATTCCCAGAATAATAAACGCAATTTTTGGTCTACCCGTTCGTTCGATCATTACAATCGATCTACATCGTATATATCGCTGACACGCAAAGCCTCGAAAGAGAAAAAAAAGAAAGAAAAAGAAGGGCAGAAATCGCGCAGAGATTACTGGCTACGAATTCGCGGCTCGCCGGACTTCAAACGACGCGGAAACAATGCGCCGAGAACCCTTATAGGATCTCGCCCTTTCCGCCGGTTTCCGGTGTTGTCGCTTGGCCGGAATGAAGTTTCAATTACGTCGCTCGGCTGCATTTAATTCGACACTCGAGTTCTTCAGTCTCGCGCGCGAGAGTCGCGAGAGATCGCGTCTCCTTTCTTCCCGCCGACTGTCGGTTTGTTAGCGACGCCGTGTAGAAAGAAGGAGAGAGAAAAAAAAGAAAGAGCGGACGTGAGAGAGAAAGAAGGAGAAGAAAAAGAAAGGAAAACAGTTGGCTGGGTGGGTGAACTCGCGAAATAAAAACGGAACTCGATGTTTTTCAAGCAGTTTATCGCGAGAGCGCGCGCGGCAAAAGTCCCACGCGGACTTCGGCGTCAATTATACCTACAGAATAACTTAACGGTCCCTTAGAAACACGGCTGAATGGCCTATTCAGCCGTTCGCCTCAAGGAGGTTCTCAAGTGTTAAATAATAAAAGGCCGTATTCCGTGCGGGCGTGACGTAAGTCCGCGGCCGCGTCGCTTTCGAGGGTGCTGCTGCATTTTCTCTCTCTCTCTCTCTTTCGCATTCTCATTCGTTCCTTCCGAATTCTTCTCTTAAGTGCATCGATTCGATATAGCGAAAATGACTCTTCCGCGGAAACAAACGTCGCGCATCCGTTCCTCTCATAATTTCTTCACGGTATAAACACGATAGATATAGAAGCTTACACGCGGAACGTTAGAACGTTAAGACACACGGGGACGCATTAATCATGAACATTAATCACGAATGGTTCTCACGTGCTTTACGAACCCTGAGAAACATCCATCTCGGAGAGATAAAATGTTCTCTCTATATAAAATCTCATTCATAAGCGCGAAACGGAGAGACTACAAGCGCAGAAATCATTTTTATATATATTTTCATTGGGGAGAGAATTTTTATAGTTTTGTGCTGGAAAATCTTTTTCATTAATTTTTATTCTTTTCGATCGAGACGAGGTCGGAAATCACTGCTGTCTCTTCCACAGTTTCTTCACGCCAGATGTAAAGTAACGAGCGCGCCGTTCAGGAATCGTTCCCTCGCCATTTGTCGAGATCCGAAGCGACGATCGGCGACGAGCTCGAAAATGATTTTCCCTTGCGGAAACGAATTTTCCAGCGAGCGAGCGCGGTTGACGTTAGACACGCGGCCGACTTCGCGAACGACGAGAGTCGACGGCGGCGACGGAGCTTTTGTGAAAGTCTGAGTAGAACCAGGGACATACAATCGGGAGAACGCTGTTACGGAAACAAGTGTAAAGTCGTTAACAGACTGTGGTAACTCTCCGGCGTGACGAGAAATTCGCATTTCTCTCTCTCTCTCTCTCTCTCTCCGTCCCTCCTCTTTCTCCTTTTCTCTCTTTTTCCCTCCTTCTCTCTCTGTCTCTCTGCGGCGGCGTCGCGCCGCGTAAACAATTCGCGAATAAACGCGCGCCAGAATCGACTCTCTCGCCATCCATCGCGGATGATAAATGCGCCGAGAAAACCCGTTAAAATGATTGAAGAAACGAACCGTGCTCGCGCGAGCGCGCTTTTCGCACATGCGAGAGCGCGGATTGCGCGGCCGAACGATTGGCGCGATTCATTTCCTTAATCCTTTGCACTCGGTGGAATTGTTATCGTTCGGAGAATTATAGCTTTACGTAAAAAGCTTATACTATGACGTAAAGTTAAATGAATTTTTTAAGAAAGAAAAGGCTCTCTCACTCTCCCTCTCTCTCTCTCTCTTTATATACGTGAAACAGAACGGGGCTTTATTTGCATTTTACTCGGACAGAGAAGGTACACTCTAAGGAATTACGGAAATATATTAAGATAGATGTTTAAACTTAATCAAGAAGTAAAGTGCCAAAGTAAGTAATTAATAGAAGGGAACGCGGAACTTTATTTTATTATTAACTGTATAATTCATTTTATTTTTATTATTAACCCTTTGTGAGGAGCTCAGACGAGCGGGGTCCATTTTCGAACTTCGAACATTCTCCTCGACATTCTTGTTTGAATTGTGTACGTATTTTATTTAAACAAAGAATTCTTGTAAACTTTAACGAGATTACTTCTTAGAAATGCAATTTTCAAATTTAAAAGAAGAGAGAATAAAATTGCAAGTTTAGCATGTATACTTGAACGTTTGCGCAACAATATCCGCGAACGTGAAAGTTTGATATCCGACCACTTGGATTTAAAGAATCATGTCGCGACTGCAACGACTCGAAGGAAGTAGAGTAGCTCGAAAATCTTGGCGAATCCTTCACCCGACGTGGATGCACACCTCTGAGGAAAGTGCAAGCGATGGGAAGAACAGAGGGGTGACGCCGAAGGGCGCCTCGACGAGAGACCGGGAGGGAAGAAAGACGGCGTAAGAAGGGATGAGAGGGTCGGAGACCTTCTCTTGCGCCAAAGAGTGAAGTGGGAGAGAGAGAGAGAATGGAGAAACGAAGACGGAGAAAATACGTGCTCCGAGCGTGTGCACGCTTTTCAGGGTTTTCGCGAGAGCGGGGGAATATGACGGCGGTGACGTCAGCCTGAATATTTGAAGGGGGCGAGACTTCAAAAGAACACGTGTTACGGCGCTAGGACGCCGCTTAAATAATGCAAAGTCAACTTACTCTCCCGCCGTGCTGTCCCACGCATCTATCTCTTTCTGTTCCTCTTTTTTTCTCTCTTTCTCTCTCTCTATGTCTTTCATTCTATTATTTCCTTTCCTTTATCTATTTCTCATTCTCGCAATCATATACAGTCTTGTCGATTGCTAGCTTGATACAAATGTGTTGTCTCGATTAATCTCGCGTTAAAATAGTGCAAGATGAAAAAATGTGAAGCATAAAAATAACTCTGCGATCAAAAATAGAGCTTTCTTCCGGGAATGATACGATACGAGCGCTCGAAAGGGGGGTCTTTTCCGGCAATCAAAATCGCGAACGTCTCTCGAAATGCAAGAATCGAACGAATAGCGCAGGATAATAGAACACGATGCGTCGAAAACGAACGCCCACGCGAGTCCGATCCGCGAACGGCGCATCGCCGGCCAGTCGGCGGAACGGGCGGCCAATCGGCGAAAAAAAAGCGGAACTAAAAACAGAGGGCCTGGATATACCGGGCGGCAGGGGTGGTACCGTAATCCTGCGCCCTGCGACGAAGGGGTGGGGTAAATGCGCGGGGGTAAATGTGCGACAGCGCGAATTCCCGTTTGCCCCCCACTACCGATGCACCTGCACGTGCATCCCCTTCGGTCGGCTTCATGTACCCGTTCTGTGCTTGCCTCTTTCTTCCCTCTTCTCCCCTTCACCCTTCTACCCCCCCACGTTTCATCGTACTTTTCGTTTTTTTTTCTTTCTTTTTTTTTTTCGAGACGCGCAAAAATTTTCTCGCAAGAGTATCGATACCTGAGGCTGATGTAGTTCGCGAGAGATTTCCAATATTGTAAGATATCTAGATGGTCCGCTTTTCAGAGTAAGTGAATCATTAAAGTAGATCGAATAAAGGAATAAAGAACGCGAAGGTAATACAGAAATAGAGCTTTATCTTAAAAAACTTGGTGAAAGTTTTATAATTTGATCGAATACAGATATGTATAAATATATATTTATTTGTTGCAAGCATCTCGGAAAATTTTACAATTAGATTAATACTGTTATCAATTAACTCTCTCTCTGTTCGTCGAAGTCGGTCTTAAAGAGTAGTTCTCGTCTCAGATTCTAAATATAAATTTTTACGACTATACTTATTCCTGCGAGAGTCTTTCTTTTCATGATCTCTTCGTATACCTCGTCCGTATTTCCTACCCGCACGTTCGGGCTCTCTTTGAACTCAGATCGGCGAGATACGAGACAAATCGCCGGAAACAATAAGAAATCTCACGTTGAATACGCGTTTCATTGTGAGCCGTCAAGATTCTCACATCGACAGATCGGACGGATACTTCTGAGCTTCTCGAATCGCATTTATGCAAAATCCGATCTTACCTCACTTTGTCAAAGAGAGAGCGAGAGAGAAAGAATTATTTATTTTCGGAACACACGTAATATAAAAAATGAAAAAAAAACTTTTAATTATCTTACTCTTGCCAATAAATTTCTCAATACCAAAGAATATTAACCATTGAAGAATAAAATATAATTGTTCAAATTGTCCACGTCCTAATCCACTTTCTCCTTTTTCGTCAAGAGCCGAGAGACTATTATATTTTTATCTCATGCATCGCACTTTCTAACGGAATCGCTCCACATTTTTCTCTCGCGTGGATTAATTATTTATTAAGATCTATTTTGAAACGACCTTTTCTTCTTTTCAGCGATATATAAATTCTATCGATATATTCTGCAGTGTTATTACATGCAAACTGTTTATTGTATAACGTCGATTGCTGTTCCATTCGATATTATTTATTGTATTATTACAAGCAATTGGGGAGAATCTAACATTCAAATATAATCCTTTAACAAGTGCTCTCCAATTTATAATAATATGACAAATTGTTAGAAATAATATGACGTATGTGCAAAACGAATAACAACGCGACAATATATTTAAAAGAACATTTTATTATCGCGATACCTTTTTCATTGTTTATGTTACGTGTGTTTCGAAAATAAATAAATAATTCTTTCTCTCTCTCTCGCTTTGACAAAGTGATAAAATTCGTCTCGCGATCGTCGACTTTCCGTCGCGAAAACTTCACTTTGTCAGTCGCGTTTCCAGCCACCGGCTTAAGCGCCAAGTATAAAAAAGTCACATCACGGGTGGCGAGTTGATCGTCGAAGAAACTTTCCTTTCTACCCTTCTTGACACACTTTTGCCGTCGACGCGACGCTCTTATTTCCAACCCGCACGTTCAAGCTCTCTTTGAATCAGATCAGCAAGATACGAGACAAATCGCCGGAAACAATAAGAAATCTCGCGTTTCGTTGTGAGCCGTCAAGATTCTCACACCGATAGATCGGACGAACTCTTCCGAGCTTCTCGAATCGCATTTATGCAAAATCCGATCTTACTTAAGCTTACCCCAATAAATTTCTCAATATTAAAGAATATGAATCAAACAATATAAGAATATGAACCAGAAGAATGTATGAAGAATATGAACCATTTTGTATATATATATATATATATATATATTTCTCTCTTTTGCTCGGTATCTCTATCTCTTACTAGCACTCTCCGACACTCCGACTCGAGTCCGAAGTTCGTAACGATCGATGTACCCGCCCTGCCGTATGTACCGAGCGCGATGAAACGTTAATGCAGCGAGGATCGCTCGTCCGTGCCAGGAATTTCGGATTTCCCGTGCACCGCCGCCGATTGGCCGCTCATATTCACCGCGTTCGCCGCTGTTACGAATTAAGAGGGTCGGTCCGCCACTCGGTTTTCCTCCTCCTAGCAGCTGATTTCGCGATCGAGATTTGCTCACGCGAAAAGGAAACCAAAGGCTGCACATATATACGGATTGTTTCCCGAGGTTTACGTCAAAATTTTAATTTATGTTTGCGATGAATATATTTTTCTAAAACGTATTATATGTATAATCGTGCATGATGCTTTTTTTTTAACTCGCGCATTTTAAACATTCCAATTTCGCGAATTATTAATTACATTATTAGATGAAATAAATTAACGAAAATAAGAAAATCAACCATACACACAGAGAATTTTTTCATGTCATTTATCCTGAAAATCACAGTAATCGTAAGACAATATGGTATTGGAAGAATTTTATAAGAATTTCTCTGATTAATATGTACCTAGAATAAAAAATATTAATATCTATACCACAATAAGATATAAAATATGTTGGATTAATTTTACTATGTATATATTAATATTTTTTATTCCGGTAAATATTAATAGAAACTTTTATAAAATTCTTTCAATACCATATTGCCCCATGCCTGATTACCCGCGTAATTTTCAGGGTAAATTTTAAGAAAAAATTCTCTGTGTATGGTTCATATTATTTTCGTTAATTTATTTCATCTAATAATGTAATTAATAATTCGCGAAATTGGAATGTTTAAACCTGTGCTCTAAACGATTCGGTAATTAGCCATGGTAAAAAATTTGAAAAAGATAAACGAGAGTTTGTTACGCATCGTTAAAAACACCTTGTACACGGAAGATGGCGAGATAAAAAACCAGAAAGCGATGAGAGAGAAAAAAGTGTGTCAAGAACAAGAAGGGTAGAAAGGAAAGTCTCTTCGATGACCAACTCGCCACCCGTGATGTGATTTTTTATACTTGGTGCTCAAACCCATGGCTAAAAACGCGACTGATAAAGTAAAGTTTTCACGACGGAAAGTCGACGATCGCGAGACGAATTTTATCACTTTATTAAAGAGAGAGAGAGAAAGAGAGAAAAAGAGAGAGAATTATTTATTTTCGGAACACATGTAACAACAATGAAAGAGGTACGCGATAAAATGCGATAATAAAATATTCTTTTAAATATATCGTTGCATTTGTTGTATTTTGCATACGTCATATTATTTCTAACAATTTGTCATATTATTATAAATTGGAGAACGCTTGTTAAAAGATTATATTTGAATGTTAGATTTTTCCCTCCCCAATTGCTTGTAATAATACAATAAATAATACAAAAAAATGAAACAGCAGTTGAAGTTACACAGTTAACAGTTTGCATGTAATAACACAGGAATATTTTTTAACGATGTTTAAAAATTTTTGTGGAATAATTTCTCATAAATGAATTTTCCATAAGATATAAAAAAATAACATAATACAATAAGTTATGGAATATAAAAACGAACTGAAAAAGAGAGAGACGAGAATTGGCAGATTGTGCGCGTGAAACAGTCTTCATCGAATAAAATAGAAGAAGTATACATATACTAAAAATTCCCTAATTTTTCTAATGATCCCTATACCTAATAACGCGGAGCAAACTTAGATGTATAGTAAAGATTCTCATAACTGTTATATATTTATTATATATTTATTATATATTTTTATAATTTTATTTTCTCTGAACGGTTACAAAGTCAAGAATAATAGTAAACTCAAGAAAATTTTTTTTCAATTACATATAAATTTAAAAAATTTTAAAATACATTTAACTATAAATGAAAAAACTATTTTTTTTAAATCACATTGCTAGATAAAAATTATTATATTTGTATTAATAAAATTATATTTTTTAAATTCTTTTATTATATAAAAAAAATTCTTTTAACTTGATAAAAAATTGATGACTATAATTTACCAAATATATAACATTATATGTGAACCATTACATATCGAGTATTATACATATAATATTATAATTGAGAAATTGAAGGCAATATAACATTACTAACGCTCACCGATAAAATTTCACCACTCAGATTTCGATGTACTTGAGTAATCCATATTCCGCCGTATTAAATCCAAGTATATCCAATTGACAGAACTCTGGGCACACTATCACAAATTTTGCACTATCACAAATTAATATGCTTTTATATAGATCACTTATACACTCATACACAAACGCCCGATATGACTTCGACACTCCCGCACTGACGATTCGCGATTAACTTTTGACACGGACGATCAAAAATCGACGACGAAAAGAAAACTTTTTCTCAAGACTGTCAACATAAGCAGCAACTTCACGTGCCTACGTCACTGGAAAGTTCTACTTACTTCTCGAGCATCACTTGCGTCCATCTTGAATTTCGCCCGGCACTTTTCCTACTGTCTGAAAATGCAGCCTTGAGTCCTAATAATCACCCCACGATACTCGTTCTGTGTCGATTCGGCACCGGAGACATTCGCCGAACGTGAATTCAACCCTCCTGGCACTCGTTCGAGCCCACAATTCAGCCACGAAGAGGAGGAAGTCGCGAGCCTTTGTGAAGTCCTCGCCATAAATAAGTCAAGAAGGGCGATTTTCGCGTGACTACGTCACCGCAATCTGAGCACCATCGCGCCAAAATGCCGGCCGGCGAGGCTCTCTCGCTTCGTCGATGCTCTTCGGCCGAGACGAATCGCCACGAATCCGCGAGACCACGCGTCCCCGACGCTCGATTAACGCGACACGACGTTAGCACGACACTCCGACACCGATTCGCGGCCGTGACTTACCTCGGACCGGGAAAAGATCGCGAAAACACGCCGAATCTACGGACCGCCGAAGCGACGACCGGCAGGAGACCCAGCGCGATTAACTACAGTAACGCCACCGCGCATGCGCGCCGTGAAACTTTCGAACTAGCAGCGTTTCGCGCGAATCGAGGGAATATCGTCGAGGGACAGTAATGATCAAATCACACAGTTTATTCGACATTCGCGATAATCGCGATGCTGGCCGCGATTATAACGCGTGCACTCGAGTCGTCCCGAAGTCTCGAGAAGCCGCGCTCGAAGGAAAAACACGAGTGCTTTTGTCCAGCGTAGGAGGAGGAGGAGGGATCGTACCCGCGTGAACTTGTCTGCGTATGTGTACGCGACTCTCGGCAAGGAGATGGAGGGGAAAGGAACACGTGCGTCGTCGCGACATTCGATACGACCCGGCAAATCGAATATATATATATATATATATATATATATATATATATATATATTAAATGCTTTTTTTTCTCTCTCTCTCTCTCTTCTGTCCCTTCTCTCTTCGTTCAACGTCGCCTGCAAGTACGAACAAGAGGTAAGCCTGATCCGTCCTCTTTAAGGACAATCTTTTCCCAGCTGCGTTCTATCCGACTAGAAAGTTTCGAGTGATAGGTTGAAGTTTATTTCCATCCGTTTATTTCCCTCTTCTTCTCGACGCTTCGTCTTTATATAATATTTTCATTAAAAGCGTATCACTTTATTTTCCCGCTTTCTAATAATGTTTAAACAATCTTAACAATCGAATTTCTTGTACATATATTGGGAAAAGTTTTATAATCATCTCATTATCTTTCGATAATGAATATCTATTTCTCTTTTTACCATTTTTTTTATTCTTTAGTTCTTTTACGCTGAAAAAAATTGTTAACTTGACTAAACCTTTCAACTAAATTACTATTTTGTTAATACACTGAAAAAATCCATGTACTTTTACATGGAAATCATTTGTTTAAAACTGGAAAAATTACTTAATTATCACTGGTAATTTTTTCCATACTTCTCAAAGTAAAAATACATGTTAATGTAAAATATATGTAAAATTAATATAGGTAAGAGTACTATTTTTATGCACAAATCACCTATACTTTTAAAAGTGTCTTCACTTTATTTAGAATTTTATTTTATAAGCATTATCCACTTTATTTATAATATTATTTTATAGCATTTATATATTACTAGAATTTCGTATGTGTAATTCCACGTTCAGTAGAATATTTTCAACCTTGAGTATATATTTCATATGCAATTACATATAATCTTCTATATAAACAGCAATAATGCATGATTATGCTGGATCGAAAAAAAATCCAGCATAATCATGTAATATCACACAAATATTTTTTTCAGTGTATATTGGTATTTAAGTCAAATATATACATTTTGTTACATTTAATATGTTATATTTAATTTAAATCTTTTTATATGTTCAATTAACAAAATAATATTTAGTTGAAAGGTTCGGTCAAAGTTAACAAATTCATTTTTTCAGTGTATATATTCTATTTGTTGCTATTACTACAATTTGCTGTATAAAATCTCTTAAGATTATCGAGAGCGCAAAATGTCTGTCAATTTGTCTGTGTAGAATAGAATTGATTTTACATTTTTTACTTATCGGTCTCGTTTTGAAATGATTCGAATCGTGTATAGTTTTCGCGATCTGTCTATTCCAATAATATGTAAATTATATAAAATAGCTAGACACACAGACAAACACTTGTTAGCTTTTCTAGTAATTATGACAGGAAATTGTAGTCTGCGATTTAGTTTACGTTTCCGATCGAACAATTCGCAACCGCACTCTCTAAAAGTTCAAAAATTATAATATAAAACCGACCTAAAAGAACTATTATAAGCTAAAAAATCAAACCGGATAATATAATCAAATTTTCTATTTCTATCGTTGTGTCGCAAGAGCTTCATAATCTAGCAGTATTTAAAAATTTTATAAATGCTTTTTTTTTTGGAGAAATATTTGCCATCACAATATAAGCTCGAGATGCGATTTATCGTATTTTATTTTTACGGTATATTTTGAAAAATACGATTAATATAACACAATTCGCATTTAAATGAATAAAAAAAAGAGTAGATTTATTCCTGTTCTATGGATTTGACACATTGTTTCGCAAGATTGCGTAATCGCATATGCATATAGCAAATGCGTTACGTATAGCAACACCGGTCTCTTTTCATTTTCATGCGATTTGGGATATAGAGAGTGAGTGAGAGTTTTGTTTTTGTAGCCGGCGCACCGAGACGGTTAAATTCTTCTTAGTTTCGGGGAATAACGCAGGAAGAGAAGCGGGAAAGTGCTCTTAATCCGAACTTCGTCGGTCTGTGCTTCGGGTCGGGAATACTAATATTTAATCGGCGACGCAGTTTGAAGCACTGTCGTCGGTTTGCGCTTCGTAACAGCGGACGAGCGAGCGAACGAGCGTCGGATTAACGTATCTTGACGTAATGTTTGCCGTATGACGGGGATTCTTAGAAAATCGAGATTTACGGCGCCGAGCCGCATAAAATCGACGTACACGCCCCAGCGCCCCGACAAAAATCTATAAAAGCACGCGAGAGAGTTCCGTAACTCGAGCTCTGTCGCTTTCTGCGCGAAAAAATGAACCACGGCTCGATGTCCGCGAAAAATGCCATTCGTGAAAAAAAAAAGAACGCTTTCGTAAATCTGGAGCCATTAAAGAAACTAACTATAAGTTTACTGTTCGAAAATCATCAGCTTGTATAAAACATAAGGCTAGATATATCGAGAGCATGAACATTGTAAAAGAACGTATTTTCGAAGCACTTATATCCTTTTGCATTTACATCTCGATTGAAATTTCGATGAATTTCCCTATTACAATGTGTGAAACTCTATTTTCTCTCTATTCGATTTTCTATTTGAAGAAAGTGGTGCGAATAATTCTCGGGAAATAATACGACGTATCCTCGTGACCGAGCAAGAGAAAAGAATAAGGCTAAAAAACATCGTTGTTGACATTGCTACGGTTATTGACAAGCCATTAATTTACGTACTTTTATAAGTTTCCACCGTAGTAAATGTAAAGCTGGAGAATTTACGATGCCGAAGAACTTCCTGCTCTTGAAAGCAAGTCGGTAAATTTGCTTTCATATGTTGGCATGGCTTGTCGTGTGCATCGACACAACTTTGTAGATACTTTTCCTATTTAACGATAAATAAATCAAAGAGGCTTGCAAAATAGTTTCATTATAGTTCAAATATCACGTCAGATTGTGAGCTCTATATAATATTATCTTAAAATTTGTACGAAGAGTGAAGATAAATCTCGAAAATCTCGAGAATAGAACATCGATAATCGATGGCCTTCAATCTATTTTTTTTGTTTGCGATACATTTTTCATTTTATAATTTTTAATTTATCGAATCTCTAATACATCGTTTAATTTTTTTAAATAAAATTTCAGCCTTATTCTATTATTTATAGTGAACGGAAAATAAAAAAATGTTAGCCGTCACTAAATGCAGAAATGCGCGGAATTTTATAGCTAAAAATATTAGCTATCACAGCTAAAATTTAGGCATGATAACTAAATTTCAAGTGTAATCTAGGGACAGCTATGTAGCAGCTAATTTTCTTCCGTGCACAATAAGATCTTGAAAAAATCGATTTCGCTTCTATGTATATCAGAATTCTGCTCTCGTAGAGATTGACAACGGCAATCTTTGCGCAGAGAGAGTTTTCCCTTATTTACCCTGAAAATCATGGTAATCCTATTAAGAGTTTCTCTGATTAATATTACATATAGCAAAATTTCCATAATATTTTGTGGTTATTAATCAGAGAAACTCGTAAAATTTTTTTAATATTAAAAATCAATCGATACAAAGTTTCGCTCGTACATTGTAAATACAAAAAGTGATAAATAAAAAGGCCAACTTATCGAGCAATTATTAGAGTTGTTCGGTCAAATAAAATTTATTCCATGTATAAACTATTAAACATAAAACATTATGTGATTATATTTTATTATTTTATAATGATCGTAATTTTTGCTTAAGTTTTAGTATTGAATGTTTGTAGCTTTCACATAATGTTTTTTACGTTTAATAGTTAATACATGGAATAAATTTTATTTGACTGAACAACTCTAATAATAATTGCTCGATAAGTTGGCCTTTTTATTTATCATTTTTTTTAATACTATCTCAGGATTACCATGATTCGCCGAGTAAATTCTAAGAGAAAATTGTTTGTGCGTGGGATATAGCCATCGATATATAGCCGAAAACGGAGATCCTCTCGCTAGCGAATCGCGGAAAATCCAAGACGAGACGAGACGAGACGAGACGAGGCTGCCGCGACGAGTGGGAACACGTTTCGAAGGGGTGTTTTTGCACGGCGGAAGTTTTAACGCAATTACACGAGCGACTCCTGGCGCCTCTTCTTCGTGCCTCTCTGTCCTCCTTCTCTGCCCTTCACGGCACTCTCGCAACCCTCTCTTCCTCTTCCCTCCTTTCTTCGGCTCACCCCCTTCGACCCTCTCATCCTCGGTTGCAGCCACCCTCACAACCGCCACCCACCACTTCCTCGCCCACGAACCTACTTTAGCTCGTACTTTATCTTTATCTGTTTTCCACCCCTTCCTCCCTCCACCCTCTCGCTCCTACTCCTCCTCGTCCTCTTCCCTCGCCGCGCACGTCATTCCGCATTATTTTCATTTTATCGTCAGCAATCTTGGTTAATGCAATACCCCCCGTCGTCCGGGAACCCTTTTTTATTTTGCGTTTGAATATTCTATCGCGTTACCGCGCCGTGGAAACCTCGCGGCTGGGAGGAAGAGGGACGACACCCCGGAACCCGATGGCGTAGCACTTTGCTTCCGTGCGATAAAGATCCTCTCGGCCTCGCCTCGCCTTGGAGCCGGCGTGGCATGAGCTCATCCGAACTAAGAAAAGATTCTCTCGCGCGATACTGCCGCCGCGAACACAAGCTTTTTATTTTACTTTAAGGGAAAGGAAATTTGTCGAAAAACTTTGTCCTTCTCGATCGATCCGAGTCGGTCTTCATCTCTGCGTCTGATTTGACATCCGTCTTTACGCGTACTATACGAGAACGACATTTTATTATATCGATTAAAATTTCTATTCGCTCGTGTATCGTATGAAACAACAAATGTATTCAAAAGGGCGAACTTATCCAACTTCCTGTATGGAAGGTTTTTGTAATTTTAATATATTGTTTATGAAATAATATATTGTTGTTTTAAACATTTTATATTATATTTGCTAACGCGAAAATTATTTCCTATGAAAATATTTATTTCGAGTCAAATCTCGAAATACTTTGAAGCTTTCGTTTTTAATCAGAAAAATCGATCGCGGCTAATTAATTCGGAATCGATCTTTCCGGGGGCTCACTTCCGGCGTTTCCCTCGAGAGCACCCTCTCGGCCGCATCGATCGAACGCACATCCTTTCGCCGACGGACATCCCTCAGAGCAGACGCGAACCCGTCGCCGACTTACTTTCCGCGAGTCACCGCGTACATGGCCGGGCGCAAGACGTCGCTCGACGTAGTATCGATCGCCAGATTAATTTGTAGTCCAGACAATGGGCCGCCATCTCTGCCGTCTCCGGCGATACATCGAACGTAATGTTACGTTGTTTCGTCCGCGTCTTTAGTATCAACCGGTGCGCCTCCCCTTCGCGCACCGGAAATAAAATAAACGGGATGATCCTGCGGAGAGATATCGCGCTCGCGCCTTTATTTTGCCTAAGACATGTTTCCAGCTCTCCCGATCTTATCCTCGACTACTCGTCGCTCATATTTTTTCTCCTTCCGCCCGACGCGCGGATATATTTGCATGCGATTTTCGTGTCTTTGACAATAGACCGTCGCGTTTTGCATTCGCAGCGGAGGAATTCCCAGCAAAGTTGCATCCGCATAATTAATCATTTATTTTAATCGAACGCGACCCGTATTTTTTATTTCGAGATGACACGTCATATGGAAAATGAGAAGAAATATTTTGTTCCTACTATTAATCGAGAATAAATATAATCATTTTTTTCTCTTGAAAAAAAAAAAAAAATTTTTTTTGTCCGTAAATAATAAAAATATATAAATCCTTTTGCAACGACTTATTGCATCCTCGGTTGGGTGAGCATCTTGAGCCAGCTGCCTATAGTTTGCACTCCGAGAATTCTGGGCTTCCGTACCTTATATTACCGTCGACGCATTCGGCCGTTTCTCGCACACATTTCTGGGTGTTTTTTATCAGATCCAGACCACAATGCAGGTATCCGCCCGCTTATCCGGCTGTGCATACTTCCGGGTATAAATGCAGAAACGACGAAAGCAAATTTCTCTAACGATTTCGATCTCTCTGCATCTGTGTGATCTTTCACGATAATAAATTCTCGCCTGTCACTTTTTTCATAGCTCGTTTCCACGAATAATAAGACCAAGTAATTTTTTAAAAATTGAATACAATAATTTTGTTCAGCTCTTCCGGGGGATGTGCGTCCGTGCGTTTCTGGAAGAGGAAAGATGCGCTCTCGTTTCGAAGACAAGCTGTTTATTTTTCCTCGTTTTTGCGACGTTTACGCGACACAATGGTGGGAAATTTTCTTCTGGAAGTCGAGTGCTCCTCCCTGGAACTCTGCCTCGCGAAAGCGGAAAAGGATTCAGCGGGTAAGTGTGAAATGCAAGCGGTGTGAAACTCATGTTCGGCGATCAACGCGCGCGTGTTGCTGCGCCCGCCACCTCCTTCGAAATGCAATCTCGCCGGCACAATAGAGTATAGAATTTTTAATACGCCGCCGGGTAATGCGAAACGAGGCGCGAGACAATGGCTCTTTCTCGGGACTGATTCGCGCTCCTTTATCTTGACCTGGCGTTTCCTATATGAACCGATACCGGTCGTCGTCGAGACCTGGGCGTCGACAACCTGCGCGGAAATTCGCGAACGTCAAAATGATCCTACTATGTAATTTCACATACACGCGACCATATCTCTTGATCGAAGCGAGCTTTATAAACATTATTACTTTGCGTATATATGCGAGTAAAAAGAATAAAACGTCTTTCAAATCTCCGTATCTATAACAATCTTGCATTCACGACGTGTTCCTCGACGTTGCTAAATCCAAGAACGGTAATACGAAACGAAAGAAATTGCATACACGGTTTATATGCGCATTTTATATATATATATATATATATATATATATATATATATATATAATCGTTTCATTTAAATAATACGCATATTTCGCATTCCCAATGGAAATCTTCGAACCAGGCCGAATGAATCAGAATTGCCTGCAGAAATTTCCGCGGCGTGAGTCATCGACGTAAACGAAATTATATTTCTGCCGTCTAATGGCAACCGCTTATGTGTATTAACATTCGCCAGGCAGGCGAACAAATTCGTATGAGCGCGCGAGCGCGTGACTCAGCCTCGCTAAGATACAGCCTCTAGAATATATAAATACATAAAGCGTTCGCGGGACGTCGATTAATCTTCGTGATATCTCGATCGATCCGCGGCGAGATGACGGACGGAATCGCGCCCGTTGCCGCCACCGTCATCGCCACCCCCGAGATATACACAAGGATATACACAGATATATATATATATATATATATATATATAAGGCGCTGCATTTTTCCGATTATCAGATTTTCCTCAGGGATATAAGGCGGTGCATTTTCGATTATCGCTGACATTATTTTAGAATAGAATACATGACCTTGCAGAATTCTCGATATAAATTTCACGAGATACTCTTTATAAAGCCATCGAGATTTCATAGGAAATATATCATATATACGATGATAAACGCAGCTTCCCGAACGTGTGATGAAAATATAATAAAATCTCAACCTCGTCTCTCCGATTAATTTTCAGTGAAATTTATTATTATATTATAAATTAAGATGTAAAAGGAGACACACGAATGCGCATTCTTCGAAAATTTCTTTATGCAAAAATCGATTAAAATTCTTCCGCGATCTGCAGAATCGCCAACAACGGTATTTAATGCTGTTTAAAAAAAAAAAAATTGGCATTTTCAAAGATACGACTTTCACGGCACGTGAATATTTTCGCGAAAATCCGTGCGCGTCGCGAAGGACAACAGGACATGTACGCGGGGTCTCGCCCTTGATATCCCATTAGGCGAAATTATAAGCTGAACGACTCGCGGGAATAAAAAAGGTCAGAAAGCGCGGACCAGAAGAGAGAGAGAGAGGGAGCAGAGACGCGAGCAAATTTCTATACGGCGATTACGGGGGCGGGGCATTATTGCATCTATTATTTCCGCAGGTTGCACGCGCCCATTATTCCTGGGAAGGTTGTCTCTCTCTCTCTCTCTCACTCGCCCTTTTTCTCCCTCTTTTTTTTTTTTTTTATTTTTTTTATTTTCGGCTCGATGTCAGCGCCGGGGCGAAAGCGCCCGGATGTGTAGCAACGAACGACGAGGGTTTCATCGACGAGGACGCGCAGAGGACGGAAGAGGGACACAGCGGGGGTGGAGGTGGGGCCTGGGCTGCTGCCGGGTACCGTAATCGAATATCCTAGAATTTAATTTCTATCGGTTCGTCCCGCGCGTCCGACTTTCATATCGCGCTTTTTTGCGACAGTCATTAAATCTAATTTATCGTGACGCTCGCGTTTTTCAGGCATGTGCGCGACGGCCTCCCTCCCCCTACCCCTCTCCCTCGTCCCGCCGCACCCTCGGTGTAACGCGGCCTGAAAAAAACGGGCCCCTTGGCCGACTTCCCTCCCCTGTCCCCTTCATCCCCCAGAGTGCACTGTCGCGGTGCAACGATCGCGCGTACGTTCTCTTCCTCCCGTGTGTATATATATATATATATATATTTATATACATGTAATTCTTCCCTTTGTAATTGAATACTATAAATTAATCCTTTGATTTATCCTTTGATGCAGCCGTTTCGTATTTCATGCGCGCTACTGAAGCGATCAACAATCGCTACCTTGTATGGTAGAGGTTGATAAGCACGAACACACAAAGAAATTCTACGCTGTCGCTCAATTTAATGAAAAGCCCAATTTTACTCGTCCAAGCTCCAATTATATTTCCAACCCTCCTGTATATGAAACGAAAGAGCGCAATTATGATCGAATTATAAATTACCTATACTCGCGCGCAAAAATTACTTGCGGTAAAAAAAAAAAAAAAAAAAAAAAAAATTGCACTTGTCATTTATCGTAACTCGCGTACGCGATTCGTTCCACTCTAGATAGAGAAAGCTTCTTCCTCAGCTCGTTGAATATTCCTTTTCTCGCGTCCAAGTGCGCCGTGCACAACTCTGCAGGGGTAGTTTTGGAAGAGAGTTAGCCATGCCGCGCGTAAAAGGTACACCCGAAAGCGATCGGGAGAAAAAATTACGAACGCGTCGCGCTATCATCTATACCGGCTCCTTTTTTTTTTCCTCCTCTCCGTGTCACCCCTACGCGAGCTGGCAGAGGTCCAAAGGATGACGAGCGGTCGCGCGCGCGCGACCGTTGATCGATCGCTGATCGAGCGGAACGAAGAGTAGAGGTAGGTAGGTAGGTAGGTAGATAGGTAGATAGAGGTGGAGAGGCGCAGCATCACGCTCCGTTCTCTCTCTCTCTCTCTTCCTCTCTCTCGCTCGCTCGCTCGCGCACAGATAACGACGAGAGGTTATAAATCTCCTTCCGGTCGGAATCGGGAGCGAAGCAATCTGCGGAATGGTCCGGTCATCCGTCCATCAAGTCGCGCGCACCGCGACGTGCAGTCCACGTATTAATATATATCTGCGGGGGCGGCTGTGCGCGTGCATAGAGCTGCGTGAAGCGTGTGTGCGGCTCTGTACTGGGTGTTCGAGAAACGAAGATTATGTATCGCGTCCGTACGCGAAGAAAATAACAGCGAGGAATTTAACGGATCGATTGTTGGTTGATGAAAATTTTGAGACTTATCGCTCGGAGAGGCCATCATTCTTATTAATTTGCTCCGATTATTAAGAAGAATTTATATAATAACGTTATGTACAGCGTGCAAGTAAGTCTTAATACTTGATGGTGATTTAAAAAAAAAATTTTTTTTCCTTGAAATTCAATTCTTCCTTTCGGATGAAAGTTTTCAATTTCATATTCAACGTCACAGAAAAAAAGGAATCCTTGATTCAAGTATATTTTTATTAATTTGAGGAAATTTTAGGAGGTTTGTTAGGAAGGAAGAGGAACTTATAAAATCTCGATTTGAGATAGTTCCTCATCTTGGTAAATTTGCTAAGCATTTTATATTGGCTCTTACAGCAGTAGATTCTCTATCTTTGTTGTATATTTTTATTCTTGAACACTGTTTGATTGATTTAAGCATAGAATGCTCTTTGGAATCACAAATTTTCATTTGCCTTAATAATAAATAAGTTTGCGTAAAGTATATTTTATCCTTAAAATATATTCTCCTTTTAAAAATCATTATATAGTAAAAACAAACTTGTTAGTCACATTTGAATTAAGAATTATATATTTGAAAGTATCGCTTATATCCGATGCTCACTTGTCCTTGCAATACTTATAAGTAAATTTCAGCTTCAACCAAGAATATTTTGCACTTTGTTTTAAGGATAAATTATCCTTTATCCAAAATTATTTATATTTGGCGCTATTATAAGGATAAAATATACTTGAATCAAGGCATATTCGCATTCTTTCAAGGATACTGTTTTTTCCGCGATTAAACATTTTTGCAGCTGAATTAATTAAACCGTAGACATTTGTTGAAATTACCTGTTGAAATTGGCCGCGACAAGAGATTTTCACTAGATTCCGCATTATCTTTCATTGAGTCGTATAGTGATCCCGGGTCACACTGTATACACGACCGCGTGTCGCCCTGTACATGTACACGCGGCATGACAGCGGATGCACCGTGCATGCCGTCGCGACTGCAAGGACCGCTCTCTCTGTTTCTCTTTCTCTCGCCTCCCCCTTCTGTCTCCGTCGCTCGTTCTGGTCCGGTATTTATGCGCGTTTCGATGGGAAAAGGCAGCGCAACTCGGACGCGACGCAAGATAATTTCTGATTTACCGCGAGCTCGCCAGAGCTGTCGCCCGCCGTACATCGCGCGGAGATCCGTCCTGCGCCGCATTTTCGAAATGGAAACCCACCTCTCTCTTCTTCCCTCCCCCTGCTACCCGCCGTCGCGATAGCGTTCCAGCAACGTTCGTTCGACGGAACTCGAAAAGGAAAAAAAAAAAAAAAGAGAGGAGAGAGAGAACGTCGCGTATATGCTCGGAAATCGGATGTGATCGTGAAAGTTAGATCGGCTGGCAAATTTGGTCGTTTCAAAAGCCGAAGCTGCAAAAATGGGTTATGTAAATAAGGAATGAGACGCTTTTAACTCTTTTCGGGGTAGAAGGTTGTAACTTCCATCCGTTATTAAAATTCTGGGACGGTCCGTTTGTCAGGATAAGCGAAGTATGTTAAACTCTTCTTTCTCGATTTTTATAGCGATTCCGATTACATTTTTACGTGTAGGATGCATATATCTGGATGCTTTCGTTAGTGTGGACGTCGAATACACGCAAGTGTATAGAAGAAGAAGCTTAACGGAAACAGTACATATAGCGATTCTTGGAGGAAGGCGAAGGGAGCGAACCCCCTTACAAGATCAGTATTTTTCCGGAACAGCGACTGTGCGTGATGATGAACGATAAAGAGCTTCGCTTCCCTTTGCTTTCCACGCCGCCGCCGTCGTCGTGCATCAAGAACAAACGCGATGCGCCTCCGTACTGCATTTCTGATCGAACCCGGTGCACGCAACGTTCCGCGGGATTTCAGAGAAATCAGGGGAGGATTAAACGATCTCCGATAAATGCGCGCCCGGCCTTTCTTCACGGCGGCGATTCGTCTCGAGATTAACTCGTAACTGATCGGACGTCGAAAGTGTTGCGATGCATCCGTCAAGATGCATTCGTCCCGTAAACTCGGATTTCGAATATCAGGAAAGCGAGTTTTTCATCGCTTTCGCAAGGGAAAAAAATTATCTATCATAGCTAAATTTTAGCTGTCCTGATATTACAACGTGAAATTTAGTTGTCATGCCTAAATTTTAGCTATGCATGGTGACTAAATATTTTTAATGTGAGAATGTTATAGCTAAGAAATATCCAGCTGTCATAGCTAAAATTTAGATACACGACAACTAAATTTCACGTGTCATATATGGACTAATTCTTTTTCCCGTGTAAAATAAGAATAGACAATTTTAATTTCGATTACTCGATACACATGTATATCGAAAAAATTATTTCTTAAATTGTCGCTTGTTTCCCCAGACGTGAATACGTAATTAAAATACTTGTCCCCGCGAAGAAATTACAAGTGCACAGACACGGTCGCGTCGCGTCGCGAAAATCGCGACTGGGGAATTGGACGATAAAGAGCGAGACGGTGGTTCCTGTGTCCGACACGGAGTATCCGCCGAACGGTACACCGCGATCGTTACATTATTACGAAGTGGTCGTTGCGGGAATTTCAAGTCGGCCGGAGCGTCTTTCGAGTCGTCGTTCGGCTGAATGTTTCACGAATAGTTCCGCGGACGTTACGGGTGGACGCGCATGCAACTTTTATCAACGAGCGGATCTTTCGCCTCCCTTTTTGACCGCCTGTCTCTCTCTTCCTCTTTCTCTTTCCCCGTCGCTTGATTCCTGCAACCCCTTCGCCACCCCCACGTGTCTCTCTCTCGCCGGGGTTTCCCTCGAAACGCTTATCGTCGTCGTCGTCGAGGGGAAAATACCGGGGAACGTTAAGCGGTCGCGTTTTCCCGGCGTATTACTTAAGCGATCCGACATCGATTTCCGGTCCGAGGGCATTTCCATGCCGCGAAATAATGCATTCCCCGAGCGAGCGTCGCCGCGAAGGTCGCCGCCTCCCGCGGGACCGAGCCAGACGCGCGGATTTCAAGATAACTTTCTTCCGAGCACTCGAGAGGCGAATATTTGTGCAATTTTCAACGCGCGCCTTAACGTAACCAGTGCTCCGGAAAAATGCTCCGACGTCGACGTCGATACGAGCTTTCTCTTTCTCTTTGGGAAGGAAAGGCGCAGAGAAAGAGACGATTTATCAAATTTCATAAAGTGTTTGAGAAAGAGTAACCCCTAGTAAAAAGACTAGCTCTACTTAGGCCGACAACTGTCATTCCTCGTCGATCGATCCACGATTGTTTTTGCAATAAAGATATTATCTTGAAGGTGTATGTAAGAAAATGCTTTTCGCAAGTAAGATATTATTTATGTATGCTCATTTTTAAACGCTTCGGATTAAAAACATTGCTCAATGTCGGATTGAATTATTTAGTGTTTTAAAAATAAAAATAGAATATAATTTAAAAGTCGAGAGACTTTAATTGCATTATATTTAAAATGATAAAATCTTATTCTCTACCTACACTCTCTCCAAGAAGAATTTTCCTCTTGGCGAAAAATTAGAATTTAATAAAATTAAAAAAAAAAACTTGAATCATTAATACAAAAATATCTAAAGTGAAAAATTACAAAGTTATGGAAAAAGATCGCGAAGAAAGGAATCGGTAGATGAGAAATCCGAGATACTTTGTCTACCGATGCATTATCCCGCGGCTATCGGTCGGCGGCTAACGATTCCGTGCAGATAAATCCCATCTGGAATATATCCAGTCCGGTTAATCTATCGCGAGATTTCCAAAGGAAGGAAAGCATCGGCACAAGAAACATTCGCGCTCTCCTAGCGCGGCGCGTTAACGTCGAAGAAGGGATCGTTTAGAGAAGAGATATAAAAAGAGAAGGGATCGAGAAAAGAGAGAGGCTGCTCTCGCGGTGCCAAGGGAAAAGGGCGATGGTACGGCGTGAGGAATCGAGAGAGAAGTTAAGTGCTCGGGCGCCTATGCGGTCCGGTTACCCCGGGATTATATTCCAAGTATTGCCATTATGCGAGGAGTTTCCTAGGAAGGCAATTTTCGAAATATTTAAAATACATACCATTATACCGTCGCTAAGCCGGCCTTTATTATAAAATAGTCCTCCACCGAGGTAAGGGTGGCTACGTAATACGCACTCGGGAGGAGAGAGAGAGAGAGAGCGAGATCGGGATCCTCCTACCTACCTACTTTCGAGATCTCGCGAGCGACGGAATAGCACGTAACCGCTGTTCGCGGATACCCGCCAATTTCTTCCGGCTCGTCCTTGCGGACGACGCGACCCAGAGCGTCTTGGAAAAAAAAAAAATGAAAAAATAAAAATAAAACTGACCATACCGCGTGTCGGGAGAAGGAAAGAGAGAGTCTCCTGTCAGGCACGCTCCGTACGTGTCTACGAAAAAGCAGCTATCGCGTGCGGACTTTGCGTGCGAGCACTCGCGCGCAAAAACTGCCGGGAACTGGACCAAGCCGGAAAGCATCTTCTATACTTTGTAAGTATAAATGCGGGGTCGTCCCGTGAGAAACGAATGGAAGTGTCCCTCGGAGAGAACGCGCCGAGCCGGATTTTAACCCTAATTAAAAGCGATCTTTTTAATATACGCGTTGAAAAAAGGAGAGAAGATTTTCTTTATTTCTCTCTTTCTTCTCTCGATATGAAAGTTGATAAGTAAAAATTTGAAAAAATTTGAAAAAAAATGAACTAATATCAAACGATATAACCATTGACTTTTTATTTCAATAAGCTGCTATCCTTTACGTTATAATTGATACATATATCAATAAATCATAAGACAGAGCATCTTATAAAATTGCAAGCAGTTCTCGCGGAAAAAAAAGATCGGTCTCTCGGAACGAAGATGCATAAAGCGGGATCGCACCTCGCGAAATCTCCGGAGCAGCGCGCGCGTCGATACGCGTCAAAAAGCGCGCGGGAGCTCTCTCGATCACTTCTGACAGCACGGTAATCGACTTGTGAGCGCGACGCGAGCGATACGCGCGGGCTCGTATCGCGATCGTTTTCTGGACCGAAGCGGCCAGGGAAAAAAGGAGGCGGCGGAGACGATTGGGGAGGGATGGATGGGATCGCGCGCGCATTTTAATACATCGGGCTTTTCAATTTTGAATCCCATCGGGGTGCGAGATCCTCTCCTGATGTATCGCTTACGGTACCCGTTGATCAACGCGAGCCCGATCGACGTGTGCGCGTTTTTACGCGCGTTACGATCGCCGATACACGGTTACGTATATATACGCGTAGAGATATATAACGCGCCCGACGAAGACAACGGGGCGGGTTGCGCGCGATTGTGTGCCGATACGAGTGCAGGCGGAGGACACGACACACGGGGGATGCACTCGCATACGCGCGCGACGCGCGAAAACACAATCAAGGCCGCGCCGGGCAAAAACACTAATTTAAACGGAACGAAGGAAATATGTAGTCACATCCGGTGTATCAGGATGAATGGCGCTCGGTTACTACAATTCACGATTTACTGTATCGCGACTTTTTTCTCTGCCGACGCGTCGGGGATCCGTTCTCTCCTGCCGGTTTTCTCCCTCCTCCCGTCCCTCTTTCGCGCTCACGCTCTTTCTCTCGCACTCCGGAGTCACCGGATACGAGGCAGAAGGGACGAAGAGAGGAAAGCCGTGGGCGAGGAGAAAGAGAGAGAGAGAGAGAGAGAGAGAGAAAGAGCGTGGATGGAGGTCGGGGATGGCAGGGCAGAACGATCCGGGAGGTAAAGCCGTTATTGCCAAAAAGGATAATGCGAGGGAAGATTAAATTTTTTTCGACCCGCCCTTTCGAGCTCCACCGACCGCGTGATCACGCTTTGCTGCTTCTCGTGTTGTACACTGTGTACACTTTTCGGGGGATGTTCTCGGCTTTCTCTCTCTTTCTCGTCGCCCACCCATTTCGAGGCTCGCGATTTTTTCTAGCCGATCGAGCGAGCCTCGCGATCGTTTCGGATCATTTCGAGAAACGTTGCATAAATCGTCATGTTTCAGCGCTTCTCCCATTTTACGATCCCTGATGCTATTCTTGCTTCATCTTTTCTCATATTGCTACACCGTATATATAGGAATATTTATAAACAGCCGCGTTTGTAATTTTTAATAAATAAGCTCTTGTGTATCTTTGAAAAATTATATGTATGAGCTTTAATTAAATCTAGTCTTGTGTAAAAATATATTAAAAAAGTAAAACTCTTCTCTCGACCGTACTGGCGAATATTATTTATTAATAATATATGATATTTTAATTATTAAATCTCACAACGTTTCGACCCTTCGTTGAGTCGTTATCGAGTGATTTGTGAAAATAAAAATAAAATTATAATTTTAAGATGTCACAAGAACGAATATAGTGTCGGTTTGACAACACGTCAAGACTCTTAGACGAGTTATGTGAGAAAAATCTATAATAAATTTTTGAAAATAATTTTTTTGTATAAAGACAACATTCACTATTATAATCCTATATTTATTCGCTACTTAATAATATATTCTTGGTTGCAAAAATAACGAATCGCAGACCTGTTTTCTCGTACGTGGACGATCGCACGATTAAACGATGTGATTAGGGCACGATTAAGCGGTTGCGAAAGACACATCGTGGATCCCGCGTGCGCGCGACAGGTGAAATATAATTTATACTTATACGGGATGCTGCGTAAACGTATATTTCGTGAGTCCCCATCGCATCCGGGCCTGTTCGAGATATAAATAATTGTTGTCTCTGGTTTTCGCCGCCGGAGGCAAGCGACTCATAACTCAAGCGCTCCCTGTTGATTCCCTAATTTCCGACGAAACGCGTAAGGTCGATCGCTATTTCGTTACATTATATTCGTTAATATGTGTCCAATAAAATAACGAAACTTATAGAATGAAATGCCATCGTTGCGGTAATCGGTGAATTTTTTAAACTTCTCGAGCGATTTATCTCGAGACGAGGGACGAATCGTTTTCAACATGTTCGTGGATGCATAATAAAGAATATGTAATATTGTCAGAAGAGATTCAGCCATGGTATTCGATGAATTTCTCATATGATAATTTCGTCTCCATGTATTTATAATGAGCCTTAGACTTTTGGAAGAAATATCTTCTTCTCTTAAGAAGATTGCGGAGATAGGCTTTGCTACCGTGAGACTGATTTTGGATAAAGATCTTTGAATAAAAATGTCTGGCAGATATAAAATCGATTTAGTCGAAAGTTAGTGTAAGAATTTTGCTCTCTCGATCTCTAATGTTATTTTTAGATTTAAATAAAAAATTTCTGGGTACGAATATCAATAATCTATTTGCATTATTCATTCGTGCTTTTTTCTAAACTACTTCATCATTTCTATTGCAATTTTCAACTAACGCGCATATATATATAAAATAAATCAATCTTATAGAACTTTCACATTAATACTGATTTACTGTTTATATAAATGAAAACATCGCTTTCTCTTCTTCTACAAATTCCCCTCTGTCGCTCTTAAAAAGAGAGCGACGCATTCCATCCATTTACTGCAATCTTCATAATTACATTTTATTTCATTTTATCTGCTTCTACAATTGTTCCGTCTCTTTCTCATTCTCTCTCTCTCTCTCTCGTCGTATAAGAAAAATTCCATGTCGACGCTTGGTGCTTGGCAGCACTCTCGCGGCTTGGCATTCCGCGATCCAGGGTCCGCCATTGGCTTATTCGCCCGCATCAATTAGGTATTTTAATCGGAAAGGCACCGCGGAATAGTTGCGATACTACAACGGCGCGCATTTACGATACGAGCGCGGGCAGGCATGCTTGGAGAATTGGAACGTGGTTGCGTTAACATAATGGAATCCCGTGGAATGTTATAACCATTATATACATATAACGGATTACGTCACGACGCGGCGAGGACGCCAAAGTACGCGCGCCCTGAGAGAGAAAGAGAGAAGGATAATGCGCCGGCCGCGGAGAGAGATTGTCGATCGCTCACCTTAATTTCCTAGATTGAACTCTTAGCTGCCAAGTCAGTCTCGTTCCGCGCTTTTCCGCGCGTAAACGCTCGTAAAGCGGTTTCCCGCGCACGAAGAGTGAAAGAGAGCACGAGGGTTTCCTCTCTCCCGATATTTGTCCGATTCTATAAACACGAAATCTCGGGCTTGACGAAGATTTATATCAGCTCCTCGTAGGAGGAGCTGTCTTCGGATGCAGGTAATTATGTAGGAGTTAAGCTTGACAATCCGCGTAATCAAACACGATAATACTGATTACAGCATCAGCTAAGATAATAATTAAGCTTATTTAATACAGCTTATTTAATTAATGTCCCGCTTAGCTTTGAAACTCGATATTCAATGTACAATTTTCATATTACGTATAACGGTAATTATATATTTTTTCTTCCTTTTTTATATGTTATGTTAAAGTTATACATATTCTTATCCTACTTATCGGATCGCGTTACATAAGCAATATAAAAACATAGATGCCAATGTAAATTATAATATGTAAATATTAGATTTCTCTGGATAAGATAAAACCTTGAATAATACATTGGAAACATTTATCATTTCCGATTGTATTGCAACTCTAAATTATAGTTTTTACAAGCGAAACATATAATCGTTTGAAATTTAATCAAGACATTAAAATTCATAAATCAGTCTTCTTATTATATCGATAGAAATAAAAGTAGCATAATTACGCGGATATGACGAAAGAAGGGAAGAGGAAGAACATTTCGTTAAACGGGAGTTGATTGTCCGGCCTAAGTCGACACAACCAACCCCCGCAACGTCCGACGGTCGTCGCGCTAGTTACAAAACGGCTTGTAACTAGCCGCACGCTTAATAACTTGCGCCGGTAGCGGACGATAAATAATGCAAGAGACACCGTCGTCCCGATGTAATTAACGAGAGCAGTCGATACCCCAGGCTTGTGCGTGCGTATGTGTGTGTTTGTGTGTGTGTGTGTTGTGTGTGTGCGTGCTCGTGTCACGTACGCGCGCGCGAACGCGAACGAGCGCGGTCAATATTTGTCATCCGCTTTAACAAAAAGAACGTTACAAAACGCTCGGCCGGATGCACCCCGGCCAAATATTGACTGCGCTCATTGACGTTCATTGATACTCTCAATTAGCGCATACCGTCGAAGCCAATCGCCGGGTAATTGGGATGGCCCTCCACCACCCTCCGCGCGGGAAAAGCGCGGGGGTCTCTCTCTCTTTCTCCCATATCTCCCCTCGGTCCCTTTTCCCGTTCCTCTCGATCAGATGCGAACGCAGTTTCGGCGCGAAAACTCGTCGTCCCCCGACCTCTCGCTATAATTGGCCGCGGACTCCGGTCGCGACTTTTCCGTGAAAGAGCGGCCAATTATATCGCTAGATATAGACACATCGTGCTCTGCCTTCCTCGACGATCGGTCGTTTGCCTTGGCGAGAGGACGAACGCGTGCCCTAATGACGTGAGGCGCGCGCGGAACGCGCGCCCTCTCTCTCTCTCTCTCGTTAACGATCAGTCGGCCGGCCTCTGGCTATCCCGAGACGGGAAAACGTCTTCATTCGTTACCAGGGGGAAAATTGCACGATTTCGAGTTAACTGCTCCCCCTCCGAAGGGTGAAACTTTTCCGTCGAGAAGGGAAGTTGCTCGGCGCGCTTTCTTATTTCGATTCACGACGCGCGCCCGGCACATTTGATATCGGCGCGGAGGAAACTTTTAATTGACTCTCTCCCGTTGCCGAAATTATTTCTAAATGTTGGCCAAATATATATTGGAATATTTCTCTTTTCGTTTATATTTGTTATCCGATATTGGAATTAATTTAAAATACATATGCGCGCGCGCGCGCGAAACTTTTTTAATGACGATACGGAGAAATTTATTTGCTCGTTTATTTAATGTTTTTAATGGTAAGATTAGATTTGTAATGCGCAGCTTGATAAGATTGTACCGTTATTTAAATTTTAGAAAATGTATTTTAGTAAATTTCCAATCTGCATGCACAAATCATATACATATATAATATTATATGTATATACACAGGAAAAAAAAATGATAGAAAAGCCTTTTCCTTACATCCTGCAAAATTGACCAATTTTTTTATGACACTTCTTATGAATCATATAAAACCTAACGTTATTTCTCTGACGGAAATGCTTTTCTTATCTTATTATCGTTATAACAGCAAGTGTAATTCTGACTTTTTTATCATCTTCCTGCATTTTATTTCTACTAATTTATCTTTGGCAAAAAGAGAAGCAATATTCTTTCGGTATAAAAACAGGAAAACTATTCTCGGTGCATCAGAATATATATCTGAGTGGTTCGGCGTTATCACGAGCATAAAAATCTCCTAATTACAACACTCCATGTAATTACGGACTTCTTGTTATACAATTTGCATCGAAAATTACATATCAGCACCGACGCGTGCAAAGACAAATGTTCCTCCGGGGAAAAAAAAAGATTAATCGCACAAAACAGTATCAGTATGCTTATAAAGAATCATTCATTCGGCAATGATTCTCAGAGATACACGCCTCTATAATAGTATGAGTAATAACTAAGTAGAGAACCTTCTTACGCGTTCACGAACGAAAATCATTTCGATGCATTTCATTTTTTAATATATAATTTTTTTAATGTATAACATTTCTTATGTAGATTAAATTGAACACCTTTTCACGAAATTGCGGACGGACACCCATCTTAACGATAATAACATTTCACTCTAATTAATTCTCCTGATGCTTAAATAGCGTATTCAGAAATTTGTGCGAAAAAAAATTCACTCGCTATTCGCATGAATGGGATCTGACGCATAAATTTCTCTTCGCGCAATTCTAAAAAACGGAGAATGATAGATGCTAAATAAAGAAAAGTTGACTCACCCTTTCCTCCTCCCGAATCATCTCCGCGATGCCGGGCTTGATCTCGAGATCGTCGGCAGTGACAGTCTGACTGCCGGTGCCCTGCGAATGATGCTGCTGCTGCTGCTGTTGTTGTTGCTGCTGCTGTTGCTGCTGAACGGTGAGCGGTTGACCGTGGGCGCCCAGGTGGTTGACGGGCGCGTGCGGACCGGAAGTCACGTGGCCGGGCACGTGGTGGGTCGACAGGGGGTGCGAACTCTGCTGTCCCTGCGGCGGCGGCGGCGGGGGTGGTGGTAAGGGCAGCGAGACAGGAAGGTCCTGCATGTTGATCTGCGGAGTGACGGAGATGCTAGGCATACTGGGCGTGCTAGGCGAGCCTAGGGACCTGGGTGTCGAGCTGGCGGTCGGCGGTATCATGTTGTGGATCTCGGGGATGACGATGTTGCCGGCGATCACGTCTTGGTCGTCGACGATGCTGCCGGGGCCCATGCGCTCCGGACTGGTGTTGCTGGACGGGGAACGCTCGCCGGACACCCGGCGACGTTTCTTCCGCTGCAACGCCGCGGTCGCGACCTCCTCTAAGGTCGGTCTGGACGTCAGTTCCTGTTCGCTGTTGACGTCCGCGAGGCCGCGAATCTTGAGGCTCTCCGCGACCTTGAGCAGCGGCCCGATCTGCTCCTGGGAGACGTTGATCTCGCCCTTGTACATAAACTCGACCGCAGCTTTCAGCTCCGGCCATTTGATGTCCTTCATAATGACGATCGGGTGTTGGCAGGGATTGTCGAAGAAGAGTGCTTGAAAATAGGGGCTGCAGGCCGAGAGGACCATCTTGTGAGCCTTGACGCTGTGCCCGTCGCAGGCTAAGGTCACGTCTACGAAGCTTTCGCTCTGTAAGAGCTGATCGAAGACGTTGGTTAGGTTAGTCTGATAATTGTTCCAGCGCAAACAAAATTGCTGGGGTGACCCAGCACCGCTTTGTTGCGTCATGATGTCGGGCGTGATGTGGCTTCCGCTTGTTTTGTTCCACAAGAGAGAAAGGGTTATATCCTTCTTCTCTTTCTCTATCGCTTTCTCTTCGACCTGTTCCTCTTCTTCTCTCTGTTTATCTTTCTCCTCGTGGCGGGTCTCGCCTCGGATTCTCGTTGTCGATGACGTTAGGTCTGATCGGATCAGTAACAAGGCCGCATCTGCAACACACACATGCACAACCACACGTAAACTTCCAGATGTCCGCGCGAAGGGACGCGGGGAGAAGCGAGAGCAGCTTTATCCGCGCGCCTCGTGGCAACGTGCGCGGATCTGTCAGACGCGAACCGACGCGGACGTCATCGTCCCAACGGGACGTCGCGGTCGTGCATCTTTCGGCCTAACTCCGAAACGTGGCGTACTCGAGTAACTCTCTACTTCACTCCCGTTAAAAAAAGTTAGAGTCCACCTTGTCTCCCCCAACGAAGCATCATCCGTAATGGAGGTTTCCCAAGGGATCGGGACTGGGGTCACCTCCCTGCACCACACTTTTATTCTCTCCTTTTTTTTCCCCCTATGTACCTAACCACCAATTTTGTCAGTCTCAAAGAGTCTCTGTCGTTTTCTGTCCGAGAGAAAAAGAGTCAGACTTCACCATGAAAAACCACCCACCACCGAAATACCCCGAAACGCGACGACGACAGCAACGATCGACGACGTTGCGGTTTCCGCGACGGAATCGCACGTTACGAATACAAATACGGATAGACGCGAGAAACGGCGTGCGGCGTGCGGCCCGGGTGTCCGCGTGAGAGACGCGTGCTGCGCGCGACGTAGGGTGTCGGAACGACAAGCGACGTACGATCTGCACCCCGTGACGAGCGCGTCGCGACTGAGAGGACTAGCAGCGCGGCGGCGGTTCGCTCGAGCGGCAGTGGTGGCACCATGCGCGGCGCGGTGCGGAGCGCGGCGCGGCGCGGCGCGGCGCGACGTGGAGCGGCAGCGGCGACGGCGACGGTGGCGGCCGATATCGCGCGCGCTCGCGTGAGGACGCGGTGCGGCGCGACGGCGGCTACAGCGGGCTGACGGCAGGAGAGACAGAGAGAGCGAGAGAGAGAGAGAGAGAGGACGCGTCGCGCGGGCAAGGAGATGGAAATGTTGCGCGCTGCGCGGGTAGAGGCGCCCGCCACCGTACCTCACGCGTCCTCACATTCCCCTCGCACCGAGGCAATGCCGGCCAATAGCGCGGCTCGCCTTTCGATCAAACGCGCCGCCCCCGGAGACCGCCTCATACCTCCTCTCTCACTCTCGCGGCCTTCCGCGAGGCCGCTTTGTCTGCCGTTCCGAGAAGGAGAGAATTCTCTCTCGCGCGGCATCGGCCCCGGCGAGGCCCACCGATCGGCCTCCCGAAACGGCGATCCGCTGATGATGATGAGAGGAGGCCGCGCTTTGCTGATGGCGGAGGTGGTAGTGGTGGTTGTTCTGTCGTTACTAGTATCACCGAGCGGTGGTGGAGAGCACGGCGGCACCGACGGCGACGACGAGGATGATGACGGAGACGCTGCTTTCTCTCTTTCTGCAGATGTCTCGACGTAGAAATCGATGCGTTCTAGGAAAGAATCGTGCGATTCATCCCCGCGAAGGGGCTGGGTATAGTAGGTTTTGCCTACTTCGTATCAACGATGAGATTTAAACGAGTGGGTAACGTGAAAACAATTTTTGAGAGACCATTCCGTAAGACTCTCCGACGATCTGAGATGTTTACGAGAGGCGCGAACGCATCTGATTGTGAAACTTCAAAGTATCAGTTTCGAATTGATTGTCAACGTGAAAGTTTTAATTGGAATCTATCAAAAAATGGACGTGTACGCTCAAAGTTGAAGAAATAGAAATAACGAAGATCGATTTCGAGAGAATCGGCCCAACTCGATTTCTTCACAAGGATGAACAGAGACGCATCAGCGCGTAGAATTCAATTCGCGAATGTTAAAATAATGATCAAGATTTGTTCTTTTACAGCGGTTGTAAGTGAGTTCAACGAATGCTGGCGGCGGCAGCGACGTCAAGGGAGACTTCTACAAACGCGGAGGGTGTTTTTGAATTTCCGAGAAAGCTCTCGAGTCTCGCAGTATTAAGTATAAGGATCTTATTGCACCTGCGCACAATAACGATTGTCCTGATAGCGACGAGATGAACGACTAGAAACGTGCGGCGTTCTAACCGTATCTTCTAAATGAGTCTGGTGTACACCGCATTGCACAGCCCGATTACTCGCCGCATTCTTCTTGGAAAGTTACGACGGTAATAAATAGACGTCGTAAGTTGATGAATAAATGATATTTTATACTGATTCTAGAACATATTTCTCAAAAGTCCCGGAAATATACGGTCGATAGTCAAACACATGTGTCTACAATTTTGAAATCCCCGATTTAATAAGATAGAAACTGTAATCTAGCGGAAGTAATAACTAAGAGAAAAGATAGAGAGATGCGTGCGAGTGCATTTTGTTTTTTGATATAGGTACTTTAATAATGGATATCTGGTATCAAAATAATTCAAGAAGGAAAATATGTTTTCTGTCTCTAAACTAAAACTACTTTGGAAGTAAGAAAGAATAGCATCTTTTCGATGTACAAAGTTCTGGGATAGCTCCAGAATAGACGATCATAGTTGTAGAGATAGATGACTGTAATAGAAGCTGCGCGCTAAAATATTTGCCCAAGTAATAAGTTCTTTAAGCAAGAATATAGTAGCAATCTTAATCAACCATCACATCTATGTCTTCCTATCTATTCGAATGTATATATATATCTATAATTTTTAATTAAAAGTCCAAGTCGCAAAGTGGGTGGCTATTATTCCGACATTGCTCATTCACACGAGAATAGTCCATGTTATTGTCCATCACATTAACAACAATCTTATGCGTACATACGTGTGCATGTGTGTATGTGTGTGTGTACGCGCGAGCCGCACCCCAAAGGATCCACCCTTTCTTTTCCCGCGGTGGCACGTGGCGGAGTAATTGGGGATGCAAAGAGCAGACGATTATTCAGCGTCGACGCGGTTTTACCGTCTGCTGTCTCCCGAGGACCGACAAGACGATATTGACGATCGAATTTGGGCAGTCGTGCCTCGATAACGGAGTTACGGAGCGCGACGTCGCCGGTGCCGGTCGGGAAAGATGGCGGTCTTAATCAAATTAAGGCTACAAAGAGAAACGGTCCGGTCCGACCCTTGCGAGCCACCCGCCGGACTCCCCTAACTGGCTATTAACTCGAATTTTGGTAATAGCGAGCGTCAGGTGGGGCGACCGGCCGATCGTCTAAGCATCCGCGAAATTTCCCTTTAAGCTTATTGTCAGCTTCTTCAGAATTTTAAACGTCCCATAAGAAACGCAGAAACGATTGAACCAGATACGCAGTATAATATTCAATCAGTAATTTTATATTTCAAAAATTTACGACACAAAAAGTCGTTCTCTTTTAATATACGCGAATTAATAATGATGTCAGTGCTGCAATAATGCTAAAACTATAGGAACGCAAAACTAAAGAACGAATAGGTCTCGCTAGAAGGATATATCTTCGGAATTCGTTCGTGTTCCTTTTTTTTTTCGATATACAGATTTATCGGCGTACTGCGGATTCATCGTAAAGAATGTAGAGTAGTCTCTAACACGATTTCGGTCCCCGCTCGAAATCGACTGCCCTGACTACCCCTGTCTCCCTTGCCGTGCGTAAAGCCGTATGCGCGATATTAGAAGCATAAAAAACGGGGGTAACGCGGTAGCGATGCCGAACGGCGAATGAGTCGGATATACGTGGACGAATAACGACGCCCGCGGGCTTTCTGATGAAGGAATATCGCCCGTCCTTTACGGACCGCAGAACGCATAAAAACGCGAGGCGGCCGGTCGCGTGCGTTATTTTTTCGCAAGTCGTACCGCGATCTATTCCTTCGCCGTGTGTGATTATCATCATGTCGCGCGTTCGCGGAAATGTCAATCGTTTTGTGACCGTACATTTCCGCATATTATTATTAGCGTCTCCAATTATTACGCAAGTACATTATTGTAAATGTCTGGAATTATTATAAATACGAATTTAACTTATCCTCTATTCGTTCGAAGAATATCGTAACTTTTTCATAACTGGAAATGAAAATGACATTTGATCGTGGAAATAAAGAAACGCGAAATATAATTTATTTGTTAGAATAAAGATAAATTCAATCGTATTTTTTTATTGCATATAAGATTTTGTAAAGAACTTGCTGCGTCGTCGCGGAGGAGGAATATTATTGTGACAATATATCGAATTCTATATTAAACTTTTTCTTGCGCAAACACCGAGAAACTTGTTAGTTGCAAGAACAGCAGAGAATGACGCTATATCCCCCGCAACAAAAATGCAAGCGTACATTCGCTGTAAAAGCGCGAATACGTACGACTTACATTTACCGTCGCAACAACTTTAGTTGCTGTTACTCGAACAGCAAATATGTAATATCAAACTTGATGTTACCGTAACATGGTTTATGTCGGCATAATATTTACAAAATATCGATGTTGCTCGTCAACTATACAACCTATTTTTTTTTCTCTTACAATTTCGCAAGATTTTCCTGTTTTAATTTTCGTTCCTTCTTATTTAGAAAAATGAAGACATTATATTGATTCTACGAATTTCCTTCGCGAATCCATTCCCGGTATTTTGCAAACGAAAAAAGTAAACAACATTCAGAACGCAGTATCCGCTAAGCCGTGGATCATCGCAAACCCGGAACGGCAAACGGCAAAGCGGGGGTTGGCACTGGTCATAACGCCCGTATTTCTCATATCGTTGATACTTTCACCCTTGCGTAGGGCGCATTGTAAGAGGGCGCGAGGCCGAGCAGGTGGTGGGCCATAAATTTTACTACGTAATATTGTTTAACTGCAAACAGTATACTAACGCCATCCGTCGTGGAGCTGGCGCGGAAAAATTTCGACCCAGCCGAGGAGTCGCGAGCAAGGATCTTTGTTCGAGAAATCTGAATTGTTTTCGTTAACAATCGCGACGATCGCGATTTCGCTTCAACCGCGATGATCTCGAAGCTGAGAGTTCTCGATCGTGATCTGCGATTTCGTACACGTTAAGGGGGAACGATTCGAAAGGGGGTCGGACAGTACTTTCTCGTCCCGACAATACACTCTCGGGAGCAAGTTATGAAAAAATACGAGATGAAAAAAATGAACGTGCGAGCGCGTGGCGCGCGATAGAATAAAAGCGCCAAGCATCAACGCGCTCGGATTTTCTGTATCCGTCACTATTTCCATATCTGTAACAGTGCGCCGCGACCTGACAAAACGCGATGGAAAAATCTTTTCTTCCGTAAAAGGCCGTCCATGATATCGTAACGCGTTTCAAACGGCTGGCTTTTACTTCTAGATATTCGCGCAATATCTTTGACGCGAAATTTCGATCACGATATTCTCATTAATTTCAAAATTCGCGAAATTCGACGGAACAAACTTACATAACATGTGAAGAGGGGATCTTTATATCCTTCTCGTAATAATATAAAATAAATGATATATATAGGATAAATATAATAATACGGGAATAAAATAATTGCATTTATACAAAATAAGTAACGACCAAAGTATGTATGCTTCTTTGCATCTCCTGTGAGAAAATCACTTATATACTTATTCTCCACACCTAGACCCAAGTATTCTCCTTTCTCTATATAATTTGAAAACGTAATATTTTCGAAGAGATAATTTTTGTGAAAAATTTCCTTTCGTGGTATATTTTTCGTTCTGTCAAATAAATCAATTCTTGTTAACGTAGAGATCCCTACCACATTCATAATCGGCCCGTTGTACAAGAAAACTGACAGAAGGCCTCGGGATTAGGTTCTTCTGGAGTATTTAGGGAGTATTTCAGATCAGATCTTTATTTCGTGGCACCGCGAGAGAGATCGATCGATCGTCCCGTCTTGCGTTCCACGCGTGTCTCTCCCGCGAGAGAGGTGGCTTAAAATTAGCCATTTCCACGGTAATCGCTACCTGCTCCGGCGACGCCAGCACTCCCCCGGCATTACAGAGACGGCAGCGGCCTTGCGTTCGCATTGTACAAGAACAATGAGCAAAGAGAAATATTGATGATGCTGCCGCCGCGTGGCTAAGCGTGCGCGAGCGAGCGAACGCGTGTACGAACAGCGGATTGTATACAGGGTGTCCCGGAGCGATCTCCTTACATTATGCAAAGTCTAGATTTCTTCGAGAAAAGAGGCTGGAGATTTGACAATTGTTCAGCCAAAATTTGCGCGTTCTTCATTTCCCTTCATAATCCCTCCTCGTTAAATATTTTGATATACAAGTCTAAAATTGATATTCCATTGGGATTGAATATATTTGGAATTAATTGACGGACGAGATTTCGCGAGATTATTAATTTTTATTTATATTTGATCGCAGACGGATCCGATTTAATAAGTTACTTTGATATGTAGAATCTATCATGCAAATTCATGTTCAAAATTAATTATACTTTTGAGACAGTTTTTGCCTACTTTTTCCTTATCGCTCAAGCTATATAGTAACAATAAGATACTTTATTTTTCTGAATATTTTCCCCGTGTAGATCTACATATTTATATACTAAAGCACAACCGAAAGAAATACCATGACGTTTGAAAATTGTCTGGAAATTTACAACTAATTTGAAATATTGACGCAAATAATTACGATAAATAGTATGTGGGATTAACCTATGACCATGTTTACAGGATGTGTTTGCAAAACGTATACCATTTATACATATTTTAATAACAATGTAGATCAATGTGTAAATCATATGGAACAGATGGTGAATATTTAATGTAAGACAAACATAAAATTCTTCATGTTTTATTCTTGAAATATTTTGGATATATACCTCTGTATTTTATTTTGTTCAATCTTCAGATATTGGTAAAATGTTTCCTTCAACTCGCGGTTATAGAAATTAAAGTCTTTAAAATAACTTGAAAATTTCTCGATGTATCTCGAAATGATTGCCACTTTGCGCTTTGATCTCTAGAACGTGTCGTTGTTTTTAGAGCACCCAGTACGCACGTGTATGCTTGTGCAACCTAAAAGGACCGTGCGTATATCGCGCGGCAGACGCGAGAGAAAGAGAAAAAGGGAGAGAGAGAGAAATAGAGAGAAGGGTTGAGGGGGATAGTGAAGTATCCTACGTGAAAGAAAGAGAGGATGCGAAGGAAGCTTCGAGAGGGTGACGAAGAGAAAGGGAGCACAGAGAGCGGCTGCAGAAGAGAAGAGCGGAGAAGGGGAAGACAGAGAAGAGGTAAGGGTGAAGAGCGAGAAGAGAGAGAGAGAGAGAGCAGGAGGGATAGCGGAGAACGAGAGGGTTATACGCTTAATATTTCAGCATCGCGAAATTCTGCCCCTGAATCATTAATCGCTCGCTCCGGGGTGGTGGTGCCTAGCCGAGTCTCTGCCCTCTCCTGGCAGCCCGTCGTTCGCATCCCCTCGTCCATCCAGCGCTTCTGGTCGTGTCTCTCCTCTCTCGTGTTTCCCATCCCCCGTCCTCGCACCCTCTCCTCCGCCCCCGGTAACTTGCCTAACGCGACTAGGAAAGCCATCCGCGTGAATATTTCGAGTCCTCGCCGATGCAGGAATAGACTCGTCGACTGAGCCGTAATTAACCCGCTGATTAATTACCGTGGCCGTGTTACGACGAGTATCACGCCCGAGCGTGGTATCGCGACGCCTCGCGATACTCTCGCGCGATGCTGCACTCGCGTTTCCTCTTGCACACAGCCTCTTGTTTCCAAGGAAGCATTCGGATATCTTCTGAATGCCGACGGTATTCTCTGCGTAATCCCCCTCCGCTTACAGCGATTAAAGCTATCACGTGTCGAAATGCTTACGTTGTCTATCGAGTTTGTCTGCGTTTAGTTAACACTTGTCTGAGGAGAATAAGTCGGAGAATAATTTGTTGGTTTTATCGTTTCACGGTATAACGTGAAATCGAGTGATATATGTAATAATAAAAAATATCAAAAAATCTAGTTGTGCGATCAACTTAACTGCACAAAGAGATAATACAAGTGATCAACTTGTATGTGATCAACTTAACTGCACAAAGAGATAATACAAGTGATATATGTATAATAATAATAAAAAATATCAAAAAAATCTAGTTGTGCGATCAACTTAACTGCGCAAAGAGATAAAGTTTCTTTGAAGGTTCTTAGAACGAGAAGGGCTATCTAAGCATCGCGGATCAACTCGACGTCGGTAAAGAGCAATCATATGTATACTTGAAAGCAAGTACGCAACATTTCTAGAATAACCTGTGTTTTGCTAGTCGGGAATCGCGTTCGATGTAACTATATAATTTGAATGGTCACATTCCCACGCTACCTGAGAAGGCGGTACGCAATCGGGGAATCTCCTCAAGAATATGTTCCCTCGGAGATGTATCGATATTTACGCGCATCCGTTTCAATCCGTGGCGGCGAATCCGACAACGAAAATAGAGGCCTAGGATGATCCCGTCCCCTCATACGACCAATCCGATTTTACGGCTGATGAAAACATCGCGTAAGAATGTGGAGATTGACGAAGAAAACATACTGCCTCTTCAAAAAATTACCTTCTAATCTTGGAATAATTTTATTCATATACTATATATCTCATTCTCTCGATTTCATCTATTTATAAATTCTTTAGGGGTTTTTAATGATCTGCATGTCGAAATGTAATCTGTAATCGTTTTTGTCAAGTCGCGGCATTTAGGATTTCGAGTGAAGATGAGTTTATTGTACAGTCTCGGGACATCCCGTATTAAAATTATACTTTGCAACAGAGAGTGTTAAAGGGAGAGATTAAAGGGTTAAAAAGGACCTATTCCGGATTCACGCGGGTGCGAGTACAGCGCGTTTCACTGCACGATGACAGGCTACTTCATACCGAGTAGCAGAAATGTTTTCACCACTTACACACGTTGTCGCCGCCATCGTCGTCGTGGGCATTGTGCTCGTGTAACATTCACGCACACGGCTGCACACGCTGGCAATAGTTATTAGTCGTAGTCGCTGCGGAGCGTGCACGTTGTGCACGTGGTTAACGTTGCAGAAGGGGACGCGATGCGGCGAAGAGGAGACGAGAAGGGAGGGGAGGAAAGGCGAGTGGATGGGTTGGTTTGTAGCGAACAATGATATCGGGTATTTGATTTGTAACCGACGACAATACCGACTTGCGACCCCGCATTTCATCCCTCCCGCCCGTTCGCCTCCGCCACGTTCTCTCTCTCTTCAATCCCCTCTTCTTCTCTCTCTCTCTCTCTCTCTTTCGTGTTCGGCGCCACCCTGTACATACTATATGTATCTGTATACATAGACCTGTGTGTACCTATAGAGCCGCAAGACAAGGTTGTCGATAGCGAGTGCCACCTTTATGGCGCCTCCGCAAACGGATCCTTTCCGATCCCATCCCTGGACCAAGAAATTAGTCCCCTACATGCGAAATTCCCTGTTCCGATCGATCGCGGTACGTTTTGTTCGACTTTCAGAATTGAAAAATCTGGATCGTCGTAAATGCCAAGGTATTGAAAGCTACAAAGTGCAAGAATTCAATCGCAAAAACTTTAAGCTCCTTTAAAGATTAAACACGATATCACACACCGAATTAGACTTTGATGTACAAGAAGTTTGAGCTTCACGAAATAAGATTTGAAGAAGTTTCTTTTTATAATTTTCAAGATTCGATTTCTACTTATAAAAATGATTAGGTATATATTTCAATCGTTTGCTCGAGAATCGATGGCGACTAAACCTTTCATCTATATCTTCGAAAGAACATTGCGTTCTCCGCGTACTGGAATATTCAAACGAGCCTCTAAGTTGTTGAAACTATCCGCGACATGGCACTTTTCGCGACCCTTTCGGTCCCCGCTGCGAGGAAAAAAAGAATTAAATTGTCATCGGAGGTGGAACTTGTTGTGCGCGCAGGACGATTGAAGCACGATGAAAACTCCGCGTGTTCATACGAGTTTAATCCGCAACCCCTTTCCTGCATTATTTATGCGAACGCGTGACCGTCGCGCGAGCAATAAAGCAGGACTTTCTCAACCGGCGGTTCTCAAACGCCGGCTTTTGCCGTCTCGCCCTTTCGCCCATTTAGGAAGAAAGTATCCGTGGAAAGAAATTATTCACGGACGATTCTACGGGAACAAATCTCCATAAATATCTGAAAGACGAAAGGAACGAAAATGAAAATTCGATGCACCGTTTTATGGCGCGTATAAGCGTCCACCGTCCTCGCTCGTCGTAAGGAAAGATCTTCTTACGCCGTTGTTGCATCATGTATCCGATTGCTGCTGCTGCAACAGCATTTTCCTGAATATTCTCACTGTCTCACAAAGTACTAGGAATTTAATTGTGATTCCGTTTAGCTGCGGAGTAATTCAGTCCAGATCCCCGAATAAGTTCTGAGCTAGCGATGCATTAAACGAAAAGCTAGTTAAGGGCCGTCTAGCAAGAAGCAGCTGGAGATCCGAGGAAACAATCGGTCATCAATATTTCAGAAGCTTAATACGTTAATACTTAACGTGTCTATGCGCTTCCGCGTAAAACGTCACGGTGAACTCTCGGCGAGGAGAAATCTATAAGTAGAACGCATAACGACACCTAGAATGTTAATGATGTAAGCGATCTATGTTTGCCGCAAAATGCGTTTAAACTGTGCGAGAGCGCGGATCCGCGGATTATAATTAACTCGGTAGCGATAATTTGGAGTATATAACCGCCAAATGAGTCGCGAGACGTGTCTCGATACTACTGCATGAAAATAATTAATCATCAATATTCGAGTAGCTTATATTAAAGTGATGTTGTTGACCGGTTAGCGTTATAAATGGCTCAGCTTTTCTTAAAGAGAAAATTACAATCCAATTTTATATTCTAGAATTAAATATTCGGAAATATATCATAAATGAGAAAAAAAGTCAAGCTGGAAGAGAAGAAATACATATTGCACGAAAATTATGTACAATATATAAAAATTGTATAACGTTTTTGAATGGAAAAATATGAATAAACGAATGTATGTAGGGTGTATCATATTCCTGACTTCGATAAAAAAAAATCAGGGTGAGAAAAAGAAAGAGAGATCAAGATATATATTTATATATACTATTCGCAGAGGACTGCTTAAAATCTTCAACCGTCTTACAAAGTACAAACATACCATTTGAGAAAGAAAGCATTGACCCAGCATAAAATAACATAATCCGTAGGCAACACGACTAAAGATTTCATACTAGACGCTTGAAGTAAGAGAGTAAAATAAAATAAAAATGAGATGAACAAAGTAAAGCGAAACGAAGCGAGGAAAGGGAGAGAGAACGATCGCTTTCCTTATCCGCGAGAAAGAGATGTTAAAAGAAAATGAAAAAAAAACAGCTTATAAATGAATACAGAGAAACGTTTGTGTCGAGAAAGCGGAAGCACAAGGCCGCGCCATCTCGCGAACGTACATATTTGGCAGAAGACGGCAACCAGGTGCAACGGACCTATTGACGTGTTAATTGCGCCTGAATAATTAAAGGGGGTACCTTTCCAGGTAGCGCGGTGCTCTGTCCTTTTAAAATGTCCCCCGATCTCGTTAACCCGCTCGAGAGAGAACGAACGCAGAGGGAGAAGACGAGAAGAAGAAGAAGAAGAAGAAGAGGCACGGAGGGCAAAAACGCAAAGATACGACGGAGACGACGTTACGAAGCAAAATCGAGACTAAAGCAATTGGAACCAATTCGATTGTTCCAAGTATGAGCGAAAAACCCCGAACATACCGAGGCTGTTGCTCCAGATTAGTAAGTTTATGACGAAAATACTGGAGCACAGAAATACGAAGAATTTTTAGATCGTTTGTTATTACGTTTGAATTTCGAACAGGTGTTTTGCTCGGAATAATTTTCGTTAAAGAATTTTCATTTGTATAATTAGAGATTCTTTTTTGGGTCGACATGAGATGATTTTGAGGTACAATATAATTTTTAAATATCCAAGAGATTTTAAATAGTCGTGGCAGCGTTTCGAAAAAAAAAAGAAATATTAAAATGATCAAAAAAGATATATGTAGTTGTAAAAAAAAGATGACCTTTCTCTCTCTCTCTCTCTCTCTGTAGAAATAATTTACAGAAATGTAGAATACGTAGATTAATTTAAAAAAAATTTAAAGATAAATTCTAGAAATAAAATGAAAAGAATTCCGTGATGGATTTTGAACTCGTATTTATCCGCTGATTCGAACATCTCGATATATAATATCCTTACACACTTATAATCATAAAAAATTGACGAGCGAAAGTTTATAAGATAATACGTCAAGAAATAGATTCGAAAGCTGCGGAGGAACACGTTAAATCTCATCAAGGATTTATCGCGATATTCAGCTGCTCGCAGCTGTGAAACTCGCTCCAAGTGGCTCGACATTATTGCTGAAATCCCTTCGAGCGAAGAGAGAGGTATCCTTCTTGTAGGAAACTCGAAAACGAAAGCAGTTACGTATGCCGTTAACAATGTCCAGCCGGGACGTACGCTTCATATACTTGTATGTGATCGGAAATGGGGAAAATGCTCAAGCCGTGGTCTGAATAATTGACGATTTAGCCGTGTATCGGCGGAAGGGAAGGGTTCACGGTGATCGTAAGAATATCTAACCTCGACGCGAGTCCCCTGTATTATTCAACGGCTGTCATCCCCGCGTCTCGAGGGCGAAACGCGCCGTCCGCCTCCAGAAAGCTCGAAAGCTCGATCGCAAGCGCTTATTCCCGATCGTAACCCGCAACGCTTTATCCCTCGATTCGCTTATCTTTTTTTTCTTTGATAATCGGACATACGCGCGCGCGTTTATACATACGTATACGATATACATATACATATATACATGCGCGCATAATGCGCATGCAATCGCTCACGCACACACACACAGATGCACACGATGCGTCACGTGCCGCGGCTCTCAACTATAGACCCGATGCAATCTTAATGCGATCAATTATTTACGGCGCTCGTCATCGCCCATTAAATATTCCACGCTCGACGAAAGAGTCCTCGCGCGACCCCGGAATTATTCCGGGCCAGTATTCGCGAATAGCGGCAGAGTACGAGTGCGAGTACGTTATTCGCGCCGTGCCGCCGCTATTTTCGCGAAACCCCTCTCTAATGGCTTTAGGGGGAAAAGCGGGAGCTCCCGTGGGAGAGGCACCTGTCGCCGCGAGGGAAGATTCCTCCGCGGCGAATCGATCCGGGAAGATCGATAATCGCGATATAGATACCTATACGCGTCGTCGTGATGAGAGACGGCGAGATAAACGCGAGAATGTCAATGTAAATAATACAAATTCGGGATTCTTTTACGGCGACAAAAAATTAATTTCGTTATTAAAATAAAAAAAAATAAAAAAAAAAAAAAAGCAAACTTTGAACCTTTTCGGTTTTCCGCGGCCAAAGCCAGAAGTTCGCCCCGGTGAAATGTGGGCTTAGCGTGTTATTGCCCCGAGCAACCCTTCGATTAATCGAGCTTAAGTTCGCAAACTCTTTTATGTATAGCCACGTTGCCTGTATTTATCACCGTGCGCGCGTAATTGAACGCGTAATTATACGTCGGTCGACTCGCGCGCGCGAAACTTCATTTCTGCAATCTTCTAAATGTATCCCCCCGAAATGCGATCCACGCGACGACGATGCAACCCCCTCGCGCTTGTGCTCTATAAATATAAGTACTTACTACTCATCGATGTTGCAATAGCCCATTTTTGCAATCTCCTAAATGTATTTAAATGGATCTGCGCGATAGCGCGACTACTGATCGCATCGTCCTATAAATACAGGCCGTTATACCTGTGTTCCTTTTTCTCTCGGCAAACAACGCGCGATCGATCGCGCGTGCAAGTCATGAATCATCCTTAACGAATGAGCGTCATAATGGAATATATTATCGCGGAATATGGCCATCAAAGACGTCGGAGTTTACTTTAACAAAGAGTTCATAAATGATGGAAGCATTCTAAGAAAGGCAGGCCTGAAAGTTGGAAAATCTCTTCCATTTTCTAAAGGAAGCATTATAAAACCATATAAAATATATAAAGCCGAAAGAGTAAACAGTGAAACATGGAATTGTATAAATATTGTATCTTACATTTTCCATGCACGGTTTCGCGACAAGTTTTTTTTCGTACAACTTTGAAATATCCTTCTAACCATGGGCGTCCGCAGAGGGGGCATTTGCTCTCCTTTTGGATAAACACTGGAATTTATTTGCATATTTAATATACAAAAATTTAATCATGATGCCTCCTCCTGGAAAAAATCCTCCAATTTTTCCGAAACTTCAATAATGTTTCTCGTTTGTTTCCAGCTAAAACAAAAGTCACATTAGCAGCCGCGCAACTGCCCGAAGGACTACCGATCAAGTTCTTGGCGCGATCGATCGTCCACGTTGCTGTCCTCCCTCGAAATCCCCTCCGGCTTCCCGGAGGGAACCAGGACACCGACCGGGGTTGATATAAACTGTGATTGATATTTAGTCGCGCCACACGGCACTTAAGAGGATTAAGGACCATCCAGGACGAGTATCGGCCGGGAACAGCCGTGACCCCGAGCACGTGCATCCGGGGACACGCAACGATCTCCCGAACGTTGGCCGGTAGGTAGGTAGATAGGTGGGTAGGTAGATAGGTAGGTAGGTAGGTAGGTAGGTAGGGTAGGTGGAGAGACGTTCCAGGTCGATCCAGCAGCGCCAAGGATTCCTCCCGTCCTGTCCGACGCGACTGAAACGCGCTTGTACAACGCCGCAACTCTGATTACAGTTAGCTCGGTTCGCTGGCCTAAACCTCCATATAACGCGCATCGCGCGGTCGTCGGGGACTAACCCGACGACGACCACTACGCCACGCCACACCGGGCGCGACATCCAGCCTCGACCATGATTATCCGGTGGGCTGTCTTACCGCATCCTAATCTCGAGAATGCTTCATATGCCGAGAGCGAACTAGGTTTTATTATCCTCCGCAACGTGTTTTTCCCGGCCCCCTTCGTCATCTTTTCGGGAAACATTAGTGAGAAAAAAAAAGAGAAAATCAATTAAGAAAAATGTAATTCATTTCCCAATTCACATTAAACAATACCTTTTTTTTTATATTTTATTCACTGTTTTAATACATACTTTTCTAATTAAGCTTGGCATTAAAATTGTATTTAAGTAGAGCAGTGTTGATTGATTTGTGATGGATAAATGTGAATATAAAAATTGCACAATAAACAAAGAATATTTATATAAAAGAGATTGGAAATGATTATTCAAAAAAAGCTCAAAAATTAATTGCATTCGATAAAACTGATTAAACCATAATTATAGTTGTTAAATTAGCCACGATATATTCGAGAATATTTGTATTTTTTATCATCGCGCTTTCAAAACAGTATATAATGTTACGAATGGGATTTATATTTTGATTGCGCGATTACATCTGCAAGAAACGTTCAATGTTCAACGAATGGCTAATATCTTCCGCGTTTTGCCAGGGATAGCCTGTCGATCTAAATGATTATAAACGTTTTAAGGCAACTCTACGAAAATCACCGCACATCGGCGAATCGTTACGCCATATCGAATTAAAAACGACGGGGGAAAAAAAAAGACACGAGTTCAAAACGAGTTAGCTATTTTCGAAACGGACATCAGAGAGGAGGACGGATTGAATTTTTAACGAAAAGCTATTACTTTGCCAATCTGGCAGTCATGGAAATAGACGGAACGCGTCGTCAAAAATACGAACTATATTGATAAATTTCTTCACATATGTGAATCGCATTGATCTCTCTTTCTTTCGCGAGGAAAAATTCTTAGTGTTTCTTCAAAAAAAAAAAAAAAAATATCGAACACCACATCTTTTTGCACTTTTTTTATCGTTTAGTTTTTTCTTGCTATTCTCAGTATTAATTATTTTCCACAATCTATCGTCGAATCAAAACTTTATCGAACCAAAGTCCGTTTATAGCGAAAACTAAGATATTATTTACCTCTATATTTGCCGCTTTGAATCTTGACGCAAGTCTGCGAATTTTTAACCGCTTGTTTCGATTGACGAAAAAAGAGCCGATATATCCACAATGATTGAAGAACACAACATGTTCTTTCGAAACATCACCGAGACTGCGGCACGATGGGCTGCGGACCGCTAACGCTCCGTATTAGAAGCGGCTCGATGCCGTAGTGATAACCGTTATCTATTCCGGACGTCACCGACGACCGAAAATAGAGATAATCGAAGAAGACGGAGAAACGACGAGGAAGCAAGAGAGGCGAGAACCGGGGTCGGCTCGGTAATGTCGAAGGGGACAGAAGAGGGATGAAAGGGTGGAGGGAGGGGGAGAGATTCGTCGAGGTGCGAGAAAGGAAGCATCGTTTCCGCATCGCGATTCCGCCCCGTCATTGGCTCCGATTCCGTGCTAACGTTAAACGCGCGCGCGAGTCCCCGACACTCGTGCGGCAACCAGCAGAGAGGGATCTCTCTCGCGGGGAGGAAAGGAGGGGGTGAGTGGGTTTTAGGGATGGCCGCTGCCGTCCTAACCCTCCCCTCCGTGCATCCCCCCGTCCTCTCGTCGATAATATACGATCGTGCATGATTCTGCTTCGTGTATCACAATGGCCCTCCGGGCAAGCCCGTTCCACCTCTATCTACGTACCTGGCGCGCCGAACTACCGGCGCCCGGAGTCCGCGGTGGATAATGAGTGATTAGGTAATTAGTTGTCCAATATTCGCCCCATCCGCCCGTTCCTTCCCACCCTCTCCCCCCTGGCCGTCTGTCGTTGTCTCCTCCCTCCCTGCTTCGTCTATCCGCGCGATCTTCGCCAGCATTCACCAGCGCCGCCGCGTGATCTCCTGCTACCGCTTGACCGGATGCGTTGACCGGACAGTACGGACGTGTTGCGATTGCTGCTACGATTCGCGCCGCGAGACACGTCGCGGGCTATAGGATCGCGACAATATTTCGACACGTCATTTTTTTTTTTTTTTATTTTTCAAATTTTTATCTGTATCGAGAGGCCGAGCAATTATTGTCCTTTTAGCGTCTCGTAAGAGACTCGACATTACAATTTTAATTTTTCTAGCTGATTGTAAATTTAATGGAAAATATCCTAGGTGTGTGATACTGTAATTAAAAGATGTTGATGCAAGAATCACGTTTTCGAGAAAGATAAAGAAATAGAACAACTGTGCTGAGCGTAAAAACTTTTCCTCCAAAGAGATGTGCTTTGAAAGTAAAAAAATGGTCTTGAATTTTTTCTGATTAAAATACGCAGGAATAAAAATATGAAAAAATGTTCGCTCTTCCTCAAGACCCGTTCCAATTGCGTGAAAAGTCTGGGTTTCACGACGAGTATCGATTCGCAAGAGGGAAAGAGGAGAAAGGGTGAAAAGAAGGGCACATCCAGTCATATCTATGTCCGAAAACAAGCGGGTTCTCCAGGCCCCGCCGTCGAGGAACCGCCATATGTGCAGCGAGACTACCCCTTATAAATATAACAATTAAAAAGAGGGCTGGAGTACCAGAACGTCCTGTTTCCGTGGGTAAAAAGCCGCGGGCACTCTCCGTAGGACGCAAAACAGAAGGGCGCAGTTCGATTGTCGCTGCGGGCCTCTTTACTTCAGTAGGACGCTGAGAAATAACGGAAAAATAATGAATCGAATTTTTGATCGCTTTTAAAATTTCCCCGCTTTTTACAATCAACACGCGGATGAGATCCGCGCGAAATCGCGCGAGTAAAGATAATAAATTGTGATTTATTATTCAAATTAAACATGCGAATTATACATAGCGCAATTTCCATAGATATCGGTTAGTTTAACCGAGGTTTAGCTAATTCATGTCCCATTCTAATTCTGTACATAGATAATTAGTTAAATTCAAATTAAATTTAACGAATATTTATATGTACCTGAATAATTTTAATGTGATTTACGAGCTTATTCGATCTTATTTAACCTATCGTCATATATTATCATAATTATTGCATCGGGACTCTGTGTAGAGAGAGAGAGAGAGAGAAAGCAGATTACATTTCACTCCACAAAACCGTCAATAATGTTTTTCCGTAACGTCGTAACGGCCGTATTGGTTTTGACGAACAAGCGAAAAGGGATATATCGGGCCGAGGAAAAAGAGAGAAATAGAGATCGGTGAGCGGCGCGTGGGCGACGAGGGAGTTAATTCACGAAAGCGCCGAGGCGAATTCAATTCGCGCGAGTTAGCGCGTGACGAAATCGCCGCTCGTCGCCTCGTTGCCGGCGACCTAGGTCATAACTATTTAAATACCCGTGGCTGGATAAATTGTTGTATTAGTCACGCCAAGCTTATATTAATACACCCGACTCTCTCGTCGACTTCGCAAACCCGTTATTTCCCGTTGTTTCCCTCGACAAACGCGAAATGGATGGTGATACTTGGAGATATTTGTCTCCGATATATATATATATATATATATATATATATATATATATATATATCGTTGGTTATAAATGTCTCAAACATCGAAGGTACATATAAATTACGAATAGCGATATTCGTCCTAAAATTATCTAGATATTGTTCAATTATACAAGACGGAGCCCCAATAGATAATGTAATTGACAAATGTCACGTGTTTCAACCGTGACATATTAACGAGATTAACTCCATGATTCATCTAAAATCTCCCACATTTCAAAGAATTTAAAAAAAAAATGAAGATTAGCTCGTCTCTATTATACATATATACACGTGGGATAATTTCTATTAAATTTACAATCGGCTAGAAAAATGAAAATTGCATGTAATGTCAAATCTCTTACGAGACGCTTACTCGTAATTTCGATCGCGACGAATTTAAAAGGACATTTGCTCGGTCTACAGTACGCAATCGTTTCAAATTGAAGCAGCATTTTCTCTCCCGGATCGACTCGATGATGCTCTAGCGAAAAGCCGCGAAGAAGAGAGAGAGAGAGAGAGAGAGAGAGAAAGCGATGGAACGACTATCAAGGCGATTACCCTCGCTCGCGAGAACGACGCGCGCACGTTTGATCGCGTCGTCGTCGCGACAAATCGACATTGTGTCACTGCGCCTCTCTCGTTGCAGCAATAACGCATATATAATATACGCGCGCGAGCGATGCATAAACGGCGCGAGCGCGCACGAGCGCGGCATTACAGACCGCTGATGTAATACTTTTATGATCGGCCGCCGCAATTTCTCGGTGACAACACTCGCTATTTCTGTCGCCGAGTTTGTGCACATGACTGCCGCGACGAGCAATATATCGCGCAAATATATACGCACAACGCTCATGCCGATATTTATATAGGGTATGTTCCGTCACATCCGTCTTTTCGGTCTCTGAATAGAACACGCGGAGAAGTTAGATTCTGATATTTTAATCAGGCTTCGCGCGCGCCTATAAATATATAATGAGGACGTATCTTCGAGATAAGAGGGAAATGATAACGATGAACGATGACTTGCACGATATATTGCGCTCGTAAAAACGTGATAGCTTTTACGAATTTATGTTTGATTTTGCTACAACTTTGCCTGACAATGATAATGAATTCATTACGCTAATATGTTTACAAGGCTGTATAACAATTAATATTTTTATATTTCCATATTAATAAAAATCTTTCCTCAATGGTCAAAGTCGACCAAACTGGCAATCATTTATTGTAGATAATTAGTTTCAGCCCTTTTCAAGTAAATCTATAAAAAGTTACATAAAAATAATTATAATTTTAATACATTTCATCGCAACAATTAATTATAAATTCATAAACAAAAAAATGTTACATACCAAAAGTAAATGCAAAATAAGTTAATACAGTAAATCAAATTCACATGAACAATGTAAAATTGACAGAAGTAAGCAAGAAATAAAAAGATGTTCGCAAGAATCTTAGTCACTACGCGTTAAAAAATCGAGACAAAACTAATGTGTCTTTCGCAATCTAAAACCTCATAACAAAGTCAAATAAATAAATAAATAGGTAAAAATAAAAATAATAAACGTTGTATTTTAACTAATTATCTACAATAAATGATTGCCAGTTTGGTCGACTTTTACAATTGAGGAAAGATTTTTATTAATTATTACTGGCGAACCTTAAGAATTTTTATCTGTTTCCATATTAATTTATACAAAAATGCTCGATAAAAAAATGGATAAAAAAATGACCAAGCTTTGAATTTTTCGTGAAAAAATGAAATTCCGTCTCCAAAGTCAGAATACCAGTCGCTTGACAGGAAAGAATGTATCCAGACACCCCGTATAATATATCGAGCGCGCTCTTTTTTTTTCCGCTTCCTCCGCCTGCATTGTTCGTCCGTGTAACGCGAGTCGTTTCTCGCTTTCAAAACGGAGCTTCCTTAAGCGGAGGAGAAAATCGAAGCCGACGATGAGGGGGTACGCCGAGCGGTCGCTCGTTACGTAGGTGGAATCAAGGCGAAACTTTCCGCATGAAATTGCAACGTGCGCCCGGCCGTGTAATGCCCGAGTGGTACAACTCACCTGTACGTTACATGTCTTCGTACGCTGTCGATACCGCTCGCAGTAGAGGCTGCGCTTTTTCCATGCGGGGTGCATTGCTCTCGTCGAAGTCCGTCTGCGCGTTGACGCCTCCCCGCGATCCTCCGGCCTGTCATGAAACAGAGAAAAAAGGACGCGATTGAGAAAAGTGAGCGACGGGAGACGGCTCCGCCAGAGATTACCTCGAAAGTCGAACGGATTAATTAATAATCTCGGAAATTTTAATCATCGTGTTTTCTAAGATTACAATATGAATTGCTAATTATGTACAATATTGTTGCATTTGTAATTTGTATACAGTATAATTATTCCAGACTGGTGGACCAATCTTTTTCCAACAAAAGAATAAATAATTGTATATATTCTGTATATTAGAATAACCAATTTTAATCGAGGATCTATCTTTGATCGACAAAAGATGACAATATCGAGTCTCGATATATTTATTCATAAAATTCGATTTGCTTTCTTATAAAATTTTCAATCAGACGCATATATATATATGTTTATATATTTGTAATTTGTATCACGGTATAATCATTCCAGACTGGTGGACCAATTTTTTTCCAACAAAAGAATAAATAATTGTACATATTCTATATATTAGAATAACCAATTTTAATCGATCTTTGATCGACAAAAGATGACAATATCGAGTCTCGATATATTTATTCATAAAATTCGATTTGCTTTCTTATAAAATTTTCAATCAGATGCATATACATATATGTTTATATATTTGTAATTTGTATCATGGTATAATCATTCCAGACTGCTGGACCAATTTTTTTCCAACAAAAGAATAAATAATTGTATATATTCTATATATTATAATAACCAATTTTAATCGAGAATCTATCTTTGATCGACAAAAGATGACAATATCGAGTCTCGATATATTTATTCATAAAATTCGATTTGCTTTCTTATAAAATTTTCAATCAGACGCATATATATATATGTTTATATATTTGTAATTTGTATCACGGTATAATCATTCCAGACTGGTGGACCAATTTTTTTCCAACAAAAGAATAAATAATTGTACATATTCTATATATTAGAATAACCACTTTTAATCGATTTTTGATCGACAAAAGATGACAATATCGAGTCTCGATATATTTATTCATAAAATTCGATTTGCTTTCTTATAAAATTTTCAATCAGACGCATATACATATATGTTTATATATTTGTAATTTGTATCATGGTATAATCATTCCAGACTGCTGGACCAATTTTTTCCAACAAAAGAATAAATAATTGTATATATTCTATATATTATAATAACCAATTTTAATCGAGAATCTATCTTTGATCGACAAAAGATGACAATATCGAGTCTCGATATATTTATTCATAAAATTCGATTTGCTTTCTTATAAAATTTTCAATTAGACGCATATACATATATGTTTATACAGCTAAAAGATTAAAGATCAAAGGCTCCCATCTGCGCGCGCGAATACAAGCAACCCTTCACGCTCCTTCGGACACGCTAATCCGCAGAAATACGTAACTGCGGTGGTGAAGGTTGGCACGAACGGCAAAGCAAGAGAATGATTTATCGGCCGACTGACTTTTTCCATTCGCGTAAAGGGTGATCTTACCTATCGCGACACGTGTCTTCCGCTCCCACACATACATTTGACTTTTCGAAATCTAGTATAAGGGATTTGGAGTCGCGCAACCTAACCGTTGACAGCTCGCGTTCGCGAGCAATGTGTTTGACGTGTCTGGCCGAAGAGGAAGAAAGAAAGGAGAGAAAGGAAAAAGGGGTACGGGCGAGTGGCGAGCAACGGTTACAGCAGAATAAACCCCTCAATAATGAGTTCCGCGAGTGAATTCCCTCAGTGCGGAGAGAGGCTCGAGATAATAAAACGGAGCGCGGGACGCCGGCGGTAGTCGAAGGGAGACAAAAGGGGGTTGACTGGGTGGCGAGTGGGTGGAAGAAGGGAGGCAGAGGGAGGTTTCCGCACCGGCAAGAGTAATAGTAAGAGGCAATAAAATATAATGAAATAACATCCAATCCAGGAGAGATATTGTGAAAATATTATTACTAACTTATTACTCGTTGGGCACGGCGTACCACGCTCTCGACCTTTTTCTCCATTTTTCCCTACCTTGCTCTCTCACCCTCCCCCGTTCGCTTTTCTCTAGTCTTCATTCTTTGCCTCCTCCCGTTCTCGACAAATGTATACAGGGTGCGCTTCTGAAAAGGTGAGACTCGATAATATTACTTGCAAAGAATTTTTCCTTGGCGAAAAAATCTCCAGGCGAAGTTTCTCGATTTCTAATAATGTTGAGTATCTTGAAAATTAATGAGACATTAAATCTCTTTCTCGCGGATCAAAATTCACCGAAAATTAACTGTAAGAATATAATTTTTCATTTATGTTTATCGTCCGCGCACAATTCTAATTTAATAAAAAAAAGTTCCGATTGAAATGATTCGATGTATAACTATATTAAACCGAGCTAATACATTTAAATATTAGATAAAATAATATTAATCGGAAAAGAGTTAGAAAAGATAATAAGAGAGGAAATAAACTGTAATAATAAAAAATAGCACATTTCATACAAAGGTACAGCTATTCATGGTTGCCTTGTAAAAATGCCACGGAGCTAACAAGGGTCTCTCGACAGTCTTTTCTGTTTTGTCTGAAAACCAGCTTTCCGTCAGTCACGTAGTTTTTTACACAAATGTAATCGATTCATTTGTAATAAAAAATTTTTTCTCTTTTCAAGCGCACCCTGTATAAAACCCCCCTAGGTCTTTCTTTTCCTTCCGTCCGTTTCATGGTCGCCGGAGACGCGATAAAATTTCTCTCTCGTTTCCCTTATCGAGCACCAATAAAAATCGTTTACCTTCAGCAGATGGCGACATACTTCGGTCCACTTCGAAGGACACGCGGAGGAGGTTTCGTCCTCGCGTAAGAAAAAAATGCGAACGTTGCGTCGCCGAGTCGTAGACGACGACGCGCAGATTTCCGCGGCTCGTTATTTTAAATTAGCAAGCGCGCTTTTAAATTATACCAGGGCTGGATCTAGGAAATTCTCGAAAAGTCGGCCGCCGATGTTATAAAAATTAAATATAATTCAAGGAAAGAGCGAGTTTCGTTAGAGAATAAATTTATCGCGATAATCATTTTTATTTTCACGAGAGAGGAGGAGATATATATTTTCTTTTTGTTCCATATTCAGGAAACGCGCAAAAAGATAAAAAGGTCTCTCGGTCCCTCATTAGCAAAATTAATTAACTGTAAGATTACGGCTCCGTCTTCGGATTCGCGCGCGCGCGCGCGCGTTGCAACATACACGAGGTTGCAATCTTCCCGCGCTGCAACACGCGTTGCATCTACTAGCCTAATCGCCCGGCATCGCCGTCGAAATTATTCCCTTTTAGCGTTGTTAGTCGGTATATATGCGCTCGCGATTCGCGATCGATCCTCCGCTCCGTCCGGCTCTCTCGCATTTGAAATGCAAAGTGCGCGGCCGAGCATTATCTTCCAGGAAAGACCGGCGGACGAACCGGGGGAAGAAAAAAAAAAAAAGAAGAAAAGAAAAGAAACGCGGGGAGAAAAAAAAAGAAGCAGAAAGAAAAGATTATCGCGAAGCGAGATATCCGGAGGGAGATCGCGTTTGCGGTGACGAAAGATGGTTATATAAAACGAGGAGAGGGAGGGAGGGAGAGGAAAGTGACGGCGTGCAACAATCCTATCTGACCGTGTAAATCTCCGGGCGTCGTAACGAAGCGGCAAATCGAAACTAAACGGTAGCCCATGAATGGGAAATTAGAAAATAACGTTACGCCGGCGCGAGGCCGCGCGCGCTTCCGGCCAGGATACCCCGGTATACATATATATATATATATATATATATATATATGTATATTTATATGTATATGTGTGTACGCGATGGAAGGCGAACGGAGCATTCTGTGTACGTGCGTGTATATATGAGTGCGTGAATGCGTGCGTGCATAGATAGGTAGATGCATACGTGCATACACGTGCGTGCGAGTCGTCTCACGCATCCGAGAGAGCTGCCGTAATGCGCATTATTATCTCGTAAGCGAAATCTGGTTACGAAGTCCTTTTATTAAGGATTTAATTGATCGACGACGCTTAAAACGCGAGCTCGCCATCCGCTCTTTCGATCCTCCTTTCTCGTTCTTGCTAAATAAACTTTTTTTCTCTCTCTCTTTCTATATCCGTCCATATATGTCCTTCTCTTTTCTATAATAAAATTTACCACTTAATTTTTTATACGCGATCGTTACTTGCGCCCATTTGTTTCTCCCGTCTTAATTGCATCGTCGCTAAATTGGATTCGGTGTCTTTCTAGATTTGCATTTCACTGTTATTTTCGAATTTTCTGGCCCGTCATTTTACACCACTTACGTGTGTATATCCCGAGTATATTGTTCTCGTGGGTTCCCACCCGGAACATAATAAACCGCCGTCCGTTCTATCTATCTATCTATCTATCTATCTACCTATCCGTCTCTCTTCCGCTCCGCCGGCTTTTTTTACCTGTGTGCTTTAAAGAGTTTAGCAATATAATCGGAATATTTTTACATCCTCCCCTTCCCTCGCATATTACACGGCAAGCCCCGTGTGTTTCGGACAAATTTTATTTCCGACACTCGAGATATTTTACTAAAATGGCAGAGATGGCTAGTGATGCAAACGACGAATTGTCCGCCGAGAGATAGTCATGAGAATTCTTTGAGAAAGATATGGTATAATACATCATTAATATTTTGCGTGAAATTAAATAATGCGGCAGCGTTAATTTTCTCTCCCATACTTTTCGGTATATACATATTATTTGAATTCTTCATACATATATTTCAAGCTTTCACTCTTCTTACGTTTGCTTATTTATTTAAATCTGTCCGCAAGCAAATACACGTTTTGCTATTTATTGTTGTCGGGCCTCTCTCTCTCTCTCTCTCTAATTTAGCGGATACCGAGTTACATTGAAATCTGCATGAATTTGCTGAAAATACCATGCGAAATTTCGCCGCGAGTTGCGTTCCTGCGCGCTGGATAGCTATTACTTACGCCCGTCTATATTCCGAGTAATTTGCGAGAGTAGAACGATTTGTCGAGACAACGTCGCTTATATAAATAATATGTCGTTATGCGAAACACACAGCGCGGAGGGGCTCCCTCGTCCGTGTCGCGTTTACGTGTCTTTGCTGCACGCGTTACATAAACGCATCTTGCGCACGGCAGTGCGTACGTTGCGTGCGTATATGTATGCACATACGTGCATCCGTGCGCTCGGAATGCGGCGGGAATAAGCGGTGCACGACGATTGCAGTCGTAAGTAATGCAAGTAAGAATAATGCAATTATTCGTCGGATTAGAGATCACTTTCTATATTAATTCCCTTATTCCGCAATGTTGCGCTCGGATCATTTCAAAATTTGCTGGATAAATTGACGAGATGAAAATGTTTAAAGAAGATGATTTTGTTTTAAATACGTCTGGATAAAGATGAAATTATATATGATGATTCATCTGGATAATATTATTTTTCAGACCGCTTATGTGAACAATAAAAAAAAAATGTAAGTTGTAAAAGAGATTCAGATCATTTCAAAATTTGCTGGATAAATTGACGAGATGAAAATGTTTAAAGAAGATGATTTTGTTTTAAATACGTCTGGATAAAGATTATATATGGTGATTCATCTGGATAATATTATTTTTCAGACCGCTTATATGAACAATAAAAAAAAATGTAAGTTGTAAAAGAGATATAAAAATATATTCATACTTTTACTTATAAATTTTTATTATGCGAACGTTATTCTAGATAATTTACAGATAACACTTTTTTCATCTAATAAGATATAAACATAGATAATACACATTTTTATTGTCTATATATAAAGATGAGATGACACCAAAATTTCATCTAGATAATTTTATTTAGATAACAGCAAACATACCGATTCGCTTCCTATATAAGATCGAAAATATCCATGCGAAAGAAATTAATTTCCCGTTAAATTCTAGTCGAAAATTTGACGCGACAATACTTTTTTCCGCGTGCGTGCACGCGATGCGCAACGTCATTGAATACATGCAGTTTGACATTTTCATCAAAGTTGCATCGCGAGCATTAGTCGCAAATCGGATACATTTCTTTTGCAAATGTTAGACAACGACACGCACCATCTATTGAATAATGCGCGTGCACACGTACGCATGATATACAAATATCCATAAACGCGGAGCAGACAGTGCACGGAGCTAGTTGCATCGCGCGCGCGGCCGTATGAATAAAATACGGCTCCGGGCCGAAGATTTCGCCGAGTCGACTCGGTATAACTCGTCTGTCGCATTTGCATCCGCATTACGCGAGCGTATATACCGCCGGCTTGCGTAATATTATAATCAGCCGCGGGAAAATAAATAACTATGGCGTCTACCTGGCCACCTCTCTGCATCGTCCCTTTCGCTCTCTCTTTCTTTCGTTGTTCTCCGTTTGTTTTTTCTCTATCTCACCGACCCTCTCGCCATCAGATAACTATCTTTCCGTTTCCTGCTGGCGGGCCGCAGTAAATACACATAAGTCGTAGCAACCTACTTGCTATAGTTGAAGAAAGAACGAGGGAATGAGTCGCGGCGCGGTCGCAGAAGAAGGAGGACAAAGACGGCGATAACACGTAACTACAACGATTTCCACTTGAATTAAGAGCGCCTCGTAAAACGGAATTTATTATTCGCGCTCGGGGGAAAATTTTTGCGGAGCGACCGCTCAGGAAAAAGCTCTTCCCTCGAAAAGAGAAGAGAAAAAAGAGAAAGGGAAACAAAAAGTGTGTGTGTGAGAGGGAGAGAAAGAGAGCGGCAAAACGCGGAAAGATCGCGCGCTGCGGCGTCCGCCTGATTAAATATCATGAGGAACTTGGAGCGAAGATTGCAACGCGCATGGCCGGGAAATAATGCCCCCGTTGTTAAACCCCGGGAATGTATAGCGTGAAACTACTGCCAATTCGCGTGAATTTCGTTTCGTACGAAAAGTGTCCGAGAGTTTTTAATTGTAACGAGTCGCGAACACGGTAGATATAGGTAGGTGCGTGTATGCGCGAGAGTGTAATATAAATGTGCACCCACATTTTATTTATTTTTTTTTCTTTTTTTTTTTTTTAGCATAACTTTATTTCAGCACTGGTTATAACTTTTTTACCGTGTACACAATGAGGCGTATTTACTTTACGTGCTGAAGAGACGCGTATGTTTTTCAAATGCACTTGACTGCGGCACTTGACTTAGGGTTAACGCACGCGAAAGATATCTTCTCAGGAGCATCGAATGACAGGCCTTGGACGATAAAGGAAGTGTCACTCATACCGCGGCGATACGCGATGCATAAAAATCACGCGCTAACAAATGAGAATATATCCCAATTAGCTAATTAGCTTGGATAATACATTACCGACAATTGTGAACGGGATGATTCGAAGGAGCCAATTATCATTCGAATGGAACTCTATTTGACTGAAAGGAATTTTTATCTTTTGTTCATATAGAAAAAAGTGTCAGTAGCCGCAGTGTGCAATTATTGATATAATAATATAGCACAAATTACTTATATTGTTAGACGTATAATGACATCTTCATCGTTCATTTTTTTACAAACGGATGTTTGACTATTCTTAGTTTTCGAGCGAACATTTCCCAAATGCGTAATCCACCCTTTATTCGTTCCAGATGTCCGTATTGCCTTATGATGCCGAATCCCTATCGACTCTGGCCGCGCGCTTTAAAAAATTCCACCGGCTCGTCCAGCTTTTTCCTACTAAATGATGATAATCATTAAATCGATGGAGCCGTGGACCTTCGTTTCGCGGCTCGTCCTACTTCGTAGACTTTTCATTAGCGAGGATTCGACTCGGGAATATCACCGGGGCAAAGCTCTCGCATCCGGGCACCTGTCCCTATCTCTCTCTCTCTCTCTCTCTCTCTCTCTCTTCCTCCCTTTCTCATTCTCTCTATCCCTTCATCCTCTCTCTCAGACCCCTCTCCCTCGTCGCCATATCTATTCCGTGCACTTGCACGCGCTCGCATGCATACGCTCGGCCGCCACGTACGAACGCACAAACGACAAAACACGTATTACGTGTAACTGGAGTCCGCGCTAGAGATCAATACACATAATAGAGGGTATCTATAGCGAGCGCAACCCGTGCTCATTTACTTAATTGTGTTCTATACGGCATAACCGAGGCGTGGTGGTGCGGCTCGTGTAGGTACGCCGCCGCCTCCCTTCTCCACCCTCCTTCCACCCTGCTGCTACCCTTCGTGTTGCCCCCTTGCTGCTGTGCCCCCCTCCCCCTCCCCCCGGTCGAGGAGGGAGGAACGGGGGGGCGGAGGCCGAGTGTGCGTAATATTCAGACGTATAACGCGCCGGGGCCGCGTAGGTACATTGGCATCAATTTATGGGGGTTGGGAGAGCCGCCCCCGCCATGGCTATATATGTATATATATGCACCGATAGGGTTGAATATCTCGCGCTTTTGTGCCTCGTCCACATCTCCGCGCGCGCGCTTCCGTCCCTCTGTCTTTTCCATCCATCCATCTAGCGTTCGCCGCGCATTGCTCCTTTCCGCGATTCGCGTTTCGCGGTGTTTTTGTCTCGGTTCAAAGTTGCGTCCTATGCTCGATACACAAGAAGTATTATTTCCCCGAGACGAATGCCCTCTTTTTCGAATAAACTCTTTAAAGGTGTGCGACTTTGGAAAAGAGCGCGAGCTGATAAAAATATATATTTCACAGCGTTGATTAACCCTTAGTCCCGACGGTTCTTTTCGGCACCTTTGATCCCGACTCATGGGTCGTTTGCGTCTTTGCGTTATTGGGATCGGTAAAAACGCTTTAAAAAATCTGAAGAAATTCATGGAGCTTCTTGCAACCTTCGACTTGAAGTCCCAATCATAATATTTCGATAAAAATTATTTTTTTATATAGTTTGTTATTAAAGAAATGGAGATACCTGAGGAAAAATCACTTGTTCACTGGGTCGCAAACGGAGCCCATGAGAAAAACTCACATCGATGAATTTAGAATGTAAAAAAAAAATCTTGAAAAAATGATTCCGATTTGGTTTGATTTGACGCAAATTTGACAGCTTCGGCAAATAGATGATATAGTTGCAAGTTTCCGGATAAACCGACCGAGACAGATGTTCGCGAAACGCGACCTCGAGCCGCAGAAATAACCGGCGCGGCGGCGACGAGGCTCGAGCTGGCGAGGAAAAGCGCGCGCGAGATATCGCAAGAATTCGCGCGCGGCGCGAAAAGGGTTGAAAGCGATCCGCTTTCGGCAGCGGAGCGGCGGTCGACGACTGCGACAAACAACAAAATGTCGACCGCAATTATGCTGTAATTAACTTGGAAACGTACACGCGCGCGTACGCGTACACGTGCGCACATCGGAAGTGCACACACACACACACACACACACACACACATGCACACGTATGCATCGGCGGCGCCGGGCGGCTTCACAGGTGGTTGGAGATTTTTGTATTTAGCGGTTGGCACCGTCCGGCGTTTACACGTTTACACGCACCGTCTGGCTGCGTTATATGCATGTTTGCGGTGACGGAAGAGAATTTAAACCAACCATCCCTCCCGCCCTCCCCCTTTCACAGCGTTCATCGACGCTTCGTGTCCCCTCGTCAGCTTCAAATTCTGACAAACTGAAACCGAAAATTAGTCATCCAAGCGCGTATCTTATTCCTCTTCATTCTCCGATTGATGTCAACGATTACGTGCACTGAATGAGAGGTGGATCGTTTTAAACCTTTCGCCAATGTCCAGGTGTAGTTATAGGCAGAGTTAGTCACTGTACACGCGTTTATACTTCAATTTCGATAGATTTGCATTTCTTTTAACCAATGGGTCGAATATCCGTCCATATATTATAATCATTTGGCTGTACGTTTTATAACTGTCAGCTAATTATAGTTTTTTTTTTATTTCGTGTATCAAACATTAAATGGTGGAAAATTCTTTTTTATTTATTTTTTTTTATTTAATCAAGTTACACGGAAACGATTAAAATCATATGACAAATATAAATTTAATCGAAAACTATAATCAAACAAGACGCGCTTAGAATTATTTAATTGTACTACTTGATAAAATGTGACATTGATTAATGATAATTGAATAATATCCTTCCTTATTTTCGCTTTTATCCTTAGTTATTACTGATAGGACAGGAAGACGAGACTGACATGTTCTCTCTTGGAAAGTAAACAAAGTGCAGTGGTTTACATGTTAAACCGCAGAAAATGGAACGGAGAGAATTTCTCCGACAAATAGCATGAATTTGCTGAGCCATTGGCGTGTATTCTGCGGCAAATAAAGACGACGGAGAAATTCGTAATAAGAAGCTCATTTGGAAAGTATGATTTCACGGTCGTACATCATTGCTTCGTGTATTTTCTGTGCTGTCAGTACTTTAAGTATCTAAATATAAGGCATTTGGACGTTACGTTGTGACATCCACTGCTTTGTTATAACAGGCAGAAGAGCATATACAAGGTGTTTGCTAATAATTCTCCTACCCATCGTGTGCGGATTAAATCGAATAAGGGAAAGTCCTGTACGTTTTGCGATCTTTGCAACAATTAATGAGAAATTAATTAAAAAAGATAGCTCAATGTTACGCGGTTACTAGACGATAAAGAGTTAAGATTAATAATCAAGTTTAATTATATATTCGCCTAGCAATCGTATAACAATGGAATGTCTCTTCTCGTACTACGCTTATATTTATGCAGATTGGCCGATCTTTTTTCATTAATTTCTCATTAATTACTGCGAAGATCGCAAAACGGACTTTCCTACTTTAATTCATTCCATCTGTCCACGAAATACCCTGTATATACGCGGAATATTAAATTATGCATATTTAAGTATATATAGAAATTAATTATTTATTAGACGATTAATGCGTTACAAAGTTTGTCCTCATTCTATTTATTCAATCCTGTGATTCGATCGTTTTATCGCGCGGTTTCGACCCGAATTACATATGTAATATTTAAATCATCGAAAGGTCGACTATTTTCCTGTTCGAGTATCGGCGTGCGATTGATAAACAGAGTCGCAGCATATTAATAATAGCACGCTAGACGACAAGGCTGAATATTTTGTTATTGGTAATTCCTTACCGAAATATTTACGCATTATCATGTGTAATATCATGCGATCGTTCCGTATCATTATCGTAATTATCAGCCTGCGCGATCGATTATTTTAAAATGCTCATATAATTTAATGTATGTCATAGTACGTAAAATATATTTCGTTCGATGCTTTATCGTTTAACTTTTCAATGATCTGAATATAATTCGGATTGATAACGCGCAGTAAAACAATCGAATCGACAAACAAAATGAGGATAAATTCCGTGACACCTTAATCATTTAATACGTAATTACCTTATACTTGAAAAAACTTGTATGAAAAAATTCATAAAGCTCCACGATAATCAGTGTTCGAAAATAGTTCAACAGTGAATAAAAGTTTTTTTTTGAACTGCGTTTCTATATGACACAAAAATATTGAAATATATTTTTCCTTATAACAAGAAAGGTGACAAAATTTTAATACTTCAATTGAGAATCGAGAGATGGATTCGAGGGTTCAACGCTTCCGAGGGCGACCATAAGCGAGCGGCGCTTCCGGTCGGAATTACGGTTTAAATTATGGTTACGACTTGGGTGTTACAATATAATCATATCGCGATTGTATATATACGCGATGTTTATTACATTATTAAATATACATAGCGTTATCATTAGCTATTAAATATATCATTAATACGCAGTATAATGTCAGATAGTGGGTCGCAATGCTCGTGTTTGCTCTCTGTGTGTATTTCTCTAATATAATTAATAGAATTAATGTAATTAAGGAAGAAAAACAGGATGAAAATTAAAAGTGTCGAAAGCTTGTATTCGAAATTTCGAAGAATAAATATCGAACAAGTCATATATTTTTTGTATGTATGTGAAAATGCATACAGAATGCCTCATTTTAATAGAGACAGATGCATTTCTGCTTGACCATACGAATTAATCGAATAATAAAATTATTATTGCAGTTGTTTTAATAACTTTTGAAACAACAAGCTTGCAAGATTTTACTTTATTCCAAGCAATAATCTCTATCATCCGTATATAATCTATAATCAATTTAAAATCCAATTTTTTAATATATATAAAGCACCGAGCTTAAAAAAAAAAAAAAATGATCGCGAGAAGAAAATCGCATTTTGATATCGAAGTTGGAGCGGTGTATATAGGTGTCACACGCGAATTGTTCTTCCCGGCGAAAAATCTCGTCGCAACGAGAAAGTGTCGACGCGCACGAACGATCACGTCGGCCGATTGGACACATGCCGCGATCGTCATCCCCCATGTCGCATGCACAAAACGCGCGCATGTATACGCGGTCGCGCGCGCACGAGCAGCTCTAGGTTACGCAGATGAACGTCAAATCAAAATGCACAATCCCGGCAAATCATTTCGAATATTTCATAATGGGCGCGAAATATCATTACTCGCCGCCCGTGCAATCCACCCCTACGTATCCGACCGCCGCTCTCTCTCGCTTCATCCCTCGCGCGCGCGAATCCGTCGGTGACCGTACGTTACGAGCGGGAGGAGATGGAGAGAAACAGGGAAACAGACACGCACGCACGCACACACGCACAACAGAATGACGAAAGATGGAGGAAGAGAGGGAGAGGCGTCTATCGCGCGCGGAAAGAGGACGGAAGAGGACGGCGAGGGTAGAGGGATGAACGCGGAGATTCGGTAGGACGAGAGATGAAGAGAGAAATGTACGATCTGACGCGAGTAGTATCCGCGGGACGGCGAGAGGCACGCGTGCACGTATACGCGCGCACACACGTATACAGAGACAAACGGATGGACGGATGGACGCGGGAGAGAAACAGACGCGAGAGAGCGAAGCGGGAGAGAGAGAGAGAGAGAGAGAGCGCGCGATACGGGGTATGCGACCGGGACTAAATTACGTTCCCCGTAACGCGTTTAGCCGCGAATCGCATTGCGAGCGATCCGTATAACCCGAATATCGGCCGCACGCCAGAGATAGGACTGAGGGACTCTACTCGTCCCTCCGGAACGAACGAGTATTACATCGCCCGCTCCCGATCCAATCCTCCATTTTGCCGCGGATTCTTTCGGAAACGTCCTGCCATCCGAAATTGTTACTTAGGCACAATTGCATCGACTGTGTGTCGGGATTAACCGAGCCGGATTAGCGCGCGCCTCGCTGCTCTTTTTTTACTCATCTATAAAACGTGGAAACGAAAAATTGAGAATTGAGTTGGACGGAATAAAAAGCTGGCCGCGCCTCTTTCTCTAAATCCAAGAATTTAAAACTGCATTGTACAATCGTTGGACATCGATAGAAGGAGTTAACCCGAATAGTTTGCGCTAACACAACATCGCTGCAATGGGATCTCGATAGGTTATATAAGACATGAGAAGGAGGGAACGCATAGAAGGCCAAGGGAGCTGAATGTAGGATGTATCGGCAGTACCGGAGGACATCCCGAGGTCTAGGTTCCAATTCTCCGACACTTGGCCGGGGGTCAGACCTCGCACATTAAATCAGCCCTGCGCCACGATTTCATGAATCGACAGTCCAAGTTGCTCGGCTGGCCATTAATACCCTCCTGGGCCTGGCCTCGGATGCAACAACGGTAAGGGTCGGTCCCTCGAATCAATGCATACGCGTTGAGGGAACAACCGAGAGACCGAGGTAGCCTACCTACGTCTACAACCATCTCGTCGTCTCTGGGCTGGCGAAACAGCCAGCGGTGGCACAGCGGCAGTAGGCAAGCAGGCAGCAGCTAGCAACACCGACTACCTCCTCCACCTACTCTATCTCCTCTTGCTGGTTCTCTCCATTTGCCTTCTCTCCCCCGTCCTCCCAACCCCCTTTGCTCGCGCGCGCGCGCGCGCCCCCGTCGACCTTCTCCATATCGTCGTCGTTGAAATCACCACCACCATCCAGGACTACCTACCTACCTACCTACCTACCTACCATACCGCTACCATCGCAGCACGATACACACGGTACACTCCGGTACTATTCCGGAATCGCATCGCGGCCACTCCAGTTGCATTGCGGACAATGCCGATCCGCGCGCACATATCCACGTATCTGACGTATACACGCACGAAATCCAGACTCGCGGACGTACACCGCACACTTACGTACTCATATATACGCCGGTGTACACTCGTACCGAGCGATGCATACGTATGCGCATACGTGCATACGCGTGCGTACACAAGAGCACAACGGCCTAGCGTTGCCCTCTGCCTCCGGCCAGAGATATCGTTAGCATGCCTTGCTAATCACGGACTCGATAATAATACCGTGATTGATAGGACGAACCCCGTCCTCCACCACCTCTTCTTCCACGTCCGCCTCCTTCTCCGCGACCACCACCGCCTCGTTCAACCTACCGCCTCTTCGAAGCGAGTAACGTTCCACCCCTCGAGAGAGAGATAGAGAGAGAGGGGCCAGTTATTCCGCACCCTTCTGACTTTCTCCCGTCTCTTTCCCTTCAGGTTCACCCCGCTACGATGACCTATCGGTCTCCCTTTCTCTCGTTCCGCGATTTTTTTATTTCCTTCCCGTCGACGAGAGAGGCTACACGTGTCGTGTTCTTACCGGATGACCCTGGTTCGACTCGTGCTCGCGCACGGGTTCGCTCGCCAGACGCTGCATTTTTATGTAATTAGAGCCGATATGCGCGCGCGAGGAAAAGAACGCGGGTGGGATGTGGAGAATCGTTGATCCGCACTCGAAGATCTCGCCCCGTTTCGTTACGTTCCGATCGTTTAATAATCCGCTGTCAGCGAAAGCTGCCCTTCCCAACCTCCCCGAATCTCGTTCGCGATTTTATTTCTTTCATTTTTCAACCCCCTCGCGCGCAGACCCTTAACCCTCTCGCGCGCTGATTTCATTCTCGTCTTACCTACAAATGTGGCGAGTAATACGATATTTGGGATGATAAAGTCTAATTTGTAGAGCGAGATAAATGAATCCCTTGATACGGGCTATCGATGTTAAATATCGCGAGTTTGTCTCGAGAGAAGAGTCGTCTTATAAAAGGAGACGCGCCGGGTCTGCGATAGCATATGCATGACAAAGTCCAGCGGTCAAACTAGATTAAACGCGATAATCTTAAAGGAGAGTATCGGAGAGTTAAACTTAAGTCATTCCACTTCTAAAATTTCAAATGAAATGCATTTATGAATATACGCTCAAGTTTTCAACTTGCCGGGATCTCATTAAAATAAGGTCCATTTAAAATTAATTAATAAGATTCCTCCTCGTCTCTATTTGCATCGTCGAAGATATTCATTCATGAAAATCTCGTAAAATAAAAGCCGACGTTAAATGGTTTCATAATTATACTCGCGGGAGATAAAACCGAAGACACTGGAAATAATATATATGCATATTCTGGAGAGGAGTTTCTTACGCGCGACTTACGAAACACCTATATGTATATTGTTCGCGGGTTCTTTTTTCTCTCCTCGACGTGCTCCCGATGTCGGCCATGCCTTGTTCGCGATAGCGAGATATACATATAAGTGGAATACATTTCCTCGCGTATTACTGCATTCTAACTGTTCATCCATTGGATCTCCAAGCTGCGCTACGTGGCTGCGTGTGCGCGAGCGAATCAAGGATCAAGATAGACGCTCGGCGAGCATGTGTGCGGACACGAGTGTAATGTACGTACGTTTGTGTGTGTGCGTGAGGTTTTATACACGGTAGATGTCTCGTACGAACAACGCACGCGCGCGCGCGAGCACGAGAGAGTACGAGCCAGCTATGCTGGCTATGATACCATTAGCATCAGTGATTAATGTATGCTGCGGCCTGTTCCATGGCGATGTGCGCGAGTTTCGTGTATACCCAGTGATTGACTCGTAGTCGTGAGAGGGAGAGAGAGAGATAACGCGTGAGAGAGAGAGAGAGAGAGAGGGAGAGAGAATGTGCGAGAACGGAATGGAGATGAGAGGATATACGCGATGAGAAAAGAGACGCAGCCCCAGGATCGCGAGGCGAAGCTTGCTTCGAACTGTCTCGATAGATCGGCAGGTAATTAATCGCGAAATACCGCGCGCGCGTCATCCGGAAAAAAAATCGGGGAAAAAAAATTCGCCTCCCGCGAGCTTCGAACGAACCCCGGATTCGCATGAAATTAATTTAAAAGTTCAAATATACTTTCGTAGGAGAGAATAAAGGTATGTACGTCTGCGGTCAACTATCATTCTTCAGATCGTGTACAAAATATACCTATTTTTCAAGTTTCGCTCATTTATTAATTTCGCTTCGAGGAAAAAAAAAAAAATACGCAATTTTATATATATATATAAGATAAATAGGTGCTTTTGACATTTCTGACGTACAAATTATAATTTGCATATCAGTATACACAAATTAACCAATTAATGGTACCAACATGTCATTTCGGTTGACGTACGTCGAGTAATCTCTTAACATAATATTCCCGAGTATATATCAACTCTGTATTGTGACGTTTGTTGTTACAAGTGTGGCTTAGACTATCATTCTCGAGAATTTCGTACATCCAGGAGACACGCGAAATCGCTGGCGCACCCGGTATAGATGGAGCCTAGGTATTCCGCGGAATGAATTACACGGAGCGGAGCGTCCGTCGGAGCCGTGTTCTGTATTTTAGGCTAACAGAGGCCGCGGAACCTCTTCGTGGATCGATGCCAGGTAGTTTTGATCTACGATGATCCGCGACAGAGAGAGAGAGAGAGATCTTGCGCGCTGCGGAACGTGTCCTCAAATAGGTTCCGGCCGCCCGAGGAGGAGGAGGAACGGGAATTAATTACCGAGAAACATGCGTTTCCATTAACATGCGCCGCGCGTACGAAGAAATTAATAACGTTCCTTTCACGCCGGGGAAAAAGTCAGGCCGCGCGCTAGATGGATAGGCTTTACGGTTGTCGGTGCTGTATTAACGGGGCGAGCGCGAAACACACACAGGAGGACGTACGTCATTCGACCAATCGCGATTACGTCCTGCGAGAAAAAAGAAGCGCCTAACAATAGGTAGAGACCTACATAGGATTCGAGAACAACATCGCAGGCCACTTCCGCGATGAATTCGCAAACATAATTTACAGCGAAATGCCGTTATAACAATATAGAGTGCCTTATATTAGCTCGTTCTTGCATCTTCTTTATATCGTGAATTTTGAAAAAAAAAAATCGAAAAAAGAGGAAGAGAGAAATCGACTTTCTCTTATTATTAATAAAAGTTTCATTAGTCGTTAGCTTTTTCATATAACATTTTAATGTTTAACTTGGAATTTTCCTGCAAGTAGGATTCGAATCAAAATTGCGTTAAAATAAACCCTCGGTTAAAATTAAAGTAAGAAGATAAATATTTAAATATCAATTTAATTTAATTCGCGTTATAAAATTTGAATTTAAAAATGTCTTACAACGAGAAAAGGATTTCCAGTTTTGACACACCGCTCGCGATCGTAATATTTCTACCAACTTCGTAGCGGTTATGCACAATCAGTTTGCCGGCGCGTTTTTTCCCTCGATAAAAAGAGACAGCCTCATTTACACTCGGGTAAAACCGTGGCCGTGTTAGCGCAAAGCGCGATTAATATAGAACCTAATTACGAGACAGAAATGAAGACACCAAATGACGTCATAAATAATACTTAGGCGAACGCCGCGGCCTCGCCTTAATACAGAATAAATATTCGACGTGCCTTCGTGTATCTTTATGTGGACGAACGAAGACGACGATTAGAGGTGACGTTTCTAACATCGATGTATGTCTCTCGCTTATTAATTCGATACCGCCGTGATATCGATTCTGTTTTCTTTGCAACAAAAGTCGGGAGTGCCTTTCCCGGAACCTTCATCTGGCACGCCTATAAATCATTCCTTCGACGTACTTAAAATTCTCTAAATTGTACGTATTTTTAGTCAGTGAGATTCAATCGCGCTTATATCTTTTATATCACCAATTTTTTGTCGCGTTTGCAAATTACTCTTATATATACTAAATATCTAATATAATTTATTAAAATAAAATTGCTGCGGTATATTTGGGAATTACTTTTTTCTCCAAAGTGCATCGCAGGATTATGATTTCAAAGAATGCAATCGCGTTGTTCCGTGACACAAAACGTACATAAATTTTGTATACATACATATATAATTTATGTGTACATGTACATATAAAATTTATATATATATATATATACACCTGTATCCGACTCAAGGAAGGAGAGACACCGAGCTGCCGCGATCCATAAAAATGTCGGAGCTTTCGAGTGATGGCCGGAAGCTGGGAGACGGACAGGGCCAATTGTTTATATTACTCGGCGCAATAACAATGGGATTTGTTCACGGTGGTATCGCAATGTATACACCGGTATGCCGGTAGTGCTCCATGCATACGCCACGGTGCTTGCATTCCTTTTCCGGCAGTTCGACCGTGCGTCGCTTGACGCGATAATGCCGACTAATGTCCCTTTTCCCCATCGCTATTCACGCTCGCCTGATTCTTATCGAGCCCACCTACGCCACGGACCTAACCGTGTATCCGAGATTTTTACCTCTTTGCCGCGTGAGTTCGCGAGCAAAGTCAAGCTCCAGTGACTTCCGTACGATCGACTTACTTTGTTTCCAAGTCCTCTTTCTTCGATTGTTGCCGAATTTCTCGCTACACATGCATTGAATAGCATTATTTATAAAATAGAAAATCTCGACTCCGGAGAATATCGATCAATTTGATCCAACATCTATAAAACCATACTTTTTTGGTAGGTGGGTATAACAACACAGAAAAAAAGGAATCCTTGATTCAAGTATATTTTTATTCTTGAACGCTATTTGATTGATTTAAGCGCAGAATGTTCTTTGTAATCACAAATTTTCATTTGTCTTAACAATAAATAAGTTTGTGTAAAGTATATTTTATCCTTAAAATATATTCTTCTTTTAAAAATTATTATATATATATAAGTAAATTATATATATAAGTAAATTTCAGCTTCAACCAAGAATATTTTGCACTTTGTTTTAAGGATAAATTATCCTTTATCCAAAATTATTTATATTTGGCGCTATTATAAGAATAAAATATACTTGAATCAAGGCATATTTGCATTCTTTCAAGGATACTCTTCTTTCTGTGAAGAGTTTCTTTTTCCGCAGAGAAACTTTAAGCGACGTATATTTTTGCCACGGATCAAAATCATCGGAAGCGATGAAGAAGAAAATAGACGAAACTTGGGTCGCATAAATTTCTTCAGATTTTTAACAGCGTCGATTGCTGTCGGACATATATTATTTGGAGCGCTATACAAATAGAAAACATATGACATTACGCTCTGGTATAGTAATCGCGAAACATCGAACGCAATTACCGTTTGCTTGCCGCATCGTCGTAATTTTTCTACGGATCGTTTACCCGAGTAAAGACACGGTACATTCTTCAGGGGATAAACGGAGGACAGGCGCGGCCAAAATTTCATTCGTGAAATTTTCACGAGATCGAAAGATCTCCGGGTGAGAAACGAGAGAGGATAGAGATGAAGGAATGGAAAGGAGGGGAGGGGGAGGGGGAGATGGTAGCCGGAGGGAGAGACAGAGAGGGGTTCCTACCTTTACGGTAAAGTAAAATCTACAGAGCGCCGGGCGGCTACAAAGCATGGCTGGCCATTACGTATTTATTAACTTTAGAAATTTATAGATGCCTCCTGGGCGCGCGGGCCCCGTCGGCCCCCCGCGAGTAGCTACGCTCCTGCCTCCCCCCTTGCCACCCCCTTGCGCCTTTCGCCACCCCCCGCGCGCCTACCCCCGTCTCCCTTGCCGCCGTCTCCACGGCGGCGGTCTCCACCCCCGGGGGCGGCCGCCAGCCAGTATTAAAATGAATTATTTAATATTAAACTTGGTAATTTTTAACCGTATTATATCAGAAATTATTTACGCGCCGGCTTCAGCGCGCGGCTATTTCCCGCTCCTCTTACCTCTCCTTGTATCCGTTACCTCCGCACACCCCCCCCCCCTTGGACGGCATCAGGATGCGCCGGTCGGTTTTTCAGTAAATCATCCCCCCTCCCCCACCCCTCACGGTTTCTTCGTGGATTATTGCTACGACTGCTATCTACCGGCGACAGTCGGTCGAAACTCGAAATTTTCAAAGTTTGCGGTCCCGTTACTTATTTACTTTCAAGCAATTCGCGAAAATAGTATATTGTGTATCAAGTGCGGAAAGTTGACAATTGGTCACGAGTGAACAATTGTCAATCCGCACGTGATACACATACTATTTTGTATTACAAGTGCAGGCAAAGTGGCTTTGTGCGCGAGGTGGCCATCTTGCGGCGTGGGAAATCGGCCGCTTTCCGCACAGAAAACACGCACACAAAGTGCCACTTTGCCTGCACGTGTAATACAAAATTATTTTATTCTCGTGTACTTTCAAATATGAATAATGGATTCCTTTACGATTGTCGGAACTGTTGATTTAACTGATCGATATTACTTGACAAAGTCATTCAATCGTCTCATTTTTTATTCGCAAATATATTTTTTTGTCTCGATGGTATCGGGCGTGAAAATAGTCGAGACGTGCAAGTTTGCAACTTATTCTATCAAAAATGTATAAAATATACGTGTGTGTCGAAAAAGAATAAATTTCTGTTGCGAGAGAATCAAAGATCCCTCTGTTACAGTTTCTACAAATGGTAAATGGCCTATCCACCAAATGATACAACAATTGTGATTGAGATCGCTTTCAGTTCTCAATACTTCAATTGATTACTCTTTAACGCGTGCGAAAATGCGAATACCTCGATAATACGGCGGATAATGTTATTACGTGTTCGACGACGGAATTATTCTGACAAATAACGACAAATAAACGAACGGTTTGTCCACATTTAACCATTCTATAGCAATTGCAATCCAGCGTATCTCTCTTCTCGCAGAGTCCACATGCGTATAGATAAATCGAAAATACAAAAGTAAATAATTTTTATAATAGAAAAATATTCGTGGAGGACACCCTGGCTATTATAGCCATTAAAAATTAAAAAGAGACAAAATAATTTCTATTCGTGTAGAAATCATTATTCTTTATTTGAGAAAAAAAAAAAGAATGACGTTTTCGATCATACTGCAGCGACGTATAAAGACTGACAGAGAAACGATAGAATGGATGAACGATGGATTATCAGTGGAGATTACGATAGTTAACGTCACTTGGTATTAATATTAATTACCAACATTGCTAATATTAATTAAAATCGCCGATAATATCGAAACTGCGTCTAAACAAATGGGCGAGCACTTGCAGGTCTTGCAGGTCGCATGATTAGCACTCGGTAAATATTAGCACGCACATACGCGTGTATATATATATATATATATATATATATATATATATACATATATATATATATACGTATATGTACACGCCGTTCGGAAAATTAGCATTTACGAAGCGTGCAACAACACGCACGAAGGACACGCGCGCGGTCCGCACGCTCGTGCGCGCGCGAGTCCGCGATATTAATTGTTACGACGGGAAAGGTAAATAATTATTATAATTGTCCGGTATAATAATAGGATTCCGCGTTGGAGTGCCGCTTACATATCGTTCGTCGTAATAAAGCGCCCATGGATTTCGAGCTCTCGTCCATCGATATCAATATATACCGGGGTAGAGCGGAGGCGAGAGAGGGTTGGTTAACGCTGCGAGAAAGAGAGAGAGAGAGAGAGTGAGTACTTTTGGTGTGCGAGGGCGTACGTATGTGTATTCGTATTATTATACATGTACATGAATGTGTATACGCGGGCAACGCAGCAACTCGCGCGCGCAAACGCCTGTGTATAATGCATATCGAGCGGTTATATTATATGCGCGCGCGCGCGCGCGCCTAAACGAAAAGCCTAAATATACCGGGCGGCGTGTGGGGATCACGCCTATAGGCGGCTATTTGAGCGATAAACAAGCGCGCTCGCGCGAGCACGCGGGTATAGGTAGCCTAGGTAGAGTAGGTAGGTAGGGTACACCCGATGTGTCACACGCGGCGAATGGTAAAATGTACACACATATATACCGGGTGGTACGCCTCCATTGTGCAGCCCGCCCCGTCGGTGTATCAATTGTGATTAGGGACAAAGATCCGACGAATTATTCCCGTTCCCGGTCTCTAATCTGATAGCCGTGGCGCTCGTGCGCGCACACGTCATTGCATCGATTGTTTCTGCATGTGGGAAATCATAAAGGGCAATGCGTTCCAAGTGTCTTCATTGTGCGATAATAATGAAACGCTAATCAAGTGTATCTGGGCGCCAGCGAGAGCCGTTTCCACCCCATCCCCAACCCCCCTATCACCACCCCCGGAGCACTAGCTCAGCGTTCGGGTCTGCCCGCGACCCCTCCCCGCGGATTAATTACCGGCTTTCGCGATGCTTAAATTATTTTCCTGCCAATCGAAACAAACTCACCTACGCGAACCGAGTAACTCTATCTGCGCGCTAAGGGGATCGTCCGGATCGCGCTCATAAATCGAGAGCCATTCCATTATACGAAATACAAAACGATACGTACGTACGTACTTTCGGACTCTTCCGTTTGCGAGCGAGAGATGATCGTGGGCGATCAGCATTTTGCGCGGAAAAACGTTTCTCTTTTTTCCTTATCGTGCCGCGCCATCGTCAATCTTGGATGGATCGCCGAAGGTAATTGAACGAGATATCATCCCGGCGCAGCTTTTTTTCTAGCCTGACCCCTTAGATCTCAAATTGGCTGGCCCGATATTCCCATGAATGACACGTGCAATTAGGTAAGCTCGATGGGGTTGTCTTATCGCGTCGCGGATTGAATCGTGATTAATATTTTATCTTACATATTCTTCTTTTCAATGTAAAATTCCAAGATATAGTTTGAAAGTTAAATAGATGTCGTTGAAAAAAGATTTTGGAAGTTTGTTACATAATTTATAGGAGAGAATCATATTATGAATGTTGAAATCATTACGTTCCCTTCCGACTTCGCCATATTTTCGCATTCAAAGGAGAGATTATTACTCGCGAACGAGACTCGCTCGCAAGTGTCTCGTAAAGATTCTTGGACAGCCCGCGGTGGTTCTTTTTACGGCTTCATCGAACCGTTTCTACGGCTGACACCATAATCGTATCGAGAGAGAGAGAGAAACGCACCCCAAGGGTCGAGGGATGAAAAACCGGGGGGGTAGACGAACGAATCAATCGCAAACACGGGAGGGTTTCGGCGTTTCCAGTGGTGGGTCACGACACTGGGTTACCGGGTGCGTGCACCCTCGCTCGAAGCTGCAGCTATTTCGCTCTTCACCCATCAAAATTCACGAGGATTCAATGTCTCGTTCACAAGGACGTTCGCAACGCGCGATGGTTCACGTTTGCAGTGAACCGTGAATCGAGGTTGAGTTTCTTTACCGGATGTGTCCCACTTTGGTTGCATTATTTTTATTATACCAGATTTTCGTATCAATTTAGAGTTAACTTGCCGACAAAATATCATTACCGTCCATGACTTATTGAGAGAATAAGCAACTATATATTTTAAGAGACAGGATGAATGGTATATAATCAGATATTTCGATTAAAATTTTTCATTTCAAATTACGTAAAAAAAGATTTAGAAAATAATAATCTCTTTATATTAAATTTTACACAAAGAAATAACTAAATTACAGTAAAATGCTTTCCATCAACAAATTGATATCTAAAGAAATTAGATTGTAAATTTTCATTTTAACACATATATTTTAAATATTATATACTTATACGATAATTTTGATTAGGCGTACAATACCGTGAGATATGTAACTCCGTTGATTCTCTTTTTTCGGAAAATTCATTTTCGTTTCTATCGCGTGGTATCGTTATCATTGCAATCGAATTGGTACGAATCGATTCGACTCGCTGCGAACCAAGTCGACGCGACGTTGCGTAGCGGTTTCGCGTTCACGCGAACCGTAATTTTCCTATCGCGGATTATAAAACCCGATGATTCTATCCCGCGGGATATTGTTTGTCGTGTAAATATTACCAAAACACTTCGCGGCGGGCGACGCGCGTCGCGCCGTGCGCTGGCTCTGCATTTATATACACGCTGCGTGCGTGGAGGCTTCTGATACGAGTTGATGCGAACTTTTGGGTTTCCATTTGGCGACGCGTCCCGATTGGACGAATCGACATTGTCAGAGGGTCACCCCCGGCGCCCCTCCCGGACACGTCACGCACATTCGCGCGGACTTATGGGCATAATTCGACGGTATTATTTGCGAGGGGGATCGCGCCAACCCAGCCGTGTGTCGTGTTTTAATCCACAACTACGCTGTGTTTACCGGCCTCTTCTACCCTTTGTCGCATCCCTTGCTCCTCGGCGAAGCCCCTCGAGAGACCCGATCGAACCGGGGATTCATCATCAGTGACCTCGATTCGCCAAGGGCGCGGATGCGACAAGTTCGCCAAAACTGATAATTATTTGCAGGCAGATTAATGTGATTTAAATATAGATTAAAAAAATCTTCACCATTAAATTGTTGATCGCCAGTGATAAATTTTTCACAAAAAATAAGATGCAATTTAATTCGACCAAAAACTGGCTATTCGTTTATTAAAAATATAAGTACACACTACGTTTCGACCCACATTGTGGTCCTTTTCAAGTGTTGTTCTTATTCAGCAATTACATTAATTAAAAATAGAAACACGACAGTTGTCCTGTCATATCAACAATCTGTTAACTACTGTAGTAATTGCTGAATAAGAACAACACTTGAGAAGGACCACAATGTGGGTTGAAACGTAGTGTGTACTTATTTTTAATAAATGAATAGCCAGTTTTTGGTCGAATTAAATTGCATCTTATTTTTTATAAATATAGATTAGTTTATATATATAAATCCAAATTTACCGAATTTTATGTCCCGCTAATTTTTTATCTATATACTATCGTCATATAGAATATTTAGAAATTATCTTTGTTATTTTTTTCGACGAAACATAAGAGAGGAGAGAGAGAGAGAGAGTGCTTCATCGAAGCTACAGTATAGGTATAAGTAAAGAAAAAGCTATTATTCCAGACAACGCTACATTTTTTTTATATCGTATATGTAGGTCTATATAACTATGTGACGTAGTCGGAAAGCTTTCACTCGGCACACATTTAACAGTCGTTTTAAAGCGACAGTAAGACGTTAGGATTTCTATTCCTTTTTCAGACTGTCCGCGAGCAGACACGAAAACACTGGGCAATTACAAGCATGCGATGTCGGGTTAGGGGAGCGACGAGAACGATAAAGAGACGGAGAAAAAGAAAGAGAGAGAGAGTGAGTGATACTCGCAGAAGAAGTGCACAGCCGCCAATCACAAGGTGTCAGCGGCGGCAGGCTGTCATTAGGCGATTAAATCCCGTAGCAGCCGATCTGTCTTCGTTCGCGTAAATCTTCATCAAGTTTCGATTTTCCGCGCGCGTTTTGGAGCGAGGCGAAACGAAACGAAACGAAACGACGGTGGCGTCTCCGCGCCAAAGGGCAAAAAGCACCATCACCCCCACGGCGGGTGATCAATAATACATCAAAGAATAACGGTGAGAATATCGGGAACGACCGGCCGAACGTCGCGGTGGCTAAAGATAAACTCTACGGGACGTCTCACTTGCACTGATAAATGTTTCAATGTGCTAATTTATCTCCGCGAACTCCCTAGAAGAAAATAAACGCCTATTATTTTGCAATTGTATCATCTTTGATGTTACATGTCCCGGTAATTAGTTTTGCAATCGTAATACGGTTGGTTCAAATAGAATTGATGACGATTGAAATCGTCCGCTAAACACGTTTTCATTGCGCTTTCAAAGTTCACACGCTCTTTGCCTTTTAATAATTATATATGCATTAATAATATAGTTTAAAATATAAGAGCGATTTAATGTCATTTTGTTTAATGGCGGTCTTGCGGAGATAAAAGAAAACATAATGTATATCATTCTTTATACATCAAAGAATGACATTGCTCGTTTCGAGGAAATATAGACGAGTTCGTAACTGAAGGAAGATCTAGTCTAAATTTATCGAAGATAGCACTAATTGAAATATTTTGCTATCGCGACCGGACAGGTTATGCATAATTAATGAAGGAAATTACTCGGCGCTATTTACTTCAGATAATCGCGTAAGCAGTGTTTTATGTTTTACGCACGATGGCGGGTCGTGACCTGTTTTAATCATAAATCGTCATATGCGCATTTAATGATTTATATCGAAACGGTGGAATGGAACTTATACACTATACCGAGACAATCTGTTTGTGTGACAACACTTATAAATATTCAATTATTTCCAAGGCTGGATAATACATTTACTTTATTATTGTGCGATACACTAACTATAATACTTGCATTTTCAATTTATGATAATATGTTCATTTTTACAATGCGTTGACTTTTGACTCGATTAGATCTTAAGTTAGAGTGAGTATTCAAATCCCCTTTCTGATTGACATATAAAATTCAATATATATATATATTATATGTCAATCAGAAATGGAATTTGAATCATACATTCGAATATACTCACATACATATGTAACATGTATACTTTCTCGATCGCTATAAATTTACGTCGTTTCAACATAAATTTAATTGCAAGCTATCAATCATTTCTTTCCAATAAATATCTCAATGATTAAATCTTAAAATAAATGTGCGCGAATGCACAGTCCTCTTAAAGATTTCTCGAATAAAAAACATTATTTATCGGCTCCTTCGCGAGAATTTCACCAGAGTGATGGTGAAAAATGTTATTATTAATCTCTCTCTTTCTCCCTCTGTAATCGGGACTAACTACAAAATTATCAGTATATATCTTCTACGCTTTGTAAGTAAAAGTAAAACCTCTTTTTCAAACGCACGCGAGTATCCCGCGGTAATTTACGAGATCTTCTTTCGCCGATCGATCGATCGATCGATCGATCGTTGCGATTCCATCGCGCATAAGAGCATAAACGCGTGCATACGCGAGCGTGTTTGCGTAGCGGCTGCTTAAAAAGGCGTGTCCTCGGTCGCCGCACGGCAATCACCGCGAAAATTGCGCGGTTTCCAATTGCGCGTATTGAAAACGGCCAACAAACCGTGGATGTTCTACCAGAGGCCGGGATTCTATAATATTAAAGGTAAATATCCTTGAACGCTCGGTCATTAGAGCGAGCGATGCGTCCCCGGCCGGCCCCGCAATGATACGGTACGGCGTGTGCGTCTTATGTAAATTTCAAGGCACCACACTTCGCCGGGGAAGAGAAAAATTTATGCCTGTCCCGCAGACCAAGGTCTCGCTTCCTCTTCCTGCGCGGGTAAAGCACCCGCGACGGGCCGGAAAACCCCGGAGAAAGAGGGAACCGCGAATACCGCTCTATATCCCGAACGGGGGGACATTAGGGAGATCTGCTATTCCACGCCGTTCATTAGAACGTCATGTTTTTTTCTCCTGATAACGGGCTGTTCCGCTTCAGGACGATTGTTTTTCTAATGTCTTCATAATTTCACGCGTGGCTATTTTAGCGTGGCTACTCGCTATGAAAGTCGAGTAAAGGAGAATATAGAATTATGCTCTCCGAGAGACTAAATTTTTTTTTCTTTTTTTTTTTTTGCAAACATGTATTTATTACGACTCGTATAATTAATTTATAATTAAATTAGGGAGGAAATATATGATTGCTCAATATCGACTCCTGAAAAAATGTGCAAATATCTTTCGTGAATCCTAAGCCTTCATCGATGCCCGGCGTCTACGATTTCGCCGTCGTTTCGCAGATGCTCGCTAATGGATAATGAGTTTCCGTCGTTTCGAGAGAGAGTGAGTTTGTTGCCCGGTTTGCTCGGACGAGAGAGAAGGAGAAAAGAAAGGGAGAAGAACGAGGGCGGTCGGGAAGGAATCAGAGGTGGACCACACACGCACGCGGGATTTACACGCGCGTAACAAACATACAAAACACACACGCATACACACGACGGTCAAGCGAACGTGATCGAGGCGGACCGAGTTCATATTGTAATGCGGAGGTATCCATCCCGCTGCATTATCGTACAGTCCGCGACAGCAGCCGCGCGCTGCACTCAACTGCACTCCTCCGCTGCGCTTCCGCGAGCGTGCTTCCCGGCATGGAACGACCGGTATATGCACGCTCGTGACGCAAACGTGTCTCCCTGTCCCTTTGCACGACGCGGAGGAACACATTAAAAAGCCTCGCGGTGAATCATCCCCAGAAAAATCCCTGTATTTCAATTCTATATTTATTCAATTACATTTTGTCGGCCGATGCGTTGAATGAATGCATGAAGAAACTTGGTCAGGTATCTTTCTATTTTTTATTTAAATAAAATAAAAGATACATTTTTTTATTTCAATAAAATAATAGTATATTGTGCATCAAGTGCGGAAAGTTGACAATTGGTCACGAGTACGGGGGATGGACCACCCCACACGAGTGAACAATTGTCAATCCGCACGTGATACACATACTATTTTGTATTACAAGTGCAGGCAAAGTGGCTTTGTGCGCGAGGTGGCCATCTTGCGGCGTGGGAAATCGGCCGCTTTCCGCACAGAAAACACGCACACAAAGTGCCACTTTGCCTGCACGTGTAATACAAAAAATATATATTATAATATGTCAAAGAGTTTGACAAAAATGTTCCTTCATATTAATTCCAATTTCTCATAATCCACGAGCACCGCATAACGCGGGATTCTTGATTTTTTTTGCATTATCTTTTGGGTGTGCATATACATATATATATAATATATTACTTGTTTATTTATTGGCCAGCAACTGCGCGCAGCAGCAGCAGCTATGTCACGAAACACGAGAGGTGAATCCCGCGGAATGACCCCCTTCGAGCTAAAGATGGCAAATGCGAGGGGGACACAAGAGGGACCTTTGGGGTATTCGAAATATGAAGTCGTAACCTGTCCGTAGATCCAGATGGGTGGTCGCGAGTGGGTTGCATGCATCGTCGCGGGGAAATGCAAAATCGTCCGTACGTGCCCGAGTCCGTACGAGCGCGAAAGTGCATTCGTGTGTGCATACGCCGTGCGGCGGATACGGACGACGATTAGAAAACCGGAAATGAGCGTGCGGAATCGAGCGAGCCCGCTCAATTGTCTCTATCTCGTTCTTTCTCTCCTCGTGTCTCTCTCGGTCTCTTTCTCTCTTTCTCTCATCGTGGGATCTCCCGTGGAGATCCAGGGGGGAGGGGGAGGGAAAGGGGAAGAATGGTAATCAGTCCGGCCGCGACTGTACCGAGATAAACGAATCACGTATTATTATAATGGCCAGTTGCTAAATGGTTTTTTTCAATCCGTCCATCTCCGTCCGTCTGCGTCGGTCGTTCGTTTCTCCCCCTTTCTCCCCCGTCCTCGTCCGTCCGCTTCGCCATTAATACTTCATTATAACCGTAATGAAAATAATAAGAAAGATCATTTATCCGAGTCCGTGTAGTTCGCTGTTTCTTCTTCCTTTCTTTCGTCCTTCGGGTCTGCTTCTCCCTCTTTCTCTCTTTCTTATTACTTTATACATATATCGAATAGAAATCATATTCTCGTCTCTGATGAGAACGATTTGTCCCGTCCCTGATAGAAATCGTAAAATGTTTATTAGATGCAACGATCGTGCGGATAGTAATAACTTACTATATTGATAATATTAATAACTTCGTCCTTCCAACGTTTGCCAGTTGCTTGCATGTTTCATTAATTTTAATATTACTTGAAATTCGATTCGTCTCGAGTATTTTTCACACGCGCTTTATGAATCTCAAAGCATTTTTCATTTTTTATTATCCATTTTTTTTTAACATTATAGAGGAACACACCCGGTAAAAAATTTTTTACACAATAATTGTATAATTGTACATATAATCGTATAATAGTATATTGTGTATCAAGTGCGGAAAGTTGACAATTGGTCACGAGTGAACAATTGTCAATCCGCACGTGATACACATACTATTTTGTATTACGAGTGCAGGCAAAGTGGCTTTGTGCGCGAGGTGGCCATCTTGCGGCGTGGGAAATCGGCCGCTTTCCGCACAGAAAACACGCACACAAAGTGCCACTTTGCCTGCACGTGTAATACAAAATTATATGTGAGAAAAATGTTCATTTTTGTACATAATTATTTTGATCATATCAAATTATATACATTTATATATATACAATATATATGAAGAAATACTTATTTATAAAAAGCACTTTTATCTAATTATGTATAGACATATATATATTCATATATATATATATAATGTTGCGATTATATGTATAATTATATATATATTTCTATATATAAAATGTTTTTTTCCCGGGCATTGTCTTGCGCTCGCTATATATCTTCGAGTCCCTCGACTTGAAGATATTAAGCGCCACGCATTCAGTCTTACACCATCATCATGCATCATGCAACGCATTCGGCTTTGCGTTCATTTCGCTTCTGCAGTACATTATGATACATTCAATTTTACATCGAGTGCGCGGTCTCGGGGCCCGAAGCGTGTCGTTTCCAGTAATGATCGACGGCGACGACAAGGAAAAAAATGGCCAACCGATCCTCCGACGACGTCCTGACATTCAGCCTCGCGGAGAAAGAAAGGGACGAGGTAGAAAAGAGGGGAGAGAAGGGAGGACGGAACGGGGCATTTTCATTAGCATAAGGTTCTTTTTAGTAATCTCGCATAATATGCCTCTCTCTCTCTCTCCTCTTCGTCTGCCCTCTCCACCGGGCCGGAAAGCGGGAGCGAGCATGCCAGAGCCTATCATTATAGAGAAGGAATCATTGGATGATCTTAATCATGCTCTCCGTGCCTTCGTGCCGGCCAATCGCGTCGGCCGATTTCGAATAATGGTTTCCAGCGGCGTTGCGCTAAACTCGGAAATGCATATTGACGCGCGTTCGAGAAAACTATAACCGCCAACGAATCGTTTCGCGTTCATAATCATGCGATCGTCCTTAAGTGTGCACCAAACGAAGACGTCTTCGATGCTTATAAAACAGATATTTCCAAACGTGAGCAATAAATGGTAAATTACAGCGACACGATAACGAGCAATAATCTTATGGTTTAGTTGAAACATCATTTATTCAACATCTCTTGACCGGTCTTTGTTTCGTGAATGATCGATTGGATTTATATTAAGAATGTACCTACTGAAGAAACGTTTACAAAAAATGGTCACAAGATATTGAATAAATTATGTTTCAACTAAACCATAAGATTATTATTACTCGTTAGTCGGCCCGATTTTATTTTTGCGTCGTACGAGAGCTTGATGAATTCTTACTCATTTTTTAATTCATCATAACTCGATATATTTCTCTTACAATATATCGTCCAACGCTAAATCAGCTTACAAGAAAAGAAACACGACTCTACGTCGATGTGGAACTTGAAGCACAAAAGGAGGAGGCGGACGCGATGCGAATAGATCCGGTACGACCCCTTTAAAATCGGTCGCGGGTTGTTTCTCTCTTTTCAGGTTCACTTTCTTTCTCTCTCTCTCTCTCTCTCTGTTCTTCCCGCAGCCCCTAATCGCGAAAGGTCGGGAGCCTTGACCGTGGTAGCTCGACCTATCTCAATTCGTGGCACAGGCGAAGGGACGAGGAGACCGCCGTTAAGGGCTTCCACCCTTAAATTCCGGACAGGAGCTTTGTGGCCGTTAAGGGGCGGCGTGGCAAGATCGGGGGAGGTGGCGGTGGTGATGCCGGCGGTTTCGCTGCCGTGGAAGTGGAAGTGGCGTGGGACTCCACCACACTGGCTCGACCACCGCGCGCGTTTCATCCCCGGGAAAACCCGTGAAAACCGCCACTTGTTGCATTACCCGCTCTCTCTCGGTGTGCCTCTGATTGAACGAAAATATATATATATATAAATATATGTACATACATGTGCGCATGTATAAAATATATATATATATATATATACATATATTTTCCAAAGCGCGTATCTGTACATTCGCCAATCCACCCCTTTCCGCCGACTGATTCTGTTTCGCCAGATCGCGCGCTCATATTATATACGCCGGTAGTTCGATAAAATCGGGAATATCGCGGAAAAAGTCGTGTTACGCGTTAATGATCCGCCACGTGCGGATAGATAAATTTAGCGACGATTGTGTGTAAATCCAGGCTGGCGTTTTCAAACTTGTTGATCGTGGTGCGCGATTGAGGGAGATGAGCCTTCTTTCGAGACATGTGACGCTCAATAATAAATTGTACATGTAGATTTGACGAAGAGAAGAATGAAGAGAAGAACATTTGACTTTTATACGGCGATAGCTAAATTTATATAATTAAATGAGAAGAGAGTCGCGGTTATTTTCGGCCGCGACCTTGAAGCTCGGCAAATTTCAGAAATTGAATCGAGCGTTGAATGAAAAAGGGGACCCGACGCTCAAAGCAAAAGGGGGCCCACGATAGGAAATGAGGGGGTGGGGAACGGTAAGCGCGGATTTGCATTCGAAACGTGCAATTTCCGATGTTTTCGCCCCTTTTTGCGCGATTCGAAACTTGTCGGGCCGATTTCTCGATAGGTAGCTCGATTCTATCCCCCGTCGACGTATAAAAGAGTCCACACCCTGCACTTACTACCGGCTAGACGCAAAAAATGTCGACTTCGACATCGACGTTTCGGGAATAAAATGTTCTCTCTCTCTCTCTCTCGCTCGCGCGCTCACCTCGCCGTGATTTTCGACATAGGCGCTGATCACTGGGGGTAGGTAATATCAGTGCCCCGAGGCCGCCACCGTCCAAACAGCGCGCACAAGGGCTACGCCGATCATGCTACCGGGTACCGAAGCGCCGAATATCGAAATTACCTCCCTCCCAGTCCGCCCGCTCCGTGGAACTAAGACTCGATCGATTTAATCATCGGTCTCTCACCTGCGGCCACGAATCGATACGCGCGCCCTCGCTGTGCGCCCATCGTGCTGGAAAAGGTGGCCCGTCGATGCGGGAGGAGAGAGGAGGACACGTCGGGAGGAAACCACGAATCTGAAATCCCATTCGGAGAACCGAGTTCCGAATTCCGTGATCGGCGAAACTTATCCTACGTCATCCTCGAAAGCCTCCTCTATATTTCAAGATATCATTTTAAATTCCATTCCGTTGTCTATACATGTATGTATATACATGTATTGGAAGAGAGATTTATTATTATATTTTTATAATTTTATATTTATATATATTCGAGTTCCCCCTTTATTTTACACGGAGAGAATTTTCTTTTAGAATTTACCCTGAAAATCGGGGCAATCGTATGGACAATGTGGTATTGAAAGAATTTTAGAAGAATTTCTGTGATTAATATTTACCACAATAAAATATGAAATATGTTTAATGAATTTTACTATGTACGTATTAATCTTTTTGATCGCGAGAAATATTAATCGGAGAAATTCTTATAAAATTCTTCCAATACCACGATTATTGTCCACGATTACCATAATTTTCAGAGTAAATTCTAAGAGAAAATTCTCTCCGTGTATTTATTTACCATATAGTTTCATAAACTAGATGGAAATAATATTATTAGAAACCGATTACAATTACAGTCTTGTTTTAATAAATAGTTAAACATTGACAATCAATTTAGCTGAAATGGTAATATAAATAGAAAAAGATTCACCTTCCTTATTCAAATATTAATAATTGTGAGTAAAAATCAAACTTGAAGGATTTACGATAATGAAATATTAATATTGATGAAAAATAAAAATCTTGATATTAACAATTGACAATACCAATCGCGAGGATGGCTGGAATGTCCTACATAATCGTCATTTCTTATTAATTTCAAGAGACGAAGCGTTGCAGTTTTTATCGTTTCTTGTTATAGTACATCTCATCTATTAAGGATGACAGTCGATAAATAATACAGCCACGTACTATTGTAAGCACGACAGTCCAGAAAATGACGTAAGGAGGTTAATCGAGTCCTCGCATCGCGATAAGGACTACGCTCTTGGCGCCTACCAGACTCGATTTCCGCGAGTCGAGATGCTTCGACTCTATCGATTGAACCTAACGCCAACCAATATTATTCGCGACAACGTGCACTACGCACCTCCGGTATGATTAAAATCAAACTTTTGCGCGACGCGCCTTCGCGAAAATACTAGGTCGATCAATCTAGAACTCGTTAATAAAATAAAAAGTAATTAATTTTACTCTATACAGAATTAAACTTTAATCTCGAAGAGAACGCGCGGGTATATAATTGAAATTAAATAAGTGTAGTTGAGTAACTTTATAATTAGATTTATATATAATTTTAACAACTGTGAGGATTCGTTGATTGATTAAAAACAATTAACAATTTCGTTTCGCGTGTCTCTAAACTATAATAGATCAATTTAACGATGATTGTACAGGGACAAGCAAATTTGGTGAAAAACGTTCTTCAATATATATCCACGATTATATTTGCACGTTTTCGCGTTTCAACGAATTCAATGGACTCCCATGAATTCTAGGTCAGTCGTGATGCATTGTTGCCCATAATGAGACAATCGCGACGATACTTGTACACGGTGTGTAGCATCGTTCCGACGCAACCTTCCATTAAATCTTTGTACGGCCGACTTTATTGGAATAAAAAGTGGGATATTAAAATTGCAAATTAACTTTTGTGGCGGTCCAAATTCCCCCCTCCCCCCATTCCTCTCCTTGCTCTCCCCCATCCCCCTTCCCAGCTGATGTTTCGCGGTAGAATGTGTGTAGAACGTCGGCGAACTGAACTTGCATATGCTATACGCATATGCATGCGCGCAGAAAACGCAACACAAAGAGATGTGTTTTAAAAAGAGCGGCCGTAAAAATTTCATCGTAATAACCTTAGAAATTTTATAGAAATCGTAAATTTGCCGGGGCAGCGCGCTCGCCGTCCGCCCGCGAAGCCAGCTGCAATATTTAAATGCCCTTCAGAAATAATTGGCTGACTGGTTGTTCCACGGTAAATGCGGTCCGAATGCACGAGGACGAGAGCAAAGGGTTAATTACCGAGTAAAAAAAAAGAGAAGAAAAAAGGAAAGGGAGAGAAAGAAACCCTTTTTTTGCGCTTACGCGAAAATGACGCGAAATAAAAAGGCACGACTCAAGGAAAAATGAATAAATAGACATGTATATATATATATATTCGGGACGGGGATCTCTCGGAGCGCGTCGAGGAAAGCGGATTGCAAAAATAAGATAAGGGCGGATCGACCTTCGTACGCAGGATCGAGGATAATCCGTCACGATCGAGAGAGAGAGAGAAAGGGAGAAAGAGTCCGCGAGCTTCGGCTGTAAATTTTGCGCGTACGCGCGCGAACGAAGCGCGAGATGCGCACGGGATAATGATACGGTATTTCTGGTATTCCGATAATCCGCCGCGATAAATCAGGCCTAAACGGACGCGCGCGATGCCATAAACACACGTTTGCCGGGCGCGTCCGTCGGTCCCGAAAGTCAAAGATTAATGATATTTTATAAGTTCATCGGGGCGAGGTGTTCAGATTCGAGAGCGAGACTCACTTTGAAGAAAATCCCCTTTTCGCATTTCGATACGATCATAGTTTTGATTATTAGAATGACGATGATTTATAGTGCAATATTTTATGCAGGAAAATTTTTTCGAGATCGATTCTAATAAACTCGTTAGCATATATTTATATTCCCAACAATTGACCCACACAAATCACTTTCCTTCATATCTGATGCTGTCTTTCACTACAATCGAATTTCGATTGTCCTTTCTAAATCGCCATAAGATGAGGAACGAGAAACTATGTCGAGAATGGAACCTCTTTATCGTTTATGTCACGGACGAAATATATATATAAATATATATTCATATATATGTTGTGGCCGCGCAAAGACATCGAGAACTGACGTCAAACGTCCCGCATTAAATTACATTGCATTTCCATGGCGGATAGACGAGGGACGTGGTGCATATGCATACCTGTCCTTTGTCCATGCACCAAAACGGTGTACCGGGTGGCCCGCCGCGAAATTGCCGCGATCTTAGAAAATCATGATCACTCCGAGCCAGCCCGCAAATGACTAACCTAAACTGAATTCAGAATTAATTTTCTTACGATGCATTCCGACTGCATTTGCATAGGGCGGCGATTCGTTCCCGGCAGACGTGTCTTTACGCCTTGGCGCGAATCGTCTCGAGAGAATCCGGCTCGTTTCTGAAATTCGCACGCACCCTGTAGATCAGGAGGGTATACACGAAGAGACGGGCACACGTATAAGGGGCGTCTCTGGACACGTGGTAGTTAAATCGAATTCCCCTGCTGTCCTGTCCGCCGGAGACACAAAGCAAAGGTTGCCGGAGTGGATGGGTCGCCCTGGGCGACCATCTAGCAAATTGCGGTATCTAAGTGCCCGCTGGAAACGGTCCGCTTTATCGCTCGGCTCTCGTCGAGAATTTCGAATTTCGGAAAGTCACTTTCTCGTCTCTGCTCCTAGGGAAGATCCTACCCGCGCGCGGACGGAAAATTCGCCCGAAATCGCTAAAGCGACAGAAATCTCCGGATTTTCATCGCTTAAATTGCTACACTCAACTTGTAATAATTTAAGACCCGCGATGTGCGAGTGAAAATTAATAAAGCTATGCAACGCGGAATATATATCCAAGAATAATCTTATCGCATAAAAAACAAATAATATCTTAATAAAATAATCGATGAATTCAAGTAAATTGGAGATGAATATTTTTCGCGACATTCGACAAGAGGTACGAAATAATGATCGGCATTATTTCACGCTTTATTAAAAACTTGGTAATTTACTCCTTTCTCTAATTGTAAGAGATTATAACATTCGGTGGAGCGGAACACACACGAGCTGTTATCAATCCCGTTCTGGTACACTACTCATCCCGATTCCATAATGCGTTTAGCGTTTAGATTCGAGTAATGCGAGACCCAAGCATGCGGCACGGCGTAGGGTTAAAACAACAACTCTCTCAGTGACAGATCAGGGCGGATTGGACCACCAGGCCGGGCCGGGATCATTAGGACAGATTTTCCGCCGCGCGATTCTCTGATTGCCTCACGTACGACGGTTACGCGCGATCATTCGGTTCGATGATAATTCCTCGGGTACTCCGGCACGTCCGACTTGGAGACGAGAGAAAGAGACGGAGAAGAAAGGGAGAAGGAGGGCCAAGGAGCGATCTCCTACGATCGTACGCAATTACATGCTGAATCTTTAATGGAACGTTTCGAGCCTGAAATTAGTCGAATGCCATGGAAAGCCATCGCCACGTAATGCAGCTCTTTCTCTCTATCTCTCTTTCTCTTTCTTGCGCGGGAGAACCTTTCTGGGTCTTATGCCTCGAGTACGTGAGCCCCGAAGACGAACTACCGTCCGTCTCTTCTGGGCCTTTTAAGTGATGGAAACTCGGACGACGTGAACGCGTTCGTGACTCATGGATCCATCGAACGAATTAATCATCGCGATTCAATAATCATTCAACAAAATGATCGCTTTTCAAGAGCTTCCGCAGGTCCGAGATAGCCAATTCAATTCTGCCAATTTATTTAATTTTGTATTTGCGAGCTTTATTTTCAATTTAGACAACACTTTATATTTTATTCCCTAAATCCTTTTTCAATAGTTTCAAAAATCGTAATACGTTCCAGGTCTCCTCTTCTTCATTTTTTCCAGCCACATTAATATTATTCCTAAATTCCGGCCAAGAGAGACTATGGAGATGCAAACACGCGCGACCGAATGAACGCGTGAAAACGCTCCTCGGCCGCCCAAGGTGTACGCCCGTACCTTCTTTTTTTCCTTTCCACGGAGTATTATTCCGGCATTATTCAGAAGATCGGAATGCAGGTGTACAGTTACGGTTACCAGTAAACGACGTATAGAGGCCCCGCGGTTGACAATGCCGCGACTTCTCGTGTTGTCGGCCTCTCTCTCTCTCTCTCTCGTCATCCTTTCTTGCCTATTCTTTTCCACGCGCGAGACTCTTTATCCTCGCCAACGTTTCCTCCCCCACCACGTGGCCGCTACACGACGCGTGTCTTTAACCTCGTCCACCTCATTGTCGGGTTCGTGGGTGCGTTTGTACGCGCTACGTGCTCGTATACCTAGGACGACAATCGATAACGTCGTCACGATCTCGGAGGACACGCACGCTCCTGTCCCCTTATGTTAATGAGCTCTTAATATTCCGCGCGTCCGACTTCTTCTTCTTCTTTTTCTCCCCTTTTCCTCTTTCTTTTTCATCTCCCTCGCCCGCCGCGCTTTATCATCTCCACCTCATCTCTCGTCCTTCTCCCGCGCACGACACGTTCGAGTAATGTTTGCCATTACAAAGCGAGAATTAATTCCTCTCTACAATCGCGTGGCTAAACCCGAGTCGTTACCAACTTTCGGTATGATCGCCGCTAACGCGTACAATCGTCTAAAATCGCTTGCGACAGCTTTAGAATGAGGATATCTCGAATGTGATTTCGAGTGACTTTCTCATCGAGCAGTGATATCATTTTTTATTCATAGGTTTTCAGCGTTCTCGTATGTACGACGAAGGAAAAAAAGTACACGTTCTACTCCGGAAAATACATAGAGAATTTTTGTTCGATTAATTTGACTATGTACAAAGTGAAATTTACGATGATTAATCAGAGAAACTCTTATAAAATTCTTCCAATGTCATATTGTCTCGATTACCATGATTTTCAAGATAAATTCTAAGAAAGAATTCTCTCTGCGTAATTTTTGTCTCTTCAGAAATTTGATGAACATCGTTAACTCTGATCGACCTATGCAAAACGAGAAGAAACGATAAGTTCTACACAGCGATATTTAGACGATTGATTTGACAATGTCTTGTAGATTTGCGATCGATACTCCTTTCTATGCCGGAAACGAAGACCATTCTTCTTGAAAATGAAACAACGACGTTACGTAAGAGCAGACTTCTGACGAAAGAATAAGTTCGCAACACGGGAAATCACACGTTCCTTGCGTTTAAGCGTCTCGCGATTCTCCGTCTCGTATTAGCCTACAGTTCCTCTCCTCAGCCCGAACTTGCAACAGGCTATTTATCATCGTCCGATAGATCGACCGCCTGCCTCGATAGAAAAATTACCATCAACGCAATAAATAACGCCGTGAATTACTGGACGTCTTCGCGGCTCGCCAGACTTCAATGGTTGTCAGTCCGGGTTATTATAACTCTACGAGCTTGCTCTACGAATTCTCATTTGTTTGATCGAAATGTTCGTTAAATCTTGATTACTTCTGTCCGTCGTTTGAAAAAAAAAAATTTCTCCACCTATACAACTTTGTTCGCAGAGACTGAATTTTTTTCCCTACACTATGAACAAAAATTCTGTTCGAAAATGAACGAAGCAGAATTGCTGGTTGAATCTACCAGAATTCCTTTTAGTGCAACAAGTATCTTGTTTGCACAAACAACTGATTGATGCTTGTTGCATTTTCCAACAGAATTTTTGTTAATGGAACAAGATTTTCTTTCCGGTGTATAATTCTGTGTATCTTCTAAATTAAAACGTAAAATACATTTGAATATATATTTAATTGTAATTGTCCACGACAACGTAATCAGCAGGATGGTGATCATATATCTTTCTTCGCACTACACTGAATTTTTGTTGCATACCTAGCATAGTTGGTTCAGAAACTCTTTTCAAGCCGAAACAAAACGATAATTGACACACTAGTCGGCTTTCGTTCTTCGGGAATCGAAGAGGTTGACAACCGCCATTTGGAGCACGCACACGAGAGAAGAAAAGAGAGAGAAAGAAGACAGGCGCGAGGAAATACACGGGTATAAGTTAGCCGTAAGTAAGTATAAGCGTCGTTCGATCGGATATCTCTCTGGCGCGTTTAAGCCGCGGTAAGAGAGACCCGATATCATTAATAATAATTATACAATTACATATAGGTACGGTATCGGGGCCCCTGGTATAGTTTAGTGCCGTGTTATTATCCCGTTCTCGTCTCGAAGGCGGCGTGAGAGGCTACGCCGGAGCGGAGAGAGTCCCGGCTCCGCGTTGCTCTGCCCCGGTATAGATATATGTTATTACTTATAATATTTCATCTTCGGAATTGGCGGTTGCGTTTTGTTTATGCCATGGGAACGTCATAGGCGGTTATAACTAAGGGTGGAAAACGAGCCGCGCGCCAACGTTCACTTGGTCCGCAACCTCGAGAGAAGACAGACTTTGCGTTGCGCGGGTTGCATCTCGCGAAACCGATTGTAGTCGCTCTTTCACGTATATATACGCTGCCCCTTGCACTTGGGGGAGGAGGGAAACGTACTTTTTTGCGGCGAATTATATCTACGGTGGTATATATGTGTAACTTGGCTTTTTAAATCGTTCGCCTTTCCGTTCGCGTAGAATTTAATTAAACCTACTCTCGTTCTTTATACGCGGCGAAAATTTTTCGCCCAAGAATCGCGCGCGCGAGCGCAACCGTTTTACAGTTATGCAATCATAATGCACGTAACTAAGCTTTGACTGTCGCTGAATAATGCAGCCAGTTCCACGTATTCCGCTCGCGGCGGAGAAATATTATGTACACAGTGCGGCATCGTGTAGGTGTGTGCGTGTGTGCGTGTGTGTGTGTGTGTGTGTGTATGTGTGCAAATAGTAACGCTGCGCGCGTCTTACAATTCGATCGTATCGCCCCGCCTTTCCCGTGGATGAAACAGCCGTAATTCCCTTCAATTGTCATTCAGTAATTACTCGGAAAGTGTAGAATGAAATGAAGGGCCCCGGGCAGTTACGTGATGAGCCACACGAGGGAAAAAGCCGTGTGAGGCTCGGAAACAATATGTTTATGCTTAGCATAAAGATCATAATTCTTCGGATCTGCTACATTATAACAAAGGAAAAAAAATAAATTAGTTCTTCTACGAGTCTCTCACTGTTTCCATGCGCTAGGAGAAAAAAAAACATACAAGGTTCTCCACCTTGCGCGAGCGATATATAAAAGATACACGGTTCTATTTTTATAACAATAACTATATTCGCATAAGTAACGGCGCATACTGTTTTAACAAATATTCAAAAATGCGAGCTTCTCGCGTGAAATTCGAATATCCGGTGAATAGACAGACACGGGATCCATTCAAGTGTCCGTGTGCTGAGCATACCAACACATGTACGGTATACTTATACAATGTGTGCCGTTTGTAAGCGCCGAGCGATTTTTTTCAAGGAACGCCAGGAACGCAGCCTCTCGACGCAGAAAGGAGATATCGGCTCGGCGACAGGGCGACACAAATTATAGGAATCTTCGCGTATTTCCCATAATATATACACTTCTTGGGCTCGATGATCGCGGCCAGGTGTATCATTACTCGTATGCCGATTACCGCGGTCGTCCTGCATCTTTTTGCGGCGATCGAGCGCGACGTGTCGTCGCTTTAAACACGTCAAGTACGGGAAAATCGGTAGCATGTATATATATATATATATATATATATATATATATATATATATAAAAGCACTATGCGAGAAAGCATTCGCCGAACCGGACGGACGGACGGACGGATGTGCATTCGACGTTTCCAGCAGGAAAATTTATAACCCGACTGATTGAATATAGGCGGATGCGTTCCGAGAAGTACTATGCCTGATTAGAAAGCCCGGCATGCACGCGGCAATGCATCTGCAGCTCCGCCCATCCCGCTCGTTCGTTCGCACCCTTTTCTATATGTATATATGAATATATATGCGTTATACAGGGTGCCCCAGGCAACGCGGCGCTGAGGTAACGTCGTATAAAGATATTTTACGAGACATAACAAGCTGGCCTCATAAAATTCTTTACTCTACAATTTTATGTATTTTTTTTTCTTTTTAGTTTATATGTCGCGCTTTTTGCGCTACACTTTGATATTATTTTACCCCCCATTTTATGCAGCAATATATTTTATATGTATTATATATATATATATATATATATATATATATAAAATACATAAAATATATTACTGCATAAAATGGGAGTAAAATAATATCAAAGCGTAGCGCAAAAAAAAGCAACATATAAACTAAAAAATATATATATAGAATATAGAATTTTATTTGTGTATACCCTCATTTTTTTTTATTTGTCACTGAAACTGCATAATTAGTAAATCTGTCATTCAATATATTCCTTACCTTATATCAATATCTCTTAGTCAGCCTTAATATCAATGTCGAAAATATAAAATGCAAAAGATGCCTCATGTTTAATACTATGAATACGAATAATAAATTCACAAAAAATCAGAGAACTTTGAGACACGCATCGTTTCGGACACCTTGTATATGCGCGTGCTGCGACGTCCCGACTTCCGCGAGGGGTGGAAAATGATGGACCTTCCAACGTCGTCCCGAGACTCTTTGAAGTCAATTTCACGGTGGATGTAGGGAGAATGAGAAGTCATGGTGTTCGCGCGCGCAAAAGTCGCGTTCTTCCCGGAGAGTGAGAAAATGACACGCAAAGTCGATCGTTCATGCGTGAAAATAAAACGTCCTGTTTTCCTCCCGTGGGCTTTCTCGCGTATTACGACTCGCGAAAACTTCGACTATTGTTTCAAAAAAAGAGAGCGAGAGAGAAAGAGAGACCTACCTTCTCCGACGCGACTTTCGATTATCGCCCTTTTATTTCTATTATCGAGTCCCTTTCCGCATACTTGGACAATGCTTTTGCAAAAAAATAAAACGATTAAAAAAATCACAAAAACTTTGAAGTAGCACAATTCCCGGGAAAAAATTTTTACATATAATTATACATATAATCGTAACATTATATGTGAAATATGTCAATTTTTATACCTAATTATATATAAATATATAATTATATATAAAAAGCATTTTTATCTAATTATGTATACGGACATATGCATAATTTTATCTATTTCTATATAATTGTATATACAGTTATATGTAAAAAAATTTCCCCGGACTGAGAGATCTGTCGTCGAAATTTCTTGGATTGGATCGCGATGACTGTCGCTATTCGAAGGCGTTCGCGTCGAATCAACAAACCCGAGGACCGTTGCTTTTGTCAACGTTTAACCTGCCAATTTCTATTGGCAGGGCAAAGGCTAGGAAACGTGGTTAGGTCGATCGAGCTGCGTCTAATCGCGCACGTGCGCGCGACAACGACGGCCACCAACCGGCGGCGGCATTTAATCGACAAGCAGCGCCGGGGGTTTGCGCGAGTCGCACGATGTAAACTAATTACCTGGCACTTTGCACACCCGAGCGACCACCCCTGCGACCCACCATCCCTTCGATCTCTCCCCGCGCGCTTTAACCTTCGGAATCTTTGGCCGCTGGCTAATTGACGAGTTACTTTTTTACGAGTTTACGCGGCCGACCGATATTTGCGTTTCGATATACGAGACACGACGCAATTATGCACGCGGTTAATCATGATTGCAGAACGGAAAGCATAAAGATAATGTTAAGGATAACTGATGGATTTTCCCCTCCCTGAATGAGCTGCATCTGGCAAACGAGTGCAACAATTGATAGATCATACTTGAAGATGCAATTTATAGAGAGAACTTTGCGTTATTAAAAATACAATTTTTTTTGCACAATTGAACATTTGATAAAATGATTGTTTTATCTCGAGAACTGATTGGATCAAGAGTTAATGCGTGTATCATCAAACGAGGGTCGTCGGGTACGCGTGTTTTCTCAAGTCAGACGAATGTCGACACGCATGTTCGATGTTCGTCTATCGCTCGAAAAGCGCTCGTAAATAAAACGATCAATGCAATATTTCACAGCGTGATTATGCAACAATCGCGGTCGTATTCGCGACCATTACGCGCGGCTCGATACCCGCGTGTTATCTAAAATCGCTTTACAAGTATACAGCCGTCGTTCGGCTTATCGGCGCGCTGCCCCGATAAAATTTACAGCCCTAAAATATAGGGAAAACGCGCGTTTTCTTTTTAGTCAGCGATTCGGTGATGAGACGCGCGCAATTCAGAAATCGTAAAGATAGCGGGACGTCTTTTCGATCGTTTCGGAGCTTTCTCGAGCGGAAACACGATGGCGAATTAGAATAAAGAGTGGCGAAGCGCAAACATTTATATGAAGGTAAGAATCGTTTTACAAGTCGAAAAAATCGTGCTTTTAAACCGTTCCATTAATTATTAATCGATTTTAACGAGATTGACATATGTCAATTATAAATCTCTTTGTATCGTCTCCTGTCAAAGTTTTTTTTTTTTTTTTAGAAAATAATAGGTAATATTTTTTGTAAATAATAGCTCATATTTTTCGCGCCGTTCAAAATGTTTTCCAACCCGAGCATTTATATCTACTGTCATAACTTGCGGCGTTCTGTTAATAATTTTTGGAGGACAGACTCCGCATATATCTTCTTCTTTTTACCTGTTTTTTCTTACCTTCTTGTTTTTACCGGATGAGCACATACGTGTACATACACAATACATGCATACATATACGTCCGTGCTCGTGTACGATGTACGACGAGGTCCGCGCGAATTAGGTCAGTTTATCCCGCTAATGGGAAATATAAAGTCGTATGCACAAATACGCGCGTAAATTAAATTTAACAGCCGTCCCGGCGATACGTGTGATTTACCGTTGTGTTTGTGCTTCGCATACAGCCACGAAGTATGTAATAAAATAAACGGCTTCACAGCAAAGTGGCAGAGGGGAGGGAAGGGAGGGCGGGAGAGGGGCGCACTTTACAGTTTATCCGGTGAAACCGTGCGGTTACAATAATTTACACATTTGGCCTCTTTACATTGTGTACATATATATATATATATATATATATATATATATATATATACAGGAAGAAAGGAGGCGAAAATGGGCGCGACAGCATGACGTCGAAATGAAGTAGCAATATCGAGGCTGCCAAACTCGGTTCTGGTTAACGCGACGTGATAATTGAACGTACCAGTGGGTGAGACTCTTCTATGACCGTCCATGGCGATCGTACGTTTCAAATTTTTAAGAAATATTTTGAATTCCAACAGCAAATATATTTCGTCGCTGAGACAATAATAAATGATTAGCAAAATAATTGATCATCTTTTATCATATTATTTTATGAATACAGTTAACGACTTTGAAATTTATATTGCAACTTTAATTGAAAAAGGGAATAATTTTCTATTGTGATATTTTTTTTTTTGAAAGAACGACGAATGTGTTGCACGCTGACTGTCCGTTCGCTTCTTTCGTTGCTTTTCTTATTAACGAACGGAAAAAAGCCGATGCGGCGCCCTCGTCTCCGAGTGTGCTCTCATCGCGATTGTTATTGCTCCAACTGTTGTAATTTCAGATAATTCGAGCGATCCGGCGCGGCGGATCAGCCACGTCGAAACCGCTCCGGAGAGTTATTTGTTGCCGGCCAAGTTCGCGCATAGAGCCGATCGCGCCGCGTCGAGGGCGAGCGATAATATTCGCGCGGCGAGTGTTATGAGAGAACGCTCATCCGCGTCTGTTATTCTACGAGGAAGTACGCGGACTTGTTCCTAACCGGCCCTGCCTCGCGTCGATTATCACTACGTGATACGCGCGTAAGCGCGCGAGCGAGCCCGATCGATTCTCACGCTACGAAAATATTCAAATTTCTCGCCGAATATGAAGTTCATCGCGGTATACTTTGCCGAAGATCTCGACAAGGTGCGAGAATACGTTGGAACGTGGTCTGCATATTTTATCATGCTATCGAAAACGATACTGTTATTTAAACGATGACGAAGAGAGGGAGGAAGAAGAGAAATATTTATTATCCATAAGAATCCTTTTTTAGCAACTGACAAAAAGGACATAATATAACAGAGGAAGAAAGAGAGCCGGGTAGTGCTAGAAATAATAATTGAAAATTAATAAAATATGAAAAATAGGCGAAATATACGAGCCGGAATAATTTAAATGTAAGAATAATTAAAAATTATTTATTCATAATATAAATAATTGAAAAGATGTAAAAATGTGACAGTATTTTGATGATTAGGAGCACAAGTTTCTAATAATATATCTCAAATTTTATTGACATCCGTTCTCAAGTTTTCAATCATTCTTATTTCATATATCATTTTTTTCTTTTTCTAGCTCATAGATACATGAACGAAAAATTTTAGATGAGTCTTTATCGAAAATTAAGAGAACTTCCCGAGGAGTTGGAGTTTTTATTTTTTTTTCTCAAATTTCAAACAAATTAAAAGAATGAAACAAAGAATGAAAATATCCACCAAGTTTCATTTTGTCTGAAATTCGAGAAAAAAAATAGAAACTTAATTTTTCCTCCCTCTTAGAAAAGTCTAACTTCTCAGGGAGGGATATAAGAGAGTATATATTTATATAAGAAACCCTCCTTAATTGTCGACAAAGCATCGACAATCTTTTATTTCTCGCACTTATTTAGATGCACCGGGTGCATTGCACCCTGTATATTAAACATAAAAAATGTGTACAATAATTATATGTATTGATAAAAAGTAATTTTTTAACCCGATAAAAATTTTTCGTTCGAAGCTGCTTATTTTAATGAATTTTTGATTATTACTAAAAGCTATCTCTAACTCGAATCTCTCTCTGTCTCTTTCGCTGCTGCTCGGTCCGGTCGTTACGCATCGACCGAATCCGCGATGGAGAATGATCGATAGCCCTACGCGCGCATAGATATACATACAGGTATATATGTGTACACATAACATGTATACGCGCAATCATTTCCAGCAAGCGTTATCCGTTTCAGGAACAGCGGTGAGCGTGGATCATCCTATATAATTATATCGCGACGGTGATCATTATATTATTATAACGTCACAGTAGATACAGCGTTACGTTAATAATAACGATCATTATTATTACAGGGCCATTTCGAAATACGGCACCATCGTTCTCGCTCGCTCGCTCGCAAGCCCTTCCCATCTCGCTCGCTCACAGACACATACGTCGATGTCTGTTATGTCATTGTCGGGGGACCGACAGATAACGCTGTTCATCTTGCTCGCGTATAAACTGAAGTAAGTGCGCTGGTGGCGGCGCGTTCGCCCCGTCGTAAATCGCGAATGATTCCGCTAAATTTCCATCTCGTCGAATGTGAGGTGGATAGGAGGATATTGCCGGGTGAGGCAGTAGGGGTTGGCTCGTCGATGGTGCCGGTGGATGGATAATGGCCAGGGTGAATGATAATGCTGCGTGCACACCGTGCCTTCCCGCGGCGCATTCCTCTACGGAATGCTTAGTATCGGAATGAGGAGAGAGAGAGAGAGAGAGGGAATTGGTCGATCTCGAAATTGGACCGGGAAATCGAACCCTTTAGAATTTAGAACGGTCCGAATTTGGAAAATCTCCAGAGTTCGCGCGCGCGTACGGAAGAATTCCGAAGATTATATAAAATTGAGACAGGAAGAGATATTTCGAATAAATATATATGTAGACAATATGTGATTAAAAATATTGCTCGTATACGTTTCTTTCTATGGTACTTGTGTGTGACTTCCGTTAAAGGCAATAGTTTTGATATGCTTATATAAGCCCCAAGGATCCGTAAATGATATAGGATAGAGAATCGCGGAATTAAAGAAATTATTAGGACCGACTAAGTAAAAATTATATACGACAGTCGTGTATAATTAAATAATAATAGTAGCGTTTGGAAAAGCAGCACACACATACACGTGTGTAGAGCTCTCTCGCTCGCTACGTATACTTATCTCTCTACTAAAGAAATCACGCGAAGCGTATCGACGCCGCGCATTTTGATTCTAAGAAGGAAGACGATTTCGCGCAGAAACACGCCCGATCATAATGCGCCGTTTGCGCGCCTCCTTGCCCTTACGCCGCGTCGGTAATTTTGATAATTCTGGGTTTCGGATAAGGGCCCGCCTGGACTCCGGCTACCAGTCTTTACACGCCCGATTTTATTATTCTTCTACCTCCGGGTCGTCCTGGATGAGCATCGATACATTGTCGGCAGTCGATCTTTGGCGATTCAATCGCTCTCTCTCTCTCTCTAATTCCCCGACGTCGAGATCTCATCGCCGCGGATATTTGAATATTCGGAACAACGCGTGTAATAATATCAGACAAGTTCAAATATTTCAGAGATCTCGCGAATAAATTTCTCATATTTATATTGAATAACAAAATTTATATTAAATCAAGGGAATCAAATTCCATCATTCCAATATTTCAAGTGTCATTATAGTCGGAATAGCAATTTTTTCGAGAGCTATCCTTTGTTTAACAAAATTAGATCACGTAGAATTAGAAATTTATTTGGAAAGTAATCTATAAAAAAAATCCAACGAGCTAAGTTTGAAACGACGATGAATTTCTACACTTGATTATCCGTCGCGATTATAACGATCACAGCAAAGAAATTCTGATTAAGTGATTTCTTGTCTTCTACTCGTCACCTTTCCTCGCAAAGACATAAATATCGGGTATATAGAAAAGTTAGCAGTTCTCGCGCATTGTGGAGGAAGTGAAGTCTGCCGGGGCACGTAGGGAAATAAACTTTTTGTAGCCATCGGCGGCGGGACGTATAAAAGTAAGCATCTCCCGGCAGCGTCAGTCGACCAACCAGCCAGCCACGTCTTTAAGCTTCCTTTTCCTCGCGGTAACTTTCACCGCACATCGCGCATCCTCGGCCGCGATAAGACAAGAGGGAGAGAGAGAGAGAGCGTTATCCAAGAATGAAGATTTCGTTCGTTTACGGCGCGAGCGGCCGATAAATCCCCCGAGACATCTCCATCGCGGTCGTACGGACACGACACGTGAAGACCAGACACGGGTGTGGGTGAGCAAGGAGGGATAATAAACGAGGGAGAGCCAGGCGAAAGGGGGATGGGAGATATAGGGAAGGGAGAAACGCGAACCGAGGAAAGGGTGGAACGGAGATCGAGCCGGGCTGCACTTATGCAGCCCGCCTTATGCACCGTACCGGTTCTAGCAATGGTCGAGTCGGTCACGAATATCTAATCAATAATTATTACCGCGAGACTCTCTATTTTTGCGAAGAGAGAGAGAGAGAGGGACCCCCTTGCTCGCTCTCTTTCTCTTTCTTCTCTCCTCTGCTTTCGTCCCGGACTCCTTACCTTTTTCCTCCCCTCTTCTCGACGTCGTGCACCGTGCCGCCATATTTGCATATTTATAAGGGAATGTAATCGCAGAGCTCGGTTTTCGCCGCTCGTCGCTCGCTGCCGTGGAAAGAATTCCCGCAAGATGGCGGAAAGATTCGTGGTAGACATGCGATCCGATTTCCTACTCCACCCCCTTCCCTCCCACCCTCCCGCCGAGCCTGCAACCCTCTGCGTAACATATCATCAAGCGCGGCCGATCTAGAAGAAACAATCGTCGGTTTGTTGCGAGATCCCGAATTGTGGAGATCCACGGAGAGGCGGATGAATAAGAATTAGGGATTTTAATGCATATATACCGGGCGACTTATTAAACCGGAACCGAAATGGCCGCGAGAGAGGAGGGATCGCACGGCGCATTAATTTGTTAACAAATCGCCGATAAAGCATATAAGGATACGTTACGTTAGGTTCTCGTGATTTAGCGATATGATTTGTAGACGAATTGATTACGCGACCATTGTAAAAATGTACATTTTATTCATAGAATCATTAGCTGTTAAAATTTAATAAATGGATGACAGGTATTTCAAATTTGTTCTTATAGCATTGCCAAATGCAGAGTTAAAAAAGTGAAACCAATAACATGAAACTATATAGATAATAAGAAAAATAATATGTATCATAAATCTTTGTCAGAACCAATTTGAGATTTGCTCCAAGTTTGATTAAACTTCGATATTTGCAAAGTAATAGAGTTACTAGAATGCACTAACAAAAATGCAACATGTGATATAATCAATGTCCAAAGTATCTATTTTAATTAATAAGGAATATGCAGCCACATCCATTTTTAAATTCTAATTATCGATATAAGTCTGTGCTTATCCTTAAACAGTGGAAATTAGCAAAGATAATTAAAACAACAATCGAGACAAACTTGATCCTGCTGTGACATTGTATTATATCAATGCCTGATTGGAATAAGTTCAATTAACGATGCGATATTAATTCATTGAGCCTCGGACGATAAAATACATTGTATTATTCGACGACCTTTGGGTTTATGTCGCGCTGCGTTATCGTGACATTTTGCCTTGCACTTTGAATCTTGTCTACCTATATATGAATTGTTTTTAATGACAAAAAATGCAAAGTGAAACTTATGAATGAGACATATCGATGTCACACAAATGTGCATTAAGAATGTCGACGTCTTCTATTGCGCATACATATATATATATCCATATAACACTCTTATCTGTATACACTTTTGCGGATTATTTTATACACACATCATGTGTTGTATTTTAAAAAAACGTGAAAATAATCTCCCTTTTTCCTCCTTCATATTTCTAGCTTATATATTTATATAATCAAAATTATATGAAAATAAGATGATGGGTGAGGTAAGGGTTAACGCTTGAATATGTTGGCTGGAGAGGCCTGCTTCAATTTATCGGACAAGATTACAATTTCGATCGCGCAGCAGGGAGAGGAATGCGTAACGAGGGCGAGCGGATGCGCGCCCCGTGCCTTCGATATTAATTTATTAATACCCGTGCGACCGAGGATCACGCTAATACGTTATATTATTCGATAATTCGGCGTTAGGGCGTAGATTGAAGTTCGGTTAATACGAATGCCGTCCACGCTATATATCGGACGACGTGATTAAAACGTCGGTCGCGCACGGAGATTAGAACGAGTGCCCGAGTGCTTTGATCGTGGACTACCTACGTTATCAAATTACTAACACTAATCACCAATGCCAACGCACATTATTATCGATTAATTTGTCTAAATCATATCTTCCTCGTTTCAAGTAGAATCGCGTCTACTAATGAGACGCTCGCTCAGTGTTTGCTGTTATCTAATCTTTATATAGATAATAAAAATATATGTATTATCTAGATCTGCATCTTAAATAAAAAAAAGTGTTTATTTTTGTACTAAATTTTTGGTTTATAATAATAGCACATGCAAATACTTAAATAGTAGAACTTAAGCAGTCTAAAAAATGATTATCTAGAAAATTATCTAAATGAATCGCCATATAATTTTACCTTTATCTAGATATATTTAAAATAAAATCATCTTCATCTTATCTAAGATGAATTTACATTTTTTTATCTCATCTGTATCTAGCAAATTTTAAAATCATCAAAAATAGAAGTAGCTGAATACTCGAACAGCTACAGATGTTGTAGGAGATCAACGATCGAGAGCAAAATGACCGATTAGCAAAACCTTTTCTTCTACATAGCAAAATGATATTGATGCAAAACGTATTGGTAATAAATGCAGCCGGGAAGCATTATTCGCGAATCAACAACATCCATAACTCGCGTCAAGAGGCGCGGACGATTAGCGAGTCCTTCAGTGTCGAGGACTCGACAGGGTCTCGAGCTTAATGAGAGTTATCCCGCTGACAGTACCGAATCCTCCTCGTCGAAGGAGCCTTATTTACGCCGGCGTCGCGTCGTTAGCGCATTCTTTTCCCTCCGATATCGACTCGATAAACTTCCCCGTCAGTCAGTCAGTCAGTCAGTCAATCGGTCGCTCGGTTGGTTGCTTGCTTGCTTATTCGCTCGGTCGGTCGGATTCGTTTCTTCGTCATGCCATCGTTCGTCGTGGCACTTTCCATGCATCCCCCTACGTACGTGTATTCCGATCGATCTCCGGCATCGATCGACCGGGCTTCTGTGCATTCGCAACGTGCGGTGTGTAAACAGAGAGAAAAGAGAACAAGGAGGCGCGTCTGTCTATGTGTGCGAGCTGATGCGATAATGGTGTCTGATGCAGGTTACAATGACACTCGAAGGGAGGCCAGAAAGAGATTGAGCGGAAACACTTGTACTCGAGCGGATTAAAAAAAAATGGTTTCGTTCAAGAATGCGATCGTTTGCAATACTTTGCATATAATCACGTATAGATATATCTGTTAATAATTCTTTATAGAAATCTGTTAGAAATTTCGAAGAAATTTTCTTCTCCATTCTTTTTTTAGCTTTGTTTAATCTATCATTATCCGCGATCATCAAACATGCATTTTTAAGCAAGCGAGGAAAAAAATGACAAAAGAATCTGTAAAGAAAAGACTACTAAAGTAGAGAGTAGAAAATCATATATGAAAAAAAATTCAGAAGCGTGAAAGGGTACCCCTAGCATCGCAGCAACGTATTATTGTGATTTAACGTTACATGCTCATCTCTTAAGCCATAGTTCTCGTCCCTCTCTTCTACCATTCTTCCCATCATCTTTATACGATCGCGCGTGCACGTCTCTAAACCGACTAAATTGTTGAACCGATTTGGTGGTAAACCGGCCCGATAAGTGGCCGCGATAAAGTAGCAGTTCTCTCTCTCTCTCTCTCTCTCTCGCTCTCGCCACTCTTCAAAGGAAGGCTATTCGCCAATGGGACAGTGGATTTCGCCGGGTGCCTGCAACAGCTCTCGCGAATATGCTACCGTACGAAAGCAGCGAGTCACGATCCGCTCGTTACCGGTTCCCTCTCCTGCTTCTCTTCCTTCTTCATCGAACCTCCCTCGATATATCGCGGATCATGAAATCACGAGAATCATCTACCACTGAGAGCCTCCGCCTATCCGTTCTCTCCCTACCCTCTCTCTCTCTCACAATTGCCGCCGCCGCCATCGCGCCATTTGAGCCGATCATACTGCTTAGCGAGTGCATTCGGCATAATGCATAATTCTATGGCCCGCGGTCTGCGCCTCGATGCCGTTGCACTCGGTTGCCGCGAGATGATACCGGTGATTCGCGATTCCAGGGCGAGGGACGGGAGAGAACTGTCTTCTCCTTCGTGAGAGAGCACCTAGCGTAAGAGCGGGCCTTCTCGTATTTATCGTATACGGCGCATATACCATGTACGAATTATCGACGAGGTCGATGAGCGCGCGATCCTCCTTCACCGAGGGAAATCGTGAGAGAGATCGTTTCGAATGTTTCCGCGAGAGAAAAGTTCGACCACGATCGAACCGCTCGTAGTTTTGCCCGATCCCTTCCCTGCGTGTCACGCTCTTCGCCCTCCCGCGAAAACTTTTTTCCCCGGGATGTAGACGATGAGTTAAGTTCGCGCGAGTTAGGCTCGTTCGGGTCGAGGAAACGCTCCGTTGAAAGTGCTTCCGAATGATTGCGCGAAAAAAGCTCCTTTGCATTTTCTCCGAGATGGAATAGAAAAATATACTTTGCCTTACGCGGTATTTATAGTATATATAAATGACGCGTATAAAAATATTTTCTTTCAACTCATCACGAGATCTTAACAAGAAAGATAATAATATTCTTTTTTCCTCCGCTTCTCTCTTTTCATAATTTTTTTACATCTACGACTGAAACATCTTTCCAACTAATCGAAAGCGAAGTTATGTCAAACTTTTGCAATTTTATTTGTACTTGATTAATATTTATATAATCAATATACAATTTAAATGGGAGCCAAAAAATATTCCAAAGATATTATTTAGTACATTTTGTTCGTTGTGAACTCGGACTTGTATAATAAAATGAGTCATTCTGAATGTCAAAGTTTGCGTACATAATTTTATTACGGGATAATAATAGTAATATTGGAGTATGGATACTCCAGACAAATTGTGCCAATCTTAGGGGCAACTGTTTCCTATAGCCTTCCAGATCCTATTACATCAAGTTCTACGAGTTGTTCGGCACGTATGTCGCGCGCGTGCCACGAAATTCACGGTTATCCTTCTAACAACGTGCTCAATCGAATTTCGGCAGGTCCGAGAACGTCGAGCACGGGGCAACAGGCACCCCGGGCAGCCAATTCGTACCTCCGGAAATGCGATTTCGATCGACGGGGCTGCGCCGCCCGTCGTAATCTAACCTGCAATTCGCAATAGGCACTGATTTTTGCTCGGCAGGAGGTCGGCACGTTCGAAACGTCAACGAGCCTCGGACACAAAGTGTCTCGAAAATTATACTTCCGAAATTAATTTATACTCCAAGTCACGCGAGTCAACGTTCCAATGTCATCGTTGCAATGTCAAAATCGTAGCAAGCTTGATAAAATATATCGAAAGAGTATTTCTATTTTTGTTTGTTGTAAAGTTTATTATAGAAATATATATTGATATGTAAATATTCCATCAAAGACAAACTTATACGCGGAGAGAATTTTCTCTTAGAATTTACCCTGATATTGTATTGGAAGAATCTTATAAAAGTTTCTCTCGATTAATATTTACCACAATAAAAATATTAATATGTACATGGTAAAATTTACTATACAATTATATTTAAATTATATCGTCGCACAATTACCACGATTTTCAGGGTAAATTTTCAGAGAAAATTCTCTCCGTGTATCATGATTGTATAATTTTCAACAAGCGTTTTAACAATATTTAAATAAGTTATCCTATTATTCATAAAAAAATTGTACATTATTTTATTCTCAAATAAAAAGAATAAATAATAGAAAAAATTAGGACGGAGCAAATGTGCATTCCCCAAAAGAGACCCTATCCGTGGCATCCTAATAAATATTATTCAACAAAGTGCCGAAGGGGGTTTCTAGCCGTGTCGAGTGGCGCGGGATTGCTAGGACTAACGTCGAGGGGGTAAAACTCGACGGGTGGTGGCATCGGGGGTGGTCGCCAGGCGCCCCACGGATAGAGGGATTTACTCGGTTAAGAGAGCGATTACAATATCTATCCCCGATCTAGTTGACCAATAGGAAATTTAGAAAAACCTGCCCGCGGGGAGTTCGAGTGGCGCATCTGTCAGCGAGTTTTTCATTCGTACATATAGAAGAGGGAGGATTCGGAATCACGAGCTCTTCATCCCCGACACGTTCGGGGATTCGCTATATATGTACTAAATATCTAGGATAAATTCGATTTACCGCGGAGAAAGTTGTCGCGGTTTCGCGGCTGGTCGGCTCGGCTGAGCTCAACGAGCTCGAGAAATGCGTAATCGCTTGTAAACCGACGTCGTGAACCTTCTCGACGGGCCAATCGAGTCGTGAGACTCGGATACGATGTTGTTCTAATAATCCGAGGGCTCTTTGCTATACGAGTTGAGCACGTTTCGATGAGAACGAATGCGCTTGAAGCGACTATTGTATGCAATGCTTTTATGTGAAAACATGTTCGTTCAGAATATAAATAATTAAATTTTTTTTTTATACGAAATATAAAAATCAAAGTATAAAATTCAAATTCAGCTTCGGCGAATATAAAATCAAGTTTCCTTACGAGATTTGAAGATATAGCGTGATTAAAAATGTTTAACATTGAAAAGGAAAGAATTCTCGTGCGAATTAAATTTTAAAGAGATGCAAAATACAGAGAACGATATTTCTTTAACTTTAATTTAAAGTAGATTGAATTTTAAAATTTAAATTAAATCAGTATTTCTCTACAGAATATTCTTATAAATAACTGAGAGGAACGGAGAAAGTATTAGAATTATTATTTTAATTTTAGGATCAATAAGTGCTATAAATATTATGTAGCAATATTCTTTGTACCATTCCTACAGACATAATATTACACAGTATTACTGCGTCTGGAAAGCGCTTCTTTTTGCTTCTCTCGACGATCTCCCTACGCCAATGAAAAACGCGTCCTCGCTTTTTATGTAAATCAAATAATAATCGTCTTCGCGCATGGAAAGCTAGAAGTGTGTTAACGCCCAGTGTTATGCAAAGGACTAGAGTTCCTATTACTATTTACATACAATCGAATCTATCGCGCATACATTTACATACTGCGTAAATGGGTCATCTCCGAGCAAGGCTAATGAATATATTATATAAAAAATCGTCGTACAATATATTATATATATATATATATATATATATATATATTATATATATTATATAAAATGGTGAAAGCCAAAAGTATCTAATCCTTGAAATAAGAACCGTGAGATATGGTTACCTCTCATTTAAAAAACGTGGGTTAAGCTTCATATTACTCCTAACAACGTTTCTAATCACTCGGAATTTGAAAAATCATTCCCGTCAAAACTCATCAATACTATTCCTCAAAAGAACGTTTGCTTTGAATCCTTTCATCTCTTTGCAAATCGCAACTCTAATTTATTCCGCGAGATTACTCATCTGCAAAATGTTATCACGTACTCCCGCGAACAATAATCCGATCAATTAGCTTTGTTTCGTTATAGTCTTTTTCAGTGTTACACACATATAGTATGTAGGTATATTTTGATATTGTATTTAATTAGACATAATATATCTTATATAGGTATATTTCAAATATGAGAAAAGATCTTTTTGTTTTGTACAATTTTTCTATATAAACCGATGACGATTTAATCATTATTTCTGCGCGCGCAAACTTGCATTTAAATATCTCGACCTTTTTCCTCGTTCTAAATATTTGTAAATATAATATTACAAGATTTTCAAGCTTGAATTGTTAATATGAAATATTTCAATATGCATGTGATATAGTTTTATTATGCTTTTAAATTTTAAATTTAATACAGGAAACAAAAATTGACTGCAAGTTCGACGAATCTATTATTAAAGGGGCAGATAGCGAACTTGAGACAACCCGTATAATTGCCGCTATCTATCAAGAGCGCAACCTGGTAATTTTAAGTAATGTCGCAAGTTAATACGAGTGTTTTGTGCCGTATGAGCGTTTCTTATGCCGTCGTATGGCAACGTAGTAATTTCAATAAATTTCAATAATTTTAATTAGCATTCTCGGATAACTGTTATTGCTTCCATATGCTACTATTATATGATCTTATACCGTGATGTACATTCATATCGCAATATTATACCGGTTTATTACTGGATTATAATTGCAATAATATCGCATATCTATAGACTGATATAACATCACAATCGCGTTTCTCATTCCTTCGCTCGTAAACATTTGGAAATAACACCTCGCCGAAACTAAAATTAAGAGACATCTAACATTTTTTAATAGTACTATATTACAGTTCTCGTCTTCAAGAACGCGAGTCTGCCTGTATATTTAAGTAATAAGAAAACTGTATCGATTATATCTTTCCTAAAAAAAAAAATATATATATATATAAATATCTATATATATATGCCTCTTAATATTCTAAAAACATGCCCTATAAATTATAAACTGCAATTTATATTCCAGTAAACTAGACGGATTAGTGGATTACAATTGCCTATAAAAAAAACTGCACTGTCATCGTTCTCGATTTATTTTTCAGATCCATCAATATATCTTTCGATCGATGAGGATCAACAAGCGGAAATGTCGAGCAATCTAGGGGAATGGATATTCAGTGGATTTGTTTTCGATTGGCTTTTCCGCGCGAGGCATTGCTGACGGTATATACACGAGTGAGAGGAAACAGGGAAGGAGGAGAAAGAGCGATGAGGCGATAGAAGGCAAAGAGGGGTTGGCATAAATATTAATATAATAGCACTGATTGCGCTAGATCGCGGGGGTGCGCGAGCGTACGACACGTTGCAAATAACACGCGGTAGGGAAATGTGGCGAGAGAGAGAGAGAGAGAGAGAGAGCGCGAGTTGGTTATGTCGGTAGCATAGTGACATATCCGAGAGCAACAACGTGATGACGCGAGAGCGAGAGCTAAAGGGGTTGGAGGGTCCGCAAAAGAGACAAAGTGCGACGAGTAGAGAGTGAGAGAGGGAGATAAATAGACAGATAGACGGATAGAGAAAGAGAGGGAAAACTGTGTTCCGGGTGTCGGAGCTTTTCCGGGAGCGGGGATGGCACCACGGGCATTAAATATACACGCTGATTTGTCGTCCGCGGATTGTCACCTCTGATAGCTTTCATTTTGTTGTATATCGGTACACGCGCCTCGCGCTCTCTCTCTCTCTCTCTCTCTCGCACCCCTTTTCGACGTAATTCGGCCCGCTTGATTGACTTTTGAGCTGGCCTTTATGACGATATCCGTCCCTCCTCCTCTCGACGAGAACGGCGATTTATCGGGTACCGCTTGCTCGCTCTCGTTCTGCCCCCGCTTTTCCACGGACTAGGTTTGCCGATCGGGTGGCCCCTTCGTCAACCGAACGAATCCGGCGCCCAGGGCGCGACGTTTTCGGCAACGACACCACAGGGCAAACTGACAATACAGGAGAGAGCGTGTCAAAATGATCGCGCGAGAGTACGCGATGATATTTCCTCCCCTATTCCTCCCCCTGGCTTTTTCGGTAAATTTATACTCCAACTCTAATGTCAATCAGTGTAAATCCGCATTATCCGGAAAATACAATTAGCGGCGAATAATGACGATGTAAACTATTGTATTCGAGATAAATTTCAATTTTATCGTTGACAGAGGGAAGGAGAGAGCGCAGGTCATTATTTTATACTTTTAATTATAATTCAAATATCGAATATATTTCAGAACCACATTCTCGTCTTACTTTGACGAGAGAAACTTTTGAAACTCGCAGATCGACGTTGTCGCTCGATGCAAATTGTTATCAACAATCGAGTGCAAACGAATATTCGCCGTCATTTGCAATTCATTTACGCGCGGCCGAGTTTCTTTTTCACTTCCTCCTTTCCTTTTTTCATTTCATTTCACGAATGGTAAACTCGTTCCGGATTAAATCGCGCGTTTCTTATCGGTCTCGCGCGCAAGCCTCCATTCGTTTCCTTAGTTGTCCTTATCGCTTGCCTGTTTCCACGAGCCGCCTCGCGGTATATTTTATCAACAACGTCGGTACTCACAATGATTTTGAATAATACGCGACGTCCGAAGAATTCCGCTCTTATTGTCCGTCGCCGGAAACATCGCCGGTTTGTTTTCCTCGCGTTTGTCTTCGCACAAGAGCGACACCTTCGAAGTAATAAATATCCTTAATTCCTCGAAAATCATAAAGCGCTTTTTCAAGCCTTCCACGGATCGGTGCTTTTTATCGGAAATCATTAATAATCTTTATTATCGCCCTTACAATTAAAAGACAACAAAATCAGCTGGCAATTTGATTCAGATTTCAAAATATCCTATACCGTAGCGAATATGTTTTCTCCTCATTTATTACTTCAATAATAATTATCCCAATAAATTTTGCCCGAGGAAAGATTAATTTTAATTGGCCAAAGTATTTATAGACACCCTGTTATGTACATCTTATACGTTATACATACGATTTTCTTACGCTTGCATGCACAAATGAAAAAAAAATCACCGTTCTTAATTAAATCGTTCGTCGGTCGACTATAATTTTGGAAACTCCATTTTTGTTAGAGTTTTCTGATAGATATGATTATTGTATACATTTCAGCGTGACACGTGAATTCCTCCGCGCGCTTTTACGAGAATGAGAAAATCATCAACCTTAATAAAATTAACCATTAAATCTATCGATCGACTATAATTTTGGGAACTTTGGTTTCATCAAAATTGAAATCCTTAATAGAGATATGCGAGAATTATACATTACGATCTGACACATCGGCATGACATTTCTTCCATACTTTTACGCTAAATCAGGAAGTCATCGTGTCTAATTAAATCCGTCCGTAAATCGACTATATAATTTTGGAGACTATTATTGGGATATTTTTTTCCTTTTCGGATACGGCGTTGCATTATTTATATATATATATATAAATATATGTATATGATCGTTTTGCGGATAAGATGGAAAGAGAGACATCATTTTCTAATCATCGTTCCATATATGGAATGGCAGTTGCAAGGGCAAAAATTGTTATGATTGGCAAAAAACTGAACGCGCCAGATGGATAAGATGAACGACTGATGAATAATGCGACTGGACGCTGATGAATAACGCGAGGGACCGACATGACGACATTACGGCAAATCTACCCTTTCTTCCTTCTTCACGCATTTCAGCCGAGACTGCGGCATTAACCCTCTTGTCGCGCACAATGGTCACTATAACTGCCATCATCGCAAAAGTAATGAAACGCGTTCGTCTCGACCCGATATGGAAGATAGTAAAGTAATTTGAGATAACAAAAAAAAGTGTGGGGCAATTTATTTATTTGATTGTCAAATTATTCAGCAGTCAACAATCGCGAGAGAGCATTTTTATATACGTATATACATATAGACCTAATGCACTTAAAAAAATGTCAGACATCGTTTATTATACCCGGAAAAAAATTAGCTACCACATAGCTAAATTTTAGCTATCCCTATATTACAACCTGAAATTTAGTTATCGTGCCTAATAAAAAATTCTATAGCTAAAAAATATTAGCTATATATCATAGCTAAAATTTGGACATGATAACTAAATTTCATGTGTGATATAATAACTAATTTTTTGTCCGTGTAAAAAAAAAAGATTTAACTGATGACTAAAATTTAATTTCCATGCGTTGCGGGAGATTTGCACTTGTGCAGCAGCTGAATGGCAACTCTTATCGCGGCCGTGTGTTGCGTCTATGCGAATTACGCGGCGAATCGCTTTACGTCGCGACGAGGAACGAGCGAAGTAGACGGCACGCGAACACCACCACGACGCGCGATAAGCGATTTATTGTTTTGTCATTCTATGCTCCAGATAGCCTGGAATGCGAACTTCATTACTTCTCTCCTCTCGCGCCATTGTCGCGCGCACATTGCGCCGATACGATATACAAATCGTCGTGACCCCTCAGGCGATCCGTGCTAGCAATTCGCGACAACTCGTTCGTTGCTAATCGTCGACCTAATCGCACCAACGCTATGTATTTCGCGCAAACTCGGTATCAACCGGTTACTTCGAGCAAAAATCTCAAAATAATTTCGTATCGAATAATATACCTCGTAATTTACGCATTGAAAGCAATTTTACATTCATTTTCAATGGTGCAAAGATTTTTTCTTCCGATGCGTGAGATGATACATTAGATTAATTGTATTGGATTTTTTCTACATTTTTGTTATTACAAAGCTGAAAGGATTTTTATGTGAATAATACTTTAAATTGATTAAAAAATCTGTATACGCGTAAATCGAATTTTGATAATCACGACGCGTTGAATCAAAGCCGTCTTTCTTCCACCCCAAGCAGATTGATTAATTAAAAATTTCTGCTTTAATTTTTTTTCGATACTTCCCGACTAGACAATTTGAAGAAGCGGAAGTAAGCCCTAGTTCCTAACTCGAAAAACACATTTCACACTCCATGGCCCTATTCAACGACCTCTGATAATTCTATTCCGTAGGTTAACTCGCGTAAAACAGATAGGGCGAAGTGGCACGAGCGGCGACGAGCACCGACGACGACAATCGACGGAAACGCAAAGGGTGTCGCTTCCTCCCCTTCTCGCCCACCACCCTTATTCTCGCGTTGGTCTTACATTCGCCTAGCGCCCCGATAGCGCGCGATAGCGTTCGCCGGTGCCGGTTATTGGAAATAGCCCGGTCGGTCGATCTACCACGCCGTGAAATACACACAAGTCTAGCGCGCGAGCCTACGTCATACCTTGGCGTGTGTACATTATTCATGGCCATCGGTGAAAAGGGCGCCAGCCGTATTACGTATGCCGCGGGTTATTATGCCCACTAAATGTTTAATGTGTTTGCCTTCCTTCGCCGGCCACGGACGTGGCTTTATGTTTTAGTAAGTAAATTACTGTTTTTTTTTTATTAGTCCTCCACCGTTTATGTTGGTTCAATCGATTCGCGGCTCTCTTCTCCCTCCCACCCCTTTTCTTTCGCCCCCTTCCCCCCTTTTTCATCCCCTTGACGCGATCTTGCTCTTTGTCTAACATGTGCTCCTGTATATATATATATATATATATATATATATATATATATATCTCAGCGTCAAGGGGATGAAAACCGCGATCGCAAAAACGCGCATATATATATATATATATATATATATATTTATATAAATGTATATATGTATATGTATGTGTGTGTGTATATAAGCGCTTGCATTTGTCGCATCTGTGTGGTTCTTTCTCGACGTGAATTTTTATACCGCCGCTTGGCGAATATTTAATCGTCCTATCTTATTCATTTTTAGTGCGTCGTACGCGCTCCCCCTCGTCCCCGAAATAAGGGTGGCCGCGCACAATGGCGCGCAATGAATTTCAAAGTTCGACCCTTCTTTCACCGGCTCCCGGCCGCACAATGCCAGAAGAAAATAGCGACGAATCGTAATTGTTTTGCAAGTGCCGCCTCGTTTCGCCTAGCCGAGGAAAAATTTCCGCGGCTCGGCCGCGAGATATGCTCCCGTAAGTGTTGCAACGACAAATCTCCCTGAGAGAAAAAAGAGAAAGAAGAAGAAGAAGAAGAAGAAGGACCACGAGAGAGAGAGAGAGAGAGAAACGGAATGAAAGAGAGGTATAAAGTTTCTCTCGTCGACGCGCCGCGCCGGAAGTTCGTTATTTACAAAATTAATATCCGGCAGAGCTTTTCCTCGGACCTCCGTTAGCCGAAAAGAGAGACGGGCGGATTGCACGATAGAATAGGAAAGGGGATGAGGGGGTGGAAGGTCGTTAAAACCGCGATCGCAAAAACGCGCAACGCCGAAACGCGAAGCTCGGCGGAAAGTTTGGAATTTACTGCCCCGACATATTGGCTACGAAAGCACACGAAATTAAGGCTAGTAAAACACTCGCCCTGACACGTGCCCAACCCCCGATACACGTCCCTCCTTCACCACTATCCGCTACCCCCTGTTGTATCTCGCGAGCGAAAATGTTCGACGGTCGGGTCTGGACCCGTCGTCTTTCGCCGCGGAAAAATTTGCATGAAATATTTCGCGACGTCGGGAAAAAGTCGCGGCCGTTTCGGCTAATTCGTCTGAAAGGGCGCCAAAAATGTTTGCCCGGGTCTCGATACACGTCGCGCGCTCGTTTCGCGATGAAATAACGCGACACGGTATAAATGCGATTTAATTTTTCACACACGGACACATCGCGACTTTTTTTCTTTCTCGTTCTCCGCCCTTCCGAGGATCGGCGCCCTTTAATTCGCCGATTCGTACGTATATAAACTCCCTTTTCGTACACGCGGTCGACGGACGGTTCGATATTTTTGTTTGGATTTTAATAACGCGATATTTTCTATAGCAACGCCGGAAACGACCGGTGTATCTTTAACAATGAATTGTATTTTGCATATGAATTTGATTTGTCCCGCGTTGGAAAATGTCATCTCTCTTTCTCGCGAAACTATGGCATAGAATCATCGTTATATATCATAACTTTGCAAATTTAATAGTATTCATTATACAAAATTTGTATAAATTTTGTACTATATATATATATATATATTAAATTTTTCAAATTTATTCCCGCAAGTGTTAAGCACAATTGTGCTTGTAGATTCAAACAAATTCTCTTACAACAATGTATATTCGATTTTATGATTGTGTATAATAATAAAAATTAATCTTATAAACAAGATTGTTAATCATTATATCGCTAATAAAATTTAATATTATAGAATATATTTGCTTCGATGTAAAATTCTAATTTTAGATACAAGTTGCAGACTATGTTTAATATGGAACAGATGGCGACATCTTTTAGCTACAACACGAGCTGCATTTCTGATTCTCCAATGTTGTGTGGTAATACAGACCATCAAATTATTATAGTCGATTTAATAAATTATTATAATTTATTCTTTGAACCAACAGTTTTTTCATTAATTAAAAAAATAAAAGTAGTGTTGTTTAAATATATAACATGATTAATCATATATTAAAAGGCACCAAATATATTCGTAATTAGTGTAATTAATATGAAAATTTATTTGAGAGGGTATTTAATTAATACTGATTTGAAATAATACATTGAAGCAATAACTAAATAAAAATTGGACTCACCAAAATGATGAAGAAAAAAGAAGTATAAGGTGCGAAAATGTGCGAGGAGACGTGTGCGTCTGTAACAACAGAAAACAGATTTTTGTAAATAAAAATGTAAGTAAATTCAAGGATATTTTATGTGAATAATTAACAATGCTTGGTTAATTGATCATGCATATTTTATTTAAATATAAATATCACATATCACACTTCAATATCATGGAAAATTAAAGGAAAAATTTGCTGTGAATAAAAGATCATGTTTTCGCAGCTTTATAATTACGGAATAAAGAGTTATATTATATTTAAAAAATTATTTTGTTCTCCTTAAATAAATCTTTGAAAAAGTACAATTTTTTAAAATAGGCGACTCAATTATAAATTTGATTGCAGACGAAAAGATTATTCTATAGCACATATGTTTATACTACTGAAAACTTAATAAGAAAATAAAATTAATTTTATTTTCTGAGATGTATCTTAAAATTTAAATTTCCTAAATATTTCGTCACACACACACACACACATAAAGAAAATGAAGTATCCTATGCATGTATCAAAATTAAAAGACAGAAAAAATTTTTTTTTTTCTATAGAAAATATATTGTTGTAATCTGTCTTTTAATTTTGATACATATGAAAAAGAAATGTATTGAATTCGAATAAATATTTATTTCAGTACTGCCTCTTATAAATATAATCATTTACTTGAATATAATAATATTGATTTAATATGAAAACTATTTACTTGACATAAGAAAATCCTTTTCAAAACAGATAAATATTTATTTGTTTCAAATAAATGATTTATTTGGCAGTATTAAAATAAATATTTATTAATTTAATAATTTATTTCAGTGCATGTACAGAGAAAATACATTGCTTTACCTATATATTAATTTTGATACACGCATATATAATATATTCTTTATAGAAACTGTTTTAATCTATCTTTTAATTTTGATACATACATATATGTATAAAGATACTTCATCTTCTTGTGTGAAGAAAATATTAATTATATTTTCTATAGAGAAAATATTACATCTTATTTTATGTTAAAAAATAATACATGTCTGCTCAATCTATTCTCAATTTAATAACTTATTAATTACTTTCAATATTTATATAATAAAGCAAAATGATTACATTAATCAATTATTACTTCCTCCGGGTTATGTTAACTATTAAGAGAAACAATATTCACGATTTTTTTATAGAAATATCTCCAAGGGAGGGAATTATTAAATAATGTTAAAATATTTAGAAATTCCAACCGATTCGAAATCGGCGCGCGATTCCTCCACGTGAAAGCAGATCCGCCACGAGGAGAACTAGACACGGCCCTGTTGGCGACCGATCCTCTCGGGACTGTCGCGTCGCGTCGCGGCGCGGCCTGCGTCGCGGCGGCGCGGCGTGACGTTTCGTCGTGTCGTGCACGCACACGTACAATCTCACTCTCATTCATCTACCTACGCACACACGTACGTGCACATACACACCGCGACGCAACCACTTGTGGATCTCCCGGTCGCGTCGCGACGTGCCGCGTCGCCGGACCGCGCGGTTTTCTCGACGCCGGCGTCCCGGTCGACATGCGGTTCCGCATGCGTCGCCCGGGACGACGCGCGCGCGCGGTGCGTCCGCGAAAATCGCGGGTGTCAAAACCACACACACGCCATGTCAAAGGCGCACGGCCGTCAGAAATGCGAAAAAGTAAAGTGAAACCGGCGGGCTTACCGAAATCCCTGAGCCTGCCTCGAGTCCAGGAGTCGGGAGAGCCGTCCCGTTGCAATCCTTTTCCCGAAAACTTGGCTAAAATCACTGCGAAAAAAAACTGCTGCGGTACGCGCGGCCAGACGATCCGCAGATATAAAGACAACTTCATGTACACACTGCGACGGTGGCGCCGCGGCGCGGTGAGCGCGCCGCGACGCCGAGAAAACTCGACGGGCCTCTCTCTTTTTTCTTCTCTCCCTTCTCTCTCTCTCTCTCTTCTCTTCTGGAGCACATGTAAATTTTTGCGATGTAACAAAAGTGCACCCGGATCATCGTGTTCTGCAAGAGTCCCCTTTCTTTATCAGCGGAATATTGCGTAGATATTTTTATATTTTCATTTATAAAATGAATGAATAAATTTGATTGATATATTTGGAAATAATCTGTTGGATACCGAAAACCGAAAATTAAATAAAGAAGAGAGATTACAATTAATAAAGTTTGAATCTTTATCATACAATTGACTTTATATAATAATCGAATATGATACATAATTCAAATAATTTAATTAAATACACACAGCTGATCTATACAATACAATGTTATTTACCAATAATGCAAATTACCGATGTTCTTTGGGTTTTTAATTCTATCACTTTCAAGAGATGCCGCCACATACCCGAAAGGCCAGCTGTAAAGCTCGCTTGAATTAATTATTTAAAGTACGCGAGTACTGTGATAATTACATTTGAATATGTATATTGAAATGAATAAAATTATTAATTCAAATATATGCTTTGCATTCTGTATAAACGTCTTGTTAATTTAAAAAATTTCTCTGGTTCTTCTATCTTCGTATAAGTAGTGTATAAAATTTTTATATCTCTTATTATTAATGTATTGCATATACAGAACATATTCCACTTTAATTGCATCATTGCTAATTAATTATGCATTTAATATTAATATTAATTCTATATTAGTAAAGTTCTTCTATAGTCGTAATAGTCATAAAATTTTTATATATGTTATTAATGCGTCGCATACACAGAACATTCATCTACTTTAATTGCATAATTAATTACGCGTTTAATATTAATATTAATTCTATATTAGTAAAAAATCTTCACAATTAATTGTTGATCGCCAGTGATAAAATTTTAACAAATAATAAGATGCAATTTAATTCGACCAAAAACTGGCTATTCATTTATTGAAAATAAGTACACACTACGTTTCGACCCACATTGTGATCCTTTTCAAGTGTGTTGTTCTTATTCAGCAATTACATTAATTAAAAATAGAAACATGAAAGTTATCCTGTCATATCGACAATCTGTTAGCTACTATATTAGTAAAGTTAGAAAATTTTTTTTCCAAAATTATTCCGTTTATAAAAATTATAAAAACACTGGACAAAAAGTTTGCTAATTACGAGAAAAAATATAATTATTCCGATTACAAAATTATTCGTGCTAGGTGCATGAATAATTTCATTTCCGAGAACTGCTCCGAAAAGATCGCAGCACTTTCCGACCCAACGCCGTCCCTGCGTGAGCACCGAGGTAGGGTCGGGTTTCGATGAATTATCCGTCTCTCTCCACGATCTATTGATGCCCACGAAAAAGAGAAAGAGAGACGTTGCCGTCGGTGAATCGCAACATAGCAAAGGCCGAAGAAGGGTGGTGCGCGGTGCGTTACAGCGCCTTTCAACATGGCACCGAGCCGCGTCTGAGTTCTCTCCGAGAGAAAAATGTGCGAGGTTTTGGGGGTGCGCAGGAGTGCCGGGTAGCTCGTCCACGAAGGAGAGTTCCTCTCCACCGAGAAAGTTAGTTCGCGAGTGCGCGAGTTCCCGGAGAAGAGACGCCTCTCTCCGTCTTGGAGGAAAGAGAAATCATGTCCGAGTATCGCACGGGGCAGGCCAATCCGGTAGCGGTCATTCTACCCCGTGTCGAGTGACAGGCTGCTTACGTAACGGATTATTCTCGCTATGATAACGACACTCCAGACGCGAGCGCGATACGTCGTGAGGCAGCAGCAGCGGATCAGCATCAGCGTCGTCGCCGGGAGTGTCGTCGACGCGACGGCGCAGACCCCGACAGAAATAATAATACGCCGACCCGAATCCTGGTCGTATCGCCGTCTCTGATACCCGTCCCTTGAACGGACGTTGCTGAACGTCGCGGCGCCCCAGATCATCCTCAGCCTCCGCCGCGGAGACACCTGGACCGAGGGCGAGGAATTATGACAGCGGCAGTCGTCATGGAAAACGTTAACTGTGATCCCGGTAAGTGCGGGTAGATTAGACTGCGGTGGAGAAGATGCGATGGTGTTTTTGCAATAATACAGGGTAAAGAGTTCGACGTCGAGAGTTCTCACGTGTTATCAGTTCTTGACACGATTGGCACGACAGCGTGTGGGAATCATAATTAAATGACGGGAGCTGACGGCGAAGTTACTTATTATTGCGGCAACGTGTTGATAAGGTTTTTATTGTTCTGCAAAAAATAATTGCGAGAAAAGGGAGGGGAGAGAGAGAATTATTGGAGCAGATTGCAAAGTATAATCCGATATAACTGGAATAGATACTCTTCACAAAGACATGTATTAATAAAACGTGCTCCGAGCGTTGTACGTTATAAATATAGAGCGGGTAAGCCGTAGAGTAAATAAACGCAATCGCGGGTGATGTGACGGGGTCTCCTAATAAAATACAAGCTAGATGGATATGTCGCGTTAGCGGATATTCTAACTGCGACTGCACATTTCCGCGTGCTCCGATTTGCTGAATGGAAAGGAGGTCTCGGATGAGTGCTTTGTGCTTAGAAATTAATTTATTGATCGACGCATAAATGACGAGAGAGAAATCATCGTATTCAGAATAAAATAATTGTAGAAATATGAGAATTTATTGTCGTTTCTAATTATAGCATTTTCATTACATTTATGATGCATGTAATAAACACAGTTTATTATAATAATGAGAGATTGACGTTATATTTGACATTATATTAATTATAAAATAAAAAAGATAATTACTTTATAGATTAAATTTAAAAAATTATTAAATTTATTTTGCTTTCGATTTATGCAATATTTTATAAAATATTTTATTTTAACGTCGATTCTCTATAACTATGTGCATTAAGGTAAATTTAAATTTGTGTATGTTAACTAAATTTTATTTGTTTATTGTTAAATATTCCAGCATTGTCCAAGCTGCTAAACTCGCTGCAGGAAAATAAATCGGAAATACCCAGCTGCACCGAGGAGGAATTTGGATTTCTAAGCGAACTGCTACAATCGAAGGAACTTAATGCTCTGGTGAACGTACATAATAAAATTCTCAACAATGTCAAGGACGATAAATTCTTTCCCGTACTATCAAATTCAATGGATATCGACGTCGAAGTCCTCGATCTATTATCGACTAAAACACACATTTCGTCCGAATGGAAGGAACTTTTTCATCTGCTGCAGAAACCGCATATTCAGGTAACGGAGAGTGCGAGATACTTTGCTAAAATATAAATTAATTTTTTTAGTCATAACAATATACACACATGCACTTTATTCTATTTTGAGAAATTTATTTTTATTATTTACCTTAAAAAAATTAAGTACAAAAGAATCGTGAATATCCACTCCTCAAAATAATTAAAAGAAAAAAATTATTCCAAAAATAAACAAATTTTAAATAGCTGTAACTTTGTTTCGAAAAATAATAATTTAAATTTTAAAAAAGGGTTGTAAAGCTTGAAATCTCTACTTTCGAGAGGTCATAGCTTTTTTTATTTTCTTCAATACTGATATTTTTTACATACATAAAACGACGGAGATAATAAAATGGAAAATTTTCTTCTCATTTTGCAGACATGTCGCATACACAAGAAGATTTGAAAAAAATTTCGACATTTTCACGTTAAAGCCTGAAGTTTTATCTGCAAAATCGTTTTTTTAAATTTTAATTTCGATAATTCCTTATCAAGTTATCGTAAATTGAAGAGAAAATGTCATTTTTACTTTAATCGTTCATAACTTCGTTAAAAATCATCGTCAGGCAATTTCAAGGATGGATTTTTAAAGCTAAATCTTTGCTGTATAGTATAATATAGAGATTGAATTTTTTCTAACTAGTGAACTTTTTATAATTAAGTGAAAATAACGAAAAAATTCACGAGTTTTCTCCTTTTTGTTTAAACTTTGAAAAAAAGTTACGTAAAGTGACTGAAACAATTTTATCGAATGAAATTTTTGTGCTTTCTAATACCCCAAACTTGGCAAAAAATCACAGACTTGCTGTGATAATTACTTTATAGTGATCCATATGTTTAAAATAAGTGATGTGTACAATATGTTAAAAATTTTGATTTATTTTGGATTTAAAAATAAAGTAAAATCCGTGGCAGAACAATCTTTTCCTCACTTTATAACATAATCTTTTAACTGCCTCAACATAAAATTTAGAAAATGTAAAATTGCAAGTCATTTCCAAAATTACCACCGACATCAGCTTTACCCAACGAACTAATTCAATCGTACAACCTCCACGTGGTGCGCTTTGGGTGAAGCTGATGTCGGCGGTAATTTTGGAAATGACATGCAATTTTACATTTTCTAAATTTTATGTTGAGGCAGTTAAAAGATTATGTTAGGAAGTAAAGAGAATATTGTTCTGCCACGGATTTTACTTTTTTTATTTTTTATCAAAATAAATCAAGATTTTTTAACATATTGTACACATCGGTTATTTTAAACGTACAGATTACTATAAAGAAATTATCACAGCAAGTCTATGATTTTTTGCCAAGTTTGGGATACTAGAAGGCACAAAAATTTTATTCGATAAAATTGTTTCAGTCACTTTACGTAACTTTTTTTCAAAGTTTAAACAAAAAGGAAAAAACTCGTGAATTTTTTCGTTATTTTTACTTAATTATAAAAAGTTCACGAGCTAGAAAAAATTCAGTCTCTATAACATACTATAGAGCAAAGATTTAGCTTTAAGAATCTATCTTTGAAATTGCTGTACGATGATTTATAACGGAGTTATGAATGATTAAAGTAAAAATGACATTTTCTTTTCAATTTGCGATAACTTGATCAGGAAAGATCGAAATTTAAATTTTAAAAAACGATTTTGCAGAGAAAACTTCAGGCTTTAACGTGAAAATGTCGAATTTTTTTTCCAATTTTCTTGTGTATGCGACATGTCTACAAAGTGAAAAGAAAATTTTCTATTTTGTTATGTTTGTCGTTTTATGTATGTAAAAAATACCAGTATTGAAAAAAATAAAAAAAGCTATGACCTCTCGATAGTAGAGATTTCAAGCGTTAAAACCCTTTTTAGAAGAGAACTCTTAGAGAAAAAATAAAGACTTTTGATAGAATGCGTTTAGTCATTTTCTTTATTATTAAAGGGTCTCCTCTGCGCTCACGACGCGGTGGCACAAAAGGACTATTATCCTAGACTGCCGGAAATCCCGTTGGAAGTGGACGAAGACGAGGAGACGGTGAAGATCGTCCAGCTGGTGAAGTCGAACGAGCCCCTGGTACGTCAGATCGATCGTTAACTGGGTATTTGCGATATTTTGCGGTGTCTCTTTCTGAGTCTTTCACTCGATTAATCCAAGAGTGCGAGCAAAAGCGAAAGAGGGAAATATAGATCGTCGGTTTAAGTAGTATTCGAATGTAAACGCGTTTGCGTTTGAAGGAAGGCGCAGAAAAGGGGGAATATTCGAAGGGAGATATTTTGAAAGATTCGTTTTTTTTTCTCGCCCACACTTGATTGTATATTTGCGTCGACTTGCATGAGACGCGAGATGCCGCTCCCCAGTATCGGCGTAGACAGGCGAGTCACGTACATTTGCGTATTTAGTTTGCGATTCTCTGATACCGCTATCCATTCTTCTCGAGAGTAACGAGTAGTCTCACGAGTACGGGTGCAAAAAAAAAGAGTAACCAAGTAATCACGTGTTTCTTTCATCGTCAAACTTGCTTCGAAGGGCGACGCTGGCGTTGAACCGATCGTGGTAAGTCGCCTGAATGCCGTATAGAACATATGCTGAACACCTGTGATAAGAACACCTAACTCCACATACAAAACTATTCTTTATATTTTGGCTGCTACTTTTTTATTTTGTCTCACTGCAGCGACAGGATTGAAATTGGTAGAATTTTGATGAACGCAACTTTTATTGTTGCAGATCAGCGAAAAAATAATAATGCAAGTGTTGTGGTAAATAAATATAAATTAATCAAAATTAAATTGATTTCAATCCCTGCTCTAGCATAGATCTCTGGTCACTTCCGATCTCGTTAGTGTGTTACGATCACAGGATATATATTAAGCTGTAAATAGGATTCTGTGGTATATTTTTGCATAAAGCTTGATTTTGTTATTTGCTTCTGTTGCATCTGTTTTGTTTTTTATATTTTTATTCTAAATAAAATCTGTAATTTCGTATCTGTTGTTATCCTGCATGAATGTATTTTTTTAAATACTATAAAGTGAAGTTATTTGTTCTGACAAGAACATGTTTGTAAAATATACTCGAATTAAATATTTTTCATAAATAAACTTAAACTTATGAAATTTATTTTATATTTTAATATAATATATAATATAAAATACAAAAAACTTTACATTTTACATGAAGGTTGTCATAAAATTACAAATAACTGCACTTTACGTATAACGTTTCTCGAGATGCAATCTGATTTCAAATATGTTTCCTTTGCAATAGTTAAAATTCTTGTTTCTGTTTATCTTGGGAAACATAAAGAGATAAGAAAGCACTTCGAAAAGCATTTTAAAATGTCAAAAGAAATTTAAGAGCCTTTTAGATATAAGAATAGAGATAACTGTAGAAAAAGAACTCACAAACCTTTCAGATATCTTTTGGATATTTGTTTTATCTAAAAACGTATCGGCGCGCAATCTTCTATATTCTTGTATTGTATATTTATGATTTATTTTTGATCGATTGATCGAATCTGAAAAATCGACGAATGCGCTCCGATCTTAAATTGTGTCTTCCTTCCTTCACGATGAGACTTTTTTAAATTTATTTTTTAAGAAGAGAAAGAGAAGGCGCTCCCCTACGCGTTTGCGCTTGAGATATGCAACGCAATGACAATACTAGTTTATCTTGATATTAGGGGGCGACCATAAAAACCTGCGAGGTCACGGGCAAGATTGTGATCGCGCGGATAATGCACGGCGGTGCGGCTGACAGATCCGGTCTCATCCACGTGGGTGACGAAGTCTGCGAAGTCAACGGTATCAGCGTCGAGGGAAAAACGCCTAGTTTCGTTCTACATATTTTGGTAATGAATATTTTTCTATTTTGTTGCGAGCAAATGCTATTGGCCAAAATGCAGAAGAATAACTTACGTTTCAATTCGAATTCTTAAGTCTAAAAGGCACAAGAAAATTTAAAATGTGTAAAATGTGTTTTTATATTTATTATTTTATCGAATAAAAGAGATATATTAATTTACGTTTATTATACGATTCTTTAAAAAAAATAATTAATTTCGATTAAATCATTACCATTAATTAATTAAGAGTTACAAATAAAATTTCAACTCTTTCTCTTAAAGTTTCTTTTTAAATATTTCGCTTAAGATACAATATTTGACAATAGCTCGAATTATTCAAATTACTGAATAAATAATTTTGTAAATTTGTTTATTTTCTAGCAAAATTCGGAAGGGACAATCACTTTCAAAATAGTGCCCGCAGATAGTAAAAGCGGAGTGAGAGAGAGCAAGGTAAAATTTGACAATCTCAATCATAATAGATTTCTGATACGACTTTCCTAATTAAAAAAATGTATAATCATTTAGGTTCGCGTGAGAGCGCATTTTTCGTATGTGGCAGCCGAGGATCCTTATATTCCTTGCAAGGAAGCAGGATTAGACTTCGTCCAGGGAGATGTCCTACACATCGTCAGCCAGGATGATGCCTACTGGTGAGATATGATTTATTGTCAAAAGTATAATTTTTTTAATACACATTTTTTATGGTAAATTATAGTAATGATTAAAATATAGGTGGCAAGCCAGGCGAGAAGGCGATCGAAATATGAGAGCGGGCTTGATCCCCAGCAGAGCTCTGCAAGAACGTAGGATTCTTCTTGAAAGGCAGCAGAAGGAGAAGCCTGACGAAGATAATATAAGTACGCGTTCAATGAATTTATTCGATTGATATATAATTCGCTTTTTAATCATTCATTTCTCATCGAGTCATATAACAGTTGTCGAATACTTATCTCATGTTCATAGTGTTTTTATTGTGTTGGCGACAGATCAATGTTGCACGAAATTCTTAGTAACTAATGTTATATCGGAGTAGTATAGATGCTCGGAGTACCTGGACAAAATTTTGCGCGTTTACTAGCTTTGCATATTTTTACTAACAATAACATGTACTTAAATGTTTCATAGATATATTTTTTTCAAAATAAACTGAATGCTTCGATATTGAATATATGAAACGTCAATGTGCTCCGAGAACGCTATGTTTGAAGGCTGGCGTTGCTAATGAAAGCTTGATATTAACACTGATGTAAAAAGCTAGCGATGTTGCATAATGAATTACTGTTCGTTAGTGACCACCTCAAGTGTACTTTAGGATGAGCCAATGCTCGATTGTGTACGCGGCAGAGTTGTGTCCGAGGTGGTTACCCGTTAATTCGGTAAGCTGATCTCGGCTGCGCTTCTTTAATGGATGGCCTGACGACCTAACCGTCGGTTAGGCTTGTGTTCTGTTCCAGTGCCTTTGCCCGCATTGTGCCCCCGTCCCAGTACCTCTTTGCACGCCTCGCCCACAAAGTGCAACTTGCAGGGAACTAAAACTAAAAAAATCATGTATGACGCTGCAGAGAACGACGACTTCGACCGGGAAGAGGTACCGACCTACGAAGAGGTCGCGAAACTCTATCCAAGGCCAGGTCTATATCGACCGGTGGTTCTCCTCGGGCCACCGGGAGTCGGCAGAAACGAACTCAAAAGGCGGCTCATGGCGACCGATCCCGAAAAGTATAAGACTCCTGTGCCCTGTAAGTCTTTTTTTTTTTTTGAGTAAAAAAAATTATTCGGAAATGTAAAGAAAAATAAACTAGCATTTAGTGAATGAAACCAGTAATTTAAAGTAATTAAAAATTAAAAGCAATAATAAATTTATTAAAAAAATTAAAATATAATAAGTGTATATAAATCATAAATAAAATTTATGGGATATTAATATCAAAGTGTGAAATTTTATACTAAATAGAACAATTTATTTCGTTAGATACATCTAGATCACCGCGACCAGGTGAAATAAACGGCAAGGAGTATCACTTTGTGACTCGGGAGAATATGGAAGAGGACATCAACGCTGGAAAGTTCATCGAATACGGCGAGTACAAGGGAAACCTGTACGGTACCAATTGCGAAAGCGTCAGTTCGCTCGTGAACGCCGGATACGTGTGTCTCTTGAATCCTCATTATCAAGCTCTTAAGATGTTAAGGACACCGCAATTAAGGCCATATGTCATATACATAAAACCGCCAAAGTTTGAAGTGCTAAAGGAAACCAGGAACGAGGCCAGAGCGAGATCGACCTTCGATGAGAACAATGCTCGAGGCTTTACGGTATATATAAATTCATTTTGATTATAAATTAAATTTCATTTAAATTTTATTTGACATCAAAATTGCTTATTATGTTTAAAAAGTTAACATTTATTTTTTAATTAATATTTTAATTTTTATAATAATAATAATAACTTTGTGTCGAGTCCAGAATAATCTAAGAGAATTCTCACTAAAATTGTATTCGTCATTTTATCATTAGTCTTTATTGCAGGATGAAGAATTCCATGAGATCTTGCACAGTGCAGAGAGAATAGAATTCTTGTACTCTCATCTCTTCGACGAAACGATAGTGAATGCTGATCTTCCGATGGCATTCGAGCAGCTAGTCAGTGCGATTCATCGGGTCGAATCCGAACCGCTTTGGGTACCAGCCTCGTGGGTTCAATAAAATGATAGTTTTCAAGGTTTGAAGGACAAAGCATCCCGAAGAAAGAGTGGAAGAGAAAGAGTTTCGTCGTTAAAGATGCACGTCATGGTGTGACGAGATCGAGCGTTTCTCACCTCTTTACTTCCACTTTCGGTCCACAAAGGACGCACGTATTTCTCTATCCTCTCACCGAATTGCAATTTACCACCTAGTGTGTTACCGCGTCTTTAAAGAGATTTCGTACTTCGAGCGTTTGCGAGTCTTTGTCGGTTTCAAAGACGAATTAAATAAAATTTTCTATTACGGGATGCCATCGTTCGTTGTTGGTAATGGTTGTAATCGCGATGATTCATCTATGGTGATGTATTTCCTCGACGACATTGTTGCCATAAATTAAGTAGCCAAGTACGAGACGTTGAGATAATTTCGCAGATACGTGATTCGAAGTCGTTCAAGTCCCGCAGTCCTTGTTTTATCTTTAGCAACACACTCTACGCATAATCTTAGAATCCTTACTGCCAGAAGCTTCACCAGTGGCGGGAGATCTCGTCTCGTACGATCAGACGGGAAGCGACGTGATCTCGTCACGAATCTCTGCGTGTCCTATCAACGTGTCATGAAATTCCATTTTTGAGACTACGGAAATATCTCGCATACTTTGGGATCAACGCTCGCGAAACGGTAATCATGTCGAAGTTATCTCGAAAGCTAGAAAAATCGTTATCATGGACGATCTTTGATCTCGATTGTTGTTAATTGTTGCCAAATAAGTATTGTACCTAGAATGCGACCTGAATTCTGTATTTATTGTATTTTCCACTTGATCGGCATTATTATAATGTTTCTATTTTATTTTTTTCCACGAAAATGAAATGCCGATTTGAGAGAGAAAAATTGTTCGCACTATCGAGTCAACGTTGCATAATTCATCCTTGATGTAAACTCTGTATGTTATCAAAATATAGTATTGAACTTTAAATGTGTGATTATGCTGAATTCATTTTTTATCATAGCTGTCATTTAAATGAAAAAGGGAATTTTAAATTATACATATAACATAATATTCGTCGACATATACATAATGGACAGATATATATTGTTTTAGAAGTCATGTACATTCTCTTCTGCATCTCTCAATTAAAAGCAAATTGTAAGCATGAGAGGCAACTGAAATATTTCGAGAAAAATATCTTCCGAGAAACGGTTTCGAACCTGCTGAATAAAATAGAAGAGACCTTCGTGTGAATTTGTTGATAGACAGCTGACGTATTCCACGTGCCTTAATTTCGTGTAGCAACTTCTTTCTGCGTTTATTATTTTCAAGGCCAGTGTCAAATGACTAACAAACTGACCCAGTTGGCGAAAAAATTAGGCGGGTAAGTGCTACGAAATTTTGTGCAAAAATAAGTGGCCTAGAGAGAGAGGCGCAGTTTTTATTTGTCATAGATCTTTAAAATCTCCTCGCAACGTGACACAAATGTATGTGTGTTTTTTTTAATATCTCTTCTTATATTTAACAAGTACAATTGTAATATTAAAATCATCAAATCGGGATAATTTTATCAATTTTAAAAATTTATAAAAATAATTGATAGCAAGGAGAGCAAGAGAAAGAGATCGAGAGAGAATATAAAGTATTTCTTAATTAAAGATATCTTTTTTAAATAGCTCCTATATCTTTTAGCTAGTTCCAAGATAAATTGATGTATCATTTTCATCAAAATTAATGATCAAAAGGTACTAATATGAAATATATGATTTAATGTCAAAATATGATTTAATATATATATATATATATATATATAAGCAAATGAACATTCCTGCATTCTTCAGCGGGGATAATAGCCCGTTACGAGCAGGCACGGAAACCACTTTGCTCTTCGCGCCAACGACTTCCTCTCGAAATTACAAGCTGCTTCATTGGAAGTGTCGACAAATATTGATCTCGGGCGCTAGAATGTCGCGTGCGCGCGAGAGAGTTCGCGCTCATATCCACCGCGAGATTTCAGAATTTCTCGAACAACTTTTCGCATGCATGAATCCCTGTGTTACTTCACGTATAATGCAATCTCAGATTGCATGCATACTTTAGTTCTGCGATTCGTTACCGTTGTCTGTCACTTCGCCTGTGAATTTCGTACATCCGTCCGATTAATATACACGAAATTCGCAATAACCGCAACATTTATAACATAAATATCATAACTTGCGCAAAAATAAAAAATTTTCAAGGTAAGCTTTTCGAAACATTACGTTGACTGTGTAATAAATAAATAAATAAATATGTTTTACAATTTCTTCATATTTCGATTGTAATTGATAGTTTCAAATTTGTAGAACATCTATCTTAAAAGTAAATGATATTCATAACATAATCGATATAATATTACAAATTATTATAATTGGCGTTTAGAATTTTCAGGTGGCGTATAGTTATGTATTTTAAAAATTACTAAAAGTATTGTCAAATTTATAATACTATATGTTGAAAGTTATATCATACATAAGTGTCTGTTTTTCTCTCTCCCTCTCTCCCCCCTCTCTCTTTGTCTAAAAATAAAATTGTAACAGTATCGAAACGAATAATACTCGAAATTTATTTATAGAGCGTTTTAAAACCGCTGCCAACTCGAAGTGTTCAGTGACATTTACCATTATCTCGTGACGAGACATAAAATTATCTTCGCAATCAGGTTATTGTCATTGTTATGGCTCAACGACACGTGTTTAACACCTCAATCGGGCGATTGTCGGGACTGAAAGCTTCGCGCGAAAGCAACCCTTCGCCCGAATTTATATCCTAGCGGCGCGACAATTTGAATCGCTGTGGTCGATATTTTTTTTTAGTTTGACGCGCGCCGTCGTCGCATCGTTCGTCTTTATTAATCACGCACAATCCACAAAGGAACGGTCAAGCAAAAATAGCATACGCGCTGCTCACCAGCCGATACTTGTCTCTGCACAAGATAGAAGATAGAAGCCGCAGCGCCTGTCTCCAGATCACTTTAGAGGGTAGACCAGATACATACAATGCACGATAACAATTCGCCCACCGTTTACGCGAAACGCGTGTGTTTTACATATTTTCGCAACGCAATCGCTCATCGTAGATCAAGCATGATCTGGGACATCGTCTCGACGTTAATCGGTGGATCAGCAATTGTGTGAACGTCCTCGCGCTCTGCAACAGTTATGTAAATTTGTTTCTCTACAACGAGCTTGTCAAGAATAAATGCAATTTAGGTAAGTTCACAATTTTAAATTATATTTAGAAAATTATATATAAATTAATAATATATTATATTAAGAAAATTATACAGCCTCAATCTCTGTCTCTAAAACAAATTTTGATAAGTATAAAAAAAAATAGTATTAATGAAAATATCGAAGAGAATGTTATTTACAGCAACGAGTTTTCTGTAAGAATACAACGGCAAAAATACCTACTTGATGTTATCAAAGTTATCGATTTTTGCTGGATTTGTTCAGCTGTCACGTCTATAATATACGATAACAGCGAATCATCTAGGCAATGAATACACTCAAGAATCATGATTAAGTTTGTCATACGCGAACGTTCACAATATTTTAGGAAAGCAAGAGAGAAAAAAATTATGTATCTTATATCGTAAATAGATTTTTCATTCGAGCCTGTCGAGACGTCAGACGAAGATACTTTTTAGCAACCTTGACGAGTCGCGCAACCTCGAAGAGGCACTTAAACCGATGTCGAGTACGAGAGAGGATTTACCCGGAGTAATCTTGGGTGCTGTATTTTTAGTTTCGACAGATTTTCTAATTGATCTTGGACCACACCACAGACGCAATCGCAATCACGTGCATTTATCGTTATTTATACGTGTCGCGATGTATATAAATAAAATAAATAATGAGAAAGCGCGACTAGGCAAGACATTTAATTTTGTCTTGTTTTATGCAATTCCGATCAGACGTAAATTCTGTGACATATAAATTCCTGCAGCTAAACTTCTAATTGACATTAATCGCAATAGAATTTCGATTATGAAAAATAAATTAAACAACTAAAATTATTGCAGATATAAACCAGATTTAAAATTCTGTATATTGAAACGTAGAGCAAAAAAATAGAGCTTTATGACATCATTCGGGAGTGAAACAGAGGTATAACCACGATAAGTTCTCGATGGTGTAAACATACGAAAATAATCCTTACGTTTATTCGCAAGAAAAGTGCGCAAACTGACATGATATTTATTTTTCCGCGAAACTAGAATTAAGCTCGTTAAAATAACTTTAATTCTCATTCACTATTAAAGTAGCGCTTTGTCTCATTGCCAAATGACCTGTCTGTTTTTCTCAATTTCAAAATCCGCGTTGTGCGCGTTTTAGCATATAAAAACACGATGATGTGTGAAGCGCCATAACATTGAGACGCAATTAAAATTCCGCTGCGGGCTTTTTCGAGCAATTGGGAATGCGACGCAGCTCCTGAAATTCGAGCGGAAACACATCTTAATTTTCCATCAACGAGGCATTGTAACACCTGGCTGAAATTTGCGCCTGCGTGATGACGAAGCCTCGCTCCAACCCTTGTGAGACTTTCGGTGCGAGGGTGTAATTTAAACTTTGGCCCAGTAGCCAATCAACCCCTTGACGAACGGACGATCCGAAGAAAGTCGATCGTGGTTAGAAACAAATTTGACTCGCGCGATTCGATATTGCTCGCACAAATGATGCGACTCGTGTCACGAATGAGTTCGTCGGCGCCTTGTTTCCGAAGAGAAGACTCTTGCAAGAATTGCATTTCCTAATTCAAGAATAAATGACACCGATTGCGCGAAGGTAATGATTTCCGCGTTTAATTGTTGTGTTGAATTTTTTAATTAAAAAAATTATATATATAGGTATTACTTTTCAGAAAATATTATTTAAAATTTATGATATTAAAATTTATATAATAACATTATTTAAAACTTTAGGATATATTTATTAATGTTATACATATAATTTATTAATATGGAAGTAACTTTTAAATTTTTTATGCACGAAATAATCGCGTAAAGAAATCGCGACAAAATTCTCTCGTTCTCATCTAAAACGTCTAATAAAATTATGCAAGATGGATTTAGAACACGCATGGCATAAAAAAGATCTTACTATACAAATACTTGAAAGAATCATATTTCAGACCGTGACCTAGAGTACATACATGAGATTCGGTCGAGCCAAGAGGTCATGTCAAACTTTCCTGGCAAGTTCACTTCAAGTTTCGGTCAAGATCGCAATTCCAATATTTATTGCTGAATAATGTATATTAATTAAAGCGCAATAGATCTGTTTGCAATTTATTTATTAATATTCGATCATTTGCATTTTTATTTGTATTTTAAGTAACTCAATACTTTTAAGTGAATCATCGAAAAATTGTGATAGGTAATAATTAGTTTAAAATTAATATAAAAATATTTAATTACAAATATCACATATTTATCATAAATAGTAAATAAAGTAAAATAATTATTTGAGACGGAAAAACTTTAATAAAATATAAATTATTATAAAAAAATGATAAAATAATAAAATGTAAATAATTGAAGGGATGAATATTAAAACTTTGATTTAATTGATTTTTTCAGCGTTCCCGGAAGAGAGCAGATCGAAACGTGAACGAGCACGGTCATGGTTTTGAGCGGAACGCTCACAGACTCCAGCTTCTTGGCTATCACACCGTTTAACATCAAATTTAAACCGGTCAGTAACTTGTCTCTTCGATACCTATATTGGTTAAAACTTTAAAGATGTGTGTATCGATTCAGGCATGATTTTTTCGAGCTTACGATCACATTATACGTGTTACTTCGAAACAAACATAATTATTATTCCAGGTGATATCGCGTGGAAATGCATATATTAACACTTATTAGTAACCTCGACGAATTGACACGCGAGGAATCTTAATAAGCCATATCGCGTCTTAGCAGATTATCGAGGCTTTTCTTCGTGTTGCCTCGTGCGGCATGTTGGCACTTGGCCAATCAAATCTGATTGTAATTAATATCTGCCGTCATACTATATACAGTCATCAGATCATATTTAAAATCACTCTTTTTAATATAGTAATAAGTTTATTTCATTTAAAAATAAATTTTAAAAATAAAGCGTGCAACATAATTAATATTACTAATAAGATTAAGAATTAATTAAATTATTTTGAATGTATATTATGTGAGTGTCAAAAATATAAATTACTTTAAATTATCATAAAATTAATTATTCTGAAAGATAAGCAAACAGGCTACAAAAAAAATTCAAATTAATAAATATAATAATGAAAGTCCTTTCGCTTCACGAGAGGCAAATGTACTCGTTCATCTATTAATTAACAAAATTATATTTTTAATTTTATAGCCCGGGATTAGTGTTTCGCAGAAGTCGCGTGTATGAATATTATTTGGGAAGTGGACTTCATATTTTTTTTTTCTGAGTTACTACTGATCCAAGTGAGTGATTTTCATCGAGAAATTTTTTCGCGGCCAAAGAGAAGCCCGTTCGAATTCGTTTCAACGCCAAACTTATCGGGGGTGCCGACCTTGGCACGGAAAGCGTCAAGTCTCTTCGAGACGAAGCGATTAGAAGCTCGCGTGCTCGGTTTTGCACGCCTCACCCTCCTGTCGTTCTTATCAGAGCTCTCCCTCTATCATTTGGTGCACGTTCCTCATTCATTTCTCGATTCTCGTCAAACAGTCTTATCTACTTATAAATGTCCCTCACGGATGACGTTTTATACACATACACAAGTGTAGTATTTTATAATTAATTCTCTCTATTTTTCTTTTGAGATACGTCTAGTTTTTTCATCATTTTTTTATAATTAATATTTATTTATATATTTCACATTTTTATTTTATATTTTACGAATATTATTTTATATTTGATTAAAGATTAAAATAACTATATGTATAATCTAAATTTTATTTTTAAATCAAGACAAGTGTTATATCTCTTGCTTCAAGGCGGAAGTTTTAAGAGATTCTAAATGCAAATATCATGCACGTATATAATAGTGCAATGTTAAAAATAAGATGCATTGCAGTCTACTACGCGAGCCACAGTTGCAAATTTAAATCAACGACTAAAGTGTCACACAAATGCAACTTATTTTGAAAAACAATGACTCAGTTTAATCGGCGATGCATTTAGCTGCTTCTTTCGTAAAACGGAAATGGCGCTGGCTAATGATAGAAAGCTTTGTTCCGCGTTCGAGATTTCAAGTAGACATTACGTATGCCATAACGTAGAGGCTGCCAGAACGATGATTTCTCATGCAGCACGGTCAATTAACGTCAGAAAGCACGCACAGCTGAAAGTCAATCAGACGGAGCTTCCGCCCGACGCTGCTGATCAGTGACGTTCCCGTGATGGAGTTATAGCGACCGAAACGACGCTCGGCGTTTAATAAATCAGCTTCGCATTGCATCACGTGCATCACGGGATATCGATCTCGACGTCGCATTAATCCCGGATATCCCTTACGCAAATTTTATTAATACGCAAGTATACGCTTGCGACGCACCTAACAAAAGGTACCCGATGCACCGCTTTCGTTAAACTTTGAGGAAAAAATGATTAATCCCTCGCATTATTCGGCAAGTGGACAAAGTCGTCGAGGGTGTGGTTTCTCGCGTATCCGATGACAAATTTAATAATCTTGATGAAAGTGTACACAATATATTAACCAAGTTATTACTTTGGAAATCATTCTAGCTGTGTACACAAGAAAAGGAAGGAAGACAACTGTATATATCGAATTGCGATACATATACTTAATTAGTGATGTTTCTCAGTCACGTTTCTCAACTCGACGAGCCGTGTGTGTCTTGTAAACGTCGATGTAGGATGATATAGTTCCGACTGACGTCATATTATTGAAATTTTAGCTGCAAGCCGGCAAGATATGACATTTACGTGCAACCGCAACTAATCTTCCGTCGCGATAATGTATGGCCGCTTTGATTAATCAGCTGCTCTTATCAATTTCGCGCCGACTCGGTGTTCGAGGAACACGGACGGTTTGCATCAACGAAAATGTCGGGAAAACACCATATATAAAATTTGTTGCGCTCAACGGAAAGCTTTCCTCTTTCGCTCGATGATAAACGGCGATCGTTCTTCCGGCCATTGATCATCGCGCAGAGGACCATCCCAGGAGGGCAATAGGGGATGCACATATGCACCTCCGCATTTTACAGCATCCGATATTGTTGCATACGGTCGGCATGCTCCCGTCGACACCAGCGGAAGCTTTCACGAAGCGACGCAATTGTTTGGATATGAAACGGTCTATTCAGGGAAAGAGAGAGAGAGAGAGAGAGCAAACACGGGAGAATCGAGCGACGAAAACTCGATAACTGGGGCGATAACTATGCGCCCATTTACCATACTCGGCTCGTGCTAGTTTCGTCCAACTCGCGTAATGAAGCGAAATCTCGAGGCCTCCTATATATCGGGGTCGCGATAGTTATCGCTAATTTCTCACAAATTCTCTCGTTCGTCCCGATATAAGCTACACGTACCTCCTGAAAGTCACAACAGCTCGATAAAGTCAAAGATTTGATTGCGTGTACTTTTTTTCCATTTAAAATTTCGTTCGTGTAAAGTTCACTTAAGTTGAAGAAGAAAAAGCCTATGATTTTTTTAACAATGAAGCGCAGTCTTCATTTTGAAACCTCGTCTTTGTTCAGGTGTTATCTTGGCTCGAAGAAGAAATAGATCTTCCTAAAATGTCGAAGCAGATCGATGAGCCGGTATATATATGTATATCGCAAAGTTCAAATATCCAAAATATTGGCGAGTAGCCAGAAATTATACGGGATGACAGGATTATATCGTGTTCTGTAACGGCACTGAAATAACTGTACACGCGTTTGAAAGATGAAAGGGCGATTTTATGCGAGTATTACGAGAGCGAGATTGGTTTTACTATTGAAATCGCCTTGCTCGCTTTTTTTTCGCCTAGGATTTGGAGTAATTTCCGCCGGCCGTAAAGTTAACGGCGCCCCGGCACGAAAAAGAGAAAAAGGAACGTTCGCTTGATTAGAAACGCCGAATAAACGGAATAGAAAATTCCTTCTCTTGATCAATAGGCGGGATAGATATTTATTCTAAAATATGCTTGCAAAAAACCTTAATAATTTTATGTGATTATACATTGCTTATGTAACATATAATATGACATTTAAAATATCACCAACTGCGTAATAACGTGTTGTGATAGCGGCGAATAAATAATTAAATAAACGTGAAGATTGAAATATGGTACATATTATTTAAACATGCATTAAGAGAGATAATTAATATAGGTATTAAATAAATAAATAAATTTTTATAATAAAATTAATTTTTAATTAAAATAATAAATGCATGAAAATGACATTATTGATGAGAATAAAAAATAAAGGGATTATTTTTCTCAATTTAATACAATTATAAGAAAAATGCAAATAATCTATATATATTACAATAAATAATCTATATATCAAAGCTTATTCAAGCTTTGTCACATATTCCCCATGATTTCCAACGCATGTGTCGATGAATCGTGGAACAATAAAAGGAGATGTAGGTCGAAGAAGCGATTCCAACACGCTTTGCCGGAAATCGCGACATTTACATGACAGGAGAGACGATTTGCGAGCTCGCAGCGATAAAAGTGTCTCCCAGAGTGAGAGAGAGTGCGTTTTAATTTATATTACAGCCTCCGCAGAGTACCACTATATTTCTCAATGAAGCATAAATTTCGACCAAGAAAATATCTCGACGAACAGTCATCTGCCGATCCTGTTGATTGACAAAGTGCTCCTCGTTAAATTTTATAATTTCGTAATTGTGTGATATCAACTTAAAAAAAAGAGAGAGAGAGGAAAACAATTTGGATTAATACCTATAACAAACCAAGTTCTCTCTCTTTTTCTTCCTCAAGTCAATTACACCAAATAATTTTTTATTCGAAATTGCATGCCATTAAATGATAATTTTCACGCAAATTTTCGATACCTTTTTCCAGCCTCTTACCGAGCCACGATCCTCGACGATGGTAGGCGGTCGTAGAGTAAAACTCGTGGCAGGCAATGAAACCACCACTACGTCGATGGACACCGGCGGCAACAACCACGTTGTCTCCACTGTACAACCGACCACCACTCAACAAGTAAGCTCGCTCTCTCTATCTCCCGTCGTGCATCCTCGTTTTCATTACGTCGACGCGTATCATCGACGGATCGGTCGCGCGACGTCTCGCGGCCTCGAGAGAGCGGTAGTCTATCTCGCGGGACTCCTCCGCAAAGTGTCGCGAAGCGCGGTATCGCGTATTCAGCGGTCGCGAAGTCAGGCACATTGTACGATTATTTCGCAAAAAAAGAAAAAGAGGGAAACCTAAATTGACAGGCTCTCGTGTGGTGCGCGATTCACGTTTAATGAGCGGGACGCCTCTCCCTCGAGATCTAAATCGTTTCCAAAGTAAGTTACTCCAATTTTTCGTGCTCATGGTTAAACATACTCAATGTGTCCGTAGAGAGTGATGATGTCAAGTATCTTTAATATGCCATTAAAGGAAAGCATTTTCCTATCTTTTATATTTCCACGAATGCTTTAACATTATTTGACAATAAATCTTAATTATTAAAATTTACATAAATTGTAATTCTTAGTGCAAAATTGTTTCCTTTATTCTCTCAGGCATCTCTAATTTTTTTGTACATAAAAAATTGAGCGTTTATTTATAAGATTTAATTTTCAAAATATTCGCAGAAGCTATTGAATTCCGAGATTTAATTAAAGATACATTCTATTGGGTTTTCTGTGCAATGTGATTTTTTATCGATTATTTTGCGATTCGCGAATTCCGGAAGTATCGAAGACGCGTAAGTACGCAACAGTTAATACGCACGATGATGCTCGTGAACATAATAGGAAAAACGTGAACGTGGCTCACATTAGTGTGTTAATGATGCATGTGTGTACGTGCGGACACGAGGCACCGACCAACGCGATAGCTTAACTGTATAAATAGCGCGTTTAAAGAGAGCCGGCTAGAATTCTCTCGCGTATATGTCTTGTGAACCCATCAGGAAGGCGCGAGTTGCTTTCTGAGGTGGATCGCGCGACTGGAGCGGATCCGGTAATTGAAGGCTGTGTGTGATCAACGTCACAGAGAAAGATCGAGATCGCGAAAAAGGAACAAACTCGTTTTCAAAGTGTGCTCAATTCGTTAATAATCGCGTCTTCGGTATTTAGTTCGATGAAGAATTTGTGATGTGAGTAAACAAGTGTAGGACAAACTGTGTTGTTGACATAGTTTATGATATGATTGCGTGTCTTATAAATAGAGTACTGATGTTTATTGTTACAGTGGAGAAAAATATCTAAGTGAACCAAATTATATTCGATAATAACAAGTTTATCTCAAGTTTATCATCCGTTAAATTTAAATAAATTTTTCTCCAAGATATTTTGATAATAATTGAGAAAATTAAATTAAGAAAAAGATGGAAAAGATTTCAATATATGGAATAGTGATTAGTGATACGTTATGTAAATTAAGAAACAATATACTATAATTAATAATTAAAACAATTGCTTTTATACTACATTTTAATTTAGCGTAAATATTAAATTTAAAGTCTATTAAATTCTATAAAAGTAATCAGAGAGATCTTCGAAATTTAAAGATATATTAAATGTAAAATAACAACCTGCAATAATGGTAGACAAAAATATAATTTACAGAATACATTGAGTTGATGGTTGATCGAATCGAGCTCTGAGATGAAATGCAAGCCGTGACACAGTTCGTGAATATCCTATCTTTTTGTCTCAAAAATAATTCTCGTCATTTCCTACGTTATTCGACAGAAAGTCCGACGAATCCTCGAGGAGCAGGCCAGGTGGCAAGAGAACGACTCTCATAGACGCGTCAAGTGCACATCGAGCACTGCTTGCTGCGTGGTTAACAACTACAGCATCATCGCCTCTAGGGGTGAACTCGCTCGAAATAACCGCGCCGTGAGTGAAACAACGGCGACCAGCGTCATCGCCAAGAAACGGGCATCGTCTAACATCAACGGGAGAATCCACTGCAAAGAGGAGACCGCTCGGAGCAGCATCCTCGCCGAAGAGGACTCGAGGAGACCGAAAAACGTGTCCAAAGACTCGACGAAATTGAGAGGCATTCAGCGAGGAATAATCAAGTCCGCTTCCGTTCCGAAGGATCTGAAGGAAAGTACGTTGCATCATTTCTAAAGATTCCAACCGAAATCATTCAGTTCTCTGTCAAGTATTTTTTCATTAATCTTTTATTCTTTTTGATTTTAAAATAAGTCTGTTTGACTAACAAGTATTAATAATCTTTTGTGTTCAGTAGTTTAATGACTATAATAACGTTAAATTATACACTATTATGTTTTATGGCAATGTAAATTTTTTTCTTGTTCAGTAATCTTCAATAAATAATTTCTTTGAAGAATTATCGTTAGACTGTTAATAGCTATTTGCATTCTAAATGTGCTAGTTTGCGATGGAATCATTTTTGAACGGAATCGTTAATTTTCTGTATTATTTATATTTTTCTATGACTACTATTAAGTGATATGTGTGATGAAAGAGACTAATTACTTACGAAACAATATAAACTAATGATAATCGCATATTTCTCATAATTTCTGATTAGAATTGCAAATCAAACTAAACAGGATCTTTTCACAAAATAATTTTCACAAAATAACGCAATATACTTTTAAAACTTTAATATTACAAAAGTAAATCGTATAAAATAATTAAAAATTAATAAAATTATTCTGTTACAAAATTAGTCGAATTAAGCATGCGAGAAATGTACAATGATTTGTATCACAGAGAAAATTTTCTCTTAGAATTTACCCTAAAAATCATAGTAATCCTGGGACAATATGGTATTGGAAGAATTTTATAAAGGTTTTTCTGATTAATATTTACCATAATAAAAATATTAATATCTACCACAATAAGATATAAAATATACTCGATTAATTTTACTATGTATGTACATATTAATATTTTTTATTATGGTAAATATTAATCAGAGGAACTCTTATAAAATTCTTCCAACACCATATTATCCCACGATCGCCATGATTTTCGGGGTCAATTCTAAGAGAAAATTCTCTCCATGTTGAAATTTTCCTTCGGGAAATTTTCTTGTTCCATACTCGTCTGTTCAGGTCGGAGCTCGAAAGAAAAGTAAAAGTTTTCTCTTGCATCGGTCCTAACGATACGCCAAATTCTCGCGCGAGATTAGCGCAAAGTACAATCAGGTATATTTTACGACAGTTTACACGTGCGAACATCTGCACGCCGCTATAGATGCGTCTATTTAAACTCGCAATCGGCGTGGACGCATCGAGACGTCTTGCAAAGTGACACCGGCCAAATATAGAACTGTGGCTCGTGCAGGTCTTCCAGCGAGAGAGAGAACATTAGAGCGGCTGCCGGAGGAGGGTATCCTGAAGAAGTCTTCCGCCTTCCTGACGAGCTTGGCGCATTATCCCTCCAGTAAGCAGGCCGAGAGGAACTCGCTGGACGACGAGTCGGCTAATAGGTTTCTCAGGCCGTCGAACGGCTACGAGCTTCCTCGCGGTTCCTCGTCCTCGAGGTACTCCGGTCTGAAGAGCTACTTCTCGATCCTGACGAACGGTGACGGTGCCCAAGTGCGTGTTCTACGGCAATCCCCCAGCGTTCAGACCCTGTCGACGAGCTGGAAGAAAAAGGGCGTTGGGGTGAAGAAATCGGTTTCCTTCAGTTCCGACACCAGCTTCGAGGAGAAACGCGCGCCGTACCGGAAGTCCGCCGTCCACGAGGTTAAGATCTACCGCAAGGGTGTGCTTCAAGGTAAGCTACTACACGATGAATTCATGAATTCATTGCATTTTATTAAATATCAAAATTGGTAATATAGAATGCTTTCATAAAAATTGATTGCTTTTTGATGTAATTTTTAAATGCTAATGTAACTTTTTAATTAAAATTTGTATTTAAATAGTTAAATTCTCTCTGATTTAATATTGTTTTTCTTTTATATACAGGGTGTCATTTAATTGGCGTCCAATATTTATATAGCGATATTCCTCGTGGAAAACTGAATCGAAAAGTCCTGTACCATTTTTTTTCTGTAAGGCATAATAAAATAGTGATTATTTCAGTAATGTATTAACGTTACTGAATAATTACTACTTTATTATGCCTTACAGAAAAAAATGGTACAGGACTTTTCGACTCAGTTTTCCACGAGGAATATTGCTATATAAATATTGGGCTCCAATTAAATGACACTCTGTATATACGCGATGTAGAATCACTGATTATCGCTATTACGTAAACAACAATGACTTGTTGAGATTTTTTATGTACATAAATCTTTCGCGTTGACACGCGTTACGTTTGTTAGTGTCGGGAAATTGATCTTAATGTGTGACATCAGTCGTGATAAAGTACACTAACTGATAAGAATATTTGAATCTCGATAAACACTTCGTTTCACGTTAGAGAGATCTCAAGAGTATTATGTACCGATGCTTTGACGATATGCGATGACAATTTGATGAATTGGAACAAATTGTCGACATAGTAAATTACCATAATACGCGAATTTTGATTTACATATGAAATAAATATGCATCTAATTTAATAATAAAGATAGTCTATTCGTCTAGAATGTTATAGGAGCTTTAAAATGTCGCTTACAATTTATGACCGTGAAATTTGGAGCAACATGCCAACTCAAATCATGCTCCTGATGTATACAGAGCAGGATTATTTATTCAGCGGTAAACTTTTGATACATCTCGGACTGATGTATTAGACATTCGGTGCCGCGCGAATAATCCAATAAAGCTGATCCGCGCGAGATTAAAGTGTCAGCGATGAGACATTATAAAAATATCACGACGAACGTAAATCTTGCAGATCGCGTGCGCGAAGAACCGATTAAGACGAAAGTGCCACCCTCGTGGGAAATACCCTCCGGGGGCCCTACGGCCCTTCTGAGGGCAGCCAGAGAAGCGGACGACACTGGTCTCAAAGAGATCGTCACCCAGGCTCGGAAAGTGGGACTGAAGGGTATGGATGTCAACGTAGTCGACAGTAGCGGCAGGGTGAGTAGACATTTTCGGATTAATTTCATTAGTCTCTAATTGCAATCTCTCATCGCGTCTCGTCATTTTAAAACTGCTTTACAATATTCCCCGTTGCCATATTCTACGTTTACACTTTCGACTACGTAGTGCGGAACAAAATAAGAGGAAAATTCAATGTATCAAAGTTCGCAGATTGTTGGAAAAAATATATAGGAAAGAAGTGTGGTAAAAATTAAAAAATTGATAAAAAAATATATCTACAATTAATGTACATTTGAAATGTCTCGTCATTTTAAAACTGCTTTACAATATTCCCCGTTGCCATATTCTACGTTTACACTTTCGACTACGTAGTGCGGAACAAAATAAGAGGAAAATTCAATGTGTCAAAGTTCGCAGATTGTTGGAAAAAAATATATAGAAAAGAAGTATGGTAAAAATTAAAAAATTGATAAAAAAATATATCTACAATCAATGTACATTTGAGACAGATTGATTGAATGAATTGAGAACTATATTTGCCTTCACATGCGTCCCATCTCGCTGGAAATTCTCTCAAATCTGCACCATTCGAAGGAGACATGGTCGTTTAGATTACGCTAAAACGAATCTGACGGATTGGAAAGCCGGCGGCAATCCGTAATTAACTGCGCGCGATTCGCGATCGATGAAAGTGCAATTAAGGCCGAACGAGTCGTGCGCGACGGCAGAAAACAAATTTTGCCTTCGAATGAATCTATTTTTAAATTGCCTAGTAGTGTGTATGTGTGTGTGTGTGTGTGTGTGTGAGAGAGAATGATTCCAACATCTCTCAATGGGCGTAAATTTCGCTCCTCAAAAAATGCAGACAACATGCAGACAAGTCCTTATGGGTTCTTCGACAATTGATTGCCGACGAATAAGAGTTAATTGTGACGGCAAATATTCAGATGAATATCATGTATCTCTCTAAATTTCCTTTTCATTAATTCAATAAATTAAAGTTCAAAAAATAGAATGTTAAAAAAATATATATTATTATACAAAAAGGATAATATAATTAATAAAATAATTTTTCCTTATTTTACTAAATATAACAAATATTTCTTAGAAAGAAATATTTTTATCGGCTCTCAATATTAAGAATATAAATATGATGTTTTTTTAAATCGGCCAACAGAGCCAAAGCACGAAAAATTAATTATTCGTGCTTTGACTCTGTTGGCCGATTTAAAAAAATATCATATTTATATTCTAAATATTTCTTACTATTAGCAAAATTTAATATTACTTTCAAACAATATTATATTTATACATAATTTAGAATGAGAGTGTTTTTACATAATTTTGGGATTTTCTTTCTTATAATTATTTATTTATTTTTATAATTTTTTATATTTCGTCTTTAAGCTTTGTCTGAGAAAGACCTTAATCCAAAGAGAATTCGGTTCGTTTCGTGCTACTTGGCATTGCGATACACCTCGATCAGATAATCGCCGTAATTAACATAGTATGTTTGGGGAAGTTTTCTAATCACTGACGAAACTCTGTATAATTAGCACGTCTGTTTTCCGGCCGTGCAGATTTAAGCGATGAAAGATCGATCCGACGAAACAAACCCGTTCATAGTCGGTGATTTTCCGCCAGTGCGATTCGGTAAGAATTCCATGCTTGCGGTGCTTTCATTAGTATCTACGTACGATTCCCTTGTGCATGTTGCCTCATGGAAAAGTACCGAATTGCTCGTCGACATTCAACTCTGCGACAAGTCGAGTGTAACATTACACCCTCAGAATTATACGATTACCATATTTCGACAGCAAACATATGATACTGTTCTGAAAACGAAAAACGGTGGAGAATATGTTTAATAAATCTATCTGAAGAATTATCTTTAATTAACAAAAGCTGCTTTAATGTTGCGTGTTTATAATTATATGTGGATTTATTAAATATTTTATTTTAAAAGTTTTGTTTTTGAATGAGCTTTAAAAGCGTTAAATTTTCTTAAAATATAAGCATATTGCCTTCCAATTGTAAAGAATGTAATAAATAATGTAATAATAAATAATGACACATAAAATATCAATTTAAAAAATGACGATCCTGTCACTTGTCAATCTGAAATTTTGATTATTTTGTTGAAATAAAGACCATATGTTACGTAAAGTTTATAATGCGGATTGTATTAAATATTCACATAATTTATATTACTATTTTACTTTAGAGAATGTAAATATTTTGCCACTTATCAATTTAGGTGCAATGTGCGCGATTATTTCTCAAAATGATTTTGATTATTCGATTGAAAAAAAAGATGACGTGGCAATTGCGTGAAACTTACAATTAGGGATGTGCCGGATATCCGGTAAGAATCCGGTATCCGGCCTATCCGGCCCTTTATTAGTATCCGGCCGGATAGCCGGATATCATTAGTATCCGGCCGGATAGCCGGATATCATTAAACTTTGAAAATTGATGCAGAATTCGAGAATCGAGATTCTAAATAATTTCTAATATCAGTGAAAAGTTAGGGTATTCTAAAATATGAGTCTTCCACCATGTTAAGGGATCCTCATCTCTCAGTGGCAGAGGTAGCGTCAGGTATTTTGATAACTCTATAAAGGAAATAGAGACGAAACGAGAAACGGACGGACGCACGCACATACGCATATGCGCGTTTTGAGGATTCATCAAGTCAAACAACTTTTACAAGACAACCCAGTGACAGAAGCAAAAAGAAAGCTGCAGTTTATAATGCAGAGTTATCAAAATACCTGATGCTACCTCTGTCACCGAGAGATGAGGATCCCTTAACATGGTGGAAGACTCATATTTTAGAATACCCTAATCTCAAAACTTTAGTTTTGAAATACTTAAGCGCTCCACCATCCTCCGTGCATTCAGAAAGACTTTTCAGTGCAGGAAAATTGGTTTATTCCGATAATCGAAATAGATTGTCACCAGAAAACGCTGACATGTTATTATTCATCATGAAAAATTTATTAATATTAAATTTTGATTATGATTATGATTGTGATTTGTGAGTAATGTCGAATAAATACTATAAATAGTAAATACATTATACTGGCATTTTAAATTTACTCTAAACACATGATATATGGTATAATAAATATTAAGTCTGGTTCACACGTGTTTAAATAAATATTTTCACTGTTAGAAATTATTACTTATTAGTACCGGATATCCGGTAAATATCCGGTATCCGGCCGGATATTTATAATACCGGATATCCGGCCGGATATCCGGTATCCGGTTTCATATTATTACCGGATATCCGATATCCGGTATCCGGTAATTTTATTATCCGGCACATCCCTACTTACAATGCATATATCCTTAACCACGCATTTAATTCGTAACGCAACATCGTTTTTATTATCGCAATTTGTCACATAATTTCAATTATATTAATAAAATTTAATCGACAAATAATTGAATATTAAAATTGCTATTTGAAAAGAGAACAAAGAGAGATGGCAAGGAAGCAGACAAATGTTTTCTTAACATTTGTATTAATTAATCCGCGAGACATTGATTGATGATTAATAAAATTATAGTCTCATTCTATTCTCGTCAAATCGTAAAATTGAAATTTGGTAGGTAGATTGAATTGTATCTTGTGCTGATTGTTCTCTTGTATAATTTTTCTTATTCTCGACCAATTTCTTAAAGTCTCTAATGTTCGATAAAATTGTAGTTATTATCACAGTCGTCCCTGTATTTGGTGCCAAAAATTATGAGTATGGTTACTTACTTTTAGATTATTTACGACAGAAAAAAATTTATTTGTTAATAAACAAGGCCCGGAAGAGTTCCGTTTAACAATATATTTATATATATGCGCACAAATTTCTGCGTAAACGTCTAAATAGTCGTTTAACAATTTCCCTGCATGCAAAAAATCCAGGCAAAGGAAAGGATCCAAAAAACGAGAGATATATGTATGACAAAAGATATACATTAAATGTGAAAATCAATAAAAATCTCGACAGCAATTGACGTGGCGCAAATATGAGCCGCATTAGAAGTCTGGTCAAATCCAGACTTGCAGCCGTTTAACTTTATAATGAATACCACGCCATTTATATATCAGGCGCAAGGATGGCCCTGATTATGTATCTTTCCAATTTTTTTAGATAAGGCTGTAGTGTGACAAACTTGCATGGTGCTAGTAAGTGTCGTGGCACCGGCAAGGCAATTTCTACCAGGATCGTTTTTAATTAATTTTTTATTAATTATTGCAAAGATTGCAAAACGGAAAATGACTCTCTTGTTCAATTTAACTCGCTCTTGCACAATCGTGGGCATTTTTGGTCGCACAATTAGGAAATAAACGCATGACGTGTAGTTCGAAGAGATATTGCCATAATTATTTTCGTCTGTTAATACGAAAGGAATTTAATGTCTCGCAAAGATGATACGCGTTCATTATTATCAAATGATTTCATATACTGAAAAAAAGATTAAATTAATAAATATTTATTTGAATACTTCTAAATAAATCATTTATTTGAAATAAATAAATATTTTATTTGTTTTGAAAAAGATTTTCTTATATCAAATAAATATTCATATTTCATATCAAGTCGATATTATTAGCTTCAAATAAATAATTCATTAGGCAGTATTAAAATATTGAAATTTTTTTTCAGTGTACGAGAATAAAACCAAGTCGATTTCTAGGAAAACAACAATGTGTTGTAGCGTTTCATTAAATTTTCACAATCCAATATCTTACAATTAGACGCGAAATTCTTTGAAACTAGCACTAGTGCGTTCTTATATTTCGAAAACGCGTAATCTCGATCTCTGGGATGAGTTTCCTGCTTTGTGTGACCGCATTCCATGTGCGGCGATGTCGCGCAGCAATTAAAGTCTGGATCGCACTTCGTCTCTTCTTTCATAGGTAGAATGCGGTCGACCTTCGCATTAAGGTCAGAACGATGGGAGGCATGTGGATTTTGCGGGTAATTTTGACGGATGATCCCGGTATCGCGACTTCTAAGATCGCGCAAATGAAGCGGGAAGAGAATGATAACGAGAGCTACAGCATATGTATGTTGCGTCAAGGAATTGCGATCTCGATCTAGATCGATTGTATGCGTGATGAAACGGTTACCCGTCAACCCTGAGATGACAATAAAGAGATACTCGATTTCCTTAAGCGAACCGATACGAATGTCGACGATGATTTAATGAGACTGCGGATCGATAGATCCGCGCGCGAGGTTGACATACAATTTGCATAAATCAGCTGGAGCAGCAATGGAAACTACTTTATTTTTATATGTTAAATTAGCTTAAAATAATCTATAATTAGTAACCAAATTTAGGACAGCATTCTATCTATAATTTTATGTGTATAATATTCCAAGAATCATACACACACACATACATACATATAGAATACGTATCAGAAAACAAGATGTAAAATTAAAAATAGAATTTGTCCCAAATTTTTCATAGAGAAGTAAGAAAGAGAAGAGTGGGAAAAGAATAAGGGAGATAAAATCAGAACGGTAACAAGAAAATATTTTAAATATATCTCGAATATAAATACAAAAGTATATAAAATCAGTCTTTATTCTTTTAGTATCTAAATTTTAATAGTATTTCTAATAATCATAATGGTTCTTCTATCTTTAGATAATGAATGAAACTACAAAAATAATGATGGTATTAAAAATTGTTCATCAGGAAAATTGCAAAATGTAAACTGTTTAATCCATTCGGACGATCTTGTTTAAATTGAACAAAAGAGAGCTCGTTCTGTGTTTGTCGATTTACATTTACGATCCGCGCAACGTCTTACAAGCAAATGCGTCTTCTTCCGAACCGTTTGTTGGTATAGCTTAAGCTTTAACATCTGTTTGTATATCGGCGCATGCTGACGCAAGCAAAGCAATAATGTTACAACGTTCAATAGCCACTTAATAAATTGATTCTTAGCGGATAGTCCATTGTGCATCCCGATGTGGACGACGGTAGCCGGTAGCAAACAATAGCAGAATGAGAGCATCTTTCTACCAGAGAGAACATGTCGTACATTTCAATAATCAAGGTGTAAAACACGATTTTCACTTCTCCTTTTCAATATATTTACATGCTACATGCCAGTCAAATATAGTAACATGTGAACAGCATTCAAAGATAAATTCGATTGAATACTCGTATACTTAACATGGAAAATATAGTGGTCGTATACTCGATTCTGAACATTACCTGAACTGAACTCTGATTTATCGCAATTTAAGCTCTGATTTATCTATTTAGTCATCGATTTAGATTTAGCGGATAAAATCCGCGAACTGTGTGAAATCTCGCGTGTTTTTTTGTGTCATGGTCAAAGAGACATCGGCGATCGGGCGCGAAGAGGCCGTGAATAACGTTTCGTTCGAAGCGCGAGTTTACGTAATTGAGCGTGCTTTCAGTGTAAACTAAAGCGGGATTATTTGTTTTCGATTGCAGACGGCCATAAGCTACATGGCTGGGAATGGTGCATCGGCAATGCTAGAACTGGCGCTCTCTTTCGAAGGTGTGGATCCAAATCTGCCTGACAATGAGGGCAACACACCGCTCCATTTTGCCGCCCAGGCCGGTGAGTGTGATCGATTATGTTATGAATAATATCGCGTGATGAATCAATGTCTCGTGATACCGCGATATTATGCGCGATGCGCGCAACAACAGCGAAATATCGATAATCCGTTGAGAATTAATTAATTTCGTAATTCCATAACTTTACAGAATCTCATTTCTCCGAATCATGATTTGAAATCGTGATTAATCCTACAATGATATTAGTGAAAATGCGATATTATCGATGTCGCATACACACATACGCACAATATTATACGATATTGATATGATATTTTAAATTTAAATTTCGAAAATTTGAAATATGTTATCTTCCTTTTTCTGACTCGTCTTTTTGAGATTCAGAATATCATTTTCGGCAATTATATTCAATGTTCCAAAAACGTATCTGGCAAGATACGAAGAAATAGAGCTGGCTGCGTTTATTCATAGGAAAAGTTACAAGAATAAGTATTGCATCAATCGATCCGTGAGTATGCATAACTATCAGTAGGCGTCGAAAATGATGTGTTCTAATTTTCATAGGAATTTTTAAAATTCGTTCTTTTCAGAAAAGCCTCTCCCACCTTTTCCTCTGCAGCTGGTTTAGAACATAATTTATCTCGGTGTTTATCTCTGCTTCTTTTCTGCTGCGTGATTATCCCCTCTTAAAAAATGGCGAACGCCAGCCACGTGATTCCAAAACGTCTCATATACATCCGTTGAATAGGCATAGTATAAGAATATAGCATAAGAATATAACAGAACAAAGTTCAAGACACTTATTTATGTTTACGACTCAAGATGGTTTATAGGCTCAAATAAAATTGGAAAATAATGAACAGTTGGAAACTGTTAATTCGCACATTTTTCTTCATTTTCTTTTATTTTATCAATTTTATATTTCTTTTATTAAAGTCGACTTTCCACGAATGAGGAAATAATAATTTAATAAAAAATAAATATATTTTAATTATACAATCTCTTATCTGCCAGATTTTTTCATATCCCAAGATATGGTCCATTGCGTTATATTTTTAAATACAAATGAAAACAATACATAGTGCAATGATACCAGAAACGTCTTGAGGAAATGTTAGAAACCCGATCTAAGCCTAATGCCAAATCTGCCGGCAGAATTTTCGTGTCGGCACAGAAATCCTATTGCGTCGCCAGAAATAGCAAAAACATCGGAGCATTTCGCACTGCGACGCGATAATGCATGCCATTAAACGTTGCGAGCCAAAACATCACGAGTTATGAAATACAATATATTAGCAATCGTGCGCGAAAAAAAGACAGCATCGATGATGTCAGTACATGTTCCTTGTCACGTGTCTGACAGGACAGACCGAATGCCTCAACATTCTTCTGCAGAGATGTCCAGATATCGAGGTGGATGCTAGAAATACCTTGGGTTTTACGCCGCTCATGAAAGCCGCCCTTCAAGGTAGAACCAAATGCGCGAAGATTCTCCTGTTTGCCGGTGAGTTTAGTTCAATTTTCATTAAAAATTATTAATTCATAATTTATAAAATATATAAAATAATTATATAAAATTCAGCATTGGGTAATTATCAATATATATATATATATATATATTGTATAAAATATAATCATTTATATACATCGCTCAAGGAATTTTCTTAAAACTTATTGTGTATATAAAAATTGGAAACTTGTTTTTGTCAATTCTAGGAGCAAATCCTACATTACGCGATCACGGTAGAGGTTTGAGAGCTGAACAGTGGGCAAGATTCTGCGGGAGATACATGTGCGCCGAAGTAATCGAGAGATTCGCGAGGCATCGTCTTTTGGAAAGAACAACATCTTGTCGTTGGGGCAGCGAACCTGAATTGGCTGCGAAAATATTACAAGGAAAAGTGCGTTGGCATTGAATAATCTTCCAACTGCGTCTTCTTTGCGCCGGAATAATCTTATGTAATTTTATGTAAATCTATACAAATCTTATGTAAATTATACAGATGACACCTATACCTACGGCACCTCTACCGCAACCTTCCTCGGGATTGAAATCGAAAATAAGGAAAGTCTTCCGCACTACCTCAAGTCCAGATAGAACTTTCTCTCTCGTGTCACAACTCACCAGTGCGGCTCTCTGCGCGAGTAGTCCAGCTCTGCCGAAACAGTCACCTGTAGTAAAGAGTCTTCTACGACCATTGAGTGTACCTCAATTAAGGTAAGATGTCTGTTAGGAAGTCAAGATTAGTCTTATCATTTGCAAAAATAACATCAAAATATTCTTTGTGCAATTTTAAATCATTTATTAAAAATTAAATAACATTGAGACTAACATTCTGAGATACGTGAAGAAAAAAATTGTGTCATATTTCAGGGTGACGTTGGTGTCGCCGCAAGATTTTTTGGAAAAGACCTCGGATAAGTACGGGACAAATTTTACGGATAAAATCGAGAATTCCATCGCAAAGCCACTGCGCTCGAAGAAGAAGAGCAAGTAGTCTAACGTGAAGCTATCGCGGCCGCGAACCGTGTTTAGTCGCCCGTTTTGCGTTGAACAATCGCGATGGAAAATTATGCAAGTATGCTTGACGTAAGACAACAGAGAGAAGAGAGTGATTTGTGATCATCTTTATCCGAGATCATTTACGTATTATTCGATTCCATTGTTGCCTATAACCGTACGACTAAACGTCGTCCGGAGCCTCTAAGTAGATCTCGTAGGTTTTCCGATTTTACCTCGCCAAGAAAATATTATAGCGATGCATTTCTCAAATGTGGACGTTCGCAAAAATCAAAGAGAGAAGATCCTCGAAACTCGATCGCTTCCGATAAATCACGATTATCGATCGATTTGTTGTTTGAAGTGTTTTCGTGTCTACAGATCGTGCTCTCGAGATTGTTTTTGATGTAAACCATCGTCACGGCCGGATGCGCAAACATTCGAGCCGGTCGAAATTTTATTTTTAGTTTTTAAAGCTTAGAATGAATCGTGTGAGACGTGGCGGAACGAGATTCAAGTGCGTAAACGCGATTACATGGGAGATTCTGTGAAATCACGTTAAATAATCGTGATACAGGAAGATCCATCAAAGACTTTCCTGTCCCCGTCGTCTTATCGCTAAATGGAATTTCAAATTTTCCAAAGGAAAAGTGATCTCGAAGTCGAAACAAACTCGAGTAAATTTTGCCGGTTAAAAATAATTGAAGGGCGATTTTGCGATCGACGTATATCGCAGGTGTTCCTCTAACTTATAATACACGTTTTACCTACAAGATTTTATATCGATGCAGTTATTATCAGATGGTTGTTTAAATAAATATCTTATTAATCGACTGTTTGATTTGACTAATTCTCTTATATTTTAAATCGATATTGCTGGTTTTCCTCGATCATTTATCTCGGTCGGTCTATTTATCCTTTACTGATCTTCAAATTAATGTCGCACACGGTTTATGCCTCGGAACGGCGATTCTGACGTTGTCTACGATTTTTGGCTTGTGAAAGAATCTCATACGCTTGCTGAATCTCCATAAATTTTTCCTGAGCTTTGCGCCTTTCCTCCTCCGATCCTTTAACCTTATCGGGATGATTATTCCTGGAGAGAGTTCTCCATCGTGCCGTGACTTCGCTCTGTGAGGCGGTTTGCGAAAGGCCCAGAACCTGCAAAATAAAGTGTGAGTTTTTGATTTTATATATTTTTTCATATTTTTTAAATCCAGATAAAGCTTCATAAATGACCGTGTTTAACCTTGTAAGCATTTATTTCGCCTCGAGGATCTGTAAGATCAACTAGTTGCGCCCACGTTGCCCAGAAACCTTGGTGTTTCGCCTGGTTCCACGTGGCTTCCAAACTTGCCTAGCGCGCAACCAAAAATAATACATAAAAGAGATCACAGTTTAATGTCTTAAAGATTGAACATCATAAATTTACCTTGAGATCTGTCCATATAGGCGAAGTGAGGAAGTGCTGCACCGCTTCTGACAGTTTGATCTCTTCGCCTTCGCTATCCGTGATAACCGCATTGAAATATAAATAGCTACCGATAATTGCGAAGTACAGCATAATGGCTAAGCTTAAAAGCGCCATCCGCCGGACAAAACCTTTTTTCTTTTTTGGTTTCAGTCGCCATTGTTTGCTGAAGGTATCGAAGCTCAGACTCGAAGCGACTACCATGAGAAAGATCCACATGGTGTCGTCGCCGATGTAGTACAAGGTCGGATAAAATAGATAAGCAGTGGCAAGCGTTATCCATATTGAACCTTGTTCTCTCCCAATATTTCCGACCGTCCATACACCTTTTGAATTAACACTGAATAAAAACTTAGCTAAAATGTTTGTATGTCTAAAAAAATTTTTTAAATTATTTTTCTAATTTTTTGTATTATTAATTTTTTTAATGAAGAGAGAAAAATTGAATTTGCAATATCGATAGAAAGAGCTTTTGCTAAAATTCAAGAAATATTTTGTGTAATAAAATTTCAAAAAAAATTTAGAATTCTATTTTCTATTGTTTTGTTCTACATAGTAACGTCAGATATTTTTAACGAGCACGTTGCATTACTATCGCAACATTAAAATATCGTTCGAAGAAACAATAATTTGCAAGAAACCGCACGATAAGGAAATTCACGACACGTTGTTAATCTTTGATTATTTTAATTTCTAGTACAAATTCTTACCGAGCGCGATCACGGTTGGTATTAAGAGCAACAGATGCCTGAAATTAATGCCGTATATTTCGTCCTGAGGAATCGCGCTATTGAATATCTCGGCCCACAAGTAGGCGACGGCAGTTTCCGCTGAGAATCGCGCTGTGGAAAACGGCGGCTGTAAGCAACAAGTTCAAATTCGTCATCAGTTTACAATGCTTTCAATCGCAAATTGCACACGTATACATTTATGTATGTTCGTCAATTTTGGTCAAACGAAGATCATATTACTTGGCATCATCAATTTTTCGCATATGAACAGCAATGATACACGAGAAATTAATGAACAAAAATTAAATGTATAATACGTCGATGAAAACCACGTAGATATTAAGACCAATAACGTCATTCGCAACGATGATTTTAAACGCTCGTAGAATATTTATTTACCTTTCGATTCGTTCTGACTTTTTGCTTAAAATTCTCGATAAACGCCGGGTCGTCGTTCGCATCAGCCACGTAGGCAGGTATCCTGTAAATATCTCTGATCCAACCAACACCAATGTAGCCACCGAATGTGCTGATGTAAACGAATGCCTGGTCGTCTCTACCGAGGTACACATGGTGCGCTCCAAAGAATCCGCCAAACAACCATAATAAATAAGCCCAGAACTTGGATTTTCTGTCCCTGTTCTCGCTCACCTCGTCGACCAGTTTATTTTCTTTTGCTTTCTCCATATTATTCTCTAAAGCAACAGGTTACTAGCTGCTCATCTTGATTTACTGGTGATCACGTGGACGGATTGCCAACGTCACTTGTTCAGTTCGCAGACTAACGAGAAATCGCGCACGAATAACGTATACGTGTTATTTACACATTTTCACGGATGATATACTTTGCACACGATGATTTTTTGTCGTTCGTTTACTCAGGTATACCTGTTGGTGGTGTATCGTGGAATGACGGTCGGGAGTCCCCTGCACACCTTATGGTTCAACGCTCCGCCAGTTTAGGTGTAACGGTACTAATTCAGGAACGTAACAAGGAAGAGTTTATTTACTTCTTTTTTAATAAACAGATTGAGTAATCAATTCTGATGAACGTTGCCCAAGAGATAATTAGCGCAAATTGAATGAATATATGTGTGTGTATAAACATTTATTAATAATCTATACTATTTATAAATATATTTCCTTTTCTTTCCTGTAATTATATTTGCATTTAAGTAAGTATATATTTTAAACAATAAACAGTTATTTTATATTGTCAAATATTGAATTTGCTTTGTGTGTAATCGCTCGTGGGACCAGGTGTGCATTATATTTCGTAAAATAGACGGTGGAAACAATCTTGCATGCTTGTTTAAAAATAATTTTATTAATGTTATGTGATTCTAATGTAGACTTATTATTTTCTATATATTATTTATATAACAAAACATTGCTATAAACTATTATAGCTATACATTTAATTTAAAATAAATAGTGGCTGATATTTCTAAATTTTCTATTTTTCTTTCAAAAATTTCTGTGTAAAAATGCAATTTTTTTATAAAGAAAAATGCCAGATGTATATTCGGAAAACATAAATTAGATGTAAAATAATTATTTTACTTTAATAATAATTATTTTACTATATTATATTATTTTTCTTAAAATTATATTATTTTTCTTAAAATTTGTAACACTACTGATATGTTACAAGCAAAATAAGGTAGGCATAATAAGTTTTATGAATAAATTCACATTTACTTTGAATCTTTTAATGATTTCATAATTAGTTCGTAAATAATTATAGTGTCTCCATCTTTTAATGAGATTGCAAACTAGTACGTATTAATTTTGTTGGTAATTTGCATCTTGCTTTTGTATTAAATCTATTTTTTATATTTAAAATATGTAATATTATATAGTAAATAATTAATAATATCAATCTTTAATAACACATCTGTATAATATATCTCTCTTTAATTAAATTTGTAAAACAATATGATATCTTTAATATACAATTAATACATGACTTTTGATACTGCACGAAGCATTGACATCATATAATAGCATTGCATTTGCAATCAGATTCCATATAATTATTCTTTCGTTTCACGAGTTTGTATATCGACGATTTGGTCATATGTTGTTTGAAAATCAATATGGCGGCGGACATGTGTCGTTGTGTATATCGAGGTCAATAGCTGGTCGTTTCTCCGCTTCGGCGTGATTATTCTCGAGTGTTCGTCGTCGAGCATATTTGCTAATGTTTCTGAGGATGCGCGAAGATGGAGGAACGTCGCACGACAAAACCTAATCATAAGGAGTGGCGTCGCATCGCGAAGAAGGAACGTCGCAGACGCATCCGACAGAGAGTCGCCCAGGAACGCGATGGTAATGAAGAGAAGTTGAGGGCAGCACTGATGTGTAACGAGAAATACTTGAATTGGCGCGCTGAGCAGGAAAAGGAGGAGAAAAAGAAGGAAGCCCGTGAACAAGAGGAACAAGCGGAACGAAACAAACTTTGGGTGGCGGAAGAGGTAAATACAAATGTAGTGTCTTATAAATATAGATTTTTTTAATGATTTCATATCTTCTTCTATGGCTGTTTTACCTTTTATAGCTTTTATGCATATAATTGGGAATTATTAATGTAAATGGCAAAAAATATATTTTTTGTATGCAAGTTTGAAATAAATCTTTAATTTAATAAATTTTTAATTCCGATAATTGATCTATTATTTTTTAATGGTCTAGGTAAGAATACAGAAAGAGTGGCAAGTTCTTCAGGATCAAAAGGCGAGGGAGGAGCAACAAAAATTCGAGAAGCAGATGAAGATTCATAAAGAATTAGAGATAAGACAGGAAGCAATACGGAAGAAAAAAGAAGAAGAAAAACGAAAGCACGAAGAGCAACTGCGAAAGCAAGAACAATTGCAGAAAGAAATCGATGATTACATCGATAATGGAGTGAAAACACCCGAAGCTTTGCGAGAAGTCATCGAAAATCAACCTAGCAAAGATATTTGCCCATTTTTTACGAAAACAGGTGTTTGCCGGTTAGTATAAAGATCATCACGATATAATATAATTATGAGGTTTATTAATATTTATAAAAATTAAAATTTTTGATTATATATTATATAAATAGATGCCTATTGCAATTTTATAAATCTTTAAAAAATTTTTTACGTTAATCAGAATTATATTATGTTACATTAAGATTCAAATAAAAAATATTTTTATTTTCTCTAATTTGCAAATCTGTATTTAATTTTCATTGCTTTTAGATACGGAGATGTGTGCTCGAAGAATCATCGTAGAGTCTTCCTCAGTAAGGTGATCCTTATACCCGGATTCTATTCACATTTCTCGCTCGAGAAAAATTCGGCAGAATATGATACCGACGTTGCCCTTGAATTCGAAAGTTCAGAGACTTGGCATCACTTTCGCGCATTCTACGAGGATGTGATAAGCGAGCTGGAATCGTTTGGCAGAATCAAAACGCTCAAGTGTTGCTGCAACATCGAAATTCATTTGCGTGGCAATCTGTACGTCGAGTATTACACGGAAAGAGAGGCGGCCAGAGCTTGGAGGAACCTGAAGGGACGCTGGTACGCTGGCAAGCAGATTAATTGCGAATTCGTCAATTTGGTGTCCTGGAGGAACGCTATCTGCGGCATGAGCAAGTGTCCAAAGGGCAGCAGAGCCTGTAATTTTCTTCACACCTTCAGAAATCCTCACGAAAAGTACAACATCAAGAGTCCACCTCGATGGGCACGGAATATTTCTCAAGATCCGAACAATAGCAAGAGAAGCGAGCGCAGGTTAGTTGCTTATTTATTTATTTATTCTATGCTTCTATATGTGAATAGTATTCTATACAATATTTAATTTTATTAAGATACAATTTTCGTGTTCAGAATTTTAATTTAACACGATATAAAATAATAAATTGATTCTATTAATAATAGAAGAAAGTAAATTTAGAAGAAAAGATATAACAAATAAAGAATAAATATATAAAGATTTTTTAATAAAAATTCAGAAAAAGAAGGGAAAAAGATAGCTTCCATTATTATTTATATATTTTTTTATTTAATTACTAGTAACAAATCCAGATGGGAAGAATCCGTTCGAGATGATAACGAGAAAGATCGAAATTGGAGATGGTCCGAGTCTCCCGAAATTGAAATAAATACTCGTTCAAAAGACTCAGAAAGGAAACGTTCTCATTCTACGGAAAGAAGATCGCAAAGATCTTTACGCGATAGAAGTCATAATCAGAGCGAAAGATCAAATATTAGGAGTTCTAAGAATAGAACATCATCCGAAAAACGTCGATCAAGTCGCTCTAAGAGAGCGTACGATGACGAAGACTCTGATGAGACAAAATCGCACGAGCATTCTTCCAAAAGGCATAAAAAAGAATCTAAAAGAAGAAGAAGAAGTGATAGCGAAAATGGCCATGAAATTTTTGGAAAAAACTATTAAAAACTTCAAAACCATAGATATAAAAGGAAAAAAGATGTAAAGGCGGATGATTCCTAAAAATGATCCAAAGAAGATCTGTAAAGTTAAAAAAACAGTGCTTTTAATATTGAAGATAATTTTATTAAAGTGACACAGTATATGAAAGCAATGATCGAACGAGTAAACAATATTTTGTTTTTAAGTTTAACGAGTCAATATCATATTATTCTTTTATTTTCTGATTTTGATTGTAATTTTGATAAAGACTGTTAATCTATTCTGCCATTCTATTACTGTACAAGTAAACTAATATTTATGTAAGTACATATAGGAATATTAAAAAATAAATCGACTGTGATAAATTATTTCTTATTGTCGGATTAATTATCTAAAACGATGACGACAACAATACAGAATAAACATTTTAAGATATAATTTGCTCTAATCTGTGCATTTAATCGTAACACTTTATATCGCGTGATAAAGATTTACATTTGCGTTTATCGAACAATACGTTTTAATTGCTAACTCTCTTAGACATTCCGTAACCGTCAGATTCATCCTTTAATCACGATTATTTAATCAATGTATTATTTTCTATTTTATCGGTACAAAAAAATGTCAAACGATATCGGTCGTTAAAAGATACCATATCACTGATCATAATCGAAGAAAATGGCAAATATTAATCAGTCAGATTTAGAACATCTATCTAGCGCGCTTTAAAAGCAGATACACTCTCGCGTTCTCTGTTCTATAATTAAAAAGATAATCAATCATGATTGTGCTAAATATTTTATTGTTCGTTTTGTGTTCGATTTATCCCGTTGTTTACGGGGTAGGTTTTCGTGGATTTACTTTTCAAGGTTTGGAGGAGCCTAAGTCATTAAAACAGTATTCAGACAAAGACGTAATCGAGGGTTGGATTATCCAACCTCTCGATCATTTCAATTATCGTGACAATCGCACTTGGCCAATGGTAATTATCGTTACACGACTTTCTTTCCTTCCTCTTCCTCCTTCTTTTAAAATAAATATATATTTTTTAAAAATTAATATTTATGGATTGCTTTATGTAGCGTTACCAAGAAAATTCTGTATATTTAAAAAAAAATGGTCCTATTTTAATTATGATCGGTGGGGAATGGGAAATATCGAATGGATTTCTGCAAGGTGGATTGATGTACGAAATCGGATCAAAATACGGCGCATTAATGTATTATACCGAGCACCGATATTATGGAAAAAGCAAGCCAACAAAGTATACAATCTAATATAGCTTCCTATTGTCCTAAATTATAAAATAGTCTCTTTAAATTAACATTGCGTGAAAAAATTTAGAGACATCAGCACGGAGAATTTGCAATATTTAAACGTCGACCAGGCACTTGCAGATCTCGCTTATTTCATCGAAACAAAAAAGAAAGAGAAGAAATTAGAAAATAGTACCGTGATAGTATTCGGCGGTTCTTATGCTGGAAACATGGCGGCATGGGCACGACTCAAATATCCTCATCTTATTCAGGTATTTATATATTCTTGTATTTTTTAAATACTTATTTATATGTTACATATATTTTTAAAAATCAAATAAAGAGAGAAATATTTCTAATAGGGTGCTCTAGCCAGTAGCGCTCCAATTTATGCGAAGGCTGATTTCTACGGTAAATTATATATATAATTATTAAATATTTTTTATGAATATTATTAAAGAAAGCTTATTTCTTAGAATATTATGAGGTCGTGACAAAATCACTCGGCAAATACAGTGAAAAATGCATCGAGGATGTGAAAATTGCATTTGACTTCGTGGAGGAATTGTTAATCACACGAGGTGGTCCTGACAAACTTAAACTTTATTTCAAGTAAGATTAAACAGAAATAGAAATTCACAAATAATTTGCTAAAATTTTAGTAGGAAAATAAAATAAAGAGATAAAATAGGCAAAACCATTAGAAATCATAATTTTATTAATAATATTGATTTTAGTTTATGCAACATACCTAATGTAAGCTATCCTAAAGATCTTGGTTATTTGATGAATATGCTAGCAGAGGTACGGGAATTATCATTATTCATAGATGCTTATCCTTTCTACTATTCTTATTCTAAATGGCAATTTTAGGTATTCGCCGCAATCGTTCAATATGATAATGTTGAGAATGGTCAAACGAAAATCGCGGCGTTATGCAACAACATGACAGCGGCGCATTTAGGCAGTCCTTTGCAAAGACTCGCGCATGTTGTGCGTGTTATTTCGAAATCGGACAAGTGTGTCGATGTAAGTTATAATAATTTTATAAAAAAGTATCGAAATATTTCGTGGAACTCGCCAGCGGCCCAGGATATTAGTGAGTTGGATTAAGTAGCTTCAAAAATTAATTAAACAGCAATATGACGTATATGTGTTAAGAAGAAATTATTTTTATTTGTGCAGTAAGGCAATGGTATCATCAAACTTGCGCGGAATACGGTTACTATCAGACGAGCTCAAATAAATCAATCTTTGGAACGCTGTTCCCATTAAGTTATTACATTAGCATGTGCACAGATTTGTATGATGATCCGTAAGTGCGTTAAAAATTATGTAATATTTTTTCGCTTTTAATCGCTTATAAATTTCAATACTTGTAATTCATAAATATATTTGCGCTGCCAACCATAAGTTTCTCAACAGGTTCAATGTTAAATGTTAAACAATTCTTGTCGGTATTGAATGATCTATTTATTAATTATTCTTCCGATTTCTTTTATGGAAAAATAATAATCTTAACGTTAATTTTAGCTATAATGATAAGATATTGAACTCACGGGTTAGACGAACAAATATAATGTATGGTGGGCAACTACCTGACTTAACAAACGTCATTTTCACGAATGGTGATATTGATCCGTGGCATTCGTTATCGGTATTGAAAGATCTAAATACTTTTTCGCCTGCTATTGTTATCAATGGTAAGTAATACAGTTGATTGAAAACTATATTATTAGAAGTCTATTTTTTCTAACGCAAGAAAAAGAAAAAGAATATAATATCATTTTTTAGGATCCTCGCACTGTCGCGATATTTATAGCGACGAAGTCACAGATACAGAGGATTTAAAGAAGGCTAGAGTGAGAATTCGTGACATAATTGGCAAATGGATTTCTCCATAAACGATTCCGTCGAATTTTAAGCAGAAACTTGTAGATTGCGATTTCTCAGATAGAGAGCAAATAATGGAATTATATTTATTTTTTACGCATTCACTGTGATGTGTTAAAAATTATGTACAATATCTGAATATATAGCTTATGGTGCTGTTCTGAATAATATGCGCACACATTAGTGAGATATCTCTACATATTTCTACATAGTACAAAAATAAAATTATATTAATACCAGAGTACTAATCTATGTGATTGTAATTTCCAAACCAGTCTGTATCGCGATCCCGCGCCATTTATTATCTAGGTAAAAAATGCAAAGAGTAGCTGACGTTTATATATCAATCAACTTCGAGTTTTCTGAAGGATCCTGTTATTCCGTACATTGCAGAATCGGTGGAACCCACGCTGGAACAGCCGAATCCTTGTTTCAGAGCCGAGACGGCGCCTTCTCGCGCCTTCTCCGAGTACAACTCTAGATGGACGCTCATCTTATCGTTGCTCAGCAACGTGGGTCTCACTTCTAATACCTCTTTCCGCCATAGATCTGTATCAAAACAGTATCATCAAAAAAGAATTTAACATTTGTCATCTCTGAAATGGAATAATGTAACACGAGCTACTTGAAGAGACGTGAATTACCAATCATTTCCTTCATGGGAATCTTTCCGCCGTATTCTTTGGGCAGCATGCTCACATCCAACTTGCTATTAATAGCATCCTCGAGGCTTGTGTAAATCTTTACACGATTCCTGATTTTTTCAGAAATCAGTGACAGTCCGAAGTCCAAAGCGAATTTTAGCGAAGGATGTGTATTGATCCCGTGAACTTCCTTATGTCTCATCGGTACAGTGCGCTGAAATAAAATCATTTTTTTTTAATGTTCTTTAATCGGAAAAAAATCCCCTTTTCAAAATTATCCAATGTAAAAATAAGATTGATCGCGATACATTAAGTTAACAAAATTTGCTACGGCTTTTTACTTCGAGAAGCATGATAAGAGACGATGGAAATAAATATTCTTCATTTTTCTCGTTTTATTTTATTAACGTTTCAATGAAAGATTTACATTTTGCTGTATAAAAAGAACATTTATTTTCTTTATTAACAGTTGGAGGATTTATGTAAATGTATACTATTCTTATCCGTCTTTCTGCAAATATAATTTATTTCTTTGTCTGTTTTTATCAACAAATTACTCTTTAATATTAATAAAAAGCTATTTTGTTTCTAATCTTTTCTCAGACTTTAAATAGAATTACCACACAATAAACTTATGAGATAAATAATATGGAAAAACCGGTTAGTATCTGATCTTTAAGAAATATTATAAAACTTTGTTATGTGACGCCGTCCTTGGTCCAGAAAAAAACGTACAGTGTCAATTCAATTATGTTTTAATAAGGAAAATGTAACGCTTTTGCAGCAATTTAGAACGTGATGACTTGTTGATTTAATATAATAAATAATTTGAAAGTAAAATAAATATCTCGATTTAATATTATCATTGTGACGCATAATGGCATGATTAAACTAGACTAAATAAATATCTGCAAAGTGTCTTAAAACATGAAAAATATTAAATGTTGAAATGATTAATGCAAAGAATTATTACATAAAGAATATCTAAAAATCTAAATCTTTACTTTTCTTTTATCCAAAATAACTTAAATAAATTTACCACACGTTATGATGTTCGTATATACATATGTACATGTATTAATTTCTACAAATAAAATTATTACAAAATAATTAAAAAAAATAAAAACTCTTAAAAGAGAAACATTAATTTTGAAATAAAAAAAAATTATTCGAAATTAACAAATTTGAATTGAAGTTTGTATTATTGTTACGTCAAATTTGTTTTCAATTAATAATCAAAAGTTTCATTTTATTTATTGATTGTCAGTTTTATTTACAACATAGCATTTAATCGTACCTCGCCATTTTTCACGATGCGCACAGCTTCTTTAGGTGTAAAGAGCGTCAGATGAGGAAAACTGACACCAGCACCATCAGCAAAATGTACAAAGCCACGTACTTGACTCTCCTCATCTTCCATGAGCGTCTCATAAGTGATTGCATGAATCTTGCACATGTCCACGTTTGTGTATTTGTGAGGATCGAAAACACCTTGGGTAAAAATTGCGTGTTCAAGTGATTAGAGTAAAGTAAACGCGATGGAAAAGAAGACGCTGAGAATTATATAGTTTTCTTTTGCAACAGAATTACATAAATATAAAATCTTTATCACAAATCACTTTCTATTATTAGAGACCATTATTTTTATATGTTTATAAAACAATTATAGTCAATAAAAATTATTTATACAAACTTATAGAATTATATGTGTTTTTTGTAAACTTTAAAATATATTTTATATGTATTAAGCTATGTAATATTAATATTTTATATAGATACTCAGCGCTTTTCATACATAAAAAATAACATATACCTGGTCTCGCGATTATTACGCGACGACCTTTCGCATCGCGACCAGGTGCAGCGAAGATATATCTATAAAAGAAGAGATTGCGAAAATGAGTTTTAGTGGCAACAAAATAATTTTAAAAATACTCACCCCAATGACAATAAATCTTCCATATTCGGTTCTGTGATGTCCAAGTTATGAAATGCCAGGTGATATACCTGACGCAGCAGCAGATATCTTTCTGTGGCTTCTTGGGCCATCGGGACGTTGAATTTTTTGGATCGTAAGAATTTTAGCAAAAATCGTGCATCTGATGAGAGAGACAAATTTTAATATCGAAACTGCATATAAATAATTAAAGAATTGTTACTCGTTCGAATGTTTATAATTATTTAAATTTGTTTATTCATTCAAAACAATTATAACTTGAAAGTATTTCATTATAATCTTAAAGTAATTACACAAATGTTATCATAGTTAAATTATTTTCTGCATAACGTAAAAATTTCTACGTCAATGTTCACGTCGATCAGTATTTGATGTTACAGTCTTACCGAGACGGCAATTTTGAATGCGCGGATTCATCTTGATCCAATTGCGCATCTGCTCGAGAGCTTGATCTCTGGTGTTTTTGTCCTCTCTGAGCTCATCCTTGGCCATTTTTTGAATCTCCTCTGGGAGGATGCACTCATAGTCATCTTCCTCGGTCACCCATTCGACTGCTCCCATCTTGATATCGTCTGATGACCTACTTGAATCTACAGAAATCTGAAAAAACCGTGACATTTATATCTCGAAAGTTTCAACAAAGGTTGTTGTAAGCGCATCCTTTTGTCGCCATATTCTTTTTATAAATAACAATAATTATTTCAAAATATTTATATTCTAATAGAAACAAAAGGATTTGTTTAAAAAAGCACTTTCAGTTTTTATTTTTTAAATATATATATATGTATGTATTAACTAGACCTTTCTGAACACAACAATGTGATACAAATTCACATTTCTGATCTTCTTGCTACCTTGCTATACAGCTTATTTATGTAAGTGTAACAATACGCGTTTTCACTTTCTTCGTCCGACTGAGTTGACCGGCTGACCTACTTCCTGTTCAAAGCCACGGCGAAGGCGTCTTGAAGAAATGTGCTTGTCTCTTTCTCTTTCTCTCTTTTAAAAAGGAATGGATCGGTTACGTTGTCAGTCGGCCGATCGCGGACGGGAACTCTCCAACCTTTCGTCAGTTAGTGACATAACGATTAACGTAGCACAGCCGACTGTTTCATCGCGCACCACGTGTTTGAGTATGAGTGTGCACCGGCTTGTTTCGCAATCGCTTTCTCCGATTATGCAATAAGTGAGTAGGTTGTTCACCCATCTTTATTCGCCGAAACAAACTGTTGCGCGGTTCCCGAAAGAAAGAAGTGTCATTATCATTGCTTTAGTTACTTTTTCCTACTTTAGTGTTTTTACTTTACGTTGTTTTCACATTGCTATTGCGTTATAGAGGTACAACTCTAATTTTTTATGCGTTTTGTGCAACGTGAAGTTCTACAATTGAAGTAGGACGAAAGATCTGAGAAACATCTTTAAGAGGGAAATGGGAACGCTGTCTCTCTGTTATGTAGCGAGAGTCATTTCGCAATATGAATATTCATTCTTTTTTGAATATGCTTATTATATACAATATACCGTCGAGAGAGTTTTATTTTCCCATCTCATTTCCATCTACTTCCTAGATTATTTCTAATCACCGTTTTCTAGAGCGAGGATAATTAAGATTGTATAACAATATTCCCTCCTCTATGCTACATAACTACAAAGTCTAACTACAAAAATTTGATCGGATACGTAATCTTTGTAACCGTTATGTCATTAAAGAATTTCAATCGAAAGTGAAATGTCGGGCAAGCATGTATTGCGGCGAAATACACGATATTTAACTATAAAACACTCGTCAATTTTTGATAAGTCGGTAATAAACAAAATGACTGCCGGATTACAGAAACATATTATCTGTTACGTCTACACCGGTCACGTATACTCTTACGTGGATAAAAGTAATTACGATTGGGCTGCACAAATGACGCTGTACTACGATTATAATGGAGCTGGTTAAGGGTATGAGTCTTCTTCCGCGTAGAAAGTACCACTTATCGTATTATTGCCAGCAAGCTTTTATCTCTCCGTCGTCGATCGCGCTTATAAAAGATCACGCTTTTTTTCATACAAAGTTACATCGATTACGTCACATGACGTATTTAATCCTTTCATTTTTACACCAGGGTGACTCAACGTTACCTCTCGTTATTATTAAAATACCGCGATCATGCAATCGTTATGTTACGTCTGCAAACGATTCCCGCGCATATTACAACGATTATGTCATGGCGCTTTTGACTCTGTTGCAGCTCATTTGCGGTTGATTTCGAACGTGTAACGAACGAGATTGTGTCGAATCCCACGCTTCTTCCAACGTGTAAATTTCTTTCAAAGTGCGAATTCACATGAATGGCAATTAGCGTTCTATATTTCCGACCTTTTGTAATGTCGACCTTTACGACCAAGGATAAAACGTACATGTACCGTCCCAAGGATTAAAATTCGCGCGACGTTTGCCGATTCGACAATGTCGATTTATTCTGATGAGCGTGATCAGGCAGCTTAAATCTGACGTTACAGACAGTAAATTGTTGTAACATGACGTATTTTATAATAGTTTTTAATCCTTCAAAATGGATAAATAAAATATTAAATTTTCTATAAGGTATATTCTACAAGATTAATGTTAATATAATGTATAATAATATTATAAATAATAATAAATAGAAATATAAATAATTCATAAATATTATTAATATAATATAAATTAATATTAAATATTAATTATATCAAATATACAATCTCTTTCTTTTTGTTTGTCTCAATAAAAAATAAAAAAAAAAGTTGCATGTGTAAAGAAATATAAATACAATTAAATTTTTAATCTAAAACACGAATATATAAAACATCAATATAAAAATATGAAATTAATATATCTAAAGTATTATCTAAAAATTATTAATACTCTTAAGATATTGCAAAAGCATTATATATTCTTTTCCGATTATACAATATAGAATCTTGCCAAGTTATGTTTGATTTTTGCAACAAAATTTTAGAATAGAACGACGTATCTGTACGTCTATAAAATTAATATTTTTGATTTGTGTTTTGACTAAAAAGCTGTATTAAAGCAAGTTTAGTAAAAATTAATTGAAAATTGCGGTTGTATAATATACATGTTTTAAAAACAATTTAACTTTTTTTTCTCAAATTTTTAAAAAAATTTAATTTAATTGAAAGATCATACACACAAAATATAGACACTGACATAATCATTTAGTTTAATATTTTGTATCTTGTAATACTATAAAAAAGTAAAATTTTTTTCTATAAAATTATATTTAAAAAAAAAAATGCCGAATATAAAATGTGAAAGCATGTAAACACTTTCTAGGAAAAAATTAAATAATATAAAAGATTATTTGATATATGTATATTATATAAGAGCGAGTATGGATTAAATCTTAAGAGTGCTTTCACGCTTACTCAATATCTATCTGCTTCTTGACGGCATAAATCCGAAGTGATCTGTCTCAAGCACTATTCTAAATAAATATCCTATTTGATTATGTTAACGTACCCCGATCGTTGTGCCCCAGGTGCACACTTGGAAGTGACTACCCCACTCTCGTCGAACGTTCGCTCTTTTATAATTTTCTGCGACGCCCTTCCTCTTCGACCAACGTCTCCAATCGCGACTACGTTTATGCGAAGCGTGTCCTCAAAGCGAAGACCGGATCCTTCGGAGTACAAAGTGTAGACCAAAACGCGTTCTCGCCTTGATTTCCAACGCGGCGCAGATTAAATGTAATACAAACTTTCTGTTAAAGTCCGCACCAACGAATCTGCAAACTACGCTAGTTCGCTGGTCTTCTACCTTCTTTTATATAGATACCTGGATAGTATCGTTAATAGAAACGATGCGCGATAATATCGCTTTCATAACGCGATCCCCCTGCTGCTATTGCTCCCTTTCTTTTTAGTAATAAGTAATAAGTAAAAGATTTCAGATAAAGTCACGTCATTTCCTTCTTTTTTTTGGTTGTAAATTTATAAATCTTGTTTTTGATTTTTTTTGTATATACAATAAGTAACATTATGCTTTTTAATTAGACTTGGTTATCGAAGATTTAGCATGACAAACTGATGAAATTTGATTACTAAATATATCAAAGTTCTGTTTAACAATTTATTATTACTTGAAAATTAATGTCAAATTCTACTTCTTTGGATTTAACCATTTTATAAATAAGTTTTTGACATGTCTATGAGCTTATCTCTTATTATTACCCGATGTCATTTCCCAGAATTTAGAGTTCAAAGTACTTGAAAGGCTGTCTTTTATTCTGTCTTTTTGTGACAGAAATGTATCCTTGGCAACCTTTCCTTCCTTCATTTCTTTACCTTGCATTTTTTACTCCTTTTATTTTAAACTCCTTTTATTTTATTTTAGTTCAATTTACGAAAAATGTTCTGATCCGATAAGCTCTTAAGATTTTTAAATCTTAAGCATTACCTTGTACGATATATATTTATTGTATAATTCAACTAATAACACAAATAAACTTTCTCCAGTAATTTGAAATTTTTTTTTTAACATATTCAATTTAACATATGTAAAAAAAGAAATACGATCATAAGTCTGAGAGATTGACAACTTTCTTATCTATCTTATCTAAAATATTATTAAAAGAATCTGAATTTATTATTGATATTTTATTAAAAATGGATATTTACTTAACATAATTTTTAAAATAATTAATAAATGTAATATTTGAAGTTTTTTTTATTATTAAGGTTAATAAGAATATTATTACTTGCGAGAAGTTTACCTCGACTATCAAGGGCACTTATACAGGGCTGAATAAATAAAGTTGTATATAAAAGTACACTCTGATATCTTCTCCTTCTCAAAATATTACAATTTACAAAATCAATTACTGCAATTATATATGGACTAAACCTGTGAAAATTCGTATCTCGGAATACAAAGATCATATAATAAAAAGTAATACACAAAACTCGATGGTAATTGACCGTAAAATTAGTGTGAATTATAATTTCCATATTCTCAATGATAAACCTTGCTACTTTAAGAGATTCATTTTAAAGATGCTTTACAGAGAAAAAAATCCAGTCTTACCTTCTGAATGACTGCTAAAATAAGAAAAATATGTATAATACCTTGCGAATGACCGCTAAAATAAGCGGTCATTCGCAAGATATTATACATATTTTTTTCTTTTTAATTATATTGAATAAATTATTGTTAAAATTTAAATATTGCCATGCTTATATCTGATATATCAATTGACAAGTTTGTTTTTATTTGATGTCTATGACTTCTGTGGTTTCGGTTACCTATTACTTCGTACTAATCATTATAACCGAGTCCATCTCTCGCGTTTAAACAGTTATTTAACGCACTTTATGACTTACAGTTAACGACTTTTATGCTTTGTAATATAATATATATATAATGATTCTACTTCGTTAGAGAGAAAATTTCTTCCTTTTATTATATCCTTATATCTTTTATCGTTTTTGCTATCACACAATATATTATAAGTCAAAGAAATAATCTTTTGATCTATTCTTTTTTTAGGAAAATAGCAATAATGTTTAATGGCTAATATTAAAAGATAAACCAAAGAAGTCTTTTTCAGTTAGAACATTTTTTATTCATCATCTATTACTGACTATTTAAAGTTATTCTAATTTATTTTGTTTATTCAATTTTATTTTTAATATGTATTGAAGAGGGTTCAAACCAAAACTGTACTTATAATTTTTTTTACAAGTTATAACTGGCTTTTCGAATGTTTATTTTATTATTTTATTTTTATTTTATATTATTTGATCTTTAGGTTCTTAATATTTCTCTCTAGATGGTTTGACAAATATCTATTGATCGAAGATAAACCTGATGAATAACTGACGTTTATACTTGGTTCACCGTAATTCCAACGATATACTGCAATTTTTTCTGCTCGAGTATGGTTGCAGTGTCTTACGATCTCATACGTAAAACATATACGGAGCGTTACCGCATAATAAAATCCTGCTGAAACATTACATAACAAGAGAAATGGAAATAGATGACTGAAAATATTAATCAGCGTGTTCACGTAGGAATGAATTTTATGACAACCGCGATTATATTCGAAAAAAGAGATTCTTCCCATTTCTTGATTCATATTGTCTCTTTTAATTAAAATAGCATGACATTAATTCGTCAATATCGTTGCACAAAAAACAGGCTCGAACCGGGAAAGTAATTATTACATCAAGTCAGTCATCAAAACGGATGTTAAAAGATGATGCCCAGTAATCAGCTGAAAATTGTCGGGTCGCATTCACATATGTCGAACAGCTTCGAGGCGAATAGGATTCTCGCGTTTGTTGATGCACATGCACAGGATGTCAGTGTATCACTGTAACATTAATTGTTAAAACGATTGTCGGGTAAACGTTTCGTTCTTGACAAACAGGAAACGTGACGTCTTTGGTACAATCGGCCAATTTTATTCACTGAAATTGCTATAATAAAGTAATTCTTTTCAACGACATGTAGAATTCCTGCTCGATAAAACATATAAGGAAGCGGAGTAACAGGGCGAACTGGAAGCGCGATGTAACATATAGCTTTGCGGCGTTACAGAACGAACGTAACTTCTGACCAGTTGCATCATCATCGATGTATACGTAAGAGGCAAATAAGAGATATTTTTAATCATAAAGAGACGTAACGTTATGTGCGTGCACAAAGAAAATATTTTAACATTGATAGATCTATTTCTAAGTTACGTGAGAAGACCATGTAAAGGTAATTAAAAAAGAAAGAGTGGATGATAGGTATAGAAAATTTTATTTATTAAAACATATTCGCAAATGCTGATTCAAAATTAATTTACAATATTTAATTCATTTTTGTGTTTGACACATTATTTATAACATTGTTTGTAACATATAATATTTAAGCAAATAATATAAGCACTTAATTATAATATTTGAGCAAAAAATTTAGACCAATATGTTATACAAGGTAATTTAAAATTAAATAAAGCAACCTAGAATTTTATACTATTTTTAATACTAATTACTGTGTTTTATACTCGCAAATTTTTATTTAAAAAAATATCCTCTTTAAGAAAGTATAATCCTCTTATAGCACAATGTAAATTTTGATTGATTGATTGATTTATAAGTATATAAAAAATATAAATAATACGATAACATATATAACAATTCTATAATTTAATTTTTTTTACTATATTATATCTTATCTAAAGAAAAATGCATCAATTATAACTATATCTCTTTTTTCTATTTCTATATGTCTATTCTTTAAACTACGTATTTTTCCTTAACGCTCAGTCTGAGCTGCTTTGTTATTAATATTGTTATTGAAAGCGTCAAAGCGAACGCAGCCTATATATATTCATATTAAAATAAAACTTGATTTGAAAACAATTTGTGAAATAATTGTAAGTGATTTATATAAGAACAATTGGTGATTCAACGTAGCGCAATGTAACGCCTATTGTTTGAGTATTACGTGTCATTACGAAGATTTATACATACGCAATGACCGGGGTTGCTCGCTTATAAATCGTAGTAAATTTCAAATGATTACAAAAAGAAAGTTAGCAAAGTCTTAGATATTACGTGTGCTCGCAGAGTCTTAATCAATGTAAGTTTAACCGTGCGTAACATTACACGTTTCGTCGAACATATACTAAACGACACATCACACATCATTTTCTGCAAAAATCACTGTTCGTTTTTAATACAATCCGGAAGTAATGCATTCGAAAATTTCATCACGCGTTCAGAACTACGAACCATGACTATGAATTACGTGTAAGTTGGCTTTCATCAAAATTAAAAGTCGTATCTATTTCTATTTTATAATTAAAATTATATTTTAAACGGATCATTGAAATAATAAATTGATAATCTAATTATGTAAGCAACACGGACATTATTCTCTGCATATATTATAATATAAAAATCAAATATTCAATTCTTAATTAGATATAATTATGTCAGATAATACAATAAAATAATAATAAAATAACACAATAAAAAATAACTTAAACAATATTATCTCCTCAAAAACAATTATGCATTACTCTTTTTAGAGTCTACAAATCATCTCTTTTATATACGATATCATCTTCTATCAAATTTCGTTTCATAATATTGATCTCATTCTGAGTGTACGATTGCCCTATACTTTTCCTCTTTTCTATAATATTTTTTTCTAAAACATTTTCTCTTAAAGGTTGGTAGGGAATAATTTTAATATTAATATTTTCTTTAATGAAAGTATTATTTACTGTATGCATAATTCGTTTTAGTTCTGTACTACGAATGGAAGCGTCATCACTCAGCTCAACTTTAAAAACTGCCAATAAAGTAATCTGCCGATCTCTGTATAGTTTTTGAAAAGTTTTCACATAGTCTATTACAACTATCGAATTCTCTGCTCTCAAATTCTCTAAGACAACAAAGTTCGGATACAGTGATGAGAAATCGTTATCTCTTCTACGAAGCTTTTTCTTTATAATGTCCACTGTGTATGATTTTTCGATATTAGTATCACGAATGAGAACCACGATTTTTAAAAGAGGTGATTCTCGCTGAAGATAATCCGTCGAAACGTCTAAAACTGATAATGATCGAGAATTTGTATCTTTAAATCAACGGAAGGCGGAAGAATCGTTATGTTATTGCGCTGAGCATTCTGAAATTGATATCAAAATTTCCAAGACAAAAACAATATAAATACAAATAGGTACCAGTACAAATAATAATACTTCATTTTTAACATGTGATAAGTTATCGAAGAGTGAAAATGCTGCAAAAGATTCTATATGTTCAAAACTTGGAAAAATATATTGTTTCATTGGCGTCCAAATCATAGATAACATTGTCGCCGAAGGAATGGTTGCTCATTGGAAAAATCATCGATTGCTGAAGATTCTGCTATAATATTGGAATTACTAGCTTGCCTGCAAAGAAAACCACCAAGATTTGTTAAAATGACAAGTTACTGTGATATATGTTTATACTCTACTGTGTTCATATATGTTTTTCCAATTGATACGTGAATGCGAGAAGACACTTGATCAATTTTATTTTGCACTCTACTTTTTTAGTTTATTTATTAATCATACGTTCTTGAATCATCGCGTTACATTAAATAAAAGGAGCGTTTAAATATATTTTAATATAAATAAAAAATTTTTCTACATAATATTGTAGATATAATGATAATTATAAATTTATTATTCTTTAATTTAATAAGTAATATATAGTTGCATTTTTATTGTTAATAATTAGTTAAGAATTAGATTGCATAAAATTATTTTAATTGTGTAAATATAATTATGGATAATTAAATAATTTGAAATAATGATATAGTGTTAATCTAAACAATTTTTTTAAGAATTTATAATAAAAATAATTAAATTCATATATTTAATACAGACAAATAAATTTCTGTTAAATAATCTAAGTGTATGCAACCCTACTTGTATTTTTTGGCACTAAACACAGAGTCAACCGTAATAAATTGTTAAACGAGTATTTAACCGTCTGTACAAAAATATCATGATAAAATGACTTTTTTGGAACTTGTTTCTGATTGAATAATTTCTTTTCTATAGTAAGAGATCCCAAGACATACCGCTATACTTGTAATTTTTAGAATTAGATGTCAAAACGGCTACAAATGAGTTTTTGTACGGATATATGTGCGTGTATATGTAAATATCTACTTAAGCAGAACTCTTCCGGGCTTTGTTTATTAACAAATAAATTTTTTTCTGTCGTCAATAATTTAAGAGTATGCAACTCTACTCGTATTTCTTGGCACCGAACACGAGGACAACTGTGATAAATTTTTAAAGTAGAGTATTTAAGTGTAATTAAAGAGTATTTAATCGTCTATACAAAAATATCATAATAAAATGATTTTTCCGGAACTTGTTTCTGGATAATTAATTTTTTTTCTATTGTAGAGGATCTTAAGACATACCGCTATGCTTGTAATTTTTGGAACAAGACGTCAAAACGGCCACAATGGGTTTCTGTACGGATATATGTGCGTATCGATCTATTTTATTCAATTCTATTTTTTTCGTATCAATTCTATCATTCTATCGATCGTATCAATTCTATTTTTTTTTGCTATAGTTATGAAAATTATCTCTCTCGAACCGGAAGTTAAATGAATAATGATTTCATAATGTAATATATTTTATTAATTATATTATTAATATTAATATTTTTTTTCTCTTATTCGTGATACAAACATCGAAAAATCTTACACAATGGACATCATAAAAAAAGTTTCATAGAAGAAGAGATAACGATTTCTCATCTCTGTACTTGAACTTTATTGTTTTAGAGAATTTGAAAATAGAGAATTTGATATAGATGTAATAGACTATGTGAAAACTTTTCAAGAATTATACAATTGGCAAATTACTCTACTGTCAGTTTTAAAGTTGAGCCGAGTGATGACACTTCGATTCGTAATATGGAACTAAATCGAATTATGAATATAATAAATGATACTTTTATATATCAGAGGAAATATTAATATTAAAATAAATATTAATATTAATATTAATCGTTGCCTCTTCTTCTACGAAACTTTTTCTTTATGATATCTACTGTGTATGATTTTTTATGTTTATATCACGAATGAGAGCCATGATTTTTAAAAGAGGTGATTCTTACTGAAGATAATTCGTCAAGACTTTTAAAACTTATTCATGATCGAGAATTTGTATCTTTAAATCAGCGGAAGGCAGAAGAACTGTTATGTTATTGGATTGCTCATTCTGATATATATATATATATATATATATATGCGAATGTTTGAATTAAATATTAATATGCAATAACCTTTTGAAAACCGGAAATGTTGCACGAATTCTAAATGTTGAGAACTCGAAAGAGGAGCTTGTTCTATTAGCGTCCGAATTATATGACATTTTCGGCGAGACAATGATTGCTTATCGAACTCGGTTGCATCCGTAGTCAACGGGAAAGACTCTATCGTAATATCGAATTTGAAAGGATGTCTGCGAAAATAGCACCGTCTTTTCATAGTAGAGCAAGTAAAATCGAAACTTTATTCTATACTTCATCCATGTTCATTCGTCGCAGAGATATTAAATTTTTGCGTATAATGATATATTAAGATTTAAACTTTTAATTAATTTTAATTAGAGCTAAATTCATACCTTTCATAATCTGACTTGTCATTATGTCCCGGTATAATCTGCTGGGAGTATTCCAAATGCTGAGAACTCGAAGAAGCTTGTGACGTTGACTTCAAAATTGACTGACTCGATGTGTCCAAAAATAACGATTTTTTATCGGACCTGAAGAAATCATCAATGTTCAAGTCTCTCTCGATGATTTTACCGTAATATCGGATTTGGAAAAATGTTTATGAACAAAAACGAGATTTATTAATAAAATAACAGGTTACATTGACATAAGCTATTAAATTTTCAAGTAAGATATTTTCTCGAGTATAATATTAAGTTTGAAATAATTTTCTTTCTCCAATCTTAAAATATATAATAATACCTTTTGTACTTTGATAACTCTTCAAATAACTCGTTACAGATTTTTTCTTTCTGCTGAATTTCACGTTCCATTTGGAGCAACGCGATATTATTCTTCAATGAATTAATTTTGATAATGAAAGTCGATATTAACTGCTCGTGTGATTTTTCATTTAATTCTAAAGCAATTTTCAACTGTTTAAACAGTTCTAACATAATATCGGGAGATTGTCTGTTAAAAATATATCAACATTTGTCAATAATTACAAATATTTATATAATTATTTATATAATTAAATTTTATACTTTATATTTCTATATAAAATAATTAGACTTTTCTATAGATATAAAATAATTAAATTTTTTATATGGAAATTGTTTTAATTGCATAAATATCTTTAATGAAAAATTATAATTTTTAATAATACAAGAAAATAAGAATGTTATTTTAAATAATTCTTAATATTTAATGCAAATCACTACAATAAAAAAAATAAATGAAATTTTTTTAATGAAACTATTATATTTTCAAATATTATATTTTGAGTAAGATGTGTTAACATTAAAATAATTATCTCTTTTTATATAATCTTAAAATATATAATAATACCTTTTGCACTTTGATGAGGCTTTAAATAATTTAGAATTGGCTTGTTCATTCTGTCTACACTGCCGATACTCACGTTCCAGTATTTGAAGCAACAAATTAATATGTTTCGTCAATGTATTGATGTGGGCAATCAGATTTGATATTATCTTATTCTGCAATTCTTCGTCGCTAAAATAAAAAACAAGTAAATTTTTTTAAATAAAGATATTAAATTTCGAGTATTATATGTGTGTGAAAAATATTAAGTTTGAAATAATTCGCCCTCTTTAATTTTAGAATATAATTGTGAGACTAAATTATTTTAATTACGTATATATCATACTATAAAAATATAATTTTTAATAATACAAGAAAATAATATAGAGTCATTCTGCATAATCCTCCATAATGTACGCAAATAATTATGTAAATACAAGCAAATTTAATTTTGTTAATTTTGTATTAATATTAAATTCTCATTTATTCAATATTAAGTCTAAAGTATTTATTATCAAATATACAATACTTTCTGTTATCTTTCTTGATATCTTGTTCCAAGGAATCAAAATGAGTATTCGAAGCGGACGGTTGTGGTGTCTCGCATAAAGTAGACATTGTCGTTGATTCTTCATTTAAATTGGAAGAATCATCCGATGTAAAATTTGGCGACTCTGTCATTATATCGTATTTGAAAATTGTCTGCGAAGAAAGTACTGAAATAATATTATAAATTATATTGACATATGCAGACATTTTATTTTATTTATATCTTATCTGCGAATCAGGATATGCATTGAAAAACAAATTTTTAGTTGATTAATTTATTTGATATTTCTTTATTTTTTAAATAACTAATTTAAATCTTAATGAGAAGTTGTTTAAAATTGAGATGCAATTGAAAAAAATATATATCGCGTTAAGAGCAAAATTATAAATATTTTTCAACTAAATAAACAATATAAAAACACAACATACAAACAAAATTTCTAATTATTTTAATATTAAACATTTTTGAGCTTTTTAGATATTTGTGTCTATTAATCTTTGCGTTTGATATTTTAATATTATTATTCAATAAGATATTTATTATTAAAAGAAACTCAATCTCAATCTTATTTCAAGTTATTATTCAATCTCAAGAATTTTGCTAAACATTTATGTTACTTTTCAAAGTTTCAAATAAATTTTTAAAAAGTATAAATTAATGCAAGACACATTCACAATTTCTTTTATATATATCTTATACGTTACTATTTTAATACTTTATTATTTTACTTTATTTCTAAAGTCTAACTGTATATTTTATTTTTAATCTGATTAAAAAAGGTACAATCATGTAATTATTAGTCATTTAAAATAAAAAAGAAACCATTTGGTTTTGCACATACCACGAGATAGGAATCTTACCAGCACACAATCCGATTGTAAACTGTTAGAGTTCGTGTCTTGATGAAAACAAGTCAGTGCCCTTGATTTTTTTTAAACGAAAATATTATTTGTTTTTCTTATTATTTTTTATAATTTTGCTGTACTGATAATATGTGATTGACAACACGTTTGATTTAAATTAAGATTAAGATTTTAGAATTTTAACGCTAACATAAAACCAATTACTTTCTTAAGTGCAAGTTTTTATTAAAAGGAATAAATATTTAATATAATATATACATATACACTAGCGGATCCTGGGAGGAAGGTGTTTAAGATTAGACCTCCTCCTTGCAAATTAAAAAATTTCTTCGTTGATTCTAGAGTAAAAGCTAAGCATGAAATAAGAAAATATTAATTAAATAACTTTGCAGAAATCCACCATTATCGATGTCAGGATCCGCTACTGTACATATATCATTATCTTATCACACAATTAACGTTATATGCCGATCATTTATTCATAAATATATTAAAAATACAAAATACAATCTAATTACTATTAATAATTGAACATTTGAAAAGTCGCTAGTGATAAATTAAGCAGAAACAAAATATCAAAAATCGACCCAACTAGCCAAAGAACATATATTTATTTAAAAACACATAACGTTTCGACCATATGGTTGTAGTCCTTATTAAATATAATATTTATTAGTAGATGTGCAGCCAAATTAACGGTAAAGTAATTTATAGTTAAACTACATTTAAATTAGATGTAACATAAATTTGAGTTTGTCAAAACAGTTGTAAAACAGAAAACAATCCTATAATGATTCGTCAAAAACCATTTGGCTGCACCTTTACTATAATGAATATTACACTTGATAAGGACCGCAACCATATGACCGAAATGTTGTGTGTTTTTAAATAAATATATGTTCTTTAACTAGTTGGGTCGATTTTTAATACTTTGTTCCTAATTACTATTAATATATAATCTAATTACTATTTGTAATCTAAAATTGTTCACACATGTACAATAGTTATTATTATAAATTAAAACATATAACAATCGAGCAAAATAAAATCAAGCAAATATAAATCATTAAGAATTATATTTTGCTGGATTGTTATATGTTTTAATGCAAAAAAAATCTACAAATTTAGTAAATTAATTATGGTTAGCATAAATTAATTATTAAAATATTATGTGTTTGTATACTAATTAAATATATGTATGTATAAATATTTCATTCAGGTTTTAAAATATTAATTGTCTTAAATGCTTCTTGAGCTTAATTATATTTATAATTTAATACTTATTAAATAAAAACATGTAACAATCGAACGAAATATAATTCTTAAGAATCAACACATAATATTTTAATAATTAATTTAGCTAACCATAATAAATTTATATGATTTGTAGATATTTTTACTTTAAATATATATGTAGCATACCCTCAAAGATATTCCTTTAATTTAGACTCAAATATTTTAATACAAAATAATTATTTATTAATATAATAAAAGCATATCTTTCATAAAATAAAACCATATAAAATTATAGCCACAAAAAAAATAAAAATAAAAAATCGCGATAGATTCTTCAATTGCATAAAAATGATCGATGTAGAGCAGTGTAACGCCTAAGTTTGTAGCACTACAAGTTATTACGAAAATTTATACATGCGGAACCATCACGGGCGCCCACTTATAAATCGTCCAATCCAAATATGATTACAAAATAAAACTTAGCAAAGTCCGAGATATTACGTATGTTGGGAGTTCTAAATGCAAGTTTGTATAACCGTACAAAACAATGCGCTGATGAGTTTCATTGAACGTACGCTAAACAAAACATTATCTCCTGCAAAATCATCGATCATTTTTAGTACAATGCAAAAATTTCATTACACGTTTAGATCAGTGCAACCTGATTGTAAATAAAATGCAAAGTAGCTTTTAATGCGAAATTAAAAGTTCTATTCTTTTTTTTTATTAATTATAAAAATTATCTCTTGAACCGAAAGCTAGATAAATAATGATCCTACAATTTAATTAAAAGCAATAAAAAGCGATTCGACATATTTTAAAAATCTGTAAAGTAATTTCAATTATTTGTATTCTAAAGTTATTGTAATATTAATTTACAGTTGAAAATATATACAGAAAGAGAATATTTAATTCTTAAGTAGTAATTGTTATGTTAGATGCAATAAAATAACTTTACCAATATTATTCCCTTAAGAACAATTATGTATAATCCTTATACATACATAATTGTTTTTAAGGGAAATTCTGTATATATTCCCAAAAATATAAATATTGCAATAACTTTAAAATATAAACAATCGAAATTTTTTTACAGATTTTTAAAAATGTTGAAGCGCATTCTTACTGCTTCAAAATAATAAATTGTAGATTGTAAGATCATTATGTATTTATAGCTTCCAGTTTAAGAGATAATTTTTATAACTAATAAAAAAGAATAGGATTTGTCTTTAGAATACTAATAATCCTCCTGTCTACAATCATTTTTATATACGATATCATCTTTTATCAAATTTTGTTTCATAATATCGATCTCATTCTGAGTGTACGATTGTCCTATACTTTTTCCCTTTTCTATAATAGATTTTTCTAAAACACTTTCTCTTAAAGGTTCGTAGGGAATAATTTTAATATTAATATTTTCTTTGATGAAAGTATTATTTACTGTATTTATAATTCCGTTTAGTTCTGTACTACGAATGGAAGCGTCATCACTCAGCTCAACTTTAAAAACTGCCAATAAAGTAATCTGCCGATCTCTGTATAGTTGTTGAAAAGTTTTCACATAGTCTATTACAACTATCGAATTCTCTGCTCTCAAATTCTCTAAGACAACAAAGTTCGGATACAGTGATGAGAAATCGTTATCTCTTCTACGAAGCTTTTTCTTTATAATGTCCACTGTGTATGATTTTTCGATATTAGTATCACGAATAAGAGCCACGACTTTTAAAAGAGGTGATTCTTGTTGAAGATAATCCGTCAAGACGTCTAAAACTTGATGATGATCGAGAATTTGTATCTTTAAATTAGCGGAAGACGAAAGATTCGTTATGTTATTGCGCTGATCATTCTGATATGGATGCCTAATTTTCCAAGAAAAATACAATATAAATAAAAATAGGTACCAGCACAAACAACAACATATAATTTTTGACATGCGAGCTCTCGAAGACTGAGAATGCTGCAAAGATTCCATATCCGGATAAATACGTTGTTTTGGCGTCCAATTTCGCTGAGGGAATGATTGCTCATTGGAAGGATTATCGATTGCTGAAGATTCTGCCATGATATTGGATTTAGTAACTTGTCTGCAAAAAAACCACCAAAATTATTAATAAAATGCCAAGTTAAATTGATATATATTTATACTCCACTGTGTTCATATATGTTTTTCCAATCGATACGTGAACGCGGGAAAAGATACTTGATCAATTTCATTTGTGCTCTACTTTTTTAGTTTAGTTAATCACACGTTCTTGAATCATTGCGTTACATTAAATAAAAGGAACGTCTAAATATTTTATTGTAAATAAAAAATTTTTTTGTATAATATTGTAGATATAGTGATAATTATAAATTTATTATTCTTTAATTTAATAAGTAATAATATAGATTGCATTTTTATTGTTAATAATTAGTTAATAATTAGATTGCATAAAAATTATTTTAATTGTGTAAATATTATTATGGAAAATTTAATAATTTAAAATAATAATGTAGTGTAAATCTAAATAATTGTTTAGAATTTATAATAAAAATAATTAAATTCATATATACAGGCAAATAAATTTAATATAAATATTAAATTTTCATTTATAATTTAAAAAAATAGATTACTCATTATGATCTTTCTCTTGTTCCTGTTGAAGGGAACACAAATGTTGAGTCCCCGAAGTAGAAGCTTGTGGTGTCTCAAAAGAAGTAGATGCTTTACTTGAGTGTCGAGGCGATGATTTGTCATCGGATTTAGTTGCATCAGTAATCAACAGGGAAGACTCTGTCGAAATTTCAGATGTGGAAGGTTGTCTATGAAAAAAGATACAGAAATTTGTTAACAATAAGACATGTTATGTTGATATATATTTTATTCGTATATCTGTGTTGCAAATATAAAATATATTCCAAAGAAGATAATCAAAAGAGAAAAGAGGAGAGCAAATATTAGTAATACTTCTCGTGCGTAGAAGCTTGCGATGTTTCTGAAGATGTAGCCATTCTTTTCGAGATTTGAGATTGTGAGTCGGACTTTAAAGAATCATTTATAAGCTTATTCTTCTGACTATCGGAAATATACCAGTAATCGATGAATCTGAAAAAAAAAACACAAATATCTGTTAATAAGATGTTTTAATAAACATTTATCTTTTATTTTCTTAATATCGTATTAATATATCATACATTGATATGTATTTGAAAGATTGCCTAAGGAAAAAATACAGATATCTGTTAATATTACATGTCGCTTTATCAAACGTTTACTTTTTATTGCATTCATATTTATTCTATGAATCGAAACATGTATTCGTGAAAATATGAACACAATTAAATAAAATTTTTTAAATTTAAATATTGAATTTTCTCATACTGTACAATATTAAATTAAAAATTTAAAGTATTTATAATCAAAACAATTATTACTTATACTTGTCGTGCACTTTTATAGCTTTTCGTTCCTGTTGCAATATATCCAAATTTTGTGAAGCCGACGTAGAAACTTGCAGTGTTTCCGAAGATGTAGCCATTCTTTTCGAGATTCGAGATTGTGAGTCCTCATCGGACTTGGAAAAAGCACCCGTAGGCTCATTCGAAAACTCCTCCGGAATAAACGATAGATCGTTAGAGGATCTGAGACGAAAACACAGATATTTGTTAATATGATGTTTCACTAAACGTTTATCTTTTAACAACCTTGTTTATCTTTTATTTCATTAATACCGTATTAATATAGCATTGATATGTTTTGTACACACGTGGATACTTAGTGTATACATTCGATCTAGACTTAATTGAAACACAAAAGTGTCATGGTGTATACGTTGCATAATAAGATATTAAGTTTAAAATAATTTTAATAAAAAATAAATAATCTTTCACAAGATGTTTCGATTTCACGTTTAATCTGCCGTAAGTATTCCAACTCATAAAGAGGATTTAAGGTTGCTTTAAAAATGATAGGTGGTGGTTTCACTTGTCTAAAAGTGATAGGTTGTGATACGAACTCCAAAATAGATTTACTCGGTGTGCGCCGAGACGGTAATTTTTCATCGGAAGTGAACGAATATCCAAAACTAGCAATATCTAAATTTTGTGAATCTGACGTAGAAGCTTGCGATGTTTCCGAAGTTGTAGCCATTCTTTTCGAGATTTTAATCTGTGATTCCTCATTAGACATCGAAGAAACTTCTGTTTTCAAAGGCTCTGCCGTAATATCGAATTTGGAAGCTTGCCTAAAAAAAAGAATACAGATATGTATTAAAATTACATGTTGCCTTATCAAACGTTTACTTTATATTGCATTTATATTTGTTCTATGAATCGAAACATGTATTCGTGAAAATATGAACACAATTAAATAAAATTATTTGAATTATTTAAATTATTTAAATATTAAATTCCTCCTACTATATTATATTAAATTTACAATATATATAATCAAAGCCAATATTATAGTAATACTTCTCGTGATCTGTTTTAGTTTCTTGTTCCTGTTGCAATGTACCCAAATCTTGTGAATCCTCTGTAGAAGCTTGCTGTGTTTCCGAAGATATCGTTATTCTTTTCGAGATTTCAGTCTGTGATTCCTCATCAGATTTCGAAGAATCTTCTGTTTTTGAAAGTTCTGCCATAACATCAGTTTTGAAAGATTGTCTGAGAAAAGAATACAAATATTTGATAATATTACATGTTGTTTTAATAGACGTTTATATCTTATTGCATATTTATTTTGTGAATCAAAACATGTAATCGTGAAAATATAAACGCAAATATATAAAATTTTCTTAATTAAAATTAATTTTCTCATACAACGCAATATTAAATTTAAAATATTTATAATCAAAACATATATTAATAACATATCTTCTATTACTTTTCGTGAACTTTTTCAGTATCTTGTTCCTGTTGCAATGTATCCAAATTTTGTGAATCCGACGTAGACGCTTGCGGTGTTTTTGAAGATGTAGCCATTCTTTTCGAGATTCGAGATTGTGAATCTTCATCGGATTTCGAAGAATCAACCATAGGCTCATTTTTCGGTACTGCCATAACATCGATTTTGGACGGTTGTCTGTCAAAAAAAAACGATCTGTTAATCTTACATGTTACTTTGACAAGCGTTTATTTTACGTGCATAGCTGTTCTGTGATTCGAAACACGTATTCGTGAAAAGATTTGTACTTGTTTAATTTTATTGAAAAATCTAATTTATATACTAACTATTCTCACTTTAACCGATACATTGAATCACACATAAACGAGAACAATTATACAAAAAAAATTAATAGTCAATATTTGTATAAAAATTGTCTTAATTGTGTAAGTATTATTATCAAAAATTATAATTTTCAAAAATTTGGAATATTAATACAGTGTTAATCTAAATTTATTTTATAATTTATTTTATAAGTAATTAAATATGTATTATTACAAGTCAAATCAAATTTTGTTAATGTTTCGAGTATTATAATTAGATATTAAATTTAAAAAAATATTTTCTCTAATCTTAAAATAAATAATAATACCTGTACCTCATTAATAATGTTGCGACTAATTCTTTTTTTATGGTTTTCTTTTCCTGTATAAACTCATGTTCTAGCATTTTAATAAATAAATCTCGTGATTGTTGCATTAAACTCATTAATCTATAGTAATTGTAATTACAAAAATATCTTTAGTATAAAAATATAATTTTCAATAATAAAAAAATAATATAAAATTAAATAATTAAAATTTTACAATAACAATTTAAAGGCTTTTATATATAAATATAAATTCGAAACAAATGGACTTTGAGAGCTTAACGCAGATATTTGTGCGTTGAGTAGCGAAAATTAATTTTATGATTTATAATTATGCATAGAGCACGAAATTTGCCCTGTGCACAATTATATAGGCAAGAGAAAAATATCGGATCGAAATGTAACTAGCTTACTGTTAGTGGTAAGTGGTAAGAGCAATCGATCGACAAGTGAAAGACTCAGATTCGATTCCCAATTTAGCGAATTTAGACCGATATTTTTCTCGCCTACATCTTTTAAAAGATCAGAGAGAAACATAACAATAAAAAAACTCGAATTGAGATTTATTCCTAAATAAACGTATTAGTACATGTCAAGCAAATTTCGTGCCCTGTGCACAATTATAAAGCATAGCAAAAAATTAATTTTCGCTATCCAACGCACAAACATCTGCGTTCTCATAGCCTGTTTATTTCAAATTTAAATAAAATTTTATTAATAAAAATATTGAATTTTCTTGTACAATGCAATATAAAATTTAAAGTATTTATAATCAAAAAATATATTAATAATACCTCTCTATCTGTTCTTGTTCCGGCCGTAATTTATCCCAATTTATACAATCTTGTAAATACGACGGAGAAGCTTGCGGTGTTTTCAAATATGTACCTATCTTTCTTTCTAAGATTCGAGATTGTGAGCCTTTATCGGACTTCGAAGAAACTTCTGTTTTCGAAGGCTCTGCCATAATATCGGATTTGGAAAGTTGCCTAAGAAAAGAATACAGATATCTGTTAATATTACATGTCGCTTTATCAAACGTTTACTTTTTATTGCATTCATATTTGTTCTATGAATCAAAACATATATTCGTGAAAATATGAATACAAGTAAATAAACCTTTTTAAATTTAAATATTGAATTTTCTCATATTATACAATAATATTATATTTAAAATATAAAGTATTTATAATCAAAGAGAGCAAATATTAGTTATACTTCTCGTGCTCTTTTTTAGTTTCTTGCTCCTGTTGCAATGTAACTAAATTTTGTGAATTCGACGTAGAAGCTTGCGGTGTTTCCGAAGATGTAGCCATTCTTTTCGAGATTCGAGATTGTGAGTCTTCATCGGACTTCGAAAAATCATTCGTAGGCTCATTCAAAGTCTCCTTCTGAATATCGGATACATCGTCGGAGAATCTGAGAAGAAAACACAGATATCTGTTAATATGATATTTTAATGAATGTTTTATTTCATTAATACTGTATTGATATATCATACATTGATATGTTTTGTACACACGTAGACACTTAGTGTATACATTCGATCTAGACCTAAACACAAAAGTGTCGTGGTGTATACGCTGCATAAGATATTAAATTTAACAGAATTTTAATCAAAAATAAATAACACCTTTCATAAGGTGTCTCGATGTTAGGTATGAATGGCCGTAAGCATTCCAACTTCCGAAGACTAAAAATGGTAGGTTGTGATGCTAACTCGAAAATAGTTCTACTCGGTGTGCGTCGAGGCGGTGATTTTTCATCGGAAGTGGAGGAATATCCAAAATTAAGAGTATCCAAATTTTGTGAATCCGACGCAGAAGCTTGCGATGTTTCCGAAGCTGTAGCCATTCTTTTCGAGATTTCAATCTGTGATCCCTCATTAGACTTCGAAGAAACTTCTGTTTTCGAAAATTCTGCCGTAATATCGGTTTTGGAAGGTTGCCTGAGAAAAGAATACAGATATCTATTAATATTACATGTTGCTTTATCAAACGTTTACTTTTTATTGCATTCATATTTGTTCTATAAATCGAAACATGTATTGGTGAAAATATGAACACAAGTAAATAAAATTTTTTAAATTTAAATATTGAATTTTTTCATACTATATAATAGTATTTAAAATTTAAAGTATTTATAATTAAAGCAAATATTAGTTATACTTTTCGTGCTCTTTTTTAGTTTCTTGTTCCTGTTGCAATGTATCCAAATTTTGTAAATCCGACGTAAAAGCTTGCAATGTTTCCTCATCAGACTTCGCAGAATCTTCTGTCTTCAAAGACTCTGCCATAATATCGTATTTAGAAGATTGCCTGAGAGAAGAATACACTGTTAATGTCCTCAAGTGAGGACCGGTGCTCGGCACGTATTGATAGTATATAATTAACACGTGTAGCTTTGTTTAAACTCTCTATTTAAGTAACGAACACGACGTATAACTTTGTCCGTGCATGTAGCGAGAAAAACTAGACTCTGATTAAAGCGCCACCTTTTTGACGCTCACAAAAAGTAATTTGACATAAAAGTAAATGTTACACATCTCTTATAGAAATTTATCACTAGTAACGTCAATTTATCACTTACTTTGAGTAATCACTTATTTCGAGTACTTAAATTACTGTATATCAGTATTTTAAGTTCTCAAAATAAGTGATTAATTGACGTTACTAGTGATAAAATTCTACAAGGGATATAAATATGAAAATAATTGATATAAATTGAGAATATAAAACAAAGTACGTATATATTATTAAATATCTATTGCACGAACATACATATATCTGATAATATTAGGTTGCTTTAACAAACGCTTATATCGTACTGTATCGATGTATTTCTATGAATTGAAACGAATTGTATTCGTAAAAATATAAACTCGAAAAAATCAAATGTTTTAATTAAAATATTAAATTTTCTCGTACTATATATTAAATTTGAAGTATTTATAATCAAAGCATATATATTAATAATACTTCTCATGATCTGTTTCAGTATCTTGATCCTGGTGCAATTTATCCAAATTTTCCTCTGTAAGAGTGTCCAGTGTTTCCGAAGATGTAGCCATTCTTTTCGAGATTCCAGTCTGTGATTCCTCATCAGACGTCGAAAAATCTTCTGTTTTCGAAGGGTCTGCCATGATATCGGCTTTGGAAGATTGTCTGAGAAGATTACAGATATCTTTTAATATTACATGTTGCTTCAACCCAGTGAGAAATGATGGTCGAATCGATAACGATTCGACTAATCATTTCTCACCGGGAACAAAGGTTTATATCATATTGCACTCAGATTTGTTCTATAAATCAAAACATGTATTCGTGAAAATAAGAACACGAATAAATAAAATTTTTTAAATTTAAATTGAATTTTGTCATACTATACAATAATATTGAATTTAAAATTTAAAATATTTATAATCAAAAAGAAGAGAGGAGAGTAAATATTAGTAATACTTCTCGTGCTCTATTTTAGTTTCTTGTTCCTGTTGCAATGTATCCAAATTTTGTGAATCAAACGTAGAAGCTTGCGGTGTTTCCGAAAATGTAGCCATTCTCTTCGAGATTCGAACTTGTGAGTCTTTACCGGACTTTGAAGAATTATCTGTAGGTTTATTCAAAACTTCCTTCCGCATAAGGGATTTGCATAGTTTGTCACATCTGTTAATATGATTTTAATAAATGTTTTAATAAATGTTTATCTTTTATTTGATTTATACCGTATTGATATATCATACATTGATGTTTTGTACACACGTAGACACTTAGTACATACATTCGATCTAGACTCAATTTATGCACAAAAGTGTCGTAATGTATACGTTGCATAATAAGATATTAAGTTCAAAATAAATTTAATCAAAAATAAATAACACCTTTCAGAATTTGTCCGCATATCATATAAAATCTGCAATGCATAATTTCTCAAACCCTGAGGAAGTTGAATAAATTGTGGTGTTGACTCCAAAATAGATTTATTGGGTGTGTGCCGTGGCGGTAATTTTTCATTGGACGTGGATGTATATCCAAAATTAGGAATATCCAAATTTTGTGATTCTGACGTAGAAGCTTGCAATGTTTGCGAAGATATAGTCATTCTTTTCAAGATTTCAATTTGTGATTCCACATCAGACTTCGAAGAAACTTCTGTTTTCGAAGGCTCTGCCGTAATATCGGTTTTGGAAGGTTGCCTGAGAAAAAAATACAGATATCTATTATAATTACATGTTGCCTTTACAAACGTTTACTTTTTATTGCATTTTTATTTGTTCTATAAATCGAAACATGTATTCGTAAAAATATGAACACGATTAAATAAAATAATTTAAATTTAAATATTGAGTTTTCTCATATTATACAATAATATTATATTTAAAATATAAAGTATTTATAATCAAAGAGAGCAAATATTAGTTATACTTCTCGTGCTCTTTTTTAGTTTCTTGCTCCTGTTGCAATGTAGCTAAATTTTGTGAATTCGACTTCTGCATAAAAGATACAACATTGGCGAATCTGAGACGAAAATACAGATATCTGTTAATTTGATGTTTTAATAAACGTTTACCTTTTATTTCATTAATACGTATTGATATATCATACATTAATATGTTTTGTACACACGTGGACACTTAGTACATACATTCAATCTAGATTCAATCTATGCACAAAAGTGTCGTAATGTATACGTTGCGTAATAAGATATTAAGTTCAAAATAATTTTAATCAAAAATAAATAACACCTTTCACAATTTCTCCGCAATTTATATATAATCTCCCATAAGTTTTCCAAATCCTCAGGATTTTTAATAGATTGAGGTGTTAACTCCAAAATAGATTTATTGGGTGTGTGTTGAAGCGGTGATTTTTTATCGGACGTGGATGTATATACAAAATTAGAAATATCCAAATTTTGTGATTCTGACGTAGAATCTTGCGGTGTTTCCGAAGATATAATCATTCTTTTCAAGATTTCAATTTGTGATTCCACATCAGACTTCGAAGAAACTTCTGTTTTCGAAAGCTCTGCCGTAATATCAGTTTTGGAAAGTTGCCTAAGAAAAGAATACAGATATCTATTAATATTACATGTTGCTTTATTAAACATTTACTTCTTATTGCATTTATATTTGTTTTATAAATCGAAACAGGTATTCGTAAAAATATGAACACAATTAAATAAAATTATTTAAATTTAAATATTGAGTTTTCTCATATTATACAATAATATTATATTTAAAATATAAAGTATTTATAATCATAGAGAGCAAATATTAGTTATACTTTTCGTGTTCTTTTTTAGTTTCTTGCTCCTGTTGCAATGTAGCTAAATTTTGTAAATTCGACGTAGAAGCTTGCGGTGTTTCCGAAGATGTAACCATTCTTTTCGAGATTCGAGATTGTGAGTCTTCATCAGACTGCGAAGAATTGTCCGTAGAGTCATTCGAACACTCCTCCGGAGTAAAAGATAGATCGTCGAAGAATCTGAAAAGAAAACACAGATATCTATTAATGTGATGTTTTAATAAACGTTTATCTTTTATTTTATTAATATCGTATTGATATATCATACATTGATATGTATTTGGAAGGTTGCCTAAAAAAAGAATATACATATCTATTATAATTACATGTTGCCTTTACAAACGTTTACTTTTTATTGCATTTATATTTGTTCTATAAATCGAAACATGTATTCGTAAAAATATGAACACAATTAAATAAAATTATTTAAATTTAAATATTGAGTTTTCTCATATTATACAATAATATTATATTTAAAATATAAAGTATTTATAATCAAAGAGAGCAAATATTAGTTATACTTCTCGTGTTCTTTTTTAGTTTCTTGCTCCTGTTGCAATGTAGCTAAATTTTGTGAATTCGACGTAGAAGTTTGCGGTGTTTCCAAAGATGTAGCCATTTTTTTCGAGATTCGAGATTGTAAGTCTTCATCGGACTGCGAAGAGTTGTCCGTAGAGTCATTCGAACACTCCTCCGGAGTAAAAGATAGATCGTCGAAGAATCTGAAAAGAAAACACAGATATCTATTAATGTGATGTTTTAATAAACGTTTATCTTTTATTTTATTAATATCGTATTGATATATCATACATTGATATGTATTTGGAAGGTTGCCTAAAAAAAGAATATATATATCTTATATAATTACATGTTGCCTTTACAAACGTTTACTTTTTATTGCATTTTTATTTGTTCTATAAATCGAAACATGTATTCGTAAAAATATGAACATAATTAAATAAAATTATTTAAATTTAAATATTGAGTTTTCTCATATTAAACAATAATATTATAATATATTTAAAATATAAAGTATTTATAATCAAAGAGAGCAAATATTAGTTATACTTCTCGTGCTCTTTTTTAGTTTCTTGCTCCTGTTGCAATGTAGCTAAATTTTGTGAATTCGACGTAGAAGTTTGCGGTGTTTCCAAAGATGTAGCCATTCTTTTCCAGATTCGAGATTGTAAGTCTTCATCGGACTGCAAAGAATTGTCCGTAGAGTTATTCGAACACTCTTCCGGAGTAAAAGATAGATCGTAGGAGAATCTGAAAAGAAAACACAGATATCTATTATTGTGATGTTTTAATAAACGTTTATCTTTTATTTTATTAATATCGTGTTGATATATCATACATTGATACGTATTTGGAAGGTTGCCTAAAAAAAGAATACAGATATCTGTTAATATTACATGTTGCCTTTACAAACGTTTACTTTTTATTGCATTTATATTTGTTATATGATTCGAAACATGTATTCGTGAAAATACACACGCAAATATATAAAATTTTTTAAATTAAAATTAATTTTCTCATACAACGCAATATTAAATTTAAAATATTTATAATCAAAACATTTATTAATAATATATTTTCTATTACTTTTCGTGAATTTTTTCAGTATCTTGTTCCTGTTGCAATGTATCCAAATTTTGTGAATCCGACGTAGACGCTTGCGGTGTTTTTGAAGATATAGCCATTCTTTTCGAGATTCGAGATTGTGAGTCTTCATCGGACTTGAAAGAATCATTCGTAGGCTCATTCGAAGATTCCTCCGGAGTAAAAGATAGATCGTCGGAGAATCTGAAAAGAAAACACAAATATATGTTAATATTGTTTTAATAAACGTTTATTTTTTATTTTATTAATATCGTATTGATATATCATACATTGATATGTTTTGTACACACGTGGACACTTAGTACATACATTCGATCTAGACTCAATTTATGCACAAAAGTGTCGTGGTGTATACGATGCATAATAAGATATTAAGTTCAAAATAATTTTAATCAAAAATAAATAACACCTTTCAGAATTTGTCTGCATGTCACATAAAATTTGCAATGCAAAATTTTTCAAATTTTTAGAAAATTGAATAGATTGTGGTGTTAACTCCAAAATAGATTTATAGGATGTGTGCCGTGGCGGTAATTTTTTATCGGACGTGGATGTATATCCAAAATTAGGAATATTTAAATTTTGTGATTCTGACGTAGAATCTTGCGGTGTTTGCGAAGATATAGTCATTCTTTTCAAGATTTCAATTTGTGATTCCACATCAGACTTCGAAGAAACTTCTGGTTTCGAAGGCTCTGCCGTAATATCCGTTTTGGAAGGTTGCCTGAGAAAAGAATACAGATATCTATTAATATTACATGTTGCTTTATTAAACATTTACTACTTATTGCATTCATATTTGTTCTATAAATCGAAACATGTATTCGTAAAAATATGAACACAATTAAATAAAATTATTTAAATTTAAATATTGAGTTTACTCATATTATACAATAATATTATATTTAAAATATAAAGTGTTTATAATCAAAGAAAGCAAATATTAGTTATACTTCTCGTGCTCTTTTTTAGTTTCTTGCTCCTGTTGCAATGTAGCTAAATTTTGTGAATTCGACGTAGAAGTTTGCGGTGTTTGCAAAGATGTAGCCATTCTTTTCCAGATTCGAGATTGTAAGTCTTCATCGGACTGCAAAGAATTGTCCGTAGAGTTATTCGAACACTCTTCCGGAGTAAAAGATAGATCGTAGGAGAATCTGAAAAGAAAACACAGATATCTATTATTGTGATGTTTTAATAAACGTTTATCTTTTATTTTATTAATATCGTATTGATATATCATACATTGATACGTATTTGGAAGGTTGCCTAAAAAAAGAATACAGATATCTGTTAATATTACATGTTGCCTTTACAAACGTTTACTTTTTATTGCATTTATATTTGTTATATGATTCGAAACATGTATTCGTGAAAATACACACGCAAATATATAAAATTTTTTAAATTAAAATTAATTTTCTCATACAACGCAATATTAAATTTAAAATATTTATAATCAAAACATATATTAATAATATATTTTCTATTACTTTTCGTGAATTTTTTCAGTATCTTGTTCCTGTTGCAATGTATCCAAATTTTGTGAATCCGACGTAGACGCTTGCGGTGTTTTTGAAGATATAGCCATTCTTTTGGAGATTCGAGATTGTGAGTTTTCATCGGACTTGAAAGAATCATTCGTAGGCTCATTCGAAGATTCCTCCGGAGTAAAGGATAGATCGTCGGAGAATCTGAAAAGAAAACACAAATATATGTTAATATTGTTTTAATAAACGTTTAACTTTTATTTTATTAATATCGTATTGATATATCATACATTGATATGTTTTGTACACACGTGGACACTTAGTACATACATTCGATCTAGACTCAATTTATGCACAAAAGTGTCGTGCTGTATACGATGCATAATAAGATATTAAGTTCAAAATAATTTTAATCAAAAATAAATAACACCTTTCAGAATTTGTCTGCATGTCACATAAAATTTGCAATGCAAAATTTTTCAAATCTTTAGAAGATTGAATAGATTGTGGTGTTAACTCCAAAATAGATTTATAGGATGTGTGCCGTGGCGGTAATTTTTTATCGGACGTGGATGTATATCCAAAATTAGGAATATTTAAATTTTGTGATTCTGACGTAGAATCTTGCGGTGTTTGCGAAGATATAGTCATTCTTTTCAAGATTTCAATTTGTGATTCCACATCAGACTTCGAAGAAACTTCTGGTTTCGAAGGCTCTGCCGTAATATCCGTTTTGGAAGGTTGCCTGAGAAAAGAATACAGATATCTATTAATATTACATGTTGCTTTATTAAACATTTACTACTTATTGCATTCATATTTGTTCTATAAATCGAAACATGTATTCGTAAAAATATGAACACAATTAAATAAAATTATTTAAATTTAAATATTGAGTTTACTCATATTATACAATAATATTATATTTAAAATATAAAGTGTTTATAATCAAAGAAAGCAAATATTAGTTATACTTCTCGTGCTCTTTTTTAGATTCTTGCTCCTGTTGCAATTTATCTAAATTTTGTGAATTCGACGTAGAAGTTAGCGGTGTTTCCAAAGATGTAGCCATTCTTTTCGAGATTCGAGATTGTGAGTCTTCATCGGACTGCGAAGAATTGTCCGTAGAGTCATTCGAACACTCCTTCGGAGTAAAGGATAGATCGTCGGAGAATCTGAAAAGAAAACACAGATATCTATTAATGTAATGTTTTAATAAACGTTTATCTTTTATTTTATTAATATCGTATTGATATATCATACATTGATATGTATTTGGAAGGTTGCCTAAAAAAAGAATATACATATCTATTATAATTACATGTTGCCTTTACAAACGTTTACTTTTTATTGCATTTATATTTGTTCTATAAATCGAAACATGTATTCGTAAAAATATGAACACAATTAAATAAAATTATTTAAATTTAAATATTGAGTTTTCTCATATTATACAATAATATTATATTTAAAATATAAAGTATTTATAATCAAAGAGAGCAAATATTAGTTATACTTCTCGTGTTCTTTTTTAGTTTCTTGCTCCTGTTGCAATGTAGCTAAATTTTGTGAATTCGACGTAGAAGTTTGCGGTGTTTCCAAAGATGTAGCCATTCTTTTCGAGATTCGAGATTGTGAGTCTTCATCGGACTGCGAAGAATTGTCCGTAGAGTCATTCGAACACTCTTCCGGAGTAAAGGATAGATCGTCGGAGAATCTGAAAAGAAAACACAGATATTTATTAATGTGATGTTTTAATAAACGTTTATCTTTTATTTTATTAATATCGTATTGATATATCATACATTGATATGTATTTGGAAGGTTGCCTAAAAAAAGAATATACATATCTTATATAATTACATGTTGCCTTTACAAACGTTTACTTTTGTTGCATTTTTATTTGTTCTATAAATCGAAACATGTATTCGTGAAAAATATGAACACAATGTAAATAAAATTATTTAAATTTAAATATTAAGTTTTTCTATATTATACAATAATATTATATTTAAAATATAAAGTATTTATAATCAAAGAGAGCAAATATTAGTTATACTTCTCGTGCTCTTTTTTAGTTTCTTGCTCCTGTTGCAATGTAGCTAAATTTTGTGAATTCGACGTAGAAGTTTGCGGTGTTTCCAAAGATGTAGCCATTCTTTTCGAGATTCGAGATTGTGAGTCTTCATCGGACTGCGAAGAATTGTCCGTAGAGTCATTCGAACACTCCTTCCGGAGTAAAGGATAGATCGTCGGAGAATCTGAAAAGAAAACACAGATATCTATTAATGTGATGTTTTAATAAACGTTTATCTTTTATTTTATTAATATCGATTGATATACATACATTGATATGTATTGGCGGTTGCCTAAAAAAAGAAATATACTATCTATTATAATTACATGTTGCCTTTACAAACGTTACTTTTTATTGCATTATATTTGTTCATAAATCGAACATGTAAAATAATTAATGATTTATTACAATATATTAAATAATTTATATAAAGCAAATAGTATGTTAGTTTTGTCTGTTCAATGTACTAATTGTGAGGAGTTGGTTCCAAGAGCCATTTCAGATCGAGTTTGTTCATGATGCGAAGTCGTAGAGTCATCGAAACTCGGAGTAAGGAGATCGCGAATGAAAAGAACCGATTTATTTTATAATTTTTTTTTAATTCGTATATATCTCAGATATATTGAATGCCAAAAAAATACATATCTTATATTCCTACAAACGTTCTTTATTGATTATATGTTCTAATCGAACAGTTCGTAAAGAATAAAATATTTAATTAATTGAGTTTATATATTATAAATATTATAAGAGAAATTTTTACTCTGATATTTCATTTTTAGTTTGTAGTCCTTTAAAAGATTACATACTAATTTTGTATTCCTCAAGACTGTATGAATTTCGTTTTTCCAAAGAATGTACATTTTTGTAGAATTGCAGATTATAAATTATTTATTTAAGAAATGATTTATCTAATATTAAATAAAATATATCAGGACAAATTATATGGTTTTTTGTGGTCTGATCTGAAAGAAAATCTGTGAATTGACTTAATAGTTTGCGTTTTCAAAGTTTATCTTTTTTTTATTAATATGTATGGAACATCGAAATTGTGTATGGTATTGAACCTTAAAAAAGAAATAATCTCAGATCTAAAAATACATGCCTTTATAAGGTTTTTACTTTTTTATTTATTGTATTTAATATTGTATTGAAATCAAAAAAGATTACTACTATAAATTACTTGCCTTACAATTAATATTAAATTTTATAAATAAATTATTAAAATATACATTATTTATTTAATTAATATTATATTTATTTAAATATAAATATTTATAAGTATTAAAAGAGAGCAAATATTAGTATATCTTTTCTTTTATTCTTGCTCTTCATGTGTATTTTGTTTTCAGTTTTGCTTGTTGCCAATGTAGCATTTTTGTGAATTCGAACGTAGAAGTTTGCGGTGTTTCAAAGATGTACGCCATTCTTTTCGAGATTCGAGAGTGTGAGTCCTCATCGGACCTGCGAAGAATTGTCCGTAGAGTCAGTCCGAAACACTCTTCCGGAGTAAAGATAGATCGTCGGAGAATCTGAAAAGAAAACACAGATATTTAATTAATGTGATGTTTTAATAAACGTTTATCTTTTATTTTATTAATATCGTATTGATATATCATACATTGATATGTATTTGGAAGGTTGCCTAAAAAAAGAATATATATATCTTATATAATTACATGTTGCCTTTACAAACGTTTACTTTTTATTGCATTTTTATTTGTTCTATAAATCGAAACATGTATTCGTAAAAATATGAACACAATTAAATAAAATTATTTAAATTTAAATATTGAGTTTTCTCATATTATACAATAATATTATATTTAAAATATAAAGTATTTATAATCAAAAAGAGCAAATATTAGTTATACTTCTCGTGCTCTTTTTTAGTTTCTTGCTCCTGTTGCAATGTAGCTAAATTTTGTGAATTCGACGTAGAAGTTTGCGGTGTTTCCAAAGATGTAGCCATTCTTTTCGAGATTCGAGATTGTGAGTCTTCATCGGACTGCGAAGAATTGTCCGTAGAGTCATTCGAACACTCTTCCGGAGTAAAGGATAGATCGTCGGAGAATCTGAAAAGAAAACACAGATATTTATTAATGTGATGTTTTAATAAACGTTTATCTTTTATTTTATTAATATCGTATTGATATATCATACATTGATATGTATTTGGAAGGTTGCCTAAAAAAAGAATATACATATCTATTATAATTACATGTTGCCTTTACAAACGTTTACTTTTTATTGCATTTATATTTGTTCTATAAATCGAAACATGTATTCGTAAAAATATGAACACAATTAAATAAAATTATTTAAATTTAAATATTGAGTTTTCTCATATTATACAATAATATTATATTTAAAATATAAAGTATTTATAATCAAAGAGAGCAAATATTAGTTATACTTCTCGTGTTCTTTTTTAGTTTCTTGCTCCTGTTGCAATGTAGCTAAATTTTGTGAATTCGACGTAGAAGTTTGCGGTGTTTCCAAAGATATAGCCATTTTTTTCGAGATTCGAGATTGTAAGTCTTCATCGGACTGCGAAGAGTTGTCCGTAGAGTCATTCGAACACTCCTCCGGAGTAAAAGATAGATCGTCGAAGAATCTGAAAAGAAAAAACAAATATATGTTAATATTGTTTTAATAAACGTTTATCTTTCATTTTATTAATATCGTATTAATATATCATACATTGATAGGTATTTGGAAGGTTGCCTAAAAAATAGTTTACAGATATCTATTAAAATTACATGTTGCCTAATCAAACGTTTACTTTATATTGCATTTATATTTGTTCTATGAATTGAAACATGTATTCGTGAAAATATGAACACATGTAAATAAAATTATTTAAATTTAAATATTAAGTTTTTATATATTATACAATAATATTATATTTAAAATATAAAGTATTTATAATCAAAGAGAGCAAATATTAGTTATACTTCTCGTGCTCTTTTTTAGTTTTTTGTTCCTGTTGCAATGTATCTAAATTTTGTGAATTCGACGTAGAAGTTTGCGGTGTTTCCAAAGATGTAGCCATTCTTTTCGAGATTCGAGATTGTGAGTCTTCATCGGACTGCGAAGAATTGTCCGTAGAGTCATTCGAACACTCTTCCGGAGTAAAGGATAGATCGTCGGAGAATCTGAGAAGAAAACACAGATATCTATTAATGTAATGTTTTAATATACGTTTATCTTTTATTTTATTAATATCGTATTGATATATCATACATTGATATGTATTTGGAAGGTTGCCTAAAAAAAGAATACAGATTATTAATATTACATGTTGTTTTTTTAAACGTTTACTTTTTTTTGCATTTATATATATTCGATGAATCGAAACATGTTTTCGTGAAAATATGAACACAATTAAATAAAATTATTTAAATTTAAATATTAAATTTTCTCATACTATACTATATTAAATTTAAAATATTTATCAAAAATGTGATCCAATTGCCAGTTGAAATTTTGAAATAAAGATAAAAAGGAATTGATTGATTTTTTCTTAGCTAATCGCGTTTTAGTCATGAAAATATAAATATTTTACTTATATTGTTATAATTAACAATTATTAAGAATAATCTTTTTTATATTAAATCAATTACGTATATTATGTCCTGATTTCATGTAATTTAATATTGTATAATAATTGCTTCAATTGCATAAATATATTTACTAAAATTATAATTTTAAAAGATATATTAAAATAATATATCATTATTGTTATTCTAAATAATTTCTTTAATCAACGCAAAAAGTTTAAAAATATAAAGACAAACAAATAAAATTTGTATTTAAAAATAAATTGGCTATAAGAGAGAAACAAAATTTGTTTTATTAATAAAAATATTCAATTTTCGCGTATAATTCAATATTTAGTAACGCAAAAACGTTAAAAATATAAAGACAAACAAATAAAATTTGTATTTAAAAATAAATTAGCTATAAGAGAGAAACAAAATTTATTTTATTAATAAAAATATTCAATTTTCGCGTATAATTCAATATTTAGTAAGCGCATATATATATATATATATAATAAAATATATAATACTTCTCTTGCTTTGTCCCCATATTTTGTTTCTGCATGATATCCAAAATATCTTCAAGATTTGCAGTAAGAGCTTGCTGTGTCTCTAAAGAAATAAGCATTTCTCTTGAGTGTCGAGTTGGTGATTTTTCATCTGACTCGGAAGAATTATCGGTTTTCATGAGCTTACGCGATTCGATATTAGTTATTGTAACATTGACAGATTCAGGAAGATGCCTACGTAGAAAACATCAAAATTTCTCAATAAAATATATTAAATATAATAAAATATACTTTGTCAGTCAGCATTTATATTTTACTTTATTCATATCTGTTATGCGAATCAAAATACGTATGCATAAAAAGATACTTGTTTAAATTTATTTGATGTATTACTTTTATTAGTTAATCAAACTTTATATTCATAAAAAATTATTACGTCATTCCTTTCCTTAAAAAGTGTATGTTAAGTCGATTACTCGAATATATTGAAGCTTTTTTTTCTGCGATGCTGATTGGATGCTGACGCGTTGCGATATATTCGTGGTTAGAGTAGGCGCGTAGCGTTCGAGCGTTTCGTAATGTAAAACCAATGTGTTCTTTGATGTATGTACATAATTTGAATTCCCAAATTTCTATTACGTATGTACATAATTTGAATTCCTAAATTTCTATTATGTATGTACAAAATTTTAAGTCGATGAATTGTATATGATTGAAATGTATATAATAGAAATTCGAGAATTAAAAGTTGTGCATAATTGAAATTCAGCAAATTAAAATTATGTACCCTCGCAGGGATAAAGTTAATTTGTCGTATAAAAATTGTAATTGCATAAATATTTTTACCAAAAATTTATAATTTTAATTAATATAAAAATATAGTATTATTCTAAATAATTCTGGATAGTGCCTCATCACAAATCATTAAAAATATAAAGATAAACAAATAAAATTTTTTATAATATAGATATTGAAATTTCGCGTTACAATAAGATATTAAATTTTAGCATTTATAAATCAAAGATTATATAATACTTCTCTTGATTTTCCTCGACATCTTGTGTTTGCTGCAAAGAATCCAAATCTGTAGTAAAATCTGGTGGTGGCTCTAAAGAAGTAAGCGGTTCTCTTGAGTGTCGAGGCGATGATTTTTCATCAGAGGAATCATCAATTCCACAAGACTCAGGTGATTCTTCCATTATATTGGATTCGGAATTTTATCTGCAAAAGAATACCAAGATTTGTTAATATAACATATTGCCTTGACATATATATATATATATATATATATATATATATATGTCTTAATTTATCCATATTTGTTCTACAAATCTGAACACATTTTCAAAAAAAGATAATAAATTTAATTTTATCTCTCATCTTTCTTTTTTAATCAAACATTTTTGTTATAAAATTATTACAACAATAGATTTGACAGAAAGACGTTCTACGCAGACAGCCAATAATAATAAAACATATATATATATATAAACATATACACATAATAATAAAATATTTCATTGACACATATTTTTATATTTTACTTTGTTCATATTTGTTCTTTGTATCAAAAAACGGATTAAAAAAAGCAATTGGTTAATTTTATTTGATATTATATCACATTTATTATTATTATTAATATTATTATCATTATTATTTAATTATAATTTGAGGAAAGAAAGACGTCTCAAAACATCTGCGTTCGGTGAATAATTTCAACGAATCGATGATTGTGACTCGTAGCAAAATAATATTGATAAAATATATGAAAAGTGAAAAGGATAATATGCTCGATTAAATTTTGCTAACATTATTCGAATTAATTTGACCTTTCTTTTCATTAGCATTATCATTTATCATATTAGTTTCGATGTTTCCAATATTTCACGGAACGAGCATAGTTTTTGCTTTAGTATCGACCAGCGAAGGGCAAAGCACTTATTTTGATGTACGCTGATTTCTTATGATGTGACACAAACAATAATACAGGAGGATAAGGAGCGAAAGTTCAAAAAACTCGAACGCTTCTGTTCACATAATGATTATGGCAAGATTTCAGAAGCTTTTAATACATCGGCCTCGTGGCAATGTAATATTGATAATAATAAATGTGATAGAATGTATGTGATGATGTCGGAATATATATTATGTCACCTTACTTTATATCACTTGCACAATAAAGAAAATTATCAATTCTTTAAATTTATAATTAACTTATCTTAATATAAATACGCGAAATATTTTTTGTAATATGCATTGTGAAAGTCATGACACATATTATTTATGGTAGCTGTGCATCACGAATTATGTGAATTTGCACGTAATTACGCGGCAAAAGAAAACATTTATACATTTTTTAGAAACATTATCTTTCAATTGTTTCCACAAAATTTACACTTTCCACAATATTTACATTTTCACAATAATAAAAAATTAGAATAATTACCTCTGCTCGTAATTCACAGTAGATTATCTGGAAACTGGATGACCGGATAAAAATTTTACTTTTTTTCAGCTAAAATGCTTCTATCAACTTATAACACTGTCAAAACTTGACGAACTTTGACTCGTTTCGGAATGTGAGGGATGAATATATATAAGTACATCTGTAGCGCCTCTGATCGATCGATTGAAAAGTATCTATTGACAGCGATAATAATCGCCAAGTACTTGGTCGATAAAGGGTAACACACGCGCATTTATTACAAAGAACATTTAAAAAATAATATTAAAATAAGATTTAAATTATATCGAAAATATTGTATTCATTTAAAATATTAGACTAAATTTTTTTCTTCTATTGCATATATACATATAATATAATGAGAAGTTCACAGGCGTTATAGATATATTTCTATATTTATCCTCCATATCTCAAAATAAATCAATATCTGGCAGCTTTAAAATATTTCTTATTTTTTTCTTATCGAAATGGCCAGAGCCGTAGAAAAAAGGAAATCTAAAGTATCAAATGTAATTCTCTTATTACTGTAGGGTTAACGTTTCATTTCAATCATTTATTTGTAAATATATAAAAAGTACAAGTACTTATTCTTAATTGTATAAAAATGATCGATAATTATTGAGCATTACATGTCATTATATAGATTTATACATCCGCAATAACTTTGCTTATAAATTGTCATAAATCTAAATGTGATTACAAAATAAACTTAGCAAAATCCGAGATATTACATATGGTGGGAATCGTAACTAATATAAGTTTCTTTAATTGTGCGTAATAACACATTAATTACACATTTCGCAAGACGCTAAATAACACATCATACATCATGTCCTGCAAAAATCATCGTTCATCATCGTTTTTAATATAATTCGAAAGCTATGCATATAAAATTGCATTATGTATTCAAATCAACGGACTATGACTATAAATTACGTACAAGTTGGCTTTTATTGCGAAATTAAAAGCGTTGCTATTGTTATTATAAATATTAAAATTATCTTTTGCATCGAAAACTGAAAGGATAATCAACTGACAATCTAATAATGCAAAATTGCGATTTGATATTTATAAAACTTAAAAAACAATAATGGCTATAAGAAGTACTCCTTAATATTATTTAATTACAAGAATATGTATACATTTATAAGCTTCATAAATATCAAATAGCATTTTTAATTACGTAAGTAACATCTCAGACTTTGCTCAGTTCTTTGCAATTATATTTGAAAAAAAACTATATATACATTATTTAATCGAATATTATTATATCAGTCACAAAAGAATTGTTGTATGAGCCTTGTCATCTTAGAAATAATATAATATACCATTTTTTATTGTCTACCAATTACTTGAATTTTACCATACGCTCCCTTGCAACCGACATTATTTTCTATCAACTGTCGTTTAATAAGAGCGATCTGATCTTGAGAGAGTAATAGTTTGACATTTTTCGCCGTGTTTATAATGCATTTTTCTAAAACATCCTCGCTCAAGGGTTCGTAAGGAATAATTTTGACGTTGAGATTTGCGTCTGCGAAAGTATTTCTTATTGTATTTATACTTTTATTCAAATCTATACTACGCGTCAAATCGTCATTCATCTGCTCGACATTAAAAATAGCTAATACAGTGTCGTATCGATCGCCATATTTCTTTCGATGCTCTTTTACAAAGCTTATAACGTCCGACGAATGTTCTTCCTTCAAATTGTCCAAGATGAACAAATCCGCGCGCGAAGGAAAGAAGACACTGATCACTAGTTTTTTCACGAAACTTCTTTCTTATAATTTCTGCCGTGTATGTTTTACCGACACCTGTACCACCGACGAGAGCTATTATTTTGAAGAGAGGTGAATTTTGCTGAAGATAGTTGCTCAAGACTTGTATAGCTCGATCCTGGCCGAAAATGTGTTTTTCCAATTCAACAACGGCAGTCGTAAAAGTATAACTATGCTTATTATTCTGATCTTCATGTAAAGGTACCGAAAACAGAAATACGCATATCGAAGATAATATTAACAAAATTGTTACAAAACATATACAAAGAGCTCGTTTGACTTTCGAACATTTAGAAGTTTTTTTCGAAGGTTTTTTTTTCGGTTTCTTATAATTTTTATCGTCTTCGTTCGTACAGTCTGAATTGTCTTTTTGAATCTTACAAATCTTGAGTTTTCGTCTCGTAGGAATTAATTTTGCAATATCCTCGTTTGATTTCGAAGGCCGAGATTTTGAATTAAGGACAGACCTTAACATATTTGGTTGTGCAATTGCATTACGGGATAATGATTCCATTGTAGAGATTGTAGAAAACGATTTTGATAAGCCTACACATTCTGAAGGATCTATAAATTTTTCTACTTCCATAACTTCTTGATTGTTTGTTAGTATAGGTGCGAACGATACAGCATCATGGATATTATTTGTTAAATCTGGATACTTTTCTACTTCCATATATTCCACTTGATCGTTTGCAGGCATAAGTGATGATGCATTATCGATCTTCGTACGCCAGAAATGCTCCGGGAACTTGCTCTTGTCATTAAAACTATATTTTGTGTTTTTTGTGCGTGCCTGCATCTCCGATAATATTTCCGGTTTCCTGGTTTTAAAAATAAAAAATACTTAGTTCATGCCTTTTAATATCATTTTGTGATAATTGAATGTTTTTGAAAAATATATCGTCTCGTATATTAAACGCGAAAACAATATATTCAAATAGTTTAATGTCTTAAAAATATTTTTAAATTTTATTATCGAAACTAATAATAAATGTAAATAGTTATTAAAATATTCTTATTAACATATTTTCCGTTTTACATTTCTAGCTTAATCAATTGTGCTCTGTGTGAAAATTGCAAAGATATTTGCTTGAAAATTATAATTTTGAATTTTACTTGAATATGATATACCAGATATGCGAATACAGATGAGTAATTTCGAATTATTTATACAAATTATTAAAAGATATAAAGAAAAGCAAATAAAATTTGATTAATGAAGATATCAAATTTTTGCGTATTATGTGATATATTTATAAGCTTATAATTTTAATAAAAGGATATAATACCTGGTGCAAATGTTGGGATATAATATTTGTTCGCTGTAATGCCTGTCAAACTTGGATGATTCTTCCAAAGCCTTAAAAAAAGGTTTATTGCTGGACGGAAAACTGAACGTCCTGATTATTTTATTATGCGATGGCTTCTGATCCGACTCGAAGGTATCATCGATATTCAATGCCTCGAGCTGCTTTTCCATAATATCGGACCTTCTGCACAAAAGAAACTAATCTATTAATAACATAACCCTTAAGTTACAAAATGACATACACGTATTTACTTCGTTCGTCTCTGTTCTGCAAATCGGAGCATTCGAGAAATTTTTAATCAAAGAATTTATTTGATATCTATATTTACTTTTATTGCAGATTAGATTAATGCGTATATCTTAGCGAAAAGGCTTGCAGATTAGATTAATGTATACCTTAGCGAAAAAGCTTGCAAATTAAAATATTATAGTAAAAGAAATAAATATATAATCGTGTTAAAAACAGAAGTAATAATAAACGTTTCTCAGCTGAGCTATATAAAAACTAAAACACAAATTTTCTAATTATTTTAATATTAACATTATTTTCTAGATTCCTTAGATTTTTGTGTGATAATGTTTGAAATTGCATTTTACATTTCAAAATTATTATTAACAAAAAAATCAAATTTTGAATATTTTGCTAATCATCAAGTTTTACTTATCTTTAAATTTTTAAATATATTTCCGTAAAAAATCTAATTCAAGAGCGTTAAAAAATCTGTTGTCCATCTTACACTTTATCGTTTTCCCTTTTCTTTCGAAAGCACAACTGTATACTCTTGTCTTGCTCCGATTACAAAAGATACAAATACGTGCGAAGCTACGGGCCGTTAAAAATCGTAATTCGGCCCTGCAGATGCCACATGAATCCGGTTCTTACCAGCACACAACGGAAACTGTACGAATTGTAACTGTCGAGGATCATATTAATCGAAAAGTACGTCGAATTTGGTCGATCCTGGATGGGAACTAAACCAGCGAAATTCCCCGCGATGTTTGCTGCTTTTTCTTCTTTTTTTTGAGAGCGATTCTAGCGCGCTGACAACGCATACTTGACAACACAGTTAATCCACGGTCGAGTTCAATGGTCCAATTTACTCGTTCCTTCTTTCTCACAGCGCTATATGCTTATCCGGTTCAATTCCATATTTTTAACATTCCGGGACGGTCTCAGTTCCTGCTCGGTTATCGACGAGCGAGGGCGAAGCGTTCTCGACGCGGCGCGCGCCGATTCCTTGTGATGTGACACGAGCGGTGACACAGCGGGAGACAATCAGCGGGAGTGCAAGAAAAGCCAAAGAGATGAGGTCGAACGCTGTTAGGCTGGTGCGCGTTTGCCTGTCGCTTCTGCTGATGGTGACCGTGGCTAGTGCGAGGATTCACAAGCTGGATATACGGGTTAGTTGATTGAGTTGCGCTGAAAACGTTGCATTTTTCCAGACGACACATATTCATCATTATTATTATCGTCGCACGTCTAATTGCGATTCGCGAGAAAAAGAGCCTCGAGGCGCATTCGTCGAATCGTTTCAACGGATCGGCAATGTTGTGTCGTATAGCGGTATAATTCTGTGGGAAAAGTGAATAAAGACGCCTCTACGTTATTGTGTGCTTAGTGCGTACGGTACATTAATAATCAAATACGTAAGATTATGAAAAAAAATCATATCACACCGGAATTGCCCATGACAATGTCATTGAATGTCATGCGCGATAATTTCGGAGCACATCATATGTCATGCTATTTTACGTCATCTAAGAAGAAAAAATTTATTGATTTTATCGATTCCTTATTTTTATAATTAGCCACAATTGATAGATATATCTGAATAATAAAGTTGAATATTTTTTGTGATGAGTTTTATGAAAATTACTGCAAAGTTATAAAGTATTTAATTATTGTTGTGACATTTGCTATCTAATCACGCCGGGCTGCATTATGAATTATGTTCATTTTTGTGCAACTTTTGTGCGGAAAAATAAGTACGTTAGACAATAATTTTCCAGAAATTTTTCTTTTGCGGAAATTGCAAAAAAATGCAGAAGCTATATATAAGTCTATATGTCTATTCTTTTCGGAGCAATGGCACTTTTATCCTGCTGCGTTTTGTTCCTTTTCCTGCTTTTTGTCCAATGCATTCCATTTCGTTCAAAGTGTCGTTTGCATTTCAGAAAGACAGAAGACATTACATTACCTTGAGCACATTTGGTTTCTACAAGGGTGGCATTTTAACCGTGAATCTCACGAATTTCAAGTTTGAGCCAGCGGACGCAGACAAAAAACTGACACCGGAAAGTGCAAACAAGGCAGTAGTAAGTTACAATAATAAATAATAATATGCATTTTTAAATTACTTAAATTTTTTTAAAAAAGAAGTCAATCTTATTTTTAAGAAAATTTCGGAGTAACGCAATTATGGAGGAAAAGGTAAAATTAATCTTGATGTCAAGTTCTTTTTTTTAGAATTTTTAAAGTGAAATATTGCAGTATTATACTGTGCCAAAATTATACAATAATTTTTCACAATTTTTCTATATTTAAATTTTTCATTATAATATAATTTATAATTCTCTATAATTTCTAGAATTTATACATACTCTTATTATACTGTCAATCTAACTACAACGTAACAAGATAAACATTTTAATCTTATAAAACTCTTTCTATTAAATTACAAATTAGGATTTGATAAACATTTTAATATTATAAAACTCTTTCTATTAAATTACGAATTAAGATTTGATTTCAAAACGACGCATACATGTCGTACTGTCGACAGACACCTGTTTTTGTCTTCCGTACTTTGATAGTCTCGTCGACAGTCACCCGCGTTTATAAATAAGCTTCTAGAATGTTTAGTATATATATCATCGACTTGTTAGACTCCTGAATGACTTGTTCACACATACACACACTACACACATTTGATATAGGATACAAACTGGCACGTAAAACTTTTTCATTTCTTCGTGTATGTATATCGTTATCTTAACGTTGAAAGCATTCATTTATATTAATTTAACGCACATTTAATTATTCGTTCTACACGAAAAGACAAGGAAAAATTTATTAATATATTAAACTATTATTTTGTATATACAAAAAAAATGTATATATTTTTGCGCAAATAAACAATAACTTTTATATTATCATAAAAATAATTTTTTTATTCTAATTACAGTTTGGCTTCAGCTTGGGTCGAACGCTCATCGATGCTATCAATCCCTACGTTCACAATCACCTGGATGGATGCCTGTTGCAAAACATTTCGAATCTCAAGACGGAGCAAAAGGATGACAGTTCCATTATATATTTTACCATGGACCTGAAGAATCTAACGTAAGACGCAAGCGTCAGCCATTAGAATTTATTCGCCCGAGAGTAAATCGAATTTGTAATATTCGCGTAAATCATTGCAGGATGCAAGTGAACTGCAGTCACAATGTAGAGGCGGCACACATTTATAGAGACCCTACAGTGCTGACGTATCGAACGAAGAGGAACTCGCTGTCGGAGAGATTCAGCGATACCGCGCTCTTCCCCAGGAAAAAGCGAAATGCATCGCACGGTGAGTTGTCGCATATGCATATCAAATCCACGTGTCAAAGTTATTTCTGTCCCACGCGCCTAGTACAAGAGCGAGCAGGTAGATATTGAGATGTGTGCGGCGTTTTTCTTCATTAACGCCTCATCGATTTTTGCGACGATCTGTCGGCGATGTGTCTTCCTCTCGCATGTAATGCGACCAGCGTTTATACTTAACTTCATAACATTGCCCAATGTAAATAAATCGCGTGCGACAGTTGCGACATTTGGCATATGCTTAAAGACATGGTAATTATACGAGGAGGACACGCTGCGATAGAGCGAAAGATACCTCATTTAGTCTCCGCGTGTTGCGCAATTCGAAGAGTTTTGCTTCAGACGTGATTTGTCTTTGAAAATTTCCGATCTAAATGCTATCGCTGTTTGCTATGAATAGAGTAATGAAATTTCGCCTAGGACAAGAGCCGCGGAAACGACATCTGGTAAATGTTACTAGCGATACATTTGATATATCGAAAATAAACCATCATAGCATTTGCCAGATATTTTTCACATTTCCTCACGGCCTAATATTAGAGATGTAATTCGACTGCAACGGTTAGAACAGGTGTAAACTGGAGACTTGGCTGATGATCCTTCGCGATGCAAACATACCGTGTGTCACAAGGAATTATTATTGTCCTGACAAATGTTATTGTAATGAATCATTTTTATTTCTTTCATTATTATTACTTATTTTAAATTAACAATAAAACAGATATATCTCAACGCGATATAGAAATGACACATATTGACAATATTAACAAATGTGATGGCGATGATAAAGAGAAAAAGCTTTGTTGAAGCTAGATTTCCATATTCGATGTAATTACATATTTATCTTAAATGATCTTATATCTATTAGACATTTAATTTAAAATATTTGAAGACGGATCGTCATAAATCAATAAAACTCTAAACTATAAATACAATTCGGAGAATTTGTGCAATAAACAAAATGATCGCAATCAAGAAGCATATTCAGCACATGATTCGAACAGACAGTTTTAACGATGATCGATGAGCGACGACGGTCTCGAAGTGACATTGCTGATCGAACATCGCAGATGAGAGACGCTATAATTAACGCGGCTTGTCCCCGATCTTATAAATAACGCGAAACTCAGATATTTTTGTGAAGGTTCGGTTAGATAACTATCTTTTACACTGAGTGTATACGCCTATATCGTCGGTTACCATATATCTCATCTCAATTGCCGTTCGTTCTAAACGAGCATTGCGTCATTGAGCGACGTCGTTGAAACGATGAACTTACATCCGACAATAAAATAAGATTGTACAAGAAATCGAAATCTCCCGCTTATCTTTTCACTCAATTAAATTGATGTAAAAAATCGGTTTGCGCAGTCGAGAAGCTCGTTGCGCTCGGCGATGTCTCGAGACTCGGGTCGGAGAGCAACGCGTGCTCTCGTCTGAGATTGCCAATGACAATGGAGACAACGTCAAAGGGCGAGAAATCGTACAACACGAGCTTCGTCATGTACGTGGCGAGCGAGGAAGAGGAAGGCCTGTACAATCTATATTTTCATAATTGTCAGAATTATGACAATTATATGGAACCGCTGCTGGTGGATTTCACGGTAAGATTATCCGGAAATGAATTGGCAAATGAAACACATTATTATATGTGCGTTCAGTGCTGAAGAGATATATTCTTCTCGTAGATGGAAATAGCGGAGATGAATAACGACAACTTCCTCAGCGCCGGCGAGATGCCCCTGCCAGCTTTGTACTTCACGATGGCGCTGCTCTTCTTCTTGTCCGGCTGCCTTTGGGTGTTTATTCTTAACAAAAGCAAGTAAGGGAAACAGCATTATGCGATATAATGATAAAACATTAGCACGGAACGCAGAACATAAACTTACGTAATATTAATTTTTGCGATACAGGCATACCGTATTCAAAATCCACTACTTAATGGCGGTCCTGGTGTACCTGAAGTCTTTCTCACTGTTATTCCACGGTATAAATTACCACTTTATCCAGACCAAGGGTGAACACGTAGAGGCGTGGGCAATTTTGTATTACATTACTCATCTCCTAAAAGGCGCCGTTCTCTTTATTACTATCGTACTTATTGGCACGGGATGGAACTTTATAAAGCACATTCTCACAGATAAGGAAAAGAAACTCTTTATGCTGGTCATACCGTTACAGGTAAAAACATTAATATTTTTTTATTAATATAATTTGGCTCTGTTTTCTCTCAAACCATTCTTTTAAATTAAAAGTATGAAAAAATTAAAGAATATATTTTGCAATGGAGATATTCGTGACATGATACATAGTGGCTTTAAAGTAATATTGTAATAGAAGTGCATTCTTTCATAGGTATTGGCAAATGTGGCGGAAATAATAATCGAAGAAAGCGACGTAGGTAATTTACGACGCCAGACATCGCGGGACATGTTTATCCTCATTGATTTGGTCTGTTGCGGTGCAATTCTATTTCCGGTTGTGTGGAGCATCAGGCATTTAGAAGAGGCCGCCCGCACGAGTGATAAAGCGGCTATGAACTTGCGCAAACTCATGTTGTTCAAGCATTTCTACATTATGATAGTTTTCTATATATACTTCACCCGAATTATAATGTACATACTCAAGGTATGTGCTGAGTTTTGTGCCTTGATTTATTTCGATTTTCATGAATTGCACGAATAATATTTTGATGCAAATTTCTCTTACGTTTATAGATCACCGTGCGCTTTGATTACCAATGGCTGGATGAAACTTTCCGAGAAATGGCGACCTACGCATTCTTCGTCTTGACAGGTTACAAATTTCGACCAGCATCCGCGAATCCGTACTTCACGGTGCCGAGCGACGAAGTGGAGCCGGACGAGGACGACAAAGTCGACGTCGTGTATGTACATCAAATTAATTCCTCATAATTTTAAAATTTTCTTGTTTATAAATTATTTTAACAAATTAATTTGTCATAATTTTAAATTTTTCTTGTTTATAAATTGTTTTAACTTAATTCTCCTTTATTTTTGAAGAAAATATATAGCAACTTAATACATATTTTTATACCGTGACTAACAATAAGAAACATGACAAACTCAACGTAATCCATCGAATGTAACAAAATAATGTATAAAAATTTTTCCTCAATGGTAAAAGTCAACTAAACTGGTAATCATTTATTGTAGATAATTAGTTAAAATACAACGTTTTGGCTGCCATTGCAGCCCTTATCAAGTAAATCTATAAAAAGTTACATAAACATAATTATAATTTTAATACATTTATCGCAACAATTAATTATAAATTCATAAACAAAAAAATGTTACGTACCAAAAGTAAATGCAAAATAAATTAATACAGTAAATCAAATTCACTGCATACCTCTGACAACATTCACCATTGTTTTAATGAACAATGTAAAATTGACAGAAGTAAGCAAGAAATAAAAAGATGTTAACAGTTAGCAAGAATCTTAGTCACTACGCGTTAAAAAATCGAGACAAAACTAATGTGTCTTTCGCAATCTAAAACCTCATAACAAAGTCAAATAAATAAATAAATAGGTAAAAATAAAAATAATGTATACTTGTGTATTTGAAAAATAGACAAAGCTTCGTTTTGTTCGTTTCTTCTTTACTATAAAATAACATGTCAATATTTTTCAGTATTTCCGGTGGTAATGGAATTAGCAGGGACTTCAGTAAAGTGAGCAAGGTGCCAAGGGCAGTGAGAACTTCGAAAGTTCCGTCTACCGAGGAAGAGCGGCATAATCTCTTCCACAACACAGAATCTTGCGAGTACGACTGAAAATAATGGAAATAAATTGTGATAGATTGCGTCACATGACCAACGCGCCTGCGAATTTTCGAGGCTATATAATATTATACGGATTGAAGTAGCGATTATACATATATATATATATATATATATATATATATATATAATAAAAGCGCGATGACAGGGTGATGAAAAGAGAAATCACAATGAAAGAGGATGCGTGGCTCAAATTCAGCAAGTTTCCTATCCTCAAACGTGTTTTATATTTCTCCTAAAAAAGAGAGAAAAAAATACTAATCGGCTAGATAAACTATAGATTTACATACATGTATCATATATTTGCGATCGAGATGTTTGATGTGTTCGCTATAATTTCAAGTTGATCGCCGATTTCTCGACCCTCTCCCGCTTTCGTAGTCTATCATTCAATCCGACACTTAGTGAGACACACTTCTTCCTTTAATTTTTTCATTTCTCTTAAATTTCTTTATCTTAGTGAGATAGATACTTTAATGAGTTAGATAACTTGATAGGTAACTGTTCATTTTAATTATATTTAATGTTTCATGTTACAATATTATGTCGGCTCCGAGAACGTGAAAGTGCGAGGATAGACGACAAGTATACGCGCTTTTTTTTCGACGCGTCTCTTGTAGTCAGTTTTCCGTAGGCATTTAGAGAAACATTTCCATTCTTTTCTTTCCCATAACGCACGCTTGATTACCTCGGCATGTGAATCTCATTTTGCCGATGGCGCGGGTACTTTTGTATCGTACTTCGTAAATCTTACAATACATTTAGACAAGGACCGAACTAAACGGTGCAATAAACTTATCTAACAATAAGTGTCCTCTCGCGATATATTACATGCGATATTACTATACTAGAGTTATACGGTGCCATTATTATTCTCAGCGGCGGATCTATCGATGAATTAAGTTTTAATTCATCAAACAATTTTCGGCGTACAGATACATACTGGTATATATCACTTATTAAATTACGATTTCAATTCCTTTTCTTCAAGATATGATTTACGTTAATATATAATTTGTTAATATATAATTTTGTTTGTGTTTATAAAATCTTTTCTTTAAAAAAGAGATTTCTTAGGTTGTTGAAAATATATGTAGATCTGCAACTGATTATTATTTGGTACTTACTATTATACAAGCGTTGTCGTTTCGCTGTCGTTACATCTAGGGCCATACTTACTTACAGCTAAAAGGGACAAAAAATATTGTCTCTATTGTGAAAAGGAGTAACATATGGTAAATATGGTCCTAGTTACACCTGTTACTACTACTAACTGTGTCGTATATATCGAACGGGACACGAAAAGTTAAAAAAATAAAGTGGATATTTTTATGAAATATTAATGTTTCACCACTTATATTTATTTTTTCCCTTTGTCGGAAGATTGTTATAGTTTCTATGTAAGACTCATTATTTTGCGTGAAGAGTTAAACTTAAAAAGAAGTGAAAAATAAAATTATTAATTTTCTGCGAATGTGAATTTGAATTTATCCTGAAACTAATCGAGAATTTTTTTGTTTAACTTAATCATAACCGATGGAACCTTCGTAAACTTAATCGAATGGTTCCTAATACTTGTATGTATTCTATTCTTCATCCTCTTATATCTGACGTGAATACTCGTTTACCTAAACCACATAAATACGTGAGAAACATCTCCATGATAACTCTATCTTTCGATGAGGTAATCCTTTCACGTTTCTCGTCTGTAAGAAGATTAAACATGACGCTTGATGAAATAAAAGTTCCTTCCTCGTTTTTCCAGGTCGATTGACAATACATTGTGCGTCTCGAAAAAAATGATCGTCGCGCTATCTTTAGTTTGTTAAATCGATTCGAAGCATATAGTAAATTAAATTGACAGCCGAGTGTTCAAACTCATTCAATTTAACGCCTCTTGGTGAAAACCGCGACTGAAAAAAGACTGTAAGACAATGAAATAGATTTAGAGCGACGCCGCTTCTATCGCGTCGTATACACGTAAGTTTTTATGATTGCTATAAACGCCGCCTGCGGGTTTGCATTGAAACACGAAAACGGGCGGATTGTCAGTTTTTCTAGCGTAAAACCCCATGTACGGAGGCGAAAGTTAAAGAGATCCCGTGGGAGCCTCGCGCAGTTTCCACAGCAAGCGTAAAACGTGGCAAAGTACATCTAAGGTAAGAACATAAAAATTTACCGCACAATACAGCTGATACAACTTTCATTATACAGTCAATATCGTAACAATGCATGAGACTGATAAATATTTTACGCTCTGATTTCGGGATTACAACTATTTTTACAAACTATAATATATTCTCCTTCAGTCTATTTCTACTAAAGAAATATTAATTTCATGACATGTGATATCATGCCATGCTATCTGTGGGATATAAAAGGATATAGAACACAACAGACAGAGATAAATGAAAAATCTTGGATTGAAAGTTAGCAGATTATTTCACATTTTTCCAAATTTGGATCATGAAATTTCATAGTTTGGGGGTTGCGTTCTAAAACGTCCCTCTTCGAGGAAACTTTTACTCAAAATCTATAATGCACAAAACGTACACTATAGCTTTTTCAGTAAAATTTTCCTCGCAGAGAACGTTTTGGAACGCAACTTTAGACAAGTTCTATAGTTCTGTTGCATAATTCCGACTGTAGGCTTCCACTAAATACATATTTAACCCAATAAACTCGAATTATCGAATATATGATAAGCTGGCCATATTTCGAGCATTTCATTTATTATGAAATAATTATCGTACCGTTCTAGGCACGTACAATTATTATTTCCTTGGTTCGTTTAGTTCAAATTGATATAAAAAGATTAGTTGTCTATTCTTCAGTTGTTCATATAAATATATTAATATGTTCAATAATAACTTTTAAGTAAAATATTTTCTTCCTAATAGACTTAAAATAAACTCATTACAAATATTAGAAATACTCATTATCATATAATATATTCAAAAAAAGAAATTATTTTTTTTCAAGTATATTATAAACTTTTATCAAAAAAGACATCAGATAAAAAAACAAATAGAATATTTGTTTTAATTTAATATTTTTTATTGAAGTATTAAACTTATTAACATTAAGAACACATTTTGAATCAATTTGATGCTTATGATGAATTTATTATATATTTGCGGATATATATAAACTTATGAAATACTTGAAACAGGTAATATTTATTTGTATACAGTATGTATGTACAAGTGTGGCCCTGCACGCTGCGTCGCCGAAACTCGCCTGACTAAAAATCGTATTAAAAGGTGTGCTCCTCCATCACAAACTATAAAAATCATATTTCTAAATTTTTGTTATAAAATTATTGCAACAATAGATTTGGCAGGCTGTCTGCGTAGAACTTTTTATACCCAGACATAATTTTAATTCATCGAATTTTTATTACGTGGCGACATAAAAATAATTCGGTGCGTGGAGATAACATAGAAATCTGTTTTTCGTGAGCTCGTCGACCCCATGTCGAGGCATATACGAATAATTCTTAAGAGTCCTACTCCCTATGAAACAATTCACCCTGTTACGATCAAAGACCCCTATACCACTCCTGAGGATATTTTTGTGTGAGACACGCCGATGATGTTGGGCACGAATTCAGACTTGTTTTACGTTCTGTTCTAACATGTGATAAATATCATTTATTTATGACACTCGAAAGTTACAACACTTAGCACTTAAGGTCAATTACAGGATCTTTTCTATTTCAGGGAAGATTAGATGTGCGAGCTTGATATCAGTTTTTTTTTGTTGCGATGAAAATAAAACTTTATGAAATACTAGATAAATTGAACTTAGGAAATGTGTAATGAATATTGTAAATTCAAAGTTATTTTGAATTAATATTTTTTCTTTGCGCGCATTTTTTTCAAATAATATAAAAACTTGAATTATGTACTAGAAAAGAAAGTATTTAAAGTTTTAATTTTAAATGCTCAAAGAGTCCTTACAATATGAATCATATTGTGTCCTTACAATATGAATAAATATTGTGTCTTAAGAGCTTGCAAATGGAACGAATGGTAGAAATGTAAACGCGCTACTCTGCTTTCGTGTGTTTCTCTACTATCTTAATATTTCTAACTTTCTCCATCTACGTCATAGTTAGTGCGACGACTTGAGAAAGGGATGGGAAATGGCTGGAATTAGTTAGCTAATACTTGTTCGCGTTCGAAACTGCCTGGGATTAGTTAATCAAGGCTATCTAGAAGGGAGAATATGGGAGAGCGAGCAACTGACCCTTTTGTAAGACGCGAGTCGGAATGTGAAAAGTTTGACGGTGGATCATCGAAGGATTCATGATAACTATCGTATGCAATTTATCATTTCAATACAGAACAACACCTTTCTCTCTTCGTAGTCTGCGAAGATGGTTACGAATCATAAATCTCAATCTTCGGTGGTCTAAGTAAAGGCATTTAGTCGTCAGGTAACTATGAAGCATAAACATTATTTTGTCCCTAAAATTGCAAAAAACTATTCTTGCGTGTAGCAATAAAAGTAGATTACGGAAGCATCAACTCGATTGTTAAAATCTGCAAGCGCGAAGTTTTTCACCGAAAATATTCTACGAAATATATATATATATATATATATATATGTATATATAATATATAATACATTAATTATTTAAATCTATGAAATTTCAGAACAATGGAACTGAATTTCTTTATAATAATTTTAGCTAAATTAAAAAAAAGCACTATTTTATCTGTAACATATAAAATAGATCTAAAATTTTATTTTATTTCAGAATAAATTATGAGAGAATTTTCCGAATAAACTAATGCCTATATAAGAAAAGCATTTGATAATTTTACTTGCATGCTTTTATGTGCAAAAATATTTAGAAAATTATCGATTTACGTAAAAAAAATTTGCCTCCTTTTCGAATCGAAAACGATTCTACTTAAAAAAACATGATACTTTAGACACTATTTAAATTATAAATTATTTTTTATTTGAAATCCATGGCAGGATATTTTAAATAAAAACAATTTGAAACATATAATCACGAATTCAAGAACGATATATACGTATACATATCCGAATAACTGCGACAAAAAGCAGACAAAAGCTCGAACAAACACGAGGGCGAATGATGCGCGTTACGTATCAGATTAAGGGTTGATAAAACTCGGCTCTCGCGCCCGTGATTAACGTCATCTCGTTACCCGCATTTCGCAACGTCATCTCATTAATTCTGCTGCTGCCACTGAGATAATCTCGCGACAATTTCGGCCACCCTCGCATTTTCGTGCGTATCGGCAAACGAGGCCGACATCTGACCTTTCAATCCGGCGCGAGTTCGCACGACCCTATACGATCTTCTCCGTATCCGATGTTATCGCAGAACGTTTCCCTAATATTATCAGAACTTCCTTTCTTCCTTTTCTTCTTCTTTTCTCCCCATCGTTTTTCTTGCAAATCTACAAAGTGCTGGAGTTGCGACGCATGCGTCGCGTGGCTGGACCGGCCGACTTCTCGTGTATTCGCGAAAATTCTCCAGTTAGCGCCGCGACGCGCTCGAAGGAGCTCTCGTTCGTTGGACGGTGGTTGCAAAAAAAAAATCGACAACAGAAATTTTCGTCACTCTTGTGGCTGCAGGGAAAAAGGCGAAAACAAGTCTGCGAAGAAAGGAGAACCAAAAAATTACTACGCGAGAAAATTGTTTTTTTCCGGAAGTAGTTGCACGCGCGCGATTCAGCCGCGAAAAATGCAACCGGTACGCATCGCGAGGTAATTATAGCATTGTTTCTATCCGCGGAACGTTTTGATCGTCAAATCGATCGAGACGATCCGTATGGCTTGTAAACTGTATGTTTTTCATCGTGCGCGCGAAATGATTTGCACGCCGCATGCGGCAATGTAATTTGCGGCAGAGAATGCATGTTATAAGCATTTCATTTTAACTGGCGAGTGAAGATAATGAGCAATCAATTATATCATTTAGCAAACTGCAAGAAGACGCTAATGTCACTTTCTTGTTCCATCGATTCGTGACGTTAACGCTCTATGTTTCTCGTTTTATATTCTATGACCGCAACAGGCGAAATTAAAATTAATAAAACACGTAGAAAAATTACGATGCAACAATAAATGTCAGTTATTAACATAATTGACGAGTCGCTCTTGCGTTTTGTTTTAAATATATAAAATAATTATTTATTCGTTTATTGCATGTGCGCTAAATAAAAATATTCTTGTTAAAATAATTTTGTAAACGATCACCGATATTTTACCGCTCATCTTGTTTTCTATTTCAAATCAATTGATTTAAATAACGAAATTTTGTTTTGTGTATTGAATTGAAAAAAATCGAACCTTTCCAGTTAAAAATATCCTTATGAGGAATCTAATTAGCTTTATAACACATTATAAACGGCCGCGGCTTGTGACATTAATATTTCAACCGATATAAAATATTTAAAGGATTACCTTCATCACGCGAGTACATTACGTAGCGAATAAATGTGTGTGACATAAATTAAAATATAACGCAATTCTCAACAGCGGCGGGTCGCACAGATGAATCGCAACAGAATATTCACGCTGATTAATATTTCACATTATTTATTATTGTTTATATTCAAAAAGATTTACGTGTAAAAATATACACAGCCTGGTTGAAAGAGAGGGAGAGAGAGATAAATGCGCGTGCATCAATGACGCCGCATAAAATTAGATTCGGCTAAAAGCGCACTCGACCTTCGGCGTGAAAATCACTTTATATCGCGTTATGAATATGGTGCGTTAAAGAGAGAATACAAGAGCCGGTGAATGTTTAAATTATGAATGCAACGAAAAGCACCGGCACCTCTTTCTAGACTGACGCCAGATGCAAACGCACCGCGTGTGCATGTGAAAAGTAAAGTTGCAACGAGAGGGCATTGTAGAGCGGACACTTTTTCTTGTCGACGAGTTCGTTTAATCATCACTGTAGCCTGAAAATGAGTACTTTAGCTATCTTTGAGCTTTTAAAAAAATACTATCATAAGGTACGATGTGTAATAAAATTTCTTTCGCAAATGACATAAAGATATTATGCAGCGTGTCATCAATCATTATTAGGATATTAATTATAATCATACTGTAGAATTATATTAATTATATTTGATTATACATATTTATTGTACTAAAAGATGCAGTAAGATATTACCACAATTCCTTTTTGCACGCAAAAGATCATCTATTTAATTTAAGATTTAATTTATATTATTTTATTTAAAAATTTAATTAATTTCTTTTGCATCATTCATTCTGTATCAATTTGAACGCACGAATTTCTGAAAACACATGGCTACAAACCGACGCTCTTTACAAGCAATCGAACAAAAATAAAAGAATTTGCGGGATGAATGGAGATTGCTGTCTGGAATAGAGAATGAAAGGGCCAAATAGTATTGTGCGATTTCGAGAAATTTTCTTGAGCGCTCTCGCTGAGCGGAGATCCTTGTCAGCGCCTGCTCAAGTATTTTATTTGAAAATTTAATTAATTTCTTTTGCATCATTCATTCTGTATCGACTTGAACGCACGAATTTCTGAAAACACATGGCTACAAACCGACGCTCTTTACAAGCAATCGAACAAAAATAAAAGAATTTGCAGGATGAATGGAGATTGCTGTCTGGAATAGAGAATGAAAGGGCCAAATAGTATTGTGCGATTTCGAGGGATTTTCTTGAGCGCTCTCGCTGAGCGGAGATCCTTGTCAGCGCCTGCTCAAGTGCCCCTATTTCACCAAGTTTAAAGACCAGCATGTCTTTATCATTCACTGCAAGGAGGACTGGGTCTCGGATAACGATAATTTGAATCCCATATGAACTCGTTCGTAACAAAATAGAACTAAAAGTATTCGTTTACTCGTGAAATGATGATACAGCGACAAATAATTATATTATAATTTGAAATATCAAACGCGATTGTCACATTGAATAAAATAGAGCCCTCGTCAAATGATAGGCCGCTTTTGACATATATATACAAGGTTCGGTAATAATCGCTCCTCGTCACGTGTAAGTAGAGCGGGTTAAATCGAGTAGAAAAGTCCTCTATTGTCTTATGATCTTCGCAAATAATGAAAAAAGATCGGTCGATCTACGCGAGCAAAATAATAATGCGGGACGCTCCATTGATTTCTCGATTATCTAAATGTATATACCTATAATAAATTAGTAAAAATTATAACGCTCTTATATATTGAAATAAAATTGGAAAATTAATGTAAGTACAGGCCAACTCAAGAGCATAAATTATTAGGATGTTAATGAATATTATAAATTTTTATTGCTTCCCAATTATATCATATAAAAACATTAAAACATATTAATACAATTAAATCACAAACGTTTCGACTGTACGCAGTCTTCATCAGTGGAGTCATATAATATTAGTCAATTATAAAATTTAAAAAACATTTCGACGATGCTAACGATTGCAATTCCTACTGTTAATTATAATCATATATAAAATAACTTGGGTGATGCGAACGATTACAACTTTTGATGATGTGTAGCATGTATGATTTTGAAGCTGAATACATCACTATATTGTTCTTGGATCATTTCAAGATGTTAATGCGGATTATTTCCAATGATGATTTTAAAGGTGGAAAAAACTCTTGGCATTCCATCGTTTAAAAGCGTGGAATTGTCTTAGTTTCCCTTAATTATTATACGTTTCTATATAAAATGACACACTTTTTAATGACTATTGTCAGAAAAATTTTTTTTTGAATATTACAATGAAAATTGAATCTGCTAAATCGATGACTTTATAAATATTCACGCCACAATTATATACCTATAATTTGACTCGAGGACACACAGCGAAAAAATCAAATCTTATGTTACATCTCATGTTAAATTTATTTTTTAATTACCGTATTGCTCCACTCTCAGTTATCATTACAACGTTCCACATCTTTCCGATTTCTCTCGTGCACGTTCGTGCGTATACACGCACATGCATAATGTATACAATAGCAGGGACCATAATAGCGCGGACCAGCGATAAGCTAATAAAGTTGGGGCCGGGGCTTGTTAACGTACCTTTTTTTATCGCGAGAACGTGCCCCATCGAGAGCGTAATTATTACTATAGCGGCGCCACGCCGGAGCGATTTAATCGCGGCGTCAAGCTGCAACTTGCGCACCTCAGATAATCTTAAGCGACCCTCCTCCCTTGTTCGAGGTTCCCTACCTCCGTTTCGTGTTTACGGCTATTCGAAATCCGGCCACGATTCGCAGTGGGCGGAAAATTTTTTCTCCTCCTCCGCACGATTCCCTCCGCGTCGAACTTAAATTAAAAATGTTGGCGGACGCGACGTGACGTAAATGAAAAAAAGCGTATTCCACTGACGACATACGCGGATGCGTCGTACTATCTGGATCTCTTTGATACTAGTAATATTTATGAAGAAGAAGAAAGGAAATATGATAGAAATTCATAATGATATGTCGAGGTGATCTAAGTACTAACGTCATGTGCTGGAAAACAACGGGGAAGCAATAAAGGTTGATTAGAAACCTCGCGAGGGGTTGCAATACTTCCGACGTGACATTGATGCATTAATAATATCGATGTGAAAGAATTGAGTGCGACAAAAAATATCGATTTGCCGACCGAGAATCGCATTTGCCGGCTACAAGTTATACTTTCTTCAACATTTATTTACGTTATAAACTGGATTAATTAAATTGCGTAAAATAATGATGTTATTTTATATATTTTTTATTATTTTAGTTTATTTTGTCTTTGACAATAATTTCATTCTTACAGTTAGTTAAATATTACCGAGGTAGCTAAAAGCTAAATATTAAATGTAATATAGAGCAAAAGGTAATTTAATTTTAATTCTAATCAAAACATTAATATTTCTAAAAATTTTAAATCTATTATAATAACAAAATTAAAACAGATGACCAAGGAAAAGAATTCAACAATTTTAATTTTTGTTCAAATAATAGAAATATAAAAATTTAATGGAATAAATTTTTCTGTCAATTGCTATATTAAGTCGTTTACTTTTAAAAAATTAAACTATAACTATTTTCTTTCTTTTATAATTTTACGCGTTACAAGTTTTTTGTTTTTAATTTAAACTTTGCAATAGGTAGAGATACATACATTTCATTGTTGGCAACAATAACTACTGTTAAAATTGCGCAACTGGTGCGCGAAATAGTCTTCTTTCACCAAACCAAGATTTTCCAGATGTCTTTTATCAGAGTGAAAAATATTCCGTCGCTCCCGTAATCACGTTTTACCCGCCATTGAGGATAATTGCCCGAAGTTTTCTAAGCAGATCTAATAAGAAATTTCCGGAGGGAGTCTCGGCCTTGCGTACCTAATTAAAAACTAAATTTGCTAAAATTCCTCTGCGCCAAGCAAAATTTTGGTCCTTCCAGGTTTTTGCACCCTTAAACCGAGGTAGAAATGAAAATTCTCAATTAATTAATTATAGAAGAAAAAATAATTTATTTATCAAATTGATCTATATCCAGTATTATAGAATTTGATATTACATTTCTGATGAAATTATTCGCAAGTGACTTACAACGTTTGTCAGGTAACAATTTTCATCCAATTTTCGTCTACAGCATAACTACATTTGTCGCCTACAGGAAAATATTATGCTAAAGATATAACACCTGATTTTGATGGTAGGCGAGGATGACACTTTAAGAGATCCAATAAAATTCCTTTTCTTTACGTTCGACACGTATATTCAAATAATAGCGGAATACCTTCTATCGAGGAATGATATTTTGCGGTAAATTTGTGAGAAAATCGAGTAACTGAAATGCCGATCAGCTGCCGATTGATATGTGTATAAAGGTGGCACATCGTATCAATTTTCGAAATTTAATCAATAATACGATAATTAATACGATATTTAATACAATAATTTCTTTTTATTTTTGAGTCACGCGTTCTATAATCGTGATCGAATCCTTTCGAGGAATATGAAGCAAATATTGCGAGAAATGTGATCGTCACGAGGGTGAATCTCCGCAGTCACTTGAAATAAAAGCAAATAAAATTCCCGCACAGCGTAGGGCTGATTTCCCTTATTATTATTCTTGTAGTGCGTTATAGAATATTACGGACAGAAAAATTTCGATACGACGGTGGAAAACTCGTGCCTAGCTTGTCGAATCTGTTTATCAATTCTAAAATTCCATCGTCCATAAATTTTATTTTACGGCTAAAAACATGAAAGAAGAGAGATATAATCGGGTTTAACACGAGAAATCTGTGTGAAAAATAAATTAAAAGCGTTAAAAGCGTTTTCCCAGCCGGGCGCTTTTTTCCTCCACATTTAAAATATATTACCAAACCGAAAGTTTTTAGAATCCATTTATCCGTTTTTAACGTTTACAAGACATCAGCTGTTGCAATCTGAATGCCGGATGAGCAATAAATTTTATTACTCCGATATGCTCGTCAACCGCTTGACAATTTTCAACTGACGCTACTACTTGACCCGATAATACGATACTATTGACTGGCTTTTAATTGTAAACAAGAACTATAAATTTGTTTAATTAACACGGCCATTACCCACATGACAGTTCAGTTCGCGCGTGGCTTTTCCTATATCTGTCTTGTCATCCTTCTCTCTCTCTCTCTCTCTTGCTTTTTCATTTCTCTTTGTGATAAAACATGCGTCAATTCGCTCGTGGAGACTTTATCGTTCTCAAACCAGTTGACACATCGATCCGCTAATGTATATTTGTTAAATTGATCGGAACACAAACTACCGCGTCGCGCGATCGCAAATTGATTGATTTTTTAAATAACCGCGCAATAGAGTGATAAATGATATTAAACAAACGTCATATATATAATAATGAATCGTTTCGAGAGCGATATATCTATTTAAAAGTCGAGAATACTCGCTACCTTTGGATAAATGAAACTCTCAGGCTAAAACAAACAGCGAGAGAGAGAGAGAAAAAAAAATTCCTTGAAATATAAGTATGTCTGTTGAATAGACATCTCTTTTTGAAAAAAATTCCGCTCTTGGATTCTTCTTACTTCTTTAAGTTCACAAAACTTCATTTCGAGACAAGGCGAGGTGAAATGAAGTTGTATTACGACTAAAATAACGCTTTTGGTCGGAAGTGAGAGAGAGAGCGCCTTGTTTCCAATGTTTCTTGAATATGCAAAGTTGTTTGAAATTAAAGATTTGTTTCTTTGCCCTCGGCATAATTTAACGCTGATAAAATCCGAAATGGAAACTCCCGTCATCCTTATTTCACGCGAATATCGCGCTTTTTTGTTGGCATTTAAAATTTTGCTACAAACAGCTGATTGCAACTCGGAAAATCGGCTACCCCGATCCTTTCAATAAGAAACTTATTCATTCGGACTAGAGACGAAAACGAGCGTCCTTGGCGTTTAGCTAGGATTTGTTTGTTCAAAATGCTCTTAGCATGCAAAACAAAGGGTCAACTTTGCTCTCGCCCCGCAGCGCAATTAGTACTTCCGCGCGACGAGGAAGTTGTAATCGCGTTCGCGAAACCGTTTGCTAGTTTCGTCCCAACGCGGCGAGGCTTTTCCTCCCCGAGATTTGCGGCACCATCCTCGCTTTTATTTCCCGCGAATATAACGTTCCCATTTTCGTGGCGAATAATTTCTCGAGCCGACGCGGCGCGAAGGTCATCGCAGTCGCCAACTTTCGTTTTATAACCGATAATTACTTAAGAAACACGAATTTCTCAAATTTCTTCATTATGCCATCCCCTATTTTTTTGCGAGTTCCCGATCGAATTACGCGAACGCTTCCAGACTTTGTTCGTTAACGGATTAATCGCAGCTTCGGATGAAGGAGCGAGAAGAAACATATTCTTTTCTTATATATATAATTTAACATTAATCCCGAGGAATTATCTCTCAGACATACCAGTGTAAGCAATCTAATAAAACCCCTGATACAAACATTTTTAATCTCTTATTATTTTATCATTTCAATATACGAAATTTGTTCAATAATATCCTAAATACTCTTAATCAATTTATTTATTCAGGAAAACGTTTAAATAATAGAACCTTCAAGCGAATGTGAGAAAAAAATATATTTTTTAATTAAATTTAAGCAGTCAATATCTGAAAATTCCGATGAAAAGAGAATGTTAGATTCTAAAATTTATTTGATATATTATACAAGCACAAAAAGATTCATGAACCAGACATCAGACATGACACATTGTAACACGTGACATATTTCTAACATTATTAATTTCGATAGGATATTAATATGTAATAATAATAGCTGTTAAGATATGACTTTAGCGAACTGAGATGCGTTTACGCGGACAATTTCGGAGGAGAGCTTGACCTCCCGCTTTACCATAATCTGCGCTTTCGCATCTCTGCCCCAGATGCAGCAATTGTCACGGCACGGCGTCTTAATGATTTCCGCGTCGCTCTGTCTGGCGCGATGCGTAATCATCCCGAGTCTATCTAGCATTATTGATACAAGCGGAGAACAAGCGCTCGTTAATTAGCTCTAACGACTTTCCGGTCAGTGACTGCTCGAGTGATCGCAATTTATCGCGTGCAACTCGCAGTTGTACATTTCTCACAGATACGTATCTCGGAGAATTCGACGGTGTCTTCGCCAATTACGATGTAGTGGTTGCGAGAAGGCACTTACAGGGAATCTCGAAAATCATCAATTCTTCTAGGAGAATTCAGAATCAGCGATGTCGTTTCAACATTTTAATAATTATTACAATTAATAAAAGACGTAAAAAACTCTCAAGTCACCAGATGAAAATTAAAAAATGGTAGTAATTTAATCAACCAACTCTGGCAAATTAAGTGATATTTATTTAATATTCGGCCATGGATTTCGGCCCTTATCAAGTGCTACAATATATAATAATGACAATTATTAGAAAATTAAATATTAAAAAGTAACAATTTAACTGTAATAAAACAATAAATATTTCCACACAATAATATGTAAACCTACCTAAAACCTAACTTTTTATTGAAAAAATCTTAATCTTTGATCTTAGAATGTGACAAGATATAATGTGAATAATTAATTACAATTAATAGACAAATAAAAAAATTGTAATAATTTGGACGCAATAATCAGCGAGTTTTACTTATTTCATTAGTATTAATATATTATATCGAAGACAGTGATTACATAAATTAGTTAAAAAATTAAAGTATTAAAATTTTAGACGCTAGCAGAATAATATTAAATAAAAAAGCGCGAGCTATTTCTAATGCATGCGATATATCACTCACAAGTTTAGAAGCTCGTAGATGATCTTTTTCGACGAAATGACGGACGTTTTGCGAGAGAGGGAGATACGAAGAAAGGATTATTGATGATCGACGTAAGACCGAATGTGAACGTCATCGTCCTGTCGTGAAGGGAAGAGATTTTATGATATGCGTCTGATATAAAAATGGATCTCGTTATCTCGGTTACTATCGCGACATAATCTTTTCCTCGCGGTGTAAAGTTTATCACGCCGTCCATTTTCACGTGTCAAATTCAGCGGCCACCGTTCTTCTCTCCGTCTCAAGAAAACGAGAGAAAGAGGGACTCTGCACGTTCGATCAAGTCTCGTTTTCCCAGGTAAGGGAGCTCTATCATGAGAACGCGTGTCCGAGATATATCCAGGATCCTTGCAGGCTCTTTCCTCAAATCCTCGTAACGGATGTAACGATCCACGACGGTATAACCGCCATTCCTGTCGCCAATCGTTACCGACAAGTGGCGGAAAGTGTCTTGTCATAAAAAGGGAGAAAGATGAAAAATGGAGGAAAGGAAACGAAAAATCGCTACTACCGATTTAACCTGGCCAAGATCCTGGATGATTACTTTGCTTTTCATGTAACGATGATGATTACGATGCGATTATATACGAGACAGATGCGTAAACCCATTTGTCGATTAAACGAGCGCGACAGGGCTTTTTATACGCTGACATCGATTTTAATTACGCTATCGATAGCTCGATAAGCACCCCATAAAATATTTTTCACCCATATCCTGGCCGCGCCGACCTAATTTCGTTACCTGCGATAAAGTTTAATTATATCTCTAGAGAAGGAGAGAGAGAGAGCGCGCGCAGGTCGTTTAAAGGGAACAATAATTTAAATAATTCATCTCCCAGGGAGTCTAGTCAATTCTAAATAAATATTCAGTTCAAAATGAGGTGTCTTGTTAGACGATTGTTTTATATATTTATAATAATTTCAATTTTTTTAAAATTGTGTTAAACTGTGAGAAGAGGCGACACAAACGCCTATGGATATTAAGAATTTCTCGCTTAATAACGAAGAAATAATCTACGGGATCCAACATCATAAGATCACATTATGGCGAATATTTTTATAAATATGACAATTTGTAACACGCATAAATTTCTAACAAATTCTCGACTCGAATTAACGGACTATTAGTAAATTTTAAGAATATGATGTTTTTTTTTTGTAAGAACTATAAATTACGTAACACTGTTATACTGAAGAAGACCGCGTGCGGTTGAAACGTTTTGTAATTTTAATATATTGTGTATGAAATAAAATTTAATTAGATACATCTTAAATATTGCTCGATAAGTTGGCCTCTTTTGAATACATTTGCTGTTTTATACAATACACGAGCGAATAGAAAATTTTAATTGATATTCTAAATAAAGAATTCTCGAAAACAATACAGACATTGCTTCAATATGTCATACGTCGCTACATTAAATTCGAGAACCCCGAAGGGGGGCAATAAATAATGAAAATTAACGGAGGCATTTTGCGCGGGGAATAAATTCGTTAAAGAAATTACGCAAATTAAAAATTGACGTAATATGCAAATCGCACGGGGACGTAGTCGACGTAATTGAAGTGCACGCGCCAATAACGCGTAATTAATTCCATGTATATATATTTCCGTCGGCTGCTACGTGCGAGTTTTGCAAACGAGTTACATGATAAATAATGCGCAGTATGCATGAGAATAAATTAGATCCCGTCTCGCGTGTTGCTCGCCCCGCGTACTTTTCGCGATAAATCTTCTTTCCTCGAGACTCTCGGGTGTCTGATCCTCAACTCGGAAGATAAATTTCTATCTTTGTAATACGCGACATCGCGGTTTATTCATACCGCATAGGAAAGACTGGCTCTTAGTTATCAATTACCCGCGACACGTTCACTAGTTTCTTCACTAAAAAATAAAAAAAAGAAGAAAAATCAGCTACAGGGAGAAAATGTCAAGAAGCGCCCGCAGTTTCGTTACCAGTGAGATTCAACAAGCTCTGCATAAACTTCGATCTTTAGAATATTCCATCGTATCTTTTACGTCATCATTTTAAGTGAGTAATTATTGATGACAGACTGTAAGAAAATATATTGGTCAAATTATCATCAGAATGACATCAGATGACATCTGTATAATTTAAGTGTATTGGACACCCTATGTTATCTTTTGATCGTGGGTATATGTTTAATAAAAAATTATTTGAATATAAAAATAAAAATTATGAAATTGCTGTTGACATTTAAGATGCATTTATCGCCAAGTGTGTAAATCGGAGCAGAAATAAGAAAAGAGAATTGAATTCAATACTATCGAAATTATTTTGAACTGCTACAAATCTAAGATTACAAAAAATCTTCTTCGAAGAACGAGACAGAGACATGCAAAGAGAGAGAGAGAGAAAAAAGTTTGGAGTAAAATATATGGTCAAATTATCATCAGAATGACATCAGATGACATCTGTATAATTTAAGTGTATTTGACACCCTATGTTATCTTTTAATCGCGGGTATAAAAATAAAAATTATGAAATTGCTGTTGACATTTAAGATGCATTTATCGCCATGTGTGTAAATCGGAGCAGAAATAAGAAAAGAGAATTGAATTCAACTCTTTCGAAATTATTTTGAACTGCTACAAATCTAAGATTACGAAAAATCCTCTTCGAAAAAAAGAGACGTGCAAAGAGAGAGAGAGAGAGAAAAAAGTTTGGAGTAAAATATAGAGTAAAACGAAGCAAAGTTTTGCCGCGGGGTGAGAATGTCATGAATTCTGTACAGGACCTATGCTAATCCAGCGAATGGCGCGAAGACGCGCTGTAAAATCGGCTCGATCCGTTCAGTCGCTCGGTGCACCTCGTCCAGGATACATTCCGACGATTCAGGAGAGACGGAGACGTCCTGGGCGACGTCCCCGCGGAAGGCGAATGCATAATGTCTGGCATGCCCGAGTTTTGCTGCTGCGTATTTTAAGTCACAGCTGCCGCGTGGATTGAGGAGCGAGAACGGGCAAGTGGGGCTCCAGAGAGAGAGGCCTCCTTCCCTCGGTGCAAAACTTGCGGGAGTTTGTCACCCCGTCGCGAGACACAGTCGTGCACGTGGTCGAGGAAATTGCAAAGTTTCCTGCGGGACTTTTGCGCCACATGTCAATTCCACAACGCGGCTGTTCTCCTCTATGTTTCCCTGTCGTATGTATTATGCCGAAATATTAACTGCCACATATTTGTTGACTTCTACACTTCTGTGGGTCTACATTTCTGTGCCCTGTCTCTAGTTTCTTCAACTACGACTATCCGTATAATATTAATCAAAATGCTCGCGTCTAGAATTTGAACGATTGCAGTTTCTTGGTACGCGCCTCTTAATATTTTCACACCTCTATATAGGATGAATGGTAACCACCGATGTCTTTGATAACGCAATTCTCATCGAGACTGAGAAAAAAGAGAGAATGGATGACAGCAAAAAAATATAAAGAAAAGAAGAAGAGGAAGAATAATATATTGAAATATTAACACGTGTTTGCTTGTTACATCGATTAAATATGTTATACTTGGCTTTTTTCCCTTCGTGTACATAAAGTGTTGCACATTATTAATAAAGTTAGACCAAGTTTGAAGGATAAAAGAATCGAAATCTAACGGAGACGATGTTTTTAAGTTCTTTCGCAAAAAGATCTCGTAAAGAAATCCTTTTACAAAGTAAAGTGCATGCCATCTTCTTCTTACACTCACCCTCGCGTGCCGCTGTTATTCCGAACAGCTCATGATTTATTGCCGAGATATTTTCGCAATGCACGTGACGGCCACGTGCCGGCGGATAACAACTGACACGTGTGTATACGACGTGGATCGAATTGCAACGTTTTAACGTAATGATCATAAGCGCTCGTTCTACATCGTTATGAGACGCGTGCCACTCACACACTATTTTATATCGTTTTGTAGAATTTTTTAAGCAAAGATTAGCGATATGATACAATAAGTCACTTCTGTATCTATGCAACTGCAAATTGTGTAAGTTTATTAGGATGTAAATAAAAGTTCCTCTCGCACTCCATCGAGAGAGAATTATTGACAATTATTTTTCGTATTTTTATTTTAGTTTGATTAGAGATAAGAGCGAAAACGATCATGAGGATAAAATTCACAATGCTCGTTAAGCCAGGGAATAGACGAACAATCTCATCAGCACGCAAAAAGATTTTGTCTATCGCTCTTTCTTTTTTGTCCTCATTGACTTTTTCTTGACTTCCATCTGACAAGTCGATTTTATGAAAGCGCTGCTCTTCTTGACTCTCAGCGGGCACATTTTCATTCCCCTAAGAACACATCAGGTTGTAAAAACCCAAGCTATTTCTTTTTATAAAACTTATATACGTCTTGAGACCTCTTATGATAGAAAACAAATTATTCATCCAGAAACAAGACCCGAAAAAATCATTTTATTTCTGCATAGACTCTTGTGTATTAAGTATTGAAGCAGAGTGCAAATGTGACATAAAGTACCTTAAAAGGGAAGCTATCTGTTTTTAAGATGATATTTAAATATTTCAAGAATTTCCTGCACAAATTTTATCAATTGTAATCACGTAAACTTCGCAGGCGCGCGTCAATTTTTGAATATTTATCAAGCATTATGTTAATAATATTCTAATACAATATTCATGTAACGTAATTGTAAGGGAAATAATGTGTCAGAATTATTCATCGGAGTCCCAGCCATCAATTCTCGCTTCTCAAAGAACATCAAAAATCTTAAAGTATAACGCGTTTGTAATTTACTTAAAAATTTCGTCACGTTCTCCTGCGAGTTTCGGGAACTTGCGAGCGCGATCTCTTCTGCCCCATGTTCCATCAGCCTGGTCCCGGTGCAATTTGATGGTCTACCGATCTCGAGTTTACAGCTTATACCGGAGGAACGAAGTCTATTACACCGTGAACTCGTCATCGTCCTCGTCGTCCTTTCGGTCGCGAACGCGCGATCGACTCGAGGAAAGATGTTATGAAAGATTCGCCGGGGCTAGGCGAGGCTAACGCGTCTCGGTTAAGTGATCGATAAGCTATTCGTGAAACGGCAGGAAGCACACGCGCGCTCTATTTGCTCTCGTCGTTGAGTTTATGATCTCGGAAAGGAGTTCTCTCTCTCTCTCTCTCTCTTGTGCCGTCGAGAAACATTTGCGAAGCAAAGCATAAAACGCGCGCGGATTTGCGGAAGGTTATCCCGAAGTCGGGGTCATGGATTAATCACGGTGATCCCTCGTACACGAGGAAGCTCGAGTAATCTCCGCGTCTCGGCGAACGATCTAGGTTTAAACAGTTATTCTTGAGTTTATTACGACGGACAGTCGATTATTTTCGCATTTTAAATCAGGATACCGCGCAGAAATTCTAAAACATATTGACGAATTAATGCACTCTAATCACGATAGATATAGTGTATGTATAAAAGAAATCGTAAAAATCTTTTCTAAAATAGAAACTATTAATCAAGTGATATAGATTAGATGAAATGATTTTAATGTCGAGGTGGTTTTTTAATTTTTGCGACGCATAGTTATTAAAAATCAAAAGAATAATTTAATTAAATTTCAAAGAATTAATTAACTGGCATACAATAAGTAATACAATTTTATAAAAATAATATTTAGCAAAGTTTTACGCATTCTAAATTTATACAAAATAATAATCGTTAATTACTTTTACATGTTAATGCGTCGATCTTATATTATTTTCAAGATATCACGCAGAAATAAATATTTGCGAATTAGAAGATCAAAAATCAAGACGATGAACGATAATTAAACTTTAGAGAATTAATTAGAAGACGCACAATGATTTAGTACTTTACAACTTTACTATGAAAATAATGAAAAGTTTTTGACGCCCCAAAATATAAAGTAATAACTGTTGAAAGTGTATGTATTTTATAACATTGCCGCGCATTTAATTCTCAGTGGCGACACACAAAAGGGTTGTTAAGCCGCTACTAACCCCAATTGCCGCGGATGAGCCTTTTCTGATCTTCACCAGACTAATCTACAACGCGACGGTGAAAGTCTCTCTTACAGTTTCGTTTACGATTCTCGAGGGTTCCATGACTTGGTCTTTGTCTCGACTTGAAAGGAAAAATATTTCTTTTTCAATGAGAATGCCAACGATAACTGATATTGTTACACAATATTTCAAGTCTATATGTAACGATATAGTAACAACATATTTTCCATTATTTCACAAATATTTGTATACCCTTAGAAATTTTTTGACGAAAAGAGATAAGGGAAACTTAATACAATAAAAAGCCGCACGGGCAAAAATCAGCACGATAAGAAATTGAAAGGAATTTTTTCTTTTCCGCTACAGAAAATCGATCTAAACTCTCCGTGCAAACTCGGGCGCGGCTCCCAAAAACTTGCGGAATACTTCTTGCAGGAAAGTTTCCCGGGAAACGTCACCAAAGTGAAACGCGAGCCTCAACTTCGCTTCGGTCCGTCGCGAACTTTACGAAAACGCGCAGCCGAAGATGCATTTTAGTATTTCACATTGACGGCGAATCAATGCATAAAATATATATATAGGGAAGATACATTAGAGCCGTATACAGACTACACGTAAAGCGTTTCCAAGATTATATAATTATTCGTTTGCGAACTTGGTCCCCTTCGTCGTCAGCAGGAAAATATTTTAGCGCGGAGAGTGAATTCGTAGGGGAAACGAACGTCTTGAATATAAACTGACTTACCGCGAGGGGAAGGAAAGAGAGTTTGTGGTACACGTTTCTCGGTGAGAAGTGTCGCCGGAGGGGGCCAATTCGGAAAGGGGCTGCCGGATGGACGGGAGCGCTATCCATTTTCGTTCGGGGTCTGAATTTCAGCCGTTTCCTGAACCGCAAACTCTCGAGATCCGGAAGCTCTGGAGAGTCGGCCACTGAATCTAAATCCGCGCTGCTAAATCTGCTGCTGCCAGCAACGATTTCCTTCCTGCAACGAGACGGCTCCGCTCGTCCGTGGATTTCTTGGTCTCTCCAGAACCAACGAAGAATCACACCCCAAATCCGCTTCATTAGCGTCCCTTTAGCGCGATAGAGGATGTTCGATTTTACTTCCAATCATCTCGCATTTTCATACGTCCCACAATTCGGGAACATAAAATACGTGGAATACGTGATAGGATAGATAAATCTCTTTCGCTTTCCCTCAACAAATAAATTTATTATATTCAATAATATTTCTAAAATTAAATACTACGTGTTAAACCGAGTTTCAAAAAGAATTGTAGAGAGAAAAAAATGTAGAAAATCAAGAAAGAATAATAAAATTTTGCCTATTTCTTTCGTTAGACACTAAAAATTTATTCAACTCAGAGTAGAATATTTGATATGATAGAAATAAATTGCGCGAGTAATTTTTCAGCCGTAAGCACAGAATCTCAGCTATAATTTTTCAAACGCAGTATGAAGAAATAAATATTGTTGCGGCAAATATATTAGATTTGTGGCATACATACCTGTTTGTTTTCAGGATAGCGTGGAATAACGCAGCTGCCGCTCGAGGATGGCGGCGTACAAATTGTCAGGAAGAACACGTTCGGATTCCTCGGTGAAATAAGCAGTCGCAGATATCGGGAGTAGTAAAGCCGCTTATTCGGGCCGACAGACTTGTTCAGAACTCTCCGAACTTTCGAGGTGCTCTCGTGGCAAAATGAAACTTTTGTCGCACCTGTTGCACGACAGGTGTAGTTTTGACGGATGTTCCTCGACTGTAATGTGAAACCCGCTTCGTGATTCGTCGAATCGGTCCAACGATTTCGCTCGATTTTAATTTTCAGTATTAATATTTTTTTCAGTATTCATATTTTTCCCGAGTTCGATTCGCATGAAATGTCATCGATTCGCCACGTCGCTGGAAAACTTGGAGAAATCGCGATCGCTTCTTCAAGCTAAATGCGATTTGTGTGGACGAGATGAGCGAGATGTGCGGATGGTGGATGAACGAAAGAGTTGGCGATAGGACGGGAAATCTTATCGCTAGTTGCGAAAGGTGTTGAAGAGAACTAGGGAGAGCGGCAAGATGGTGGACGTGTTCAACATGAGTAAGATTCAAAATATCTGCCTGTTGCCGGAGCACTCGGACATGCTGGAGGATCCTCGAACGCCGACTTTGAGAAGGATCAGTTATGGCATCGTGCTGCCGACCATTTGTTGCTTCGGCATCATTGGAAACATCTTGAATCTCGTTGTTCTCACAAGGAGAAACATGCGCGGCACCGCTTACATCTACATGCGAGGTGAGCATTTATCCATTATATTATCTATTTTTTCTTTTTATTAAAGCCTCGTTTTCTCACGTTTCTGTATCAGTGAGATTTTTATTTACTTGAATTTTTTTATTATCGGAGAAATAATTTTTAATGACCAAAAAATTGTCTTTTTTATTTAATTTCTAATTTAAAAATCAGTTTTTATTCTGTCATAAAATATATTCGATTTTTTCTCGACGATAAAATAGAAACAATCTCACAAAGAGTAGCTTTTTGTTGGTAACGTTTTCTCTTAAACAAGAGAAAGAGGCGAACAAGATGCATTGAAATAACAGACGACGGGAGAGGAAGAAGCGATGCCATTAGCAGAGCGCGGTGTAATAGCTTCTAATAAAGTTATTCCATGTTTACGTAATAGCGGGACAGGAAGCTCGATTGCATTACTTTCCATAGCTGTGCATTATCGGACACTCAATAGCGCGTGCGTTCGACTGCAGCATCATCGTTAATCGTTGATTATCCGCAATTTTTACAATTGAAATAATTAAGTACCTGAAAAAATATATAACGGGGAAAAAAATTATTATAATACACGTCATGAATTACGTTAAAAAAAAAATACGAGAATTTTCTCACAAGTGGATTTATTGATTGTCGTGACTATAAAAGACGAGAGTATTTGAATATCGGAGATGCATGCAATTCCGCGTGATGTAAATTGAACGATCACTTGCGCGTCTTTTCTTAGCGTCAACTTTATTTAAGAAAATTCCAAACGAACTCGTCCTCGATCCGTCCTCGTTTTAATCTTCCTTTGCTTTCGAAGAAAACATGTACTCTCCATTCTCTACGAGGTCAAAGAGCTCGTCCGCATTTTGTAACCGGAAGCAGCTGTCAGAAGATATTTTCCGGTGCGTGAAAAATTTAACGTTACACGAATTAATGCGGCTTCTCTTCGACCGGAAAAGGACGAGCATTACTCTCAATTAACCTTCCGATCGTTACGCCCGTTAATTCTACTATTTCATCGTGACACGGTCATCAATATTCATTGTCGCAATTTCGCGGGACAACAACACAATCGAGTATATATTCCATTTGGAAACGCAGGTTCGAGCACGAAAAGCGCTTTCGACTCGAATCAAGTTAAACCGGCTTAAATCTCATCTTACTCCGAAAATAAACAGCGAGATTCCCGAGCTGGTAATTAACGCGTGCGGTTGAAATTGAAGTTGGCAGTTGCCTCGTCATCATAGAGAGAGAGACGCGATATATCTTAGATATTATACCGCTGCGTGATTATAAACTGGTAAACATCGCGGTTGCGCTGAATACTGAAGACGCCAGGTAGGCAAGATTATTTTAATACAAGGCCAAAATAATCGGCGTCTTCTTTCCCGCTGAGATTCCGAAACGCTTCGTCCTCGACGACCCTAGTTATTTTTTTGGCGTCGCGCCATTGTTTGCGACCGCGAATGCCGCCCACGATTTCGTCCATTAACCGCGTTTCACCCTTATTAATAGCCTCTTCATCGCCTCCGTATATTTATATATAGACACTTTGCAAACGAACAGTGCTATTGACATTGAACCTGTTGCCATGATAGTCGATATCGATGACTTAATTTGTCTTCAACGTAAGTAGAAATTGCTGGAAAATTGAGATAAAATACATTTTATACAAAAAAAGAGAGAAGCATTAAAAGAAATGTGTAAATTTTGATTTAAATAAATGGATAAATAATATTTTTTCTCACAAATATTAATTTTTAATAATACAATTAAGCTGAAAAGTTGCAAATAATAATATTAAAACAGAAGGCTAAATATAATTCTAAATAATTACTAATAAAAGTGCATATATTAATTTGGTAATTTAATTTCTACATCTCTGCTCTTTAATTAAAAAAATGATCTTTAAATTACCGACAAAAATATCTTTAAAAAAAATCAACATTTTCTAATCGCAACTCTTTTCTTTCTATATATACATATACATATAATTCAGAATCGTGATATAAAACACTTAGCTCCTTAATTTATTTTTCAATTCGGAGAGTGGCGGAGATAAATCCGCGTATGCAGAACGTGATTGCTCGCAAAGAGGAGCGTTTCGGGAACAACCGGGCGAAGGACTGGATGAGATTGGGACGGGCTACGTGTTCGTGGCGAGAGCTGTCTCTCCCGGTCCCGTTCACGGGACAGAGAAAATTCGGCGGTTTTTGCGGCGCCGCCGACGTCCGCGCTCGTTTCCGGGGCAACGAGGCCAGTGCATTAGGGAGGAAATTACTCGGCAATTCGATTTTGGTATTTTCGTTGGGTTCGTGGCGCGCCGTGCCGTTTCGAATGGCACTCCGGATTCACGGCACTCTCTCTCTCTCTCTCTCTCTCCGCTGGCTTCGAGGGCAGACACGTCCCCGAACCGTGTCTTTATCGCCCGGTCGGGTTCCTTAAGGATTATAGACCGTAACACGTTCCCGCGTATATGAGGCTTCCTCCCGGTTAACTCCGTCGCAGCTGCGGAGCCGCGGAATATAGACCCTGAGGCGCTGTGCACACACGAAATCCCGCAAGAGTGCAAAGCTCTAGGCTCTAAGTGGCTTATGCCATCGAGATACCCTGTGCTCGCACTCAGCGAAAGTATTGTCTCGCGCGTGCTCGCTTAATTCCGCCTAAATCCAATCGGGCTGAATTCTTTTCCTCTATATTCTGTCGTGGAATCTTAACAGGAATTCTGGAGCTTTTATTAGATCCAGCAGAGATAAACGCGATTTACATGCGCGCTTCATTATAAATAATGAGGGATCAAAATACAAACGACCTCTCTCCTATACCTTTCTATAGTCCGAATAAAATTATAAGTCTGAAAAATTATGCGACCTGCGAAATTTTCTGTGTGAAATTTGCATCGAAATTCTCTCGGTTAAGAGTATCGCGAAATTCACCGTGGAAGATCGGTGCAATGTTGTACCAATTCGATATCGATACTCGATAGAGTTACCTCGATATCGGCAAGCGCCCGGATGCAAGAAATCGCCCGAAATTTCCGTTTTACTCAATTTTCTCGCACACATGCGAGACGTTGGAAATGCAGCCTTAGCAGGGTTTAAAGGGATTAGAAGAGACAGAGAGAAAGAAGGACGGATATGATGATATGATCTCGCTTGCTCCGCATGGCTTTCTCTCCTTCTGTTTCATTCTTTTTTTCTCTCTCTCTCTCTCTTTCCCTTTTTCTGTTCTTGATTACCTATAGCCATATATATGTGTATTCTGGGCTTTAATCGCTTTCCTTCGAGTTTCCGGCACCGGGTTTCCGCCCTTGATCCCGGTATCTATCAAGAAACTTGGTATCCGGATGCGCCGACACGTCTATCCTCCGTGAAAATTCTCACCCGCTTTCACCAGCGGCTGTTCATCAAGATTAATGATTTAACCAGCAATTCGCGAGTAACGGCTAATCAAATCTCATTCGAAAGTGCCATTGTAAATAACGTGATAGCCCGTTATCGAATCGCGTAAATTGCATTGCGCGATAATAAATAATTTTATCAAACATAATCGCTTAACCCTGCTAAGACTCTACTATATTTGAGATTATATAAAAGAGCGTTCCGTAAAACTGCAATTTTTGAAGTATGACATTAAACGCAACGATCTAATAAAAATGTAATTTTGAATTACAAGTCATGTTCGAAATTATCAAAAAATACTGTTAAAGCTGAAAATTATTATTATTATATTTTTCTTAAATATTTAAAGATACCAGAGAGGTACATAAAATACTCATCGATAAGATTTAATTCGTTTGTGATAAAAATTTCATCGGGAATGCAACAAAATCTGTAACATACAAAAAGATATATATATATATATATATATATATATACATGTGATTCAGATTCGTATATAATAGGAATGACAGAATAAAATTCTAAGAGTATCTCACTGATATAATTCTTTGGCGTAATTCGAGTTTCCATCACTTGTTGATTTTGCCATCAAACAAGAAATTCAGATATCTACTTACGTATAAAGGAAGAAACTCGCAACGAAGATCTATTACTCACAAAAGTCATCTTATATCTTATATCTGGTCACTGTTATCCGAAGAAAGCACGAAGGTTATTTGTATTTGCAAAACGTCCTGTAATCAATAAAAAAGAACCAATAGAAATAACTAAAAAAGAGAAAAAATAATGTTTTATAATTCTCTTATTATAACTTTAATTAATTAATTTTTGTGATATACTAATATTAATATCTCTTCCATTATTTTCATTTACATTATTTCAACACAAATCAATATTGTATTATTGCCCGCGTTAATGATAATTCTTTATCATAATAATAATCTTCATAATTTAATTAGTAATTCTAAAAGAAATTGTCTCGGACTTTAAATAAAAAAATTACATTTCTATTTATCTTTTCACACTTTTTTCTTATTTATTATAAAAGAGAATTCTTGAAATAACTATCTAAAACCTGTTGACAAGCTCTATAAATTCTGCACTAGGAGATTTATCTCGTATGATATATAAAATATGAAGAAATTGAACGGAGATTCTCTCTGACCCTTATGATAGACGATGGTTTTCGTGCCATTCGCTATGGCCAATCAAATAGACAGAAAGTGCACGCGCGCCGAGTAGTCCCTGTCGTCGTTAGAATTCCGAAGAAGTCGGCGCCAATTTCGTTAGATAAGCGGACGTGCAGTGTACCAGTGTCTATACGTATCCATAAGGCGGCTGGAGCTTGCATCAAAATTCCAGCGGCATCAGATATCAGAGCGAAAAGCTAGCATCTCTCGATGGTAGCCGTCACGGCGCTCGTCGTATCGAAGGAAGGAAAGAAAGGAAGACGAAAGCCTTTCCCGTGTCGCGCGCATCACGTATGCACCGACGTGTATGCAAATAAGCGAACAACGTGCAACGTGCTCGTCACGCGGAGCGGGTGCATCGATATGCGCGACGTACGTCGCCGAGGACGAGGACAAGGATGCAGGCAGGATAAGAGGATGCGCGAAGGAACGTGCCTTCGAGTCTGGAAATATTGCGCAGAGGAAGAAGGCGCGGTTCGAAACAGCTGATATATTAGCATTGTCATCGAGACATTCATTAGAAGACGTCGTCGACTTTACATCCCCTAATGGCTGGCTGAACATCCCGCGAAACGACATCGTTAAAGCGCGATCGTCGCGATCCCGAGTCGTTCTATTGCGCCATGACCGTTTATTGATACGTCGTTTCCATTTCTCGCGAGACGTTCCCGCCGTGACCCACTTTGTTTCCATCCTGGCTTTCGTTTACGAATGCCACGCACGGCAGATAAGCGGTCGTTTGTATCCTTCGCTTCTCTCTTCTTCGTCTTCTTCTCGCTTCTCGTGCCTATTGTTGTGACGACTGAAACACGCGGCTCTTCTACCGCGCCAGATGGAGTCCAAATCCTCGTATTTTCGCCAAATTATTTCAAGAGCGAAAGATACCGACGTCACTGAGCGATTTATTTGGAATTCGCTAAATCTGGCAAGTGACGAGAATGCGAAACAAGTGTGTGACCAAGGAGGAAAAAATCATTTTTAAATATTTATCGGAGCTGAATGAAGGATACACGGATATTGAAAGGCTCTCTGAAAGGTATCCTTCGAGAACTTGACACTGAATATATTTTTAACGTTGAAGAATTGAGATAAAATTGCGTAGATCATGAATGACTGAGGCGGAAAAAAGGATTTTTCCGCGAGCTGTCTTACAGTCCAATGATCGATACATCGAGGTACAGCGAGAGAGACGGTGAGAAAAAAGGGATCGTCCAAGTTTGATTATCCTGCCGGGAAGACAATCAAGCTCCCGCAACACACGCTGATCAAAGGAATTATCAGGAAGCGGAACACGCATCCGCAACTACGAAGTAATTCCTTTAACATGTCGCGCACCTGCGCGCGCGTGCAGATTTATTCTATTTTTGACACTCCGAGAAACTTCGTCACGCGCGAACAGCTGAAAGAAAGGGAGACTCATTGTTCGGCATGAAAAGAAGACCCGTTATCCTTCATTTTTTACGCAAGCAGCAGACATTTTATGAAAGGAATTGCGCGTGTCTGAAGAGATAAAGGTGGTCGAAAATATTGCGTGACGTCGATTTAATGTTACAAAAAATCTGAAAATATTTATATTAATTTATGTCTATCAACGAAAACGAGAAGCTCCTGCGAAATTAATGTTCTCAAAAATCAGAAATATATTTCGTGAATTTTTCTTTATTTTTTAAACGATATTGAGATTTCGTGCGATCTAACATAATTGCAATAAAGTGATTAAATGAAGACACGTATGATAATGAATCTTTGCGTAAAAAGCGGGATTTCGTCGTCTGAAAAGTTAATTCGTAAAGCTACGTCATGATTAATTACGAAAGCAAACTGGGAACATTATCTCTGGGAAGACATAATATTTATAAAGCCGGATAAATCCGAGGATGGAGAAATAAGCCCCCGGTGGGAACAAATAAGCCTTATCCAACTGCGCGCTTATAGAGTGTCTTGTTCCCGAGTATTCTTATCTTATTTGGAAAAATATATTTAGATGAGAGCGGGAAATGTAGCGATATTAAAAAGCAGGAAATATATATATATATAATCCTTTCTGATTCTTCGGATTCTTCAAATTCTCTGACTTTCAAGATCTATTAATCTCGTCTCGCGATATATAGTACAAGCCTCGCCTCTGTCCTTGTCTGCCTTATGGATTTCTCGTCGCTGTTGCAACAGGGAAAATCTACTAAATCTACACGGGCACAGGCCGTGTTACAGATCCAAATAACAGCGTACTCGAACTACTTCGGGCTTTATGAATATTAACGATCGCACGTGAGAGTATTGTCGTCCGTTCTCGCCGGGGAATATTAACTCTACCACGGCTAAACAACTCGGACTGCGCGAAATAGTACTCGATTCCGAAATCAATGTATGGACATTTTTTGACGTCGAAACAAAACTCCGAAATTCACCGATCATCATCAATGTTTTTTTTTTTTTTTTTTTAATACAAGTTGAAGCACAACCATGAAATTATCTCATAATTTATTATCATCACGTCGACAGATGAATGTAAACTTCAACAAGATCGACGATAGTTTTTATTTCCCTAAATAATATTAGAAAGACAGAATATATTTTTCCACCGGCACACAGTAAAATAAAAATGTAATACGATTAGCAAGAAATCGCAGCGATGAATGTATTTAAATACGCAGGAGTTTTCGGCATTTCACTGCGGATTAATTTTTATAATTTAATCTTGAAAAAGATTCGCATATTCTGTAAACAAAATTGCAAACTTTTTTAAATCAAAGATTTTATTTTTCTTTTCATTTTCTTTAACTGGCTAATGCTTAAAATTATTCCTACTGTGGCAAATAATAATTAAATACAATGAAAAAAAATCAGAACAAATATATATGATATTTACAACTACTAAAAAATTCAGATCAACTCTTTACACCTTTATTACTTTGTACATTTAGTAAACTTTTTAAATGTATCTTAAATATTTCAAGAATCATCCATAGAATTGTAAAATTTTTTTAAATATACGTCGAATGCATATTAAATAATACTAAAAATACTCAAATATTAATTGAAATATTAAATCATAGTTACTTTGCAGAGTTTCAAATCGCAATAAATTTTGCAATTTATCTGCCATGTAATTAGAAAGAGCATTTATCTTCGGTATCCGAGAAGTCACCTATGACAGATGACTTGATGTTGACAAATGCGGAACGATGACGAAGGTCAAAAATCAATTATCGAAAATCATATGATGAGAAAATATCTTTACTAAATATGAACGATATTATTTTATTTCTGAAATTATGTTAACCGCGACTTTTTAGTGTCCATCGATTCTTCAAAATAATATAATATGATAATAATCGATCTGAAATTTCTAAATTCATTATACCTCCCGCGGCGGTGTCGAGATAGATTTAAGGATTCAGTATAACGTCCATATATTAAGAAATTGCGGACTACCTGGTCCATAAATATTCATGCCTACCGACATTGCCGTCTAAGATAATAATTAACAATTCAATTTACTTCGTGCCGCTGTCACGGTCGCTTTTTCTTTGCACAACGGGGAATCTCAATATCGATACGGAAGTCCTCGCGAGGCCTGTCAGCTTCTCTTCTTTTACAAAAACGCGTGTTGATTTTGCGAGTTTGAAAATGTTGTAAAAACGTAGATATACGACTTTTTACGAAAGCTAGCTAGACAAGATAGATCACGCGTTTTTTCGTGAAATATGCGCGAATATAGTGTATCCTCGAAAAAATGCATTCTCGATAAAACACGCCTAACTTTCGCACAAGAACAAGCACAAAAAACTTTCCCCGCAAATATATTTTAGCGATGATTATAAGAGGAGAAAAATTGCAAAATTATTATATTCTTCAATTTTCTCCTCCGCGTCTTTTCTTCCTCTTTACTTTTACATGCAAATGTTAACCCGTCTCAATGCCGCAATATTAACTTTTTGCGCTTGTAGAGGATAAAATTGTAGTTATCGGGGAACAATTTAAAGTTAGCGACGTGTTTATTTTTTGAAAAATATGTGCTTACTCCCGCGCGAGCACGTTGCAGCATTTTCCTAAGCGGTTAAACAGCTGTAACGTCGTTCGCTTAAGCCGGGCATTTGCATGGCTGCGACATCGCGTTTCAACCGACGACTAAGGAGATTCAGTGGCCCCGATCTTAAGATGGCCCTAAGATAAGACATATTGAAATTATGAGGAACAAATGAACGTTTTGCACTCGTCAGCGCTCCATCGTATTTTCTCCGCAACTCTTCATCATATTTAAACGCTGCCATCGAAAATTTAAAACCAAAGATTGTCTCCATTCTTCCATAAAATAGAACATCAAGAAATTTTCGTTGTAGAGTTTATTTTCCCGTCGCATATTTATTTGGTTTTTGTCGAATATATCTGATCGTGATCGTAATAAAGTAGACAAAAATGGCCATATTATAAATGTATGGCGAGAACATAAGCAAATTACGGCCGATTTCGGTCTTCACAATTTCGATATATTACGTCCACGTGATGATAATCGAGCTGCAGGCTGCATACTAAGAGACTATTATAGCTTTACTTAACGTTCCACAGTGAGTCATTCCAAACCACATGCCGTACATTTTCACATATATACGACGAAACCGCTCTTCAAGTTGCACGTGTGAGTTTTCTTATTTCCGCACGTGTTACACGTCAAGGATCGTAACGTTTATTTACTAAGAGAACTTGCCGCGAATTTACACTCTCATTACACGGCTTCGCGAGAGAGAAGTTATTGGTAGAAATGCTCGAAAAAATATAAAAATATGAAGAGTAAAAAATTAAAGCGATTCGCGAAAAAGTTCATAAACAATCAGAAAGAAGTTTATTTTTCATTTATTAATTCTTCTACATTTATATCTTTAAAATTGTTGAAAATATTCATAAATATTTTTTAACTGTCAAAGATTCTGATAAAAATAAATGTTCTCTGATGCCATCTGAATTTTTCGAAACATAAATACTCGTCCATTTTTTAATTCGATTTACCAAATCAAACGAAAGAACCACTACAACTGTTAACAGTAGACGATTACGTTTACCGCGGGTAACTTTTCCGGAAGAAAAATTCGCGCCACGTTGTCCTGGAGGATAAGATCCGTCTTCGCCGACGGAGATATCCGTCTCAATGTCGTTTAATTTTTTGATATAACGAGACCGGAGGAGAGGACCGGATTTCACGGCGGATATATACGAGCGGCGGTGTCCGATTGCCGAGCGCGATTTAGGACGACGGTTAATCTTCCGGGAAAGTTTCATCGTCCTGTCCGACATCCGCCCAACTTTTCTGACACTCGACGTAGCGGAGCGCTCAATCGCGGCTGTCACGCCGTCCGCGAGATCCTTTTTGTCCAACGAAACTTCTGTCGTTCCGCCAGCTTCGCGGCGACGACGACAGTCAATCGTAATTTCCGACGTGTCTGACGTTTCAGCACGCATCCATACTCACGTACACGTGGTTAGAAACACACCAAAAACTCATGTTGCTCCCAACATGCCCAACTGGGATGTAACAAGCGACTCATAACTTAACATAATTATTACATACGTTCGCGATTGCTGGAGGGAAAAAACGACTAATCTGATAAGATTCATTCTGATCGACATTTTCATAATAAGTTCTATGAGCAGGTCTTCAACCGTCGGCCAATTTATTCTGATAAGACTACCCCCGCATTATTGTCGGCGCCATGTAACTTTGTGAAATTACGACTCGCATAACGAAAATGAGTAAAGTTGAACTTTACTAGCTAGCAATTAAATTGTTCTCGGCGAAATTACTGAAATAAAGTTCGTAATATTGATTAAAAAAAGACTATAATCTTGCTATTTATCTCTTAAAATATATATAACTTATTATATAAAAAAATACATACTATACACAAAACTCAAAGCTAACTTAATAAAGTGATTCACGAGGTTTTACTTCGTTTCAAGAGAGCACTCCTGAGGTCATTTTAAATTAAAAAGTTCATATTAACAAGGGTTCTCTAAATTGAAAATTTATGGAGCTATGGCACTCTGAATTTTAAAGTAAAAATAAGCATTTTTATGAATACAAAATAAGATTATTACTAAATATTTGAACAAGAGTAGTGCTTTTGTTATTTATTAGGTGAAAAGGGTAAAGATTAATCAAAACAAGTCTTGCAAATTTTATACCACTTTTTACTATTTTTTTAAAAATTTTATTTAAATTGTGTTAATTTTTTTATTATCTTCTTAAAAATTTCTTTTCAGCAAATAAACATTTCGCTATAGATGGCAGACATTCAATGGATCTATTTTGCAATTTTTTTCTGTACAACGATTTTTAAAAATCGTTCTTTTCCACACGTATGTCAACCGCATACGCCGACCTACCTTGAGCCGGAGTATGTGAAGTTAGTCCCCCCATTTTTAAAATTTCAAAATATAAAAATAGGCGGCTAACTTCACATACTCCTTGAGCCAAAACTATCCGTGACAAGAGCAGCGCCGTTCATAATGCGACTTTCTTCTGGTCTTTATTTCTGGTCTTCTACTCTAACAACTTTACTAACAATTTTTTCTTGGTCTTTATTAAACAACGTCCTGCAACTTCCTGCACTACTTAATATATAATGTTATTTTGATCAAGAAAAGTTTTAGATAAGCGGAAGGTGTATTTCACAGAGAGGGGTTAATCCACGCGGGATGAAAGCAGACACGCACTGATCCTAGAGCCTGACGCGTTTAAGAAAAAAAAAAGAAATTACATGAACTTTTTCACTCAAAATGAGTCCTCAAGAATGCTGAAACACCGATAAAACCACGTTGTATATATGTAATGCATTAGAGAGCGGTTTTTATATCTCGTAGTAAAGAAGTTCCACTAAAGATAAAATTTGTGTACGAGGCTGGATCCATCAAGTTGTGCAAGTTTAGCGTCATTCGTATATCGTCGAGCTGCGATATTATTCCGCGAGTGCATTCGCCTTCGTGCGTCTCGCTTCGTGAGTAATGGGACAAACGACGCTACAATATTTCATCAAACTTCGCCTCTGTGTACAAGACGCAATAAAACGAAAATCCCACCACGGCCCAAGTTTGTAAACCTGCGAACTGTCAGTAAACTGAGCGCCGTAAATGTAACGCGGGCGTCGGCGGCGACGTCCCGGAATCCCGGATATGGATAACGATTTAATTCCTTTCACGCCGGAGTCTATTCCCGACGGAGAGTCCCGCATTCGCAGAGAGCTCCCCCGAGGAAAACGCCGCGCAGTAAAAAGGATAACGAGAGCCGGCGGCGCGGAGAATGCACTTTGTATGCAAACGCACGAGGGATGATCGTTAATTCCCCGACACCGAAACGAACCGAGCGGACTCGTCTCCTTAGATAACCCCTCATTATGTCGAATGGCTAGTTGAAACTTCTCTTCGACCGCGCTGACTCGGAACACTTTTCAGATCCGCGAGCGATTGCGCGCGTTAACGTTCAAATCGCGTCTTATTTCTTCTTTCATTAAAAAACAAATCAGCGACGTAGTTTCATCCTATACGTAAATTATAAAATAAATAAATTATAATAAATTATCAAAGCTGAGAAATACAATTTCGAACTGTCAAGTTTGCGCAATTTATGCATTATTTCAATTTAGGTATGTATATAAAATAATTTTAAAATAATTTATGTATACTTAAAAAATGATTTTACCATCTTCTCGAATGTTTTGTATATTTTAATCTCGACACACGCAAGTCTCGAATCGAAACGTCATTTCGACAGACGCGGAAGTAACGGGAGGGAAAAGAGTTTAAAATTGTAATCCTTCGCGCGTCCCTATCTCTAAGGACGATTCCTTCGAATGCTCGGAATACTGAACGATATGCTCGACGTTATTTCCCCGAAGATGCCGAGGACACGTGCGAATTAAATCTTTTCGTGATGCGACGTTTCGATAACGTTTCGAAAAACCGTGTATCAACGTACACTTTTATCGACAAACTCCGCCTCTTTGTGCCGCTTCAATTCCCGAGATCGACGAGCTGGAATCTTTTAAGCGGCTAACGTCTCGATCTAAATCGATCACTTACCTGCCTCTCCCGACTTCCACCGGAAGATTCGAACGAATAATCTTCGTGGAATAATATTTCGATATTTCGCTCTTCGCGCGCGCGCGAGACATTCAGGATTTATCTCAAATCGTATAATCTCAGACGAAGACGTGTTTTCCCTAATCCGCGAGCTTCGTCCACGTCCTCGAATATAAATGGCAATTAAAGAGGACGATGAAATTCCCCTCGTGAATTACTCTGTCTACGCGAACGTCCGTAATGTCTGCGGGCCCTTTTTTCCTTGTCCTTCTGCCACAATATTACCGCGGAATAGTTTATTACCGAGTGTGTGCAATATTGCAGTACTCACCCTCTTTTCTCTCGCTATCATTTCCAGGCGTTATGAGTTTCCAACGACTCGGTCATTGTCCTGGTTTCAACGTTGATCTCTTATTTTCCCGTTTCTCTCTTCAACAGGTCTTCCCTCTACGCGAATTATTTCGTCAATAAATTTTATAGATCGGGACGAAATGTTACAAATGTTCTTCCGTGTCAAAATAATCTGTTCTCGATTTGATTCTATCTGTAACAGAAAGAGAGATCATTATATATAATTGATGAATGTTTCATTATATATGACAAAATTATAATTTTTTATTAAGCATACATAATTCACATTAATATAATACAGTTTATATTTTTTAATATTACTAAAGATGGGTATGATTACGTTGTACATTTTAATAACAATACGTGTATTTTTTTCATTAGTTTTCAATTTTTAATAAATTATGATATTTAATTTTATAATTTATTTAAGGATTAATAAGAATGAAATTTCTTTATCAAAAAGAGACCATTGAGCAAATATATCTAAAACATATAGCACAAGAATTCTTTTCGTCGTTGACCTGTTTTTCGGGCTTGATAATTTATTCGAGACATACATTTTAAAGTGTCTGTTTTTAGAAAATTATTTGTTACACATTTCCGACGATCCATCTCTTCAGTTTAGACTAACACAAGATTAGCAAAGATTCTGGCACATGTTAATCAGACCATGACATATTCACATCTAATTCGGGAAAGCTCTAGGTTTATTAATATAAATCGAGTAGGTAGATCGAGAATAAATTCCTCAGAAAGACGAGTTAGATATTGAGTTTCTGCAAAAGTAATGGAAACACTTCGTGTGTTTTTCAACAGGTGGTGTAAACGCCGGCAAGTGCGGCAAACGCTGACTGTAAGAAAAAAACTGTTAAATTCAACACTTTAGTCCTGCCGCTCCTTTCTCTTTATCAAATTATTTTACATTTATATATCCTGTGAAAAATAGTATTTAATCATGAAGCGATTAAATATTTTTCATACATGTATAAATGCAAAGTAATTTGATAAAATTAAAAACTAATTTTTTTAATTCCTAATTCATGTAAAAATTACATCGAAATTTTGCTTGCGCACAATTTGACCTCCGTTTATTTGATTGAAATGTAGATTTCGCCAGCCCCTTGGGCTTTCACCGCGGATAAGTTCAGAACCCACGTCAGATGGTAGCCATTGGTTTGAGAAAACATTTTTTTCTGATATTATTCTTTCTCGATAGAGTATTGATATATTCCATGGATTTCGGCCGATGGTGACCTCGACCGTGCCGCTTCGCCTTCAAAATTCAACCGCAATTTATTATACTGGAACACGCATGTACCGTAGTTGCTCCGACGTGATAAACGATAGATTAACGATCCGCGTGGGAAACAGTGCTGCTTTTATGGAGTTAAGCAGCCGTTCAGCTGTACGCGACGTCATCGCGGCGTAGTTTCGCCGCCCGGATCTTGACAAATGGACATTGCAGCTGGCTTCTCCCTCGGGATTTCGATAAATTAAACATGCCGGGAGAACGCGATTTGTAAAATGTCGCCGCAGGATGCCGAGTAACAACGTTGCCTGGCGAGACATCACATTTTTCTTGACTCTTCCTGCTTTTGTCGACATACACATGCACAAACACACATTTACATAGACGCGCGAAAGGTGCGAATTATTAATTTTGTTGAGTATGACGATGATGTAATATCTTGTAGTGACATCATTTTCACCAGAAAATTTTAAAACGCAATTTTTGAACATAATAATCAATCGAAACGACGTTAATATTCTATCAATTACGCTCAAAGCTAATTAATCATAAAATAAAAATTCTTCATATATTATTAATTTTTTTTTTTTTTTTACAAAGTATACATCATTTTTCATTCATGTAATCAAACGAACCAATGGCATATTTAAAATATCCCAATCTCTTCTTGAGTTAATACGAGCTTGTGTCGAGATAAAAACATTGGCATATTTTGTAACACTTTCCCGGAAAGAGACGTAAAAAGTTGCTCGATCTTCGTGCAGCACGCAAGAAATGTTCATTCAGAACGTAACTATTGTAGGATTTATTTGAGTCCGGCGACTCTTATTTTTACCAATCAGAATTTTATCTATCTGACGCCTCTTTCTTTCGTGTCCCTTCTTCGTCGAAGCGTATAGCAGCGTGTGCGAGAACGAATAAGAAAACACCGAGGAATCGGCCAATCAACGCGATAGGGTTTGGTAAACGAACCGTGACCCTAAAACGGGTCACTGACACATTAATTCCCGTCGCAGCGTCTGCGTGCGTTAACGAGCTCGACGCCCACCTCATCCGCTCTTCCTGCCTCCTAGAAAAATGGAAAGCGCGGATCAGCCACGGTGGTTTCCGGTAAATGAGAAGTGACGAGCTACTTTGACGCTGCTCTTCTTGTCTTATGCAATTTAAGAGACGCGTTCGCGTTTGAAAGAGGAGACTCCTGGCAAGCGACTCCGTACGTAACAAAGGATAAGTCGAAAGTAACGATGGTTTTAGGTATTAAGTTTATACGTGATAAAAGAGCTTTAATCGCCTAAGAAAAAATTCGAAAATAATCATTATCGTGAAAGTATTAAGATTAATTTGCGTATTTTTCTTTATATTATATTTTATTCAATAATTTTACTCGACCAAGGTGTAATCATTTTTTAAATCCTTTATCCTGTACTAATATAATATTTTGTGTCATTACACGCGTGTTATTACAACAGCATTATTACATGAATAAAATGAGAGTGTAACGTTACTTGAATTATAGAGTGCTCTCTTATTTTCATTTGCTTAAAGAGAAACGTTATGACTTTTAATTATAAAATAATTTATATTTATGTATTCGTGTTGTTTTACGGAATGAGTAATCAGAGAGATGATATATCAAGGGGTTTATTTCGCGGAAATGAGCAAGTGAAAGAAAGGGGTCGGAATTCCTGGACAAGAACTCGACCTCGCTCGCTCGTCGAATCGCGAAAAGATAGAGGCGAGAGATGTAATAAAACTAAGCTAGTTCTTCGTGGCCGTTGCTGACAGACGACAAGGCGGCAAGAAATTGTAATTTAAATGGAAAGATACAATTTCGTCTTTAATGCCGAGGCTCTGGCGTAAAAGTTTTACGAGCTTTCACCGTGCATTGTGTAGTCGGATGGAAAACTCGACTTTCATTCGCGCGACATTAGCCAATTTCCGGTTTCTTCTCGACTTTCATACTCCGGCGAACGTGTATCGCGCTCTTTAATAAACTTTGGAAAAAGAATCGTAATAGAGAACTTTTCTCCGTTTCGTAATTAAAGCGCCTGCCGTTCTCCCGACGAACAAAGGACTTAAGGGTAGCTCTACGAGATGGCTGGCGGAACAAGAATCTAGAAGGTCGGTTGGTAACAGTATCGACTGATGAGGCACTGAAGCCACCCCTTTTTGTCCGTCCTTCGGTTATCATCGACCAAAGAAATACGTTACCGGCGAGCTTTTCGAGCTTATCGGTGGTTGGAAGCTCTACTCGAGAAGCTGGTCGATACAACGAAGCGAGGGTTGATAAAACTGCCTTGGCTAGAGTTTGAGCATTAGATATCATTAGTCGAAGATAATCCAGAAATAATAGGCGTGGTATTCATTATAAAGTTAAACGGCCGCAAGTCTGGATTTGACCAGACTTCTAATGCGGTCCATATTTGCGCCACGTCAATTGCTGTCGAGATTTTTATTGATTTTCACATTTAATGTATATCTTTTGTCATACATATATCTCTTTTTTTTTGGATCCTTTCCTTTGCGTGGATTTTTTGCATGCAGGGAAATTGTTAAACGAGTATTTAGACGTCTACGCAGAAATTTGTGCGCATATATATAAACATCTCGTTAAACGGAACTCTTCCTTGTTTATTAACAAATAAATTTTTTTCTGTCGTAAATAATCTAAAAGTAAGTAACCATACTCATAATTTTTGGCACCAAACACAGGGACGACTGTAATAATAACTACAATTTTATCGAACATTAGAGACTTTAAGAAATTGGTCGAGAATAAGAAAAATTATACAAGAGAACAATTTGGTTGCATTTAAAATAAAATAAGAAAGATCGAGCTCTTCTAAGCAATAACTCTTCCATTAATGTGCTGTTAATATCCGAAGAACTTTCCACTGTAATCCCATCCGGAATGTGCAATTTTCTATCCAATTCGCGATCATACGATGCAGAAGAGCAACATAAACAACTCCTAATTGCTCTCAGGAAATTTCGCGAAACGTAACGTAAATACGAGCGTTAATTGGTGTCAACGAGCAGTAAAAGCGCGTAACACGTGGAGCAATAAGCAGCGCAACCGACCATACGATAACAGTAAACCGATGGAAATTGGCAAGAAACGCATATCCAATTGAGATTGTCAGGAATCGCGAGTGACGATAGATGTAAAATAAAGGAAGGGTAAATCGCGCGGTGTGTATTCACGTGTGCAAATAATGCCGATGACTGATTGCCTGAATGAGTAAGCAAAATACTCGTGGAACAATAGGTAGGAGAAACGTGGTGTTATGAATATTTATAATTGAAGTATCGCGACGCGCGCGAAACGGAGAAATGCGGAAGATATCAAACGGAACGAAAAAAGAAGGAAAAAATGCGTAATGACTCGGAATAGATCATGAAGAGTGATTTAATCTTATTCTCGTCGTTTTAAGCACCGCAGAGGCGGAATGAAAAATTTCCCGGAGATGTTCCCGGGAATATTCAGGGAAGTTGCGAGAGAATGATTAAGTGAATTGTGTGCCATGTTCACCCGCTGTTCCGGGTTTATGAAATCAAGTTAACTCGGTCTACTTGGGAATCTCTTATTTTTCCCTGTCCGACTACCCTTCTTGACCCCGGACTTTGCTCCTCTTTTTGTTGCAGGTTATTCCGCGGCGGCGCTTCTCGCGATCCTGTTCTGCATCCCTTTCGCGCTTAGGGTTCTCATCCACAAGGAAATCGGGGGATGGAGCAGCTGGCCGCAGGCCTTCTATCATGCTCATCTCGAGCTCTTCCTTGGGAACGGCTGCCTGGGTACGACAAAACTTTGCCGAGAATTCCGCTGCTAAATTCCGCGCTAGAAAATTCTCCAGAAAGTCCGACTCGCTCTTTCTCTCGTTTTCTCTCTCTCTCTCTCTCTCTCTCTCTCCCATTAACACCATTTTCGCGGAAACGACTGATACGATTCTTACGGAGGAAATGAATTTATCCCGTTATCTGCTCTCCCTACGCTACGCGCGAAAGAAATAGAAAATGCTCGTTGGAACTTTGTCAGCGGCGGTAAACTTTTGCTCGCTCTCTTGTATCTCGGAACTGTTATAAGTTATAGCGATGATAACGATTAGAAGTTTGCCTAAATGTAGTTCAAAGAAACACAGCGGAGAGGAGAAAGAGGGATGCGCACATCAAAAATTAAACGGTACTTTGCCATGAAAAAGAGTTGTGCAATTTTTTTCGATTACTATATAAATGTGCGCGTTAAAAAAAAACGTACAAGTACATCTGACGAGAAGAGAGCTTTTAAAGCCATCCCGACGCTATATATTCGAGAGATATAGAGGTTAATTGTATGCATAGGAGTTGGAGTAATGATGCTTCTGGCATTGACAGTGGAGCGTTATGTAAGCGTCTGTCATCCCGGACAACACACGCGACCACTCTGCGGACCACCTCACCTAACAGTGGCGCTCATCCCCCTGGCTACATTTCTCGTTTATCTGCCGTATGTATTTCGGGGTGAAATTACGACCTGTCTACTGGCGCCAGACGGCCCTCTAATCTACCAGAAGGGGGAGAATCGGACGTTTCTTCAGTCGTGGTTCTTTCAGGTAATTCATATCTCTTGTCTCGTAAAACACTGTCCTTTTCCGCTAACAAAGATAGCTTTCGCACAAATATTTCCAAAAAATACCAATAAAATACCGGAATAATTAACGTTTTATCAATTATTCGCGTTAATTAGCTGTAACAATATCGTTAACGCTAATTATGCAAAATGTTCCAAATTGATATAGCGGTGTCTGAGATTTAAAAAGAGTATCTGATATTTAAGTTGAGGTCAAAATTTCTGGAACGCCTTGCATGTTTAATCACATTCCGTTTATGATCTTAAAATAGCGTGTATCGTATTTAATTGTATATTATGATTCAATGGCTCTTAATCTGCGATGCAAATGTGTACTTCAGATTTACAAGATAATGCTGGAAGTCATTTTTAAAGTGGCACCAACGATCCTTCTCGCCGGATTCAATCTGAAAATAATGATAGTGTACAGAAGATCCTGCGAACGACGTCGAAGGATGACCTTATCGAGAACTATTAGTAATGACGAAGATCCGAGAACTTTTGCCGAAGAACGAAGGCTCATTCTGCTCTTAGGCAGCACCAGCATCCTATTTCTAGTCTGCGTCAGCCCTATGGTTATCTTAAACGTCACTCTTAGCGAGAGCAATCTCAATCATTATTCTTACCAGGTAACAAGACACATTTTAGCTACTATAGCCTATTATTTCTCATTTTCAAATTTCCTGTCAGAGAGTACATTTTTTATCACAGTTTGCAACTGATAATACGATCAATAATAAAACTTAATTTCGAGTTTCAAATTCATTTAAGGCAACGACTCCTCCGTTTTCCAATTCTTTTTCATCATCTTGAAAGAATACTTAATCAGAGTTCGCTTTCTCTCTCGCCTCCTTACCCGGGAATGAAATGATTCAATTATTCCCTCGCACGCCCTCGCGCTCCGCCCCTAATTCTCGACTTCATCAATTATGAATCCGTCCATTAATTCGCCGCGTTCGGTTGCAGGTGTTCCGGGCGCTGGCCAATCTGTTAGAGGTGATCAATTACTCGATCACGTTTTACATTTATTGCCTCTTCTCCGAGGATTTTCGCAACACTCTGATACGGACCCTGCAATGGCCGTGGGTCAAAAGCAAGCAAGGTGGCAGAAGTCTGCCCATGAAACGTTCTCCAATACCGCGACCAACGACAACCACGACGACCCCGCCGACCACCACGGTCGCGACTCCTGGACATCTAGCTCGTGCCAGCGTTTAACACCGATCCGTGATGTTCCGCTAGGAAAACGAATCTTTCCGTTGAGAACTGAATTCAATTGTGCGAGTAAAAACAATGTACGAAAGTGTGTTGGTCACAATAACGTTGAACAATTTGCCTACATGTATGCAGAGGGCTTGATAGTCAAATGTAGTAGGCTCTTGCGGAAATTTCTTTTTGTTGAATAGCCTGATCGTTTCTATTTTTTTTTTTTTTTTTTTTGATCAATGACATAATTATTGTCGACAAAAAGACAACGAATTGCGTATCGTCATCAATTTCCCGCAGTGCTCTCTACGAATCGCGCTTACTACGATTCTTAGTGAGAAGGTATCCGGATTATGTGTATTCTGTGTACTGGCAAACTCTGATTGCAGATTTCCAGAACAGCATTTGCGAAACATTCCTGCGTACTAATAACTAGAATCAAGTATGTCTACATGGATGCTGCTGCTAAATTTGCGCGTTTGACTTGGACGATCAAATCGACTGACCTGATTAAACAGCTGATGTCCAAATATTTCTCTTTCTCTCTCGCTCGCTTTCTATCAAACAATATACATTTAGATTTTCGCCAGTTTCGCGAGATTGTGAGCATTGAAATCAGAAGACTCGACAAGTTCTTGCGAAACAACAATGAAAGTGCATAATGGCAAGGGATTCTGTATAAGCTGTCCGTCAAGAATCCCGTGAGACTCCTTCGCACTCTAAACTACAAGCGGCAAAAGTTTATAGTGTTGTCGATCGAGAGTCAGATCAAAGAGAGAGAGAGAGAGAGAAAGAGGAAATCGACGACAAGATAGAGAGAGAAAGAGAAAATTTAGACGATAGAAACGCCACGTTGAGAACCAGTGCAACGCGTCCGTGTGCATTGTGACCCGGGAAATTTATCAGAATTCGCACGGAATCGCAACGACAAGACTTGTGCATTGAGTCGCGCGCGATCGCCGTTGGAAAATTAAAGACACAAGAATGTGCGCTCAGAATGCGGGAGAAAAGAGAGAAGGACGAGAAGAAAAAAAATAAAAATCAAAAAATGAAAATAAAAAAATTTGTCAAGTACCTGAGATCGTACAAGGAATATCTTTTCTGCGGAAAAAAAAAATCCACGAGGGCTGAAATCGAGAGAGATGGAAGAAACCGCGTCGATTTCAAAATCACCGGAGACAGAAGGAAGAAGCGTGAAAGGTGTACCAAAGTTCCTCCGACTGGAAGTTTAAGATAGTAAATGAATGAATGATCGCGACGTCGAGAAATATTTTACGTCTGCGCCGCGAATTCGTGAATAGTCGTGATTTATTGCTGTGTAAATGTTATACAATTTACAAGCGCGCTGCCTCCAAAGTGATAATTGCGTTTCTCATGTATACACATCGCATTAACGGCATTAATCTTTTATACGCGATACATCTTCGCCGCCGATAACTTACGTATCGTTCGATTAGACCTTAAGCAATTTATGTATAGAGTTCGATACCGACATGGGAATTGAATTTCAATCGAATCCACATTTCCGCACCGTGTAATATAATAAAAGAAACGAGCAAAAGCGTATCTCCATGCGAGCGAATAACGCGTAACGTTGGATCAGGCTTTCGAGTTTAGCGAAAGGATCGCTGCCGGCTGCGATAATAATATTCCATCGAACTTTCCGAAATAAACCGCTACCTTTTGGTTGCATCACGTTTCCAAAATAGACACTGTATTCCAGAAAGATATTCTATCTCCCGGGAAATCGATAATTAAATTCGCCACAACGGTCCGTCCACGTTTGTGCAGTTCGATGGTAATATTATTTCGCTCATTTGCATACGTAAATCCCAACAAAGAACATTTCGCAATGCGAACACCCCTCTTCAGTATGCGACGTCTTGTTTGCCCCTAACTTTGCGAAACGCGCACGAACGAAGAGAAATAAATTCGGAGAAATATCTCTTCTACATTTTCATATCCTTTCCCCATAAACATCTTTGTGACACGAACGAAACAATATGACATAAAAGCTTCAAAGTAATTATTTAAAAATTAGGAAATGCTTATACGCTAATATAAGCTCCGTTATTTTTTATTTATCTCCTTTTTTTCTCAATTGCTACCTACAATTATTCTCGTTAGAAAAATGATAAAAATTTGATACGCAAATTATTGTTTAGATTCCACATCTGTGAATCAATTATATTTTATCATTTATATTTTCCACTCTGTCTTTGAGTAATTCAGCGTATTTTCCAACGACCTGTAAAAATATCCACAAGATGCTTCACGAGCGCTCGTCATCACGTGTCGAATGCGACAGCAGCGGTTTGCTGTCGAACCAGATGACGAGTACATGACGAGCAGCGTGCTGTATATCTAGCCTCGCGAAAGAACTCGTGCAAACAGGACGCGTCCGATCGTTGTTTCCATCGATTTTTGCGTCATGCGTCAGTCTGTGAAATTTTGATATTTACCGCGCGGATCGATAAACTCTTTCTTTCTCTCTCTCTCTCTCTTCCGTTTATTCTCGCGTGTGAAGCGAAAATATAACGCGTTCTTATAACATAAAGCGTTGATTAAACGCGACAGATAGACAGGAGAAGAATAATTGGTGAACGGTTTTCGTTGCATTCACGAGCGGTAGGAAAATTCGTTTCCAGTATGAACAGGAAGAGAGAAAGAAAGATGGGATTTTCGCGAATAATGGCGGAGTTAAGTGGATGCGGTGACCAAACTCTCTCGTCGTTCTTGGTACGCCGCTATTTGGAAATAATTTAGACCACCAGCATACGGGAGGGTTCATTACGGCGAAGCTATAAACATGTCACAGGGGGCGAAATGTATCGCATGCATACGCAACAAGGTCGGTCGCTTGGTCGGGCGGATGGATCTGTCATCGTTCGAGAGATAATTTAAGCGCGCGTGTATACATCCTCGACTAACGAAGAGATATACTGCCGCGGGAAAAGTGTGTTGCGGCACGTCGTGTGCATGGGCGTCCGTAGAATCTTTTCCAAGAAGAGGCACATTTTAATTATTTTTCCATCATTTTTCCTTAATTTTTTAAAATTTTATTTTTTTTTAATATTAAATATGCAAATAAATTCCAGTGTTTATTCAAACGGAGAGCAAATGCGTAATTTTTTATTGATTCCAAAAGGGGACAAATGCCTCCTCTTGCCCCCTCCTGCGGACGCCTATGGTTGTGTGTCATAATAAAATTTCGAAATACATAGGCATCGCGAGCGATATTTACCGCGTTCGCGATGTACATCAAGCACTCGTGTATAACAACTCTCTTTCCCAGCCAGCGGCGAGATATTCCTCCAACGTGTCTGGAGAACGAAATCGTTTCGGGAGGAATAGTCTGCGCGATAAACTGGGAATATGACCGGTGGCTTCGATGACGAAGGTTCAGTAATACTCCTCGTATTTTTTATACAAAGCTATAGAGATGGATATGTACAACAATATGTACAACTGACGTGATAAATTCTGCCAGATGATTTACGAGGATATTCCCCGAGGAAAAAAAGGTCTGCACGCGTTTTGTTTCTGTATCATACCAGCTTCCTTTCAACTCGAAGTTGTCTCATAAATTATTTTTCCGATTTTTGTTATGCTAAATAATCGTAAATCATGCGACGCGAAATTCAGGAAAGTACATGTATGTTGTTCCGAACATGACATAATTCAAATCCCCGGCCTACATCGACCGATGTATCGTATTGCGTTTTCGTTATCATTCCCAATGTTTGCCCGAATCTGAATAGTCAACTCGTCAGCGTTGAATCCACGGATTTGTCAACAACGCGGCCGCCGACGCGACACACTCGGTATCGCCGATCACGTGGATAAAAAAGTAGCACCGATTTGGCGCGCGACGCAACACGCTCCAAATTTTTGGACGAAATGGTACCGGTGGATGGGGTCATCCATGGTGGGGGTTGCTCTTTGGGTGGGCGTCGCTGGGTCGATACAGGGTGGCTTGGTTCGCCGACGAAGGCACCACGGGGTGAACGAGGATTCTGTCTACCCTCCGGCTCTTCGTTCGGTGACTATACGGAGTCTCCTCCTGGTGAATTAACTCGTCCTTTAGAAGCGTTTTATGGCTTGTCAAAGGGTGCGTCAATCAAAATTATACCTCGAAGTCGGGCGTTTGTTTTAATAATTACCATACTAAGATTTAGCTTTTTCTTACGAGCATTGATACCTTTTATATAGGTAATAATTGCTAAGATAATATTACTTAATTTATAAGGACGTAAAGCTCTCGTAAAAACAGAGCTTAATAGAAGCTTAGATAAATTTGAGAATTATTTCGGTGGACTAATAACGTCCTAGCTTATTTGGAACGTATCAATTAAAGGTAATCCATTGATATTTGATATTTAAATACGATTAATCATTTCATGATATATTTCTATTAACATTTTTTAATCAGATATAAGCGTCTGATTACTTGGATAATTAACTGTAATATCGTAAACAAGCGCCTGTATAAAAATAATATCGATACTCAAAATTGCGAGACACGTTTCGCAAATAAATTTGCGAACAAATTCAAACTGTTAAAAATAGTTCACTGGAGAAAAGAGCTAAAATAAACGAATGCAATCAATGTGGAAATATACGGAATTCGAAAAAATGGAATATAAAACGATTCGCACGTAACGCGTAATTCGATTGAGCCTCTCGATTTACCTAATATATACCTGCAAATGTAATCACGCTGCGATGCGACTGGAGGGGAGAAGAAGAGGCAATAATTAACGTTTGATAATTATTGCTCGAAATTTATTAGGGTGTAAATGGAACCGCACACTCGCGCGCGACAAGCTTATATAGGGCTGTACATGTATGCACGCGGAACAGCACGCGCGAAATCGACGGTCATGCAAATTGCTCGCGTGTATTTCGCTGCCCGTAGTTAACGACTCTTCCGGTCGGCTGAACCCCTAACGAAGCCGCACGCTTGTTCGCACGCGGCTGATAAAGAAGCGGCCGCGCCGCGACTGATAGAAACACCCTGACCGGAAACAGTTCCGATAAATCAGTATCCCCAACATTGTTACAACGCCGGCTCTCGCCCCTATCTTAATTGGTTTACCGTTGTGAAGATTCATATGTTAACTCGCAATTACCCCAACTCTCACAAAATGTAAATGAGACGCAATTTACATGCCTTAGAATTGTATATCCAGGATATCGCACACTGATTGCGTCAATAACACGGTTCGCTCGTCGATTATTTCTGATCGATAGGTAACCAAAAATCGAAGACGAAGAATCTTAAGGTAAGTGAAAGAAAATTAATTATCTCTGCTAGATGGAAGAACAACATCTGAGAGGATATTTGCATTTAAAAAGAAAAAAAAATTGATTAAATTTGTATATAAAAAATATCTATTGAAATTCGCGTCTGTTTTCTCTCAAAATATATTTGGATATATTATAGAATATAAATATATATAAATATAATTTAATCAAATGAAGTATACATAAAATATGCTTTATTTCAATGTAATTAACCAAAAAGCGCGGAATTTCATACAAATATAAATGGGTTAGTTTCCGTGGCATCACGATGCGGAGTAGAGGCTCGAAAGTTGGCTTCAAAGCTCTCGAAATTCGAGTCACCCTCTTGAACGTGTTTGAAAGGAGATCAACCGCTGCCGTTTGTCTCTCGGTTCGAGCATGTAGAACTATAAACATAGTTAAACAAAGGCTCTAGGAAAGCCGTCATCGGCTGTGTAATTTTCAGCCACTGGTATCATATATTAGTTGATTATGTAAAAGCAAGAGTCCTGGCAAAGATAGTCAATCGAGTTTAACCGGCAACAGTTTATCCCGCAATTAACACAGAGCTATCGCGAAAATAAATCTATAGCGATGGTATATAGATGCAAAAACTAAATGTGACATTGAAGCGACTTAACTTCGCGGGTGCGAAAGGCTACTGGTCCGGTTTTGAAAGATTAAATTTTCCTACAGAATTTTACTACAGAGATAGTTAAATAAATTTGAGCGACGGATTAATCTGATTTTCGCTCAAACTTTCGCGCGCGCACTTTCATAATTACTTTACTTGTTACTTACAAAAATTTTCAACATAACTGCGACTTTGCTCTCGCAAGCTTAAGAGCTTTATGTCGCGGAATAAGAAAATAAAGCGAAAATAAAAATAAAAAAGCACGAAAAACGCAAAACAAGCACATAAATTCGAGCGATGCGTTGTGGCAGATATTCGGATTAAATATATAGCGGCGCCGCAATTCCCACGATTTCCAGGTGCGTTTTAGTCGTGGATTCAATTTTCCACTCGAAACACCCTCCAGCCATCGTCTCGCGTTCATATCGTCGCCTCCCTTGGTCACCCCAGCAAATAGAATCATATATCCCTCCAAGGAGCTAGAATCACGTTTCCCCGCGATTTATTTCTTCGACGAATCGAGCAGCTCTTACCGCAATTTTCGCGCGACACCCGGGCGCAAAGACTTGCCAAAATATAACCGAGATTTTCTTCCAATTTCACCACCTCGCGAACAAGAAAAATACTGCTGCATCAACGAAACTTTTTACCGCTGGTTACCCTTTATAAGAAAATTGAACAGATTGAGATCGATCAGTTTTAAACTAGCACGAACAATAAGTTTGAAAAGATACACGTTAGTATCAGTACAAGCATTTTTAACAAAATTATAACTTTAAAAAATAGCTATAAAATATTATAAATATCACATCTTTTACAGTTTTGAAAAAGAGTATTATTATTTTAAATATTATTATTTTACACAACTCGAAAAGAATAATATAATGAATTCAATTATTTATTAATTTAACATTTCAGGGAACAATAATTCGAGTTCAAAAAAAATTAAAATTTCATACGTGTAAATATTTATAACAGCTGGCTAAGCAACACATTTTACTCCAAACCTTACTATCCTTTTTTTCATTATACTTTTATCCTTCGGGTGAATGATCTAAGATACGACTTTAATTTTGTAGAACGCAATGTGGATCTCACATTCCTGTCGAGATGTATGACCTTTTTTTAGATGGCAATAAAGCAGCGCTAAATCTATGAAAAATTCATCATTCAAATAGAAATGTCGCGCATTAAATATTGAATTATCGGGTATTAAATAATAAAAGTCCATGACGCCGAAAAATTGCGAGCGAATAATATGAGAATTAAACCGTCGCGTAAAACCTGATGTAATTTGCACGACATTTGTCACGACACGAAATATCATTCCTTCGGCGCTACCGCAATTCAATTTCTTTAAATTACCGCATATCCGCTTTATCAACGTACCTCTTTCCTCGAATATATAAATCGAAGAATATTCGCGCGTTCTAAGCTGAAGTTGAGGAATCGTCCTGCGCAGAGAAGGATACAGCCATCACCGGGCGAAGCAATTATTCACCGAATAAGGATCGCGACAGCCGTAAACAGTTTGACGAATCGCGTTTTACGCTTGTCCCGCGACAGATGTATCTGTTATTGTCGTCGACATTGTGTTGTTGATCGTCGGCTCCCATCTTCGCAGGGGTAGACGATCATTGACGTTTTTATGCCGAGGATTGCCGGCACAAGGACTGCTGACGTGCTCCACTTTGGTTCGCGCGCTTTGTCCATTACTGTTCGACGTATGTCGCGTCGAGCACTTTTGTTATTACTTCATAAGGAGATGGGGGAGGAGAATAGAAGAAGAAGAAAAAGGAGAATGTGCCGTGTCTTCCCAGAAGTCGATACTCGGTAGTTACGGCTTTCGTGGCTAGCCAATAAAAACGGACTAGAGAGTAAATCGGATTGCCGCAGCATCCCGGCGATGGTCAGCGAAAAACTGCGAAAAACTGCATTGGTTCGAGCAGAAGGAAACGCCGACGCGCGCGCCTTGGAGCTCTTATCTCGAGGAGATAATTAGGTGTCGCTGAGAAGTTATTACCGCGACGTCGCCCGATTAATTACAATCGCGTGGGAAAGGATTAAGAGTAAAAGTAAATCGTAATGAGAAAATAATCCACTCTCCGCGAGCAACTTTCAAGTATTTTACGATACTCTTATATAATATTCCAACTTTTATTTATTTATTTTATTAATTAATTTTATCATTCTTTTTATTTATTAATTTATTTATTTTATTAATTTTGTAATTCTATTATTATGTTGAATCTATATAGTTTATCAATATATATGTAAGTAATATAATCAGTTTTTCGAACATTAGCCGAGGCAAAGGTGGAGGTTGAAATAAATCGTTTTGTCATCGAACCAACGAATCAGCGGTATCACGCAAACCTTTTCTTTTATTCATGGATCCGGCGGCGAATCCGCGCCGATTTAGATCCCTCGCCTCGAATTCATCGAACACATCCGCGAAATAGTCGACGTGCAACGAAAATCCCGTAGAATATATATACTGCCCCGCACATCTTCCTTTCAAGTTTCGTTCAATCGTCAAAATGTTGTTTCGCCAACGCGCCTCTCTTTCTTTCTTTCCCTCTTTTTCTACGAATTTCAACAGCATTTTTAAGTGATTGATCTCATCAGGATGGAGCACCGGAGAGATTTTCGCCGCGTTTCACTTTCCTGTATTGCTTTGCTTTACACTCGTTCCCTACTTTATATATTTCCTATTTTATTCCCGAGTAAAGCTCTCAACACGAAATAAGTTGTTATTAACTTTTTTCAATTTTTCAGAATAATTTTTCTTCATAACACAGCTGTGATTGATCACGTCATTATGAAAAATCAAGAGAAGTCTCATGACATTTCTTTACACACACTTTATACTTGTTTATGCTATATAACGTATGCGTAATATTTTTCAAGATAAAAAATCCATCAACATATTTTAGTACGGCTTCGCGTTAATTATCCTTTAGTTTACCAGAAACGATAAAAATTTCAAGCACAAATGCAGATGAATAACCACAACAACGCAAAGTGATACTTATTACAGTTCGTGATAAAGTTAGAAACAGGAACGCAGCTGGCAGTATAGCGACGAGCGGACAATGATAAATAATAATAAAAACGCGAACTCCCTCTTGAATACGAATATTCGCTCGGGTTAATTCCATAATGGAACTTTACGAGACGCGCCGGGGCCCAAAGTTTTTCCTAATGCGACGAGGTGGTAACAATATTTGTAAGACGAGAATTATGGTCGAATAGAGGTGAAGAAGAAAAACGAAGAAATGGCAGAAAAGGATCTGCGAAAGCGAGACCCGGCGCGAAGAAAGGAACGCGAAATCGAGAGAAGCTCGTGCGAGGAATCAAGATGGAAAAATGTTCCACGGGGAGCGAAGGGAAAGGAAAATGGGAAAAAGGCGCGAGAAAAAAATCGGTGAAAGACGGACAAGAGAGTATAGAAACGACGCAGAACGCGATCGACCGAGACGGCGAGAACGTATATAAGGTGTACGATAGAGAGAGGAACCGAAGAGAAGGAGAAAGCACGGTGAGGATCGAAGGTGGTGGAATCGGAGGAACCTCCGATGTAAAGGAGAGAGGGTGGATATTCGAGCATCCCCCTCAGGTTCGAGAGGCGCGCTTGCGCCATCGTAACCCAACACACTTCCACATAATGTCATCGCCGAGCCAGTCTGACGCCAGGCGCCGCGACGCTATGACGTCACTGGTCCGCGCTTCGCCAACGAACGTACTCCGCCAGCGGTGAGAGAACTCATGAATGAAACCCTTACTTACCGTTAAGTCGTCGGATAGAGTCCTTGTGAAGGAACGCGATCGCGCGTCAAAGAGACGTTCCTCGATTCTAACTCGATTTCCTCCGCGAAAGCCGGGGACCAGCTGGGAAGTTCGAGTTGGTTCGCCAGCCGTTGGCTGACGCAGCATCTGTTCGTTAATCATGTCAACTTGCGTGTGACAGAAATGCTGATCTCGATCGATTGGCGACGAGCCATAGTGATGAGAGAGCAGATTCCGATAGCGGTCCAAATTTCGCATTCGCAGATGAGCTTCCGTATCGAGCGGACGAATATCATTCGGACAGAGCAATATCCTGATCTTCATCGACCCTGTCCAATATAATTCTCCCCCGTCAGTGACGAATCTTTCGTTGAATAGCGCGTACGTTGTCGCGAATAAAACGTTCTCCCACCCGCCAGCCCGCCATCCTCGTCTTCATTCAGAAGCTCGATGGCGTTCTCCAGCGTTCTATCGACGTTTTGTGCAAAAGTTGCGCGAGTTGCTGGTGCTCGAAACGATAACATCCCTTTAAACGCTATTCGTTATCGCGATCGAACTGGTGCTCCGGACACACGACACTTTAGTGCACTTCGGAGAGCGGCGACTCGTCGATATCCGGTTTGTTTTATGAATGGAATGCGCTGCGGAATGTCTCTCTCGATAATCAGGTTTCCGCGGCTTTTCAGCACGAGCGTTCTCCAGAGGATTCGCGAGTTGGAGAACCGCAAAATTGGAGGCCGCGCGTTTCTCGCGTCGATCTCCGGATATGTCTTTCTTCTCTTTTTCTTTTTTTTCATCGTCGATCGACTGGGTTACGACGTAATAATAAGCGCGGAAACGCATGCTCCGAGTGTCATCGCGGTGCGGCGCGAGGTCAAGGATGTAGCACGACCTCGACCGGAAGTTAATCATTCGGCAAGGTTCTCCCTCACGTCCTTCGATATTCCCGAATCTCGCAGGATGCCCCCTCGTACAGATCAAGCACGACATCGCGAAGGACGCATAAATCAAAATCTCTTCAGTATCACGCACGGTCCCGCGAACTTTGCGTGATAACGCGATGCCTTATGAATTCGCGAATTGGCCGACTAGTCTGAATTCAAATTCATGGAATTCTCTCTCCGGGCGAGAAGAATCTCCATGATTATTCGCTTCCTCCTCAGGGTACCGCATATGTCATTCGGAGACGGTGAGGAAGATCCTTCGTATTAAGAGGAAAGAGGAGAGTTAACTTTGCCGTAACTTCATCTATCTCGAGCTGTACTCTTGAGAAAAGACTCGCTCGTCCATTGTTATTCGTCCCAAGTTTTTACCAAGTTTTCGACGACTAACGGACATGACTTCATCTTGAATCCGGTACGTCGGATCGAATATTCTCCCTCCACGGTTGAGGATTTCTTCTTTTGCGAATAAAACTTTTCCTTTTGCTGAAAATTTTCCTTCGCTCTCAATCGCCATTCATTCCGTCGTCCGGCGAACCGAGTTCGAAGATTACGGGATAGATATAGAAAACGCGCGGGCACGATTCATTATTCAACGGTGTTAATGACTTCACGATAAACACGCCGATATAACCCGAGTTTCCTCTCCGTCGCATAATCGATTCGCATATATCGCAAAACGAGCGTGAATAATTATCTTGAGAATATTTAACAGATATTGATTGCTTTTTTTCGCTCGTTTCTTGATGCATATTTAAATTTAAAAAAAAAGAACCAATCCATTGATCCGATTTACCCAATTTTTATCCCTCTTATTGTATTAGCAATTGAAAAGTTTGGGAATATAATAAACGGAGAGGAAATTTCCTCGCAATGGTTATTGCACTTCTGAAAGTAACAAACGACATATAATATTTTATCGTAGCATTCGAAAAGCGGTAGGATTAAAGACGATCGTGGTGGAACAAGAGAATCGTGACACTAAGGAAATACATTTAGTGGAAATTCCGTTTAATCCTAGGATAAGATGGGAGATATCCTAACGCCGTTGGCCTTTAAAGCCCAGCTCACATAATAGTCCAGAAGGGATTGGCCAGTGCAAGTTCGGAAAGTATCGGCCGTCCTGTCTTATGACCTTTAAAGCTTTAATGCAATCGGTTTGAGACAATAATGTATTCTTGCACGTGATTATATTGGAAGATCATCGAAGATTAAAAGTTCGTTCGACACAAATATTCGAGCCCGTTTAACCCTTGTCGCGACAGTGGAAAACAAATTTATTGATTGTGATAATCGCTCTTTCACGCAAACATTTCCGCCCGAGTCCTTTCTTCGAGTTTGTCTTCATTTTCCGATACAATCTTTACAAATTGGAAGCTCATCTGCGCTCAGGAAACTTCTTCGAAAAGACCGAGGCAATTAATAACTCCGCGAAAGCTCATTTACCACACCGGAAAATTATCCCCGTTTAATGTGTAATTCAAACGCACATACATACTCAAGTTTCGAATTTCTAGTTCCGATTTCCACGCGAACGCTCGAATACATCGCGAACGCATCGAGTAACAAATGAAAAACGAAAAGCTTCAACCGCGACCGATTCACGGGAGAGAGTTCGCGTTCTCATTAAAATGCTCCCTTGTATTCTTCTTCACAGAAAAAGCAATATCATCGAAAAGAAAATCTACGTAGGAGGCGTATCAACGAATAAGATTCCGAATAAGACGATGCGAATAAACGACCGAAACCTGTATCATAATTCAATCAATTAAATACGTAGCCTCTCTCCTCTTCTATCCCCTTTTTATTTCTCCCCTGGAGCAGATTAAATCAAAAACTATTCCTCGATCGCGACACAGATTTTACCGAGGGACATCGACGTCTTCTCGAGATCGAAGAAAGTTTCGCGCCTGCCTGCAAAACACACCTCCAAATTGAATTCACCGACCAACTTCTTTCGAGACAGAGGAAACCCGGCTCGGCTCAACGGAGAGGGACAAAGTTACGAACGGGAAACTTATCGGATAAAATTTGATAGAGCACCTCCTCGCGTCCTCAAAACAGAAAGAGCCAAGGAACCGTCGCATTTTTCCGGAGTTACTTCGAACGAATTTTTCGTTTCTTGCTTCTTGGGTTGACGGTGGTGACGTTCTCGGTTCTCCGCGAGCTCGAACAATCACCCGAACTTTCAAACTTCAGCATCGATCAGCCGCGATTCGGAGCGAATCGAGAGATGCGAGCTGAACGGTGAGACCTCTTCGTCGGAGAAAGCTCGCCAACGCGTGTGAAAGAAGAGCGTGAGAAGCGATTCAACGGGGTCAGAAGATCGGTTAGATTAACACACAGCAAGACGAGGCTAGACGAAGATGGGGAAGAAGAATAGCAAGCTCAAGCAGGATACAATCGATCGACTCACCACCGACACGTACTGTAAGTAGTAATAACCCGCCATCGTCGCGACATACCGTATTTTATCACTGCCGTGTGAAGAAACCGCGGATCCATACATCGTACGCGACTAGGAGGTACGTCCGTCCTTGAGCTCGCGAGTTCCATCCAGTTTTGCGCCCACGGAATTTTCGCGCTCGAGTAAACATCGAATTAAATCGCTCTTGCGACGCGCTTGACGTACGGCGTGTTCCGTTCTTCGGCGCGCCTTCTCTAGAAAACCGGCTCTTCTCGGATTCTTCCGCGCGAACTGGCGAGAGGATCGCAGACCTTCCTGCCGCCTGGCTGAAAAGGGGGAAAGAAGCGGACTTTTCGGGTTTTCCGATTGACCTACCGCGTTATTTTGACGACCCGTGCGGCCGCAGCCTCCAGCGTTCGAGCGGTTTTCTACTTCTCCCTCTCTATCCTTTTGATTGCCTGTGTCTCTATGTACCTCTCTCTCTCTCTTTCTCTTTACATTCCCTCTGTCTGCACGCTAAACGCGCATCGATCGCGCGGTCGTTCAATACGCGTCGCAACGACGTACCTCTTCTCCTGCATTCGATAAAACGCGTTTAATCCATTCCGCTGCCGTACAAACTTTGCTTGTCGGAAGCGACGGTACACCGCGCTTTCACGCTTCCACGTGGCTTTGTTTCCGTTGAACGAGAGCCCCGATTCGATAGCGAAAGCGACGCGACGTCTACAACCGCGGACTTGTGTTTAATCTTTCAGTAAAAAGTTGCGGTAGAGTTGCGCTGCATTTATGATCGAGTCTAATATTTACCGCCGTGGTTTTACACCAGGCTGAATAGGAAGAGAATAGTCTTGTCCGGTGGAATAAAAGCACTAACGCTTCGAATGAAAACACTAACGCGCGCTCCCCGATAATAATTCCGTCGTGAAAATTGTCGCGCCGTTAATGAACGGCTGAAATATTTCCAAACAGATTGACGGGGCGAGTTATTCGGGTGAAAAAAAACGAAGGGCGACTCTGTATTTTAGCCTAATATTTCCGAATGACTTGCGTCGTTTTAGCATCGACATGGATTTCATATAGACTTTTACATAGACTTCTAGCCTGTTGAAAAACACGCCAGTAAATTCCTTTAATAAACATCACGTCGAAGCAAATCGTTCAACAAAGTTTTCATAAGATAATAATGACAGGTCTGAGATTCTAAATTAACAATTTTCTAAGCCTTTCTTCAACTATCGTAATAAATAATAATAACAACAGAGACATCATTTTTATTAAAAAAAAAAAAAATTATTTTATCTCAATTTTAATATAATTTTAATTATCATATTTTGCACCCTTTTTAATTTGATTTTTATTTTATATAAATATTAGTTTTCTAAAAAGAAAACTCGACTACGTAAATTTGAAACGAAAAATGAAATTAAAAAGTTTGGCAGGAGTTGTAGATTTCGCATAGGAATCGGAAACACACGCCAAACAAAATCCATATTTCTGAGCTGTGTCGTTGATAGATAGTTTCCCTAGTGAGAGGAAACTATGTCGGATATAGACAGAGGTATACACAGAATCTCTGACAACCTGGTTGTCGCGGCCTATTTGCCTTCGCACTTTAATACCCGCCAATTTGTTAACTCGATCGACTGGCTGACCCAGTATAACAAAAAGTTGCGTGAGCCAAGGGAGAGCGCGAAATATATCCATTACGAGCTCAACTTTATTAAGCCACGTATCTTTACGTAAAGTTCCCAACTGCATCAATAATGCGTATACCATGTATCCTATCGTCGTGTTACACACATGTCACGTTAAACATCGTTGCTGACGTCATTGCGCTTTCATCTCGAAAATGAAGTAAATCGCGGTGGATTGAATACAAAGTGTGTACATGATAATACGCACGTATGTATAAACGTTTACCTTGTTTATATTTAACAAAAGATTATCGATATAAAATATTAATTCCGTGAAATATGCACATAAATATACGCTTCTCGATACGTGAGAAAAGTAATCAAGCTTTAATTTCTGTTCACGTATACACTTGTTTTTCAATTTCTATTAACGTAACAACGATCCGGGATAACGTCTGCGTCATTACTTCGTTTCTACCAAACACCGTCTTGTAAATAATATAAATTAAGTAGCCAAAGTGTAACTGCTTGCCGAAGCTACTGTACGTGTCGAGGCAAAAACCGACGGAAAAACGTAATCTCGTCCGACAATATTCTCCGGTTCTCCGCTTTTTCTTTCCAGCAGAGAGCGTGGCCCAGCGCGCTGTAAAATTCGCACATCCACGCTCGTTCACCGACCTATTTCTGCCATATTCGCATGTAGGAATAATCTAGCGTTTTATACAGGCCGCATCTAATCAACATTACCCTTCTCTTTAAATTGTTCGTCGCCATTTTCCACGTAACATTTTATATGGCTGTTTGCACTACGATAAAAAAAATAAAAAAGTCATTTCGGCCCTTCTTATATTATTATTATCATCAATTTGCGCAACTCGGAAATCACGCGGTCGTAGTAAAATTTTTTAACGTTTTATCGCATCTATTGAAACGAAATTTTTGTTACACATTTTTATGAAAAATGTTCTCTCAATTATAATTTTTGTATACACAATTATATAGTTTATGGATATTTAAAAACTGTAATAATTTTTGCTTTTCTCTTGATTGCGTCCAATAACGTTTTACTCTTTGCGAACTAAATAAATATTGATCAATAAATCAATATTAAACATTGTATAGTTATATATCTTATTAATATTGTCCCTGTCATTTAAAATATTTTACATAAAACTGCAATTTAAAATTATTAATTATTAAAAGAATTGAGTTTATATATTATTTGTAATTACATATTTAAAAACCAAAATTGATGTTAATATAAATTAAAATTAGTTTCTTACCAATTCAATATTGCACAAGACGATTATTGTTGACTTTTATATTTCTAAGATAAGGCACAAGAAAGATCAGTAAAAAAATCCAGATAGCGTAAAACTTGAAGTAGTTAGATGCAAGTTTAAAAACTTATTCATTAGAGTTACTGTAGACAAAATTAAAAGAAAAAAAATTCTTATCAAAAATACACACATTTCGCTGCTATTAGACGCGAGTCTGAATATCTTGCACTTGCATGTCTATTAGTTCGCTTGAATGAGCAAAGCTTTGAATGACCTGCTTCTTCGATAACTTCCGATTCATATACGACTCATCGTCAGAATAACTCTCTTCCGAGAGTACTTTAAGATTCTTCAGGGAAGTTTAACGACGCGAATTCGCTATAGATTAGGTCGTTTGCGGCAGCAAACTTTTTTTTTATCGTAACCGAGATTTTTATTTACGACCAAAAGAATCTCTCGAAAATCTTCAGACGAAATGTATATTCTACTCTCGAACTAATTTGTGACCCTCGCGCATAGACTTTCGCGCAAACAAATTTAAATTGAGTGTCGCTTTTCGCGTGCTTAATGCGGCGGAAAATACATCTACCTTGTCCGAGAACCAATTTGGAAGTCTTCAATTTCTGAGCAGGATTGATCGAGAAGAGAAAAGGAAATTTTCATGAATATTCTCCGTATAAAAATTTTCATAAGCGCATGAATGGCTTCGCAGATAGATCGGAACATGAAGAACGACAGCGTTGACCGTGCACGAAATTTAATCCGAGATTAAAGAGCGACTCGGGGCAATGAATCATCGATTACAAAAATTGATGCAAATGCTGGTCCCGATGCCATATCGGTTTCCCACGATATTTTCTTTTTCACCGAATGATATTAAAAATAGACGTTTAAAAAATATATGTGTATATATGTGTGTCTGTACGTGAAATAAATGCTAGAAACACGCATATATTGTACAATGCATTAAATGAAAATGTCTCTCTTTCTCGATACAGGGACAACATGGCATAAATTATAAAACGGATGAACGAGTGGGAATACATGGCGCTATAATATTTGTAACATAAATCGTCACGGGTGGATGGAGTTGGCGATGTAGCCGGACGTAATGTTGGCGTAATATTCGAATTATGCGCATACTATCGATGCAACGTCGCCGTGCAAAGATATGCGAGTGTCGAGCCGGACGGCTGTCACAGTTTAAACAGATTTAAATGCGATAGCGCGAGAACAGCTTCTATACCAATGATAAATTTGCCAGCTAAACGGAAGAAAGGTTCGGTGTGGTTCTCTCGTTACGGGAATAATAACTGTGAAATTACGAGCTATTATAGATTACAAGCTCGTTAGAAACCGACCAAGAGAAATTTCACACACGAATGCACCCTCAGCCGGACACTAACATCCTCTTCGGATTATAAATTCCGACGCGGTTGAATAAGCTCGTAAACCGATTCAACTTTCGCTGAGCGGACAAACGAACCAGATTGCAATACACTGGCTAGCAGCTGCCTGGTTCCGCCAATTGTTGTGAATAATTAACGTATCAGTATTTAGTATTAATTATATAGAGCGGAGAATGTTTCGCGAATATTGTGCAGACTCTTAGCTCTCGCACGCTAAGATACTAACAACATTCGAAGGCGGGGCGTGTAAACCTTTGATAAAATTCAAATTAGGAAGCATCCTTGACATAAATAGGAAATATCTAATTGTGGGCGTAATGCACCCTCCTGTGTTCGTGGTCATTATATTTAGCGTGATCAAATTTACAGGAGCCCTCTATCGTGTAACGCGTGTTCGCGCAAGTAAAATTTCATTTATTAACCACAGCATCGAATATGACAAATTATTCAATGCTGCGGTGTATCCAATTATTCGATGTAGATATTATAAATTAAATTATTATTATATAATATCCATGCATATGCAATTTTAATATTTATTTAAGGATATATTTTTTGTCACGCTGTGTAATCCACAAAATTATGACAAATAATGCAATATTACGTTCACAATAGCAAATCTGATCTTTGCCCTGATCCTGTATCACACATTGCCCAGCATGATGAAGCGATATTACATCAGCGGAGCGATAGAGAAAGAGAGAGAGAGAGAGAAGCACTTTAATCCTAGTTAAACGCTAGTGTCGCCTGCAAAGCTAATTACACTAATAATTGGATTCAATTTAATTGTAATATAAAATAAATGGAATTAATCGTAATTTTATATTTCGAAGCAATCTCAAGTTTTTATTTTTTTATATGATAAGAAATATTCTGTAAAAATGAACCGTTATACATTGCATAAATAATCCCATATTTGTTGAAAAAATCTCGCTCGATCTCTCGATTTAATTCCGGAGCAATAAAGACGACGAATTCATTGATTCGTGAAAAGCGCGACTCCAAATAACTGTTAATTATATCTCTCGGAAGCAGGATGGAATATATACTACGTTGCACGGTGTAATAATGAAACTTACAATGTGCATATTTCATAATCCCAAGCTTCCCGGAGCTTCAAGACAATAGAAGTCGTTCGACCATGTAATTTCCTTTATTAGAAAATTTTCCATCGCCATAGAATCGCCCCCATAAAATGGCCGCTATATAAAATACCATAAAATCACTCAAAATAATTATTACTCATTTCTTTCGATAAAATTATAATTTCTAAATAATATATAAAATAAAAAATAGCAAATCTAATGTTAATTAATCTTCACTTGTAATATCCAGTAAAAAAAAATATGTCGTTTTATTAGTTTGATTTTAAGAGAGAATGATTTATGCTCTTTTCAATAGTAAAACTATTTAAATATCTTCTAATTAATTTTTACGAATAAATTAAAACTAATTCCAGTAAATGTTCGCCTACAAGTATTTCGCGCTCTTTTATACGCGACTTCTCTCGTAAGGGATGGTGCACCCTGTTCGCGCAGGAAACTTCCATTTAATCTGCCCGCGAAAATCAATAGGCATGTGTACGTGAAACAATGTTTCGCGACTTAGCTGCAATGCGATCTAAACGACATAAAAATTACGAGATGTGCGTGCTCGAGCTTCGGCATTCGTTCTCGTAATCGCGTGATTAACGCGGCATTGTAACTTATGAACTTTTCTCATGCGAGACTTCGCCCTTAAGCTGTCCCTCCTCGCCAGCTTTATCTCGAGTGTTGTCCCCGATCTACGTTCCTCGTAAATGTTTTATGTTAGTCCGGCTTACGCACATATTCGTACATTTTCGCGCGACCGAGAATAATTGTCCTCGCGCGCAATTTATCTCCCATGCAGTAAATAACTCCCGCGTTTAACCACTTCTGCGATATACACGTACTACCTACACACACGCACATATCGTGACGATGTCGCTGAGAAAATGTAGAAGCGATCATTTATCTCCGGTTACTCGCGCGAGTGCTTCCGTTACTCAATTTCTCTTCGAAAGACGTAGTAGACGTAGTACACATCACTACGATGAACGATCAAGTATGGCTTACAACGGAGTTTTAAGTTCTCCAATTTTTCCCTACCTTTTCCAGTCGACCGATTCGATGCGGAGGCGTTTACGGCTTTATTTACGCGCATTTCAAATGAATGCCAGTTAAATTTTCCTGGTACTCACTTTTATTTCATTAGTTCAATATTGAGAGAAAAAGAAAGAGAGAGAAATTGAAATACCAACGCGAGAAAAAAAAAACACTCCTACTTATTGCCGTGTATGACATCTCTGGGATATATCTCCTTCCTCTCATCTCCTACGAGATATATACGATTCCTTATATACTTTTTTATCTACTCATATAATATTAGATACTTTGCCTTCCATGTCATATTACTAAGTCAACAGAAATAATAAATTCAAGGACACTTTTATGACCAGCCCCGGCGTATCATTTCTCACGCATCAACTTTACATCCGAGCGAAGTTCTGGCTGCGACAAGTAATATTTGAATTTCGTGCCGACTTCAATCTTCGGCTTAAATCTCACCTTTTCCAAAGCAGCGACGAGCGCATCCACCATGAATCATCCCGAGAAATTCTCGGCATCATCCTTTGGGAATAACGGGAGAGAAAAAGAAAAAAGACGAAGAAGAAACTTTTTGTACACGCTTGTTCTCTCCAACCCGCGAGATCGGCTGCATCGGTTTATTTAGGCTCGCTTTGAATGTTATTCTTACCCCGTTCTTCGGAAGGACCGGAACGGAATAATCGCAACACAAACGTATCGGCTTGGAACGCGTCGACAAAACGCCTCCGCGACGCGTCGACGTCGTCGTCGATATCTCTTTTTCTTCTGCCCGCTCGGTTCCCGCCGCTTTTCCCGTCCGTCTTTCAACCCTCGTCGACGCTCCAACCCTCTGGGATGAAAACGCGCGGCGATCGTGAGATATTTTGCCCGAGCGTTCCTTTTTCCCTGTCCTTCGCGGAGACTTGGCGAGCGCGACGACGTCGCCGACGTCGTCGGTTATTATTCATTTGTAGCGTTTTTCCAGCCGACCTCTTCCTCCTCCTCTCTCGGATCGTAGTCTGTCACGGTGGACGATCGATGCACGTGATGCTTTTCCACTCGTCGCGCACATCGCCTATATACGCGTGACATGCATACGTGTGCGAGAGCCAGACGACTACCGACCGGCCGCAAAATGCAGTCTACCTGGCTGTCGAGTTTCGCAATTTGCAGCGAGTTCTACTTTGCATGCGTGTCGACTTCCCGTCATATCGTATCTCGGAGACGAGAGCGACATCATTCCGCTCATACCGCAGGCCGGACGAATTAAATTCAACCTTAAAACTTTATTTCGCACAGCGGTACATTAAAATTGCAGTTGCAATTTTTTTGCACCGCGTGTATAGTTATATTTAAGCTCTGTGTGGAAATATGTTTAACCTGTGACATATACATGGAGTATGCATATCCACTTGTCCATCTAAAATATCTCGATGGGTTTCATGTAATCGAAGTAACATGAACAGTTATAACATTAAAAGCGTTCGCACACAAACTTTAAATGTAGACATTCGAGGCACTTGAACATGCGAATCGATGAGAGTGCCAAATTCAACACGAATCGTTCTCGTTCTCTATATTTAAAAAAGCAAATGTATAACAGGAGAGAAAGTTTCTCTCTCGAAAATAATATAATAATGAAATTAAAATATCTGGCGAAATTCCGAGAACTTAGTTAAATCAAATTTTTCATAAAACATCGCCGCGCGCGTCAAGTACTTGAAGAAGGATGCTGGAAGAGCTTGTAATCCTCCGAAATAAGAAAACAACGAACGTCAACCGTAAACATAAAGTATGCTTTATGGAATCGTATTATATCTTCGTGACTAACACAACGCTCCGCTTTTTCCACCTCGAAACGCTCTTACCCTAAATTTTGCATCCACGGGCGCATTCGTAGCGCGGATTTAATTTAATTCTTCGAGTAATACATAGTGGTCGACGCGGAAAGTGCAAACTCTTGCACGCACGTCCTTTACATATCATTTGTATCTCCAGGGAACCAAGTCTTTCGCCCCCATTTCCGAGCAGCAACTGACGGGAAGACACGAAATCCCTAGCAATCAGTTCCTCTGTTCATTTCAGAGTGCAACGTGGCCTGAGAATGTGCCGCTGATGGCAATTATATCTCCACGGAAAATTGAATATCCGTAGGAATAATGTCGAATAACCGAAGCAGCAATAAACGAAGTACTCTCGCTGAACGATTTATCGATGTGTGTGTGTGTGTGTGTGTCTATTTGTGTGTGATTCGTTAAACTAGCGGCACTAATTGACTTGAAGCAATCGGTCCCTTTCCGTACTCTTCCACGGACCGATAACGCGACGATTGAGTTTCGGCAAACTTCTTGCGCGCCAGTGGCATCTCCCCGATGTTAATTTCGCAGTCCCTGTAATTTCGTTACACTCCCGAAACGCGGTTAGAACCAGAATCTAGGACGGGGCGATAGATATGCGCTCGCGCGCGCCGAAGGAGAACCGGATGTGCTCCGAGAATCCGCCCTTTGTTCAAACGAGGGTGAATTTATGGGATCGTTCCCATAATCCCGCGAACTCGTGCGCCACAGTAAGCACACGTGTACCACCAGAGTGTGTTGCTGATAACGTCGGATGTCCTGTTAATGATTCATCAGCTACAAGCTACGCTCGACAAGCGAGGAAGAATTCCTTATATCGCGAAGGAATAACTAAAATAAAGATAAAACCACGAAGCGTGAGGGAACGCGTAATTGCTTTTTTGTTTGCTGAAACTATGCGAGCAGATATTTCTATATCACTGTATTGCGGTATCCTCTCTATATATACGCGCGAAATCGTACGAATTCATGCATTACAATGTTTCCATCCCCGATAGAGCGTCCAGAGTTATTTCGAAACACGACTGCGCTTGTGTAAGGGCTATTCTACTGTGGAATATATATCGGAATGTATAAAAAAGATAGCTATATGCTATACATGTGCTTAAGAGATTTCTTTTTTTATTAAACCGAACAAAAATACATATAATTGCATTCCTGCTATTACAAATGAAGTTCTCGTCGGGGAGAGATAATTGGATCTGAAAATAGAATTGTCTCGTTTTTTGCACGCTTTTGCACGTATATTGTGTTACGATGTTGTGATAAAAATAAAATTATTTGGTCGGTACCATTATTATAGGAATAAATCTCCTTACTAAGGGAGACCATTCTGAAATAGTGAGATTATTTTATCAGGAAAACTTTTTGTTCCTTACATCGGAGAAGAATTGACCTTTTTCCATTCCGAGTTTAATAGTATCGGATACTGCTATATAACTTTTATCGAGACCAGGAAGCTGTTTCGCGATGAATGTCGAAAGATCCGATTCGACAGAGTACATATAACCTTTTGTAGGCTGAGTAGAATGGGAAAGGTCGCAGTAGTTCAAAGAGAAATATCGGACGCCGGAAAAATACCGTCGCGACTCGCGTCGAGAAAAACAAAGCGATTAAGATACGGGGTAGATTGTAAAAATTTTTAGCGCCCAGCTCGCTCCACTCACCACGTAGTTGTTTTTTTTTTCTCGCGAGATATAGTGGAAAGATTGCATATATTTACATTTATTTACAAAAAATATCACGTAAGAATATGTTTATTATATTTCTGAAGGAATTCGAAGAATTCCGAACGTTTTAATGAGATCAAGGGTACTTGATCCTCGATAAAGAAAAAATTGCCCTCAATTACCGTCCGATCGATAATGGAAATTCGATTAATGAACGTGAACGAGTATATTTTAAGCAAACCGGAGAGAAGAATCGAGCTCAAAGACATCTCCGGGCGTTCGACTTTAATCGAACGGCAAAACCCGATCGCCTTTTATAACGCGAAAAATATCACTTTGCATAGAATAATGTTAATTAAATATCTTCTGAAAAAGTCAAAAAATCCCAATTATATGTTATCACGTTTCGGACAAATTATTTTATTATTCGATCAACTGTTACGTGAAGTTGTTTTACTCTGTAAAAAATACACACGTTTTCGTGCAATATTTTTGGTCAATTTAACAATTTTTTTTATTTTCTGCGTCGTTAAAAAATATCGTTACATGTTTACGCGAGAAATTTAGAAAGAATATATTGTAAACAAAAAGCAGTCATTTAAATTTGATTAAAAGATTATTTTCTTTTCATAATTGAAGAGCTGCTAATTTTTTAATCTCAATTTCCTGTTTTTCTTGCGAATGGAATAAACAAAATAAATCGAATTATTTTAAGATTAATGCCGATATCTATATTTGTACGAACACAAAAGTGACTTTTATTAGCCATAAAATCTAGGATGTCGAGTACCAGCGGCGTCACACAACGTCATATCGTAATATTTAGTGGACGTAATGCTGATCACGTCTGATCCTGCAAACTGATGCGGGTTTCACATTGTAGGAACATAAAAGCACGAATGCACTTTGTTGGAATACGTACTGGCAAAGTACGAATAATTTAGGGTGATCGTACGTTTTTCGTTTTTCCCAAAAAACGCGCATCGCAGTCGTATTTTTTCCCGAAATACCCTGGTTTTGATGTTTAAAGCTGGCATCGTAAAATCTTTAGAACGCACGACCTAAAAAAAATATTCATCGTTTTTATTAATCTCGTTGACACCTAAGGGAATTCAATCTCGATTCTTTCATAAATCTCGAATATTCCTGTGAATATTTCAAAGAGTTATTTATCGTATTATATTTTAATGAGAATTTCTCGATGTTCTTTTTACAGAAAATAGACAAATATATTTATCTGTTTAAAATTCAATACATTTGTACGCACGAGATTTAAAATTAAATACTGATCGCGTTGCAGACTCTATATGTATGAGAAATATAAAGTATTGCAAGAAATAAATAATATTTTTAATTACAACTTTTGTTTCTTAAAATTGTATCGATGGAAAAATTGAAATAATGATCCGACGGTAATTAGTGGCAACAATAAGTTTCTTTAGAAGTGAATTATTATTTTTGAGATAAAAAAATAACAGAGATTCGAGAATAAAATGAATAAAAATATATTTATTCTCGAAATACCATCTCGAAATTGAATTCGCGCGAGATGTCTTTTATTGGAACATATGTACGTATCATATATGCGCGCAGCTATCTCATCTCCCAGTGATTTGAGTAGTAAAATCAGAAGGCATGGTGCATTCCATCGAATACGGAGGCGTATACGTCAAAGCGTCGATAGAGTACAATAGCTCTTTATTTTAAGAAAATGGAATACAGATGAGAAAGCTAAGTCCCTTGCTACAGACCGCCTCCTTAGAATTTTCTTTTCCATTCCGTCTCTTATGACCGGGCAAACACAATTCTCATTTTTATGCCAAGAGTGGAAGGTGAAGATAAGGAGAACACGGATGACGGACAATTTAGTAGAACAAATGAATGAATGAACGAACAAATGAATAAATAAACTTGTAGATCTTTACGTAAAATTTTATTATGATTACTTCTCCCTGTATTCTATTTCCTATTTTTGAGTTTTTTTTTCGAGAATAAAGCAACGGCGATAGATCTACATGCTGTAGCCAGAGAAATTTATTCCGACAGCCAATTCTTATTTACGGAACCTGTATGAGCTTTATGAGAAAATGTATATATGTATGTGTAAAAAAGTATGGAAATATACGGGAAAAAATCCAAGAAATATTTCAAACATTTTTGCATTTCAAATGTGGCCGCTCGTATCATCAATTCGATGAGATCAGAAATATGAATTATGTTTTCTTTCGTGAAATTTATGATAAATTTGCATCACGAAAAGAGGAAAAGCGACTATCAAAACGACGATTCTCGCGATAATATCCAATCATTGCGTAAGTGATTATAATATCCCTTTGTTGCGTGAGTAATACTGAAATTGATGTGGCAGCGCGTATCTAATTAATAAAGTTAAAATAAACAGATTCACTCATCACGTTAAATATCTGCCACTTGAAGATCACTCATTCACTCACACAAATAGATTGGAAAAACACAACTAATTACGCACGTTAATTAACATGCTAGGATAATCCGATATTTTGTTTGGCATTTCATTATCGCACGCGCGAATCGCTTTCGACTACTGAATAATATTAATGAACTCAGATGCAACACATGGCGGCAATATAGGACTGCACACGTTAATTAAGGACCGCCTGAAATTTTCATAATAAAATTACACACTCATCTCTGCATTCACCCTACAATATGCGTTTCAGGAAAACGAAAAGACAAATGTAGAATCGTTAATGAATAATTAACGTCGCGCAATTCAACTCACTTGGGTCAATACCTTCTATTCGCGTTTGAACGCGGGGAATTTGGATTAAGAGTCGCATTTGGATTAAGAGGGAAAAAAAAATTCGACGCGTTCAATAGATCGAGCAATCGAAATTTCAATTTATCTCTCGCCGTCATTAAAAAGAGATTTAAAAATCCAACTGATACCCCGCTTGGTGACAGATCTAGCACGTGCGGCTGATGCCGCTGTCTTGTCACATTTCAACAATGGCCATGTCTCATATCGCACGGGAGCGTAAACCGCGATGCGAGCTTCCACTATCTATCAATGCGATATGTATTCCGATAATTGGGCTCGAGGGAGCAGGTGAAATACAATGCGTAAGAATTAACACATGGACTATTTATCGATCCGCGGCTCTTCCACATTGTAAAAAAAATTTGTTAACTTGACTAAACCTTTCAACTAAATCACTATTTTGTTAATTGAACATATATTAGTATTTAAGTCAAGTATACATTTTGTTAGATTTAATATGTCACATTTAATTTAAATATTTTTAATTCCTATATGTTCAATTAACAAAATAATATTTAGTTGAAAGGTTTAGTCAAGTTAACAAATGTTTTTACAGTGCATGTGCTTGCTCCGCTAAATCGTACTAATTCGATATAGGAATTAATATATATAAAGGAATTAATATATATTATACTACGAGAGAGAATTTTCGGGTTAATGTGGGCGATTCCCAAATGGCCCAAACTGCGTCACCTCTGTGCGTATAGTTCTAATTTATTAATTATTGTTATTAATTGTTTCGGTTCATTAATATTGTTTAATCGTTTATTATAAATTATGCAAATCGTTATTAAACCATAATTAATGGAACAGTTGCAACAAACTCTCTCGACAATTGTCAATTGTTCGTAATAATTGAGCCTAGGATAATCTTGCTTCTATTCTGTAATAATTCAATAATATATAAATATGTATAAACTAATGTTTCTCTCGCGGAGAAAAAGAATGAAAATTTTTTGATCTTCTTTATATTTCCCGCTAGTCACTAATTATGTATATAGATCCAATATCTCGCTAGACTTGCACCGTGTACGAGCGACTATAAATTTAATTTGCAACGTGCAGCACGTGACTGTCATATCTCCGCCCAACGACGTTTTATTACGAAATGCATAATGTAATAAAATGCGTCAGTTACGTTTCCCATTTTCCATCCAACGTGAGTTTATATTGCGTGCAAAAAATCGTAACGAAGGAGAGAGTTGGAATCGTCAAAATCTAATTCAATTTCCTTTTATCAACACGCGTGGCAAAATATTATTTCAATTGTATTATCAAGCGATCGCGACATACGCGACCGCATAAATATTTTGTGCGAGTCATTATTATATTCTCTCGGTACATCACAATGCGTTCGCAATATATACTCGGTTGGATTCGCGTTACATCCAGGACAACGGCGTTAATTCAAGCGTTCTATTAAAGTGCACTTTATAAATCGTTGTTTCAAATACGCCGGGAATTGTTCGCCAAATTAATTCACCGGGTAAGTCGTTTGGGGAAACTGCAATTATGTTTTTTCAACTAATGATAAATGTATCATTATCATATATATATATATATACGTACGTATCAAAAACTTTTTAAATTTATTCAGAAAATATTACACTAAAAAATTTATATTTGTGGAATAAAATTTATCCTCGATTCATAATTATTTTTATTTAGTAACTATGATATATGCAAATCGAAAGATAAACTTAAATACTGAGAAAATTGTGTCACGTACAATAATATTCCACCGCATGCAGTCAAAAATATTCGCAAACTACATCGAGCCGCGCGTCATTTCTCGTGAACTGGATCGTTATTTTTACGAAACCTCTTAGCTTAAATGAATACGAGATAACGAAGCATCGACAAAGTGGGGATCCCTTCTTGAGGGCATCGAGATTGAAATAGATCGATGTTTGCCCGCTAATAAGGAGCACGCGTCTCCGCCCAATATCCGCGACAATTTTACGTGCCGCCGTTATCATCCTGTTATATCATCGTTGCGTTGTAACGACATAACGCCGATTATCGTCGCAAATTGCGGAGGCGTGTTACACGTGCACGTGCACGTGCATCGGATAAGCGGATGGGCCGATCGGCGTCGTAAATTGTCGATGCCGATGATAGCGCCGAGCAGAAGGTGAGAGAGCCGACAATCTGCATAGCGGGAGACTGAGGTGGACCTCGATAACGCCTGTCATGGAAATTGAATTCCGCCGGAAATGAAGAGACTCTGTCGCTCATCGGCCAAACTGCAGGCTCCTCTGGGAGCCTGCATGCTTGTCGGCCAGCGCGGTTTTGTGTTTTCACGAAGATAAAATTGCGCTCCGTCATACCTTTCTCGTAACTCTCTTTCCGTAACGAGCCTTCCAGCGTTAATAAACGAAGGCTATATTAATCTCGATCAAAGGGTTATCGCACGAATATCGGATTCCCTTTGTTAACGTTTCCGCTGCGATAATTCGTTAAACCGCAGCAGGGTTGCTCAGATCGGAACGATTGTGCGATAACCCGTTAAACTTATATATGTGCAGCACTGTAGTGTCTGTGCGCACTTCGTGGGGATCTGGGGAACAACACATGGCGAAACTTTCGATTATCCTTTATATTCCTCGCTCGTTTCGTTCCAATTACAAGGGGGTTCGAGAAGTAACGGCACGCGCATCTGTATATAACGCCATGTGCAAACTCTCGTAAATGTAACAACTATCTGCATAAATTGCATTTGCACTTGCGCGCATAATGTCCCGAAATTCCACTTGCTCGTGTGAAGTTGCACGTCCGTCCCATATTCGCGCAATCGTTCGCGCGTACACACATACATGTGCAATCCCGTATACGTACAAACAGAATATACACTAATTCTCCAAGTATGCACGTCATGATGCAGCCGTGGTAGATTCGCATTTACGCGCAACCAAGCGTTGTATATCCCCATGGAGGAGCTTACGTATAGCGCGTATTACGATGCCACATTTTGCAACGACCTAGGCATCATCCCGGCTGCACATTATGCCCTTTTAACAAACCGCATATCGTCACGTCTCTACGCGTTGGCCGTAACAAAAAAAATGAGAGACAGAATTTATTTATTCTGAAAATTTATTTCTACTTTCTTTTTGGAAAGCCATTTTTCAGAAAAAAATTTGGATTTTTTTTGAAAAATATGCAATTTTTTTCTACAATGTGACTTTTCATAATATTTATTTTTACGCAAATTGTTTAATTCATCATTTTTCCATATACCTTTCATTTATAAATTAATTGGAAATTGATAAATCGAGAAATATATATTTTATATAAATATCTATTCATATTCTTTCACACAATATTTTTTTTTTATTACCATATGAGAGATGCATTATATTGAAATAAAAGTTTAATTGATATCTAAGAAATTTAATTTGCAAAAAAAATTTTGCGCAAAAAATATTAAAATAAAAGAAAAGAAAAATATTGTGTAATAATATGCTTAATATTCAATTTTCAAATAAACATTTTTTTTCATCACAGTTATATTTCGCGATCAATTTAGAAATAACTTTTTGTATACACACTGCATCCAAAAATTCAATCTTCTATCATCAATATGAAAAAAAACAAGTATATATATTTATTCTCTCTCACAATATTTCATTATAAAATCTAAAAATTTTAAATTGCATATATATTATAATTTAATTTTATTGAATTTAAGTTTAGTTTTCAACTAAAAAGCAAAATTTTGAATAATTTCGATGAGTCAAGATAATGCGGATAATGGCTTTTCGAACATGTGTCTCTGAGGGCGTAAATTACATCTTCTGGGTTAACGAGATTTTGAATGGCTGGAGAGACCAACCATATATAGGCTTTCAGAGAGATCGCCTTTTGCGTGCAGCAGCCGTTGACATCGCTCAAAAGTTTTCCCATCTCTATGTCATCGCGGGCATCCAACGGTGAAGTTCTCAAAAGCTATTTTAATTAACGACTAGACGGCTTCTAGAGACTTCTTAACGCGGTCGAGGAGGACGCGGAATGCTTTTTGAACTTTTACGAGCGATTATCACGAGAAAACGCGTCACGCGGGGGACAAAAAGTTACGCAATTATCCGCGTTTTCTCAACCGACGGCTGTTCGCTATTTTCGAGTCATTTCAAGTAACCTAACTGTCTGTCCCTCGTTGCCGCTTTTAATCGTGCAAAATTATTTGCGCCAATAACGAGAATCGCTAAAGTCACAGAGTGCGCGAGCAAATGTCGCAAATTTTATTGCTCGTTATGATAATATCCGAGTTATTAAGCGAAATATATAATTTATCTTTGTCCATTTAAAATTTTACAGTGAGCTCAGCAAAAAAATTCTGCTGTTTGATTAAACTTGCCCGTACGGAACAAATCTCCCTGGCAAAAGTTTTTATGCTCCTTTTATTTTTTCGCCGCCACTTCCGTTCCATAAAGAATGGCGTGACCTGCGAAAAATATACCAGAGACAATCGACTCGAGGTCGGAAAAAGGAAAGAAATACCTACACTATCCAGCATCCGTCGTGCAAGAGGACGGGATCGTGAAAAATGGGTCGCTATTAGATCGCGTATTCCTTCACAAATTTTTATCTGGTTTTTTTTTTCATGGTTTATCCGAGTGACAAGCTAATAAAACTTTGCGCAAAGAGGTGACTTCTTTCAAGGCAATAGAATGTATTTTATATAGGATCAGTTGCTCCATCAATTCACACGCGAGCAATATATGGACGGGAGGATTCTTCGCCCCCGATCAAGAAAATAAGCAGATATTACCTTCTTGCGGAATAAATGTGGTATATATCAACATATCGAAATGAGTTTTCGGAGCCACTGTTTGAAAAGGTGCACTCCACGCGCTTTCCTTACCTTTGTTTCCTTTCTTCATCTGCTCTACTGATATCACTAGATCGCCAGTTAAAATGATTAAATGGATCTCGGAACTCGATTAAAGTAATTTGAAATAATGTTATTTTACGTTATGAGTACTTTTTGATGCAATATGTATCTGTTAATCGTGCAGCGATAAAATGCAAAAAATAATAAAGTTTATAAAAAAAACTCTTAAAATATTTTGATTGTGCTGTCATGTTTAAATTATCATAAAAGTTGCCTGCTCTTCCACTTCATTCTTTCGTTTACATTAATATGTTAAAAGCCACGAATAATTATATGTATATTTTATAAATTCCGAGTATTCACAGAGTAGATACTGTAAATTAACATCCATATATTAAATACTATGAATTGAATAATCATTTATTTAAATTGTTATTTATATTGTTATATTTTTAATAGCATCAAATGTTTCATCACAAACAAATTTTTTGATGATTAAAACAGCAAATTACAGATAAACTGCAATTGTAGAAAATAAAAATGCAGCTAATAATATATGCAGCTCGAAAGATTATATGTAATACCGCGTGTTTGAGCCTCTGTGAAACAAAAATAACCACGTTTAAGGTAGTCATTTTGATAAACGTTTCGTACAGGCCCGACAGTCAGTTGGCACGCTCGAGAGTATTCCCTTGATAAAGCAGTGAATTTGAATAACGTCGAAGCGTAAAGGAAGCCGAGCTCTGCGGAATTAATTCAAGACTCGGGTGCTTCGTACTTACAACACGCGATTAACCGTCGCACCAACCTAAACACATATATACAACTTCATATCTCCTAAATGCAAACACGCAATATACGTATATTATATATATATGTATATATTTCTTTTTCTCTACATATATCTCTATATAGATATCTTTATATACATATTTTTTCCTTGTTTTGTTTAATCTAACCAAATATAATTGTGTGCACGAAATAAAATTATATTACTTCTTGATAATAAAATTTTAAAAATTGCAATGCATGCATAAAAATATGTTAATTGTGCAATGCATAAAAATTCAATATTTTAGTCTTTAAATGCAAACAAGAAAATAGAATTGTCTACAAGAATCTTTCGAGCAACATCTGCGCTTCCATTAGACGCGCGCATCCACTATACTGCACATTTCGCGCGAGACCGATCGCCACCGACGTTCAGTCTTGGCTATAAAGTTGGATTGTGCCGTCAGTTGGCGACACCATGCAGAATCTTGCGATCGGTGGTGGGGTCGGTGGGGATCGGTCTCATTGTCAGTCTTATGTGCGACGTGCAGCGTAGCGGACACGTGGGATGCTCACGTCTAATGGAAAGGATAGAAAGAGAAAGATGTTGGGCCTGAGTCAGGCGGACTCGGTTCACTCTTGGCTATGAAGTTAGGTTTCGCTGTCAGATGGCGACACCGCATCGTTAAGCAGAGTTTTGCGGTCACGTCGATGGGAATCAGTCTCGCGCGAAACGTCAGCGCGATGGGTGCATGGAGACGTGCGTCTAATGGCAGCGCGATCGTTTATACTGAAAGATTATTGTAGAAAATTCTATTTTGTTTTACATTTCATATAATTCATTAATATGTTTTTATGCATGCATTGTAATAATTTTTATGCATGCGTTGCAATTTTTAAGAGTTTATTATCAAAGAATAATATATGTAACTCTGCATGGAGACGCGTACGAGTCTAATAAGCATAGATGTTTATATCGAAAGATTATTGCAGAAAATTCTATTGTTTTGTTCGCATTTTTTATTAAAGATTCTTATTAAATATTGAATTTTTATGTATTACATAATTAATTAATATATTTTTATATATGCATTGCAATAATAATATTTATGCGTGCGTTGAGAGTTTTAAGATTTCATTATCAAAGAATAACTTTGCTTCGCGCGCGTAATTATAAATAATATATAATTAAATATTATAGATTAAACGAAATAAAGAAAAAATATATAGAGACACCTACCTATAAATAGATATATATAGAAATACATATAGAGAAAAAATATATATACATATTATATGTAGATAATGCGTTTATACGTTAGTTTTATGTCCCATCTAAAGATTCATTGCGTCTGAACTTCCCCGATATCCGGCGGTTGTGATATCGCATCGTATGTATGCACATCTCTCCGAATGAATCACAAGTAGAAAATATATGATGCACGGAAATACGGAATGATGCGATTTGCAAGGCAAAAGAATAAATCGTTCGAAGCACATGTCGATTGATTTGACATTTTCGACTTTATCGCCGAAGCGAACGAAACGGACGACGGTGGCAAAAACGTCAATCTAAAGCAAACTCTAGAAAATAAGTTGAGATTACCTTTGAACGGTGACAGAGATGGTGACAGCAATATCGTTGAAATTCTGAGATTCTGTATCCTCTTTGACGCGACAGTCGTCGACAGAGTTCCTTCGTATCCTTCTGATGAGCGTCGTTGAGTTTACAGATTAGAAAAACTAGTGCTCGCCATAACGGAGAATATGCCCGAGAAAAGTGGCTCCCAGAATTATTAACGGATGGAGACAAATGGAAAGAGAAAATCCACGCTCGAGCAATCTGAAGGAATAAAGAAAGATACTAAATGATACATAAAAACATGACAGAGATCTACTACCCGCGACTTCGCAAATACGTCTGCCAGATAAACAATCTTTAACTGAAGGTCTTGGCAAGCTAAACTATGTTCTATTATCTTTTCGTTCTTTTGTTTGTAGTTTTATCGTAAGGATAAAAAAATAAATATAGAATAAAACGAATAAAAATTAAATACACGTTTTGAAAGAATTTCAGGTGAGTGTCAATAATTATATATATATAAACATTTTATTCTTAATTTTTCGACAAACATTTTCGTCATTCATTTCGACAACAATTTCCTTTTGTCTTCAAATATAAATGAAAACAAACGTCAATAAATTCTTTTATTCATTACTATCAATTATTTTCATTCTGTCATTTTTTATGACTTTTTAAATTCTTTTTATCAAAGCATTATACGTATACATATTTAAAATTATATATATTTATTTTCATCGGAAGCTCCCTTTTAAATTGTTTAATATACAATTCATCAACCATCGATATATACAATGCGAGATACATACTCAAAAATACAATATGTTGACTCTTTTTATACAGTAAAAATATGTCCTAAAATTTGCATTCTCCATTACAAGTGATTTTACCAATATTCTACTGCAGCGATTAAATACGCATACTGCATCAGTACTACGTACAGTAAAATAATTTCATATTTAAACGATAAATACCACACGGTGGTTTCAGTGCCGCGGCTAATCCTCACTTCCGAGTGCATTTATACGAATTAATACGATAAACTGAATTATCATTGAAAGAGGCGCGCTTTTTTCCATTCAGAGAAAAAGTTTACAACTAAAAAGATATCGAGAGATTTAAACGGATGGGAAAAGGGAGAAAATAGCTGACGCAGAAAAAGATACGGCATAAGCCCTAAATCGAGTGAACGAACAACTATACGGTCAATTAAACATTTTTCGATCCTCAAACCAATTACAAAATTCGAATATATTGATAAGAAAACTCGCTTTTAATATACATAATTCGAATCGAGAATGTGCAAACACTCGAATCGCAGGCTCGAATAAAATACGGAAATAAAGATAAAAATATAAATTCCATGATACATTTAATATTAATTTTTATATTTTAAAATACTAATTATAATTTAATATTCCGCATATAAATAAAATATATAATATCGATAATAATCGCTTCACTTCTCGTGCGCAGATAGAGTGAATTATCGGATATTATGTATGTGCACCAATACATATGTTACATTCGATCAACACGATAATATTATACACATATGTATATACATGTATCTGTTTCATTTCGAAATTATTCATGAAAATGAACAGTCGACAAAACGACTATGTCATTATGCCGCTGAATAATTAATTAATTAAACGAATCACGCGAAAATTAGCGACGACTTTTACGTCGTTTCGAATCTCCGTCACGAGTCAATCGCGTGAAAAACGGAAGGAATTCTCGTTCATGTTAAAACGTCAAGCGTTTTTCGAGAGTTGCGTGACTCGCTGCTACGCCTTCATACATGCCCCCAACCAAACTCTCTTGATTAACGAAGGTTTCATGTCGGAAATGGCAAAGTGCTAGATCATATTTGAGATTAAACGCGAAATTAATATCCCACGAGATACGTACAATACTTCTCACGAAGATATCGCGTCGAAACTGACAGTTAACAGCTGATCGATCGGAAGAGCCCCGATAGTAAAAAGTCGAGGACAGGACGATATGCCGAGATCAATCTATTTACATGGATATCGTGTACCGCACGAACTACAATGGTGATTCGAGTTTTAAATGAGCTTTTCTTGCGGCGTCGCGAAACCGCGAAGAAGTCACGAACACGACCGAATCGTTTCGCCGATACTTACCGCGCGAATATTATTTGCATAGTTATAGAAATATTTCAGCAGTTCATCGCGGACCGCCCCGTCAACCCTGGGGAATAACGATCGAAGCTTGAGAGCTTTTGCATTCGGTTAGATTCACGCGATAATCGCCAGCGATTTATTTCCCTGAATTTAGAAAAAATTTTATTTTTTTACACGGATAAATAAAATGCAGAAATAATCCGGTAAACAAAAGAGAAACTATTCTGATACTATGACAACGTCTAATTAGATCAATGTATTATAGACCACCTAATTTCCGGAACAGTTGAAGACCTTCTCTCATACGAGAGAAGTTTGTATGCTGCACTATTCCTAAAAGCTAATGGTATACTCGGGGTGACGCGAGATTACCATATAAACCACAAAACTCTTCACGCTCTCTCGTAGTTCTATCGACCCCAAATGTTCGTCCTTCGCCCCTTACTCCTTATCTCATTCTGTCATAACACATTCGGCTCAGCTGACGTAGGAAGTAAAACGCTCTCCTCACGACAAGTGTACTTGGCAGAGTAACTATATGTATTATCTGGTCATCAATTAAAATGAAACGTCAAGATAAAATATTGTCGAAAAATATCCTTGCACAAATTCGTTGGAAAAAGTATGTTTGAAAAATATATTAAACTCGATTAGACACATGTGCAATACTTTAACACAATGAACCGTGCTAATATCTTCCGCATTTCTTATCGAAAAACGAACGCTTCGATAAATATAAACGAAGTCTTTACGAAGTTCAAGAAACGAATCGGAAAGACGCGACATACGTAAGTGCCATTCATTACTAGCTAATCTTCCTTCCCTATTTTGCCGATTTCCTTTCTTCGATCGCCACCGTAAAGAATGTCAAGTAATCCGCTCGCTTAAATACAAAGATTCGAGGGGAAAAGTTTTGTTATTCCAGCAGCAGTCCACATCCGTCTTGGGATTGCCGTTATCAATAGTCTTTCGCGGTGATATTCGTTCCCCTCGTTCAAATAAATTCAATCGACCGAATGAATCGTCCTGCATTGCGACTATCTTATTCCTTTTTTTCAATCCGTCACTTCTACGATCGCGATACATTTTTATTCTACGTCCGAGGTAAAAGTAGGGAACATCGGCAACATTCGGCCCTTCGTCCTTGAAGTGGCACAACAAAAAACGATCCACGGACCCACCCACATTCACATCCGGCGCTGTATAAAAATTTGATCGCTTTCACGGGACAATCGAGTCTTTCAATGACATCGTGCCTCTGTACTGAATTTACCGAGAAAATCCGTCGTGTAATAAATCACACGGCAGTTGATACAAGCCTGGCTAGCACCGGAGAACAATAATTCTCTTCTTTCCTCACCCTTCGAATTTCTTTCTCCGCGACTCTTTCCGTCCCGCTTTTTCTTACCAAACACTTTTCACGCGCGGAATAACTCGATCTTGCTATTTACGTCGTATGGCCAATAATTAATTACCTCTCTAAATCCCCCTTCTTGTTTTTGTTACAGTCACCGAAAAGGAGATTCGTCAATGGTAAGTTTGACTCTAAGAAAAGATAATAAGCCATTATCTAAACTTGTATAAACTTGGACAGGATGATTAAAGATTTCGGCGATAGCTGCAAGAAAATAATCTACGACAGAGAATGCTATTAATTTAATTCTATATCAAATTAAAGTAAAACATTATTAGAACAAATAGCATTTAAAAAATTCTCGAAGAATTATTTCATAATTATTTATGCGCAATATTTTCTATGAAAATATTATACATATATTTTTGCTTCAGAAATAATTATGTATATTAAAATTACTTTACATTATTTAGGCACAAAGGATTCCTGAAAGATTGCCCCGATGGACTGCTGACAGAACAGGTATATATATATATACTTAAAATATTTATAGTTTAATTACATTAACTTTCCCCTTCTCTTCTTTCATTTATCAAAATTGTTTTTTAAAATAAAAAATTAAACACAAAGTTTAATATATGACGATTTTCAAACTAATATAAATAGTTGAACGTATATTAATCCATATATAAAGAATATACATTAAACACATTTCACGTGGCAATAGTATAGAGGAGGAAAGGGTTAACCACCCGAGGTAATCGATAGCAAGGTAAAAAGCTCGAGATATATACACGAAACTTGCGTGATTTCAGGGGTTCATAAAGATCTACAAGCAGTTCTTCCCGCAGGGTGACCCGTCAAAGTTCGCCTCCCTCGTCTTCAGGGTCTTCGACGAGAACGCTGTGAGTTTCTTGTCACGTGTGTACACATCGCGGCTCTCTACGAGCCCTTTTCAAATTTGCGTTCGTCATGTCGGTGATTGCGTGCAAAGAGTGATCACGCGATGCGCTTTCGACCACACACATCTCGCTCAAATTAATTTTCTCTCCCGTCGTTATCGCTGTCCTCACGTCTTTATTGCCGCGTTTAACTGCCCTCAGCCTTTATTTAGTCTGACATTAGATAAGAATAGATTCTTAATTTGCATAATAAATCGTACGCTCTATAACACAAATTCGTATTCTAAAACTGAGACAAACATCGATCTAATCGAGCACGAATTAATCGCGGCGTTTAATTAGTGCTAGCTCGCTTTCCGAGTAATTAAGCGAACATATTTCTTTCCGTAAATCGACTATATCTATTAAAAATCGTCACACATCTCCTCTTTCTTTTTCAAAATAGTTTGTTTGCGTTAATATGCTTAATTAATAATTCTATTATAAATGTTGAAAGTATAATGAAAATTAGACAATACTTGAGATAGAAACTTTCCACGGATTTCTTTGACAAGACTTGCGAGATCCTGAGAAAAGGTAAAGATATCCCAGAGAGAGGAAACTATTTGCACAGTGTATTGACCGATAGTTGCTGAAGTTTAATTATAACTGGTAGCTATTCGAATTTGAAAAATGCAATCGCCAAGCAATTCACGATTCTCGAATGGTTCGCGATCGATAGGAGGAAGTATCTCGCGTGCGACGCCCGAGACAAAATAAGGAAATGTCGGATTGTTGTTTCAGGACGGTACGATAGAGTTCGAGGAGTTCATAAGAGCGCTCTCGGTGACGTCACGCGGCAACCTGGACGAAAAGCTTCACTGTGAGTACCTTGTTCCTGATCCCTCTCGAAAAAACTTGTCCACTCAAATTTGGGAGAATTCTCTCGCGAGTTGTTTGCCCATTTACTTGGAAAACATGACGCGCAATCGCCGAGAGATCCCTCTATGTATCTTCCTATTTGATTTATTCAAGATAGTTGAGTCGAAAACTTAAGTCATCCAACTTTATCTAGAAAAAGAAAAAACCTCGCCGCCCCTAGCTTTCCGTAATTAAACCGAAATTAGTAACTAAAAAGTGGATCTCAAAAATAGCTCCTCGGTAAAATTTTTGATAAATATTTTCTGATAAAATCAAATTAGAAATCACAGAATTAATTTCTGAATTATTAATCAAATAATAAATTAATGTTCACATTTTCCGCAAATTTCGTTTCGCGGAGGAATAAAAAGATATGAGATACCGTGGAAAAGAATTGTTACATATAAAATTTGAGACGAGAATATGAAAGATGATCGCCGCAATGCGAGACAATAAACGACGAGATTCTCTCGATTGTCCTCTCCAAGATAATAGCTATCGACGAACGATCGCAATCTGAACAAAAGTGAACAATGAGATGTATATAGCTTCGTCGATACATGTGTACATACTTATATAGGTTATATCACGATCGCGAACGAGATACCGTGTCACGGAGAAAACTTGCAAGCTCGCAAGAAAAGTGCACGTTTAAACAGAGAGTTTGTCCTCTCCTGACAAAGGGCGCTTTCGGACTTGCCAAAGAATTCAGTTGCACAAGTCGATTGCGTTTTTTCTTCCTCTTCTCGTCTCTTTTCAGGGGCCTTTCGATTGTACGACGTGGACAACGACGGCTTCATCACGAGGGACGAGATGTACAATATAGTCGACGCAATATATCAGATGGTGGTAAGTGTATCCCTTTCAACGTATTTGGCCCGCGAGGAAACCTTCGACGTGAAACACATTCCGCTGCTCGCTTCTCAATTTTGTTATTTCTCCAAACCATCCGCGTTCTACAATCTTCTCGAAATAACATAGACCTATTTCTAGACAATCGGAGAATTCTTAAAGAGGAAGCCGCTATTAAAAATCTAGTACTATAGAGATCGGAGATGATCTATTATTATTTTCACAAATTATTCTAGAATAATAATACCTATTAAAGTAACATCTATTATTCTATTTTGCTATTCAATTTGCGTGTTTTGTTAATTTGACAGCTATAAATAAAATCGATTACAGTGACGCAAGACTTATGCGTCTGCTTAACCACTTGCTGGCTGTGATGCAATCGTAATGACTCGCGTACTCAATATCAAATCAATATTTTATCCCAACGAGCGCGTTATACGTGTAACCCAACGGAAGTTATAATCCTCTTGTGCAGCTTGCAGCTAGCGCGCTGCAAGCGAGTTAGCGACACAAACTATAACGTCACCCACCCTCTCGACTACTGCTCGTGACACAAGCACGATGTACGCGGCTTCTTTGAAGTTACACAATGTGATCCTCTATTATGCAACGCTCACTATAATCTTTCGTAGGGCTGACGTCTGCGTATTAATAACCCTTTAATTGTTTCATACCGGGTGACAATGTCGCGCGTTGAATAGGCAGAAAATAATATAGTTGCGGACGTGCGGTTTCTCCCGGAAACAAGCATTATACCATATCCTGCGTTAATTAAAGCACCGATACTAACGAGGCCCACGCAAGTCCGTGATTGCGTATTTTTGGGGTCAAAGTTTCCGCGATGCTTCCACCGGGACGTTAATGAAAAACTCCCGTGGAACGAAATTCCCGGAAGGAATATAATATATACCAGGCATATAATATGCACTTTCGGAATGTTGTTTTGTACGGAATATATCGCGCAACTCGAATGCAAAATTTGTTCGAGCGTAAAGTCCGTCTCGCGACAACGATTCGCCATTAATCACTTTGATGTGTCGTTAATATTAATTTTCAAGTGTACAGTGTGACGCGCATTATTATGTGTATTATATACCCGGAGGAAGGTTCACGCATGGTAATCCATAAACACCCGGGTCGCGGCCGACAAAGGAGCACGAACGGAAACTTTAATGATCCGACTTTGAAACAATAAACCCGATCGTGCCGCATAATACGGGATTTGCGAAAGCTAAATGCAACCGATAAAGTGGAAATTGTATTATCAGAAATTAGCGGATCGGCCGATTTCAATTAAAACTCGCGAGATCGCACGCGAATGCGTTAAAAGTCAATGTCCCGCACGCGATGTGCCATAACACTCCCGGCAATAAATTCGCTCCAATAAAATAATAATGGATAGTGAAAATACTATCTCTCTCTCGCAGAAGTCGTTGCACAAGGGCGATAAAATTTCACGTTGATAGGAATTAAATTCCATGCATATTCATATTTTCGCATTTTTCGAGCGACGAGAATTTGCAAATATAAATTTTCCGAAACAATCTCGCGAACTTCTTTTCAATTTGAAAAATGTGCATTATTTATAGATTCATAATCCGTAATAAAGAAGCACTTTAGGAAGCACATTTCGCTCCCCCTCTTTAGTAAGGATAACACAACACGGTAATTTGGGAGTCCCGTTGAATCCCGTCTATTAATGAAATTCCAAGGGGCGGATAACGTTGGATGTTCCAGGGCCAGCAGCCGCAAGCCGAGGACGAGAACACACCGCAGAAAAGGGTCGACAAAATCTTCGACCAGATGGACAAGAACCACGACGACAAGCTCACGCTCGAGGAGTTCCGGGAGGGTAGCAAGGCCGATCCCAGGATCGTCCAGGCGTTGTCGCTGGGCGGCGAGTAACCCTGATTTCCATCACAAACGGCACCCGACCCTTCGAAATCGGAAGTCTCCGCGCCGTCCTCATTTGCGTAATTATCGGCGCGAGTTGGCCGCTCGTCCCGATAATCGGCCGATGAGAAACGATGACCCTGAGGAAAGGCAAGTCCACATCCGCGCGGTCTGGCATGCACGTAATAATAGAAATTATATAGGCAATAAGCGCGAAAAGCGTCTGAGATGTAGAGATTTGCGAATATTTTTGGAGAAATCTCTCTCGTGTCGAAGGAAAGAATTATAAACTATCTCACTCTCGGAGAAGATCGATTCTCGTTCCTCGTTAAAATCGATCCCTCCATTTTCATTAATGATCCGATTTCGAGAATCTCGCGATGCTAAATAGGTGTGTAGCGTTCAAGTAAATCGTAGCTTTCAAGGAGACTGGACGTGACAAATTACATTCTTACTTAGAGAACGTGCAGGACTTCAATATGAACAAATTGTTAGAGTACGAACGATGAAGATATATATAAATTACGAGAGGGAGAGCATTTTCTCGTCGGGACGCTCTCTCGCCTCAAAAGCAGCTTCTTTTGTCCCGCGTTATTCTTCCTCTGCATTTTCCTTATTCCCTACAAAGTAATGTCACGGTAATGAGATAACGAAGAAAATTCAGAGAAGACGCTCGACGAGCGACGAATTTCAACGAAGCTCACTGGCGTTTTCGATTATTGCAGCGCGGTTCTATATTAGGTACAAAAAAAAGAGAAGGAAAAAAACGAAAGGGTAGCAAGGGTAGAAATTGCAGCAGGGGCAAGCATTCAAATGCAGACACAACTGATCGCGCATTGTGCGCCGTTGCGTAGCAAGTACGAAGAAAAATTTCAAAGTCACACAATGAGGCACGTACGTATTTCAACAATACCGACAAAAGAATCGGGAGACGTGCAAATTTTTACGACGATGAATAGCACACACAATAACAACGAGAGAGGGGTGCACTCCGTCTCTATTTCTTTTGTATTCTTTTTTCCCTTTCTTTTTTGCGCAACGCGATTCAATTAAATGTTCTCGTCATTCGATCTTAATTCACACATTCAATCGATAAGTAGAAATATATCGATATACTACGTTTGGAGACATTTATGTAATATATTACTTTATATAAGATTGATGCTTCAAAAGTATGCTGTCGATTACTCATTTTTAAATGTCAAAAAACGATGTCGGGTATTAACGAGCGTTGCGTGCTACCGACAAAATTGCAGCAGCGATTTGATGCCCGGTCGCCACCATTTGCGCGTGCAAAAGTGATTTCTTAACAAACCGCGAATGTGCCATCGACTCGCGCGACTTACGTAACGCCGGCATTAGACGGCGTGGCAAAAATTCGGCGATACGGGAACGGTGACTAAGCAAGAAGGAAAGAAGATGGATAATGGCAATCTACTCTTTCCGATATTAATGAGTGTTTTACGTCACTTATACGAGAGAGGAAACCGTACGCGACCGTACAATTTGCCTGCATTTGCACCGCGGCCGTATCATCAATAGAATCCTCGGCGGATTATATAGAATGTGAAATCGAAGAAAAGCGAATATAATTAAAGTAAGTATGGTAAGAACGATATATATCCTGGTGTGTTGAAGATCGCGAGGAGCGAAGTTGTATTATTATATTGTATGTGTATCGCGAAATACGCTCGCAGAAATAATGGGATATTTCGCTAGAAAGTGTAGAAATAGAATTACAAAGGCAGCGAGACTAATGAAAATAATAAATGAGATTTATTAAATATGAGTACCACAAGTAATATAGCAATAACGATCGACCGTCGAGTATTAACGAGCAAAGTTACATCTACTTCTCGTAGACCTTTCAAAATTCTACGTGCTTTAATTATAATCATCGACGGCTCTTGATTCCTCCACTTGTGAATTTCAACGATCTAATTTTTATTCAAGATGACTCAAGTAGAATAAAACTTACGATCGATAAAAAAATCAAAGAAGAGAGTACCGGGCGTCGGAACAGGCACTTTTACCTAGAATAAACTGATTAGAATTACATGAAAAACGACTCTGAAACAAGACTGAAAGAGAACGATAATCTATATATTTTTCACATAACGACCGATCGATTAATCATCGTTATAATGTAAGACGTTTACTTTCATGAAATATGAAAATGAAGTCAAAGATAGGAAAGTGGCGGAAGGGACAGAAATATCAGATTGAAATAAAGCGAACGTCGAGAGTGATTAAGCTAAATAAGGGAAAGGTCGAGCTTATGAGACAGATATCTCAACATTGCGCGAATGCGATTAAGGGAACCGATATGGGGAACAATTGACGTCGAAAATTCGACTCGACTGACACAATTGATTGTCTATAATCGCACTCGATATCCCGATGAGACAATAAAGCGAGACACATATACGCGTACGCACACATAGGGAGGAGCGAATAGCGATAACGACTTGTATTTAGTTAGTATAGAGCGACGTGACATTATTGGTACACGGATTTATCGGAATTTCGGATCTGCTATTCTCCGATATTAAGGAGAAACGTCAGATGTTCGTCGGATAAGAGCGGGGAAAATCCAACGCGACAGAGCGAGAGCGCCAAGGACGATTAAAGAGAGTGAGGTAGATAGGTATGGAAGTAGATAGAAGAGAGAAAGACGGACGCGCCAGACGTCTCTCGGATCGATCCGTTATAACATTCTGCGAGATATAGCCGAATGAGTGCTCGGGCGAACTCATGCAAAGAAGAACAAAAAGGAACAATGTTGGAGATAATCGCGCGAGAATGGAAGAAAAGACAAGAAAAGCGCGAGGCGAGTTTAGCGGTTAGCTGTGTCGATATGGCGTTTCTTATACATATATATGGGACGAGGGTGGGATTCTCCACGACAATAAGGAGACCCGGGTGGCGCCCGTCATAAATCTTGCACGGTTCATGACCCCTCGGTCAGACCTTTTAAAGAATAAACCCACGTTTACACGCGAGGGCGGATAAGAATTGTCGTTTCCGACGAAACTGGAAAAACATCTCGCGAGAAAGCAAACACGAGGGATCGGTGGCGTAAGAGAGATAACGGCAAGTTAAATGAGGTCCGAGAGAGAGAGAGGATCGCCGACGACTTATGAAAAATGCATAAGCATTCGGTCTGCTGCTGCCATGCAATATGTAACGCGTTGCTGCCAAAAACTGCACGACGATGCGTCTAGCTGCACCTTTCCGCGGGCAAAAACCAGGATTCGTTTTTTCGGAAACCACAGAGGAGTTTCGGTTTCAAGCTTCGGTTCTTATTTAATGGCATAATCTGTCCGCGAAAAATCTCAGACGCGGCGCGGTAATTAAAACCGTGTAAAAGTAAAAAATTCACTCATTTTGTCGGATAAAAAATGTATACGAATATACAATCGTATGTTAATGGGCGAGATTTGAAGTAAGTTTTACGACGCGTGCGCCTGCAAAAAAATCTTATTGCCGCGGAAAATTAACGCGTTTTAAAAAAAAGGAACAAGTAAAAAGTTTTTGCAAAGACGAAATAACGAAAGGAGGAAAGAGAAAGAGAGAACTCCTTTGAGAAGCTAAAATTCACATAGTACCATTGAATTTTCAAAGCGAGGGTTCTATCTTTTTCTATCGTCGCACGTTCCGCAATTCTACGGACTGGATGAATGCAAAGCGAGAAAAGATACGAGTCAACTTACAGAGGAATGAGTCTGTGACAGAGAAAAATAACCGCATAACCGGCAACAAAAATTCACAAGCCCGGAATATCTCTAGAGATTTAAATGCAACTCGCGCGCGTTACGAAACGTACGTTATTACTCCAAATAACGTGGATTTGCATATATATTTGTAAGGCGACAAAAATTTTACGCACCGGATGCGGCGCGTAAAAATATATAAGCTCGACTGAAATAATAAAACGATATTTGCCCTAAGAGACAAATATTAAGTTTGCAAAATGTATTCGGCAAATTTGCGACATAAATCATCGCTTTAGAATTCCGACTGGTGTATCCCGCTTGATTTAGAGAAGACCTAAGAATCCGCTATTCATTTCGCATGCGCGTATCAACCATGTGCGAACAATGCAATGGAATTCCATGAATCTTGTCGCTTTAAAAAATTACGCTCGCTACGTTTTTCATTCATTGCGGCACTTTTATCCCTCAATTTTTCACGCGCAAAAAGCTACGCAAACCTGCAACGAGATCCGTGTAATCAATTCGTACGGAAAATTACAAACGATTCGCCTGCGATAAATATTATATTTCGTTTTGTTTCGTACGCATCTGACGGAAGAATGAAAAAGCGAATATATCGAAATTCTATACTTATCCGACACTTTTCAGAACGAATGTTCGTCGCACCGTAAACGTGCAAGATACTCATATTTCTGCAGTCTTTGTCGTCCGCGTGTCGCGACGATATGTCATTCTAATTTTTTTTGTCATGCTGTACTAAATTGACGACGCTCGATATTACGAGCATCTCGTGTATCTCTCGTGCATCTTCATTTTTTCTTAATTTTTTAGCCGCGCGAAACTTGCCATCGCGTCGCGTCGACTCGCTATAAATTCAAGACGCGCGTGCTTGCGCCTTAACGTCATTCCATCCCCCGACACCTTTATCCCTCTCTTCTCCTCCCCTTTCTGTGTTCTCGCCTAAGTTCTCACGTGGTTAGAATTTCGGTGTTGGCGGATAAGTCTATTTCCAGAATAAAACTTGAACGGCGGCCAAAGCATGTTTAACTCTCTCTGAACGAGCGAGACTAAACTCATTTGCGAAATGTATATTCGATGACTTAATTTCCACCGCTAATTTCGCTTCCCCGAGTACTACTATTAGTTGCAGATTTTTCCCGCTGCTCAAGATTTACAACTACCTGAAATTTGAGCTATTCTTTATTCTTCCTTTATTTTCTCGCGCGTTTCCATTCGTAAAACTTCCGAGCATTTTTCATCACCCCGTATACCGAACATATTTTTCTTTTCATGCTTGCTTTGCTCCTTCCCTTACTTGTTTTATTCGTTTCTTTATCGAGCGATAGCCTGCAGAATATATAGAACGAGCAACAATGCGGTTAAGCGAATCGCGAGCAACCAAGTAAAATCGCGGCGATAACAATGGTGGCGAAGGAAATTCTGGAATATATGTATGTTTGCATACTGTAATATCTCAGCAGCCAAGAGCAACGATTAATTACACCCATGATAAACTCAAAAGCCATTACGTCCTCGGCGATTGTGTTTGTTCGTGTAACTTCAGTTGGTGTTTAAGAATTCATGTCCGCGCCGACACCTTTCATCCTTTTCTTTTTAGAATTCTAACGATGTATTATTACTCCCATTTATACATTATGTGATTTCAAAAGATCCTTAAAACAAACAATACCCCGGGGTCGTCGCAAATTAGCATCGCGGTCATCTCAAGCGAGCTACCTACTCACGAGCAAATATTAACAACTCTCTTGTCGAACCACCATTTACGGTGAGTCAATCCTTGGAGCGAATCCTTCGAGGTCGAAATTAATCAAAAGGCATGCGGGCTCGGCGTGACGAAAGGATCAATATATCCGAAATTTGTCGGAAGTGGAGACACATGCGATGTGCGCGTTTCTGCAGCGACGACATCCCGCGCCGATGAGATATCAATCACCCGTTACAGATCGACGTATCCCATTATTTAGCTACACCAAATATTTACGGCACTCGCAAGCGTCGGAGAGACACGCGTGTGATGTCCTCGATGAAATGGCGCGGACGTTTTCTCTGCGTGACAGGCATCGCGGAGTAGGTCGATATTGGCAAACTTCCCGACTATATTTTTTCCCCTCTTTTTTTTTCTTATTTTTCTCGCACCAGCATCTCCCCGAGGAGCTCGAGTAGCGTCGAAGATATTTGTCGATATCGAGACAATATCGACAAATATCTTTCGAGATACACGATATTATAACATTATTAGCTGCGATTCGCTTCCGAAAGCGCGCGAACTCGCACTTCGATTGCAACTATTAACCGCGATATTCGCTTACGTAATTCGCGGGTCAGGGATTATGACGCATCGCTTCTTCGAGAGGGACCTTTTATTTATATATTCTGCAGGATATGCAATCGAGGGTCCTTGACGCGTATGTCTTATATCATCGGACGTGAAGAAATTCAAGTATTATTAAACAAAGAAGTTACTCGCGCGAATAAATTTTTTTTTCACAGCACCTCTGTTAGTTTGCGTTACAATAACGACGAGCGAGTACATATACGGGACGACGAAAGTGGACAGGATCATCAATAACATGTATAATAACATCGACTTGTTGACTTGTTGGAACGTGATAGTAACTAAAAGAGTATTTTTCCCGAACGTTAGACTCGCGTCCGAGGATTTATGTGTCATGTTTGCGTCGATCGAAATTTTACGTAAGTAGATCGTCGCCGCGGAACTTTCTTGTATACAGGAGGATTTTAAAATCAAAGTCGCTCTCCTTTCCGTTCGATCATCCGAGTAGAGACTCTCCGAAACGGACGAAATAACGAGGATAATCGCGCGCGAGTTCAATCGTTCCTTCGGATCGATGCGGAGAGAATTCGAGAAAGGAGAGTCTCTCTTTCTCTCTCTCTCTCTCTCTCTCTGAACAGATCAAGTGATACTCGATCCGAAGGGAAATATCGAACCGAGGGTAAAGGCTATTCCAAAAGCTCGCGATCTCGATACTCGCTCAATTGAGAGAATTGCTGCGCTAACTTTTCGCGATGTTACGAACTTTCCAGCGATGTCAGAGATCAGAGTTCCGCTCCAGATCGCGCGCGCATCCAGGAATTCGGCGCAAACGCCCGAGGGTTGTCGGGAGCTTTCCTCGCACAATATCTTGATCCCGCGTAAACAAATAAATTGTTATTGAAATGCTACGCAATTTCAACGCTTCGATATCTATCGTTTATTTTTCGCATTTATACGTTCTAGCCGAGGCTTTACCTGTCTATACGTATCGCGACGATAGCAAGTCGTATTGGGAATATGTCCTCTGTTATTTCTCACCGACGCGCAATGAAAAAGAAAAACGCGGCAGAGCCAATATTTATCAATCCAGAGAGAGAATAGTTTGTAAAAGCAATAACGGCCCAGAAAAATATATCTCGAAGTGAGACAGAGCGAAGAAGCGGAAAGTGTTGTACGTGCAACAAACCGTCTCGCCTGCTGACGAGACATAAAAATCGGGCAAATGTTGGCAAAACGCCACTCGGTGAGACACGCAAGAAAGCGAAACGCTGCCGGAAGGACCTTTAAGCAGCTCTCACGGAACCGCCTTAATTGTCACGCGCGGACCGACGTTTAATCACCCCCTTAAGCAACAAACAAACATCAACGAGCTGCCGTTATCCGAGATGTTGGCGCGCGCGCGCGGTTTCGCCTCGAGAGAAAGAGGGTGAGCGCGAAATCTCCTAACACGAATATAAATATTGGCGAAGATCAACACGTGTCGTGCACGCGCATCAGACTTCAGCGGAGCTTACAGCAACCCCCTCAATCTAAATAACGACTATTTCATGACGCGTATTTTACACCGGCGAGCAAATTTACCCACGTCCCGGAGATTTATTCGAGAAACCGTCATCAGAAATGTGAAAAATTTCGCATTATTTCTCGTTCTCCAGCGCTTCGCTGGTAGGCGTCACGTAGTTATAGCATCAAAATTATGTCAAAAGCAGTCTCTTCTCTTATATTTTTTCCTACTTTCTTTTTATTTTCAAATCGAACCCTTTTCAGTTCTCGAACATGATTTAAGCGTTAAATTTACGCGAATGTTGCATATCATTAATGTAAATGGACGATCCCTGCATAGGAAAATAAGTCTAACAATCGCGAATATTTTTATGAGAATATCCTAGAATAATATATAAATCAGCGGCAATGAAGCAGATTATGCAGCAAGACATGATTTATTCAAAAGTATATTTTTCATCGTTCGTACACGTAGATTTATATTCTTCGATAAATATATTACTATTGTTATCAACATTACAGTATGTAAAAAGAGCGCCGTAAGAAATAGTACGTAAGGAAATATATCTTGCAATTTAGAGGATTCAATCTTTATCACGGTCGCTTGACTTACTTGTGCATTTTCAGTCTCTTATTTTGAAAGTTACTCGCACAGGAGGAAACTCTCTGGATGAATCGTCAGCTCGTTATTTTTATGCTTCTAAGATACTTCAAAGTAAGCCTGGTAAGCTCGATTTCACATTACTATCACCGTACTACATAAGATGCTGCATTCTTGCTGACGACACTCTACTCTACTTCATAGGACTTTACGATATTCCTGCGATTATATGACTTACGTGCGTGCTTGCCTCGCGGAATCGTGGACGTGGCTCGAAGGGCCATTTTTTTCGTAACATGCCTCGAGCATGTCCCGTCTCTGACAAGTCGGAGTGAGAAACTTTTCGACGCGATGAGAAAAGCGATTTTCTTTTTCCTACGAGAGGGAGACAAGTTGCCAAGACGAAATAGCCGTTGATAGCCGGTTTCGCTCGTTCCGACCTGTCCGAAAGAAATGGATGTAACCGCGTTTAAAAGTCTGCTTCGAACGCAACTCTGGATATCACTTGAACTCTAGCAATAATCGTGGAACACTCTGTTAGATCGATAGTGGCGGTTTTTAAACGTCTGTCGAGCGTTAAGTGCTGGTTGCACCAGCATCAGTTAGCATAAACTTAACATTTCCTCTCTGTCTGCGCGCAGGGTTTCTTGTAAATTTTCCAGCAAAGTTTCAAGATCGTATACTCTGATAAACTTGGAGAATATATGGAAATTTCGGCACTAAGTATACACCTCGATGTGATCGTGTCTAATTAAGATTTACTCGATATATAAATTACAATTACCTTCTTTTGCACTTGAGAATCAATCGAAAGATCAATATTTCATTACCCGTTTCGCACTCTACTTATTTCGCTGTAGTTTTAATTTCACTTACTTTAATTCGAATCCAATCTCCAAATTTATCAAAGAACTCGCATAAATATACTACAATCTAATCGGAGATAAATTAATGATCTTATCAGATTAATTCAATCAGACTATTGGTGCAACCCAAGTTACGAGCGACGCGTATATAGCTCATGCGTCGAGTTCGGCGAATTAAGGTATGCGAAGGGACGAATCACTTTGGTGACGTATATAAAAAAACAGCCGGGGTGGAGAAAGTCAACAATGATCTCCCGCAGCGATCGCTTCAGCCTCCCTCCTCGGTTCTTCATTTTTACGAAGGTGTCGCAGCGATCGAAAGTTTTATTTTTCTATCATGCGTATCCGATTTTGCTTCGGCGCAGCGCATCCGCAGCATCATTGCGTCAAAAGTTGCAAGACGAGCAGGAAGGGGGAAGCCGTTGTCGCTCATCTCGATCAGCGGTCCATCGCGAATCTTCGAGTTCGTGCATCGATCTCAAGCGGGTGTCAGGTCAGATGGGAGGAGATTGCACCGGCAAAGAAGTAAACCGCGCGCCATAATGAAGAGAGATTTTTAGAAGCGTTTTAATGAGAAAAGAAGTAATCCATCAGCTTTAGCAAAGCTTTAGCTTTTGCAATATCCACGGCCGGCTCCGGCGCGGTCGAGGGTTGATTTTCCTTTAAACGTCGGATCCGAAACTGTTTTTCTACTTTTCTGGCGCAAAGTTGAACCCCGCTGATGGACTCTTACCACCCCGGATCAGAATAAACAGAGAGAGATATATATATGAACGGGTATAGAACGCGCGCGAACGGCCGGTATGTATCGAGTTAAGTTTTTATCTCTTCGTATAAGAGATTATTAAGTAAAACAAACAAAAAAAAAGAAAAAGTCGTTTTAAGCAATTTTTACAATTTTCAACGGGAAGCGCATAAGTGTAAGAGCTAACTCTCGCTTAGTGAAATTCCTAGATGCTTTTCGTGTTAAATAAATTCTTGTAGCATTGCTTTGTACGAGCTAAGGGTCTCTTGTAGCTCGCGAAAAGAAGAAGTGGGAAGGGACGAAGAAAAAAAGGAGGGTAAACGAGCGCAACGAAGAGTGGCTGGGAATGGAGAGCAAGGAAAGAAAAGCAAAAAGCACTATACGTGCCAGCTCCAGGCGATGTTTTCCAATCTCACTACGTTCATCTCGACGCATCTTTTTCGCAAAGCGGTCGCCCACGAGACGTCAACGTTAATAATTGACAATTAACGGGCTCGCACGCGATCAAGATGACGATGGAGGAAGAAAAAAAAACTTGGAGCGAAAAGTACAATAAAATATATCACGATAAAACTCCAGGGGGTCATTATGTAACTATCAACCCGAGATAATCATTCCATTTGTATTCGTTAAACGTGTTTTGCATATTTATTTGAGCGAGAGCCAACGCGCGATAGAATATATCTGGTTTTCATCGTTTAAACAGCTTATTCTTTACGATTTACATAATTTTAACCGCTAAAACGACTCGATTCCATTTCGATTGTGCTAATGGCTGTGAAACAAGAGTTCTCAATTGCAAATTTAATTTAGCAAACAGATCTCAACGTCGCATTTATTCGTGCTTGCAACCGTTTATCGCGTAATGTAATCGACTGGATCCTTGAAGCGCGTTACGCCAATTAATTCAAAAGCCGTCGTTTCGGTAAAATATTTAATTTCATCATATTATAATAAAAAGATATTGGTCACTTCGCAGATTACTTTCCCAAGGCTAATTGTATCGCAATCAAGCACAGCTCTCGCCTTTAATTTGCGACAGGAGGTCTTGACGTTTACCGGAGATCAGAGAGACACGCTAGCGATGAAAAAGACGATGTTTTCGAGAATAAAACTGTCGTACGATATTCGCGCGAACTACCGTCCACGGAATTGCGCCTCTCTAACTCCGAGATTTGGAATTTTTATCGCAGTCTCACGCGCTCGGGAATACGATCCGTGCTTTCAATACCGGAAACAAATGGAACATTTATGGTGATTAGATTCGGTCGATTCAAAGCAGAACGGTTAGACTCCACTATGTAAGAATGTCCAAGACTTATGATCCATGTATGTATTTTCGGCCTTCATTTGCTTTGGTATTTTTATTAGTGGTTATTGAAACAGATTTTGTGTTGTTGCAATTTTACATGCCACGTTTGTGAAGATTAACCTTCTGTAACCCATTTTCCGATTGTTATTGAACTACTCTAACGATATTATTCCTCCGGGAAGTGTTGAATATCTCGGAAGTATATGAATCACAATATATCTATAGTTGTAAAAATAGCTTTAGGAAGTTACCGTGAGTTATAGAAGGTTGATGTAAAAAGAACACCTATACGATTATGTAAAATGTTGCAGAACTATTATTACCTCTTTCATTTAACGAATTCTTTGATCATTCCCGAGCCAATGTTTTCGTTGTAATAAATTATTTTAACAGTGATTATATAGGTATTTAAATTTATATTCAACTTTCATTAATATGCAAATCATTATTAACATTTTTTCTCAACTATTTCGAATAATTTTAATACTTATTTTAATACTAAATTTTGCGATACTTTATTGCTAAAAAAATATTTAACATTAACAATTTAAAAATTGTAAAAATAAAAATGTGTTATACAATCACACACGAATCTCCTTAATATATAAATTATGTAGTGATGGGAGAAATCGTAGATGAAAGAAGTAGCAGTTCTTTCTGTGTAACTTAAGTTTCACTCTTAATTAATTGGCCGAGTTAAATACACTATTCCATTGTAAAAATGCAAAATGTAAATACGATAATCAATGTTGTAAATTATTTATATGTTTTCTTTGATACTCACTTACCGAGGATAAACGATCTAGAAGGCGATAAAGGAATTGCAATGGAATTGAACAGAGATACATATTGGAATAAGCGCGTAAATTTTTTCCGACATTTCTCTCCACAACTACCTTCTCTCTCTCTCTCTCTCTTTCTCTCTTTTTCTCTCTCTCTCTCTCTTACTCGTTTTACGCACCGTGATCTCGAAAAGAGAACTTTTCAATGCTAATGTCAAATCAAGAGTCTAAAATATATTCTACTACAGTAAGATTATTATTCTTAAGCACTGCGAAGTACGAAAAAGCTATTCTAATGTGTACCGTTGTACTTATATCGCTACTTGTACCGCTACTATTATCGCTAGTATGTACTCTAACGCTAACTACTGTTACTATATTTGCAGCAACGTGCGAAACTTTTCCGTCTAAAAACATAATATACACGAGAGACACGCCAATATAAATACACGACACACATACGTGCACATATTATATATATATATATATATATATATATATATATATATATATATATATGTGGCCACACATACGCACACATATACCCGAACATGCATCCGTTCGGCACACATGAGAAACACGAACAGAGACACTTAATAAACGTCAACATCATTGTTTTACGAACTTTCTGTGATAATTATTAACAATCATTAAATACGAAGAGAAACACTAACGTACGTGAGGGAAATGGAGAAGGTGCGAGATGGCGGAAAGATAACGAGGGATGGAAAAAGCACGTTGAAACGATGGGGGAGAGTACGGTGCTGAGAGATGGGACGAAAAAAGCGTCTTGTTACGTGATATAAAAATTATTGTTCCGTAGTTTGTTGTACGTAATCGATGATCTGTTGAATCGATGGTGAGAAATGGTTGCAATTGCTCTGATTATGCAATCGATATGATAAAAAGGAAGAAAAAACAAATAAGAGAAGTAAAGAAGCAGAGAGCGAATGCAACAAATAACGCGACCTCGAGACGTTGCTCGGTTATCACAAAAATCTAAGCGCATTGTTATTTTGTATGGTCTCATGCGTTTTTTCTAAATGACGAGACATCGTGACATCCGATATAATGGTGATTAATAAAAATAACTTCAAGCACACCAGACGTATTTTCGTATCTTTCGAAACCTTGTTTCTTTCCCATTTCTCTTTCAGTAAAGTTACTTGGCTTCTTAAACATGCAGTCCTCGAGCTCCATTCTGCCGGTAAGAAAATAAAGTCTTCTTATATATATATATATATATATACACCTCTCTTTTTAGATCTACATAAATATTCCTTTACTTATAATTTTTTATGTTGTATAAATAGCTTTTAAGACGCGCGCATGCAAAAAGTATTTAGACTTAAAACTCCAAAGAATTGAAGAGAATATTCCTGTACATAAGATAATTTAAAGAATTCCATTCGCGCAAGGCTGCCAGAAGCAAATTTTAAACATCATTTAAACGATTGCGAAATGCATTCCGCGCGCAACGTCGATGTCATATTTATGCAGCATTATAAAATAAATTACGGGTCTCTCTCTCTTTCTCTCGGAAATATATTTCCGTAAAAAATATTTTCCTCGGGAATTATTTATGTTCACACAGGTACAGTACAGAAATATATACGCTACGCTTGAACGAGACATCGAATTATCGGATAAAATCGAGGGATAACGCGAGCGAAAAAAGAAAAAAAAATATAATGCCGCCATTGACTGAGGATGACAGTAACCCGGCAAATGCGCTCTTGCAATATCGCGTTCGCGGATTCGACTCGGCTTACCGCTTGAGCCGTCGCAAGTGCCAGATGCAACTCGTGCAGCTCATCCGCGCGGCGAACGTCCTCGTTCAGTGCTCGTATTCTGAATCGAATCTCCTGAATAGCCATCTCAGCGATTTTCACTTTTAGCCGCTTCTCCTCGGTCTGCAAAATATAATCATCCCCTATATAGCCGCTGAATCTCGCTGTACAAAGTCGGCGAGACGCATACTTCCAGTCGATGCAGCATCAATCGGTAACCCAGCTCGTCTCGCAGCTCCGATTCGAGCAGATTGTCCGCATCCGGATCCCATAATCCCGCATTCGAAATACGCGATCTCGCTCCGTCCAAGTCGTTTCGTTGATTCCGCAACGACGTCGCGTTCTCGTGAATTCTCGATTCCTCGCATCTACCTCTGCAGCACGTCGAATCCCGAATGTCACGGGTATGAGAGGCGGAAAAATCTTCGGTTGGGAAATCTTCCCGACTAGTCGCAGAAATACCTCTCGTCTCTGAAATGCTCGACTCCGAGCATGAAATTTCGCTTCGCCACGCGAATTTCGATGGTAGAACGGCGGATTCTTTCTTCGATGGCTCCAATTTCCGGCGCGTTTCAACCGCGTTCTCTCTTTTATTAATTACTCCGTCGTGATTATCAGACTGTCGGGGCTGCAGCAGGAAGCAACGCCCTTTTGCCGCGACTGCAACCGTCGGGAAAATGGAGTGATCGTCGTTCTTGCGTTTCTTGCCCGGCGATGCAGCTGATGGTTGAACAGAAAGATGAAATTTTTTGTCGCTGCGACATGCCGGCTATTTGTCCGCAATTTCGACTTTCTTGCGAGCCATTTTATTGACGCATCAAATGAAAATGCATTTATTAAAGCACGAAAGCGCAAGAAATAAACATCGATATCTTTTTTTCGATAAAATATATTCCCATCCCTGATCGAATTTAATTGCATCGCATCTGTTGTTAACGATCGAAATTAAAAATAAAAAAAGAAATAAAAGTAACAATACGAAATGGAGGGTAGATCATTATTGGTCGTTATTACATTAATTAAATTACACTAACGCACCTGATACTGACGGCAATTGATAAAGAAAATCGAGAATTGTAGAAATTAAATTAAATTCTATCACCTGAGGCGATGGAAACGCTGCTTTGAAACGAGGATCTATCTAGAGGCACGTCTCCCTCGCGTTTTCTTTTCGATTGCTGATTCTGGCTGAAAAACTCGGGAGTTCGTTCGGGCAAATCGGAGCAAATCACCGATACAGTTACGCTATTGTCCATGGAATTAGTATTAGAGACTATCACATCGGTACCTATTGGTTTTTCCGACTTATGCTGCTCTATTACATTCAATGGCCTTGTGTCTTCATAAAACTTATTTGAAAATCTTTCTCTCTGCGACATCTCCGAGCTAAATTGATTCTTTCCGAATGAATCTAAATCTAAAAATTACAAGCCATTATAATATCCGTTATGAAAAATCGATATACTTCTTTTCAGTGTATAATCTCCCTTTTCTAATATTTTATAAAATTTGTGAAAAAAAACCATCTATGTTTTATAGACAGAACGACTATAATTCTTAAATTTTATATAAATGAGTGAGAAAAAATATAAATCGCATGAATGATGAATATCGAAGAAAGTATATCGATTCGATCGGATAACCGTCATAAAATAGCTACTATAGACGATCCTTTTACGCGGTTGATAGCCTTTCCGAAGGTCTAAAAGGTCCACGAAGAAAGTCACGATATTCTTTGCTACACTCAACGATAAACGAGTAGAATAATAAGAAGGATAAAAAACTCGGGCGCATTATTGAGTCTTGATAAAAGCAGACCACGGTCTCGTAACGATCGAACGAATCTAAAGAGGAAGCTTATCGATTCATGAAAACTTGACAGATTTAAAGAAGCACGAAATATTCTTTAAAGCAACGACGGCGACGACGATAAGCGAGACGAGCCGTAATAAGGATAAGGAAGGTAATAAAACTTAAAGCGTCTTAAAAATGGCCAAGTACTTTCATAGAAGTAGCTTATCGTCGCGACACACGCTAAGAGATTGAGAGTTAGATATATTTCTCGAAATATCCTCCAAACGACGACGTTGATATTGGAGCGAAAAATACGACAAATAAAAACCGTTCGTTTTTATATTACGCGTAAATCGTGCAATGTAAGATTTACGCTAATCATTAATAAAAAGATATTTTCGGTGCTCAAGTATACGATGCAGTAAATTTCACTTTTCATGCTGTAATTCAGTATCGCGTATAAATTTATACTTTACAGCTTACTGCATTCTCCGATAACCATCTCGTTAGGCGGTTCCACTCTACGAAAGTGAGTAATTATGACCGGTAAAAAGATCGGATTGGAATGAACTGCCGCAGGGAACTTAAAAAACGGAGACATTTCTTTAAAGAGACGCGATAAGCTGGAAACATACCGGTCGGGAGGATCGTCGTGGCACTTAATTTCCGTAAGAATGTTCCATTATCCCCATATATTTGACGCTGACGACATCCCGACTCGACGATGTTCCGCGGCGACTCTTCGTCGAGACGAAGAGAAACGCAAGGAGTGGCCAATGATCCCTTGATGACCTTCGTCGATTCAAGATTATCGCGATTTTCAGGGACATCCGGATTCGACAGCGACTCCTCCATCGCTTCTTTTAAAGTTGCGTTCGAGTGTTTCCTCACGCCCTGTATAGTAATTTGACAGGAGTCGATTTTACACGAGAGAATAAATTTACAAAAAAATTTGCGGCGGGATAATAGCACGCGAAGGTACGATGAAAATGATGTAAACGAGATTTTGAATAACTTTTGGCAAATATTCAAGCATCTTCGCACGAACGTGCCAAATCGTAAATTCGGCAAGAATATAGCTCAAAAAGAAGCGAAAACGATCGTCGAACGAGAGTTATAACGTTCTTGCATAACGTCTAATGGACCGTTTGGGATAACGCGCAAACTATTGTGTGTGCATAACTCATTATTATCTTACACGCGTGTTTATATATGTATATACATATATATATATATTTATACTTTCATCTACTTTTCCAGACTCGCGCGAGAATGAGAAATAGAAAAGTCGGGAGAGAGAAAGGAAAAGAGAGACAGTCGAAGGCGAATCGAGACGAGACCGAGGAAAAGACGAGCGTTTATTTAGCAAGACGAATTTCAGGTCACCGATCGGACGCTAATTTCACGCGAGCGCACACCGACGAGATTTACCGTCTGTGCTCTCCTGCCGTGGTACTTGTAGTTCTGCCAGTACTTCTTCAGCTGCGCCGAGGTCTTGCCGGTGAAACCCGCGAGATGAAAATCCCGCTCGATCGCGCGCCAGATCTCCCGACGGTCAAACACCGACGCACTCGTGTCGTCCAGCAGCGGCGCGTACTGGCTCATTATATTCAGCAGATGTAACCGCTCGTCCTTGCTGAACTGATTCCTTCTCCGGCCGCTGTCCTCCTCCTCGTCCCTCGGGAAATGATGCGGTAACATTTCTGCGATCCAGGGTGATTCCCACTTCTTCGCTCGCGAGAAACTTTCAAGTGTCAGAAGCTCGGTCTGCAGGACTTCTCGTCAGAACTCTCCTCGCGGACTCACGGCGAGTCACGCGCGTCGATTTTTATCCAGGCTTTTGTTTCGACATGTAAAACGTGCTATGGCGATGCGCAAATTTTTTTCCCCTTTTTTCCCGCGATGCGTACTCGTTATACACCACGTATGGACGAGCGTTTGAAGATGCTTGACCCCGTAGAAGAGGAAAACGAAGAAAGAGACCCGTGTCGTCGGGTTCGATCTTATTTGAAGATCCCGCACATCTTAACCACCTTGCGCAATCCCTTCTTGAGATTAGATTTTTTTACGTGTGCTCTCGAATGAAATAAGTAGCAATAATATATTGTAATAATTGTGTACGATCGTCTCCATCTCTTCCTCGCTTCTCTTCACGATACTTATCCGCTACTACTCCGATATTACAGGAGCGTATCGCTGCTATTGTAATTGTATGCCCACGGGACACTTAACTTTCTATCATCCGTACACGCGTCTTCTGTGCGATGACTACATGGACATATCGTTGTTTGCGTAATGTTTGCTATCCTCGGCTTCCTGAAGAGATCTTCGGCGCGGCTGCGGGCGAGTAGGAGTTTAACGCAATTTGCGGCAGTTCGGGAAGTAGTTTCGAAAAGGGGAAAAAAGTATTCGGTAGACTTTATTTGCACGAGAGAGAGAAACCCAAACGGATACGTGAAACAAATGCCACGAGTGTTCATCGCTTTTAAACGAGAACTGTGATATCCTTGAGAGACGCAGTCTTAAAGATGATAATGTATAATGAATCGGACAGCAGACTCAATGAAAAAAATTCCCTGGCTTTCTCAGATTTTCTCTCTCTCCAAGACCAGAAATTCATTTTTCCCTGACTTTTATAGTATTATTTTTTCCAAATATATAATTTGCATATATCTATATGCTAAATCAATTATATGTTAAATCATGAAATTCTTGAGATATTTTTGTCAATAAGAAAAATATTAGGAAGTTAAATAATATACAATCTGCATTATGTACGATAATCGAAATAACATGTCACTATATAAACTATTTTATATCAAATTTTTTCAGTTTTTTTATCTCTATTAAACATATTCAAATAAAATAACACGACGATGAGAATATAAATTAACGAACACGCTGTAGATGAATCGATTTTTAACAACATAGAAAATTAGCGTGCTGGGAGTCAAGGAAACGTTTATATTATTATTTAATAAAAAATTTCAAATTATTGATTGAGACAAATGTAGAATAATGTGAAAAAATCCAGATAAATAGTAAAAATTTCCTGACTTTTCCCTGACAATGTCCGATTTTCCAGATTTCCCTGATCGCTAGACACCCTGTCGAATCTTGGAAATTTCTTCTCGCAAATTTATCCAATTTTGATTTACCTCTTATATTCGTTTCTCAATCTTAATTTTTATTTCTGTCACGCGCAACGAGAACCGTAATATGCATATATAACCTAGGATCGTTCGTAGTATTTTAAAAGAGCGTCGCGCGAGAAAGTGACAGCGCTCTTTGTGCGCGACCGTAGTAAGGTCGTAAAACGTGCAACCGTCACGGCGAACGTTCAACAATATCCGCTGATTAATTACACATTTTCTCCGCGGTCCACCGCCGCTCGGGACTTTGCATAATCCCGGCGAGACGACAGGTGGTAACCCAGAAAGCGAATCGATGGACGGATCGTTCACGCTTCAGGAACTTCAAAGAAGCAAATTCGTCTTTAGCGCCTCTCTTAGCGCCTCATTCTTTTCTACGAGATTTTCGCTCGTAAAACACGGCGTCGGGTCTTTGTGTAGGCCGGTATATTGCACAGACCGGAATAATCGGCGAACGCGAACAATCGCACGGGAGAGAAAGAGAGAGGAGCATGTTGGGTATAGCAGATATATTGCGAAAATCACAATCGAACGACATTGATGAGAATGTGGACGAGATTAGTGGCTGGACGAGAAAGTGCGAGATACGTTATAAGCTCCTCTGCAAGTAAACGGCGATCGTCGGTATTGCACGAGAGAGTTTGTGCGTACCGCAAAATGACGCGGATAAAGCGAGCGTTGCGAAATATCGCGCGCTTCAACGTTTCTCGCGGCTACAAATACGGCGATAGAATCGATTTTCGGAACGATAAGAACTGTGTATAGCGGGTCGCATGAATTTTACGACTTACGCCCCGCTTGTTTGATATGCGCACTTTCAATCTCGTATAATCTCGTTAAAATTCCGGGATTTTTCTCGTAAATCTTACGGTTTTTTGCATTCGCACGACGCGATTGGAATTAAAAAGTCTAAGCGAACGCAATTTTTCAAATGTACCTGTATGTAGAAAAAAGCTAGTTATTTTAAACGTTATATAAAATTTTTCGATTGAAATTCAAGTTGTAAATCAACTTCGCTTTTCTCGCGGCATGTGCTTGAAAAAGCGTTGTTGATTGAACATCAATAATGCTTTTAATATGTGGAAAGCATAAAATTACATGATTCTTTCTGTCGAATAAAATTAATTAATTTCTAAAGAACATATATCGTTTCAGGAATGAGATTTAAATGAGTAACGCGATGCGCTCTCATCCAAATCTCTCAATTCTCGTTTATACGAGAATGTTATTGGCAATTGACATGTTAATGCTGATCTTACATTTATTGATGAAAGAAATTACCGAGTGATAAATGCGACTCGGATGAACTATTAACCTCGCGAAATGCCAAGCTAATGTTATCCCCGGCGTAAAATAGTTAGCGAATTTTTGTCGCGGGGGAGCGAACTAAAGTCGTTTTTCGTCATGACACGAATTAATTGGCGAATCATCGTTTATCACGATTAGAGGGCAGACAGCGAAATTTGATCCTAATCTAGGAGATAAGGATGAGCTAGCTGAGCCAGAGTAATTTCGCACGGAAAGCGCAATCATGTGACATATATACGAAAAGAGAACGCGCGTTTATTCGCTTCCGGAAATATTGAAAAATGAATAACGAAATAATAGGGTTTCATTAACAACCCGCACGCGTATGAGAATATTTGCATTGTAAATATTGCGTCTAGCAAACCAACCGACAAGCGGAATTAACGCGGCACGATGACCCCCTCCGTTTATACATATGCCAACAATATTCGCCTATAATGTAATACAAACGTGCAAAATATACACAATCAGCTTAAATCAATACAAAATTTAAGATGAAATCTCGTTCTTTCTTCTTCTCTCTAAAGTTTGAAATTTAAATCGCCTTAAAATATATAACTCGAAATCGGTTTCACGCCTCCGTATATTCACAAAGTTTACGTGTCGGATGTCGGAAAATTGAGCCGGAAGCGATCGTGGTATTAAGTGCTTGTTAGAACTTGATGATCATCTCGAAACTTGTCCGAGATGCATAGCAACGTGTGCCGCCGCGCGATTGATAGCCCTAATATATAGAGTCGCCGACTAATTAATAATCTCGTGCTTCGAAATGGAGGCGCGCAAATATCCAATCTTGCCGTCGGCGTGTCGCTCGCGATAGAGACCATATGTTCACGGAGGGAAGCACTACAGAGGATTATGATGCCAAGTGATTGATGGCACGTAGTTATCATACGCGAAGGCGATATGACGCCGCGCGACTGTCGCGCATTATTTCGACATGCACTCGGGACATAAGGACGCATGGAGATCCAGTCGGATTGTGTAAACGTTGGTCCCTCGGCGTAATGGGTCAGCTAATGTTTTCATCTCACAACTAATTCTGCTTGCCGCGCGTATCTTCCCGTGAGAATATAAACCTGCGTGCATCGCGCGGGCGAAGACGCGATTACGATCTAGATTATAGACTCTCTGACAATCTGGCCTCGGTCACGTTATTCCTCGGCTTTTATCAGCGAACGCTCCTGTTTTGCTTAATAAATGCTGTAATAAAAAATGTATCAAGTAGAAATCTCGGTGTCACGTATTATTGATCCCGTGTTTTTATCGCGGCGCTAAAAATAATTCTCTGTTTATGACCATCTCGTAAATAATAAACTTCTTGTTAAAGAAATATATCGCAGAAAATACTTATGCTTGTTTCAGCAAAATAACCATCTCTTTCTGCCCCTATTTTCTCTTCTGTCAAATTTTGCAACTATACTATATCTATTTTATCCTTGCTCCAAACTACAATATCATATTCTCTCATTTATTTTATATATATATATATATATATATATATATATATATATATAAATGTATGTATGTATTTATTTATTTACAACATATATTCTCTATGTACATATTTCAACATAATTTTATTTTTATATACTTTTGATACACGTAATACGCATATGTCCTTGCCTTATTACCGTCTTTAAGATGTAATAATCCCTAAGTCTCCAATATTTTTTTCTTCGCGATTCCGCGCGTGAAGTGAAGTGCGTGCCTGAAGGTAATTGGTCCCAGAGCACCTGATGGTTTTATTATTTGACGCGTGACGTAATGGGAGATGCTTGAAAGAGAGAATTATGGTAACGAGGAATAATTATATAGGTACGGATAATGCATCGATTACACGATAACGGATATTATTGTATTCTTAAATATGCGGGCGAGCAGCGATGGAAATATATAATATTGCTTAAATAAAGTATTATTATTATTATTCTTCCAAGGAAACGCGATATGTATGATTAATTTCATATACGATTTCGCGCCAACCCCCGTAATTTCCAAAGCACGGCCTCGTGCGCGAAAACGTTAAAACGACGGGGAAGCGAATGAAACTCGTGAACCGTGAACCATGTGTGTGTATGTGAGTGTGTAAGTCCTAAATTATCTCGTTAAATTTATTGAGCGCACCGTTGAAACGAGGTGACTGGATTGCGGCTCGCCATGCGCGAATTATTCCGGAAAACGATTCTACAGACGGGCGCGCCAATAAGACAGAACATTCTCCCTTTATTCGTCCGTTTCCTGACGGTGTTGCGGTTGCTTAACCGATAATCATGCCGCAAACCACGAGAGAAAATTCTAACCACGCCGTAAAACTTTTTCCTGAATCCGACGTAACAGAGAACTAACGCGACTTAATAACGCGCACACAAAATGGACGTGTCGATACAACATTACATGAACGAACAGCTGGTAGCGCGTTGGTAATTTGGTAGTAAATTTGTACATACTACTGTTGCACTTTGCTGCATCTCCGAAATGCATGCTTTCGCGAAACGTGCGGAGGCGTCTAACGACACCTAATGACGTATGATACAGCGCCAGATGCATCGATGCACTCGCATACATTTGCCACCCTCGCGAATAGAAGCTACTGTACCGAGACATGCTGAATATTTGACACGTTGAATGTCGCGCTGATAGACCCTGTTGAATGTTGTTTCACAACATTAAGAAAGTACTTGTCTCTCTCTCTCTCTCTTTCTCGCTCCGAATCGATAAAATAAATAAATTTGATCGACAGTCTCAACACGTTTAGTTACTTTGTCGGACAATCGGACAATCGACATGTCCATAAATATATTTTCGTCTGAATTGTTCCTCTACATCTACTTTCTCTTTTATAGAGTCCCCGTTCTCTCGGTTAAAGGTCGTCATAAAACTTTAGATTTTGTCACGAGTCTAGTTTTCATCATTCCATATTTGGTTGAACGTGATTCACAAATAACATAAGACCGATCTCGTAATCTTAGTTACCGTTAACTAAGGTTCAATCTCCATTTTCGTATCTAATTATATCTCTTTACATTTTTCTAAAAAGAGACAGAAAAAAAATATTAGAGAGAAATGTTGAATCTCTTTTTCATTCAATTTTAAATGATATTTATAAATGGCAGTAACATATATTTAAATTTAAAAAACCATTATAACAGAAAAGTAAATTTGAGATAATTAAATGATGCTAAATCATTTGAAATGCTAATACATATGTGTTTTGATAAACAACCAATGAAACGTGAAACGATATTCAAACGCATAAGGAGCATAGTTCCCCTTTATTACCTCATTAATTCAACTAATATAGGTGCCATGCGATTACCATAGAATACCAAAGAACATATTTCAAGACACAGTTGCATAAGAATAATCATACAATCCATCTGTTATGTGAATTATAAACGAATTCAGGATGGACAAATTAGGTCGTACCGGGAAAATTTATTTATTTAACAAAAGAAGAGGTATGTTTCACTCGCGCAAAAATATAGATTTCCCACTGATCGCCAAATTAGGAGTGTACTTTATACCCGGAAAAGATCGCGGTATCGTCTCTCCTTGTAAGGGGTAACGAATCTCTGTGGACGTAGGAGTTCATATATTATCGTCATTATTCCCGAATGTGTGATTAAGAAAGCCATTTTCTAAAGTGCGAATCTTAAGAAGCTATAGTGCACCTCCAATAATACTGGGCACATAAATCATTTAACAGGTGTTCACATTGAATTCGCGTTTATTACATGGAGCACTTAATCAAACCCTTGTGGAAGATGTAGGATACATGATATTATTTTTACACGAAAGAGTATTTCTGATCTTTTGTCGATGACCTAAATTATATTTATGTCATACTCAGAATTTTATCTTTATCAGTATTTTTATCTTTATAGGAACTAAAATTTAGTGAAATATTAAAATAATAAAATATAATAAATAAAATGGTGAAATGTGTAAAATATACCAGAACTTTAATTTGTCTTACAGTTATAATAATTATAATTATAATTAACTAATAAATATTATGTAAAATACAATAAAAAATTATAAGAAATAAAATTTCACGGACGTATGTTGCGTATAATATTTTGTATTTTATTTCTCCCCATGCCTTTTAAAATATCTATTTATCGTTGAAAATTAATCTCTTCGTCGTTATCATATAGTTGAATTATTTTGTAACAATAGCATATTACAAGAGGTAATTACTTTTACGGCAAGTCTAACGACTAAAATGCATAGGCTGTAAACTTGGGTGGAACTTCAAATGTGGGATATTTTCGCCTAATGCAATTTCGTCAGCGAGTGCTTTTTTCATCCCGTTGATGATAAAATTACGGCAGGCTCGGTGATGGCACGCTCTTTCTACAGAGTGTGCCTAGGTAAGGGGGTACAATACCTATATAAAGCTTGAATGAAGATGCTCCCAGCTATTCACTCTCACCTTTCTCATAAGCGCGCGCACAGCACAACGTAAATCTTCCGGCCGAATCGCAAAGGAAGACCGACTTCGCTGGCTACCTGGCAATAATTTTCCGCGGAAAGGATTTCACTTACAGGTGAGTTTGAATTCAATATTTATTCACGGTATCGCATCAACATTCGTTTGAGTTGTGAAGAAATACATGCAATTAATATCAATCTATAAAATATTTTATACTCGCTGCTTCAACATTTCTCATATGTCATTTCCTTTTCTATATACGATATATAACTGTAATCATTTTTTTTTAATATAATTAATTATGTATTCTAATAGTTATAATGTATTATTATATATAATTTAAATATTAACTAAATGGAGAAATATGATATATGTATATGCAAATCATGAATATGTTTCTTATCTAGCCATTAACATTAATTAACATGAATAGTGTTTTTCATAACCAGTGCTTATCTTGCACTTCTAGAGATTACCTGCAGATTTCATTGGAGAGATCTGTGTTTATACCGTAAATAGATTTTTTTTAAATAAAATCGTTTTATTCGTTGCACGTTACTTTCCTCAAACGTATGTGATGTCAAAGCCGCAAGCAAACCTCAGTTGTAGGAGAAAAGAGTAGCGAGTGTGAGAATCATTGTGCGAGAGTGAGAGTGAGAAATGATGATTGCTCGTTTTGGTCACCGCATCCTCGAAGAAAGTGAGTACGCGTGTGAATATATAGATATATATACACATATGCAAGCACGGTACACGCACCGCAGGACGACGACGTGGATGCACACTTGTTGCACGCACGTAATATACAGATGCCGTGAAGTCTTCTTGTTTTTCGAGTATCCGTGGTAACAAGCAGTCAAACACGTCAAGTATCGGAGGAACAAATGACAAGTCTTATAGAGTGTTCGCTCTTACGATCATTTCTCATAGTTTCACTTCTTGCAAACATTGTCATTGCAATTAAAAATTGCATTTTGCATATTGTTAAAAAAAAAAAAATAAAGCAGAGTGACATTATGCAATGCGAGAAGTAACATAAATTTTAGTACTCTTATCTTTTTCCAAAGACTACGAGAAAAATAATATTGTAGGTCAAGAACGAGTACAATTTTTCATTTGCGAAATATGAAAAGAAGATAAATCGTATCGCTCATTTTCATTTCAAAAGTCATCTCGCATTGTGGCTTGCACGAATATTAAAGAAAAAATAATTGTTAGGATATTCATTCATTGCACACGCCTCGTGACATTTTTATCTTCGCGAATTAAACATTGCAAAACGTGCATGACAGAACAAGAAGAGTTTACGACATCTTTGAGCTCTATCGTACCCCAATAAAAGTATAAACGCAGTGATGCAAGGGCGACGAGAAAATATTGAGAAGTTTTTACTTGTTCCACGGCACGTCATGAGTTATGTCATTATTACTTGTAATGAAGCGATTATTAACTATCTTTCAATCTGCCGCGATTTCTCGCTACATCGTGTTCATAGTAGAATAGTCGAAGGATTAAGATTACAACATTTAAAAAGAAAAAAAGAGTATATAATTTAGCCATGTTAAGTAATATGAACTGCGTATTATATGAATATAATAGCATGTGCAATTGTGCAATATGTAAACTTTCTATTAAAATTCTTAACCTCACGCTTGATTAATTAGAATCGGGAGAAATAATCTTCAAATACTTGATTGAAGAGATTCTACAATATTGGAATATTATATTCGTCAGTTATAATTTGACCAGTTTACGATAGATGAGTAAATTGATAAGATGGTAGATAAATGGATGAGAGATGAGAGAGAGATATAATATATCTACGAAGATACTTTTATTTTTATCGCATCGACAAATCACACAATGACCTACTTCAAGAGATGACATCCAAAAAGAGTTTTAGATCAGATAATTTCTATCGTAACACAGAGATTTTCATACAAAAATTATTCAAGTGATATTAAGATACATACTTCATTAATGTTTCTGCTTTGCAATATTACAAATAAAATATTTAAACTTTGTAAAGTAAAAATTTTTTTAAATTCCCGAAACAAATTTGTAAATATTTTTCCAAATTAAATTACATTTCAAAATCATCTCGCAATATTGACTGCGTTGTCTTATATGACATCCTTTCGCTAGTCGCGGTACTCAAGATGCTTTTCTACAACACTACATGAGTAAGGATTCGTGCGTGAAGAACTTGACAAAAAAAAAAAAGAGAAAAGATGAAGATGAAAGAAAGAAAGAGAGAGAGAGAGAGAATGGACCCTGCTCATACATGCGCAAAGAATATTAAATGTCAATGAACGGGCTTGAAAACGCGCGTGTCTCACCATCCAAGGAATTTAACAGTAAAGTTCACGCTTTCCCGCCGGAGGGCACGTTTTTGCCACTAGATAAAAATTCGCGAACGATGCCTGCTGAAAGATGATTGTCTCGACGCGAGATAAAACTTTCGGTCTCGGTGCCAAGCCGATAAATTTTTGCAAGCCGGTAAAAAAAGAAGTGCTCGACGAGATCGGCGATGAGAAATATGGATATATTAAAAAAATCGCCCGCGAGTAAATTTCTTTTCGCGAGCGCGAACATAATCGTTTCTTGCGCCGACACGAGAAATCGAAGGGGGTCAATAACGCGTAAATCAGTTCCCCAACGAAATGCGACGAGAGAGACGGGAGAGAAGATGTACGATCGATTATAACACGGTCACAGAAAATTCCACTCGCATGTGAATTTTACGCCGAATACGTCCAGATAAAATCCCATTTTCCCGACTGTCGCGCATTATACGAGAAGGTTACGTATTTGGTGTCGCCGACTGCTGACATTGCACGGTAGAAATCACGGCGAGCTACGGTGATTTTTCACGTCCCGCGACACGGCCGGTTTCAACAGGCACAGCGCGTACCATGTATAAGGCGCGCTGATGTATAAGGAAATCGATGTCCTCGTAACCCAGACCTATTGGACGTAACAGTTTTCACTGCGCGAGATCCACGGGCGCAAATCGCTGCCTCTACTTAAATCGTTTCGTCATTAGAGTCATTAACGTCCAGCAGCATCGCGAACACGGATTTGCCCAGCTTGCGATTTCGAATTTAATTGAACACGCGCCACGAACAGTCTCGCGTTAGCATCATCGTTAAAGTACTTCTATGTAGCAAAGATGCATCGCGTTGAGAAATGGCTCCTTTATATATATATATATGTATATTATAATATATATACTCCTTTTTATAAATATAATTTATCTCCGCGTGGGAAAAAAGTTTTCGAACAATGTTTGTGTTTTCAGATAAAATTATAACTACCACAAATATAGAAAGAGCAGTTTACTGTTAGATAATTGTAATAAAATTTTTACAAAATATACAACTACCAGTCATTAGGAACGTATTAGGTTTGATATTTAATGGCAAGAATTTCACTTTGTTTTAATGAAGTTTAATTCTGCATCCTCTCGACGCATTCACCGACTAACAGCTTCAATTATCGCGTGAATAATAGAATTGTTCCTTATCACAATCGACATCCCGCGAGCTCATCTCTCAGTTTACACAATTTTAACGCTGTACTCTCTATTTCTAAGCTATTTGAATGCTCCGATTAGAACGACCCGTGTCCGATCCCCGTTATAATTCTCAGTTCGATGACCGAACGAGTCTGCTAGACGCACGCATCGAATTTTCAATCGTATAATAACCTCGAGTAGCCCAGTTCCCCGGCGCGGCACGCTCGTTATGAAATCTCCCCATAATAAACGAGTGCCGTCCCGCCTCGTTATTAAAATGCCGACATCGACGACGAAGCGCGGCCGGCGATGCGGCGAGAAGAAAACCGCAGCATCTCAAGTGCATGCTACACTTGCCTAATCGCGCGACCGCAAACAGCAACTTTACGGCCGGCCCGGCTGCGCAAAGCTACACGAATTTCGCACGATAATTGCACGACGCGCGTGACGGGCGTCGTTTCTTTCTGAGACTCGAATTATGATATCCTAATATACGACGCGAAGTCGGAGTGCGGATTTCGAAAGAGTCCGCCTCTTTCCACGCAGAGGCCGAGAGTGCGGAGGAGCCGAGAAGAGGCGGATGTTAATTAGCGCGTAATTAGTACGAACGCGTTAATTTGATTTGAGAGAGACTCAACTGGATTGAGAATATCGTCCCGATATATCGCGTCGTGCGTTTGCCAAATTGCGGAAATAGAAAGCGCGTAAGTTCTCCAAGACATTCCCCGTGCTCGAAAGCGATGGGTCGTTAAGCATCGATTGTTCGACAGTTTAATAATATGGCAATATCAATTACACGTGTAGCAATTACGTTGAGTAGAAACGATAAAGAGACTGTAATTTTCTTGGATGTAACGCACTCGTCAAGAGGATGATTTTCGTAAGCTTTTAATCGGTCACTCGAATGTCATCTCGCGTGATTTTCCGCAGATAAACTTTGTCACATTCGAGAGTATTCAAAATATTGTTACAATGTGCGGAGTGTGTTACGCGATAATTTCTCTTTTTGTTCTCACCTGAATCAACTTTTTAAATCTCGATAAGGTTTATCTTACCATCGCGCTCTATGTACACATGTGTACTTAATTCTTGTTTTATTTTATTTAATTTTAATTTACCTTAATTGCTATCTCTCTGATTTGTGCAATCGATCCCTTGCTATGGCAACAGGAATTCTCTCATGCTCATTTTCGCAATTTAATGCATTCATTGTGAGACTTGGGAAAAATGTTCGCATATACACACATCTCAATTCCTATAAGAATCTTCGACTTAAAAGTTTGCAGAAGTAATAATTTATGAAAGTAGGGTTTTATAAAATTCTAGATTCGTGAAACTGCATATTGAGCGGAATCAGAAATTTATGCTATCAAAATTCAGTGAGAAATTCAGTAGCTATCTATCTGTGACTAATGAAATATGAAAGTAATATTCTGGGAAATCAAAAAATCTACAACGTTATCAATCTGCGAATAAACCTACATAAACCGGAAGGAGGAAAATGTGTGTAAACTATAGAAATTTATAGAATAGATACACGGATCTCTCGCGATGCGTACGATATACGTCTTCGACGTGAACACGTGTAAAAGCAAGACGCATACGCTTGTTGCTGGTGCCTATACGTTCCTCCAGCTGGCGCGGTACGACTTTCACCTTTCACCTCGCTCGAGCACGATTCCACTGTTTGACTTTTCGAACTCTTGCTCCACGGATGCAGCATCGACACTCGGAATACATCCAAATGCATCGTATACGAGTGCGAGACCCCTAGGCAGCGCGTCACGACTCAGTTTCACTGAGCAAATTCGTGGCATAAAACTAAGGCGAAGGAAAGCAGCATCCGCGCACGGTGCTCTCCTGCACTTCCTATAGGTACAACGTCGGAGTAATTGAAAGTGACCGTACGATTTCGCGACGCAAGACAAGACAAAGTTTGTTAACTAAAAAAGAAACCGCGCACGTGTACCGAGTATTTCGCAATCTTGCAAACGAGCCGAAATTATCTGTCAAGTGTCATCTGTCAAATGTCAATTATTGACGCGAAAGTTAACTGCCGCAATTATCATAATTTTTATTTTAATACGATAATTATTGTGATTATCTATCGCGTATATACATATGTATATATAAATTGTTATTTCTTTATCGATTAAATTGGCTATTAATTTTTCTATCGTATCTTCATCGATAATTCTATCTATTCTGTTCTACCTATGTATTGTTTTACTTTCTTCCTATATGCTTCAAAAATTTTTATTTTTCATTTCTCACATTTTCATCTGTAATAAATATAACATTGTTTTACGTGAGACTAGGGAAAAATTAAGCGCGCACGCGAACAGAAAAAATTCATATTTAAAACTATACATTTACAATAATTCCGGTCTGTCATATTAATGAAGGTCTATGAAAGGTCGCTTTATTAACGCGGAAGAGAGCAGCAACCTTACAAAATTCATATATGCCCAAAAATATGAGAGATTAAACGCTCATAAAACATACCCATAAATTATCTCAACAAGATGGTCTGGAATTATGAGACGTGTGAGACGAGACAGCGCGATTATGCCGCGTGTAATCCATCCTGACGAAATACGGTGCTAATACCAGCTACCGTACGTGAGAAGAAGCAAACAATAATGGAAACAGCGCCGGCTTCTAACTAAAGAAAGATATTTACTGATTGCGATCGAGATTAAAACAACGAATGCCATTACTCGCACGCTAAATTTTCCACTAAAGCTCTGTCGAAATAATTGCGCGCGATTTCTTTTTCTTTTTCTTTTTCTGCGATTAATTTTGCCAATTACGCCGAGACCTTGGAGATCACTCAGCTGCGGCTGCAACTTGCCAGCAGGACAATTATCTCTACAGTCATCGCTTGCCGAAATAATCCTCGACAGACATTAATCCTCGTCAGATGAATTTCATCCGTTTGCGCGATTCGGGACCTTGGATATCCGCTGGCAATTACAAGCCAATTAGAAAACCGCGGAGTTGTTCCTCGGCAATGTTACTTTCGAAATGGAAACAAGTTGGTTTAAAGGGAAGTCGGTCTATGCTGTTTACGTAGTACTCGCGCATTCCAGCACGCATGCGAGGACCTTGAAGAAGCGTCTAACGCATGTCTAAATATGTGTGTACACATAAATTTTCATAATCGCGTCGTTGTTTTTTCGTCGTTTTACACGTCCACACTGTCCTAGAACACGGAAACCGAGACCTTGAGGAGAAATCACAGCGCGCATCGCTCTCGCTTCTTTACTCACAATAAGTCATCTCGTCTGCACGGTGACGTCAACTGTCAAAAGCTACGATCACGGCCATAGATTTCATAATGATCACTTTCTACTTTCGACGAGGAGACCGGTTCACCGCTCATCATCCTTGGATATATCTTCAATAGATCTACTATCTTCAGAACCATGTGTCAATGACATTTGATCTTCGCAACATGAATCAAAGTTTCGCGGATTATTTTTTTATTGACGAAATTTCGCTTGAAATCGAGAGTTAACGTATCATGATTGCGAAGAAGATAAAAAATTTCAATTATTAATTATACTAAAGGTGAAAAAAAATTTACAGGACGAGGATGAGGCTCGTCGCGGTGATCCTCGTCGCTTTCTCGGGTGCAGCGGTGGGCCAGGATTTCGGCGGTCACGCGCTCTTCGTGCGAACCCCGGACGCGGATTCCGGTAAGAAAAATGGGAAAGGACTCTGCGAGTCCGCTCGGCGGAGGAGAGAGGCGATTAAGTTGTTGCGTTGGTAAATACAAACCTGATCACAAACGAATGGTTTGACATTCATTAGCACGTTCGAGAGTCCAGCGGGCTGCTGCCCCAGCATCTCCGGCAGACGTGATGGCGCAAAATATCCTAGAGTGGATTCAGGGGATCTACCAGCAGGGCACACGTAAAAGTAGGTTTCCGACTTTCAGCCGTCGACGGGAAACGGCGCGATACGCAGCCGTTCCATCGCATTTCAAACGCGCGAGTAACGAGTATTCCTATTTTTTGTCTCCCCACGACGATCGAATTTATAGCAAATCTGACGCTGCGCGCTGATTTATAGACGATTCAGTGCCGCTGATGATCAGAGGGACGTAACTACCACGGACGTAAATTGCGATCCCGTACGCAAAAAGCTGCAACTATGTGCAGCCGACGCCGGCGCACCGATTTAGATATTATAGACGCGTAAAATTATTAATTCATAATTCGCCGCGCTATTAATCAATCATTTTATTGTGACACCTGGACGTCACGGAAATGACTCGTGTTCGCTGCTGGGATTGGCTTTGATGCACGCTTGATCCGACAATAAATTATTTTCACTTACAATGCACTGTCAAGTCAATGCACTCTCAATTAATTAACGAGCACGTAGATTTTATTCTCCTTACCTGTATTCTTAAAAACTGTTTTCGTATTCACAGAGACTGACGAACGCACAAATATTTATAGAAATGAATAAACTTATTCAACAAACTGGTAAAACCAATAATATAACATATTCATAAGTCTTCAATATTATCAACAACATGTGAAAAGTATTGCAATTACATTTTCGGAGAATTTTGAATTAGAATTATTTTCCAATGTTATTTTATTGCAAGATGTCTAAAAAATATTGCAACATTATCCATTTAATTTTGTATTTTATTTAATATTTTTGTTGTTATTGTGTAGCACTGATAAAAAATTATATCGTATAAAAATACGTATATTTTTTCTCGTTGAAAAATTACAGCTTTTCAGTCGCAACACTTTTCGCACATGTCGTTGTTATGTCGACGAGAAAGCATCAGTGCATTCTCACCCTCGACGAGCCCGCGTTTTCTTACAGTTCGCCAGCAATCGGATTCAAACGCGTACTTGCCACCCTTCAGTACTCAACGACCGCCTGAGAAACCTCGGCCCTTCCAGCCATCGGGGGTGACGGTCCAGAGGCCGTCGTCTCTCTACACCCCGCCAAATACCGGTGGTTACCCGGGATCCGGACCACCCTACTCTACCCCGAGACCGAGCTTTCCCAGCAGCCAGCAACCTTCGTCAACGTATGTGCCGCAGAGTTTCAGCGGCTCCACATCCTACAACCCTCGACCAAGTCAACCCTCGTACTCTAACGCGGGTTCGTCGGCCTTCCCGCCATTAAACTCGCCAGAATCGTCAAGCACCTACCTTCCACCGCAACCGCCGTCCTTCCCATCGACCAGTTCAAGACCACCTCTGTCCGGGTCCACTGGCGGCAATGGATATCCGAGTACTGCGGGAGGATACTCGCCCGGAACCGCTGGAACATTACAACCGCCAGTTACAGGGGGTTACTCGACACCAGGTGGCTTCTCCACGTCATATGGCTACCCGTCGGAACAGCCTACGCCAGGTTTTCCCACCCCGGGCGAAAGTGGATATCCCAGTCCGGGTTATCCCTCCACAGGCGAGGGATCCACGGGATATGCACCTTCCACCCCTGGAGGACCGTTCCCTCCCTTTACTACGCCAGGTGAGGTTGTCACTAGTGAACCAGGAGTTCCTGGAGAAACTGTTGGACCAGGCACTTCCACAGAAACTATTGCAGGTACGTTCTCCACTCTCTACTAGAGTTATATATATAATATATAGACATTTGCATATAAAAGAATGTAATTTGATTTTATCGTCAAGCCACCGACGACGATCTCAATCATCCCCCGCATATTCATAGTCTTGACGTTGAGTGCAGTAAAACCATGATGACGATCAATATCGAATTCAACCGCGCTTTCGACGGCCTTATTTATTCCAAGGTAAACATCGAACCACCGGAACATATCTTTTGTACCGAATCTCATCGATAAAATAATCTATCGACTCTGCCTCGAATTTCAGGGATTTTATATGAACCCGGAATGCAGGTACGTAGAACAAAACTCGGGCCAAACGCAATATTCTTTCACCGTGAATTTAGACTCGTGCGGAACTCAATTCATCAATGACTTCGAAGGTGAAGCCGGTCAAGCTTACTTGGAAAATGTTCTTGTATTACAGGTAATTGCCGCACGTGCGAACCAACTAAATTAATTTCTTCCTCAATTTCTAGATTTAACTTGGAAAGAAAAAAAATGTTCCTTCGTGTAAAAAATATTTCTTTGCTTCAGAACGAACCGGGTATACAAGAAGTCTGGGACACGGTGCGAAGAGTACGATGCCTCTGGGAAGGGAACATTAATAAAGCCCTAACAGTAAATTTCTCAGTAGACATGTTAAACCAGGAAATCGTTACCTTTAGTGGTGATACTGCTACAGCCAAACTGGATATTCAAATGGGTCGAGGACCCTTCGCAACTGCAGCCGATGGATTAGTAAAGATCGGAGAGCCGATGACCTTAGTCGTCTCCGTGGAAGGCGATCCTGGCTTCGATCTGCAGGTACTAAAAAAAATTAACAAAGCAAGATAAATATAATTAATCAGTGCACAAACAATAATTATGAATTGATAATTATTTTTCGATTCATTCTATAAGATTGTTAAGATGACAAAATTTTGAGATAATTTCTCCTTTGATCGCAAATAAGAAATATGGATTAAAAGTTCATATTTTTTAATTATATATCATTATTTTTGAAGGTGCGCGATTGTGTGGCACGAGACGAAGCTTCAACCAACATGCTGCAGCTCACCGACGAAAGGGGCTGCATCTTGAAACCAAAACTGTTTGGTGCTTTCCAAAAGACAAACGATACCGGAAATACAGGAGCTTCTATCATTGCTTACGCGTTCTTCCAAGCTTTTAAATTCCCTGACGTTATGGACTTATTTATCGAATGCAATGTCGAGCTATGCAAAACGGATTGCGAGCCCTGCCCAGAAACAGATCAAGTAAGACGTACACAAATAATTATATTATATTATCCATATCTCTCATTTGTTAGCATTAATTTTTTATACAAAATCAAATGTTTCAAAATCTAAAATATTAACGACATATAATTCCAAAAATTTCACATTATTTGAATGTATTATTTTGTGACAAATTAATCTGGCATTTTTTACGTGGTTCATATTTATATGCAAAACAATTTGTTTTAGCAAATCGAACCAGGTAGACGTCGTCGATCAGTAACATACGCACCTACGAACACTTCGACGAATCCGGTTTTGCTATCAGATCCGGTCCGTATCGGACGTCGTTTCAAAGTAATCATGCTAGATGATTTAAGCACAGCTTCCAACCGGATCTTGGAAAGCATGGAGGAAACAGCGGTCGAGACGATGATAAAAGCGAAAGATGTTTGTATGAGCAACAATGGTTTTTACACAACTTTTTCTCTTATGTTAAGCACGCTCTTCGTCGCGACCATAAGTGCGGCTGTGCTCTACATCAAATTGCAACGGATTCGTAGAACAAAATTCGTGGATTCGTAGGAGGATATTATTTACAACATCTCTAGTTACTATTGTAACAACGTTAGGAAAGGAGTTGCATAGCAAATGACAAACGCGTGCCAGTAATTAAATAATGCTTAAGCAGTAAGAACATTATCCTTCATCGCTTCGTAATCATTTTTCCTGCGAGGGAAATGCGAAGGAATTGATAGAGAAACGCCGAAGAAAAATGTATACACATCAAAACGGAACAATTGTTATTACAATTATGATAAATTAGAACGGCAATTTTGTTAAATTCATTATTTTCGTATATGTATAAATTAATTTTGATAGAACACACGTTAATTTTTTTGCCGGAACATGATAAATTCATTCTTCTACTCGACAGGGGTACAGCCATATTTTACATATCAATTTATGAATATAATCTAACAAACTACTCGTACAGTCCTCGGATGGCGGTAGTGCTCATTTCGCGTAATATTGAATACCGATACGATATGGTATTTATTGCATACTTCGATATTAGCAATGTAGATTTTAAGAACTTAAAATAAATTATGATATTTGTAAAAAAGAGCTATCTCGTAACGATTATTCCCTTTTACCTACGACCTACACAATTACTATCTCTTAATTCCTAAAGATGGAATAAAAATATATGGATAAGGATATTATATATTTCTAAGGAATATATTAATTGCAAGGAATATATTATATTAATTGCAAGTAATATATTATAATTGCAATTTTTATGATACATAATATTTTATAAATCTAAATAATATTATATGGTATGCCTATATTTTATATGATACCTATAACAAACATATAAACATGATTCAAGTAAATGCAATGCGTCGCATTTTCAGCGTACTTAATTTATCGCCACAGAAATTAATTGGGTGTATAAACGCATATCACCGATGAAATGTATTTCATCGATGGATTATAATCTATTCCCTGTACAATATTAAAAGTATAAAAGACACTGTCCTAATATCTGTTATATCTCTAACATAATGTTAACTTATTTTTTACCTAACTTTACAAAAACGTAAAATATATAAGTACTCTCCTCTTATTTTTCTTTCGCGAATAATTTTACCAGACATACCTAATTTGTTAAAAACACTTAGGATGTATTCAGGATCATTTTCTTTAATAACGACTAAATAAAATAAGCCTACATCTGATAAGATTTTGGGAATCATAGTAAATATCTGTTCCATAACTTGCCTACCATTTTTACCACCTGCCCAAGTCTTAAATACACATCTATTGTCTAACACTTCTTTATATTCTGTAACTACATATGGTGGATTAAATAAAATAACATCATACGTATATCTAACATGTATACAATCTAACAAATTCATGTGAAGAACATCTATATCAACAGAATTAACCAGACTAGTTCTTTTCGTGGCTCTGCATGCATCAGGATTTATATCAATTGCAATAAAATGAGCATTTTGATATTTTTTCAATGCCATTGCTAGAGCTGTTATAACTACACCAGAACCACTACCTATTTCTAAACAAATCACAGGTTTCATCGCATGCAGAACCTCTAAATCTGCTTCCAAAGCATCTATTAAAAGATACGAATCCTCAGAGGGATCGTAAACTGTCTTGAGTTCTTCAGCTGATAAATTAACTATCGGAGTTTCCATAATTTGATAAAAATTGTAAGAAATTTTCAGAAATAAAATTTGAAAAGAGTATAGTCAATGTTAAGTAATAATGTGAATAAAATATTAATAATATAATTAATTACGTTGAAAATTACTGTTGTTTATCAGCTTCCACATTGACTGATTCTTCCTTATTTGGTTCAACGGTACTACTATACGCAGAACTATTATCTAAGAGTGTCTTTCTCTTGGCGGTGCTCTTTTCCACAGCTTGATGTACTTTGTTCAATCGCTCTTGAGTGGTTTGCAAAATGTTGCTGACAATGGTAATTTTGTGCTTAGCGTTGATGAGTTTCTTCACATAAGAATCAGTTTCTAGCGGATATTGTAATGCTTCATTAATTTTCTGAAGTTCCTCCGTCAAAGATTCAATCTGCTGCTTCAACTCTATTTGGCATATTCTATAATAAAAAGGATAGTTAGTTTTGTGTAAAAATAATATACTTCTCGTTATTTTTTGTGTGCAACAACTTATAATTTAAAATAAAAGTAAAAACACAATCATTTTACAACATTCTATTAATTGTACACGCAAATTGAAGGTGAATTTTAAAATACTCAGAAATTCCTGTGAAATAAATAACAATAAAATGTATTTTGTGTACATGTAAACATAAATGTAGGAAATCAATATTTTCATTGACACAATTTAATGAACATGTGTTTTACGATTAAATACCACGTCTCGTGAAAGAAATGTGAGAACAATAAACAAACAGAACTAAAATTTACAAAAAGAAAGACGAAAACTAGAATAAAAAATTTGTCATTCGTACATGCGCGCTGCAACGAAAAACTTGTCACTCATCACTTGCCTTGTAGCTCGAATTCTGTCATCCAACTGATCCACCGTAGGTTTCAAGAGACTCATAAGACCCTCCGTTAACGCATCCCGCGTAGGATTCTCGCAAAAATCGTCTATCTTGTCGTCGATAGATGTATTGTCACTTGCTGTGTCTACGTCCATGTTGAAGGTTCTAACGCTGAAGTGAAATGGAGGAAAAAGAGGGGGAAAACGAGAGGCAGCACAGCGACTTGAGTTTGATATATTAGCGTTCTCAGTTTAATATAATAATCGAAATAATGCTCTCGTTTCATCAAACAAAATATCACAATTATAAACACAGTACACATATCACAAACACACACGCACACCAATTAATAAATTAAGTAATTTATTCCCGGATAGATAACTCAAGCGATTCATATATAGCGCCGTATTACGTTGAAGAAACTTCAGGGTGCGTTCGTAATAGGCCTCTTAAGGCGTAATCACACTACGAGTTAACAACCTGTAGTGTGATTACGCCTTAAGGTTCACTATTGTACGTTTAAATGAAAATACGTTTACACGTATAATTGACATATTTGTATAGAAATTGACATATTAGTTGCTTAAGTAGATAAATATCACTTCTGTCTTTCTTCAACATCCATGTTAAAAAAAAGACAAAAATGAGATTTATCTGAGTTTTGATGGAGATAGACAGCAACTATTGACATGCCATGTTTTATTTAATATCTAATACATGAATCACAAGTTGGCCATATCATAAAGCAAAAAAATGTAAAAATATTCAAAAAACATTTATAATAAACGGATGTGCTAAATATATACGTATATAATTATAAACATATACCTTTAAACGTATAATCATTTAAACGCATAATAGACCCTTAAAATACGCGTACAGAAAAAACGTTTATACTACACGAATATATACTAATTATACGTGTAAACGTATTTTTGTTTAAAGAGATCCTTCAGCAAATGACGAACTCCGACAAAATATATAGCAGCATATCTAAAGCACACATATCCAAAACATTTGCACACATACGTAAAAATCATATTTCTAATTACAAATATTAGATTTCTAATCTGGATTTAGAGACTAACAGTACTTTCTTTTGTGTCCTCTAATCCCAGCCCAGTAAGCAAAAAATCATTGCTACAACGTTATTTTTGTTGGCAAGTATATAGTTTTTAACATTGTATGCAACATCATTTAACAAACTTTGACATCGGTTTAAAGGTTTCGGTAATGTTGAAATTAACGTTTTTAAAATATTTTATTAATATTTTGAGCAATATATGTTATTAAATAATATTTATAAAACATTTATAAAACATCAGTTAAAATATTTTTTTAGAATATTTATTAATAATATTTTTAACATATATTTATATATATATAAAACATTATATCATAACGTTTAGAAAATTGATATAAAATCAACATTATAAAATGTTGATTAAATATTTCTTGCTTACTGGGAGGGAATGTGCATTTTTATTCATACAAAGTGCATATATGTTTTATATAAATAAAGCACATATGATGAGGTTGACAGTTCGTTTCCAATTCGAGATATGTCATATCCCTAACATAACTACGTATCTCGGGGACGTTTGGGGAGCATCCTGAAGACATCCTGAGGATATTCGGATGTCCTCTGGATGTCTTTCGGATGTGTTGTGGTGTTAGGGATTGAGATCAAAATAGATAAGAAAAACTATTATTTCTCTCTCTTATTACATATAGTTAATTGTTTCACATTATATCATGTCACATTTTAAGATCAGAAATTAAGTTTCTATATAAAAAGTTGTGTTTTAGCACTTGATAAGGGCCGAAACCCATGGCCGAAACGTCGTGAATATTAAATAAAGATTATTAAATAGCCAGAGTTGGTTGATTAAATTACTACCATTTCTATTATTTCTCATTTTTCATATCAAATCGAGTTTTCCTGCGATTATTGATGCATGTATTGCAATCGTAGAAAAGCATTTTTAATTCCATCAAATTAAAAAAAAAAATGTATACTAGAAGTACGATTGTGTCGTTGATACAGACAGTCACGAAGAATCCCCTTAAACGTAGCGAGCCTAGTTCGTAATCCGTCCGTCGAAGTGCAGAATTCGACCGACCAATTGGAGACCGAGGATTCCTTCGTCCTGATTGGTCAATTGACCGCTTCGCCCCGAGTGAATACATTTCCGAACACAATCTAGATAGAATGCTGCCCTCTGGTACATCTTCGCATTATTCGTGATCAAAACGTTCCCGCGTATTGTCGGTCCGCGAAAGTACCAGAGTAAATATTAATTGGTGTCTTCACGTCGTTAATTATCGCATAAACTGATCGCGTCGCGCGTAACGACATCGTGATCGCGATCGAACGTGCGAGATTGATCTGGTCGGCCGCGAAGCTCGCATTTAATCTCACTCTCGCGTTCGTCCCTCCGAAAGATCGTGTCGTGAAGTTAGCTACTCCGACTCGAGACGCCGAAAGTTTCGCGCACGCGAGTTTACGAAGGCGGATCGCGAGAAATCCGAGCATCCTCGTGTCGAAGTATCGTTACACAACAAATTAGGCTCATAACTTGCATTTTTCGACGTCTCCTGAGTACATCGCGGGAGGTTGGGGGCGGGTGTAGATGAGGTGGTTAGGGTGTGGGGGAAGAGGGAGGCAATTTGTCCCATAAGGCCCTCCGATAAGTGGCCTTAAAAAAACGTAATTCGACGCGAAAACGGAGCATCGGTCGCGCGCGAATAAGCTCTCGCGATTTACTGAAACACGTCGAAAATGTGATATTTTAGATAAAACCGGAACATCGCCGCGAACGAAAAAAAATAACGCGAGTGCAAGTGCTTCTACGAGGAGGCCCTGGGTGGCATCGGGCAACGACGGACCAACTATATGGTAAATAATTTATTATTTATAAATTTATTATTTATTTTATTATATTTTATTTATTTACTATTCTTTATTTAATTTTAATTAAATATACTCATATTTGCAGGGTACATTTTTTGTGCATTTTATTTTATAAGTACAATATATAGAGTACAATATATAATATTTGCTTGTTTTATTTTTACGTAAAAGAATAAGGAGGAACGGATGAAAAAAGAGAGGAAGAAAAAAGCCCGGAATGGCAAAAAATAATTGTATAAATATCTGTTTTAGATGCTGCTGTAGTCCTGATATTGCTGCTTTGCTGTTGTTGCAAAATGATATACCAACGACATGATATACAACGACTAGTGAGTCAAATAATAGAGGTTTTCTTTTTGTAATAATTGATTATTATATGACTTGTCTGTATACATTTATATATATATATATATATATATATATATATATATATACATTTGTCTGTATAAATTTTTATCATATTTTCTTGTACCAGAGCATAATATTTATTTTAAATTTTACTTTGTTAGTAATAAATGCAAAATGTATATAAAAATTTTGCAAATAATTAAAAATCTACATACATAATATATATATTTTTTTGATTTTTCAGAAAATAATTTATGTGATTTATTTTTATGTACATGTTAATATAGATTTTATAAAATAATTTTTATCAAATGTTATTTTTATATAAAATATCATTCATTATTTATTATGAATTTCTATGCATTAACAAGTCATGTAATTAATCAGATTTTTACAATATTATATTGTATAATAGTATTATTGTTTTGTGCGAAGAAAAATAAAAGGCCAGAAAACTATATCAAAAAATACATTGAAAAAGGAGAAACTAGTTGTTTGATAAGTTTGAATTTTTGCGGGTTTAGCTAAAGAGGCTTTTATAGCATGACCAGCGACATTTGATATTCGATTATTCTTGCTGTTTGAGTGAACATTTCTGTAATTAATGGCATTATAATCCGACAATACATCGAAATCTTCAGAATCCATATCGATGAATTTACGATGTTTTATTGATTTCCTATATAATATATAAATTATTGTTGTATTTACTGATTTAAATGTAAAAATTGAAATTTTTCTACACTTTTTATAAAATACATTATTACTTTTTCCATCTTTTCGCGCTTTCCATTTCGGGAGAACTCCAAGATTCAGTTTCGGTACATTGACCAATATGACAATCACATTTTAATGCCAAGCTTTTTAATAATGTGACGGAACGCGGATCATTGCCAGTAATTATTGGCGACTCGGTCGTCGATGAATCTTCTTCGAGTTCTTCGTCAGCATCCATTTCTGAACTTTTTTCAGGGTACCAAAGATTCCTAAATAAAAAAATATTTGCATTTGTTGTTTATTAAAAAAGAGGAATTTTTATCGATAAAAATATAGAATATTTCGACATCTATTTTTAAATATTTGATATTTATATATTTACATTGAATTTAATAAATAGTTTGCAAAATAGTTTCAATGTTTTCAGAGCTAACGATAAGTAAGTAAGCATTTATTCCAGCTTCCCTCAGGGCTGCTGGGGCTTTTCAAAGCTATTTTCAAGATTTTTTAAAATTTTTTCTAATGTTAATATTGTGTGTATTGATAGAGATTATTTGCTAACATAAATTATATATACATATGTATTGCATCGATAAAATAAAGTTTACTGGACAGCTATTCCAGTAAATAATCATTTTTAACAGCAATACAATTTAATTTGTAATAATAAATTATTTAAAAATAGGTAATATTATACATATATATAGCCCTATATTTAAAAATATAATTATATTTTTTATAAATAAATAGAAAATTTATGTTTTTATACGATTATTTACTGGAAAATTTATTTTAGAAATTACAGTTTTTGCCACATCCTATTTTACTATGTATTCGGACATTTACTATATATTCGGACTAACTTTTTCTCTTCACTGCATTCCGTTGGTGATTTCATATTTGTAGGACATTTTAATTCATTCCTTATGGGCACTTTTCTATTCTATTATTTAAAATTAATATATTTGAGAAATACGTACGTTAATAAGATAAAAAATATTTTATTTTATAATAAATACATATGTATCAATAAAATTTTACCGAATAAATATGAGATTCTTCATATCCAGATGAAAAAAAATTAGGCTTTATGCGCGGAATTTTACTAGCCTTATTTTGTGAAATATACAATGCATCTTTAACAATTTTACTAGAATTTTCTACGTTGTGTGAATTTCCTGTTCCTTGAGATTCACTAGTAACTACGTTTATACAATTTTTATCATTTTCTGCTATTTCTGACGGCTTTTGAATGTTTCTCGAATGCGCTAAATTCTTCTAAATATTGCATAAATTAGTGCAAAGTTAGTAAATTTTATTGAAAGAGAAAAATTTATTAAAACAAACTTGATGAAGATTAAGCGGTGTTCCGCAATTCGCAAGAACAGCATCACTCTTTTCTTTTCCAAAATTTTGAGTATCTTGAATAATTTCCGCGATAGGTATTAATTCCTTTTTCTCGAGGACATTGGACATTTGCTGTGGATGATTCTTCAAAACCTTTTTCAATTGTGTCTTTGATTTAAAAACAATGTTTCTTTTTTTAGTAGTTACATTTACTTTTCCGTGAGTATAAAGAGTTTTTTTCTTGGTCTGCGCCAATAATTCATTGCTAGAATCTGACCAACTCTGGTTTTGTGAATTATTATCAATTTTCGAGGAAATATCGGGCTGACTAATAGCTGCCTCATAATCGTAAGATATAACCGTGGCCTTTGGATTCGATTTATTTTTCGTAGCAATTATAGCGTCAATCGGTTCTTTGTTAATTGCATTTTCGCGTGTACTGCGACGCGACAGCGGATTCATCGTGTCTCCAGCATGACTGATGCTATAACTAAAATCAATCATTTATTCTTTTTAGTATCTACTAATTTTTATTTTTATTTATACATTATTTTCAATTTAATAAAAATTAAAATATACACACAATAAAGCTATACATTATAAAAAATTAAAATTTGTATTAACATCAAAATTATTAAAAATTTTGAGATTATTTTATAGATATATTATAGTGATACCTCGAAGATATTGCGAGAGCATTAATGATAAGAAAGAAAATATAATTCATTGTTTTACTCACATTTCTATTTTCAATTAAAAAGTAAGAAATTTTTTTACATTTACTAATTCTTACTTAGAAGTGACGGATTTGCAACTATTAGACTGCACTTGACTTTTAGATAACTTGCGTATTTTAAGTTTAGCCAGGAATTTTAATATCGCTTCAGATCGCCTTCGCTTGATTTTGTAGGAATAATCGCGACACGCGACATTTACGCATTCCGCCTCTTTGTCCTGTTTTTTCTCATTTGCTTTATACGTTTGCAAAAGCGGCGACACTAAACGATTCAATTTATATCGAAGTTGCGGATGCTGCGATTTTCGTGAACTGGCCAGTATCTCATGCGAATTCGCTCACATTTTTTTTAAATACTCTCACAAATTCCTTCGTCCTATTAACCATTTCTTTCTGATGCGTCATTGAAATCAATAAAACTATTAATCATACGTTTCGATACTAACTCGATTATCGAACGACCTTTTTATTCATATAATTTCTGACTAATTACCTTGACATATGATTTTTTGATTGATGATGATTAGTATGAAGTATGCAAAATGTGTACTAAACATTTACCAGTATCCAGTATCACAATTTCATATACATGTAACGATGATTAATTGATTACCTTATTGTAATAATTTTAATACTAATACTAATACTTGTACCTATATGCCCTAGATATAAGATTATAAAAGATAACATTCATAGGAATGCATAAATTTTATACGTATTTATACTCGAAAATATTTGATTTAAAAATCGTAAAACTTATATAAAATTACTTACAATTAGTAGTATTATTATTAAAAACAAATCGTTATCTAAGAATAGGTTTACGTAAAAGTATACGGAAAACGAATCGTGCGATCTTTTCATAAGCCAGAAACATCAAAGCGGCTGTGAGGACAGTCTGCAAAAGTTTAGCTTCCATTCCTTTGTATAATCCAGCTATCCCTTGCTTCCTGCGTACAAAAATCACGCACTCGTTACGTAACGCTCTTACAGATTATATATAATAATAACATATATAAATAATATATTTTTCATATAAATAAATTTTCACTTACTTCAAAATGTAGAATAATATTTGCAACGTGCCTGCATTTGGAGGCAAGTTAGGATACTTGTGTCCATGCTGAAATTATAATATTCATTAGTCTTTCTTAGTTTATTTTATTTAATGCAAACAAATGAAGAATATCATTAATATATTATCGATACCCTCAACTTCATTTGCACAAGCTGCAAAGGATATGTTAATGACGTGGCAATCGTTTTCGCTATCGCACCGATAGCAAAAAAAGCCCATGCCGGTGGCTGAGCACCACCGAGAGATACATTAAGTCTTCTTTTAATACTCTCATATGTCATAAATTGGATCGCGGGATTCGCGACGAGCATGAGACTCGGCAATGTTCCCGCCCATAACTGTTTTAAACCTTCATACTTCCATATATGCATGAGACCGTCTGTAAAAAGTGATGATGTAAGAGAGCAATCTAATGATTTATACATATACATAATATATATAAAAATAATATACATATATATATATAAAAATAATAATATATATATAAATAGTAGCAATTCTACATGACTAATATGATAATAATCTATTGCGCAGAATATATAATTATAAAAGTCCCAAAAATTGATAAATGATATTTACTACAGACGCCAGAAATTTATTCCCTCTTGATAATAAATTATTTGTTTTCCACTGAATATGTTTATTTTTAACGTCTGATCTATGTTTATTTTTAACGTCTGATCTATGTTTATTTTTAATACCTGATCTTTATGTCATTTTTATTTAGTATGTATAAATGCAAAATAAATGTGCGGATTTGTACAATAATTACAGCTAAAAATAAGAATACAAATAAAAACTAAAAATAAAATTCATAAAAAATTATAAACTCATTTAACTATTTTACATAACAGTCGATTTCTGTATTTGATTTCTTGCGTCTTGAATTTGTGAATTAACAAGATTTATTTGCCCTCAATAATGCAATATCACGCTACTTATTGAATGTCGTAAGTGCATTTAAGTGGCAGCGCAAACATTCACAACATGTAGTGACGCTTATTTCCATGAATGCATGTATTGGCAATGCATACATAAAATATATACGTCAGTATATATACATATATGAAGCATTAATGTTGTTTGAGATGCAAATAAAGAATGAAGTATCTTGTCAATGTTTAAAAAAATATAGAAAGTAATGACAAATAAATGTGACATACATATTTAAATGTGTATTCACGTATTTTCGTATGAAATATATCTACCATATAGAGTCGTATATTCATTATTATTTCTTTCTGCAGTAATTTCGACGCCTCTCATCTTCAATCTTGTATTTACAACCCACAGAGGGGTTGTTGTGAGAACATTGATTACACCTGGAAATTAATATATATAGATTTTGAAAATTTAAAGTTTTTTTTAACAATATTACACATAACAAGAACAGCAATTTTAGTTCAAATTTACTTTTCCTTTATACTCTGTTTTCATTTTTCTTTTTTAATTTTTCAATTTTCTAATATAATTAATTATAGATATTATGATTTAACATTTAATATTATTAATTTTATTATTTGTATACAAATCTTCAAATAAATTTTTTTTATAAATTAAATATATTTCCGATAAATTCAGAAATATTGTTATTATTTTTGCTTTATTTTAATTAGTTTATTTATTCTTGCATACAACTTGAGATCGTTTAATTTACTTATTTGCTAAAAAAATATGTTACTGTACAAAACATGATTGCAATTTTAAACAAAAATCTTTATAAATGATTGAAATTATACCAGCGATCGACGCAATAAGCAAGTCGCTGCCAACCGTTTGGTTTCTTCTGCTTCTTAATTCTTTTAAGCCGTGGAATGTGTAGAAATAAACAAAATTACTCGCGCATAAGCTTTGCAGAACGGGCACCATACCTCTGTATAAGGTATACCTTAAAAATGAATGACAATTAAATTATTTCAATCATTCGTGTATGTTTCGAAACAATGACAATAACAAAACTATGATAATAAACGATGACAATAATTTTTCTCATCTAGCTTATGTAGCTTATCTCTATTTTAAACATTAGTCAAAATTGATTCTTGGACAATTGTTTATGACATCTATTCCCTCGAAGCAAGATACGTGAATCTATTCACAAAAATCATATTTGCTAATACGTACGGTCCTTCTTTCGCAATAAGTTCTCGTATGGTTGCCAACGTATTTTTCGATTGCCGTCCCTCTTCCACTGTAAATAGAAAAGAATAAAATAGAATTCTTAATAAGATTACTATTTATGCAAATCAAAGCAGTCACAGATATAGAAGCTAAATATAATATTTAAATGAAACTTGCATGATATGCAAAAAGTACTATTTTTTACAAAAATTTCTTGCGCAGTTTTATGCTTCTTTTTTCCTTATGTTGTTATAAAATTTATTACAATTATTATAAATTATTATTAAATTATTGTCATTATCATATTTCAAATGTTTATATAGATATAAAATATATATACTACAAAAAGATATATTATATGTTATATTTTATAATCTTATTTTTATTATATTTGAAATAATAAAAATATTTTGAAACGTTTTATGACATAAAAAATAATTATAATAATTCAAATCCAAATATATATATATATATATATATATATATATATTTATATATATATGTATATATACATTTTCTCATTCTGTGTGTATGTATATTCTATCTGTTAGCATTTAAAAAATCAAATTATTTTTACATTTCCAAGTTTAATAAGGTAAATCCTGTCAAGCAAGATGATATACAAATAAACATAAAACGTTTGCATTAATAAAAAACAAACTTATACGCAAATAATAAATGAATATTCACAATTAATTGTGATAACGCAATTAAAAATGCTGCAAGCATTAATGGTAACAAAGTCACATGAGAATAACAGACTATTGTCTGAGAGTGACATCGCGTTTAATGAAATCGAAAGCTTGTTGCCGTTTCATTTCAATACACATTATAGAGGAAACGAGTAAAAAATTGGTTTGTCATATATGTATTGTATATCAATTCGATAGATACAAATATGGATTACATTGTAAACGACTTCGGACGGTATCTAGAGGGTAGAAGGCTGCCATCGCGATGACACTACCCTGAAATGTCAAAATGTCAAAATTACTTACCACGTAGAGATACACGAACAAAATATCGTGCAAAATACAATATACCCACCGCTGCACCAGATATCGCGTGTACAAACGTGTCATATGTAAAGATGCTTCTGTTGTGTTCGCCAACCATTTTAACAAAGTTTCAAACGCGAGTTACGTCGTCAATTATAATATAAACTTGGCGATTCACTCGCTATTTCAAGGAGCTGTTACACATATCGCGAATAATACGATATAAATCGCATTGTAACACATTACAAAATATTTCGGTCGATGATATTTTTGAAACATTTTTCTATAATATACAATCTGTGATCATCCTGAAAAAAATTGATAAAACAGAAGATATTAAAAGAAAATTTTCTGAAAATTGAATACTTAATCTTTCAAATCAAGAGTTCATTTCTGAGATTTTTTTATCTTTTTGTAACGTATTGAAATCATTTAGCTGATATTGTTTAAATTTAAAATATAAAATGCTAATATATAATTTTCATTTAGATATTTCAACTTCGTGCGCGCGTAAAAGATTTATTTAGTTCTTTATACATTGCTTTTTATGAAAAAATTCAACTAAAAAAATTATAGAAAACAATTCAATATTTTTAATTATCTGAATTTAATTTATTTAAATCTTTAATTTATTTATGATAAAATCAAAAACAGAATAAGACTCATTTTTATTTTCAAATAAAAGATAAGGAAAATATAACAAATCTAAACATATCAATTTACTTACATTGTTTAGAAATATTCTCGTTCTAGTAATCACTCAATTTCATAGATTTGGCACAAAGTAAAATTATTCAAAGATGTACTGCTGCAGTTTTATACCTATATTTGCATTGATTTCATACTCAACTTTCACTATTGCACTTACTTTAAGTTTTGTAATTTTTGTGTTAAATCAGCTGCGGCAAATCGCGTAATATGCCGGCGAGCGTTTATCTATCACGGCTGCTTACTGCATGACGAACGCACTGACACTGCCGTGAGTGTGAATTCCGAGCGAGAACTTATATAAGAGGAAGGCCATGACACACAATGGCCTTCACTACCACGACTAACGCGCGATCGTCAGTGAATTGCTTTAATAATTACGTGTGTTATCTGGGTTCAGAGAACGCTTCACGAAATATTATTATTCCGCCGTTTTAATAAACTTTGTATCGTTATCTCTTCCGTTAATCCGCGTTCAACTGCACTCAAGAAATTGCTGATGTATTTTGACGGACAGACATACAGCTGACACGCTTGCGCTCTTAAAGCGCGTATCTAAAAGCAAAGAGGTCGATGTAGGGAACAGTACGCATGCGCATAAGCAAGAGGGTGATTGCTGGTGGTCAGAGTAGATAACATCCCCTTGCGCTTTTAAAGGCAAAAAAAAAAGATCAAATGCGATTTTAAAAATTTAAAATATACATACATTGTTTTTTTTTAACACCACGCTCCTTTTATATTTTTAATCTATTTTTTGTGATTTCGTGGAATTTACAAATGTACAATGGAAAAATCTTTTTGATACATAATTTTATAAAAAAAATGCAATGTGAAAATTTTGAAAAGCAAAAATTGCGCAAGAAAACGTGAAAATTTTAATTTTAATTTTTATGTAATTTATATTTTTATAAAAAAGTTATCTGTTTCTGAATTTATCGGAAATATATTTAATTTATAAAAAAAATTTATTTGAAGATTTGTATACAAATAATAAAATTAATAATATTAAATGTTAAATCATAATATCTATAATTAATTATATTAGAAAATTGAAGGGAATTTCTCAAAATTGTTAAAAAAAAAGTACAAAATATGTACATGTATAATATACGATTTGAAATATAATAATTCATGTCTTAGAAATTTCTTTACATATATTTATGATGCCAATATAGTTCCATATCATTTGTATTATTTAATTTCTAAGGAAAATGTTTTATATTAATTGAACTAGATTGTTAATCATTTCAATAAGAAACTAATTGTTAATTAATATGTATGATCCTGAATAGAATATATTCTTCTGTTATTATATTTTCAACAAAAAAATCTCCCCATAAAACGATTGCATATAAATTATCAAAGTGAGATATTATTATTTCATGTTTGAGCAAAAAATTTATTTCTAATTCTAATTCTAGTTTTTTCCATCGAGGCATTCTTTTAAAAAACCAACAGGCACTACGCAAATTAAATAAAATTTTAAAACCAATAACATCTCAATAGTATGTTGCGAAAGTGTAAATTTTACGTATAGATATCTCTCTTGTGTCGCATAGTGTTCGGAATATTCTCCAAGTTCTCGTCAGAGTTTAATTAAACATTCCACAACTGTGGTATGCGTATGTTGTGCAATCGCGCCCTTCTCCCAAATGCAAACCGCGGTGGGTTTTTTAAACATCCTATGATTCATACATCTTTGACAAAATGTAAATTTTAAATCACAGAGGTTGAAACATCTTTAATTTTTCACCGAGAATCTCCTACGGGAAATATATCCTCATTAAAATTGCAAAATTATAATAGATTGCTCTTCTTCATCTAAAATCTAGAAAATATTAATCTTGAAAATATATAATTTGAGAATATAATTTTAATGTCTCACAAATATTGCAAAATAGTTGCAGTTTATGAAATAGTAAAATATTATTATCTTGAATGAAATCATAAGATGTAAAGTATATTAATATCGAAAATTTCTGTTAAAGTTTTGAAGAAGTAAATAATTATAAAATTACTTATATACAACAAAGTTAGTCTATGTTATTAAATATTTCATCAAGTTAAAAGAAGATCTTACATACTTAGACGCCCTATTTTTAACACAGTTATCTCGAGTGTACTATTTCTGTGCGTCGCTGCTTTCAATTGAACAACGAAAACTCATTCACGTCTCTTTTTGGTCTAGTTTTATTGAACTCTTGCGCTTGTGTTAGCTTTCAGATAGTAAAACGGTTTTCTAGCGCTTTTAATCTCAACGAATAATCGATGATTCTGTCTTATTGAAAACGCCAAAGAATGCATATAAACGCAATGACCAATATTTATTACAAAAATGCATCTTCTGATCTAAAATATTAATCGTATTAATTTTTTATATATTTATATATTTAATCATTTTTTTGCGTTTTCGTGTATTTCAAATTCATAATTTTGTATTTTGAAACTTTGTAAACCACGATTTTAGGAGGAAATAAAACGCAAAAATTTGGAAATAGAAATTATGCGATTTGATTGTGAAAATGCTGATTTAATTATAAAATACTTATATTTTCAAAAGCATTTTTTCAATATTTTTATAAGAGGAGTACATTGCAATAATTTTGAAAAATTAAACATACAATTATGAAACACATTAAATTGTGTGATGCTGTTTTATTATTTCAATTATAAAATCACGATCACGTGTTTCTGCTAAAAATATCATAATGCGCGGTGGTTTTCCGAAAATTTAATGAATGCATAAGTTCGTATCGTTTTCATCTCGTTATAATGATTATATCTATTCTGCTATATCGAAACAGAATTAATAACTGAGAAAATTCGATTAAAGAGTTATCGATCAAACCAATAAGATAGAATTGCCGGAAGCGATAATCGACAAGTCATAACCCGCAGAGATAATGATGAAAATCTGGTTTAAATATAATTCTCGGTCAAGGTGATTAGAACCAGCGTTTAATCATTAAATCCATGTCCCGTTTTGTAAACTGATCCCAATGCATATATTTTAGCATCGATTTTCTTTGAAGACTGGATATAAGTATCTCAAAAAATCGTAAAAAGGCATGGAGAAAATGTTATTTATTTAATACAAAAAGGCGAGTGTATTCGCACATGTTCGCGACTATAATCACTTTTTTTCTTATTTTTACCGATTGCAGTAACGCAGCTTTGGGTTTGCTTTCGGTTGTAATCAATTTACGGGCCGTCTAATTGGTCAAATCGTCAATTGTACCTTAGAGAATTAACTATAACCGAGTTTATGGAAAGAGAACAGATGTTTATCCATATCTCGGATACTCACAAATCTATATATGCCTATAACGTCCCAATGCATCTATCGAATGAGTCATATACAGGAAAAATGTATTCTTTTTAAACATGATGAAAACATTTCACACATACATGCGCGCACACATACACACACAATTTCAACAAATTCATATTCATTAAATACTTGGTTTTCGCTCAGCGGAAAAATATGCCTGCTCTTTCTTCAATAATTTGATTGAGAAAAAAAACAAAAGTTACATGTTAGCTTTTTTCATATATAATTAGTTTCTCTATTGTTGTTAAAATCGAATATAAATTTTTCATATTTGAGTTTTGTATTCTTTTATTCTGATTATACTTAAATTATTATATGTAAAAGATTAAATTGTATATCTTTCAAATGCATACGCAATTAATGGAAGAAAAATGTTCACACATTTACCTATCACATATTAACAAGTTTAAGACGTATAGAAAAGGAAGTCGAAATATAATAGAAATATCGATTGATTTTGTATGCATGTTTCATTAGCAATGCGATCTCGCTAATCGAAGATGACGAATAATACACGAGATATACCTTAAACGTAGTACAGTGTAATACATTGTAGGGCTATTTATCTTTAACGAAAATCTGCTAAATGCATACGGAAGAACTTAACGGAAGGAAGAACGATCAAATATTCATTCCTTTTATCGAGCGCTATTAATAAAATTAATAACGTTCTAGATCTCATGTGGAAGTGTAAACGTTCTCCTTCGCGTGTCGGAACTCGAATAAGGCTACGATGGGCGCAGTTAACCAATTCGATAGAAAGCTTTTTTCATCACGTTTTTCGCAATCTCATTCGACATAACGCTGACAATTCTCGATCTTGTACTATCGTCGATCCATCGTAAAGATTTTCTCGAGAATTCGCTAAAAATTTGTTCTAATAGGAAGAGTATGTCCGCACTCTCTTTCTCTCTCTCTCTTTCTCTCTCTCTCTCTCTCGCTCAATCATCTCATTGTTATCGGAGAACCTTCCGATCAAATGTCAAACGATCTTATCCTCCTTAATCGAGGTATCGATTTCCCGTTTAGCGTTTGATCGACGACGATTAATTAATGTAGCAGCTTACCTTTCAATCTCTCTCTTATTTCTCTCGCTCGATCACATCTTAAGTTAATTATACATGTTACCTTCGGGACATTATGCTAAAGCTATATTCCGTTAATTAATTAAGGCGAGTAGCGTGGTCGGTTTAAATATGATTTTCCCTTGGCGATCTTCGTTCGCGAGTATTCGCTTCGCGTTATCTGCGTATCACTACAGTGAGGTCTGATAATTGTAAACCTGAAAGTTTCGATCGCATATATGAAGTTTCTATTAACACAAATTTAATTATCACTATTTTTCTCAACTTGCAACAAGTATCGGAGAAGGATCAATATTTATTAAAACTTAAAAATAATAAAATCGCTAATTACATATATACAGTTAAATTAAAATAAACAGAGATAGCACCTCGGACACAATTATAATAGGCAAGAGTATAAAGTTTATATAAATAGAGAGTAATACTCGTTTCCAAAGATCGCTTTTAAACGCGTTATCATATTTGTCATATCTCTAGAAATTTGTTCGCGCGCGTGACAACAGTTTGAAATATCACTGTATCGTGCAGGCCTTCCTGGACTCTATTCTTCCTGTTCTAAGCGTGATCCTGGATCCCGGTGTATTGTTCTCGTTCGCGGCCGCGAGCGAGCACGTTTTCGTCCGCATGATCATTAAGTCCGTCCTTATGCTGGGACGTCGCACGTTCGGCGCCACGACGCCGCAAGCGTCGCTCAGCCGACGTTTTATGCTGAGAGTGGCTTTGTGCCGCGGCTGGAAATAAAAGCGTCACTCTTTGAGGCTCTTCAGCCGCCCCTCGATATCATGAAAGGTAATCCTCGTTTAATCGATCGCGATACGACTCCGAAAAGACAACAGATCCGTATCGGTTCGCGCTTCGTCGCTTTTAATCGGATTTTTTGCGAACCTTTTTCAATCAATTTCAAGTGTTTGATTAATTTTCGGCTATTTAATTATGATGTAACAAACTTGTTTTTTTTTGTTTTTCTAAATGACACATCGAGCATTGTTAATTACCTGTGACGGCGGTAACATAGTCGGCGAGCCAAAGGTAAGCGGTACTTTTCTGTGATGATTCGGAGCCATCTCCAAAGGTAGACCTGCCACTACGAATAACTGATAAAATAGTTCGTCCACGTGATAGTTTCGCTTCGCGGATGCCTCCACAAAGATACAGCATTCATCTTGACTTACGCAATATTGCTCGGCCTCCTCTACCGTGACCGTTCTGTAACGTGAACAAGAAATTCGTCAAAATAATTATATGATTCAAAATCTGCAATGATGAATCGATATAATTATTCATACAAATCAAAGTTAAGTACAGGGAAGAGAGAACGTACTTTACATCTTTATCACATTTATTCCCCACGATGACCATAGGGACCTTTAGACTGTAGTGGCTCCTCCTGCTCTTCGTGGCACTTTGAGTCGCGCTCACTTTAGTCTCGAGGATCGCCTCCCTCAGCCTGATGGCTTCCTCGAAGGACTCCCGACAGTCCATACTGAACACCACGACGAAGAGGTCCCCTGCGAAATCGGTTATCGTGTCTGAGCTGGTCGATTTTTCGAGCGCAGCGTTTACTCGCTCACATATTTATTCTTAAAATATTAAATTTTATTGAATATTTATATTTATATTATATACATAAATAAGACTTGAATGATCTTTTGAGCTTATGAAAAGCGGATACGTTAACGATGTTTCATGATATTGCATGACTTTAAACTTTCGAGCCCCGTTTCTTTCGAGTCTCTATTATGTGCGACATCGAGTGCAATTATTTCGAGCGAAACGAAAGTCGCTGTATGCTGTTGCATATGCACTAATTATAACGGTCACGCGAGTCACATGTGGAACACGCGTGTGTTACGGATTATGAATATTTATCCTGACTGATTTATTTCTACAGCGACAAGGTGTGGTCTCTTACCCCCCGTCCTCCTATGCCTATTTATAAATCGACCCTAACGATGGTAGTGTGGCGTGTAACGATTCCGGGTCTCGTGTTTACGAAGCGCACTGTTTCCTCTTGTTTCCGACAAAAATGTCCGCGTCGTGGACAAAAGGGCAAGTAGGATCAACTGGCTGCTCTTGTGTAGGAACAAAAAGCTCGTCCGATGGGGAAGCTCGACGAACCGTATAGAACATAAGCTTGGTAATAATGTTGCTTTGCCAACACGTATAGTCCCACTTGGTTTTATTATCGCATATTCTCTCGCTAAAAGATATACCGCTAAGTATCTTATATAATAATGATGTTGTCGTTAATCGTGTATGTTAGTAGAATGAAGTATGAAAAGAATTCAGCATTTTCTTGTGTTTTACTATCAAGAATTTACCATGATTTTATTATGTAAATTTAATGATTATAATTAAATTAACAGTTATGCGTTAATTAGCCTTCGTTATTAATTAAATTACTCTTTTATTTATATTTTTTTATTTCTTATTAATTTTAGAAAATGCAACTAACTTGACATATTAAATGAGTAAATACTTTTCCAATTATTGATTTCATGTCATGATAGAAAGGTATGTGTCAGTCTTGAATTCTGCTCATGTGAGTGAGAAAATAAAATTTTTCTGTCGAGATAAATCCGAAATATAATTGAGTTACGGTTGTATACATATCACTACTACATGATAAAAATGAATTTAATTTTGTGAGATATCTTTACCTTTATCTTCAAACTCTTACTACATATAACAAGATTTATTTTTCTCGCAAATACAATTGTTAAACTACAAAGCTGATCCATTTATTCAATTGACCAAATAATTCATTTATTCGTGCTTCCTTCTATTATCGCTAGGTCGAGAAAGGTTGAGAAGCTTTTTAGATTCAGCCTTCATAATTCGAAAATCCTACTGGTTCATATGCCATATATGGAGCATCGCGAAACATTTTACTCCCGCGAAACGCGCCAAGCTGGTCTGATATTGTCCTCGTACCGCAAGATGAAAATATATGTATGTCAGCTATTATGCGGTAAAGTTCGTGTCTTTAGTGTCGAAAGGAATTCTCTCTTCTCGCAACAGCCGGAACCTCGTCTGAAGGCTCATTGTCTTCGAATCGGGGTCATATCGCGTCCCTCTTTGTTTAGGCATATTTCGAAGGATTCGCGGATCGCGAATACCTTTTTTACTTTCTATCTTCAGTCTGCAAGTGATCGCATTTGTGAAAGAAATGACTGATCGTACATGAAATTATTATAGCCGAACTATTTTGATTGCACTGACACACAACGTTATTATATTTGTGTATAATTTTATATATTAATTATTATTAATATATCAAGAGATGATTTGTGCAATTATATATGTATAATTAATATTCGAAAACAAATAATTCTTGAATTCTTGAATTGTTCATAGAATGCGCGAATTGTCATCGACACGCACATAATCATATTAATTGCGAAATATTTTCGGCAATCAACCGAGAGGTTTATGAATTATTAAAGATCTCCGTGAAGTTGTGAGAAAAATGCGAACGCGGGAAAACGTAGAATCGTGACTCTTTGCCGAATGCGTGGAATTTCTAGCGGTATGAGCGTCGTGCGGAATACAAAACTAAAAACGCCACGATGAAATTCCCATCAACGGTGGCTCTCTTGATTTCCGCACGCACGAACGGCAATTTAAAAATTCTTCGGATTTACGTGTCTAATTTTGCCGTGAGCTTTTATGTGAGGTCATCTTTACTGGCGACATGCGACGATACATGACCGTTTTACAGGCGCATGTAGAACAAATTCGCGAGAGACGAATATCGGTTCCTGTCCAGTGCAATTTGTACATCTCTGCTCAAAAAAAAGGAAAAAAAACAGTTTGGGATATTTAGGTCTCAGGGGCAAACTGTTGATGCTATCGAAAATTTTAAATTGTGTAAATTTTGAAGAACGTTATCTCTCTTTGTATAATTATACACGATATATACGTGGAATATTTTTATATAAAAGTATTTTAAAGTATATATTAATTACTTATTAGACGACTAAATATATCACGAAACTTATTATTACTTTATTTACTCGGTCCAATTATTTTACTGCGCGTTCTCAATCTGAATTATATTTATAGATCATCGAAAAATCAAACGATAAAACCGATTGACCGAAATATATTTGACTGTTAGGATTACTGAAATATTTTACGTGCTATTCGTACACATACGCAGGATATTAAATTATATAAGCATTTTAAATAATAGACGCGGGCTAATAATTACTAATTATAATAACTATGCAGAATGATTGCACTTTGCTTGATAATGTGATAATATATGAAGTTTTTACCTTCTCGCTCGAGTCTCACTGTGTGAATAACGACAAGGCTGTGGAAAATCGCGCAGAATACGTTTTATACCCCCATCAGCGTGTATAAAATATTTCGGCAATTTTATCAACGAATTTTATCAAAAACAAAGTAAGAATTCGTCCTGGGTTTTGTCTAGCGCGCTATTGTTAACATACCACAGTTTTGTTTATCATTCACACCGACATTTGAACAGAAAAATAGTGGGAGCTCTCTTGACTTTTCGATTATTTAAATATTTATTTAACCCAATTATTTAATATTATATTTAAATATACATATATAATTCGGATTAAGAACGCGCAGATCGAGAACACAACCGAATCGCAGAATTCAGTAAATAAAAGTAAAGATAAGTTCCTTAATTCATTAATCATCCAATAAATAATATTAATCTCTATACTTAAAAATACTTGTATAATTTAATATTCTATATAGAATCAAAGAAATATATTGGATAAAATATTAATCGTTAAAAGTAAAGCGAATATTGCTATAATATAACAATCAATACAGAATAGCAATATAATAAAAATCATTTAACAAACATAAAATAAATATAAATATAAAATTAATATAAATAACATAATATATATTAATAGTTATGCAATTTTTAAATACAAATTCTCTTTTTAATGTTTTCATGAACTATATGTCATGCTCCTGTAACTTGCCATTGTCTTGCCAAGTAGGGTCGTTTTGGGAATTATACGCTATGCATAGATCGCAACTTAGATTATGTTTTGCGCTGGTCGACGTGACGTTTGCATGTATGTACGTCCGAGCGTAAATATGTATTTTCAGTTCGGCCCGTCTTCTATCTTGACAAGCGCGATGCTGATGCAATTGTTGCACGTCCAGCATAGGCCGATATCAGGTTATCAGGTGCAGGTGGCAACGTGACGTGACGCGAGGGACAAGGGAGATCTACGTACAAAATCAGTAGAACACAAACGGCCTCGTGTACCGTAGGGACAAAGCTAGCAGATGGCAAAGAAAAGGGACGAAACTGAGTTATCGAGCGAACGCACCCTCCGTATACGTATTCCCTCGCATTTTCGCGAATACGAGAGAGATCCTTCGATACTATCAGCCACTTATCACCGTCTTCACCCTCGTTCCTCGAATTCCTTGAATATTCTATTTTCGTTTAATATATCAAATATGTGATATGACGAAATTTGGAGATTGGCGCTATATTGAATCGCCATGTCTTTCTAATGTACAAATAGAATACAGTCTATTGTACAATATTTAGAAATTTACGTGCATGTATACTTTATAGAAAGTTAATTAATCAAACAAGTGTATTTGAAAAACTCATCAGAAAAATAGCCTATAGTTTAATATTATTATAACTAGAAGAAAAGTAAAAAAATATATAATACAAAAATGATAAAAATTATAATTTAATATATTTCTCTCTTGATTTCTATATTGATCTCTCCATTATTCAATGTTTTAATAAAAAAAAATGCCTTCAATGCAAACAAGCGAGAAATAAAAATGATTAATTGTAACTGGTTTTTATATTTGTAAATATTTGGTTTTACTTATAATTGTAAAGTTTTATCATTGTCAGAAATTGCATTTTCATTGTAACATATGAGCCCCGGTTTTACTAGATTAATCGAAATCCATGCAATATTCTGCGTGTAACTTTATATTTGGAGCTAAATTCCGGTAACAGCCGACATTACCCCAGGCAGCCTTCCTCGAACTTTTCCCATGTGCATGGCGTAGCAAACTGTCGTTGCCAGGGATATGAGTTTTCGCAAAAGTCGAGAAACTTGCGAGGCGCGAGTTTGACGATAAAAACAGTCGATGCGTTTTTTCGTAAGATCAGTATAATTATGTGAATCTGACACCAGACTTTAAAAAATTAATTTTTTAATACAGAAAATGATAGCATTTCCTACTTTTTCCAGGTGATTCAGACTCGTTTGTAGTTTTTTATAACAAATTGCAATCAAAATTTATAATGATGAAAAAAGTAGATTTGAAAAATTTACAAAAATCACTTTAGACAAATGTGTTTTTCTTTACAATTGCAATTTCTAAATCGTGCAACTACATACGAAACGAAAATAATTACAAACAGCTGCAAACAATTCTAAAAAAGACTGCTCAAGCGAATTTGAGATATCTCAATGCCGAGTGCGAGTCATTTTTTAAATTTTTTATTTGATAAAACTTCAAAAATTAAATTATTATTTTAAACAGCTACAAACGATGTTATCATTTTCCGTATTAAAAATTTTTTAAAGTCTTGTGCTAGGTTTATATAGTTGATCAGTATAATTCTAGGTATCTTTTTGCTATATTTCGCGGGAAAAAAATTTCGTCGAAAATCGTGTTGATATCAAAATTCAATGATATCAACATTAAAAAATATTAAATTAATCAGAAGTGTTAATCTTTAGACGAATTTTGCCATATGTATCATAACCGCATTTGCAAGTTTAAAGCGTTTTAAAAGATTTACGAAACTACATTCACAGCAAAAAAGCGGTCTAGAGGTCTTTATGGTTGATTTTTTTATCTACCACTATCTGGCGTATGCTCATACAAAATGCATCGCGATGCATTTGCACGTTGCTCGCTAACGTGCAATTTTTTATCCTCTCGTATACAAGAGTTAAATACCCATTAATTTTTCCCGAGCCATTAAATAAAAGCTAAACGTCATTGTTTGGTATTGGATTTTAATTTATCTATGGATAGAAATATACTCTCGAAAACTTTACGACATTTCCTTGAAACGAAGTAGAACATTCCTCTGGGGAGGTAAGTCGAATACTTACCCGTCAGAAAGGACAATCGTCGCATCGCCGGAAACGGATGGTTTCCGCTTGTATCCAGCAGATCAAGCTGGTGAATCTCGCCTCTGATCCTGTAGAGTTTCCGGTGAAAATCCTCTATCGTCGGCGTGTAACTTTCCTCGAATTTGTTGGACAGAAATCTAAAACGTGAACGGATTTTATCCGCACGGACTCTTTGTTATTCCGGAAGAAAAAAGAAATCCCTATGTTTTTTTAATCCTTGTCTCTCTTATATGATAATTATCTTTTGAATTTCAAATTTAAATTCAATTTGTGTTTCTGTGTGTATAAAATATCTTTCTTTTAAATAATCAATTAACAAAACAGTGTTTCGTAGTTTTATAATATTCTCTGTATCTTGAATATTACAAAAATTAAAAGGCTTTTCTCTACATTTAATTAAATCTATATAATATGTATTTGCGAAGCAGATGCAAATTGAATTTCACGGAACATTTAAAAACAAAGGATTAGATGCGTAATACTGAATATTTAAAGAGTCTATCTTGCTTTTTGAAATAAACTCGTTAGCGATTGTTATCTATGCGTACATGTGGAAAATACGCTTAGCATTTAATACATAACAATTGCTAATTGTAAAAGCACATAATTGCAATCAATTTATGGGATAGTCGACATAAACAAGCAAAACTGTACATATTCTACATTTTGCGAGAAAAGAATTACAAGTACCGTTTTTGTAAAAACTCGAAATCACACACTCTCTGATTTTGTTCCTCAATAAGAAAAGGTATATAATTAGCTAACAATTTCAACAGGCCGAGTTCTAGTCTAAAAGAATTACGCTTTGTTCCTAGGAACACATGGTGACCTCGGTTTTTCAATATCCTATCGCGTGGTGGCAGTGGTCATGTAACACAATAGCAAACACAATAATGCGGCACGTAGCGGTCGACAGCATGGTTCAAAGATTAATTGAATCACATTGTTTCGTGCTATTAGTAATCGATCTGCGAATGGGAGCACGACGAACAGAATTTAGAAGTAACCCAACGGAACGTATACAGAATGGTAGCAAAAATGTAAAATTCGCGTAATACAACGTAAACGAATATCGGGAGTCGATCAATTTTTATTTTAATAGAAAAAAGGTCTGTAAATAAGATTTAAAGATAAATGAATAATACATTTTTTCATTTAATATTAAATATTTGTAAAAATATGAGCGAGAGAGAACGAGAAGGTATAGAGAAGGGAAAAAGCTCTCTTGTTTCAAAGTTGTTTAACCTCGGTTCGTGAATTTTACGCATTTACCGTGCTACAATGGCGGTCTTTCCAACACGAGCACTGCCAAGCATAACGAGGCGGTAGCAGTTACGCGGTGGCGGCTTGCAGGCGTCCTCCTGCGACGAGGTGGATGCGGGACTCGGGCTGACGGGCATAGCGAGCATTCCATCCTCCGGGCCCGAGGGACCCTGACCCTCCACCAGCTCCGGCTCCGCTTTCCCTCCTCGACGACCGCGAGCGTTGAGCCGATGCTCGGCGGGCTCGTCGGCTGCACTTCTGCTTCTGCAGAGCCTCTGCACGCAGCACAGAAGTCGGCCGCACGCCTCCAGCTGCGGAGAAAATGGAAATTTCACCTTTAGTGAATATGCGATGTTAACCCTTAACTCCTTGTACTCTCCTCTCTCGGGACATTGTGTGCATCGTGTTGAATTTCTCAAAGTTCTCATATGATTTAATCAAGCCAAATGAGACGAAAATTGTTACGGAAACAACTTGTATTTCATGTAATAGAGCGCTACGTCAAAAATATGATATTGCACGGCATTGTCATTTTATATTTCTCTAAATGCATTTTTAAAGATACATTTTTAGATTGAAATATGTTGTTTTGTTTCGTAAAAGCACAAAATTGACAACTAACAATATTATTAAAAAAATATCTCAATCATAAAAGAGTTAGTTTATACACATTTCTGGTTTTCAATATAAATGTTGATTTTGATATAATTTCCGATTGTTTACGTTTTATATAAAACTTTAATAATGTACAAATCTCGTTAACGCGAGACATCAATTTTCAAAAAGTTCATTGAGTTTTGAAAATGTTTGTGATTTAATAAAATAATTGTTTGTGAATTTAATAAAACATTACATAGTTTTTGCACAATAATGACGAACGTTGTTTCCAATAGTCTTAAGCTTGTTTTTTTCAATAAAGGAGAAAGAACAATCAATGTCCAGACATGCAGACGATATCGTATCCCGAAGGAATTGCGAAGCGCAGAAAGAATAGGATATTCGAGATCCAAGCATGAATGCACGGGGCACGAACTCCGATTGGATTTTCTTGGATTGATTCGTGGCAGAAGACTTTGGCAAAAGTACTTTTATTAAAGTGCCAGGGAAAATAAAGTGCAGGTTGAACACTTTAGATACGTTTTAGTGCCTTCGCGCGAGTCCTCTTGAATATTTTTCTTGCTTTCCGTTGATATTAGAATATTCGAAGTTGTTCATACAATTATAATGCTGGAAAAAATTTATTTTTTCGTGAAATCAAAACAGTATAATATGTTCATGTGACATAGTGTATATTTTTTTTCGATGATTTCTATAATTAAACAATTTTTAATAAATTGTTGGTGAATGCTGCAATCTTGGTGACCATTAGGTATATAGTTTTTAAAGTTTAACGAGTATACTTGTTATATTGGCGAAAAAGTTTATTGGAGATGTACTGAATAAATACGAAGAACTTTGTATAATAGCATAGATGCTATGGAAATCGAAGAGTTAAGATTTTTTAAATCTGTCCAGGAATATCTTAAGATAAATTTAAAATAATACCTAACATATCCTATACTCATATATATATTAAACGTAAGAGACAAGTACCGTATAATTTACATAATCGAAAAAGATTTGTGTATTATTTATTATAAAAACTATTATAAAAATAATATTATACTATAAAGTACGAAGATAAGTGCAGATATTTCAAAAAAATGTTTAAAGTTAATAATTATTATTTGAAAAAATTTTACTAAAATGTTTATTTCTTAAATCTTACATAGTTTTTAAATATTGAGTCTTCAAATACTTATTAGAAAAATAATATTAGAATTCATTTTTATCAGGTGCAAAAATTTACGTCTTTTGAATACTAATATCTTTCGAATGCTAGTATCGAGAAAGAGAGAGAGAGAGAGAAAGAGAGACTTTATTTGCGCACTAAGAAGGACTCTATGATAAACGATAACATTCTTCTTCATGTTCGTCTTCGGAAAGTTTATTCTCGCGACTTGGATATTCGCAGATGCGACTCAGTTGCAGAAACTGGCAGGATAATAGAACGCGTTATACCTTTACCATAACGCTGCGCATTTCTAACTTGAACGTGTTGAATAGAGGACTAATGATTGCAATGAAGCAAGTTCTGTGAATATCGCTTAACACCGCTTTACGCACGATAGTTAAGAAGACCTATTAGGAGAGACAAAGACAGATATTATTTTATAAATAATTTTTATTATGCGATCATAGCGACGCTACTTGAGTTATTTTATTTAATTGTAACATTTCTTTTCAACACACACAGAGAAAGAGAGATCAAACTTTACGATTCTATTAAAACTTAACTTTTTTTTATTAAACTTATAAAAAAGCAATACACATCGACATAATATTTAACAAATAATTCTTCATTTAAAAACTTAAAGAAATAAATTCTTCATTTTTAATATCGCGAATATCCTCGATTTCTTTTGATTTTTATAAGAACTGTAAACATTTTTTATATTAATAATCATCAAATATAAATTAATGTAAATTTTTCTTAAAACTTGAATAAATAGAAGAAAATTAGAGTAGAGCGATACAGATTGTTGATCGAGGATCCTCGCGGACGCGTTTCTTTGAAAAATACATGAAGTAAACTTGATGCTCTCATCGTCGTTGCTCGGCAAATTTACCTCTGGACAAAGCAGCGCACCGCTGCTCGCGTACCTAGGTTTCGAGGCGGTACCAGAGGTGAAGTTTTATATAAATATTTAAATAGAACACCTGATGCCCACCGTGTAGGTCGCAATTATTAAAGCTCCTATTAAAACACATCGCACGTATATTGCTTTCTCCCATTCTTCTCTTTCTTTCTTCAGGATTGTGGTGAATCTATTTTATATGTAATTGAACACGTTCCATCTTCGCTACGTTACACACGACGACAATTACAGTACGATTCACTCTGACACATTCGTTTAGTGGTTTAACAAAGGGCAACATAAATCGCGCGGCGAGTAGCGAGGAGAGAGCAAGTTCATTTCGTTCTTTATTTCGAACGAGATTCGGGAGACTATTCGTGGAACATTTCGGTCGTTAACGCGTCCTGCAGCTTTTAAAACCCTCGAGCAAGATCGCAATTACTGACCGCAATTGTTTCAGTGTCGAGGACTATTATTACGTCTAGGCTGGTCTATTTCTGTTCTACAACTGTAAAAATGAAAAGTTACATATTTTCCCTTCTTTTCCGTCGTATTATAACTATAAACATATAGAAAACGAAATACGGGAAAAGCTCTTGCATACGTTAGCCGGATCGTTTCTAACGTCATATTTTATCTCCCCGCAAGTGTGGCGAGCGTTATTCGTCTCAGTAGTATCGACGTTTTCTACACTTCCATTCGCGTATCTGTTCCCGTGGAGCAAATATCTCTCGAAATAAAAGTCGAACGTGTCCCTGTTACTATTTTTAGGATTTATAAACGCTTTCAGCAAAGTCGGTTAACTTTAATCTCGCATCTACTACATTTTTATTTCCTTTTCTTGAATTAGATATAATAAGAAAGAAGGATTTATTCTTTGCTCTTTTTTTCTTCCTTTGAATATTTCTGTAAAGAGGCAATTGTTAAAATGAGGGCTAAATCTTTTACCATGCACATTAAACAATTCTTGATTCTTTTTAAATAGTAAAACAACTTTTCGCGCAAGCATTTTTTATATTGTATAATACATTTTCCTTTTTAGAAAAGAACATAGAGAAGTATTTCTATTAACTCTGTTCTGAGATAATTTTATTCTATACTCCTTTTTGTAGAGGCAAAGGACAGAGGTTAACCGATGCTCGCGAATTGACATGTTGAGATATTACGTGAATATCGCGAGATGATTAACCCGAGATGACAATCATCGATTTTTATTTTAATTCCCGGATCTGTTCCGAAGACAAGGACAATTCCAGAGCAGAGTAGTAACGTTCTACTTACAGTTTAGCTATGAATACTCTCTACGAATGATAATAAGCAGTCTTCGATGGTGGGGAAGGAGTGCAAACTAAATTAAACTACGGAGACTGTGTAAATGCAGATGTTAAAGCTCGTCCCTATCTCTTATCTTATCCAATACCTTCGCGAAGAAATGACGGATAATCGATCGAAAATGTACAGAGATTCGAGATTTAATCGCACGATGTATCTCTCATGTATATTTTTAGCAATGACATTAGAAACTTACAAGCTGAAGAATTTGCCAGTGAGGCATGTAAATTTTCTATTGCACCTCCTCTTTAAAAGAGATTAAATTATAGATAACTGAACGTTGTTAGCCGTGTAGATCTTTATCTCTATTTAACGATTGCATCAAACGAAAAAAAAAACTGGATTTTTATACGATTAATGAAATTTTACGTACCTAAAAAGTTTGTTACGCTCGCAAAGCTTAAACCCTCCGGCTCGTTACACTCTATTGTGTCGTTCCAATGTCGTGATATAGAACAACGTGAAAAGAATGAGCGACAAATATCTACGCGCGTGTGTGCTATTGATTTTACGATTGCGCGCCACGACAAGCTCTCATCGACACGCGAGGGTTTGAGGAACATTGATCTCTTAACGCCGGCAATCCGTCGCACAGGCACTCTGATACAAACGAACAACAAGATATATCGGTCGTGTCCGGATAGTGTCGGCAACATCAGCAATCGGATTATCATGGACGTTGTTCGATCATCCTCGACGTGGTATATCGAACAAAGTTCCGAGTGTATCGCAAAGCGTTATCCTCTTGATGCTACGTAGCTTAATCGTACTAAGCGGATTCGTCCGTCAACGTACGTTAAGCATCCGCGTACGTGTTTAACGATTCACAATGACATAATATTTTCTGGGCAAGCGAGATCGGCAGTGGCCGATGTTTGCGTAGGATGTTCGTATAGCTTCAACAAAACTTACAACAATATGCTATTAACGTGCGATCGACAGTTTCTAAAAGCGCTCGATTACGCGATAATGTAATGTTTTGTTTACCGTGGGTGTAGTACACATAATATGCGATAAATTTTCGGAATGGAAATTCTCTTTGCTTTATATTATATATTATATATTATATGTGTATTGAGAGTTTGTTTGTGATAGTTTATTTGCGTATAAAGCACTTGTGCATCACCTGTATGCGTCATGCGTTTTGTTGCCAGATATATCATCTAGTAATATTTCATATTTTACTACTGTATTTTATTTGATTAATAGATTATTATGGACGATAATATATTTCATTTATTCGTTAATCGTCGCACCATATTTCATTTTCGCTCGATTTCGCACGCGATTAAAAACTTCCGCATCACGCGCGCGCTTTTATAATTCCACAGTTTCCTATAATTTTTGCCGCGGCGAGCAGTAATATTATATGAACCTATAGAGTTATGCAAGTATATAATTATGGACGCCAAACGATTACTCCGCCCCATTTAATGCTAGGGTGATACCCTTTACCGTCAGGTCGTTCGTTCTGATATCGCCTGAGCCACGGAAACAAGGTGGTTAAAGATGTCAGTTAAAGGCCATCCGTGCAATAGTCTTTCTTTCCAGACTTTATGTCAGGCTGATTTAAAATCCGAAGAAACCATTAAATGTGCAGCGCAATTTTTCAATATTCCATGTTTTGTTTATTAATTATTTATTTAATTACTTGTTTTATTACAGAATAAATTCATTATTCAATAAATTTTGTAATTACTTATTTAATTTATTAAACAATTTATTTATATGTTAATTTATATATGCATTCTACTCTTTCTATTTTTTACACAACGACACAAATATCTTTAATATGCGATACAGAATAGGTCTTTAAAGTCTATCTGTTGTACGTGATAATCGAGTAAAGATGAATCCTTGGAGCTCTCAATTCGCCAATAATGCCCGTAGTAATTAGGCAGTACGGATACGCCGTTCCGTTTCGAGTAGAAAAGCGATTCCGCCTCTCTCGCTCTCTCTTTCTCTTCATACTCTTGCCATTCGCTTCTCCTTACTTAACTCGGGACTAACTATTCGCTAACGTTCTGCCACGGTGAGTGCTTTTGCTTGCTCGCGTTGTAATTTGAGAGAGATTCGGCTCTCGTTGACTGTTTCATTTGCGAGTTTCGGGCGACGACTACACGCTGTTGTCACGGGTATTATTGTTATCGTCGTTTCCTACATCCATATTTGAGTAACATTGTAATATTTGAGTAATGCTATAAGCAACAAGCTTTGATAGCAGCGAGGATTGAGAGCGATTCACGAATTTTCGGGTAAACATTATATAGATAGACGCATCTGTCAACGTCAGCCGCGATGACTAAAGGAGGCCTGCGTTGACGTGCCGGAAGTAACTTCGGCAACACCCGCGTACAACGTGTATAGGGTGTCCTAGATTTTATACGCGAATATAAAAATATCCCTCTGTATCTAAAGTAGATTTCTCTTTCTAGAAAAATATATCCAGACAATCAATACGATTCCGAAGCTAAGGTCTAAACTTTTCATGAAGTAAAAATACATTCCATATACAAGAATACAAGAATTCTTTATTCTTCACCTAATTTCAAGCAAAAGTTAATTATGTTAGAAAGTTAGAATTTAAAGAAGTAATAGAATTGGATCGCGTCCGGTTAAATAATTCATTAAATCGTCTTCAGAAAGAGAGATTAAAGAAATAGCAGACGAAGGAAAGTGATCGAGGTATCTGGCGTAGGTCGTTGTCATCGCGGATTTCCACTGCGAAAATATCTCCTTATGCACCGGGATACAGGATTTCGCGTATATATATAGGTATATCATGATATGGGCGAGGTATAATATTAGAGAAGAAACGACGTCGAGAGACGACGTAAGTTTATTTTCAGCCCGCAAGTCGCTTCAAGTAAAGGAAAGATGCTTTCACGCGATAAGCTAATAGACGAAAAGCTCGATACCGAATTCCGACCAACGCCAGGTCACGTTCCGGTAATTAAGAGCTTGATTGTCTCTATTGATCGATAATCGCGATTCAACAACCGCATTTGTTCCCCTTCGGACGAGGATTCTCCGCGCTTTTATTCATACGTTTGTCTCCCTCTTCTCATATTCGTTCGTATTTTACACGTGCCAGAGATGGAACGCAAAAAGAGCGCAACAATCCCGCATCGGTTCCTGATGAATCGATAATCGACTGTAATCAATCAGCCGGTTGTAATTCGATGTCAATGTATTATTGCCGTTTTTTTTAGTTACCTACCGTATCGAAATAAATTTTCGAAGTAGATTAAACATGGAATTTTTTATATTAAAAAATGTGCTGGAATTTTTTGGCTTTAATTCTAACGAGGGACCGATCTGTAATCAATCTTTTCTTCACAAAAATATATCGACAGCTACCGAGAATATCGTTTATAAGCGTTCGAAAAAGTAAAAGACCTTTCTTTCAAACTAAGCCTTTGAGAAGAAATTGAATAACGAAACTTCATTGTTCATCTAAACTCAACTCAAGTCTGCTCTTGAAAATTTTAATTTGACTAAGATATTAAAAATATTAAAATGCAGAATTTGCCAACAAGAAATGTCGACTGCACAAAATCGATAATCAATACAGAATGAAAAATAACTGCATTAAATTAAGATGGAAAATATGTGTGACTTCAGCGTACAAATATTTTCATTAAAATATTTTTGTGCTTGCTACTGTATCGCGTATTACGCTCGCTGTATTTCTTGCAACACGTGTGGCGATATGATAAGATTACTGCCCTATCGAGTAATTGTCATTTGAACCGAAAATTCGCGTATCGTAACGATCGTAACGATCCATTGAAAGGATGCACAAAAGCGCATCGCACACAGGCGCAATGTTCGACGTACCGCGAGAAATTTGACGACGTGAGGGTTATTGATGCGAAAATTTATGTTTTTTTTTATCGCAAATAGTCTTTCGTTGCAAATAGGTTCTGTCGAAGTTCTTTCATCGAACCCGAGGGAGGTTTTGCTGCTTTGCGTTTCCCTTTGGCACAATTACGACTCTCCGAGATTCGAGATGACATTCGTGTGAATGCATTTACAAGTGTTGCAGATAATCTTCGTGGTAGCCTACTTCTTGAAATAGTTTTCTCCGCGACCTCTATCTTGTAAGTACGATAAATTTGGTTATTGGGTCGAGAAATCGAGCGGATTTCAAAAATAATATCTTCGCTTTCTGTAGCTTTTTCAAAAATAGTTTCTGTCCAAACTTGTTTCAAGAAAAAGGAATCAATGTGTTGCACTTAAAAAGATAAACCAATAAAAAAAAAGAAACAGAATAAATGTACATATTTACACATGTAACTATCTATATACCAGTTCGTATTGCCAAGCTATATTTTCTGAATAAATATATTTTCTGGGTAAACTAAAATATTTACTATTTTGTATTCTTGAGGCGATAGATTTACTTGTATTTAGAAATATGTATTTTAAAAAAATATCTTAAATCTCTATAGATAGTTTTTAAATATTATTAACATTATCAATTTTGTGATAGCAGTGTATTAATTATCAGCTTTAAAAATTGTTGAAATTGAAAAGAATTCATAATCCTACAATAAACATATATCCCTGATTTTTTATGATAATAATAGTTTTAGATTTAAATTTATAAATAAACTTTATTATCTTTTATGAAAAAAAATTATCTTATTAAAGAAGAAGGAGAGAGGGAGAGAGAGAAATATATAAAAAAGCTTAAAATCTTTCAAAAACTATTACCTTGATTATATAATATCGTTTAATTTTAATTTACTGCAATTAAACTTTATTGTACAATAATAACACAATAGCTTTTATAATTAATTTATAACGTATTTATATTGTATTTACGTGTGAATTTCATTTACCGTTCTTTCTCTATAATAAAATCAATACATTAACATACACATTCACATCCAAAAATATAAAGATAATAAATTTAATTTAATTTTCATTTGATTTATAATGTATTATAATAAAATATATGTATAACGAGCAGAGAAATAGTTTAACCAATTTAATCATCAATATTTCAACTTGAAACACAGAAATTATGTGCTTATCGAATAATTATAAATTATGAATATCAAATGATATTCATAATGTATAATTATTCGATAAAGAAACGCCTATTCGCGATAAAATTCACCAGTTGCAGCGCGGTTACGTCAGTTGACGGTGCAACAAGTCGGGTTAACAGCTGTTTCAGCTGCATATAGTTATATGCACGACGACGATGGTGCTATGGCATTTCGATTTGGCCCAAGTCCAGGCCGAGTTTACGAGACTTTAGTGAACTTGGTTACGTTCGTTGAATTGTGAATTGTACTATCAGTACATATAAGCGTTAAGCTACGATGAATGAAATAATTCTCAAATTTGAAGACAGATGTAGCGAAGAATGAAACTATTATGATGCATAATAGAATATATATATATCTTAACATATACTTGATATATAATAATGACAGACCGATAACATGCTTAGCACAGTTTTAGAAGAGATAAATTGCTATATTTTCTTGGCTTTTTAATAAATATACAAGGGAAATAATTATATACATATAAATATCTTTTTCAATACTTTTTAGTTTACATGTAAAAATTCATGTACATTCGCGCGAACTGGCTCAATATGTATCGATTATTGAAGAAAATACGGACATAAGCTTCGGCTTTCTCCGTTCCTTTCGGGGCTGAAATGTTACAAAGTTGCAAATGTCACGTTTTCAAATAGGAGCACGTGTCATAATGGCTTATTACGATGTGTACATACGGTTCGCGAATCAATAAAGTCCGCGTTACACGGGCACATAATTATTAACTCTTTCAAAGCCGCGCGTTTTTCTTGAACGAGAAAAACTATCACGCAGTAGCTTTATACGTGTGCAGACTTTGCGCTATTTGCGGAAAGCAAGTATATAACGTGCGAATATGTAGGGTTTTGAGGAATTATCTCGACCTCTTAGCGGAAAATCTCTGTGTTCAATGATCAGCCACGGGATAAACACTTTTTTTTATTAAATCGGTTTTACCGATACGATATATAAAATCCATATAGTTGCGGTTTGAAGTTAACATTCACAGAGAAATATCAATCTCTTTGGTCTTCCACCTATTGTTTTTTGTAGATTATGTATTTGTCTGTGAATATAACGTAATTGCTCTTCCATCCTATATTTTGTAGTATTTTTACACAGAATGAAAAATTCGAAATAGAAAACTGTTCAAGCTTATTTGCAGAAATAAATATAAGAGATTTGTGTATATTTTCTATTAATCATGGATATATATTTTTTGTTGATAAATGATGCATACTAATTATGAATTTTAAACATTTATAGAAAATGAATAAAATTCTAGAACATAAGGAAATTTCAATAAATCAATTCGTCATGCGTCAAATGATTTGTCAGAGATAAAATATTGATCTACTATTGAAAAAAAGATTAATATACAAAGTATTGGTTATACAGTAATAATTTTATATGAATGTGAATATAAATTAATATAATTAATGATTGATACTTTATATCTTTGGAAAAATTTATTTCTTAAGATTAGAGATTTTTAATAAAGAGATATCTGAAAAATTCATTCTTGCGAAGTAACGAGTTAAGACGTAAAGAACTAAAAGCTCAAAAAGACTCGAATTGCCAGACGAACAGAGAGAACATTGAGCAAATAGAAGATCAAATCACGAATTGAGGATTTCTCTTGAAAACGTTTTTCACGCTGCCAATAGGGATGATATCTCAGGGTTGATATATGACATTCAAGCGAATGTTAAGGAGGCACGTTTTAACATATTTATTGCTGTATTCAATCAAAGTTGTCAAGATTAAATTGCGACATAATGCAACATATTTTTCGAACTCAAACCCTGACAAGTTTTTAAAAAATGTTATAAATTCATTGGCATAATGACTTTTTAAATTGTTACATATTTATTTATTTCTCTTCTTCTCCAAAAGATATTTACACTCTTCCTTTAAATAATTATTGTACAAAGTTCATACAGAAGTCATCAGCATATCAGAAATAATTTCAAAATCATTTTAGTGTATATTAAAAAATGATCGATGAACATAATCTATAGATATAAAAACTAAAGTTTATAAACAACTTTCATAGTTCGTATCGATTGTAAGAAAACTTTTCTTACAATATTGTGAAGCAAATTTAATCCATAGAGCAAAAATGACAGTATAAAATGATGCAGCTAACGTACAAATTTCATTATCCTCTCGTCACCGTACAAACGTATCCTAATTGTATAAGCTTACCTCAGGAATGTGGACAAAGCGTTGTCGGAGGAAAAACTAAGAAACGGGATCCGAGACATACACCGTCCTGAACGCTAAGGACCTGTACAGGTCCTCGATTTCTTCTTTCGATCTCGTCCACGCTCTAACACTTTTCGTTGAACGTCGCGATACACCCTCCCTCGTTCTCTCTTCCTCACCCTCTCTTTATCTTCTCTCCCTAGGCTGCAGCGACAAGTGATAGCTTTGACTATCGCGTTCGACTATTTCGTTGTCTACCAGCTCTCTCTCTGTCCCTCGGTCCTGTCACAGCGGCTTCGCGGTCGCGGTTTACTTGAACGAGGCCCGGATGTGCCTGCTGATATGTCGCGGGCTCATTGATTTCGCGAGACGACTGGGGGCACGCGACGATTTGCACGAGGACGTGCCCGATAGGGATCTCGAGCGAGGAGCGAAGCGAAGCGACGCCGGTGCGAAGCGCTGACTGAACCACTGGCGAGGCAAACCGAGGGGTGCCTCCGTACCGTGTGCTCCACGTTCCCCTTGCTGCTCTCACCCTTTTCATCCCTGTCCCTCTCTCTCTCCCGCTCTTTCAGCCTCCCTTTCTCCTTCTCGTCTATCGAACATCCCTCCTTTCTCGTTTACTCTCCCTCTCGCGCGCACATTTTCTCATCCCTCTCCCGCGACGCGTACAACCCTCTACGTTACGCCGTCCTCCGCGTTATAATAGTGTACACACGCAATATACGGGCAAGCACAGGGAGGCACTGCGTGATCCTACGATCCTGCGTCCCGACTTCGCAGGAATATCGCAGGACGTATCTGCGTCCTTTTTTTTTTTCCCTCACGCGAGAGTGTCGACAAGATTTATTGGACCTCCTCAATTCTTCTTAATCGACGTGATTTCATATACCCAGGTTCTTGTGTCGAAATCACGAATGGGGAATTGTGCAGTTTGTTGTTTGTGTAGAGCTGTTATTTGTCAAGGGTTCTAATAATAGGTCGGTGTAATCAAACATGTGTATTTGAACATTCAATTTCGCTGTCATCATTCTTTATCACTCATTTTTAACAATTTTGTGTATTAATAGTATAATATATTTTATGATAATATAATTTATATATTAATCATGTAATTATATGCATATATTAACAATATAATTATACATGTTAATAATATAAAGTTATATTATATATAGATGCTATAAATATATTAATTACTTTCCACGCATATTTAACATTCTTTTTATAAAACAATTATTTACATTTTATATATATATATTGAAATTTAAATAGATATTATCAGCTTTGAATAAAATACAAAATAGTAATTTTAAATGAAAAAGATCGCAAGATTCTCATTCTTTGAGACTAACAATATGTGTGTAAATAATTCGTCCTGCTTTACAAACAATATAAATAAAGAACATCAAGGAAAAGAAATAGTCGAAATTGTATGACACGAGAAAAGAAGTCTCTGTTTCTGCCTCATAATCTTTCATGACACGTGAAGAGTTTACTCACAGGGGCACAACGAGAAATTTAATATTAAAATGTATACTAAAAGGTCGGAGAGAGAAGCATAAGTGTAGAATGACTCGGTGCAATAGAAGGGAAATTTTTCACGAATCTTTTACTCCAAAAATAAAACAATGACGATATAACATATTTTAAAATATTTTTAGAAAAACGCCTGAATAATTACAATGTCCTTCAAAGATATTTCTGCGAGAGATCGGCTTTTATATTATTTATTATGATAAGAATAAAAATCAACAACTAGTTCTCCTATGATATATTTAAATAGACATAATTATTGTTTCAATTTGAATTTTTTACACGTTTGAAATAAATGTATAAAAAAATCCAAATTCTTCGCGCAAGCAATTTTTATATGCGTAGCATAAGTATTTTACAAGTTTTTGAAGATCAAGGGATACAATATTGTTTCAGAATATAAAAGAAGCGTACGTTGATCGTATATTTAACCGTCAACCGTTTTCCCTTTATTGCAATTTTATGAGAAAAATTTTACGATCGATTTTTCAGGATCTATCATGCCGTGATTATAATAAGCTTAATATACCTATCTACGATATAAACGAGACTTTAAAAATATTTTATTTGTTTAAAAAAAGAAAAAGAGTAATATAAAATGATATATCATATATATATATATTTCTTCAAAGAATTACTACCTTTTTATATTTATATATTTTGTATTGTAGAAATTTATTTTTTACGATATTAAAAAACTGATGAAACAGGTTTCACAGAAAGAAGGGATTATAATTAGTTGGTATAATAATTTGTACATTTATTCATAATTCTACAATAGGATGTAACAACTGCGTATCACATATATATATATATAATGCTATTAAAGGAAATTATCATTCACAACTCGTCAAATGAGGAGACATGACGGATCGTCTGAACTCGTGGATCGTCCGGTCTGTAAACTAAATTAACCCAATTAGCATTAACGTATTAGATGGCGTCAGGAAACGCAGTTAATTAATTGCTCATCAACGATTCTGCTTTATCGACGTACATTCACGATTACATAATCATTACACACAGCCCGATTGAATCCATAATTCGAAAATAAATATCTAAATTACTTACTTCTCGGAGTTTTGTAATATTTCGGAGTCATATCATGTGTGCCACTGTAATGCCATGCATAAGCGGTCATGGCAAATCCAGCTACCATGAAGAACGAGCCTCCCATTAGCACTGGGACCTCTATCCATCCTTTACGCCAGAAATACTTGACCTTTGTCGCTGGAATCAAATGATAAGCGAACGTTTATTTGCATTTATCGTTTCTTTACGCGGTTCCTAACCAATGGATTCAATCTTACCAAGACTGCTTCCTCGTAGAATATTAAAGTCCTCCGCGGTCTTCCATCGTGTGTTGATTTTCACCATCGTTACAGCTCACTGACACTTGACCGACTTAATCCAATACAAATAAATTAATTAATGATTGCTAACAATTACACTGACAGTTCATGAAATGCGACCGATTCAAGGGACTGAGCTCCTTGAGGTTAGGAACGACGTTACAGCTGTTATTTATGTTGTGCGCGCCGCAGACGATGAGAGTTGCAGTCGATGATACAGTTGTGGTCGATACTGTCGTGGTATGTTTTTATCTCGATACTCGCAGGTTTTTAAAAATTCAAATTATTTGATTGAATTTTTATATGCCAGAATACTCAAAAAGTATTATACGTTTCAAGTTTCTCTAAAATATAATTCAATGTGCAAAGATATATTCTATAAATATTATACATGTGTGTATTATATATATTGTATGTCTACATTTTTTATTTTTTTATACAGTTGTCCAGATATATATAATATATGTGTGTGTGTTAATTGAAAAACCAAAATATATATTTAACTCTAAAGGAACAGCAGTTATTAGAAGTATAATAATTTAATTTAAATTAATACGTAATGAAATTATTTTAAATTTGAATCAATATATGTTTAAGTATTATATTTTTAAATCTCTGATGTTTAAAAATAATATTTTTAAAAATATTACGCAAATACTCTATTATTAGAATATTATAAGATATTTTCATATTCGCATATTCATATGTGTGCATCATTTTTATTTTTATTACACTTTACAACTGTGGCTTGATCGCATACACACATATATAATATAAATAAAATCATTTTAGACGCAATCTCTCATTATATTATTCACTATTATCATCCGAGTGTCGCGCGCAACGCCATCTGGCGGGACTCGCGCGAATTATTCGAGTTCACGGCAGTATGGCCGCCGTCGCGATATCTTTAACCAAAGTGAAGTGAATCGTTCCGTGTTTTTGCAGTTCCCGGAACGAGCGAGGGAAACGGATCCGACCGCTGCACGTGGAACAGACCCCGGTGAGTGCTGATGAGTCGGTGAGTGACGAAATCCATTCGTATTAATCCTCATAAGACGCGCACGATAAGCCGAGCGAGCGAACCTCACACCTCGGCTGTTTCCCACGCAGCTCCTTTTTTTGCGACTCTTATTAGGGACGACATCGTCGGCTCGCGAATCGCCGACCTCGCTGACGTTTTGTCACCCGGGAACCGCGTGTTCGTTAGCCTCGCTAAAATTTACGGAGAACCAGCTCGGTGTACAACCCGGAACAGCGCGCATTTCAATTATCGCATCGGAGTTATACCGCGTGATTAGTAAACATTTTTTTGTTGTGTCTCACGCAAGACACGCCCCTTACGTTTGCAGGTTGCGAGAAGAGCGCCCGAAGACGTGTTTAATCATTTTGACGTGCGAATCTCGCCTCGATGTTTACGGCATTTCGCGATTTCAGCCTCCCACATTGTCGGAACGAGAGATTGTCGGTTTGGAATGTGTGTAGCGAGTTGGCAATATACCGGGTGATGTCGCCACGAGGAAGCTGCGTTGGGTATAAAGATTCGCGTCTCTCTCGGCTGAATATTATGTATGTATTTTTTATTTCCCTGTGTATTATATGAAGCAGTGGGCTTGCATTATTCTGCAAATGATAGAAACTGCGCAACTATATATACATATATTTTTCTGTGGATTTAAAAACGATTTGTTTTATTTCATTTTCGCTAATTTATTATGTATCTGTATTTTTCCCCTGTATATTATATGCAGTAGTGCGTTTGCATTACTTTACAAATGTAGAAACTGCACAACTATCTATACATATTTATCTGTGGATTTAAAAACAATTTGTCTTATCTCATTATCGCTAATTTATTATGTATATGTATTTTTTCCCCTGTATATTATATACAGTAGTGTGTTTGCATTATTTTGCAAATGTAGAAACTGCGCAACTATCTATACATATTTATCTGTGGATTTAAAAACAATTTGTCTTATCTCATTATCGCCGCAATTTATTATGTATATGTATTTTTTATTTCCCTGTATATTATATATGCAGTAGTGTGTTTGCATTATTTTGCAAATGATAGAAACTGCACAATTATATATACATATATTTATCTGTGGATTTAAAAACAATTTGTCTTATCTCATTATCGCTATATTATTATAATATAGTATTATGTTGTGTTAGCGATAATTTACTGTTATTTTAATCGATGATGAATGGCATTCCGCTAACATTATGACGAATGCAGCGATTTGTTGTTTTAACGTTGTCATTTTTTATTATTACAGAAATATGTAGCAAAATTATATTAATCTCGTCATTGCGATTGCGTAAGGGCGACATTTTTTTAAATTTTGCTATATATTTCTGCGATAATAAAAAATGAGAAGGTAAAACACAAATAAATATCATTAAATATTCTACTTCAAACTATGTGTTTGAAGAAACATATATTTAGTAATTTACGTGTTAAAATCATAAGATAAAATTCGCGCGCATTAAGTACGAGGATTCAATCACTTTTGATAAGAAAAAAATGCACTCAGGATTTACATTAAATAATTTATCTTAAATTATTTCAAGGCATACATATTTTGCAATCTGTATATGAAAATTATAAAATAAAATTCGCGTATATTAAACACGAGGATTAAATTTAAAAGTACCGAATGAGATATATTTTTGCGATTGCTTGGAACCACGTGTGTGGTCTCGATGGAGCACGTGTCGATCGCGAACGCGAGCGCAACTTTTATTCGCGCACGAACTCGTTTTTTGACGCAGAATCCCGAAATTCCAGAATCACGGATTCTGCCAACAGGATTCCCCTTGGGATTAATGGAATTCGCGAGCGCGGTAAGAAACAGTGAAGATTATCGTGAAACGCAGTCTTTGCTCTGCATGATATCGATTTTTGTTTCCCTTTAAATATTCTCGACATAATGAGCAAAATAAAATTATAATAGAACAATAAATGTGCGTACTATATAATGTAATATATTTTTTTTCTATATTTGCAATAAGATTCTAATTGATATATAGTGCCAAAAATTTAGCAAATCATATATTTATTTATTATTTTAGAGGCAATTGCGTTCTAAAATAAGATAATTTAGAGGACATCCTACATGTTATAAATTGGAATTGACGTTAGTCAAATTAATATTATTCTGGATTTGCTCACAATCGTGAAATGTCATATTTTAGTAGGGTATTTTTAAAAATCTATGAATCTCTAATAAGATACAATAGTATGACATAAATATCATCTTTTGGCACATATTCCGTAAAGCAGAAATACCGCGTGTGACATGATTGTATTCGCGTCATATGACATTTTCAGAATCATAGCATGCACTCGAATTTTATCTTATAATTTAACAGGCAAATTAAATATGTACTTTTTAAAATGTGTTTGAAATTGATTATTTAACGAATTCTGAATGATTTTTTTATCAAGCAGGTTTTACATTAATTAAAAAATTAGTTAGCTTAATATCTGATGTGCAACATCGTAAAATTATCTTTATCGTTAATAAACGACTAATCTTTTACATTCATAATTAGAGTACCTATATAGTGCATACACATATGTCGCTGTAGCGACGTCAGTGAAATGCAAAGAATTAACTGATAATCTTGCAAAAACTTGGGCAGATCTTCGTACGACGGACGCAAGCGTTCGTTACCCGCCTATATTTTTTTAAAACGCCTTGAAAAACACCGGAGCCAATTTATCGAAAGCGACGAAACGTCGGTCGCGAGCGCCGGATGGTACTTAAATTCGCGGCAACGGCGATAAATTCGTCGCTTGTAAGCGACACGTCGGATCGTACGACCGTAGCGCGACCCAGCTGTTTTTAATATCTTCTTGGGGAATCTAACACACCGCACTAAGTGCACCGGCTTATGGCACCGCGGGTTAACGGGAGTTCGACGAACCCCCGTTTCTAATAAACGAGTGAAATCTCGTTGAAGAATATTCGGGTACAAACCCTCGGTATATCGCATTTGATTTTGTTCGATGCAAAGTTAAATATTAATTATCTCATATTATCGTGCTTTTATATCCGACGTTTAGCCTTAATTACGATCGTTCGACCGCCACGCTCGGCATAATATTGTTTGCGATCCTCGCGTGATACTAATAAAACTCGGAACCGAACGATCATACTTAGCGGTAAATATGGGGTGCGAATACGGAGCCTTAATCTTTAATTCTATAAAAAATGTTCCGCCCGAGGCGTTGCACGCGTTTCGCGCGCGCGAGTGCAGCAAGATAAGTAATTACGTGTATTTCTCTCCTCTCCTTCTCTCTCTCTCTCTTGCTCTCTGGTGTATCGCGATTCTGTATGCGTGAGATTGCGTGGGCGGCATGACTCATCGTGGCCAGAAATACCCTCGCCTTTCCGACATTCACAACAAACACGAACGTCATCGGTGTCTCCGCCTCTCGATTTTTCGCGGTTATTACCCGTGTGATGGCGTCATCGATTTTTGTGACACGCATCGATACGTCGACGCTCGGTACGACGAATAAACGCCAGTCGCGAGACACGCGTGCGACAGTTAACCGAGACAACGACTCGTTCTGACACTGTCGTAATTCAACGTTCACGGATCAAACGTCAGCTGACTACGCGGATGACGCGCGTTGCCAAAAATATAGATAATCACAATCTGTAATATCTCTTAGCACTGATATATTTTTTAATATATACTTGCATTTTTCTTTACATTTTCATTTACAGAATTTTTGAAATATTCCATGTTGATATAATCACGCGATTATTTTATCTCGAGCGAAGATCGGCCGAACGCCCCCGAGCTGCAGCATCACTTAAGGATAATGGTACCTTATTGCATTAATAGGAATAAAGCGTAAAGAGAACGCGAGATCGAGAAGGGAGAAAAAAAAATTGCACGATCGATACCGAAGGCGCTGCTGTTAAATTCATATTAACACATCATTATCGTCGCGCGTAATACCCGTAATTTCTCGCATCCGCTACGGCGATTCATATATGCCGGACTTCATCGAGAGCGGATAATCTTTCCCGAGCGAGATAATCCGCGTACGATGAGTCACGATTAAGTGTCAAGTCGCGCGACGTCCAATTACTCGCGAGGTCATCGCCACTCAACCCCTGGGATCCCAATAAAACGACATTAATTCGCAAATAGCCGGGCATCGCGCGTGCCATCCTTAATCCGTATCGCTCTATTGTACGCGCGCGACTTACAAGGTGCTAATGGCGATAAACTGGCCACGAAATACGCGCCAATTCGATTGTACGACGTATCTCATTATTGTCGTAAACGCACAGTTACGGTGCCAATCGGCGACGAGCGAATAAATTACAGTTTATAAAACGACTCACGATAAATCGCCGGTCAATAATTCTCTTGGTGTCAAATTAAAACATATCACTTAAATGAATGTAACAATAGAATATACTTAGGTAAAGATTTTTTAGAATATAAATACTAGTAAATAAAAATATATAATGCATGAGCAACTCTTTCTCCCCTTTTAGCTATTTAAATAAATATTATTAAAGTCTTATTGATGCAAAAACAGTACAGACTGAAAAGTGAAGTATTGTATGTCTCGTGAAAGATGAAATTGTCTTTTAGATTTTTTTCGGGAAAAGAATCGATAAGTGAGAAAAAAAGGCAGATATGCAGCTAACAGGCGTGGCAAGCCACCACGGCGTAAAATTAGCCTTTTGTCAATAAGCAACAGAGGAGTCTTCTACATGAACAACAAAGTATCATAGAAGATATGAAGATTACGTAAAAAGTATTTTTACATCACTTTTCTCTGTATTCAACGCTTCTTTAAACGGCATTGTATATATCGAAGGTGATTCGGCGACATATGTGTCACTCGTTTTCGAATATATAATTTGACAATTCGTTTTTTAAAAATTACCTCACTCATCTGCGCCGCATACGGCGGACCGTAAAACACGTTTTTTTATATTCTTCCACGAGAATGTAGCACCTGCGTTGCACGCGAGATTAAATTATACGTCAAATATTCGCCCATCCGATTATCTCGGTTGAGAGACGCGATCGTCTCCTTCGCGGTATAAAAACAGCCGAATAAAAACTTTCGCGAAATTATAACACGAAAATGTCCGTTAAATTCGAACGAGATTCGTCTCGATATTAATTGCCGCTCGCATTAACGAAAATCGCGCGATGTATTTTGAGCGGAGCGCTGTGGGATAGATTAATTATCGCTTAATTAAGCCACCCGGCCCAAACATCTGTTTCTCGATCATATAATCTGCAACGGACTCGCTCGTTCATGTACATCGTTTTCTCTTCTCGTTTCTTCCTCCCGCGAAAATAAAGTCCTGATTTACGGCGTTGATCTCCTGGCAACGCGGCTAGCCATCGCGCGACGAGGACAAATAGCAGTTATTTCCTTTCGTATTATCGCATGAATTATATGTAAAGCATGAAAGAGACCGCGATTGGTTGCTACCAAGCGCAATAATTTCAGTTGCATTTTGCAAAATTCCTACTCGGATTCAATCGAATAAAAAAAAATTCTGCAAATATCAAAGAGAAAACGAAATTATGTTATTTGCGACGTTATTTCCCGCGTTAAAAATTAAATACGAAGCGAATAAATAATATCGAGAATATTATTGGAATATCTACATATGTGCGCGTATATTCGCGCTAAGCCAACTGTGCATCGGATTGCATTATGCACGCGCGATACCGCGTGGGTGGTAATGCGCGATGTTAGAAATGTAAATGCATTACAGCGCATTGGCAATACACGTATACCGATCTTTATGGGCGGATAATAGATGGTTGTACCATCTATCGTGCATTACAGATGTAAAATAAATATAAGAGTTCCCTATGAGAAAATTGAAAATAAAAATACAGTTCTGATATAGGCTATTAAATATATCAGGGTATGACTTAATTAAAAGTATGCGTTACAATTTTACTAATAGATGGATTGTTTAATATTTTTTTTCGGGGAAAGGGGAGAGTTATTCCATTTTATTTCACGCGTTTTCTTCGCACAACGTGGTGGCACGGAAATAGTTTCGGACAAATCTAGAGCGGCCTTGGCGAATCGGCGTGGCAAATCTCGGAGGAAAACGAAGTTTTACTCTGGGTGTCGCGAGTTCACAAGGCACACCCTTAACTTTTGCATAAAACAACAGGGCGTATGCACACGCGTATATACGTGCGTTGGATGCCTCGTTCCGATGCCAACAAGAATTTACAGCCGGTGATCGTAAAAGTCGAGAAGATGCATTTATACATACCGACTTTATATGTTTACGTCTACCGAAAAGTTCGACGAAAAGGGACGCCCTGTCGAACGAAAGAAATGAGATTGTGTACGGCCGGCACAAATCGTTCATCGAAAGTGGCGTAAAAGATAATCCGTGCGAGCACTAACATGATTTCAGAGTAAACAAATTGACAGTATTTATCGCATTATTTGACTTCTCGAAAAACGTCGAAGGGAGAAAATAATTTTTTAAACAATCTGTTAATGTTAATGTAACTCAGGCAGATCAAAGTACATATTAATTAGCCACAAAACATTTTTACAAATCCTTATTCTATTTTAATGATGAAAATTGAAAAAAAGAAAAAGAAAATTCTCATGCATATCTTGATTGTTCTTGTCGAAAAATAATTTTTAATTTCGTATCGTGAAAGAATAAGGGATTATTTTTTAAACTAGCCAGCCTTCGATTCTCGAGTTAATGTTAAACGATTAGAAAACCCCTCTCGCATTCCTGACCTAGTCGTTAATTCTCTGACGTCTTCGCGCCGACAGCTCGGCGGTCGAAATGATCTATTTCTCTTCCCTCATTTTCTATTCAAAATAAAGAGAAGCTCAGTCTTATTTTAAAATTTCACGGGAAGGCTGCGCGGCCAAAAACAAGCGCGAAAAGGTTACGTGAACTTTGCAACTTGGCCTATTTATTATTTTCAAAGAGATCGCGCTCACGAACGCGTGCGCGTTGCGTAACGTTACTGCATATTCGAAAGTTTTAACGACGGGATAAATATCGACGCGAGAAATTGCCTCACGCTGATAATTATATGAGACAACTTCAATTTCGCCTCTCTCATATCTTCGTGACCGAGGTAGCAAGCTCTAAATTGAAATGCCCGATGCCATCGGCTCGCAGGACAAACGACGCGTGGCGGTGCCACGTCGCATAATCAGATTAGTTTCGGGATTTTATAAATAATGTAATTGATTTACCCCCTGGTGCGCGTAAAAAAAGGGAGAGAGCGAAAAAGAAGAGCGAGTCGAGGCGCAGATACCATTTTTTTACGGTCGACTTCAAGAGCGAGAGAATCTGGCGGATTAACTTTATACGTGGAATTATATGCCGAGTGCTCCAAATTCGCCGGATGTCCTGTCAACCGTGAATATCAAGAGCGCGATGAATTAACAAAATAATTTTTCGTAAAGGATATCAGACGCGATTGCGTGACACTTAACATTTGTCGCTTTACATCGATGGTAACCGGTAAAATAATTTTGTACGAATGTATAGCGCACGAATATACGGCCGTTGCTGTCCCCTCTCGGTAATTTCCACCTGCCAAACTAATTCATCCGCATACAGGGCGTAAATCGCACAAGCTCGTCCACTCGGAAGCTAATAATCCGGGCTAGCGCTTGATGAAGTCGGACAGGTGCGCGGATTCTCTAATATAGGCCTGAGCAGCGACTTACGATTCTAATTTTCGGCATTGCTATGTACCGCGTCGCGAAATTCCCCGACCGAAACATGTCTTTATTGCGAGATTCATGTAGCCTGAACGCAATAATTCAGTCGGTCGAAAAATGCTCCATAAACAGCCAGACATGCAATAAATAAGTAACAAGAGAATTTCTCGCACACCTTGGCATCGCGCAACAAAATGTTCAACTACCACACGCGTAATAACAAGATATTTGCGCCAACGCATGTCGGAAAAATTATTCACCGCAGAAGACTAATCCAATTAAATAGTTTCTCTACGAATATTTGGATGTAATGGCGCGTTTTTTTTAATTCGTTTATATGTTAAAGACGATACACACGCGAGAAAAAGATTCATGTACAATTAAAATATTTTCATTCATACTCTTTTTATTTAAAATATTTTTTATATTTATTTAGAATTATTTTCAATTAAAGAATAATTCTGAATCTATTTATTTCGAATATAAATGACTTACATTCTTGCTCTTTGCAGTGATTTCAAGAAATAAAGATCTATTCTGTTATATATATCTTAAGTTTAATCGCGCGATTCGTTAATTATAACGGCATTTACTACACGGAAACGCGCAACTCGATTTACGCTCGAATTCAGAAGAAATAATGTTGCGACTTCGGTCTTACAAAATGTAGCAAATTGTCCTTCACAAGAATCGCTTCTATATATCTCTACATACCTCAGTCACAATGGTTTGCGTGTCTCTTTTAATGATGCGGGACATTGGACAGCGGAAGACAGGTGTGATCGATATCCCGGAACGCGTCTCGCGAGTCTCTAATTAGAAGCGAAGTTAGTCCGAAATCAAGCCCGCCACGGCGATGATTAAGCCCGATAAAAGTCTCGCAGTTTCACTCCTTAAGGTAATTGTGATTTATCGACGTGTGTATCTCGCGCGACTATATACGCGCGACTCAACGAAATTAATAACAACGCGTATTACGTTAAATTAAAGCCTCCGGACGGATCCATTATCGCGCCTCGCGAGCGTTGACAAGCGAGGAAAAGGTGCATGGATAAAAAGCGGAGAGAGGCCAATTTGAAAATAATTTAATACACGTTTTACCGGTGGACCGGGCGCTGCGTACACCTCGCGAGGTCGGCGAAGCCTGACCTTTCGCCGGAAGATTTGTGGCAGTCTCGTTTCAGGAGAACGACCGAGAAAAAAAGGTGGGATGGAAAAGTGAAAAGGAAGACGCGAGCTCTCAACGACGCCTACAACAATTTGTTCCGCGGCGATAAACGATCGCCAATCATTGCGTCTATATATATGTTTTCAAGGTAACGAACGTGTTATTAACGCGAAATGTCTTTTAAAATTACGATTTTTCGCGAACCTGTTAACTGTACTTATCGAGTGCTTGAAATTAAAATAATTCAGATGCAAAAAAAAAAAGACCCGCAAACTGATTTTAATAAATCGAAGTCATATGTATTCTGATTGTTCGCGGTATAAAATTAACGTGTGTTAACGCAACAAATGACACTGAATTATGATTCTCGATTAATCGGCGATTGCATATTTCGCGACGTGCAAAGCAGAAAAAGAGACGACGTATACATCATCGGTGAACAGAAGCACGGACCCTCACCCGGGTTAAGTTCGTATTTTCAATTTGGCAGTGGGCAAGAACCAAGCGCGGATTATGTGCACGCCGGGGCGCATTATTATGCGAGGAATATACACGAGCGTAGGCCGTATCGTTGAGTATTACTGTCGTTTTGGCAACACATGTGATTTCCGTGATTTACTGTAGTGCACGCTTTAAAGCACGTACCCGCGATTCAGCGAGTTCTCTTGTAAAATCCGCGCGCGAAAAATCCACCGACGGAGGATAACGACCAGATTAATTTATGTGTAGGGATTTCGCGAGAAATTCTGTGCATTCTTCCATATATTCGATTTTTTATATAGATATCTACTTTGTTTCTCCTGTACCATTTCTCTATCTATCTACATTTTTTCCATCTGTAATTTATCAAGCTATAATAATAAAAAAAATTACGGTATATCTTTTATGAAATAAGAAGAGAACGATTTTGTGTTAATGAAGATCGGTTTATGTAAATACAAGATACCGGAATTTTCTCTCTCGCATATAGATGTCATTTTCTCACTTCTAATGTCAAATCAGCTAAACCGGAAAATGTTGTTAAATATATACAGACAGCGAAAAACGAGCATTACCAAAGCGTCGACAAGACGTTTAAAGTTAGAGGTAAGAAAACGGGTTCCGTTTGTGATGCAAATCTAACCCGAATGTTCCACGAAGCACGTCCACCCCCGACACGTCGTTCTAGCAACAATTCTCTCGCGACTCGACATCGTTCTTCTGTCGGCTGACGCTTTGTCGGCTGTCCCGAGTCGTTGCGTAACAGGCAACGAATAAATAATCGGCCGTACCGCGCTTTTGTGTGTGCCAAGGAACGAGAGCGACGACGATTTGTCGGACTTACTAACCCCTGGGACGCGATTTAAGCTCTCGAGGGAAAAAGCTTTCTCGCGGATAAGTGCCGCACGACAGACTGATGTATCAGCCTTTTCTTCGGCGTCTAATAGATGCGCCAATAGTTACGTCCATTCGTCGCGACTGCGTAATCTATCCATGTCGTTAACGCCAGGAAGATACAATAAAATCGCGTGTTATACGTTTTCGGCGCTTTAAGCAAACTATATAAAAACTTAAGTATACGACAAGTGTAGAGAGTTAAGAGACTCTCGCATTTCCTACTTTTAAACTGTAAAAGCAAGGGATTCGCATTTCCTACTTTTATAAATTTAGAAAAGCTAATGTAGAAGTAAGCATTTTATTAGCAGTTAACGTGGATTAAACAATGTTTTTTTCTCTCTCTAAGCTAGCTTTAAATATCATGCGTTTCATTGAGACTTGGTAATTTCATAGCAACGGATGCACGCTTAGTACTTCCGGCAACAATGATAAGACTAATCGAAGAATCGTGTCGTTAAGCGTAAGATTTTATCGCTTGCACAGTGAGACTTTGGTACAGGTGCAAACGCGTTTGTGTAGGCAGGTTCATGAATAAATCAGAGGAAAGAGAGAGGAGAGTTCGATTAGATGCTGCATATCGAGTGTATCGAGATATATATATCAAGGATCTTATATGAATACATTTGTAAAGATTTTAGACATAGATATGCATAACATAAAAAGTGACAGGTGTCTCTCAGGTGATATATAAAACATGGTAAAATTTAAAAATTGCGACAAATAGTGATCGCCACGATAGATTTTGATACGAAAAAATTCAACCAGAATTCATTAAATAATCTATTTTTAACTATATGTTTGAGGAAAAATATACATTTAATAATCTGCGTGTTAAAATCATAAAATGAAATTCGCACATAATTAAGCACAAAGATTAAAGCATATATTTGATAAAAAAAATTATCTTGCTTGATTTATTCTACATATTATATCATTTTATGATTTTATACAAGCACACATTTGGGTATAAAAAATTTTACAATATACAGGGTGTCTAGAAAAGTCTGCAAATTTTACTATTTATCTGAATTTTTTCACATTATTGTACATTTGTCTCAATAATTTGAAATTTTTTATTAAATAAATATAAACTTTTCCTTAACTCCCAGCACGCTAATTTTTTGTGTTGTTAAAAATCGATTCATCTACAGCGTGTTCGTTAATTTATATTTTCATCGTCGTGTTATTTTATTTCAATGTGTTTGATAGAGACAAAACAAAAAATATTTGATATATCATAAATAAAAAAGGTGATTATTTAAATAGTTTATAGCGACATGTTTGTTTCGATTATCATACATAATGCAGATTGTATAATTGATTTAAATTTTTGTTTTAACTTCCGAACCTTTTCATCGTTGACAAAAATATCTCAAGGATTTCATGATTTAACATTTAATTGATTTATCATATAGATATATGTAAATTATATACTAATTTCTGGTCTTGGAAAATCTGAAAGAGTCAGGGAATTTTTTTCATTGAGTCTCCTGGACACCCTGACATATATTAACAGAATAATTATACTAATCTCTGAACCGCACGAATAAAGTTTTTTTCAACACTTATCGTTAGTGATGATTCTAATTTTATTTTCTAAAGAGATTTTAACTGAGTATTCAACTGCCTTATTTCATTACACCGGCCGCTCTTCCATTTATATAATAATGAAGCCAGTCATCGTCCCTCATCTCATTACAATAACGAATATAGCGTCGGTTAGTGTTCCGAAGACATCGGGTAAATGATGTTAAGAGAAGCGTGAGGAGAAGTATACATTCGCGGCGAGTGGATGCTGCTGCACGCTATTACGTCATGCCACGCCACGCCGCGGTCACCAGATCAAAAGCAAACGAGGCCTCGAACAGCGCCTCGAGGACAATAAGGCGTTGAGTACTCGTGGCCGCGACTCGATTCGCTAATTACCCGAAACAGCTTAAAGCGTCGTCCAAGAAAATACGTCGGCGATATCTAGGTCGATCCGAAAATAACTCCGATACGCGTCCACCCGCCTCATCTTGCTCTCCTCTCTCGCTCTGAATGAAACGCATCTTCGTCTCCTGCAGGCACATCGCGCGCCTTTGCCTTTCCGCCGTTTCCTTTTCATCGTTTTCTTCGCCGTGCATCTTTCTTTTTTTTTTTTTTTCTCTCCCTCTTCCACCTGCCCTCTTTCCTTACCTCCGGGTTTCTTAAGCGGCGATTAATTTGCGAGACCGCTACTTCGAAGCGAGACTCGATAGCTCTTAAATCCGGCACCGTATCTCGCGATGTAGGAGCCGCTTCTGGTAATGCACGACTCGACTCGGACCATTTGTAATGACGCAATTCGTGATTATCCTTTACGAGGCTGCTGCAATTATTTACGATCCCGTAGGCTCGCGCGTGAATTATACCGCGCGAAAATTACTTAATTCCCGATATAAAAATTGCTTAGGACGAGCGACCGCGGGGGAGCATAATCGTGCGTTCTCCGTTATTGCAATCGTCGAGATGCGCGAGTGCAACATATTAATTTCGTCGCGGTCCGACAATTTCTTGGCTCCCGTCGTTGAGGTTTGCATCGCTCGCACGAAGAGGAAGTAAGGATCGCTCGCTTAAGAGAAACGCGCGTTTTACACGCCTGGGGTATCATTAAAGGGATGGCGTCAGAGAACGTCACGTGGCTGACGCGCGTACGTTACTCATGAATTCTTCCTGAGTTATGGCACCACTTTGTCCACTTGAGCAACCCCTCCTGTAATAACCGGCGCTTAAACACGCGCGAAAGCGAAAAAAAAAAAAAAAACTTAAGAAAGGAAACGACGCTCTTCCTCTCTCTCGCACTTCGTTTTTATCGTTCACTTCCTTACCGCCTTTTTTTTTTCGCCGCCCTTCTTTCCTCCTTCTGTCATCCGTATGTCTCTCGCATTTCGTCGTTTCATGTCCCCTTCGCATTCGGGGACGCGGGATCGTTTTGCCGCAATTAGTTTTGCGACGCGCGTCTCTAAATCGGGCAACGATCGTAAATCCGCGCCGACACCGGCCCGGAATTCGCGCCCCGAACGATGCACCGCGGAAAATTGGAGCATATCACATCGCGACACGATGCAGCCTTACCCCAGGGTGGTCGGCATCGGAGAAACTGCAATTTCGGGTATTCGTTCGCGATCGCGCGCGTATTTCTGACAGGCTGGAAAGTGCTACGATTTGCGCTTACTCCGCACTACGCGATTTTTTAAATCAACGTTTCCTCTAATTTTCCAGATGTATGAAGAATCTTGAAAAACTTTTTTTTATTATTGTACTCTTTTATACCTTATTATAATCATCTCCAAAAGTCTTTTTTCTTATAACTATGTTTTATATAATTAATATTTAAAAAAATTTTTTATAATTATGAAATAATTCAATAATTTTTACACATAAAACAAATATCTATTTGTGAGCATGAATGAATGTATTATGACACAGTGTATTCTGTTTCGAGGGAACATTGTAGTCTAATTACGTGAATAAGAAAACTAGGAAAATTTTACTCGCATACTTTGATGGAATTTTCGTAATGCGGTGAATTTCGGTTCGGTCGTTGACGTGATGTCGTGCGTGGATAATAGTCGGTTCACATTCGAGAGGGCGGCTCGTGAGAAATTAATCTCGACATTATATTGCCATGATGACGTCTAGCTGCCGCTTTATTTCGGACTTTTGGCCCATCTTACAAGTATATCTGGCTACCGAAAGTCTTTAGCACCTTCTTCTTGTGTTCCATAATCAACAAAGCGATGCATAACCGCCAGATGATGTAGTACGAGAACCTAGATTCACCTTGATACTCTTAGTCATCTTTTTTGAATCTTTTTCCTGCGATGTATATTTGACGATTTTTTCAACTGCACAATTTTTTTTAGAGAAATCAATTTATAATTTTTCTTGAATTTTTTCTTTTTACTTTCTTTTTATCTTTTTTTTTTTTTATTAGAGAAGCGATCCTACTCGATTTTACAACACGAATTTTTTTTCTATTCACTGAGTCTATGAAACATGCCGAAATCATTCCGACCGCGATCAAGATGTTATCGATTGTTCGACGTGTATCTCAATGTAGCGATTGACTGACGTCCCCATAATTACGGGAAAGGCGCGTGTCGCTCCTCCAAATATAAAGTTAGTCCGCCGCCTTCGCCGCGAGATATCGAGAGATAACTTGTCGCACTTTCACACGCTCCTTTCTCACGCCCCCACATGTAACGCCTTTCGAAATCTACACGATATATATGTATATAAATTTTGACGATCAAAATCAATAACGCGAATAATATCTATAATTTTATGTCTTAATTATTACTGCAGTAGACATTATCCGACAACTTTACAAATAAAAATTGATATCAATTCAATGACTTGAGATTTCGACGTTGTACAATGACAAGAATTATTTATTTATTCATAACTTTCAAAATGTGCTAATTAATGCAAATTATCAACAGAAATAAAAATTATATGTTTATTGTAATAATACAGTTAATTTTGAATTGATTGCGTTGAATACAATTTTATGAAATAAAATTTTTAAATCTCTTAGATTATATTACAAAATGTAATTTTGCGGCACAGTTCCATATATAGTTTTGCCTTGAATTTAGATATACAGATAAAAGATAATAAAATCGTTGTCATCTATATCTTAATTTACCATTCGTTTAATTTGGTAAAACTTGAATTCCCGGTAGGAACAAACTTGTTAGGAAGGTGTTAGAAACAAGATTTTTATTAAATTTATCTATATAAGGAATCGTACGATTTTTATAGATTGCGTTACCACACTAAATTATTTCACGACGTTGTTATAATCAGTGACATTGACCAAATTTTATGCGCAAGCAAAATAAAATATTAAATTTTCAATAATTAAAATATACATAGACAATTTTTTTAGTTTATGTAACAAATTTTTTAATAAATTCACAGGATATTAAAAATTCCAGAGATAATTATAGACATTATATTTTAACAACATAAAAAGATACTTTACGCTTAAAAATTCCATATATAAATGTTAAACACCAAAGTTTTGAAATAAATTATTGCATAAGAAGAGAGGAGAGAGATTCTAGATTTTAATTTTTATTATATAAATGTAAACGTCTTTAGAATTTGGAAAATTGACTCCAAATATCCGCAGACATTTTTTCTAATAATTTGGATTTAACGATCGGGGGAGGATAGGGAAGCAGGGGATAAGCCGTGATCGTTACAAAAACACCCTCGCAACGGCCGGCTGCTGTCCGTTTGATTCACCGTTTCCTGCGATCGTCGTATTTTTGTCCGCGCGTGCCTCCACTTCGTTTCTTTCGCTGCCTGTCTCTCGCCTCGTCCTTTTTCCTCTCTCTCTCGCTTTCCTTCACTCACTCAACCTTTTCCTCACGCTAACTCCGATCCTGTCGTATTTTCTTACTTTTTCAACCCTTTCTTTTTTGTCCGCAGCCCTCCCACGCGCCGTCACTGCGCTTTCGTATGCGTGTTTTCGAAAGGGTGAAGGCACGCGCGTTCACGCGTGGAAGTGAGTTTTACGTAGGTTTAATGAGCGCTATTATGACCTAGTTGCACTCGACATCCCGCGCATAAATCCTCGCGGCTCATTAATCCTCGCCCGAGAGCCTCGAACTCTCCCGAGTGGCATCGAGGGTAGGCAAAGCCACGGAGAATTTATTAATCGCGCACTAACAAAAGAAAACGAACGCCTCGAGTGCGCGCGCGGAAGAAGAATGATCGCACGCGTCCGGAAGTGATGAGCGCAGATCGCCGCCGCGACGCGAAAAATTAAGAGATTCGTGCGAGGAGACCCTTGGCGAAACTCGCGCCTATAAATAAGCGAAGAGACTTCGAGATTTCGGAAGCTGTTACTAAGAGAATACGTTGACATGTTTATTATAGAGCTCATACTTATTTCATCATTAATTCAATGTGATACTGAAGGTCAATATCTATTTGTTAATTATGTTAATTACTGATTGATATATTGAGCAATGTTCTCAGAAGATTTACTCGCAAAACAGCCTACATAGGTATTTATCTGTCTAGTTAATTCCCCAAATATATTTCTGCGAATTTCATTTAAACTTTATACATTTTTTTACCTTCTTTGGACGGGTTATTCCCAGCAAACCACGAAGATACGACGTGTAACGCGTGATCGCGTAAAAAAAAAGAGAGACAAAAAAAACGAGCGTGCGAAAGAATACAAGAAAAGGTGAAAAATAAATTCACGCTGCCCTGCTCGCACCTTTATCTCTTGTCATCGCTTTCTCCCCGGCGGCATGATTTACACCCGGATTCCTTAATTAGGTTAAAGTTTGATCCTACTGCTTTCTCTCTCTCTCTCGTTCGAGAGGACGACCGAAGAAGAGCGTCGCAGCTTCCGAAAGTCAATTCGGAAATTCGCTCGCTCCGCTTAATTGTGTAAAACACTCCGTGGTTCGTTATCTCGACTAAAAGACCGCGTAAACTTGCGAGGCTCGCCTAATTAATCACCTTTCGTTAGTACCCTTTCGTCGCCACTGCCGACCATTATTACGCTTCATTGGTAGCTTTGTGCGGCTCGCTTTTCACGAGGAGAGAGAGACACAGAGGGACGCTTAACGAAGCGTGATACGGTAACCGACGATGGCTTAAGTAGTAACCGCCTTCTGTACCCTGGTTGGTCAGTCGTTGCGTACTCGCAGTTACCGAAGGCCGTTCTAGGCCGTTTGGTAGTCACCGTTAGGCAATGCTTCTTGTGCACCGGTTACCTTAAGCGTTCGCCTCAACGCGCCCGTTGTCCTTGCAAAGATTCGAGTCGCCGTGTGTGTGTCTCCTCGAAAAGCGCGCACACGGCGACGTATATACGTAATCGTCGTTGACCCGTGAAACTGCAAGAAGAGAAAAAAAGAAGGGAAAAGGCTACATAAAAGCTCCGCGCGATCGAATTTAAATTTAATTTTTATTTTCTTTCGTTCAAAGTACTTTTTTTCTTTCTCCTACATCGTTGAATGAAAAACGTATGATGCTGCGCAACACGTTTCTGGTCGCATCCTTTGACACGTTCCTTTACGATGCCTTAGATCGTAACTCGCGACACTCAACGCCGTTTGATTTACACAAGACGACGCGGGTTTTTTTTTTTTTTTTTTTTTTTTTTTTTTTTTTTATTAATTCACGGATTCGTCGTCTTATGGACGTGCGATTCGGTTAAAGAGTCGGCGCCGTTATTTCGTGAAATCTCTCTTTCTCTCTGTGACGCCTCGTGCGGGCGCGAGATAAAAGCAGACGGAGATGGTCCGGGACGCGCCATGGTGCCGTCGTTCGCGAGGGAAACTTCGGAATTTATTAACTTGTAAGATACGTTCTTGTGCCGGCAACACACAGCCACCCAGAACTCAATAAAATGTACTTTCGTTACTTTCTCGCGGTCTCTTTTTCCTCCCTGTTCTCCACGCCATGCTCGTTTATTTGTTAGCCGCGCGATAAAACTTCTCTCTTTCTCTCTCTCAGTTTCTTTTTCCTCATCCGGACGTCGCCTTTCCTCCCGTCGTTCCTCTCTCTCTCTCAGGGTCTTTTCATTTAAACTGCCCGCCGGTCGTAAGAAATAATGCTGGAAAAAGTCATTGCTTGCTCGACTCAGTTACGAGATATCCTTTTTAACGATCGCACTTAACCGCGTCTTATGACGCTGACGTACGACGTACACAATATTCGCGATTGCAATGGGAATTAAAACCCGATATAAATGCAGTTCCTTTGCTGGCCGATACGATGGACCGGAGGTATACATCGTTGTACGTTTCTTCGCGCTTTTATTCCGCTCGAGTTACGAGAACTTTTATTCGTTTTTCGAATTCTTCGTCTCTTTCGAAAGAGGATAAGCGTGAAAAAAGTTCAACCTTGGCAATTATGTCTAACGAATATCTCTTGTTGTTGTAAGATTAGTAAGCATTAAATGTTCTATATACGCGATCGTTCGCGAGTGGATTACATAAGTCTTTGCGCTAGAAAGTCGATTCCAAGTTCGACGAGCGTCACTTTCGAATTATTCTCTCGTCCGCGTTGCTGAAAATGCAAATCGACCATGATAACGGTGGCGCTTTTCGCGATTCCATAATATATACATGTATACATGATTGTTATATAGCAACACGAGTCTATGGTCAACTATAAAGGCCATCTGTTCGCTTTTAGAGTCTTTCCTTTATACCAGCGTGCAGTGACGTCACTCTCGCGCCAAGATAAACCGAGATGAACACCCACTCGCTACTACCTAAGTCATGTAGCACCTTGCGCTTCTCTTTGTCTTTTCCCCTAGGTCTTCTTCTACTGTCTTCCTCCCCCTCGAGTCGTGTTTTCGCGAGGAGCCATCGAATTCTCAACGAGCCGCATTGACTGATGCGCGTGTTATACGACGGGACTTTAACGAGTGTTCGTCTAATCGTCGTGAAGCGAGTTTCGAGGAAAGTCTCACGCAAAATGCTTTTGGCACGGTTATTGTCATCAACGTCGTTGTTGTTCGTAAATCATTTACCCGCCCTCGTTTCGGCGCTTTTTTTGTGACACGACTAGGTCCACGATAATGGTCCACGAAAGTATCGATTTCTAAAAAAATCGATATCAAACCTCCGCTTTATTCGTCCACTATTTTGCGGTGCTACATTTTTCAAATTAAAAAATTTGTCAGACGAACATTTAAGAAAATTCGTGTGTGAATCAAGTAAGATACGTACATGGTTCGAAATTTAATTACATATCATATCTTTGCACTGAATAATAATTTTTTTATTTTCACGTGCAAACGTATCTTAGGCCGGTATTCATAGTCCGATCTTATATTTAAGATCATCTTAAGTCCGAGCTTAAGACACCACGGAGCTATATTTGATTGGTTGACCAGGATCTTAAGTCAACCTCCGACCAGACTTAAGACGATCTTAAATACATAAGATTGGACTATAAATACCGGCCTTAATCGGGCAATTAATTTTGATCGACAAATAACGAATACAATTCTAAATAACGGAGACCTCGCGATTTGAACCGTTCGCGATCTCGTGAAGAGGCATTGGCGAGATTTCGTAAGACGGCGTTAACGCGCCTTCTAGCGAGAGGATCGGTCGAGTCGGAGCCTGGTCGCATATTGCTGGCACGACGCCAGCACAGGCGTCCCGACGCTTGCCGAGATGGTGGACCGAGTCCGGCCGAAGGCAGCGTCCCGGCGTTAGCGTCGGCGTCGGCACGACGGGCGTCCGTCAGTGCGCGTGTGACATGGCTGCGAGGCGCTACTACGACGACCTGGACGACGTCCTTCATCTCGCGATGTGATACACACCCCGCGACACCCTCGCCTACGATTCTCGCGCGACTCGCAGCGGTATATCTAGCCGATACGGGAATGAGTCATAATCGTCGAGCGTTGCGAAAGACTATATAGTATCCCGATGATACGGTCGATCGTCGTGTGACACCCCTCGTCGATACATCAGAAAGAAGGAGCAAGGAATTTATTCATTTTCTCATTCGTTGATCGCTCTTTTCTTATTGGCGATTTCGGAAATATTCGCGGATAGAAGCGAGAGACGATAATTTTCGTGTGAGAGAAAATCAGGACGAACGTTGCTCCAAACTTTTTCGATAATTATCATGCCAGGTCTTTGATTGTCAGAGCGTCGGGGGCGGCACCATAATTGCCTGCCGAGAGATCGAGATGCGTGGACAGGAAAAGCGGAACGATGTAAGAGACAAGTGACCCCGAGTCCCCCGAGCAAGATGACAAGTCGAAGGGTTGATCTTTAGCAAGTGCGATCTTATCTCGCGTGTATGAAGCGCAACGTAGCATTCCCACAGATAGACGAAGCTGCATTCCCTCTAATCTCGATCGCGAAAACTGTTTTCGAGAAATTGTACATAAATCGCTCGCACACAGAGAACGTATGTCATTAACGCGCATTCTTTATTCCTAATCGAATGTCAATCGTTTAATTATTAAATAATTATCTAACTTAATAATTCAGTGCTACACATATCGCTGTCATCGTGGCATCAGACTATGATTTATAAACTGTCAGAAAAATCGAACTCTCTTGAAACGCGAGCAACTGCTCGCCAGAGCTTTATACATGCATGAAACTTTTCTATAATCTAAAAAAAATATATAGATGTGCGCGCGGATGAAACAATTCGATGAATCATGGCGCGATTTTAAGCGGGAACTCGGACAACCGAGGGGTTGATCCTCGGGGTGGCGCTCGATCGTCAACGGTTGGACATATCGAGACAATTTTTTCTCCCATCTAACTTGAACATTAATTCGGCGCGTCGCGAGGAGTGCGGGGATAAAGGAGAGAGTGCATGTGAATGTGCGCGCTCGTGCGTATCTGTGCGCGAAGTGCATAAAGCGACGATGGGATATCGGTGAGATCACGAGGTCACCGCAGAATGCCTGAGCCGAGGGCAAAGCGCTGTAAACACTGTGACGGTACGCGTGATTGGTTGGCGACTACGTCGCGATCAATGGTTACGTTCTCGCTGACCCTTAACACGACCGCTGCGACTAACATCTGTGTCGACTAATAAAGAGTGTTACGTTTGAGATTGAGATTGTGTGCATTTTCAGTTCCCATTAACCCCCCTAGCGTATATATATATTTGTGCGAAAGACGCTTCGTCACGCCGAGTTTATGCGAAGTCGATAAATAAGTAAGTCAAGTAGCGTATTACTTGCTGAAATGTAGGCAAGTAATATCCTACTTGATTCCGCCTCTTTACACGACTTCATCATTAAGAATCACATCGCGCGTATATTTTTAAAAAATACAATTTCTCACGCTTGCGTGAGATTTCAATTAAATTTTTTAGAGTTAAGATTTTAAAAAATGTTCGAATTACAAAATTTTCATGAATTTATTACTAGACAAAATTATTTAACAAGGTTTCAAGCAAGGTTTTTTCGCTATAATACGAGAGATCCTAATCGGGATGAGACTCTATTTTATTTGTGGGTCATTTATTCCACGACTGCGACCGGACATTTGGACCGCGCTTGAGACGAATGAATGCGTAAAGCGCATTCCGGATCGGGCGGCGACCACGTCCAACTGTACTCCTTCTTCTCTATCTATCTCGTTCTCTTCCTCAGGCCTTTTCTCTTCATCCCTCTGTCCTCCTCTTGCCCTTCTTTTCCGTCGTGCTCTATGCCACAGTATTTTTATCCACGGTTATTCACCCTCTTATCTTGTAGATGCGATTGACAATTATTTATCTGGATTAACCATCGAATTTTTGTATATCTCGTGTAATCTTCCGGGACATTATGCGGAATTTGTGAGTGATCTAAGAAAGTTTTTAGAAATATAGTTTCTATTTTAAAACTCGGATTTAGAATCAAAATCGTGGTGCTGGGTTGTGTGCGGAGGTTTATTTGAATTTCTTTCGTGATTAAATCGCCTGTAAACACCGAACCGTACAAGTATGCTAAACGATCACTGCTTTTCCCGGTATTGACCTACTTACTTTCCTCAACAATTTTACGCCAGGATCGCGTCCGCTTTCTTTATTATCGTATCTGTTGGTGATTTTATAAACAACGTCGCAAAGTACAGCCAGACATTTCGCCATAAGTGTCAAATGGCGCGACTTAAAATCCATATTATTTTCAATCCGAAGAGGGAATCGCCCTTGTTTTCAAGGAGGGACAACTTTACAGATGACAAATGAACCGTATTTCCGCAGGCGTTTCGAAGAGCTAATTATATATCGGATATACGCAAAGTGAATTTTCTCGATGCTCGAGCCTAAGTCAGAAAGCTTTCAACCTAACACGATGATATATGACATTTTAAAAGCCGGACATTTTTTTTAGCTGAGAAACAAGCATTCTTCATTAATGTTCATTTTTTAAACCATCAATTTGCATTAATTACAAAAGATAAAATATAAATAGTCTCGCGCGTAAAATCGTATCTTCTATTTTAATCTATATATTTTACAAAGCCTACGAAAAAAATATTTGTAAAATATAGCTTCTTTTATATTGTAATTATTTTGTATATTTCAATATATTAAGATTCAAGTACACTGTTCTATATTTGTTTAATTTTTGTTTTGAATGTAACGTATTAGGACTTTTACGTCGGTCCGATGAGCTATGTGAATCTAGCACTCGACTTTAACAAAATTAATTTTTTAATATGAAAAATGATAGCATTTCGCGTTTGTGGTTTTATCAATTAAAAAATTTTTTTAATGAAAAAATATTGTGACTACAAACAAAATGTCATCATTTTTCGTATTAAAAAATTAATTTTTTAAAAGTCGGGTACCAAGTTTACATCCCTCATCCTCATCATAAAACAAACGAATCAGCTCGTTTCGCGAATATAGAAACGATGATGTGATCTTGCTGAAAAAGTTGAAGGTTGCATTCTTAAGGTTTGTCTTATATTGAACACGTATAATGTAATATATCGCCCATTCTTTGCATTCACTTTTTCTCGTGTTTCAAAGAGAAATGATAACTGACAGACGACAAAATGCTATTTTCTCGTTCTACCGGACGCGCAGACTTAGTTTCTTTTCTTTTTCTACTTTTTTTTATTTCCGTGTCTGATGATCGCACGGTTGCGTAACGCGAAGCTTATTTCTACGCTCTTTTCTCGCGATGATCATCAAGTCCCCGTAGTCAATAAGTATAAAATTGTCGGCGATCGTGGGCGTTGACAATCGGATGATCGCGGGGAGGCTCGTTTGCCGTGTCGTAGGAGACGATCGATAAATCTCGATCTAAATTTATCTTCTCCACGGGAAGGTGTTGCTCGTAATCCGCGATGCTTTTTTCGATTTATGGCCAACGCTTTCCAACCGCAGTTTTATAGCTTCGCGCTATTGCGTAAACATGCATTATTCCGTAATTTCGTGGCAATTACTCAGCCGCCATAGTGATCATTTATATTGCGCTCTCGGGCGAATGGCAGTTTTCTCTTAACGTACGTATGTCCCTCTGATTTCTGGAGTCGAATTTTTGGACGACCTCGACGCGAAGTCTTAGCGCCCGTCTCACGACGGGCATAAAAGTGATTCGTAGATACGCGAATGGCTCATAAACATCGGGTCGAGCAGCTGTCGATGGAAAACATGGTCTATATTTAAGCCTGACTACGTTGGATATCCCATGGCCGGTCTTGACAATAGAGATCGGACACACAGAATTCATTCCGCTCGAGATACGTGCGTAATCGGAACACAGATGTGATTAATCATTTCCTAAAACTAGCGCTTTAAAATATATATCGACGGCAGTCAATGGCGAGAAAAGAATATCGACGTCTAAATATTATGAGAAACAGGTCGAAGAATTTTCGGGACATTGACGACGCCCCCGCGTTTCCCAACGTGTTTAAATCATTTAAAGAGCAACTCTTTTAATGCGACTCGGAGTTTACTGTATAAACGTTATAAATCTAGGCTAGGTCGCTAGACGAGGATGAGATCGCGAACGCGACTCGCCAACAAGTGGATCGTACATCAATTCTATTCATCCTCCGTCATTATTATTATACCATCGTCGTTTGTTCTCTCTCCGCAGTCGTCAACGCGCGGTTCGCTTTTACGACTTTTATCTGTGTATAAGCGAGAAAAATCGAGATCTCTGTCCAGCAACGCTGACCTTCGTAGGATTCGCTCGCGTCGATTCGTTCGCGGGATATGAATTTGGCAGCTCGTGATTCTGGACGACTCTTTCGATTATTTATCGACACGATATGCGCGAAGAGCGTGGGCGAACCTGGCGTTCCTTCTCTGTCCTTTCCCTCCTTTTTCTGGCTGGACTCCAAACGGTAGCGACACCCTCACATCTACGGATTATTTCTCAGTACGACGTATTATGCGTCTGCCGTACTGACGCTTTCGAGTAGAAGTCTTACGCATGAACGCCCACATGTGCACGTTACAGGCTTACACATATTACGTCGTCGCGATTACGTACTTCTTTTGCGAATCGCGTGGCCGTGCTCTTCGTGTTTACGGACTTTCGCATACGTTCGCGATGTTAATGAAAGTGCACGCTTAATCGAGCATATTCAATCAAAAAGTAATATTGACGCCGACGTGAAATCTTGTTAACATATTAAAAATCATTATTCTGTGGTCTTTTTTTCGCATTGAGAATTTCGTGTATTCGTGCATTTTACTCGGCTTATTGGACGAAAATCATAATAATCTTCGAAGGCGTTTCGCGACTGTCAAGAAACGGGGATAATCATATACCTAATAGAAATGCTTACGAAATGTAGATTGCACCAGATTAGAACCACGAAAATAATACCGTGAAATCGGTCGGCTGACTATAACTATACGCGAATATTAAATTATATTCGTAACTGCTTTTAGCTTGTTCATAATAATGTCAACTACACCTGCACGTTTCGTATATGTAGTTATTTATTTAATGTTTCATGTTACTAATGTATTTGACGCCCAATTCTAAATACTGATTTTGTGGAACATAACTTATACGTATAAATCATCAGCCTTGTTAAGTTAAGATAAGTGATTAATGCATTAATCAGAAAAATTATTTGTTAATAGTTGTTGATAAGATGAAGGAACAGTAAGAAGTATTAATAATTCTTTTACTCTTTTAAGCATTTTTTCTCTCTATGCTGAATAATGATCTTTTCTCGGTCTGACAACGAGAATCATAACATTAACTCGTTATTTAACTCCGTCGTCGCAATTAGACTTATATTTATGACAGTGGCACGAAACGAGGGTAATCTCACTCAAACAAGGAAGTCGGGTTTGATATATATTTAACGTTATACGTCGTTGTCGATTGTTCCGATGGAACAACGTAATATCCGCCGTCTTTCTCTCCCTGTAGTCTTTTCCGTCTTCTGTTTGGATGCACACACGCGCCGCGTTCTTCTGTTGCTCTTGGCAGATATAAGCGTGGTTTACGCCGTAACAGCTGTACGCGCACGCACTTTGCTCGCACAAAACATTGCTAATGGACCGACAACCCCGAATCCAGTCGACCTCGTATATGCTTAGGTACATTAGATATATAGGTATATATGAAATACAGCGTTTTATCTATACGTCTTTCGTATTTTTATCGTACCTGAGATTATCGATGTACGAAGATAAAATACACGCTAACGAGAAAAATCTGCATACCAATTTCGTAATATCTTCGGATGTTAATATTTTTAATTTTTAAGAATTTTACATTTATATGCAGGTTAATTTAAATATTTTTTTTTAAGTGAATATTTTAAAATAAATTTAACTGATGGACTAAAGAGCATTATTTAAAGTATTCTGATTTATTTTAAACAATACTTAATTTCCATTACTATTCCATTATTATCATCTCGACTGTATATATTAAAATTCTACACAGGTTTACTCTCGGATTAAGAAAGCGTATTTCAACAGGAAACTGCCGCGGAATGAAGAGTAAAATGAAAACATTCGAGCAAAACATGCTTCATTATCTATAAGCATATAGCTTCGTTTTCCGCGATCGGCACGTTCGATTTTGTCATTGAATTCCGAACATTTCGCAGGCGCTGTGAATGGTATCGCTCGTCGTGTGAATCATCGCATTTATTATGCACGCCAATGAAATTCGGTAGCGATCCAGTATATAGATATGCGCGTATACGTACGGTATGCATGTATACGCGCGTACCCTGATGTGTCGAAGCTAAACATTCCGCGGAGCATTCACCCTGGCATTGCTGTAAAAATAAACGGATCACACTAACGCGCTTGCACACCCGCCTCGTATCTGCAGAGATCTTCGTTTCATTTACGATACCGCTAAATGTGTGATATCGTTCGTTTTATCTCGCGGCATTTACAAATCGACGGACTATAGCTTCGTGATTGTCGTGCGACGCGACGGAATTTGACAGATCATTCTCCGGCGATCCCGAGAATCGCATACGAAACCGCTGTCTTAACAATGCCATCTGGAACGATCTCAGGATAAGTCTTTAAATTTAGAGAACGCCGTGCGGTTCTCTTCTAAGGCGTCTCTTCTTCCTCTCGCTCGAGAAACATGAAAAGCCTTGCGCGGCCTTCGCGCGATCCGACGATCCCCCAGCATTTTCCGCGAAACGAAAGCGAAGGAAAGAATACCGCTATCGCGGATACGTGCCAAGTGAGTCAGTGAGCTGGATGGCACACGAAATTAGATCGCGTAGCTATTACGCGCGACCACCGACGACGCCCGGCTGTTCCCATCCAATTTGCATTCGTTGGAACATACCTGTGTTGATTCAGCGGTCGAGCCGCGGCTCGTTCTTCACGTTTGGTCACACCTATTACATTGTCGTCTTGCGCTAATCGAGGCTGTCTGTGATTTTTCGGCGGCGTGACGTTTTGCAAATTACGCGCACTTGTCAAAAGAACATCGCGAAACGTCATTCGGGCTAGACGTCGCCGTTGCCCTATCGCCGTACATCATTCGCTATACTTAGAACCGGACGAGTGCCTTTTGCAGCATAGGCGAGAGCAGCGAAGATATGCGACTAGCTGGTCGCGCCAATCCGCATTGCTCTACAAAGTTCCGCCCATAGATTAAACGAGGATACGTATTTCGATATACGATGGAATTCTAAATTATATCGTTAGGACAAAATTTTCGATCGAGATATTTTATATTTATTTCCGTTGCTACTCTGCCCATTCGTCGAATTCTGTGGAGATAATTTCGACCACGTGATGATGTGTATTTCAATATTTCAAATTTCACGAACGGACAAATCTGGACCGCAAATAACGCGACGACAAATCTTCTGGCATTTTGACGGCGCGCGCGCGCGAAATACCCCATATATACTTGATAACGCCCTAGAGTCCACGAATGGAACAACAACGGAATCCGAGATGAAAAACGATGATTGGACAAGATATGACGATGCTTGGCGTGGACTTGGCGAGGAGTCTAGGAAGCGACGCGGCTGTTGTAGCCCTTAATGAGCCCAACGTGAGATCAGTCCAGCCTCTTTAACTCCGGTTGCTTCTGTCAACCGTCTCTATCCGCTAAGAACTTTCACTGTCTTCTTCTTCTACTCCTCCTTTTCCTCCTCTGCCTTTCCACTCTCGTCCGTAGCACGTCGTCCGGAGGATGACCTGGATGGTACCCAAACGAAATACCACCTTTACTCCTTCCTTTTTCACGAACCATTTTGGAGAAACGGTTGCCGCTCGTTGCTCCAGCTTTCTTGAATTATAACGGTTTAGGACTACCGAGCGGATGTGTGATGCAATCTCATTTTACCCTTTGAGGGTTTGAGGCACAAATGTGATCGTAATATATTAATAATATTTTACTCCTTTTTTCTGAATTCTTGGGGGTATTTCTAAGAGAAAATATTCATTATCTAAATACTTTCTTCTAAAGATTATTTTAATAAATTTCATTTCTTTTTAATTATACAGAATATATATTTTCATACGATTTTAGAGAGCAAATCTTTTAACGTATCTATCACTCATGAATATGATCGATTGCGTGTGGTGAATTGGCTTGACTGCGATTACAACGTGCCAAAAAGTTGATTGAATAACCTTACGTTTTCCACCGGTAATTCTGTCGGGTAGATCGACGTCAGTGCCATTGAGTACTATTGAGTGCCAATGAACTGACCTCTCGATACCTATGTAATCGTTTGTCGAGGGTTGACGTACTCCCGAACATCATTTCGGTGCATTTCCTACCGCGATGCCTGTCACATAGAATCGCATGACAGATTAATTGAACGTTAGGCAATAGGCGCGATTTCGCGAAATTTGGCACGAATTTTGCCAAATAGCTTCTCCATTATCTACTTCCTGTTAGCGTCATTGTATGCTCGCTAGCGGTAAACTGTAGCGACGAATTGGCTGCCTTCCGGGCTGCGTTCTCAGTTAAGTTAGTCGACACGAAAGTTGTTTGCCATGTCGGCGAACGGAGGCGGCCAATCTTCGCTACAAATATTTGCAGATATTTTTAAGCAGATTAGGCTAGGCTGGGCAAAAGATAGCTTAAATAAATGGATAGTCGGCGAAAATATGTGTTTGAGAGAATATTTAGATTTTATAAACAACTGAGAAAATATGCGAAACCTTTCGGACGTCGATTAGCATAACGTATTAATATAACACATTATTTTTTTTTTTTTTTTTTTTTTTTGACATTTTTACCGTAAAATAAAATAAGTAACGTTGCGCGGTAATCAGAGATAAACATGCGTTGTATACAACGCGCTTCGAAATGTTAAAAATCGTGATAAATACACAGAATAACGAAGAATTATGAGTGATGTTCGATGGTGAATGAAGTCCAGCAAGTTGATTGAGAAATCTCACGGATTTCTTTTTGTTCAAATAATTGTACATTATGTAAAGAATATCAGATTTTTTTTTATTAATTTTTATCTAAAAAAAATTGCTACTTCATATTTTTGCCAAGGTATAATTATTCGCAAATATTGATTGAAAGATCTATAGGTAAAGACATGCAAATCTAAACATCTTAAATATTTTGTACATCTTATATGATTAATATATGTGTTATACTCTAGAGACAGAAGGGTAAAGAGAAAGAGAGAAGTTGTAAATATTCATTAGAAGTAAAATCGTATTTCGCAGACATAGTTATATAATTCTCGGAAGCAATAACAACATGCAGCTGGACTCCACCCACGTCCATCGAACATCACTCATAATTCTTCGTTATCCTGTGTGTTTAACACGATCTTTAAACATTTCGGAGCACGTTGTACACAACGCATGTTTATCTCTGACTCCCGCGCGACGTTACTTATTTATCCTACGGTAAAAGTGTCAAATGCTATTATAATGTAGGTGAATAAAAGCGAATTGCATATGACGCATTTGTCATGATATTTTGGCGGATCGTGAACTCTCAGGCGCCGCGAGATAAACAAGTTTATCGAGCCATAGCATCGCGTGCTTGTCGAAAATTAGGCGACGAGATATATTCCTGTCACGATGGCAGGTGTTCCCTCCCTTGCACTGCTTTAGGACAATCCGCCAATTGTTCCATGTAATAAGCTGAACAATTGTTCACATATTAATATCACTCAAAATCTCTTCACTATTATAAAATACAGTTGTTATTATTTTATTAATTAACATATTTGATTTTTATTGTTTTATTCAATTATCATTTTATTAATTATCGTATTATTTTATTAAATTTATTTCATTAATTAATGTATTATTTTATTTATTAATTTTTTTTTTTAATTTATTATTTGTGTAGAAATAAAATTCTTTGGAAAACCAATTTATTATAATTATCGATTTTGCATAATTTTAATTTACATGTTGTACATACATAGTTTTATTAAAAATATATATGTGATATTACGGATAAATTTGTATATCGGTAATGTGTTATATTGTGGTACATTTTATCGCTTAATATTTGCTTCGTCTGGATTAACTCGCAGCCTTGGAAAATAATATGGGCGGAGTTTGTCGCGCACAGACCGTAATATTCGTCCGATTTCGTTAAAAGCCGCCGTGTGTCTTAACTTGGCTCTCGACTACATTGTTGCAGCGAGTTGGCCTGATTTCGAAAGGCGCCGATGTACAAGTTGGCACTAAGTCCACCTCATGATAAAGTTGAAAAGTGTCTACATTCTCACGAGACGCGGCTCTTCTGTGATCGCGTTCCCTCTCTCGAACAAGCGCTCGTATTTTATACACTTTGCGCGAAAATTACGACGACTTCCCGCGAGAGCTCCGTTCATAATTAATCAGCTGTTTTCGTCGTGGTAAATTCGAATTCGGTATAGTGTCGCGACGGCCGACGCGTATCGCGATGTCATTATAAGCGAGTCGAGCGCAGATATTTCGAAATCAACGGCGATTCAACGTGACGATTCAGGCATCTTTATGCGAGTTACCGAGCACTCTACCACCCACGTATGACTGTTGATCCGCTCCAACTCCGACGAAAAACGGGAATTTGTCTCGCGGTTTACACGCGAGTGCTGCTGTTTCGTGCGCGATTGATGTCTCTCGTCCGTTTATTCGATATTTCCCGCGCACAGATGGTGCACCATTAATCAAGCAAGAAAATATAAACTCGCGTCATACGCGGAATTTTACTACGCTTTTTAGAAGATGGTCTAACGGTCAAAGCACGAGACCCTTCGACATTTCGACCTACGCGCGGAAGGAATCATGTTTGGCCGCATTGTCGGCCGATGAGCTGTCGATCGCGAAAAACAGCGACTTGACAGATATAGAGTATATATTTTGGACTTTAATGTGTACGTATCTGCATTTCGTCGTCCACGTGTTTCGCTCGAGTGAACGTGTGTGGGTCGCATTGGATATATAGATTGCAATTTCGGATTAAAACGAGCGTCAAGTTCAAGAACGTTGCCTTTAAAATGGCAACTCTGACGTCGGCGAGTTTTCGCGACTTACGTAACCGGAAGTTCGTTCCGCTGCGCGATCGAACGATCATTTATCGCTCTTCGATATACTCGAATGAACGTTTCACGTTAAAAAATTCCGCGAACGCGATTGCGTCAAATTCTCGCACTCGCGTATTTATTTTCTCTACATGGAACATTTACAAACGAGTCGACCGCACGCGCACGCTTATCGAATTCGCGATTCGCGAGGAACTCGCTTATCTCGCTCCGCTCCAAAAGCTTGGCTCGAATATTTCGCGTTCAGCGGACGAGCGGTTGAGCTAGAGCCGCCTGCTTGTCCTTGCATTACGGATATTTCCGTCCAAAGTATTAGCCGGTATAAAGGCAGGTCTCCCCTCTGCCATTCCCGGCATGGCCAGACGTTGGCAAATGCTATGTAAAGCGTCCGAGCGACGCCTTTTTGCCCCTTTTGTGCAATGCCTTTAAGCGCCGGCAACGAATAACGCCCCTTTTTCGTCACTCGATATATTACTACGAGTATCGGTGCTGCTCATCGCTTTATCGCTAATTATAATTATATTTTAATATAGTTATCTTCAGCACACAAAGTAAACAAGAAGCACAGATACTCGTATATTATAATTCCATATATTTAATATATAACTCTATTAAATAACTATAATAAATCAATATTAATTTGGAATATATTTAAATCTCAATTTGTGATACTATATTTTTATCGAAAAGAAGGGAATGAATGCAAATATTTATTCATACATTTGGTCATTTTATTCAGCTTTTGTTAGCAGAATTTGTGTAATAATATATTATAGCTTATCGCGTTAATGTTTCGCGGTCGTTATCGGCAGAAATAGCAAAGTAATTGCTCGGCAAACTACTGCGCGAAATCGGATGCAATTTTCGTGTAACAGCGAGAAGCGACACGAACACTTTCGATATACGAACTCGACTGCGACCCGTAACGAGAATCGTAAAGTTCTCCATCGTTTCTTACTAAATCGCTTATTATCGTTATCAAAATCGTTCCCGCCTTTCTTCCCTCGTATCCGTTACTTTTAGATATCGCCTCGCTTCTCTCACCTGTCGATAAGTGGACCTTTACGAGCTCGACACGAGTAAGGCAACGATTATTTCGTCGATCGCGAAATCTCGTTCGCTCGGCAAATACGCGTCTTATTATACTCCTCTTCAGAATCTGCTTTAAATGTTAAATATATGTTCGGTGTTATATATATATTCCATTGGAATACCTGTGAGCACGCGACAATGTTTACATTGCCGCCGTACTGTGTATGTATCAAGTATATGAGATAGAGAGAGAAAAAGAGGGTAGTATATTTCTTTCTCGCGTTCGACCTACGATAATTTCGCTCATTAGTTGCTTCCCAGCTTCCACCAACACAAGTTCGCGGTTTCAGCAACATCTGGAATCGGTGCTAAAGTCGTTGAAATATTTCTCAATTATGACAGGTATACTAGTGTAAGTCGATATGGTAGGCGGTTCAGTTATATGTATTAAAATATATTATGACATCAAGTGAGAAGATTTTCTCCAAACTTTTATAATAAGGTAAATACTGACAAATTTTTACAATAAAATATAAGATATGAAATGACTCGGCCAATATTCTCAGAAACATATAAAAATAATATATAAATTATTTATGAAAGCTAATCATGCTGTTAGAATTCAGACTTTTTTCTCAGTTTTATTGTTTCATATTATTATTACGTAATTTTCAACTTAATTAGTTTGAAACGAACTTTTTGAACTGATATTGCGTGCTTGAAAATTTTCGGAAATGATTGCAAGCGCCTGTTTCGTACACGCTGTTATACGTGCAGAACGAATGAGTACGTGGGTATAGTCGCGGTTTCGCTTGTTAAACAGTGATCGATCGATCGTTCGCAAAGTAATTCGAGGGCGATTAAGTGCATTATCGAGCGTTGCGGAACAAACATCAACGGAACGAGTTCTTCCTCTCGTTCCGCCGAGGCGGTCGAGGCGAGAGAGCGTGCAAAATTGGGCGAGAGGCAAAGAGTGCGCCAAGGCAATATTTCCTTCGAAGAGGGCTCTTCTTTCCCCGCCGAAGTAATTTTCTCGCCGTCGTCGCGGCGGCGGCGCGTAATTCGCGTACGAATTTTAGTTACTGAAAACGGGTCCGCGAGCTCCTTCTCGCGACGGTCGTTCGTTCATCGCGATTATTATTTTGCACCGTTATCTCTCGCAGGAAAGAGTTATCGAACGCGCGCTATATTTATGTTTATAATTGCATCCACAGTACACAGTTTTTACCGTTAAAAAAATAATCGAGCCCGGCCGACGATTATTAATTATCCATGCGCGTCGAAACAAGAGCGACGCGAAAAAAAGCGAGCTTCTCGTATATGCAAATTTTTGTTGCGGGAGAGAGGAGGCGGTCACACAACTTTGTAATCACGCGAGAGCGAACGGACAACTTTTTGGTGCAAAGTGCGAACGACTTTACCCGAGTACTTATACACTTGTTCGTTCGTTCCCGATCGATGAGTAAACGACTCCTCGCATAGCGGTCAGTTAAGACATTATCCCGACGGCGCTTTTGTAAAAAAACACGCCGTTACGAAACGCATCGACAACTCGCGTCTCATCGACCAGCGTAAATTTGTACTTTCTTATCGGATCGCCTCGAATTCGTTTCGTCGCTCGTATCGTACGCGAGATACGATATAACTTACGAGCCGATAGGGGCAACAATTTACGAAGCAACATCCGTTAAGCGTTACTTTTCAAGTAATTTTATATCCTACAAATAAATCAATTCGATTTATCCGCTGCAACTTGCACTTAATGTTCTCTCGTTCAAATTATATAGATGAAATATATGATTAAAAAATTTTTTTTTATATAAAGATCTAATTTCTGCAACATTAGAATGTTTAATTCAAGAATTACATAAATTCTTTTTAGTTGAAATAATGTTTGACAAATAAATTTATCGCGTCTTCAATGTGAACGTGCGAAGAATACAGAGAAAATTTTCGAATTACTCCGACGAATGCTCCTGATTCTTCAGGATCCGAGAACGTGATCTCATCTGCATGCTGGGATACGCGTCGGCCCCGGGGAACCTACACGCGTTCTCGAGGATTATGCACGCGTCTGCGTTCCGATGAGAACAGGAGAAGAGACGCCGCGGGATGAGAAGGCTTTGAAACTCGTGCAAACATTTCACTTTGCGGCTCGCCGTGTGTTGCCGCGCCGCGCGATTCGAGGCGTGGGTTAATATTTTTATTTAACCCCCCGTAACGAGATCGTGCTCGTGAAATCTACGGGAATATTTCTTTTCGCGACGCCATTCCCGCTATTTTTACGCGGACGCGAACGCGAATTGTTGTGCGACGCGTGTCGAAGTCGCCCGGGTGCGAAAATCCGGAATATATACGCACAATTTCAACGCATAACGTCTTCATGGAGTCTGCGTTCGTGAATGTGAAATTTGACACTGCTTGCGTCGCATTCCCACATCCGCCTCCGTCGTTTCGATACAAGAAATAGAAAATTAGGACGTAACGTATCAGTCTGGGAGCATTCGGGAATTTATCGTAGCTCGATAACAGGGTGACTTTATTCCAGATATTTTTCCAGCTGGTTTGAGCTCGGTGAATAGAAAATTGAACGGTGAGTTTATATAGAGAAATATTTCTTTTTCGCGTAAAATTGTCACTCTCCGTTGTTTTTATCTCATCGTTAAATTATCGGTATGCTAGACGGCGAGAGGTCTGGATATAATAATTCAGTTTGACGCCCCCGCGTGAGATTTTATTTATCACACGTCGAAAAAATTTCTCTCACCGAAAATTCATCATCTGACATTCTCATTCGGAGACGTGTTAACCTGTTTCTCGCACCCATCAAGAATTATGTCATAAATTGAACATACCGATATACGCTGATGGAAAACGGAGAAAATAGCGCGACACGATGAAATTATTCATAACGTAAATACGAGAGCCACGCGACATTTCTCAACGCATTAATGAGGTCTGAGAATATATATATATATATATATATATATGTGCTTTTTCTTTTTTTCCGGACTATTTTCGCGTTTTACGGCAACCGCCTGTCGCCGGGCAAAAGATCGATGGACCAACGACAGCGGCCGAATTTAGGTATCTGCGAGACGCGATGAAATGCGGCGGGCAGGTGGCGCGAAAGAAATGGAAGAGTCTCGGATCGACGATTTCTTTATTCGCCGAAATACGAGGGCGCGAGTGCGGGCTCGACTTTCTCTTATTCGCGGACGCGAGGAAGAGACTCGGTAATCGCGCAGGGCGCTGATTTCATAAAGCTGTCGTCGCTCCCCCATAACAGAAATCTCCAGCGATCCACCGACGGCAAAGTAAATATTAAGGCAGAAGAGAAAGGAGGATAGGCTCCCTCTTCTCGCCTTCTTCTTCTCGATACGCGATGCGCCGATAGTTCGGCCGGCTGAGTCATTGTTCATTAATTTTCTTTTTCACTCTTCCGTTCGCTCTCGCACCTCTCGTTTATCGTATCAAAGTATCGCTCGTTTCGAGCTTGCGAAATCAATATTCGAAACGTCTGAAACATTCTACAATTTTTTCAAAATAAATCTTCGATATTATTAAATATTTATGGTGACAGTTAACTTTGCCTGATTTCTTCCGGTAATCCCTCTCTTATCAATTTCCCCTGACTTTTATAGCGACTTATATTCAATTGCAAGATTAGCGTATGCGCTTTTTATCGCTTAATGGATGCGAACGGACGTAAGGCAAATGCGAAAAGTGTCGGTGGTGCGAGAAGAAGCTATATGGGCAGACGAGGAGACGTTGGTTGGTGAACGCGCGCCTGGTCCAACTTCCCTCTCGATCCGCCTAGCAAGACCGTTAGGCTAACTTGGGCGTTCTATTTGCGTCTTTGACTTCTTACGTCTCACTCCACTTTGCCTCCCTCCCTCTCGTTTTCCTCTTTAGCATCCCCCGGAGAACCCTCTCCTCTAGGTCTAGCAACGCGGCCGCCGCGGTCAGCAACGCGGTCAAACCCAACCCAAATTACCATTGCTATCGAGCGAAACGTTCCGGGACTTTCGATTCGTTCCGCTCTCACCCTGTTTATAAAAAGAAAGACATTTAATCTTTGCCCGCGCGACTCATTATTGTCGTCGATTTGGCAATTTCAGTTTTAAATATAACAAACATTGATGCTTCATTTTTAAACGCGGATATACAAGTTTATCGAGGATGGAGAACGATAGTAATTTAACTAGCTTCATGTTTATTCATCGAATTCAAATTTCCAATGCGCAATTACAATATAATTGATAATAGATGCATGCATATATTTTTTGATTTTGATATATCTATCCAATAATCCAGAAAGTTTCGGTTTTTTTTTTTACTCTTCATTACGCATACTCGATGATGAAGTTGATGAATCACGCACGCAGAATGCGCGCGATAAAATTTGGAGTAGGTTTCAGAAGTACTCCGTGATTTTAACGAGCGGTTCCGAGTTTGCGAAGGCGGCGAGAGATTTTCCCGTGGTGGTTACGAAATAACTGGCACGAAACCGGCCAGTATCGCGCGCGCGTGGAGAGGAATACCAGGTAGAGGACATGTAACTCTCTCTCTCTAGCGCATGCATGCATGGAGGAAAACGAAATGAGAATAGATACGTCATGCGCGGCCGCATCCGTTTAAAACGGCGGCCTCTGCTCCATTTCCGCGAAATCGCGCGCCTCGGAGGAATCATCGCGAGCCTCCTGGAAGGCAGGTTTGCACACCTACTTGCGCGCCACGTTCGTGTATCTTTTGATGGTATTACGGGTTATGCAATCTCGTGCGTGGATAAAGTCTGCTTGACTCGACACACGGCGGCCGCCCGCGCTAGGAGCGATGAACATCTCCCTTCGAAGATGCATGTTGCATCTGTAATAAAGTACTGCAAATGTTCTGCCTAGCGAATCTTATTTCACTGCGTTATACTCGCGCGAGAGTGTTGCTCTCGCAATAATGTGAAAGAACATTATCATTTGCAAAACATGGAAAATTATATCTTACTCCGGTGAAAAGAGAATTATTTCCTTAAAAATATTTTTAAAATCATGTTCTATATACCGTGTGTTATTATATTTGTAAAATACCAACAATTTTCGAGTAATCGATCTGTAGAATTTTCTGTATATAAAAACCATAGTTTTTACAATTTTTTAATTTAATATATCGCGATATATGTTTTCTTCATGATACATAGTACCTAATATAATAAATGCGTAAATGGAGTATCGATAGATTCGATTTGGCTCGAATCCGCGGAAAACAAATTCAATTGACAATCATTGGCTGCTAATACGAATCCGCAAATTGATGCCCGCCGATCTCAAACAACGTCGTGATTATTAAACGGGGTAGCAAGTGAGCTTTTGTCGGAGCGTTTCGTTCTCGTGGACCATTGGCAGCCTCCGCGTTATTATTTTAACGTGAATGTTTTGGCGATCGTCACCAAGATAAATAACAACGCTTACGTAACGAGCATGTAATGATTCCGAGGAGAATGTGTATGTCCGTTCTTAAATGTTCTGTTGCTCTCCACGCTTACGGAGCCTCGCACTTTGGTCGCGAAATAGCTCTTTCGGCGATTAATCAGTTCGTTAAATTTGGCGGCACGATATTTGCCGCCAGGTCGCGTCACATAGTCATTCAGAATTCGCACCTCGTATCTTCAATGACGAGAACGAAAAAAGATTCGCGCCTTCGCTCTCTCTCTCTCTCTCTCTCTTTCTCTCTCTCCGGAATTCGGCTAAGCAAGTTAGAAAGGCGTATCCTTGAATGCGGTAGAAAACCGCAAATGAGTCGAGGAAGGAATTTCTTGAAATTGAAACGATCCCCGTGGATCCAAATGGTCCTTGAGTATGGAATAGAGAAAAACCGCGATTCTTATAATTTTAACTCGGGAATGTTAATTTTTTTGCCGTGTCACGAAGATCGCGACTCGAGGTTACCGACTCGAGCGCGATTGAACGAAATCTGCGCTTGTGTTCGAGGCGAGAGAGCGTAAGAGGATCTCGCGAAAATGCATTTTCTTTTGGATACATAATGCTCCGAATATAGAGCAGTAACGCATAAAACACAAGCGATCCAAGACGCGCGATTCGCGGGGATTAATCGAGCGGAATAAAGTGTTCCTCAGCGAGTAAACGCAAATAACCGAAAGATGGCGACTACTTTATACGTACTATATTCGAACGTGTATTTGCGGTTTCGCTCTTTTTGGCAATGCACACTAACCGTTTATCATATCGATGCAATGCTTCAACAAACAATGATAATTCTATCGAAAGATTTTACAGTAGGCTTTGCTCTAAAAATGTATACGTTGACATTTCGTCGCGAATGACATCTCGAATTGTCATCATTCTGAAAATCAATGTAAAATTTTATTTAGGATAGATGCTTTGATAGACGAACAGTCTTAACGCTTATCTTTGTAATTTTTAATAAAATAATATATATTTTCTTCAAAATAAGGACACATGATATTATAACCAGTTTTCAGTTTTCATATAATTTATGAATAAGAAAATAATCATAACGTATTTCTTACACAAAGTTATTTAAAGAATGACATCTGAAGAATATATAGATATATAAGCTATGAAAATAGTCATTTTATTTAATAAAAGCATAGACTCATCTAACAATGTTCCTTTATCCACTAATATACCAGGCTTATTTCTTTCGAAATCTCGGCACGAGCTTAACAGCCTACTCCCGATGCTATAAGACAAGATGAAATTTTCTATTTCCGTGTCTGTACAACGAGTTTGTTGACGACTACGAGAATGCCTTTTTTATTCGGGCATTTGTCAGATGCCACGTGGGAGTACAGGCGAGGCCGATAAGGTACGTCAGCCTCCGTTAGAAGAGCCACTATTAAATTTGTCGTGAAAAAAAGAAACCTACAGCGAAAGAGAGAGAAAGAGAAAGAGCACAGAAATGACTTTTTTCGTTCCGCATGCCTTGAAGATCACCATCTCGAATTCTGTTCCGTGCCGGAAGCCTTACTTCAGTCTTTTTTATTTCCCATTAACAGATAGAACAATATAAATTTATTGGCTTTTATATAGCATTCTCGTTTTTTTAAAGACGATAAGACCAGCATAATATTTTAATGAAAAAATAATCAATGATTGAATAATAAATGTTTGAAGGCAATCGAATTAATGATTTGGCGATTTATAAATCCTATAGTATTGTTGAAATTTTCAGTCTCTATCTCTCTCTATCGAAAACTTATCTTATTTTTATATCTAACCTTAGAATAATAAAAATTATTCTATTACAAAAGGATACTCTATTTTTTTTATCAAATATACTGTCTTGAAAAATACCTTACCTTTTACTATGTCTGCATGTGCAATTGCATTGGCACAAAGCGCTCGTCTCTTCTTTTCTATTCGCGTTTCTGTCACCTGTTACGCAACCAATCCCCAAACAGGGTCTGCACTACCAAACATCCAAGACATGTTATGCTTGGGACATTCCTTGCACTCATCGGGCATTCAGGAATACTCTTGAAACGTATTCTTGAAAATTTAGATATTTTTATGCTTATCTTTCTACGCGCGATACTTTACGATATTAATACTTTCGTACCCGTCAATTTTGTCAATGACCCAAAAAATTGCTTGCTCATATTTCTAGTAGGTCATTAGCTGTATATTACAATATCCTTGGTACGTCAAGATGTAAAGTAACGTTCTACAAATAATATTTGATACTTTTTTGTCGCTTTATTTATATATATATAATAACCATTAAATGCGCGCTCGAATCGATATATTTTATCACGAGATCTTCCGACACAATATTCTTGACTTCCATAACGATACAACATAAATATGCCTTTCATTTCTTTCATTCGCTTTTCACGGAGCCGATCACGCGTTGTTGATTTTCGACTACAATTGGCTTTTCGGTATATTAAAACATATAATAAGAATCGCAATCGCTGACTTCAGAGGAAGGGTATAAAAGTGCGATGACGAAACGGAGAGGAAGGTTCGCTTTGATGCGAACTTGTGTACGGCGAATCGAAGGAGCAAAGGAGGCGAGCGCCGTTTAATTCTCGGCTGTAAGAGAAACGGGGCTCGGTGCGTTACGACCCTGGGTTTGAAATGAATCACGAGGAGTCAGCGAATTTTCGAGAGAGCGAGTGTGTCGGGCTCAATCACTTGCCGCCGCCGCGCGGACGTCATTAACTGCCCGTTCGAATATTAATTACCCGGTCGGGTAACGCGTATACTTATCTCGCGCTCCGCAATTCCTACCTCCGGGTGCAACCTCCTGTTACGTTCGAATGACATAATCATTAAAGTGGCGCGGCAGCGGTGACTAGTAGCCTCGATTAGCCACCGTTGCTCGGTCAATTATCAATATTGTTTAGACTCATTTATTGTCGGAGCTTTTTTTCATCTAATTTCAGACACAGATTTATGTACGTGCTTATAAATATCGAGGCTTTTAAAAATTCAACAAAGTTTCGAAAATCATTTTTCAACGTATCCCCGCAGGCGTAAAGCAAACCGATAGTGTTTTCCCGCTCGCGTATAGATCTTACAACGATTAATTCGAAGCAATAAGGATATAAATGATGCGTTCCTCCAGTCATACCGGTTTCGCGAATGTGAACGAATATATAACGACGTTTGTTCCATTTTGCCGGGGCTCTCCGGGGACAAACGAGTAATGGTGTACTGCCGTCGTTATTATTATAACGGGAGGTCATTTATTTCAGTTGTTTACTTTGGGCGTTTGCGAACATCGTTCTGTCGTTGCGCGCTTTCCACAAAATTATTTATTTCGCAAACTCGTCGCTAGGATTATGACTGCGACACGAAAGCCGCGATCGCAGTCGGATATTCTATAAGCATTTACAAATGAATATAAAGCGGGGCTTCGCATCAAATTATTACACTTCGCGATCAACATGCAACGAGCATGCACTTGTCACGCTCATCAGTGAATCTCGCAATCGATTAACTTCAACTCTCGCGTATTTAACTAAATATATATAATATACTTATTTTTCAAGTTCCTTTCAATAGAAGAATATGCATTAAGAATTACAATACACTATTCGCGTATACAATTTGGCAAACATCTATACTTTGTGTTCGATAAGGTTCGCGAGTCATCATCGGTCCTTCAAAATTCGCGTGTGTCAACGCGAAAAGAAGGCTCGGTGATTTTTTTCGATCCTCTATTCAGGTGTCGCCGTGTGACCTCTCCGATCGACACTGGGGAAAGGTAGGGATACGATCGGTCAAAGGCGGGCTTTCCTGTAGAAAGAACAGACCGAGGAATGCGCGAGAGACCCACAGACTCGCCCTCGGGACGCAACAATGCGCTTAATGAACCTCCCTGGGGGTTATTACCGTCGTATACTCACCTCCTTTCTCTCTCTCGATCCTTCCCGATCGTAAACTTTTCGCTCTTCTCCGCGAAATCTCCCTCCCGATATACTGTACGACGACGACAATGAAAACAGTGATTCAGCTGTGCTCATAATAATGGCTAACGAGCGCGGCGACATGGCGCCCGCGAATTCCCGCTCGAATTTTGACGACTTTCATCACACCGTCATCGAAATACCAAATAATTCACGCCGATAAACATGCACGACGGTAATTTAACGTACCTTCGAGAGAGCGGACCGGTCCGCGCAACGAGAGAAATATCTTATATCGATCGTTAGGCTCTTTCTCTCTCCCTGCGCGATATATCGATAATTATTTTCCTTCGCCGGAGTAGAGAAATCTGTCGCGCTGGCATTAATAATAATTCAATCGTTGCGACCGATATATCGCAGAATTGCGCAATTGGTAAATATATATATGACTTTCGCGCGTGCGAAATAAGTATAAATATTTAATCCTTATAGATCAATTAATCGTGCATCTCATTTTACATATAGTAGAAAAGAAGTGACCTCCTTTTGAAGATCCCCTATCTCGCACGTAACTCACGTTAAAATGTCGAGTGATATTTGAAATTTAAGAGTGCGCGATACTGAAATTATTTACGAAAGAGAACACAAACTTTTCGCAATATATACTTTTCTCTCTCATCGTTGATTTGATTTAATTTCCACCGCGATGAGAGATTCACCTGCGCCTCGCAAATCTTGGAGCGAATTTTTATATCAAATTGAGACATGTGTATTTATGACAGTTTGAATTAATAATCGACCCGATTCGCGAAGAGGTTCTCGCTCTTAACAAAATGCGTGTATTAACCGGACAGGCAGCGGTCGGAGGCAGACAAAAGCGGAGACTCGTCCAATTGTGTCACCCATTCTCGAGACTTTCGCCGGACACGGGGAGCGGGTTTTAACCACGACGTGGATGAGGAACGATTCGCGGGCCGAGGGGAATAGTGCCAAGAAACCAATCGGCCGCCTCGCCCAGCTATTTCGCTTATGCGAGCGCGCGCCTCTCTCGCTCCGTAGAGAGGAGAGCGAGAGAATTCCGGCGTCATCTCGTTCTCTCTTTCTCTAACTCGTGAGCGTCCGACAGAAGGCGAGAGTCTGTCTGTGAACTGTTGCATCGCGCCGCCGAATCTCTTTCGATCAGTATTTTAACGAGCGAATTATTGAAATAAACGGCTCGCACCGTCTGTCGGATCTCGCGCCTATTTCCAACCAGAATATGCACGATCCGACTTGCATCTCGTTTCCTCGCTTTTTGTCTAGCCGAGACGGGCCGAGGCGTAAAACTCGTGAGATAGGATAGGGCGCGATACGTAAGCGACGAGAAATCGCTCGTGTATCTCACGGAATTTATCGCGCACAGCTACGCGAAACGGGGACGAGGCGCGTTCTTTGAATCGATCGTGTTCATTTGGAAAACATGCGCGCGTTTCTTGAGAACAAAAAATTCCGTCTCGAAGCCTCCCTCGATTTGACTGCGTAAATTGTAAAATATTACGACGTTATTTTTTTCGGCAGAAAAACGCTCTTCGAGAAGACTCCAACGGCCTTGCGCATCTTTCTGCCCAGCGACGAATGACAATTGTTGACTTTGTCCTCTTCAAAATAGGATATACGAAAATAGAACGATAAAAATAAAAATTACATATTATTTTATCGCGTTTGAAAAATTGTCATCAAATTTATTTGCATGGCTATATATCTAAGAAAAGAATTCTCGCGCTCGCATAAATATGTATACCTAATTTTATCGCGTATCAAATACGAAATGACGCAACTTCGAAACTTGCATTTTCGAGACTGAAAGTGTCGAGGGGAAATTCCTTCGTTTCTATCTACATCTATATAATATTCGGTGACATATTGCTCGAATAAAACAAATTTCTATTACAGTTATCATATACGAGATCGGAATTTCGTCGTAAAATCGAGCATAAATTATCGATATAGAATTATACGGGTTAAAATTATGCCGCGCTCTCCTAGACGAGTTTCGGCGCGACGTCTTCGCGGGAAAAACCGAGCCCGCTTTACGATTCGATCGTAAATCAATAATCCCGCGCGCGTGATCGGCCGTGATCGCTGCCGGCAGATAATGCGTACCGGTGGTGGATGCGATTTCACGCGTGAGATCGGTACACCTCACGCGGAATCCTGCGCGGAATGTTGCTTTTCTTTTTGCACCGGCCGGGCCTCGCCCAAGAAAAGAGGGCCGGAGTTTGCGGCGGCACCGCGAGTGCACACCTCTACAGAGTTGTAACGATTTGTAACGATTGATAACGCCCAGAGACACCGACACGGTTGTCAAGAGACAATTGACAGTTTGCGCGCGACTCAATACACTATCGCTTCTCGATTTTGTCTGTCGATTATATTTGCTTCTTATCGTCTACATAGTGTTTTATCAATTTTTATCGACATTGAAAGGCAAAAGAAATTTCTGATTTTTGTAGAAAGAAAATTACAATTTTTTTGATAAAATTATGTTTGAGTTTTTAGACTCTTGTTTAACAAATACCTTCTTTTCGGCGTCATACACTTAATTCTGATTTACCGGTTATTCGATACCCCGAAATTAGTTAGCTCGAGTCGCAAATGTGGCTCAGTTCACAATCAAGTGATAGCCGGACGCGAAGGAAAATAAATATACTCGCGCGTGGCGAGTTTGTTAAACAATTGTAAAGGCAAGGCTACGAAAGCCTATTTTCTTCGCGCTCTAGGCAACACACGCATGCGTGTGCTCGTGCTCGGGATCGCGTGGGCGTTGTGCCGTAACAACCGAGAGAACGCGCGCACGTGATGATGGCGCTAGAATAGAGATACATACGTAAAGGGAGAGGTCGAAGACTGTGGTGTACGAGATGGCGAGAGCGGTGCATTAGCGCACGGAAATCGTTTCCCATGGCCCGCTTGGCTGGAACGTGCATCGCGAGACAAGCTCCGGCGCCGTTAATCCACGCTGTAATTACAAAAGGAGGAAATCCAGATCATTAAGATTATAGCCGACGTTAAGTTGCACCTTGTGACCGGTGCTTGGGTGTATGCAAGTGTATGTGTGCACGCGCGCCCGGATGACGGTGTGCGATGCACACGAGTGCATTATGTCCGGCTAAAAGAGAAGCGAGTTTAATTTTACCGGCGCGTGAATTCTCATTGATGCACTCTAAATTTATCAATTCGCAATTTTGCATCACCTTTACTTTTCAGATATAATAATATTTACAGTGTCGAAAATTCAACTACACCGAACTCATACTAATTTTAGTTTAATTGTTTAGTTCATGGTTCACCACATTCGCAATACCCGGTTCAGTGAAAATTATGTCCTAGACTTTGTCTGACTACGTCGGAATGTTACCACTTAAGCGCGTACGCGAGAGAGGAACCGATAAATTCTCCCGGTAAACTCTGGGCTATAATTTATGCGACTTTATCCCGCACGCTTTGCAACAGTGTTTTGCCCGGGCGTGTACACGTGAAACACGCTTGCGAAAGTGGTTCACGAAGCTTGATTTGTATACCCGGTAGGAAGCGAGAAAAAAACATCCATCGGCTTAATATGCGCTCGGTCGTGCGAACCCAGTTCGCTCGCCCGCCATTCATACGAATGGAACATTAATGCGAGCATTAATGTGTACAGGTATTAAATCGTTAACAATTCTGTAGCCTGATGAAACAAGCCTGATCGATATATATCTCAGATTAAATTCTACCGCGAGTCGATCGCCCGATTATTCAAAGTGAACCCGTATATTCGCGCTTTTCGCTATTTCGTTTTCTTTATTTTTAGACAGGCGTAACAATGTTCCATTTAAAGCGCGTGCACGTGTGTGCGGAAGTAGGAAGTAGAGGATGCGCACCCGATATTTTATAAACGTACAGAAAGAGGGAAAGGTCTCGGGCTCATAAAACGTTCTTCGTCCGTTGAATCGTGTTTACTCTGTAAACTTGTCGCTTCCTTCTTGTCGTCTTTCCGCGCCTCGTCGACTGCATCGATCTCTCGATCCGTTCCGAGAAATCGATTCTACCTCGGCCTTTCTTGCGTCTTCGTATAGAGAAACCGCGTACGAGCCCCAGGTATTCGATTCCCCGCACAATATATGACGCGCGATTTGTTCCCATGCTGTTTGGTTCTGTCATGTTCAATAAATTAGTTGACAAGAGATCAATATTTTTATATATAATCTAATATCTATATCGTATTCTTGCGTACACGTTATTTTTTACATAAATAAATAGTATATATTTGACTAATTTTCTATTCATAATTTGTTATCATAATTTGATTAATAAATAACTATTTATTAGCACTATTTTTTAAATGTAAAGGATACTTATTTATTAAAAATTGTGGATGATTTAGGCTTTGATTTGAATTTTCTGACAACTATTTGCGGAATCGTTTTTCTTTTAACGATTGTCAATACGGAATTATCGTTATGTCAACAGTTTAATCCTTTAACGGTGCATCGATGAAAATGAATCTCAGAGACGTGAGATGCAATTTAGAAGGTATTCTATCTGAAAGTTTGAAGTGTGCGTGACGATAACATTAATAACCGTTAGCGTTACTTTCTTCCATAAAACAATGTTAACGAAGTAACGTAACCAAGATTTCCTCATTCACTTTCCACACGATACAAATTAGCCGACGTTGTATGAGACTGATTTGACGTTCGCGTGACGAATATGTTGGCGAGGAATTATCGTTAAAGTGCATTTGATGCCATTTATGGGATTGAGATGTTAAAGTCAGACAATCAAGCATAAGAAAAACTCGAATCAGCATTTAAATAATTTGTTTTTCAATTAGTATATAACTATATATTTTAATTTATATATAAATATTTAAATATATTGAAAATTACAATAATGTAGAATACTGATTTTTGAAAGTATAAAGAGCGAGGGGAATAATCTTTATTTTTTACCATATAGAATAGATCATATTTATCTTTAGTGTATTGTTATGTTTCCTGTACACAATTATATAATAATTATACAATTCTTTTATTATCACATTATTATGCAATATTGTGGGAAGTACATTATCGTGCGCGTAAAGGTGCTATTCAAATATCAAGATAATATAATTCGAGTTTCGAAGGAGCGATACAGATTGTTATCTCGGTACTGAATAACACAATTTGCTCGGTATATTAACGTGCGGGTTTTGAAAGAATATTAATCTCGAACATAAGAAGTTTGGCTTTATACTCCCGCTATTACGCAAATCACGAGATAACACAATTCTCGAATGCTGAAACATTTTATCAGACGATCTTACATTTCTTTGCGGAGGCGTAAGCATACCATAAAACGAAGTAGAAAACGTGAAAAACGAAAGCAATTCGTGCATTGAAATATTCGACGATCATTTCAATTAGTATTTTTGTGCAGAAACTTTTACAAATTTAGCGATGATGATTAGTCGATATAAAAAAATTTAGTAAAATGACATAAAAGGATAATACTGCAAAATTTAATAAAAAATTAAATTGAAAATATATATTTATAACAATACATATTATACAATTATATATAATTAGTTCAAATACAATATAAGCATCAATAGAAAGACTTGACAGTTTCAAAAGTTAAAGAGAGAGTATCAATGACAAGAACGCATTGAATGAATGCAAAAAAAAAAAATAAGACGGTCACTTGGATGCGAATATTCGATAGTAAACTCCCGAGTTTATTTCATCGCATACAGATATATGCGTATCCGATTATCTGTTATGTAATTTCCAGCGTAACCATTCTGCAACGCCGCCAAAGAACGCCGAGCGCGAACAGAATTTTGATAATATTTGCGGAGACCTCGTAATCGACCGAATTACGTGGTCATCTGCGTGGGAGTAGTCGAATTGAGGAGAGCCTGCAAACAAACTTGGCCGCCACCTATTACGATTTTCGGGATTATTTTTTAAACAATCGCGGTCGTACGAAGGGGCAATATCTGGCTTGTGTTAGATTATACTAAATAGATTCAGCATGACGTCATGATATTGCACGTATTCTATGTATTATCTTTGCTATTTCGCTGCTGCAGATGGAGTATTTCAATATCATTGTACAATATATAGGCGCGATAGTAGAAACATGATTATAAAGAAAATACAAAATACGTACGAAAATATGCCAAATTTCAGAATCTACATTTTCCATTCTATTAACAAATTTTATTTATTTTATATTTGTATAATTATATACAATTAAGTTGAAATTCGTATGTTATAAAAAAATATCTTATATATCTTCTTAAAATATATATATTTCTATCTTCTTAAATATATTAATTACTTTTTTGCCATTAATTCGATTGATAAATATCAACCGTATAATATCACTTAATAAGAGTATCGATTATTTATCAATAGAATAAATTGCACAATAGGCAATGTCGATTTAACTTGAATTGAAACGCTGATGTTCGATCCTGATCTTTAGCCCTGCAATTCTCCATTATGTCAAGATACAATACGAGCGATGATAGAGAACTATCAGGTGGAAACTAATTACATCAGCTAATTACTGCCGTTCGAGTGTGTATCACTACACCTTCCATTCTCCGACGATTGTACAGTGAAACAAAGTCGGCACGGCGCTGTGAGAAACATTGCCATCACAATCACGACAGACTTTAATTAATTTATTTAAAAATTATTTTAAAAATTCTTGAATTATAAATAATAATTTGAAAATAAATAAATCATGAAAAAAATTTTAATTTTTTTTCCCAAGAGACGAAGACTCAAACGTTGATTAAACGTTGCATTATCATGGTTAACTGCGCGGTCCTTCGATCCACGATTACCTGAACGATAAGGTCACACAATTTTAACGGAGAAGCGTAATCGAGGCTCAGAGCTTCGCCGATATCGCCATCAACGCGACTCGCGATTTCCACGGAGATGTATACTTCTTTCTCGCGCACAATAAGATATTTATCGTTTGCGTTAGACGCGGAGTTGAGGCTGTGGCCCGAGAGAATCCCCCGAAGTCACCATTGTATCTACTGGAGGAGTGATGTATGGCCCTGGAATTGGTAGGAATTGAAACTTGTTACCGCCACGAGGAGGAGATACCGCCGAGATTTAAGCCCTGTCCTTATACCGCCGCCACCACAACTTGCCGCCGTTGCCGCCAAGATAACAGCCCCCTTTTGCGAGCCTGTAATAGCAGCTGCAGCAACCGGCAGAGTAACGAGTTTTCTCCTCGGTCCCTCTCTCTTCTCTTGACAAAATTCACTTTGGGCTAACAAATCCGTCTTTGACGTGCACTGACTACCTCGGTTAAATATAAATGAGCTAGCTAGTAGGCATCGGGTAATTAATTACGCTTCTTTTCTAGAAATTAGATTTTATCAGAATAGAATATTTCATGAAATCGTCCAACTTCCAGTTAAACGAATATGAAGAAATTTAATGAAAATTATATTCACGGTCGAAAAGAATTTCTCTGGCATGTGGTGTTCGCATTTAATGCCAAATGTGTGGTGATAATAATTTGCAGCATTAACAATTTATTAAGATGATTTATTGCGATGTGCGGTTTGGGGGGATATAAATATATTTTGCTCGATTTTATTTCACATATTTTTAATTCCAAGGTCCTTTTACATTATACGCGTTGCATTCGGCATCGCAAAGCTGAAAAAATTTGTACGACCGGTCGTCGTTCTAGAGATTCGAGACAAGATTTCGATTCATTTTTTAACTGTCCCGAGGGCCGCGCCAGCGATTCTCGGATAAAGACGGACATTTGTTATCGGCGATTTCGATCTGGATCTCGATATTGTGATTGTAATTCGAGATACGTTTTATCAGGCTAACGGGTTAATTCAAGAAGCTCACGATCCATTTCACAGCGGCTCTTGAGTAAAGAATTTAATTAATAAATGACGAAGCGCTCTTTGCGCCATTTAGAAAGTTAACTTCACAGACATTATTTAGCAACATAAATATTTCTTTTATACATGACGATCGGAGTGTTTTATGTACTATGCGTATGCGTGTGAGATCATCGTTTGAGTCCTTAAGGATGGCTAATGTAATCATGCGTAGGCAGGAAGCGTGGGCTGTCGAGAAGCCGTGGCGCCAGTACAACCCCAAAGGCGATAGCGAACGAGGAGCAGAAAGCATTTGCTTAATTAACAATAATTAGTAATCGTCCAACACGCACGCATTGATCACCGGTTACATCTGCGAGACCAATTATCGCCGGCGAGCTGAAAGAGAACGATGCTTGACTAATCGCACTTTTATTTTTCCTGCCGAATCTTATCCGACGACTTTTATTAATTAGCCGCGAATATCACATTAGATTGTCTTTATTGAATCAATTATACTTTATCTCTAACTGCAATAAGATGCATAATCTATGAAGGACGAAGTAGAAATGAAAGAGAATCGGATCGACACACCTTAGCAATCTACCGATATTTTTTCTTTCGCAGCCGCTTTCGCGGAAAAAGCACCGCAATTTATATTTTATCGGCGCGATTGTAAATACGGGAAGTTTATTCGCGTTTCTAAATTGCCTGGGCATAATAATATAGAGTCGGTCGGATATCTCGCTTGCGTGGGTGGTGACGTTTGTCACGATTTAAATATCTTCGCGAGATCGGTTCGCGCTATCGATTTCGCTTCGGAGCTGAGAACTTTTAAAGGGTCATAAAACAACGATAAAAAGACTCGACGGTGATATTTTACTATTTTACTAGACGCCCTTGTCGGCCGGGAACCCCCACGTGGAAATCACGCGAGAACGTCGAATATTCCGTTATCGCGGGATCTCTCGAATATCGTTTACGCTTTCTCTCTGTCTTCCTCTCGATGTGAAACATATTTATAAAAAAATGAAGGGACAAAAAAAATATATATATATATATATATATATATATTCGCGCGCGCGCGATCGAACGATGATTCCTTTCTGCCTTTTCCAGTTCTTCCGTTTGGCGGCTGACGCCATTAATAACGTACGAATTTTTCGAGTCCCGACAAGACAAATTGGCGCCCAATCGATGGTGGCCTGGTCTCGATTAATCAAAACTCGACCGTGTACGAACGGCTCCCCTTGCCGTTCATTATTCCGCTTAATTCGCTACCAAGGTAGGTGTACCGTAACGAGTTTTATCTCGCGCCGACAAAAGTGCCGTTTAATCGACGATATAGTGTACGCGAACTCGCGTTTCTTCGATACCAGCAGCCGTACTCTTCCCAAACTCGTGTTTCTTATCGCGCCGTGTTATTGGCCAGATTTCATGTAGCGTTTAATCATTATACGGTCGAGAACGTTATTACAAGTCGATGCAGTTCGCACGCTCGGCCTTATTCAAGTTCCTATATTTCTTATAAATTAAAATTAAAAATAATTAGTGATAATATACATAATGATTCGTGTAGCGACAAAAAAAGAATTTACTATTACAAAGTACAGACTTAAATGAACACAAGTTATTTGCGCGCAAATTATTTTCGGACCCAGGTGTCGCGAAACGATTCAAGCGATCTTGATTACAATAACGAGATAGAATTACAAAATACGTGCACAACAACCTTGCTTCGTTCCTTATAGAGCGTTCATTTATCAGACACTCGTCACTTCCGCCCACGATGCCTCTTTTCGCGCTCGCTTTCCATTCGATACTAGCTCGATCTCCCGCGTACTCGTATCCGGCGTGGATCTGATAACGCCGACATAAACGTGTTAATGGCACCAGCAGGATACTCCTGGGTTATTACGGGTGCTCCAATCCGCGAAATGCCACTCCCGGATGGATACTCTCGCGTAAACGCGTCTCTTCCTCTTCGATCGCTGTGTTACACCCCTCGTAAAGGATTACGTTATTTACGTTAGTTATAAGCGGCATCTTATCCTCGTGGATCTCTCGTCGAGCTCTGAACAAACGAGTCCGGAATTTGCCCGTGTAAAAGCTATTACCGGCAACTCGATTATCGTTTATTTCTTTTAGGAATTCCTTTTTAGCTTGTTATTGTTTAAAATTCCGCATCTCTGGCTCGCAGGCGCTCGTGACGAAGATAAGAATTGATTTATGCGTACGTTTCTCTGGAAAATAATTAACACAGATCGATCTGTCAATTCGAGTGTAAGAGGGGGTGGAGATCGCTCTTAAGTTCTGTCGAGATTCTCAATCACGCCCATTAAAAGTGGTCGTCCATATGGCGACTGATGTTTAAGGAGATCGACGCGCATTATTTCCTCGATAGTTATATGTATTATTCGACACGCGTTCTCTTGCAATTTTTGCATATAAAAAATAAGTATGCAGTTAAAAAAATAGCTAAACAAAATAATAATATAAATCATAGAAAAATAAAATGTATAATTATTTTAGAGACACAAAAACAATTTTAAAATATTTCTCTCTGCAATTTTTCAATGCAGAGTAAGTGCTTAGATCGAATAATCGTGATATTTTGACAAAACGTCTCTTAAAAAATACCTATTTATCGTGATTTATATCCATGTAACCTTGTGCGTAAAATATTTAGATACTCGATAAGGCTCATTTAGCCGTCTAACTAGCTTCATAGAAGATGATCGCGCGAAAGTTGGAATAATCGAAACATTTGGCGGACGAGTGCGCTTCCATTGCCAGAATCGCAAATTTCGGTCAATGATCTATCAGATCAGAATCATACTGCGCATCAAGCTAGATCGATCTCTGTTCTTGTGATTCTCCATATTGCGTGCCACGCATTGATTGTCTCTCATCTTTTAAGATTCTTTTTTCCCCGTCCATTCGATCGTTCATCCTACAAGCGCGATGCGAGCCTGAAATCATGCGACGAGGTTCTTTTGTCGGCACGCTTTCATTTTCGCACCATTTTTGGCGAAGGCCGCTTTCGCCGATTATTAGTTTAATTTGAGATATAAAGCTGATGTAACCTTTGCTTGCAATTAGTTACCAACCTTATCGATTGCTCTTTACCAGTCACACGAAGGCCGCTCATGCGAACCGCACTTTCGAAAATCATATACACCGGAGCAATTTATCATCATTGAACGTCCGATTACGATTTACGTTTATTTATCCGGCATCCGGTGCATTCTGGAAAAGAGAAACAATATAAGTCCCTTCGAGAAATCGCGCGCGATTACGACAAATATTTCTTTCGAGCGGATCGCGAGATGTGGCAAAGAACGCGAGAGTGTCGAGAGAGTGAACATAATTTATAGAGATCTATAAAAGATGGAGCACAACGCAACCGTGAAATTTAACAGCCACGATTAACGTGGGCTTAGAAAAATTCGGGGGGATATTTACCTCTAGGTATATCTACTTCGGCCGAATCGTTATTCACGCGATCTTTATCTGCCTCTCTCAGGATCGACGTTTATTTCCAAGAGAGAAGCCCGCTAGGCGCGTGGTATATACAATTTCTTAGCGATGCCGGTTCGTTTCGAACCTAACTCGTTAATGGAGCACGCGCCCGACTGTATAAAGTAATGGCGTAAAAGATCCTTATCGAACTCGTTATCAGCACTCGTGTATGTTGAAAAGGGACGGTAATTTTGTTCTCAAGAATCTACGGTTTTGTCTCTATAAAAATGAATTTTAAATCCGCTATGTTTTCACGCGCGTGTTTCGAAATTTGAGACACACGAGCTTTAATCGTAGTGATCGTACAATCCATTAAGATTGAAATACGTGTTTGTTAAAGAACCTTTCATTTTATATTCGATATGCCTCGTCGTTGCTGTATCGTAATCATTCGCGCGATTTTATTCGCGCCACGTGCCGCCACGTGGCATTAGCTCACCGCTATATTTTCCTCGCCTCGTATAGTGTCACAGTTTTACGTATAAATAATTTACGAATGCACCGGAAACGAACGGCGGCGAGAGAGATTATCTATGAAATACCGTTATTAAAGGGACGTTATTAATGAGATACCAGCCGTGCGCGCTCGCAGCTCTGATGTAATGGTGGGTTTTCAAGATAATCGCAGGCTCTCGCACACTCTAAGCGAGAGACTCGCGACAGCCGAAGGAGGGTGAGGGAGAGCGAGAAACGACGAAAGCGAGGGTTCCAGTGCGAGGCTGGCTGGCTGGTTGGCTCGGCTTGCTTTGGCGCGAAGGTGTCGGTGCTGGAATGCGGTATTACCATATCCAAACCTGACGTAACTTTCGTTGGGCAGTGACCTAGAGACGATCCTTTCGCGTGCAACTGCGTCTCATTTACGACATCGACCGCTCTCTGTCACGCTCTCCGTTCGCGTGTGCATCCTTGCTCCATTCTGTTCAGCCACGTGGCGACTCCATCGCTCTGTCAACTGCAATCGAAACGAAGAAAATGATTCCTCACTGATCTATTGACACAATCGCTTTTTTTATCGTTGCTTATTTTTTTCGACTTCTCATTTATTCATGTCATGATTTTCTTTTTTTATTTTTAACATTTTTTTGACTGGCTTTAAAGTTATATTTATTGCACCAAATGGGGAAATTATTAATTTTATATTATCTTTTATTACAGAATTTTATTTTTATAGTTTATATTTAAGTATAAGTATACAGATTAATTCAAGACTGAGATAATTAACTCCTCTTTTTCCGCTGAAGCTTTCCAGCAGGATATGTCATTTTACACAATAAATAAATCATGCTTTGTTACGCAAATGCGTCGCGCGAAATGCACATGTGACAAAACCTATCAATTATTAAATATTCCTAAGTGACAGTCTAGTGGCGCTCGCATCTCGAAGAGTATACTATGGGTTTGTTGTCATTAATAATATCGTCCCGCGCAAGATATTGCGATGCTTGGCTGGCATCACTTTTTATTTTTCTCGCTAATGCAACAGCTGGTTAGATGACGTCATGTAACTCCTACGTAGTCGCGAGAGTAGCGATGTACTCAATTGTGCTGAAATCGCCACAGAGAAAGATTACTCAATTTTTCATCTCTGGATACATATACTAATTGTCCAGAACAGTTTTCATAATAATATTATTAGATCATTATTATCATAATGATATTATAGATTCAATCATTATTATTACATTTTGAAAATTGATACAATCATATTTACCTTTTAGATCGCAATTTTATATCATATTTTCATAATTAGTGCAACAAATTATATACGATTACAAATAATAATACATATAATATATAATTATATGACTTTTATTATATGATTATGTGAGTATTAATTATAATTAAATTTTAAGATATTCTTATAAACGTGTCGATCTAACAAAAATCAAGAAAGATTTAGTTCAAATTCAGTATTTTTATACTCAGAATTTAACGTTGTGTGAGAAATCCTGCAGGCTGCGATTACATTATAGCCAAGTGAGACGCGCCAATTCGTTGTGTTTAAAAACAATAACTATTGTTTATATTTTCCGGAGTGGCCATTAGGCTGTATCTTTGGTTTAGCCGTCCGTATGCATCGCCCACGGTGTGCACGCCAAAGTCAAACGTCGCCTCGTCGCTCGAGAGCCAGTGTTTGTCAGTCATCTCGTCAGGTCCGACGAGTGTTTGCGATGTTTGCATAGCCTCGAGTGAGCTGGTTAATGCTCGTGCGATAAACGCAGTCGAGTGATTCTTCGCCGCTCGTCTCGTTTCCTTTCCCTCCTCTCTCGTTCACCGTCACCGTCTCCCCGTGTGTCTGTCCGTATTTTCCTCTTTCTTCCCTTGCGTTCTCCATCGCGAGGATAACGTTGTACCGTTTAAGCGCGCGACGACTTTGATTTATGGGGAAATCGAGCGTACTCCGTGTTACGCGTCGAGCCGGAGCCGCGAATCCGCGCGCGGACACGGGATAATATTTTCGCCAGAGATATCATAATCGCGAGAATCTTACTACCGTTTGACTCCGACACGCTTACGCGAGATGCTTTCGGTCTGCGCGATTTTAATTTCGCTGTTTAATTGCTTCGTAAAATTAGGTACCTATATTAAAAGTAGTACTACTTGTACTAAAATCATGTTGATTAATTATCAGTAAATAAATACTAAAGCTATAATCATATATTATTTAGCATATTATAATTTACAAGAATTCTATTTTTTTTAATATTAAAAATATGTTAAAATAATTTCTAATTACGATAGTCTTCCCCTAAATTAAATTTTACGACAAAGTAATATTGTAATTATGCACTGATAAAGATTTCAATTTTTTTTATTATTAAATTTACTTATACATGTATAATATCTAAATTCCAATACCTTTATCTAATAAATCAGAATTGAATCAATCTAAGAATCTTTCTCTCTCTCTCTCTCTCTCACTGAAGCATCTTGTATCGCTCATCTTATATGCAACATTAAAAAGTAACTTCCTATTGATGCGATTGTTATACGACGGCGAATTGATTCATCGATTCGGAAGTAGCTCTCTTGATCGAGAACAAGGTACGATACCTTCCTTCCGCGAAATTCGTTATCTGTAGTACTCAATCATCCCGAGGATCGTGTTCCTCGGTAGATCGATTCGCGGACGCTACGCGATGCGCATTCTCTCGATGCGAGAAAAAGAGAGACAGAGAGAGGTGGATAGAGGACGAGGAACGTCGGCTTGTTGCTACATACAGGAGAAGGGCAAAAGGAACTCGAGGAGAGGTTTCCTCCCTTTCGCGCTCTCAAAGGCATCGGAGCAGAGATCAGATAGGGCACCTCGGCCCCGCGGTCGGACTACAAAGTGATATCCGACGGAGATATTGTGTGTGCACACCGTGTTCGCCGATTACGTAACTCTGCGGCAAGGCTGATTCACCGCATGACCGCTCGCAGGGCTGCTCTGGGATGCAACAGGCAGTGCAATTGCACCGAGCCCTGAGCACCTAGATGCGCGCATACATAGATGTACATTTGAAATTGATAATTCAAATCTTTATACACTCACATCAAAAAAAGCAGTACACTTAACATTTGGAAAAAAAAATCACCAAATTTTAAATTACGATAACTTTGTAAATAATAGAGATAGAAAGGCTTTTAAAAAATGAAAATAAAGCTTGGAATCTCTATTTTAAGAATCTATTTATTTCAATGTTACGAAATAAATGTATTAGAAATGGCGGATGACAAAACGAAAACATGCAAAATTGTAAAATAATGGTCCGGTTTGCCACGGCACATGGCGTGAATTATATATCACAACTCAATGGGATTAAAAGCATATGATAGTACAGAGTTTCCCCTTTAAAATGCTTTTTTATTCGTCTTGATACGATAATTTTTCGCAGAGTTATTCGCATTTAAAGTAAAAAGCTGCCTTTTTATTCAAATGCGAATATCTCGATGAAAAAGCATTGTATTGAAATGAATAAAAAAGCATTTTAAAGGGGAGACTTTGTACTATCATATGCTTTTTATCCCATTGAGTTGTGACATTTAACTCACGCCATGTACCGTGGCAAACCGAACCATTATTTTACAAATTTGCATGCTCTCGTTTTATCATCCGCCATTTTTAATAAATTTATTTCGTAACATGGAATTGAATAGATTCTTAAAGTAAAGATTCCAAGCTTTATTTTTGTTTTTTAAAAATATTTCTATCTTTATTATTTACGAAGTTTCTGTCATTCAAAATTTAGTAATTTTCCAAATTTTAAGTGTACCACTGTTTTGGAGTAAGTGTATGTATATATATAAATTTTTAATTATTTTATATTATTAATTTTAATTACATAAATAATATCTAAATTCCTCTCTTTATTTCACAAAGAATTTAAATATCTACGAATATTTTACATTTCTTAAATATTCCAATTCTTTGTCTAGATAAAAATAGGAGATTAGATATTATATATAAATTAATAATAAAAAATTGAAATTTCTACAAAGAATGAGAAATGTGTATAAGAAATATGAATGATAACAGCACAATATACTTATATATATATAAGTGTAACAGAAAGAAAGGTCCGCGACGATGTTTTTCACGTCAGCGTTTTCCAGATCGGCAAAATTGACGAGGTGCGATGTTTACGAATATTGGGTGCGAGAAGGGTGTGCACGGTATAACCGGAGCGGTAAACACTTGTCACGGTCCGTCCGACTTTAATTAATCAATTTGCATTAATCGGGACGCGCCGCGTCGTCAAATAATTGGACTGGCGAAATAATTTAGCGACCGTCACTCTGAGTGACGGACGATGTCCAGTAATTGAAAAATGATGTTCAGATTGAAAGTTGGATTTCGCTCCTTGAGTTTAATTAACTTTATCAATGGGCCCGTTAGGCACGCCGCGATTTTTCACACCTGACCCGATCGATCGCTAGGATTTCATTATTAAAAATTTCTCGACTCATATTATATATTGCAAAAAGTTGTCACATTATTCATTTTCTTTTTCATAATAAATTCCAATAGTGGCTTATCATGCGCCAATTAACGCACATCAATCTGCTCATTTATCGTACATCTCATTCTCGCTGATTTAAGAAACTTTTTATTAAGGAAATAAATTAAACGCGCAATTTTTGTAAAATTTAATCATAAATTTAAAGACCTAACGAAGGCTACGATCTTTCGCAAGCCTAGGCAATAAAAGCTGAAAAATGCAAAAATAGGATACGTCGCACGCTCTTGTTTCGACAATGTGATACCTTCTCGAAGCTCGTAGCAGCGGAACGCCGATCTTATCTCGAAGCGCGTACATACATACGACCGCGCGTACACGCGATATCTCGATCGTGCCTTCATCTGCATGCCGCGGTAATAATTCGGCCGGGGCTACACGAGGGACGCGATGCGTTTGTATACCGGTCCTCTCTCGACGGGCCCGGCCGCAGAGAAAACCGGGCCAGGGATCGATCTCTCGCGATCCCTCTCTTTATCCTTCCCCCGTTGACCGGCCTCTCGTCGTTTCCTTTTCTTTTCTCGACGACGCGGATCAACGTGTATTCAATTATCCCGACAAAATCGCATCGAGATCGCTCCGGCTCGAGAGGTGGTGGCCATTTATATTAATTCACACCGGTGATCTCGAGCATTAATGACAAATACCCGTTTGCCGTGGCCTGACAACCAGGAGCAGGCTGTCGTAATCGATATTTTTCCATACAAAAGGCTATTAGACGACTTTCGTCGATCGCAATCGATTTTTGCAAACTCGCGGAAGATTAAAGCAAATATTTTTTTCTAAAGAGTCTCTCTTTATCCGTACAAATAAAATATCTATAAAAGTAATTGAAAAATAATTTAAAACATTTTTGTAAGAACTAATTGTTATTAATTCTATTATTGTTTCTATCATTTTTGCACGAAGCGTAAAATCGACTCTGACCGCAGGAAATTGTTTTAAGAACGTTTATGTAAAAGTCAAACACATGCGCGAAAAGAAGCATTCCTTTGATGACTCGTCACCGCATAGTTTACACAGGCAAGAATTGCAGAATTAATTATGCGTCATTGACCAAATAATGTTGTCGACAATATCATTTAGCGTATTTCCGACGAAATGTTTATGATCATTTTTTTACGCGATTGTCCAGCTTGACTTTAATATCCATACTTGCAGTTGATAATTATGTCCGTTGAAAGTTGTCTGTGCGCGCATATTTTTATGTTGCATATCGAAAATATTTTTAAAAAATGCAACTTTCGAAGATTCGATAGCTTTTCTCGCATACTAACAATTTTAATCAGGATCAAGAGTAATTAAAAAAAATTAATTAAATTCGACCCACAAAATTTTAATTGTTTTACAAAATGCCTTAAAATAACAATAATGATTTGACGTGATTATACTGTAATTAACAAATCTTGTGTTTGGAAAACTTTTATTCCAAAACATTATAATTTAATTGTATTTTTAACAAAAACGAAAAAAATGGATCTTAAAATGAATTAAAAAGGTCCCTCGAAAATATACGAGACATTTTGCAATACTCGAAACGATAACGGCATCATTATTGTGCTAGAATTTATTTATTTCTTTCTCTTCATGGAAAGAGGAGTTATCGACCTCGAGGTAATTTCCACGCGTGGGTAGACGAAGGAAGAGCTTTTCCCGACGCGTTGCCTCTTTCTTCAACCGAGTTTACGAGTCTGCGCTTACGAAGTGATTCGCGCGTAATTGCGAACCGATCGGGCGCGTGTGAATACCGACGCCTAAAGAAGATTTTCTCGTCTCGAGGAGATCGACGAAAGAAAGGAGAGAGAAGCGCGCGTAGGCGTATCCATTGATAATCCGACAGCTGATGTCTGAGCGCGACGTCGCATCGACTCTCGAAGACACATATTTTCGAACGCTGAGTATAATATGACTATACACACGATCGCGCGGAGAAAAAGAGTAGAGATACCCGTTACGAGTTTCTTATCTCGACTCGGCGTCGAGAGACCATAGATGTAATCTACGGAATTAAACTAGACGAAAGGGCTCATTTTCGTAAAAGAAGTTTCATGAGTATATATCACAATGATAATATGAATACAAATTGTATGGACCACACCGCGCGTACGGAAGACTTCTTGTACCCCTCCAAAAAGATTAGAAATCGCACTTTCATGTGCTGGAAATTTCTACTCCTTTGCATATATTCTCTTACCTTCTTCTCCACGAACCAAATATAAGTACGTACTTACTCCTTGCATTATGAATCTCAATCGCCACGCGCCGTTCACTTTCATTGCATAGAAAGAGAGATAAGGAGCAGTGAGGGAGAGAGAGAGCGAACGGATGTTTTCTCATTTGCGTTCGCGAAATCTATTTTCTGAAGGCGTATAAGAATTAAACGACCTTGCGAGCGGGCCGCCTCGAGAGGGAAAGAGGGACAGCGTGTCGATCTCTCGAGAACTCGCGTAGGCGCGTTCATTGATAGCGGCTGGTAGTCGATGCGTAACCGACCACGCTCTCTGTATACGCCGATTGATCGAGGCGCGCGATCGGCCGTTCGTTTTACATCCCGTTTGTTGTCAATTGAATTTTCATATATGAGACACGTCAAGCGAACGGAAGAGCGTGACATGCCACGGGGCCCTTAATATCGCGCCGCGGCTGAGTGAAAATTAAAATTCAGCCCGCGTGTACGCACGCACGTCGTGCCGAGCACGCGTATGCAAACCACCTGTCCTCGGCTCTTTCGTCCCGCTCATTTCTCTGTCTCTTTTTCTCCCTTCCTCACTTTTTTTTTCTTTTTTTTTTTTTTTTTTTGGTCCACACCCGCCGCCTTTTCTCTCTCGATTTTATTGCACCTCTCGTTTTGCACGTCGAGCGCGCGCTCGCTCCCCTCTCGTCACATCATTGCGGCACCCTTCAAATTCGAGAGGCAGTTTGTGCCTTTGTACGTTAATTGACAGCTAATTGGACGATAGAGTCGGCTTGAAAACGTAATCCGAGCTTGTAAATGCAGATTTCTTTTTTCTCTCTCTCTCTCTTTCTCTCTTCTTTTCTCTTCAAGTCTCGAGAGCGCAGAACGAATGCGAAACGAACGCAATCTCACGCCGCATCCGCGTATTTTTCATGTTAAACCTTCATTAACCGAAGTAATCAAGGCGACTCGATTGTGCGCTCGAGAGAACTGGATTAACGAACGCGCAGCACGCCTCGACGCTTCGTCGTAATAAGCAGATTAAGTGTACCTAACCGATTTCCGAGCTTGAAAAAATAATTACGAAACCGCTACGACGGACAGGCGGGGCCCATCGTGGGGGAAAAGACATCGGGGGATTAATCTCGGCAACATCTCGGTGGAGCAACGGCGAATTAATTTCGTCGGTGCAATTAAGATATCGTCGAAGGTAGATCGTGTGCGTGTTTTTACGCGTCTATGTGCACATGTGTGTACATATATGTGGCATATGTGTCTCGTCGATCGATTAATTCTTTTAAAAAATCAGGCCGGACACGGTCATGCCTCGTCAAATTCGCTAAGTAATATGTACATATTCTTATTGTAAATCGGAACCGACGTGTTATTACCGATACATGAACTTGTTGTCATAAATGTCATTCCACGTAAAAGTACAATATAATGCGCGTCTACGTATCGATTTGTTACTTAAAAGCGTTACATAATTGAATCCTAATATTTCTTGACAAGACAGATACGTTCCCATTCGTCAGAATTAAAAATCTAAATCTCCATTTCGCTTGTTCCTTTATTTGACGCTAAATATTTTTCATCTCTCCGGTCTTATATATATATATTTAAACGACACGTGTCAGAGAGAAAAAAAAACGCAGGCTCTTAGCTTACCACTAATACGGCGCCGCCTCATTTCTTTATTGTGACCGATGATTTATGGATATCTGGACATTTTCGAAAAGCGCTCACCTAGTGAAGTAGCGAAGGCATTTATGACGATAATGAAAGTTGTCTCCCTTGCGGGATAGACGACGGCTTACCGATCCGGCGTAAGCCCCGACACTTCTCGTGCCTACTTGGGATTTGTCTAATGGGTTGACAAATCGAGGCCAGCGACGGTAGCTCGATGCACGTATCGTACACTTTGCTTTCGTGCTCTTGCTAAGTCGGCAGCGGGAGACTAAGAGAAACGCGAGAAAGAAAGAGAGAGCGAAGGAGGCGTTGAAAATGGCGGTCGTTATAGAGTGGCTCGTAATTAATCCCGGCTAACGAGACGCTGTAACGAAATACCGAATACTTTGAAATACTCCGCGCCTCTTTGTATCGCGCTTTGTATCGAAAGAGATTTTTCGCAAAAGATCCACGAGATATATATCGCTCCTAACGAACGGCGCATTAGTTACATTGCAACATTCGGTTAGATTGTGTCCCGTGTATTAACTGTAACGGTTTTGATGTAAACGTCAATGGCTCGTCATGACCAGCAGTCGATCACCGATTTCACGTTGTTAGATCGAAGATGGCTGATAGCGCGTGTTTTGGCATAATCATCCTTCATTAGCATGACTCTACGAAACGCGCTCGTTCGACGTAGATGCAGATATAAGCGTAGAGAGAAAGTGAGATTTATCTAAGAATAAATCGAAAAGATAGTTAGCGTCATGGCGATCATTGTGACAACTTGATCCGGCGACAAGATCCGTAATAAGGTTCGAAAAAAAAAAATGTACGACGTCAAAATATTAAATGCGTATCATTGTGGTACAAATATCTGGCTTGTATTGAACAGATTAGCAGTATTAGTAAAAGTAAACGTCAATTATATCTTCGAATAAAATTTTCTCTTTTGTAAAAAAAAAAAAAAAAAAAAAAAAACCAAGCGTGTAGTCTAAATACTTTTATAAATCTATCTTTTATCTATTTAAATAGATTTATTTATCTCGCCGAAAAATAATTTTCATAGCGCGCTATTTCATTTGACAATTTCTGGAGATAAGTTTATTAGAAATCGCGATCTTTTTTTCGCACTAAGTATGATAGAAAAAGAGGATTGATCGTTCGAAGGTTACGCCTTTCGCCATAGCGGGACATATCGATCTTGCCTATTTAAGGTGGAAAATTCACTCGTTCGTTACTATCGGCGCGATACGAGCCATCTGCGTCGAGGCTGCTAGATCGTCTACGCGCCATCACGCACGTGCGTATATATATATATATATATACGTGCATATGTGTCCCGTTGCGTAAGAAAGTGGATGCTGGACCTTAAGATTGTAACAGTTACATTAGACAAACAATTCATGATGAAACCTCGGACGCGACAAACGCGATGATCTTAGATTCACACATTGAAAATGCAATAATAATGATTAATTTCAAATAATTAATAATAGATTTTAATACACAAGCAATAGTTATAAAATTTCAGAACGTTTGCTGCAATTTCTGTCATTGTTTGCATATCGATCTACATATATCAGTTAATTAGAGGCGAATAAATTAACAGTGTCGTAACGTGACTGTAGGCATTATTTTATCTCGGTGTTTTTCATCGAGCTAATCTATTTCTACTGTAAATAACAGTTTTAGCAACCGGTCTTTGATTTAGCGACTTGTTTCATACACACTACATTGTCTAATATAATTGTTGCGTAACTATTTGCTACCAGATCATTATTTTACTCTTATTATTAGCCTGTGATTGACTCGCCTTTACGCATATGGATACGAATTCGCAATTATTTGTATCTACCGACGAGGGATTTTCTACGCGAAAAACTTGAATCTCTTACTTTATCTGCATTAGTATATACCGTTTTCGCTGTTTTTGCCTTAACAGAGTATTTTGTATGAAAGTTGGATAGTCAGGGCTTTAAGCCCCGAATACAAGGAAGCATATAACTCGAACTTGGCGTTGCTGATTGCGCCAGACAGCCACGTCGCGTTTGTGACGAGCGGATCAGCCTGTTTTTCTAACGCAATTGAATTCCCCCTCGTAATTGATCACCGTTCCCTCATACACATTGTACAGGAATCGGACAGGGGAAGAGATTTACCGACTCATTTTTTTTTTCGTCTGAAATTCGTCGCTGTGAAAAAATATCCGTACAGCTCGGAGCGAATCACAGTGTAGCGTGATAGATGCGCGCAATTTATTTCGTTGCATAGATCGAACGACGTTCGGCGATTTTGCAATGATTTATTTATAAGAGGAAAAGTACATTTTCGAAACAATGTTTTGAAAGATTTACGCTGCAGACGTAACTATAATTTTTTGAAATTGAAGAAAGAAAGAAGAACGAGATATATCGTTGTGCCCTTGACTATGTATGTAACTCTGAATCGTGTGTATATTACACAAGCGCGAATCGCCTCAGCAACGGCTCACTCCGACGATAGGTAGTAACGATTTGTTTTATTTACTTAGAAGATCGAGATTGGTTCGCATCTCCGGCATCGTGTATTTTTGTTCGCCGGGATACATCGATATACGTTCGATATATCCTATTTACGAGTGTGTACGTAAGAGGATTTCGTACGAGCTTTCCTATGTCTCGCCTCGGTTCGTAACACACGCGGTTCATCTCACCAACACATCGGCCGAGATTGCTGCTCGCGCAATATCGTACGGTGGAATTCCGATGGGTAATCCTCAGCAAGAGAGAGAGAGAGAGAGAGAGAGAACACGATCGCCTAAAAGATGTATTTTTAACCGCGCGCCTTCTCATCGAAGAGAGAAGCTCGTTTCTATTATCGGCTCGCACGATTGTTTTCTAAGCGAGGCGAAATAATCGCCGTTACGAGAATATATATTCTCCCTATTTTTATATATATATATATTTAATAAATTCCGAAAATTATTTTGTTTATCGCCTTGGGAGCGGAAAATTACAAGCGCCTCGTTTTCAGACGCATCTATAAATTGTTTTTTTATTTTCGCAGCAAAAATATTTCTCAGCCTGCTGCATGATGAATCTCCTTTTCTCCACCTCATTCTCACTTATCTTCTCGTGTTCCCCTTCGACTCTCCGCTCATTCTTTTTCTGTGGTAGCGTGCTCGCTGATTGCGATTTATAATGTCAACCGACCCGACAGTCAAAACCCATTGTCGAGGGATCGAGAGATCGGTTTCGGTTCTTACGTATAGGAAGCGATCGGTCCAGTCGTTCTTTTTCTCCGAAAACTTTGCGTGGGCGTGTCAATTTTACATTCCCTTGTACACGTGTATATTTAATTTAAATATCAAATTTTTATTAAATTTTTTTTCTTTGAAAATTGAATTTTTATTCATTGAGAATAAACGTAAATAATTAAATTGATGAAACAATTTTCATAGACGAAAAATATAAATCGTGACGCTCTACTTGGGAAAACTTGATCCTCTCGCGGCTATTTGAAGAAGTTTTCTGAACGAACGGATGTCGGAGGGAAAGGGAATACGGGAGAGGACGACGAACGAAGAAAGTCTGCGAAAAGAAAAAGAAAGATAAGGAAAGCGAGCTTGTAACACGGTGGGAGGGAAGGGGAATAAATTAAAGAACGGGTTCTCCCTCACCGCAGGACCTCATTACGTCCAACTTCATTTGTTTCCATTTTAATCGGGGCCCGTCCGACGGCGGTCCAGAATCCAGTATCAGAAACCAGAACTGCAACGAGTCCGGTGCATCGTCGCCGAATGCACCGAGCCGGATTCTCTGAACGACTGCCGAGAGATGCGCGTCGTTTTCAGACCGGAAATCGATCGACGGATCCAGAATACGTCACGCGAATGCGTCCCTTTCGGGAAAATATCATCCTTTCGAAAAGCAGGCGAGAAATGATTATTACGCCGTCGCCGACCGTCGTCCCACGGCTGTCGACACGTCCTCGTGTAACGGGTATCAAAAATAATTGCACCGTGAATTACATTCCGCGCTAATTGGCGACGTGGATAAATCGCGGCCGTAACCCGCCAGAGTGTCTTCATTTTCGTCATCACCACGTGGGATGACGAAAATGAAAGCACCAATTTTTGCTGTCGAGAAAAGAACATATGTGTACAATATTCGTGATTCAATGAAAGAATACCTTTTCTAATATATAGCAAATATAAAAGTAAATGTGATTGAAAATGTTCTCGTTAATTTTGCGATCATTTGAGTACCAAGATACGCTCATATCGATGATTTCGAGGCCACATACGTAAAGTTAAATGACCGCGCGCGGTTGTATTACGGTCCTAAATTCCATTTTTATGGCTGAGTGAGGAGATCTCCGAGCCGCGGAGTAAAATGATCCTTAACAATGTCGGTAAGTTTTCTTACCGTGGCGGAGGGTCCGTGCCAGAGAGAGGACGCAGAAAACGTAGTCTGCGCCGACACAGAAAAGAGAGAAACGCAGAGAGACGGCCGGATAACGAGTCCGGTCGCGCAGGTAGAAAAGAGAGGAGGAATGAAAGAGAGGAGGAGGTTAAAGACAATGGGGCAGGGCAAAGGAGGAAGCCGCCTTTATTACAGAGCACGGCCGCGATGGACAGTCAAATGGACACTTCCCCGGACTTCTCTTTTATCGGTCCACTTCGCTTTATTACCGGTGGCGAAACGTGCGGCCCAAATTAAGCGCGTTTCGTTAAAGCGGAATTCGCGAATTTTCAACACTCATGCCGCCCCGTAAATCGCGCTCTCTCACTCGCTCACTCGCGCTTAATTAGAGCAAATATTCTCTCGGTGTGTTTCTCATGGATCTCGCTTTCGCAATCACGGTGACTCGCTGCACCGAATATTTTTTAAGTATATATATATATATATACGCTTTGAAAATGCAGGCACCGTCTCGCCTTGACCTTTCGAGCGCGACTGATAGCTGCAATTTTGATCTGAATTTTTGTGTATAGATATGGAAAAATAAATTTCAAAAGTATAAAGTCTTCATTATGTGTTGCAAATTTTGCATAGAGAAATTTTATATAACCTTGTCTAACTTTATATATATACGAATTATTAAACATTGAAACTCTATAAGTCAAGGGACGTCGAGGTTTTAATTTTATTTCTTCAGCGACTCTGCGCTTTTTTTAATCGATTACGTCTTTTCGTCCTGCTTCTTCTTTCATTCGCTCGAGCGTGCCAAAGTCGTCGATACCAATGGACGCCTTACTTACGACTGAATCATCCGACGATTAACCTTGCTTGCCTTAATCAGCGATTAATTCCGCGGGACGAAAGTGCGGCTCTCGACTTGGTTGTTGCGCGGTGTTTTTATCTGGAAATTGGAATGGCGGGGTTGTGCGTACGTGCGTCGAATCGATCGATCGCTTTCGCGACAGAAATCGATAGAGGACCGTGTCGACATAGCCGTAGATTTCGTAGAACGCAATAATGTTATACAGATTTACAGAATGAGACAGATGTTCTAGGTAAATGCTTCGTTCGAATTAGGCCTTCACCCTTTCGCGCACATGTATCTTTATTCTTGTAACATCATTGCTATAAGGCATTGTGAGTAATGGCTGTTTTCTAGGAAACAGACAGATGTAGAAAAGACGCGCAGGTATAAAAGACAAATTACCTGTATGCTTTAGATGATTAATAATAGTGATTGATGTATGTAGGCGGAGAGAAATCAATGTGACTCGAGAAAGAAATGAGAATGATTGTTTATACACGGTGGTCTCTAGTCACGTGTTTATCACGAAAATACTTTTTTACAAGTCTTATAAATCTCGAAAGCACCTTAGCTTGTGATACAAGAAAAAATGTAAGATATGTACGTAATAGCGGGTAAACACTCTTAGAATGTGCATTCTTTTCGCAGCCAGTTGTTGCACCGGTTGCATCACACAGTTACGTTAGATTAAGGAAACTCGCACACGATCGTCGAATCTCACTGTTAGCGGAGAGTTAAAGCCTGTACGGGTAAAAGATTGCGAAATTAAGTCGGAGAAAAAAAAGACGAAAAGGCTCGTGCTGATGACAAAACTTTCTTGGAAACTACTGACCAATGAGTCGCCTTTGCCCTCGAACTGTTAAGATACGTAAGCTTACGAGTTTCTATAGAAACGGAAGACTTTTAATTCTCTGCGTAATTAAATTCTTTTATATACATATATAAATTACATTTACTTTATTTTAAATTTGAATTTAAACACATAATATATATTTATATAATGTATATAAAAATCAGATTTAGTAACCGGTTCCTTAAAAAAACTTTTTCCCAGACTTTTTTTTTATTTTTACAAAAAATACGATGACGCTCGAACACTCCGTACAAGCTACAAATTATTTCCGCAATGCGTAGAGCTCTCCCCATCGTCGATAAATAAAAGAGCCGCGCACAGAGCCGCTGTGGGGAAACGTTTTCGAAATCTCCCAGCCCGGGTGGATCATAAATATCGCGAATTTTATTGCGGCGAGGACTTAAGACAGGGTAGAGCTCTCGCGACGTCGCCGCGAGAGATATCGACAATAAAAAAGTCGCAGGCGCGTTACACGCGTCCCGCGTGCGGATACGCGTCGTTGCGGAGCCGGTTGCGACCGTACGTCCGTTCGTTCATTGCGGCTAAAGTTTATTTTATCGGCGGAAGTCGATGTGCGTGCGTACATGTGTACGTGTGTCCAGACGCGCGACAGGCAGTAAAATCAAGTGCTCCAGTTTTATGGTGTCGGATACACCACCTTAACACGTGTTTACTCGTGCGAGTCTCGTCCGCGTCCTTTTTTTCTCTCTCCACGCTCGGTTGGGCGTGTGACCGGTCGAGATAAATCGCGGACCGATTCTCGCGCGAGTCCTTTCGACTTTTTCGCCGATAACGCGAGACCGCGAACCGAACGCTCGCGACACTCTTGCGACGCTCTTTCCGATACGCGTGTTGAACACGGGTGGATGCACGCGCGTTTCCTTTTTGCCGGTCGTTCTACTTCCAGCGCGTTATCGCGCGCCGGCATCTTAATTCCGGAATAAATCACTGCCGCGTCGGAGAGAAGTCGCGAATTAATCGCGCGGTCTCGATAACGCTCGATCGGGCTTGAATTTTGGTTCTCGCTCGATTTTTCACTCCGATCTCGCGTTGATCTCTCTTGCTCCAGTATCATACACTTTCCGCTGAATCTTGTATTAATTAATTTTTTATAGTAACCTTCAGTAGGTTGAAAAGAGTTTTATTATTACAATAATTTATAATTGTGTGTTGCAATATTTTTATATGTATTAAAAGGCAGGGTAAATTTTTTTATATTAATCTCTTCTCTTCATATACATTATCTTAGAGTGTAACGAATTAAAGTAAACTGTATATATAATTAAAATATGTTACATAATTATGCGACAAAACACACATAAGTGCATTATGCATGTTTTCGTGTAGTGATAAGATTTTTTTATATTTTTCCTCCATCTCGAACGAGTTGATAAACCGAATGTTCAATTGCCGCGTTTGTGCAAACCAGTCTCGACATTTCGACTAGATGCCTTCGATAGGAGAAAAGTCTCGAGCGAACGACGTCATCGGCTAGTTTTACACCGCGCCGTCGCTCTCGGGTCATTTTTTTTCCTACGGCGCCTTTCCACTTCCATGAGTACCGATCGTCGCCCACGATCGCTAATCGGCGGCAATCCGCACGTCCGATCCTATCCGATCTTGTGGACTACGTCATACAGGTGAATGCGTCGGCGTACACGGGTCCGTTCCGCGGTCGCGACGGCGTAGCCATAATTTGCCGCCTTATAAACAGGTATCCTTGCGCCGTGAAAATATTTTACTAATGTCTAACGGGTGCGTCGAAAATAATCGCACGTTTCTCTTTCTATTCATCCCGGCGATTAACGAGAAACATGTAGATATGAACAGAATTTTTTTGGAGCAAACAGCCTGAATAAAATTTAGCACATGAGCACTCATAGTTGTTTACGTATAAAAATGTACGAAAGAAAATATCAACGAAAAATATTAATTTTATATATTAAAAATATCATATGATATATTTCATGATAAATGAAAAATTACACTTAAAATAATCCACTGTAAGATTATTCAAAAGCGATGGCAGCACATCTTGCGCGATTCTCATTCAATCATCGTCGTCTCTAGTTCGCGATATCGCGGACATCCGTTGGACGCAAATTTGCGGAGGTAGTCAATCGTTACGGAGGTAGATGCGGAGGCAGAACCCGTCGTGTGGGTCGTCGCAGAGGTAGTCTTTGCCCTTCCCAGATTCGAAAGAATCGCGGGAGAGTCGCGATCCCTCTCGGGAGGTGCCACGCGATCGATGCCGATCGGCAGTGCTTAAGTGCCATTCTCGATCGTCCGCGAAGGAAAGAGGGAGGGAGAAGGGATAATAAAGTGCGTCTGTGCGAGAAGACGCGTGCGTTTCGCAATGGTCGATCGCGGTTAATATCCATCCGCTGCGTTTTACGTCTCCCGGCTATCATTATCGCGGTAAATCAAGCGTTTAAAGGTGCGACTCGCGGGTGGATCGGTTCGATAATATAATCCGAATGCATTCGAGTGCGACGTCGAAGGAGAATCGCGCGGCAAAAATCGAGAAAAGTCTGAAATCGGAAAGGAACTTGCCGCGGGTAGAGACGAGAGGTGCAAGAATCGAGACTTGTGAGAAAGGATCGTCCAATAGGGAGGATCGATCGATCGGTCGAGCACGGTGGGGAATATCGTCGCTGCCTACACCCAGCCTACACGGACGATTGCTTCAAGGTGACGAGGTATACCCTGCTCCTATCGGTCTGGCTTCGATCAAGGCGGCTTCTGTAACACGCGCCTTTCGAAATTGAGCCAGATAGATCTATAGGCGCCCGAGATTTTTCAGCATCATCGGTCGCGGATACTGTGTATATGTATGTATGTATGTATGTTTGTACGTCGAAGTCGCTATATATACTCTCTTGATAGCGGTCACATTTAAAGATACGATCGAAACGCGTGTGGAAAGAACTCTCGCAGCTTTATCGATCATTTATGTCGTTTATGATTTACGCTCGCAGCTGATCGACATTATTTCACGTAGCAATTTTTTCGTATCGAATATATATTTTACAATTTTATTTTTTCAAACATTTTTCTGAAAATTGTCTATTACACATTATAGATGATTATAAACAATTTGTATTATATATTCAGAGATAGAAACATTAATTATTATACTTATTACAATAAAAATTAAATTTGTAATAAAACAAGATATATTAATAGAACGCGATTTAATTATTTGCCAAGTTCATTAGCTACGTAAATTGGAACTTTGTAGACTTAAACTGCGGAACCGAAAACGATCCAGACGCTTCCGTGACTCTCATTAAGAAAGATTCCGCAAAAGATAGAAGGCTCGGGAGGTATTCGTGTCGGGTTACATCTTAATTTTCGAATCTCCTGTCGTAATCCACGCCCATCGCGTGCCACGAGGTCGTTAAATCATTAGCAACCACGCGGCCACGTGGCTGACGGTTCGGAGCTCCTCGGAATGGTATAGCGCACTGTAATTTCACCGGAATCGAGATGTTTCGAGGAACATCGGGATGCTGATGTGTTCTGTTGCACTTATTTGTAAACAGCAGTTTACGCATTAATCGACACTTTAGAACAAAATTTATGTAATATTGGTCCTCAACTTTATAAAACTCAAAGAATTAATATCCGAAGATGTAAAATATTCGTCGTTTTATCTTCAAGTCATATATATTGATTCTGCGTATATCGAGATATTAAATTTAAATGCCTCCTGAGAGCCCCAAAGCGGTCGCGTCAACCAATCACTCGTCAGCGGTTACGGTTTTATAATAAAAACGAAAAAGACTAGTTACATCTGCATATAAATCGCGATGCTAATCGATATCGATCACCCTCGCTCTCTCTCTCTCTCTTTCTCTCTCTCTGCAGCGAATACCTTATAAAATAAAACCGTGAAATACGAATAAGACTTCTATAACGAGTCAGGAAGTGGAATGCTGATCGATTTCTAAAGAGCCGGGTTCTGTGTTATATATTCTCGAAATATAAATAGCCGATTAAGGCAATTCGCGTTAGAAATGAGATTCCGATCGGTAGATAAATTCCATCGAATTCCCACAGTGTGACTCGTCCGTCGCAGATGTAACTTTTACATGGAATCGTCACGAATATCGGAGGCTCGCATTTTCTTTAATTAGGTTCGATCACGCGATCGCGATCGCATTTAAATTCGTGTACAAATATTACTGCTTTCTCGCTACTCGTCCTCATCTCGTTATTGATGTCTGACCGTTTGTTTTATTTTATTCATTGCATGAATATTGATACGGTGCAATTTAACGTAACAGATGAGATCGTAAATCTCGAGTGAAATTAATTAAGGAACCTTGAAAGAAAGAGAGTAAAACGCGCGCGCGCGAGATCCAAATTGTGCGCATACAGAGAAGAGGAAGCGGCGACCTCTCTCTCATTTGCACGGGTAATTCTGCAAATCATAATTGAATTCCAAACCACCGTCCATTCAGAATCATTCGTCAAAAAAATGAATGGGCCGACAAACGATTTTCTTTTGCGGGCGGGACGAAACGCAAATTGATCTTGCCTTACGCGCAACAATCCGCGTGTGTTTACGCGATATGGAAATATGAAACACCGCAGTATCGACCTTGTGCATTGTGTGTCGGCATGAGACATTAAGCGGACAAACTGGAGCAATTTCACGGCGATTAATTCCTAATCTCATACGCCAATAATTTTCAATCTTGCGCTTAGGTTTCACGCGGATAAAGTACGCGTTTATGCAAACTACGGAAACGTCGATAAACATGTGCTGTTGCATAATCGTTTTACTTTCCCAAAAAATTTAACATATTATTATTGTATACATATTTTTGATATGGAATGTATTGTACATATATTGTGTATATGATAATATATATGATATATTTTACATAAATGTATATGCATTTGATACGGAATGTATTGTACATATATTGTGTATATGATAATATATATGATATATTTTACATAAATGTATAAGTATGCATTTTGTATATGAAAATATTCTGTACAGCTGTCCGCGCGCACACTCGTTTCGTAAGAAAAAGAAGAGAGAGCATCGACAAAATCTACGGATGGCGATTGCGTATCGCGAAACGCAAATATCTGCAAGAATGATGAATTCGCGCGCGGGAGTCCCATTAATTTTATTCGAACCTTCAATTATGCGGATGTGCGTTCTCCTCATTCTGCTGTCACATTCGCGGCCGCGAGAGTAGACGTGTGAGAGGCAATTCGCAACCGGGCAGATATTCCCTGTCAGACATCGGCCGTAGCGAAAGTTTAATTTGCACCGTCCGAATTTTAATGGATCCCGACATATTGTGTCCCGCGCAGGTAATTCCTGTCGGATTTAAAGGAACCGCCTGGCGAGTCGGTACGCACAACGAGACTACTCCCGGTCGCAATCGGCAATCAAAAGCCCCAAGAGAGAGAGACCGTGTAGGGGGCTCGTGAGGCGAGATAAAGTCAATCTTCGTGGCACTTTTCGGCCGTTCGCGTTGCCATCTCGTTCGTCTCGTCTCCTCGATACGTCGGTCCCGATATATCGCAATAACGCGCCGCGACTGATTTCTCTCGCGATCGCTCTCTCGTTCGGAGATGAACTTTGTATCATTATGTGCAAACTGGAAGAAACTTCGCGATCGAAACTGTCCGAGACGCAGCTCGTCGAGCGTCAAAAGTTAATTCCCTTTTTACCTCTTCTTCTTCTTCCTCTCTCTCGCAAGAGAGTCCGGCTTCGTCCCGATAATCGGTCGTCGCGCGATGTAGGTAGGGTATCGTCAGAGCGATATATTCGATACGTCGTAAATTCCGACGGGTAACGAGGCGACCGTCGAAAGTGACTCGAAATAAACGACAGAGGGGAGATAGAAGCTCCGACTCTCGTTCACCCTCCTACCACCCTCTTCTTTTCATTTCCTCCTTTTCGCCTCCGCTTCGAATGTCGAGTCGTTGCGGACGGTCGTAAATCAAAAAGCGCCGCGACTCTCCCGAAAACTCTCCTCGCGAGAGGAGAAACGAGAGAGGAAGAAAAGGAGTTCTTCGCTGGATAGCCGCTCTTGAGAAGAAAAGGGAGGAGAGAACGAACGTGAGGATGTGCCTTGGTACGCGCGGGAGTAGCGCAAAGAGGATCGGAAGCGACGTTCCCGCGGGATAAATCATGGACGGCGTAAATTAAAGCGGACTGCCGTACCACCGTCTGTACCGTATCTTCTTCTTTTCTTTTCTTTTTTTTTTTTTTTTATTATTTTTTTTTTTTTTTCGAGTGACTTATCGAGCGAGAGTCTCCCGAGTTTCTCGGAAGCGTCGCGCGGCCGTGATAAATAAAATCGCGCCCCGGACAAATTGTATCGGCGTTACAAGCTGCTCCCGAGACGGTTACGAAGGAGAGAGATTAAGGCGAGAAATACGAGCTGTGCTTAATTCAATTAGCAGACGGTAGGTGAGACAACGACGTCTCGCAAACGAATAAAGACGATGATGATTTCTTAAACCGAGGACAATAGTGTTATATCACGAAAAAAAATATTAACTACATTTCAGTATCACTATTACAACTGAAATTTAATTACCATGTCTAAATTTTAGCTAGTTAATATTTTTGAGCTATAGTTTAACAGGAAATTCTAATTAAATATTAAATTGTAATTTAAAATATTAGTTACCATAAATGTAGTTATAATAACTAGTATTTGTTTCCTTATATAATCTCCTTTCCTTATAAAATTTTTATGAGACATTTACGTGAAAAATTGATAATATTATTGCTCGAGATTTTAATACTGAAAATTTCAATGCACCATTTATTAAACGTGCGATGGGTATTTTATATTTTGACAAGAAGAGCCTTGTCATATTTATCTTACACCCGTTTGTTTTCGTTTTCGCATGCGCAACGCGTATGTAAGAGAACAGTTGCGTCGTCCACGAAATTTGAATGCGAGATGAGGACTCTTCTCTGCTGTTGTATCATAATTGCTCTTTGCGTCTCGTAACAGACGAAAATTTTGCACAAATCAAGAAATCTGTTTTCGCGCGAGACTTCGCAAAATGAGAATACAATCTTCTCACGGACTCCTCGTGCTTTAAGTCCCGATTTAACAACACGCGAATATGATGACTTCTCATAGTTGTTCATCCTGTTTCTTTTTGTATGATTATCGATTCGAGAAATAACGCATTCTTGAATACTTAGGCGATTCTCACGAATCTTATCTAGCTTTTTATACGTACAATATTTTTTAAATCTATTGCTGTAAAAGTAAGTTTATCTCTTTAAGATTGACTAATACTATATTTTAAGAACAGATTAAAAATATTGCGAATGTAGACATTTTTATTTTTCTTCCGAGAAATATTTTCTCCGCGAGTGAAAAGGTGACAATGAAGGAGTTAATAATCGCGGCTTTAAAACAAATCCATCAATCCTCAAATGCCACGGCAAACGCGCCGAGATACAAAGAGATCGCAAGAACAAAGATCAAAGCGAGTCGCGCATCTGCATTCCGACGGGATAAGGTCGATTGTAGCTCACCTAGGTCTGACTATGCGCACATGCAGGTGTCTCTAATTGGTTATTTATAAGCGATTCTTATAAGCCGCTGATTTACTGCGTTTAGCGGCACGCGCAGATGGATTTTACACGAGCCAATTACAATCGGCCGATGGCACGATTATCTTAGTCATCGATCAGTTGGCTGGAGATCTGCCAATGGAGATCGATACGAAGATCGGGACGAGTGTTTGTGTCTCGAAGGTTCTTCGCACTAAACGGACGTGTCGTCCTCGATGATAAGGTCGCGATACGTTTTCGGAGCCGTTCGAGACTTGTCTTTTCGTTAGTCTTAACAGTTCTATGCTTTCCTTGCTTTCGATTTATTTTTAGGTACATCTAACCATAAATTAGCAAATGAATATTATTTTACAAAATTTATATTATAGAAGAATGTATGAAGTGTCGATCGGGGTAAGTGTCAGATATATTTTACTCCGATATTTATTTATTTATTTTACATATCGATCATGCTCGATTGAAATTATGAATGTATTAATTCAATAATAATTTTTCTAATTATTATTAATATAATTCTAATTATTATTAATGTGCAGCGGTTTCATTTGCTAAATTAACGCATCTTGGTCGCGCTAAGTTAAACGGTGCGGTGGTGGTCAAGAGTCTCTCTCTTTAGGAGAGACCTTAGAAAGTCTACGACATCCTGACCGAGAATCACCGTCGTCCGGCGTGCTTTACGGCTGGCTTCGACGTTTCCGACGTCGAGGATCGTTGTCGTCGCGGTAGCGCAAAAAGTCGAGTGATTTAATGGAAATGCGTTCCCACGCGTACGCGCATCTTCTCGCGTGTTCCGCATCTTTTTTCACGCTCGTCTATATCTCGACTCGCGCGCGTTTCGCACGTGATTTTTGTCCATTCTGTATAGCTCATATATACGTGCATGTGTATGTCGCATATTGTATGTACAGGCTTAAAGAACGGCTTTGCCGTTATACTATAAATGTACTTAGGAAAGATTTATTTTGCATTTATTTCAGTAAGGTCAAGTGGGGAATAATCGAGAGTTGGCCGAGAATGACAAATGCATAATATTTTCATAAACTTTTGACAGCTATATATTGTAACACCGTTAAAAATTATGCGCGATAATAATTTTATAAATAAATTGGAAAATTATTCTGCGCGGCTATTAATTATATCATTGAGCTATTCTACTTACCCGGATTTCGATAAGCATAATTTATCTCGTGCTTCCTTAGCGCGTATTTGTCAATCGATTCAATACAATCTTCGCGATCTATCGAGAAGGGAGAATCTCTCCTTTATAATTCTCTCTCGAATGTATCTGAGAAGCGGCATTTTCATTCATCGATAATCGATCGTTACGTTCTAACGGGAAAGAACGTATATTCTATTCTGCATATATCAGAAAAGATGCATACGGGATATGCTTCATTGAGCTTTAATATTACAATGTACGATCGATAAATAAGGGTTTTAGCGGTTAAACGCATTTTATCATATCTCGTTCTACGCTTATTTCCTCAACCGATCTGATCTGGATTCGATTAGCGTGCGCAACACATCGTGTATCTATCAAGTAATGATGCTGCTAGTGAGAGATTTAATCTCAGTGATAAGATCGTCGGTTCAATTAGAGGGTGATTAGCATTATCGACACGCTGTATCGTTCACTATCGACCGGTAGTTGAACCGGTATTGGATCAATTTCACAAACGGAGTGTTTTTAAACATTGATTGCTCACACAAATTATGGACGATTCGGTCCATTGTTCGGAATACTCCAAGTTTCTAATTGCGATCGGCGAAATGGTCTGTAATTGCGCGTAACCGTTTGCTGACGAAGATCGGAAGCGATAAATTGCCTAAACTCGTTCACTTTGTTCCCACGTCGGGCCCAAACGGAAAGCCCGTCATTTTCTATTATAGTATTATCGTGGTTAAATCAGAAGTTAATTCTCATGTAAGATAGTATCGGATGAAGTTTCTTTGCAAAGAAACTCTGTACAAATTTTCTTCGACAAAAAGAAATTAAATATCAAATAAATAATTTATTAATTTCTTATTTATTATTCACAAGAAATTGTTTCCTTTAATAATACTTTGCTTTATAATTATTTATCTAAAATATCTTTTAAAATATTTGGCACCAACTTATCCTCGTAAAGAAAAACTTGACATAATAATGGCAATGATCGCTAGAGATAACGAAGAAGAAATCTTTTCCATGTTTCGGCGGTAGATCGAAGTTGACTTTACGAGGCAACCACATGTTGTATTTCATAAAAAGACAATTCCACGCTTGACAGAAGTAACGGTGCTATGCCGAAGGGCCCGTTGAGACGTCGCGGCAAAAAGAATGGGGATTCTTCGAAGATTAAAGGATCGTCGTGCAGTTCGAGTAACTGCAATGCGCGATGATGTTTGCCGAGACCCGCCTTGAAGTCGGTGATTTCTCGGACAGTAATCGAGCCAGTTACCAGTCAGTCAGTGATGTATAACAACGTTAAGAATAACGTATGGGCGACTCGAACGCATCTACGAATCGCCACCTGCGATTCTTTCCGCACTAGTAATTCGCGTCCACATAAAAAATCAGAACGTCATTCATCTTAGCATAAATTACCCACAGCTGTCATATGCATTTGATCGTTTCACAAATTTTTTGATTTTGAAATCGATATGTTGAAATTTTTTTTGACGATTTTTTAAAATTTCAACTATTACTAGACAACATTTATATCCATTAAAATATCAGACTTGAAGCTGCATTGCATTTATACATCGCACAATGGCCAAGTCAGTGAAACTTTGCGCATGATTACAATATAATCTTAATTCTTTAACACTCTGATTCTGTAAACTTTAATATCGATCCCGTGAAATAGTTTTGCGGTCAAGGCAAAGTGAGCCTTTGATTCGCACGCGAATCGGATTCGCGGTGACGATATTATTAAAGGATCCACCCGAGGTGGACGCGCGCCATCAAAAGGACTAATGAATCGCGCCTTGTCCGAATTCGAAAGTCCTCGGAGACAGAATAAAGCGCCTCCTTGTCGTCCCCTTTCCTGTCGGGATCGGTTCGAGGCTCGCTTTCCAGAGCCGGCTCAAGAGAGAGAAGGGCACAAGAGAGCCGCTGATCAATAGCTATTGGTCGGCGGGGAGCCGTCGTGTCGCCGGCGCGGTGGCGATGTCGTCAATTTTTTTATTACGAGTCCGGACACGAACGCAGGCGCGCACGCACACATGCCCGAAGGAGAGCTGCTCGAAGGAGAGTTCCTTCACATCGGATTTCACAGATCGCGATTCCCGCTGACTCTCGGGCTCTATTATGTCGATCGATATTGTATCTGTCAGTAATACGTAATTAAAAATTATTTAAATGGTAAAAAATGCAAGAATTTGAAATAATATAAAAAACTCGAATAATAAAAAAAATTTCTAGACATAGATATATGAAGTTAGTATTTTTTTATTTCGAAAAATAAATATATTTCATTTTCCTATAAATTATTAAAACAAATAATCTGAAATAATTTTAAATATTTTCTTTGTTTAATAGCAAATGATGTGCTAAATAGCATTTAGAACATTTTCAATCATAAATAATTTTATTTCGTATTTTACTAAACATTACGAGAAACGGGCTTGCCGTCTGCATTTCAATCTGACTATTACAATATCTCTTTCGGAAGCTGTTAGAACGGGTTGCTCGACGTATATACTCCGTCATAGATCTACCTTCCTCGGATGCACCTTCTAACAAGCGCGTGTATACGTCCCGCCGAGTGCCTTAATCCCCGTTCTTCCTCGCCTCCTTCGGGAACAATAGCCGCTCCGGCAGGGGAGTTAATCTACATAGCAAATTCCAACGATAGATCTTAAACGGCGAGAGAGAAGGCGGCTGCGTATTGCCGGACGTACACGCGTACGTCTTCAACAATAGGATCCATTTTGCCGCCCTGGCCGGCATCCCCTGAAGGAAGGACAATAAGCGCGGCTTGATGGTTATTGTACCTAGTCCAGTTTGTGCCTCTCCCGAGGGGAACCGGCGAGAGAAGTCGACGTCCTGCGGCGGATAATGAATATTCTCGAGCTTTAAACAATTTCGAAGCTGTCGAGCGCAACGGTAAAAATAATATATTCCACGGGAATAAAAATATTTTTAGCACTGCTCGACAGCCTCGAAATCATTTTCTTTCAATCCAGTTTCTCATCAGGATATCTCGTAAAAGAACTATTGAAATCAGACTTTCCTAGGGCAATTCCGTAATATCATTCATTCTCCGCTCGTGCGTTCGCGAGCACATTCGAGGCCGTTTAATCGCTTTTTGCCAGGTGCGTTACCCATCTCGGAGCAGGGGAGAGAAAAACATTTCCCTGGCGGTGACCGTAGGTCGAGGATAGCGCAACGACCTTAGAGGTCGATGCACTTCTCTCGCACACTCGGTCGACGATACGATACTCGGCGTGGCGTCAAAACAAGACCGGCTGATGCGCGACGTGCCGGTTCACGTCTTCGTATAGCTGGTGAGAACAGTTCCCACCGTCTAGTCATCCGGGTGCTGTTGGGGGAAAAGCGGGCAGACTCCGTTTCCTACCTCCCGCTTCGCGTTCCTCTCGTCTTTGCTTCGCCTTTTCTCTTATTCCTCGCGCGGGTATATACTCGCGATTCTCAGAAGTTCAGCCGGAGGCGCAGCGCTGTCTGATCGAGCTAGGACCCGCTCGTCTACCGGGGCACAAATACTCGTGAAGAGGGTGAGAAACAGAAGGAGGAGGTGATGATGGTGGAAGAGAGGTGACGAGAGCGAAGCGAGACGAGAAAGAGACGCCGTGGAACGAGTAAAACCAGGCTGACTCGCTCTAACCCGGCTACCTTGCAGAGGAGAGATATCTACGGTATAAAGAGAGGAGTCTCTTCTAAGTAGCTACGTGATCAGCGATAATAACGCGAGTTGAAAACGTGGAAGACTTCGTACTTCCTACTCTCTCTCCTCCCCTTCTTCTTTTTCACATCGGGAACATGTACGGGGTTATATCGCCGGTTGTTTGGACTCGCGCTACCGTTGACGCAATGCCGACTGGTAGAAAGCAAGGTTTAGGTCCCATCATAGGTGCCCCGAGAGTATGCATTCCGAGTTCCCGGAAACGAAAAGGTAACGGCCACCTGTTTTTCTTTTCGTTCTTTTTCCTCTTCATCGTCGTCGATGTCGATCCGCGCTCTCGCGAAACGATAAAGCGCAGAACGCGACGCATTTTTACGCGATTGCGAATCGCATGAGAGAGGAGGAAACATGAGCAGATGAGAAAAAAATTGTTAATAAAAATGGTTGTGCATTATATTAGATACTTTTATATAAAACGATAGGAATTTGAAGTGACAGTTAAAGTAAAAGAAATCAGCGAGAAATTTCGAAAATGTGTTCCCCATCTTCCTTCGCGTTATATGTATAATATTAATTTGTCTAGATGACAGTTATAGACTTGCAATGAATCGATGAAACAAAATGATTAAATAGGATAGTAATTAGCAATTAGACAAGAAATTAATTCTTTCGAAACTGGTACATCTGTATAGCGTATCTACGCATCGGACTCGAAAATTATTTATTCTGTTCATTACTTCGGACAACTCGTTAATATGAAAGAATAACTTATGCTAAATGAATTTTATATATTATACATACATTAAATTATATTCATTCCACAGGCCGATAAATAAGTATGAAAAAAAAATATATATATATATATGTATTTATTATATCGGTCTGCGGAAAATTGACATCAATCAAAAGCTCAAGGGGATTAGATACGGTTAAACAAATCCTTCTCGATTATTCTCGGTATGCGTTAAATACATTCAACTCGTGGCAGAGTGTCGGTGTCGTCGACTGCATTCTCCGCACCGAGGAACCAGTCCTGACAAGAATCCCGGTCCCGGTTGATCGGCGGAGCGGAGTGCTATCGGGGTCTCTGGCTGGTATTTCCAGCTATATCGGAACGGTTAGGTGCTTTCCGATACAATAGGGCGGCGATTGTTTGTATCGAGTATCCCGGCCTTCTCCTCTTTCTCCACCTTCTCTCCGTCGTTGTCGTCGAGGAATATCTCGCGTTGCCGATTTAAACCACGATTTTGCTCGTTGCGCGCCCGAGCCGAAGTCCCGGGATTCCAGGAGCATCCATCAGGTCTCGTCAAACCAGCCAGATCGGCGCGCATCAGCGGATCGGCATTCATTGGCTACGCGGAGAAAGAGAAAAGGTTGGAGAACGGACAGACGAACGAACGGACGGACGAAAGAGAGGAAGCACCGAGACTTCTTTCGAGAGTCGTCGTTCGTCGTCCGCGCAAAACCTCTCCTCTCATACCTTCGATTCCCTTTGGTAGCGAGCGCGCATACAGAGGCGAGACGATCGCATGCGCGGTAGCAGCCTCTCCGCGTCGCGCCGGCAAGAAAAGCCGCGGTAAAAATACGCGGTTACAATCAGCTGACAGATCACAGTCGGCGCAGTAAATATTCTCATCGAGTCAACGCGCGGCGAACGTGCCTTGTCAAAACTAACGATATTCCCGGTCACGGGAACTGTTAGTAGTACGAGACTCTCCATCTCGACGGTTCCAAGATCACCGTCACTACGGAGCTTCTGGCACGTTGATGACGTTGATACTGACCGACGACATGGGATGAGAAAGTCCTGGATTCGTCTTACACTGCGAAATTATTTTGTTAAAGGGGGAATAGCATAAAATACTCCATACATTTTTTTACGCGTTTATAAATTAAGAAGATTTCATATATAGCTTTCAATATAAATGCAAATTATGTATAGAATTTTTTTAATATTATATGTTTAATATTAAAAATTGTGATTGATGCAAATTTAAATGACTCTTCTTCTAAGAACAAATATTTAAGACTAAATCGACATTAAAGAAATCACTAGGTATTAAAATTTCTATTCTGTCTACTCTCTTTAAAAGCGAAAACTTATTCTACCATTGCTGAGAAAAAAAGTTTCCCGCATTACACAGTTTTTTTTGTTACCGCGTAAATGAGGATCGCCATTCGTTTATGTGACACCTGACATCCTATGACGTTTCGTGACGAAAGTGCGTCCCAGATCGTGAATCGGGTTTCGTAAGATGCGCGTGGACGATCCGGAATAGAGAGAATCGGCGATTAGCAATCAACGGCGATTCTGAAAACGGATACGCGACATTAAGGCGCCTTGATGCGATGATAATGGATCTGGGAGCGGTTAGGATCTACGATGACAGGTGAATTCGCTAATCGTTTGATGGCCCTTGCGCGCGGCGCGACGCTATTACGGTATACAGAACTCTGTCCGTCACCCTCGTTTGCTCCGTTCTGTCGCTGACGAAACCGACTATGATAGCCGTAATCACTCCTAACTGCCTGATGGCCGGTAAATGGATGATAATTGTGCTAGAACGGCACGAAAGAGAGTGCCTTCGCGGCGCGGACTCCCATCATTCGCCTCGACCGATGTCGTCGTCGACTTGTGCCTACGTTTCGTGCTAGAAAGAAAGGAGAAAGACGAGATTGCACGGTGGACTCGCGTGCCTTTCGCACAGCTTACAGATCCCCTGAAAGTATCTACTTTATTTTTTGTATTTTTTTATCTATAGGTATTTTTTAAATGTAAATTTTATTTAAAAAATATATGTATATACAATTTATGTTTTTGTATAATTATATATGCATATATATAATTTAAACAGAAACTATTTATATATTTAATTTATCAATCTATATAAAATTTTAATTATATCTTGATACTAATTAGCGTTTGCACGCTGCATAAGTTTAATTAGATCCGCGCTGTTTTTAATAAAGGTAATGTTTTCATTTCATTAAGAAATAATGCATTGTTTGATAATATCGGATAATCCGCGAAACGTTATTAAGGAGAGAAGTCGGTATGCGCTCTGTCGCGGTTAGTTGTCTGACAAGACGCGTCTTTCCCTACTAAGAATGATCCGGACTACCTTGTTCCTCATCTTTGTACCAATGCGAACACAAGACCGTTCTCTTCTCGATCTCACTCGCTGCATGTCTCTCTATTTTTCCGAGACATCGCGAATCAATATTGTTATATAATTTTTACATATTCTCGACTTATTTTTGTTACATATTTTTCACTTCTACCGCTGCTATTTGATATGAGCGCTCACACTCAAGAAAATTATTTTTTACACGCTAAAAATTACTGTTTTGCATAGGTATATATAGCTTAATAATAATTTTATTCTGGATTCTATTAAAATATATAAAAGAATATAAAAATAAAAAGCCGTTTATTTCCAATGTACGAGAAAAATGTAATTTTAAATAGAACTTGCTGACGAGTCGAGTGACTTTTTCGACTTTCTCCTTCGAGTATGCGACGTCGCAGAGAGATCTTATTTTGAAGCACCTCCCTCTCGTGATGCGAGAACAGGGCCGACGGCGATGTTACGCAATGCGTTATCGAATCGATGAATCTTCGGCGAGGTGTAATCTGCGCTTAATTGCGCATTTGCGACGACACGTCGGGGAACGCTATCGCGCGGTGATATACACCGAGTCTCGCCACTTCGTTGCGTATATTACATTGACGCAAGTATTTCCATGTACGAAATTTGTTTTTTACTCGGCGAATTTCACACATTACGAGCCGACACGCATCTCGACCATCCATCTGCCTTATCTCGGGAGAAACAGCTGGCCCTGTCTTTGCACGTGAACCGTGCGTCTCGAAACTGTCAATCGATGAACGAATTATAATATAATATACGATATACATATGTATATATACTTGATACCCGATATACGCTTAACAAGACACGTCGTACACGTGAGACGGAATAAACGCAGGGTGTGGCGAGGAGTGGCCGCATTAATCCGGAGCAAATGTTTGCGGCTTTTCGACCTTGAACCCGTCGTGCTTAAACTCTCGTCCTTTTTTGCGATCCATCAGGTTTTTTCTCCTTCGGTCGGTATCCCGCGGTTCGCCGCATCGAGAGATTCGGAGCAATTTCCATAAAACAAACTGATCCAGCGCAAGGAAGGGCTGATTCTTCTCGTCTCGTTGTACGACGTCGTTACTTAGATCCTCGACTCGATCATTCCCAGCGGGTAAAGAGAGGAAGCAGCAGCGATTATCTAGTCAGTCGTCGCGTCAGTTCGTAAGTCACTTTCGCGTACGACACCCGTTAGATGGAATCTCGATGTGTCCATCCTCTCTCTCTCGTGTACGGCGATAGTGGGATCGTAAATTCAGAGGCGCTGACCGCCCAAGGGACGCGAAGGAAGAGGGTAGTTCGTTTCTTTTTTTTTCTTCCAGGTCCCTTCGCTACCGTCGGGTTTTACTTGCAAATCAACTCCTAAACTCGCGACTCGCCCGCCGGAATCCGCCAAGGATCCCAACGTGGCTCTCAGTTGCGGTCGAAGCACGCTATCGCGTTTCAGGGGAGTTCCCGCGTGTTTTGTCCGACGTTCGTTATGCCTTGTACATCGACTTACCATGTTTGTAACGGATGCTTTACTGCCTCGCGAGCTCTGTTCGAGCCGAGCTTCTGATGGATCTCCCCGTGGGTGACGACACGCCGGAGGGCCACATCCCGCTGATTATTCCTCTTCAAGATCGTAACTCGTCGCACGAGTCGAGGGGCCCGTATTTTCATCGCGCATTTGGTGCTAAATGCGGCCATTTGATAAATTAGTTTCAAAGGAGATATAAATTATTCCTCTTTCTGTCTCTAGTACACCTTTCTATAGCCATTTGTTTATATTTATAACATTGTAAATTTATATATATTTTTTAATCTACAAAGAAAAAGGCAATAAGAGCTAATTAAGTTCTATACTATAAATATATTTGTGAAAAGATTTATAACATATAATATTAAATATTATATGTTAGAAATCTTTTTACAAATATATTTATAATATAGAACTTAATTAGCTCTTATTGCCTTTTTATTTGTAGATTAAAATTTTCTAAAGAGCTGTTACAAATTATATATATTTTTTGTAATTAAGTTTGACACTAGAAGACACTTTTACCCCGACAATAGATAAAGTTGAAGAAGAAAATGATCTCGTGCGTATTGGGAGCTGCGACGAATTTCTAGCGCGTCCGAATTCCATCCGGTCCCTCGGTCGAAAAACACCGTGAGCCCGCGAGCCAAGGGGTACGTAGAATATCAATCGTCATTTTGTTTTGTCGCGAGAACCGCGCCGAGAGACGCGTGATGTATTACCGCTGCTTGGCACACATTCCACGGACATTGGCCACCGTGGCAGATTTTTATCGACTCGTGTACGCCGTCTTCTCCTGAAAAGGTGGAATCCCGGAAGACGCGATATATAACAGCAGGAAGGTCGGCCGAAACGAGTTTGCACGATGGTACCGACAACGAACGTATTTTTCATTCATTACGAGACGTAATAACAATAAGTATTATCCGTTGAAAAATTTAGAATCAGACACAGGGGAGAGAAGCGAAAAATTCTCAGAATATTACATGATGCATTCTTTTTAATCAAAGATATTTCTGACCGCGATGCTTTTCTCCAACTTTATATTTCTTCGTAAGTGCAAAAAGTGAAAGTATCGAGAAAAACGAATACTTATTAATCATATATATATTTTTTTTTGCTTTTTCAACTTATAATATAGGTATATAAATTTAATTTATTTTTTTCAACGAAACTGGTTATCGAGATATATCATTGCGAAACCCGTCGCGCTCAAGGAGTTGAAGATGTACGGTCTCGAAATTTAAGGTGAAATTACTCCGTATGTTACTTCGTTTGTACGTATTTTTGATAATCGAAAAAAAAAAAAACGAACTTTCCACGGACGTACATCGATCGTTCTTCTCTTTTCGAGTCGATTCGTCCCGCCGGCGACGAGCGGCCAGGTTATACGAGGATCGCTTACGAATCGTCTCGTTGGTCCCCGCCGGCTTGGAACTCGTGCCGTTCTTCGGCTCCTCGAGCTTCTCTCTCGTGGTGAAGGTAGCTCGAGAGAAGGAGGAGAAGCAGGAGGAAGCGGTCGAGTACCACAGGGGGAACTCGTTTGTTAGTTTTTGCCCGCCTACCCAACGACGGGCAGCGATCACTGTAGTTGTTCGCCGCGATCTCGGCCCTGGCAATCATCGATTTTTATAATTTTCCGTGTCCGCCGTTTTCAGATAGCTTCCAATAACGCTGCTAACGCAAGCATTCCCACTCAATCTCCCGGCCTATATTCTTATGAAAATTCTTACCGAGCCTGAATTAGCAAAAAAGGTTTTATGAGAATGTCTCTTATCATAATTGATTCATTTTTAATTATAAATATCATATTAATAATTATATATATATAAATATTACGTCATTAGAATATCATGCACCGATGATCGCTATAATCGTAGAGAATTATCGATTTTCGCAGCAAACCTGTTTATGTAATGAATGACTAATAAAATGTATAGTAGAATAATTTTATTTAGAATTGTATATGTATAAGTTCATTTCACTGAACTTTAATACGTGCTTCGTTTATGTTGGAAATTTTAAAAATTGAGAGTTCTCTCCCTTTTTCGTAAACGGCTCTATGAAAGAAAAAATATTCTTTGATATCGATGATTATATATTTTTTTAAAGGACATGAAAGGGCTTTTAAGCTTATATCCGGACTTTATCGCGCGACGACGAACACTCGATCTCCAGGTTGTCGCCCGGAGGAGGTACCGAGAATTTACGAAGAGATCCCTCTCTTTTGTCTCTCTCTCTCTCTCTCTCTCTCTCTCGGAGCGACGGTTAATTACAATTGGCAAACGTATTGCGCGCACGGGTCGTTGCGGCAATTAGTCATACACGACAACGGCATCGCGGACGTGTAGGATGATCGATAGCGATGCTATCGGCCGATGGGCGCCACAAACTAGCGGATCGCCCTTATGCCGTAATAATCTTCCCCTTCTCGCGAGAGCACGAGGAAACCGTGTGATTAATACTACCTCACCCACTTAATCTATCGCCGCGAGGCGCTTCCCGACAATCAAACCTCCATCCCGTATCCCTCAACTTTGCCGTTGCTCGCACGTCGCTGCACTCTAGTCAAATTTCACTAAAAAAGATTCAGCAAAGAAATGTATATCTTTCATTTTCGAAACGTTATAAATTATTCATTCGGGCGCCAATCTTGCCTTCGGCAAATGTTTTTATCATAACGCGCATATTTATTCGCCATTCAACTCCGAAACGGTTTTTACGCTGTGTCGCGAGTTCGCCCACTTTCTCCGACGGGTTGCGGGCGCGCGTAAGATTTAAGGCGAGCAAAACGAAGGGAGAAAAGGTCGACCCCTTAAAGATCACCGGAGCGTGCGCGGCCACTGGCGTGCGTAATTCGGCGATAAAAGCGTGTATGTACCCGCTGGACGGACCGTCTCGGTGCGATCATTTAGGTCAGCTGCTTCGTGACGTCTCGAGCGTGCTTCTCGTGGACCGAGAAAGAGAGCAAAGCGAGCGGCAGATTCGTCGTTCGCGATCGGTCGCGATTCGTGCGAGTGCAAAGGAGCAAGAGAGCGAGAACCGGTGGATAAAACGAGCCGAGATGGTGACCGGCTCCGGGACGCGAACGAACGAACGGCGCTTGTAGCTCAGACTTTTATATCCTGCTCGATGCAATAAAACCCTTCGTCGGTATTTTGGCTTCTGTATACGCTTCTCTCTCTCTCTCTCCTTCTTTTCCTGGCCTCCGTCGCGTCGTCGTGGTTGCTTTATCGCGAAGAATTATCTGCGTTCATTTTATGAACGTCCTTATGTCAATTTCCAATTTATTTTCGATGCGCCTCTCGAGAGGTAATCGATGACGAAAATATCGAAAAAAAATTCCAATGACGATAAATTTTATTTCAAGAATACTAATTATCACCGATAACAGACTAAGTAATATACCATTAAATTATGCGTAATATTCGTGATGATGTCATGGAATTTTTATGACATTTTTGTACGCAAGTTGGTCCATGTATCTTTCTTCCTGTCATCGAAAAATGTAAAAAAATTGAACTATCGATCAAATAATTCGAGAAAATTAATAAATCGATTTGCTCTAATTAAATATCTTATTTTTCCTCCGATTATTTGCTCTTTTGCAAAAATTTTTGCAAAATTCAGTTTGAATAATAGACGGGCCCATACACGCGCTGGCTTATTGCTGCCTCCAAGCGGGTTTCTGTAATTACTTAACGCGTGCACATATACACACGGTCGATACGCTATATCAGAGTGAAATATCTCTTGTTGCCGTCGGTGCCTCAGGTCAAGAATCTTGTCGCATAGCGATATGTTCGCACGCGAAGGTTAAACATGCGCGCTATACTCTCGGACTTTCCCCAAACTTGCATTCGGCGACAGTCTGACGGCGAACGAGCGAGCGGGCGACAAATTTCGCAAAATCCACCTCGCAGTTACTCACGTCTCTCGTGGGCGGATTTTATGCGAAATCGCGTTGACGCACCGCGTCGCGCTGTTCAAGTATTTTACATCCTCTTGTTAAGAGAAAATACAACGTGCATACGCTCACTTTAAGGTACGCGCGATTAATCCTCCGAGAGGTGGAATCTCGCAGGCTCCTGCTAAAAACTGCAATTTCTCTTCTACGCTTGTGAAAGAAACATTGCAGTCAACACAGTAATTATAAATTTTAATTCGCTATCATCCTTTTCTACTACTAGTTTTTGATTATTTAACAAGACTGTGTTACAGGAAAAGGGAAAGTTTTTGTAACACTTATACTAATTCATATACATGCAACGTGAGCAAACATATTGAATGACTATAGTTAATGAACCGTCTCTTAAAAATGTTCATAAGTTCTCCAAATAAAATAGAACAATTTTTTTTATATTAAACAATCCTGTGAAAATATTAAAATATTCAAACATAAAATAATCTGCAAAAAAAAAAAAAAAAAAATTTGATCGCGAAATAATCTATAGACCGTGTACGATAATCGCGTCTTGTTAGTACCGAGTATTTGATTGTGAAAAAAAAATAGGTCAACCGGTGAGTCGTCCTGAGAGAGAGAGAGGGACGAAAGGACGAAGGAGTCTCTCTCACGAACTGTCTCCGAAGTACCTTGGACGGGTCCTCGGTTGCGCGATAGGTGGGTCAACCTCTCCTCTTGGCCGGTGTTGTTCGTCTCGGTGAGTCATTCCCGGGGCCCCGCGGCATTGCGGCCTGGCGCCAGCGTTGCGCAATACATACTATATACGCGAGAGGCCGGCACCCTTGGCGCAGAAGACGCGCGGCGTGCGAAATCTCGCGCTACAACGCCGCGTTATTCAATTTATCACGGATCGACGGAACTAAAGGGGTATCGTGCGCGCGCTCTCTTAATTTGCCGCGAAAGTTTTTAATCCGTACTCGCGGAGAGAATTTTTTTTTAAGGCGTTACTCGAAATAATCGAAGGCGATCGCGAGGCTAATGTTACGTTTCGAGAATTCTTCCTCGAGGGAGAAACAGAAAAATATGTATCTCGTATTTTTGTCGAAAAACTGTTTAACTTTGAAAAAATGATATCTTCGTTATATCAAATCCTATATGTTTGCGCAAATCGATATTAAATACGAAAACTTATAAGCGTGACGCGAGGATGATGCGTGATGTAACGAATGTTTCAGCATTATTCGTATGAAGGAGAACGCGCGCAGTGATAAACTCGAGAATATATTTTCTTCGTGATACATCCACAGTCCGCGAGAGAGGAATCTCTTTATGTCCGAGGCTCGCTTTCAAAGAGCACGATGTTCCAAGGTGGAGGCGATCCCTGTCTTCGCCGACCTCTGTGAGAAGGATAGTGATTTGCGCGTTCGCAAAACAATCGCTGTCTTACAACGTAATGCGAGACGAGATTACCATCGACGTTTACTTTTTAGACTCTCGTTTTTTTTTTTCGTGCTAGCTAGTAGGTGCGAATTCGCAATTCAGCTTCTTTCGAAACACCGTATCGCTGCTTCGAAACAGCAATCGTTGTTCAATGGCTCCGCGCTTTTTATTTTATTTAAAGAGGCTGTAATTTCGTGCAAGGTATACAAGCTGCGCCAGGTTTTGTAATACCTGAAATTTTATGACGACCTACGTGGCACGAGTTGAGTTTTACATCGCCCTTCTTTCGCGAGTCTCCTTACACTTTGCTTTGTCCCCTTCGAATTACTGTCCACACTGCAGTTTTTCGCGATCAATATTCTTATATATAAATACGCAGAATAATGTTTAAAAAAAGTTTAAGGAGAACGTAAAATATAAAGATGACAGTTCTCTCTTTCAGAGAAAAACGAATTGATTTTATCGTCGTGTATAAAAATTGGTAAATAAATAGTCAATGCCAGATTTCAGTTAAAATTCGATACGACAAAAAAGCTTTGACATTTCGATAATATTTCCAAAGATAAATCCCGCCCGTAAAGTTTAAAAGCAAGCGGAATATGCGTATCCGCACTCTCTCTCGCACACAGGAATTCCGAGTCTCACGCTCCTCCACTTTGGACACGGATTCTTTGAGGTTTCGAGAGCCACGCGAACGGCGAGAGTAACTCGACTGGACCGAAGGAAAACGAGATGAGATACGTTGTGAGCGCGGCGAGAAAATAATATATAATCGGCATTAATGAGACAAGAGGGCTTCAAATTTGACCTGTTCAGAGGCGGGCAGTGATTTTTCAAGGCATGAAGTTAATAATTTTGTAGGGTATAAGTGTATCAGGTATTTAAATTAATAATTTTGACAGAAACAAAGCGTTTCTTCTTTGAATAAAAATAGTGATGCAGAATTGAATGCATCAAATAGTTAAAAAAATTATCTATGCAAATTAAAATAAGAAATGTTTAAATAATAAAATAATTAATGTGTGTGTTAAAATAATAGAAAATAAGTCATCATAAATTAAGACAGACAATATTAATTCAAAAAGATGAACATAATTAATCAAAGAGATATTAAAAGAAAAGTATTCTCTTTTATTTTGCGATATAATCTTCGAAAAAAATTGAAGCATATTTCTTCCTGAATTATTACGTCGCTCTCTCATGGGACGAGAATTTAAAACTCAAAAGGGATTTTAAACATTCGAAAAAATTCGTCCTCAGGGACGCAAAGTTTGTTCGCCACGAAGAAGGCAATCGTTTATCAGCGGTGATTTTCACGATCACCCACAAGGGAGCAAACTTTCTTGTGGTAATTGATCGCCTGAAAAGTACTCACATTTCTTCAAACCCTCTGCTCGCTGTTTAAATGCACCTTCGATCGATCGGCAGCTCAAAATGCATCATCAGCTAAATAGCTATTTCTCAATTAATCGAAAATTTATGCGCGTATACGCGTAAAATCGCGTTTCCGCTCGTTTATTTACCCGTTCATCGAGTTCTCGACCACCCAACAAACTTAAAAGCCACCTCGCGATCCCGAGAGAGGCACCTAAATATATTTGGCTCGAGTTTCTGCGGCGAACAGTTATTATCTTTGTAAGTGAATATGCGTTTAACGACAGTGTTCGAACGGAGTATTATTGCGTGTCGAGTCGTTTGCATAAACAAATAATGCAAGTGGGTTAATTTTCGCAGTCAGGGAACCGCTTTCTTCGTCCAGGCTGAAATTTTCATGAGGGAAAAGGGCCGTGGGAAGGGAAAGAAAGGCGGCTGAATGGGGTTGCGCGAGGTTCTTTTTACAGTGGATAATTTATCGGTCTCCTCATTACTAACGAACCAGAAGGGCAAAACGAGAGGCAGACACACACCCAACAGTTCCTCGACTTTAGTAACGTATAGCGTGTCGAGAATATCGCAATGAAGCTAGACGCGTCGAAGAATAATCGCTATCGCTTCTTGATATTATTCGCCGAATAGAATCGATGACGATAAACCGATTGCGAATCCGTGCAAGACAGTTTTTCACGTTTTAAACAATTCGCGTAATATAAGTGTGAAAAAGTGTTGTTTAAAGAGAAATATTAACCAGATATTGATCTTAATATTTTAATATTATTTCTTCATTATACGAATCAAATTATACATTTATTAAATATTAGGTGTATAAGAACATATTTCGTCTGTAAGAAACACGCAAAATAAATCATCGACCATGACCATAATGATAAATGAAGACAGATAATAAAAATCAGGATACTAATGTTTTTAAAATATATTTTTGATTTTGTTCGCTTTCGATTCGCTCTCGAATCTATCGACAGGCGAGGATAAGATCACGTGATGCGGATCGCGAGCGATGAGAGAACGGCAACGAAACCGGGGCCCCCGGGTGGCGATCAGGGACTATAGGTGCCCGGAGATGCTCATAAATCTTGTCTTAACGCGCGGTTTATTACTCGTAATCAAGCAACCATGAATTCTGCTGAAATCACCTACGTTATAGTCAGCGGACGCTGCCTTCTACTTATCCGCCCTTGCGCTCCGAAGCGACCCGGCGTCGACTACCGAACCGATTCCAAGGAACTTAGAAAAGAACACGTTCGCGGAAGAAGCTTTCTTTCTAGCTCGGTTCAAGTGAATGATGGGTTTTATCCGACTAGATTACGTGCATTACGTTAACGACATTGAATAAGCCGGCCGCGATTGAATAAGCTCGCATACGATATATACTACTTGATGCGTTACACGTAGGAACGCGAGTCGATGTAATGCGTGAGCAAATTTCAATCCAGCCTTTTATCGAGATCGAATGATGATTTGAACGGTGCATAGAATTGTTTTCTCTACCTGAGAAGCACGTTTCGTAAAAAATAAACTGTAATCGAAGTTATTGAGAAGAGTACGCTGAGCTGTTTGTATAAGAAGATATTTACAAATAATTCTCGCATTTTATGAAAATTCGATCTTTTACAAATAACATATTTCAGCTTGATTTTATAATCCCTTTTGTGTTCTTGTTGATGTACGCGTATTCTCAATATGTAATAAATTACATATTCGAGAAGAATCTGATCCCCACTCTAATTATTCATCCCACAAGTAGTTTCATACAAATATCTTCGATTTCACATTTTTATTTGCAGCGAGATTTAATTGCCTGGCGTGAAGACGATACATTAATGATAATGAGGGTTCCGGCGTACCTGCGTTTACGAGAACTACTTTGTTTTTAGTCATATTTCCTTCTTTTTTTTTAATCTCCGAGATTGAAAAAAAAGAGTGAATTAGTAACGGCGAGTTAGGTAGAGAGAGTACATTAGTTCCGATTGGTGTTTCTCCACCTTCCATCGATCTTGATCCCCGCTCCAGATACCGGAGACGAGAAGACCGACCGGCTTGCGTAACCGCGGTATTTAATAATCCGCGCCGTGATAAATAACGTCTGTTAACTTGAGTGCTCGTGATCTTCAAAGGAGCCGCGCGTCTTTTTTCCCCTTCTTTTATCCCATCTAATCGACTGGAGAATCTCGACGAAGTGTCTGTCGCGCAGACCTTACGTCGCTCATTATCGCTACTTAGGATACCGTAATCGCTCCAAATCAATTTAATCCATATAAACGGGGAAAACATTTCTAAATAAGATCCGAGAAAAAAATATGTATGTAGAGTACGTAGGCCTTTTCTCGACATTTTCGTCAATATTGTCGAGCGTCAAGCTTCTCCGGAGCTGTGCTGTCAAACCCACTCTCTCCTCTTCGAGATGAAGAACACAAATACGCAAAAGTGTTATCGCATATCTCTCGTAATCTTTAGGACACTGCATCAGCTGAGCCACACAACTCACCTCCCGCGGAGTTTTTGCAATCGCCGGTGCAAGCTCGCCTTTTTTTCGCGCACGTGGACCTCAGTTCTGGGGCGAGGCGTTTCATTACCTCCACGATCAATCACGCCGCTCATTATCTTTCGAGAGCGGCTTTACACGGGCGATCGTATATGCGAAGAGGACCGACCGGCCGCGCTCATTACACACGTCGAATGAAACTTCTTCGTTACTTTGTAATTTTGTTGACGTTATCGGAGGACTTCCCCTGGCGCGATCTCCGATCGGAATTATCCCTGTCGTATATTACTCGCGATGTCTCCGACAGCGCGCTTCTTCTTCTTATCTGCGTCTCGATCGACATCTCGTCGAAGTGGAAGTGAGTGTGTGAGAAAACTTTTTAACCTCGTCCCACATAGATTACTTTGTTGAAAGAATGTCAATTTCGAATTGTTGTTGGCTGAGAGAAACTCGGTGTCATAATAATTGCAGGAAATTTATATATAAAAAATACGTAATATCTGAAATATATATTTTGTAGATTCGTTGCAAGTGTCTTGTTCTTAAGAATCGCGTAGAAAAATCAGATTGATAGAAAGGGTGCAACCCGAATCATTTAGCCGTCTCTCGTAAGCTGATGGATTCGTAAATCAGTAAACTTGACTTTGAAATGCGTACGCGCGGCTCGTTTCCCGACGCGATAGAAGCGCAATTAGTACCTGTCCGTGATCAATTAATAACATCTCGGTGTGTAGAGCTAGAGCTCTTCGCCGTCGACGTCTTCTTGGCATTCGACGTGCCGTCGCACGACGAATCCACTAATTAATCCGCGCGCGGTGGATAATAATTAATCACGTCTCTCTTTCTCTTTTCTCCCTTTCTTTCTCTCTCGTCGGGAATTCGTCGTCTGCGTCGCTCGATCGATCGATCGGTCCTATTATTATCGATATTATTACAGACGAATAGACTGACTCTACTCTCTCTCTCTCTCTCTCTCTCTGCTCGTGGAGCAAAAGCCGGAGGTCCTCGACTTTCGATTCGACGCGGTCGCCCGCGAAGAATGTCTTTCGCCGAATAATCCTCGATTGAAAACCCGCTCGGAGATAATAATTACGGCCTTTCTCTCTCTCCCGTTACACCGTCGACCGCTTAGAAGGCGCGCATTAGGAATAATTGTCGGCTGTCACGCGCCTCACCTCGCGTCTGACCCCTCCTGTCGTATTTCACTCGATAATAATTGTCGGTGATAATTCATTTTATCCGACACGAAGCGAAGTAAGAGCGTATTTTCCGGCAACGTATTAATTACGGACGGTGCTCGCGTCTCCAGAGAGATGTTTTGAACGATGATGTTTGATGTCTCTCGCGCGCGACGACATCCCCGTCCGTTGCGACGCATTATCTTCGACAACGTGGTGGTTGCTTGGCGACGTTACGGAACCACCGTAACGGTATAAACGCACGTCTCGAGAGACGGTCGATTGAAGGAAGCTTGGAAATATTTTGTAACGTGGCACGCGCGAACGCGCCATTTTTACGATACGCGAGAGAGAGAGAGAGAGACAACGGGTCTGTCGTAATCTCAGACACCTTCATCAAGAGACCACTGCTTAAGCGTAATGAGAAGACGAAAGGGAAATAATCGTCCATCGTGAGGCACGTGACACTCGACGAGTCACGAGCAGGCATTTCCGCAGCGGTTCCGCAGACGTGACACGGTCTCTTCCACCTCCTTCTTACGTGCTCATACGTCGTTTCTCTTTCTCCTTTTGTTCTCTTTCCGCCACTCTCTGCTTCATCGAGAAGCAGGGACGAACCGTTTAAAGATATATTTCGAAGCAACACATTTTATTTTTAAGTTTCCTTTATTTTGACTATACTTGACGAGAAATGGAGAAACATTAAAAATCCTTTTTTAGGAATTTAATTCAGTTTTTTTATCAATTTTCTATATTTTAATATAATATTATAAAATATATCAATTATTAAATCATTATAAAAATACATATATACGATAAAATATATAATTGTATAATTAATTAAAGTGTTTAATACCGGATCTATCGAGGCTATTTTCTCTTTTCTTTTTTTCTGATCAATCTCTATTACTAATCCGCTCCTGGAGAATTAATACGAGAGCCCACGTGATATTTGGCATTGGAAATGCACATCGCGAAACGCGTTCTGCAGGCAACTCACGTGCCATTCGGCGACGATTTATAAACGTTAATGGGTTAATATCGCCGCGCGGTTCTCGGAGAAATACACTCAGGAAAGGTCTGAGAAAAAGTAGAAGGAGGAGCACATCTTCGGACGCATGATGCTCGATCGAAAAAACGCTGATCGTCGAGATAAAAAGTGCGGCACGATCAAACTACCCTACGTATAATCTATAGCTTCATATTTGTACGAGGCGCAGCTAACGCATATAACGATGATCGTTTACGATAAACGTATAATATATAATACAATTAATCACGGCGCACAATGCCGAACGAATGAGCTAATTGCAAACAGAGATACTTAAAGGGATCATTTTTTTAAATTAATTTAAAATAGCAAATTAGAGATTAACGCAATAGGAGACGCGGCAGTTGCAGCAGAATCGGTCTTATCGTGCGATTAATAAAATACCGAGCGAAAAGGTCGTGGGAAAGTCGCCGCTTGTGATCTCGATGGATCGTATGTATCCGCGAACGGAGAGCTGGATCATGAAGAGAGTGCGGACGAAGCGAGAGATGAAGGGGACGCGAGAATCGCCTCTGGTGGTCAAGCAAGCAGACAGGAATCTCGATACTTTCGTCGGACTCGCGCGTACCTACGCGCGCCTCGACACAAGCAGGATCGATACGATCGATACTCTCCTGTCCCGAAGAGATACATATATACGCTGAACTGGCCCCGGATTGATGGATCTCCTTGCATCGATGTTTTCGTAGTCGAACCTTCGCGCATTGTGCAACCAACGTCATCGTATGCGAGAAAGAGAGAAAAGAGAAATCGCCCGAGAATCTATGAACAGCTGATTTGATTGCTCGAGCTTTCGGAGCAAACAAAGCGAGTATTAAGTGCATATCCGCGACTTTTAATTCAGCTTTTCTTTCAGGAATCTCGGTACAAATTAAATAAAGTACCACGTTTGAGCAAAAGATCAATTAATTTTCATTAAAAATATTCAATCGGGCACAGAAGTCTTGATCTCTCCAAAGAGGATAAAAAAATTATGATATATAGAAGGGTTTATTTTCGACTTTGTCGTTACGGCGTTATTTACAATTGTAAAAGGGGACGATCGAGAGGTATATAAAAAGTGGCGGCTTGTTTCGCTCTGTAAAATACACGGCTTCGACATCGTCGACAAACGTCGAAGCTATGAAGCGATGGCAAACGACGTCGATCGTGCGCGATGTTGTATACGAGAGAACACGTAGGGCGGTGAGGAAAAGGATGATCAAACCTCTCTGCAGAGGCCGGTACAAAGACGCGCCTTTACGAACGATCGGTAGATCGCAGATAAACGCCGAGAAGACGGGAATGTATCTCCTCGTTTGCGCCGATCACGTCGGACTAACGCTGCCGAGCGTAATACGCGAGCAGAACCTCGGTTACGAACCGTACAATCTTTCGAAACGCGACACGATAACGACAACATTAGCGACGCAACGAGAATTCGATTTGCAGAGAGATGTCCGGTTTATCTCGGGTTACGATCGCCGAAAGGAGAACTCTATATGTGAATAAATTATAGTTAAAAAAAACGCAAAATTTATATATATATAATTTAAAAGATTTATAATTGCAAAATGAATAAGTATTTAATAAATGATGAAAAATTTAAGCGCTCTGCTTGATTCGCGATTTATTCATCGAAACATCTGACGTTGAAGTTTCTGCTTTTAATACCTACTTTTGCGATGCGAAATGCGTTGGATCGTTATCGCCGATGTTGTTGGGTATTTTGATTGCGTCAGGTTGAAGGTGTCGGACACGCGAAAATCGGCATGACAGCGAACTGCGAAGTGGACCCCTCGGATCCCACTCTGATCGATGGCTCGTGTAGTTGCAACGCGTGACTATACGCGGGTCCGACCCTTAACTTGTTAGCCGGGATATTGCCGACCTGTGATTAAGGTAACGGTAGTCATCAATTCGGCCACGTGATCGTTAGGCTGTCAGTCGGCGACCGACATTTATAAGCGGCCGCCGCGCCGCCGTGAAATCGTTCGACGATAATTTGCCACCGTTCGACGGCTCGGGCGCGAAAATGACCTTTTGTATTTACCACGGATTCTCGTTCGGACGACGTAACTCATGTCCGCCCTTGTGAAAGAGGACACATCGTTGACCCTGTCTTGATCCAAACGCGTTGGCATGCGCGACGAAATGCGTTTCGCGTGAAACTAAATGTTACATCCAGGGTAATGACGGTAAATGGACGCTAATTATTTTATTCTTTTATATACCGAATGACTGAAGCGTTTATATCCTTAAGATATAATAAGTATACGTTATGGGAATAATCCATATACTTATGTGATAGAGATAAACTCAAATATAATTTTTTTTTAATATACTAAACGAATAAACCCTCATTTATCTTCTTACAAAACTATATGAAGTATCTCGGAAACTTGTTCTTAAACCGCATAAGCTCGCGCAAATCTCGAGCTTAGACGTTTATCCAAAGGCTTAAAAGCTTCTTTCACGGTGGAGGGAGAGAAAGTTACCGTTCAGTTTAACGAGCTGCTAACGAGGTAGAATTTTCTATATTCCTTGCCCACTTTCTCAGATTAATTGCGTTGGTTCTTGTAAAAAGTTAATTAAAAATTAACTAACGTTAAGTTCGAAAAAGGTCTCAGAAGTTCAACTTTATTCTTAATAAAGTTAAAAATGATTCATTTTTAAATGAATTTGTTGTGAGTTGCGATCGCAATTAACTTCAAAATTATTTTCACCTTGATTTGTTGGGATATATCTAAACGCTGTAATCAATGCTCATATAGCAGAATATATCCTATCAGTTGCGCACTTTGACGTAACACGATGATTAATTCGAAGCGGACCTACGCAGAGTTGATCTACAATTGGATTACATACGAAATCATGCGCGCATTAATATTCAACTTTGGACGGAATACTCAATTAATGACACGTATGCTACAGTTTATCGATGATTATAACATGACGAAGGGGATATCGTGGGCGAGCTGAATCGATCGGGCTGGAAAGCAAATTCCGTCGCGTGGACTCGCCTTTTTTTCCTCTCACGTACTTTTCGTTCCTGCAAGATGGCTTCCGGAGGACGGATCGCGCCGATTGGTGGTCGATTTGTCCCGCAATTATGGACATATCGTGGGCGAGATTGTATGTCGGCCGCGTGTTTTGCCGCAGATTTATGCGAGCTCGCTAAGCTCGTTCAAAGTTCGACGCGTTCGCATAATCGATCGTCGATAATCGTTTGTCTCTCGCAGTTACGTGCGTCTCGATCTTCATCGATCGTCTCTCGTAAGTATCATGTTTTACGACTCGAAAGAATTTCCAGGGTTATAACTTTATTCCTTCCACGCGGCGAACGAATCGATTCTCTTTGGTGATGATCGTTTAGCATCGTTCGTGCAATTTTACTCCACCGATGTACTTAATTTTTCGCTTTTTTTCACGGTAAAGTTGCTTTACGATATTTTACAGCGATAAATATGTAATTCTTCGTTGTGAGAGAATTTTTCTGGGGGAAGAAATAAATGGCGTAATATAAAGAACATAAGATTTTTTGTTTTAACAATTAAGTAGAAAGAGTCGTGTCATCATAAAGTATACGCAGTTTTTTTTTACCATCAAATATATCTCTTACAATATTTTCAATGTAATTATAGATTGATGTTTATATGATATAATCAGTCACGGGGGTGAATAAGGTTTCTGTTTCTTTTTTTTTTTTTTTTTATTCCGAGCATTTCTTTTTTAATTATTTTCTTCCGCAAGGATGAACCTACGCGTATCGATCATGCATTGAGTCGTTGGCGTCGAAAATCGAGTTCGCGCCACCAAATCATTAATCATCGTTGGCGATTAATAGCTATCTACGGAAGTGCGAACAAACGGGTTTGCAAGTACAATAGTGTCACGGCGATGATTAAGATGCCACGCCGTAATCCCGTGAGACCTGAAGGGCGATATTGCGGTACGTACCAATTTAAATCGAGATACCGGTCGACGTGATCATGAAATCCGTGTCTAAGAGAACGGCTAATTCCCATCAAGACGAATGATGCGACGTTTGCGATGTTACCGCCGGCGTATATTCCCAACGCGAATATTGACGGATGCTATTGCGACATTATCTCCCATTCGTCGGTTATCAAGCCGCGTTCGCAACCGCGCTATCTGTCGCTCTTGGCACGACGTCAACAATCCATATTGACTGACACTTGACGCTTTATGATTTATTTGCGCGCCGAATATAGAATGGATAGATACGCGGATGAGAAATTGGACCTTTAACCCGCGAGTGAGTTAAAAGTCGCAAACGTCGCGCTCGAATAAAAAAATGTTCTTCTTGAAGAATGAAATAAATTCACTTCTCGCAGATATATCTTTGCTCTGACATATAAATTAATTTTTATTATATATAGGTATAATTTTCTAAATTAATTTATTTTTAATTTACTAATTTGAAAAATTATTCCAACGTAATTATGAATAAAATATTGACTTGCGTAATCTTTCTTATTGAGGCTGCGGCAAGATCTCCATTCATTTATCGAATTTATATGCGCTGTATCGAAGCGTTAAAGGCCGCGTACGTATATTTAGATTAACGAGGGAGATAGATTATACGGATTTACTTTATTAGAAAATTAATACGCTGCCGCAGTCCCTCTACGATGTGAGTTTAAACGGATGAAACGATCAATCTCGAGTCTCGTGTGAACCCTATTCATGGGACGAGTGCCGAATGTCAGATAAACGTAACTGCACGCTGTACCGTCTCGTGCTTTGAGCACGGCCGATCATAGATTAAGACACGTGGAACGGTTACGGCTTATGACAAATGTAATCTAGAACTTGACAGCTCAATCGGCGCGTCTAGCATACCTGCGAGGATAAACATTGATGCTCGTGTTTCCTCGCGGGGCCTCCGACCGTGTAGAGATCGGCCGATATATCTCGAAGTGGGTTATCCCCAGTTGTCCGATTCCAATTCGTCGCTCGTTATTATGGATTTCCATTTTTTTCACAAGAAATTACAATAATTTATCACTCGCTTAATTTTATGGTCGAACAAAAAGCAATTTTTGCTGAAAGAAATGATCGAAAAGTTATCAACAGATTTGTGAAACGCTTTTATTTCGCTCTAATTACCAAATATTAAATTTTTAATCGAATCTTCTTGTTGTACATCAATTTAATTCTCTTTCTTTCCCGGTTATTTTTTTTTTCTCTCTGTGCGTTTCTCGAGGTTCTTTTGTCGCAGCGAGAACCTCGAAAATACGCGAGACGGGAAAAAAAACGAGCGTTCGAAAGTGAAAGAGGAAGGGAGCAGAGTCGGAGTTAATTATACGTCGTGCGAAAGAAGATTTATCGGGCGTGCACATTTTCCACGAGGCGTGCGCGAATTCTCCTACGTGTCCGCTCTTCTTCTTTCCATCCCTGCAGCCCTTTCTTCCCTGCAGCTTCGCGTGGGTGTCGCCCTGACGACTCAATATTACACACGGGGACGTGCGGAACACGTGAAACGAGATAAGAGGCCGAACGGATCGCGAAGTCTCCGAGAGAGGCGAACTGCGGCGCACAGAAGTGCGATGCAAAAAATGAGCTGGAGATCTCCGGACCGGGCGCCTTAATCTCGGCAAGTTACGACGACGGTAAACCCACGCAACACGAGATTCAGGAATATTTCGCGCATCGGGGCACCTCTCGGAATATCTTCGGGGCGCGCAAGATAAACAATCTCTCCCACGCCGCGAGATCGCCGATCGATGCTAATGAAGGACCTCCTCTTTCTCTCCCAGGAGGAGGTTTCTCTCTTTAGTATATATCGAATAGCGTTTTCTCTCCCGCGGACAAAATGCCACGCGAACCGCGCGAAAAATTCTCCGACTTCGCGTTTCTAACGTTCTGTAGAAATTTCAGACAGGATCGCTCGAATTCTTCGGGTCCTTCGCCGGCATCCTCAGAATTCCTTGTAACGTCGCTCGGGGCACGAATATTGCGCGCTCCTGGACGCCGTAAAAGCGGATGATGCGATTACACGCTTGAAATATTTGCGCGAACATCCTTCCGGGATTGTGCGGTTAACGAGATATTTCAATTAAACAAGTCTGGGAAGTAAAGTATAAGAAACGCAAGCAGTTTTTATTTTAGAATAATTTTCGTACAACGAAAATTGCGACGAACTGAACGTTCAGCGGATTTAACGGCGAGAGAAGAACGATATTGAATCGCATATCCGTGAACATGAAAATAAATCTCGATTTTACCTGGAAACCTCGTGTTTTTTGACAAAGAAGGATCAGCGATCCTCCCGATTACGCGGCGCAGATTTTAATATAATTTGGTTGGAGATGCCGGCGAGAGCGAATAATCGAGACAGGGTGATGCATGCTTCAAGGTTCATTGTATTGTACCACGGGAGAATCCGGCATAAGGAAGAGACGGGAAGGGCTAGGAGAGGAGGAGAAGAAGAAGAAGAAGGGCTCCTTTGTGAAGGCAGCGTCAGGAAATCAGGATTGATATAGGGCTGCGGTAGGTTCGCTCGTAACTTTGTCCCGCGGTACCTGGGACTCGGTCCCGATCCATTAATCACCCTCGTACGAGGTCTGAACTCTCGGGTGATTAGCAGGCGTGAACACCGGCTCACCGGGGATATATGCGATTGGCCGCCATTGTCGACCACCGCGGACGTTCCGCGATTGAGATGTCCGTCTTCTTCGTGGATTCTGAAATCCCCCGCGATATCGGAATGAAATCCTCGATTTCACGGCTACAGCTTTCGTGCCGCGAAATTCTCATTCGATCCTCTGCTGCTCCTCGGGAAACAATTACGCGGTTCACAGAAAGAATTTTCTCTTAGAATTTATCCTGAAATCACGATAATCATGGATAATAAAAATAGTAATATCTACCACAATAAAATTATAAAATACGTTCGATGAATTTTACATATTAATATTTTTTATTGTGATAAATATTAATCAGAGAATTTCTTATAAAATTCTTCCAATACCATATTGTCTATGATTATCATGATTTTCAGGGTAATAAAAAATAATGTAAAAAAAAAATCACAAAGTCGCCCTTCTTTTTCAATAAATATCTTAGTACATCGCGTGATCACTGCGTGAGCAGAAGAGCATAATAGCGCGCACAATGCGTTATATTAATCACTGCTTTAATGCTTGTTTACGATAGCTATGAAAAGCGACATTGGTTGCGCGATGCTTCACGAAACGGGCGCTCGTTACTCTTATTCGTAAACGTTACGTCGGTCTTAAGTCATTCCCCCGGTTTGTCCGGCTTCGTGATACTCCTAAAGAGAGACGCTTAATTGTACGGCGATTTAACCGGGAGAGGAACCACCCGTAGAGACTGCCAAAGATTCTCGCGAGTTTCGTGGGTGTAACTTACGAGGTAATTAATGCAACTCCAAGTTGCGAGCCGGTCGAGGACTTGCTTCTTCATGTACTAAAACTATACGCGTGCGTATCTCGAGCGTGACTCTTTCCACCAGTTGTCGTTAATTATCTAATGAATGCATTTTGTACCTGCATAATCACTAACGATACGCACAATCAAAATATTACCTTATTATATATGTATATTCGCATCATATCAAAAAAATATAATCTAATTTGAATAATTTATTATCTCAAAGATTCTTGGGTAATGTGCATTGTTTCTTAAACATTATGCATTTTCCTTTTCTGTGTTTCATAAAAATTGAAATTTACCGATCCCTTTCCTCTATGTTCTATGCATCGAGATCGATCCCATCGCTCTTCCATGTCTCTCATCGATCTGCTGTTTCGAATCCATCCCAGATATTCGTTCTTTCGTGGAAGCGCATCTTCATCGACGATCGCTCCGATTTTAACGACGAAATCAGGGAATACATCGGAATTATTAATTAGTCGTTTCTTATATTCGCATCGCGTGGCAGGAGGAGGAGGAAAGGATCCACGAGGATATAAAATTAGCAATTTTATACCGCCACCGCTGAACGATCAAGCTGGTCGATTCTCGGACTCGTGCCAATATCGATTATTGGGCGAGTTTTTTTTTTTTTTGCGAGCGACCAAATCTCATCGACCGCGCGATCAAATTTTTTCTCACCCCCGCGGTCTCCTTTTATTCCCTTAATTATCTTTACGGTAAATAACGATACGACCGCGCGATGTCTTTCTTCGCGGTGGGAATTTAATTAAGAATTCGCGGCACGTTCGTCGACGATATTACGATATATATATATATATATATATATATATATTCGAAGGCGGAAAGCCTTGATTTCGATATATCGGATATCATTATCGCGATACGAATGTATCTCTGGTTAAGAGAGCGGCGGAGCGACTTTCGATTCTTCGCGCGATTCTAGAAAAGGATCTGACGGATTTCGTAGCAGGTACAAACCTGGGGCACGCGTGTACCCACACGTGCACGCGCGTATACTGCCTATCACGCCTCCTCGCGTGACGTCACATCTGGCTATATCCGTTCGAAGCTCGCGCAGAGGAGGGAAAGAGCGAGTGAAAAAAGGCCTCGATGAAGGGAGAAAAAAGGAGTGACCCGAACCGGTCCACGGCCAGGTCAACAGCACGCATACCACCCCCATAAGACCGATCGTACATTGGCCTGATGCGCTTTCTACCGGGTGTGCGAGAGCAAGAATATCAGTAGAAATCTCTCGACTCTTTCGCGCTTTTCGAAAAATAAAGAGCTTTTTCATCAAATGTCTTAAACGTTATATAATAGAAAATTTAAATATTATATATTTAAAAAAATATATTACCGATTATGCGAAACATAATTACGATCGGCTTGCGGATCTAGAATGATCTTATAAAGTACGAGCAGGAAGCCGTCAATCCAGTCCGATAACGAGTTATTAGCTCGAATCATCGTTAAGCTTCTCGTCACCGAGCGTTCTCTTCCACTTTCGAGGTAGATCTCTTCTCTCGTTTCTTACTTTTTTTTATTGCCATTAGTCCGCCGTTCAATTACCGCAAATATACGGAATAAATAACCGTGAGATTATTGGCGGCGTTTCGGAGGCCTTAATGAAAAGGACGAATGGACGAGCGCGGTAGCAAATTATTATTCCCCAACCTCGAGAGCCGCGGCTTTTACTACTTAGTCGCGCATCCTGCCATTTATCATTTGCAACGTGCAATCGAAGACGAAGGCAAAGCGCGTAACGAGAATGTTGTACATGGTTTCGACCGCGTGTACGATCGCGCGTGTGCCGTATGTGACTTGTAAACTGACGAGAGGAGAGCCCACAGCGAAACCAGATCGCTATCGAGGCTATCGTTAAGCTGTTTGTCACCTCTCGCGAGAACGCGTGGGCGCTCGCAAAAACTGTGTTTGTGATTTTTTAAATTGCTGTCCGAGTGTGCTGATCGTCTCGGAGGCGGAGGAACAGATTCAATCAGATATTGTATTCGCGTTTATCGCTCAATTCGCTTGCTCCTTGCATGCTTTCTTTACATATGTAAAAATTTTAAAGATAGAGAAGAAATGACAATATACAAGAAATTATAACTATAACATATCCGGGTAATTTAATTATCGTTTCCACATGCAGAGTCGTTAACAAACTTTCACACTACAAATAATGTGTTTGAAAAAATAATATATTATTTTATGCGGAACATATAGTGATAAATAACATGTATAACGAGTGAAAAGAAAAATAAAATAAAATAAATCAATTAAAATTATCAGGACTTCTCCAGAGACATTTGTTTTTCTCCACTTGGATGCTCTCTCTCATTATTTCTAATTCCGTTCGCATCCGCGTACGCTTTTTCCCAAGTCGTCGGGTAACATCGCGGGGATAAATCGAAGGGCATATCACCGGTAGCAGGCTATTAGCAAATCGCTGCGAGACTGTTCGTCATCTCATGCTTGGCTAGTTATACCGTGGCATAAGTTTGCCTTGCCGACACGCGACAGCTCTCGCCGTCCTTTTCCCACTCGCGGGAGAACGGCACTCGCTGTGCAGGCGTCTTTTTCCCTCTTTCTCTCGCATCTCTCGTCCTCCTTTCGCAACCCTCGACCGTCGTTTTCTGTCTCTCTCGCCGAGAGCTCGCGATGGGGAATATAAGACGGAAATAAGATACAACACAGCTGATACGCCTTCGCCCACCGATTACACGCGCTAGGTGTATGCCGGAGATTGTCGATGATGTCATTCTCAACTATATACTCTTGCAACAAGCCAAGTGCTAGCTGGATTATAGAAACGGTCTTATCGAGAATGAAGGGCGCCGCGAGAAGAACTTTCAATGAAACGTGCAAATCTCATTATCAACACGTGACTGACCCGAAATGCACTCCGGTTAATAATCGGATGCTTCAATAATACTTCTTGACAGTCCCAACACTTCGAAGAAGATGAATGATTGAGCAGATGATGTAAAAAAATGGTTTATTAAGTATATAACTGAAGGAAAATGAATTCACTTATATTTAACTATTAATTAAACGAGATAAATATATATGTCCCGGTATATTTCCGTAAAATCATTATCATCATCGCGCTTTTTTTTTTTTTTTTCTAATTGATGTCGATGGGAAGCCCGATGAGATGAAACTCGTGTCGGCGACAGAGTGAAGGGATGAGGCTCGTGTTGTCCAGCCGGAGCGGGCTATACGCCAACGATATCAATCATCCTGCGAGACTTTCACCGACCGACTACAACAACGACGACGACGTCCGGCTACAAGTACAAAACTTTTCGATTCGACGGCCATCGATGCTCTTCCGTGCGATCACCTCGCGATCGCGTCCACCCACGATTCATCATCGCGCTACCTTCGCCAAGGAGAAATCGCGCGGCGCTCAATGATATCCGTTGATCCGTTCCGCACGGCGAGGATCGGTAGCGCGCCCGATCGAACGTGCGTTCGATCAAGACGATCTCCGCTCCGCCTACGCGCGATCGCCGAGATAGCGCGCGATGAAGAAATAAGCCGAAGCAAATCGATTTTTTTTTAAATTTATTCCCGTGTCAGGAGAATCGTATTTTTAATTTACTTAAAAATTTTTAATATAATGATAATATACATACATACCGTATTCCTTGACATAAAATAAGCATCATATTCCTTTGTCGAATAAAATAAAATAAAATAAAATAAAATAATGTATGACAAAAAATACATAGTAAAATAAAATACCAATCTATATCATATATGAGAGACATATTTGTATATATGAGAAAATATTCAATATAAAGTATAGAGAAAACGTGTTAAAAGCTACCGTCATATTTCTTAGAACGAATTTCATTACGCTGGGAAAGGGTTGAGGGAAGGAGACGGAAAGTATTGAATTCATCGGGTACGCATTGTCGACAAGATATACGAAGCTGGGGGTTACGGGTTAAGTGGGCCCTGGTACCTCCGGTAAATAAGTCTCCCTGCTCGTGTACATGTTTCACGCGAACGATTCACCTATACCACGCGTTGTCTCTCGCGTGCCTCCGAGAGTGCATACCGGAGCGGGATAGACCAGCCGCGCTTTCTCAGGGCAATTTATAATCGTACGGGGTTCAATGCGAGTCGTGTGGGTTGCCCGGGAACAAAGGGACACCCCGTATAGTAGTAGTAGACGCGAGTTGCGCGCGGTCTTCTCCCGAGAAGAGGATCCTGTCGAGAGAAAACGCGCCGCGGACGCCGCCACATCTTCGCCATCAGCGTGTCGTTGATTAGTCGCTTGAATACGAGAGTACGAATACTCGTTAGAGCGATTCTTCGGGATCCCTCGAACGTTGTTGATACCTCTCCCTCGAGACTTCCCTGATCTTCCTCGCGTGCCAGCGTCGATTAGAGCTTTACGACCGGCGGGATGTTAAATTATCGAAATGTGCGGAGATGCGTACGTTCGGAAACGCATTCCGCGATTAATTTGTTTCACGCATCATTATTGTCTTTGCAGTGATATTTGTACTACCGAGGGAAAACCGGTTTCTCTCGCGCGCGAGAGAGTAATGACGATAAACCTGACGGGAAAGATTGTATCTGAGATCCATCGAGCCGTGCGATTGACGTACCTCGTGATTCGTTTCTTAATTTTGTCATACGCGACCTCAACTGCCGTCACGTCTATTATATTGATATTTTACGCATGTCGACTTGTTTACCGTGAAAAATAAACGAAAAGACATTTTGAACTCTTTTGTCGTTAGAAAAGAAGAAACACGTTAGAGAGACAGGCAACGTACGAATATACGTATACGTTTTCGATAGAAAAAAAGAGTTGGGGCATTGTTGAATTTTCAGATCAGAGATATTACGTCTATTGTGGCCCGCTGTAAAGCAATCTCGGTATATAATCCAGGGAAAAGGGATCTCTGTGCGTGGATATTGTTTTGTATGTAACTTACATATATGCAGGAACGAAGCGCACAAAGCGTGACCCACGACCTCGCCTCTAATGAGCGGCAAAGCTTGCGGCTATTGTAAGAGAATCTCCTCCCGCACTGAAGAGGGTTCCTCTCTGTTTTCTTCATGCTCTGCTCTCCACCCAAATCCTTTCTCCGGCCAGTGCGCTCTCGTACGTTTAACTCGACTGCAATAAGACAGAAGAAAATTCAATCCCTCTTTATCATAACTCACGTATGCTAACTTGCTCGCGCTACACAAAGCAAGAATAAAAAAGATCTTTATTTAAAAATTAATTAATTAATTAATGTAAACTGCGCAAGAAAAATCTGAAGAAGAAGAATGATTTCAATTTATTGTTAGCAATAATTAAGTGATATGTCCAAAATGTTTCGTATCTCTATTTAAATGAAATAAAATAACTGATAAGCTATAATGTCTCGAAACCGCGGAATCTTCGCAACGACTGCGCGATCATCGGCAGGAGCTGGATCTTCGGTGATTCCACGAAGAGCAGGGCAAGAGAAAAAAGGTATAAACGCACGAGAGAGAAAAGAGAAAGAGAGAGAACGAGATGATCCGAAGAGCGAACTCGCGCAGCGTCGTTCTTGTCGGGTGGATCGACGATCGCGATGAAGGGGAACACCCTGTACATGCCGACGACATTCCCGAAGTGCAACGCGCAGTTTTTCGCGGCTACCAGTGCGCGGCGGGTAGCCTCTGACGAGGTGACTCACATCAGAGGACTCGCAGAGAAACAACACGCACGTGCTCCCTTCGTGAACGCATCGCGAAGTCCCTTAATATGTACGCGTACGTGTACACGCGGCTGCAACTGGATCGTGCGATAGGATCACCGAGAGAAAACAACCAGGGCGGTGAAAAAGGGCGCGAGATTTATTTGCCCGAATTTCGGCGGCCGCCGCCGATGTCGCCTTCGACGAACGCATTTCGCATTCAGAATCCTTCGCAAAATATGCTTCTATCGCGAATAAGAGATTCATCCCTTCTTGTATCCCTATATTCGATCGTTGCTTTTCCCCGCTGCATTAAGGGGATCCTATAAACGTCCTTAAAAAGTCTGTTGTTTCTTTCCTGTTTTATCGACAAAATGTGAAGGTAGATAAATATAAATCTATTTATATTTTTACCTGAAATTAGAACGCTTCGCCCTTTGTTAATATTAATACTTTAATTTTGTACAGGAAAAAGATTTATCATTCTGTATAGCCTCATATATCTTGATTACAGAAAAACAATCCGTATAGTCGACAAATAGATTTATAGCTTATCTAAACAGGAAAGAAACAACAGACTTCTGAAGGACGTTTAGAATCCCCTTAAGCTCTTTTGAACTAATATCAACGAGTCTCGTGTCGTTAACCCCGAGCTAGATCGCGACGACATCCGATAAATCTATCCGATGAACTATCGAAGAGACGCGGATGATGTATCGCTTTACGCCGTGGATTCTCGAATCGGCGCTATTAGACCATCGGCATCGCCGAGGCGCTTTTTTGTGGAAGAGGCAGGCCGCATCCCACATGCGGGATGGACCCTGCGAGACGTGTGTCCCGTAAAACGACACGACGATTCTAGTAACGCGTTTAACTAATGTGTCGGACCGGTTAGGAGCGTATTGATCAGAGAGCGCGGCTAGATTTATGTCGGCGAATGATTCACGGCGCGTGATTTACAGCGGATTGTCCGCTGCACGCGCATACTGATTGAGCGTTTATGCCGCTCTCCCGGCACACTAATCATTTATTGGGTTAAGGTGAAATTCTCCTACCCTCCGCGGGATTTCTTGCCGCTTCGTGTCTCAGCGCTAAGTGTTCAAAAAATTAGCTGACATGTGTTTATAAAAATAATTATAATAATTTAAATTGAAATATAAAGTGACGAAATATATATCACAATAAATTGCGAAATAATGATTTAGAGATGAATATCTTAGACTTGAACGCTCCTTTTTATTCGCGTTTATATCTTTTGAAATTGATAAGAGCAAAAAATCGCGTTTCCGTCGCCGACCGGAGTATTCGAAAGTCCCTGGAGAGTAACGCTCCTCATTTTTCACTCTCCTCGATCCTCGATTACGAAGGCTGGGCACGCGTCCCGCCCGTAGAATGTCACCGTAACGAGGAGACCCTTCTTTTCCTCATCCTCCTTCTTCGCAAGGATTGTGACGCGATTCTCGAGCCCGTCCTTTGCCTCCTCAGCATCCCGCCGGGTGATCCCTCGGTATACTCGGCGAACGTTTAAATTAGGCAGGGAATCCCTCGGAATGCGCGAAAGAAACCAACGAGACCGGCGTGCCGCGGGGTTTTGATACGCCTTTTGGGCGTATCGTACTCGTGCGGCATTATTAGCCCTTTTGCGGCAGGAATGACTCTTAAGGGCCCGACCCGCGATCCTTCGCGCCGCGAGTTCGAGACTCGCGCATTTCAAATCCTCTCGTCTCTTCGCGCAGCGATGACATATTTATACCTCATCACATACAATTATATTTATTTTTATTATATGCAATTAATTAAAAAATGGTAGTAATTTAATCGACCAACTCTGGCAAAATAAGTTGAATATTGAATAAAGATCACTTATTTTGCCAGAGTTGGTCGATTAAATCACTACCATTTTTTAATTATCATCTGGTGACTTCACAGTTTTTTACATCTGCAATTAATTAAATTAATCTTTCGCAATATTTTGTTGTGCTTCAGAGTCTGGCCACAGGTTGGACAGCGGTTCCCCGTTCTGGAGGATTCAACTCGACCAGGACCTTCTGGACACCATCAGCGCGATATATCCGGAGTGGTTTAAGGTAAGCTCGAAGCTTCTTTTTTTCTCCCCTGGTCGCCTATCAGAATCGGGCGCCATCAATCAAGCCTTTCGGCGCGCTCGTTGAACGAATGCGGGATTAACGAGGTACGCTCCTCGTGCGCAGGATTACACTAACAGCCGAGCGGCATCGGCATCGTCGTCCCCCACGTCCTCAAGCGCTTCCGGCGCACAATCCTGCGACGAAAGCGCCGCCGTGGTCGTCGTCACCGAACGCGGCGGCGAGCACAAGATCGCCAAAGGCGACGCCAAGTCGAGGTCCAAGGCGAAAAAAGCGGACGGCCACAAGGATAAGGACCGGGACAGGAAGGATCCTAGGCGCGACGCCAAGGACGAGAGGTGAGATAATTTGCATGTCGCGCCGTATGCAGATTGCACGACGTAGAGAAAGAGAGAGAGAGAGAGACTCTCTCGTCGGGAGAAACTCGAATTATATCGCCCGAATATTAATAAAACCGCGTGAAATCGCGAAATGAGAATATTCGAGTCGCGTTATCACTTTCTATATACCGCGGCGCGAGTATAACCGGTACGTGTGTGCGCGACATCCCGTATAAATAGAACAAAGTATGTGCCCGCGATTTCTCGATCAGCGTGAGGCGAGACGTTATCGCGATCGAAAAATAGACGTCGTGTCGCGTCGCTCGACACCTGCCTCGATTATTTTAACAAGCTCCACGCGGGCCTCCCTAACGTTTTGTCGCGCGTCCACCGCGTCATTACTATCTCGGGAGAGACATTATTTCTCTTAATTCGCGGCTGGAGAACGCGACTGGCGCGCGACCTTGTAAGATCGCGGTTGCAAGAGGAGAAGACAAGCTGCTAAGAGCTGCAACTTGGATTATCCAGGGGACTCTTGTGAACTCGGTGGTTCAAATTATTATTTAATGCCAATAATACTGGAAATAATATATATAATGTTGTAGTAATGTATATATTTTTTAATCAACACGGCACACACGATTACGCGGCGAGATTTAATTTCATCAATTTGATGACACTTGAGTATTTGATGGTGATATTCGATTTCACGTAATAACTAAATAAGATTTATTTACGTTTGACTGGAGAGAGAGAGAGACCTCCGATAGTGCAAAATCCTTAAATGGATGGGATTAGAATTGCTTTTCGCGCGAACGCCTTGGGCCTCCACGTGCCTTAATCCGCCGCTGCGAGTTGCGAGATCTCGCGCGTTTAGAACCGCGCCGGAGCGAGCGATTAACCCGCAATTTAGTATCAGTACCGCGTGTAATCGTTACGCGAGAATATAAACGCTCTTAACGACCGGCTTCCTATCTCCAGCTGTGACGAAGTAATCTTTTCTCGGAACTTTCCCTTCGGGATCTTAAACTACCTCGCGCTCGGACCGTTGGCTTCTCCGACGCTTTAAAATCTTTAATCGACTCGCCACTTTCCTTATACCTATCTCACTTACTTACGGAGCCATGCGGAGCGCGCGTAATTTTCTCTGATCTTTTCGCCAATTTTTTCAACGTGACATTTTGCTCGCGATGCTCACGATATCGTCTCTTATGCGTCGCGAAACCACCTGGACTCTCACGAGACTCTCTCGCGGAGCCATCGTCGGGGCCATCGAGATAAATGTTTTCACCCTCCGATGACTAAAACGGTTATTCTTACCCTTTCGCCGGAGGAGGAACACGACTCGATATTCTCTGTATATTATATCCAAGATATTCCACGACATTTATTTCATAATATTTACGCGTCGTTCGTTTTATACGGTATTTGTGTTATCTCTGAGAATGGATCGATAGAAAATATATTCGCGTTATCATCTGGAAACTTGAAGTGCTGTAATATTAAAGAATTCGATTTCTTTTTAATTTATTTAAAATCGAATATATTCGTGAAATTTTAACTTGAAAAAATGCACATAATATATCGCTAGATTTTTTCAAGATTAAATGTATCTGTATGTATGGGTATATACAATTTTCGATGTGGATATAATTCGAATATCATCGGAAACATTTCTTTTTCGGTGAATAAGATTCGCGTCGCGCGTTTGAGAAGAGAAAGAAAAGAGCGGTCGTTTCCGCTGCTTTTGATGGAAACGTCGAGTGTCGATTGATCCGTCATTCCATCATCCGCGGCAAAAACATGCCTCGACGGCGAAGGACCCGGGATCCGATTGACACTCGGGACTTTGATCGGCGGGCTCCGATCTCTTCGAGAGCCGACGCGACGCGGCGATGTATGAAAGATTAATTCACAAATCTCATTTTGCTCGTTTCGGGTCTGCAGAGACACTGGAAACGGTAAGAAAGGGACGAAGTCCTCGCCGCAGCGGGATAAAGCAGCGGCGGACACGGCAGGAAGGAAGACCGCTGGTGCAGCTGCTCCAGAATCGGGATCGGAGATGGCCGAGGGCAATCAGTCGCCGAAGGCGGAGGTCGACGATTCACCCCTCCAGCACGCCATGGATCGCAACAAGGAATGTGAGTACACCATTTATTATCCGACCGAATATTAATCGAATCTTAATTTCAATATCCTTTAAAACTCTGTAAAATTCTCTTACCCATAATTCGTGATGCAATCATCTATTTTTTGAACGCGGTTTTAATTTTATTCTTGCAAAGATATCTCGTGGTTTTTATTAGATTATATATTATACAATAAAGTAGATGAAAGAGGGTTTTTGGAATTTCATGTATATTAAGATCCATCGATATTCGGCGTTTTTTCTTAATCCACTTTACTCTCTGTCCTCGAACTTTGCTGACGCACTTTATTTCGCAACTCGTCGCAGAGACGGAAACGTCGTCTCTCGACGTTCGGAATAAATGATGAACAAACAGTTAACGGGTTGCGATTGCTTCCGATCGAATAATCGCGCGCGCGCGACAGGATTCGCTTATTATGCGATGTAGTTCGAGCTGTCCGTGCGCGAGCACATTGCATCGTGCACGTCGTTGCAGTTATATATTCTGCAATATTATGTACCGAGCATCCTCTCGATGGCTCGCAGTGGAAGAGCTAGATGGAGAGAGGGTTCTTTTTAACATTTGCAAGCAGCTCGCTATTATGCCCTACGGGACGACTGTAATCATCCGCTCGTTATTCGGCCGCGCGCATTGCTCGATCATCGATTCGAAATATAATTTGTTTAAAGTAAAATAACAAAAATAATAAAAATACTCCGCGGCGCACACGGAACTTTTATTCGCCGTACAGTTCTCCGGGTCATTCGCCACTTCCGTTATTACTACCGGTGTCGTTCGAGCGTTCCTCAAGCTAGAGACCCGTTTTGTATTCGGAACGCAACTTCCCACGGGTGTAGGATAGACGCATCAGTCACATGGACGTTACCTCGCGATTGTATAGAATTTTTTTTCAATGGCGAATTTCTAATGCGAATAATCAGTTCTCTCGACAGAGAGATGTTTTTATTCATATAGGTCTGCGAAATAATAAATATAATTTCTCGCTTTCAATTTTATGAATTAATAAAATAGTTTCTAAATCAATCTTTCTTAAGAAACATTTAGAACTTAAAAATTCTGCCTCCTAAAAAACAACGTCTTTATTTTTTTATTTTCAAGTGTTCAATAGTTTCGTATGTATGAATGCTGATGTATCATTTCATAGAAATTTATATCAAATAATTAAGAGTTCTGATTTTTTATTTTCAATGATTCTATCATTCTTGATAGTTTAAATAAATAGTTTCTGTTCAAAACTATTTACTGAAACTAAGAATTATAAAATTATTTCATATAAAAACCCAGAAATTTTTAATCATTTATAAATTTTTACGAAATAGTTTAGATTTACATATACAACAGATTGTGCATAAATTATCTGAAATACTTTTAACTTATACATCGATTAAAAAGAAGCTGGTCTCAGCATCGTGATCATAAGCAAATGTATATAAATGATGTCGATTTAAATTTTTTTTCCGGTGAATCATTCGCGTGCCAAGTTTTTTTCGTTCATAAATTTCATAATATACACACATCGATGTGCCATGATCGCGAGCGATTCTCATTAAAGCTATGAAAGCATCGCTCGGACACTCTTTAGAACGTCATTTTGTCGCTTTTATCAGACGCCTTTTTCTGCAATTATTTCTTGCCATCAGGCTCTCTTGAAACGCTCTCCCTTCACAGGCTGTGCGAAGGACGCGCATCGTTCAATCGCGCAATGCGTGTGTGCTCGTCTGAACAATGTGCACGTACCACTTTTACGTGCACCTGAAAGAACATAATGCCCGTGGACAGCCATGGAAATCACGTCAATGACAATCTTTATATCTCCTCAAATAAAATTTCGAAAAACGTATCACAAAAATTTATTTAAGAAACGTGTAAATTAAGACATCGATTAAAATTTGAATTTTAATCTTAATCAATCATTTGATTTAAAAATATATATAAATAAAATAGAGATTTTTCTCTCTAAATTTTTTCAATATTATTGACAGGTTTCTGAGAAATTCGGCGACCGTGTTTTCGATATTATGCGATCATCCGTATATATATACATATTTGTGTTTATGCGTCCCTTTAAATTTACGTATGCATGTATGCGTGGCGGTATGCAGGAAAGAGACAGAGTCCGACAGGTAGGTGCAGATTCGCGTGTGCGGATCGTGTACACGCACGTGTGTATGTGCGCACGCGAGAGACAGGAGGCGTGCCTATTTATAACGGTGATATCATCGCCGATTACCTACGCTTTCGCGTGGACAGTCGTAAATTCTCGTAGCAGAAGGGTGCGGGCCGATTTGAGGCGCTTTACAAAATATCCATCGTAATTCTTCCTTCACATCTCTCGAATTTCTCTTTTCCGATGAATATTAATTTCTATTTCTTTCTAACCAGATCGAGTGTGACTCGAAATTTTCGATACAAATACTATGAATGATTAAATATTTCTTGAATCTTTTTTGTCTGACTAAAAACGGCTTTTTTCACTGATTTTCGCGAATCGATTATATTATCTAATTATTTCTACACGACGTTTTAAAAAGCCGAATAAAGATTACGTAAAGAAAGAAGAAAATAAAGAAACTGATATATTTGGATAAAAATAACTTTAGTTTTAATTATCATTTCTTTTTGTAAACACATTACGACTATATAATTATGACTCGCGATAAAATTAAGACATTGACAAATATTTTTAATTGAGCAATTCTTTATTTAATTTGTATCCATTACTACGTGCTACATTTTTTCTCAATTATTTTTAATTCTTTTTCACAATTTGCGAGATTTTTTGCAACAGAGTATCAAGTATTTTCGACAAACTATTGATAACGTGTAAGGATATATTCGGTCCGCCTTGATCGTATCTCTATTTTATAGCGCTATAAAAGGAATATAATGAATTTCTTAATGCTTATTCGTGAATATATCGCGCATTTAACATATGTCGGTCGCCGATTACATTGAGCTAATTATCAGCGTATCTCGTCCTAATCGACGACGATGCATGCATTCGTTATGCCGGTGCGCTCGTTTCGTAATGGAAAATTATGTCAGAATTATGCGCTGTGTATATATGTATCTGAAGGGGTCTCCTTTCCTGTGAAACCGATAACCTCGAGTAGCGCTGCAATTGCGCGTTTAATGAGACATCATCATTAATGGAACGTCCCACACGACAAGCTCGTTTGATCGTTACAAAAATCGTTATTTTTTTCTGATAACAAAACAGTGCCGGATTTTTAAATAAGGATTAAAGTCCCTGCTCTGTACTAAGAGTTATTTTTAAAAAATTAGATCTTTTTTATTATTACTTATTTCAGAAAAAAATTTTAATTCGCGGTTATTTCTGTAAATAATATAATTAATTTGTGAATAAATAGTAACATAAATTATCTCGTTTTCAACAGTGAAAGATATCATCAGAGATTCAGGCTCTTGACATTTTTTTAAAAATTCCTTAGCTCTCTAAATTCACCACCGTGAAAGCGAAAACGTTTTCACCGTGAAACGAATCGAGCGGAAACGAATTTCGTCGAGCGCTAATTGGCGTCGGCGATAAAGTGCATACGATGTCTTGGAGATTTTGTAATTAAAAGAAAGAGATCCAGCTTCCTTTTTCCCGTAAACTCGTATCATGATGGCGGAAGCCCGCAATCGTTATCGACATATCTGTATGAGTATCAAGGCGATACGAATATATTTTTTTTCCAGAGTTTTTTAGGAAAGTTTACTTTTATTTTTGTTTAAAATTTAATTTCTCTTGCCTTTTTCGCTTACCACTATTGCAATCTTTGAAACGTTACATTTGTCACGCTGAATATAAGTACATTGAAGAAAAATGCGTTACGTATTAAGATAAGGCTCGATCTTCTCTTGACGATTTATTGCAACCACTTAGCTATGAAGACACTTTTACTCTGGAAATATGCGTTTAAATTTTTCTCTCTTTCATTTCTTCTCCTTCTCTTACGTTAACACACATATTGCATATTCAGAAAATATACGGACTATAATATTCGACAACTAAGCACATCTGTTTTTTATCGGTCGTCTTTTATCGATCTCCCTGTAAGCAAGTTAACAAGATGGATTTACGACGTCGATCGTTACTTTTGGATTCGAGGAGGTAGTTGAACAAGAAGAAAAACCGTTTCGATCGACACATAACCGCTGCCATTCGCGCTTTTTCCTCTAAACGCCGAAAGCCACGCGTATTATCGGCGAGTCAAAACCCGGTTGAAGCGGAGACTCGGCGCGCCTTTACCGGATTTAATTATATGACCGCACGCTCATTGGTGTTCCGCGCACTTTGAAAAGTCGACGGCCAATTACGCGACTGCGGAAACCGCGTTTTTCATCATGCTACGGCGAACGGCTCCTGCATTGTAAAGGCAGAGAGCGCACAATCGTCCCCGATTTTCGAGGGCGGTCCGTGTGTAAGATGGTCACGCGGTGAGATTAATTAAATGAAAAGCAAGATCGTAACTTTCAGCTTTTGCCGGGCCATAAAAGCGGGTCTTTTACGGTCTCGAGGCGAGACGCGAGGCGGCCCTGAGGACACGCGCGTCGTCGAAATTAACCCACTTCGTGTCCACGACAACCCTTTAGACGCCAATTTTTGTCGCGTAACACGCTTATATATTAATTTGCAAAAAATCTTCAAAAATTTCTTCTAAATTCTACTCTTTATTTCAAGCTGAGATAATAAAAAAGGTGAAATAAAAAGAAAAAGCATTCGATATCGTAACCGGATATCACTTTCCCAACACATAATCTTGTATATTTTGATCGTAAAACGCACGCGATTTTCCGCTCGCGATCGCCGGTGGAAGGATCGATCTCCCGGCGTCATACTTATAAATAAATCGCGCTTTATCGTTGCATATTCATACGCCGGGCATCGGTGGTGGTGCCCCGGGTATTCGTGGGCGAACCGGATCGAGATATGTCGAATCGGAGCCAGAAAGTATCGCATTGAAATCGGCGAGTACGTGTCTCGCGGGGCGGACGCAAAAATCGGCGCGAGCGAGCGAGAAAAAAAAGAGGCACACGCTCGACGGCCTACGCAACGTAACACGCTGTTTTATAACGCGCCGCTTGTGCTCAGCCACGTGCCTTCAAACGATCGGGACGATTATTTTCCTTCGAAGCGATTACCGCTTTTTTTTTTTCATTTTTTTTATATTCTCTTTCGCTAGCGGTTATAAAAATATAATAATATGGGCAACGACGCAAGTCGCAAATTTCGCCATCCGCACCGAACGACCGCCGTATATTATATATTACGTGGAGTAATATTTTATTTATGCGTGTAAAAATTCTGGGGAATGTAAAAGTTTGACATAAAGTTCGAGCTTACATCGTCGGTTCTCGGAATATTAATTTTGCAAGTACGTATATATCGCGCGGAGAGTTTTTTATTTCCTATAGAGGTTGCAAGAAATGTATGAAGTAAATTAAGAAATCGTAATTGCGCGGCGTTGATATTGAAATTTTTTGGGAGCAAACGCCGGGAATGTCTTGCAAATTGCGATCTCTCGAGTCGCGCGCGTGACACGATGGCGGAAGAATGCGTGCATCGAAACGGGACGGCGAATTAAAATTCAGTGACCAGCGGCGACGGAAAACATCGACGGGAGGAAGGAAGTGACGATCGTTAGTATTCAAGGCTGGCCGATCGAACGACCAAGCGAGCAAGTTGCGTGGCGATTGCGCGGAGGAAAAGGACGAGAAGGAAGAGGAAGACGAGAGCGAAAGAGAGGGCTCTCCTGAGCCAAAGAACTCCGGTGACCGAGTGTTAACGTTAACCGCCGTCGCTCAGAATCGATTCTCGTTCAACGACGATGCCCACGCGTGGCGAATTAAACGGGATATCCTTTCCTTCCTTCCGCGCGCGATCGTGCCCCGGAGACGCCTAACTAACGTGATTGTTCACCGATCGCCTATTAGTACGACACACTCTCATCATGCTTAATAAATAACTAATGAAGATTAGAAAATTATATAATCGATAAAAGTTTCGAAAGGATTAAAATTCGGCTCAGTCACTCTTCCTGATTAAATGAGTTTTTTATTCTTCAATCCGGGAGAAAAATACGATTGTGCTAAATGTAGTTTGTGTTTCGCGAAACTCAGCAAAAAGTTCTTTCAATTATTTAGTAATTAATTTAAATATTTCTTAATTAATTTTAATTATTAATAAAAAGTTTTTAATTAATTTTAATTACTACATTTGGCACAAGCGTATTTTTCTGTCGGATCGACGAATAAAAAATTCATTTAATCAGGAAGAACGAGTGAAGCTGATAGAGCGAATTTCACGAAAATCTCGTCGCGCGTTTCGTCATCGCCGCGAGAATATAAACGAGGAGATGCAACACGCAGGACAATTCTACGGCCCACGCACTATTGTGGTCGCGGCAAATCAGTCGGCCACCTGGTCCGATCCAGTCGCGTCATCGCACGGTACAGCGGCCTTCCTGCTCTTTTTCCGTTCACCGTCTCGTTCCCTCATTTCTATCCCCAGGGGATATCACCGTTGTACGCTCCGGACACCTCAAGTAACTCGGTAGCTAAGAGATGATTATCTTTTTCGGTAGGATTTAAGTTACGAGTATCGCGTTAGCCTTACGGTATCGGAGGAGAAAAGAATTTTTCAGAATAGACTGCGAAATTTGACAGATGACAGCGCACACGTGTGCGTGTCTATTTTTGTTTTTTTAATTCTATTTTTTTTTTTTTTTTAATTATTGTACTTCTATTCTATTCGTATACTTTTCTGTGTAATCGATGGTCCTTCGCGCATCTTCCTCCCGAAGGTTTAACGCAGAATTGGAGCGAGAGAGGCGCTTTCGCCCGACTACTTAGAATTCATGTCGCTGTTAAACACTTAAAGCCGTCACGCTGATGCGGCGGCGATTTCTTTCTACCGGGGCCATGCAGCACAATTTCCCACATTAGCGGCGTAATGACGATGGCGGCGGCTGTCCGTCCCCGAATCGCGAACGTAGTTATTACCATTTCATTACCTCGCGGCGAAAAGGCGGCGAACGACGCATAAATTACGCATCGTGACATAAAGTACGCCCAATTTGCCGGTCGCGCGCGCATATACGTACACGCATATATGTATATCGACAAGCAGGGCAGAGGCGGCGCACCTGCGGACACTTTTCACGAGTGTCGCGATTAATTGTCGCGAGTCGCGACCCTCCCGCGCGATACATCGTCGACCTCGACGCCGTAACGCACCACACACGATCTCGATCGATGTAGTCTCTCTTCTCTTTCTCTCTGTCGGCGAGAACTCCGGTTCACGCAGCGAAAAAAGGACGTCGAGGAAAATAATTACCGGCCTGCGAGTAATTATTCGCACCGCGCGAGAGTCGGCCGAAAAATGGCGCACGACAATCTTTTCTTTTTTCTCGTTTTTCCGCCCAATTTTTTTCTTCTTTTTTTTTACGTGCATTATTTTTACAGGGTGTCTAGTAAAATGTAAAAATAAAATTTAAGGACATTTTCAGGACATTTCAAGGAAATTTGCACGATTTTCCAATAGTATTTATAAAGATGTGTACAAGAAACTAAAAACTTGATTTTCTTTCTCAAGTCGATATAATTGCATGTTAATGAAAATTAATATATGCATTAAAATCTATAAATATATAAAAATATATTATATATGTATTATTTACAAAGTAAGAAATTTTTTTTCTCGAATAATCTCAACTGCTCTTTTAGCTGAAAGTTTAGAAGGATCTACGAAAAATTGAAGTATATATTTCCAGGATGTTTAAAGAACAAACAAAATTCCAGAACATTTCAAGGACTTGAAAGATTTAAAGAACGGCTAGACACCCTGTTTTACGAAATACATAACATACGTGACCTCGAGTGCGACGTCGGTGGGTTACGCAAGGTAGAAGGGCTTTGATTGAGGCGAGATACAAATTGCTAATTACTTAATTAGACCCACTGACCTACAATGGGCGACCACCCGGCAAGCCCTCGCGTGGTGCGAATTACGTGTCGAAGAATCGTGCCTCGCCTCTTGTATGCCTTTCATCGTCTTTATTCCGGCAATTTTCGCCCGGTAATATCTCGCGACACGCCGCCCTTCACCCGCGAACACAAGCGCGATGGAATAATGTTGCAGCGCCCGGAGACTCGGGAATTTAATAAATCACGCGTTATACGTTCATTGATAAGAAGAAGACGTATTTATATAGAGACTCAATCTCGTTGCGCATTGAAATCGCGGTCAACAAACGCGCGCTCGCGCGAACATCCTTTCTCCTCGCGCGAAAACGAATTTCACCGAGCGGCGACAGATAAGCCGCGTCGTGCAGTATGGCGTCATAAAGAAGCGATTATCTTAATTAACTGGGGAATTGTTTTGGCCCACGCGTTTTGCGGTGCGCTACCCACGTGCGTGTGCAGTCTCGTGTCAGGGTTCGTGACGTCGTCGCGCGACGAGAAGCGCGTCTTTAAAAATGTTGATTGAAACCTCACATAACATCCGTGACGCGTCATGTTTACTTTAAGTCGCGCGGATATTTTTTATTAGACAATAAAATACTTCCGTTACACGCGCGTCTGTTATCTTTCGAAAGAGCCGCGCGTCTCGCGCGTAAAAACAGCTGTCTGCGAGAGAGAGAGAGAAATCTCTGTCGGTGTAATATCCAGTAATAGCTTATGATCAACACTATTAGCCGAGGGAGAATACAAAGTGATAGAATTAATTACCGCTCATCGGGCGGATATTATATTTTTATATTAGCGTTTAACAATAAGTATATATCGTTGCGCAATCCAATTAAGCGTCGGATATCTGCAGGTTGCGCAATCTCCGAATAATTCGTCGCGAATGCGCGAAGTCTTATGACAGTTCTTACGAAATTATAGGGACGTTACGTCTCGCGGTTAGGCTTCCTCTCCTTCTCTGGAGGGAGAATTATTTTATTCACGACTTGTTTTCGTTCGCGAGAAAACGGGAACGAGCGGAGGAGGATGTTTACCTCAGGTGGAGCTTTACGGCTCGTCATCGCCGTCGAGGTGGCTGCTGTCCACGCGTTTCAGACCAGGCGATAATGATGGTGCCGGGATGCTGTCCTTGAGTATAGCTAAAGGCCACGTAGGTGGTGTACGACACGCGGAAGATGGAAAAGCCGTTCTCCGAACGCGTGTAGGCGAAATGTATCAAGGCTAGCGCAATCGTTCTGTCGACACTTGTCGGCCGTTCGTGACGTTTAAATAGGCGAACCCGAAGTGACAAACGATTGCCATGAATGAACTCGAGGAAGAAGGGGACTATAAGCCGTCGGTTAAAAATTCGACGATACTAAAGATGAGTGACAACTGCGTTTTAGAAATTTAATTTCGGAGTATTAAGTACGAAATAAACCAGCAGTCATATATAAATACGTTTAAAAGAAAAACGATTTAAAGACGACGTTATGATCCTTCATGCAGAAATACAGAACGCAACTTGAAGTATATTTTCGTCATTATATGATCACAATATCTCTTGTAATTGCGTTGGTTACATCTCACGGATACGTGTTTCTCTCACGTTTATGCATTTATATACGCGCATATTATAACATATCGCGGTATAAGAAGGTAGCGTGAAGGTATACACGAGGTATTTTCGAACATCGTGATTGAAAGACGTTTCAACGAGCCGGAGGTTGTACCGTACGACGAAACATATCTTTATTACCTCAGTCGGATGTTAAACGCGCAGGAGAAGAGTAAACTGTCGGGCGTCGAATGTCTTGTTGCTACCGAGAGGAGAACGTCCCATATTAACGTCGCGCGCTTAACACTTTTATAAGTATTTCGTTACTCTTATCCCCGGGTTCCATTACTTTAATAACATAACGTCGTCGATTCAAATTTATTTTTCAAGAATGATGACTCTCGCCCGGCATTCTTTACTGTCCAGAATTGCAAGAGATTTCGGTCCTCGCTCTCCCTATCCTTCCTTCTCTCTCTCTCTCTCTCTCTCTCTCTCTCTCTCTCTCTCTCTCTCTTTCTCTTGTCTCCAGAAGGAGGGAGAAGACGGGTGCCGTAATAACAGTACGGCGCAGAAATTCGCAATTAACTTCTGGCGGTGGTGTCGCGTCGGCGTAATTGGTTTTGCAGAAAACTTTTACGTGTTTTCGCGACATTTGCATAATGTGCGAGGTGAACACGGTCGATCGATCGGTTAATTTAAATACCGAATGCGCCGCCACCGCGGCGCGTACCGGATGTGCAAGCACATCGCCTCCATTAGCTTGTAATTATCGTTACTTATTGCTGGTAAATGTCGGCCGGCCTGTTGGACTTATGCGCGTACGTGTCGATGCGTAAAGTCATAAATCCTCGATCGAGGCGTAAGCCTCAATCGTGCTGCAAAATGTATGTGGATTAAAACAGAGTATGGAGATAATACGGTAAACAATTGATGCATCGAACTAGTTAATGATAGCGAACTAATTAAGAGCATAACGCGGTGCGCAATTTTTTTTCTTACGAAAATATTGTTTACTTTTGTACCCTTTCGGTCTTAATTCGAACCATCTTCAATAAATAATTATTTATTTAATTGCGCGTGCACGCAATTATTATTTACTAAAGATGATAAAATTGGGAAACATACGAAATAAACAACATTTTGACAAGAAAGAAATAATTTTTAAAATTAATAAAACATAAAAAGTCGGCCAAATAAACGAGCCAAAATAATTTAATAATAATTTTTAAATTTCAATGGGCTGGTATAAGAGCCAGAGGCGGATAATAAAATTAATTTTCCTTGAAACTAATTAATTGTGCACAAATAAAATAATTTACTGTTCACCGCGCTATACTTTTAATTAGCTTGCTGCCCTTTACTCGCGATATTTAACTCCAAACTCCCTTCTACTTCATGTGATTGACATGACAGCTCCAGATTCTCGTCACGATTATTTGTTAAAAAAGAACTTATTAGATTTTTTGATAATATTTTTCCACGTTTACTACGTACATAAATTTTAACCCGAGCTTTTTAAACGCCATGTCGTCGAGAGTCACGTTTTTCAAGGTATTTCTCACAGCTGTTTTCTCGTTGCGTTTCGGCGAGAGAGGAAGAACGGCGTTTCGCCCGCACCACGAATATCGCGTTTCGCGTCCTAAAATTCGACGTGCGGCGGTGAGTTTCATGAGGGAAGAGAAAGAGAAAGATAAAGACAGAGAAAGCAAGCCCTCCGGGGATATATACGCACCGCAGTCGTGTCGGCATGTTTCGCAGTTTGGGACCGAAAGGTCGCGTCCGACTCTCGACGTGGGCCTTGTGTTCCCGTAACTCCTCTTGTCATGCGATATGTTGCTCGTACGTTATGATAGTGGCGTCACTGATCCCGGAGCCCCGCTTGTTTTGTCACTGACAATGCTCCGGTCAGATACCTTTGTAGCCTCTCTCTTTCTCTCTCCGTGGCTTTTTTTTTTTTTTTCTTGAGAGAGAAGAGTACCGTTTAAGAAGAATAATAGCGAGAGAGAGAGAAAACGGTGCCGCGTTAGAAATCGTCCGAATGAATATATAGACGTCTGTGTCGCCGTGACACACGTTCGTTCGCGTGCGTGGCGAATCTCGAGTATTTTTGACGAGCACCTTGGGTAAAATGCCAGGAATTCCTCGCCCGACGACGACGGTCACGCGAGCAATTATTGTTATCGTTCCAACGTATCTCGCGGCTTCCGGGGTTGCACGCGAGATAATCAGCTGTTTCGTCGCGTTGATGAAGATTCGCGTCTCGCGTTTTTCACGGTCTACAGACTCGCGACATCGGTACGAATTAATACAGTTTAAGTGACACGTGTACCCTGTATCTCTGTTTAAGTTGGAGCAGCTGCGAGCTTTCGATCCGTAAAGACTGAATATTAAAATATTTGTGATTTTGAAAGAGAAAAATATCTTCAAGTATAGAAATAGAGTATTTCACTCGCTGGGAGAAAACGTAATTTGTAATCGTTAACGGACCTCGAGAAGAACAGCTTGAGTCTAGCGGGACCGACTCGTTGCTTGCTTTTTGACCGACACCCCGTGGACACATTTTATGTATATCCAAATATCGCACACGGCACGCGCATTCTTCGTATGGATGCCACGGGATGAAGAGGGGGAGGAATACGATGTGGTAATCGCACGAGGGGGCGGGGAAGAACCCTGGTACAAATTTATCTTTGTTCCAAAACTTTCACGCACTGACAGCGACGCCGGTCACAAAGTCGAACGTGACACACCGGCGTTATCCGGATATTTTTCTTGCTTTCTTTTCTCTCTCCGCGATCCATAGACACGCATACACGTGGTCTTTTTCTTTCACCAGCGCTTGCGATATTCTAACGATGAGAGCTCTTTCTGGGATCTAAAACCGCGGATTGGTTCGAGAAAATTCAAAGGAACTCTTTTGGTTTCCAATGTATTTATCTTTGATATTTATATAATCCACTAGAAACAATCAGGAGATAAAAATTGTACTCAAAATGACTTTGGGAAAAATATATGTAATAAATATATTACTAGATATAATTATAATTTCTCTCTCCGCGATCCATAGACACGCATACACGTGGTCCTTTTTTTTCACCAGCGCTTGTGATATTCTAACGATGAGAGCTCTTTCTGGGGTCTAAAACCGCGGATTGGTTCGAGAAAATTCAAAGGAACTCTTTTGGTTTCCAATACATTTATCTTTGATATTTATATAATCCACTAGAAACAATCAGGAAATAAAACATGTACTCAAAATGACTTTGGGAAAAATATATGTAATAAATATATCACTATAGATATAATTATAAATCGTACATATTTTCTAATTGAACTGCCCCGGAAATATAGGTTCATTTAATGCCGGATGCAATTCAGCTTACTAAATATTATCACATACAGCCATTGTGCATTATTTCTCATCAAGTGAAGGGAACATTGTCTTATATCGGGGACGGGCAAACGCGTGCCCGTCGAGAGAGAATAAAGCTGGGTGAATCAGCGCGCATGCAAAGTTCAGCGCATCCGCGCTGGCGATCTCGCGCGCAGCGAAAGGGCGGCGAAGGAGAAGAAACGGAAGGAGGACAGCAGGATGAAAGAGGGTAAAGACGGAGGAGAGAGGAATCCAAAGAGAAAGAAAGAGAGAGAGAGTGGACAGAAGGATAATAATAAAACGAGATATCTCGTACGTGGGCGGTCGTATTGTTAGCGCAACAAGGCATGCGCGGCGCTTCTGTGTCCTCGTGCGCCCTTAATAAAGGATACGCGTGTGCGCGCCCGCGATGTATATATACATACGTGCATGTACGCGTTTAATAAGAAGGAAGACCCCGCGCGCGGGACCAAGCTCTTCTCGGCCTTATGTAAATCGGTCGGGCCCATCTGCGCGAGAAGGGCCCTCTTCTTGCGCTAAGAAAAGAGAGAGAGAGAGAGAAGAGAGCAGCGCACGAGCTGCTGCATCAAAAGCGGTGCCGCCGCACCGCCACCGTCGCGATAAACACGCATTTATTCCGGTGTGTGTTGCGCACACGCGCGCGAGGCGTGGGCGCATGTGCTCGTGCAGTAGCGCATGTGCACCGCGATAAGGCCGCGTTCACATCGCGACGCCTCTGACGATACGTAAATCTTGCTCGGACACATTCTAGATCCTCTACGATTCGCTTCGTCTTCCGCCGTTCGATTCATCTCTCATGTCGGAATAATGATTTTTATTAGTTCGATATAGTGGAGAGACTGAAGGATTTGAAATCCGAAAGAAATGATATATTGTTTTGATAAAATGACAAAAGATACTTTCTTCTTTTTTTATTCCAAGTTCTATTGTTTTAACTTGTGTGCAACGACGTTAATATAATAAGCTATCGCGACGTTACATTGTGTTTGTATCCTAACCGCTGTAGAAATGCATGCTGATGATTTTTTCGCAGTCGGCAGATAAACAGATAGGTAGATGGGTGTACATGTACATGTAGGTGCGCTCAGATAACAACCAGAGACTCGAGATGAAAGTCAAGTAGATACTTGGACCGCCGTGCGATTTTTTCGCTTAAATCGACCGTGCTGACTTTGTCGGTGAATTCAAGAAAAACCTCCAGATTATTGGATTTTGTTTGTTGGTAACAACTTAACACGATAATTCAGAAATTATTGATTATAATTGCGTCTATCTGTTCTAAACCCTACCGAAAATGTATGTGTCATTGAAATTTAATTTAATTCCTTTGAAAATTTTTAAGTTTTACATCAAGTATCTTGATGACTAAATCTTAATTAAAATTTTATCAGTTGTTCATGATTCTATGTGTATATCAAAAAAGGATATATATTTTTTTACTATTATCTAAACTATCTTTATTGAATCTACGTTGGTCCGAACTAGTGGCATTTACTTTTTTCGAAAAATTAATAGGTCAGTTTCCCCTTGAGAAGAAGCGTGACTAAATAACCACGATTGCTTCGTAAGTTATATACGCGCAGCATTCTTTCTTCGATCGTAGGCAGGTCCGTAAGAGACAGAGGCCTTGACCCATCTAGTAAGTCGAGGAATTATCCGGAGCCCACGAAAAGTCCTTCAAGAAATCATTTTGTTTTTAGCTGACTCCCTCGCGCTCGTATTTTCCGCATTCGATTTATTAAACTTTTTACGCACTTTTGTCGAGAACTAAGCTTCCCTTCATTACAGCATTTCGTTACGCATAATGAGGTAGAAATGAAATATTATATACATGAAAAAATAATCCCCTAAAAATTATTCAATTTTTATATCTATGTTCTTATTAAATATAGACATTATTTCTCTATCATACAAAAATTGATGTCTGATTTATTTTATTAATTCATAATTTATCAATCATAACATCTGACATTAATTAATTAATTAATTAACATATATTATAAACCAAATTAACTAATTTGCAACAAAGTTGCTGAACTGTCATGTCGAAAGAAAATTGTATTTACATTAATCTCTCAGAAACCGCGGGATAAGGCGGTTTTGACACTTCCCGAGGATGTGGGAATGGGGACCGATAACAATCTACGAGTAGCCGTAACGTATAATAATTGACATTACCAGTTTATCGCACGAAATGACGGTCGACGCATATAAGGAAGTTAGCAACAAAGATAGCATCTCGATTAATCGCATGGTGAAAGTGCGCAGTTTTGGGCGAATTTTCGCGATTACCTTCCCGTATGGGCGCGATAAATCACGCTTGCTCGCTCTACCTGACACCAAGAAGGTAACTTTCGGAAGCGTAATTAACCGACGCGGCGTGGGCGGTGCTCGTCTCTCTCAGGCGCGATTTCTTTTTTTTTATTTTTGTATTTTTTTTTTTAATCTTTGCATCAACTCGTCTGCCGCTTCTCGCCTGCTATAAAAATTTTTCATAATAGATTCCAGCTATGACGCGATCGCGTCCTGTCGTGATCAGGGCTATAAATACGATGGCGCTAAAAACAACATAAAATGGGTAAGGCGTATATTAAAATCGACATTAATTTAAATTGTCTACGGCGACCAAAGCTTTGTCTTCATACATCGAAAAATTGCCAAGTTCAAAAATATCTGACTCTAAAGAAAGATATAATCTGTAAATAAATTTTATCTGTTTATAAATTTTATTCTATGATTTTCTTTGTTAATTTTCTTAAGATAATTTATACACTTTTGTAAAGTAATTGTTCAACCAGTCATCGCATTCTTTTTTTTTAAACGCCTTGATTCGCAATAGCGAGATAAGCGCATTCGGTTTTATCGACAATATATCGACGGTAATTGACAATTGACAGTGGGCTAATTGCTACAACATCAGCTGTACATACCGCTTATCGCGATAGTGAATAATTAATACCGCCATTCGCAGCCGCGGTAAATTATCTCTTCGTTTCTTCCTTTTCCTTGATAATATCAGAAAAAAGTTGCACGTGGCTTTTTTGAAACATTTTGATCGGTCTAAAAATTCGTGAACTGTTACTAGATTGAATGTTTCTAATTGGACGGAAAGTAGTCCCTTCTTTGATGTGAGTCATCGGGTGTCTGATATACGAAAATCAGTTGCTCACGGCTTGTCACAATTTATGAAACCAGTTGGATTATATCAGCTCGAAACGAGGGCAATCGGTGTTATTCTGTGGAAGTAGACGAAAGAGAAAGAATACGACGAAGTACATAGCAACAGTCGTGTATTCTGTGACTTGAAATTCAACGAACAAATATTGGGAGAATTTTTTCTATTTATGTTAAATTCGGTTTCTTTTAGCATTTATAGTATTCTAATCGCTTTTTTATATAGCTTGCACTAATTTTTATATAGCTTTATCTTTTTACAAAAAATGTATGGCTATAGATATCAAGCTATAACAAATACATATTTTAGTTTCAATTTAAATTGATCTTTTTGTCATAACTTATCTCTATCTTTATAACCTTATTTTAAGCACCACGATGCTTTAAATGGGTTTAGAATTGTCGCAATGCATTTTCTAATAAGATTGATTGTAGCAAAACATCATATTCCGTATATTTGCATTATCGATCGTAAGAACTTGTGAAAAATTACAATCGAGATTTTTTAAAATTATGATGTCAGTAATATGATTGATGGAATTTTCTCCCCCTAGTTCTAGATGATGACCCATCAATTTTTTCGAACGTGTAGAAATATTACAAACGAATCCAGATAGAAAGAGAAACTATATATCAAATATATATTTGAGGATTTGAAGAATAATATACTAAATTATCTTTTTTCAAAAGTTATAATATTCTAAAAAAATATCATTAGACTCTTTAAAGCGTTTGAAATTTTACATACTTAGCCTAATGCACTAATTAATTTGATTATACAATTAAATACTTAGGATTGACGTGGAAATTTAGATTTCGATTTTAAGACCGCTCTCGTGATGCGCGTGGGATCGGCGTTCGACGTTCATCTTTCGATCGTGCAAAAGGAAAAATAGGAAGAATGAAAGAAAGCCTCGGGGTGATCGATAATAAGTTCGTTCGACACGCCGTCGAATTAACGGTGTTAACCGACAAGGCGATGCATTCCTTTGGGATCGCGTTACTTCACGAAAAAGCCCGCGTCGTACCGCAGCTGTCCGCCCGTCTGTCTGTCCGCGGTGCTGCTTTATGTCTTGCGTCCCGCTTATGTTCCTCCTCGCTCTCTTGTGCACACCACCGCGAGAGTTCCCTTAATCACTGCCCTCTCATTAGTAGGCGTCAAAGGCACCGACGACGCGGCGCAAGAGAAAGAGAGCTCAAGTCGCCTTTCTTCGCGATTCCCTTTAAACTTCGATTCTGCCTTTTTCTGTTGGCGATCGGGGCCCCGTGAAACCACGAGGCGGGCAAGCGCACCGCGTTGAAAGAATGATCTCTTTGGACTTAATGAAGCGTAGGAGCCGCGCCAAAAGTTGCGAAGCGCGCGCGATAAAAAGGTACACAGCCTGCTCCAGTCGTGTAACATTGTGCTTCACAGTCTCTTATGCCGTCGTCTTCGTCTTCGTAAACGGAGTAAGTCTTCGGTGTAAACCGGAAGAGGGTGAATCTTCAAACGGATGGACCAATTTTTTTTTTTTTTTTTTTTTTTTTACAAAAAATTGCATTGCGCTGTGCACCTTTCTTCTGCGATTAATTTCTCGCGTTTGACGAGATTTTCTATCGGATGTAGGGCATACAGTTTTTTTTTTATTAACACGTTTTCGCGCCAAAGTGCCGCCACAATAGCGCCGTTATTTTTCCTCGGCGCCCACGCGATACGCTCCGCTTTACGATTGCTGGCGAGTTAGCGAAGTTGGCGAATTCTAGGTTGGAACGAGTAGCGTCTTCGAATAGTCACAAAGAGAAAATAAACTTCCGTCACACACTCGCTTCCCTTTGTCCCCTCTCTGCCCATCCCTCTACACGTGGATTATGTGGTCCACTGTGGCCCACTGTGCAAAGTCGGAATTCTATTCCGAGAGCTACTCCAAGTCCGTCTAACGCGACCGATGGTGGATGCGCGCGAGCGCTTCGCCGTCTTATTAATGCAGCGGCGCTTCTCTCTGCTCTTCCGCGCGAGTATATAGTCACTTCTGACGTTCAACGGGGCTAACAGCTGCGCCCTGCAGATACTGCTATAATAAAGGACCGTGTATACTCGAAACGTCACCTCGATTTTCTTTGTCTTCAAACTACTTCCTCTTTCTGCCTCGCCAAACTTCCCTTGTGACAGAAGTCAAAATTTTGAGTTACCGGTATTTCTCATAGAAATACCAACAAAATAAATAGATAAGAGACTAAAGTTAGGAAAACCTCAAAAATAAAAAATTTTTAAATAGCATCTGTTTTCTTTTTTATCATTTTTACATAGAGTTAGGCCATTCGTGGTTCTCTCTCAAAACGATAGAAAATTGTCGAGATCATTAGGATCAGAGCCGGAGGGGAATCTTGGTGAACACGAACGCAAACTACGTAAGAGAAAATTGGCTTTCGATATAGTGGGAGCAAGTGCTCTCACGAGTACGATCACAAAGGTATCGCGCAAGAGACGAAGAGAGATAGAGAGTGGACTGGTAACAAACGACTCGCAAATCCTGACTGTCAATTTAATCTCGCCTCGAATCCCGGAGAAATGTTAATAAGGAACGCATCCTCCCTTTCGTCCCAGCATCTCGCTACACAACGACACTTTATTTTCGCGCAAAGATGCCGCCGGCCACGTGGAAATTGTGTGCAAAGCGAACTGCTCCCGCCGTCGGTTTCTCTTTTCCCTCCTTTTACCTTTTCTCTTCTTTGCTACCCCTTTCGGCCTTCCACCCTCGTAATTTATCGCGGTTATGCAGCGGACGGTGGAATCTGTACCACGCGGAATAGGAAGAAGAAGGTGGAGAGAAGGAGTTCGGGAATCTCAGGATTCGCAATACTATCGTTTTGCTTCGATCATTCGGTCTCTCCACCTTTGGAGCACTTTGCGAACAACCGTGCAGGGGAAACGATGCGATGAAGAGATCGCACGACTGGATGCAAAGGAAGTGCACAAATAAGCGCCGCCAATAACACATTGAGTTTCGCTCGCCGCTCTAATGGCTCTCGCCTGAAGGAGAAACGCAAAACGGTCGGAAGATTTGATGGAGAGAGAAAATTGTACAAACAGGGATAGAGAAAATAAAAATAAATAAACACGCGTATAAGAAAACTCACCGCTAAAGGCATCTTTAAGCAAAAGTCAGATAATTATTGTGAGAAACAAAATCGCTTATAAAAACTCTGAATGTAGCGCAATATTATTGACATTTTTCAAATAATTTATTATTTTACGATTCAAAATGCCAAAATGTTACTTTTATTTTTATTCGTATTATTATTTTGCCCAAATATTACGTGCATAAGTATCTTATGAGAGTGAGACGAATTTTTGACACGCGACAAATTCGACAAATAAATTTATCGACTGGTTACATTGTAAGAAAGATAATTCCATTCAATTATCAAAGACTCGCTAAACATACGCGTGTAGGCGGATATGTAATTGGCTCGCAGAACAGTACCAGCATGTTTTACGTCGTGACAATTCCTTGAAATGTGTTTTTAGCGCAACGAATAACGCTCATGAGAGAGCGTTATAATATCGCGATGCCCGCGCATAACCCGGTAAAATTTAATTGCCCAATAAAAAGATCGTCGATGCGGTTTATTGGATACATCAGTTACACGGCAAGAGCTGCGTTATTGCCCCTACTGTTGCTCCACGCGCGCTTATCACGCTCATTTTGGACGCCCCAAATATATATTTGCGGTAAATATATTTTTCTTGTTTATCACGAAAATATTTTAAGCGTCCTCTCGTGCATATATATTTTCGACGCGAGAATAAACATGAAATAATTTTTTTCGTCGCAATTACGCGAGACTTACTTCCTAGCCCATCGCTATATATTTTAACGATTTTATCGTCCCTCTCTCTCTCGCTCTCTCGTGCATAACACCGACTTAAGTCATCCGTTTTAATTAGGGGAAATTTTTATGCGCTCGTACATCACATGACTCTCCAAATTGTCGCAGCTGCCTGACGCGAGCAGAGGCACACCGTGTTACACCCACAATTAACCGGTCATATATACAGCCCTCCTGTTTACAAGCCTCTTCACACTGCTTCCACGTGGTGCGACCATCGATTCTTATCGCGGCGTAGAAATCTGGCTCCGTATATCGGTCAAGAGCCGTTGAGGATATGCGCGTGCGTGAGAAAAGATTTTATTCAATCTTTCTCTCTTGTTGTGTAACCCTAACTGATTCACTCTGCTTGTTAAACAATATATGTGAAATGTAAAAGAGAAAGTTTATTCGTGTTTTAAATAAATTGCAAGAGAGTCATTTATTTGTCAGAAAGAGAGAGAGAGAGAGCAAGAATTTTATTACAATGAATGAAACATCTTGTAATTGTTGTAGAAATGTTTTATTTGAAATTTAATATAGAAGAGAATAAAATTAATTGCACGAAAAGTCGCGAAGATCAACGAGACTATTAAATCTCACGTCTTATATTTCAAACTGTAGTGACTTAACTTTTTGTTGCCGATTTATTTCGCGTTTCAGAATTTACAATCCTCGCAACGAGAAGCGTCTAACGCTAAATTATGTTGTTATCAGAGGCAACGAAAAAGACTTCTGATTAATCTCTGTGCCGGATACTTGCGATAGTCGAGATCAGCCTGCGGCAGTTTCAGGTTTACAACAATCGCCGCTGATGCAAGCGGATGATTGATTATTGTTGTCTACCGTAGAACTCCTACGTGAAATCGCATAAATGCCAGAGAAACATAACAATATTTATGTAACATCGGAGCAACGTGAATGTTTTGCTCACTTGATAATGAAGCAGGAAGCGTGGGCTCTCTTGCCGATCAACGATCGTGCGCGAACGAGAATGTTAATTTTTAATTTCGGCTGGGGTTCGCGGGCGAGCGATCTTTCGGCGAGTGTCTCGCGAGATGCCATCGAGATTTCAACGAGTCGTACTTAAGAATCGAAACCGGACACCGGATTACAGAGACCTCGACAAAACGGAGGAGGTGCTAGAGAGAAAGAGAATGAATGCGCGACACGCATCATTAGACATTAGTCTCGGCGAGGTTATACGTCGACGGGGCCCACAAAAAAGCTCCGTGAGATAGATAGGAAGATACCGACCGAATCCGAACGATTTGTCAACTCGACTCTCATCTCGTCTCGAGTCGTCTATTTTCTTAATCCGGTGCGGCGGAATCAAGCGCGGCGCGTCGATGCGGTTCTTATACATATATGATTTGCGAAGTGCGAGATTAGCCGATCGAGAGACATGCGTGCATTAAACACACTTATGGGGATTTTTTTAATAAAAAAAAAATCTTAACGTCGATATGTGTACGTAGCGGAAAAACGCACGAGAACCGGACGCGGTAATCTTTATAAAAAATTAGGAAACTACCCGATCGAATATTCAACATACCGTAATGATTTCGGATATACAGACGAGCCATTTATAGCTCCTTTTCGTATGCTCAATTCGATAAATATATAAAAATCTGATATTTTCTTGCGAGAGGAGACAAACGAGATAACATCGTCATCTGTCGAAATGAGAAGACGACGTGATCATCTCTATGAATATTCAACGCGCCAGCGCCGCAATAATTTCGGAAACGTGGACATCCTACATGTAAGATCCCCTTCGACGATGATGGAAGAAGGGAGTAACCGCGTCCCTTTCACAAAATCGTGGCTCTTTCTATCCGCTCCGAACCGCCGATGATGGGACCAAAACGGAACGTGGGCAAGGTGAGACGATTATTTCGGCAACCGCGTCGGGCCCCGAAAGACGGATTCGCCGCGTGGGCGCATCGTTTAAAAACAACCGAGCAATTCCGAAATCGACTCTTTTCGACTTACAAAATATACTTGGTGTGGTGGGCGAAGTTGGAACCCGATCTCGAATAGCGGGGGAAGATAGGGAGCGATGTGCGCCTCGCCAACACGTATCTTCGTGTCCGTGGTCCAGCCCTGTCTATCATGAGCGAATTAATCGCGTGGGCGATCGTTTCCGGTTGAATCACGGTCAACCGAATGTTTTTTTAAGGTAGCAAAATATCTCAAGAATTGCTTAATGGCCGGGTAATCGTTTCTCATTAACGAACCCGTCGTTAACTATTATTTTTTTCTTTAGCAAAAAATATAGGAAGCTAGGATTATATAATAATTTACAGAAAAGAAAAAATTAAAAATCAATTTGCTTCTAAATAATGTGGTCCGAATAAGCTACTTAATCTTTTTTTATGATACTTTTTAGTGATCCAAGTTTTCAAGTAATTATTACTAATTATAAAAAATTTGTAAAACATTTTTTCATTTTATACACACAAAATATGCAAAGGCACAAAATTATTTCGACATGACAGTTGGGCAATCAATGCACAAGAACATTTTTCTCGATTATCTTCATGACCGATTCTTTCTCTTACTGCAGCTGCAAGTGCATACTGATAATTAATGCAGAAACGAGGCGCACTCATCATTCAAGTACCCTCTCTCGTCATTCGCGCCACGACACGTTTAACCTTTTCGTTGCAGCGATCGCACTTGTCGGCAAACCGTTTGCATCGTTAACATGTGGAAACCGAATAAATACGCGACTTTTTCATTAACTTTCCGGCGAGACCTCGCTCACCACATACACATGCGCGCAGGAAGAGTCGATATTTAAAACGCTTTCTGCGGTGTGGAGGGGTTATTATATTAACCCTTAACGGGTTTTTTTCCGCAACGCGTTATATTGTGTAATTTATTCGACATTCGACTAAATATGCGATTTTTCATGGGACCTTTAGTTATGAAAAAGACATATAGAACGATTATATGAAGAGTTGGACATATATTACTCGTATCCATTTTATGTTTCAATTTATTTAACAAAGTCTGCGTAATTGCCTGTTAAAGTTTGTGAGTGTTTTAAACTTGCGTACGTTTTCTGTGTGAAAAGAGATTGCGTAATAATCATATATCATTCTAAAAAACACTGTATAATATTTAACCCTTGAAAATTCTTCCTTGATTCAATGTGACTTAAAAAAAATCAACATTAAACATTTTTTTATATTTCTTACAATATTAATAGTCTGTTTTTATTAAAACATCCGCAAATAATTTTACAAGTTGCACAACAGAGCTTTCTTTCCTCGAGGCCAATTTTTCGCACTTTCGTTCGAACAGCTGATCGTTTATAACTCCATCCGACTCTCACGGAAATTTTGACTTCCTCGTGGGCCCAATCATTCCGTGATCAGGCAATCGCGTCACATACATGTCGTGTACTCTTCTTGCTTATCGTCTACCTTTTTTTTATCCTCGCCAACGAATGATTACGCCGTCGACGACGATGAGTTTCCGCGACTCTCGACGACACTCATATTTACGGATCTCGTTTACGAGCCGCTTTAAAGCACCTGAAGCCTTTGCTTCCGGTTAAAAACTTTAGTAAGAGGTACTATTTATATGACCATTAACGTACAATCTTCGTTTACGTTTCTATAAATACACGGCACCGGCGCGATGCAGTAGACTCGTTTCGTCATCACTCGTCGACGCGCGGCGACTCTCGTAAAATCCTCCTGACAGTAAAACCTGGCTCTCGTCTCGATCAGCGTCTTCTTATCCGCTCTCTACCGTGCGTCTTCCCGGGAAAGTCCATAACGCCGCGAACGACTTAAAATTCCACCGGTACGGTTTTAATTCCGTTATTCCGCGCCAATCAAGCGAAGACAGAGGTCGTGATGAGCTTCACATGTCTTCGGATCACGCAAGCAAAGAGACCCAATCAGTGAAATTCTCAATGAAAATATTGCACGTTTGCTCAACACATTTTTTCTGTTTTAAGAACATATACATGTATAAGAATACGCGAAGAAATTATTTTCAAGGGAGACTGTCAATTTTTCTCTTTTTTAAAAATGTATTTTTTTTTTATTTAAATAAAAGAATTTGTATAAAAAATATTTTTCTTGGGCTTATTAGTGCCTAAGTCTATAAAGAACAAAACGATTCGTTTTTCTTATCTTTTTAATAAAAATATTTAGCATACAACTGAAAATGATATTATTCGAGACATCTGTAAGGGACGTCCAATTTTATTTCGAGAAATGCGAAAATATATTCTGAAGGGTTTGTTAAAATGAGACATGAATTCCGTCCTACTCAGCTCGCTGCAGTCATCTCGCGTACGAATGACTAAGGGCGCGTGCCCGACCGGTTTAACTCGTCTCTTTCACGAAATGGTTTCTCGGGACCATTAGTTCCGCGTCCCGGGATTGCGTCATCGAAACTATAAAAGAATGATTTCGGAACAGATCGCTCAACGTCGTTGGTTGCACTTGTTAACCCGCGGTTTACAGCCGACCGATTCGTCGTACGCTGCGGGACGCGCGACATTAATCGCTGCGACATATCTCTCTCTCTCATCGCGCTAATATCCGACGTATATCTTATCTAGCTAGTTGTACTTCGCTATCTTGTATACCGTTACTCTCTTGCTCTTGACGCTGTTAACGCCTACGCCCAGCCGTGCATTTCCCTTGGCTTTCGTGTATCAGCGACCGCGCGTCTTCTGGCTGCTGTTCGCTAACGTGACACTTCATCTCTCTATTTTTATTTTTATTTTTTTTTACAGAAAAATCTAAATTTTCTATTAAAAAAAATTAAATATTTATCTATCTCTTCACATATACACCTACAATATGATATACGATTAATATTAAATTTAATAAACTATGATAATTTTATTACAATTGTGTATGTATTATATATAAATTAATATATTGAAATATTAAAAAATTATAAAAAAAGATCGCGCCTTTATAAATAAAAAAAATGACAATTTTATATTAAGGAATTCCATATTTATAAAATTATTTCAAGATACTGAGTCACTTCATAAAAAATGAGTCATTATAATGACGAAGAATGCACATTCATTCATAGTGCAATTATTTTGTTCAATGATTGCAAATTTAAATTTGTTTAATATGAATATATCTCGATATATCTATACTCCGTCTGCATTGCAAGTGCACAAATTGCATAATCGAAAGCTAGATCGATCTCCGCCTATATGTCGTAAAAATAATCAGAGTAAAAATCGGGGACTATAATCATGTCGCAGCTATGGCTCGTTATCAATCGTGCCAGGTAGACTACGCGAACTGACTCGGGGCACGCGCCTGACAGGGTCGTAGGCCGCCCTACCTCCTTACCTCTGGTTTCTTGTACCCCCTGCGCCCTTGTACCCCCTCGTTTCCCCCTGCATCAGGTAACATCGCAAGGAAGGGAACGAGAGAGAAAGAAAGGGAGAGAACTCTACTCTCGCTCGAAGCGGGGCCCGCGGACCCAGTCCTCCCACTCGGCTCTCCTATCCCCTTTTTCTCAACGCTTTCCTGATCCCACTCTCACAAACGATTCCACCACTCTGGTCCGCGATCAGCAGCAGTTCCCCTCGGTCCGCCTATACACAATTCCTGTACGCGGGTTGCCGACTGTATATTCGCGGCCTCTTTTTCTCCCTCACTCGTCCTCTTCTGGTCCCCTCTTATTTTCCATTTTTTTCTCTCACTCCGTCTATTTTTCTTCTCATTGTCTTCGTCGCTTCTCTCCTTTCCTTGCCCCCTTTCTCGCTCGTTCTTTTTTTTTCCTGCCCTCTTCCCCCTTCTTTCTCTCTTCCTTTCTCTCTCCTTCCCCCTTGCAATGCGGCCCACACGCGCGCCCCACACTATCACTCGCGCGAGCCCCACGCGCGCAACACAACAACACACATGGCCGGTCGGCCGCTCTTGCTCCGCGGAGTGTGCGGTCCTACCTCCTGCAGGGGACCGTGTCACGTGGCCCCCAGGCCGCAACAGCACGGGCTGTGCTCTCTCATGAGCCGCGCACACGACACCAGTCAGAGACGAACCAAGAGACCGGACCGACAGATTGGCACTTCTCTCTCCCAGGAAGCGCGTGTGGTGCTTTCTCCCTCCCTTTACTTCCGATTCTTTTCTCTCTCTTTCTTCTTCCCTCGCACTACATTCTCCTCCCGTACCGCTCTCTCTTCTCTTCTTCCCTTTCTGCCCTTTTCAGTTTGGTAAACACGCGCGCGATACGTCACGTCTTAGAAGCTGCCCCGCGTTGTTTATATCAGCCCGCAGCCACGTGCGATCTTTCAGTGTTGTGTGTTTTTAAACGCTGTCGCGAGACCCGACCGCTCGAATCGGTCGACCAGTGGGATATTTCGGTTCACCTGGTTCACCGACGCAGGTGACAGGAGGAAGAGAACCAGTTGTGCAAAGTGCAATACACGTTGTGTTTGCTCCCGCATCATGTCGAGATGAAAACGAGCGCTAGTGTCAGTTGATTGTGCCGATATACTACTGTGTATTCGTCGTTGTGGATTGTGTATCGGTGTTGTGTGTCAGCGTGTCACCAACGACGCGGTCGCGAAGACGCAGAGAGATAGAGGCCCAGTCGTGGCTCTCGTTAGGACGACCGACGCTCCGTCTGGCCTTCACGGATGAAAATGAATGGTGTGCATTCTGCTTCTCTAAACGAGATTGATCGATGCGGGATCGATCGTCTCTCGTCGGCTCGTGTCTCTGTGAACGTGTCGCGTTTGGATGTTAACGCGTTAAAGATGTCTCTCGAACGGGATTGATGGAGATCAACGATCGCCAGCATCGAGATCTGTCGCGGTATTTCGTATCGCGCTAATGTCAGTCGTCGACATTTTTCTCCGATTACAAAAAATATTATTGGATATAATAATTGTAATAAAATTAATTCATTTGGCATATTTCTTACAACTGAGACAAAAATAATTTTCGTATGATCAATATCATTAAATATGATGGAGAATCTTGCTAACAATATTGCGTTTGCTATGAATGAAAAAACGTTTTGATAGATCACGAAATGCAAATCGAACGTAGCGTCTCTCGAACATGCATTTCTTGAAAATTGAGTTGATCAAGCTCGTGACAGCTTGGATCTTTATGATGATGACAGTAGTAGCAACCATCAGCTGTTAGACACACTGTGCTAATTGTATTTGAATGATGAGAAACGATAGATTTCTCATTAGCATTTCTAGGGCATCTCGTAAAAATTGATCGAATTTCAATCACGATAACTTTTTATCGCGTAATAAAAAAAAATCGGGAAGAAACGTGATAACGAAACCTAACACTGTAACGCTTGTTTACAACCGGCGAATATTTTTACGGCGTTGGTCTCTGCTTGGTCGTGACGTACAAAAGGTGCCTGCAGTAAAAAGCGCGTGTTAAAACTTAACCCGCACGTTTTAAACTCGTTAAAAAAGACACGAAGCGCAAACTTGTCCCATCTTGGCGGTGAACGTGAGCCAGATAAAAATCCGGCCGGGATGTAGGATCCGAGAGAGCTCGGGTCGCAGATTCGCGCCTCCGCGAGTTAACGTTGGACTAATGGATCGCGATAATTACACGGTGTCCATTTCGAAGCGACGACGTGTCATTTTCCTTCTCTTTCTTTCTCTCTCTCTCTCTCCCTTTATTTCAACTGGTATCATATTCTGACTGGAAATATGGCGCACTCTTAATGAAGCGATTTCTATCGGCACCAGTTGAATCTGATAATTAAATCAAGCACCGGGACCGCGCTGCGTCGTATATTAATTGAATCGCGATCCCTCGGATTCGATCTGCCTCGTTTCGCAAACACATCCGGCAGACTGCAGTTCGCGACGGCTTATGACGCTCTACTGCGCTGTAAGATCGCACTGCCGATTACTATCGATTCGGTCATTCGAACCTCTTCTTACTACCGATATACGCTCTCAACCCTTCGTTGAACGGTCCATCTTTCGATCTGCACCGAAATATATTAACGAACTTGTTCGGATAATGGACAGATTCAATAGTCTCCATCTGTTTCTTTATTCGATAATAATCAAAATACAATCGCATGCCAACTATATTGAAAAGTGTCAATTATCTGAGAAAGCAAGATTGTTGGTCTAATTTTTAAAAGCAAAGTATTAAATAATATATATATATATTTTTTTTATGTATTATATTAAAGCATATTATCTGATATTATTTTCTAAATACTTGAATGAAAATAATTTGAGAGATCTGTATTATTGATATTTTATTTAATCGTGTTTGTAACATCAGATGTTGAATAGGACATAACGGGAGATTTATTAGAATATTAAGAAACTCGTTAATTAAACTCTATTTTTGTAATCTAATTTGAATAAATTTAATTACTCGTATGTTCGCGTCTGATGTTTCGACAATGTTTCTCGGGATCGTCATTAGTCAGCAAACAGCAAGAGAGATAAACAGCGATAATCATATGAATCCCCATTATTCAATTTCTAACGTAAGAGTGTAACTTACTAAAAGAAAATGCTACCGATCGTTTGAGGGAACTTATTTTCTTTCTTTGATTATGATAATTCGCTTTAAATGTTTATTAGGAATTGAAATTGGACGAATCGATTAATTAAATGATATCGATGCAGTAATTAATCTGTTAATAGATTCACAAAATCCCTTAATCATCAAATCACAATTATATAAAGTAGAAGTTAAATATTGAACACTCATTCTTTTCAGATTTACATAAACTGCTTATTCATAAAGTGCTTATTATTACTTGTCTGGAATACTTAAGTATTCAGAAAACTATTGACATCATCAATTTTTTTAAATACACATTGATACATAGTTGCTTATATTTGCGAAAAGGAGAATTTCAAAATGTTTTCCATTTTTTCAATTAGGATTTTATTGATCATATTTTCGGTGACACGATTCTAATCCTTTATCAGAAAAAATATATCTTTTTGCACGGCTTTATTTTAATTTTATAAGATTCGACATGCTTATTTTTATTGCGCAAAATTTAAAGAAAGAAAAGAAATATAATAAGAAGAAAAAGAGCGAAAAAGAGAGAGAATGCCTCGATAAAAATCGTCATAAACAAACCGAGCTATAAATACCTGTATCGACGGTGTCTCTTAATTAATTCGGAGCATTACGTCGTTCATTGGAAAAGTCCCCAAAGTATTATTCGTCAATTAACGTTTTGTCGTAAAAAAATATTACGGCCGCGCCTGCGCGATATCGATATTATAAAAGTCGACGTCAAGAGTCGACGATTAAAGTATCGCAAATCGTGATTCGGCTTCGCCGGCACTCAAATTCGTCCCGGGAATAAATTCGCGTGTGAGGAGGGACCCTCGCTATAGAGTGAAGGATCATGAAGATCGGCACGACCAGATAAGAATCGACGGTACTCCGGGGGCTGATGGGTCCGTGACGACTCGAAAAGACTCTTTGAAAATGCGTGTCGAGGACGCCGCCTTCGTGGGAGGAGCCCCGAAGACTATTTCTCGGTGCAGGGGGTCCGTTTCCCGATTTCTCTTTCGCAACCCTTCTTCACGGGGCCGTAACGAACATATCGCGGTCGCTTGTTTATCGAAAAGCGCGCTCGAGAGTCCGTCATACAATAAAAACGTCCCGTAAATTAGCGCCCGGTGACTGTCATGTCTCGCCGAGAGCCAGCCGCCTTCGTTTGCGGTTGAAAGTAGCGTTAAAGAGCCTGACAATTTAACATTTCAATGTGATGCATCTTTTCAATTTCAAATAATTATAGTTTGATATTTATTAATTTTTTTTTTTTCAATTATACATTTTTTTTTTATTCTCCTTGACTTTTTACTTTTATACTCTTTTTATTAATTTTATTTTATTTATATTTAAAAATTTTTAATAATAAATAAATGATAATTTCTTGAAGTAGAAAATACAAGGAAATGATATAGTATACAAAATATTCGTTTTTCTATCCCGACTAAATATTCGACGACGATTTAAAAATGAAAAATAATAGAGCCCGCGGGATTAAACGAGCTTCGGCAGATCCTCTCCTCATCTAGATCTGGCGCGTTAATTTCGTAACTTGATACGTCATTAAAGTAACAAATTGCGCTATTAACCTGGCCACGGTTAATTAGGCGAGGCGTTATAAATGGCAGAAAAGCTTTGCAAATTAATCAATGCTCGATCGGATCTGATCACGCGCGACGGCGCATCGCTTCTTCCGCTTCTCTCTTTTCTCGTTCTCCTCTTCTTCTTCATATCTTTGCGGATCCGCCCGTTAATAACCATAAGCGCAATAAGTAGGTTGAAAATGGAGATGAAATAATTTTGTGGACCGACCCGCGGCGCGCGAGTGTAATATTAACGAACGACCGACGGCAACGAGCGCGTTATAATAGTAATTACACTAATTACATGCTGTGTAACCATCCGACTAAAGTAAAGAGAATCCGATAAACTTGATTATAATGACACAATTCCGTCATAGAACGAGTTAATTCGACAACAATGTTGTACTATTGTACACGTGATTTTACACACCTGTATGTAACGAAAACAGAACATAAAAATATGACGGAATTCTTTGACGATTTATAATTTAAAGAAAATCGACAAATTATTCTCGATAAAAAGATCATCAATTTTATTTTCTTCAAATGAAGTAATTTTTCCAGTTAAAGGGATATATATACATATATTTTTTTTTTTTTTTTTACACAGAGAACAAGCTTTATGCGCATGACCTTCTCGTTAAATATCCAAGTTTTTTTTTTTTTGTAAGCGCTCGTTCGAATTAATTGCCGGTACCGTAATTAAGAAGAATTTTACATAATGATCGAATAGGAGGAGTAACGGTGCACATGGGAATACGAGCGTGGGCGGTTATTTAGTACGTGGACAAGAGTGCGGGGCCGTTTTCTTTAATAATTTCGGTGTTAATTAAATGCCGAATGCGTGGGTGCCGGTGCGGAGATCAGGCGAGACTGACTCCGGCGCGCAGGATTCGAATTCGTTTTGTCAACTTTCACTGCGCTCTTCTCTCTCCATCTTTATAACTCGTCTCCGTTATGCTAGTCGTTAAACGCCAGGTTGCTGGCATCGCGCGCATCCGGTGGCAAATTGAGTTTCACCTCGAGCATCAAATGTTCCGCGTTAATCGCTTAATAATTTTTCCCGAGGATCCCGATATCAATTTGTTGATCGGGAATTACGGGAATTGAAAAAAAATTCGTTATTTACCCGTGGATTACGTGAGATATACGTCGCTGATCGATCGAAAAAAATACAGGTAAATTCTCGCACTTTGCGTGATTTTGCTTATCGGAGAGACTTATCGGCGCGACACGGTATTTAAACCGGTAATAAACGACTGAAAGAGAGAGAGAGAGAGAGAGACGACGACGCGGTCCTGGCGAAAAATATTCAAAATTTTATTTACTGGCGATGAAATATTTTTTGTCTCGCTTTCACCTTCCTCTCTCTCTCTCTCTTTTGATTTTCCTCAATGAGATGGCGAACGAACGCTCTCCTGTGCCTCTCACGTTTTCGAAAGTTACGCGCGGCTCTCTTACGCCCGCTCGCTCGCTCGATTCTTTTTCACGTTGCCGGTAATTTTACCGTAATTTACGACAACGGAATGAATCCCCTCACCCACGCGTCGACCGAGGAGAGAACAAGACCGAGAATGAGTTCGCGGCGCGGTCGCGTCGCCTTGATTCTATTAATTCAATACGATTAGCCCCGTACGAGACTACCCACGATTCTTCGCGCTAATTGCCCCGAGGTAGGCTACCCTCGTGAAGAGGCTGGAGGAAGGGGATTATTGAGAGAATTAATTAAATTGAATCGAGCTTAATTAGCCGTGGCCGCTCGTGACTCCTCGAGGTGCGAAGAGGCTCGCCTAGGGCTCTTTAAGATGACAGAGTCGGGATGAAAAGTTCGACGATGAATTGAATGTTTGCCACGCTCGGCATTAATGCTTCGTGTGATTGCAAAAAAAAATATTAATTATAAATTAAACATATTATGAGATTTTTGGATAATTCACGGAAAATTATAGACACTTTTTTTAAATAAATTTTTGCGATAAACACTTTTTCGAAATTAGCGATCGATTTTGTACGAGTATCCAATTGTAAAAAGAGAAAAAATTTATCCTTATGTCTTTAAATAATAATATAATAATATCGTGTCAGCGCGAATGCAAATTTCTCAGCTGTGATTCATGTAAATTATGAAAGGCGAGCATATAACATTGTTCTTGGTACAAGTAATCCAACGTATTAACAAATACGTGGCGCTGTCGTTCTTATTTTGCATGACAATATCGCGTGCGCGCTATTCATACATGACACGTGTCAAAAGCTGTCCATTAAATGTTCGTTTAATGTCAGTGGAACCTGCCCGCATTATCATAATTCGTTTCCGCGAATGTCGCAATGTCGAAGCGATATGCAAATGAAAAGTGATCTAACTAATAAAAAATAAATATATATGCCACGTCAACGTTTGCGGTATACACGAGACTCGCGTGCAACTTATGACACATTAGCAGCGATTAATGAATCAAACGCGAAATAAATTGTCGAGAGTGTATATCGTGTATATTCGAATTTCTCTTTTTCTTTTTCGAGGAGAGAAAATGCGGAATTCGGAAGCGCGATTAAATAAACAAGCAGATGAATAAAAGTGTTACGTCACGACGAATAAATTGGGCTTTAACCAAATCGTTTTAATTTAAATATCAATTGCAACGCAGAAAATGCGATGTTCCGAGATGCAGCGTGCAATTTCACAGAGACTCGAGCGACGGGAAGTATCGATCTCGCGAAAGCCAACGAACAACATTGTGAGGCATGAAATTAAAATTAAAATAACATTTCTCTTTAATTAAACAAGAATTTAAAAATCACATTATCGTATACAACTCGATTAAATGCCTCGTGATGCTTGACACGTAGAGTATCGATCGCGAATGATGAGTCGATGGTTGTCATCTCGCGTTCGATACTCAGCTGGCAACGAAACGTCAACTTGCAGGAACCGATAAACGCAGGAGCATCGATCATCGTTCCGAGGGATGGACTGAAAATAATTGTTTTTCCGCGTCGAGACAATCGCCGTCCATTGACAGTTCGCGAGTTCAGCGATAAACGCGCGACTCGTGACAAAAGAAAAAAAAATCAGTGTGTCCCTGTGTCATCATCTTGTCTCGTTCTTCTTTCGGAGAATCATGTTTCGTGGACAATGTGGGACGAGAATGTCCGAAATGAATCTCACGGACAGCGCGTGAAGGGTCAAACTACCCGTTGATATATATAATCCGTCGCGCGTATGATAAGACGGAGATATAATTTATTCAGTCGTGCATACCACATTGCGACACCATGGTTACCCTGGACACCGAGCAGAAGCCCGAAAGGCAGCACTGCGGCCGACGTATGTGCGCTATTTGCCGACGCATCAAACGAGATAAAGGTAATGAACGACATGATTTTTATCTGCCACGTCGCATGTCACGAGCATTTAACGCGATAATCGCGACATAATGTAATGGGGGAGCGCAAAATATTTGATCTTTCTTCCATCTTTCTTTCTCTTTATATACACGGAGACATATATGCGTAATCATGATTGAATTCGCAAACAACTCTCTTGATTGAAAATAAAAGTGGACCAGGTCCTGATATCCGTCGACTTTAAAATATACGGTGCTTGAAAATATGGGCTCGTTATCCGCTTTGACCCGTCAACATCGACAACTCGTCGGACAATTCGCCTCGTTTCGCGCGGAATTTTAAGAGCCGTTATTAAAAAGCGTTTAATTATTTCTTTTTTCCTCTCCGTTGCGCAATAATTCATAGCGTGTGCGTGTTATTGCATAAAGGCAGGCAGCGAGAATGAAACGCGTGACAGAACGTTTCGCGCAATTTATGTAATGAAGGGGGACCCCTTTCTCCTCCTCTCCCTTCTCCCTCTTCCTCCCTTGATCATCGATTATTACTTTCTGCGTTGAATCGTGTGTTCACCTGTCATTGCACGCGGTATAATTACGGACGATGAACGCGTTTCGTGAAATACGCTCGGCAAAATATCATAAGATTTGAAAGGCGTTCGAAGAATCCACGACGATTCTCAGATATCCTGCTGTATTTTTATATAACAATATTCTGTGCTATTTAAAATTAATATATAATTGTAATAATTATATTATAAAAAATAAATCAATCTATTACAGAGAGCGAAGTAGTTCTATATAATTGTTATTATTAGCATCCGTTTAATTATTACATTTAATACTGCAGTTTCTCTCGCGCGTTGCAACATTTGCAATAAGAAATCAGAAGATGAGAAGACAGGACACTTACTTAGACGAGTCTGTCGGCTTACACGCATTATAGAATTACAAATGTGTATCGACGCGGTTCGAAACTGGTTCGTTCTTCTTCCTCGTCCCCTCAACCTCGCCGTCTTATGTCCTCGCTGTTTCATGCAAATCGCTCGTTAGTTGAAACACCTGAAATTCTCGTGTGGGACGCACATTGTCTCTCTCTCTCTCTCTCTCTCTCGGCGCGGGCGCACGAGGCTCCATGGATTATTCATCCCCGTGGCGTATTCGTGTTAAGGTGACAGACTGACTGACGGACTTACGAAGAAGGGAAGCGAAGGAAGCAAAGGGAGGTACCTTTTGCGCCTCGGGATAATAGCTGTCCGTCTTGTTCGATCCGTCAGCGCGAGGAAGTCATGCGGGATAACGCAGGATACGAACATTGAAAATTTATCTCGTCAGTTAATTATTTCCCTTCCGAGAGATAAATTAGATTTTATTTCCTAAACGATGAATTGATGATGGATATTAATTTCTCACATATTTTTTTCAATATTCTTAGAATGTGCACGCAATCATCTTCTATTTATGCAAGAGAATTCATATATATTTACGATTAAGTAATTTAATTTAAATATAAATATATTGTATATGTATTGAGATGATTAAATCTTATTAAACTGCGAACTAATCGTCGAATTACTCAATCGCAAGCAAGGTTGCCTGAAACTTGTCGCAGATGAGGGAAGTATCCCTTGAAGGCGTGAAAGGGCGCTTACGAAATTGCGCGGGCGCTTGTATGAATGGAGGAAACGGTTTCATTCATCCGCGACGCGTACGCAATCCGCGTAATCGTGATCGAATAGGCGAACGGACATGTTCGATTTCACGAGCAACCTTGCTCTATGCCTGGGCAGTTATGGCAGGCGCGACTAGGCCGGAGGTCCCGATTATGATAAAGCGCGTGGGGGCTCGCCCACGCTCGCCCTTCGCTCGTTCATTCATAAATTCAACTCTCACCGTTCGCGCGCGCACGTGCGCGCGTGTCTTTCGGTGGCTCTCGCGTTACACCTCGTTGTTCGATCAAGCGTGTCGTCCTCGCTTCCCAAGTAGGATCGTGTTTCAGTCGTGTATGAGACTCGTCCAGAAAAATCAAGGGACAATATAGAGATATATGTATGAACCTTGTTAAAATTAGACAATTAAAAAGACGAAAGCCTTATTTATTAACGTTTAAATATTATTCTCTTCATGTCACCGTAAACATCGTAAATCCTGAGATTTGTGAACGATAAATAAATAATAATTCGAATTGTGTATTTGAAAATTAGATTCTCTCGGCTTTGAAAAATGTCAAGATGAGGCAAGCGACCGATCGCATTAATATTTGAGTTTCTTCACACATGGACCTTAAGGCGACTATTGCGTTTCCAAGTCGATTGCAGATTTCCAAAGCGATTTCAGAATCGGCGCGCTCGATTATCTATTTCTAGAAACACGCCGAAGTACATACTAATTATTTTTTATCGTGTCGTCTTTGGCAAGCGGCCGAAGCAAGAAGCCAGATAATACGAGAGACGCAGAAGAAGCGTCCGATACGTACTCGAAGATCATCGCAACCCGGGGTCTCTCCTAGAGAAAGAGATAGAAAACAGAAATGATAGAGGTAGGGGACAATGTACGTATCCCGTACTTACAATCCGCGAGGTATCGCAATCGAGTTTCCAGCGAACGAAAGAGGGAGGAATGAAGGGAAAGCGACAGAATCATCGCGGAGATGCGCGAGGGAAAGAGAGAGAGCGAGCCGCGACGATGGCGCGAATCCTGGAGAACAAGCGTGTTTGATATCGCGAGAAAAAGAGAGAGAGAGGCGGAGAAACAATTGGCATTCTGCACGCACGTCCGATCGAGGGGGCGAAGGGAAAGGGTGGTAACGATGATGCAGGGGAAAGGAGCGGGGTGAACTCACGGTGGCATGCACCTGTGCATTGCCGCCATATACGACGCGGAGTTATGGCGTTTTTCTCCAGGTACGGCCGCCGTACGATATGTACGCACTCGCGTACACGTATATACGATCGTATCTCAAGCGGCCAAACCAACTCCATTTCTGGAACGATTCGCGTCCGTCCGTCCGCGAGTGAACCTGTACGACTTTAAAGACCGCCCCGAGAGAGGTAAATTAATTGTCCGCGAAGCGTGTGCATAACCGCACGCACCGTGCGCGATGCAGAAAAAAATGTAACTCAGGCAGTACTAAGGACGGAAGACGCACTCGTGTTTATTAGACACGCTAGATGAGCTCGTTCGACGCCGTTTTTCCGCCAGTAACGCCTCGCTTTCCGCGGAAATGAGGTCTCTTCTCATCGAGGATCTACCACTTTTTCGTGGAAAATGGCACGAAGATCAACCACGCGCACCGTCCGATCGCTATAATGTTTTCAACCCGAATAAAAGCTAGATATTAAAAATTTGCGGGGAATTTTTTATAAACGTATTGTAGAGTAAACGTAATTTAAGAGACAATCTGCAAAATTGCAAGGCACTCTAAAGTTAAATAATTATTTATAAAAAAAAATATATATTTCTTATGTTTTCATGAATTCACGTTGTGTGTGGCAATCTTTTCTATTCATTATTGAAGGGAAATTATAAGAATAGACTTGACGTTGCTTTGCCAGTCCATTAACATAAATTATAATGTCATTGTTATTTATTGGGGCCAAACAAATCCCACTTACCAATCGTGACAATCAAATTTAATCATTGTTTTCAAGATTCAATGAAAATATAGAAAAGCCGTCGTTGGGAATTGATTAAGAAAAAAATATCAAGGTATTTTTTTTTTTTTTTTTTCAATCTTCTCCCATACGTATCTCCATATATTTTTAAATATCGAGAAATCGGAGAGCGCTGACGAATCGGTTGACAGAAGAAACGACACGGTTATCAAAGGGATGCCACGTGTCCGCTTCCGTGTTGTAGTCGAAAGCCAGTCAGCCGACTTTGCTGACGAAGTACCCGGGCAAAGTGTGTGCCTACCTGGCGTGTGCCTCTTCTCTGTCGCGGTGTAAAGTCGAAGCGTAGTTGTGGGTGTAACCAGTTTCCCGTGGGCTTTTAGCTGTCAAGCCCACGTGGGCCGCCCACGCGGACCAGATATATTACTACGTCGTAAGAGAAAGAAGAGACGGGCGCGAGCGAGAGCAAAGGGGCCGCGAGGGGATGTCGAAAAGAAAGAGAAGGAAAGACTGGCAAGAGAGACCCTTCAGGAGGAATGAGAGATGCGGCTTGCGACACAGGAAACAGTTTCACCTAGAGGGGCGAGCGAGCTCGCGCAGCATCCAACGACCAGCGTTGAAACTAAGCGCGGACATGTGGGTGTGGACGCACGCGCATCGTCTTCTTGACAACTCCGACGAAAGGTTGCACGGATGATGATTAGCGAAGGCAGGTTATCAAGAATATAAATATACCGACGCGCGATAGCGGGAATTTTTCTTAGAATCTCTTTAAATTTTATTCACACCTCGAAGATGCAGACTGTCGCGACCACGGTCTTATATATACAAGTCAAGACACTCATTAAAATGAAGTGTATAAAAAATGTAACCAATATGGCGGGCCAACTCAGACCTGTCATATAATATGTTTATTATAATATATTTTACTATTTTTAAATAATTTAATAAAAACTATTCTTAATAATTTCAATATTTATTCCGGTTTTTTAATCGTGTTTGTTTTTAACATTTTTTCAATTGTGCACAAGATCTAACATAAAACTGTCAAAATAACAAAAATCTGCACTGACGCATATTGAATAAATCGGCCTGAATTGGCAGTCATATTAGTTACATTTTGTTACGTTTGACAGCATATAGTCGATATAGAAGTGACCTGTATATAAGACCGTAGTCGCGACAGAGCGCAGTATATTTAAAAAATCTCTCTACATATCTGGAGAGAGAAGTTGGCGCAATTATCGAGTATCTTCGAGAGAGTTCAGATGCTTTTCTCTTTATTACGTCCCCTAATATTCGCGACTTTGCACATATTTTCAGATGTAATACCCCCGGTTATTTATGGTCATCCCGCCTTTTAAGGGATAATGACGATTGCGCGCGATTGACTCTCCCGATCGGTCGGCATCGCGCGCGCTTGTTCCTAACTTAATAGACCTTGCGAAATCGCGCGCGAGACAAAAACCCGGGAGTGAGTTCGCGACGTGATACGTGAAGTAGCGCGCACGTCCAGCACGATTCATTTCTCGCGCAATTGCTAATTAATATACCCCGAGGCCGACTTTCGCCGTAAGAAACCGCGTCTCTCTGTCTCTTACATGCGGCAGGTGTTTATCACGCAAAAACACGATTGATTTAGCGGCACGATATAGTCGAAATGTGTACACGACGGACGAACCGTTCGGGACAATGTGTCCGTATCCGTATTGTCAGCCGGTTTACATGCGTAGTAATTATCGTTGACACAAGGTATCGAAGGAAGAAATAATCGTGCGATTTCTCCCGGGCTGTCTCTCCGACCGATTTAACACGCGCATCTAAATAGGCAGTTATAATCGCAGGGCTGGTTTTTTAGACGGCACACTCGAGCCGTAATATTATTCGAAAGTCTCTCTCGGTTTACTTATATCCTAATGAAGAAATTATCGTAATTTGAAAGTACTGGGAAAGAAACGTCGTTAAATTCGTTAATAAAGGGAACTATTTATTTTGCTCTTATCGCCAGTATCATTTACGAGTTCTCGATAAAATACGCATTTCGGACACGCCTTGCATATAACATTTAAATATGCGATGAAAATGAGAAATATCGAGATTAACGGCAAAGTTTTACAAGCTTTGAGTACGATGTAACGTGCCAGACGTTCATTCGGCACCTCATGCCGAAGATATTATAATCTGCAGTTGCACACCAGACATCATCGCCAACTTCCGCGAAGAGCGAATTACGAGGCGAAAAAAAACAATATCTCTCTCTTTTCTCTCATCAAGAAAGGGGAATTAAAAAATTACAACTACGATAGGGAAATAGATTACACCATGATTAAGTTTCGAGAGCATTTCAATCCGTAAAATATAAAATAATATTTAATTTATCTAAAGTGATGTGTGTTAACAAGATTTTTTAAAATCAAGACGAATGAGTTATACCTACAATAAAATGCAAAATAATAACTTACATACGAAAGTGATATAACTCTTTCTTTCGTCAGACGCGACAAATCTTTGCGATGTCTAAAGCGCCAAAAAAAATAAAAGTAAAAATACGATGATCGAGAAAAACGGCCGATGGATGAAGACAAAAAAAAAATCTTTTGCGGGAAGAGACAGAAAGGAAAGTGGAAAACGGAAAAAGGGCAAAAGAGAAGGAAACTTGGCTTTCCGATTGATATAACGCTCCGATTTGCGTAATATACGCACCGTCCTAAAACTCCCTGTGATTTATCCCGCTAAATAAATAGATGTCGGTGTTGTTAACCCCGTTTTTATAGGTGGAAACCGCGTGCGCATGCCACACGCGTTCCTCATCCTGAGTCTTCCTCGCTTTTGCGTGCTCCGTCGTGTGGTGCAACGTTTTTCGTGCGTGGGTCGTGGAAGGTGGAGCGCGAGAAGAAACGCGTTCGCGCGCGCGATTAAAAATACTGGTTCCTCCTCGAGGAGAGAGCAGAAGAGGAGAGGAGGACGAGGAAAAATAGAGAGGGAATCGTGATATTTAAGAATTTTGGACAGAATTTACGAGCGCCAGACGGTTGACTCGAGCTCTCTTGCTCTTTCTTTCTGTCTTTGCTTTCTCTCTTTCGGAGCGACATAGTAAATGGTACAGATACGAGAGATGTCGGCTGGACCGATTTCTAGCGGTTTTGGCTCCGAATTCTTTCCACGCCCATTGCACGCGATGATCGCACGATTCGAAGGCCTGTATTAGCGTTAAATGCCAAGTACGAAGATGAATCGAACAGTCGTATAATCATCCGAGACGTGAAGCTTTATGTCAAATTAAATTTTTAATTGCCATATATTCTAGGATAATTTTCTTGTCGGCGATAATTAAAAATTTTATTATTATTTCTGATTGCAAGAATTAAAATGTCATATACCCCATATATTTTTTTTAACGAAAAGCATATACATTCGGCCGCGTAAAATAGATGTTCAACGACGACCAATAAAGATATTATTTACCTTAATCGATGCATTAGTGCGCATAAATCGATCGTTAAGTGCGCAGAAGATTCAAGGTACGATACACGTCGCGTCGCTCGCGGTACGCAACGATATCTCGTAAACACAGGAGAAAAATGTAAATTCACGCTTCTCTCTATCGCTCCGAGGGGGACATTACGAAAGACAAGTGCGCACATCAATTAGAAGGCGTAGCCGATAGGCGGAGCGTGCTGAAGCCGTGTTAAGCTTACATAGAGCTCTATAATATACACCAAGTGCTGGCGCGCGAGCTCTATAAGTCACTTATAAGCACATGCATGGGTGCGTTTGTGTGCGTATCGCACGATCGACGCATTAAACGGCGTTCCTCCCGGCTACCGCGGTGCGCCGATCCATGGCCATGAAGATCGAGGAACAGCTGGAGGAACGACATGCACGTAGGCGCGCCGGCTCCGACGTGAAAATCGAGTAAATCGCGTCGGCTGGGTATATTCTCCTCCACGCCGCTAATTATCCTATTAGCGAATTAACTAGCAAGATGATTAATATGAAAGTTACACTCACCACATACGTGCGTCGCGATCTCGAGAAGATACTCGAATCTCTTTGCGCCTGGATCTCGACGTTGTAGTTTGCCGATGGCGATGTAATTTCATAGTAGTTTAGTTTGTTTATGCACTCTGTCAGATATTCTAAAACAGATTAATATTATTCACTAATTAATAATTTGTTGAAATAATATTTGTTATGGTGGAAACAGATTAATTGGATATGATACATTCGCAATGTTGATGAAATTTTATATCTGTCGCACAAGAATATATATAATTTGTCTACTAAACGGATTAATAAAATATTACGATTGAAATTAATTAAAGAAAAGAGTAATAATTATATATTATTATCTGTGTTTTTTCATACACATAAGATTTTTATCATTGCTCTTTTTTACCTAATATATTTTAATGTTTGATTTTTTATTATATATTTTATTTATATTTGAAGGAATTTTCTTCATCTTAAATTTCTATCTCTCCTCAAAGTTAAAAGTCGACCAAACTGGCAATTTAAATTATTTTTATTTTTACCTATTTATTTGACTTTGTTATGAGGTTTTAGATTGCGAAAGACACATTAGTTTTGTCTCTATTTTCTTAACGCGTAGTGACTAAGATTCTTGCTAACAGTTAATATCTATTTATTTCTTGCTTACTTCTGTCAGTTCTACATTGTTCATCAAAACAATGGTGATAATTGTCGGTGGTTTGCAGTGAAGCATATTTTTGTATTTGAATTTATAATTATTTGTTGCGATAAAGTGTATTAAAATTATAATTATTGTTATGTAACTTTTTATAGATTTACTTGAAAAGGGCTGCAATGACAGCCGAAACGTTGTATTTTAACTAATTATTATAATAAATGATTGCCAGTTTGGTCGACTTTTAACTTTGAGGAGAGATTTTTATTAAATTTCTATCATCATTATTTGTATGATTTTTATATAGAAGCTTAGTCGAAAACAAATAAATTAATATACTCTTTTTGTAAGTTTACGATATCTATATACATCCAGGACGCAAATAGAAAATAATGCACGGGAATGTCAATTAAATATAAATATGGGATAATGAGCGGGATATGAAGTGTGATGAACGTCAAACGGACGCCATCGAGCATTCGTCACAACGAATATTCACGGTTGTGCCTTCGCAGACCTTCCCCGCACTTTGACGTAAATGCACAGGCGTGCACGCTTCGTCCAATTGTGCGTGGGGAAACAATAGCGGGAAACGCGCCACTCTGAAAAATTCAAATGATTGCGCGATAAATTCATCGACCAATTCCAATTAATATTCTCGCGACGGCGAACCAGCCATATCAATGTGCCAGTCAGTAAAAATTTAATGAAATTTTACATTTATCCATTGTATGATTCGCATTGTGAAAGGAAGAAACGAATGATAAATCATTGAAAATTTTCTTAGATCATATGGATATAACATTAATTTAATTTAAAAAAATGATAAACTTTGACACTTTTTATTGAACGTGTAAATTAAGTTTTTCTGAAATCACGCGCGTTTTTAGAAGACAGTTTGATCTCTGGGGGAAAAACATAGAAGATCAAAATAGTTTCTAGAAAAATTACAATGTCTTCATCTAGAGTTTCGCAATCGTGTTGATAAAGTGGGCTGTTATTTGGGGAATAGAATATTCCATGGGGCCGGTCGTGAGATGTGTGTTTACGCCGCTCATCTTCCGAAAATCACGTAGGCGTGGAGCAACAGGAGCGAGGGGGAGGGCTTTCAGTTACTATTTTCAAAAAAATAATGTCACATTATACCTTGTCTAAGAGGAAGAGACGCGGAAAAAAATAGGGATCGCGCGCGATAAAGCGTGAAGACATGAGTGGAATTAGAAGATCGAAGACCGTAAAGCGGTGAACAAGAGAGATAAGCGATTGCGCGAGGAAAGGAGAACCGGGAGGGTGACAGGGAGGAGAGGAGAGAGAAGACGACAAGACAACTTCTCTCGCGATCTCCGGGCTCGCAGGCTTTATTTATACCCAAAGCTGCCGTATTATTGGATCACCCCCGCCTGACACGTAAACGTGTCTTATGCGGGCTTACGTAGTCCGCCTTTCTATTTCGTGAATGCCCGACTTCTACCCGTCTACTCGGTGTCTCGAAAACATACGATTCTAAAAGATTCTGTCTAATGATTTTGCAATCTCTTGAAATACAGCCCTTAGAATTTTTTTCAAGGATAATGAAATCTTTTGGAGTACCGTGTCTCGGTAAACGGTAAACACTAAACTTAATCGAGTGTATACGGCGTATGTAAGACTCGAGTTCAAAATTGCCATGACAATTCATGATTGCCTATAGCATTTACTGCATCGTATCTACGTGTATTGCGAAAGCTTTCAGCATTCATAGACCTTTGCACCCAATACCGTCCGAAGGATAATTTCTATTTGCGCATTACAAGAGTTGTCATCCTATTAGGATGCAATATCTTGCGGTTGTGGAGGTCTTTCCAATAAACGCGTCACGATTTACCGTATCCGTAGCACGACGTATACTCCCGAATATTCATGGACGTGCGTTTCTGCAGCGTCGATCTGATAATTCCTCCTTTAGGCGCCGTAAATTGTTCCATTAGCCGGAACGCAATATCTTCCGGTTAGAGACGAGATACCTCTCCGGTAAATGTGCAGCGCGATAAACGTATGCGTTAGCGTCGCGTTTTATGCGTTTTCTTGCGACATACAGTCACGCGAGGATGTGTCGATGAACAGATGCGGTGGAACGCGGCGGCAATTTGTCGAATTAGCTTAAGGATAAGACCGAAAATTGGGGTCAAAATAGTAGTAGCGAACGTAGAGACGAATTTTCACTAATATTTATGGGATTGCCGAAGGAATGCGGTGTGTCTTCCGGAATTCTTTAACGTCGCGTTTAAGATTCCAGTCCTCTTGATTTATTTGCCGATCGTCATAAAGTAAGTGTCGTCGTGTGAGAAACGCGTTAGCGGGATGATCGTAAAACCGATGACAACTTTCGATGGCATTTATAGATACATTCGTAAATCTAAATAATAAGATCTCGCGTATTAAATATCGATTACAGATGTAACTTGCTGTGCATTTCGACAACTTTATCTTTTGTCCCGATAAGAAAAAGTTTTCATCAGTCGATTCTTGTTTCATTCTTTGCAATCAATTGTATTAAAAAAATTTAAGAAAAAGTAAAATTATATAGATTTTTCTAATTATCTGAGATATTAAATATTATTCCTACAATATTGTATCAGCCGCCTGTTAAATCAGCACGATGGCTCATAAGAGCGAGATGTGTCGCGAAGCGAGAATCAAAGTGGCAAAGGCTGTAGTTGGATGCACGTTGAGGATAATCGCCTCTCAGGAATGCACGGCGCAAATCTGCATTCTACGGATGACGCGAATACTTGCGGTGGCACGTGGTTCCCATATCTCTCTTGCGCATCCGGAAATTTATAGCAATTAACACGAGTTCGCGAGCCAATGCGTGGGAGAGTCCGAAGTAGCGATGAATTTAGTTCGAAATACGCACCTATCGATGCATTTGCATCCACGTGGCCACGTAAAGCATTCGCATAAGTAGATATACATTGTACATTTCGCAAATGGATGAAATACGTGCAGAAAGTGATAATCATAATTTTGATACGATGTTACAGAGTTGTAGGTTTTATTGCAATCGTAAAACGACGTGAGATTTATCGTGTTGACTGTGTAAATATTTGGAAATATGATAGATAGCTCGGCCAATGTATCGTGATGCATTTATCACTTGCATATATTTTTACACGCAAGCTCTAAATAATAATAGTTTAGATTGATGGAAATATTATAATTTAAAAAAACAGACTTTCATCAATATTTTGAAAATCTTTGAAATGTTTGAATAATAAAGTTTGTCTCACACATTTCATAAGAGGGAGGGACGGACATATTTCAAAATATTCTACTGCTTTTCTCGTTGGATGGCATATGATAATTCGCTTCAATTTCATTACTTTGAATATCTTTTACAAAAATCTATTTATATAAATCGCGGAATAGTTATTTCAGAGTTATACCGTCCATTCATCTTCCTCTTCGGATACACGTAATTAATTACAACATATTAAACCAAATTTTGCACATAACTTGGGGGACGCTCGACCCTGCGGGGTTAAGAAATTAGTCGCGTAACGCGGTTTGGCGAGGCGAAACAACGACGGAAGCTTCCAGAAATGCGAAACACGGTGGGAATTCCTCCGTTAAGCACGATCGAGCCACGCGAACCACGAAGTCGTAACCTGCCATGCCACCGGCTACACGGCACAACTATGCACGTGCGCAGCTATGCACGTGCGCTGTGAGAAGAGAGAGAGAGAGCCGCCTCTCGTGACGCTGCGTTTGGTCCAGCGTATCTCTCGGTAGCCAGCCCCGTTCTGGTCGTTAGCATCTATCTTCTCCGCGTCTGTTAGCCTCCCTCTGGTGCTTCCACTTAACTCTGCCGTGCCCTGCTTTGTTTCACTCGTCAGGCAGGATTTTCAATCTATCCGAATCTTCATTAATCGTTCTTTGATTACACGATCGGAAATTAAAATCAAAATGTTTTAATAAAATAAGAATTTTAATTTCTCAAGATTTTTCAACTTGCAAAGAAATTAACACGCATATGAACATTAAATTTTATTATTTTTGGAAATTGTATTCTTATTATGAAAATATATTTCAAGATTTTTTATCACATCAGATACTCTAGTATATAATTCATAGAATACGATCATAATTGCAACATTGCGGAGTAAAGTCGATTGTCCATAAAGAGCAGCGATATTATTACGACATGTTGCTAAACCTGTGTGTATTAAGAGACTAGGTAAAGTTGAGCCGGCAAACTTATTATTATTGGTTTCGTATCAGTAATCGAACGACCTAATTTAATTCGACAGCACGGAATCGCCAATTAGCGCGAATTATTATGATTACGATACTCGAGCGATAATAATCGAGCGAAACACGCCGCGATTCGAAATCTCGTTCGAAGGGATTCGAATTATGATCGCAGGTACAATAAGGTGCAAAGCAAACATTCTGCAATCTTATCGACGCGCTTTAATCGCGATAGTTTTATCTCTTAACGAACATACCTGATTCCCGTTATCGATTCGGGAAATCATACTTGGAACATACATAGTTGTGTGCAGTTGCATACTTCGAAGCACTAGCGTTTCATAGAAATACAAATTTTTAATTTTCAAAGATCACGTCTGCATACACGAGTGCATTGGAGGAAAATGCAAATGGGAAAATATAATTTAAATCCCGGAATAATTTGGGAACAGAATAGAGCAGAACGAGATAAGAGTGCAAGACAAAATAAAATAGTCTTTAGAAAGCGAAAGAAAAATTATGAGACGTCGGGGACAGATGTTAACAACTATGACAGCACTAACTAGCAAGAGAAAAGGCTGAAGGACCGAATTCCGTGATAATTTCGTTTCTCTCGGCACATATACGTTATTGTTTATGTGAGTGAGACAAAATATATGTTAGCTATAATAGATTACTCCGTAGCGAGATACGAGATCTCATTTACAGCATCGCGGATTCGTGTTATATAATGCCAAAGTACAATGTTATTAAAGCATATTTCAATCTCAGCAGTTGTAATTTAACTGAAACTATGCGACGAATTAAATCACGCTCTTGGCGACAAGAAGGATACCATCTGTCCAACGACTTTACACTCATTATACGACCAATAATTAATTATTACTTGCTATACACGATTGGTGGAAAAAAATTCACATCAACGTTATAATAAGTATTGTATAATTTTCGTGAAATATCGATTGCGACTTTTCAAAGACGTGAAAAGATCGAGAGGAATCTGAACTCTGTTACGAATCCAATAGCAGCAGCAACGGCGCATAAAGTAGCGAATCTCACCGCGGATGAGCCATTATGCTCAAAGGCAGTGCGCCAGGCATTTCGCCGGGATATTGGCCGCTTTGAATTCAGATTGCGCGGCCATGCGGCCTCCGCGTTTTTGTTCTTCCTCTTTCGCAGACAATTTATGCAATCTGGCCCGCGTCGTACGCGTATTTATAACCGCCGGCCCTTTGTGTGTTAATTCTGTATTTGTGTATTACTTGAATATCTCCGATCTTGCAAGACTTGCATTTCTTCGACTTTTGATCTTTGCTACGTCTTCGTGGTTCTTTATATCCGCACTTATTAATTGAGAAATGTTAAATTTAAAATATAGCACGATTGTATTAATTAGAAACTAGAAACTTAATTTGTAATTATTTTTTGTTGAAATATATGAGAGAAAAATTAATGTATAAAATATAACAAAATATATTTAACAAGATGTATTTCAAGCTGTAAATTATTCAGCGTTTTAAAGATATTCTAAAAGTGAGAGATATTTATTTTTGATACTTATAGTAGGTAATGTTTACATATCGATTATATTATTATTTCAATTTTTATTAATTAAATGCAATAATGAAGTCAAGTCTTTCTTTAATTGCATCACTTGTTAGAAAAATGTGAAAACATATAACTGTCATCGCTCTTTAAAAGGACCAGACAGACGCGTACGGTATGCGTAAGGAAAAAATCCAACAGGAAAAAAATCTACGCCGGGTTAGGGCGAATGATCGACTTTGATCTCCGTGATTTTTATAGAAGCATCTCGCGTCGCGCGGCTTGATATTTTGCGGCTGTCGCGACTCTTCGGTGGAAATCCTGCAGAAATTGGAGTGGTGCCGTCGAGAGATGGGAAGATTTCGCGAACGGCTTCCCCGATGTCTCGCCGAAGTGCAATGCACTCGTTCAAATAAAAGTTCTACGAAACGAGGAGGCCGTTCTTTTTCGAATTAGCCCCCAATTTCTTTCCCATAACTAAGGAAGTGCACTTTATGACCGGCGGCTTGCTTTTTCTGTTACAGCGTTGAAGGTGAAGCTCATGCTGAGGCGACCCATCAATCAGCTGGTTGCGCAAGGCATCATGCCATGTAAGTATTGATCCGTTTGTTTATTATGCCATTTACATCTTGTTATTTTTTCTTAATCGTACGCCGCGAAAAATTGCATTTTTAGTAGAACTCGAGGCTGTTAAATCTTGTAGATATTGCGATCTGCGCAGCTGTCATTACGTAGTTACTGAACATCATTGTCTGACTGGTCTTCGCATTCTTAAAAACATTTTCATTCGGATAGCTTGATGCATGCGCGAGTCAATTTATCGAGTCTTTAATTATAGCCCAGAAATTATATAAAAAGTAAGGCTCTTATATCTAGGACACTTGATTGTGATAAATTGCTTTGCAACGATTAAAGAAATTGGTAATTATCGATTGTTTTTTTATATTAAGTAAAACGAATTAGGTCTCTTCCGCATCAATTAATCTTGTAATAATTAAATTGGATCATTCCAGAAGAAGATCACGAGTTGACTATCCTACTAAAATAACAGCTGCAAGAGCGCTCTCTCGCTCCTTTATAACACAAGCCGTTTCCGCAATAAACGATTCGATTCTTATCGTATCGCGGGATGAACTAAATTCTCGTGACATTCGAGAGGTAAATGAAGAAGCAAAAGTAAAAACACTTCGCGCGACACGCTTCGTCGTCTTTCGCTCCCAAAATCCCCGAAGCGATCAACGGTATAAGAGCGGCAGTTTCTAGTTGCCCGGTAGATTTACGATGGGCACCAAATGTTTACCAGAACGAGAGCACTGGCATCCAGTAATTATTTGGGTCACACCCTAAAATATTGCTCTTGTTACCGTCCGCGCGCCGGCGCGTTTTATAGCGCCTCGGCATATATTGCCGGGCTGATGAAAATACGCACTTTGATAGGCCCCGTCCGTCTTTATGCGCATCCGTGTGTATATGCATTTCCATACCGTGTGGGATTCATTCATTTGTAACCCCCTGAAGAAGCTTTAAAGTCGCTTAATACACATCTGCGTTCCGAGGATAATAGTCGCTTTCGCGGAAAACCGTCCGGAATTGTGTTATAAAGTTCCAGTTTCTTCCAGAAATCGATGCATTTCTGCGAAAAGTTTTTCGTTTATCGGCAGTCATTATTGCTAATAATATTTTACTGCAATAATCTTATAATATATTTTAAAATTTAATTACGAGCAATGGCTATTAAAATTTTATGTTACTAAAAATTTGGTTTATCCTTTATAATATTTTTTAACAATACCTATTATTTTATTATAGATCTATAAGATCATATTACATGTGTGAATAATAAAAAAAAGTTAATTGCTCTATTCTAAATTACATATATTATTAAAGTGAAAACTTTTATATATAAAAGACTCGTTAAATAGCTATAAATACTCAGTTGAATGAAATTATATATTAATGCGTTTACGACGATGTTAATCTGTCCATATTAATTTATCTACGAAGTTTATTACTTCGCTTCGCAACGAGATGTTTGCCAGATTGTAACGCATCGTATCATCAAGTTCATCTCCGCATACTCGTCATACGCATCGCGAAGTATACAACGAGCAAATACAAATAGACCTACACGATTTGCTCCCGAGATGTCAATCGTCGTATAAAGAGAGAAAGAGAGAGAGAGAGAGATCGCATTTTCGTATTTTATTTCCCAAATCTTGAGCTCACTCCAACCGCGAAAGACGACGTTTATTGCGGCAAATTAACGACGCCCCTCAGACACTTCATATGAGATTAGAATAGGCGTCGCAAGGACGTCAGACGTCTCGGAGCCTCTGAAATCTCGCGCTCAGAAGGGAACGAAATGACAGAAGTTTCGAAATAAGGAAGAGAGCACAACACAGCACATTATATATTAAAATTATATATAATAACATTATATATAAAAAGATATAAGTACTTGAAAAAAATATAAATGATAAATTTCGTTATAGATATATATTTTATATATATGTAAATAGTTTATAATTATCTCGCACGTATTTACAGTACAATTTTCAGCGAGAAGTCGCAAAAAAAAATTCTTTTTTCATTTATTCTCGTATCTTCATAACAGTAACTGTAAATTCTCCGTAACGAGTCGAAGAATAATATCCGAGGAAACGTTGCATCTCTCTCTCTCTCGCAAGGGAATTGCATTCGCGATTAATCTCGAAGTTGCTAAAAAAAACCCGCGATCGGGAGGGAAAGAGTCGCCGACGTGTCCTGTTGAAGATGGAAACTTACGGCACACGCGGTACGTTAAAATACCAGGGCGTGCTCGTGTATTTTCACATTTCCGTCGCTATACTGTGGCGTAGATGATGCGTAGGTACACGCACTTTTATTCCGCGCAAATGACTACGTCCGCGTCCGGAAATACATAGCAGTAGGAACACGCTTCGGGGATCATTTATTCGGCGACTTAATGGTGCTGAAGAATGCGAGGAGCGGAGGACGCGTCATGTTGACACCAAAACGGCGCCATGCATTTGAGAGTCAAACTGATGCTTGCAACATGTTTGCGACATCGCGAATCGAGAACTTCAGCATCTGCTTTCTTCTTTTTATTTATTTGTATTTTTTAAGAAAATTTATTTGATCGAAATCTACTTGCCATCAGAAATGACAGCCTCCGCGATTATCGATTATTGCGTTATATTTGCGCAAGCAAAAAGTTTGCGATGTACTAGTCATGCGTAAAATTGATCGCGGCGGGAAGAGCAAATAAAATGCGATTTGAGAGACAAGGATGTTTTCTTTCTCGCACACACAGCGCTGAAAACGCCACCGGCGTTTCACGAGCAACGGAAGCAGTTGGAGCGAGCGAAGACGGGCGATCTGCTAAAGGCAAAGATCCAGCAGAGACCGGGCAGGGACGAGCTCGTCCGACAGCACATCCTCGAAGATGTGGGTCATGTGGATCCGAGCCTGGCCGAGCGGCAGCGGATGCTGAAGAAGGCCAGGCTAGCCGATCATCTCAACGATCAGCTCAGTCATCGACCCGGACCGCTCGAGCTCATCCAAAAGAATATCCTTCATACTGAAGAGCCCATCGAGAGGGCAGTCAAAGGTATCTCTATCTCGACAACCTTTACTAAAATAAAATAGCACGATACGAGGATTTGTGATGTATTTTAAAAAAATGCAGTATGTAAAAATAAGCGGACTAATTAGTATATTTTATCAATTGCGATATAACGTTACGTCACCTTCGAAATTCATATCAAAGATTTTTGCAATCTTCCATCAATTATTTTTTACGATTTTTCACAATTATTTTTCTTTCCCCAGAGGGTCACATTCCCTTCAAGGCCACTTGCGAGGGGCAAGTGACGAAGCCTCAGCATCCGGACCACTACATTACCTTCGAGGATGACTCTCAGAGCTCGGAGGGCGCGTCCTCGCCGCAACTGGAGTCGCGGTCGTCAGATGTTCTGGAAACCGCGGCGGCCTCCGCGGGCATCGTCACAGTTTCCCTCAGCATCCCGACGACCGGCGGCGCCGTTGTGGTTTCGTCGACGTCCCCCGTGTTCCAACAGACATCCACGGAACCGACGATACAAACCTTCGCCGATCTTTGCAACACCGTCGTAGGCACGTCGCAACAGAGTCAACAACAACAAATTCAACAGGCCCAGCAGCATGCGTCTACGCAGGTAAATTTGGAGCAACAACGATAGATCCTTCACCCTGTTCGGTTCATTGAGTCGGATATGAGAGCGTTTTTTACACAACAGCAAGATTAATTTCCTCAACATTAATTTCTAAACATCTAAATGATGACAGTAAAAGCGTGAATCAAGCGAAGATTGATTACGACCATAATTCTAATATATTTAGGAAGTTGTCAACAAAATTACATCGACTATCTCGTGAAAGTTAAAAAACTACCGGGCTATATATCTGTCCCTCTTTCAGGCGAGTCAGACGACGAATGGGCCGTCGACAACCCTTCTGCCATTGGCGCCGGCGCCGAGCCCGATGTCCCTGGGCTCGACCACGTCCAGCCTAAGTCCTCTATCCAACATCTCGATAGCGTCGCCCCCGGCGCCGCCGCCGGCGGCGATTACCCCACGGCCCCAACCGAGCCCGATTGCCGCGGCCGCAGCCGTCACCACGTGCCAAAGGAGCGACGCCCCCGGTAAGGACAAGAACAGAAAGAAGTCAAAGAACAAGAGCCAGCCCAAGACCCGCACGATCAAATTCCACGAGTATAAAGTAAGTTCGCTTTCAATTTATTGTGTCAACATTTCGGCGGCGAGAACAACCGTGTCATTCTGTGTGACTTGCACAAACGAGAGCAATACGCGAAGACGTTCGCGCGTCTCATTGCTTTTCTTTTTTTTTTTAATCGCCAAAAGAGCTGCAGAATGATACTGTGCGTTCTCGTCTGGAGATATATCGATTTTATTACGCAGAGCGCATTATGTCTTCAGAATGACCATTGAATCGCGAAAGTTATTAAGGGGTATTCTCGAAGAGCACCGAAATTCTGACATCGCTGTGTATGTGTATGTGTGTGTGCATGTTCACAGTCGTCTCGTGAAATTTTTAAACATAATCCATGTTGCGTAATAGCAAGCCTGATTGACGAATCGAGCATTTGCATACTCTTTTTTTATAATATATCTGTATATTTTATATATATATATAGATATTAATACAATCAATAATTTATAATAATACGCTATTAAAAAAGAAATAATAATTTCTACATGCTATATTTCGGCTACAATTTTGATTTTGTTTAATAATTGATTTGATAAAATGGTATGTGGATGCTGGTGTAGAGATTAGTAATTACTAGTGAAGTACAAGAAAATTAATTAAATATAACTTTCAAATATTAATATATTAATTTTTATGAATAGCGGTAGCGTATAAAAATTTCTCAAGTTAAGCCGCTTGCTTTGTATAAAATTCGAGGAGAAAAAAATGTACCGGAAATTCCTCAGTCGCGATACACGGCTAAAACGCGACGGACGAGATGCAAAGTATCTTCTTCGATCTGAGGCACGGCCGAGAAGTGTATATACAGAGGCGCGCGATAATTATCGTGTACCCGGGACCGCCGGGTGGCACTACAAACTAGTTCTCGTGCGCAAAGGGTCCGGGCTAACGGAGAGCCGCATTTCGGCGTGGCAACGAGCGGGGCAAAAAGACGAGACGAGCAAAAAAATAACGCCGGCTCGAGAGCAAGAAGATGAGAGAGGGAGGTGGCCGAGTAGGAAGAAGGCGAGGTAAAAACAAGTACGGAGCACGAACCGTGAATCTCGGCTGCGGTGGACCGCCGCAGCGGAAAGACCGGGGCCCGGAGGAACAGCCTCGGAGGGAGATCGTATCGGGCGATTAACTCTCGCAATCTTTCGAGAAAGGGAGAGAGAAAGAGGGAGGACCCACCTCGTTAGCTCTGAGTAATTCGAGCGCTAATTGCACCTAAGAGCGAGGAAGCCAAGGAGCGACGAGAGCGGACCATCCGCGCGGGGATGGTCCCTTCCTCCTGTCCCCATGGGTCCGATAGACCTCCGAACCGAGTCGTCCAGGTCCAAAACATCCGAGATATGGCCTGGTCGGTGTGAAAGCGAGCTGGGAATGGGCGTGCAAATGAGGGCGCAGAAAATATCTTGATGTATCATTTATCACTCGGCGCGGACCTGAACCGGAGCTACGTCACCTACCTTCGTCTCCTTCTCGCGATACACCGGGAACATCAGACGGTGATGTCAGGAAAAGTATCTCAAATCTGTTGACGGGGCGTGAGTAGCGTTACGTAAAAGCGAGATGGACAAAGGGTTTATTCTTTGGGAGTTTTGTGAGTCGTCACGATTACTCGATCGTCAAAGGAACGAATGGTCAGATGCGTGTTAGGTTTCTACACGTTTTCTTTATGGTATAATACAACTAGACTTTTTGTTACAGGGTCCGCCAAACGCGCAGAAGACGCCGGCGTCGTCTAACACTTCCGGTCTTGGCGTTACGCCACCCGGTGAGACCAGTTACGAACTGCTCCTACAGCAGCAACAACTGTTCCTTCAATGGCAGCTCGAGTGGCAACACAAGGTATAGACGCATGCAACAATTAAATATTTTACATTCCTCTCACGATTTCGAATTTTTCGTACACAAGTGTTTCAGCATCTCAGATTGTTTTTTTAAGAGCCTTATTATAAGAAATTTTGAAAATCACTTTTTAAATATATTAAATATATTAAATCAGCATTTGATGCAAAACGAATATTCTATTGACGAGAATACGAAGATTAAAGCATTTTTTTTACACAGTATCCACAGATTATCTTGCCAGCAGCGCAGAAACCGTTGTCGCTCACAAATAGCGGTGCAAGCGACGCTGGTAGCGTAAGCGGAAGCAGTGCGAACGCTGCCAGTCCAGCTCCTTCGAATTCTTCAAACAATCCTTCGGAGCAGCCTCCGTTGAGGCCCCTGGGCAAATTGGAGGACATGAAAGGTACCAAAATCACATCACTAATACGAGAAAAATTCGCCACGAAGAACAGAAAGAAAATGATTTCGCACATCGCATTCGCAGTGAGCGATCTCAAGGTGGAATTGAAACGACGAAACTTGCCGGTGTCGGGACCGAAACCGCAATTGATCGAGCGATTGAAGCCCTTCACGGAATCATCTAGTAGCAATTCGACCTCCAACGGACCGCATGTGACGCATATGGGCCACATCTTGATGGATACACCCGGCCCGATGGCGACGGACGAGTCCAGCTCTCAGGTCAAGAGTCCGATTTGTATCGTGAAGGACGAGCCGAATAGTCCACGAACAGCCTCACCTCACAGTAGCGAGCACGATGATCCATTGAGTCCACCAGGTAAAAAACCGTCATCTGAATACTTCTTTATTGTATTAAACGCCACTTTAAGTTTTTGATGCGCGCGCGCGCGCGAGAGAGAGAGAGAGAGAGAGAGAGAGAGAGAGAGAGAGAAATGAAAACTTTCGAACGAAGCTGTTGATTCGAGAGACAGCACACACGTGGGTGTTTTTACGACGCAGTTCGTGTTTCAGGAGATGATATCATCAAGGTGCAAAGGAGACGGATAGAGGAATTACAGCGTGAACTGTATAAGTCGCAACAACAACTCCAGCAGATCCGCCAGACCCAGCCGGCCACGGTACGCGCCGAGAAATTGGTTCTCCAACAACACATACAGAACAAGATGCAACAACAACAGCTACAATTACATTTGCAACAGCTTCAACATCTACAACAACAACAGCAGCAGCAGCAGCAACAGCAGCAGCAGCAAAATCAACAACAGTCGCAGCAGCAAACGCAACAACAAGCCACGCTCCAACAACTCAATGCAAAGGCGAATCTCGCAGCCTTTTTACAGGCACAGCCGAACAATGCGACCGCTATTCTCGATTCCGCGACTCTAACTGCAATCAACAACAAGAAGAATCAGTCCAAGAATAGCACTACTGTTCAAATACCTACAGCGATAGTTCTGAATCTGGCAAAGCCGACCAAGCTAAACGGCTCGCTGCTCGGTGCTCTTGTGGCGCAGGCACAAGCTCAACAGCAGCAAACAACTACTACCTCTGATGACAGCAAGCTACCGCCACCGCAATACGATGAAGCCGCTAAGTTGCTTAAGGTGAGTACCACTTTCAATTATAATTTTGCAAGATTTTGATGTAGAATAAGTTTTATAGTGTTTTAATTTGTATTACAAAGCTGTAGCGCATAACTTTTACAATGTTATAAACATACAGCCTTGTGTTTTTATATTATACACATTTTATTTATACAGGTCAAAATAGAGCCGGTCCAAAAGAGTCACATAAAGAGTCAAGTGGTCGACGACGTCTTAGAGATTCTCATCAAGAATGGTGAATTACCGCCAAGTGCCGCGCAAGATCCGGCTACTCCTACGACTCCGAATCGTCAACTACAACAAAATCTGGTCTTCACTGCGCCAGCGGATAGTCCGACTCAGTCGTTGGTCTTTGCCGCCGCCAGTCCAATGAGTCCGATCAGTCCGATACCAATGGATGTATCTCAGAGCGGTTGTTCGAGTCCATCAACACCTGCACCGCCGCCACCACCACCATTACCACTAACGGCATTTTCCATTCAATTACCCAGTGCATTGCAACAACTGCAACACCAGGAGGAGATCTCGTCCTTCAGCACAGATCTTCTAACTACCGAGGCCGAAATGGATACCGCAATGTTGCTCAGTCCTCAATCGACGCAACAAGCATCCCCAGACCCTCAACCGCCACAAGAAGTCACTTCTTCGGACAACGCAAATTTAGATCTCAAAGTAAGTCTTCCTTCTTACTTCTTAGGAAGAAATTTTGTTGAGAATAAAGTTATTTAAAATTATTTTCTAGCATATTAATTAAAATAATATATAATATATATATGATTATAAAAATGAAAATAGCACTGTTATTAAAATTGATATCTTATTCCTCAGGAACTAGGATTGGATTTGGAAACGTTAGATCCGATGGACTTTGTCCAACTAGATTGCGACATGCCAATGGATATGGACGATCCCGATTGGCTAGATTCCCTAATGCCACAATCACCCCCAACTTCTACAACATTATCATTATCCAACCATCAATCTACCATACCGTCGATCAGTCTCTCGTCCGCCACGGATATCTATGATCCGCTCTTAGGCAGCAATCAATACTCCTTTGATCTCTTTAACATGGAAGACCCCGACTTCAAAATGTCGTCCGACTTATCTCCAATGACGTGGGACAAAGTAGACTTCGCGACCTAGCCCGAGATACTCTCTCGTAATTCGGCGTTATGTACTTAATCTTCAGTAAACAATCAAAAAAATATATATAATTCGAGAGAATGAGACACAGGAATGTGAACATTCAGATTATTATATTGTCATTTAATCGGATTTATACGGTGCATTTTATATAAATCGTTTCGCGACATCCCTCTTTACCTCTGATGCATCTTGTGACGTTATGCATATCGATGTTACATCGAATATGTACTTATATGCGCGCATCGAGACGAAAAGTGTTTCAGCACGTTTTTTACAAATAAGGTATTGAAGACATAATCATACTACTGAATGAGATAAATTCTAATCATACGCGATCGTAATTAACAAACAAAACAAGAACGAGATGAGTATTGATATATGGACCAGTCCTCACAATAGTTTGACGCGCGTGTTATCGCGCATTTTTCCTCGATAAATGATTAATCATACGTTGTTCGATCAATAAACGATCGTTCCGTAAGAAAAGTAATATCTGATAAATGCTTAAAATGAGCTTTTGAGTGTTTTCTTTCTTGCATTCATGCGAATTAAAATCCTCCATTAAATAGCAATGTGCGAGAATCAGAATGTGGTTAACGCTCCTATATATTAAAGAAAAAAAGGATATAACAATAGTTCCGGAAACAATTGCGGTACTTTCAAAATTCTCCAAAGAATCAGCTTACGATACGTTTTTTAAGCTAGTTTTTACTGTCCAGTCGTGTGTTGCTTGAATTTTAATAACGGCGAAAAATAGCGTGTGTGTCAGAGAAAAGAAGACGAGAAACACTGCGTATATATGATCTTCTCGCGAATAAACCCCCCTATACCCTAAATCGCTCTATCCTCTGCTCTCCCTTAATTGTAATCAATCGTAACATAACCGCATAATTATACATAATTACAGAATCTAATATAATACAATAGTAATAATAATTATTGTGTAAAAGTATACATATATATGCATATATATATATATATATATATATATATATATATATATAAATATATACATATACACACGTATACACATATGTAAAATATATTTCTATATATGCGCTTGACGCCTGCGAATCGAGTAACATTCGAATTACGCGAGTTCGAGGATTTTTCAGCGCAGCTATAAATATTTTCTAAGCCACAGAGCATGTGATGTTAGGAATTATTGCGTATTTTAATTGATAATCATTAAAATAATAGAGATGAAAGAGAAATCATGGGGAAAGGCTGCGCGTGAACGAGCTGCACAATCGTTTCGGTTGCCACGGTGCGGTCCTTCGATACTTCTCCCGCGACTAATAATTAATCTTTTTGACGTATTGCGACATTCCATGTTTCCAAACTACGAACAAGAGAGATCAAAGCCACGCGAGCCGCAACCATTACGCACATCGCACATTAAGCGATCGTTATATTAATCGAGGGATCTTGTTTCAGAAATGTTGCGATTGTTAAACTCTGTAAAACTCTGTCGTCGTGCATATTTCTGAAAAGTTCTTCGGAGACCAAGCGGCTTCGCGCGTCGACGTAATGACGAAGGACCACGCCGGCGAGCTCGGTTATAAAAGAAATAATATGTATGCATGTATGTGTATGTATGTACGTGTATTAGTATGTGTATTTTAGTGCGTGTTTCCAAGAACGCGAATGCTGGTCTGAGGGATATAAGAGAATCTTGAATTAATTGCAATATGAAAAAATTGTAACATTTGCATGATAAATTAATTATTTTTGGGAAAAAAATCCAGATGTTTATCTGTATAATGTATAAAAAATATTTTAATAATGCAAAATTAATATTTTCTTCTCTTTTCTCTACTTCTTGTTTTAGAAATTTTTTTATCTAAACATTTTTATTATTTCCAATATTTAAAATTTTTAAGATATTTTAATAAGATTTTAATAAGGAATATATCCAAATTTTATTAAAATATTACGACTGCAGGTTTTCTTCTATGTATGAATAAATGTATGTGTGTGATATGTATTAATGCTTATGGACAGCGATGGTGCTAATCGAAACCCCAATACACACTGCGATCGATTTTTCGAAAAACGTCGCGGTTGTAGTTTTTAGAAAGTCCTAACGTAACGTTCCGAGTTTTCCGAGTTTTAATGTGCCTCGAAGTGTCAATTCCCGGCGAGCTTTTTAGTTCTATGCGGGACTGATATTGTATAAATAGGAAAAAAGAGAGTAAAAGAGAATATTGTATTCAAGTTGTTAGTTTCAAATGAGAGACGATAATCGAAGTCTGTTTCCGCAGTTTCATTAGTAAAACGGCACATCGGCCCGCGATCATCATCACTTCCTCTTCCCATGTTCACCAGAGAAGCAGCAAAAGAAAAAATGCAACATTCCAAATATATTCATGCTCTACGGAGAATCCTCAAGATCTCGAGGTATTGCCATGTTCCGTGTGCTCGATAGAAAGATGAGGAAGAACGCGATGGAAGAACATGCATCGTAATGCATCGTTGAATTCGTCGAGACACGTGCAGAAGTAATTAAGCCGGAACTCAGTGCATTTAATTAGAAACCGGTTTGCCTTTCCTCCTCCTCTAGAATTCTTTTGACTTTTAGAACCGGTCGCAGAAACGTTTCTTTTTTTTTTTTTTTATTGGATAAGCGAATTTGATTTCGCAAATCTTGTGAATTTCACAGAGATTAATCGTGCCAATGTGAAATCGAAATGTATCGATATAGTATAGTATCAGTCGATGTTATTAAAAGTATCGTTTTTTAAAGCAACGCTATTAATCAATTTATAATGCTGCCGATTGTTTGTAAAAGATCGCGCGCGAATGTCATTGCGTTTTACTAACATTTGCATTTAACGTCTCGCTTTCGAGTCGCTTTCTTCCGCCGTTGTCTGAAGCTTTCAACCCCGAATCGTATCGTTAAAGCTTCTAAATTAATGATATTTTTTTAAAACAAGTATGGCCTGAAACAGATGACTGTCAAAGCAACCGGAACATGGCATTCGAGGTGAACAATAAAAGTGCCAAAAAAGAAATGAATATCCCTTGCTATTAGCGTCACTTAGAAAAATCATCACACACATTTCACCATCCCTTGCCATGACAATAAAAGTTTTATTGTTCTGTAAAATATTGTATATATATAAATATACATAAAAAATATTTGAAAGAGAGAGAAAGCTAATGTATGCTTACGCGTGTGTATGTGTTTGTATGAATACGTGTATTTTATGCAGAGGCAAGCTTGACGAATTTATATAAGATAATCGAAGGATAATTATACAATAAAAGTTCAGATTATCGTAAAAAGTTTGCATCTCTCCAGTTTATCGAATTTGCGTCGCAGCGTGCATCGTGCTAAACGTTGTAATAGCGGAATTATTTCAATTACAAGTCGTTCATCATGATTTTGCCGATGATTGATCGATCTGTCAGGCTGTGCGAGAATCTGTTAGTCTGTCGTGTGTAGTGCGTCTGCGGTGTATGTGCGTATATGTGTGGATAAAATGAATCTTTATAACTTGCGAGAGCAACCCAGGACGAAATAAACGCAGCCAAGCAAGATGTAAAGCACATAAACCGATCGCATCTATACATATATGCAGAGCTTCATCGAGTATATAATGAATCGCGCGATTGCATCAAGAGGAAAGAAATATAATAGTGTCGCATGTGAACACACATTTTATACGCGCATTGCAAGAAGAAGATGGTATACATAAGTATTTTGTTATTAAGTATCATTGAATTTATTGTAATGAGATATACTCTTAAGTAACGATCACGTAATTATTGCTAGAGAGAGTGTTATTTATTTTTATTTGTTGCGAATTTATCGATTGCCTTCCATTTGAGTAAAATAAATAAATACAAAGTTATTCGCTAAACACTTGTTATCTTTCTTCTACTTTCTCATCCTTTTCGTATTATCATTGTTAAATTGCATAAAAACAATGTATAATAGAAAGAAGCAAGATAATCAGGGAAAGAGACAAAGAGTAAGGAGATGGCACAAATTAAAATTCATGGATTCATGAATATTCTTGCAATTTTCTTTCTTTATTTTATAAATTGTGTATTATCTCTTTGCTAGTTATATTTTTCTAATATTTTCATTTAATCTTTACTACTTTTACGTTTAGGTTTTCCTAATAAAATATTAATATTAAAATTTAAAGAATTTCTAGAATATCAATTCTTAAAATTGTATTTATCTTTTTGTTTTAATTACATTTTCCTGGTATTTTTCCAACTTTTTTTAAATGTTGAAATTATTGCATTTAGAAAAGTCTAACCAAGTTTTGAGATTTCTTGAAATTTTATTTATATTGTGTCTTTATAAGTTATAATTTTTTAAAATCTTATTTATTTTTTTGAGATTTAAAAAAATTTTTTGACAATTTAAGAGGTACTGAAGGAGAGCTTTGTTCTGTCCAATTTTGGCGAAATATTTCAGAGAGAATTTTCATAAAATTATTATCCAAAATTTAAATAAAAATTAATGAGACTCACCGATACGATGCACAGCAGCCACAGTTGTAAACTGTAAAATATAAATACACGGAATAAAGTAAATAAATAACAGTATAATAAAATAAATAATAAATAATATTTACCATATAGTTGTTCCACCGTTGCCCGATGCCGCCCCGGGCATTCTCGTAGAAGAAGCACTTACACTCGCGCGTTATTTCTTTTCATTCGCGACAAGCAGCGAGGCTCGGGTTTTAATAATCACAATTTTCGACGCGTTTCGATAAAACGCAAGAGCTTATTCGCGCGCGAATAAATGCTCCATTTTCGTGTCGCCGCTTTTTTCAAGATTATTATCGGAAGGCCTCATCGAACAACGATGGCGATTCTCCCTCGCGACGCACTCAGGAGTCGCCGATTAAACGCAAATTATGAACCTAATTCGTCGCGCAACGATATCTGTCAGTAAAGTACAACCGAAAACGCGCAGACGACCGCTTAGAATGCGATCGACGCCGAAAAACTCGGAAATTTTCGCGTCGAAAACGCTCGGATTTCTCGCGATCCGCCTTCGTGAATTTGCGCGCGCAAACTTTGGGCGGCCCGACTTGATGCCGCGACTTTACGTATATGCATTTTCGGATGAAAAACGAACGTTGAGTGAGATTCGCGACCGACGAGATCAATCTCACGCGTACGATCGCGATCACGGTGCCGATGTATGCGATGCGATCGGATTTATACGTTAATTAAGACGCTAATTAATGCACGTACCTTTGCGGAGCGACAATAAGCGCGCGAACGTTGCAGCACGAATAATGCGAAGTACACCAGAGAGCGAAGTCTAGATTACGTTTGAAAATGTATTCACCGAAGCGCAAAACTTGACCGACCAATCGGAGGCCGAGCAGCTTTTCGTCCTGATTGGCCGATCGAGCGCTTCGCTCCAGGGGGTCGATTTGTGTAACTTTTTCTAAAGAGAAAATGTGAAAAGTGAAAAATTTCTTCCAATTACATATCAATTTCATTTTAAAATCAATGCGTGATTGCACTGTTAAATTCCTTGTGTTAAATTTCATCTAATTTGAGTTATTTTTAATCATTCCTATAGGTCGCCACTGCTCCTATTCAATATGTTGTTAATTTAACTAAAACAATGGAGTTAAATTGAGTTAAAATATTTCATTTGCAAAAATTTAAAGCAATCAGATACATTTTGATTATTTAATTGCTATACAATATTTTGCGGTGTGACAAAAATTAAAATACAATAGTGTATACTGTCAGAATACTACAACCATTTGTAGTCAAAACATTTGTAGTATTTCAATTGCGTATTTAAATAATCTTTGCACCTCTCCGAAGAAGCTTTTAATTTTGCGTTCTTTGCACAATTGGCTGCATATATCTAAAATTTAATTCTATCTAAGACAGCTGTTTTTTGAGAACACTATACAAACAGCTCTTTTCGGAACACTACTGCAATCAGCTGATTTCTTGCGCGATGTGTTTATGCCATTTTTTAAATTAGTGTATTTTATAGTATATATTATTTTATTTGTATTTTTTATTATCATAAAATGTATATAATTGAGGAAATGCTACGGCTTGCAATCAATGTACAAAATAATATATAATATAATTCAGCAATTAACATCGTTTGACACGAGCTTGACACATAGAAAGGTTAGAAGAAGTAATCTCTTAACTAACTGGCAATATAAAGTGTCAAAATTATCAGGTATGAGAATTATTAATTATCATTTTTCGAGTGAATATGAACTTGTCAGCATTAATTGACAACTATATAATTTCTATGTAGTTTCTTATGTAATTTTGATCTTTTACTTGTTCTTAAAAATTTTAACGTAATAACGAAATTGTTCAGAAAAATATTATTACACAAAAGTAATGTCAATTATTAATTTGTTATTTAATAATTTATTTATTCGTTTATTTTTTTAAAGTTGTGTAATTTATATATACATATATGTATATTATCTACATATTCACTTTTTCATGATAAATTTTTTTGTTTTACGATATTTATTTATATAATAAGAAATTAAAATGTTATAATAGTGATAATGAAACGTAAAGCCGAATCGAATACAAATAAACCAGCGACTTTAAATAAAAGTCACTGGTCTGCTGGTTTACTTAAATCAATGGAGGATCCTGAAAGTATAATCAAGGAAGATGACAGAATAGTTGTTATTAAAGATAAATATCCTAAAGCACAATTTCACTATTTGGTTTTACCAAAAGAGAATATACTTTCCATATGGCAAGTGAAAAAGAATCATCAAGATTTATTAATGCATATGCATGACATTGCTCGTGATCTTGTAGAAAATCAAACAGATCATGAATTCATGTGAGTTTTAAATTAAAATAAAAATAGTAGTATTAATAATATAATGACGAGGTACTAATATGTAAAAAAATATAACGAATAAGCAATATATATAAACTGAATTATATTTGTATATTTGAAATTATATATACTATAAAACGTTTATAATTCTTGTAGCATAGGATATCACGCGATGCCAAGTATGCAAAGATTGCATTTACATGTAATAAGCACGGATTTCAATAGTCCTTGTCTCAAAACCAAGTATCACTGGAACTCATTTACGACACCATTCTTTATGCATTCGTCAGGTTTGACTCGATATCCTTATTTGAATCCATATCTTTATTGGATAAATATCTTAGATACAGATTGAATTTTAGATGTATGCCGTCAACTGCGCGAAGAAGGAGAAATTAAAAAAGTTTCTTCGGAGAGATCCAAAGATTATTTAAATACGCAATTAAAATGCCATAAATGCGCAATACAACCGAAAAATATGCCAGATTTAAAAAGGCATATATTAACACATATTGATAAACAAAAACAATAAACTACTGAATGTATATAAAATATTTATAATGTAACATTTTTCTCCTCGATGTATTATTTCTAGAAAAAATAAATTATGAGATATATAAATGTATAATTTATATACATCGTGTTAAATTTATTATATATCGTTTCGTATCTGCATGCAAAAATTTGCAAATTTTGAAGGAATATTTGATACTCAATATATTTTGTGAAAATTAAAAAATTCTTAAATATATAGAAATTCATTTTTAGATATTTTTATATTATTATATAAATCATTTTAAAGAATAGTTGAATAATATTTTTTCATAATTATAATCTTGTAACAAGTCGCATTGTGAAGGAATTTTCTAGGGTAGGAATTTCAGTTCGCAAAATAAATCGAGAGAACACAGATTTTTTATGCGATATTTCGGAAAATTTACTATAAATAAATTTAATGTTATCCTTAATAGATCTTGGCGCCTATAATATCAATTACATTCTAACTATTTACAAAGTCTTCTCGTAGGTTGCGCGAGTGTACATTGACGGTGTGTGTTTTGTACGTATAAGTGTATTATAAGTATGTGTGTATGTGTCGTATATATTATACTTAATCTGTATACATTTAGTAATACTGCAATTTATAGTTGAAGCGTTTCTGCTGTATCGAAACAGTAGGCATCTGAATATTCGCAAGGCCCTGCTGTTATTGCTTGCGTGTCTCGCAGATTCATAAACGGTTCCGCGACGGTGTAAGGGTTCCGATTTTAAGTATTCATCTCCTCTGGGCAACTTTTTCTAGCTTAGTTAAATTAACTATCTATTCTCTTAGTGAACGTAGCGTCTCGTCGTAGTGTCTCTCTCTCTACGAAGTCATGTACGAATAGACTATCTTACTATGATATAATATAGTGAGAAGAAGGTATTTTAACGCACAGAGTCCAAAAAGAGCGCTAGAAATCTTGAAAGCGATGCTCGACGTTAAAAAAAAGTTCGTCAACGCTTCTTGGCCCTTCCGGAAAATCGATGCGTTATCGTACCCCTGAGAAGAAGCACGCGTTCCCATCTGAAAGTTTGCAACGCCTGCATAAAACGTAGAACTCGCAAAGTTTACCGCGATGGAAACGACGCGCCCGATCCGTTCTCCCTATCTCGTATATAGAAAAGGAAAAGATTTTGACATGTGTGTGTGTGTGTGTGTGTGTTTGTATGTGTGTGATACGAGATCGGTGATCGGATTTATAGTACGTACTCTCTCTCTGCAGAAAAGAAGCACAATGCTGACGCGTGTGTGATATATATATTTACATATAATCGGAAATATATTATATATTTATCTACGTTCGAAAAAATATATATTATATATGTATATAAAGACTTCGCGCGAATTATATATATATATATATGAACCAAAGAAGTTCCGTTGTGACATACGTGCTTCATTTGCGATGGAGAGATTACGCTGCTGAAATCGAGACGCGATTCGCTTAGAAGCGAAAATTTTTAACTAAGGCGATTCTCTCGCGCGATCGATTCTCACTAGAAAAAAGAAAGGGGAATCTGATCGGGACAAGACGATGGTTGTTCGCCCGTTCTCCGTTTTCGTCCGCCCGCACCGTACGCAGCCCGTCAAAAGCGGTCATTTTGACAAAGCCACTGGGCAAGCGAGGACAATGCCGATCCGTAAAAAGAACAACGAATCACCATTTTTTCGAACATTTCACGGCGCAACGCGCGCAACCATCGATCAACCGTTCCAATCGTCCTCCCAATACCCTGTTTATGTCTGCATCGTGCGAGAGAGAAAGGAGGAAAAAACGAGAGATAAATATTCGAGCGGAATCGCGAACGAGCCGTACCCGAGAATCAACGACAATTAAATCTAAGCGCAATTTTAATCTACGAAACGTTTATACACAGTTTCCCTATCTACTATTCACATTTTTTATAAATATTTTATATATATTTTATATATATTATAAATATATAAAATATATACATATATTTTCTTTCGCATATGGATTTAGTAATATACAAGTTTATGTACAAGTTCGGTTTATGGCTCGATTGCGATATCCCTCGCCGAATCGCGTCTCGATTTTCTCTCTTATCAACGCGGCAGTACGTATTTACAATAAACGTGTATACTTAAAAACAGCTAAGTCTAACGACAATAGTTGACGTATAATATAGAATATATATAATATATATATGTACGCAGTAACGTAGCAACAACGCAGTGGTGACGATAGTAATAGATAATAGTAGTAAGAGCGAGATATATATAATAATAATATAAATAGTTATAGAGTCGCAGAGTGTGATGGTAGCGATAGTAACACTAGTCTCTGTAATATTTATATACGACGAGCGTTGCGATCTTTTTTCGCGCGATATTTAAAAAGAAGAAAAATAATCATATTAATCGAAGAATAAATTATTCGAGGCAAGTAACGATAGGAATAAATTAACAAAAAAGCGAGGTCGTGTAATAAAGTAATAATAATTAAATATCTAATTAATATTTTATAAGCGAGGAAAATGAAATAACTCGTAATACTCGACTGTCGCAATAATTACGCGAACGCGACAATAATCGCAAAAATTTCACTAAAAATTATATCATAATAATCAAACTAATGACAACGACATAATGAAACGACGAATACGTTCTAAACAAATTTTCCTAGCGTCGCTTAAAGAGCTAGCAAACTCTCAAACGAGTCTATATTGCTATCTATCTAAGGGTCCTTTCTCAGGCGTGTAAAGTCTTTTGCGAAGGAGGGAAAACGAAGTCGTGTTTTGTCTCGTTCCCTATAACCCGTGTTCTCCATCGCTTCCTCTTTGTACGAATGAACGTGCGGAAGAGTACAAAGAACCGATTTTTCCCTTTTTCTCAATAATTTTCACCTAATTACCAATCGCGCACGCTCGAGTCCGCGAGAGAAGCCACGAAGAAATGGAACTAAGCGGGGACAAAAACGCGTCGTATGGTAAGACAACGATACTTGTTCTTTTCCTACTTACGTATCTACTATGTTACAGAGTAAGTGCTTTTACGCGGCCTGCTCTTCGTAGAAACGCGTTATAATATTTACAGAGAATATTCACGAAGGGGAACAAGAGTACGAACGAGAGTTTAAGGGGAAACGATGATGGACAATGTGAAGAATACTGTCGTGTGTGTGTGTGTGTGTGTGTGTGTGTATGTGTGCTGTGTGTGTACATCGCGAAGAGAGCAAAGATCGCTCGGAACGTCGCGAAATTCCGAGGATCCTTTACAGGCAACGTAAACGTTTCATTAAAGCTGCATGACTCGTTATCCTCCATTGCATTTTTCGTTTACTTTTTGGCTAAACCTCGACTAAATTGACTTCTAATTCGCGGGGTAACGGATGAGGACGCGTTTTTTATTTCATCTAAATATCGCACCCGACGCGTATAAATTTGACTACACTTAGGAATAAAGTACTATAATAGCGGCTGTGCGACGCTGTTGCGAGACGCCTATGGGACAAGAGAAATACTTTTTTCCGGAATGATTTTTTTTCCATTTTTTTTCTCCCTCGAAAGCGCCGATTCGCATGAAAATTTGCTCGTACATTGGATTATCGTGTGATATCTCGAGAATACTAAAACATCGAAATTTATGGACGCGTGGACTTTATTTTCTTTTGCCCCAGGCGACCTCGATCTCACGCCTGAATTGCGTCGCACACGCTGCGAATTCACGCAGCCGAAGCCTTGGCTAAAAATTTCTCTAATCCTCCGTCTTTCCTTCTTTGTTTTAACTACACACGCACAGCTTCGAATGGCCGCGCGCGCGTCGTGCGATTCTCTTCTAAAGGGTCTGACAATAAATAGCGAACGTAAGTAAAGATAATGAACACCGCACGACGGATGATTCTCTACGACGGAGTAATCGCGTTTCGGAATTTTTTACCTAATGAATTTTTGCCTAGAACTGTACAGAGCGCGGTTCGGCGCGCGACGAGTCTACTTAGTCTATTTTTTTTACAACGGGCTATACGCGAACAATTGATTCGCCGTCCTTTTTCGTCGGGAACGAGATGATCTTGGGATGATCTCGTCGTTCACTGACACTTTACCGTTGCTCGCTATATGTCCTATATTTCGAATCTCTCCCGAGCGTCCCTTTCTAAGCGGCGGTCGTCTCCTGCAGGCCGTAACAATGGACCCGCATCTCTTCGATAGCTCTGCACCATTCCAATGCGAATCCCTCGGGATCTTCGAGATAGTACGTCCTGTTTGGCTAAATAGAAAGAAGACAGAAATTTAGATATATTGTACTCATAGAGATAGAGTGAAATATTTTCAAGTGCGATTTTGATCTTCAAAGTATAAAAATGCAGTATATCTTATTCATTAGTATAGTAATTTAAAAATACTCACCGTATGAACGAAGAAGATCTTGAAATTTTTCGGTTCGACCCTCAGTTCGGGGCTCCAGGGTATCTCACCCTTGAGCGTTTTAGTGATGGCATCGACATAGTATAGGTGCGGTCCGGTAGTGAGCAGGAGCATTCTTCGCCTGGCGAACAGGCCCTTCCTCTTATTGACGAAGCCCTCCTTTATAATCAGATTACCCTCGACGAAGACGTTCCACGAACTCGTGCGCTGTTTCTCCAGCCGCATCCTGATCTGCTCTGGCGTCAAGTCGGCGATTTTGGCGCCGCCCTCGATGTTGTTGTTGATCCGCCTTCTTATTGACTTTACTACGTTCGCGGTCGTCTTGCTCACGGGTTTGCTGATAGCGCTTTGTTCCCCACCGGTAGTATTGGTGGTGACATCATCATCGTCATCGGTATCCTCGCCGATACCCAGTCCGAGAAGCCTGGTGAGCTGTTTGTCGTCCAAACCAGGTTCGAGATTGTCGGGCACCCTGTACTGCGACCTCAGCTCCTCGTGTTCCGATGTTCCAGGAAGATATGGATAGATCGGTGGTGGTGTCTGCTCGTGGAGGGTCTCGAAGTCGACGCCCTCGAAAAAGGGATGCGCCCGGATGCTAGGATAACCAGAGCCGTGCTCGTCCAGAGCGCCCAGTCGCTGTGCCGGTTCCAAAACCAGGAGTTGACTGACGAGCGACTTTGCCAGCTCGTCGAAACCGTCCGGTATCTCGTACTCGAGTTTCAGGATCTTTTGGAATATCAAGTACTCGCTTCTAGAGCGGAAGGGCGGCAGGCCGGCGACCATCTGGTAAATGATGCAACCCAGGGCCCAGAGATCGGACGCCCTGCTCGCCGTTTTGTCGGTCAGTAACTCCGGTGACACGTATTGAGCAGTACCGACGAAGGAGCCCCTGCGTTCCCTGCGGTAGTGCTGCTGCTGGGCGTCTGGGTCTCCGTCCGAGGCTGTCGTCGTCGTCGTCGTCGTCGTCGTCGTCGTAGTTGTCGTCGTTGTCGTCGTCACCGTTTCTGGATCGTCGAGAATCTTGGCGCTGCCAAAGTCGGTGATTAGCACATGCATCTTTTCGTCCAGCAGGATGTTCTCCGGCTTGAGATCCCGGTGAATGATACCGAGTCCGTGCAGGTACTCGAGACCGCGCAGAATCTCGGCCGAATAAAACTTGGTGCACTCGATGTCGAAGGAGCCCACCTTGTTGATGTATGGCAGGAGCTCGCCGTTTTTAGCGTACGATAGGACGAAGTAGAGTCTCTCACTGTCCTGGAAGGTGCAGAACAAACGCACGAACGAGTGCTTGGCGCCCGCGAGCATGTTCAGCACGTCCTTCTCGAGCTTCACATACTCGGACTTCTTCTCTTTGAGTATGTGACGCTTCTCGCACACCTTGATCGCGTACTCTTTGCTGGTATGGATATCTTTGGCAATGTAAACCTGTAGAATCAAAGCAGATTCGCGCTCAGTTACCTCATATACTCTATTTAAGCACAAAATTCATTTTGATTACATGCATCTCTCTTTTCACATTTAATATATTTAACATGAGAAAGAGACTTACGGTGGAGAAGCTGCCTTCGCCGATCACCTTGCCAAAGATGAAGTCCTTTGGGGTACGCTTGTGCGTTGGTGGGTTAATGGTGGTGAGGCTCGGGTTCGTCGTCGGTGGAACCCGGGGCGCCAGGGTGCTGGGCGGCGCCACCACACCGTTGGTCACGTCGTTCGTCGGTGGAGACATTCTAGACACCGGCCCCTCCACCGTTACTGCCGGCTGTGGCGAAACGGTAAGCGCCTGGTTCGCCACACGCTGCAACACGAAGAATGCGCGACTCTGTTAGACACACTGCGTCTGTGATCGTCTGACTTGGCTCTATTCTCGCGCGCGACTAGCGATTCGCTAAAATGGGACCTACAGCCTTGTCGACTTGCAAATTTATACCGATAACGTTGGCTGTAATATAAACTTGATAAGGTGTCGCGAGTCAAAAGTCACACGCGCGTGATATAAGTATCGCTTCGCTTCTAACAGCGATTATTTCAAATTGAGGCAGGTCTAAATTCGATTATCTTGCGATTCGTCGAAAGAGAATTAAAAAAAAAAAAAAAAAGAAAGAAGGAAAGAGACTGGAACGAGACGATCAGAAAATTGCGAAATTCGATGTACATTAAGACTCGCGTTGCGTCCTCATTATCCTTTCCGCTCCGGAAGACGCGAGAGACGCTCGCGCAGAGGAGGAGGCGCACGAACCTCCCGTGTCCGGCATTTAACTCCTCTCATCCGCCAACGGCCGTCCGGTACCAGGAAATCACGTACCGGAAGCATGACGTCACCGTGACCGACCGACCGTCCGGCACGTGGTCGCGCCGTGCGGGTCAGAGGATGATGATGATGATGATGATGACGGCGGCGCGTCTCTCGCTCGCGCCACGCAGAAAAATAGAAACGCATTCGTGATGCGGCCACGCACGGCCCACGCGCGCTAGAAGATCAAGGCTGCACGCGGCCGAAGTCCAAAGTTTACGAAATTAATCGCGCGCGCGTCTCACCATATTTCTATATATTATATATGCATACATATTTTAGATTTAGAAAAAATATCTTTTTTTTTCGCGAAAGCGCATCCTCTTTCGGAGTATAATATATGTAATATTCTAATTCATATACACATATATTAGGGTTTAATGAGAATCGTTGGCCGGATCCTTTGCACGCAGAACGGCTTTATAATGATGAGAATTTCAAGATCCATCGTGGGGAAGGGGACGATTCCACGCTACCGTTAACAAGGTTGCGACGCAAAATCGAAGGTACAGGAACGAGTCGTTTTCCCTAGCGGATTTCCCTTGTTACAACGGAACGATATTATTGTCAGCTACCTCTCGCTCTCTTTCTCTTGAAAGAGAGAGAGAGAGAGAGAAAGCGTGATGCAGTGCGTAATTGTTTGCTCGCATTATAATACACTAAACGACTGGGCCGCTCTCTCACGCGCGCTGATCTCCGGTTCTTCCTCTTCTCATAACAGAAAAAAATTGGCAAAGGAATAGGTACTGGAGCGTAAAAGGTATTATAACGCGATACAGGTTGAGCAACAGATGTTCTACCTGGTACCTGCTCGCAGGGGGTTGAAGACGATTTAATACTGCTACGTTTAGAGAGGTATGAAATTCAATGGTCGAAGGGGTTAGAGAGGAGCTCTGGAAAACCGGGCCGGATAGAACGTGTCGAGTGCTCGAGCAGTATTTCCGTTCCCGAAGAGGATCACGATCGCGCGTGTTCTCGCGAGATAAATGTCCCTTTACGTGCAGTCCTAATCGTCCCTCATTTCCGGCTCGAAAGACGATCGAGTCTCGCTTCTTTCCGCCGTCATTATCATTGCACTTCCGCCGAAAAACGATCCTCGCATAGAGTCTTGTATATACAAAGCGTTCGCAACAGGTTTCCCGCCCTCGACAGGATGCGTGCAATTTTTTCACTCGGTCTTCTTCTTTCTTTCAAAAAGTCTTCCCATTGACAAGGATGATCGAAGAGAATATAACAATCTCAGCTTCCAATTGTCAGAGCTAAAGATACTCGAGAGAAATCTGGTTTCTATTCTTACAATTTTTACTTTAGCGTTTTCTTTTATTCAGAATCTTGATATATAAATAAAGTTCGCGATATTAAAATTTCATTAGTTAAGTGGCTCGATGTATTAATTAAGGGAAAAATCCCATCGTGCGAACAGCTGACGCAAAATAAAATAGAAATAAAAACTCCGAACGTTAAACTCGACTATGCATATAGTCTCGACGGTAGTAGTGTATCCATATCATTAATCTTCGTGGATATCTTATCAGGACTAAATAATGACGGAATAATTACGTCTACTCTACTGGAAATCATAGCATGATGAATGACGCGAAACTGCAACTGACGACAGCCTTATGCGCGGGCTCGTTGAATCCAGCTTTACGATTATTTGCGACAGCTGTTCGACATCAGGGAGAAACACTCTCCGCGAGTCTGTTTGAGTCTGCGGCGACGCGGAGAGTCGATACTAATAAATCAATAATAGTAATAACAATAATCGTCGCGGACAGCGAAGTCACCCGCGAGAAATGATAATAACAAGGCGGACGATCAATATAATTAATTGCTCGCGAACCGAGTTAATTACACCGCGATGTTTTCGTAATTGTTTTTCCGAGTCGTAATGATTTATCACAACAGGTCGGGAGTGATTTCGGCGAGAATTGCATAAGTCTCAACGACGATAAACACGGAGTCGGTTCTTTGTATTTTTACGAACAGGCTTTTCTTGCCGTCGTAATTTTCGGCGCGCGAACCCTGGCGCGAGGGGTGAAAAGAAGCCGCCAATAAAAATAAACCGTAAAACCCCTTTAGAAATCGTAAAACCAGGAATGGACGGACGAGAAAAAAAAATACGGACGGGCGCGTTGTTTGTATAACAGCCGTGCAGGCGAATTAAGTTTTATCACTTCATCGAGCATTCGACTTTTATGATTTCCCGGCTCGCCTTTAATGAAGCACTTCGCATTTGTTGGAGATGCAATGAGGGCGACGAAATGACCAACCGAATATCACATTACTCCGGCGTCCAATTTCTTTGCACGACGAAGAAAAAGAGAGAAAAAAAGCGGTCCCTTTAAATCTTGAACCAAGTGTTCTCTCAAAAAATGCAGGGACAGAAAAGAGAAAAAAAAATTAATTCCATACGAATATATTCGTATTGGAAATTGGAAAAATTTTCCCTGAAATAAAAAAATTTTGACACAGTATAGCGATATAGCGAATAAGAATGGAATATTAATCGGACGACACACAAAGATATACATATGTAAAAATAACAACAAACAAAAATATTGAAAAATAGTTAAAAAATTGTTAAAAAAAAAAAAAAAAAAACGAAAATCGTATTCTCGCTAATTGATTTCGAATAAACGAGGCGCCGAGTGTCTCATAAAAAAATATTAATTGACTCCGACAAAGTCAATAATAACGAAAGAATAAAAAAAAAACCCCAGAAATATCGATGAGAAGGGAAATAAAATCGCGGTACGAAGAAGCCACAGATTATGACGCCGCGCGAAAGAAATCTAATAAAAAATATCCGGTCGTGTGTTGTACAAGTCATAACGGCGCGAGAAAGGGGAGAGAGAAATAAAATGCGGACGGACGATAAAACCCCGGGGTTGGCGACGAAAAGCCGCAGGTACGGCAAATAGCGGCGAGATAGGAGCGATAAATACGCAACGCCCTAATTTCGTGCTACCCGTTCGTCGTCGGCCATCGATCACTCGTTTACAGGGTAGAAGGAGGGATGGAAGAACCATATGAGGTCGACAAAAATGGGGTATACAATATACATATACATATATATACACTCGAGGAAGCACTCTCGCGCGCGGTTTCTTCAATGAAGAGAGGGCTCTATCGATGTCACGCGGTAAATCCACTCAAAACTAATCGAATAATAAACTGCTCATTCATCTTTAAGATATACATTCGGATAGAGCGATCCCTATAGTACTGAATTATATATATATATACACACGCTCTAACGTTCTTTCCTCTACGCATAATCCCGAAGGAGAGACCGGACTTCTCTTGGCTGACCCAGACTGAAAACCGAGCCGGGTGGTACCGAGACGACTGGCGTATCGTCTTCGCGGAGGGCGAAAACCCACAGAGCGGTGGGCCCTTTCCTTTCCTCTCTTTATCTATACCTTTTCTCGTTCTTCTTCTTCTTCTTCCCAGGCCGGTTACGAGGCGGGCCCCACGGCGTCAACCATCCGTGTCAGGCCGTCGACCTCGTCGACGAGCATTCGCCCGAGAATCAACGGCCCTATACTCGCGCTCTTCTCTATCTCTATCTCTTTCTCGCATGCTCGCCTTGACTCCGCCTTGCCCCGCTAGTTTATTTATTTGCTTATCTATTCCTTTTGCCGCCAGTTCTGCTTCATCCTACCTCCGCGTGCCGGCGAAGCCGACGACGACGACGATACAATATAATCCAACCACCGAGGCTACCAGATACCGAGCAAACGCAAAAGTTCGCCTCGCCTGTTCAGATATCGGGACGAGGTGGGGACCTCGCAAAAATAATCGATACGCGGGCGACAGTCCACCGTGAAACGACCTGCGGGAAGATTTGCTTAGATCGCAGATAGCGCGGCGCGGAAGAAGAGTGGGGTATTTCGCTCAAGTATTTGAAAAGCAATTCGGCGATATTTGAATTTCGGTTGAGCAAAGGCCCCGAGAGGATGTGGCCGGCGCGACCCACGATCCCGCAAAATTTTGTAACTGCTATTTATAGAACGAGTAGTTCGCGCGAGGACTGAAGAACGGAGGATTTAGTAGTTCGAGAGTGTCCTGAGTGTAAAATAATATTTTTCAAAGAAATATTTACTCTCTTATATATAATCGCACGTCCGAGATTGGAATCCTGTTTCTTAATTGCGAGAATATTTTTTTTTATAACATTAACAATTTCTTCATTCATAGCTTTCAGTAATCAAGTAAGCTCTGCGATATATAGTGAAAATAAATGTCCTACTTAAAAACAGCGAATTACTACTGTTACGTATACTACTGCCCTATTCATGCGAGCTCGAGATTGGAATCTTTTTTTCTTAATTACGAGAAGATTTTTCCTAACATTAACAATTTCTTGATACATAAATTTTAATAACCGAGTAGTAAGCTACGATGGCGCAAATTTCGCACGAGGAAAATAAATATATGTCCCACTTGAAAATAGCGAATTACTACTATATGGTATTACGAGCACTATTACTATTGCTCTATTCGTGAGATCCCGCGACGAAAAGGTTAAAGACTATTCTCGGAGCGCGTCGATACGCGAATCTATTTCCGGCCGCGAGAGTATAAAAGGCGTGCGAAAAAGGAGCACCGCGGGAGAAGAGAAAAAGCGAGGGAAAGAGAAAGAGAAGCAGGCACGCAAGAGATCGACCGCTTTCCGGTATCCTCGGTATATGTATATGTCGCACGAGTATGCGCTCATTCTCTGTCGCATATCCGCTACGCGTCCTTAGGGGCCTCGTCCCAGGACGAGATCAACTACCCGCGCATATCTTTACTCTTTCTCTCTCTCTCGCTCGCTGAATCACCCTGTGTACACCACTACCACCCAGCAGCATTCCAACGGACATTCTAATTTTAGCCCCGTTCTCGTCTCTGTTTCTCTCTCGTTCTCGTGCATTCTGCCGTCTTCTCTCTGTCTCTCTCTCTCTCTTCGATATGCGCGGTTTTACCCACTCCTCTCTCTAACCCTTCGCGAGACGCGCGGGCGGAGGACGAGGGAAGGCAAAGGAGAGTGCGATGCTCTCTGTATATATCCACGTCGTTGCCTATACCTCCCTCTTTTCTCTCTCGCGCGCCGCTACTTTCGTTTTTGCCGCTCTCGCAGGTAAGGGACTACGCCTATTGGCGCAGGCGGCCAACACTTTTGCCCGTGAATGAGATGTTTTGCATTCGCAGACGCTGAGAAACGTGTCGCGAGCGAGCGAACGCGACTAAATTGGATCACGCGCCGCCGATGCCCGACGAGTAAAAGCGTTCGTTTGACGGAGAGAAAACGAGAGAGAGAGAGAGAGGAGAGAGAATGGAATTGAATAGAGAATACGGTTTGTTCGCGACGGATCTAGTTAAGGGCATAAGGTTCTTCTCCCTTCGTCTCGAAGAGGCAAAGATATAGACTTGCGGAAGATTAGCGTGTCGATGAGGTATTTTTTTTTTTTTTTTTAGTTACAAGGCTCATTAATTAAAACGCGTTGATTATAAGAGAGAAAAAAGCGAGTGATGAGAGAGAGAAAATATATTTATTATAGAGACTTAGCGATAAATAACTCGACTGCCAAGTATCAAGAAAAAATTGGCGATAAGTTCGAAATATACAGATCAACAATCTCGCGTTCGTAGAATAAATGCGATAAGACTAAAATATTATTATGTTAAGTGTTTACATCGATCGTAATATCAATCGTCTTGTCGGATTATAAAAATCAAATGACGAAATTAGAAAATTCTTTTCTAATTGACACTTCCATGTTATTATGGATTCATGTCGTTACGATCGTTAGGAAAATATGTACGAGCAATTTGATAGATAAAGCATGAGATTAAATATGTTATGTATGTTTAAGGAGGGGATTACAAAATCTCTCTACAGTGAAAGCCACGTTTTGTGTATTCGAGGCTCGATTTTGAGAGACTTTGACAGAGCAACAGTCGACCTGTAATATATTTCGACTTTGTTGCGATCTGTCTTGAGAACAGAATGCTAATTCGAGGAAGATCTTTCTGATCGAAAACACATATAATTGTTTTGTGGCGTATTTTTCGATCATAAAAGAAAAAAGGGTGGGAATGGGGAGGAAAAAGACGCGGCAACAACGTTTCTAATGCATGTATGTACCGTTATTGCCGTGGAATGTGCATATATTGTACGATAACTAAATGTGCATATATTATTAAATCGGGTACTTGTGAATTAACGGAACTGCGTTGTGGTATAAATAAAAAAAAAAATACAACAAATAACAAATGGTTAATTTTCAATTGTACACAATTTTTAAGTACGGTAATTAAATTTATGTAAATGATATATGCATTTAATGAGAGAGGGAAAGAAATAAAATGCGACTTTGTTTAAATATCAGTAACACTCAACAATACTGCCGTAGTTCCGTTACACCACGCGAGTACCCTAAATTGTTTTTCTATTCGCGTGCAACCCTCGAGTTACCTTGCATCGTATAACCCGAGCAAAGTTTCGAGAATTATGCGCCAGATATGCGGGGGCGAGGGTTTAATCCAAAGCGGGGTGGCTTCCCTTACGGGCGTAGATCATAATTTTGCCCGCGTTGGTATTTGCATTATGATACATTAATAGGAGCATTATCTACCGTAACGTTCGCGCACAGTCTATTTGTGTTTACGTCAAGTAGCGTCAGAGAGGAATTATACAGCCGCGGGATAATTACAAAAACACATCGATATTTCGCCTCGAAGCCGAGGAAATATCTCTTCCCGCATTCTCCCTCTTAACTGCGTCTTTTTTTTTTTTATTCTCTTCGTCGCAACATCGAGATGACCATCCGAGGCGTCTCTCGAGACTCTTCAAGTCTGTTTTCTTTTTCACGCGGTATATCGCATAAACAACCGATCGCGGACCAAACATGTTTTTCGGTCGACGTCTATACGCTTTTATACAGCGGCATTCTCTTATACGCGGGCGTGACGGAATCTCGTTCGATCATCCGCGGTTCACGTGTCACGACCTTATGGCATCCGTCGGTTTTGATAATCTCGCTTTTTTATTTTTAACCACCGACAGGATATGTCGCACGCGCGCCGAACTGGGAAGAGAGAAGGAAAGAGAGACGCAATATATTATCAGACTGTTGGTCGAAATTTGTCGAAAATAAAAGCCCGAAAAGGAGGCAAAGTCTCGAGATCGAATGAATACGGTATCGGTAAATATTATTGAACTTCCGCGAGAGAGAGAGAGAGAGAAAGAGAGAGATGAATTTTCGATTTGACAGCTGTCAAATGAATTTTTTCAATTCCGCGAATTATGGCGCTCTGCGTCGTACATTTTTCTCCTATTGTGTTACTTTGCTATTTGCCGCAATGCTGTATTATTTCTAGCTTACGTCACACGTTGTTTACGAGCGTTGCTGAATCGTGCGGAGACTTAATTGACGGGTCTCTAAGTAATTTCGCGGAATAACATAAATAACCCCGCGATAAACATGACGAGATATCCGCGATACATCCAGCGAATTCATTTTAACATTAATCGCGCGCCTGTAAACAACTTTTCGGACCTCCCGAAGTTCGAGATTACGGGCTTTTTACGGTTTTTTTCGAAACCAACGACGACGATGGGGCGGCGGCGAGCTCGAATTTATTTAAATTCGAACGAGCGTAAATTATTCATGCCACGAGGCAGTATATTAACCTCTCGCTTTCTCTCTCTCTCTTTTCTGCTTCCTCGTCCTACGTTATTTATTTCGTATATCGGAGAGCCACCAGAGTTTCCCCCTTTTGTCCTAAAATGGACAAGTTTCGCTCTTCGTTGGCTCTCGCATCTACTTATCGACTTTTGCCATAATACTCGCGTAAACACCAATTTATTTCTCGATCGACTCGTGCGAAAAAGCGTATTACTCTTGTTATCGTCGTACGTCTATTTCGCATTTCACGCATAAATAAATAAATAAATAACATTCGCGCAGCTAAGTATTACGAAAATGTTGATTCCGCGAGAAGATACCTGATAGGTTGACGCGAGGCATCGTAAAATCGTATCGACATATTTTCCGCGAAAATTCCCGCCAAGGTGTTTTCGCGAAGACCCAGGAAACGTTTAGACGCTAAATCTTCGCCTTGGCGAACATCAGCATTACAAACAGCCTCGTCATCGTCGCTTTGATCGCTTATCACGCGCGCGTTTTCTCTCCTGGTATTATATATGTATATATATCGAGACAAGTCAAAGTGTTTCTCTCTTTCTCGACATATCCTACTTTGCCTCGGCGCATCATCGTGCGAGACGAACGACTATATCGATGAGTTTCACGTAGCTCCATCGGAATCTCCAGCAATTTTACGTCGATTATCGCACATTTAGAAGCGAGAAATGTCACTCGACGCACACTCGATCTCGCGTTTGTAGCAACTAGCTTCTACACATCCTCTCTACACTGTATGAAAGGGTATTGTGTATACGCGCGCAAACTATATCGGTGTCCCTTCGATCTCCCTCGAGAGGATGATTTATAGGAGAAAAGAAGAGACGAGGAGTCTTCGCACGGCGTAGCAAAGGAATTGAAAGTATTAAGGTCCCTTACCTTGAATAGTTTCTTAAGCCTCCGGTAGCCGCGATGTAATCGCGACACGTACTGCTTGTTGGAATCCAGTTTGATTGATTAAAGCCACAGTTGCGGGAACGAAGATGAAGGACCGAAACCGAAATGACGGGGATGTAGAGCGGGGTGGAAGAACAACTTTTTGTTTCGGATGCGATGTAGACGGATGATGATGTGATGGTAGTGAAACTTGAAAAGCGGATCTGTGTCGCGGTTGTTGTTGTTGTTGTTGTTGTACGATCTGACTACTAATGCTGTCACGTCGTCGTGCTCGCTGATCACCGACTGCGTACACTCGACGACAGCGTTGTTTCTCGCGGGTCAGTCTCGGATAGTGGTACATATATATTGGCGTATATATGCACGCGCGGGAACCGAAGAACGAAAAACACGTTCGTGGCCGTTGAGAGCCGTTCGCTTACTGAATCCGATGCTTGGCGTGTCCCGGCTGCTAACCCGCGCTTTCTCCCCACTATTCAGAACCGCCCGAGTTGGCGGCAAGCTTCTCCATCACCCCACCTGAACCCAGACCAGAGTTCCCCACTATCGCACGAGATCCAGGAACGCAATGGTGGGGCGTCGCGATGAGGGGCTCCTCCGGCACCTCTCTCTCTCTCTCTCTCTTTTTCTACCTCCTAGTCGTCTTCGTCGTTGGTAATCTTACCGCGAATCGTAAAGCACGCTTACCCCTACGGTCAAGTGCGAAAATTGCAACGAAAGCATCGGGACGAGCGCCTCCTTCTCGAGCAAAGCGCTTCCTCGCATTCCAAGCATCAACAGCTCGAATGCATCAGGGAGAATGAAAATTACGAGCGTAGTATATTTGTAGGGATTAATAACCTCGATGCGAGAGAGACAAAGAGAGAGAGAGAGAGAAGTTTAAATTCATGCAAACTGAATATTCTGAATCATCATTCCTGAACCCAGAGATCTCTCCTCCCTATAGTCGCTGGGTTAAAGTCGAAGGCGCCTCTTTTCGCGCGTATCCCTTCGCATTATCGATGGTAAACAGCGACGACTGTTTGTCACCGTCGCTGATCGCTCGCGACGACTTTACGTTGCGATTTCGAGCGGATGAGGCCGGAGGGGAAGAGTCTGGGTGCGCGCGCACAAGTCCATATGGTAGGGACCCAGGACGATTTCGCGCCCAGCGGATGGGGGCAACCAGGGAAACCCCACGCACGGCGCATGCACCGGGTCGGTGGGGTTTCTCAACCGACGGCGCCAGAATCACCCCTCTCCTCCTACTTCCATCATCCCTCTCTTCCCCTCTTCTCCTTCCGGCGGCGGCGGCTGGCTCCTCGGTGCACTCTCGCCTTGGAAGGGAGTGCACCGATCACACGCGCGGCGGTATTCGTTCTCTCTCTCTCTCTTGCTCCCTCTCCTTATCTCTCCGACTCCGATGTGTTTGTTTGTTTATAGTCGTGTTCTAGGAAATACCCGATACGAGTAACGGAGCCTCATACGCGCGCCATGCCGTGCCGTGCCGCGCTCTGCGCCGCTTGCATTCCCATTCTGGAGTTGCATCCGGTCGGTTCTCGGATTCCTCCGAGACTTCGAAAAGCGGCCGTCCCCCGGTGCGACGGTATGCGGCCCGGATTTCGGAATCTCTCTCTCTCTCTCTGTCTCTCTCTCACCGTTTCTCTTTCGGTGTCGCTTCCCGCCCTTTTTTCCCTTCGCTACCTGTAACGCTTCTCTTTCGGTGCCTTTTAACTTTTTCCGAGAAAATAGAGACGATTTTTCTGAATGGACCCCTAAAAATGCGTACCTGAAGGAAGATGGGGAAAATACGCATCTATTTTTGACGATACAATCGGCAACAAAATGTGAAAAGAATACGAGCGATACGACGCACGTCTTTTCTTATTAAAAAATAATTGACAGTACAGTGACAAGATTGATTTTCCCGTGAGAACTTTTTTTTTAACCGAAAAAAAAAAAAAAAAAAAAAAACCTCTGTCCCAATACATGAGTTTGCAATATATCTTTTTATATCTCTCCCACGGAGAGTTCAAAAACGCGCGCACCCCGTATTCCCGATATCCTGTAGTCCAGTTACTTCGGCTCCCCGACACATCCGCTTATAATTTATTAATATGGACGGAACGATCGAGTGCACAGTCGTGATCGTTGATCATCGTCGACGCGGCCGCGGGTTCCCTTCCGTAAATCTTCCTGACGCGTCGATAGATAACCCTCTCGCCGCGGACTCTGGTGCGGTCGACGCGGACAGTCGTCGTCGTCGTCGTCGTCGTCGTCGTCGTGCACCCGGGATCGATATATAGATATAGAAGAGAGAAGAGAGGAGGCACGACGACGCGTATTTATCCGGCCGCGACGTAGTTTTGGAAAAGTAGTCTACCTGCGTGCGTGTAATCTCAGGAATGCACTACGTCATCGCCTGGCAATCCGCGTAATGTGTACATACGTACGCGCACGTCTATCTGCAAAATCGCACGGCAAATATTGTACAATGATGTTGTGTAATGACGCGTGGCGGTGGCGCCGCGTGATCCGTAAGAGGAAAAAAACGTAGCAAGTAGTAGGAGTATACGATAACGCAAACGAAGGACGATGATTAATTAGGGACGACAACGGGGTGACACGCCCAACTCGACCGGAGTTTAAGGCATGGAGGGATTTTATTTTCAGGCCCGATGTATAAAATTTTCGGGATAGTTTTTATTTTCCTCTTTAGCATTTTCACGAAGACGCGTCAGTTTTCTCTCAGGAAATAAGATCCGAGAGCAAAATTATCAAAAGTCCTGATAATTTTCTCTCAGATCCTATTTCCTTATACCTTTATCTAGCTCGTCCTAAACAGATATTGACAATCTAGAAAATACACTTTAGGTTTGACGAGTCAAACATAAGATAAGCTTACCCAATCGATATCTATCGGTTTGCCTTCGGCTTGAGAATGCCAGCTGTTCCTCGTTGTTTTCCCGTTTTTATCTAGTTTTTCAGACGTAGAAGGTCGCGCTGACAGGGGGAATGTCCACACGGCGTGATATATCGAGCCAAACGTTTCCACTATGAGAAAGAGAGAAACTCGTCGGAATGCTCCAGAGTGCGCATAACAACAATATATAACGGCCGGCAATTATTCACCGAACGCTATGATAATAGGCTGCGATTTGCGGAAGAGTCAACAACAAACGGCGTCGATTCTCTCTTGGACTTTGCCATGAGAGAGAGAGAGAGAGAGAGAGAGAGAGAGAGAGAGAGAGAGAGAGAGAGAGAGAGAGAGACGGTCGCGAATAAATAAGAACACGCGAATCGGGTGCGACAATATTATTAGAATCGATAGAATATTAATTGGCCACTGCGTAAAATATGCCGATATTTGGAAGCCACATGGCTGCCGAACAAGACGATATAGTGTTACACACATTCTGCACATATATCCGCATAAATCGTTTCTAGATTCAAAGGACCGGAACCGACATTTGACCATTGACTTGCGAAATATGTGCATCACATGTGTCCCGAGTCTGTAAAATATTTCACAAGAACCGGAAATGAGAGGACAAAGAAAAAACACAAGAGGAAAAAGTCTTTGATTTCTGCGTGTTATTTGATTTTATTTTTAAAAGTCTGTGAGGTTCTCTCTCTCTGAGGCCGAGAAGCTGCGTAGTAAACTGTGGCAGAGGTCAAATGACTTACAAAAATACTATTTTTGTTGCACGAAGAAAAAATCGGAGAAATCAATGCTTAAACAAGGCAATATCAAGATGTTTTGAAAACAAGAGTACGATGAAATGCATTGTGTAATATAAATAGAGCAACTCTCCGTCGTAAGATCTCTCCTCGCGTAACCCGTCAAAAAAAAAAAAAAAAAAAAAAAAATGATGTTTGGAAAAATATCATTGATGATGTAACAATATTTTTTTCCTCGACGTCGCGAAATGGAAAATATTTTTACATCAAGGGAGAGAAACATGCGCGTGTGATCAACAACACTTGACACTCTTCTGGGAGAGGTTTCCGCGGAATTTGTCGCACAGTCATCGAACTTTACTCCATCGTCATTGTCATGCATACATATATCCTCTTCTGCGTCGCGGCGGAGAATTTCACCGCGCGAAAATACACTTTTGCGAAATCGCCGACGGTCGTTCTGGTATGTCAATGAACAGAAATCCTTGTTCCCCTTCGGACGGGATTTCCCCGCATTCTCCCGTCGCGTCCCATCCCTCCCCCATCGCCCTTTCTCTTTCTCTCGATCGCGGCGAGAGAGCCGCGAAGGCCGCTCGCAAACTTTCAAATACGCCGCAGCACGGTGAGAACAGTCGAATCATTGTTTGCATGATCGCGTTGTCGTCGTCGTAATTGTCAAACTCCCCTCCTAGCGAAACGATGATAATGCAGACTCCGAAATTCCGCGGAATATTTTCACGCGACGACACGCCAACGAGGGATTTTAGTCCCGTGATTGTTGATGACGAAAGGATTACTCTTCGCGAAGATACGCAGCGAAATCATCTGATAAAAGAAATGACGTAGCATAGAGTGACATTTCTCCTTTTTTTTTATTTTCAGAGCCAGATCGGCGCAAAACATGTTGATGACGAATGATGATTGAAAGCGTGAATAATGAGAAAATATTGACGGTAAAAACAATACCGCGAAATATCAATAGGGAAAATGATTGATAGAAAATAGACCGAAATTTCATACGTAGATAGACCGACTTTCCTTCGGTTTCCATTCGCGTGCGTAATGAAAGATACGAGAGCGAGACGCACAGATGCGTGAGACGGATGGCGGTGCGTAATTAAGGATGTGCGGAATCGGGGTCGTGACTCGAGACTTCACGTCACGACGACGTGCTCCATAATGCGGAAGCACGTATTTAGCTCACCCGGTATATATAAACGGATGTCTCTTCTCTAGCACGTTTTACTCTCTCGCGCTGCTTTACATATATACGTACGTACGTACGTCGGTGCCAGAAAATCTGCTGGAAAATCGGTCACGGATGACTAATCCGGCCGGAATTCCCGCTCGCGCATTCGCGATTGTTCCGCGGCTTCGAGTCGTGGGAATCGAATCGTCAGATCGGTGCCGAAACCGGGAACGCGAAAGCAGAAATATATGGCGCATTAAGGCATCATAATTCATTCGCGACGCAGCAGAGAGAAACGATCATCTCTCTCCTCTCTTTTTCTTTGTTACAATTTCTCTGGAATAAATCCCATGAATAGACACATACATAAATCATCCAATAGAATTTTTCGCAACGGATCTAAGAATTCTGGAGCGCTCTTTAGGTATAATTATACATGCATCTAGATGATTTTCTACAATATTCGTGAAAAATTATAAATTTAAATTGTACAAAATTATTATTAGAAAATAATAATTGTGTATCTGGTTAATTAATTCTGAAGAAAAAAAAAATAAATCATTCAGAGTATGAATACCTAGTCTGCTGAAGATCGGGGTTGGATTTAAAACGGATGCGAAGATATCCGTATTTAAATACATGATCCTTGAATTGCCTTGAGCATATACAACGGTGAAGATACCTCGGTACTTGGTAAAGGTCTAGTTACATCGGTGATTTATCGACGATAATTGTATGGTAATTTAATTCAGATTTTTGTTCAGAATTCCCCGGACGAAAACGCTAGAATTGAAGTGGTCGAAAAGAGATGAGGCACACCATAATTCCTTCAACCCCCATATTAGATCCCTGTACACCGAATATACACGCGGCCACCACGTTTCGTGCGTGAGCTCGTTATTATTCATTTATCAGAACCGTTTATTACGGCAGTAAATGACTACCGCTTTACGAAAGGAATAACGTATCGCAGCGCTTTCTTAACTACAAACCGTAGCTCGAATGTAGTCTATATACACGATGATGGTCGCACACACCGCACCACCATAGGAAACGGTTCGCAAGGTGCACCGTCACACGACTCCCGTTGTGTCATAATGATACGCGATAAAATTATCGTAACAATAACTACTTCGCCTTTGTTGAATCGTCGAGCGAGCCGAAAGAGCGGCGGCCATATATTCGAGTAATGCTAAATAAATGCACGGCTAATTAATGGAATGCGTGCGAGAGACTGGTACGGCACACATATAGGCGCAAATAAAGGAGCGTCTACAAACAATGTCGCGCGCAATTGTCATAATAATCGAAATTGCGTCAATCGTCGACGTACAATATCGCGATCTCGAAATATCAACATCGCTTCGATTTTTCATCCACTTTCCCGCGGCGAATTTGTTATTAATTAAAGACCACTCTTTCCGTTACGAAAGAACCGACTTTAAATCTCCAGAGATATCGACGTAAATAAAATGAATTTCGAATTACACAAGACGAGGATAAGATATATTGCATTCTTGTTTTCTTTCGCGCGTAAAAACTGAAATTCATCATGATACGATGTTTTTCATTCTACGTGTTGTTTTGTTTTTTTCGATCTCACACGCGTCACACCCAACATCGCCGAGACAATCAGCTGTTTATCGAGTGATCATCTGATACGCAACGATCGACGTCCGCGGCGTAAAATTCCGTCGATCATCGAATTCCAGAACGCGATTGCCAGTTACGGTATTTAGCGCTTACGTGACTAATTAACCGGGAATTTGAGCGATATCGCGTCTTACGAAGTGTGCTGATAAACGTTCTCTCGAACCCAGGACAGCATTTTATCGATCACAGACGTCTTGCGGCAAAGGAGGAACAAAACCGGTCGCGGCTAATTACCGATCGCCGCGGGTAAAGCATTGCGTGATCGCGTTAATTTGCGCGAAAGGAACGCGACATCATATAGCCATAGTTTTATAAATTCTTTCGCGACAGTATCGAATTCGAAAATATGACGCGTGAGCTAATAAGAGAGATAACAAAAAGGATCAATCTTAATTACTTTTACTGGGACTATTTTAATTTAGATATTTTTTTACTGTATTCATTCCAAGTCGTGCACCTTTGAAAAAAATTTAATCTTATCTAAAAGAGGCGCAGCTTTACATATTATGTACATAATTAAAATAAAATAATAGATACAACGTGCAGCGAGATAATAATGCAATCATTTATCGTATCGTAAGCATCTCGTAAATTTTTCATTAGAAAAAAAAAAAAAAAAAAAAAAAAATATTCCTCTCCACGTCGACAGGTTAGGTTGAGAAGTTTGATTGGCGTGACTAAGGAGTGACACGAGATAGGACGGATTAATCGGCGAAGTCGCTTGTTTGTGACAAACAAGCAGCTGTTTGCAGCCGCGGTCTATCGGTTGTTTATGACAGGCGGGAGAAACTCTCACTTACAGCAGCGTAGTAAATCGCGTAGGCAGCGTGAATCATTCGTGCCGACGACGATCTTCGAACCTCATTCACTCACTCAGTCAATCCGATCGACCAGCACAGCGGCGCGGCCACAATGGCCGATATGGCGTCAGAATTGCAGAAATCACGCTTCTTAATTAATCCCTGAGCGAGCTGAACTTTGTCCGGACGATGGACCCGATAAGGCGCACGTGAACAAGCAAACGGGGAAAGAGAAGAGAGGATCGGCAATGAAATAACGTCTACCGAGTTGTCTCTCGCGTTTGCTCTCCGCGATATATCGCCTAGCTGCGGGAAAATATCTTCATCTCTTTCTCTCTCTCTCGCGTATTTACAACGACTTTAATTATACGTTAAATATCGATTACATTACGACACCGTGAAAATTATTGACACGAACGAATATGTTTGTTATTTGCGCGTGTGTACATATATGTTAAAAAAAAAATCGCGGCGAGATTAACTCTTCGGAGTAAACATTAATTAATAAACAGCGACAAATTGTCACGAGCCAGCCGCGAAAAAAGGAAGAAAAAAAACAGAGATTACGCCGGGCGGTAAACGTTATTTGCGCGTTAATCGAATGCGTGAAAAACAACTCGCCGATCTAAAATAAGCACGATTGCACGCGCGCAAGTCGGGATCGAGCAGAACGGGGAGTCGGGATTTTGCCGTCGCTCTTTCGCCGGGGGATTGATCGATCACCCCCCGAGATTTATCGCGACGAGTGATGCGGTCCGCTCTCGGACGTGAAAACGAGACTTTGATGGTCGTAGATCGTGACGTTTTCGTCCGGAGCAACGCGGCACCGTTAACGAAACCGTCGCTATACGTCGACTGTAGTTAGATCGTCTCTCGATTCGACTATTTATCGCCGATCTGCCAACGGAAATTTGGCAGCGGGACTTACTGGGACAATGATGATGCTAACGTCCGTCTCGTACCCATAACGGTCGGAGCTCGTGTAAATGAGTGAAGCAATTAGTGGAATATTTTTCTCCGAAGTAATTAGCGTGTTAGCCGTCCCAAGAAATTCACAAAATTATGACCGTTTGAATTAATTAGTAGATTTTGCTTGGGCGGAACATATATTTCCTACTTTTACGGTAGACAATATTTTTTTGCCAACATTTCTATTTACTAATCAATGAAGATGTATATAATGGAATCTATTCGTACTTTTCCTCAATTGTTGAAACTTGGATGTAGCAGAAAGATTAAATTCTCTCCCTCTCTTCTCATTGGCGGTCGCGACCTAATTTCTGCGGATTCACAAACCTTGAACCGCTTTAATGATGCAGAGGTTTGAGCGAGATCGGATCTCGAAATCCCGACGAATCTTCCTAGCAATTAAGCCCGATAATTTGACGAACGTGAAAGGCAAGAGATTCCGTGGGGCGATAGCATTCGCCCGATCGTTACGGCGAAGGTATCGCAGATGTACAAAGGGGGATAGATTGAATGAAACTTAGATAGGCCTCCTAGCGCGGAATACCTATCAGAAAAGTATCGATCCGTTTCTTTTTTTTCCCCCCAGCGTTAGATGTTGTTTCTCACGAAAATAAGGTAAACGATCCTGTCGTCTCGCGGGAGATTCTCAATCGATCGTGAGTGGCCGCACATCCGTTGCGGCGACTTCCGGCACCATGTCGTAGCCGATAGCGAGTGGACAGAAATGGACAGGTATTCTCTCTTCGCGGAAGGAAACCGAAGTGTGCACGTATATATATATATATATGTGTGTGTGTGTGTGTGTATATATGTATATGCGACAACCATACGTATACAGGACGACCTGATTTGTATTCGCCGACGTTCGCTAACTCCGTCGAAAACCCACATCTTTCGGAGTTTCGCGGCGCTTCTCGCTATTGGTCACGCTTTGAATGCGAAAGCGACTGAATTGTCTCGCGATAGACAAAGGAGCCCCGTGTAATTTTCTGCAAGTTTCAGCAACGTCAAGTCAAGCTGGAAATATACTAGCCGAGCTCTCGACTTCCCGGTTGTACCCTGTTTTCGGGGCAAATATAAAGAAACGTCGAACAGGTAAGAAATGTCGGCCTCTATCCGTTTCCGCTCGACGTTTTCGGAGCAAATTATTCGACGAGCGACGTAAATAAGCGAGCTTGCCTTATTTGCGGTATCCTACTTTTTAAAGGTCTCGGGACACGAACTAATTTGGTGAAACGATTAAGCCTTGAAAATATCAAGACGCGATCACAGTTATTCATATTGCAGTACTGAGAATGTTTTATACTACAAAAGAATATATGACGTTCATGATTTTATATATATAATCGCATTCTTTCGATTAATCGATTTTCACAAAATATAGAGATTGTTATTTTTAAACATAATACATACACATGTGTGTATGCGTATGCATATGTATGTGTATGTTGCTTTTATCATTATGTGGCGAGTATTCATTAACATTCTACTAAAGATGTTAATTTTAACATAGAATATGATTGTTTGCGACGCAATTTGCTCATGGCCTGCGCATAATTTTCGCGTCCCGGTAATGTCGTAAATTTCATTCGTCCGCCTGGCGATGTCGAAATCACACCGAGAGAGTTCGGGTCGGTTTAAACGACTCGTCGCCTTGTAACACCTCGATGCACATTCGGCGCAATTCGGCGCGAAGAAGGCTTGGAGTGCGAAAATATTTTTTCGCCTTCATCTTCTCCTGGCCGCCCCCGTGTCGACGTGTTTTCTTTCCCGGTCGGGATCATGCGCGTGAACAGACTGACAACGCGACATCGTACGCGGCTTATTCGAGCACCGTGCGTCATCGTTGATCACGCGCGCGCTCTGCTCAGCAATAACAAACCGCCGTCGAAGAACGATACTCCGGACGGCAAACAACGATTGAGCAACGACGCATTACAAAGATCGATACACGGTGCGGTATATACATGCCACCTGTGCGTATGAATCGCGATTATCTACGGCTCTTTGCGCGTATCATCGATCACCGTCGCCCCGATCCGGATAAACACCTAATAAATAGCTGCTCCGACATATTTCACGAATGAGCCACAGCGAGCTAAGCCTACGACAGAGCAAAGTATAAAAACAATATTATATATATATATAAAATAGATGTAGGAATCGGAACTATACATATTTTTGCCCCAATAACAAGTAGGATTTAGTTTCGCAAAATATTAGAGAATAAATCATATATCTAGAAACTAAATTCTACTGTGTTATTGGGACAAAAGATATGTATAATTTAGATTTCTACGTCTATTTTTTCCTTGTCATCACTGATTTTTATCTTGACCAACAAAACGAACTGAAAAGGGAAAAGTTCCAAAGGCTAAGTCGGTGTGATAACATACACGAATAAAAGAAGGAAGAGATAAATATATTTAAATATTCTTTGTAGGGCCGCATACTTTTATATTATGTTACCCGATTATTATCGAACTTATCATTAGTGGACGAACGTAGAAGTAAAAAAAGATTAAAGTCGGAATGTAAACAGAGGGACTGAATAAAAGGAAAAACTACTTTTCAAAATATTTTTAAAGATTCCTGTCATGGGACATTACTATTGTAAATGTATCCATTGGCTTAATTGTCGAATTCTTTACATCTGACCTTAGGCTTTTGTTAAACGGTGCGATTAGCGACATTCCTTCATTTCTCACAAACAGGTACAAAACTCAAAAGGTCGATTGAGCTCTTGGGTGGAATTCCGAATGGACATAAAAATATCGTTGAATGCAGATATGCCGATTAGATGGGCCCAGGTAGGCGCCGTAAATCAAAGAGGAACGAATAAAGTGTATCGTTTGTGCGTCTGGCCTCCTATCGAGAGTAACAAAGTTAAGTTGCTGGCGTGCAAGCAAAGGAAATGCAAAAGCGAATGGATGAAGGTGGACGAAAAAAATGTTAAGTCTCAGATGCCCGACTCGGCGTAAATAAGGAATTCTCGAAGGAAGCGAATAACAGTGCCGTTAACTATTCAAAATCTAATTTTATTGTCAAGCACCCTCTTGCAGTACACTGGCCCTCGAACTGAAACGAGTCGATGACATCTTCGTCGTCGGCGTTCGCGTTAGAATGGATTATCCTTTAGACGCCGAAGTAAAAACAAAATGATTTAGCATCGTTAAAAATTATTATAGAGTACGGATCTGGATATTCTCGACTACCATCTACTATTTTCAGATTTGATACACGATATTCCGCGATACTCCGGAGAGTGATCAATAATAAACTTGTCTTTCTTTCTAAAAACTCATTCGTAAGACAGTTGAGTCATATCCTCCCCACAATGTTTGATTCATTTATAAAGCAACGCGGAATTATTTAGGAAGTTCGGAAGGACGGTAGTTTCGGGAAAAGAAACTAGACGGTAACTTCATTACTAAAAAGTGAGGCGTACACAAGATGCCTGTGGCTTCACGCTAATACTTTATTTATGATGCCGTTACATTAGCTGCAAGTCTTCCCATTACGTATTTACGCTCTTAGCCTCGCCCGTTACATGTTTAACATGCGGCGAGTTTGCGCGTAAATAAACGCAGCCGCTAATCGATGTTAAGGAACTAAATTTTCCGTTTATTAAGGCCGGCATTCCTTAAAAGGCTCTCCAACGCGTAGATATAGATGTATTCCTATATATCGCTTCGAGCTTAACCGGAATTAGCGGTGCGCCAAGGCGCACAAAGAGACAACACAGTCTCTCTCTCGGCAAACGTCAAATTCGTACAATGGCGTAACGGCACACACCGTCTGGAGAACCGTCTAAATTATCGTTCGTTTCCTCCGGTCGGTCACGTACATTCTTGGCCGTTTAATACGCGGCGCGGCCACGATCTTCATTAATTAAATTCGTCGCGCGTCAGCGAGAAGTGCGTCGAACGATAATGCGCGAGAGCTTCCCGCCAGAAACCAACCCGTCCTCGGGTGCTTTTCGATGCACTCGGACTATTTCATCGGCGCTTCCTTTGCGCGCGCGTTCCCGGTTCCATCCTCCACCTCCTCCTCTTCCTCTTCCTTCCTACTCTCTGCCCCACTCGGTTCCCCTTTCCGCCGCTTTAATAATACCGTGTTTGCAGTCGGCGGAATTATGCGCCTGGGAATATAAAAAAATGCGGCACCGCGCTCGAAATACCACCGGACACTTTGCATACCGGCGAGAATTCAACTCTCGTTTCTAACGTTATATTATGCCATAAAGCACAGGAGGGTGGAGTGGGGGAAGGGGGTGCATTATGTGCACGCACACACCAAAGTCGCGCATGCAATTCGATGTGCCCGGGCTCTAAAGAGGCCCGTAATAGCCACCATAAACAATGATTTCGGTTACGTCTAACAATTCGTGTGGCTCCGCGATTGGATTAAGGCGGCGCGAAATTTCCGGTCTTTGTGCATACATATATCGTCCGGCAATGTCCAAGATTGGAGCCTAAACTTTAGTATCGATCCCCTCTGCAAGGACTCTCGCGTATATTTCTTTTCGCAGTAATATATCTTTCGTATCGAGGTATGTAATTTTGCGAGAAACGCCTTTCGAATGTTTTGCCGAATATTTGAATTTCGTCGACTTTAATTTTAACGATAAGCAAATTGACAGTCTTCTCGAAATTTTTCTATAAAGATATCGACGCGCGAGTTTTTCGAGTTGCGAGGAATTTCGTCATTCGAAAATTAATTACGCCGAGATGTTTAGCTTTTAGTTTTATACTAGCTTGAACCTTGAATTATGTCAACAAGATCTTGCCATTCTTTAATAACAATTTATTTATAGTTACAATACGCGTGATCACTCGGAGACTGAATCGATATGAGCGAGAGAAATCAATGAGAATCTAATTAATGAGGCAACGATATGTCGTATTATTAACTTTTTCAACGTCACGTCGTCAGAAATAGGAATTCCATCTAAATTCCATTCATTATCATCACCGAGCCTTAGGCTCTTTCTCACGGAAACTTGTTTGTTTACTTCTAGATTTTCATATAAGTATCTACTGATTTACTGTATTTCGTAACGCGTCCGGTATTCCTGGCTGGAGGGACTTTCCGGTCGCTTGGGAAGAAAATATTTACGTTTTCCTAATCGCTAGACGATGTCGTCACGATGCGTGATAACGCACACGTGACAAAATCGACGAGACAAAGTAAAATCTTTCATAAAGCCGGCTAATTTATACAAAACGAGCGATCCTAACGCACACACCATCAAAGACATTTCCATTTCGTAATCTGAGAATTATACAAGAAAAAAAACAACGCAGCTTTTGTCTCGTCTCGAAATAACTTTTATCTTGTTCTTCTGGTTTCTTCCGTTTCTCGGTTCAAACGGATGTGTCATCAAATCTTACTAAACTTTCCTTTTTTATCTAACTTTGCCTTTCCTTCTTTACACATATGGAAATTTTTCCTACACAAAAATAAGATATATAAAATATTTTTCACGCACACAAACTCGACCTCGACAATAATAATTAATGATTGCTCAAGTGTCGTTCACTCATTAATATTATTTTTTCGACTAGATTTTTAGGACGCGTATTATAATATAATAACAATAAAATATATTTATAAACGAGGAAAGTGATAAATCGGATAAGGATAAAAACGCGAAAGGGGTGGATTTCGTTATTAGGCGGCTTTGCATAAAGAAGCCGGGAATTCCGACCACGTCATACAACTACGGACGGGGGAGGAAAAAACTCTGGCTCCTCGACGAGCAACTGGATGCGAATCACTTTATTTTTCCGCGCGCGGTTTTGCTCCCGCGAGCCTTTCTCCGCCGCGCGATAATCTTTCCGGATCAGTCCGGCCACTCTCTCGCATCCGCGCGATTATACTTGGCGGCTGTGGCATCTGGCGCGCGCGCGGAACAACATCCATCACTTCTAGCTTTCTGGCGCTTTCGGAGCAATTAATCACGCGGCCATTGTTCGGCATCCCTTCCTCACCCCTTCCCTTCGCCGTTCGTTCCTCGCCGCGATAACGCGTTATCGCGATCCAAGGGTGCGCGTCGTCGAGCCGCGTGTATAAATATGTGTCGATGGTATCGCGGCTGGTGGTTCACTTTGCGCGATCGATCGATCGATCGATCTCTCTCCCTTCCTTCCACCCTTGTCGCGAAACTGCGTTCGATGTGCCTGCCAATATATATATATATATATATATAGTCGACCCAGCATCTTCCGCCCCGTGTTCTCGTTTATTTCTTACCGATTATTTATCGCGTCTTCGCAACCGTGAATCTCCCGCATTCGCAACTTCTTACTTAGCGATGCAACGACACGATGGCGGTGCAGGTGCACGCAGCCTAATATCCGCGGATATTTAATGCACCCATACTCAGACTCCCGCGGTCTACTAACGTTGCATATACATATATATATATATATATATATATGTATACGTGAAACGGCGCAATGGGCACACGTGCGACTACCACGTGGGATTCGGTATTGGCTAAATCGAAGGGTGGAAATGTTTCCCTACACCATCTCCCTCCCTTCTCCTCATCCACCTCCACCCAATGACGGTCTGCATTCACGACGTTTACTCGGGGCAAACGTTCGACGGCCACGTGTAAACATGCAAATTGTGTAACTGCCACCCGCGCGCGCGCGCGCGCACAACCGGCTTATAAATTTATATCGAATCCATAGGTCGAAGATGGTTAAATTATATTCGCGCTCGCCATGAATCGGCAGCGTAAAATCGGGTTTGGTTACAAAATCGCCGGCTGTGAATAATGTAAGCACGCACGATTAATGCAATGCGATTAATATCAAATCATGATGCAATATCGAATTATAATGCGACGTGAAATATTAAATTCTCGTCGGAGACGTAGAGAAAGAGAGAGAAATGCAGAATGCAACATTTTTTAACAAATTCTCCCATGCAAATATGTCACATTGAAATTCTTTATTATATTCATTTATTATACGTACATAATTTCAGTTTCTTTCTTATTTTTTTTTTATATGGATATATAAAATTGCGGATTGTTTTTTTTTTTCATATTTTCTGCGTAAATCTAGTTTGTTAATAATACATACTCGTGTAAAAAATATCGATTCTGTATAGTAATAAATTGCTATTAATAGATTTGTAATTAATTTGTCATTAATAAATTAAATCTGGAAATGGAAGACTGTGCGATAAGCGCAATCTAGACTTAGCGATATAATAATATCGCGCAATTCTTCCATTCCCTAAAAGAGGCTTTTTTCGTAATTTTATTCGCAAGTGTTTCGCAGAATACGCACGCAATATTACGTCAATGCTCGCGCAAACGCGTGCGATTAATCAATTACGCTCAATTAATTTTACGTTTACAAACACCAGGGTTTTGCGCAAAACAACGTCCCACACCAATTCGACTCCCAATTCTCCACTCTTGAAGGTTCGCGAACCGGCGCTATGTGATCTAGATTTGCAATTTTAGAGCCTCGCTAACGAGACGATCGGGGAATTATTTTATTTTTAGCCGGTGAGACTCTAAGTATAGACGATACACGTGAACTCACGGTATAGGAATATACATTTGCACACACGTGTATGCGTGAGTAGAGCAGCCAAATGGGTCTCGAGCTCACCTGAGAACATATCGATATTATATGTTTACACTTGCCGAGAACAAAGTTTTGTAAATTTCCGACCGACAACCGTGAACACAAGTGTGACCTCGCGCGTGTGCGTGAATTTAATGGAGCTTAATGAAATCGAGTGTTTTGTGATAAAATGTTATTGCGGACTCTTTTTCTGTCGTGCGCTGGTTTTATTAATGAGCGGGAAAAGTATTTACCGCGTGAGAGACGTCATCGCGCGTTATCTATCGCGACGCAGATCTGCACATCTGCGCGGATTGCATAATTTTCTGCTTATTTCGCTACGGTATGATTACGTATTCTATATCGTGTGTATCGCATTTATCAGAGGCGCATTTATGTATGTTTTTCCATACGTGCGAAAGATAGCATCGTATTTTCATCGAGTCGTCGTGCGTGTCGCGATCGTTCGATAATACGTGACACATACATACCGGTTAATTTAATTTTTAAGTATCCAAGCTCGGCGCTATCACGAGCGATATATTATCGCCTTGGCGTTTTATTTTTATCTCGCGTCTCATTTAATCCTCATTCACGATTTAAACCTACCTCGGCCCCCGAGGACAGACGAAATTTGATCTACGGCGAGCAACATTGATCGTTTTATTAGGTATATACCTGTGTGTTTTTCTCTCCTCCAACGTCACGTCGCGTGCCGTGCCGTCACGTGGACGGAGACGCGTGCAAAATACTGTACAAACATATGTATAAATATATATATACCTATATATATTAGTAACCGGGCTAATCGCCAAAAAGCCCCGAGAGAAAAAGAGAGCGTGAGAGTCTGACAGTCGGTCCTTGGAAAGAATCGCGCGCGTGTCGGCAAAAGTTAAAATTATATCGTAACTTGTGATTATACATCAGTTTATAAATGCGCCGTTATATTTCGGGAACGGAATCGTGACGATCGTTGACGGATCGCTGCTTTCATCGCAGTTTAAATTTGTATACCTATAGAGAATTATGTGGAACACACTCTGCTGTAATATGAATTAGGTCTAATCTGATAGCTGAGCGAGAGCAAAGTATATACGCAGTCGTTCTCAGCCATTCATAGTTTATCGAGGTGCTCGAGGAAGCGTGAAAGAAAATGCAGCTTTATAACTTTTATGACTCACCGAGAATAGTCTCCTCGACGTCTTCGTGAAGTACGAGGACACATTATGGCACTTCTTGCAAGCCATCGGACGACGGAGCGAACTGTATATATAGCGCGAAATTTTTCTCACCGAGACGATTCGCTGACTCTTACATTTCAAGCCCTCGTCGTCTCCCTCCTAATAGTCTACGGGAGAGATCGTTTCGCTCCACGATATCAAGAGCCCAGTAATCACAGATTCGTCTCGCGGACGACTGACGTGAGAGAGAGAGAGATGCCGGGGAAAATATCCGCGTCCGGAAAATTAAGAAATTTACGCTGCAACGGTATCCCGAGATTTTCCCCGATACGCTGCTCTGGCCGCCGTCCAAGATCCAATCTATAAAAACGAGGGAAGGCGAGAAACGTCACCCGAGAAACTACGTGACGAGACCAGATTCGTTTCGGAATCGCGCTCGCACTCGCGTCCAACGTAATCTCCCTCTGCCGCCAAACTAAGCGCCGCCGTCGTCATCATCAGCGACGTAGACCTAATCGGAACCTGACAGACGGTGGCGGGAAAGCATGCAGGCAATTAAATATGCCAGGTCGAGACAGGAAGCTTCGGCGACGTCATCGCTCGGTTCCGCGCGTCACACATTTCCGTCATCTTTTTATCGCTCCGATTGTGTCGCCCGATCACAATGGGCGATCGCGGGTCGTAAAAATCCTGCGGTCGCCACAATGCATAGTCGCGATTATGCGGATTTACAGCCGCAGTAATAATAATAATAACAACAACAATAATAATAATAATAATATATTACACAATAGGCAATATATAATGATGATAATAAATGCAAACGCGTAATATTCTTAATAAACTTTGAAAACGTTATGAATTCTCTCGCGAAACAGTTTGGAGATTCAAGAAAAAATCGACGAGAAACCGCTTAATTACCGGGATAAATCAGTCACCGGGTGTGCATAGCGGTGCATCGCGGTCGTCGATGACGACATCCGCGTCACACGGCCGCCGTTTTGTGACGAAAGCGCATCGTCGCCGAGAGCGTAAGCAAAGCCGAGTGTCTGCTTCCTCTCACGTTCTCTCTCTCTCTTTTCTGAACTCTTATCACTTCCCGATTGGAGACAGGCCGTGCCTTTTTATGGGTGGGTATATAAATACCGATGGCTTCCGACGAGACGGGACAGCGACGAAGGAGGAAAGCCGTAATTGCATCGCGACATGGAAAATTAAGGATATGGAGGAATCGATTTAATGCCTTGCAGCTTCTATCGGCAAAATAGAATATGCAAAAAATATGAAGTATAATATACGAGAGAAAAAAAAAGTTGTAAAACAAATTGCGACTATATAGATAAGTTTTGAAAAAAAATGTAAAGTACAATAAAGAATAAAACATATATATATAACATAGAACTGGAAAATGTAGCAGCACTCAAATTAATTAAAAATTACTCGTTGAGAAATTTTATGTGACTCGAGGCGAATATTAAGAATATAATTACTTATCTAATTTGTTTACACGAGATTAAGATCAGATACTGGGAAAGAGATGTTCGAAGCATCAAATTTCCGTTAAGTGATTTGGAAGAAACGGATACCCTACTTACTTATAGGAATGTAATAAGGCGGGATTGTAGGAATACGAAAAAGAGAGGAGCAAGAAGCAAATATTTGTTGTACCCTGGGGTAAAATCGAGCACGTTCGCGCTCGACTTCAGAAAATTCCATTAGCTTCCTGAATGTGTAACGGCGGTGAGAAATCGTGTTACATAGATATATGTCGGTTTCACGAACAGTGGTACGAGATAAAATTGTGGGCGGACAGATAGGATTCGATTAGGCCGCCGACAACGTCAACGCCGTTAGATAGTGTGTTGCGGGGCGAAAAAGATCGTGACGTCAATCGGCGCACAATCGATGAAACGTGTGCGAACTACAATAAAATGCAACATTTACGCGCTTTTTATCGAAGGCAATAACAATTCCTTCGTTCGTCGGTAACCCTGTATGGATAATCTATATGCGCGATGTCCTTCGCAAATTCGCGATTTCAAGCGACATCCTTCGACGGGAAAGAATTTGAAGTAGAACCAGATCTCTCTCTAACTCGGAGAATATTCCCCAACTCTTTCGAATTCTTAACTCTTCAGTATCTTGACTTTGTTCTTCGCAACTCGCGATGATACGTTAACGCGTGCGCAGCATTATTGTCAAAGCAAAGCGATATCGCCTGCGAAAACAGGATGTTATTCGCTCTTTGAAAGTGGAAAGATGTACAGAGTCTCTCGGAAATCGCCAATTGAAAAATAAACAGCATCGCGAGCAATGCTATCTCCGCAATGGAAAACTCCACCGTTTCTTGGTGCTCTATCTCCCGCAATCCCGGCTGATCGGAATACTACTATGTAAGTAACTGGTCGGTTTAATCAATTTTCTTATTTGTTACATTCATTGTCAGACGGGTGCATTTATGTAACAACGAGTGTGCGGAATAAAAGAAAGCTTTGCCGAGTTAATTATATTTCATTTCAGGAGAAATATATTAATTAATTTCTCCTAAAGAAATGTAATAAAATGCAAACCTCATGATCTAATGTGAATATGAAATGAGTCTGGTTCCTAACATATTCAAACCTCTGGATAGGCATTCTTTTAATCCGCGACATTAGAATTTTGATATTCCAATAAATTCAAATTTGATTTAAATAAAATTGTTAATTGAAATATAATTCGAATTATTATGCGAGAATTATGGAAGCTATGCGGCTTAACCGAATAATATGGCTATTCAACCGTTCGGTTCGTATAATCAAGCGAGAGTCGAGATTAAATGCTAATTGACAAGCGAACGTGGATGCGCGTGAAGTATGGAAACTTTTATATACGTAACAGAATAGAAATTAAACTATGTAGAAATATTCTTGTGGGAGAGAGAGAAATAGTATGCACCGAGCGATAACGTGTCGCAACATTTAATCAACGCGCCGCATTATTTGCGCATATACATACATATGCACGTCGAATGCGGTTGAAAATTGCCGCGTTACGCTGCAGAATCCGGCAAACCGGCGCAGCAAAGTCACACGATCGGGAGAGTCGCGTAAAATTGAAAATTAATTAACAATCTTGCGCCGTTGCCGCCGCGAGAGTCGCTTTAAGCGAGGCAAGAAAAGTCCGTCGAACGAAAAAAAAAAAAAAAAAAAAAAAAACCATCTGGTTACGGTGCATCATGCCGGTTTGCAATTTTGCCCGTGAGATAGGATAAAAAGGCGGGGTGCGGCCGCTCGCGAGAGAGCAGATATCCCGGGTCCCGTTCGCGTTCGGAGGACTTTCTTTTCCAGGCTGTTTCTTGCTCGCATAATTAAATTTCTCACAGACAGATCGACTGTGAACAAAGCCCTCTGGTCCCTCGAGTATAAGGGAACCGCGGCGGAAAAGGAGAAAATGAAAAACCACGAGCGGTATATAGGTATGATACACACACATACATACACACACGCGCATATAGTCACACGAGGGTGGATGGGAGAGAGAGAGAGAGAGAGAGAGAGAAGGGTGGAAAAGCCCGCTGGCGCTGGCGCGACCGTTCGGCGGGAAATTATGTGTCACCGTGTAGGAACGCGGCACGGCTTAGACGACAGATAAAGAGATAAGGCCTACTGGAAAATCTATTTCGCGTACTCGGTCCCTGGTGAGTCCGGCTCGCTCTCGAAACGCCAACCAGACAGCGATATTTCCTGGTCCATTTCATATGAAAGCTGACCGAGAGAGAGAGAGAGAGAGAGAGGGAGAAGGACAGAAATGTTAAAGTAATTATTTCGCTTATCGAACGCGAAATATTCTCATGTAACGATTGCTATTAAAAACATACTTTATAGATTATAAATTATATCTAAAGAGAATTATATATATAAATAATTTTATGATTACATAAAAAAAAAATATATATTTTAGGTATGCATAAAATAATACTACAAGATTAAAGCGTTCGCAAAATTGAGAGGCAAAAGTCAATGGAAAACAAAGCTCGCGCAAAGGGATTGAAACAATGGGAACGTATGACTTTCAATTTTGTTCGATCGCGCGCGGGAAATATGGAGAAGCTCCCGCCGAGAGAGAATATAGAAATGCGGGGCCAATCCTTTAAGGAGCATAACCTCGCCGATTACTATACACCCTCCCTTATCTCTCCCGACCCCTTTAACGGCACCGTCGCGTCGCCGTGTTGTTGGCATCGGCTGCCGAACGGCGTGAGTGTACCGGCGCGGCGCGGTCGCTATATTTATCGTAGGAAAAGTCATCTTGCCAAGTCGAGTAAGGTGTCGCGCGCGAGAGTATAGTAGTAGTACCCGATGGATGCACCACCGGATAAATCCGGTTCGATGCCAGAGGACGACGACGCGTGGCATAAACATAGCCGAGACACAAACGCGGCGAAGAATAGCTACTTCCACAACTGCCCAGAGCTTTTGCTTCCCGTTTGCGGTTTCTCGATACGCGAATTAAGACGCTTTCCTCGAATTAACATGCATGCGTGCGTGCACGCGCCCGGCCGAAATATGTATATCGACGGATCGATCTCGAGGAAGGAAAACGATAATTCGCCTATCGTTTCGTATACCTCTTTACGAGAGAATATTTCTGGCGCGTGTTCACTGACGGGTTGCGTCAATTCTCTTCCTCGGGTGTTATGCCCGTCAGACATAACACGAGAATTAATAACCATTAGTCAGGCCCGATGTTTCGTGTATTTACTGCCGGGAGTGATGCGGAAATTGGAGTGGGCTCTTAAACTTTATAGTCAACTCGACCCACCTTCTTCTATCCGCGTACCTAATTAAATATGTGACATTATCATCGCTCCGATCGTAAAATTCGATTAGAATTCTTCTCAGTTCTTTCATGTAGAGAGTTTAAAAGTTCTTTACAGATCGATGTAAATGAATTAACATTATTAAAATGACCATTTAAAACCGGGATGTTTACATTTCACATTCATCAGCGAGACCTTTGAATTGTTCCGTAAAAGGAACTGGAACTTTATAATCGAAATTATGAAATTTTAATGTCGAGGTGCCAGCTTCACAATCCCGTGTTATTGTGCCGGCGTGATATATGAAATGCATTTGCAGCGATCTGAAAATAGACGGGGACAATGCATTAGCTGGCTAATAGCCGATTCTATTCACCGATTTCCGGCTCGTTTACGCGTGAGTGGTTTTGGATGACGCAACCGCGCACAATTCTGGTCTTCCGTGTGAATGAGACCTTTACGTATTTTCGTAGATCTAGTGAGGAAAAAGAGTAAAGATAGCATCGCGGGTACAGACTCTCTCGAGTTAGGTCTCGCTAAGAGAGTTAGGTTGGCTATTTCTATCAGAGGTCTCTCTCGCGGGGTTCACGAACCGCGGCCTTAAGACTCTCTCGTGACGTAATACGTCACCGTAAAGAGCAGGTGAGGTCGGGCCTGGAATTGTACTCGGCCAAATTTAGACCGGAATCCAGCAATTATATAGATAGCTTCTTCCGGCGAGGGATCCTCTCTCGCGGGACCACTCGAATCGTTAACCTTCCACGTGTATTTCGTTTGATTTGACAGGATTAGAAAAGAGAGATTTTGCTATTATTTCATCATTAAATGGTTCTTGGATTAATTAGCTTATTTTGGTATTATTATATAATCAATCAAATGATTATGTTATTTGATTAATATTATCATCATACCAAAATATGTATATTATTTGCATTTATTATCAAGTTACATAATTATCGAATTATTTCAACGAAACCTCGCGAACATGACATGTATTGTATAAATTATTTCTTTTTTCGTAACTCGAGGGGAAAAAAATTAAAAGGACCTGAAAATTTACAATCTTGCATTTTGCGAGAAACCAATCGTTCGCAGTTTCGACGAGATTAACAATGAGGACGAGCAATAATTAAGTGAGAAATCGAGCGAAAGTCGGGAAAGCGCATGCGAATCCTCCTCTCGCGAGGTATCGGAATAATTTCGAATCGAGAGTCGAGAATACCTCGAGCAATTTGTTTACCGCCATTCGACAACCGAGAATACTCGGATGCTCGAGCTGCCGTTAGACGGATTTGGGATTCGGGTAAGTCGACAATGTCTCGCGTGTGTGTTAAAATTATACGAGAACGGACCTCCTTTCCTCCTTCTTGCGCACGTTTTCCTCCGTTTTCGCGAGAAAGAAGAAAATTCTCACGAAGAAGAGACGAGACATCGAGAGTCCGTTCGACGGAGAATTCCCGCATTTTCGATTCTCCATTTCTCAGGTCCATTCCGAACTCCCCTGAGACCTGTCGAATATGGTGTCTTCGGCTTGCATTCCGTGGACCACAAGCGTGGCGGTTAAATTAAACTCCGTCGTGTTATCGCTCCGAACCCGGGGACACAAAGGTAGCAATTTTGCGGCGAGTTTCGTATCACGATGTCGAATTCGCGAATCGCAAACTCGAAAAGCAACATTCCTTCGGCCTTCGAATTTGAATAAGCTTGATTTAAGTGTAAATTTGTCAATTATCAACAAGTACTGTTAACCTTTAGATACATATAATATATAACAAAATTATACAAAAAGACAAGTGACATTTCGAAAACTGTGTCACTGATATCCCTTGAACTTTTCAAAAATATTAATCACGCCTTCTTAATTTTTTTTTTTTTAATTATTAATGTTTTCACCTATTTTGTTTTCCAATACCTTTCGAACCGGCTGACTGAATAAACAAGCTCCGCGAGTCTGCGAGATGAATTATCCGTTCAAAGTCACGCGACCGGCTACGCTAGGAACTACATCGCGTGCCATCGTTTAATAACTCGCGCATAAACATATGAAAGAACGGCAAATACGCGCGGAAAATCGCACGTCGAAGTCTTCCCGTTTTCCCGAGCGTTTTCACGATTTAACGAGCAGCCGCTTCGCGCTCAGGCGCCCGTATCTAACGCCTGCGAGGAACGGAAGAAGAAAAAGAAGCTCTTCTTCTCGACCGCTCACGTACGAACGACAAATGTCAGTAATAAACACGTTTGCTCCTTTTTTCCGCGGAATCCTCCAGATTTTCTCTCTCTCCCTCTCTTTTCCTCTTTCCTCCACGTTGCGCGTTCGTCAACCTCGCAATTTCTACCACATCTCTCTGCGCTGCATATGCGCTGCATTGCTGCTGCTGCTGCCCGAGCTATTTTCCACTCGTCACGTCATCTGGCTGCACGCGTCAGGAAGGGGGTAGGGGGAGGGGGAGGGAAATGTGTGGTGCAACCAACAATGTATCCGCGCGCAACACAGGAACCGCTATACAAAGTCAGCGACAGTCAGATGGTCGGTCGGTCCCTCTCGCGAGGGACTCGCTCTCTTCGGTGTACGCTTATATGCCCGAGAGAGCCCGTAAGCCACATCCGGTACACGATGCATTCCTGCGCCGTTCCAGATAAATAACGCCGCATAGTGGCCGTCACCGTCACGCGCTATCTCATACTTATCTGGACAAATCAGCCTCTCGTTACGCGACGAGATCTTATTAAAACCCTATCTTCGCGCTCGACCGACCGATCGCAGGAGAGGCAGAGAGGAGCGGCCGTGTTTTTTCTGTCCCACGATGCGACGATCCCGGCATCGATGTTATTAGATATTACGACGGTCTTACGAAGCGCAAGCACGCATCATATGCGTACGCTTCGACCGTGACGCGGTATTTGCAAAATTGTTCTCTCCGCAAGTCGACTCTCGCAACGCAACGCACCGCAATATATTTGGATTTTTTTTTTAATTAATTTAATTTGTTCGTCTAATCAATAGATATTTTCTTAAATTTAAATGAAATCAGGGTACCGATTTGTTTCTCGCCAAGTGTCAAACGGTCGACGCGCGAGCGTCACCGCGTTACGACAAATAATTAGCAGCAGCGTCGATTCTCGCAACGCAACACACCACAATAATTTAGGATTTTTTTTTTAATTAATTTAATTTGTTCGTCTAATCAATAGATATTTTCTTAAATTAAATGAAATCAGGGTACCGATTTGTTTCTCGCCAAGTGTCAAACGGTCGACGCGCGAGCGTCACCGCGTTACGACAAATAATTAGCAGCAGCGTCGATTCTCGCAACGCAACACACCACAATAAATTTGGATTTTTTTTTTAATTAATTTAATTTGTTCGTCTAATCAATAGATATTTTCTTAAATTAAATGAAATCAGGGTACCGATTTGTTTCTCGCCAAGTGTCAAACGGTCGACGCGCGAGCGTCACCGCGTTACGACAAATAATTAGCAGCAGCGTCGATTCTCGCAACGCAACACACCACAATAAATTTGGATTTTTTTTTAATTAATTTAATTTGTTCGTCTAATCAATAGATATTTTCTTAAATTAAAATGAAATCAGGGTACCGATTTGTTTCACGCCAAGTGTCAAACGGTCGACGCGCGAGCGTCACCGCGTTACGACAAATAATTAGCAGCAGCGTCGAAGAAGAGAGTCTCCCGGCTATCTGCGTCGCTTGTAAGCGCGAGGCTCGCGCGGAATGCCTCGCGGGCCTTTTGCGGCATTCCCGGACAGTTATTCGAGGCCAACGTTCGAGAGCGCGGGACCCCGCGGAGAGCGTCGTCCAACGATGTTTCCATCCGTGGGTGAGACGACGAAGGAGGAAAGGGGGTTCTTCTTCGCACGGCAAGATTCGACTTCGCGTACTCGATTTCCATCATCGTCGGAATGCGGCGATTTTTCTGACGCGCGGCTAATATGCGCGCGCGCATGCGGAATCGATGGATGCGTGGATCGCCAAATAACAAGGTGCTAGGGTAAACGCCAATCAGCAGCCGGGGTAATCGCGCCTTTCATGATACCGCGCACAAGTCTCGGACTTCATCAGATTCTCTCTTTCTCTCTCTCTCTCATCGTCATTCCTCCCCGTCTTCGTTCCCGTCAAAACGATCGCGCCGGACGTGTAATCAAACGCGATGCCGACGTGTGGGAATACATTTTCGCAGAGGGGCCTAACGTACAGCAAGGAGAGCACATTGTGCGATACGAGACTTATACGATATGGTTTTATTAAGCAGGATTAGATGTTAACTCATGAAATTTTAATTATTCTTTTAAGAGATTGGATAGAGGCAAAAGGAAAAAATTGATTGCGCGCCGAATAAAAGGCGAAGTAAAATGGAACGTTTAATAGTTTGCGGTTTAATTTCATTCAAAAATTAACTTTGAACTTGTAATTCATACATAGCATTATATTTGCTTTGAAGAAAGTTAAATATTAATTTTCATCAGATGTTCACAAAAACATACACATTTTTTTAATTTTATCAAAATTTTTGTAGTATAACTTGCACTTTTAACCCTAGAGAGAGGCCACTTAATTTTGAATTAATTTGATTACATAATAATTTTCATCACTAAATATGTTCAACAATAATCTAATAAATTAAAAAAATTTTTTCACGTTTAACCCTTGGTTTAAAGTGCACTTTAGAAATTATTCGGTACGAGAAAACGTCGGAACACACATTTTTTTACGAGCATTATTCACTATTCGCCTTATTCTGATCGTCACCGGCGCGGCGCAGTTAAGCTCCGAGCGAATTCAAAGTGGCTTCGTTTGCATCGCGGTAATTAGTACAGCCCGGTTCGCGCCTCGGCCTTTGGCGCACACCTTTTCACACTTACACATGCTTCCCTCATCGACAGCACGCGAGTGCGCGTGCACCTGCACTAGCGGCACCACGGATCTCTCGAGCGCGCTAATTGACACGAATAGCACGGTTTGTTCCCCGAGGACAATGTTTTTCGAGACACTTATTGAAATTATTCTCGCGCCGCGGAGTAAATAGGAAAATTTCGGAGTTACGCGCTCGGACGATTAACCCAGTAAGTGCTTTTTCATTTCTCTAAACATGTTTCGCGTATATTTCTCGTGTCGCAATTATCTCCAAAATCGTGTGGAGTAAACAGAAAATTTTTCAAATCGCGAAAAGCAAGAATTCTACATGCATTCTATTTATGCGAAGAAAAGTCTTACAGAAATAGAGAAAATGCAGCATACGTGTTTTATTCCATACACAGTCTTAATAATTTTTTTATTAATTTCTTAATGTCTCAAAAAATGTGTTTCTAAAGTAAAAAACGTTTTTTTTTTTTATATATATAAAATCACCTGGAATTTTTTAAAGATGAAAAGCATTCCGTATGCCGTATATACATCGCAGCAGGACATGTTCGATGCAAACGATCATACAAAACCCGCCCGAGATCGTTATATAAATTTCTTCGCTGTTCGCTCACACAGCGCAATACCGTGCTGAGACAGCGATCTCTTAGAAGAGTCTTATAAAAGATATGCTGGCCACGTTATCTTTTCCTCCCTTCCCGCCCCCTGCAGTCTACATGATCGCTCTCCCTTATTCCAAAACACACCGACGTGTGTCGTTTTCCGCTTTATTTTCTCGATTTTGATATTTGCCCTCGCGAGAGCATCTACGTACATATGTATATGCATATATATATATATATATATATATATATATATATTTTTATCCGGGCGAAAAGAGGGTTTTATACCGACTAGAGAGACCTACTCTTTGATACTCCGAGATAGATTCGGGAAAGAGCGAAAACGTTAAGCGAAATCCCTCGCGATAAATCATACTTACGTTGTATCGCGCAAAAGAAGCGGATTACCTGAGCCGGCTATATAGTATCGCGCGATTGCAACTCGCGCATTCCATCGACGACGACGAGGAAGAGGAGAGATTACGTATCGTGCGCGTGCACTCAAACGACGATCTCTCGATTCCGCTGACTGTTGGTATTCGTTCTCAGTTTCCCGCCTGATCCCACTTCCCTCGGAGGAGAGAATCTCCCGATTTAGGGCAGCTAACTCTCCTCCGAGTTAGAACGGAGATGACATCGGGAGTTCCGCATATATGCACCTCCCGGATATTTAAATGCAGTTACGTGCGCCGCTTCCTCTCCGCGTGCAGGCATCTCCGATTGCATTTGCTATTTTCTCGAGGTGCATCCGCGTCGGACGCGACGAGGACGTCCGCGTCGCGTCGTCGCGACGATTCGCGCGGACGTAAGCGATTCCGCGTGCCGAATGCACCGTTGCAGCTTTTTACGCGGAAGATAAGCTCGGAATACGAGATACATATACTCGTTATGCGAGTTTCTCATCCTTCCAATTTTCAAAACAAATTGTAACTGCAAATGACAATTTTTCAAATTGAAAATCTTGGAATTTATATTTCTAAAAGATAAAAGAAAAATCAAATTTCAATTCTTCCAACATTCTTTCCATTTTTTCCCTTCGACATTAAGAGTAATATTTTTGGTTTCGGAAATCGATTGACGTATTGTGTGAGAAAAATAACGAAATAAGTTAGACACGATATAGGATTTTCGTATAGAAAATATTTTAATCGACGCGCATCTGGGACGCATCTGCTTATGCTTCCTATTCGAACGACTGCTCGACTCGATTGCCTCCACTCGTCGTTTTCGCTGAGAATTCAGAGTCACTCGATATCCCGCGCGTGGCTGACATTCAATCGCCGTCGCGATTCTAGTCTCTCTCTCTTTCTCTGTCTCAACCCGCTGTTTTCTCTGCGAACGTTTCGGAGAAGAAGCCAGGCCGAACTCGAACGTCCCATTTGATCGCTTCGCTCGTACGCAGAACGTGACCTGCGCGAGTAATATGTGTATCCTCTCGCCCGTTCTCCTTCTCTATTTACTTCTCCTTTTTATCTGTCTCTCTCTTTTTCGGAGAACGACTTTTCCTCGTTTCTCCGTTTTAATAGCACGAGGAAAATGTCGAGGCGCCACGCGCGCACATTTAACATCTCCGCGCGCGCGCGAATGCGGTTTCGCATATCCGCATGCTGTTTTTCCTCGTAATGCCGCGGCGAATCTCGGTCAACGCTAACTCTCCAACACTGGCGCGGGTGACATATGTCCCGCGCCATTAAACGCGTCATGGCCAGCGCGGTTGTTATTCGTATTCGCTAATTTAAGGTACCCCGGAGGACCTTCTCTTACGAAATACCGAGAGATTTATTTATATCATTCAGTATAAACAGGCTTTTTCCCAGAAAAGTTCTCCAAACCTAATTTCGTCGGTCTCATAATTGTATGCGCATATATTTATGCGCGTACTTTATAATTACATATTAACGCGTTTATTATGCGCACGTATCTGTACGATAAATGAATAGAATATATATTACTTTATTCAAATCATACACACCCACTTATTTATAGATTTAAATAATTATAAAATATTATAATACACAGCGGGACGATAAAAATGACGATCCCTCTCTCTCTCTAGTATATTTACTTTCGTGAATTGCTAAACTATCATTTAGATAAATATGTGCTGCATTTCGAAAACGCCTCCAACGACAACAGCAACGTAGAGCTTGCTGCACTTGCTACAGCATATCTCGAATGCACTTTCGTCATCGATGTGCCATCTCCACACGCGAGAGCCACGGTTTTGCTTGAAGCAAAAGCGAAGAAAACGCTTGGTATCCAGAGAATGTTGTCTAGGTAGGAGCGGCTTTCACGAGGACACGTTAGGATCCTCTTCTATATAGCCGTGGAATCAATCGTTTAGAGCCGAATTAAATCACGAGTCAATTATGATATTCATTGTAATTATACTTAAAAATCTATTAAAATGTCATTTGTCACGACTTTAAAAATTACAAATAATTTTTAAGATATGAAAATAGGTTTCAAAATTTCTTCAAAGTACAAACTAAACAGCAATATTTTAAAAATAATGATATATGCATATTTCATAAGTTGAAGCTTGTATAATCTACGTCATGCAACGCAAAGTTGCATATTCCAGATTAATGATAAAGTCGCAATATAAGAAAATCGATATAGTGGAATATGAAGTAAAACTAGTCAAATTGAAAGCTCGCAATAGCGAGCTAAGAAATAATGAAATCAAATTAGAGTGATAAAAAGCAATTATTGCGACGAGATAAAAGCATTAATCGACACCGATAACGTAATCAAAATCTCGAAATTATTCTTCTTTTCTTCGGGGTATAATGAATCATTAGAGATCGCGAGATGAGTTTAATCGGTAAATTCGTCGTCGAGACGCGATTGTTTATCGGTAAAAGCAATTGATGGACGCGCGCGCGGCTGCCATCCGTTGCCACACATTGATGGATGATGATGGCAATGAAGTCGTTAAAGGTGCATACTCGTCACGAGGGACTTAAAGAGGTAAGGTGGACGCGGATAGCTCTCTCGCGAAGAGTCGTTTGACTTCGGCCTTTGATCAGCGCGTACACGCGGGTCGTCTTCATCTTCCACGCGACCCCGACCATCCTTTAATGGCGTCGAAGTCGTTAAGAGCACTACTCCCGAAGCGAAACTTCGCGCCGTAAATCCGCGATTTTTGCGCGCGCCGCGACAAAACACGACGACATAAGACGCTAATCGACTGCGCGCGAGGAGGTTTCACGAGCTATCAATTAACCGGTCGGTAGCTTATTATTACGCGGCTTTTCCATGAAAGTCGTCTGACCGGATGGGAGCTTTTTGAAAATTGATAGCGCGACGATCCGTCGTCGCGGCGCGCATCAATTGAGCTATTAATTCGACGATGATGGTAATAATAACGTCGTTAAAAGTGCTCTTCGCCGCGAATTTACGACCCTCGGAACACAAAGTGGCTTAAAACGCGCCACGCCGAGAGAGACCGTCGTCGCGTCTCGGCGGTCATTACGGATGCACGATATCCAGCAATTTATATATTGATAGTTGATGATAGTAATAAAGTTGCTAGACTGACCCTAATGCCGTGTGCCTATGCGAGGCGAAGCTGAAATCGGCTCGCACGTGATCGAGCGTACTTTCCGCGGGCGCCCTTTGATCAGCAGACATCTACAATCTCGCTATACAATGTGTAGATTTCACGCTTTCTACGAATTTCGCGCATTGATATATGGCGGCGGTAAGGGAAATTGCTAGGTTCTCTCCTCTACGGAGCCGATCGAAAAGATGGAGGCGCCAGGTAAATTTCGCACAAGAAAAAAAAATGAAGCGTCCCGTCGAAAAGCAAAAATTAACCTTTTTCTCGCTCGCTGGGCCAACGAGACAAGATCGACTGATCGATCGATCGATAATGATAGTGATAAAGTTCGAGTTTTTAGAATCTTCTTCGAGTTTAAGGCGGCTAAGTGGTTTCTCGGATGATCCGATATTAAATTATGACGTTATATCGAGACGCTTTTCATCAACTTATAACGAAGATAACGGTAGCTAAGATTCGACGAATTATGCCGTCAATTATATCACGGGGATATAATTCTGACTAATAATCGCGCATATTGTATATATCTTTCTCCGATATATAGCTATAGTAAAAATCAAGACGATCAATTTCCTCGACATCAACTCTCTATCTCTTTTTCCCTCCTAATTTAATTATAAATTTAACATCATAATTTAATTATAAATTTCAATTAACCGACACTGTAGCGAAACATACGTTTTACAATAACGAAGACTGTCGATATCACGATAATTTTAGCGCGTACAGATTAATTCTAAAGAGAGTGTGTGTAAGAGAGCACTCTTCGTCGAGAAATCGTGCGAGAGATTAACTTCGTAAAGTTATGTAACTTCGATTAACGCGGCGCAAAGTTCAAGACGCGCGGCAGAGAGTCGAGTTTTCCATCGACCGCGTGCAAAGTAGAGACCCCCGAGACGTTTGTCATCGTTTAACGCATCGGCGGATAATAATAATAGTGATATTATAAAGTTGCCTGGTCACCGTAATCCGCGCGCGATTCCTTCGATCATCGTGACGAGTCATAAATTCGCGCGGAAAAACTGACGAGACGAGGTCTCGAGGACTGGAAAGTCGACGAATTCCCCCATATCCCATAATATACGTACAATATAATATATATATATATACATATATGAACCAATAAACGCTGAAATGTTTATAGATTGATAATAACGGTAATAAAGCAGTTAGGTCACTCGAGTCGCCGCTCACCGCCGGAGGAGAAAAAAAGGTGTTTCTGCACGTAGATGGGGAAACGCACGTGACATTTGACCTCTTGGCATCGATCAGCGAAAGCAGAAAACTGACAAGGGCCCGCTTTAATTTAATGTACCAGTTTGATTTGTCGATCGATAATTATAACTCGATCTTTGAGCGATGAAAAGCCTAGTTTAGCACCCGAGACTTTATGAGAGTCTCGTCTTTTTCTCTTCGCTTTAATCTGCCGGATTATTCGAAGGAAAGTAATCTCGCTGCGCGGATAAGAGAGGAACGATTAGAATTTCTCGAATCTCTGAAGATCTTTGGATTCAAACGAGCTTTATACGTAGAGAGTGGACTACGTATAAAAGGCAAATAGTTGTGCGTGGCAAGAATCTAGAATTTCGCTCGCGTTATCGGCAACAAACGCTGGTTTATCGCTTCAAAGCGCTGTTGGAAGCGAGCGCGAAAAAAATGCATCCGCGTTGCAATCACCTTTCACACCGGCTCACCTTGTACGTACTCGGACGAACGTAACGGAATATTATTAAACAATCATTTCTAGAATGTGTTTCGTTACGAATCTGCGAGCCCGGCGCGGCAGGGCTCTGGCAATCCTTGCCGATAACAGGCGCATAAATTCCGATCGAACGTATGGTTTGCGCTCGTTTACTTTTACTTTCCGCGGGCCACAGAAAGAGAAACCGGGTTGTGCCTCGACAACGACGACGACAACGACGATGACAAGGTGTGTCCTTCGTACCGGAATACACCTTTCGCGAGAATCGCCGCGCCGGTCTGTGTTCCGACATCGGAGGAACTCGCTCGTTTGCTCGCTCGCTCGCGCGCGTGTCGCCGTGGAATTCGTCGATTCATCGTCAGCTAAATATAGAATCTCTCACCATCTCTGGTATCAGTCATAAAAAGAGGAGCGAAAGACCATAAACGCGCCTCGCGCCGTCGACGAGTTTGTACACAGGTCTGTACCTTGAACGAAGATCCATCTCGAGCAGGATCGAGAACCGCCTCTTTGAGCTGACTCGCGAAAAACCGTCGCGGAAAATGCGATTGTTTTTCTCCCTCTATCTATCTATCTCTCTCTCTCTCTCTCTCTCTCTCTCTCTCTCTCTCTCTCTCTCTCTCTCTCTCTCTTTTCATTCTTTGCAAAAGACTTCGTTCAAGAGCGCGACGATACCTTTCATCGTTCCAATGAGGTAAGAAGTATCTTGCGAGAAGGAGATCGGGACGATGATGCTGGGGAAAGGAGCGAGAGGAGGTAGGCGATGGATAGATCGCAGATAGGAGCAGAAGTGAGTGGAAAAAGGTGAGGAGAGTGGCGAGCATTTGCTCGACACGGCCTTAGAAGGTCGCTAAGCTCGAGCTAGCCTTCTTTAGCATCTTGCGCGGCGCTCTCTCTTTCTCTCCTCTTTCTTCCTCTTGTCGCGATCGTTCTCTGTACTCCTCTGTTTTTCTCGGCGCGCACAAGCCTCGAGATCGGACCGCCGTCTTTACAGCATCTGCATCGAACCAGCCCAGGCCGTACACCGCGCTCGATATACACGTATGCACGTGTGAATTGACCTCGAGTCTGGGGCTCTCGGCCTGAACTCCTTCGGCCGTCTCTCCACTTCACGCGAGATATCTGCGCGCGAGCGAGAGATGGAGGATGCACCTGCGCTCGAGTATCTGGATGCAAGGTGCGCCGGTTGATCAGAGGCTCCTTCTTCCTTTTTTTCTTCCTCTTCCTCTTCTTGTTCTTCTTCTTCTCTGTGCGACTTAGGTATACCTAGCTTTGCATGGATTGTACCCGAGCTATAAACCAAGTAGTGATTTCGCGTTCGCGTCTTGATCTATTTTGCGTTGCGTTAAAAGAACACACATGTCTCGCGGAAATTCAGAAATTCAATATTGACTTTCCAGACCGATATTTTCAGGCTCGATGTAAATTATCATTATTATAACAGACGAGAAAAAGAATCTAAAGATAGAATGTTTATTGTGTATATGTAAATTTAGACGGAAATAAAGTTTATTACATAGACAAACAAAAAACAAGAAAAGTATAAAAAATAGAACTTAATCTTTATATATAAAAATATATTTCGCTTCTTTAAATAAAGAATGAGGCAATTATTTCGTGTGCATTGCGCGATATTTTTTTCAAAAAATAGAAAAATACGTATGCAAGTCATGTGAGTTACAAAAATATATGATATTTTATACTTTGTTCCATACAGTAAGACTTAATTTAGCTAAGAGCAATTAGCGTATCGTAGATGCGATAAAGACCAGATAAAGGTTAAGTACAGCTTACCGTATGCAAAATTACATTCGCGTACATTAATTATCGTATCGCTCTAATTATGAACTAAACTTCACGGACGATCCTTCGCGTGTACGAATTGAATGCGCAAATTAATTAAGAACGTCGTGACGAATGGCCTCGGTTAACGCGACAGACATACGTCGCCAAACGCAAGTTTCGCACGCGGAAAATTTCCTACTTCGCTCATCCATTTAGCTCTGGGTTTCGCGAAACGTCTCGACGATTTCCGGAACGGACAAAACGAAAGACTGACATTATAACGATGTTATGTACGAGGAGACGATATAGCAGGCATATATATTATATTTATAGAATGCGCATTAATGTTGCATGTATAACGATACGTTTTCGTGTATCTAGTCGTTAAAGTCAGCACGATAAATCAATATCAGATGTCGATCGATGGATTTCGAGCGTGATATTAAAAATGAATCCCCCTTGTTCATATATAAAAGTTAGGATATAGTAATTAGAAAGGTCATTTTTGCGATGGAAAATTGACATTTTAATCTCACCTCGTTTTAATCTTATTGTTTCCAAGTAGGTAAATAAATAATGTGACACTTTATATTTCTCCAAGGACGTCGGTGTGGCAAGGGGAAGAGCAAATGAAGATAAATAGAACGACGAAAAAGGGGGAACGAAAATCCTGTTTTGGCAATTAAAGGCAGGTGATCGTTGCGTCGAAGCCATAAGGTCGACAAACTATAATATAGTGTAGTCATACGCGGGGGATGATTCCATGAATCATGCCGGATTTCGGGCTAGAACCTATGCGTCACCGATTTAACGGATACTAGAAGGTAGAAAGAAAGAGAGAGAGAAATGGCGGGAATTTCGTGCGGGCCGCCCGCCGTTCTTTGATGATCGCCCCGGGAACCCGAGGACCACGCTTGATCCAATCGACGGAAGTGAATTAAGATGTCGGGGATGACCGTGCTTGTGCCTCAGCTTTCGGATACAGAATGAGTCGGGCGATGCTTACCGTGCACCTCGTAATTAAGAACGAGCTGGGAACCGAGATAGGCCACGAGGCACGACCCAAAAGTATATATAAACAGGGTATCCTGGGACCATCGATAAGGAGAGGCCAAATTAAGAAGAATGAGAGAGTTTCCTTCAATGGCGAGGCATCGATGGTATTACGGAATTAATTAATATTGAATATTGTGCGTAACTTTCTCCGATTAGATATATATATATCACGTGGAAAGATGTAATGTATTTTTTAAAGGTCGTATTTTCTCAATTTTGCGGAACAAATATATATATATATAAACTGCGAATATTTTATTTTTATTATGATATATTCTTACATCCTATATTCATGGGTGTTTGCAGGATTTTTTCCAGATTTTTGTTCTTTCTTAATTTAAAAAAAAGTTTATTTTTTTTATAATATATTAAATATGCAAACGAATTTTAGTATTTACTCAAAAGAAGAGCAAATGTTTAATTTTTTTTACTGATTCCAAAGGGAGCAAATGCCCCCTCTTGACACCCTTTGCGAACGCTCATGCCCATATTCTATTATAATTTCTATAAAGAGAGAGAGATAAAAATAAGAATTTGTGCGACGTTAAAATAACTAGACGTAAAAAGCGATGTTTGTCAGCGTATGATTTTTACGTCGCTATCATCAAGTGTGTAACACTTAAGAATAAGATCGATAAATCCATCAGATAATTCCGATTGCTAGTGTTGCGTGGAGGTCGCGGGACTTGTTTGATTTTTTTTTTTTTTTTTTTTTTTTTTGACAAAGTAACACGGTGAAACCGCTGACGCTCAAAGGAAGCCGATGTTTGCCGATTCATCCACTTTCGCCGATCGAGGATTGGTCATCCGCGAGCGGCACGATCCAATTATCCGTCGATCAATACCGGATCCGCGATCCGTATCGGCGCGGCCGCGATAAGATCGTCTCTCTTTCTTGCCGCTTTCCGTGCGGGACCGGGGCGACGCCGTTGTTTCCTCGCGCCTCGATACAACATCCGATCCAGTTTCGTGGATCGTGCGAACCGCCTCCTATCGAGTTTCGCACAAATCGCGCACGTAAGTCAGCTTTATGCTCCATTACACGATGTGGCCGCCTGTGTGCTTTCTATTATAACGCGACTGCCTCTTACGGAACGCGGCTCTTATCGCAAACTGCCAACGTGACTTCCTCCAGCGCAGGTAGATCTAACCGCTATCGCGCAATGGCGATTAACATCCTGGAGCCTGGCGTATTTTTAGAGATGCCTTTAGACACCCCTGTGTACCCTCGGCCGAGAGAGAAAAGACTAAGCTTTTGCGCAAACAAATGTAAGCAGCTTTTACCCGCGAATAAACATAGAAGGAAAAAAATAATTATTAGGTGCGCAACTAAGTTCCCGCTGTTTGTCTATAGATGGCTCCAGCAGTAAGTGCTGGTCGATTTTGACATATCCAAAACGTCACGAGCCAAGCTTAGACATATGGTAAACAAACCGCTTTGACATGTTAATGATTTTGTTTTGGCGTCATATACTTTTAGTTGTGTGAAAATGTCTGATTTTGTACCAAATAATCGTCATTTGCGGGAAGTGTTGATTTTCTTATTTCATTCGAAGAAAACGGCGGCTGAAGCGCATCGAGAGCTCCAAAAAGTTTACGGAGATGCTGCTCTAAGTGAAACAACGTGCCGTGATTGGTTCCGTCGCTTCAAAGACGGTGATTTCGATGTTGACGACCGTCCGCGTGAAGGAAGGCCAAAAACCTTCGATGACGCTGAATTGGAGGCATTGCTCGATGAGGATCCATGCCAAACGCAAGAACAGCTTGCTTCAGCATTAGGAGTTACCCGCCAAGCCATTTCCAAGCGATTGCATGCGAAAAACGGCCACAATACGAGCAGAGGCACGAAAAAGTGATTCTACTGCATGACAACGCTCGGCCTCATGTTGCCAAACCCGTTAAAACTTACGTGGAAACGCTCAAATGGGAAGTACCTACCCCACCCGCCATATTCCCCAGATATTGCGAGATAAAAGTTGTGGCTAACGATGGGCAATACTTTGAATGATTCATTTGTAACCATTTTTTCACAATAAAGTTGCATTTTCATAAAAAAAACAGCGAGAACTTAGTTGCGCACCTAATACAAGTGCTCGGGATAATACGGAGAATAATATTTAATAATGAGAGATTTCATTAATTGCGACACCATCGGCATGAATTTTTTGCGTCGCTAAAATCGAAAGATTCACGAAGAAACGCGGGATTAATATAACAGTAAAAAGTACATTGGCCCTCTCGAAGTTAACGATCGTACGTGCGAGATCTTGGCAAATTCCTCAGATTATCGTTCGATGACGTGTCGTCGAGTTTGATGACACCTTGGCCGGAATGCGACACGTGCCACGAAATCGTGTGCATTCTCGCTGAACACGGTGAAACGATAACCGAAGAAGAGCGATAAAACATAAAAGACGTCCGCTGACCTGCCTCCGTTGCGAGTTCTCTTTTTTTTTGTCCTCCAACCGGATGCCAGCGTAATATACACACGGATAGTCGAAGAGTTCGGGCGGTTTAAATGTGTGTAAAAGCGCGGTACTAAATTTTCATTTTACGGCTTTAAGGAGACTCGCGCGAGCCATTCAACGAGATCGGCCGAAACGATCGTACGTGGCGAATGCAAAAAAGGCCGCGGGAATAAATACGTCCCAGGTGGACATATATAATAGTGTAGTCAATAATAATTGTCAATGCGTTAACGTAATGTGAATAATTTTGCGGCACAGCTTTAAACGTGATTAATGGCCTATCATCTACGAGATATCTCTCGCGAAATTTATCGGATTTATTGCAAGAAAGTCTTGCTTGTCGCGCGCCAATTAATCTTTGCATCGTTTGTGTGTTGTTAAAATCGAAACATTTGTCTCTTTTCATCATTACGTTTATATCATTCTTCAAGGTACAATCACAACGTCTTCATCATCATTTCGTCATATAAAATACGGAAATATTTAAACGTAGTAAGCGGATGCTTTGTTGAAGTAGTTGCGGTCCATCCTGATCCAATGACAAATGAAGAATAAATAAGAAATTTGATATTTCTATGGGATATACTGAAACTATCGGATGCCTTTTACTCTAGGATTAGATCTCTAGGACGAAGAAAGAATTGATACATATTTTTTTCTTTTTTTTTTAATGCTTGAGTACAATAAATATTTCAACAATTAAGTCTCGAATAAAATTTCTGTTAAGAAAAAATATGAAAATTACACAAAGAAAAAAGTTTAACAATCTATTTAAATTTCCCTAATATTTAATTAAACTGCTTTGACGTTCAATACTAAATAATTCCGCAAATATAACAATCGTCCGCCGTTTAGAGAATCAGATGTTTACAGAATGTGTCGAAACTTTCGCCATTTTTTTTTTCATTTGCAGTTTAGAAAAAGTCTTCAAACTAATCATCCGAGACATGAAGGAGCGGCGATTGTTCCAGACCACCTCGGTATATTCACAAGTCGCGCATCACCGAGCTTTCGAGTCTCCTTCTCGTGAAAGTCACCGTTCACCGTCCAAAGGGAGGCGATTGCACGCGCACGCGTGTACTCCCCGTTTCTTCCTTAGTGACCTTAACACGACGGCGGATACTTTCCTCGGTAATCCTTTCTCGCCGCCGATATACGCGGCCGCCCGTCGTCGGGAACGGTATCGAGAAAGCCTCGAGAAAGTCACCCGCGAGGTGAGCAGTCTTCGATCATATTCATCTTCGAGAAAGAAACGCCGTTTTGCGTTGCCAGGTGTGAGATTTTTTTGTAAACGCGACAATCACGTTTCCTCCCTCCTTTCCGGTCTTCCTCCTGGTCATTGGCTCGATTGAGTTGAAAGAGGAAAAAGACATTGCAACCCGGTCTATGTTTAATCGCAAACACACGTCGGGAAGCTATACCGTCACATATTGTCTCGCGCCAGTGAAAGGATGTCCGGGAGGTGTGTGTATGCTGCATCGGCGCCATCTCCGGATTTACATAGGAATGAAGCACTTCCTGCTTTTATTCTTGACTCGACGATTATGTTCTCGATTATATCCGCTTTTTTATACGAGCGATACGGGGGAATAGGAGCAGCACGCGGCGCCGCGTGAATATTGCAACGTCGTAAATAGAACGGCGCGGTAATAAACCGTGCAAAGCGCGCTAACGGGAGAAACGAGCTTCTTGCGATTCGTCGAGTCATCGGACTTGGAAGACTCGACGGTTTTTGCAGCTTCCCCGAACTTTGGAACCGTTCCTTAATTCGCCTTTTCGACGTGAAGAGACGGAAGCGCGAAGCCGAGCCGATCAGAACAGTCGACCACTCCGGACATTTAGAATCGCGATATGCGTGGATTAAACCTCTCTCGTAGTTTTAATAAACATAAAAGAAATACGACAAAGTAATACTAAATGTAAAAAAAAAAAAAAAATATAAAGAATTAGCTGTCAAAAATCAACTGTCAAAACCAGCTGTCAAAATCAGCTGTTGCAACTTCGGGCAATCTGTTTGAGCGATCGTCGATTCTTTAGGTGGTAGTATCGTTAATTATCGTGTGAGTTATTGCGATACGTCGGAAACGAGATGCATGCAACCGGGTAAATACCACAACAGGGCCTGCGGGACTCGCGTAGAATCTCCACGGGACTCGCGATCGTATCTACGCGGTATTTAAATCGACCAGCCTCCACCAGACCAGACTCAGTCTGCCGCACCGGACGGAGGAGTCAAGGACCTCCTCTTCCTTCCCTTTTCCCTCCGATCTGAATCCGATCAGAAAATCAGCGGAGGCGTTCACGCGCTCTTATTCAGCCCTTCCCATTGTTCGATTCGGACTGGCCGGACCCGGCCAGACTTGTCTGACGCGAATTATCGGGAGACCCGATTTAGAGTTTGCTTAACGAACACATCGAAAACGAGTCGAGTCTCTCCCAGCTCGATCGAGTTAGACAAGGGTGAATTTAGAGCATCCGCATAGGACTGAACTATCACGTGATTTTACCTCACCTATCTAAGATTTATAATGCGGATAATCTCTCATGTTTGTGCGTGTGTGTGTGTGTGTGTGTGTGTGCAAGAATATCTAACCCGCGTAAAAAATGCAAAAAATTAATGTTGAATACGTATATTTATCTCGTTTAATAAAATTGTATTATTCCGAAAAATGGTATAATAAATACAGGTCTGTAGGGCGAAAGGTGCAGAAATGCGGAAAGAGGTGAGCATGTTACCGCACCGTTCCTATACGTCTTTATCTCGAGCGAAAAATCTCTTATCAGAGACTAGCTCGGCTGAGACCGTGCTTGATCTCTTCGAAAATCTCCGGTGTTTACGTCTCCGTTTAACCGTCCATTGTTCCCGCAACCGGTGCAAAGCACCTGTCTACCGAGAATGCATGTCCGTCTAACGGCTGATGTAGGTTATCGCGAAATACGCGATTTAAATCTGACAATGCACAACCTACTTTCGGGCACGGTACATGTGTACCTATATATATTCAATAGATATATATATGTATAATATGCAATACGCGCCCCGTATTTCAAATTCGCGGGATGGAAACGCCCGAGTTCCTTTGCACTCGCGAATAATGACCTCCTCCGTAATCTCCGGGCGAGATCGTAACTTTTGTTTAATCCCCGAGCGAATGGCGGCCAGCTGGTCTGACTAAACGATCCGTTACGCTCATCCCGTATATAACGCCGCCGTTTTTGTTTTATTCGCGACCGCGTATCGCGAAAACTGGTATCGCGACCTGGTCGCGGTCAGTCGAGCGACTGCAGCGGGCCTTCGGTCAACGACCGAATCTCGTGCCAGCATTATTTAACTAATGAATCGCGATATAAACTACGACAGCCCTGCCTTGCCCTACCTTACCTTGCCCCAGCAGCTGATATCGCTTAATGCTTTCACGATCGACGACGAATCGTCCGACTCCCCTATGTAAATACTATTCTGAATTTCCTGTTATTTCCAGCCGGTTTCCCTGTTTTTGTCACCGAATGCATTTCGTATACCGCATTATCGGGTATTGATATCTTATCTGATCTTCCGATCATGCATGACGTGCAAAATAAAAGATATATATTTGGTTATATAAATTATTGAAATAATTAAAAGCATTTCACACATCTAAATCGCTTAAATCACATGAAAAGACATCGCCGCTTCTTCGACATAAAATTAAAAATATTTGTTATAATCGTTATAACTTAATTAAAAAAAAAAATTAATTAACTAATTAAATCAAAGTGCAAAGATTTTTTAAAATTTTAGTATCAGTCAAGAGATAATTGATTAATTTCTTTTATCTCCGAACGCGCTGAATTATAACTCGAGTTCTCGCTCCTAGATCTCCGACTTTCAAAGTCTCGTGCGAATATCGAGCCGATCGAATGGACACAAAAATGCAATATGCATCTCAGAAGAAAAATATTACCCGCATACTTTGTATAGTCAAAACCGGCTACGTCATGATCCGAACGAGCTGTCTCTTTTGTGTCTGCAACGGAGAGTCGGACAGTTTCCTCGTTGCAGTCTGCATCGTTTCGGAACGCAAGGACGAGAGAAAGAGAGAGAGACCAGCAGAAGCCTGAATCCGACCGTAGGGTCGGAGCCGTATCAAGGTACACTTACTCGAGATCTGGCCTCACCTTCTCTCTCTCTCTCTCTCTCTCTCGCGCGCTCGCGCGCTCTCTCTCTCTCTCCTTGTACATTCGTGCGTATATGTATGACCCGCCGCGGGGGCTGAAGGACGGGGACCAGTGCAAAGAGTGAGACGGGAGGAGCCCACGGAGGCGAGACAGGCTTTATACGAGCGCGGTGGTCATCGGGCCCCTCCGGTCCCCTTGCCTCTAATGTTTGATAGTTGTGTGTGGGCCATGGCCGGCCGCCGTCGCCGCAGCGTGAGAGAGGAATGCGAGGATGCATAGTCGACTCGTGTTGCCGTTCTTCGAGTGCAACGCGCCCGAACGCGACGTCGTCCGTCCGCCACTTCGGACAATCGACAGCGCTCTTCTAGAGCGTTGGCCACGGGAACCCGAGACGTGCGTACTCTCTCTCTCTCTCTCTTTTTTTTTCTCTCCCTTTTTCTTTCTCTTGACATACGCGTGCACGCATGAGTCACGCATTTGGCTCTCTGTCTGTTGACCTCGGGACGGTGCCTCGTTGATTTCGTAATTCGGCACGAATAAAGGATACCCGCGGTCGTTTTTCTCTTCTTTTTTTTTTTTCCTTTTACGAATATATCAAAATCGTTCGCGCGATCGAACGGGAATTTTTTATAGCACGCAATTTCTTGCGTGTCTCGAGTAACGAGACGAGTGATTTTTGATACTGTGTAAGATGGAAACGCGCGTAATAGCGCGATGTTTATTCTGAAAAAAAGCGCTCGTTCGCGCGAAGTGTAATATACGATTCACGATTTATTCGACGAAAGGAAAGGAAAAAAAAAAAACCACGCGATTTATCTTTCCATCGAACTCGTTAGCGCGCCGATTTATTCGGACAATAGAGGGGAGTCTAATGGAGCGTTCCCGATCGAAAAGAATACGTTTGGACCTTTAGGTCGATAGCCGACATTTGGAAAGAGTATATACGATCGAGCCTTTGATTCTGTGTAAGGATCAGACGGGAATGGGACTCCGTGGATGATTGCTTACTTACGTTGCCGATAGTTGTTTCGCACACTTCGAGCGCTCGATTTTCTTTTACTTTAACGAGCGATAAGATTATAAAGGCCGTTAAAGTCCGGTCTGTGTAGCACCGAGAGTGACCTAATTGAGCGTGTGCAGGTACGGTTATAAAATCGCGAAAGCAAAAGAAAGCACACGGTAGAAATAATGTACCGATGATCCACTCGAATCGAATTTATATTGTCCGCTAATATTTTGTTACATAAATCTGCTATCTCATAATATTTGAAGACCATTGAGTTGCAAATGTCGACAATTTAAAACATTTGTTGACAAAATGAGATAATCTACACATACTACACACACGCGCACCGAGTTTCTATATATATATTATATAAATTCTGATGTTAAGTAATTTGTTTTTAAATGAAAACACGCTCGTTTATATTATATAAAGTTGTTTGTCATACAAAGTATCGCATTATACAGGTCATCTTGTTTACGAGAAATTTATTTCTTCTTCTTCTTCTTCTTCTTTTGCGAATATATTTTAATATTTAATACGAAAAAATGTTAATACGAAAATGTTTGTTGTCAAAATTTCAATGGATAATTGACTCCGATGAGCCACGTGTTCTTGTACATATACAACAGTTGGCAGCGAATGCATCAATTAAAATCCACGGATGATAATGAAGCACAAAGTTGCGAGAAAGAAATTCCGTCCCGGACGATCGTCGATTTCGCGTGTTGCGGTGAATAAGATAAGCGAATTCGCCGATACTCAGGACCGGCGGCGTTTAACTCTCGGCGGTCATCATCGATCGGAAACGCGAGATTAATATACGACCGCCACTTCCGCATTCGTTAATAGCGTTCGATTAGCATAACCGCGTAACGCGACTGAATTAGTTTGCGGCGACTGTTTACTTGGAAACCTCGCATTGGCTCATTCGCATTTCCAATCGAGTCAAATGAACAATTCATCCGATACACATTTTCGATTTTCGGCCTCCCCTTCTATGCCAGATATAATTTTTTTTTTTTTTTTAAGTATAAGACAGGCAATAAGAGCCGATCGCGGAAGACAGTGCGTTATCCCAACGAAACTAAATTTTTTTCGTCAGAATTAAATATCTGTGCACAAGGCACCAAATTTTACTTGGTCACTGCCAAGATTTTAAAATATGAAATAATCTCATATTTGAGATATAATTTTTTTTCCTTCCCTCTTTACGCCAGATATATATATACATTAATAGTAGAAAGTAGGCTCCGTCTTTCTCTCCGCACAAGCTGCAATGGTAGCAGCTTTGATACGCTCGGAATTGTGATGCCGTTCTCTCAACATTTCCCCACCCCCTTTCCCTCCCCCTTGCCGCGAGAAGAGGGCGATCTTCTGCTTCTTGAATCTCGTGACTCGTACTTTGCCAACTTGGCTTATCGGCACTTAGCTTTTTACTCTCGCGCTACACCTTTGTGCACTGGTCCAAGAGCCATAATTCTTCCTCATTCGCCACAGGCTTCTCTGGCTCTCTCTCTCTCTCTCTCTCTCTCTCTTTCCTTCGTCGGGTTTTTTTTTTCTCTATCTCGCCACGTGCTCTTACGTAACCGGTGCGACGCGTCGCGGCGACGGCGGCGGTCGTTTCGCTGCCAATTCTATTATCGCTAAATATCGTATGCTTTATTGTGTCCTGCCCCCGACGGGGCTAAAGTTTCGGCGTCCATAAGTCTACCGTGCGGTATTTTATCTCGCCTTCTCTCGCCATTCCCGACATCGTATATATTCTCGAATGAGTGATTGCCGGTGAATACAGATATCCTATTCGAATTTTTTGTTTCGAGATTTAGAGACCATGATTGAGAATTTAAATATATTCAATTCGATTTCTCTTAGAGTTTCGACTATATATATATATATATATAGTAAATCAACGCACACATTATTAATTATTAGTCCCGTAATATACAACTGTGTGTAAGCATTTTATTATAGCTTTGAGAAATTACAAAAAGATATAAAACTGATGGAACTTTGATCCTTATTTTCCAAAGCAATGTCAACTTGGAAGACAAGCATTTAATAACTTAACAAAGAGTTTCATTTTTGTCGTACTTTATTTTCGTATCTTTATCAATTTTCTTTTAAAGATGCGTCAGTTCTTGCTAATGTATCAGTTAATTGACCACATGACCGTCAAGCGAGTAAACAAACTTCGATCGGAGATTTTGATATCTCTCTCTGTGAATAGAAAGCGTGATAGAAAGCTACGCCGCGAGCATAATGGGCGGTACCAAGCGTCTCTTTATCAGGTTGTCACTATAATTAGTTGAGATCGCGAGATGCAAGTGACTATCGCCGACTATCGCGATGTATGTACATAGTGAAGGAACAAGACCACCCGTGGACTCGAAAGCAATTCATTGTCGAAGGAAAGAATCGCGTCGCAAAAAAAAAAAAGACCCGGCGATCGTAAGCCGCTTTTGAAGGTGGCGCGATATTATCTCATTAATTTGATGGAAATTAATTTACACCCATCAGAATGAACAGAATTCGCGCGCACGCTCTTATTTATCATCAATAATTATTTACGGCACCGCGATAATTATATTGGTGACGAGTAATCTTCTGAAATGTTCATTTTACGAGATCGGAGATTCGTCTATCTGGCGCAGACAGACCGAAATTGCGAGCGTCGTTTTCGACTCGCCTCGATATTTCATGCCTTCGTTATCGGGAGAGAAATCAAGGATCCTCGTGAGATCCTCGATCCGCACGTTCGCCGACTTGGTAACAAACATAACGTGCTACTCGGTAACAGTCGACACACTCGAAGTTGTCCTTGGCGGCTCGGACCGCATAATAACACGTGTTCATTAACAAAGTTGACTGAATGTTATCGAATTAAACGACGAACTCGGACTGTTCGCTTCGAATTCACCGAATTTCAACGGATACATAATCATTTTCGTGTACACGCCGGCGAATAAATTACTCGATTTAACAACGCATTCCAGGAGAACAACATCGTTTCGGCTTCTTCATCGCCGCCGTCGTCGTCGCCGTTTTCTCTCGTTTGCATTAGCCTGCACTATCCCGTCGACATAAATTACACGAAGAACTCGGGCAGAGATGATCGGGTGCGAGAATCCGCGAGACGATCGTCTCGACTTCCATCGGCACTCGACAACTGGTTCTACCGATAATTAATCGTGGAATAAATAACGCGAGAGTAATGCGAGAGAGAACCTGTCTCGCGGTATATACAGTTTCCATGTATATACTGCGAATGAATTATTTATGTCAATATACGATATTTTTGCAATACCACTCAGGTCCGGCCTCCTCTATTTTTTTCTCCTTAATTATTCCCAACGGACTGTTGCTAATAATAGTTGAAGGATAATCGCTTTCCGGAGCGAAATTTAATCCCGACTAATGTAACACATTTTTTGCGTATCATTTTATACACATTTAAATACGTGACTTTAATGCGTGTGAAAATTGATTTTGAATTTTTATGAAAAATTCCTTTCGAGTGTTATAAGATGTTTGTCAGATGTTATAAATGTCTTTCGAAAAAATATATATTTATATATACATTATGTAAGATGCGAATATTTATTTCTGTTTTTAAAGACATTCAACAAATAACATTCGCCATTTATATAATAATAAATAAATTATAAATTATAAATATTTTGATAACACGTCTTTTAATTTAAATCCTTTAATTAATTGTATTTAATATAGTACGACTTGCACAATCTAAACGCACGTTTTATTTTTTTTTACGGTGTCTTGGATATAAAATAAAAAACACTAAAATATCACTCGTGAAGAAAAGCATGAAAAATAAAATTTGAATAAGCAATTTTCGTGCCTGGGTGTATATGTACGTCTTTGATATGCGTATGCGTATCCCGATTACGATGAACATCGCGCTTCAATATCGATAAATTCGCGGTAGTATCCTAATAACCCGCTTGGCCATTAGCACAGCTAACGAACCGCTGCTGAAGATCAAGGCTGTCCGCTGCAGCAAGGCTGATGCCTCCTTCTCATGCCGATGCACTCGCGTCTGCATATAAACGCATGCGAGCTTGCTGCTCTTTGGCGAGATACGCGTATGTATGTAGGTGGCGATCGCACGTGAAATATTTCAAGGTCAAGGTGATATATATTTTTCGCTTTAATCGCCGATTATCTTTCGACAAGACTCGAGATTAGGGTGCGACTGCAAAAATGTTGTCGCGTTATATTGTTTATCTCGTAGCTCTCTCGCGGAAATCTCCGCTGTCGGCTCCACCAAGGTCGACGGTTTATCGTTGGGCTAATTAGGAATGCTCTAAACTATTTTTAAGACTCGTGACACTAATTTCAGACAGCCTTGTCCCTTCCCCTTCCCTTCACTCGCGAGTTTTATACGCATCGGTATCTTAATACACGCGGTTTAAACAAATTGAGGGATTTTACAACTTCCTTGTTCGCTCGCGCGGCATTGGCCAGGCGAATATAAATGTAATATGGTGCGTCTTAACTGCTCGTGTCGCGCACATGCAAATTTGTTCATTTCGGGTGGTTTTACTTAGGTAAAAAAAAAAAAAATTCCTTTATCTATACTTATTGCTCGTAATATCTCTCGTGACGCGCGCACGAGCGACTGCGAAAATGTAGCGATAAGCGCTTCCTTCTTGTCTCACCGCGAACGAATATACGCTATTATCGCTATCGTCGGTTATGATACTTTGTCGCATGTACCTGCATATGCTACTAAAGAAACTATTGACGTAAATGAAAATAGACAAGAATGGAGTTTCCGTGTAGTTATCGCTGTCGTGTAATCAGCATGTTTATTTATATCATCATTACGATGTTTAACATTTTTTTATGCAATTTTACTTTTTTTATTAAAAATTATTTCTCTTTTATAAAGAACGGTTATTCAAAATTTATGTATTCCAACTATCCAAAAATTTGATCAAACAAATAAACGTACATTGCATTAAGAATTTATAAAATGACAAGTCTATTTAAGTGAGTAATAAGATTTTGTTATCTAATCTCAGATCAACGACTAATAGTTTCCTAATTAAGATTAATGGTTAGGTAAGTAGAACGTTAATATAGAAGACTAATGTGATTAGCAAGGCGGGTTAATCACCACCTTGCTTTCTACAAATTCATTTTCAGTGATGCATAACTTGTGTATATATATTTACTATCGATGCCTCGCCGAGGAAATCAAAGTCGATTCGATTCATCCGCGTTCGAAGTTATCTCAAGATTCTGTCGATAGAAAGTTCGGGGAAGCTGGTAGCTCGTTCGAGCGGCGAAAAGCAACTCGCGGATTCGCGTAATGGGACGCATACGGGGTGCTCGCTTTTTCTTTATTTTTTTTTCTTTTATCGCGAGCTGCTGACACCGCAGGCACAATCCGCACGTATAGAGAGATAGCTAACGTAGTTGGTACGATTCGCGACGCTGGTAACAATACTCCGGGGGATAAGGTACGATCGCGCTGCACGCACATATACATGTATGCACCTACCCGCATACGTGTCCACACGAGGTAGACTCCATGAGATATACCCGCGAGCGCGACACGTGTCCACAGGACGTGTTAAAGTCCTGCGGACTCTCCGACGAAGTTATACGAACGCGAGCGATTCAGATAGCACCAAGCAGAAGAATGCTATTAAGTCCGGTAAAAGGCTAACACTGTGGGAAATGCCGATTATCGATTATGGAAGGAGGTTCCCGGGCCGGAATATCTAATCAAATGCATACTGATTTCCGCAAAAATGTCCCCCAACATTCTCACGGGTCTTGAAAATATCTTCTAATTCGTCTCTAATAGCATATGTGTATTCATAAAATTTTATAATAATAATAATATAATATAATATAATATTTTTATATAATAAATTTAATATAATAATTTTATTAATAAAATTTTATTATAAAATTAAGATGTAGAAAAAAAATGAAAAAAAGATTTATATATCAAACACTTAAAAAATTGTGGAATATAAGAGATGGAGAAATGTATAAAAAAATTATATGAAAAATATATTTATGAAAATTAATGCAAGCTTAATGTGCATATGATTATATATAAGTATGTGTATGCATGTGGGTGCATTCTGATGTAATAAATACTTTGAGATGTACGAGTATGTAATGCGTGCGGAAAGGACGGCAAGGCACGAGCAAATTACGGTGGTATTCGCGAAAACCCGCGTCAGACCAATGACCGGGAATGACGTCGCATACACGAAAGACGACGCGTCTGGATCGTCGAGGTGGTCTCTCGGAGCCGAAGCGAAGCCGATGACCGGCGCAGGCAGGCAGGCAGGCAGCGTGCGGATGTCGCAAAGGAGCAATAGGGATCTCCGTGGGCCATAGTATGGATCCTTGGATTAATGGCCAAGGATCGCCTAGGCTCTAGGTGAAAGATGCTGCGTAGCTTCGCGAGGAACGCAGGAGGCGAAAGAAAGAGAGACGGTCTTAGATAAACAGAGAAAGAAAAGAGGGAAAGAAGAAAGAAGGAGACGGAAAGATCACACCGGCCGAGAAGAAGCGAAGCGAAGAAAGAGAGAGAGAGAGAGAGAGAGAGAGAGAGAGAGAGAAGGGGAGTTGGAAAGGAGAAAGATGCTTGGAGTGGGCAAGACAGGAGAACGAACGGAGGACATCGAACTGAAATGGCCTCTGGGAGCGCATTCCAGTATTCCACTCTCGCTACCTTAGGCCATCCCAGCCTCCTCTGCAACTCCCTCCTTCTCTATCTCCTTGTTCTTCAGCATCCTCGGTGTCTCTCTCCTTCTCTCGTACCCGCACACCTCGTCCTTCGCATTCTCTCCCTTTCTCTATCACACTCTATCCTCCTCTTTCTCCGTCTCTTCCGCGCGGCTCTTTCCCCTATCCCGATCGTTGTCCTCCTTCTGCGCCGCGATCTCATCCCTCTCGGACCGAAGCTCAGCATCCTCCTTTGGACTTAGAGTCCTTTTATTTCGCTCCTCCGCATTCTTGAGTTTCCGCTCGCTCGCCGGCTCGAGCGATGGACTTTCCTCCTTACGGCGACACTGCGGACGAATCCATTCCGCGAACTTTATCGAACGCATCTTTCCCTTTTTCATTCTTTCATCTTCCTCTTCTCCTTTTCACGGATTTCCCTCCTCCGCGGATCTCTCGATCTTACGCTTACTTTTCGATTAAGCCCGGAGATTAAATCTCTCTCGAGGAAAATCTTTTATAAATTTCATGTCGCGAGCGAGAAACCGGACGCTGAGAATCCGTAACGAGGTTCGTAGCCGGCGATGTCTCGGAGAAGATTCTCATTGGATAACTCAGTTTAAATCGGTCTATTGTTTAAGTTTACTCTGTTTTTTTTTTTTTTATTCGCAGCTTTCTTACGCATTCCTCCTTCAGAGGATTCGCCCTTTGTCGGCGCGATACGTTTTTAATTCGCGCATTGTGCTTGTTCCGCGCGCGATTGTCTTGCTCTGTTTGCGTGAATTAGTCTCTCGTAGCCCGCAGATTCTTCGGGATGCGGCTTAGCACCGCATCGATAAGCTTAGAGTTTCCTTTTGTCTGGGGTTTCGCGTTCTCAGAATTCCATTCTCCATTTCGACGAATTTTATTTCGCGATCTTCAATCGATACATTTATATCATTGTCGATTAAAGTTTGGATTTTTTGCACTACTTTCACTCGAACCATGAATGATATAATTGATTTTTATTTTAATAATTTATTTCATCTTACATATTATTTATAATATATATATGGTATATACCTATACATATATTAAAATATAATTTAATTATTCTCACCATAATACATATTTAAATTTGTCCTTCTTCTTTTCTCTTTAATTATCTCAGAATTATTATCGTATCAATTTGTCATTATCGTGCTTTTAGCATTTGCTTTTTTCACATTGCAGATAAATCCGTAACTTTTTATCGGATAGAAGAGTTTCTGATCCCGAGACCTGACATTTCTATAAATTTTCATTTTCGATTTCATTCTTTGCTCCTTTTCCACGCAGTTCAGCATATTCCTTTGAATCGCGTAGGACACTAGATAATATGGAAGACGATATATATATATTTCTCCTTTCCTATTATTTAGTGTCCTACCGCTGATGTCGGTTTCCACGCAGTTCAGCATATTCCTTTGACGTTGAAATCGCGTAGGACACTATAGATAATAATTTGATAGACGAAATATATATATATATATTTCTTCTTCCATATTATCTAGTGTCCTATCTCTGACGTCGGTTCCCACTCTGCAATCCGTTTCCCCGTGATTTTCCGTGACTGTAATCCGTTTGGTATTCTTTATAAGATCGTATTCCAACGACATATGATTCGCGAAAATTCTCCGCCGCGATAAATCGCAAATTGTCTCTCGCTCGTATTCATATCGTTGCGCGTGAATTTTTATTTTCGAATATACATACGGTATAAAGCATGTGTGTGATCTCATCTTGTAGTTTCAACTTCTCTTTCCGCGTAATGCATGAAAAATCGATAACGATCAGAATTGCCCATCGAACCGCACCCACGTTTATCTTTTTTTCTTAGCCTGTTTAGTAAAACAGTTTGCTATGCGAGAAAAAAAAATCGATTTTCAATCAACGAATAAATTAATTTTTTTCCTACTGTTGACATTAATTTGACATTGAGAATTCTACCTGCGGATAGCTGTTCTACTGTATTTGCGATTTAAATATAAGTTAAGCGAGATAAAATATATAGAAGTCTCGACACTTATTTTCTTCATATATATATATATATATATATATATATATATATATATATACATATTCTTTTATCTATAAGAATTCTACGCGGCTACAAGCTATAGAAAAAAAGCTGCAATAAGTACCGATCGATTGAGAAAGAGTTGATGAAAAGCGCGGCACTTCGCGGCTGAGAAATGAAAAGGCACTCAGCGGTCAAAATGGCCGGTTCAGTCGCTCTGGTGTTAAGACACAGCAAAACGCATCGTCGATGGTATTCTAGCGACTAGGCGACGCGGACGTAAAATAACTTTTATTACTCCGCCGTTAGCTCGTGAGTTACCGGCAACCTTGGCACGTGCGGTAATACTCCTACGAGGAGAGTGAGGAACTCCGAACAATGCTCCGTGCAACGAAATTAAACTCGACGTCCCCGACGACTTGGCTAATGCGTGTGTGTCCATTCCGCTCTGGGAAAACGTCCGATTATTCGCGATCTCGGGTGACACAACGCGTTCACTATCGCTCAACGATCATTCATAACCGGATGATCGAGTGGTATTTCGATAGATCTAGGGCGAACTTGCATTTGAGAACGAATTGAAAGCGCATTTCACGCTGCAATTTGTTCCGCGAGAGAATTCGCAAGCTTAACGCGTTGCCTCGAGCCACATTTCGAGCATCGTAAATTTGATTTAAGGGGGATAAGCGCGAACGCAAAGTTCGATCGAGACAGACATCGATTAACAATAAAATATCATCCTCCCATCAAAATGAAGATTCCGCGGCGGAGGAGACGCGTTCCCAGGCTAATATCCTTACCCGGGGTCCGTCGAGGGTGAACGCGGAATTTAATGGTCGCGTCAGAAGTTCTCTCTCCGCAGCGAGATCCTCGCGCGCGGAAGATAAATCGAAGCCGGGGTGCTTTTGTTCTCCCTCTCGCAACTTTCCTGGCGGTGCAGCCTAAACGTGGCCTCTGGGCTTTCCGGCGTTATATAAGACGCGTATCGACTCCCCTCTGCGCGATATTTCCCTTTTAACAAGGGTTATGAAACAATAAACCGCGGTTCTGAATAGTATCGCTGTTTGTTTCAGCAAAATCGACCATTGTGCAGTGATTCCCGCCGATAAAAATATAAAACGTAAACATTCAAGTACCTCGAAACGCCGCGAGATTATTTCCATTCAGCTTTATTTTGTTATTCGAATAAAATATCGCTAATCGCACTCGTTGTAAATTTATTTCGAGATGCATTCTTTTTTTGCGCCTCTCGTACCTATTCAAGTTGAATATAGAATCAACAATGAATGAGAGTAAAATAAAAAATCGGCGATAAACGGTTTTACTGAAAAATAAGACCGCTTAACTTTAATGTCATTTCGTGACTCCTTGCTATAATAAAGTTCCCACACATACGCGGACCGTAGTGCGTTTTTCGTTCCCGTGATATCGAATCAACCCCGTTCCATTTTTAATGAGCGGCCCGCTCTCGACTCTCCTATCTCCGCCATCTGTCGCGCCAAAAACCGCCGATCTAATCCGGATAATGGACGCCCGATGATTATACCGTCGCGATTCGACCGCTTAAAATTCAATTTTCTAAAGTGTACTACAACAACGGGGCGGAGCGAGGAACAAGTCCTTGGCAACATTCTTCGCAACATTCGCGTTGGTGCATACATTTTCTACTTCTCGAGCAAAGACACAAAAATGGTACGCCCGGCCAATGCTCAGACACAGCAGATTGCCCGGAAAGTTTTTAATTAAATTTCGCGAGAGACGCGCGCTCGGGGAAGGTTCGCACGTCGCGTCGTTTCAACCGTGGCCGTCGGTTACGAAATAGTGTTATATAATCATAGGCAATAATTCTCGGTACTTCAATTTTAACGGAAACTTTAGCGAGAGATAAATGCCGCGCCGAGTGAAACCTCCAGGCGAGCCGCGACATTTGCCCCGTTTCTTACGCGCGTCTGCTCTTGTAATAGTCGCGATCTTATCTCCTCGCTCTTTCGTTCCTCTAAATCGTCTCTGAATATTAATAAAGTTGGATATTTATAAAATGTCTTTTATCATTTTCGTTTTATTTTATTTTATTATCATTTATACATAAACGAGTTTTAATTTGATTAAAAAATAAAAGCTTTACGAAAGTTCACACAAACTTTTAATCGAAAAATTTCTAACACCACTGCTCGGTGAGATTAGAACATTCTGTGAAAAAAAAAAAAAGTTTAATTTAGAAAATACAAGAGTGCGTGCTCGTATTTTTTTTCTTTCAAATCTAGCCGTATAAAATGGACTTTTTCGAGCCGCATCGAAGTTTTAGCGCGCATTCCGGCTCCCCAAGGCGGGAATCTCCGAAGAAATACTTAAGGTAACACACGCGACTGTGTGTCCGTTTGTGCTCGCACTTCGTTTCGTGGGAAGCCAGCCCAGAGAGAGAGAGAGAGAGAGAGAGAGAAGCCGTCACGAACCCTTTTTCGTCTCTCCCGCGAAAAGGGCCTCTCCTCGAGTCGTTCCGTGCGACTTTCGCGACACGTTCGAGGTGGAGCGGAACATCTCTCGAGCCGGCGGCGTGTGCACTTCGAGGAATCCCACCGTTAGTTCAGCCATTACCATTCGCTACATGTCGACGGCGGCCAGTCCGCGAGCGCATTTTAGCGTGTTTACGGCACTTTTTCGTGGAAACGGTTAGCTCGCTCCTTTGGCCCGGCGCGGCCCGATCGAACAACAACGACGTACAAATGCATGGTTTCATTATTGCGATCGCTTTATGACAGCGGGAAAATGCGGCCGGGAATCGCCGCGGGGAGACCAAATACCGTTCGGCTTACCGTGTAAAAGCGAATCGATCTTATCATCGGAAACACGCCCGGTATGTGTCACGCGTGTTTTCTTAGCGAGCTCATCGGAACATATATACGTGTATGTTTTACGTCAATCGAATAAAGAAATAGAATCATTAGAACAATGACGTATACAGCCACAATAAGTATAGATATAACCTGAGTTTTTCGAGATAGAGTTTTATGTGTCGATGCATTGAAGATGATTTAAAAAAATTTTTTTAAGTATATAGAAATAGATTTCTAAAGATTCAGAAGTTTATTTAGGAGAAAAGAAACATAAACGTTTCATAAAATATATCATGTTACTGCTTGTTAATTGCTTAATTATTTTGACAGCTACTGCACAATTACATAAATATATATAATGATTTATCTCTGTAGATCTAGTTTTATGGTTACTAAATGGGACTCTAAAATACACAGATTGAAACGCTAACTCGACATTAATTTTAATGTCGAGAACAAGTATCGTTTTAGCCACGATTTCTTGTTATAGCTCTATGATATATAAGCAATATCTACATGACTGCTCCCTCCCGAGTATCGGTATGACAAGAGTGAAAGCGTGAAATCTGCGAGAATTATATACTTCCTCTCAAAGTTAATACGGGAAGTTAATCACGAGAGTAGAAGCGCGAAAGGATCAATAAATTTTAACTTTGCTATTTTTTCAGCAGAAACTGCAATTAGTGGTCGATGAGCCGATCGCAATCAGTATTGTTAATCGATAATTAAAATATCTCCTTCAATGAAGAACATATTCATTCGCGAAAGTTCGAAAGAAAGCACGCTCGATCGTTAAGAAATAAATTGATTCGGTTTTAATTTTAATTTATCACTATCCTTTTCACTTATATAATTCTAAAAAAAATGACAAATCATCCAAAATAAATGAAAAATTATTATTAAAAATTGACAGTTTTCACGATCGTGTATAAATGATTGTTTAAAAGAATGCACTTGCTCATAAATATATATATTGCGCAAATATCAGATTCGACTTTCTGAAGGAACAATGTGATGACAATCGCGAATCGAATCAGCGATATCGAGTTTTTGGACGCGTGTCGCTGTCAAAAAAATGTCCGGCTCGAGGAATTAAGTGTTCCGCCCGACGGAGTTACAGATTGCGAAATAACAGTGAGGAAATTCCGATTACGAATTGCGACGCGATGCGTCAATGATCCCGACGAGTCGAGAACCACTACTCTTCGAGGGTCCCCTCTCGTCGAAATGTGTGGCCTCGCCGGCGCGCTTGATCGGCCATCGAAAAATTTATAACGAGCTCATTCGTATACATCTCGTCGATGTGGAGTAAATAAGAAGAGAAAGAGAAGAGACGGTTCGAGAGGCAGGTTTCTCTGAAAACACTCGACTCGCGGCTCCGATCGAGCGCGGTGCGAAAACGGGCCCCGATAATCCACCGGCCGATGATGATGGGTTCGCATTCCTGACGCCGATCCCCGAATCGATCCAATATGAGGTATACGCATCGTTCGAGGCGGCTCTATTGACGATGGATCTTATTCTTCAAAATATCGCAACTTTCTCTCTCTTTCTCCGTCTTGTAATTGGGACATTCTTCCGAATTTAACGCTCGATATCGAAGGTCACAAATATTCAACAGGTTACTTTATGCATCTTATACCGAGCGCCAGAGAGAAGATTGTGCGTGGACAAGGGCATCTCTCCCAGGCCGGTATGCGCGGTGACCGGTAAATGGATCGCGCGTATCCAATCCGCGATTTCGCGACGTTCCTTTCGTGCTAAGCGACGCCGCGAAGTATAATAATTATCATAACACGTTCCGCGAGAGGTAAAATCGCGATTTTTTGCCTCTTTTCGAGGTTTGACCTCTCGAACCCGGCAGTGTACAGTTTAAGACACAGGTTTTTAACGGGACATAAAATACCGACGTTCATACGGCTTTTCTTACAATAACAAACCATTTGCACGCTTGTAAAGAGAGCGTCATCCAATTTGAAATAATAAATTCCCGCGAGACGATGAATTATGCAACGCGCGCGGTGCAACGTCGAAATAGCGCGCAAAGGAGCTCGGGATAATCGGGGACTTTCAATTCCTCCAGGATCGCGTACGTCGAAATAAATCGTCGCGATCTCTCGCCGCGGAATTTAATCGTCAGATTCGACACGAGCGCGCGGCGAAGAAGCAACAAACGGATGGAAGCGGCATTATACGCGCGAGGCCCTTAACTCGCCGATGCACGGACGGGATGCGAGAGAAAGAGAGAGAAGCGCGATTGCGCGCAATAAGGCCCCGCCGCGCGTTTCGTGGCAGACGCCGTGGCTAACGGATATGCCGTTACGGGGCCGCATTCCACGGAGCCACGCATGCGCGACGCGACACATTCCATTGTCTTTTACATTCTTCCCGACCGTTTCTCTTCATCGCGCTCGGTATTCTTAGCACGCTCGCAGCCGCCAGCCGCCCCTAACGCAGAGACGTAAGGCATGCAAAACCCCCTTCTTCCTCCCTTTGACCCTTATCGGATATGCATCGTCTCTCTCTCTTTCTCTGCATTGCCTGGCGAACATTCGCGTCCAGCAGCTGCGGAATCAAAAGCGACATTTTTTCGAAAATTTATCCCTTTCGCTGAAAAAAGTAGGTTCTCTCGAGAATTTCGAGAAATTATGTTAATGCATACGAGTGAAATTTTAATTTTCCTCTCTTGACATCTCGCTTTCGCGAGATGCGGGGAGAGCTGCTGCATTTTCTTTCTTTTTTTTTTTTCGTTTGGCGCAAAGGCGAAGGCGAAGAAAAGCGACCCGGAAAAAAAAGACGAGGATTCCGAAGGTGGCGGAATTCCGTTCGGCTACGTCGTCTGCGATCCGCAACGATGCGTGTACGTCGTTCGTGCTGCTCGCCTTCACGCGTCCGCCTTCGGAATACGTAAACTTACGTATATATGTATAAACAGGCAAACAACGACGCGACTATGCAACTGTGTTGTGTTCACAATGCATAATCTTTGCGTAACTCGCCGGCGAAGAAGGTACTTTATTGCCGATCGCGAAATGATCGGCTCGCTGAGAACCAGGATATGCTAATGATCGACACGCCGGTGTGCCTTCTCCCTCTCATTTGCATGTGTGCTTTTAAGCGAGCGTATATATGTATGCGTGTATATATATGCATATATAACTGATATCGACGGATATGCGCGCCACAAGAACCGGAAACGGTTGCTAACGCCGAGCCGCAAAATCGAGAGATCCGTTGATTTTAACGAAGTGAAAGGAAGACGGGTATCTCGCCGCAATTTTCGGTTTCTTTCATCGCTTTGCTTCGGTAAGAGCACGAAGAGAATTGGGGAAGTCTTTGCCCTGCCAAACGAGGTTCTTAAGTTTTTAGTGCCTCCGGAGAATCCGGAGTAGTTTGCGAAATAACGCGAGTCGTTCCTTTTTCCCTTCAGTATCATTTTCTCGATACTCGAGCACGCGAGAGAGAGAGAGAGAGAGAGAGAGAGAGAGAAAAGATATTTTCCTCGTTTTCGCGAAACGCGGAGAAGATAGAAAAAAAAATATGCCGTAGAAAAAAAAAACAGATTTTTATATCGGTGATAAGGCGCGCTTGAAAAATCAGGAATAATTGTGTTTGCTTCGCACACACGTTGCACGAGGGGGAAAAATCGACTCTCGGTTTATATAACGGACACAAGTTTGTTTATATAACAGAAAGATACGCAGAAAACCGAAGGAAGTTAATACACAAGGTGCGTAAAAGTAATTCGCACGAAGCGGGTTCCCACGAAGTGGACCACTCCCTTCCGAATAAGAGATCTTTATCCGCGCGTCTGCGGACGCGACTTTCGACGTGTTCTCACGTGTCGTCAACGTCAACATTCGCCGCGCACACTCGATCGATACCTACTCGATTTATAAGGGAAGATCCGTGACACAAGAGTGTCGAGGGACGAGTTTTGACAGCGGCGGACCTTTTATGGCGATCGCCGTCCCTCGAAATTGCGAGACAAGGATTCGGTGACCCGAGGAATGCGAGTGCGCGTACGTATACGTACATGTGTGCGCGCCCGCTTTATTAGGCAAGCCGCGGGTTTGAAATGACAGGCTCTCTTTCTGAGTCAGCGCGATCTCGATTAGCCGAGCGATTGCGAGCGCGCCACCATGTCGCGGGGGCTTTACTTATACTTCGGGGGCACCCGGAGCGAAGTGTGTGACTCACGTCGGAATCCTGGAGTGGCACAATGGCCTTTGACTACGTAGCACGCGCGTGTAACGTGCCCGAGAGAGAGCCTAAGAGAGCGCCGACACGCGCGGTTCCGCCACTGTCCGAGACTGGAACGAGGATTTCTCTCTCTTACTCTCCCCAAAGTATGGCTAGCGTATATCTCTTCTTACATAACGGATTTCGTTAAATATGCCAGTAATTTGCCACGATGGCGCACCACGACGGCCGTTCATACTTTGGCCGCGAGTTTCTCAGGCGCATTGTTTAGCTCGGCGGCTTGCACATTGTTGCAAACGCGAATTTTGCGACGCAGTTACGTCCCTTGATTCTCCCTGGAGAAGCGGACGGACCAGGAGAATCCGTGTATAGGGTCTATCATCCTAGAATTCGCTCCATCGAATACGATCGTAATTCCTGCTAAGGACCTGGATCGTTCGGCCTTATCAGGTTTCTAACGGAAAATTGCGTTAAATTTCTGATACGGTCCCTAACAGGATTCCCTATCAGGACCTGACTTTAATGAAGGATAACCTGCTAAAGGGCCTTATTCAATTTCTGCTCGGGTATCCGTGTTTATATACCTTGCGTCGCCGTTCTCCGCGCGCGCGAATCGCGGGGAGAAATGTTTTTGTTTTCTGCATGCTTGGTGTCGCGGGGCCGCGTAAGCGGCGTGCTCCTTTCTAAAGAAACGGCTGGCCCGAATACCACCGTTGAAACGGCCTTGCGCGACTCGCGGTAAGAGCTCGGCAAGGCTCTCCGGATTTCTGCGAAGGCATCGCGCGCGACTATCAGAAACCGAATACCGATCTGTCAGAAATTGCGTTCCACGGATAGAGGCGATCGCTTATTCGCCTCATTCGGCAACCACATGTTGTCGAAATTAACTCGCTGATGAAATTATTATCGGGATAGTTTTTTTTTTTTTGGTATATAGATTTGGTATATACTACTTACCGATGCTTTGGATTTATGCCGAACGATACTCTCTGCTACTCAACCGCGCAGTGTTTTTATTTTCTGGAAATCATATATAAATTTGCAATCAAAAATAAATAAATAATATGTTGGTCTTTTCTCGAAATAATATGTAATACGACTGAATCTTCTTCATTTATAATAAAAATGTATATTTTTGATATATGTATAACAAAATCATGTATATACACATATATAGATGCGCTATATTTTTTATTTTTGTTTTTGTCCGATCATGACAGCAAGACATTAATCACGCTGTCAATATTTCAATGAATAAAATTGATATTTATATTTTAAAATAACCATTCCTCTAGTTTCTTCCAATAACATCAAAACTCAAACTGACTACGTGCCCTACACTTTTAGCACCCTAAATTTTAGTCGCATTAAAATATCCCCTAATGAGTCTAATTTCAAGAAATGACATCATAAGTGGTGACGTATATCGTATGCCTCTCGATCTTATTTGATCAATTTTATTCGTGCAATTGCGAAAGGGACGAGATAAAATTCTCGGAAAATCTCGGTCATCATCGCGTCGATCGTTACTCGGTTTCGAGAAAATTTGCCATTTCCGGAAAATACCGAAAGTTAACGCGATCTTTTTTCTCGATCACACGGCCATTTGACAAATTTTTTCCTTCGAAATTCAAAAACGTCGAGGATTACGACAGGCTGGCAGAATCCGCATTTCTGCCTCTCTTTCTCCATTCCAGAGGCTCAATTATCCCCGGATATTAGAAGCGTATCGTCGCGATGCAGGAGATCCAGGTCAGTCCGAGGGAACGAAAGTATAGCTGGAAGATCACTTTTCACGACGGACCGAGGATTGTAATGTCTTTCATGTTGCGGAGTTACGAGGAAAATTCACTGGGAAAAGATTTTCGCGGAGCTGAACGGAATATTTATGTGAATAATCGATGGCGGACACGCGGCCAAGAGAGAGAAATACCTCGGCAATCTCCAGCGACAGCTTCGAGATTTAGGTCAGCGAAAATATACATATAGTGTGTCTCTTATCTCTCGCTTTTTAAACGTCTTCTTTTCCGGCGCGAGGGATATCGCCGGATTTGCGAAACAACTTCGGGGATGTCTGTCGAATACGAGACATGTTGGTATATACCGGACGCGCCGTGGGATCGACTCTCTGGAAATAAAGTTGCTTGAGTTATAACCCGATCGGAAGATAATTCGCCCATAACTGCCTTAATCGCTTTTATGCGCTTTTGCGTTGCTCTTTGCACGGTGAGTCTATATCTTTACTTATCTTTCTCCGCCTCTCGCCGACAACATTCCGCTTATAAGGTTGCGGAATTAAGAGCCACCTGTCTGTTTCGGGGCTTTTAATCCCTCCTCGATCTAACGATTTAATATCGCGCGCACATCTGTCTACATATTCGCAATAATAAATATGTAAGTTGAAAAATTATGAATTCATTCTTTAGATAAAACCAACAAACTTACGATTATACTTATTTTTTCAAAAAAAAATTAATTGGGTGAAAATTGAGTGCGGACAAATATGTTTCGAAATCGTGTATATATATTTCAATTGAATTTGCCGGCCGGAAGGGATTAAAATCTAGTTATCATAAAATTATCACTGTTTTAGAATCCGGTGCTGTAATTACGCGCGCGCGAGATATTTATCTCGCTGTTAGAGAAGAAAGTGTACTCTTTAGATACAGATAGAGCGCTATATAAGCGCGTGTGGGGGCCGGCGCGAATAGATTTCTGTAGTTTCATAACGGCCGACATTCCGCGGAATTGCACCACTAATAATGGCTATGACATCATCGCGCGGCCGTCTCCCTCCCCCGTAATTGGCTCCATAAATTAGAAATATTAGATTTCCCTCGGAGGATAGATCCCCCTTTGTCATCCGCCGATCTAACGGCCCGTCGATTTACGTCGGTCGGTGTGCTTTCTAAATTGCGTAAAAACCCCGCCAAACGGTATCATTACGCTCGCGAATTTATTACGGGAGCAGAGGAGGAATTCTCGCGAGAGTTTCTGTCGCGAGCCGGGAAGATCTATTCGCCGGCGAGATTCGCCTCTCTCGCAGATTTTACTCCGCACGCAGGATTTATTCCGCACGTAAGATTGCAATACGCAGAATTTATTTATCTCTATCCGAAGGGGAATATCAAGGCAGATTATCCTATATATTGCGCTACGTAATTCATCTTTCATCGCATGACACGATATAAATATATTATTCCACGTTGCTCTCTCTCTCTCTCTGTTTTCGCTCTTTGCGAAACAATTTGTCCCATTATCATTTATTTCTCGAACGAGATGGTAACATTTTTTTTTTTATTCTTTGTCACAAACAATTTTTACGAACTGATATTATCATCGCAGCATTTTTATATAAATAGACGTATATATACGTTTATATTTCCTATTGCTCGAACAGGCTTGGGTAATAGTATTAATAGCACGGACTTCACACATGGACCGCGTTTCTCCTCGAGGCCACTCCATATAAATACACGTATATCATGCAGGAAACGATCGCACATCATGATGGACAGGTACCGTTAGAATTTCGAAGGTAACTGCTAGCGCGATAGATACGAATCTCTGGCCGCGCGATGGACCAATCTGTACTATTAGAGGCCGCCTAATGGCATTTCTAGCGCAGCGTTCAACCTCGCTATTGAGGAGGAAAAGGAAAAAAAAAGAGCTACGCAATAATATATATATATATATATATATATATAGAAGAGACATTTGATCGACGCGGAATGGTTTCGGTGCCCCGGGGCCACCCGATTTCTTTCGACAATGCCGCGCAATAAATCGCGCAAAACGCGCACGTGCGTGCCTGAGAGACACAAGGTGAGCAGACCGTGTGTGTCGCTCTTTTGAAAGTCGAGTCCGAGACACGCGGAATTCACTTTCGCCGCGTCGGTTCGCACGCTCGCCGCCCTCTTTTTGTCAACCGTTTCGTATCTCGTTCTCGAAACTCGAACGACGAGAGAGCCGCGAGGCCTACAACGGCAGCGTGTATATACCGCATCGGTCGGCTGTCATTTATTTAAAGCCACGAGAAATTGGGGTGATTCCGGGACACGTGGAGAGCCACGCGCGCGCGGCACCAGGAAGACGAAGAAGAAGACGCGACGTAACAAGCACGAGCTCCTCGTCGCCGACCGCGTAAACAACGGCGTCTTAAATGAGCGCAGTCCTAGTCAATAAGCGGGATTTAGCCGGTCTCTAAATTTATAAACGCCACGGCTGTTTACAACGCGTTGCTAAAAGCGGCGTCTCCGACCCTCGGAGCTACTATAGCCGTAGACGGTTTTATTTCGTGCCGGAAGTTGGGGTCTTCGATGCGTCTACTCGTTCCGGAATTAGGGCGGGTTGTTCCCTTGACCCGTGCCGAAAGAATGCCACAGGATTATAGTAATGATAAAATGATGAGGAACCCTCGAAATGACACCATAACGCGCTGTGTAATTAATAAACGTTAAATATCCATTAAATACTTTGTAGCAATCTATATCTAAATTTGTTTAGATATTTTTTGATAATGATTCTTCATTGTAATAATTAAAAGACATCTTTAAATTTAAATTGATTGAATATTAAATACGAAAAAAAAAATTTAATTGATCTTCCACGCGAAAACAAGATCCTTCTCTCATATTGATTTTGCTCTCGAAGAATCTCGTAGCGGAATCAGTTAACTTTGTCTAATGATTGCCTGTTAGAATATTCGTTCGAACTAATAAGTTTCGTCTTGTTTTCGCCAATTATACCGCGACGTTAAAACAGTTGGCTCTTTTGCAATTATTTGCATAGACGACAAATATTGTACGATACCTCAAACCTCACGACAGTCTAGACGCGAAACGATCTCCCGTGTTTGTGTCCTTAAGAATTAACGTGTCTATAAATAAGTCGGAGTTTCCTGTTACTCGAGTCTTGTTATTCGCATATATTGCCAGCGTAGTAAACTCTCGCAATAAGCACAACATTCTCGTTTGTAAAAAAAATTCTATATATAATTGTTATGTAATCTTCTTCCTCTCTGTGTCTCTCCTTCGAATTCTATATAATACACGTGTTTTCATTTTCGCACTTAAAATCAATTCGACATCCAATCGGGCAATAAGTTCGATTTGCTGGAAAAAATTCAGTTAAACAGATCGCGTTTCTCTCGCAATGCATCTTCGCAAAATGCATAAAATCAACTTTTTTTTTAAATCGTGGATCCTCGATCGATTTCGACGACCGTAAATTTCGATACCGCTGCAAAGGCGCGACACGTGGTCCCGCATGAGCGGAACATACACTTTCCCGGGTTGCGTGCGGACCCGAGGAGAGAAAGAGAGACCGAGAAACAGCAAGAGAGAAAGAGAGAGAGCGAGAAAGTGAGAGATGAAGCAGCGGCGCTACCAGCTAACCGACAAGATTAATGATCCAATATAGGTACCGTGGCGGTTACAGGCGGCGTATGGCGCGGCGGTTCGTAGAAGAGATGAGCCTCGGCCTTGCATCTCGCGCGAAGATCTGCCTCCGCTAATTGACTGCGACCTCTTCCATCGCGCCAGCCAGTCCGCCGGGCCGCGCCGGAACGAAGCGTGACGCGTGTTAACCGCAAAAATCACGCGCGCACGCGAAGCCGATCGATGACGACGATGGAATGTAGATCTCTCCTCTGTAGCGCGCTTGAAATTGAAAGCGAATCGAGATATTTCAGATCTTCGACGGTCGATGTTGCTGTCACTCAATGTAAACCTTGTCATATTACGTGAAAGTTTGAAATGTATCGATTTGATTTTGTATATATGTATGCGTGTATATACCTACAAATAACAATAATGTGTTGCTCGGTTTTAAGCTTGAGATCCGAAAGGCGAAAGATAGATAAATTGAAAAGAGAACTCCGCGAGATTACTTTTACATTCTTCGTTGAATAACATTCGCGTGACTACTACTATTATTGAACCGTGTAAATTACGAAAATAACTCTTCATTTTGCCGCAAAATTATTTTCGGTCGTTTCTTAGTTCACGCCAACTATCTAAAATTACCTTTACGTGTTTTCTTGGACTATTAACAAATTTAATATAGAATGAGAGAGTAAAGTGGAGAACGCCGCGTAATCACTCAGCGGAAAGAAATAAATGCCCAAAGGAGAACTTCGCCGATTTGGAAATCATGTTTTTTTAATGACAACTTTATAATGCGTCCATATATTTAGTTTCTACTAAATGGCTTCGTAAAAAATTGGTAACTTTTTTCATAGCTGGAAGATACATATTCTTGGAGCAGAAAGAATTTAGCATTTTATTTAAATATATTTCTTTAAAAAAATAGCTCCAAAAATGTGAAAGCATACGCAATAAAATAACCACGTCGCAAAATATTTTACACAAAAAAAATTTGATAAAAAATTTCTCTAATTAACTGCTTTACAAAACATTCATTTGAGATATGGTAAATTCAATGTGTGTTACTTCATAATTATACTGATACAATAGTGATGAAGCCGTCATCTCTCTTGACAAAGACTACGAATAATAATCAGTTTTCTAAAAATAAATGATTGTCGGGGAAGCGTGGCGCTAAAAATTCCTTCCAATTGTAACATTTTCTTGCCTCTCGTCCAAGAACGAGTTACGAAAGCCCCGATATACCGCGCAGTCAAGCGGTCAGACAATCGCCTGGTACGTGCGAGAAAAAAAGCACCAAGCACCAACAACTTCACGGCGTTGATCTATTTATATAACACGCAAATCCTGATCTGCATAAACAGTTGGACGGTATTATGCAACGTCATATCCCCGACGCGGGATTGCCTGGCGCGTTAGAACGACTCCGCACGTATAATATAACTCCCCAATAATAAATCCTTTCCTCGCGAGAGAACGTTACGGAAAAAAACTCTGCTCTTCTCGCCTTCTCGTCATCGTTCATTCGCACACCCGCCCGTTCGCGAAATGTTATAAATTTACTCGCAACACCTTTGCAGTAAAACCGGCAATATTTAACGCAACAGCGGGACGTCGTAGCCGCCGATCATAAAATCATCGTGAATCATCGTAAGCAACGGGATCTGCCAATTCGAACGTGTTCGGAATCGACGACGAATCGAGGCACTCTTTTTCATGCTTCCGGAAAGCACGGTTTCGTGTTATATATTTCGTTCAACTTTGTTTAAAAGCTAGTAGGAGAGCGCGCAAGCCAAGTTTTCATCAAATAAATTAAGAATGAAAAAGCACGTAAACACAAAAACGAATTATTAGCTAATATTTCATGATCGATAAAGGCTTCCATTATATACGTTCGAAGATATACCGCGTCTAGTGGGTAATTTGTCAGTTATATCGGTCTATATATTTTTAATGGACAATATGAAGTACCTGTATTGAAAGCGTATATTAACTATTATTTACTTTTTACGATTATGGCACGCGCGTAATTAACCGTGTAATTCTACGCAGTTGTCATAAATATTGTCCCGCCATCGTAGTGAAGCCGAGTCATGAGTCACCATAACTGACACACCAACTGACTCGATTATTATTCACTTGCTCACCGCATATTTCCGCAGAATGCGGAGAGAATGATGACGCTTTCGCAGAGATCATTCTCGGGAGATACCCTCGTAAAATGAATCGTCAATTAGACTCGTCGGAAATGGCGACGTCTATCTTCATTGTCAGGAGAAGAAAAAATAATATTTTAAAAGAGAGACAGTTTGACATAATAAATCGCCCCCGTTAGATTTCCGATAAGACGATTAAATCCAACACAGGGCAATATACGGAGGGACAAGTCGCGTGCGACCGCGTAATTTGTCGTTGACGCGTAATCGCGTCTTAAGGGACGCACCTGCGTCCTAATTAGGATATTTCGGGAGTTGCGGCCGACCGACACGACGCAGGCCCGCATTATAAAAGAGAGGAAGGTACACCGAGGTACCTACCGTAGGAGACAAATGGCTCGTTCATTAGTGCGTGCCTGCAATAACGATAAACGGAACGTACGGTGAACCTTTGACTTCGACTTGCGGCTGCGGCGTGGAATGCTCTTCCCGGACTGACTCCTCTATTGGTGAGAACGCGACGCGTGTTCGTTTCCTCAAGTATTTCCAGGTATCCGCAGGTATTCCTGCTTGGAGAACGAGTACGCATGCGTGCAGAGCAAATACTTTGACGAGCGTTTCGAAGCGATCAAAGCTGTCTTTCGAATGCAAGTGCGCGAGCGATGCGAGGTTCGTCTTGAAAATTTCGATCGTATGCTAAATATGCTTCGCTACTAAGTCTGTACACGTGTTGGGCGTATGAATCTATAATTATTCAAATAAAATTAATTTTCGATTTTTTGGACATCTTATTTCTCTTTCGTCTGTTTCTAATATATGCTGCAATAACTTGATATAACTTGCTATGGCTGGAACAAGATATAACATCTGTCATCTGTATAATTTAAATACCGAGTAAAGACATTTAATTAAGGTTTCAAAACCTTAGCTTTAATCAATAAATATTAATATACAAGTACGACATGTAATATTATATAAGAAGGAAAGAATAATAAGTAGTGATCAATCTCTGATTAAAAATTCATTAACTCGCAGAATAAATCAATATTAATTCGCTCTTCGCAGAATGAATATATATATATATATATCTGTATAATTACAGGTGAGAATACGAATCCTTTGCCGGATCTCACGGACGCGGGAGGAAGCTCATTAAGAAATTCATTAACATAATTCATTCGCGTCTTTCGGTGCACGCGAGAATACGGTTCGCTGTATATATGTTTTATAAACCTGCCCTTACGTGTTCCGGCGCCGTTCGGAGCAAGGAGGAAAAAAAAAAAAAGAAAAAACCGCGAACGCTTCGTCACACTTTGCGCTCGTTATCGGCGGCGCAGTATCGAACTCCCGTCTCGAAAAATAGAAACGTCGAGTTTCACACACACGCTACACAGCCGTCCCCGTCGTTTCCATGAATGAAACGCGCGCGCCGGATACGCGGTTCACACGTACGCAACACGGGGCCGACCTTTATCAGCCGTAACGAACTCGCGCGCTTCGACCGATATGTGTGTGACGACGCGGTGTGTTTGCGCCGATAACGCCGACACGCTTATCGCCACCGCGTCCTCGCGTTCTCTCGACGCCAGCTGGCTTACTTTTACAATTCTCTCCCCGTTTCACCCAAAGGGCCGCATCAGGTCGTATTCGCCCACGCAAATTAGATTGCTCTCTCGACGCGCCACGTGCTCGAGTAAACAATACTGGAGAAACTGACGGTAGAGATCTAGAAATGTTTTATATAAAAAATTTTTATATTCAAGAGTTCCCAAAACCACATGGAGAAAATAAATTAATAAAAAGATACGAGGGCTACCTCACTGATTTTTTTTTAAATTACTTGTATTATGCTACGTATGGATCATAAAAGATTTTATGATATTATATAGTACATAACTTGTATAAAATTCAAATAAAATTTGGAACATATATACAGAGAGAGAGAGAGAGAGAGAGAGAAATTAGATAATTTGCATAAATATTTATATTGCGCAGAAAAGTCTTCACCCCGAGGAAGAGGAGAATCCATTTGTCGTGGCAAACGGATTACAAGGGTTACGTCGCCGTCGTCGTTATCCGGTTACGGTCTCGTATTACACAACGGGGCGAGATGCTTGAAACGGCTTCCTCTACTCTCCCAGAAAGAAAGAAGATCTATTAAAAGCGGGCGTGTGACTGAAGGCGCGCTATATTTTTGGCGGGCAACTCATTGACCGAGACGCCGCGCGCGCGCGCCTTTAGTCATCATCATATGACTTTTGGTACGTTGCCCGTGGGCGCATATTTGCGCAATAATGTATCACCGAATCGTGAAATGTCAGAGGGCCCTCTCTGTCTTTTTCCAGGGAAACGAACATAAAAATCGCCCCGACCCGCCCACGCTTTTTTCTTCGCAGAATTTCGAAGTCAAGGTTGAATCGCGAAGGCGCGACGTGACTTCGCTCTCGTTGCCCCGTTCGATAAAATTCCGTCTCTCGTTCACTTCGTTCCCCCGATATATATATATATATATGTGTGTGGCTTCTGGAATTTTTAGCACGATCTACCGAAGCTAACGAAGTGGATTCGTGTTTTTCAACCGATACCGTTCTTACACTGATTCGACACCTCATTTTCACCGTTTCGAAGAACGAGGAGAAGACGTGAGAAGCAGCGAGGGGGAGGACGAAGATTTGCTAATCGACAGTTATCGTAAAACGGCCGGTTGTGCTCCTCGTTTCGTTCCCCGGAAGATTATCTCGGTTGCAGCGATTGGACGTTGGACGTGCGTAACGTGCGAAACGAGTTTGCACCTTTTGCGGCGCATCTTCGCGCGGTCGTCGATTCCAGGTACCTACATCCGCTCTTCGCCGTGCAAATTACATCGCGAATACGTGGAAGTTCGCGCATCACCTTTCTACATTCCCACTCTTTTTTCTCTTTCTCTCTCTCTCTCTCTCTCTCTCTCTTTTCCCCGAGCGCTGGTCGCTATCGATTCCGCTCCCGTTTCCGGGAAGCGTTTGCACAGTCTCGATCAATATTTACAACGAGACTCGGAGTTCCGATTGCACGCCCCTTCCGATTTGGCAGGAGTCTCTCGCGAACGCGCCCGTGATTCTTGGCCGACTTCCGGCGATATTCACAAAGCGCGGACATTGAGCGAGCATCCGGATGCGCAAAGTCGCGTTTATGGCCCGAATGTACTTTATAGAGTCGCTAATATGACTGCCATCTCTCTTACCGAGATACCGACAGCGCGTCTCGATATTTTAATACATGACGTATGCCAATATGTGGGACTTTTGTATATGAATGAATTCACTTATATTTACTTTAGACAAAAATATACGTGTATTGTGTGTCGCAATATTCTCTTTTATATCTATTTGCTTTATAAATTAAATGATCGCTGCTAGTCTAGTATATATGACACAATCTTGTGTGTGTGTGTTACTTTCTTAATTCGCGCGATGTTTTCTTCTTTCGTTTAAAGATTGACGGAACCGCGTAGTTCGGTAAACGATACTTCTTTTTCCACTATCTTGCTTTCACCGTTGGTCTTTATCCGATATGTTGTATTATGTCAATATTGGCGGGAAGTACCTGTTTTTATCGAGTACACGCCAGTTTCGCTGTTGTCGATAAGACTTTCCTTCCTCCTAGCGAGGAGAGACTCGTCCCGTTCCGCAAAAAAATTAAAAAAAAAGGAAAAGAAAAAAATTGTTGCGATGGCCTCGACACGTGTGTTAATTATCGGCACGTGATACGCGCGGATCGACGTAATGGAACGCGATAATAATAGTTGACGTTGCCGATAATTAGAGGCATGCGCATATTGTGCAAGCAAGGTTACGAAAAAAAAAAAAGGGCAAGGCCGCATCGCGTAGCGCGATTGCGATGAGGTCTTCGTGTTATATCATCGCGATTAGGGATTAGGGAAAAACGCAGACACGCTTATATTCCATCCTTCCTCCTTCTTCTTCATCCTCCCATTGAACGCTGTCGCGGAAATGCGCTATATGTGGCGCCAACGGAGCCTCGACATAAATCAACCTAGTCGACGAGAGAACCGCTCGTTATTGAATACGGTCATTAAAACGCGCTGTTATACCAACTCCTTTATTTAAATGTCACCTCGATGAAATCTAATTAATCACGCGCGGCGCGAAACGCGAGCGACAAGTAATTGCACGCCGCGATCACGATAAGAAGCATCGATCGTGACACCCGTTAGCAAAATCAGAAGCTAAGCACATCCTTTTACGAGCGCTGAGCTTTTACTTTCTTCTAAATTACGCGCGGCGAATATATTCACTCGTTGAACAACGCTTAGAGAGCTTGAGACGGATATAATATCGACTTGTAGATTAAATTCAAAACATATTATACGCATGTATTTATTACACAATAGCACAGCTTAAGATATCTCTAACCTTTCGTTTGTTGTGTCGGTTTGAATAAAAATGATATTTCGCCCCGGAAGGTCTCGCGCGAGGTCATCAAATGGTCGATGATCCGGCAAAGCATATCCGGTATAAATTACGCAGCGAGTTTTGATGGCATTAATAATTTATGGGTTACTTGCAATGTCTCGCACGGTATACATCGGCGATAAATAAAATAAAAGTGCACGGATCCTTTACTTCGAGAGACATCTGCGAGGGCGGAGAGTTATAAGTTACGGCGGCGAGAAACGATGCGTAAAGAGAATGCGCGCTTTACATAAAATGCTCTCTACTCTCTTCCCTCGTATACGGATTCGGAGAATTGATTGTTATAGTTCCATAAAATCTGGTGCACCGCTCGTTAGTTGATGACCTAGACGCTGGCCTCGCGAGAACGGAATGTGAATCAGCTGTTCGCGGTGCTCCCACGGGCGTTGTTTACAATGTGCCGCGCGACTGAAATGCACATACGGACGTGCGTGCACGCAGTCATTATTAAAGCGCAGTCAGGTACATGGGGGTGTGTGTGTGTGTGTGTTCATCAGCACATCGGTGGCCGTGTGCATCGTCACCACCTGTACGAGGAAAAGTAAATATAGAAAAGTTGTTTACGGCGATGTAAAATGACGGTTAACAATAGTCGATGATAAAAAGAGATATTAATAGACACGCAATCGGCAAAGCTGCGTACACAGCGCATAAAGCGCATATATACGTCAATTATCTCGCTGTAATTATATACCGAACGAATCTATGAGAATGAAAGCGCGATATGTCACAGAATTGCTGATATAAACAAATATCTGAATATTTACGCGGCAAAGTTTATCATATATTTATAAAGTATAATAAACTCTATGTATAATTGTATATATAATTTCTTGTTATCGTGTTATTTTTAAATTCTGCTTGTCTCTTTAAAAATTTGATTTTTTTCAAACGATGTACGCAATTACATATATTTGTATGTATTTCTATATATAAAAATGGTAAAGTCCTCTCAATCAATTATTCCGCCGTAATTACACTGAACGAAATCTATAAAAATAAAGCGCGATATGTGAAAGAATTAGTGATATACAAATGCCTGAGCATTTACGCGGCAAAGTTTATCAAATATTCAATATAAAGTATAATAAACTCTATATATAACTTTTCCTTGTACTATAAAATTCCACTCTTTTTAAATATTTAAAAACACTTTTAAAATGACGTTACGCAATTGTATACCTATATTTCCCTAAAAAAAAAAAAAAAGAAAAAAAAAAAGCAAGAAAACTCGTAAAGCCTCTCGCGCGCTACAATCGGTCGCGCGGAAAGATAAAAAAAACAGAGAGAAACACAGCGGAACGCATTATGAATTTCAAATAAACCGATGTATGCAAATGCGACATTTATAGGCGCGCGTGAGTGATCTTCGCATATTACCGATAGTATTAATCAGATGCAAACGCGCGCGATGAGGCATTACGATGTTATTTATGCCACCGACGCCGTTATCCGCTCTCGTCTCTTCTCTCTCTTTCTCTCTCTCTCTCCGATGCGAGAGGAATATCTCACGTTTTTCCAAGCGGAAAAGATTACCGTCTCGCGCGGTTTACGGTTGACCCAGGTCAAGGCGAGAAACTGTCTATTGTCGCGGAGGCCGCGACGCGCGCAGGAAGTGTCGTGACAAGTGCGGACGGGAGGCTCCGCGAAATGTGACAGGATCTGCCGGTCACAATCGTGAGAAATGTCGCGCAGGATATTCGCGAAACGCGAGGAAGGAAAGGCCGTAATTCCTTCGACTATTATATTCTACCGAGGGAATTTTCGCGCGCAAATATGATATTTTTTTTTTAGCGCGTAAAACTGAACGCTGCTCTCGCGTGACTTTTTCCCTCTTTCAAGATGGAAGATTCCTTCGCGCGAGAAATACGAGGAATATGTAAAAAGTGACGCGGCGTGGAAAACGAATCATCCCGCACGTATCCCATTATATCGCGCGTATTGTGTGTAGCCTGGCGATTATCGGATTTATTCGTTTTCCCTGTAACATGAGAATTTATCGCGGATAAGCGGAATGCACGATACGTTTTACCGTGAAACCGCTCCGGAGTATGGTGCACGCGCGACGAGTGAGAAATCCGGCGCAGTTTACTTTGGCATGACTGGCGCCCTCGGTCTTCTCGATGTAATGCGCAATCGAACGGTAGGCCTCGTAGTCATAGGGGCGTGACACGATTCCTCCCACAGATTCCGAGAATATTATTACCAGCGTTGGGCGTCTACACGCGTAGTTACGTGGAATATGTCTGGACTATCGCGTCACACACATCAGCTAAACGGAGGAGTGAGTCATTTGTTGTGAAAGTGGCGTTTGCGCTCGAAATTCGAGAGATCCCACTAAAATGTTGTACAAATATAATACTAACAAAAGATGCTTATTTCTTTTTTCTCCCTTCCAGCTCCCTTTTATACAATAAACTTTTATGCGCAACAGAAATATTGAAGTATATGTTTATAGTCGTTTAATTATTGCTTAAAATAGAATCAAATGGGGTAAAATAGGGATTCACGAGCGTACATTTCGGTGTGGAACACCCTAGATATGCAGCGTTGATTACACCGCAGAATGCGATCCGATCGGAACAATTCCACGTGGCGACGTTTAAGGGCAGTAGGTCAGTCCCGAAATGGTCAGACGTCCTATTGATCCAGGACGCGCGGGCGGTCGCGCTTAAGTACTGCCAATTACTATTATTTAAATTGGCAGATCGTTAATGCGCGCGATCGCGAGAGAGCGACCTAACGACGACGAAGCCGCGTCGCGTTGGAAAATTATTACGCTGAATTGTTATGGAATATTCGAGACTATATCCGAGAGCGACACCATTAATATGTGCAATACCATTAGCTGAACCGACGCTAGTTGATTTATACGGGGACATTTATCAAAGGGGGAGAGAGGCAAACACATATCTCGCATAATAATAATCTCGCCCGGGACGCGTGCAATATTCATGAAAGTGAGGCGGCGCGGTGTATTTTGCACCACACACGAGAAGAGAGAGAGAGAACCTACCTACGTAAAATAGAGCCGTTAACATTGGCATATGCGCGACGTGTTCGCGTGTTCGCATTTAATTGCCGAAATTGCGAGTTAGCGCTCGCCCTCGCATTTATCTATGACGCGCGTACGTCACGGTACGTGACGCCGGATCGTAAGTCAAATCACACGGTGCATGCGCCGGGAGAAAATCGCATAGAGAAAGAGAGAGAGACGTTATAAGCTGGAGATAAAAAAGGACAAAAATATTTCACCACCGCGGATAGGCGTCGCTCAATTTACTACGGCCTCGCAATTATCTCGCGCATTTTCCCTTCGGATGACAGGAGAACCAGCTCAAAGCGCCGTAAGATAGTAATTACCGGTTTGACAATATCGTCCGCGCACGAGCTAATAACATATATCGCGCGAACCCGATATACATACATTTCATAACGCGATCCCGTCCGATTCCAGCCTTAACCGAGCGATACGATTACTCTAACGCAGCACGTATATCCAAAAGATATGTTCAAAGGAATCATCTATCCTCTACACGTCTTTCGATTATGTTGTGCTGTTATAGGGTAACGACTCTCTTTCCTCCCGTCGCGAAGGTATATAGCATCTACCGCAATACAGCTCTACTAGGAATATCTCCCGACTAGCCTAGCGCTGAGATGTGCGCGAGTTTGGTGGCCGCGACGCGGATCTATTTGCGGAACGCGGCATCAGACACATCCGGACGCGACTCATTCCCTCGTGTCTGGGTCGAGTGCAGCAGACGTGTTCGGCGCGACCCGATGAGGCTGGGCGGCGAGTCGAGTAGGTCAGTCCGGAAATAGTCAGACAATCGAATCGGTTCCTATTAGTCGAGCGCAATGATAGATTCCCTTCTCTTCCGCACGACCGTCTTATTAATGCGGCCGTGCCGTGATGCGTGCAGCGTCATTATAATTGCGACGCGCGTTTATCACGAGCGGCGTTTATATATCACGGGACTATATATCCTATCGCGCCGCTATACGAGTTCCCGTTAAGCGCATTCGTTTACGGTAAGACGGGATTCGTTCCGGCCTCCCAGCAACTCGAGAGCGCACTCGGCCGGGACAAAACATCGGGTTTTTACTCCGACGGATGTGATAGATTAGTGTAAAGTATTAGAAAAAGGGTAGCGCTAAAAATATATTCTTGTTCAAGGCGACAAGCTCGGAATAAACCTGCGTCTCATCACGTATCTCTATTATAAAACAGAGCTATCGCGTTATTTATAAATTATTCATTTTTTATATATGTATTACATGGAACTCTCTCAAATGATTCTTCCTTCGATGAAACTTGGAAACGATCAGGCGTCTGACGTATGTTGCCATGAAATTATTGCTCCTACAAGTTTTATTGCTCCACGGCGACTTGTATATCCAGGCGACAGGGTTTCGTCGGAGACTTATCTCTCTATTTTATTCGCGAACCTAACGAAACGGCGCGCAGCCAGGCGTTCCGGTCTCGGACCGAGTGCTCTCGCGACAACGATATGCCGACGTCGAGGACGTCGCGACCTGGTCTCGGTGCCGCGTCGCGGCTTAGAGACAGTGGGTCAAGTAGGTCGTTCCCGCAACACGACCGACGAGCGCGCAAGCAGGGGTTACGTAACCCTCTCGGAGGGAGAAAGTCTGCGCCTCTTCTCTCTCTCTCTGCCATCAGCGTCAACTACTGTTATCGCGACCCCCTTCTTCTCCTCTTTTTCTTCCATCACCATCACCGACGACCGTCTCCTCACCTCAACCGCGGACTGTTTACAAACAAATTCTCCCACTTCTCACAAGCTTTTACGATCGTGCGCCACGAAGCCTGGACTGGCTTCCCTGGATCGACCTGTTCGAGAAAAGAGAAAAAAAAAGAAAAGAACAAACGAACAAGTCGTAACGTGGCGGCAATGTCGTTGCAGCTGGTGGAGCTCACCAAGCAGACTGCATTGCGCAAAATTGCAGGCAGCCAGAGAGCGCCCGACCAAAGAAAGCGATTCTCTCTGTCTGAGTGCACCCCGCAGAAAACTGTCCAACCCCCTTGCTACCCTTCCCCGCCCGTTCCACGTTCCTAACTCGATCTCGTTCTATCCTTCATTAGTACGGGCTCGCTTTCTCACCTCTTGGCCGCCGTTATTTCTCTCGACACTTCTTTTCTCCATCCTTCACCTCGGTCTTTCTTTCTTTCTCTCTCCTCTCTCGCGTGTCCTTCCCCACCCTCCACTTGACACGTCACGAATGTCGTCGTTTCAGCCTGGAATCGACTGCGAAACTCCATCGAGAGTCGAGATAGAACGGAAAGGAAGGAGAAGGAAAACGGTGGATGTAGAGAGAAGAGACCGACCGGGACGAGCGAGCGAGCGCGCAATACCGCTTACTTTGCTTTTTACAGTCGCGTTCCAGATTCCTCAGAATCCGGTGCGCGCTTATAACTGTAGTTAATTGTTGTTTAGGTCGCGGTACCTCTCGGTGGCAATGAGCGGCGGAAGATGGAACGGAATGCCAGCGACTTCCGCGGCATTCGATCGACAGACTTTTGACGAAACGATGAATGGAGCAGAAATGTATATATAGTTTTACATCCAGTTAGAAATAGACGCGTGTTTCGATCAATCTCTATCATTTCACTATAAGAAATCAAAAATTTTATTTTATCGTTTCATGCAATTTTTATATATCTCAATGTTATATCATTATAATGATTATTGTATGCAATAAATAAATCGTATAGAAACACGTGCATCATAGATGGTGATATAAAAAATGTCCTGTAATTTTTCATATCGTTAAAAAGATCGTACGCATCGTATAAATCCCATTCTATTTATCTAGTTTCTCAAATCATTGGGAAAGTTAGCAACTGTCTCTTCCATACGGATTAGATGCCTGTTCATGTTCTCACAGCGAGAGAAGTCCGCGCGCGATCGATCGTTGCATAATTTACTGCGCCGCGAGCGCAAATAGTAGTAGTATAGACGATCGCGTCGCAGTTAGCTCTTGCCTCGAAAAAAAAACGGGGAAGAAAAAAATGACAAAAAGAACAGAGGGTGACGGAAAAAGGGAAGCGATCGATACTCGATTATGCCGAGGAAACAGATGGGATGGGAGGAAAGCGAGAGCTACATACATGTCTCACACACACACACACACACACACACAGGGAGGCTCGTGTCTCTCTATCGTTAAACGTCGCAATTATTCGCCGCCGCATCCGTTTCGTCGAGGACCGCCGAGTCCGCGGAATCTCTCCTCCGCCAAGAAAGTCGGCTGCGCGCACGATTGCGCGAGATCCGCGGCGCAAGCGGAGGAGAGTGGGCGAGAGCGCGATTCCGCGTCGCGTCCGGCCGACCCCCCTTGCATACCGGACGGGAATTTCACACAAAACATAACCTGCATATAGAAACGCAGACACAGTGGCCTAGACAAGTAGGTCGCGGCGCAGTTCTCCCTGCTCGAGCTCGCGTGCGCGAGTTACATCCACGTGTACATGCGACTTGTATGTTCAGGCGTGCGCGTTGGAGAGAGAGATAAAGAGAAGAGGAGAGATGGGCGCATGCATTGTGTGTGTGTGTGTGTGTGTGTACTATGCGCGCACACAGACACACGCGATGGAATTATGTACTTACGGTATTACATAAACTAGGTGCTCGCTGCTGCGCCACACGTTACATAGGTAGGCGCGTAACGAGTAACGAGGAAAACGGAGCGAAGGGTTGAGACCGGTATGGAACGATGGCGCAATTTTTTTTCGGATCATCCCCCGCGATTTTTCTTCGAGCGTGTGCCGTTATCGATCCTACGGTGCAATCAGGAGGAAACGCTGCGATCGTGGATATACGAGGAAAGTTAAACTTTAAAGAAATCGACTGTGAGAGAATAAAATATATGGAACAAAGTATATGGAACTTTTTATAGATTCCCTTCTTCTATCTCTTCCTCATTAACAGCAATTACATAAAATAGGGAAGCGAATAGATATTCAAATTAACTTTTCGTGTCTTGATTAATTAGTCACATTTGCTTTCAGTCGTATAGATCATATTATTATCATATCGGGACAATTATTTTTTCTGCGCGCCTATTATTATACACGAAAGAAGGAACAAAGTGTTGCGTAATAATTATTGGTGATATTAACGTTTGGCAAACGCAATTCCACGTGCGATGTCGCGACGTCGAGTTACAATAGCACTGACGAGTTAAATTCCCTGTTAGATTTTCGCTATTCAGGTAACGGCCCGATCGAAGTTGCTGCAATAGTGAAGTTAATGTTCATACATACCACTCAATGCTGCAACGTACGTATACGTGTGTCGTATTAATATAACTTTGCCGTTGCTGCAACTGAAATTCCCCGTTTGTGCAACAGGAAAGTTCCGGCATAAAACCCAATGTTGCCATCGCATTGGCACACGAAATGGTGGTATTGCTACGAGACGTAGTTAAAAGACACCTCTTTTATTTTTTCTAATCGAGAAAACATCCCCCACCCAGCGACGAGAGTTTCGTTTTAAGCTGACGCTTTTTGTTCGCGCTCTAAGATGGTATCGAGCCGTCGTACCATTCGCTCACGTGTATCGCACGTAAGTGCATCGTTATGTAGAGTGCGCACACAGGTGAAAGACGGTCGGTGCAAGACGAGGGGAAGAAAGACGGAGAAGGCGATATAATGAAGCGATGCAAGAACGACAGCCGGTCGGTCGATCGCTCGCGCAAATTGTCCCTCGTGTGTCGAAAGTTTACGGTGAATTATTGCGTCGCAATACCTAGACTCTCCGAGGCCTCGTCTCCGCCGAGTTCGCCGACTATCTAGCCTACTTCCATGTTTTTAAGCCGCACGTCGATTCGTAATAGCGCGCTTGTATATTCGCGCTTGTAAATAGCCGCCAGCCGTATACAGGTGCGCTCCTCGTTTCTAGACGTACGGCGCCGTTAGACCGCGAATGAGAGCGCGTTGGAACGTATTGAAATGCAGGTGAGGCGTCTCGTCTTTACGGGAGGCCGCGCGCGGTTTTCCTGGCGACGATCCTACGACGTCCGACGATGATAGATGTCGGTGAACCCTTTAAAATATCGCACCGATTTCACTCCGTCGAGCCTATTGACGGTGACCGTTTATTATTCACGTTAAGCCGTTCTCTCATTTTAATATTTTAAAATATATATATATATATATATATATATTTCTCTCTCGAAAGAGGAACAAAAACACGCGGAGAATAAATCGAGAGAGTGGCGCCATAAGTATACAGGATGTGTTTTGTAACCGTGAATTTCAATTTCAAATGCGTTCGTTAAAGTTAAGTTTGGTCGTACTAGGTCGCTTTAAAGATCGAAAATAATACGGAAAGCGACATTTATATCGCGTTGTTAAGTCGCCATTCCTTCTTTTTTTTAACACACATTTTGCCATTTATTCTCTAATAATAAACCGTAGAAAATTGTATCGCGGACCATAAACGTAAATGGTTTCTCGAACGGACGACGACGTAAGCGGTGACCTTTTCAACGATTCGTTAGAGAATTTAGAGAATCGACGGTACGCTACAGAAGAGGATCGCGGCCTCATCCGATATACAGACAGAAGAGAAAGGGTAAAGATGGAATGATCGTGAGCGACGTATACCTCGGTGATTGATCGCATAACCGGTCGTCGCGACGCTTCGTAGGAGTCGCAGTCGCGTTTTCTATAATTTTAGCCAGCAGTGTCGACGGAGAACATCACTTAGAATAACTTTTCAAAGGTCGGGAAGCAATAAGCCGCGCATGAAACTACGTAGTATATTGCGCAAATGTTATGTCGTTATGCGCCTTCAATATAGACAAGTCATTGTCTGACTCGAAGCCTTGCAGTCCTGGGAAATCGATCAATGTGCCATTCTTATTTTAACGTATTAGCATATTCAAGAATTGCAGCCCTTGTCATTTGTAATTTCTCTATTAAAAGACTTGCTAATCGTATATATATATATTGTATTTTATATATATATATACACATCTCTCATATTCTAGTAAGAAAATAAAATCTATTTTATATATAAGATGTTTCAATTCTTTGAAATACAGGATGAAGAAAAAATGACTCGTTTTCGATCATTTAAAATTCAAAACATCTTTATCTTATTTGTCGCGAAAAATTGACTCTAAATTGGACAAAGGATTCGTAAAAGAAGTTTGTCGGACATGTGTCAGAAAAGATCTCGTACGTGTAAAACGTGTCAAATTACCATAAGCCGACAGTGACACCAAAAGAGTTAGAGCCAAAGTTAAGATATTCGTTCCACGGTGACGATTAGGAAAAAGGAACTGTCAAATGTATTTCTGCGTACCGCATAATATTTAGAATTCCGTAGCAGCCAGTTACTGCGAATAATTTCTAAAGGGCGAGAATATATACGCGGAGATATGCCAACGTAACATTGTGCAACTATCGACGTAAATGTTGCAAATTACGAATGGCGCCAGTCACGGCGATTAAAAAGGATATGACGATTACGTCGTTATAATCCGCGCACGTGTACAGCTCTGTTTAATTGTAAACGCGCGTGGAATGCCGAGAAAATTGCTCGGAAAATATCTGAAAGGATAAGGACGATTGTGCGACTTGCGCGAGCAGTCTCGACCTGACATTATATAATTGCCATTGGTACTGAAGTAATGGCGAACAATGTTGCGAGAAGTCGCGCTTCGTCTCGACCGTGTTTCGTGTCGACATTCACGTCATTTTACAAATCAAATCGCTGGGGGAGAAGATGTATCTACACGTGGCAAACAAAGCGGCGTCATCGTCGTCGTCGTCGTCGTCGTCGTTTGAAAGACGGCGCGAAAGACAGAGACAAAGAATTAATAGAAGCGGAATTCAATTCACACGACGTTGAGCAAATGTCGCTAACGTTGTTGTTGTTGTTACGCGTTATCGAAACAATCGTTGGAATGTTGGTATTTACGATGACGTTATTCGGAAGAAAATGCGAAACGCGAGCAAGGGCGATCTGGATAGAGGTACCGACACTTACGCAACATTGTGCAATGTGTCCGTAATTGTTGACAACACAGTTGAGAGCGGTGTTGTCGCAGCAATAATCGTTCGTAAGCAAATGAACACTTCTGTTAAGCGCCGAACTATGCGCGTATTCAGGATTCGTTTATAATTCGTGAATAGTGTGGCTGGAAGATTCGTTTAGATTCGATCAATCAGATAGTCTATACATATTATTCGCGAATCGCGCACATATCTGACGCAAATGCCTAACAATTTTGTAATATACATATGTTAAATTTTGCACTAAAAAAAAGATACATTAATCAAACGTTATTTTTTTCATTTATTTAAATGATTTCCGATATATATAATATTTTTAATATTCAATGTGCAATTGTTAAATGTATGTGATATACGATCTCGCTTAGCAATGTTGCGTAATGCTAGACGATAAAGTGCGAATTCGTTATTCATAAAGTACGCGGATGTATTATATTATTGAGGGGCACGTTGTTTTTCTATATTTACGCGATTCTTCGTCGGGCAATCGTTCGATGTTGTCCGGTAAACGCGCGCGAACATCTTGCTCAAGCTCCATTCAACAGGGTCTCCCGCGCGATTACGCAACATGGTGTAACTCGTCCGCTCGAACAGCGTACGACGGTATGTAAACGCCCGCTGTTACAGCTGGCACAATTATCGCCCGCTATCGATTCTCAATATTGGCAATCGCCGCAATCGGACGGCCACTGATTGTGACGGTCCCGCTGTCGTCGTTATCGAGATGTACCCGAGAACGTTCCTTCAACTCAACACCATATATAAATCTAGATTCTATGATTATGCAAGATTGCGTAAGTCAAGGGAGTGGGTGGGGAAGAAAGAGAGAGAGAGAGCGAGATCGTCGAGCCTGTAAATCATTGTCACTTATCTGTCACAATTAATTATTCGAAGATCTTGAAGATGTGTAAATAACAATGCAACGCAACTTTATTAAATACATTTTGCGATATGGTGCCTAATACAAGTGTCCTAAATTAAATTTGATTAACTCTAGAATGCAACTAGCCTGTCACACATATATTGTTGCAGATTAAAACATTTTTTAAAATAAATATAATTATGTATAATCGCGTAATTAAAACTTTTCAGTTTTACTGGATGAAATAGAGCCCTATTTAAATTTTAATTTAAAAAAATAATTCTGGCTAATTCTGCAGGACGTATATTCTTTTGTCTTCTCAAAATTAAGACACATATTTTTCGAGATCCTGTTTTTTAGCGGAGCACTTCCGTATTCTCAGAGAGAGAGATTTTATCAAAGAGCACGTGGTGCTTCACACAACGCGTCTAACGCATTGCTTAATACGATTACGCGATATATATATTTTTTTACGCAGCACAAAAGAAGAAGAAAAAACAACCGCACTTAGGTTGTTTGCAATTTTTCACGGCCGTGCGTAACGGCGTGGGATTAAGGATTAACGTGTGAATTACGCGACTCGTAGTCGCGTTACTCTCGGAAGAAAAACACGCGTTTAACACAGTTATTTTGCGCGTACTTAGCCGTATATTTGTATTACGTTTTCATTATGATACGCGAGAGACATATTTCACGCGCGCGCCGCCAGCTGTTGTTTTTTCGCGGGCGCACGAGTCAGACGGAGGAAAAAATAAGGGAAAAAAGAAAAAAGTTTCGTCCTCGCGCGCGAGGGTGAGAAAATTATTTCGATCCCGGAAGTGATTATCGCGTCCCGCGACGAAGATTTCGGATCCACGATAATAGGAGCGAACGCGTTGCATTTCGGATAATAATAGAGCACATCTCCCGCAACGGGATTCTTTCCTCCCCTTTTCCTTTCCCTTCTACCCCTTCCCCATTCCATCTTTTTCTCTAGCTCCTTTCGATCGGCGCCGATGCGCGGTTCGCATCGCATCACCGTTCTCGGAAGAAAGCCGCTCTCGCATCTCATTAGTGACGGTGTTGTAAATAACGGCGATGACGCGCAGGAAATTCCGCGGAGTTCGGCTATTTATAGACGCCGCGATATCGCACGTATTGCGGATGCGAATGATCGTTAGATATATCCGCCGGAGTATACCCGGCGCGCGAGAAATTATCTTTCCTTATGAACAATTCCGTCTGCACGACAGATGTTTTTCCTCTTAATTATTTTAGTTGTTGCTAAACTATCATATTTTACCGATTATTTGAGAATAAAATAAATTTTTTTCCGACTCGCGCGCGCATTACAAATATTTTTCAATAGGCCATCAATATAATACATAGGCCTCTCAATTTTTAATTCCTGAAACTTTATACGCACACCTCTCGTTTTGTTTATTTGTCTATGATGATATATGCGCGAAGACGGCGCGACACAATTTGTCCGCGGTCTTTTTCTCCTTTCCGATGTGACATACGATGGGATATTATTTCGCTCTTCATGGACATCGAAGCGAGGACACGAGCCTCGTATATATACGCCATACATCACTCGCGGCGCAGCAACAATAGCAATATAACCTAATCGTAATTACATAAGTGTGTCACGTAACAGTTTCAGCACTGCGGCCTGCCACTTTCCGCGAGGCACGTCAATGGCTTTCTTTTTACGCCACGTGTTTACTTGCACGAGGTAAACACGCGTGACGCCGCGTGGTTTCGCAACGTTAAGAAACTCTTTCCACTTGACGCGCAATTGCTGTAATTTATAGAAGAGATTTCTAAATGCGAATTATCATCTTTCGTCATTTTACAATCGCGTTGGAATAATTACATTCCAAAAAGGAATTTAAATTTGCAAATTAAAATTCCCGAGAAACTACTTCCTCCCATTTCCCATGTCGTGAAAAAAGATATTTTGTGTTTATGAATATTAATATATAAGAGAAATAAGAAGAGATATACACACGCGGTTTGTAAGTGATGTCTTTAGAGCAAATGGCAGCCGCGATTTCTCGATTCCCGACGCATTTAGCATCGCACGGTTCCGCGATCCGCGACTTCGGAATCCAGCAGGCCATATCTATATGCATATATTCCTGCATATCGAAATAATTTACGTTTTTGTACATTGATACATTTGCATTTTAATCGAGGAAAAAAGAATAAAAGAGTACGCTCGCACATGAGAAAGAGAGAGTGACGCGCGTCATTCAAAATGCAACGTGTGTGCGCGCGCGCGCGCGCGTCCGTTCGTATTTATAACGATGAATGAAAAGCCGAGAGAGCGCACCATCGGGGTCGCTTTTACCATCGCATCGTGGAGAACATGCATGGATATCATGTGCATCGGCCTGTCTGTCCGCGGTCCCTGCGGACCCCGCGTTTTCATCGCGCGCGATTTGGGAAAACGCGCCCGATCTCTCCAAATTGCGACATATCGGGCTGACGCCTCGACTCCGGCGGACCGCAACACGTGTGCACGGAACGTCGAAACGAGAAAATGATTTCATCATGTGGCGCACCGTCGTGTTCAAACGGTCTCTCCCCGGCCACGTGGCGAAACGCGGATCCGCGCTTCGCGTTCTATTTTTTTTGTTGTTTTGTTTTTTTCGCCGCGACGAACTCTCGACGTCTCTCGATTGACGTTTTCATCGTGCTTCCAAAGCGCATCGGATATATATTCAATGCGTGTATGACACGGGAATGGAATGGAATGGAATAATGGAATAGGAAGCTTCTAAATATGAGAAGGCAAAATCAAATGAAATTGTGAAAATCGTTTCTTAGTATTATTTTGATCATAATATTAGCTAAACTGTTGTAGCTTCTCATAGATAATTTGAATTCAATGAAGAATAATTTTGAATTTTGATCAATGAAGAGAATCGATCGATATTATGTTCTATAAAAAGCATTTTTATTCGCATAATGGAAAATTGTCCGCATTTATGAGGGCCATATGTCAGGCGCATTGGCGTATAGTTTACTTCCTGAAGATAATGCACGCATACCAGGCGAAATAAGGTCAACTATCTGCGCAACAGCTCTCTCAATGGAAACGAGTACGTGGTCGCCGTCCGAATGACACGCATCGCGTGTCAAGGCTTTTTTTTATAACTCGAGCTGCGCTATTCAGTTCTTCCTGAAATAGCGACGAATTCATCTCTTAACATAATGTAATTTACAAATAGGAAAGCTTCGATCTGATTACGTAATTCGCAGAGAGAAATATTCCCCGTACATCCTTTCTCAGAATGCAAAAGATGCGACGCGGTTTTTCTATCAATGTCACATTTGTACACAATCGTCGTAATTGAATTCGCAAGGCAAATAAGTAATCAAGAGGATGATCTTAGTGTTACACCCAGCCTTTTCGTGCAGCCTAAACGTGTAAATTAGCAATCCGTGTACGAGATGTGTATAAATGACAGTTTAATGAGGCATAATGCGTATTCATCGTTCGCTTATCTGTCATCTCTTTCAATTAATTCAAGAAAATATCCGGCACAAAATATTTTCCAGACTATTACGTGCCTTCGGTCATCCATTATAGATGCACTCTCGATGACTAGGAAAATTCTCGCGAACGGAGAAACTGCGAGAGAGGAGGAGAATTATGCTCCCTCCTTCTCATCCTCATCATCCTCCTCCTCGCAGAGAAGGCACAACGCAATAGCATCGCGAATAAAACACGATCATTACCGCGCCGATGTAATCCGCCCGGCGTTTACGACGAAATAAACATTGCTCGCTGCAGACGGCGCCTTGGTAATCGTGATGATCGACGTCTCTTTGCCGAGAGTCTTCCTGTTGCGGCGTTCGCGCTTCTCTATTTTTCTCGCGGCATTAATGCAACGTGTAAAATCGACCGAATAAAAAAATTTTTTTGCAACCTTCGAGATGATACACGGCTCTCATGATTGTTTTCACCGTCTATTCTGACCGCGGGTTTAGTAAAAAAAACTTACAGTCTCTTCCGGCGTAAAAAATTGACAGCAAATGAGGCAAACACAATTAAAAGATATTTTAATAGCGTCATTATAATCATTATAAATGAAGAATTGCAGCTGTGTATAATATTTGGATAGAGAATACTTGGAATAGATAATAATATCGCAGACATAAGAATAAATATTTCTTTTTCTCTTAATTTATTCTCGTATTTTTTCGCATTAAGCGCAGGCACGTTCGCAGCACGTGATTATTGTTGAATTTGCCATTCGTCACGTATTAGCGAGAAGCAAATCAAAAACCGTTGTCGCAAAGAGGAAAAACAAAGGGTTAGACGTTCATCCCTTACAGATGAGGTTTCTTCGCAACCGGCAAAGACCCCAAGGGACGGACTCCGAAGACCGGTCTGGCCCCAGTAATTGCATGGGGTTACCCTCTCCTTCTTTTTGAAGTTGGCACGTCCGTGGTATAAGTTTACCAGGCTCAAATGTCAGCGCAGCTTCCTTGGTCTTCCTCGTTGATTAAGCCCTCCGAGATTAACTCCCTGATGGAGGCGGAATTATTTTACCTCGAGTTAGAACGGAGCCGGCGCGAAGCCGTTCCCATTATCTTTCGCTCCAAGTGTGTCCGAGGCTAATATTGAGGATGGATATCCTCGCCATTTACTATCCGTGGCGAAATCAGACTTTCTTCGGATCTCGAGAATGGAGTGCGTCGTAAAATCTCATCGATCCTCTGCTCGCTATTTTTTAGCACTTAACCACGTGTCTAAATTTTATCACGATTGGGTACGAAAAGAATATTTTAAAAAATATTAGCAGATGATTAAATTATACGACCATAGTGTTAAACGCATACCTAGTTAGGATTTTGTTTAATATAACATGCGCAGTAATTTTGATATATGCACGTTTATTGATACGGAATCGATTCTAGCTGTTTAACGGATTATCGATAAAAACCGATTTTAGTGTTAAATCTTTCGCAAAGACGTTGAGGCGAGATAAAGATGTGGCGCATGGCGACATTATCGCGTGTGCCCGATAATATTACTACAATAATACGGCGAGAAGAGACCGATAATATTGATGGATATATGTAAGTTACTTGGAATGTGGAACAATCCGCATGCTCATCGGGTTTTCGTTATCTTTTTAGCGGAAACGACTGCCGTTATCCCAGTTATTCTCCGTTGTTACATTTCTTTCCTCGTTTCTGCCAGAATTATGAGTTTTTCCTATCTCCGAAGTTCATCGCGAAAAAATCGATATCGCAGCGCAGTGCGATTTTAATTTTACAATTTAAGAAAATCCATGTTATCAGATTTTTCAAGAAGTGCAAGATTTATAGACAAATTTCGCTCTGAATTCTCTCGTATTTTTCTTATCTATTTTTGCACATTTTAGAAGATTATCAGCATGAGAATTATTATACTTCATTTTTAATTCTCTCTCCTTCAGAATTTTTATGTATAAGAATATAGTATGTAAGAAAAAGTTATATACAAATTGTCTTGTGTTCTCGTTTCTTGATTCTGTCTCATAGTAGAAAAAAAATATAATTAAAAATAAATAATACAAATTATCGAAATAATCTGATTGTCATTGTTTCGTTCGCAAATTAGAATTTTAAATGCTCTCCAAGAATATATAAGCTTCGTGGTCGAGACTCACGACTCTGTCACGACTTTAGATCGATTTAACCAGAATTGTGTGGTCGGTGGCGTTATCGTTTAAATTTTCTTCCTTAATAAATTACTAAATAACGTGGAGTATGTTAATGAGATAGAATAAATGTTTGCAAAGAACGCGATCGCAGAATTCCATTGTTTAGTATCGATAACGCGTAAAACAGCAAATCGACGTAGTACGACAAATATTGGTCTGTTTGCATAATTTAATCGTCGTCATAAAATTCTGCCGCGGACATCGCTATTTCCTCTACGAGAAAATAACCGTCACTTTTCGTCGACAGAGTATATCGTTGCACGCCGCGGTATCATATTTATCGGATAACGTTCAACGTAAACAAGGTGGATAGCGAAATTATGTATTGCGATTTCATCGTACTCCGTTTTGAGCTTCGATCGTCGCGCAATTAAAACGGTAATCATAACCGAACACGGATACGCGTTATACGTTAGTAAAACGAATGTAAAAAAGAAGCCACGCGCTCAATATTTATTAAATGTTATGCTCCAATTTTTATCTTTGCGCGTTTATCCCCGGAAAAATATTTACAAAACTAAACGAAAGAAATTGAATTATCGTCGTTGCGTCACTTTTCCCTTCCATTATATTCGCGATCGTGCACTATTTCAAACGCAAATGGGTGAAATATATTCCCGAGATAAATCACGAGAATAGTGAATAAATTATAAAGTATGATCGAATCATAACTATTTTTTTAAATAGCTTTTGTCGTTAAATTTTTTATTTTTATGCAGAAAGTGGCCAGTTCGAGATTTTAAAATATCAATATTTTTTGTTGGCTTTGTGCGAGAGAGAAATAAGAATCTTAAAATAATGTATAAAACGTGATTCATTAAATTGTAAAATAAAAAACAGAGAGAAAGAAAGAGAGAGAGACGATTGTTTACCACCGTCTACCGTAATTTCGTGCACACTGTGCTTGCGTCATGCAACCATGTTTGCGCGTATTCATTCCGCTGCGTATCAGTCGCAGGGAAAGAAGACGGTCGAGAAAAAGGTAAACCAGACGATTTACACGAGTAAACGCACGCGTGCCGCCTGCATGTCACAGATAAGTTACGCTCGCGGAGTCGTTACTCTCTCGGCTTTCTCTCTTATTCTCCTACGTGTTTCCCTATCGCGTTTCTTTTTGCCCTCGCACCCACGTGCTTCCAACGCTCAGTGTTACTCAACCTCAATCTACAAGAAATGGAATGGAATATTCCCCTTAAGTGAATTTACTGCGCGTTCTATTCAAAAATCAACTTAGTCAAATTTACAAGGCTTCAAATTTTCAAATCTCTTCTAGAAGTATTTTCATGTCTTCATTTTAATTATCTCTGCTAATTCCTTATTTTTATTTATATAATTAATGTATTTCTTGAAAAAATCGATAAAGATTGTGTTAATAAATTATTCATGTGACTATGTGCCTGAGAATTTTCTAATTATATATACATTAAGCTCGAATTCATTGAGTCAACAACTATATAAATATTTTAATTATATAATAAATTATATGACATATTAAAGTCAATAAAATAGCCGACTGTTTTTATTGGACGGTCCAATAATTTTGCTGGAAATTCTGGAAAATAGCTTTCTACGTGCACAATGCGTTCGAAAATTGGAAGAACTCGCCACATGTCGCTAAGCTGGAGAAGCTGTTATTATATACGTCGCCCCATTCGAATCCTATTTTCTACTAACTGGTTTTCCGCAGTCGACCACACACACACACACACACACACACACACACACACACACACACACACACACATATATATATATATATGCATGTATGTATACATATAATATGTATATATATGACAGAAGACACGCGCACAAAGAGTCGAAGTGTGAGAGACCCATTTCACTTTTGCCACTCTCGTAGATATCACTGCACGAATTCTAATTTCTAGCTTTCTGCACTTCTGCCGTCCCAGGGGGAATTTCCAGGGGACACGCGCAGGACATTCGTTCGTGATGTTTAAAACGCGAAAGTGGCCTTATTCCCCCGAGAGGCGTCACGAGGGCGGTTTCTCAATAAAAGAAAAAAAAAAGTGCCGAAGCTACTCGGCAGGGCGAGTTATTGCCGGTGTTAAGTTCGGCGTGCAGCTTCGAACGCGCAAGCTTAATGCATGTGAAACGCGTTGTATGCACTTCCGCGTACTCCTACGCGGTGATAAAAGGTCTGCAAACGACGTTGGTTATAAATGTGGAACGGTCAAGCTAAATCTTAATTTCCAACTTCCGCCTCCACGGACGAATAAATGTTATTAAAATATTCGAAGCGATGCAATGCCTACTTATACAATCACTATATTGCAGTTAATTCCTCGATTAATCGAAATTTGAGAGAATAAAAGCGGATCATTGTGTCATTTTCCCGATAATGCGAGAAAATCCCATATATCTCTAATCGATATAATTTATATAAACGTCGCGTCAGAATCTTTCGACGGAATAATTCATCTCGCGATGAGAGATGAAATATTTTTTTTCGAACTAAAATAAATTCGATGAAGGTTCCGAGGCGCTTCCCTTAAATCCGTTCAAACCGCGCGTTTCATTTTGCCGAGCTTCGGAATAACCTAATTCAAAACTATCCTCTCACACGAGGAACTCTGAGAGAACGTTCTCCGCTCGATTCCGCTCGAGAATCTTATTTTCTAGTTTTCCGCGGAAGACTATTTCAGGCGCGAGTGCTTCCCGCGAGCAGTCAACTAACCGGAAAGCGGCTTGAAATATGAGAAACGTATCGCGTCCCAGTATCCCGCGCGTTTTCACGCTGAAAGGGCCGTGACGAAGCCGTGTGGTAACCGCGTCGCCGCAGGCGAAGAGCTTGCAGTACCTGGTGCAACAAGTAACACAATTCAAGGAAAGTTCGCGTCGCGTCGATAAGGCAATTATTTGGGCCGCGTCGCGCCTTCGACGGAACAATGGCTTTTGTTGGATGAGGCTGCAAGAAGGGCTCACGGCAGCACAGTGGCGGTCCGGATGATAAACGTCTTAGGACTAACATGGAACACGGTGTAAAACTCGGATACGCTCGCAAATGCGACTCGGCGCCGCGCCGGCGGCCCTTTCCGCACAAGTTTCGCGAAATTCATCTCAAAACGAGAATCGTCACACGCGACGCGCCAAATAGAGATCCTCGGTTCGCTGTACAAAAGGGCCATATGCCATATATATATATATATATATGTCATGTGAATTATATCACAGAGGCACACATTCAAACTCTGTATTTATATATTACCTTCCAAATAAAATGAGTTTGACAAATTTATTATACATGTTTTATTACGTTAGATGTATTCCTCTAACAATTATATATGTTAAAATAATTTGATAACGATGTGAGGTCTAATTAATTTTCTTCTCGATTTAATTTTTATATTTCACGAGAATTCGATGTAATTCGAAATTCCAGAGTCCGCGACCCCTTTCCGACATACGCGAAGGCGACGATCCACGAGATATACATACGGACCGAGATGTATTTCTGTATACGACGGCGGTTTGCGCGACGCCAGGACGCGGATAATAAGGCGCAGCGATGCGCAATAAACGGCTTTACGGCGGTTTGAGGAAAATGAGGATTTTATCTACAGCGCTCCGGAATTGATTCGGCCGGCTCGTATTCGCGAGCGAAATTTCGCGGAACGCTCTGTGTCGGGTGTTTATTAACCGCGAGAAGATGCGCCGAGAGCCAAATCGCGCACCAGGTTATGATATAATCTCGAAATTCGCCGCTTATTATTACGGCGCGAATACCGAATAAGATTTCGGCGTAATTTCGCGTCGATGTGAAACGACGAATGACAAACGATGAAATCTCTCGACTGGCAAGTCGATAAATACATATATATATATATAATGCGCGCGATGCATTCGCCATTCGCAATTGCGTCGTTGCGCGATGGAGAAATTCCTTAACGATGTTTAAAACGCGGCGGATAGAAAGTTTCTTACGTGAGAACCTTTTCCTAAAAGAGCGTTAGTCAGATTTGTTTTTGTCGGATTAATATTCACGCTCGCGCGCAGGATTAATAGCGCCGCGCGATACGCGTGCAAGGAGCGATAAATTACCGGATACTTAGCCGCTCGTCCAAGCGAGGAGGATTCCTCTCCACGGACTTCTTTAATCTCCTTCTCGCCTCGCCAACTGTACTTCATTCCTAAGTAATTGTTACGACGGAAATGGGGAGAAGCGTCGTTCGGAAACGAGAAAGAGAGAGGGAAAAGGCAGAAAGATATTGAATCCCTTCCCGACTCTCTCGCAGCCAGACACAAATGGACCGTACCGTGGATATACCTATAAAGCAATCGTGGAGAAACGTCAACGAGCGCGATGCAATGTTAATAACGATAATTCTGAGGAAAGTATACGGAGCTCGCGGGAGATCGCGTTAGAACCGGATGAAGTCGTCGGATCTCGGGTCGCGTGATGGATGAAAGGTGTGTTCCAGTTATATAGATTTCGCAGCGAACGGGATGATGAATGAATCGCGGCGCGATGGCGTCCGAGTGTCAACTCGTTGCACTCGTGGGAAGAGAGAGAGAGAGAGAGAGAGGAATAGAGAGTACGACGAGTTAGCGAGTGAAGCCCCCGAACGCGAAGAGATGAAACGAAGTCGTTCGTATACGGCAGTTAATTGGACGACGAGCCGAAACCAGATGACGGATGACTGTCGCCCGCTAACGAAATCGCGCCGTCGAATCGGAGAAGCGAGAGACGTGTGTCTGTTCCTTCGCATCAAAGTAGTCCCGCATCGTTTCGTCGACATGACGCAGCTACGAGTCTTGTTGCGACATTTTGAAGGCTTCACCGATGTTACGTTTAACGAGAAATTGCGGCTATATCTCTTAGTACGTCTCTCTCTCTTTCTCTCTCGATTTTTTTTCATAATTAGAAAAATTAAAAAATGTTTCTCTCGATATAAATTCCCCAGGCGGAAGAAGGACTCGCGAGAGCTAGAAACGCAGCTGTTGGCGCGTATTATATTTAAGTATGTCACTAATGATCGTATCATCAACGATTGTAAGAATAGTACATTATTTATAATTTTTTTATTATTAATAAGAGATAAATGATAGAGAGATAATGATCGTAAAACCTTATCGATTATTCATTTCAGATCCTTCTTAGGGAAAAATTACTGAATCTCATTAATTATTACGATTTAATATACTTTGCGAAGGATATCGAGTATGTCAATAAATCCTATTCGAAGCGCTTCATTAATTTGAATGATTCTGAAATTTCTCAAAAAATAAATTTTCAAAAGAAAAAATCTTACGAGAAAATATTCATGTCATGCACTGTGTCTTGCAAGGAATTTTCTGCCCGAGGCACCAGAAATTCGGAATTGTCGTCTGAATCGATGCACCGTGTCAAATAGGATTTGTTGATATATTTGTGGCATTTCTCGTCGCAATGTACAAGAACAGCCGCTAAGGTTTCGTTATTATTGACTAACCGATAGGTTACTGTGTCAATCTGTCTAGACCTGCACGTATATGTATGATCGATAACTGGCCGATATACGTCTATCTTTTCGATTATACTGGCCTTTCTCAAACATAACAGAATAATTGCGATAATGCTGTGGAATTTACAACAATCAAACATCGTTAAAATGCTATGTCACTATAGATATACGATCGAATCTAAGATAATATGATAGTGTATAAGAACGTAGTTAATAAATTCCTTCTCTCTCTCTCTCTATATATATATGTATATATATATATAATATAATGCATGAGAATTACTAAAAGGCAGCCCAAAAATAATAAATAATTTATTTTAAACAAAAAAATTATTTCAATGTGTATTGTAGGCATACAATTGTTAATAATTTTAAGATTCATGATAAACATTAATATATGAAGTTAAAAATCAACAAGAAATACGTGTAATAATGAATATTTGTATAAATAAATTTGAAGGAAAGTATTCAAATATATTGTATCTCATCACTACTACATGCGTATTGATAAATAAAATTGGCATTTCTCTCGCAAAAAAAGAGAAATTCTTTAAAAGCCGCCGCGGTAAAAACATTAATGGACAAACTAAATTTAAATTTAGCGGTAGTGGAATATTTGAATATTCGATCATTTAAGAGATCGGCAGAAACGTGCCGATCCCACCCGGAAGACACGAAGACCTCACGCTTCTCTCCGTTTTTCTCACGCGCGTTCTCCAAATCTTTCTATATTTAAACGGATGTATGAGACAGGGATCGTCTTGTATAGACACCGAAAACTGGTCCTGCGACGCAGCGTTGCCTCAGAGAGGAAACGCAATATTAATGGGATATCGTGATCGTATTCGTATTTCCCAAATTCCACCGTATTGACCGTAAGCTCTCGCGGTGTCGAAACCATCGAATAAGAGAACCCGGATAAGTACTATTCGAACACATTGTGGGGGCCCGCACGTGTCGAGATAATTCATAAATATTCTCCGAGATCCAAGGGGAACCAGAATGGGGGGCAAACGGGAAAAGAACGAGGTAGAGAAAGGAGGGAAGCGAGAGAGCTTCGGATTTCTTCCTCCTTCTCCTTTCTCGCGAACGACGGTCCGGGAAGCGCTTAAGAGATTAAACCGGACGGTTCAAAGTTCTTGTCTCCCGTGTAAACACCTTAATGGACCGTAAGAGCGGCTGCACCTGTTGCTCGCACGCTAAGACCGAAAAATATTTTTGAGATTCCGACACGGTCTGAAGAGACGAAATACGCTGTTTCGTACTTTGGATACTTGAAGAGTTAACGTCCTTTAAACGGCCTCTCGTCCGCGTGCGACCGCAAATAGAGCTATCGTGCGCGTCATCATGTGTTGATTAAATCGGATCAGTTAGTTAATAGAAACGGAGTGCTTTCCAAAAATAAAAATGAAAAAATGTCTAATTATTTTATATTTACAAATTTCAATTGTTGAATTTTTATATAGATCTTTCGCGTGCAATTGTACACGTCATTAAGTGATTTAAATGTAGTGATTCATTAATGTAGTGAATCATAATTCATTAATCACGAGCTTTTTTTAAAGGTTGATATATGAATATAATGTACGGAATTTAGAACACCGTTATTGTTTGGCACTATACTTTCGAATCGGAGACCAATGACGAGTGATCAGCCTCGTCGAGGTCGTCGTATCACGGTTACGGCCCTGCCGCTCGTAATTTCCACGTGATAATTGCGTTGTTGTCGCCGAAAGATGTCTTGTCAGCGTCAACAAGGTGAACGAGGCGACGCGACGGATCTAACAATCGTTTTGAAACCGTGAATCATCATCGGGCAACTGGAACCGGTTTTAGTCGGATGACAATGGCAATTTGTTGCCTCTGATGATAGTTGAATTTCGCGTCTTTTTGCGTTATGTGAATCACTATAAATGCGAACAGGCGCCGCTTCTCCGCAACTTGGCTAGAAAAATGTCGCGGGTTGTTTACGAACCGCGAAGCGAGAGACTCGTAGCGCTAATCTTATAGAGTTTTACAAGGCTCGTCGTATCACGCGAATGATAACCAACCTTCTGGCGTGGACACGTGATAACATCTGCGCAACAAAGTGGTTGACACAACGACGCGTACAGATATCTAGGAAACGCTTCGATAATCGCGTGCCATGCATCGCTACGTCACCGAATCTAACGTGTTAGAAAATTCTTGGAGCTGAGAAGATCAACAACTTGTTTTCGATGAAACTCGTTGATCTTTGGATTTATACTTGAATGAGTTGTGAGAAATTAAATATTACGCATACATTCATACGTATCATTTATACGATCTAAAATTATTATTTTAAATGCTGCGTCTCTATCAGCGTATATATACCTGTTTAATTCTAAAATAAATTAAAAAATTATAATATAAGAACGCAGCAATATTGAAATTTTTATAATACAAAATTGTGTGATAAAAGTAAATAATTAGTGTATATAATTCTTATATATTCTTAGTTTTTAATTTTGTTTACTGAGAAAACAAAAGAGAGATTATTAACTTTATCAATGTAAAATAAAAGGAGAGACTGTCAATCACTTTGTTCCGCTCTTGAGGATTAAAAGCCAACCGGCGGCATACAGGTGGTCAACCCTCTTTCCTCCGTCGTGCACCTCATTCTTTCTTTCTTTCTTTACCGTTACGACGTCGGCTATTTCAGGATCAAGTTCACGACTTGTTGGTATACAAACGATCTACGCAAACAACGGCACAACGGAAGCTCTCGGTTGTACAACCAGTTCCGCGAATATTCCGGTATCCTGGAGATTCACGCGACGCTCTACTCTCTTTCTTTCTTTCCCTATAACATCAGGATTTCAGCCCGTTTTCCTCTTTATTTTTCGCGTCCTTTTTTTGCGGTTTCGCAATTACCACCGAGGCCGCTCGTCGCACAGCGTCAATTACGCTAGAGAGTACATTATTTCGCGATTATTTGATTATGTAGATGGTCGGTTCTCTCAGGCGAGACGATGGATATTGGGCGAGTAAAAGGAGATACAAGGTGGGCGTTAATAAACTTTAAATATTGCTCCCTTCTGCGTTTTTACCGAATCCGGAGAAGCTAGCTTTCGCGATTCTATTTATTGACGTATCTAGCCAAGCAAAATAAATAATTCGTCTGTCAAGAGATTTGACAAAAATGACACAACTGATGATGATTGCTAAGATGTAAAAAGATATTAACCTATAATTTATAAGCTCTTTCTTTCTTTCTTTGTTAACAATTGATATTGATAATGAATATTTTATTACGTAAATTATTCAATAACGATATCAGTGAAAGACTTGTTTAATTTTTAATTGTAAACTTTATTAAGTTATGTAATCATCGAATGTCTTTTCGTCTATCAATAAAATAATAATGCGATAATAACGCATATAGGTAATTCAGGCAAGATTAAATATTAATCAAATCTTGTTAGCATTTATCGCACTTCTTTAGAGAAAATAATAAATCATTAATAATATTCATAAATATATACTTGGAATAAATAAATTTGTAAGTTCTAATATAAGATCATGTATTATTTATAGTTTTCTCTGAATTTTTTCGATAAGCTTCACTAATTTTTCAAGACACTCGGTCGATTTTACGTTGTTAATAAAATAAACGCATTTGCGGTAAAAACCGGTTCACATGACTAGGCAGGAAAGAGCTGATTAGGCTCGCGAATACTCGCGCGCGCAAAGATAAGCGGTCTCTAAAATTTTGGGAAACGTCGGGCTTTATCAATGACAGGAAGTCAATATTTTGATAGATAACTCGTTCCCTGATGCGATCGATCGCAATCGCGTTTATTCAAAGTAACTGCGATATATACTTCAGATTTCGCAGTTTACGATTTCCAACGAATTTATTCTGTAATTTATTAATGCTTACTTATGAGATCATATGATAGAAATAAGATAAATATAAGATAACCAGTACATTTACTGATTTATATATATGATTTTGAAGAATATAATTTAACGTAATTATTTACATCTTTTTAAAGGATATAAGCTAAGTACCTACTTTCTTTATTTTTCGTGAAAAACTTCTCAAATTGGGAAAGGACTAATAACTAATCGTAATATACGATCGTCCTTGTGATATAAAAGACAAAAAGTTATACAAAGCAATTAGAAATGCGAATTTATACATGTAAAAACATTCATGTATTCTGTTAAAAAGAAATGCACTATATTCGTATACATGTACCGTATTTTCTCCGACTTTCAATGCCACACACATATCGAGCGACTCGCGAGAGACAGAATTAATCGAAGTGCTTATTCGCGGGAGCGTTTATTATAAAATAATCAAATTGAGCCGTTGATCCCTTGTATAATTCTGGCTCTAAACGCTATAAAAAACGAGTGAGAAAAATTGACAGGAAATTGCGCAAGCCTGTAGACGCGCGAATGGCGAGAGAAATGTATATACCCACATACAATTCTCTCTCCCCTTTTCTGACACGTGCGCGCCTACTTGCAGTATGACGTCGTCGTTGTGCATCGCTCTCTCCTTCGCGGAAACATGCATATACGCCCACGAATTTAACAGAGAGAGACATGCGCCGCGGTGTAAAACCAACAACCGCGCTAATCCGTAGACCGTAGAAGGCTGAAAGGCTATTGCGAGGCAATAAGGCCGGTTATATGGGTACGTGGGTGTATATATGCGACGACGATGACGATGTGGGCGCATATACGGTGTATTCGCGCTCCCGCAAGGACGTTCCCGACTATTGCGGTTTTTCCTCGAGCGCGCGCATGTTGCGTCGTCCATACGTATACATCTATGTCCTACTGCCGCATCGTGCACACTGCTACTCCCCTTTTTCACCGAGAAACAGGAGACGAGTTGGAACCGAGGTTGGTTTCGGTCCTCCGGCTTTGGCGCCCGGAGTTTCTCCGAATTTAAGGAAAGAAAGAGTCTCCGACTAAAACAAGAAATCTTCGAACCGTATAAAACGAATCATTATTTCTCCCATTTTCTTAAAAGCAATGTAATATACTTAGCGATACATTAATTTAAGTAGTGCATACATTAAATATATAAAGTGCGCTTTTTGTGTTGTAATTGTATTATTAAATTTATATTTTTTATATTATTGTAATAACGTAATAATGTGATCCAATAGTGTAATATTTTTTAGATTAGAGAAAATGGTACATTTATGTAATTTTAAAAATATTAGAAATGTGTGTCTTTCTTTCCTTTTCCTTCTTTCTTTGAAAATTGTCGGACAAGAGATCAATATTGATATGATCCTCTTTGCAAGTATCACTCACATTATTTTTAATATTTAATTTATTTTTATTATTTGATGACATATTGTCATCAACTCAAGTCATTTCTACTCCAATATGAATTTCTTCTAGGACAGAGATCGATCATTAAATATTTCAATACTATAATATGTCGATAAAAATATTTAATAAAACAAAAAATTCATCAAGATCCCGATATTTTCTTTTCTTTCGCAAAGTAAAATTTTCTTCATATTATATCGTCAAAGATTCAATTTTCGAGTCGCGATGGTCGTCTGACAGTGTACATACGGAATCAATGATAAGCCGGATATCAGGTCCCCGAATTTAGCGACACCGACGCGCGCAGTCCGGCTTTGCGCGGAACGCGATCCGGATCTACTGTCAGAATCCGATCGTATTTACATACAATCGGGCATTATCCGAGCGGAACGCGTGGCTAATTTGCATGGTGCTATCATCATCGGCCCGTGACGCGGTTGGGTCACTCCTTACATCAGGGAAAGATACACCCGCATTTAATTGGACTGCTGGTCCAGACTATGCGTTGCTAAAAATCTAATCCTATCATACATATATTTGATAGGGTCGAACACATGTAGACATTACTATCTAAACATTCTAATGCTCATCAATTGTAGACAATTTTCAATAACTGACAACTAAATTATAATTGACTGCATGTACACATTTTTTCCTCTTTACACGAATAAACCTAACACGGAAATGAAAATCGGAAAGAAAAAGGAAACACTAGATTTGCACATTTAGCGAGCTATTCATTTTAAATTTAAATGTACGATCAATAAATTTTACATAATAAATCGTTATTGTGGAGGGAAAATCCTCTTTATAAAATCAAGTGAAAGCCTTAGCTCAGTCTTAGCCAATCTTATCTGGAATCTATTAATGCTAAATGTATATATCGATAGAGTATCGCGCGTTTAGATACATACAGCCGATAAATAAATTCCTATTACTGTACCATTGATAGCAGATTAAGTAAACCACTCCATCGTGCCTAAAAATGCTTATGTTCCTTGAACAAAACAGCCGTTTGTGTACACACATACAAAATCCAGCGGGATGTTTACGCGTTATCCGAGGAATGCATGATAATAAAACTCTCTTAGAGACTTGCTTAGCACGAAAAGATCCTCAAGGATTTTCAATTTATTTCTCTTAGAATTTGAGATAATTCAAAGCAACGATTTAGCACACTACACGAAGAACATCATTTGTACAGGAAAAGAAATCAGATCTATGGGATAGGATGATCGGTAGATTGCTATCAATGCTATCAAAGTTTATTGTAAAATTCATCCGCAAGTTATCTTTTATGTTACAGTCCTCTTGAATGAAGGCAATAAAATCGCGGATTAAGTGTACTTTTATAGTTTTATCGCCCCAAAAGAATTATCAATTCATTGCGATGCTATAAGACGCAATTTCGAGTGCTCCACCATTATATAATAATCAAATTGCGCGTAATAGGCGCCAGAAATATAAAAAAAACAACGCAGATATGATTCTTCCGTAACTGGTATGCATTATCTTGAAAGCGATAACGCGATATACATACAAGTGGCATACGTTGCGTCATAGCACGCAATTGCATTTCTTTTTTCTTTTTAGCCACGGCCAATCGAGGACTAAACGTTCGATAATAATCGAAAGCTTTACTTTCTTCGAAAGCACGCAAACACTCGACGGATTCCTAATTGCTAACTAGATAAGAATCAATACGGGCGAAAAAGACTCTAACGGCGCGATAATAAATATTATTGCAGCGATAACGGTTTCCTTCGATCTGTACGTTTGTAAAGAAGTGCCGCAAAACTGTGCGCCGTGACGTATGATTCATTGAATGAAGGTTTCGCAAAGTATATGCACTACTGAAAGCAAATAATTAAACATTCTCGCAATCGAGCTGGAGAATGAGCGCGAGCAAGAATGAAAACACCTGTTTACTTATAGATACATAAATATAGATTTGCATAGGCATCTTGAAATCGATCATTAGAATTAAACCAGAAAGAGACTGAAAAAAATGGTAAATAGTCTTGAACCTTTATTTTCAATAGCTTGCATTTAAATAAAAAAAATCCATTCTCTTTAAATTAGCTTAAGAATAGAATATCATTAGAATCACAAACTTTTATTCTAATGTATTCTAGAATTTTAGAAATATTTTCTCGGCAGATTCACTGTAGATTTTCTGACGAACGTTTTGATAAATAGTTCTCGGTTTATGCGCAACCAAGCGTGATCGTGCATCGAGCATGCATCGTTAAAGTTTATTTGTGTTGGACTCTGTTTTTCCGCGATTTCGTTGGAAAGACATGAATTTCGAAATGTTTTTCATGAACGCGCGCTTTTAGAGGCGTATGTAAAACCAATCGTAACTTCTCCTACTTTCCGTGAAATGATCTCACACCTTTTTTCTGTGAAACTTTGTTTATGAAGAAGTTTAGAATAGTATTTTTCGCGTTTATGTATGGAATGTCTAATGAAACTCATTAAGTCGCTATTTAGTTTCTTAATGAATCCGCGAAGTTTTCCTTGTAGACACACAACATGATAAAACAATAAAACGATCACGTGAAATCTGTATTTTAAGCTTTTAATAAAAATACTTTGTAAAATTATATATTTAATGTTGTATATATAAATTGAAAAAGAAAGAGATTTTTTCCAAGTTTTTTATAGACATGTTTTCGCATCTAGTATATAAAATAATTTTTAAATAATCAAAATACTGATTTGGTTTTCTCATACTCAACTTTATTTTAATTGTAAAATCACATTCACTTTCTTTGAAAAATAATTAATACTTATACATACACACACGCAATTGAAAAAATTTGTATTAAATTTTACAGATATCACATGTCCCAAACTCGAAATACAGCCAGCTTATCACCCCTATATTAAAAAATACGAGCTTTTTGGATTAAATATTTATTTAATAGCAATCTACGGTCAGAAGTATGCTATAGAACGAAAGATGTGCTAACTTGCAATCAAGTTAGCACATCATGTCATTTTTCGACTTTAAACTAATGAATTTTATAGTTTTCGACGAATTTTATAGTTCTACATTTTTTAATTAGTTTCAGTAATTAAAACGATAATTTATTTTATCCAAATTTTATGCTCCGATTTACGTATATCATTATGTTACACAGTTGAAAAATTTTGTTGAAATATTTAACCAAAAAATGTGAACAGAGACCGTTTATAACAAGAAAACAATATTTTCTACCGTGCATACATGCACGTGTAAAATAATAATTTGACAAGGAAAGCAATATTAATTAAAAATACAGATCTCACATGGCTAGGAAAGAAGCACTTGTCATTTAGAATTACGGGTTCGGCCGTTTCAATGATATACTTGATGCAATTTTCTTGAAGCACGATAAACGGACCACTTTATGGTCTCCTCGCCTCTTCCCTGAGTTAGCCGTTCGATTCTGTACTTATTTCCGCCGTCTGCACCGACCAATAAAAATCATTGATTTTCCGTGTGTACCGAGAAGCCTTAGTGGCGACGTATAGCTCGCATTGATCGGATTTGCCAATGGCTTTCTTTGGTCGTCTCCCAACCTCACCCTCCGATTCACGAATCGATTACTGACCGGTCTTAGAGAAAAGCTCCATGATGGCAATTACGCGGTAGGTTTATCAAGCTTGCAAGAGTGCCGAGTACATGGAAGATTTTCTCTCTTATTCTCGGGTTTTATCCACGAAAACATGGGGAAGAGAGGGAAGAGCGAAACCGAGATAAGGAAAAGGAAGAAACATACTATGGATATACGTTACACGCAATTTAGAATAAAAACGTTACGCTATATAATTATCACAGATTGCAAAATTTTATTCGATTTTTAATTAATGTTTTTACATGTTCGATAATTTCAATATTGAGTGGATGTTTATTTAAATTTTCTCGATGTCGATTTTTAATAAGCCACCTGCCAAGTTTTATTTCTGGCTATTTAATATTGCTGTTGAACGATTTCATTTAGATGAAAAAGGAAATTAGACTTGTTTTTCTAATTTTAAACTTAGCATAATATAATTTAAAAAAAATGGAAAGAGAGAAAAATAGTTAACAATTAAGACAACAAAGTTGTAAGTAATCGCAGAAATCCTGCTACATATTAAAAAAGTGAAAAATCGAAAGAAAAGGACGATGCAGGAGTGAAAAATTTGCCTTGGCACGTGATAGAAAGCCCCTTTAGTCCGTTATTAACAATGTTTAATCTACTTTACGAGGGGAAAGTTCACACTCCGTGCTCGCGCTTCTGCGCATTTATTTACACGTCTCAGTTAACTACGTTTCTCTCGACAGAGTCGAGAAACCAATCAATGGTGCGACCGCGTGCATTATTAAAGATCAAACAGAGTAGCGGTGTAAAATAATCTCCACTGCGACTCGATCGTGAATTATCGACCATGCGCTCAATCCGGACTTTTACGGACTGCATCTATGGTGACTCTTTGAACGAGCAGAGATCACATAAAATTTATTCTTAAATTTTGTAGCCCGATAAATTATAATGCCGCGAAAATTGCGCCTGTATGCAAATGAAAAACGGTGAAATGAAATATATGTTACAAGAGAGATCGATAGAGAAAGGAAGAGATAATAGATGCATTCTGGAATAAAGCCAACATCTTGAACGAATGAAAGTAATGTATAAAATAATTTGGATAAATATTTTAAGGATGGGAGCAAATTTATGTTTCAAATAGAGCGATAGAATTTGAAAGAAAAACTTTCCAACATTAAAATTTGACTAAAATGATCTATTTTAAAGAATAAGAAATACTAAAAAATGATTAATTATCGTTAGAGATGACGCCATTATTTTGGTTTCTGTTTAACATGGATCGAATTGCTTTCTCGATCAGAAAGTTTTGCACGTACTTCTTCGAAATCAAATAAAAAAAATTAATAGAAATACTTAATAACATCCTGTTGTGCTTCATCATGTTTCATGCTTAATAACATGCGCACGGATATCTTTCTATTAAACTGCGGTCTACCTGGCTGACATCGAAAACTAGCAATAACACTTGGAGAGAAAACGTATCCTCGAATCGACATCGATGTTCCCGATTAGTTTCGATTTCAAAGAAATTTCGGGGAGTGGATGAGAAGGGGAAACGCGACAACGAGTCGCGACCATCGTGGAGGCATTCGGGGAATTTCGCCAATTAAAATCGACGGACGACAGGATGGCGGTGGAAGTGGAGCCCTCCAGGCTCTTCGGCGCAAAAGGTACTTACGAGGAATGTTCTTTGGTGCGGCAGTTTCGCTAATTGAAATCGATTATCCGGGAGTACCGTTTTTCCGCGAAGACGCGACTCCCACCCTTTCTGTCCCGTCTTTCGCGCGTCACGATCTCGAGGGGGTGAAAACGCCTCACAATTACCGGGAGTTTGCTTCGTCGCTTCTCGGATATTCGTATTTCACGGGGAAAGCGCGCGTATATAACTTCGAAATCGAAAAGTTCTTCTCCATTGGAGCATACGTGTGACATCTCTGAAAGCTTGGATGTGGATATTGGAATTTCCGGCAACGGATTATATATATATATATATGTGATCTACTTGTATCAAATAAATGCGAAAATAAGATATCATATACCGAAAAATAGCTATATCTATTAAATTATCGTTAATATATTTTTCTCAATTTTGTATTTATATAATTGAAATATATCGAGAAATACATTTTGAGAGATATAATTATAATTTATCTTTTGTTATTTTTTTTTAAATAAAATGTTTCACATGCAACACACGCTCCAAGCGAAGTGTACCATATAATTAATGAAAGGCTGACGAGCGTCTACATAAATTAAAGGTATCCCTTTCAAGGATGCGAGTAAGTCTCGCGTGTAGAAGAGAATTTCGCGCGGTTTCTCAACAACGATATTTCATACAGCATGACATGCGGCGTCTCCCCTATCTCGCCAAATTTTCTCGCCCTATTCAGGGATGTTACTGTCACGTGGTTGTTTCCAACAACGCGGTTGACGCCGCGGCAACGTTTTCGCGCAACTGGTGTCCAATGATGCAGCGAAAAGGCAAGGACCTCTTGAATGCGCTTACATTCTAAACTTAATATATGCTCACCTCCTTCGCAAGTATACTATGCTCTTTCCTCCCTCTCTTTCTTTCGTTCTCTTGTACCCTCTTTCGCTTCTCTTTCTCGTGCGTTTGTGGAAACATGCGTTTCGAGCACGCCATGTCAACGTGTATGTGTGTGTGTGTGTGTGTTTATGTCGATACGCGTCGTGGAACACACTAGAAAGCAAGAGAGGAAGATAGAGAGAGAGAGAGAGAGAAGAGAAGGGTGGTTAATCCGCACATGTGTGATGACAATCGCGAACCACCTGTTGAACGGCGCCGATATCCACCGCGCTACCTGCTAACCATCGCGAAAGGAAGCTTTAAATCCGAATTGGAGCGCCTCACCGGCCACATCATCGTGTACTTTGTTAATCCCCTTCGATCCAGACGGCGATACCTCGATCCTCCCTTCACTCGCCGCTCCGATTGACTGGTTCATCTTTAATTTATGCGAATTCCGACCGCGACTATCCATATTCGAGAACAAGAAATACTTTCGATTTTGTACGCATATTTAAATGTCATTTTTGCGACTCTACAATGAAAAATCTGAATGACTCTGAGTTGAAATTATATCAATTTCAATTGGATCATAGACGAAAATATGACAAATTAAGACTTCGAGGGAAATAAAAAATCGATAAAATAATTTTTTAACAAATCCATGTTAAATTAGTTGCTAATTTTTTTACATATAACATAATATCAAATATTCTTATGTTTTCAAATAAAATAATATACATTGATCACAGAACCAGAGCCGCTGCAATTTAAAACCTAAATAAGAATATTTGACGTTACATTAAACGTGACGATGATATGTGTTTTCAGCTTTAAAAGATTGTATTTATGACAAACACACAGTATAAAATAATTAATATTGAATTGATATCGTCCAACTAATGTCGATACTCCCTACTTTCTCGCATGTAATGATTCAGACTGTTGTCTACAAAGTATTATGTCGAAGTATCGTCTATGTATTGTATTATATCGACGTAAACAATATGAAGTGGAAAATAATATTTTCGATTTATCGATCATGCAGCTCGCTCATGACTGACCCACGTGTCTATAACGCGAGATAGTCGCTGTGCAGCTGATTTCTGCGAAGTAACAACGAGGAAGGGAAGGGAGGATGAAAATAATATTGGCAATCTCAAGTTTCCTATCGTTTGCGGTTAAATTAAACATTTCCTTGTTAATTTCATATTGTAATTCCGTAATAACAGTTTTTGCCTCATAAAAAAATAAATTTCATTAAATTTTAAGACAAAAATCTCATGTCATTTTAATAAAAAATTTTAATCAATCAAAAAAGATGTAGACATAGACATAAAGCCATAAGCAAAAAGTGACACAGTCAGTCGTTCAATTAGAGATTGATATTACATATTTTGCTCGGATTCTGACGAAAATAAGCGTCGAGTGACTGCTTGAATGACGACGCGTATAATCGCTGACACTTAAGACCGATTTCCCGGTGACCGCGAAAACGGTATTTACCACGCTACGATCCTCAATCAAGCTTATGCATATGCATGGTGCATATAGCAGGCTTGTGTGTTTCCACGATGAATTGACGCACGTGTGACGCGCGAATTAGATGAATGCGGCACGCATAGCCAGGCTTTACAAAAGACGGAAAATTTTTAATGTTGCAAAACAATCGCGGAAACAACTGAGGAAAAAACTATTGTTTTTTAAGCGTAGGATATAGAGCAATAAAAATTATCGAATCAGGTTCGTTAAATTCAACGAAGACTAATTCTTACGTACTTTTTGCAATTGTCATGTGAGAAAGCAATTAAACTATACTGCTTGGAAAAAAAAACAGTAATTTAATTATCATCGACATACGTATTTATGCAAATTAAATTTGAAGAAAGCTACAAGTTGTTAGTCAATAAATTAAATTTCTAGAAACTTATCGCGTTAATTGTCCACAATTATTGTTTTATTATTATTTATTCTTTAAGTATATCGCAATATATGTTCTCTGAAATATTCATAAGCAAAAAATGATAATAAACGGTCAAAATCCAACAAAAGTTCAGAAATTGTTATTAACGAGAAAGAAAAGATGTAGCGACTGCTACATCTCGAAAAATAAGGCAAAAAATTAATAATGCGCTGAAAATAGAAATTTACGATCTCTAAAAATAAATCAGACAACGCTTTATCCTCGGCGAGCATCGCGACCGATCTTTTTATTGCTCATTTGAGCTATCCGTTCGAGAATAGGTTATTAAACCGGTCGTCAATGAGGTCGTGGTGGACGCGCGCTTATCGTTATCGTCAACTATCACGCTATATTATAATACACATGCGACGCAAATATCAGAAAATAATAATAATTTAAATAAATTATAAATAGGCCACGGCCACACACATAGGCGCTTTGTGCGGCTTTTGCGCAAAGTGCGCTTCGTAAATACGGGCAGGCAGATTGCATCACGCACACGTGCAATAACACACCGTTATCAGGGGACTTCCCACGGCGCGTACACGCACGATCGCTTATCAGGACTATTACCGCGTCGTGGCTTGGCGTCTTTTATGTCACCGGAATGAGCCGGCACATTTTCGACGTCTACGTCTTCCTTTTTGAGGACGACGACGACGCACTATCGTAAAACGACACGTTGAGAATTTCCAGTCGCGTCCCGTTGCAAAGTCGCCCCGTAATACCACCGCGAAAAGTCCGCGACGAAGTTTCTCCACGCTTTCGGATCAAACTTCTGGTCGACGTGGCCGGAAACGTGACGCGATAAAGTATCCTAAATCCGGCGGCGGAAATGCTTGCCGTCTTACAGCCGGCGTAAAACCCGGCGATTTTGTCAACCATTCGTTTCGCCGCTGCATCCTTATGTTGTAACCGCAACGATCGGATGCAACTTTTTACTTCGCCGTTGAAGTTCGAATGTCCTCACTCGCTCGAAAAAGAAATTTCTTTATCGAACAATAATTCCTTAAGCGATATGACTTGCCAACAGACCGATCACTTTTACGAGACTTTTTACGCAAATCTTTCGAAATGCGCTAGCGTTTTTTTTTTCTCACAAACACTCGAAAATCATTGCGTATATCGCAAATTAAATCGCGAACATTCGAATGCTACAAGATATTTTAAAATAAGATAATATAGCGTAAATTGTATTATAAGAAATATCTTTAAATTTTGAAAACATATTAAAAGAGAGTATAAAAAAAGAAAAAAAATCAAAGTTCCATTTTCGCGAAAAATAATTTTTAAGTTTACAGAAAAAAATTATCAAAGTTTTCCCTCTCTGAAGTACACTTATACATCTTTTTTAGAATGTATTTGAAACTTTCGTACAAAAAATAGAACTGAAAATTAAAGCTAAAAATATGAAACTCTAAATTATCTATTCGCCATTATCGAGCGACACACTAACTTCAAGAATTTAACAGAATTTCACAGTAAGATATCACGAGAAATACGCGTGTAGCGCGTTAGAGTCAATTAGTACATAAAAAGAAAAAAAAATACTGCGCCGACAGTTTGTGTGTTGAGCGTGTAGGTATGCGAGTGTTGTAATCGGGCCCTTAAAAAGTGTGTCAATATTGGAGCAACCTGAATTTTTCCAGGCATCTTGAAATATCTCATATATCAAGCTATAGTCTGCGTGTTAATCACGTTACACATATACGACGTGTATGTGTGTCGCATTCATTTTCTCGTTAAATCTATGCGTGTCCGTTGAATATGTATATATAATTAAAATAAATATATGTACATATTTTTCTCTCTAAGAACTCATAATTTCGAAAATATATTCGACAGTCTCCCAACTGCAATCTACATTGATACGATCGAGCTATAATATGGTATAAGCTAAGAATTTGGTAACTTGTCGTAAAACAAGCGGATATATTGCGCGCGGGTCCTTTTATCCCGTCAAGTAATTTAGCTGTCTTACATCGCAATAATTTCTTCACAAAGTCGCGGCACTCTTAAATTACAATGTTATATACGTAGGCGGATTTATAAGGTCGGCGTATATCGGCGACGTGGACGAAACGCGCCGCCGCGACTTAACAGGCCGCCATATACATACCCTGTATAATCTGAAATCTGGAAGTTTGCGGGCGCACGGAGGCCGCTCGTGATCTAAAATTTAAATGTCGCAGGAACGGGCGGGGCGTTGATTCATAGCGTTCTCGAGGAACACGAAACACACGCAGCCCGCTGGGAGATGCCGGAAATCTGGTTTTCGAGAGCGACGTCCACTTTCGGAAGGTGGACATGGCGGATAACCGGGGGAGATAGATGGGCAGGCGGAGACAGAGTATTTATCGGATCTTTACATCGGATTAATAATTGCGTTTTATGTCATTTTTCACGGTGACGATAAGATGACACCGGAAAAATATGATTCGGCTATTAGTATATAAGATAGATCAAGGTATACGAGTAATGTGAAAATCACTTGACTTGATAAATTGAGCGAGATAAACTTATTAACGCTAATTGAATTACGATGACAATGAACAATCAGAAGGATAACAGAGAGGAAGAGGCACTCGACCTAATAAAATAAAAATATTCGACCGGACGTGGCGATTTTTCAACCAGATGACAAACAATCGTGCGTCATTTAATCAAGTGTTTACGGGAGATTATCATCGCCGTTATTGCGTTCCTACATGCTGCGTAAGCGAGAACGTGTAAAACGCTCGTTTTTATCTGTTTATGTTAGATTGCACGAGATTAAAGCGATCTAGATCAGTGGCGTTGGTTTCTGAGAATTCGCGAGAAAACATTTTAAAAGCCTCCAAGCAGTTGGGGAATATAGTCATATACGATACGACACATTTAACTTGCAAAATAATAATTCAGATTTCTCGATATCTTATTTCCAACATATTGTATTTTTCATTCTTCAACTAAGCGTTATAGATTTTTTATATTTTAGATTCAGTCGAAATAATTTTCCTGCGTAATTATCGCATAAATAACATGAAATTCGAAAGGCAATTTATGAATATTTATGAAAGTGATTAATGTAAGATTGATTATTATTTGACTTTAATTTTAGTTAGATTGTTCGCTATTAAATGTCATTAGATATTATAAAACCGTTACATGAAAGCGGAAGTAGATCTCGACATGCTGGAGAATTTATTTGAAGTAGCTCTCTTAACCCTTCTAAAGTTTCGTTTTTAAAAGACCGGAAGACACATGCTTGCGTAGTTCCTCGCCTTCGGCTATCGTGCGATAATGATACGCTAATGGCGCTCTAATAGCGAACATCTACATGGCTCCTATTATTACGCGACACCGTTCTCTTCCTTCTAATGTTCGTTCTTTTCTCACGCCGCCTTTTCTGTTTTCTAAACGTATCCACGGGGCAAACATTTCTTCGGGAACGACCGACGTCGAGCGGCGACGAGTGCGAACCGGTGATTATCGTGACTTTGTAGCGAACCGCCAGACGAATAAATCGCTGAACAGCGTAATTAGTCGCAAAGGCGGCGACGAGAACGAAGGTGTTTGTTTGTTTTAAACGAACATTATTTCGCCATGTTTTTTGCTCGTAAAACTCTAGTTTCACTATGCGAAATAAAAATTAATCTATGAGCGTGAGATTAAATGATAAACGACAAATATGATATTATTATAATATATTATAATATATAAATTTTCTCATTATCACATAGAAGCAATCTATAATTCTTTCAGAGAGAAAGAAGAAAAAAATAACAAAAAATAATGAATACATTATCTAAAATTTTTAACTAAGAAAAATAATACGTATTTGGAAGAATCAAATTCAATCCTTTTTTTAATAATCTTTACGTGATGATCAGATCTATATATGTAGACGCGTTGTTTCTCTTCTTTCGCTGATTGAACGACCAACGTATAGCTACGTGCGCGCATTTAGGGGATCTGAACATCCGGAAAAATCTATCTCTGGAAATTCCAGCGGGACCAGAAATCCGGCCAATATGTTCTTTCGCTATCAGACGCGCTTATCATGAGACCACGAAAACGGGCGCGCGCGCGCAAAAGCTCTTCGCCGGACGGGGAAGGACGAAAAACGAGAGGCTTATCGTGCCGAGAGAAACCGCAGATTCATTCAAAATTCCCCGATGACCGTGTTGAACGTTGTGCAAGGCCACATCCTGCATCGTGAACGTACAGCCGTACGTGGTCCAGATAAACCTTTTGGTTTTAGCGACTGGCAAAAGTCGCTTTTCCCGGAGGCTCACGTTAAAGTAGACGAATCAAAATCAAATATCGAACAAAAATTATTCTTCCTCTTATCGGTCTTGCCTCCCCTTCACCCATGAAAAAATATAAATTATATATGACATTACGACGAAGCAAGGATATTGAAAACGCGCATCGATAATTTAGCGCACGACAACAGTATATATATATGCACAGTTGCTATCGCCTTCGTAGAAACCGGCTTCGGCGGTTTCTCCGTCAAAAATGCCGCCCGTTCCTGTATCTTAACGCACCGATAACTCCGATTTCCTCGTTTTCTTCCAAGCGGGTCCGCGCGCCGCTTGCGTAAGCGCGCGAGCGTGAAGGAATCCGCGAGCTATTTCGAGCGCAGAGCGCACGAGACTTTAACGAACGACGGCGCACACATACATACACACGGCGTGTACGGTGGTCGTTAGTTAATTCGAAATACCGGCTAATCGCACGAACCAGCGCGCGTGAGTTTATCGCCGCTCTGTTTCACGAGAGTAGGAAACTCGCGGGGCTCGCTTTACTGCCGAGAACGTACACGAGGCGAGCCGGATTCCTCGCGTGCCTTTCAAGGTCTCTCTCGCGATCGTAGTCCACGGAGTTGAACGCCGCACGTTTCCGTCCAAACGAGATCTCTCCCCTTCTTATACGGCGGCGCGAGATTGTTGCAAAACAGTTTTGAATACTATGACGCGCGTTAGGTATTCGATCCTGAGAGATATCTTTCAGAGAATATTCCCTTGTGTACCATTGATTGTGTACATTTGACAGCTGAGAATCAGGGATGGAATTTTTATGTTTTTATTTGTAACGAGAATTGTGGGTTCGTTGGATATGTGTTTATCGCGATATGTAGACGTATCTGGTGTCCCTGCGATTATCGCCGAACAGGCTAATGCAGCATATGCAAAGATATTCCGTTATTAAACTCGTAAACAAACGCTATGTAAGGAACGCCGCTTTTAACGTTATCTACGAGTCTTGCTTAAGTAGCCTGACGTATGGTAAGTGCTCGTTCCTTACGTAACGGTGCGGTGTACAGACGAGTGCCGAACTGTTTAAAATATTAAATGATAAGGGTCGATAATTATATATATATATTCGCATATTTTGGGTATTTTTCTCCCTCTTTCTAAAACGACCAAATTGCGTACGAGAGCAGATATTTAATATCCTGCAAAGTCCTGTAAAATGCGTCCTGTAAATGCGTTCACGCGAAAAATTATAATAAGAAGATAAAGCAGCTGACCATATCGCTTATTATATGTAGACTTAATTAATTACATAGAATATTTATAAAATACTTTTCTCCGCCTTCCGCGTCTTTCTCAATGTTATAAGAATATAAAACATATGTATAAAAAAAAAAAAAGGTAAAAAATATATTCCTTTACACAGTGTCCAATATGTTAATTTGATATTCCCTGTTTCCGTTTTCATTTCGAAATCTTTTTATTTATAAATACTCAGCCGCACATACATTTATAATTAGGGTATCCAAAAAAAATACTAATTAAGTCTACTGGTTTAGTGGAACCAATTATATTCTCTCCCTCTCCCTCCTGTTTTGAATTGTGAAAATTTCCGGCATAGTCAGACGACGCTGGCGGAACGTAGCATGTTTTGCTTTGTGTATCAACATTTTATATCTATATGTGTTCCCTAATTTAATAGTAATTCTATACAATTAAACGTGAGCGATCTAAGATTGCTAATTAAATCTTTCAATCTGGCAGTTCAGGAAAATCATTTACATATTTCAGAATTCGATAACGAAAATTTCCAAGACGTCAGATGGCGGAACGTAAAATACCTATATATATATATGTATATATTATATTTTTGCTACATAAATTAATGAAAACACAAACACGGACCAGTTGTACAATCAGAAAGTCTATCGAAATATTTATCGGTAAACGGAAACGCAAGTGACAGGTTGATAAAGCTCGCTGAAAAGGGACGAAAGGAAATAGAAAGAGGGCAAAAAGAGATAGGAACAGAGAAGAAGAGATGCGCATCGGCAGAATGAAATTGAATTGTCCGAACGGCATCGGAGTTCTTGGAGTCTTCTTTGCAGGGAATATTTATCGCAAACATATTATGTGTCCGGTGACATTTTTACGAGACGCCGCCGCGCGTCTCGTAATCGCGTCGCGAATAATGGAGTCAGGAAGATGAATTTTTCCCAAGACGCTCTGCCGGGCGGTGCATCGAAATTAGGAGAGAGCGAGGAATTCGACGAAAATCGTTTTTCCTTCCCGAGGATATATAATCTTATCTAGGAACTCTATTTATTAGTTCTAAAAGATACGAGTGCGATATCTCTCCCACTTCGCATTTCTCGAAAAGATCTATAGAGAGACGTAGAGAGAAAGAGATGTGAATCCCTCGTTTTAAATTTGACGACACACTTACACGACTACGCACGTATTAAATGCGTTTCATGCAAAAAGCGCGTGGATTTGCATGGAATATAGATATCGACATCGCGCAACGAAAAGCATAAAAAAGCGCGTAAATATTCCCGTGCTTCCTGGAATTATGTTATCCGCGATGTTGACTAAATTGAAATTGCAATATGCACTCCTCCTCTCTGTATATGTATATATGCGCGGTTTCATATTACGCAGAAAGTTAACCGAGTTTTTAAAAATAAATTCTCGCGCGGTTGCGTCGTCGTGTTGAAAGAAAAAACCGAACGTAAAAGGAGTCGTTTTATTATAATGAGAGAATTGATGTGTTTTATGCTGTTTTCTGTATGTATACAGTATATAAGATTTTTGCCTTCAAATAAAAATTGTTTAACAAATTAATAAATTAGTTCTTTCTATGTGAATGAAAAGCTGATAGATCCAATAATTGCAATAAATACGTATACGTGTATGTAAAATATATTTAAAATGTAAAAATAAAATAAGAAACATGTCTTTTTAAACTAATAAATAATCAAATAAAACTTTGAAATCGTAAAAGTCAAAAATTAATATTAAAACTATTCAATATATATAAAACAATTTCTCTCAAGAATTTCGTAGTTTTCTCTTTTTTTTTACATTTCAATTTTTTCCTATCTTTGATCTTAAAAAGAAAACCTGCATTAAGGTCATATAGTGATGAAGGCCGGTATTTTACGTAAATAAATGTTTGCAATTCTTCTACCACATTGGTGTAACATGTAATATGACCAGGAATTAACCGAACAATTTCTATTGCGGCTATGCAACAACAACTTCTTGTAACAATTGTCACGTCGAGGTCGCGGTGATTTGTCTTCAATTCTTTTTTTTTCCTTATCCGTTTGTTACTGGCGACAGTCGATATCTCGTGAAACTGTCGTGAAGCGGACTCACGACAATTAACGTTGGCACGTAAGCTTTGGACGAAACGTGAGATGTTACGGAAAACGCGAAGCTCGAAAAGAAAATAGAATTTCGACAATGTACGAGCTTTTTTTGTTATGACGCTTGCATAATTATTTAAGGTTTTATTCCATTTATCGTATCATTAAACATATAATTTGTAGTCAGATATTAGCAAATATAATTGAAATCCATCCGCTATTCAAGAGAGCTGTAAGAGCTTTTTTTTACGACGCTTGCATAATTATTTAAAGTTTTATTCCATTTATCATATCATTAAACATAATTTGTAGTCAGATATTTGCAATAATAATTGAAATCCATCCGTTATTCAAGAGATCAAATTCCATTCTTGAATTACCCAGGAAGTTTTTAAATCTTAAGGTTCTTCCGGTTACACATGCCGATTCACAAAGCGTTATTTTTTATCATGGCATGTTTTCTTTTTACACGAGCACTTCAAAGGAGATGAGAATATTCGAAAGTAAAAGGAAGAAAAAAAAGAAGGATTATCCTGAAAAACGGTCAACGGATGAGTCAAGGGAAAAAAAGACGAATAGGCGAAAAATGCTGAACGCAGAAACGGAGGCGGTGCTCCTTTTTAATCTACTGGCAACAAAGAATTGCCTGGCAATGCCCGGCGATCTTCTAGGAAACCGGATCATTTCGGAAATTCGGAACGAGAGGCACTGGACCTCCGCGGTGCGCAGTAAATTATCGACCGAAAATAAATTGTTGTTTTAGGAGCGTCCTTTTTTTTATCTCGAAAGAGATATCGTCAGATAACACGGTCCCGCTTGTTAGGGACAGAAAAAATAATATAAAAAAACAATGCAAGAGAAAACTACGAAATTCTTTACTTTTTTCTTCATACAAAAAAAAATTAATTTTTTTTATATTTGATTATGGCAAATAGATAGTAAATAATATTCTCTTGATAGGATTCTCAAATTATATTTCTTAACAAATAAAGCATGTAAATGTGTAAAAAATTATATTATAAAAAATATAACAGATTTATATTATTAACATGACATATGTTATTAGCTTTTTATAGAGCACGGAATATTTGTAAATCTTTCATAAAAGATCTAAGCTTTGCGTAAAAATTTAAATTTGCAGAATCTACGACATATACTCCAAATTTAACAAACAATATATTATTCAATATATATAAATTATTTTGTGATTTAAAACTTTGTAACAACTTAAAAATAAAATAACTTGCTTGATATATAATGATTATTATCAAATATGGATAAAAAAATTGTAACAAGAATGTATATATTTAGTATTAAAACAAAAATTATATATATGTATAATGTGTCAACATAGTAAAATCATGAAATATTTAAGCAGTATGAAAATATTGTGAACAAGCTCTGTAAATCTCTCTCGTAAGGAAAAATAAAATTACGTACTTAATTATAACGACATGTCAAATCAAGACAATACTAGTAAGAGTTAAGACTCAGCTCGTGCACCGGAATATAAACAGCTTCGCATTCGAGCAGAATCAATAGGGAAAATGTGCGTTTATAACAACATACACGTTTCAGCATTTAATTATCTATCATTTAATTAATTCCTTTTTATTGTCAGTCGAACGGGCCGTAGTGAGAATGACAATTCTCATTCGCAATTCTAACGCGGAAATTGCGGAAAGGGGCAAGCAGGAAACGAACGGGCGTCTCCCGTATCTTTCTTTTCTCTCCCTCTTTTTTTTATAATGACATGCGTCGTTGGTACCGTTAACCGTTGACAAGCCGATGCATCCTGTCGTGAATCATCAGAAAGAAAAAAAAAAGAAACGTGAAGGTAACCACTAATAATACCGGGAATAATGGTACAATCGTTACGTCACATCCTGTAAACACTGCTTACGATTTGCCGATTCCGTCGACAGACTGTAATAGGAATAATCGCAATCTAGCTGCAAGTTACATCCTGTTCTCGAGCGAAACAAACGGAAGCGTTGGGAAGAAAATATAAGTTCTAAGAATGTATGCGATAAAAGAGGATAAACAATTCTTTATAAATAAATAAATATTTAACGCGATTATTAGCATATATGACATGACACACTTGCAAATATCATTTACAGTGTTCTTAGAAAATTATTATCCACATAAAAATAATATACTATCTTGTACCTAAGTTTGTATATTTATTCATCTAAGTAATGACCGAAACTAATTACTTATTTAATGATTATTATGATTATTATAAAGCTTTAATTGTTTTGTTGTTAATTATTCCAAATTTTTTTACATATTTTTATGTTTCTGTTATTGAAATTAAATTTTTTCCCCTTAATATTATACATATAATATGTAATATATGTATATACATATTACAATTTAATGCATTGCAATTTACAATAAAAAGTACCAAATAAAAAGAATTCAATTTCAATATGCATATATTAACCTTATTTTGTAACGCTGGTAAACAGGAAAGGATTACGAACTTGATCGATCGTAAGAAACGAGAAAAAGATCAGACGACGTAGTAAAGAGGGAAATCGAGTCTTCAAAAAAAAATTGTTACGTTGTTAAGAGTAGAACTGATAATTATCGAGTCGTATAGTATGCGCACGTTTACGCACGTCAATTGATCGTCCGGTGAAATGTTACTGCTTGCATTTTAATGAGCCTTTAAGTACTCATTAAAAATTCGCCATCGTATAGACACGCGTAAAATTAGCAGCGCTCTTTTATTTAATTAATGGTTCATCAAATATAAGAGAAATCTCATATTATATATTGTAGTCAAAATACATCAATGTAAATATATTTGTCATGACATTCTTCGAGTGTGTATAAAATTAATAACAAGTTTCAACAATTGTTACACGCAAATTGTTTCATTTTTGTTTTAATAAAAGTTTGATTAATTCTTCTAATTAATCATATAGCAAAAGTATATTAATTATAAATAAATCAGACTAAAAAAATTAGCTTCAGTTTATATACAATAGTATCTAACCTTAGAAAGAAATAGAGGAAGGCCAAGAGAAATGCAGGCTTCAAATATCATTTAATACCATTAGGAAGCAAAAAGAAAAACAATACAATTAAAATATTAAAATTTCTTACAAAATTTTATAGTATAAAAGAAGTTAATTTTTATTTTATAAATATGTATCTACATATAAGCATCTCTCGATCTTCGTTTATAAGATATGAACACTACAAAAAATATTTAAATAAAAGTTTCAAGTTTATTTAAATTGTAAATAATAAATTTATATTTATCTGTTTCTTTTTAGCTTTACATATATATAAATGTTAGTATTCTACTTTGCTGTAATTTTCGATTTTCTTTTTTCTTTTTTATTTTTTATTTTTATTAATTATCTAAATAATACACTTAAAAAAATTAATTAATTGTAATGTAATCATATATAATACTAAGCTTGTAGAAATGTATAAATGTATTATATTAATATGTTATCTTTTCATAGTGTTCTTGTTCAAATTATTTCTACTTACGTCTTACCTTATGTATGTCAAGTGCTTAATAAAAAGTAATGGAATAATATTTTTATCAAGGTTTTAAAAGTGTAATATTTTTAACAATTTTTAACAATTTTTAACATAAATATTTTTTATTATATCATTGCTTATTACTTTTTATCAAGCTGTAAAATTAATTGAGCTATATATATTCTAAGGTTAAATATTCGCTAATTTGTGTTAGTCCATTTATTTTGAGATACAATGGGTATTTATATATTAAAATATTAAATTTATTTGTAAAATTATCCATTTTATCTCGAAAGATTATAAAATTAGTTTATAAAATTTAGTTTATAAAATTGATTGTATGGATTGTGATGCGTCGTACGTAGGGCAGACGGGTAGATTGTTGAAAACTAGGATGAAAGAACATCGCAACAACATAAAAAGAAACGCGTCACAATTATCAGTCATATCGGAACATAGATTATTGAACCATGAATTTAATTGGGAGGATGTAAAAGTCTTAGACGAGGAGCCTTTTTTATGTAAACGTTTGATATCCGAAATGATCCACATAAAACGTCAGAGGAATAGTTTAAATTTACATAGCGACACTGATAAATTAAACGAGAATCTTGATCTGTTAATAGAAAAATTTACCAAAATCTAGCTTTGTGATTTTACATAGCCGGGTTTTTTGTTAGACTTTTGACATGAGTGCCGATTAGTTTAGTTGTTTTTATTTTTATTTTTATTTTCATATTTTATTTTTATATTTGTTTTTTGCGTATATATGTATCGACTGTGTCGAGGTAGAATACCGCACAGTCGTTAGAGTGATGTGTCACGTGTAGCATCGTCTTCTCTCTGTTTTTGCTGTCGGGGTGAGTGTTCTTCCCGGTTCTTAATTTTTAATTCTTGTGAATTGTTCTACGTTTAATTTATACCATGTTGATTAGTGTTGGTAAGGGAGTCACTGCTCCGCTTCCTTCCTGACGATGGTCACCGTTAGGGAGACACTCCGACGGCCGGACGGTTTGAATAGGGAGGAGAATGATATTTAATTTATTTGCGGATTGTATGTATACGAGTTTTATAATTTTCTGATTGTACCGATTATCTTCTATTTTTGTTTCTTTGTATTTTGCAGCTACTGAAGAAGACCCGAAGTGGGTCGAAACGTTTAGAATTTAATAAATGAGTTTGACTTGAGATCTCATTTTAATTTATTAATTTTGTGCATGTCATCCGCATAGGCTCCGATTGCCGTCGAGATTTTATTTTTATTGTAACACAATAATTCGAGCCGAGATTAATAGTTTTTTTATATCGAAAGATTATATATATAAAATATATTTACCACTCACCAATGTGCAATGCGGAAGAAAGTTATGCACAATGTCGATCTGTAAAATACGAATAAATCCAAATTAACACAATGCCATATAATTAATATTTCAAAGAATAATTATTGTGCACAATTAAATTTTCTATTAAGCTTATAATAAAAATTTAATAAGCATGATTACACACATAATATGTAAATAACATTCAAAAAATATTTTCTATATTTATTTCTATATAGGTACAAATATAACATAATTATATAAAACATAATAAAAATATAATAATAAAATTATATAATATATAAAAATATAATATAAATATAATAAAAATATACAATAATTATAAATATATTTTTGATTAAATATTTTACAAGTTTATTTTAAAATAAAATCTCGAATTCATTTTACATGCATCATATATTACACAATGATGTAATATGAATCATTATCACTGAAATAAATGAAAAATTGTACCAAGTTATTACTTATGAAAGAATGAAACAAACAATAAATTAAATAATAACGCGTCGCGTTATAATAAGGAATTAGACTATAATCTAACATAATCGCTTAAAGCCGAATAGTCTAATACATTAAATAATGTATCTATTTATTTGAATAATTACAATTTCTCACCTCTCACTTCGCCCCCCCGATGCCCGATAACCCTCCATCCTCTCGCATTTTTTAGCAGTCACCACTCACTCGCGAATACACACTTTTAAATTACGATCGCGCGTTAATTACTGCAATACGCTAATCACTTTGCACGGCACTCCCGATATGAATGGTGTACGCGACCCGCACTTTGTTCCACCGTAGAAAAGTAACGCGGAAAAACATTGACCTCGCGACGCCATGAAGGTTATGATCGAACCTCGAATAATAGTGAAAAGTCGCGGAACTACTAACCTTACGCGCAACCAACTTCACGCGTAATTCGCTGCGATGTTACACCTGTTGCTTCTAACCGCACTTTCATGTACCTTCCGTGCGTGAATAACTTAATTAATATTGTACTGTTTTTTGCAACTATAATACTATTTCGTATTATAAATGGATAAATATGCAAATAGAAAGACAAATATCCACGGAATACAGCATACGCAAATATGATTATCGCTGCGTCGATTTGTTTGCGCGATAGCATTTTGCTGGAATAAATCTCGCGAAATACGCGTTTTGATCAATCGTCGATATAATAAACGTCGAATTTATACAGTCTGGTCGCAAAATATCAAGATACAAGGTCAATTAGAATCTATATATGTACTGATGTTCGCTCAATTCGGTATCTATATCTACATCGAAATATAATAATTTATACATGTGAATAAACGTGAAGAATGATCGGTCTACATCATACCTGTTGTATTTTGCGAATAACCGAAACGTGAAAAATGATCGCGTTGAGATATTTCCTAGTACTTGTCGCGAATATATAATCGAAGAGTATATAATAACTTAATTTAACCCTACCACACGGATGGTGCGATGCCACTATCTGCATCACTCGGGCCTCGCGGCGCGAATGACAACAAAGCGCGTAAAACGGCGCTGTCAACTTTGTATTGATATTATTTGGTATAATAATTAATCGAAAAATTTAATTAAAAATTTTAAATACAATAGAAAAAAAAACTATATATATATATATGTGTGTGTGTGTGTGTGTATGTGTATGTAATATATATCTGATTATTTCAATTTCAACATAATAGGCAAATTGATTCAAAGCGCGCGCAAAATATGTATATTCGAATTCAAATAATTAAAGAAATACATAATTATCATTAAAAATAATAATTGATACCTACATATCTGTCTCTAACAATAACTTGTAACTTGTATTATCTAATTGTAACGTTCTATATTTTTTTACATCTTGAGCAAAGTACAATGAAATTTAATTATTAAGAGTTATTGTAATTTAAAATAAATCAAAATCAAGAGATTAGATCGTCACATAATGTCCATGAAATGTTTGGCAACTTAATTCTTGTTTTTAATTTATTTAAATCATGTAATTTCATTTTTTCAGAACGTAAAATATTAGAAAAAAGTAAAAATACTAAATTACAAATATATAAATAAGTATATCTTTCATCTGCAATTAAAGTGAGGATAAACTTGTTTCCTTATTATATGTATTGTATATTAAATACAATATTTTTTAACACATAGAAGAATCGATCAAATTATTTAAATTTAAACAAAATTTTTAAAAATAATTAAATTATTTGAGTGTAATAAAAAAGAATATATATATATGCTATATATTGAAATATATAATTTCCTTATTAATATCAGTTCTCTCTTTAATTTTATTATTTATTATATATGAAATATTACATAAATGTATGTGTGTTTGTGTATGGTTGTGTACATTATATATCTTTTATCGTGCTATAATCATGTATATCATTAAATTTAATATGCAGATTGCCTTCAAGCATATATTTTTCATAATTTCAACAGCGTTACACTTTATGACGAATCAGTAAGGAAAATGAGTTCACGAGTGAACGAATCGGACGTTTATCTACATCATTTTCCCCTCACGCAAGACTATACTTTTCAAAGCAGCGGCGTAGAAGAAGAGATGGCGCGACGCTTTTCCAAGAGGCGATCTATGAAGGAAAGAACGACAGTTTCGAGGGGTCCATTGGATTTTTGTAACAACGACTCCGTCCTCCTCGTTTCGCAAGGATAGCGTAGCGGAAGAACGAGCTCGTAGGCAATTTTTCACGTTCTTCCGAGACTCCTCTCGACTTCACCCCGCCTACGAAGCCATCGCTAACTCGACTGGAAGAAACAATATTTTTCGAAGCCCGAGCATAAACCGGCCATAAATTTTCCGGCTTCAAGTAGAAGAAGAAGGTAGCTTTGTATATCCCGCCGCGCTTCTGTAAACGCGGTTGCGCGCGAACAAGGCTTACGGCGGGTTGCATAGATAGGTACAGACAAGTAAGGAACCCTTTGAGAAAGTGTCTTGAGACGATGGTGACGGTGGCGTAAGGATGCAGGCACGAAGTCGCAGTAATTTGAAGTCGAGCCCCGCGGAGTCCGTGACCGTGGTAGCAATTATCGGGAATTAAACGTCCGGAGTTCTTGGACGAGCGACGAGTTGCCACCGCCAGGTAGACGTAAGACGCCCGGCGTCGGTCGGAAAATTTTAATAAGACTCGGTGAGTTTGTTTAATAGGGAGAGGTTCTCCGGACTTCTCTCCCGCGAGAAGGATCGTTAGAATACTTGGCGACGAAAGTTTCGGGAGTCATTCTCGAGTGGCGTATAGAGAGAAGAAGAGAGGTACATCGATCGGGAATCGAGGCTGCTGAAACGAGAAGACGAAGTGGACTGCTACGATTAAAGTGGGATTCAAAAATCAAACGGCGAGTGGAATAAAGCGAAGATATCGTTACGGTTCAATTACGAAACTAAGCGTCGCAAACGCGTCCTAGATTCGCTCCACATCTCCGGTCTTGAAATCAAAAACGAGAATTGACTAAAGCCTTCAAGTACCTTGCGACATGAATGACACGCCTCGTGGAAGCCTTGCTTAGCCACTTTTTTTTAACGAATCCTTGACTTCGGGATTATGTGACAGCTGCTCGTCGTCTCGAGTACCGATTTTTCTCTATTACCAGCTAAACGCTTCTGCTGCGGTTTTCCAGCGGTTCAACAAGTGGCAGGTGCCTCTTACACAGATCGAACATTGACATGGAAATACTCAAATGGGATGGGTATATAGGCGCGACCGAGGCCGAAGATAAATCGTCGTCGATTACCATTTAGTTAGGTCCGCCCGCGTATACACAGAGGCTTTACGTGTCAGTCCATAATTCACGATCTCGAAAAGGACACTCACTGGGAAAATGGAAATTAGGTCGAGTGTCGTCGAGCGTCGCGGCCAAAAGAAAAGAGAAGCGCGTGGAGGGAGAGCTTGCCAAACGGCAACAGAACTCGTTGTCGTATCGCAAGAAACTATAAATCCACGGCAAAATTTATCGCGCACGGGTTAACCGAGTTTGCAAATGGTATACAGTTACATCCGCGCGGTAGAGGAAAAAATAATTAATATATCTAATGTCGGAAGTGTGTGCTGCTGATGCACTGAACATGCATCGTTGATGTAGAAATAAATCTAACGTCGTTTGTCACAAATCAGATATGAAAGATATCGCTGCGAAAATTAGATCGAAAATTATGATTAATTAATTGGTACCGTCTATGTGAAATGTCTTAGGACATTCACCTTTATTTGTTTATGATGAATCTTTTCATAATTATAATTCAAATTTGAATAAACTTTACCTAGAATTTTAAATCGAGACTTATTTAAAATTGCCAAGATCTTTCGCAAATCTCTTCTTATTAAAATGAAGAGCATATGTTGTAGGGCCTATATCGCGTATAATATAACGTATATCGTGGAGCGTTCATCGTGAAGAAATTTATGAGGCAAGACGAGAAAGAGAGAGACGGTTAGCAGCCAACAGGTGCTTTCCTGCAATCTGCCTCTGGCCTGCGTTCACACGTTCATACTGACCCTGCCCACGCAGGGCCAGGGCCCTCGCCCTTGATCACCTCTCTACAACGGAATACGGAGAAGTCTGATGCTTACTAGAAAAAACGACAGGAGGAAAAGCAAAGCGAGAGAGCGGGCGGTATATAGGTTGATTCCAGTCTGAAATAGGAGCGTGCGGCAAAAGAGCCGCCACTGCGAGAAGGACCGGCGCGGCTGGGCAAAAAGAAGAACATGAAACGTACGCAGGCAGGTATATATTCATTCACAGAAGATCACCGCGCGCGGCATTAAACCCAAGGAGGGCACTCCTTCTCAACTTCACCTTTTTAGTTAGGAAGAGAGGACCACTTCACAGCACGAGCAAAAAGTCAATAATGCCTCGCGTGAGAATGGCGCTCGTATACTACGCAGAAACGAGTTCCCGCGGCGCGAGTAATATCATTCGAGAGGGAAGAGATGAAGAGATTTTCCGATTTAGGATATTTGCAAACGGAGCGACTGGTCGGTTCGAGAAACGACGAAATTCCTCGGTTACGTCGAGCAATAACGAAATTACTCCAAATTACACTCGGTATATAAATAATGCGCGATTGAACGTTAAAGATGTAGAGAAAATATTCTTGTTGGCATCGGACGGATGTAACGCGCCGGAGGTTTCCTCTACGGTCTTCCCACGCGGGCGGTTTGTCTCATCTCCGTAACCCATCTTCGATCATCCTGCGAACGCAATATCGCAGTACCGAGAAGCGCCCGAGGAGGCGAACGGAATGAAAAGAAGGAAGAAAAAGGAGAGTCGGGAAGAAAGCTGCGATGAGAAGGAGCAGAAGAGAGAGGAGAGGCGAAAGAATTCCAGTTTGAAATCGGAGTGCTCACCAAAAGCGCCGCGGTATATAAGAGAGCAGAGAGAGATAGAGAGAGAGAGAGACAAAGTGAATGGGAGAGGAAAACACGCGCGCAAGAGACAGAGAGAGAGAGAGAGAGAGAGAGGATCAGGTAAATTCATTCACAAGACCCCCACTCGATCGCGTTCCACTCGACGCCGGGCCCCGGCTGGATCCCGTTTTACCCTCTCGCGCCGACACGCTGGGCCCGCGGCGAGTCCCACTCTGCCGGTTCTCGCATACCGCTCGTCTCCGCGGCGGGGACCACCAACCGACAACGAGTCGAGAAACTCTCCCGGCCTTCCAGCACGTCGTTTCTTATCCGTCTCTCCTTTGCGAAGAGCGTAGACCAAACAAAGGAATCCGAGAAGCGGCCGACGACGTCGGAATTTCAGGGGCTCCTTCTTCCTCTTTCTCCCTTATTCGCGATCTATCTGCCATCTTCGTCCGACGAGAGTCTCCTCTAATCCTCCTCCGTGTTCTCTCCACTCTTCCCTCACCTGAGCGGCGGCTCTCTCGTCTCTATGGTTTACGGCTACCTATGCGCGGCTCGTCGTTCACTTTCTCTTTGTCTCTCTTTTCCTTCGAGAATATCGATGTTGCCCCTCCGGCTCGCGAATTGTACAACGGAATCCCAGGCATTCGCCTCGATAATGCGCCTTGGCTCGCGCGTTATTCCGCTTTGTTTTATGCGGTAAGAGGCGCTTTCGCTGTGCTCTCTCGAACCGATAAAAATTGCGTGCCACAATGTTGCGTTGATTTACTGCATCGCGGCGGAAAAGTCACGTCCGATTCGACGCTTCTATTTAAATACACCACGCGAGAGGGTGCGAGAAGTTGGAAATGTCATTAAATTGAAAATAAACGAATACATAGATTTAGATTATACATTTCCCATCCTCGATTATATCGTATAAGGAATTTTCCGAATTGCGGGACAAAAGTTTCTACATCCTCAAGATTTCGTGTAATGGAGCAAGTTAATGTTACGAAGGAAACGCGTGCGCGACGTTCATTTTCCGGATCCCCCAGCGTGTACACATTTACCTATTAATATCGACTTCGTCGCTTTATAGTACATGACATTCCATTAAGCGGCACACGCGTCGATATATTGTAATCTAGGTGAAGAGTAATAGCCAGCCTGGGAGTATCCAATGATGCTAGACAAGCTCCGAAATGCCATTTATTCATATACGCAGATGACACTTGTCTTGTAATTTATTTTGCCGCACAATAGAAATTTTCGGTACAGGAATATATCTCTATTGCATATAGGATTTATATTTAACGCAATAAGTTACCAAGATTCATTAAAAACAAATCATGCGTCTTCCCATTGAACTTTTCCCGAAGAGAAATCGAGGAGGGAGAAAATAATGTCGTGCATTTCAATGCGTTTTTCAGAGGAAAGCGAATGCTCGCTCGTCTTCAAAGTCTACCAATGAGCGAAAGGTCCAGGGAAGATGAGCGACGTGACTCTTGCGCCGACTTCTTACACTCCGAATCCAAACGCTTTCGCGTAACACACCGAATTGCAATCGATGTTACGGCGCATAAAATCCTATTAAAATTTGCCGGCGCGATATAAGTACAGAGATATATTTTAAGAACAGACACACGCGGGCCGCAACAGCTCCAGGTGATTCCCAACGCAGGCGAGGCGGCAGCAGCCGCGCAATATACATAATGCGATACTCGTCTTCCAGTCGAAAACGTTTACAGTATGTACATATTTGCCTTTTAGTATCAATTTCACGATTTTATGGAACATGGAATTCCATTAAGCCGCCGAGCGCCATTGGTACACATCGCATTAGTTGAGAAGAGTGGCGGCCGTTAGTGGTCGTTGTACGCGTACGTTATTACATCTCGAAAGCGCGATTCGATGGCCCGGAACGGGAAGGGAGAGGATTGGCGAGTCAAAGAAGCCGATCTTACCGCCACAATGTATCTCGGAGAGGTATGAATATCTCAAGACCGCGATCCCCGCGAGTTGCGGTTCTTAACCGTTCCGAGCCATCGGATTTTACGAGACCGGCGGCGGCGATCGGCGAGATTGAATTCACAAGGCATTGTTAAAAACTCGCGCGGCGTTTTGTTTCAAGCCAGAGAAGCCATCATCATCTGTCGTATCTCCTCGATGCGATTCGATCGAACACGCATCCATTCCCATGGCGTCCAAGATCCCATTCAAACGTACGCACAATATTGTTAAGTAAAGGTCTACCCCATCATTTGCCCCCTCTTGGAATTAATAAAAAAAAATTAAGCATTTGCAAATTTATTTTCGTATTTAGAATTTTAAAAAACTGAAAATATTGAAATAAAACAAATGTTTAATTATGCGCCCCTTCTGGAAGAAATTCTGCCCGTGTCTAACATCGTACTGACTCCAGGTGGTTTCCAGAAAGCAGGTACAAGGTGTATACGTGACTGGTGGAATCTTACGGCGGAAAACCCTAAGTCTTTTGGAACCTGCGTTACCATATATATATATATATTCCTTTCACGTATACTTATACGTGTAAACATACAGAGAATGTGTAGCTGCTGCATCGCGCGCATATCTCGATACGACTCTGTCACGCGGATGTTATTTATGTGTGAGCGCGCCTATCTTCACGGCCGGCTAGTCATCGTGCACCTTTAGAGATTTCCTTGAGAAATTTAAACGCCGAGCTCCAGTCAACATTCTCAGACATCGAGGGTATCGAATTATGAAGGCGCTTCCTCGAGCCGGATCCTTGACACGGTCATCTTCCGCTTTTTTATCTAATTGTCGCACACGTGGATATATAAAATGATACTTATACTGATATTTTAATTTCACGATATATCCTTCGGTAAATTTAAATCACATAATTATCTAAATTATATCTTGTTGATAAAAAAATGTGTACCCTCTGCTTGAAGCTGAATAATCTAAAATTATAGCATTTCGCGGTTAGGGGAATAATTATATCCCTCGCCAAATTTTTAATTTGTTCAATATGTCGTAAGTGGATATGTAGAAGAGATATTATAAAGGAAGTTATAAAAATAAGCTCGACTGCGTGTATCTCCTAACTTTCGCTGAGAGACGTTCTCGCGCTCTTGGTGTCTTCCAAACACGCGAACCAATCACGTTGACAATCAGGCGTGAAATAAAAGATGCGCTCGCCGTTAAAGACTAGGGTAGAAAGTCACGCCGGATGTCGTAAAGAGAGCGAGAGGAAAAAGAGAACGAGGGAGAGAGAACAAGATAAACTGCGCCGTTTCCTCCGCCAGTTACCGTTCCGGCGATGAAATCAGACGGCGAGATGTCATCCGAGAGGTTGCAAAATGCAGGGGAACGAGAGAATCCGAGAGAGGAAGTTAGGCGTATGCGAGAAGTACGAGACATGCACTTCTCTCGTAGCCATCACCGGGATGAAATCGCATTAAGCTCTCTTTCTCTCTCTCTCTCTCTCTGTCGACCGCACGTTTCTTTGCAATCTCGTCTAGACGCCACGCCGCGCGACACGTGGTGCCTACACAGTCGGGTCGTCTACCGCTTTTTTATCATTAGGATATCGATTCAAGGCCAGACGCCACAGCGGAGCTGATATGATCTTTCCGGACGTGGGTCGCGTTACATGGCGGGGTCGTCATTTCGCTTTCTCCTGCCCTTGTGCTGGCTCTTACGTATTCCTAGCCTCGTCCAAAAATTCATTCGGCCCTCACCGCACTTTCTGATCGTTCTGGTCCCGTTGCCCCAAATGCGGAAATTGCGGGTGTTATAAACACGAAGGGGCCTACGTGTCGCGACGCAGCGAGATGGACGAGCGGAGGTAAGGAAAAACGAATCAAGAAGGTGCTCGCTCGCGCGGATTAATTAAAGGTAGAATTTATCAGAAACGATATACATAGGCGCGGCGCGTAACCCAGGCTGCAATTATCGTTAATGCTCTGCTCCGCTACCTCGTAAGTTACGAGTCGTAAATGTAAATGCGAGATTTGTAAAACGGCGCAGCTGCCCTTGCCTTGCCGCCACCGGCGGGATTATTAGTGCACTTCGGGGGAAAGTATTGCGGATGTAATTAGAGGTGGTAAATTATTATTGCGGAGAACCCGTGCATATACATACGCGTGCATCGCCGCTGAATTTCTCCTCTTTTTTTCTCCCCCCTATTTCTTCTTTCTTTCTCTTTTCTTATTCTCGCGAACTGGCGCGTAAACCCGCTTCTTCTCGACAGCTTTATTGAGTCGAATACCTTTCAATTGCGCATTACGACGATATATGGAGTGGATTAAATTGTAACCGCGACCGCGATAAGAGAGAGCCGCCGCTCCGAAAGGCCGTCGTTTCCTTCCCAGTTTTCACGCAAATCGGAATAAATTGCCAACACGCCGATCGAACGCGGTGTGGTCCCTTCCCTCACGTTCGACGTTACGTGTGCGTATGTATATTTCTACAAATAACATTTCATCGGATACCCAAAACAGATGGCACGGCGCAGTCGCATCTCGGCGCGGAATGTCAACTCGATTAAAAACTACAAAACGAAGAAATAGAAGCGCGCGATGTCGAAATGTGACGTGGCGAAACGCGAGGCGTGACGTCCGACTGCAGGAATTCAAAACGTTTTGACGCGTTCAAATCGCCGCTTGTAGAGCCGTTTGCTTCCGGCTCGATCACGAATCGAACGAGTGACATTCCGAGGACGGTTTTGCCGCGTCGTGCACTCGTCCATCGGTGCGTGTCACCGATATAGAGCCGCTCCGCGGTTCCTTCATTAATTCACGGAGATTGTAAATGGCAGAGAAGCCATTTGCATCGCACTCTATTTACGCGATCGTCGAATTCAAACTCGAAAATTATATCTTAAACACCGAAAGTACTTTTTTACTTATATTATATGTATAATGAATTTTATAAAGTTTGTTATATATTTTTTTTCACGAAATTTATTCAAGATCTTATATAAATAAAAATTTTAATTATTTTTTGTTACAGAAATTAACATTGTTTGATTGACTGGACGGGATATATCCTAAACTTACAAATATTGTTCGGTTTTATATCGATATAGCAAAAAAAAAATTGTTAAAAATAAAATAAAATAGATGAGAGTGCGCGATGGAATTTGATACAGCATGCGGGTTAACGGCCGGAAAACCTGCGCGCCGGTTGTCCATTTGTCGCAAAATCGGATTCCGGTTACGGAGCGATCGAAATGTTACTAATCCAAAGCCGATTACAGTCTATGGAATTCTTGCGTCAATATTCCGACGAATGAAGATGACGGCAGCGCGTTGGAACGATGGACACCTGTGAATAGCCCGATACAGAATAACGCCATCAATGTCGGATTTCAATCCTCCTCTTCGATATATACATATAGTATATAATATCATCCGCTCCGCGTTGGATGAAATGCCGGCGCGATATTACGCAATCGCGATCCTTCAATTAATAATCGAATATTGATCGTCAAAGTATTCAATTCAAGAGCGCCGAGTCTCGATCGTTGTTGAAATCTCGCTGCGCCGAGATCGCCGTGGGATAAGTAATTTAATTACATTTACAGGAGCCCTGCCTTTTATATACGCATACCAGGGACGAAAGTCGAGGAGAATAATGGAGTATGTACGTCTTTTTGCGACTCATGCCGGGTAACAATTAAGAAGCTCTTTGTCGCGACTGTTTGTCTTCCGGCGCATCTCGCCACGATACCGCCGACGTGCCGCGAAATTAGAGGAGAGAGAAGAAACGAAGAAAGAGAAAGAGACACAAACACACATTGAGCGACGAAAGAACGGAGAAATCCTCGGGTAATTCCGGATAACGGTTTTCGCGCCGCTAAACCGTCGTCGAATTACAAAGTAACCGACGCTCGTTAGCCGCATTAGCATTAATTAACGACGCGACGGGCGCACCTGCGCTTCGTCGATTGACCTTATCGTGGATATATATATATATATGTGCAACACACGCGACATTGGCAATAATTAGAAAACGCGACGACAGTTCGCGATTCGTCGTGAAAATTCGCGTGCGGCAAATGTCACGCGAAGTGACGCGAGCTGTCAACTTTTTTCTATAGGAGTAGTTAAAATCGATCCAGTACTCCTTCTCATTGATAATAAATCCTTTTGCGCCGATCGTACTACCCTGGAATCTCAACCTTGTCAATTCGAAATTATGCCGTAAGGTTTCGGGAAACCCGCGATCCACGTGGGAACACTTATACCAGAGTCTTACCTTACATCGTAATTAGCTACGTAACGATTAACCCTTTCCATGTACTCCTTTGCCTCAAGGGAATATTATTACGCGGTAATAATTAATTCAGAATGCTAATTAATTCGTGGAACTATCGTAAGCAGGATTCGGTCGCTAATAATGATCAATATTCACAATTCCACGTTTTTATATTATTCGAAAATTTGTTTAAGCCTCATGTTAATTGGTCGCATTTACGTCAAACTGCTTATGCATTATGCGCGTACATACATATATACATGTGACACGCGAATCGATTTTGCGTCAGTAATTAACATGCGCGTTTAGGTGGAAAACGCTTGTGCGTACGTAGAACCACTTGGGGAACCGACGATATAGCGACAGTGGGAATCGGGCCAAGATCATCGGTTGGCCAGCCCGTGACATCAATCTTTGCCACCGCGACGCGACGTACACACTCGCACACGCATGCACGCACGCAGTCACGTACGTACGCAAGTATGCACGCGGTATCTATATGTGCATACGCGTGTATATATACGCGACTGCTTACATGCCGTGCAAATTGCGCAGTAACTCACCGATTGCACCATCTATGGCAACGGAATTGTCACGGAATTGCGCGCAACTCTGGAGAAAGAAGGGTGACCCGGCCGCGACGATGAGAAACTCGTCGTAAGATTCTCAGAGAGCGATTGTGTATTAACTATACGCGACATTATATACGATTTCACCGCTGCAATTTCAGCTCCTGCGTCTTCGCGATTTTCTACGTCGCAATTAGCATCTCCGAATATTTCAGGGTCGCATCGATGCAAGTATCGCAATTCCGTATCGTCACGTTCGATCGAGCAGGAAATTGCGCACATATTTGCCGAACACGCGCGTGCAGAGTTTTCGGAGATAATATACATATTCATTAAAACGAAAATGATCGGCACTAAATTTTTTTAATTATTTTCTGTGCCGTATATCAATCGCAAGAATAAATCAAACAATTTTTTTCCCTAAAAACTATTTGTTTTTTCCTAAAAATTATTTGTTTAAATTTAAACGTGTACAAAAATATCCAAGCTATGATATATTCGTAATATTTTTTGACGTATAAAATTGTAGAGTTTTGATTTTCACAATTTTTTCCCCTAAAAAGACACATCTCCATTCGTAAAAATATCATGCGCGATAAGAAAGCTTTTGAAGAACGCTTGACTTGTCATTAACAGGTTCTAATAATATTATCTGTCTCGAAGAATATAAAAACGAGAGAACGAACATCGCAAAACAGCCCGAGGAGATCGGAGGGAAACAATGAGAAGGAGAGGCGAGAGGAGAGCAAACAGAAAATAAGAAGCAGCGCGGCTTGATTAGACCAAGAATTACGGAAACTCTTTGAGCGCACGGTGAGATTATGTAAGATTGTGGTAGGACCGTAAAAACTGGACTCGCAATCGCAACTACTGGCGCCTCCTAATTGACGTGCCTACGCCGCGTTATGGTGCGACGATAATTGTTTTTGGCGTTTCGTAACAGCGATTTGCGCTTTTTCCTCCGTTTTCTCCAAGGATCTCCTCTTGCTCCACCATATCCCACCCTCCTCATATATTTCTCTCCTTTGCTCTCTCTCCCTCGCACATCCTTTTCCTCTCACATCCGTGGGGAAGATTGGCGCGAAATATTGCACTACGGCGCGCCGTAATTTAATTTCCATTAAATTTTATGATTGCGCCGAACCGCGGCGAAAGAGGCCGCGATATCGTTCCTCGATGTAGCCCCGAAGCTTTGGAGCAAGATATTTCGGAGATGATCGAAATTATAATTAAATAGACGAAAGACGTACATTAATCAGGCACGACTAATGCAAACACAGAAGAGTCATCCTATTTATAGATATGCAAAGCAGACTTTTTTTCATCCAAAATTTCGTAATAATTGTTGTTTCATTGCAGTTTCAAATTTTTAATATAATAAGCAGTTTTCCATTAATTTCAAATTAACTTGAAATTGTTAATATTATTTTGTATATTTTTGAAGAGTTTTATTTTTTAAAATCCTTTAATTTCTAAAAAAAACCACTTATTTTTCTCCCACTTTTGATGTGTATATCATATAAAATATTCTAAACATGAAACTCTTAACCCTCTGCATGCAGAAAAAAAGAATGCATTCTAAAGAAAGAAAGGCAGATGTGCATTGCTAGGATTATTACAAATTTAATCTCCATGTGCAAATTTAAATAGTCCACCGCGCTCGCACAATGTAAGGAAAGACCTCCCGTTAAACCCGGAAGCTCTCGAAGTGTATACAATGCAAGAGAACGGAAAGAACACGTGAATATCAGATGAAGTTTTTCTTCCTACGCAGCGAGCTCTCGCTGTTTTACTTCCCAGCTGTGCCCAATTTCTACTTTAGACGCTTTTTACAACAATTGTTCAAGCGGTAAAAATATTCATCACTAATCACATTTTTCACTTAATTGTCGGTTCAGGAGATTGAGATGATTAACGGTCAATTAATCTCACCAAAATTATTCGAGATTACTGACAGACTTACGTCTTCAAGATATATGTGAATGACATGGTGAAACTGCAGAAAAGTTATTTATTTAAGAAGATACGTGTGTGACGTGACACAGACAAGGTACTCTCGCATTTGCATCCCCTGTACATCGTTCACAATTTTCCGGCACAATGCTAGGCACGCATGTGACAGGCTTATTAGCAGCCACGTGTACGCCCGCACGTACGTACGTAGTACGCTGTAATATGTACAGCGCCAGCAACAGCAGCAGCAACGAGACAACGCACCGTGTGCACCTCAAGGCACCGCGTCATCATCGCCGCACCGTTTCCACGAGGCTTTGTTTATCATACGACTCGTCGGGGCGAGGATAATGGACCGATCAAACGGATGGAGGGACATTTAGGTTACGCAACTCGTGATGTGCGTTCGATTTTTTCAAGGACGGCGAGCAAAGCAGTCATCTGCTTAGATGCCTCGTGCAAAATAAACCGAGTAAGAAAATCACTTTTTTTTTCTTTAAAAAAAAAAAAAAAATACAATATTCTTTGCGGAGTTTTTCATCGATAATCCAGAATTAAATCGTTCGTCTAACGATATTAATTGTAAATAATTATAATTTTAAGAAAAGAAAAAGCGAACATATATATAAATATTGTTTTTATGTTAAATGTGAAATATTTTTCAATGACTATCTGGTTATGAAAAAAAAAAAATTCTTTTTCCTTGCTATCTTTTTTTAAATATCTTGGCAATCAAGGCTTACAAATTGAATTTCTTCGCGCTGCGATAAAGTTTACATGAAATTAATAAGGTGTTGTTATTTATTTGCGCGTCTTTATCCTACTTATTTACGCAGAGGGAGAGTCGTTAATTCCGCACGGGTGCGTCGAAGAAAAGGGTTCGGCTATATTTAGAGCAAACCGATAGTGGATAAAAATAATTCATGTAACACGATACGCGTATAAATACGATAATAACACGTGCGCCAAGGCGAGCTGAAAGTCGGACTGAAAAATCGTGTGTGACGTCACCTAAAGATCCAACCCCGCGTTTCCGCCATATATCGAACTTTATCTAATTTTCGTAGGAGAGAACGTCGCACGAAGGGCGAGGGACTTCTTTCGGGTCCTGCCATATGGCCCCTAGAGATTTCAGAGAATGACTTAGGGACGCGGGTTGATCTGGGCGTATTTCCCCGATAATCGGCGCGATAAGATCGGCTTTAGAACTTAAATCAACCGAACAATTTTTCACTCTTGGACAAACCCGAGCTCGAATTTATATATCTGACGGATCATTAAAGACGCTCTTCTGAGGGCGTACAGTTTCGGGCGTACAGATGTACGAATGGTTCGATAAGAGGAATTATCGAACGGCACTTTGGTGAGCATCAGGGTATATGTCTCTGAGACCCGAAGAGACTCGGAGCTCACGTATTTGATGCCAGAGAGATGTTTTCTTAGAGACGCTCTCCTCAAGCACTTCAATCAAAACTCCCACAGTATCTTGTTCAAATTTGCATTATGTAACGTTCGACAGCTTTCATCATTGAATTAGCGACGTAGATATAAGATTTATTGAAGTTTGATTTTCCCTAAAATATCTTCGACAGAGAGATATAATTATGTAATCTGCATTATTTATTTAGAATTCTGCGTCCTTTCCTTTCTCAATAATTAATAATTTATATTAATTCTTCAAAAGTTAAGAAAGTTACCGTTTAAATCTTACACGCAAATCTGGCGCGTTTTACAACGTTGTATTAGTTGCGTAAAAATTTCGCAGCTACGTAAAAAGTTTCTAAAGTAAAATTTAATTGGCCTTCATAATTAGACTAACAATGTTTGAAGTTACAGGCGCGCAAATTGACTCTCGTATGTAACGATCTCTCTTTCGGTATTTCGAGGGGTAATGGTTAGGAATATTTAATATCGCTGGTTTAAAAGTTCCGCATTTTGTGGAAAAAAGTTTAGAACGACCCGAATATCCGAGTCGGCTCGGCTCGACGCCGAGATTACATTTTTTTTTACAATAACAGACTTTTTATGCGAGCGTTAAGAAGCGTCGAAGTGAATAAAAATACGCCGAGTAATTTCAGATTATTTCGCTCTAGTCGAAGGAAAAAAAAAGTCGTGGGTGGAATCGCGGAAGATGAGGCACGTATTGAAGAGCGTAAGACGGGGATTGAAAGTCCCAACTGTAGAGGGCTTTCCAGATTGGCTCACCGAGATTGTAAAGAAAAGAGAGAGACGCGGACGCGCGTACAAAATTCTCTGCTGCACGGCCGCAGCTGCGGAATCAACGTTTGCACCTGCTCGGTTGGAGACACGACCGAGGTGGAAGTCCCGGGCCAAAACTCGATTGCGCGAGGAAACTTGACATTGTGCATTGTCCATTGAATATATCTGAAAGGTACCCAGATGTGTGCGAGGAGCTCGCTATGAATTGGAGAACAAATCCAAACATCAACACACGCGCTTACAAATCATTTCGTCTTTGCTCGACAATTTCGTACGACTGTAATATTTCCGCTTTAATTTAATTGTGACGATTAAAAGGATATAAACATATCATTATATATAGCTTCAAGGATCTTGAAGATCAAACTTTTGAAACGAAAATTTATATTGCCGGATATTCGATAATATTATTTCTTTCTCTCTATAAATTTATTTAATGTCTTTTATTTATTAAATGTATGTATATAATATTTTACATGTAATGCAAAAAGACATTTAAACGTCCTATATATAAAAATTATATGAAATAAGTTTGTTTCCTACAGTTGTCTCGTTTTTTTTTTACAATTTGGATTAAACGAGCAATTAACAGGAAATGGGACAGGTGGTGCATCACGCGTGTTATATTGAAGGCAATTCTCTACTGTCGGACTTGGAGAGCTTTCAAAGACCGGATGTAGTATAGTTTTCGAAAAAATCTGAATAAATTTCGCAAAGCTATATACGACAATAAAATATATATATGAAAATATATTTAAAAATAAAAATTAAGAGAGCTCCCTGCGAATAAATCATACAAAGATATAAATACGCAATAAAGAGCCAGCGTAGTAAATGAATCGCTATTATTATTAATCGAAAAAGTCAAATATTATTTACGCGAAAGCGTAATAATTGAGACACATATGTATTTCAGTCCATTTTCAGATTATCTGCATGTGCATGTAAAATTAGTTATAAAACGATAAAATACTGCTTCTGATGTAACAAAAGTTTATTATTATTCAAGATTTTCTTATTGATCTAGATACGAATCTCTGGCGACAATAAATTTATCGTTTTATTTTTAATTATATTACTCTTACTACATTGCTGTTTAATGTATGCTAAGTTTTATTGTTTTATAACATGTAATTTTATGTGCGATGAAGATGATCGAAAAATAGACCAAAACGTATATGTTTCAGTTATATTGCGTTTTCATGTAAATAATTGTTGACTCTTTTAATTAATAATATTAATTTGCATTCCTCATTGCGTTGGCTCTTCATTACCTATTATTTCTCTGTTGTGATTAAAATATATTATTAAATATATTATTGAAAAGATATATATTATTAAAAAAAAAACAAAAAAGAAAAATCATAACATGCTTACAATCTTTTTTAACATTCTCTCTCTTTACCGAGCAGCTGTCCGGATGATTAAATGTATCATTAAAAGATTTATCAAAGTCCACAGCAAGCAGGTGCAAGAACCTGACTGCTGGTGTCCTCCAAATTTTTATTAATCATTTAACAAATTTTTTTCTAGCCTTATGGAACCCGTATGTTGCATAAAGAGGCATTTTCTCGTATTACGAAATAATGTTTTCAAGCTTATTATTAAAGTACAGCTAATATAAATATGAGATTTTTGAAGATGAACGATCTTCCATACTTGAAAGAACATTATCATAATTTGTACATATGTAAATAAAAAAAAACAGTGCGTATATTTATGAAGAAATATTGCTGCAATAATAGAGAGGAAATAATAGGGACGCTAATATATGCATATATCGCTGTATAACGAGATACGAAGCAAATTCGTAAAATGACAGCCGCCAGATGCGCGCCGCGTCGTTTTATTCCTACAAGACGAAGTCGTGCAACACCTCGGCGGCGAGCCTCCGAAATCAACTCTCGCACCTGTGCGTGGCACGATCCCGGCAGGTTGCTGGCTCGTCGGCCGCAGAGTAACGCAGGTAAATGCAATGCGCCCGGATGCACAAAGGTTACAAAGTGCCACCTGCTGAAAGCAACCCGGTGCGCGCCGCTGCAGGCGAGCAGCAGGCGGCCGGTGTGCAACTACATGTTCCTTTTTTTCCTTCCTACTTTCGTCCCTCTTCTTCTCCACCTTCATTATCTCGCGACCACCGGCCCGTATGTACGTAGCCTCGAAACGAGCGCGTACGCAACCGATACTTAAACTCGCAATTTTCAGACGTACAGATGCGCGCATTCGAAGGTACATTCGATACCTTCGCGTCGCAGGGTAGTTAATAACCCTCGCGAGAATTCGGACGAACAGACGGCGAAGAATATACGCAATATCGAGTCTCGAGAGATTCGACGGTTTCGATAAATCGTTGAATATTCTAATATTCTTGACGCATGTAAAAGGAGTCCATAATCTTATGTCGGATTGCGAAATCAAACATGGGTTCGCTGCATGACTTTAAAGAGACTGGAATATTCATCGAGGGAGAAGGAGAAAAAAAGAGAAAGATTTTTGTCCGTATATATATATATATACATGTGAATATTTCGCGCGACATACATCAAACGGCGAGGCTGCCCTCTCTCGTGCAAGTTTATCAGGCGATCGACAGTAAAGTCGCTGCTTGCCACACTTCCTGTTTCTGCCCTTCCCCTTTCACCCTTCTGTAGAAACGATGGTCGTTCAACCCTCTCTCGCCGCTGATGCCCCCGGGAGTAGATAGGTAGGTAGGTAAGGACCAATAAAAGTACAATAACTTATGTACCTTCATTTTTACTGCGAGGATCAAAGTGAAACCCTCGGTTAAATCGCGGCCAAAGTAAATAACGAGCACTAAATTGGGCGTAAAACTTATCTTACGCGCGTTTATCCGTTAACTCTCGAGGGCGCCGGCCAGTCAGGCGGAAGTTTAATAACTTGGTTAACAAAGGCATCGGTATCGGCCCCTCGATATCGATCGCTGAGATATCGCACGTTAAGCTGGAGGTTATAAGTTTCGTTCGTGCTGGTTGCATCTCTCTGCAACATTGTTTACGATATATCGACGGATCTTACAAAGAGTTTCATATATCCGAAGAATGATTTTTAATTATTATTTTCAGTAGATTTTTTTTAAAATCGCGCTCGTGATCAGTGGACGAAATCGGGATGATGACCTGCATATGGTTTGTGTGTTCCGCCCTTATTGCGAGAATGGTCGTTCAACCCTTTCGCCGCCCGCGATAGGTGGTGTGACCTCGTCTAGCAAAGGATGGCCTTCTGCCAAATTGAAAAAGTTACGTACAAACTTACGGTCAAAGTGATAGATTAATACGGAAACGACGTCAGGAATGGTGCGGAGCCAAAAAGTAATTTCCGTAGCTTTATTTTAACCGCGAAAAGGAAAGTTCGCCCGATTTCAAACGTGCAACACGAAAGAAATGAGAAACGCGGAATTAAATAACAAATAAATTTAATGATTCCATTCTGAATTTAATAAAATTATTATAATTATTAATATTGTATTCTTATACCGGGGTGATTAGTATATAATTAATAACAAAATTAATTAAAAAGAATAAACTACAGCTGTTCTAAATTGCAAACGTGATTTCGACACTTCTCAACGCGGAACGTCTTGAAATAAAATTTCAGACGCTAATCAGACCAAACTGACTGCACCACCGACCGCGGGCATCTCCGGTGTAACGCGTTTATAACGTAATAATCAACGCCGAGAAGAGTCAGTAATATATATAAGCGAGGTAAAGTGGTTAATGCTAGGCCATGCGGTGAAACCCGGGGTGCACACGCGCGAGTTAGCGTATATCGTCTGACCGCGAAGATTAAAGCCCGGCTCGGTTTCTTCTCGAGAGTACGCGACGCGGCTAACGGTATCACAATTAAAGAGGGAAACGGCGTTCCGTTAGGAAGCCATAATTCCGCGGTATTTTAATGACTGCGGGTACAGGCGACGCCGAGTATATACGGAATTCTCGCAAATCCCGCCGACGCGTGAGGTTCGCATCTCGAAAACACATCGCGCGAATATACACGTTCAATCGCAGCGAGGGAAAACACGACGACGAGCTTAGCTCCGAAAGACCCAAATCGCGAGATGCCGCGTGTCGCTTCTTTTTTTATCTCGAACCTGATCTCTCTCTCTCTCTCTCGGGGTTAAGGAACCAGCCGCGCGCGGCAGAAAGATCGTTGCAATCAGCGGCGGCTGCATTCGGGGGGTCACGTGCGTTGCGTGCGCGTCGACCGGGCTAGGGCGATGCACGCGGATGCACAAAGGGCCCAAGCCACGGAGCATGTCCGAAACGGGCCACCTGCCGACAGATGTTGAGTCTAGCGACCGAGACCCTGGCGCTGCGTTACTCCCAGCCGGGCCCATCCTCCTTCTCTCTCTTTCTCTTTGCTCCCTACCTCCCTTGTTCTCTTATTCTCTTCTCATCTACCTATCTGACTCTCCTCCTCTCACCTCTCCGCGCTTCCTCGCTTCTGGCGAGTCGGAACCTTCCGATTCTCCGCATCGGAAACCTTTGTCCGTCGCTCTTCGCCTTATGTGAATCGCAATCCAGTATCCTCCACCTGCCTCTGTATGGACCTCCTTCGGATCATGTTTTTTTTTTCGAGCGCAGAACACCACGTGTGTCTTCCACGAAAGAAGATATTCCAATATGAATGTATTTAAGATTTTTTCATTCCGAGATTGAATTTTTGTCGGAAGCTTCTCAAATATTTAACGGAACAAAGTTATGAAAAATAACGAAATAAACATATTTTTCTCACGTCTCGGTGATTTCGAAACGTGCAATCTTGAGATATGAAGGCGCGGTATATAGAAAAAAAAAATCATCTAATTATTTTTCCGCGGACCGAAGGGGTTGGGTTAATTATCGGAAAAACAATAGAGCCAAGACACGGAGGTCGCGTGAAGAGCAAGACGGAGCAAGGACAACCGAGCTTAAGCGGAGGAGAAAATAACCTAGGGTACGCGACGGCGCCGGCAGCCTTTGTATTTACCAGGGCCATCGCGTGACGCCCGCGTTCGCCTTCGCCGTATAGCCGTTCGCGGATCCCCCGAGTGTGACCCGTAGGTAAGTTGGTGTCTGTGTGCGCGGAGAGCGAGCCGCTCTAAATTAAATATTGCGTGCTCGAAAAAAATGGCGGTCGTCAACATCTGCAGACCTGCGTGGAAAGGACCTCGAGTCACGCGACGAACAATGTCTCTCTCTCTCTCTCTTTCTCTGTTTACAGCGATCACTCCTTTTCACGGTTCGCGAGATGTCACTCAGTGAATTTCTAAAGCATATCTGTTTCCCCGTTTCTCTAGCTCCTCTCTCTCTCTCTCTTTCTTTCTTTCTCGGGGCTCGCACCAGGAAAACCAAATTATTCTCGCACGAAGATCGAAGATCTCGCAATTCCTCGCCGCCAAATCCGCAATGACGGAAGAGGGTCGGTAAACGCGAAAAGGACAGGACAACAACATTGGGAAAAATGGCGCGAGTCACGCGAGTGACGCTTACCACACGCACTTTGATCACTCGCTCGCTCGCTCGCTCGCTCGCTCGCTTGCTTGCTTTCTTTCTTTCGCTCTCGAGTGACCGCGAGTCGTTCGCAAGATGTCACTGTTTCCGGTGCGCGACAGCTGTCCTTCGTCCCATCGACGACGTTGACGAAGATGCATCGACATTCCTGGGTTTCGCCTCGTTTACGCCCGAAACGAGGTAACATCTCGCGAATATGCGTAAGGGAAATTGGTCGACGATTATAACCCAGTTAAGAGACACGGGTGCGCCTTTGACGCGGTGCATACATTATGCATGTGACTCTGCATCGCAACGACGCTTGCTCTCTTCCGCGTTTTTCCAATGTAAACAACTTTAACAACTAATGGGGATTCGTGGAAGGATTGCATGCTTTCTACCGATACTCTCGATAATGAAGGACTCTTTTGGAAAAAAACAAAATTGAATTTCGAGATGTTCTATAGGTTCCACGAAGAATTACGCGATTCGGACAGGATATAAAAATTTGCAGATTTGCTGTCCATTCCACGAATAAAATTATCTCTCATTTGCAATAATACTTTGCATCTCATGTTACTAAAAGAAAATTATTAAATAAAATTATATATTGGGAACAATTTAAAAAATTGGAAGAGAAATAATATCTTCTTTATATCTTCAAATTTTATGTATTATTTCTCATAATTACGGTCCCCTAATGACATATTCCAATTGATTGATTTGATTGAGCAATTTCTTAATATTTTTTTCTCGCCACTCGGTTCGACTTCGAGACACAGACATCTGGCAACGAAATTTTCGTGGAATAAACTTCAATTATGAAGTTTTCGACTGCTTCTCGCCTTTAAAAACGCGTGTACTTCGGACTCGCGTTTTGCCTCGCCGATGGCAGGGAACGTCTGAAGGAAACAAGGAACGAGATCCTTTCCTCTCCGTAATACTTTCACTTTCTCTCACAACAGCACCTTCTTCGCCGTGTTTTCCATTCCCCCGTCCCTTTGTCTGCCCTCCTCGGTCGAGATTCACCGAATGTATGACGCAGTCTCTCCGCCGTCTAGCCTAGAACCTAGGGTATTATTTAAACTTTCACCAGTCGGAAGTGCCCACATCCCGCCATCTCTACGTTCTTTCCCCTCTCTTTGTCTCTTCGCCATGGAAATGTATCGATCGCTAATATTTGCAATTGTAAACATGTTCTTCAAGCTCGATTTATATAATCTGACTCGAGCACAAATATCATTTTTCTTTACAAAAATTTTTAAGAAAAAATATGGTTGTGGAGATATAAATAAGGAAGAAAGATATAAAGGATGAAAAAAATATTTTAAATTATATAAAAAAGATTTGCTCTTATTTTCTTAAGACTGCTGTCACTTGTAAAGAAAGATCCGATGTTAAAGAGACCTCCAGGGCATACTTATCAGTCTAATAATTTTCGGAAGTTGATACGTGCGGAACACCACACACTCGCATCAAATGCATTCTCCTATGCGCTCGCGATTCACCCGGTCGGTGAAGAAATATTTCGAGATCGCGGAACCAATCTCGCTCGAGAAAGGCCGTCGGCTCGTCGGAATTAATAGAGCGTGATCGGAGCAAGAAGGGATCAGCGAGGATCGATCGAGAGTACTGCTCATCGTGCCAGGGACAATGCAACGTAGTAACGCATCTAAAAAGCGTCTTGCCGACGAAGACGCGAGACGATGAGGATGTTGCGACATAAATTTCACAAACGATGACCCGTAACGTCATCATTTCGACCAGTCTGGCGGCCGCAAAGTAGAATAAAAAAAAAAAAAAAAAAAAAAAAAAAATAGACGACGCATTAATTTGATCCTACACCGAAGTGAAAGACCCTAATGAGGAATCATTAAAATCTCTGTCGGCGAGGAGACGCGCCGCAAAAAGGAATTCAGATTGCACGCGGGATTAGCGGCGAGGAGGATAAGAAGCGACTTCTCGAGCCGAGAGGAGGTTTCGTGAAACCAACGAAGCGAGCGGTCGGAACATCCTCCGCCATTTCGACAAAGAGAGTAAGAAGAGAAGAAGACTGCGAGGTCTTTCGTACACACAAGCGCCAGCCACGTGCCAGGCAGGTGCGAGCGCATGAGGTTTCTCGAATAACAGTCGGCATTTATCTCCGCCCTTTCTCCTCCGCGGCGCGTCGACCGCGCGAGTGGAACCTCTTCCCCTTATTGTTCGCCCCCTCTTTTCTATCGTGCATTTCTAGCTTTCCTCAGGTAAAAAAAGAAAAGAAACTTGGACAAATAGCGCGGAGTCGAATCGCTTAGAAAACTTCCAGTCTGGATCCGGGCCACTTCGCTGAAAGAAAACTAACGAGGTGGATTCGTGTGTATCTATCAAAGGAGAGGGATCGCTATAGATCGTCCGAAACAAGGGGATAGAAGAGAGAGAGAGAGAAAGAGAGAGTTAGGAGCCCACCTAGATTTTATCCCAAATCATCGAGCACAAATTCGAGACGTCAAGGTTCCCTTGCGGCGTCATCGTCGTCGTCGTTGGCTCGTGCTCTCGATTCGATCAATTATATCATTAGCTCCAGGGCGACGACATAATAGCCGATACGATAATTTGTACTAGAAATCCACGTGTTTTTTTATCCGATACCGTGCAAAGCGTATATAAGGGAACGATATCGCACGGAAATGCCTTTCACTTTCACGAAAGTCGACGAGTCTTTCTCGCTGATAAAACGTTAGGTAACTAAATTAAGTCGTTACGGATGTCTGGATCAATTTGAGGAACAGCTCTAGTGGAAAAGGAGGGGAAGAGAGATGCAATTTGTTAAATGTTCTGTAACGTGTATTCCCCATGGATATTCCGTGAAAAGGTATGCGAGGCAAAGAAAATGACTAAAGCGCAAAAGCGATTATCTCGGTAAAATTATAATCTCATAGAAACGTTCACGTAAATCTGTGACTTAACAACGTACCTACAAGTGTAACGCGTAGCATGTAATAATTAAGTTGCATTTTCGAGCTCGTTCGCGAAATAATAACTGCGTATTTCTCGAATAAAATTTTACAGATAAAAAAACTTAACATTTCTTCACAGGAAAAAAAACATCTGAATTTCATCCAACAATAATATAATTAGATAATGCGTTAAAGGTATAAAGAAGGCTCGGAATGACAAAGAAAAAAATTCAATAGAAAGACTGGGTGCTTACGTGTATGAAATTGGGACAAGTTTAAAATGGAATAGAGATCAAATATTAAAAAGCGCGCAGATGGAAAGCGTGTTTTCGAAAGGATGACCTGGCGGGATGCTGAGAGGCGCACATACACATCGCAAGGCACGATGAATTTATTTCTTCATCTGACTCGCGGTGATTCGGTCACGAAAAGGGACGGACCGGTAAAAGGGAACGAAGCGTAAGGGCACGTCGCGACGACGCGAAAAGGGAGGGAGAAAGAAGACTGAGAGAGCACGCGCGGGAAAGAAGGTTGGGATACGACGGAGCAACATCTGCCGGGTGCAACAATCTCGAACACCTGCCGTCTGGTAGTCGCATGCTCTTGCACCCCGGGGAACAGGGTGGTAGAATAAGACGACGACCGGGCCCCCCGATCCTTGCCCTCGTAACTTACTCGAACGAGCACGGACGCGTTTAGGGGAACGCGCCCAGGACCGGTGCTTATGTCGCTACGCACAATGGATCTTCGGCCAGACCGAATCGATTTCCAGCCGGTGTCTGGCTGAGATTGTTGTTCGCGGGATACGAGATGGTTGTCGAGAGAGATGGCCAATATTTGATTATGTGTATACATGCATATGTACTTGATCGTTTCTAATTTAGTTAGCTAAATTAATCATTCTTCTCATATTTCATGTATGTTTAATTCACTAGATTAAATATGGAAATAACTTGTAATGATACCTTTAATGAATATACAAAAACAGTCGTACATCTTCCGGAGAAAGAGAGAGATAGCAAAACATGTAAAATATATTTCAAAAATGATAAGCTGAAATTTTGCGCCTTTTTTTCTCGTAAAGTACGTAACGCTGAAGTCGGGTTTTCTCACGCCATAATAATTAAAAGATAAGAGAGCTCGTTAGAAGAGAGTCAGATTATAAATTACAAGGCTCGCAAATAAAACATCGCGGCAATTATCTCAAAGTATTCGATCGCCTCATCGCTTGCAACTTTGTAGAAGAAACTAGATCAAGTAGACGATCGATCGCTCCACTTTTCCAACGCGAGCAAACGGCGTAATAAGCGCTAAGCGTATTTAGATAACGCCTCACTCGCGGCGAAGGTTATTAGTCTATTAGCGGCCTCTTGTAGGCCGACGAAGCGTCATCGTTAGGTATCCCAAGGCCGGTCTCGAAAGCACGTCTTATTAATCGATTAATCAACCACCAGGAACCATCGCAGCCGAGTCGTTTTCCCCGTATTGCAAACGTTACCATGAACCGGCTGACGGACATCCGGAGGACCGATCGATCGCTGCAAACATTTAGACGACGCGCGGATAATTCTCATTTTTCATCGATCGTTATCGCGCTGATTAATCGCGACGCTAAACATTTCGTGTCTGATTCGACAATTTTCTAGGAGCGCGCGACTGTCGGCTGAATTTTATGCACCGCGAGCGCGAAACACGCGAGCATAATAAAATCACTTTACCCCGGCCCAGCCGCGAAAACAACCTGAAGCAAACTTTTGTCCCACGCAGGAGGGAAAGTATTAGAGAGCTTTGTCGTGGAAAATTATTACTCCTGTCTTATATACACGCGCGCTTCTTCCTAGCTTAGGTCACCGTGCCGGACTGACTTAATCCTGACTCTCGTCCACAGTAGGCAGAAGGCCTACGTGTATAATTATTTCGGTGTACCCGGGACTATTATTATCGCACAGTAAACACGGCCGAAGTAGTTAGGACGACGGGGCTAAATTTCGTCGTTGTTCGCCATGGGCGGCTCTCTCTCTCTCTCTCTCCCGCGAAGAATAAGAAAGAATGTATACACACGCTACGCAAAGGGAGGACGCATAAGGGAAACTCATTGTCGTAATGACATCTGCTCGACGTAGTAATCAATTTTCAATTTCCACGAGAGAGATCGTTGCTATTTCCCGCGCAATTATTTCCCGGTCTTCGTCACTCGTCACGCGACGAATCGTGATGGTCTTGGGAAGAGTTTTTCGCGATCGAAAGAAACTACAATGCGTTGTACACGCGATCTTACAGGGAACGCGACGCACGTGATTTCTCGATGTTCCTCTCTTCGCTCGGGGACTCATATTCGGCGTTTCATCTCTAGAAAAAAGGTATTACGACGATTCATAGAACGCGAAAAAGTGCGGCGTAGAATCTCTGACATCATCGGCATGCATCGTCGACGAAGCCGGTCAGGTTTCCGAGACTCTCTTTCTAAAGGCGGGTTCACGGTATTTTTAGAGGCATTATTCAGGCCAGGTGGCACTGATTTAGCAGTCGCCAGTGTATTATTGGTGTGTGCGCGCACGGACCACAAGCACATAGTGCAACGACAATGACAAAAGAAAAAGGTAGAAAGAGAGAGGGAGAAATAAAAGAGAGAGCCTCTTGTGTCTGGTCGGATTAATTTATATAATTCGCATGTTAATTGCTTTCTAGTGGTCAACGTCAGCAGCTAAATGTACCGTAAAGGAGAATGATACCTCGACAAATGGAATCGTCGATGATTGTCCAACTTAGTTTTATTACGGTGCATTCTACTGCTGAAAAAATGTCATACGACAATAATATATGTATGTGTAATTCACTCAAAATCAGATCACACAAAACTCAAAATAAAACATATTTGTTTTTTTTAACGTTAATTGCGCTTCGACCTCGATTTAAAGCAAATTGGCTGGTAGTTATCTATGCTAAAATATTGATTTCGCAACCCCTTTAATTTACGTAGATACAGATCGTGACTTGGAGAGGCGATACACCTTTCCGTGCACTCGGTATGTGTGCCATATCCTTGCACCACTCGGCGAGAAACTAGTTCAGTGAAACCTCGGTTGTAAACATCGTTGGAATCGAAGGTTGCATCCGTCGTTTACGTCTGTATTTACAGACGTTGAATCTCATTTTAAGAAATCTGATTTTATATTAGATGAGATGCACGGAATGCAGTTCCTTATCTTGAGATTCGGATTTAGTAATCATATTTTAATTAAGAAATCAACTGATATTCAGCTGAGAAACCGAGACAATTTCTCATCTGATTTCATATACTACTTTAAAATGTGTTATATTAATCATATAGCATTGATTTATTTTACTTAACGTAATGTAAGCGACATGTTTGCATCTCACATTTTTGCCAAAATTTAAAAAAAAACTATCAATACGTCTTTTCAATAGCATAACAAAATCTCTACAAGTAATGAAACGTAAAATAAAAAGTATAATTTTATTTATAAGGTAAAATTAAAGTTTATAAACATATGGCAAATATAAAAAATTCTAGAATGAAATATTGCACAGAGAACCATGTATGTACACGTCAGTAAAGTTTTTTCAAAAGACGTAAAATTTTTCTTCTACGCGTACAACTGACATATATTTATATAAAATTTGGAAAATGTTTATTTAAATAAATGCGTGTATTGCTGTTTTATTGACAAAGAAATATATAACCAAAAAATTATCACCTAGCATTTACCATTATATAAAAATTGTCTATAACTCTGAAAATTTTAATCAAAATTGTCTCGTAATAATTGATTTAGAAAACTTCAAATGTTTAGTGAGTAGATATTTTGAAATGCAATACAATTAATTGACCACAGAGTTTGCTCCGAACAGGGGGCGTATGTACATATTCATGTTTGGGCTAGTTGACAGATTAAATCTAAAGTTTCTCACAACGGAAGAGAGAGCATATTCTCTTGGTAGTACCTAAACGAGGATGGACGTTTACTCTCGGACACTTGCGATCCTCTCGGACCGTCAGAAGTCAGTCTCGAGAATCCTTCCACCGCGTTTATTCCCGCCGAGTGTTCTCAATATTATTCAGTAACACAGACATGCCGAATTGGCTGATAACGAGTTGGTGAATACTGTCCAAAATTAAGGACCACCTGCTGATTCACGACGGACAAGTATTAATGTAACCACGGATGTGGACGTTCCCATAAAAATAATATTCGTGCGTTTTTGCAGGATTGCGACAATAACAAATTAAAGAAGAAAAGAAGAAAAAGAGGAAACCTGAGACATGTACTTGAAAAAAATTAAAATTCAATGTATTCGATTTAATACCTTTCGCGATATAAATATATGTATCCGAAAAATCGTAATATTTTTTTGTTACGTCAATTTCCGTTATAATAAATGAGCGTTTACAATAGTAAATTTTTAATCAGAGTAATTTAAGAATTTAGATTAAAAAAAGCACGCTTTATTTCTATCTTTTCAAGACTTGAAACTTGCATTAAACATCCTGACATATGCAAAGTAGTTGCGAGTCATCGTTTAGCTCACACGAGAAACATTCTCTTATCCTTTCCGTCTAATTTTGCGAACTCCAGCCAGTCGCATTATCAGTGTTGATAGCGTGAACGAAGTCACGGACATTTTCGCGATTTCGTTTAACACCAGTCTACCGACGACGCATCCGAAATAAATGGCTTTCCGCTTCGTAATTAGCATAGTGCTGGCGATAATAAATTCATGATACATAATTTTTACAAGCATGCACTGTAACGTCGTGCGACCGCGACTCTTATGCTGAACACCCATATAAAACCGGGAATTCGATTAGCTTTTCTAATAAACACACATCTATCGCACTGTTTAATGAACACTGACAAGTTGATAAATCGTACTTCGCAAACTGACAAATATTTTTCTCAAGATTAACAATTGCTAAATTATTTCGAAAGATGTTTTTCATTTAATAAAATAATTTTTGCAACGTTATATTCATAAGATAATTGACAGAGAGAAAAAGAAGAAATGAAGAATTGACAAGAGATTTAGTCTGTCGGCATGTTTTTTATCTTTCACTATTCTATTCTTCTCCTGATATTCTATACCTATCATTTTTCATCCCCTTTCGTAGGCTGATGCAATATCAAGACGTTTGTATAACACACGGGGCTCCTTTCTTTCGTCACCGACTCGAGGCTGTATGAAGGTATTAATACCGTTTACACGAACGGTTGAGTCATGCCCCCATCGTTGCAGATAAGCCACTTTCTAAATGCATTGGTGCCGGGACCATAAATAGCCCATAATGATTCTATTCGCAATGTAATGGGAACGTATTGTACCGAGTGCGCTGTCCCAACTTTACAATTTTTGTCCCATCATCGATAGATCCATTCGAGACACCTGGCTGTTTATGGCGCTGCACACGTGCGTATCCATTTCAACTCGCGATGTTAAATGCTCATTAAGTGGCTAATGTGCAAACATCGTCATGTAGAAAACTTGGCACGCAAAGTCCAAAGGTTCCCGCGGCCGAAGGTTTGTTTATACTGCGTTCTATCTTTGTCGCATTCTATTTTTGTTACAATGTGTAATTGTGTATCGGCGTGACACGGGATGTATAAAATTCGCGTTCATCAACATAATAAGAATGATAGAGAGAGAGAGCGTCTGCGTATCAATCGATAAGATCATTTATTGCGCCGCTACAACATTGCGACACATTGTGTAAAATTACTCGGGGGCACTCGATACGCAAGTCAATCTCATATATTATCGTCAACAAAATTGTATTTTGTAAACAGCGTTCGAGATTAATGAGACACGATTAATGAGCGACGAGGAAAATGTTTCCAGAGATAGCGATTATCGTCAGATGTTGTCGATGATACATCAGGCGCAAGTGTAGCCGTGAAGCAGGATTTCAAAGCGCTTCTCTCCTCTCGTGTTTAGATCGGAGCAACACGGAAAGTGCGGTGTAAAAAATCACATTAATAACGACAGGACACGGGACGATCGTTTGTCGGCTATAATTTATAGCGTATCGTTTCAAGAATGAATTTTTTTTTTCTTTTTTTTTGAAAAATCACGTCCGCCTTTGACTCCGCGAATTAAAAATAGTCGTATACACGTGTCGATCCGCGCGTGTATGTGTGTGTCCGTGTGTGCACGCGCGCTATAATTCGCAGTTTATTTAAATATACGCAGCCTTCGAGCTACAAACTAGTTGCCCCCATTAATCTGAGTAGAAATATACGATAAATAGAACGACGCGACGAGGGAACGAAGGAAAGAGAGAGAGAAAGAAAGAGATAAATAACTGTCTGCTAATCGACGCCGATAAATAACGCTGCACGTCTTTACGAGTATATTACAAGCGCGTTAGTCACCAACCAATACATCGTTTCGGCGAGTTTCAGATTTCCTGCGCGAAATCTCCGAATCGTGCCGCAAGAGTCAGACGAGTTAGACAGTCCGGGGTCAAGAGAGAATGCTTTATTCATAACGTCGTCTATCGAGGGATGATTATTCCACGAGACGCGAGGATATATAGCGCACACATCGCGCAGGGGCAGGCGCGATTTTCGACGCAAATTATGAAATATACGTGCGCGCGAGAAATGAGGGTATCACGGAGATATTTCATCCGGTCCATCGTGTAAAGTTTACGCGTCTCGCGCGACTGTCTTGCATTTTCCGCAACATTGCAACGGCACGGCCATGAGAAGAGAGGGTCCCCGTGGTGTGCGAGCGCGTGTATTACGCGCGGAGCGTACTATAATTGTGGTATTTGTACTGTAATTTCGTCCCATGGCGCACACTATGTAATATTCCCCTCGTAAATTACGCCTGAAATCTGAATTATCATTTTTTCGGATCGTCACTCTTTCCCTTCCTTCTGTCTATCTCTCGAAAAATATTCCCGCTCGTCGGGAACTTCTCACGATTATTATCGACCTGCCATCGATTTCATCCGGCCAATTTCTGCATTATTCTCCCTCTCGCGCTGCGCTTCTCTCCAATTATAATTAATAAATTAGCGTATAATCTCTCGGAAAAAAAGAAAACCCTCGATGTACACACGCTTGTTTGCATAATACTCGCAATAGTCTCAAAAGTCTGAGATACCGTAATTTCCTACTTATTGGCTCGTAGAGAGAATACCAGTCGAGAAAACATACATCCCGCCGACGAAACGGTACTCGAAAAACGATCGCGTACGCGCGTGCATTGTGTGTATGCGTGGACGTATCGAGGCGCGGCGTGAGTCACTCATTCATGTCTGGGCGAGAGAGTTGGTGTGGCAGCGGCGGCGGGCGTCACACGATTACGTAAGGTAATGCGTATATGCCATGCGAGTGGGTCGGTGTAACGGAGAGGAGAAAATAAAAAGAGAGCGAGAGACTCACGCTCTGGGAATGCAGGCGGCTTGAACAACCGACAATAAGCGCGAACGCGGGAATTCGCGGCCGTATTTTAGAATTCGAGCGAGCCGCAGGAAGTATCGAGTTAAAGGAACGAGACGGCGCGTTGCAGCATCCGTCCGAGTTGCAAGTGTTCCCGAGTTTCCTCGTCGAAAAACGAATTAGAGAATCTCTCCATTTCTATATTTTCCCATAATTTTCTCATTCGAGCTTTTAAAAATTAAATATTCCTATAAAGAATAAATTACTATAATTGTTGGGAAAATTGAAGATAAAATCTATTCGCAATGCAGTTGCAACTACTATATTTTGTTGCATCTTTAATAATATATTACAAGTTGTTTTTACACCTAAATGTAATCTACCTTAAACCGCAGTTAATAAAATATATTAGATTATTTTTTAGCAGCAGAATATTTTATGCAAATAGCATGCATACGATTGCCACAAAGAGTATCGAGGTATACAACTTCTTATATAATTTCTTGTATAGCATTCCTAAAGATTAATAAAGTGACACGTAAAATAGATACAAATGCATATTTTGTGCCGTAGACAGCGACATTTCGAGTCATTAATTAATAATTTGCGGATACGTTTATAATGCACATGTATATGTATACATACGTAAGAGAGAAAAAGTTACGGGCGAAAAAAAGATCTGCCTGACACAGATAGTGCAACAACCATGTTGCATAACAGTCCAACCGTGTGACCGACTATTAATCGAGAAAACAGTTAAATATGTACGTGCAATCTCATCGGGAACAAGGCAACGATTCGAGACACCAGCGGGCTCCAGCGTGAAAACCAGTTCAAACTTGACAACTCTCTAACGCCGGCGATCGTCGCGTCATGCAGTTCCCAGCTTGGACGCGATTGAGTAACCGCCGAGTTCACCCTGGGTTGCATCAAGGGTCGAGCGTCGCCACTATAGCCCCTCCTCGCTGTCTCCAAATTAATGCACTTTTAATGAAACGATTGCGTGCTCGTCGTCTTATGCGTTATTTTTAGATCGCGTCGGTACCAGAATAAATCCCATGGAATCCACCGGGTAAATTAGGAGCAATTAAAGCGATAGCGTACCCGAAGCGGCACGATTCGTTCACGTCTTTGTCCTCCGCCAGTTCCTGCCTTCATTTTCGCGGCGAGTAAAGCAAGACACTCGTATATGCTATCCCGCGGTAATTTCTTACGTAATAAACGCGGGAACGCGTGCACGAGGTCAAAAGCATCGTTACAAGTGTTGCATAGAAAGAGTGTGAGTCATAACATCTGAAACTTGTAAACAGATTTTTCTAACACCGATGCTATTTCTCTCCAAGAGCAAGATATCAATTTCGCATTTGTATCTTCACTTTTTTTATTTGTAGAAAAATATTTAAATCAAAGAATCATCAACATTCAATATCCGATATGAAAGAGGAAGTTTGCTAAGATTTAATAAAGCTCTCGAAGAATTATATTTTCTGATATTACTCTCTTTCTTTGGTATTGTTAAATATCAGAGGCAAGCAAATATTCTGTTTTCTTGGTTCACCGTGTATCCTCGAAATTTCATCGTCTCTGTGCGGTAATAACGCGAATAGCTTAACTGAGCCGCGGAAGGGGAGAGACTTCGTGTTATCCACGTTACGAGGGGTAATATGAAAAATTCGGCCGCGATCCCTTACGGTTTCCCGTACATGTCGCCGGATTCGAGGGGGTTGACGGAACGCCTTCGTGAGAGAGGCCTAAACCTTTCATGTGAGAGGCGGAGAGTAGAAAATGACGAGTCATTCGATTTTACGGCTTTACGGATAACGCGTCTGTTGGTTACGACTCGAAACGAAATATCACGAGAGGAAGAAGGAATAGAAGAGAAGAAGGGTTTTTCCCGATGTTACGTCTTCCTTCCGATACGATATTTCGATTTTCTTCACCTCGTGTACGGTGTCGCATGCTCGGTATCATAATGGTAAGTAGTTGAGACGGAAATGCGTTCTATGCGGTTTCAGTCTTTGCATTTCTCTCTTTATCGCAAAAATAAGATGTAAAAATTACTTTTAATATATTATTGAAAGTTATGTGTTTTTATATTTTTGATATCACATACCTCGGTCATTTATATATAATACAAGTACTAAAAATATTTTAAAATGATTTAATAATACGGTCATTAAATATTACACAATAGTATTTAATTTCTAATCGAAAAAGAAAAGTTTTTGTCTCTTGGAGAATTGTGCCCTATTCAGAGAACCTTGATTAGATAAAACATACTTCTCGCCGTGAGAAGAGAGTCTCTCGAGCATGCTCAGCGCGTCGTAACATTCGTGTTTTATTTCCCGAACCGTATATGCATACACGCGAACGGTTCTTTGTGCTTTTGTACCTCTGTTGTTGGCTTCGTATAGGAGATCGCGCACCCGCAACAAACCCGCGCGTTCTACGTCGAGAAAGGGAGAAAGAGCGAGAGAGAGAGAGAGAGAGAGAGAGAGAGAGAGAGAGAAGAGAAACGAGTCCCAGTATACGAGGCAAGTATGTGAGCAAGATTCGCGTAGGCTACGGCGAGGAAAGTTGTTCCTTATATGTCGGAGTTTGTCTCGCCGTCACGTAGAAACTTGGACTTCATAGTCGACGGATGAATTGGCTTCGAGGCACTTCTAGTGAGTAGACGCGCGATAAACGTCACTCTCTTAGCGGGCTTTACCGTTCCACACTGTTACTCCCACGACCTCATCTACGGCTTTTCTACATGGAGAATCCTTCATTCAACACACTCAATTTCCCGAGATAATACTACCCTCTATCTCTCTCCCTTTGTTTACTCTACACGTGTACTTGTATGCGTGCAATCAATTTTTCTCTCACCCGCACATTTTCAGGGTGCCAGCAGATTCGGTGAAAAAAATTCCCTGACTTTTTCAGATTTTTCCAACACCAGAAATTAATTTTTTCCCTGACTTGTTAGTATCATTTTTTCCAAATATATATAATTTGCATATATCTATATGATAAATCAATTAAACGTTAATCATGAAATCCTTGAGATATTTTTGTCAACAATGAAAAGGTTCGGAAGTTAAAAAAACAAAAATTTAAATCAATTATACAATCTGCATTATGTAGGATAATCGAAAGAAACATGTCACTATAAATTATTTAAATAATCACCTTTTTTATTTATATTACATATATCAAATTTTTTAGTCTTGTCTCTATCAAACACATTAAAATCAAATAACACGACGATGAAAATATAAATTAACACGCTGTAGATGAATCAATTTTTAACAACACAGAAAATTAGCGTGCTGGCAGTCAAGGAAAAGTTTATATTAATTTAATAAAAAATTTCAATTATTGAGACAAATGTAGAATAATGTGAAAAAATCGAAATAATAAATAGTAAAATTTTCTAACTTTTCCCTGACAATTCCAGATTTATAAAATGCCCGGTTTTCCAGATTTTCAGATATATTATTACATATTTTTTACCACGCGGAATTTATTTAATCTTAATTGTCCCTATATTTAATTACACATCCTTTATTACGTACCCTGCTTTCTACTTTCTCCTTTTTAAGAAATTCTTTTCAACGATGCGAGAAACTTCTCATCCCCGCTACCTAGATACCTACATCGATTTTCAAGGACGCGCAGAGTAACCCGGCGAAATTTCTAATATAGGCTCCGGATCGGAAATGCGCGAAAAAATGCGCGCGCTCGGTACAAATAAGGCCGCGTGCATACCTACACACGGCAGCTCTCCCACGTATATCAGCGTCGTATGCGCGCACGAAACTATATACACACCGACGACGACTTCCTCTCACGGATCCGCGGATCCATGAATGGTCCGTGGACTATCAATGGGCCATACGCTACCCACACACGCACTCGCTCTCGGGCCCTCTCTCTCTCTCTCTCACTCCCTCCTTTTCTTCCTTCTCCTTCCGCAAGCATGCTCGTGCTCTCACGCGATCGCTACGACCACGAACGACGGACTGTACGCGTGACGATGCGATATGCGTATACACACGAAATTACAGCGGATACCGCGCGCGCGTTATTTTTTCCTAGCTTCCTCTGCTTTCTTTTCTCTCTCTCACGAGCGAACGGATTCGCCCGGAGAGAGGATCGCACGCACCGGGTTACGACCTCGGTAGCTGTGCGTGCGTTTTTATACACGGCCCCCGCAAAGGGAGAGTCCGCTGTGTGTGATCCTTGGGAAAGACTTTCTCGAAGGGAACGTGCGAAAATCACCTAGATCGCGCTCCCGAATGCGAAATAAAGCTCGTCGTATATACGATGGCGTGTCGTGTTTTCTTGTATCACTCCGCATCGTCGGTTTCACGTTAATACGCATTGTCTCGGCGTCTCATTCTTTCTTTTTTATTATCCCGCGTTCTTCTCTCTCTTTCTCTCGCGCCGCTTTCCTCTAGATAGCTCTATGCGATATTTGACTTACGATAGTATCGCGCGAATTGAATTTACATTAATTCTATTATATTTTTATAGTATGCGCATACTCAATTCTTATTTACAGAAGTGAATTTTTTTTCACACATTTCTTTCTTCAAGCATTACTTTTTAATAAATATCGCGAAGGATCTTCGCGTTCCAGCCTTATTCTCATATAAAATTTAATATCGTAATTTCACGTATTATAATATATACATCTCTTGATCCTATTCGTATAAAAGCTAATTTATGCCGTGAAATATTGTCCATCGAGGCATAACCATCTCGCATTAACCCTCCTCACCCCGTCTCTTCCAGGATCGCTAAAATTCAACCGTATTTTCCGCAGCCTCGTGCAGAAACATTCAACGATTTACCACTTCTAAATTTCATTTCTCGCGAGATACTTTCGAGAGCGGCAAGGATTAAAGCGCCCCGGCGCACAGTTTATATATCGTAGCGAATATAAGCGCGTGTATGGCATATTCGAGAGAAGTGGCTGCTCCCAAGGGAATTTATGGTTTCGATGTTTCTCACACAGCGGCCACCGCGAACCCGACTCTAACTCACACCTGCACGCACTCTCGCCTCTCCCTCCCTCATATTTCTAGTATATATATATATATATATATATATATATATATAGTGTGTTGTGCGGGTGCAGAGAGAGAGAGAGCCCCGGTCAAATCGCACGAAAGGAGTAAACGAGAACCATAAATAAAGCCGGCAGTATTGTCCGCGAGCACGACGACGTCCGACCGATACAATTTTCGGGCGAAATAACGTCGCCGCCAGCCATCGACGTCGTCGACGTATCGATGGAAATTCACTCCGCGTGTAGGTATCTCTCCAGCGAGCTCCCTAAATATTGATACCGACCCCGGAGCCTCGATTACATCGCCGCCGAGCTTTCGTGCGTACGCCGTGAACGCAATGACGTCCGTACGACGATAATTTAACGATATATACGAGCCCGTTCAACGGCCCCGGCAAATGGAAATCGCGTGCGCGTTGACATCTTAGGCGGAATAACAAAGTAACCTGTCGCGCGCCTGATCGAATCAATCGGGCTTATTTAAATGATGAATTGCTTATGCAAATAAGTATAGTCGCGCTTATCGTATGTACCAACGTTCAAACGGACCTTGAACTTTCAAGAAAAAAAAAACGCATTTAATAAGAAAATTTATTGAATAAGTATTCGTATAAAAATATCTAAGTCACGCGCGTTAAAGCGCTGACACTTTGTGCTTTCTAATCGACTTTGATGATAATTCCTTACGAACGAGCTATTAATAGCGTCTGATATATTCGCGCTTGGTCATCGGGAGACACTCGGTGTCATTTGTTGCTATTAGCGTTACTTTCTACTTGGCATTCGCCTTAACGCGAGTCCGGGTGCACCGCGTTCTTCTTCCTCGGCCTTCTCCCCGCGACGTCGCGTCGCGTCGCGCCGGTGCAATGCGCTTGTCCCTGCTGCAATGCGGCTTTATGGGAACCCCGTGGCACGCACATCGCTTGTCATTCCATGGGAATGACGTGACATGATAAATGGCACCGTGCGTCGATGCCCGGAAAACGCGCGCACGCGTGTGCGCCGCGTGGAAACGCACGCATCTGAAGAGAGAGAGAGAGAGAGAGATGGCGCTACGGCACTAGGTAATCTCCGACAGGACCCCGAGTCTTTTTATAGCCTCCCGCGACACGGGTATTCGTGAGGATCAAAGCTCGCCACGAGATACCAGCCACGTGAGGGCCCCCTGGAAGTACTTTATATGGTCGGATGTGCCGTGCCGCGTAAGATAGCGCATCTCTCCAGTCACGGAGGTTCTCAATCGCGGGCGTTTCTACGAATAAAATACATTGTTAACGGTATCGCGACGGGAGATTACTACATATACATCCTGGAAGATTGCGTACGCGCTATCGTAGACATGTATGAAATGTAGAAAGAAATACGAGAGATCTACAAGTTTCTCAAATTTCACATGTTACATAACAGACCCGGAAACGTCTAAATTAAATCAAATGATTAATTTACAATTAATCTACGACTGTATTCGTTGAAAGAAGACGAGGCACTATAATAGCGAGGTTCGCACAGAAAGATCCATTCCCGTGTGATCCTTGTGATCTTCCCGCAGTTTCGAGAACTTATGGGCGCGATAGCGTAGCCACAATACAAATACGTGCTATCTGATTTCTATTAATAAAATTCAACAAGATCGCTCTAATAGGTCCCAAGAATGTCGTCCTCAGCGCGTTCACACGGCTACGCGCGTCAAATCTCGACGGGACGACTACGAAGATTTATCACCGGATAAGAAACGTCAAAAACGCGGAAAGAAACGAAGAAAGGAAGAGAAGGAGAAAAGAGAGGAGAGAAAATAAAAAAAACACGCGTGTACACACGCATGCAGGGTGACGTGCGAAGGCGAAAGCGGCGCGTCGTCGAAGGCAGCATAGCAGGGCGTTGATCCTTAATCCAGGTTGAGTGTGTATTCCAAGATTTCGTCGCGGGATCCTACGCAAACACCCGGGCACGCCGGTGTGCGATCCCGGGGAGAAAGGTGGGCCAACCAACACTACCGGATGATAAACTGTCGCGTTGAGTCGACGGGGGCGGACAGCGAAGGCTCGGGTGGGTGCCATTATTATCGTGAATGCTCTCGGCAGCGTCGTCGGATATAGGCTAGGCTTTCCTCCAAGAGAAGCTTTCTCTCTCTCCTTCTCTTTCTCCCGCGACTCTGCGCGCAACTACGAGCGAAATGCGCATAGAGGTGGGCGCAGATGCGGAAACTCGACGCGAAAATAAGAAAGAATCTCTGCACGGTGGATTATTTCCGGTTTGATCTCCCTGTGCGAGAAAGTTTCGGAAACCTTTTGTTCTCTGTTTGATACAGCAGTGGCTATTATTATTTTTCTTTTTCTTCATTGTAAGAATTCAATTGCTCCGCTTTATTTTTCACGAGTAATTATATATAGGAAAGAGTTATATTTCCATTGGTTTGTTTTTTTTACCGTCGTTTCGCAAATAATAAACGTGGATGTTCCGAAGAATATAGATCGCATCTATACCGATAATACACGTAGACTATCTAAAAGCATCGCTTTGCCAGGCAGTTTAAGTAAACAAAGCAATGAGAAGCAACGACTACTTACTGTTTGTCTACTTGGCTTGCGCATATAAAGTGATGATTTAGATAGGCTACATCGTAGACCGTCGTTGCTTACATGTGGATGTCGTCTACCGGTAACGCGAACTTACCATAGCAATTTGTATTCATTCATCGGACAGGGCTTCAACTGCGTCGTCGGTTTTGCGGACGTCGATCGCGCGCGTTTACCGCGACGAAAGGGAACTCTCGAGTCGATATACGCAAATTACGGACGGAACGCGCGGACGGGACCGACGCGCATTAAACGTGGGAGTATCCGGGCCCCGGAGTTTTCCATCGGGGTTTTCCTGCAAAAAGTCGCCGCCCTCGTCGCCGATCCGTCGCGATGGGGAGGGGAACGCGCGCAGAAAGAGAGAAACAGATCGTCGCGACAATACCACCGGAAATTGACGTTTCCATTGCATAATGGCGGACTTCCGCTTCCCCGCTAGGAATGACTCCGTCCGGCTTGTCACTTTTGTAATGGCCTTTAAAAACCTGAATGGCGAGAGCTCGTCGTACGAGCTAGGTGGACCCGCACAACTCGCCGTCTGTCGCACTCATTCACGAATGTAAAAGAGTAAAAGGAAGAAAAAGAGACGGACAGATAGAGAGTGAGAGGGAGAGAGGTCGTGGTAATGGGATCAATCAAACTCGGTAACAGGAAGAAGATTTCGGTCGCGTTTCCTCAAAATCCGGTTCTATTTCTGCGCAACTACGTCGTTGTTCATTAATGTCAACTTTCGTTCTATAATGTCACTTCTGACTAATATTTCAATTTACTTAGAGATTTGTCTCTCTGACGTTACTTTTATCTCTTTGAAGAAGAAGATGTAGAAATAGCTCTGTCGTTGATAATTTATATACAGAAGTAGAGAGAAGAAAGAGAAGAATTTTTTATAACAAAATATTATCAGAGAGAGAGAGAGAGAGAGATACTTCTCTCATCTTGACATATATAAGCTTCGGCACATAAGTCGATATTAAAAAATAATACTTGGAAAGAGTAGCATAGAGTAAATATTAAACGAAAATTCCCTGATATATGTATGAATAAACATTCTAAATTGTTTGCATCTTTACGAAATTATGCGTTGCTATTGCGTAATACGTAAAAAGAAGAGCAACGCGTAAATATGTTACTTAACATAGTCGGTTAAACCTATGTTTCGTAACGGAACTACGTTAGTCAATTTACATAGCCCGTTTGCACAATGTGTTGAAAAGAAATACAAAGAAATAATAGAGAAATAGAGCCCTTTAATCGAACTCTTGACGATTAATTAAGAGTCGGCAACCGAGCTTCGTTAACCTCGTGGCATCATTACAGCTGATTATTCGTCAAGTGTTTGAGCCTGATTAAATTCCAAAGGAAAAGAAGCGCTTTAAAGCGATTCGCACTTATTTCGTTCGATTAAGATCGAATTAAGATCCTCGATTTTCAACCTTTCGACTGACTATACAGGATGTCTGACATAAAATGTCGCACCGAAAATGTACAAGTATAGATCTCGTTATTCGGAGACGATTTTTCCTCAGCAAAAATGTCGAGGAAGGCCATCATTTCTTGCATGTTTCCAATTTTTCCCATCGTGTATATTTATAACTAGATCTTAAATTAAAATTTTATTAAAGTAAACTCTACTTGAAACTAATTGGAGAATGTGGTTTTGTTAATATTTTATATTTTCAATCGCTAATAACTCGAAAATCATTGATGTCCCAATATTTTTGGTAAGGAAAACGTGTCTCCAATTAACAAGATCTACACACTTGCATATTTTCGGTGTGACGTCTTATGTCAGACAGCCTGTATAATGTCTAACGACTCGGACCAAGTGGTGAGCATACTCGCGGGGAAAATCCACGCGATCGCCGCGATGCATCCGGGTACGTTCGCCGTTCGACCGAATCGTTCATCGAACCGAAACACTTCCGCGTGGGCGACCGGTTTCTAGCTATAGGAGCCGCTTGCGTTCGCGCAGCTACTTTTGCTCTTTGACGGAAATTCTCTCGCCCGGGCTCGACAATTTCTTCGCCTCGAGTGTATTGTCGAGGCGCGTACACTTCGCGGGACGCAGGGTGCGCGTTGTCGGTCTATTCAGAACCGACGTGCCATCTAAAGTGACACACAAAGGCGACGCCGCGCGTCGACTACCGGTCAGGTCAGGTCATAATAAGGAAGTACGGACAATGCGAGGAACTTTTTTTTTCGTCACCACGGCGCTGACGACGGTTCTCAATCGCGTGCGCGACTTCTTCGCTCGCACTGCGAACTTTAACGAAACGACAACGCGTAATAGAATTCGAGGAAATTCCTCGAAGCTACAGGCACCGCAACAATATATATTTATATGTGTATGGCGTGTCAAAAGTCCACGATAGAGTATTTGTGGAGTATTCACGACATGCTGTTTACACGTAATTACGGAAATTGCGAAAGAATGCGCCGGACCCTCTTTCTCTCGCAGCATACTCCAGTAGCTTAAGCCTTCGCTAATGTGGGATTAAAGCGAAGTAATAATGCCGAGAGCTTCGGCGAGCCTCGAGAGAGAAAGAGAGCACGCGATAGAAATACGAGAAACGATCGTCGAAAGTGGCGAGTTCCGGTGCCGGCGAACACGTCGGGAGAGAAAAGCGAGCGGATCCGGGCGCCTCCGCGCGGCGAACTCTCCGATGGAACTCGATCCAAAAATAAATAAGAGTTCATCAGCGAGCGGGGCTCGCTAAATGAGCTTCTGCGAAATCCCTTGGAAGGGCGCGCACGCAATCGTGTACCGCACGCGAAAAGTACACGCGGATACGTTTATACATATGTGTGTATATATATGTGTATATATGTATGTGCGCGCGGATCTCCGGATGGATAAAAAAAAACGGCATGCGGAATGCAGTAATGCGAGACGGCGTAGGCGGTGATTCTCTCTTGCGGTTCTCGTTTCTCGACGCCAACTTCTGCTAAATCCCCCCGTAAGTGCACGCCCCTGATATTAGAGCGCGAAAACCGATACCAGTCCGGTCGGAATTTATAATCGAGGCTCGTTACTCCCAGGCTTTCCCAAACCCACGCACGAGAAACACAAGCCGCGCCATTTTTAGATTAATGACGCGAACGAGGCAAATTTATCGGCGGTTTAAATTCTAAGCGTGTCAATTCTCTATCTTAAAACTAAAGGAAAGAGATTCAAACTTTTTGCATCCCTTTCGCAGCGATCAAAGTTCGAAGAAGTCTGTAATAAAATATTTGCGTAGTTTGTAACTATTTTTAATCAGTCTATCTTGCGGTATTTAATAATCCAACCGCAAAGATTTCAAATTCTTTCCGAAATGTCGATGTGCATATAATTCCCGTATAGCCGGGATTTAAATCTTTTCGTGCGAAAAACTTGGGATTACAACGAGACAATAAGTCGCGTTCGTATTTTTTATTTGTAAAAAGAATTCTCTATGTGCATGGAGAACTCTTCTCTCGGAAATAAGAGTCGCAATATTTTCGCACACTCGCTTTCGAGCTCACCGCAGGCCGAATAAGAGCCATAATTACTTAACAGACGAGAGTTCGTTTCGAGACAACTGGTTGTGAATGGAGCTTTATGCGAGCTCCGAGAGCAACGCCGTGTGTGGTGCGACGCATTCCTGTCCGCATTCTCTTTCGTCGCCTTCTCTTTCTCTTCCTTTCTCTCTTGATTCGGACGTAACCGACGGCCCGATCCCTTTTCTTCCAAAGAAGGAGAGAGACGAGACGCGCCAAAAGGGAGAGAGCGCGAGAGAGAGAGAGGAGACGAGATGGAAGGCTTCGGTCTAAAAGCATTTTTGTTCATCTCTTTCGATTCCTGGAACAAGCTGCTTCGCACCGGACCCCACGGGGCCCAGGCAATGTTTCAATTAGAAACTCGAGAGAAGAAAGGGAAAAGAAAGAGAGAGGCTCGTTCTCGACCAACAGGCCCTTAAAGGGAGTTCAAGCCTTTAACCGTCAGTATTAGACGATTGGCCTGTCCGGTTAGTATTAAAGAGCTTTGACGAATTAAGAGCTTTAGAACTCGAGATATGATTTTTAAAACGCTTCTTTTACATTATCCGAATTTTTTAATAATATGTCGAAAAATACATACTCACTTGTAATATATGTTAAGTCAATTAAAAAAAAATATATCGTTAAATGCTACGTATTATTTTTTTAATCTAATATTCACAAAATTGTCTTTGAGTTTAATCTCATGAAAAAGAAAACGTAATCTAATCCTACCCTATAATATCTCACACCATCAAGTTTTTCGCGTACACAAATATGAGGATCGTATGAACGGAATCTTGACTGCGACCGCGGGGTTTATGTTGTGCTCCACTTCATCTGAAGCTGTTTGCACGTTTAGCAATGTCGCAATGGGTACACAAAGGTGTCGAGTAGCCGATACGGGGACTGCGCCACCGTGAGATCAAAGCTCGTTACGATGGAAGCCGAATGGCGGTCCCGAGGTGAGGGATGCAAGCGAGGGAGTGTACAGCCAGATATACAAGCAGGGGTTATAGGGGAGATTGCCGCTTTGGTTGGCGGGAAAGCATGTAGATCCTGCTCGGTGAGCAATTCTCTAGCAAACCTGTACGACAAGTGCTTCGATGTACGTGATAATACATTTGAGATAAGAAACTATTCCTATTTAGTATGCTTAGATATTATACCTTTGCTACTGCTAAAAAGATATTCGATATTTTAGAGATATTTAAGTGAAATCAAGAAATATAATATCGTCATGAGCTTATTTAGTTAGATTAATTTTTATATAAATTTATATATTTATGTTACCTTTTTAATGCTTCAATTTGTATGAATTATTTTAGAATAACATTTTTTATTATAATGTATAAGTGTAGTAATTTTTTTCTGTGTACTAATAAAACAAATTTTCGGAAATATAACTTCCCGACACATCTCACACGTATTTTATAATTCACATGAAACAGCTTAATACAATAAAATATATTTGTAATAAAAGCGGTACGCGTATTCCTCTCTCGCGCGAATTTCTGCAAAATTGTGGCACACCGTTGCTTCTCATTGTATCTTATTTCTACGCCACGTCCTGACATTTCACTATTACGTAGAGAAAGAAAGTCGAATAAAACAAGGAAGAGCGAGAAGGGGACAAGGTAGCGTTGACGTGCGGCAAAGTAACTTCGGAGATTCGAGTTTCCACGGTCCAGCACCGAGATGGATAGGCCTGGATTTACCAGCGCGATTGCGAGCTCGTTCCATTAACGTCCAACATTTTCTGATCGACCGTGGATTTCGGGCGGGAAAATAAGGAGCCAGCAAAAAAAGGAAGCCTTTTTCCCCGGGCCAAGGCCGAGGGTGGCCCTTCATCGATTCAAGTCAGATTAAAATCGCGGCGACGTTGAGATACAGAGTCGGAATTGCTAGGCTGCATCGCAGTGAATGGCCCGTTATTCTCTCGAGAATCTTTCAAGGGCTCGGGAACGAGATGTATGTCGATAGCGAGACGATCCGAACAGACTGCGGCGAGTGAGTCGATGACGTCGTCGATAACGATCTCGTCGTCATTCCGATGCGTTAACGTGGCCGAGTTTCACGGCCGACTGTGGGTGTGAAACTTAAACTACGCGGGAATGCAGACGCATCCTGTTGTGACGCAAGAACACGTTCTCCAAAGCTACGAATAATTCATCTTGTGGTATTACGTAAATTCCCATCAGTGCACGCGTTAATTAATTTATATAAAATTATCCTTGTATTTTTAATTCTAAATATATAAATGTCTATATTTAAAATAAAATTATATATATGCATGTACGTATAGAGTCCACGAGTAATTCATCTTATGGTATTACGTATAATTCCCATCAGTGCACGCGTTAATTAATTTATATAAAATTATCCTTGTATTTTTAACTCTAAATATATAAATGTCTATATTTATAATAAAATTATATATATGCATGTACGTATAGAGTCCACAGATGCAGGCGAAAATTGTCGTTACCGAAATACGCTACTTCGACGCTTGCGGCACGTGTTCCTATCTAGCGGAAAGGCGATCAGCGACAGTTCTGAAAGCGAGTAGTGCGCGATGCTACCAGGGAAACCTCCCATCTCGTCGCGCACCATTTTCCATTTCGAGTCTAGTAGCCGCGAGAGACCGTATTGCGCGTTCCATTGAATGGAGATAGACCACAATGCACCCCGGAGTTTCCAGACGTTTGGCCGAGAGAGCGGATGGAGATGGACGTCGATAAGTCGAGGGAGATTCGGGGAAGAAATCCCGATTCGAGACTGCGATGCCCTCGACGATCGGTGAACGGTCACGTTTTATTCCCAGAGATAGCGTCGCCTCGTTGGGATCTCGGGGTGCCTCGGGGTTATCTGAGAGCGAAGAAATTTGTCAAAATCCGAGGAGAGAGAGAGAGAATCGCGGCAAAGTACGATTCGATTGACGAACGCATCCTTCATCTTATTATATAAACGTTGACTCTGTCACAAGACGCAGTTTTCGGAAACTTTTATATAAATCTTCTAAATGCAGTTTATTTACAATTTGATTTAGAAAATCGTATTAATTTCCATTTAATTAATTCTCATTAATTGAATCCTGTAACGTTAAGAAAAAAAAATTATCCGCGATAATTTCGGCGCGTAAATATATTATGGGATGCTTAATAAATCGGTTAAAATTCTCGTGAGCGATTTAATAGCGTGTATTACTAATGCAAAAATAATACGTAACAACCGGATCTAAGATACTTTTGGTTAGCGCGCAGTTGAGTTCTCGTAGAACTCTCATCACAAGTATATATATATATATATATATATATATATATACACACGAGCATTCGCGATCGGATTTGCAACGCGTCATTATCCTCTAAGTAGTTTAACGGTATGGATCAGATACATGAAACGCCGGAGATAACATTTCGAAACATCAAACGCCAGTCGCGCAATAACCGCGAATGACGCGGCGTTACTATAATGAATGCCGGGGTAAGCGAAATTGTTCACGTATAATAACAACAATTAGATGCGTTACGGGCTCGTTACACGCCGGCAAAGGAGATTAAACTAAATCCCGGGTCCTCTCGAGACGGAGCGAGCTGGGGGGTGAAGAAGGAGGCGAGAGACGGGATATCAAGTTGTTCGCACACAGAGAAGCATCACCTCCGCTCGTTACCTAAGCACTAACAAATGGCTGCTCTTCCTTCCTTCGGGGGGCCCCAAGGCTGTTCCAGGTCGGCGATGTTTACACGGTGCGAAAGAGCAACGCGCGCGCGAGGGCGTTCGTATATTCTTCGTTTACACGGCTTTCGTTCTTCTTTAGGGACAATGGCCATTCAGAGGCATGGAAAGTTGCCGGTCACGGCGACGAGACCAGCCACAGCGTAAATATTTTTCAACATTCCTTCGTGAACGCTCTCTAAAGCTTTCATGCCGCTGACGGACCGTGAAATCTTCTCCTCGAGCAAAACATCGCAAAATCCGACTCGCGCTTGTACAACTTGTACAACGTTTGTGTCACTCGATTTAACAGTTTCGGACATCTTTTCTCCGCGGGAAATGGTATTTAAGTTTTATCGAGTCGCACAAGTGGAATACTCGAGATTTTTATGTATATATATAATAAATAAATTGGGAGAAATGAAATTAGGAGAGAGAGAGAGGATTTCTCGTTATACATATAGAGATGATGGACTCTAATAAAATGTTCGCCATAAAGAAGCGAAATGCGCCAACTCATTAAGAAAGTTGTAGAAAGTATTTTGATACATTATATATATCCGGTCGTAAAATAGCGATAATGGATCGCCGAGAACGCGTAATGTTCAATCCCTCCTAACGGAACGAAAAATGATTTTCCTCGCGTGACAAGAAGTTCCTGTCGACGCACCGAAAGAGATCGCAGATCGGGGCGCGAGTGACACTAAAAAATTAAATCTGCCCTCCTTCCCCCGAGGCAAATATAACAAATTAAAAAAAAATGATAATCCTCATAAGGGAGACTTTCAGCGGGGCGTGCAACAAATAACGTACACACTTTAACGAGCAAACGAATAAACACAAAATCCTCCTTCCGGCTTACTCTTATACAAAGATACTCTCCATGTGTACATGTTAACGATTCGTCGACACGCACGTCGTTAAACTTGATTGATTCTCTTATCTGCTTATATTAATATTTATACATTGTTGTTATACACGTGCGCGCGTTTTCGAAACCTTGAATAATTTCCTGATTTCCTAAAAATACGCGTCTCCGACAACATTTGTCATTGATGTAAAAAGCATTCGCATAGACATGATATGCGATATACTTGTCTTTTCGCGCGACTGTTTTCATAAACAAGAGTTTCACAAAGTACACGTGGCCTTAATCTACATGTCCCGCTTGCACAATCTGTCCATCAGCGACGAGGTAAGCTTGGAAAATCGTAACAATCTAGGAGAGATATTCGTATCGTAAATAAAATGTAAACACATGTACGTATAACAGACCTTCGGAATGTCGTTATTGCACGCGAAATCTAGAACAGCAACGCGCGTGTAGTTTTTCGCGAGACTTTTGCAAAATACATACAAAGTACATCGGCTTAAATCAACGAACATTATATATACTAGCAACCTTTCCTGTATCATACTGTCCGCGACAAGATAGAGCTCGATAATGTTTTATTTGTTTAGTCTGCTGATATTCACCTCGCGGGCAAGATAAACGTCTGACATGGGAGACCTTCGGAATATCATTATGGGCGCGAAAATCGTGCCAAGAGCGAGAAAATTTTTTCTTTTTCTTTTTTTTTTACTGATGCGCCTCGTAAAATCTCACGGGACAATCGTTACGCGGGTTCGCGCGCACGTAAGCGCTATTTTCAACGGCGATTTTATCGCAAATGTCTTCCCAAGGAAACGATCCCGCTCTGTTATATTTTCCGAAAACTATATATAGATTTATGCACGCGTGCGCTTAAAGTCAGAAGCTACGCGTGGAAATAGAATAGAATAGAATATAGAATAACCGCTTTATTATTAGAGCCACAATGATACTGCCAATAGTGCACACACGTGCAAATTTAGATTACGTATAACATATAAATTATGTAAATGTCACGTCGCGGGTCGGAAATTGCAATATAAGCAGGAAAGAAGAACTCCGAGAAAGTTAAAATTATCGTCGGCTTTAATCGTTGATTTTTTACATAATAAATTACTTTTTTCCTTACATCTTATGAAGATGAAGATGTCAAAAAAGAGATAGATATATGTATACGCTCGAGTATATTCCACGTGCCGTATTTAACCGGAAAAAAGAGATCAGAGGATCTTAAGAAAGACGTGGAGTATGACGAACGGAATGCGAGGTGAATGGTCCCATACTGTCTAACGAGCCGGAAACCGGACGTGCCGCGTAAGAGTTGCACAGGAATCGCGTTCAGCGGATGGTCCCGAACTTGTCGAAGCGGTTCGACTTCCGTTCCGGCGTAACAGTGAGACGTTGAGATTCCGCCTCCTCCTTTTCCTCTTGCCTCTCTCTTTCTTTATCTTATTCCACCTCCGTTCTTCCTTTCGTCGACCTTTCGAAAACCGGAAGTCTGCATGTGTATATATACGCATTCGCGATTCGCGTAGGCTTACGCGAACAATTCAATAAATCTACTCCCTCGTAAAATTATATGAATAAAAAATTTAATTGTATGTAAATTAGAAAACAAAATTGAATTAAAATAAAACTCGATGACTCTTTATTCGAGAGGTGCTTTAAATTATTGGACATTAAATTTTGATTGCATAAAAAATTGCAAAGATTTGCGTATATAAAAGAAGAATATATGTCTCGAGGCACCTTATCACCTATAGCTATAGAAGCGATTAACGTGCGCACGAAGATGTAACTGCGCGTTTTTTTCTACATTATGCAATCGGCTGATATCGTAGATGCCATCTGAAAACATATACACACACACACACACACACACACATGCACTTTCTAATTTCATTACGCGAAAGCCCTCTCGTGCGCACTCGAAAAGAGAGGAAACAAATTACTTCATTATGTAAGTCGTTAAAGCTTCCTACATTAAAATGCATATGAATCAGTTGCATCGGCAGTGAGCTCGTACACCTCGTGGACACACGCGTGTGCACGATGCACGCGCGCGATCATCTGCATGCGAGGCGTGTAAAACCGTCCGTGTAACGCGAAGGAGAGACGTGTACATATATAAAAGAGCGAGAGAGGAGGATGCGTTTGCAGCGGCCGGAAGTTGTACGAATTTGTACATCATGCGCGTATCGAAGCACCACCGCCTGCGAAGTGGCATGTGGCATTTTTTTTCTTCCTGGAACAACATTACCCCGGCTCGTGCTCCTATTCATGGCTACATCGTTTCGCTAACCGGTGATCATTTGTATGCGCGCGCGCTACGCTGCGAGACGTCGGGGACTCGAGGGAGGCCCCCTGAACAATTCCAACGCAACGGCGGATGGAAAGTTCCTCGATCGGTGGGCGCGTTAACGTCGTCGCTAAATCGTGACGCAAGGTCTATTTTTACAGATTGATTCGTCAACGATATATCACGAAAGCGATACGTCCGACGACTATCGCATTGTAATTAATCACCCTTCGTCATCTCTGTAACATCGAAATTTCTGCGATCGTCGTCACTCTTCAAATGCAACGACATCGGATACGTGCAGGATATATTTTTTCCCTCCCATCTTATTTTTAAAATATATATGTTAAATACTAGAAAGCGGTATATCCGATGTAAAAGAGCGATCGAATGCAACTTTCTGAGATTTATTAATGATCACGAAACGTCACGTGTAAATATGTGTCAATGTATAAAATGGAAAATTATGCGTGTCAAAAATCATTCGCCGAGTCGTTTGAAGTAATCGTAAAGTCGATAACAAAATGTCTATCCTAAAAAGCGCGGATTCAAAACAATCGCGAAGCCTGCCACGATCTCGCCGGTTTCATAAGTGCAATGCGGATAACGATGTTATTATTCCACCCTGTTTCTTATCGAGTAGGTCATCATCGTCATCATCGTTCTCTATATACTTCTCTACGGCGCGCCCTCGTGTGTATTCCATTCATGTCACTCTCTTGCACTCTCCGTCTCGTTTCACCCTCACATCGTCCTCCCTCATTCCCGGTATTACGCACCGAGAATTTCAACCGTCCGCGCGACCGCTTCACAATTTCCATTGAATCCAATTTCTTTCACGGGCAACAACGACAACGAGAGAGAGAGAGAGAGAACTCGCTCGTACGTTCACGGGAAACTCTTCGACGTCGATGCTTTGGAGGACAATGCGTTTCCTATTACCCGCCATACAACACACAGTCGAGTGGTGTGTATACCGAGGCGTTTACCGATCACAGTTGTTTCAATTATCGTTCCCGTTCCTTGCCCTCTCGAGATGACGGCTTCGAGAGCCGCAACAGCCAGGATGGAATGCGAAATTCTTTACCGTGCGACGTACCGCGCGTGCTAATGAAATACGCGTTGTAAACAGGTGCTGCGAGCAACAATCGCGTTTCGATCTACCGTTAGAAAACGCTCGTCAAAATAAACATAGCGCGCGTTATAACGTCAAGAAATTTCTCACAGTCGCCGGATAAAATGTAATGAGAGATTCTTCCGCCGGGGAATATTTTTTTTTTAATGGTAGCACGTCATTCGCAGCGTTTCAATTTTCAGCGATATATATACAGCTTGGCAATTAAGTCGCGAGCGGGATGTTTATGGATCCCGTTAAAAAAAAAAGCTGTCACGATGAAAATGAGGATTTTCTTGAAAAATCAAGGTGTCCTGGAATATCGAGGATATATTTTAATTTTCATTTACACGGAAGTAATCCGAGAGCACTGACACGCGACACGTGACAGAGACAAATTCATTTTGGGGCGTGCAATAACGTTCGTTTCCGCTGCACTAATCCGTGCGACGTGAAGCCGGATTTCTTACGCAATTCACCGTCGCCGTGATAGCCGACTTACCACCTTGACCCGCTTCCATAGGCGGACTTAAACCAGACACCCGGTACATACGTGCGTCACGAGCTTAAACCCTTCCAACGAGCATTTTGTACTTTCACGAGCCGGAGCGTTTCGCAACGGTGACATTTCCGTTTGGACCAAACAAATACCAATTAAACATTTTGCTCGCAGAGAGACGCGCAATGACTATCGCAAAACCGACGCCGGCAATTCCGATGCCGGTTTCGATTAAATTTATAGGGCGGCTTAATCTTGGAGACACTCGTAAATTTCGGAGATTATCCTCGCCAGCGTTGCTGTTTAATTGCGGCGTATAAATACGGTATACGTACATAAAGGCAAAGGCAAAGACGATTCATCGAAATCCTGACGTAAAGTTATTGGCAATTAGCGTTCTTATGGTTTTACGTTTAACGGGGGATTACATAACGTACTTATATTGAAATAAATAAAACGTACTTATTTATGCTGCGCATCAGCTGTTAACGCATAATTAATAATTGGAATTAATGGTATTAATATAATTTAAATAGTTGAATATGAATATATAATTAATAGTTACACAGAGAAAATGTTCTCTTAGAATTTAAAATATAAATAAGATATAAAATGTTCGACTATGTACTACGTACAATATATTATTAATATTTTTTATTGTGATAAATATTTAAACCGAGAAACTTTTATAAAAATCTTCCAATAGCATATATTGCCCCACGATTACCACGATTTTCGGGGTAAATTCTAAGAGAAAATTCACTCCGCGTATAAAAATATATACGAGAAAAAACAATTATGAAAAAAAAACTACTAAGGAGAATTGAGCGTTACAAGAATCACACAGCTGCTTATACATTATATTTCTGCCTCTATATATTCTCCTTGTTATTTCGAGATCAAAAAAATGTTTGGCGATCGGTCCGTTCGGACAGCACTTTTCTCTCGACTCTTAATTGCCACGTGTGTGATTACGATATCTGTCGCCCGTCTGCCCACGCGCGTTGATCTCGGGGGCTCGTATGTATATCCGGTGAAACGTAGGTGTCTGGTTTCCACGCGCGTCGGCGACACAGCCTCATTAATCTCCCGTCCCATCGCCCGCGCCGTTGCACTGTCGTCTCACCGACGACGATACGAGCGCACTTCGCGGCTGCGGAACCCTCCGCCTCTCACTGCGAAGCGTAAAAGGCGCGATCTCGCGCGACAAAATCCTCCTCTACTCTCGTCTCGTCTGGTCCCCGTCGTCGTGTCGCGTGTCGTTTCGGCTCGTGCCGGCGCGACGGCGATAGAAATAGTTATACCGACGACGAGTCCGTAAAACGATTTAAGTGTTATTCTCACATCGTTTTCCTTTTCTCTTCCACGTTCCTTCCGCTGCAATTGCATCTCGTGCCGTCTGCGCTCAGACGCTCGTCGTCCACCGCACGAGATCGTTTTATTCGAATATATCGCGAGCTATCTCTTTCTCTCTCTTTCTCTCTTTTGGCATTTTTTGTCTCTCTCTTTCTGTACCGTTATACGCGATTCTACGCGCTATTTTTCCTGCGAACATTGTTGTTCTCGTGTCTCATAATACGATAGTTTCCGGCAAAACAAGTCTTTTCGTAGTGCACGGTTGAATATAGAGCGAATATTTAGTTATAAACAAGAATTATGTTATAGCAGAAAAGTTTAGTATTCTGTAAAGCGAGATAACAGAAATTTCTTTCTCCCTTCTATAAAAATACAAAGATATTATGTAAAAGAATAATAATTGATAAAAATGTAAAATCAAAAAAACTCATTACGATATTTCTCTTTTATAATATTATATAATATATTGATAAAATTCTCTTATAATATAAAAATACTAAAATTTTCCATTTTCCAGTCTTTTTGTCGTGAATTATCGACTGCCTAATATTTGGAGACAAGCTGCAGTGACACGGACAATCAAACTTTAAAACGATTGCTACAGGAGGTACTTTCCTCGCAAAATATGTCCCGTTTCTAGAAACGAGACGGAATAATTACCCCCGGATAATTGGAAAACTATTCGTTCGTCAAGCAGTCATGAGCAGAAGCCGACTACTCTTGGCGCTGGGACGTTATTACTTCAACGGTAACGGCCAATAACGCAGCATCATGGCGCCAAGCGTTATATTATTCCGCAGGAAAGTGCGTTCCGGAAATGGTCAGGAATACGATTTTGATGCGACTCCTCTCTCGTTATACTCGCGTCGAAGGGAGACTCGCGATCCGGTTCTCTCTCGCGGGAGAGACACGTCCCTCGGTGAACGTCGATGATTCGACTAATTATCGGCGACGAGAACATAAATGAATCAAAAATCAGTGGTCCCGCTAATTGCGGCCACGGGATTTACGCCCGTCGATAAAAGCCGCACGATAACGAGCGGAACGCACGCGGCTTCCACTCGCGTTTTATTAACGTCGATCGTATATATAGACAATTGGCATAATATTCATGCTCTCGTACATATATACAAACCTCCCTCCGTTTCTTTGTCATTCAGCGCCACGTGGTACCGTTTTCACGGATGGCTCCCCCGAATTTGCATTTATCGCGTGTCACGGAAGTCACGCATCGTTAATATGTACGCACTTGTCGTTGCCTCTCTCTTTCTTTCTCTCCTTCGTTCGCACTCCCACGGTGTACTCGCGATAACAACCGGTATATTTATTATCAACGGAGGACCGAAAGGGCGAAGCGTCGACATAAATCTAGCGGCGCACGCGAGAGAAAAAAAGAGAGAAAGTAGGAAGAGACTGAGAGAAAAGGGGGAGGGAAGGAAGAGGACGATACCGCTCTCTTCCTACTTGAGGAAGAGAGGCCACCCACCTATCTCTCGGTGAACACGCGAAGTCATTTATTTTTCGCGGTCACCTTCCGCCCTCCCACGGATCCCTCTTTCTTACGTCATCCCTTCTACACATCCCGGCCCGGATAAACTGGCAATCTAAAGAGAAAGAGAGTGTGTGAGAGAGAGAGAGAGAGAGAAGGTTAATCCCGCCATAACAAATAAATTACCAGACCAAGAGTAAATCGGGGCGGACGTTATCGCGGCCTGCATACATATCGTCTGAAAATTGCAGCGCTGTAAGTTTTCCGGTCACGATGCAGGCGATGACGTGACTTCGACTTGGCTCGTTAATTACGGCCGTCGTTTCGTTCCTTGCATTTCTTATGCAGATGCAGCGCGTAAGATTCGGTCGAGCGGACCCGCGCGATTAGCGCGGCTCATCTCTAATGGAATCGTGAATCGCTCGAATCGATGGAAGTGATCATCAAACACCAATAAGGATGTACCGTTCGTTCGACTTTGCTGCACGATGTTATAAGAGTTCGGTTCTTCAATATTCTGACAGATTCTAGGAAAATAGCGTATAGACTCAGAAATAATATAAAATAAGATGACAATAGTCTCAATTTTAAACCACTGTGATGCATCATTTTGATTTGCAATTATTTATAAAACATTCAAGCCATCATAGCTCAACCTATATAATCACTACAGAAAAATGTTTTCATTCCTCTGTGGATTAATTCTTGTTAATCATAGAACCACGTGCGAAATAATGAGAATATCTACGCCCCCTCTTTTCTAGCATTATCGAATCTTTCCTAATGTTATCATCGAATTAAATTCTCATTTCGGGGCGTGTTGTGGCGCCAGAGAGCAGATAATGGAGCAGAGTGAAGAAAGATAGTGCGTTAGTGCCAGGAGGTGCTAGGCAGAGTTAAGCGCCGCCGATCATCATCGCCGAGTCCGCGAGGCCGACTAATGAATTGAGTGTTTGAGTGGCGAATAATGATGAAATCGCAAGAAACATAACAACATCCTCCAAAGGGGGAGGATACCTTTTCCCGACCAGTAAAGTGACAATAATTTGCCTTCTCCGCGCCAGCGTTCCCTGTCCCCGGGGCACGCACGTGATCGTGAATCGTCTCATCGTATAAATTGTGACAAGTGAAGGCCGGAATTTTCTAGCGGATACCGAATCAACCGTATACGACGATTCTGATTCAAAGGCGGTTCTGGCGCGAGACCGCTGACCATGTATTTTATCTCGATCTCGTTCGAGCTAGGAACGGGAAGATTGACGTACGCAATATTTTTAATTTCATAATCAAATCAATTTAGTATAAATTGTTTTAGCCTCTCATACATTGCGCTAACTAAAACACTTGTTCTCTATTAATAATTATGCCTTTGCGTTTTAAGACGCCGCCGTACTAGGCGTATAAATCATTTCCCGGTATGGAAAGAAGCCTCTCGATAGTCGAATAAATTTGCACTTAATAAAGCCGAGCCGATTTATCTTACGTCACGATCTCGGGGCTGATTGTCCGCGAGCATCCTTGCGTTCGAAAGTTCATCGATCGCGATATTCACGGTACAATGTGTTGTTGCGTCGCGATATAGGTACGGGAAAGCGCTCGCGTTTCAACCGGGATTAGCGAGGCTGTGTATGGGTTGTCTTTCTGATCTTTGATATTCCGATTCGTAATATCGATTCGTTTGTTCGTTTATTCTTCGTTCTCACACGAACGCACCCGTCGCGCGCGAGAAAGTTATGGCGAGAAGGAAATCGACATTTCGATACATCGATATACACCAGCGACGCTTATCCAACGGGGAATGTCACATCTTGCGTTGCATACGTTGCAAAGGTGTCAGAAAGCCGAATAAATCCTTTTCTTTCTGTCTCTTTCGCGATCCAAATTTATTTCCATTATTTTCATTTCCGTAAATGCAATCATTTATTACGCGTTATTATCGTATGTTTACGCGGTAATTTTCTCTCTCTTTTTCAGTTTATTCGTTTCATTAAATACATTAATTATGCATATTCAATATTCAAATGAGTATTAAAAGTTAGGTATTAATTACAGTGATCATTAACAGCATTTGAATCTTCTCTAAAATTGCCGATATAATGTAGAGGCTCTTATTGATTGGAAAAACAAATAAAAATCAATCAGATTAAATGTGGATTTATTGGAAGATTAATTTTTCTAACTCGATAGCGTTTCCCTCTAATTATTTCGAGTTTGGAGACAAATATTTGGAGCAAATATCGAATCACAATCCTTTCCGAAAAGCGCTATGGCATGAAATATCGCTTTTTATCGCAACATTTTATTTAATAACCGATTCGCCAAAACTCGATATTTTCGCAAACATTCCATTTGATAACAAAATGCAGTTTAATCATTCGAAAATCTGCTTGTTCACTGCTTGGAATACTCGTAAAAATATATATGGCTATAAACCAATTCAACGTCGCGATGCGCAGATCAAGCGACTTGTCGCCATTCGGTGCAACCGGGATGCATTCACGTTAATTGAAGAGCACGCTTACGCCAATGGGACACACATACACACATATGTACACTCCGCTATAAATAGCCGTGTTTTGCCAAGAGTTTTGCGCCTAACGCGTGTAGGCACGCGCTTGTCGCGATTGATTCTACCGCGCGGACACGTACGTGAAAGCGTAAATACACTTTGGATGCGCGTTAAAGGAGCCCTAACACGAGATGACGTCAGCGTTGGCGGATTGACGTCGCGTAATTGGAAGTCATCGATGCTAATGGGCCCAAGGGTCAAAGGCGAAGCGGCGACAGAGGCGAGCCAGATCGTAGAATTGTTCGCGTACTTATTGTAATCGCTCCGAGGGAGAGAAAGAGGGAGGGATCTCTCTTGATCGAGAAAAGTACGATAATACATTCTCGAGTGTACATACCGAGGAAAATTAAATACTAGACACCGCACGTAATCATTCCTCCGACATGATTGCGCCTATAATTTAGCTCCAAGTACCCGCGTTGGAAAGGTGATTATTTTGGCATATTTCGTTCTAGACGCATTCTCATTTCTCTCCTTATAGGAGCGCACACAGTGCCAGAGAGACTTTTGTTTCTCTCGGATGGTTATTTATCGAGGCGAGAGCACAATGGTGGATACGCGGGCGTTTCGCCATTTAGATCCGCGCCGTGATTTAGAGCGGATCGGACGTAGATCACAGTCGGGCGCAGAAGCGTGGTACGATTAATTTCGACAGGTGGTAGAGTACCTAAACACCGCATCGCGCGCCGACGATTTTCGATATAGAGCCGCCGACAAAGAGTCGAGTTAATCGTCGGCCGCGCGAGGATACGGTCGATTGCTTCTCCAGCGAGTAAATATTTTAAAAAGTGGATTGTGCTCGGTAATTCGCGGTGTACACGTATATATGCATACGAGAGACGTTGTGTATGTATATATATATATATATGCTCACATTTTTCCGCCAGTATAGTTTCCCCGTAGCTATATGTTATATATATGTGTATGCCTATCTGTGTCCATGTGTACGTTTGTGTGCGGCGTACACTCGTGTTTCGTCCACGTGGAGGGTGGTAGATCGATTGTCCTTGCCTCTCAAGGCTGCTGCTGTACCCGGGGGTGGGTTGGAATAGAATTTATAGCATACGCCGCTGGCATATTAATAGAACCGACAACAACACGTCTAGCGGCGGAGCCGCTGCCAATCCAATTTACACGACGCGACGTGCCAGTACGCGAATTACAAAAATAAGAGTCGCATGACGACGATGCCGCGTTGTGTCGCCGTCGAAAAAAAAAAAAAAAACGGGAGAAAAAAAACCAGGGGTACATTTCGTTTCCGCGTGGTCGACGTTACCGTCGATTGTAATTTCAACGTGGAGCAGAACGGAGGAAAAATCAAGAGCGCAACTATATTATAAACCTGTATTGCACGCGCGAGGAATTTACTCGTTATCCACAACGCACATACACACACATGCAACAACTTCTGTACACGTGCGTATACATGTATGGGAATTATAATGTATATATGTATATGCTTGGATTATTTTACAGACAAAGATCGACCATGTACAATTAAAATCTTAATCGTTCACGAGACTCATAGACATGCACGACGCGCGACTGCTGCGGTAGCACGTCCTCGTGTGACCATCGACTAGAAAACAGTATGACCGATGATGTCACGCGAAGCACACACGCGAGGACCACGTTACGACGGTGATTCCCATGGGAAACACGACGGCTCCGCGATTATACGTAATCGTCACTCGTTTCATGGTCAAAGTCGTCATTTGCGCCGCGCGCGTTTCTACCGCGGCTCCTTCCGGCGCGTTTCGCTTCTCGGCCGAGAGCTCGAGGAGTCGATAAACATCGCCCCCGACGCCGTCGAGAAAATATTGTATGGCGCACCGGACGCGCATATATGATACTGTACCAGAACAATTTTCTTTACAGTATGGATATAGAGATGCAGCTGCGAGAGAGAGAGAAAGAGAGAGAGAGAGAGAAAGATGGATGCGGTAAATACCGTGAGCGCTCTCGCGAGAGGTGTGTGTGTGTGTGACAGGCTGGATCAGTACTTAGGGGACTCTATAATGAGACTAACTCTGGGGACTAACGTGTAGTTATACTGTGCCATGAATTTTCGTACAGTAACGAAGTATACATACGCCACGCGACTCACTCACGCACACACCCACACACATACGTATATACGTACTACCACGCGTGTGTGTCATATGTAGGTACGTGCTACTCTCATCTCGCTACTACGACGTATACATCATGTCCGCGACATACGCAAGAGAGAGAGAGAGAGAGAGAGAGAGAGCGCGGGTGGAGATTACTATGCGGGACTATAAATCGCGCTCGACGCGACGCGACGCTCTCGGTTCGCGCTCGTGAGCGTTTAAAATGCATTTTATACATCGCCGGAGCGCGCGGGAGACTCGCCGATGGCTTTTCGCGTGAATTCGTTTTGGAAATTACGAGATAATTCGAGCGCGGATCGCTGTAATAAAACGCACGGTAAAAAAAGTGAAAAGGGAAGCTATTTATAATTGGGTTAAACAAGGGGGGACTCGTTCGATATTGGAGAGACGGGAAAAATGTTATCGATAATTCTCAAACTCTTAAGAGAAAAATTAACTGATATATATATATGTGTGTGTGATAGATATTGCCGCGAACTATACACATTTTTTTTCGCGTCGCTCTTGGATACAGCTGATAGTCAATAATTAGTACAGCCACCAAATGCGATTATTTTGCGGCGACAGCGCTGGGAAATCGCGTTTAATAGTCGCGGGGAAATAAAGAAAATCCTTGCTATCCCGGTGGAGAATCATTTTCGTACATTATGGCGTACCATGACGCATTATGATGCATTATTATGCATCATGACGCATTAGGATGCGCTATTGCGCGTTGGTAGCGCGCTTTGTGCGGTGCGGCTATGTGTCGGACGGTAATGTGTGCTAAGTCTTTCATAAATTATATACTGGATACTGCGAAAGTATCATTTCGCTCTGACGCTGTCGTATATCTAAAGGGCGTCGAGCATGCAGAACGATCCGTTTCAGGTTCGTAATTAATTTTAAGACCTAATATATATAGATACGTACCTCATTATTATACCACATTTACATATATAAGAGAAATATTAGAACACAGTATAGTTGATAAAGGAAATATCACAATCGGGAAATTAGATCTTTCGGAGCCACGATAAATCGCCTTGAAAGCGACAACGCACGTGCGCTCCTTTCATGTCTATTAATTCGATATTCTTTGCTGATATACATACTTAATAACTAGTCGGTATTGCCGACTTCCAAGAATTAAAAAATGCTACATATAATCAGATTGCGGTAATTTTGCGAGTGATACTTAGGCGAATTAATAGTGAAATGTCGTGAGTTCAATAGCTAGGTGATGAAAAAAAAATTGTATCTGAATGCCACAGCGCGAAGATAAATCTAAGATAATTATCATTGTTCGACTGCAATGCGCTTCGGTGCATCAAGGCCGTCGATAATTACACAAATTATACCTGGTAATCTCCGGGAAGTTAAATACAAGATGATGAAATTCAAATGTGTATATGTTTGCGCGAATATGTATGCTTAATCTGAAAAATATCACGAGATGACGATAACGTCGGAGATAGGTAAAGGCGCGAGTTTGCGATAAAATTGTCGCTGTGAAAAGAGAGATAGAGAGAGAGAGGCAGAAAGGGAGACAGCATCCTTTCTTTACTCCGACGCAACGCATCGTAGCGCAACGCTTACCCATGCATACACACAGGAAAAGAAGAACAAGATCGAGCATACAAGGTGACTCGGAAAGAAGGGAAGTCGGTGCGCCCACCCTCCGGAAACGACGTATAAAGCCTGATGTTAGTGCAGACTTGCGTGCCGTCTCGAACCGCATGTACCGGCTGCATCAAACTGCACATTATTCCTCGCTACTACTGTTACGCGATGTTGCAGCAGAAAATCTCCCTAGATCCGTCGCTGATGCGGTGAGAAATGTTTTTTTCTTCCATCGATTTTAATACCGGCATGGTATGATTAATACAGATATTTCAATAATCTGTCGACATTTGAAAATTATCTCAAGTAGACGATTATATGGATTTTCAAAAAATATTATCTCTCTTACAGAGTCAGAATAATAGCAAAATGATTATTTCCGCGAGAAGAGATACTTCTTACGATATACGTAAGAAAAATTGTAAAATTATTCATATATCTGCAACTTTAATTACGTGACGAAATTAATTAAAGAATTATTCCAAAACGCGTTCACGATCGAAATTATGTCGTGACACAGTGACGCGCCACGTGCACATCATATCGTTCCGCGCATACGGGCGCTATTAATTAATGAATCTCCCAAGCAAGGAGCGACAAGAAAGAAAGAAAACGAGAGACCTCGTTTTCTCCGCAAGTATCTAATTACTCCTCTTTTTCCCTTATTTTCTTTTTTTTTTATTTGCGCAGCGATTAACCTGTCAAAACTTATGACGATCGCGGGATCGGTGATAACATCGAGAATTAAGTATTCGTCACTAATTACGACCAATTAGCAACTGATTCGCGAGATCTTTGCCCGTTGCCACGGCACAAAGTAGTATCCGCTTAAGAGACGATCTTTTAATTAATCGCTAATTACCAGTTGATAATTTTAATCAAGAAGCATACTATTAATTCACATCGATGTCGCGTTTCTCTCTTTCTCTCTCTCTATTCGTACAATATATTTTGAGCGAAACATGGAGAATGGGAAAGGACAAAAGCGGATCGTTAATTCACGATCGTCGTCTAAGCAGCCCCAAGGCTATTATCTAACACTATCGACTAAGTTGCGAGTATTCATGTCGCATTTGGTAATTAATTAATAATTTATCGCTAATTGCGAAACAATCGTTTACGGATATTAGTGGGAAAGCGTTCCCCGTGTCAACGCGTGTCGTTTAAAATCGTCACGGCAGTCTGATTACCGGTGTCACGTCACGGGGCCCTATGCACGGTCTGTCACGGTTCCGGTACCAAGCGGGTCGTTATATTAATCTAGGGCCTTGCGCTCATTAAAGCCTAAGGATAGCGCTCGTTATGCCCATCCGATAACAACGCGGCAGCACCGATTATTATTCGCCGATTATATCGCGCAGCGTTTTGTTTCGCCTTCGTTACCGAAGCCCGAAGCGGAGCGATTATTACAGGAGAACTTCTTCGTTTTGCTCTTTCCTCCTACCCATTCTTCATTCTCTTTACTATGTTTTTCGACGATGGCTTTTTAATATGCTCGACGTGCGTGGCTCTAATTACCGCGGTGTGAAATCGTATCGGAATATGAGATCGGCTTCTTTTTTCCTTTTGACTTTCCGCTGTCAACAGGTAATTCGACGTTTTTTTTTTTCTAAGACGAAAATTAACACAGATTTGCGATTCGAAGATATATAGTTTAACAATTTTTAATTTAAAGGAGCAGTTGTTTCTCAAAGATGTTTATCGCGCACGCGGACGTCGCCACGTCTTTCACCCTCTCCGTATAGCTCCATCCTGCATTTTACCAACGGCATTCCCGGGTTTAATAAGTGTCGCCTGAATGACGTGAATTAGTTCAATATGTCTGAGGTCCCCGAGGTAGCAACAATTCAGGGCCGCTGCATCGCGTAATTAAAATTACTTCGCGCGTCATACTTTACGGCGAGACGCAGGCAGGCGCGTGAAAGGGGTGAAAAGTATGGGGATGTCACTTCTATAGCAATTCAAGGATCGGCGAAAGCCTTGCTACACCGGATTCTTCAGAATCGAACAAAAGTTATTATTAATACCGAACGATATTTCACATTTAATAACTGAAATGATTAAACTGTACAAGTATTCTAGAGAGAACCCCAATTTTAATAAATTTTACGTATCTCATATATATTTTAAATTTTGACTATTATAATAATCACTTAATAATGTGTGTGTTTTTCATAAGTATAGAATTTTTAATTACTTAAGGTGATAAAAAAATATAAAGCATTGATCAATTAGCTTGTTATCAGCTTGTGCAAAGTTGCAATGTCGCGAATGCTCTCAAGTGCGGTTAGTATTTTTAGCCAATTAGCGGATTCGGTAAAGCGAAAATAAGCATACATATTTCACGGACATTTTCTAACAGGTAAGAGAGACTTTCGAGCATCACTCAGAGGGCTCTTCTTCAGAGAAGTACCAGGACGTACACAACTGACTGTACGAGCTTCTCTTTCATCGCGTCCTTTAGCGAACGCCATTCCACCAACCCCTTTCAACCCCCGAGAAGAGTGGTGCTCTTAAGGGATGGCCTACTTTCGATACGCCTGCGATTGCATTTCCCGGCGCCACTCGAAGACGATACGAAGCATGTATATAACCGTGCACGATAGAACACTTAATATCAAGCGACCGAACGATATTGTGAAACATAGAGAACAAAACATATTATCATAAAAAAATTACTCGAAATATATAGAAAGAAAAGAGATTGTTCGAAGCTTCTTATTGTAATCAAATGTCAAAATAGATTTTGTTGTCAAATAATTTTGTTTAATTTTTAAACTATAGATAACATTGCGTTGTGTGGCATTCCGATATATATATACTCGCAAAATTATCCCAATCTCCAGACAAATTCCTGAATATTGACTATTCCATAAGTACTCACTTTAACTGGAGAACTGCTCGCTGCACTGCATTGTTCAATCTGTAACAAAAGAAATATCAAAAATTAATTAAAAAAAAATATATATTATACATTTATTTGCGTTATTATTATTATTGTACAAAAACACATATAGCAATAGGTATATCCAGAAGAAGATTTCAAAAGTATGTAAGTTGAACGCGGATCACGATTTATCCGTCAAGCGAAAAAAAATACGCGCGCGTCAAGAATCTATCTGATCATGAAAATGAGACGCAACAATCGCAAAACGCGGGTCAACGAACCTCGAAATTGGATTCGACGCGAACGAGAGTTCGTGTCTTTTTTACCGATGCAAGGAGAACACACGGCCGGAGGAGGAAGCGGGGCTCGTCGACGTGTCGCGAAATTCCTTACGGATGGAATTTGACGATCGTTGACGCTCGTATGAATATAACGTGCAAAAGAAGGACTTTTTTTCTGCACAGTCAATCTTGTTCTCCCCTTATCCTGCCAACCTCCGAAGGCCCCTTCGATAGTATTCGGCGTCAGCGTGCAACGGCCGTGGCCATTGGCGCGTGGCGGTGCTAATGAACTTCGGCAGCATGTTACCCGAAAGCACGTGGTAATTTCGTATGCGTGCGTGGAAGTTTGCGCGGCTATTCCGAGAGCTAAATAAACGAACTTTGGGAATTTGAGCTGAATAAATGATTGTTAAGTTGCGATGTGATTCCCCAATGCCTGCCTCTCTCATTGCGCAAATTGTGTCGCTAAATATTTTTTTAAATAGAACGTTTCCATTTGCAGCTGATAAATGATATTGTTGCGATATATATGTATTAAGTTCTAAAATTAGACCGAAATGATTGAATAGGTCAATTGCCCGTGAAATTCTCGAACGACGGACAGCGATAACAGTGTTATTAATTAAATTCCGTGCATTCGTGACCAAACCGCCAGATGCGTTCCTCGATTGATAAGCAGCAGAATTAAGCATGGTCGCGGATATAATTGGCACAACGCATCTATATATCGGATTACTGAAATCACATAGCGCAGTGGAAAAATTTCAAAAGTCGTGCGTGTCGGTTAACTGCTAAATGGATCTCGGTAATCAAAAAACTATTTAGTAGCTATAATGCATTACTCAATAATGACAATTCACGATAAATCGAACGTCGAGAGAAAATATTAATATCATCGTCATACTCCCTATGACAAGTGTCCATTTTCTCGCATGAAATTTTAATTCCAAAAGTAACTTTGATGGATTTTCTTACTGAAAGTTCGAAAGTGTAATATATTTGGCATTAAATTTTTTGACAAAGAGAAATGTTCAAGAGCGTGAATATATTATTCAAATAGAATATCGCGGGAAAAAAAGCAATCCCAAGAGAATATCCCAGCGGTCCTAATAGTAATTTCCCGTGATGATCGAAACGATTTTCCGTGCGACAAAGGGAATCAATGTCTACGACGAAGCGCGAAGACGAGAAAATATCGCGTAAGACCGCAATTTGAAGCAATCTTTGTGTGTGCGAGCACTCCGGGATTCTTACGCCATATTTCGGGCGCATCGCCGGCAGACGTGACTCTCCTCAAAATCCCTCCGTAATCGAACGGGAAATCCAAGAAGAGGACTCGAACGGAGAGAGAGTCGCCCGCACGTACCGGCGGGGAATAACAATGAAGAGGGACAATAGTAATGGAATTATCTTCGGATAGTCGTTCTCTGTCCCATTGGCAGTACAATCGTACTCGGGCGAGACCAAATCTCAAGTGCGTTCTCTCTATCTTTCGAGACTGTCCCGGCCCGGCTCGGCTCGTCGTCGTTCAACCGATGGCACGTGGCTAGGTGCTAATGAACTCTCCGTGAGTCACGTTTTAAAAAAGACAAAGACGGACGAAAGGACACAGGCCGCGGAAACGCGAGAATCTCGAAACTCGAAAAGTTGTCGAGTTCGCAAATTAGTGGCGTTCCTGCAGTGTCCGCGTGTGTCTTTTCAAATTTTTTCTCTCTCTTTCTCTCTCTCTCTTTCTCTATCTCTCTCTTTAACGGAATTGCGCTCGTAGCAAGAAATTCTTCTTCCACTCTGTGCGTTAATGCTTTTTAAGCGAAAATAAAAGAAGTCTTTCAAAGTTTTGCCAAAGTTTGCGAAAATCGTACTTGCAAGCTAGGTTGTTGTTTACAGTTTCATCGCGATTCTTCCTTAGAAAGGAAATATCCAACTTGCGATGTAGATATTGTAAATTTTTAGAAGCAGCATTTTTCGTTTGAAACGTGAACTTTGAGAACAAACACGCGAGAACTTAAATTGATGCAATCAAAATAGTGAATTAAAAAGTTCGATGTAATTATTTACCAATATCGGGAAAAATAAATTCTCGAGAGTAAAATTACGCCACACAAAAATACTTGCGTTAAACTTGAACAATCGTGTCTTAAATAATCTGTTCAACAGTCGAGGAAGAATCTCTCAGCCACGGGATATTAAAATACTAATATCTCGAAGATAAGCATATGGAAAAGAGAACATGCCGTAAAAAATGCAAAGTAACGGAGCCGCGGACGCCGGAATGAAAAATAATCACTCGATCGACTCGAATTAAAGAGAATCCTTCGGTCGAACATCGATCTCACTTTGGTTACCACCCATGGGCAGCCGATAGTAATTAATCAGCGCGCGCGGTGCATGCCGATAATTAGAGGTACCGATCGACGGGCAATTAATACGCCTCTTAACCGCGATCGGCGATCGATCATGGAAATGTTATTCCCGCGGGAGATTCAACGCGAGAGAAGAGAGAGAGAGGGAGAGACTAGAGTTGAAAACTCGCGAGTTATAGTGACAACGGATTAGCATGTATTAAAGGCGATGGCAGTTCCGGGAAGTAACTTCTACTGTCTACGCTAGGAAAGACGCGCGCGTGTGGGAACAATTTTCCGGAATTAAAAATTTAGAGCTTTCAATTTATCAGGCGGTTTTCATAAGCCACATGTCACAGTTGAACCTCCTGCAAGTGCTCCAAGTAACGTAAAACGCGCCGAGCATAGAATTGATCTAAAAATAACATCCACGTGCGCGATTAATATACCTTACTGTCGTACTATTTCTTTCTACTTTATATACGGACATAAGTTTAATCACGGGTATTAATTTTTGACGGGTATTCGCCGCGTTCCGCGTATCTATCTATCGCAATTCGCAGAAATCCATCTCCTTAATTTTTAACAACCGATCGCGGGAACAGCCAGATTTCTTTTCGCAAAGTTTAATCATGGTCGGAAATAATTCATGACAAATAAGAGGGAAGAGGAAAGAAAAAAAATTCGATTCATTACGAAGAACTTGCGAATGCAGTCGTAGTTCTGCTGATTAAAGGAATTTAGTAGCAGTCGTAAAAAACTATAACCATTAAGAGCATCGCGCGCGTGGGCGTCAAAGCGTAAATTCCGCTTTAATTCAAATGTTACTTCAAAGTCGTTTCCTCGATTTTTTCGCGATTTTTTTTTTTTTTTTTTTTTTTTTTTTTAATTTTCTGTCATCTCTCTATCGGGTAGAATAAAAATTCATTGAATATTAAAGTCAGCCAGGTACGCGCGCGCCTCGAGTCTCTTGACTAGAAGAGCGCCATCAAAATTGACGGCAAAAAGTCTGTCGATCAAACTGTTGAACCCTTTCGAGAGGTACTATTAGCGGCTATATTTTTCTATCGATCGTTCCTGAACTCGTCGAGAAGAGCTTCTTACCGGAAATAGAAAGTCAAAAAGATTCAACCCGACCGGGACTCTGTCCGACATTGTTTTCTGAAAAAATAACGGAAGCGTAGACGTTTCTAAACCACGTGCGCGACGAAAGGAAATGCCGAACATCTTTATCTTCCTCCCTTCCCGCGTTTCTTCCTCTCGCCGTTTCTCGTTCCTTCCGCCTCTTTTTCTGGGCATGCATCTTCCTCTCTCGTGCATAACGCATCCGTTGGATTCTTAGCTCGCGAGTTCAAAAACCTTTCTGCGCGTGCGACTTCTACGGAAATGACTTCAAACTACTAATCGCAAGAAACGTCAAATTCTTAACTTGTACCAACAATCTGGCGAATTAACTCTTAACTTCTGGTAAAAATTCATGGACGTGTTTCAGCGTGCAACGCATACACAACACACATTTTATTTAAAAAATATAAATTTTTTGACAAGTAAAAAATATAATTTATAACAAATCTAATATATTATGGAGTTATATATTTTATATACCATAAAAAAATTGTAATTTCTTAAATATACAATTTTATAAATTAATTGTGTAACTTATGTTACGATATACATTCACGACAAGTGTATGCCTATATATTAATTATGGATAAATCACATAGATTTTATGAGACAAAGAACGCACGCTTTCTGGAACATTCAAAGTAGAACGAACACCTGATTCCACAATAATTCGTTATTGTGACAGTTTAAGGGCGAGAGCTATTTCGGTTTCGATATCACGTCCGCATATGGTATTTCTGTCCAAAAGTCAATCGCGGCACATAGTTGGGAAGTGACTTCAATTGAATGTGTCTCACGTATGTCAATCAACGTGTTCGAAATAGAACGATAAATGCAGCTTGCAATCTATACCTATAGTTACGGCAAAGACTCATTTAACATTCTTAATTGTTTATGGCATTCAAATTGTCGCAGATAAAACATATGCAATTTATAAATAATTTAATGTAAACGTCTTATTAATTTTAGTATAAAAATATAGAATTAAATTCAGAGCTAAATTGTTACTATATAATATAACGCAACTACAAAATCGCAGCCTGCTATGAAACGTCAAGAAGATATCTTTCGAGACAAAATTAATGTCGATACGTATTTGACGTATCGTTCCGAGACTTGGTGAAAGTGTATGGCTCGAAGAGCTCGGCTGAACGCTTCGCAAAAATCCACGTTTCACATATTCGTCTCTTGGTATTTCCCATCGTACACAGTTAAATTACACGACCTGTAGCGAAGCAACTTTTCAATAAAGACGTCTTTCCCTCCGTATGTCTCGCGCAATGAATGCTGATCGAGACAAGCATCGTCTGTAAGTAGGAAATAAAGAGCTGCGGGGAAAAAGAAAAGAGGGAAAGATGAAGAGCGGAAAAGAAAGCTGAGAGATGTATAACGTCAGAGAAATGCCGGCTTATTCGAAACCCAGTCCACGGACTTATTGGTTACTATAGCAGACTTCATGAAGTATTGAAAACCCTGTGAGAAAGAATGGTCGCGAGCCGGGAGGAAACCTATGTAGTGGTTAAACTCAGGCAATGAGAATCCAATGAGAGGATATAAGCCTGCCGTAAACAGATGCCTTTGAAAATATCGAATACGAGAAACATAGGAACAAGGAGAACAAAGCGTCTGCTAATAACTTGGAAACTGTTTCATTCTACGATTCGATGCACGTATCTCACGCACGATTGTGAAAAAAGCTTCTCGGTGGTGAAACATTTTAACAAATGTTTTTATTAGCTTTTAGATGTTAAATAAAATGTAAGATTTTAATATATATATTTATTACATCAATTAGTCGCAAAAATAATGACACGTTATTAATTAATGATATAATTATATTATAAAAAATAAATAATAAAGAAATATAAATATTAATATAGGTATTATATCATTTTAATACCGAAATGTTGAACTTTTTACTTTATTGTAATGTACGTTTCATATGAAAAGTTGCCCCAGACTACCGTGCATTTATCGTCTCCATAACGAAATACAGCAACGTTTCGACGACGTACTCGTGACGCAGCATTCCTGCGAGCGCCGATCGAGATCGCGAAGGTAAGTGGACAACGGAAGAAATAAAGCTGGGGAACGCGTCAGCGGGGCTTCCTCCACCCCTCGACATCAACCCACACATTCGGAACCCTGCTCGCGAACGTGCTCCCGGACTTCGCAGACGTAGCTCGAGGACCGGCAGGAAGGATGACCGTAACGGAGAAGACGGAGGAGAAAGAGAAAGAGAAGAGGGCAAAACGGAGGGTGGCTGATGGCGGCTTTGGATGGCTCGAAGCAGTTACCGATACGAAGGGGAGGAGAAGGCGAAAGAGGAAAAGAAGGACTTGCGCGGGCGAACTTGCTGGGGTGGGGATAGTTTTTTCCGTTTTTATCGGAAGAAAAGAGTGGCTCTCCGAGCCCGTAATGGAGTCCAAGCACGTATCCGTCGTGCACACGCCAGCAGAGCCCGCGGCTTTTCCAGTCACCCCCGACCAACCCCTGATGTCTCACCCCCGCGATTTTTTCTCTTTTTTTCTCTCTCTTTCACCCCCGTGCCGACATGCACCTGCAAGTTGACAGACCGACATTGGATCCCCTCGTACACGAACACACTATTGCACAAGTTACACGATCAGTAAACGCGCTCGTCGAGATATCTTATAGAATTTCCAGCGCTCATCGTGCTCGATCATAATCGCCCTTGTAATCCTACTGGAGATAGAGAGGAAAGGAGATACGCTCTGAATGTGTGTGGGCAGTTTACGACGATATAAAACCATCCAAAAACTCGTGCATGCGAAACGAGTGACTCGATGTAAAAATATATCTAAATGTCAAAAGTAAAATCTAATTTCAAAAGAGACTTTATACGCGATAACATTTATTTTACTCTCTTTTTTTTATACTCATTAAATTCGCGCGCACGTATTTCCTTATATAGAATGTGTATTAAATTATTACAAATATTTTAGAATCATTATTTATCGCGCGAGATAATTTTCATAAATAGAATTTATTTGCATGATATTTCTTTTCAATAAAAAGATAATATCTCTTATACATCTCCGAGTTAGGGACTTTTTGGATTGCGTCTGTTATTTATATTAGGAGTAGCGAATTGTCGCTGCTTTCATCGACAGAAAGAAAGATCGGAATCGACCTGACACGAGGATAGTCCTCGAACGCCGATCGTCGATCATCTGAACGTTTGCGAATGAACGATCAATCGGCCGCATGAAAACTCGATTTGTTCTAATAAAAGACCTACGATAAATTTCTCCCACGATCCGTCTAACAACGGCCTTAACGACGACATTCATCTGACGACATTCTCTAGTCGCCTGAAAAGGAAAGATTGTAGCCTTAATCGATCGCGAATTCAATAGATACAAATAGCCTAATGTAGTTTAGATATACGTTAACGACTATTTAAAATATTGCACGCGAAAAACAACGCCGATCGTAAATTTCGCGAGAAAGAGACTCCGCTTTTTAAAGTCTCAACTTTCCATTTTTGCGCGAACCCATTCGGGCGAGTATCAATCACTGAAACTTTAATAACTCAATTCCCAGTCAGACTGATAAATTACGAATCGGGCAGCCCGAGTCTTGCGCGATTTCGTTATAGGATGGCAATTTTCGATCGACAATCGCACGTCGAAAGTTCGATTCACGCGGCCGATATTCATTTTTCTTTCCCGGCCGCACTTTTTTCTCCGTTTATACCAATCAACCTTGCTATTTGTCGTAGCTGATAAACTGTACAAGCCTGTCAGCAATATTCGCGCTGGTACGCGGAGTGTAAAGATCCGTTTTTTTTTTTTGTTTTTTTTTTATATATATTTTTTCCGCTTGTCTCGTTGAATGTTTTCGACGCGCGGGACCAGCCGGATTCTATCTGGCGGCCGCTTTAAAAAAGAGAGAGAGAGAAGAAAAAAGGCGGAAAAATCGCCCGCACACGTGAAAACTAGGAGCGACCGGAAAAAGAGAGGAAAGTGCGAACGCTGTGCATCACGGTGAGCTTTTAATACTACTTGACGAGTGCATGTTTAAAGGCTTACCCGCGCGCGTCATCGACGGATTGTCGTGAAACCGATCGGATACAATAAGCGCCGCATGCGGCGTGATTACGTGAAAATACGAGCTGTGTGTGTGCGCGCACGCGTTTGCATTTACGACTATTTCCTGGCAATTTTTTCAGGGACGTTGCCGTGACACCGAAGATTTTATTGACACCGTAAAACGTACACTCGCGCGTCTAAAAGCGCGGAGATATGCAATTGATTAAGGAGAATGACGTTCGACTGCGGAGTACGCCAACACTTAAAAATTTTACAGCAGCATAGCACGATTTTTTACGGATGCGCATTCGTATAAATATTAATGCGTTTTATTGATGTGTATATGTCAATTGACCAGAGTGGCAGCAATGATTTCCGTCAGAAAAAAATACAAGACCTTGGTTATATAATTTAAAATTCGTTAAAGTACTCTAGATTAGAAAAATCTACAAGTTAAAAAACCTATAAAGAGATGCTGCCTCATTTATTATATATTAAATCTGATTTAGGTATTGAGCTCTTTTATCCCGGGTTTATAAAAGGACCCTTCAGACTGCAGATCGCGCCGGTTTTTAGATCTACTCGCGCCGTGAGAGCATTAAAAATCTACTAAGGAAATATTACGAGATCCCAACATGGAGTTGGATTCATCACGGTCGGCATTAATATTATCTTTGCGGCATCAGGTACATTGTGAAAAACTCTCTCTTTCTCTCTCGCGCGATGTTACTCGCACGACTTTTATTCGCCGGTGACGGGGAAGAGGGCAACCGAGCGGTTTGTAGATCGTTAAAAAGGCGATCCCCGGCGCCGGTAGCGTCATCTTGGGCCGACATTAACGTCGGTGAACCGTGAGGAGTACATAATGTTGCGTTAACTCGGCGCCCGAGGGGAGATGGATGAGCGGTACGCGTCGCAACTTTAATTTTTTCCCCGGCTGCTTTCGGGTTGACCCGGCTTGCCCAACCCTCCCTGTCAGCCAGAAGAACTTTTTAAAACGCAAAGTCGCGCTGTGTAGAGGCAGGAGGGTGGCTCTCTTTCTTTCAAGGGGAGAATGAAAGTATACCGGCAGATACACGCGCAACATTGTGAATAATGCTCGTTATAATGCTCCGCGAGCCCACTTCATTTCTTATTGCCGGGAACTGCGGCACGAGACTGCGGAACTTGACGTAAGGAACTTGCAGAGCAAGCGGCGGAGAGAGAGCCTAATGGTCGCTAACGAAAATTGGACAGCGATGAGTACTCAAGCCGAGTCCCGAGCGTGAGAAGCGGACCTGAGACAGCACACTCCGGTTTCCAAGATAGTTCAATGATTAAGCCGGCACACAAAAGTGTTAATTCGCACGGGGATGTTTAATCTGCTAAAAGCAATGCTCGGCCGTATTATGCGGCTATTCTTCCGCTTTTATTCTAGTCTCTACGCGTATTACACTTTTTTTTTCATGTAGAGCACGCTTAAATTGCGGTCTTCATTAATTCCGTTAATTAAATTAAAATTAAGTTAGAATTAAATTAAATTTAAATTAACATCAGCCAAGTTGCTCGATTAGAGATAGAGAAGGTTATAAAAATCTCGTTATATCGCCCCGAAGAAAAATTGACGATTTGCATAACTTGGCAAATGACGCCAGATTACGATAAAATCCCCAAAGCACAATGTACTGCGGTAGTTCCTCCTCTCTCTCTCTTTCTTATATATATATGTGTGTGTGTGTGTAACTTTTATCATCAGTCTTCCCTTCATTTTTCGCCCTCCCTTATGTGGAAGCTCATGGTTTACGGGAAAAAAAAAAAAAAAAAAAAAAAAAAAGAATAAGAGACCCGCGCCTGTTTCTTTGCCAATCAATCATTGTCAATCGATCGATCTATCTACGCCCGAAAATTCTTTTTGATTAAAGTAATGTGTAATGTACGTTAGACTTTGATAACTTATCTAGAATGATACAAAACTTGATATAATAATCCCTTGAGCTTGTATTTATAAAAACACGTTACAATGCGATCCAAAATAATCTATATCGCGAAATGAAAGACGGCTGGCGCCCGAACCTTTGAAGCATCCTTGCCTTGATTCAATCTCTTTCTCTCTCTCTTTATACGCGCATGTGTGCGGGAATAAATCGGGAATGTACATAAACTCTCCACGTACATATATCGGCCGAACGAAGCAGCGGTAAAACCGCGCTGTAAAAGCTCGCAGGCGGCGATAAAAGCGGTCGCGAGGTACTTGTTGCCAAAACCAACCGAATCGGCGCCTGCCGCCGGTTCGATGCACCCGCTTGTCTACTACGCGACGCGAATAAAGACGTATCTGTCCACGGTGCACACACGTGACCGGGTTCAAGGTCTCCGAAGATCAAAACGCGCGCACGAAACTCCTATGCGTAGTCGGCGGTTTGTTGCCCTATTTGGCGGCAGACAGGCCAGGGGAATGAAGAGCAACGAGGGTCGATTGGAGACGGGGGATGGGGACAGGAGGGTCGGTAGTGGCGATCGTGGAAGCAGCCGATGGTCGGAGAAACTACGGAGGAACGGTACGGCAAGACACGCATCTGCGCGCGCAACTTGGCGGGAAACAATAAGGGCCAACAACCGGCAGGAAGCATCATCATCTTCTTGGCGGGAACGCGGAACGAAGGTGGTACTCAACCTTGCTTTCGCTTCCTCCCTCCTTTGCTGGGAATAACAAAGTAGTATGGAGAGTTACGAAATGGTCGGTCGTCCCCAAAACGCCCGAAGCGGATTCCCAGCGTTCGGTAGAAAGTCGCACGAGTTGAACCAGCAACCGGAATTTTTACGATGATAGATAAATGAATAAAAATAAATGTCACTGAATTTTTCTATTAATTTTTCTTCTCCCGCTGTTTCGCTTCATTTATTTTCTACATCTTCCGAACTTTTATATTGTTGAAGAAATTTATATTATATTTTAAACATTTTTTTAAACCAAAATTGAAAGAAATATTCCACTGAAATCTCCGATGCATCGTCTACTGCATTAAAATCTAATTAATATGTAACAAAATTATCAATTCTCACTTGAGAGATAAGAGACATAAAATCTTTGAATTCTTAAAAATAAAATGACGTCTAAAGAGTCGAGGTGACACATTTTATTATCATTCCGCATTAATAATGAATGCGTTTAAAAAAATCACATTTACATGCTCGATTACGATTCATTATTAAAGCGCTATAGATATATTTATGCATATCGATACACGAATGATACGTTAATAGAGAATACTCGCTGGATCGTAAACGGTAATTAAAGCGGAGATCGAATGTCCGTCCATGTGTGACATCCTGTTATTAATAAGAGAGATCCCGACGATATTTTGGGTAGAAATGTTTCGGGGCGAAAACGACATTCCCGCGAAAGAAAGATAAAATAACGACGGTGTTTGTAAATCGTCGAGAACGCGATACGAGAAAGATCTTAACTACGACAGGTCAGGATAAACCCCGAACGGTCGTAGAGGGCGAGCTGACGTCTAGACATGTTTTTTGCTCCGTTCGGCCCCAGGCGGACTGGAAGCTCCGGAAACCTAACGTCCGATCGTCGCGGTTCGCTCTTTGTTGTCTGCCTGCACTCGAACCTAACTCACAGTTGAGGAGCACAACAATCCCCGGGTAAGTAACCCCGCCTTTTAGCAATCGTCGTCCCTCTCTATCTCTCTTTGAGCGCGTCATAATAAGTTTCGAGATGCGTGATACAGCGGAAAAGAAAAATTCGGCGAACCCAAAGGAAAACAGAGAGAAGTCGTTTACCGCGAGAAGACGAAAGTAGCGAAGGATTCGAACGATCAATTTTTCGCCGCGAACTCGCAGCGATCTCGAACCCGTTCCCGAGCGTTGCTCGCCAACACGGCAGACGGAGGAGCGAGCCTTCGAGTACGTTGCACCAGCGACGGATTGATATACGGGAGGGAACGGAAGGAGGGAAGTCAGGCATGCCGGTTAGTTGGATCCTCTCCTTCCCGCGCGCGTGTGTCGGCCCTTCTTAACCCCCGATCCGCCACCACACACCGGCACAATGCAACGTACTACCAACTACAGTTCGACGCACGTTACACGCACACGCACGCACACAAACGTCGCTCGTTCGTTCACTCTTTCTACGTCCCTCTCTTCTCGCCCGACGACTTGGCGGGAAACCAGACACGTGGTTCTCATGGCGTCCATTCTCGAACAAAGGACTCCCACCCGCGGCGTCGTAGTACTACGTCGTCCCACGCCAAGCGACGCTCTCGCTCATCTTCTCGTCAAACGAACGCTTCGGAGGAGCGAGCGACTGCTCGCTTCCCGTTCGAAAGCGACGGCTTCTTCGACCTGGCGGGGGTGGATACGAATAACGGTCGTTTCGAACGAAGAAGAAATTCTGCGCGTTCGAATCCGGTCCAGACCGGAGCAAATATAAATCACCGACGCGCACGGATAACAACGAGTATCCGATAGAAGAACAAGCGTTGTTTTCTAGTTATTCCTAATAAATAATTATGTACGAGATAATTTGCTTATAAATAGTTCTTTTTCACGCCTATTATTCGTTTGCTCGATTAGATATATGTATATTGCTGGACAGAAGTCTGAACGTATAATTTATTCAGTAAATTATATTTTTGAAACATTGGAGAAGAGAAAAGTACTAAAACGTTCACTGTCATAAAATAATCACTGTTATATAATAATACGTAATATTAAATATAAGAAAGAGTATGTTAAAAAATAATTCAGATTTTCTTGCAATTATGAGAGATAGGTATCTAAAATTGTTCAAAATTTAATTCTGCGTCCTACCGAGTGCATTAAAAATTTTAGAGAGAGAAAGAGAGTCTTTCATGTGCTCCATCATTATTGATAAACACACAGTTAATTATTGTTTCCTATCTCTTAATTGGATGGTGATAGAAGGAAGGAATCGTGCTGGATACAAATTTTATAAAGTAAGAAATCTGATACCTTTCATTAAAAATATCGCGTGCGCAAATGGGTAGAAAGCGCCAAAGAGAATAATCAAACGATTCGTATATCGTATCCGGCCGATCGGCCGACTCTAAGAGAATGTAGCATGGGAATCGCGAGAAATCGAAACGATCCGCGACGATGGCGATTTTAACAGAGCAACGGGCGCGTTTCGTGGACGGTTAACGTCGGCTTGTTCCGTTTTCAACGGAAATTCAATTAAGGTATAAATAATAACCCGAGCGAGAGAAAGAGAGGGCAGGTCATTAAAATGGTCGACCAATAAAAAGACAACACACACACCTCGGCGCTTTGTCCGGGCCGCTTGCGTACGATCGTCTCGTTCTCTTGGTCGCGCCACGCCAGGCCATGGTGTTGCATTACGTTCCACTACTGTGTTCCAGACCTACCGCAATCCCGAACCTTCGGTCTAGACTCGCCGAGACCGAGGAGCGGTCACACGTCGGTCATTCACACGTGTGCGACTTGCGCCGAAGAGGTGCTAGTTCCGCGCGAATCAACCGGCTCTTCCCCGATCGTCGTCCTTCATCGAGCGACGACGAGGAGTTGCTTCGATCGCGTGACAAATGTCGTGGGTCGTTCATGGAAACCTTGAACTCGCAAACGATGCGTCGTAGTAACTGAATATCCGATGTGGTATAGTATATATGTATACGCGAAGCAGCCCGGTCGGATTCCGGGAATAGGTCCTCGCCGAAAGTGGACGCGCCCGATTCCTCGTCGAAGGTCACAGACGATTTTACGTGGAAACGAGCCTTCTGACGGCGCCGGATTGGATTAGGTGTGAATATTCGCTAATTTTCGCGAGACCGGACGTCAAGGCGTAGCCTAAGAACCCGCCTACCTAATCTTTGTTTGACAAGGATGACATACAAATTTTTATAGAGTCCTTTAATATCTTGCTTGCGATAATTTTTTTCTATATCTTCTTAAAAAAAAATATATATATATTGATTAACGATTATTAAAATTGTATATAATTTCTAAAATACGATTCTCTCTGTGGAATAATTAATAAAATAGATTTAAAGTAGCGAGAGAGAAATGTGTGTTACTTCTATATTATCCATCCTTTTATCTAACATTATTGATCGTCCGTGTACCAAGATATTAACCCATTAACTAATAGTTCATTCAAGATGATTATCTTCCTCTCAGGGATGCGGATCTCGAGTTACCGCGATGATGTCGCGCTTTTCAGGCAGCTAATAATGTTACGTAATTCGAGATCGTAATCGCAAAGCCGAGTGCATAATTTGCAGGCCGCAACGACGAGCTCATAACGAAGGGACGATGGAAGTCTTAGAAAGCCAATCGGTTCGACGGGGACAACGAACAACAGCTTCCTTTCCGACCAAACAACCGGTTCTGGTTTCACGGTCCTCGTCACCTGCGACCTTCTGTCACCGGCGGGCCAACGACACTGCACCGGTTCAAAGGAAGTCTGGTGCCACTTTAACGACCTGCGCCTTGTACCGAGGAGCTTCAGGGTCAGAGGCCAGACGGGCGCTACCAATACGCATGCGAATACTTACGCAGCATAGAATGGAGAGAGCAGACGCGCACGCCTTTTGCGAACCCACGACAGGGCCGACGATCATCGCGTCTCGATTTATGCTTTCGAACTTCGAACATGCGTCTACGTTCTGTTTACAAGTCGATATCCGTTGTGTGATACGCAACGCGGACAATCGATGATCGCATATTTGTGTCATCGCGGTTAATGTTATATAAATCGTGACAAACATGACAAAAAAAACTTATTTGCATTAATTTCTTTCAAAGATTTAATATCATGGAATAATATATTGAAAATCAAAAAGTTTGATTAAATAGATGAGAAGAAAATTTGTCTCTGCAATAATAATTAATTAATTTTGAAGTTGACGTTAAGAAAAATATAATTTATGAATTTTATTCTGAAAATTAAAACGGTTAAAATAAAAAATGAAATATTTTATCTTTGCGCGTAAGATTAAAGATCCTATAAATCTTGTACGAAGGAAAGAAAGAAAATTTGGAATGATAAAAAAACTTGCTATTAAAATTTGACGCGGCTCGAGGGGTGGAAGAAGATCCCGCACGAAGAAACTTTAGTATCCTCGAGAGATTTAATTCAGATTATATCGCGATTCGTCTTGAAAAAAGAATGAGACGGGCGATAAGGACCAAGCCGGGATTGCTACGTTACTGCTACGACTACGAATACGAATGAGTTATTTCTCCTCCCTACGTCGGCTCCTCCATACATTCTGCGAGCGAGCATTCTCGATCGCCCATGGGAAAGATTTTCGGCGTATAATGGGACCCCGTTGTCGTCCTCCGCAACCAACGGAGAGGGCTTTTATTAGGATTTGGGGTGCGCGGGAACTTCAGCGAGAGAGACCATAATAGATTCGCGAATCTGTCTGGCCTTTGCGTTTGTCCTGTAAGGGTTCACCGAAACGAGCTTCTCGTCTGAGAAGCATTGCCGTACCGAGCAACGTCTACATAAGCGAAATTCCGCCCGTACAAATATACATATATGCATACGTGCAAGTAAAAGGCTAATTAACATATTGTATTTCGGCATCGTGTATTAACGCGTCGTGCTGTATATTTGCAAAGACAACAGGAAATTGTCTGATGTTAGTGCGCAGGTACATAAACAATTGCTTCGAGGAAACACAAAACTGCTTTTACATACTGTTTACTTGCGAATTATCTCGTTGACCGTTCCGAGTTTAGAATTTCTGATTTAAAAATCAATTCTCGTCTATTTCGAATCTAATAATTATAAATCTACGTCTGACAAAAAAGCCAAAATTCATTCTTAGATTTAATTTAACAGCGACGTAGAATATCATGGGAGATTGGATTAGAGTGTATTATTATAAGGAGAATAGAGAGAGAGAGAGAGAGAGAGAGGCGGATGGAATTTTGCTCACGCCTGTTTTGGTATACTATAACCTAAGTCATGGTGACATTGATTGCGAGACGGATTAGTGGATAATAATAGAAGCGGCTAACTCTCGCGAAGGCCTCCTCCACTCGTCATCCCCACACGACGTGGCGATTTATGTCCCTCGAGCGTGTACAACGAGCTCGCTCGAAGGCGAATAAGTGGCGGAGACCTTCGCCGCGCGCGCGACGTCCGTTTCACCGTCCTTCTCCATTTCGCAATAGCGAAAGAGCCGGGCTGTTTACCGCTAGAAATAGATAGCCTAGTTAGGTAGTGTGTACATTCTCGGCTCTATTCTTGGTACAGGCCAACTTTTTCCACGCGCTCCTAGCTTGCACTTAGGCTCCGCGGTCTCTAGGTCTCGCGTAACTACGCTGCGATTGCCTCACTCGCGTTCCCGGTATTGCGGCGTTCCATTATACACAAAGTGTTTTATATACACGTCGCATCAATACCACGATAAATCATTCTGATGCGCGCCGTCGAGCAATAGGAAACGAATCATCACCAGCATCATAAATTAAGCGTTCCGCGAACGCGAGATTGCAAGATATTACTTGATTTTTAGCCGTGACAATAAATACTTTACGTACTCGCGGACCGATGGAAATAAAAAGAATTATAAATAAATTATACGATTTGTTTTTCCAGAAAAATGTGTCTAATATAATATATTAGAAAAAGAATAAATTTCTCGCTAACTTCTGTATATTAAACGAAAAGAGGACAAGTTTTATGCTGATTCTCGAAGAATCGATAGTAGGTCGTCACAAGCAGTATATTACTTTCGCTTTCGCATCGTCCTACCTACTTCCCTTTGCGGTCATCTATGGCCCGACGATTTCCGTCTTCGTATTCGACCGTCGAGGCCTTGAGGAATTTTTTCTTTGGACCTAACCCACGGTCCCGCACGTTACGGTCTTTGTTCCGCAGACCCGATTCGCCGACGGTTTCCGAGAACGCACTTCGTATCGGCCGAAATTAAGGATATTTATTGGTCTGGCGCTACTAGAGCGGAATCTGAGACCCTAGAGCGGTCTAGCAAAAAGAAAAAAAATAGCTGGGATAACCTTTTCTTTACCGGTCCTCGAGGTCTTTGTTCCATGGAAATGAGGCAACCTTGATCATAAAGCGGGTCTAACCGATTGCGTAATAAGAGAGAGTACCGTGGGGAACGTTGTAAAGAGATCCGGTGTTCAGGTTTAAGAGTTATATCTATGCGCGACAAATAACGTACACAATACAATTTTCGTATTACGCGAACATGATTGACAGAATTAAAGTAGGAAGAATAGCAATTGAATGCGAGACGTAAATACAAATCATAAACATGTTAAACTTACTCTTTTAACTTTATAATATCTTTCCGTTCGCGTAATAGGAATATTATTAAGCGAGGAGACGGAGTCTTTATGACGATGAATTTTTGCGATATCTCTGCGAAGGCAACACACGAGGGAATGACGTCAAAAGTAATTGCATCTCTCTTTCGTTGATGGAAATGCAGTTAATTCTAGGCATACTTTCAAAGAATCCTTCAAGATAAGATCTTAATGGCGCTCCGTACTTCGCGGCAGAAGTGAGGACCTCTCAGACGAAGTCAGTTGATTTAATCACTTAACTTGTTCGTACCAACGAAGAGACACCTTTGAAGTGGAACGTGTCTGATGGGTACATCACCGGAGGGGCCCTCAGTGGCCAAGATCATTTTCTGGAAAGTACCCGGGACAGACGTATCAAAGACCTGCTAGAATGTCGCAAGGTCGACGTTATCGAAGAGAACGAGATGGAAGAGAGCCAGACTGATTCGCATCGGTATACAAGTATATACAATACATATATATATATATATATATACGCTTATGTCCGCTCCCGAGTGATTAATGAATGAAAATTAACAGGAGCCATACATTTAATGCGATACAAATTTATATTCTTTGTGCGATTAAATGATCTTTCACGATAGTATCGCGTAGACGAGAGAGAGAGAGAGAAGCGTAAAACGGTGTAGAATGACGAGCATTTATAAAACGCAAGCGAACAAACGCCGCAATTAAAACAAAGCCTACGGCATTTGTTCGGCGTACCGTCGCGCGTTTTCCAACCGTCACCGAGTCCCACGGGACCGGCAAACCACCCACGCTGCCACCCCGCCCGAGGTGACGGAGGGTGGTTTTGTTGCGCAGAAAAAAAAAGAGAGAGCGCGGCAACTTTTTCGTGGTAACGGCGATTATTCCAGACCGGCGCGGAACTATAGACTGCGATCGCGCGAAGGGTGACGAATTCGCCAAAGTGTGAACGACCATTTCAACGTCCATTGTTTTCGAAACTGTGTCATTAAATAATTAGACATCGATTACCATTCTTTCGCGGAGGGGTGTCTCTACTTTTCTCGTTATTATTTGCAGCATAACGATAAAGAAATAAATTAATTTGACAGGTATTGTCATGGGAATAATAAAAAAAAAATATATAAAGAAGCTCGTTAATCCTTTTCTTCTCTTTTATTAACAAAAGATTTCGCAGCATTTCTCTCAATATGGCTGCGTTTGCTGGTTCGATTTTATAATGTTGTGGCGATTACATCGTCACATACTTCCCTGAGATTAATAAGGAAAACACGCATACGAATACGAACACTGACATATACGAAAAGGACAAAGGCACAAGTAAATATAAATAAAATATTACAGACGAGACGAAAGACAAGTAGGACAGAAACAAAGAAGTAAAAATAGATAGAAAGTTCGCGAAGCCTCTCGAAGCCTCGCGAAGGGCGTTTTTGAGGCAAAGTAAAAATAGGAGATTTTTAGATAACGAGATATACCGTCTTCGATAGTCCCCGCGCACGGACGCATTACTTATTTAATCCGAGCGAATCAAGTTTATGTATTCACGCGTACCACTTGTCTTGAAGAATATATCCAATTAAGTACAATCATTGCATAACTTTAATTAATTCCCGCATCGTTCCTCCTAAGCACTCACGACGCGCGTATATAACCAAAGTGGTGACCCCGACGTGATCGCGAACGAGCGGGAATTCGCGATTTTTTATATTTTTCTGACCACACGAATTACGGAGTGCGGTGCGTGTGCAATGGTGGTGACACGGGACGAGGAAACGAGCGTCCCGCTGACGGAGCCGGAGGCACGAGTGCTGGAGCAGCCGCGACTCCACGGAATGCCGATAAGCCTGCCCGGGATGCAACCGGCGAGATTTGAGCAGCCGCCAGGGTATTTTTTACCCGCCCCTGAGGTGAGCCGCGTGGGCATGCGAATGCCAGAGTTCACGCCGTCGGACCCTGAGCTCTGGTTCAGTATCGTCGACCGGAGTTTCCAAGCCGCCGGAATTACGGTCGACGCAACGAAATTTGGGTACGCGCTGACGGCCATCGGACCGCGCTATACGGTCGAGGTGCGCGACGTCATTATGAATCCGCCCGCGGAACGCGCGTATGAGACATTGAAATCGGAGCTGATCAAACGGCTCAGCTTGTCGCAGGAGCACAAAACCCGAAGACTCCTGGAGCACGAAGAGATCGGGGATCGCAAGCCGTCGCAGTTCTTGCGGCACCTGCGCGGCCTCGCCGGAAGTGTCGTGGGCGACCAGGTCCTGCGAACGATCTGGCTAAGTCGGCTGCCGGCGTATATTCAGCCGCATTTAGTGACGCGAACGGGAGACACGCCAGAACAATTGGCGGACATCGCGGACGCGATAATCGAGGCGACCCGGGCGCCGATATTCCAAGTGGCGGAAGCGACGAGAGCCGTGGCGCCTCAGGGGCAGAACGCAAGTGATCCCGCGTCTCTGGAGGCGAGATTCGAGGTGCGGCTGGCGCAGATGCGGCTGACGATGCAGCAGGAGATCGCGGAGCAGATGGCGGCGATTCGGCACTCAATTGAGGCGATCGGCAGTGCGCGCTACCGAGGAAGGTCGCGATGACGGACCGACGTCGTCCGCGTTCGCGTTCACGTTCACGCCCGCGAGCGCGATCCAGCAGCCGTGGTCCACCGGCCAGCGGCGTATGCTGGTATCATTGGCAGTTTGGAGCGGAGGCACGGCAGTGCAGACCACCCTGCTCGATGCAGATGCCGGGAAACGCAGGAACGGGACGTTAGAGGCGGCAAGCGACCCGGAACATAGTGCGCGCCGCTTATTCGTGACGGACACAAACACGAAAACGAATTTTTTAGTTGACACGGGCGCGGATCTCTGCGTGTTCCCTCGAAAGATGGTTCGAGGGCCACGACAGAGATCGACCTACGAGTTATCGGCCGCCAACGGCACACCAATATACACATACGGGACGGAAAACATGACTTTGAATCTCGGATTGCGACGGGCTTTTACGTGGCGTTTCGTGATCGCGGACGTGTCGAAACCAATAATCGGTGCCGATTTCCTCGCGCATTATGGCCTCCTCGTGGATCTGCGCAATTCTCGCCTCGTCGATCAGCTGACGAGCTTGACCGCACGCGGGCGTTGTATCCATTGCAACGTACCGCATATTCAAAACGATCACAGGGGAGACGCCGTACCACCGGTTGTTGGTGGAATACGCGGACATTACGAGGCCGCGCGGACAAATACAAGAAACGATCCACGCCACGCGACATTTTATTGAAACGACGCCGGGACCGCCTGTCGCGTGCCGACCACGAAGACTCGCTCCGGATCGACTCGCGGCCGCGAAAAAGGAGTTCCGACGGATGGTTGAGACCGGAATCGCGCGACCTTCGAAGAGCAGTTGGTCGGCGCCCTTACACATGGTGCCGAAAAAGGGCGAAGAATGGCGACCTTGCGGCGATTATAGAGCACTCAACGCGAGGACGATTCCGGACCGGTATCCTGTGCGACATATCCAGGATTTTGCACAGGCCCTCGGAGGAAAAAAACTATTCTCAACGATAGATCTGGTGCGGGCGTACCACCAGATTCCAGTGGCGGAGGAGCACATCCCGAAGACGGCGATCACCACACCGTTTGGCATGTACGAATTTCCGTACATGTCATTCGGATTGAGAAACGCGGCGCAGACGTTTCAGAGATTCATCGACGAAGTCTTACGCGGATTAGACTTTTGTTACGCGTACGTCGATGACATTCTGGTCGCGTCAACGTCGGAGGAGGAGCATCGAAACCATCTTAGAGCAGTATTCGAACGTCTGCGGGAATACGGGGTGACCATCAACCCCGCGAAGTGCGTATTCGGACAGCAGAAGGTAGAGTTCCTGGGATACGAAGTTTCCGACGGGGGAACACGACCGCTGCCGACACGTGTGGAGGCGATCCTCGCGTGTCGAGAGCCAGGAACGGCGAAGGAGCTGCGACGCTACCTAGGCATGCTCAACTTCTACCGACGATTCCTGCCGAGAGCTGCCGAAGGTGCTGGCGCCGTTGAACGATCTCCTCCACGGCAACGTCAAAGGGAAAGCGGCGATATCGTGGACGCCGCGAGCGCAGGAGGCATTCAAGAATTCGAAAGAGAGCTTGGCACAGGCCGCGCTCTTGCGACACCCCAGGATAGACGCGGAGCTCGCCCTGTTCACCGACGCGTCGGAGCAGAGCATCGGCGCGACTTTGCAACAGCGTGGCAGCGACGGATGGGAGCCGTTAGCCTTCTTCTCGAAGAAGCTAAGCCCATCCGAGATGAAGTACAGCGCGTTCGACAGAGAACTGCTGGCAATCTACCTGGGGGTCAAACACTTTCGATACATGCTGGAGGCGCGCGCGTTTGTGATCTACACGGATCACAAACCGTTGATCTACGCTTTTCGTCAACGACCAGAGAAGAGCACGCCGCGCCAGTTCCGCCACTTGGACCTCATCGGGCAGTTCTCAACCGACATCCGGCACGTGACGGGCGAGGAGAACGTCGTGGCGGATGCGTTGTCACGAGTCGAGGAGCTGAATTCTCCCCTGGACTACGCTGCACTGGCGGAGTCGCAGGGGACTGACAAAGAGCTCGACGATTATACAAGGCGAGAGACCGGAATAAAACTTGAGAAAGTGCAGATTCCCGGAACGGGGATACAAGTCTACTGCGATACGACGACATCGACACCGCGACCGTTTTTGACAAGACCCTTTCGGCGGGCCGCATTCAACTTGGTGCACGACCTGGCACACCCAGGAATCAAGGCGACGGGCAGACTCGTGGCGCAGCGCTACGTCTGGCCGTCGATGAACGCTGACTGCCGCAGCTGGGCGCGTGCATGCGTGCCCTGTCAACGTTCGAAGGTCACTCGACATGTCTCGGCGCCATTAGGAAGATTTGCAGTACCATCGAGCAGATTCGAGCACGTACACCTGGACATTATCGTGATGCCCGTCTCAGAGGGCATGCGATACTGTCTCACGTGCGTGGACCGCTTCACACGGTGGCCGGAGGCGTTCGCACTACGAGACCAGGAGGCGGAGACGGTCGCAAGAGCATTTTACGAGGGATGGATTTGCAGATTCGGGGCGCCCGTGCGAGTAACAACGGACCAGGGGCGCCAGTTCGAGTCCCATCTCTTTCGACGGCTGAGCGAGATGACAGGAGTACAGCACCTGAGGACGACGGCGTACCACCCGCAGGCCAATGGCATGGTCGAGAGGTTGCATCGCCAGCTCAAGGCGGCAATCAAATGCCGGCAGAATGACCGCTGGACGGAGGCGCTGCCGACGGTGCTGCTCGGGATCCGAGCAGCGTGGAGAGACGACCTGCAGGCGACCGCAGCGGAGCTGGTGTACGGCCAGACGCTGAGGATCCCGGGGCAATTCCTGAGTCGACGACCTGTGGACAGCGAGGACGACGCGGCCGACTTCGCAAGGACGCTGAGGGAGCAGTTCGAGGAGCTGCGACCGGTGGACGGCACCCGACACGGGAAGCGACGGCCGTTCATTTACAAGGACCTAGCGACGGCCGAACAGGTGTTCGTGCGACACGAAGGACCGAAAAAGATGTTGCAGGCGCCGTACGAGGGACCGTACGCAGTCATCAGCCGAGGCGACAAAGTCTTTGTCGTGCGTATGCACGGCAAAGAGAAAACGGTCTCAATAGACCGTCTTAAACCGGCTTATATTTTACAGAGCGAGCCAGAAAACAACAGCCCGGCAGAGTCGACGGCACGAGACCGGGACACCGAGGTCGAGCAGCGAAACGCGCGAGAGGACGCGAGGCCGCTGCCCCGAGAGAGCCAGAGAACAACGAGAGCGGGAAGAAAGGTCCGATTCCCGAGTCGTTTCCAGGCGGGCCTGTAGCACCAGGGAGCCAGGATGTGCAGCAAACCCGTGAGAAATCACCGCGGAACGGAAATATTAAAAAAAAAAAAAAAAAAAAAAATTTTAAGTATACGGTTCGCGACTCTTTAATTTTTTTGACTAGCATTCGCGATTTCAAATTTCTTTGATTTGAGTTATCGTTGAAAATTTATGTATACACGGCAACAGCGACTTAAGCCGCGAAAAGCGAAAAGGAAAATTTGACGCGTATCGAGAACTTGTATATTCTGTATTGTATATTTATTCTTGTAATTTTAATGGACGAGTCTCAGACCGAGAGCGACGAGCGACAGAACAACGTTAAGTACAGCGAAAATTCTTCACGTATAGGTTGTCGGTATTTATTAGCATTTATTTATTATATTATTGTTATTTATTATTATTTATTTATTATTTATTTTTTTTTTTTTTTGTCACGTCATATTTATTCGCGACTTGGCGCTCGAATTTATAACGGCGAGCAAATGGTAACATTCGTCTCGGTCTGCCATCGAAAAAAAAAAAAAAAAAAAAAAAAAAAAAAAACTTTTGCGAAACAGTGCATCACGCAAACGTATCGTGCTATCGGTATAGCACTGGCGGGGGAGTACTGTGGCGATTACATCGTCACATACTTCCCTGAGATTAATAAGGAAAACACGCATACGAATACGAACACTGACATATACGAAAAGGACAAAGGCACAAGTAAATATAAATAAAATATTACAGACGAGACGAAAGACAAGTCGGACAGAAACAAAGAAGTAAAAATAGATAGAAAGTTCGCGAAGCCTCTCGAAGCCTCGCGAAGGGCGTTTTTGAGGCAAAGTAAAATAGGAGATTTTTAGATAACGAGATATACCGTCTTCGATAGTCCCCGCGCACGGACGCATTACTTATTTAATCCGAGCGAATCAAGTTTATGTATTCACGCGTACCACTTGTCTTGAAGAATATATCCAATTAAGTACAATCATTGCATAACTTTAATTAATTCCCGCATCGTTCCTCCTAAGCACTCACGACGCGCGTATATAACCAAAATGTAACTGCTGTCTCACGAAAGCAATTAAATTATGAACGTTAGCTGTATTTTATTAGACGATAGAGAATAGGGTTAAGCCAATATATTATCAATGTACGCAAATACCAAATGACGTTCCCTGTTTTCCAATATGAATTATTAGGTAAGCACGGTCGTATTTATTATAGTGGAATTGAGGGAAGACTTCCGTCCCTTTCCTCTAAGCCGCTATCAATCATCCGAAGTCTCATTATAACAGTATTATTACTCTCGAGCATCAATTAAAATCATCACAGACCCGCCTGCTAACTGACTAACTGTAGGCTCTTCGGTCAACCGTACACAATGCACAGGGTGTTCTGTAAAAATTGACTCATCGCAAACTCAAGTGAGACCGGTAGGTAGGTAGAAAAAAAAAGGGCAAACGAGTCTAAGCACAAGGCTGACTCCCCTCTATTAGTCATCCCCGAGTAAAATTAAACCGCCGCTATTAATTACCTTCCACGAAACAAACGGCCAGACTGTCTGCGATGTGCCACGATATCTTGGAATTAATATAATAGCAAGGTAGATAGCACACATTATCGAATACATAATTATATATGTATATAAAAGAGTATATCTCCAAACTTGTCTCGTACGTTTGTAAATAAAGCTTCAAGGCAGAAACTTTACTTCTCTTCCATTCGATGCAATACAATGCACATCATTCTATGACCATCTGTCTTCTCTACTTAAAAGTTGGATTTTTATGAAATTTAATCATTCATTTAAAATTCATGTAACTATCTACAGCTTGATTAGATAAACCACTTTTGCAATCTCAAATAAATTTAATCTATCTCCAAATGCAAAATAAATCTTTCCACATTCTTTTTTCGATTATTTAAAATTAAAAATATATTTGCAATATAATTGAAGGCAATAGTTTCATTCTTTAATCACTCCACACAATTAAATAAAATAATTATCCACTTTATGAAACTGTTTGTGTTTCGAAGAAATAAATAACACGATAAATAAAGAGGGAGAACTCCCCCCTTTACTCCCGCCTCACGTTTGATGATCCATCAAACGCGAAGTAGCTCTCGCAGCATGCGACAGGAGCCTGATCGAGTTAGCGCGGGTTAAATCACCTTTGTGAAACGCTCGCTCGCTATCCTGTCGTTCCCCTTCCGCTTCCTAACTCGCTTGTTGCTCTCGCCGTGTCCTCCCGTCCTTCTTCAACCCCCATTTTCGTTATTTCGGCAGTACACATGTACGATACGCTCGGTGTGTTTAGAATAGGTAAATTATAGCGAGCAACACACCAACTGCCAGCGAAGACGAGCGAGCCCTCGCTAGGGCGCTGAATGTGAGGTCTGAGAGGTTACGGGGAGACGAAGGAGAGCAAGAGGGTGTTAATCCGGTTGCTTTATTGCTACGAGAATCCCTCCGGCACCGCGTCTACCAGCCAGCTCTCCCCCTTCTCAGGCTGCGTATCAGGAGGGTTAAGTTCGTTTCCACGTAGTTCGACGACCTACTGCTCTACGGGGGCGGCGGCAACCCGATGGTGAGAGAGAGAGAGAGAGAGGCTAACGGAGTCTCTCGAATCCCATCGGGGCCACCCCCTTTGGAAACACCACGTCCGTTCGTATGTCCGTCTGACCTCGGCTGACCGCCCCGGCTTATTACTGCGCACCGACATTATTACCGCGCCTCGTCGCATTTCTCGGGCCCGGAGATTCCGGGAAGCGTCGGGGACGCGCGACGCGGTCGCCGATTTCGATGTATGGGGTATCCCGACGCGGCAGCATGCAGTTTCGTGCCTCGCATACGAAGCTCGCGCAACGATGCAGATCGTTCGAGGGAGGGAGGAACGCTGCCGCTGGTATGGACTTTATCCCGCGGAACGTCCAACCGGAAATCCAACTCTCCCTTTCCCTACCCTTCTACCCCGTGTTGTATCAACACTACCGGAGAGACCGGGGAGAATCGATTTAATCCTGCGACTTCGTTTAAATCCGATGATTCCAATCGATTCGATATTTAGCGCCATTTTTTCCCATTTTTATGTGCGTACTGGTTTGTTTAACATCTCGCAAAATTTTTCGTATTGTATAATTTGTTTGTTTTTTTTTTTTTTTCCATAGTAATAATACAAATCGTTAATCATCACTCTTGTCATCATCCATCATTAATTTAACTAAGTAATAATATGATTATGGAACCCCACGATAAACTCGAGTAACAGCACATTCCAAAGTTCCTTCAAATCCTCTCCCAATTCAGCCCCTAAGTACCATCTGTCGCTGTCCTAATTAGACGGCTTATCACGCTCCGGCAAATTGCCGCGTGTGCACGACACATTTGTTCATAGACGCGGAAGGCGCCAAAACAACAGACATTAATGCATACGGCACGCAATTTCTCATTAAAAAAAAAAGTGACACTATATACTAATGACGAGATAACGTTAGCGCCATTTCCGCTACTCGCAATCAACGTGTCGGTTTTTGTTTTTCTTCGTGTTTCTACGTGCGAGGAAATCGACGGTTATGAGTTATACTCGTGCAACGAATCGATTATAGACATCGCGGCAGCTCGCGCGATAAGAAAACACAAACATATATAAGTAAATATGTGTATATATACTTACACATTTGCGGTTTTTGGACGGTAATATTTTTCTATAAAACGTAATGCACGCACTCGCCGGTAGTGTTCATCCGCAGGGACCGGCATATTTATTCTCGCTGCGTTTAATCCGCGCGCGTATCGTACACACCGCGCCACGCAAATGCCGAGTTATGAATATACATTATTTTTCAGTAACATTTTCGCGTACATCGCAGACGGCCCGGGGCTCCTCGAGGGAGAGTGCGCGGGCGCGGTAATTCTTTCTCATCCCGTAATTAGGAAACGGACCCTTTTTCACGAGGGACATAAATCACACGTGAGTCACGGAGCGACAAAAAAATACGTCGGAGGGACGAGCGAGATGTCGCGTTGAGATGGAAAAGCCGGGGTTAAGGCGCGAGGAGCCCGCGGACGAGCAACGGACACGACTCGTTAGGGAAACGCTTATAAAAATACCGTGATAAACTCTCCGGTCGGTGCAATCACCATCCTGTTCCGCGCGCAATCGCGAAATGTCGGAAAATTACTGCCGCGAATTTCCTTCGGCTCTTTTATAAATCAAAACGTGCGACAAATATATCTTATATGAAATATAGATTTTTGTTATCTTGTAAAATAATTTATTTCTATTACACGTGCAGGCAAAGTGGCACTTTGTGTGCGTGTCTTCTGTGCGGAAAGCAGGCCGATTTCCCACGCCGCAAGGTGACGGCGTGCGATCGGCCACCTCGCGCGTAGAAAACGTGCACAAAGCCACTTTGCCTGCACTTGTAATACAAAATAGTATGTGTATCACGTGCGGTATGTGTAACTTTCCTGCACTTGATACACAATATACTATTAATTTATCTGTTTCTATAACTGATAAAGATAATTGAATATATATTTTATTCCGTGCAATGAAAAAAAATAATAGATAATTTTTAGAAATTTTAATTTCAATTAATGCATATTCATATAAACACGAACAAGATTAATATTCATAATTGGAGTAATTGCAGAGTCAATTAGAAACGATCGATAAGAAAGTATTCCGTGCACAATTAGACGTAAAATAACGTAACGATTGACACATAAATTTCTACTTCCACATTTCAACTTACCATGCCTTGAAAACAAGGCAAACAAATTCGAAGAATCGTTTCGCGCACCCCAACATGTTTGTTACGAGTTTTTCCTTCACACATTACTTTTATCGTGCGAACACGACTTCTCCAACTGTCTTTGTCATTGCGTTTCGCCGCAGGTGAGGGCTACAAACGGCGGGGATATATATATATATATGAATACAACGTTACGTATATACTGCGTATTATATCTAACGTATATGACTGCGAATGATTTCAAGAACATCTGCGGTTGCTGTGTGGTCACGCTGTGGTCCTGTATATAAAAATCTAACCGACGTCTTATGGGAATAAATAACACTCCTTGGAAAGGGAAGAGCGGGAGGACGATGTGAAAACAATTTTTTTTCGTCGCTTCTGTGAGGTATGTGGGATACGCTTGCATGCTCTCTACTTGATATTCACATACACGTCTCGTGCTCTAAATAGACGAAATCACAATTCCGTTAAACCGTGTTATTACTTCGCCTATACCTGGGGAGATAAAAAGTGTGACGTGCAATCTCATTTGATTAAGCAAATGGAAAAAGAAAAGAAAGGTAACGAAAAAAATAAATAAATAAATAAAATCATGAATCGATAAAATGATTTCGCGCGTATGAATAGTATTTCAACTCTTTCATATATCTTACGAAACAATGCTTTCGCCGTATCTAACCGGCGAGCGGTCAATGATCGGCGCTGTGTAAAAGTCACGAGGGTGCACGTGAGTCATTGTTGCGCCAGACAGGGCGGCTACGAACCGGCCGGTCCCCGCACTCGTTAGGGGATGTTTTAATGGGCCGCCGCTTTGGATTTGCCGGTATTTAATTACAGGGGTTCTCAGCTCGTGCTCTACACGTGACGTTCGACAATTTCCAAAGGAAGCTAGCTCGAAGCATCGCGCTTACGCAAGAAGCGATACGTATATAAAGCGAGCAAACGCTATCGAGTCGACGTATGAATAAAATACGACGGTAACTGACTGAATTGAAATCGCTACGTTTCTCGCAGTAAGAGATCTAGAAAAGAATTAGCGCGAAATGTATATCGATAATAAGAAATTCTCTAAAAGGGTGGAGCACGACACGCTTTTTGCGCTTGTGCCACGCACCGAAACGCAATAACGCATGGCGCAACGTAAACGCGAGTACTCCTCCCTTCAGTGCCCCTTCACTGCAGGAAGGGATGAAGGAAGTGGGCGAGGAGGCAGAGGAGAGAACCGAGGGCAGAGAAGAAGGGACAGAGTCAGCGAGGGGAAAGCACGAGAGAAAGAGAGAGAGAGAGAGAGAGAGAAGGGACGATAGGTACTTTACCACCCCATAAAACGGGGGTGTGAGTGTTGTGTCTGGCGCTGGACCCACCCTAGGGTGAACGCCCTGGAACCCCTGCACACAGACGATTTTTCGTCTCGTTCTCGTCAAGGCGTTTCAAGCTCCGTCTCCCTCACCGTCGCCGATTTCTCCCTCTCTCGTCAATTCGCGTCTCCCTCCTTTCTCTCTCTCTCTCTCTTTGTTTCTCTCTTCTCCGGAGCTCCGACAGACTCCGCAAGGTGTCTACACTCCTGAACATAAATGAAACGGCAGAAAGGGAACGGTGGCGGGATGTAGGCCCGTTCTACCGGGGATTTTCTATTCCCACAGGCACGTCTGCGATGTGGCTTAGAGCCAGCCGGCTTCTCCCCGACTGCTTCTTTTTCTCTCTCTCTCTCTCGCTCTCACACAATATGTTTAGATCTATTCGCGCGTGGCCGATACATTTCTCGCGACCATCGACTGTGTACTCAGCGATAACGTCGCTGATAAATTTTTCTAAGTTCGCTCGGTGCTCCAAAATCGACGCGGTAAAAATATAAAGATCTTAATAATCTGGAATGTATGATTCTTCATGTCTATAATATTGATGAGAATGCCTTTATACATGTCTTGATAATATGAAGAAAAATTTTTTTTTTTTCGATAGCAAGTTTGAATTTTTTATAGAAATGAAATCTATTTTTTTAATGCCCTTTCTTACAGTTTCTATACTCAAGAGACTCATATATTTTCATCAGAAAAGAATAGAGAAAAAAAAAAAATAACTGTGGAAGGAACGGATATCATCTTTGGCCCTTCCGGGAGACAAACTTCCAAACGTGGTTCAAGAATTTGAAAGTGTAATCGATTCGGTCGGGAAGTTGGCGGCGACTAATTAACGCCAGATATAACGTGCAAAATTCAGGCGATAATATACCGGGTGGGCAAAGTTTCCCCGTAAACGGAGCGATTTATGAAAGCGGACCTAATAACGTAAACGCGAATGCAAAGTAACGCGGTTCCACGCGTGTAAGGCTCTCGGTAAGTTTCGCTAACGTAAGCCAAACGAATAACCGCCATAAATATCACGAAATTTCAACAAGGCCTGCGCGAAGAGCTTCGATTTATGACCGACCATTTCCCCGCACACGTGAGCACTTTCTATCCTTTAATCGTTATCTACCGCGCTTCAATTACGCAAAAATCGAAAAAAAATGAGACGTGTCACGCGCGCAGCAGGTTTAGATTTATACTCGGTTTTATCACGGGAATTATCGTCGTGTCGCGTCGTCGTCGTCGTCGCCCGCGAGGGACGTAGCCATTTTCGTTTGCGAATGTTATGATAACGAAGTGGAGTGCCGCGCTGCTGGGTCGCAGAAGGTCAGAAATTGAGCAAACTGGGGATGCGATATAGAACGCGGACAGGGAGCGAGATAGATCGGTGGTCGAGGAGGGTCGATGGGGAAAGGGTCCGAGGACAATCACCCCTTGCGACAAGAGCTGAAAACTGAGTCCGAGTACATGCATATGTACGTATATGCATATACATATATATATATATATACGCGCACATGTATACGTACGTAGAGTACGTACACGTGCATGAACCTTCCCACTAGTTTCTCGCGATGCGCATATACATAACGGAAAGTTTTCAACTTTCACGCAACTGTATGTTTTACACGAGTGTGAACGTCGATATTCAACCTCGCGAAATCGAATTGTCACTCGCAAGCGTGTGAATATTCAATTTTGTTAACATTTTTGCGAATCAAATAAATCGTCGAAATTCCGCATATATCCATTCTCTTTAAAATGCGATTGTCCACCGCAAGGTACACGCGCCTAAGAGATAGCTTTATCTTCCATTCCGCAACGTTTCTATCCCTTGAATTGCCAGCGATAGGCAATCTAAAGCACAGGTGCATCGCGAATGCCGGCTATAAATCGCGCGATTAGCTCGCCAGCGAGCAAACTGGTTTTCTATGTGCATCTAATCCAAACGAAGCAAGATCGTAAGTCCCTTTAATAATTTAAATGCACCGTTCGGCGAACGTTTATGTTCGTAAAATCCCGCATTTATGCGCAACCGCAATGACAAATTTTATAGGCAATATGTGATCTTTACGAATTAACTACAAGGGTCGTAAAATGTATGCTAACTATTGTATAAAATTTGCAGTACAAATAAGACAGAGGAAGGCGAAGAAATTGGAGAAGGGAACACAAAATTCATTAATATATTCCAAAATAAATAACTTTCAAATATGTAACACAACATTCTTCAAATACGTACAATATATATTATGTACGCGTATTTCCTCCGCATAATAAAAGTTAGAGACTATCATATTTAAGATTAATATCAGCATCTATTTAAATTATTAAGATTAAATAGAAAGTAAAGAGAGAAAGCTACGACGTATAAAATAAATAAAATTTTGATTTTAATTTAAACAAAACATCTTTCGAACTTTCCCAACAATTTCTTTCAGGCTTTTCTTAGAAATTCGATCACTGTGAATTCTCAAGGATTTTTTACAAACTTTTAAAATTGAATTTTTAATACTATTCTATTTGTGTTACGCGAGTGCAAGTAATATATATATATATATATATATATATATATATAAAACAGATATAAAAATCCTACAAGGAACATCGTTAAATGCTTTTCGATAGCTTATTCATTATTACAGCAGAAAATTGAAAAATATATATTCGAGGCTGCCTCGAATAACCGCTATGATGACAAAATGTGGTAGGTAGAGGAAGAGCCTCTCCTGCATCGGTGTAACGTTCCACCAAAGGAAGGGACAATAAACGGCTGCGTAGGCCATAGACCTGGCGGGCTTTTGCGTCCTCTCTGTTTCATCCCTCCCTCGCCCTTTCACCCTCGCCCGGCCTCTTTGCTGTTTGTAAACACAGCCGTGCTACTTTCGAATGCAGCTCCATTTCAGCGGCGATGGCCGCCAGCGCGTCCAGCGCGCATATGACTTTCAATATGTGACGCGTCCACGTGTATCGTACGTGTCGAAAGCTATGGACTACTTTGTGCATGAGAGTTTGTAGAATCAATTTTTAAACTTGGAAGGTGTGTGTATACATATATATATATATATATATATATATATGTATACAAAATTTATCCGACAAATTTCGATGCTATGCGCAATTGCATCATCGCATGCCTGATAATTTTATGAACCTATTAAGTAAAATGCAGTTGCTTGTGAACGAAAACAGTAATCAAAAAGTTTCGCTAATTTGAATAGCTGCTTTACTTAGATTGTCGAGGCAACCGATAACACGACGACTCGCCGAGAAGTGCCGACGATCCTGTAATTTATACTTCGCTTTAAAGAGACAACTCATTGCAATTTAAGACAAAAACTTGGTATCTTTTGTCCGCGCGTCTCCCCCGAAGTTGCTAATGTATCAAGATTTCGACTGTATTATGCAAACTTAAAAGTCGGCCCATTACGGCATAATTGCGCAATTACGGTTCTCTTCTATGTGATAATAAAATACATCTATCATGATTAGATTATATTTCAATATCAGCTATTAAAATTCTCGTACACTAGAACTTGTGGATTTTCTTCAACGAGTATACACGATTCTCCTCTCTCTCTCTCTGCACTTTATTTCCTACATTTAGAATACCAGATAACATGCACGCGACTTTAATTTTCAATGTAAAAACTAGTGTGATATAAGAGTGCCCCATGCAACGTAATCGATTGACGTAATTATCCGATAGGTCAAATATCCATGTGCATAACGCGATCTAGATGCATAAACAAGGCGATTAAAGCGGCGCAGTTACGTGTACGCTTATTACGCAAGCGTTGACGCGTTGAAATATTGACCCAAGTTTTCGCATAAGGCCTGTCCATTCGCTAACTTTTGCATAAAGCCAATCTTCATGCATGCGTACGCCTTTAATCCCTGAACCTGTCTTGAACTTTATTATGAGCGCACGCCTTGAACCGCGCAAAAACGAAAGGTTTCGTCGTAGACACGATGTCGTAGAAGAGTTATCGTTCGCCAACGATCGATTCTATGCAATGTTCGCGGTAACGCTATCGGCAGGAAAATTGAGCCTAACACGAAACGATCGATGGTTGCCACCGGACGTAGATAATCTCGTCTCGTTACAACCGTTCGCGCTAGCAGCATCGATACGCTCTATTCTATCAGTTGTTTTTAGACTTCCGGGAGAATATCGCACGTGGTTAAGATATGTCAAAAATATATGTCTTATCTAATTGCCTCTTGTGAAAAAATTATGAAATAATTCTTTCAACAGACATAACAAAATGTATATGGAATATCAAATTAATGTACATGTATAGAATGTCTCGCAATCTCTGTATATTTTAGTAGTCTGTTTCTAGAGGCAAAACTGAATTAAAAATTCTAATAAGAAAATCGAGGTCACAATAATTGTCGAGTTATAAACTAAGTTTGCTAATGATATTGTGCATTTAGAAGCTAATACTTAAATCATATATATTATCTACATTTTCGTAAGTCAAATAATATTATATGATAATTTTGTCTTATCTATGTCTCAATTTTCATAATTGTTTCTCCGATAAAAACAAAAATCTTCTTCAAATGTGGGAAAACATTAAGCTCAATAATTCTATGTAAATTCTAATATAATCGTTGCACTTGACAAAGTGGTATTATATGATATTTTCGTATTAGAATTTTTAAAATTTTAAATATGTTAAAGTGCAATAGACTGTAAGATGCTCTGCATATATACAGTTTGTATATCAATTTGTGCCAAATTATATATATATATATACACTAAAAAAAAAATTTTGTTGGATTAACAAAAATTCTGTTCGAAAATGGTTGAATCTACCAGAATTCCTTTTAATACAACAAATAGCTTGTTTGCACCAACAAACTGATTTGTTGTACAAACAAGATGCTTGTTGCATTAAAAGGAATTCTGGTAGATTCAACTATTTTCGAACAGAATTTTTGTCAATCCAACAAAATTTTTTTTCCACTGTATATATATATATATATATATATATATATATAACGATAATTGAAATTTTGCAAAAGAGAAGCGACAATCAAAGAAGTAATTTAAGAAAAGAACCCGCTAAGATGCTAACGTATATATATTTCCCGATATATTTAATTTGAATGAACGCGAGATTGAAATCGGGTCGTCGCAAAAATTTAACGCGATCTTGCGGAAAGAAGCCGCATCCGTGAGTATACAGAGCTCTCTCTCTCTCTCTCTCTCCCCCTCGTTTCCACCGGCATGGCTTTGATCTTCATTCGAAGGATTGCCGAGGGATCTAACCCCGGGATCCGCAAAAGTTCGTCGGATCCGTCTGACTCGGCGTGATTCGAGCTCAAGGCATCGGCCTCTATCGAACGACCGAAGTAACATCCGCGCCGCCGTCGGGATGGTGGGGTAGTATACGCATCGCCGGAAGAGAAGCGTCTGCGGCGGTGTGGGAGCCCCCGGTATATACATATATATATATATATATATACATGTGCGAGAGCGCGCGAGAAAGTGCGAGCGAGACGGTAAAAAGGGAAGTAAACCAGGAAGGATGGCCGCGCGCCGGCGGGGTATATTCCAAGGGGAAGGGGGCACTATGACGAGGGGGGGAAGGGGAGGAAACGGCGGGGGAGGAAACGCGACGATGGTGGGGTGGTAGAGCGGGCGAGCCGCAGAGCTCTCGCCCGAGATCGTGGAGAGAGGAGGAGGAGAAAAGGGAGGGAGTTCTGGGGATCAATGGACGCAACCCCACGGGGCACTACACTCTCTCGGATACTACGTAGTAAGCCCGCCACTGCGTAGTAATACTATGCCCGCCGCCACGTACTACGCCCGCCGCTATTATATACCGGGCGACTCGTTCGCGCGTCTCTCCCTGGTCCACTCTTCCTCTCTACCATCGCCGCCGCCGCCGACTGCGCACTTTCCCCTCTCTGTACAATGTACCCTCGCGCAACTTCGTCCTCCTCTATCCCTCTTCGTCGACGCGGCACGACGAGTACCGATGGCCTCCCGCGCTAACTTCGATCCGCCAATGGCGACAAGGCGTAGGTTGCCGCGCGCGGGAAAACTCATCTCTTCTCCACGCACACACGCACCGTCGCCGACTCTCCCTCCGTGGATCGACCCGGGTGTCGGGTACACATCCACGAGGTGGTGGACGCGGGCGTCGTCCCCTGTCTGGAGATGAGAATTCAGTCTCAAGTATATTCGCCGGTGGCTGCCGGGTATAATCGGATTATCCGACTATCCCTGGCGATGTAAGCTTTTTCTAGCCTTCCAGAGGAAATGTAATTTCATCAATTAGCCGAAACTTTATTTCGTTATATTAGGTGCGGTTGCGCTGATATCGAGACGAGATCTTGGAACTCGAGACAATACTATGGAGGAATCCGCTGTCGCGACGGTAACGCGTATGACTGCTTGGATTTCGCAAATCTAGTATCTGTTTTTCAGACTCCGATATGTATATTTGTTCATCGTTATGCATATAAATCCATGTTGATCGCGTAATGCTGATTAATTATCTCGTTATCGCGTACAAGTGGTTATGTTGTGTATTAAAAATACATGAATGAAAACATGAAGGAAATTTTTGTTCAAGTTTTCTATTAATTGTGCGGAAGCTTTTTTTATATTGTTTCTATAGCATTACCGAGGTATGTATATATAGTCGGAATTTTAATGCAAACAATAAGAACGATATTAAATGATTATTATATTTTTTTATCATTATTATATTCCAATTCGATAGCAAATAAAAAAAAAAAATAAAATATAAAAAAAAAAAGGATTCTTCAAATATGAAGAAATTATTTACATTAGATATCAAATATAAAATACTTATATATATATATTTAATGATTTTTAACTTTTATGATATTTAATTTTTTTTAGTAATCAATTTGATTCAAAGTATTAAAGTGGATTTAAATGCATTGTAAAAATAATTTTCCGTACGATCGTTTGCAGGTGAGATGGAATACAGCGGTATTAGTATTACAGTTTCGTACACGCGAAAAACGATATGCTTCTCAAGTGTATTCGTGTAACAGGTCGTTAATCGGATTATCGTATTACGCGGGTTACATTCTTCTCCTGAAATGTAATTTCATCGATTGTGAACGGAGTATTAATATCAACTTCTGTTTTATGAGAAAGATTATCCCCCTGCGAGGGTTCGCCACGCATCCGCGTTTTCTTTTTTTTCTTTCTTTTTTTTTTTTGCACCGTCTGCGCAGCGGAAACGCAAACACACAATAACACACTCGCCGGATTATCCGCCGTGAGATGCATCCGCACATATACGTTTTCCAAGCGAACGAAACGTAGTATTTTCACCTTGCTACGTCGAAATAACGATTCCCGTTAAAATACTCGCTGTCACTTGTGTGTTCGCGTTGGAATTACATCTGAGCGCGATGACATAAATCGCTACGAGGAGAAAGTAGTACAATCATAAAGCATACTTCGACTCGAAAAGTAACAGAAAAAAAATCGAAATCTATAGGGAAAAAAAGAGGGAGAGAAGCGCTGTCATTTTTGCAGCGTTCGTCAGCCCAAAGCAACGCGAAACCCTGGTCCAGCTTCATCCTTTTTCGAATCGACGCATCCTTTTATTTCTTCATTCCCTTCCTTCTATACCGAGCTTAGCGGTTTTTTTCGGCATGCGAGTTAAATCTTCCGGAATTTCATCCCGTGACCTAACTCTCGGATAAAGACGCGCATAATCGTCCGACTAAATATGTATATTATACTCTTCATTATATACGGAGCATCAAGTTCCGACCTGTTATTTCCCGCGAAAGAATTCTCAAATTGGACATCATCCAAATCTCGCTATTTGGAATAACGGACATATGGCCAGAGGAAAATATGGTGCAACTGAAATCTTTAAGTAAATAAGATAATAACGCGCAATGATTTCTTATAATAAAAATAGTAATTATTCTCTATTAAATGAAATGCTTTTACCGCGCAATTTTATAATTCGATCTCATCGTTGGGACAAATTGTGGTTATGCTCTTTACCCGACGGTCTCAATTACCCACTTGACCCCATCTTCTTTTACTACTAGCATAGCCATAATAACGTATTCAACCCAATCGCATCGATCGTAAATCGAACGCATCGATTGTTTTCGAGCGGATGCTCAGCGCTGATTAAATTTCCTCCGTGAATACGCGCGCGCTCGTTCGCCTTCGTCAAATCGAGAAGCCGGTGGCGATTCGATTACACGAAACGATATCCTCGACAAATATCCATCGCGAAATAAACTTTCGATTTTTCTAAGTGCTTTGCATAGGGAAGGGGAAAAAGGATATCGCAACGGTACTCTTTCTCCGGCGATCCCGTACGTCTCATAAAAGGACGCTTCGAAGAAGAGAGCCGTAGGTTTATTACTCGTATAGCCGAGAGATCCACAAGTTTACGTTCCTCAACCCTTAATTCCGGAAAGCGTGGCCGTTTACTTCCTAACGTCGCGTCCTCGTTCTCTCTCTTTCTCACCGGTTTCTTTCCCCATCTAAACTCGCCGTCCTTTTTTGCGGACTAACTTTGGCCGCGGTATGATCCTGGCGTAGGAATTAACGAAGCGACGATAATTAAGAAAAGACATTTTATCCTCTTCGTGCGTATGCCATTCTACAACATTTTATTATGCGGGAAGACGAGAAAAGAAATTGCGAAAGAGTATTTTGTAAGGACTGGGCTCGAATTTCTCTATAGGCTACTTTAACCATTCTCTTTCAAGAAGAGACGTCGTTTGATTTTTAACAAATCATAATTATAAAATATAAGACACGCACCGTTTGCGCTTATCGAGATTTTTGCAGGAAATATGCGACGGAGAAATCTGTCGAAAATTCGACGTGCGAATTAGTCTAAAATCAGGAATTTGATAATAATTTCCTGCGGAAAGAGAATCACAAACGAATCTTGGTCTCTTCCTAGTCTTTAGCTTTTGAATCTGGCCCTATTGTCGCCTTTTACTTTCTCAATCAGTTATCAAAACTAAACTCGATTCCGAACTTCCGATCGAATCTTGATTACCGATCAAATTTCCTCTCTGTCCTGTCCTACATATATATATATGTATATATAATTTAACATTTTCTAGAGAATAAAGCATTACGAAACGAATAATCTCAATATCAAAGTTACGAGTATATAGAATTAACAAATTTATTTAAGTCATTATGCATTATTCATGAAGCAAGATTAAGAACGTAATCTTTAAAGTTATAATTTTCGAATTAAACTAATTTATAATATTTTTTTCAGTCATCTAAAGATGAAAAATTTATTTTAGAACAAAATTGATCTAAATGCTTTCTCTAGAAAATATTGCAACTACTACATATATTCTCAATTATTATTTGCTCCCTTTCTCCCTTAACTCAGTCAGAAGTATATCCTTTTACGATTCATATAGATCATCATATAGTTATTGAATTTTACATGTTATATACATACGAGTTCCTTTTATACCGACTTCGTCGACAGGCGAAAAGCGATCCATGAGAATGGATAAGAATTCGACGCGCATAAATTTTTATTTCCATACCCTTAAAATTTTCAGATGAAAGGGGCAGGTCGAATGCGCGATCTGTGTTATGATAATGAGCAGCTTCTTTAGCGAAGTCTCCGCTTCTCGCTACCTGATGGAGTATATAGATAGCACCTTCTTAAGAAAAAAAAAATGAGAGTCTTATCCAAATATAGTCTTGAAAAAATGTGTAGCACCGCGAATTATCTAATCTCGATTTGCATTAAGAATCGTTGCTTCGATTATGGCGTTTGCGGTAATTATAAATTCATCCAAGTCGAATAAGAACGGACAGAAAATATTCATGTTTTATGTCATAATTTTTTTAATATATTATATATGGTTGCAAGTATCAATAAAGTTACAAACAAAAATAAAAATCGTTGATGTTTCGAGGGAAAATTTAAAATAAATATTAATTTAACATAATTTCCTTACTGAAATGCTACAGTTTGTTTTTACTTTGTTTCGCGAGTGATGCAAAAGTTAACTTATTATTTTTCGATACTTTAGATCTAAAATATAAAATAAAACATTCACTTATATATATTTAGAGTTTATATACACGAATTACATGATGTCCGAAAATATGAATATATTCAAATTAAACCAAAATAATCATAAATTTAAATTTTCGCTGAAAACGAACATTTTACTTCGAATTTCAATAAAATGAAAAATGGCACGTCGCCGCATTTATCTTAAATGCGTGTAAAACAATTGAAAATAGTCTTATAATTCTCTCTCTCGTTATCACGTTTCATTATCGTAAATCTGGGCAAAGGGTAAATCTTATTTCAGTGCGCATCGATTAAGCGGGAAAACGGACAGGTACAATTCACACGAGCTTCTTCCTTAAGATCGTGAGAAAACGGTCGTCGGGGATGGTGGAGGCACAAATTGTCTAGAGATAGGAGTCAGGTCGACCTCTCAGAAAATAAGAGAACGACAGAGAAAGGACAAACGAGAGAAAGGAGGCAAAAGCGAGGGGGCGGGAGATGAGATAGACGAGGGAGGCAGGGAGGTGAAAGATCTCGACTTCCTCTATTACCAATTCATGCCCCTCTATAGGCTGCCGATATATTCAAACCTTGCCGAGAAAAGGCCAGTCATTGTGTCGGCCTCTTTGTCGTCCGCGTGCCTTCCTACTTCTCTCGTTATCCACCGCCGTCGTCGTTGCTCTCTACTCTCTCTTGCACTCTCGCCTTCTCCTTTTACACCTCCTTTCTTCCTCAGTCTCGTTTCTCTTCCGTGGAAAGGGAAGAACCGCATTCCTGCGTCGATGGAAGATGCAGCCAAGACGTAACCGTGGAAGAAAGAGAAGAGAAAGAGAGAGGAGCCTGGCGGATGAGCGAGAGAGGATAAGAAAGGAAGATAGAATGAGTAAGTCTGTTATGAGGTCTTTGAATACCGACGCGGGTCTCGGGAGGTATATAGCCGGGAAAGGTGAGACGAAAAAGACGAGGAGTCGGAGAACGAGAGAGAGAGAGAGAGCGATTGAATGAATTGGATGGAAAGGGGTTCCTCAACTCGGAAGGAATTAGCAATCGGGTCATCCCACCGGCGATTCGTTTCCTGCGACGCGAGATCCTGAAATTTCAAACTTTCCTCGCGATGGATCGTCGTGGGATTATTTTTTTTTTTTCCCGTAGTATATATCCGATTGTCGAGCGAAACGAAAATTCAGATCGCCGTTTATAAAAAAGTTTGGGAAGCGCCGGGCATTTAAATATAATTCGCGTTCATCGCACGTAGCCGTCGTGTCTTCGACGCGACGCGACAGGGCTTGTCTTCGCCGTTCACTTCGTCGACGATATTCTCTACTCGTGACAGCAAAAAAAGAGGGGAGCACCACGTGAAATCATCGTCTGGCCTCTCGAAACGCGTGGCACGCCTGACAAAAGGAACGGCAGGGATGCGTCTGCGTGAATCAGTGGGTCTAGACGTGCAGGGTCATGAACCCCGATGCAATTCAGCCACGGCGTTTAAGAAGCTCTTCTCCTTCACCGTTAACGCGGGCTACGCGAGGATAAATAAAGCGAGAGCGTCCCGCCACGCGAGCTTTAAATGACGGGAACGTAGCGTCGATACGCTAGACTAAAGAAGGAGAAAAGCTCGCGCTTCAATCTCAAATAACACTCGAACTTCAGCTTTTCAAATGAGACACAAGACTGTAAACATTAATGCATTACGAAGTTAGTAAAGATTACTGCGGGCTCTTAGCAGTTCGCAAACATGCACGCGAATTAATTTGCATTTGTATATGTAATATATTATCTTCGACATATAATCTGGCTTTTAAAATATAGAAAAATTACGGGGGTAAAGATGAGAACGCTTCTTAACGCTACAAGGCATGAAAGGATGACATTCAGGATACGTCTGGCAGGAAGATTGGCAATAAGTGGAATTATCATATGTAAAACCCGCTCGCGCACTTAACTCCAAAATCGCGACGTTATATTACGTGGGAAATGCTAAATCCTCGCGATGTTATCAAAACAGTCCTCGCGATAAGCCCGTGCAATGAAACAATTGCATCGTAATTAAAACCGCATCTCGTTAAGCAACGTTCTCATCTCCACTCGCCTCGTGTCCCGGGCGCGGCAGCTGAGAAATCTCTCGGATGCTAAACTCGAGGCGCCCTCCGTAACGGCCGTGAATTACGAGTGAGATAATTACGCGTCTCGCAGAGAGAAACAGAGAGAGAGATAGATAGAGATGCATCTCCATCGGAGCAACAGCGTTCCTCCAAGCTGCGTTAATCCGCGTCGAAGAATTTCGGAATCCGGAAGAGGGATAACGGAACCGGCATCGAATGGAAATGCAAATAAAGTTAGCGAGCCGGCTAAGGAATTGTCAGTCTGAAAAATTCGTACGAGATATATTTCGTCAGAATTCCTTACGAGGAAGAAACAGGAAGAGAGGTCGTGTTAGACTACTTTGAATAATCGTATTTCTTTCACGATATAGTACAAAGGTCAAATGGCATCGGCGGATAAAATAATATATTTGCGACCCGTGCAATATTCAGATCACGCTGACCCAACGACCCTTCGGCTCTCGCTCGTCAGAGGGCTTCCTCGCGATCGAGTCTCATGATACCGAGAGGTTCCGGACGTAAATGCGTTGCGAAGAAATTTTTATCCGCGAAAGTATTCGCAGTCATAACACGCGGCTTAATGCCCGGGCGAAGTCGAGAAAGAAAGAAGGAGAGAGTGAACTGTAACACGACGTGGCGCATCTAAAGTTAGATCCCGCGTCACGCGAAGAGCGCGCGTCCTGCATCGGAGCAGGATGTGTTCAGAAAAAGGGCCCGCGCGCGCGCACGAGGGAGAAGAGCAACAAATCGACTTGGCAGGTTTTAATCGGGGCTCTTCATCTCGCGAGACGGACTAATTAAGCGGAATATGCCCGTAACAAGGTAACCAAACGCCGCCGCTCGGAACTGGTTGCCGGGTTGATCGATCGCGTCGATCTCGAGATTCTCGATCGGAAATCGCGTCCGGAATTCACGCCTCCTTTTCGTACTGGAAAAAATCACACCGACGCAGAAAAATGTCAGCCAGCGATCGGTAATAATTATACTTTTGTGCACCGCGCGGACATCAATAATATAATAAATAGCAATTCTTCGTTCCTGTGTTCGTGAACGCGTGATAAATGAGTTACGGCGAGAGTCATCCGGCCTGACAACCATAAAATATCAGTCGCGTGCAAAGCGGACGAAGAGAAGAGACGGCGATCTCTCGATTGCGCTGTATACACGCGGCGGTGCGAAAATTTCAAAGTCGCGTTTCGGGGAGATGCTGAAGCGCGCTCGGGATTGTTATGAACGCGATACGCGGGGCTGAAGAAGGAAGAAACACCGGGGAACCAAATGGGAGAAAAGAGGAGAGAGAGAGAAGGGACAGAGCAGGGTGGTCATTCGCAGACGCTGATGCCTTGGCGGATCGTAATACTCGTGAAATAGTATCCTTCTTTCTTCCTTCCGTCCCACGAGGTATAAAGGGTAGCCGGCATAAAGGCGACGCAGCAGTAAAACGTGACACTTGAGGATTTTATCCCGCGGTAGCCGGAAAATACACGCGTATCCCACCATCTAACCCCCGCGCACAAAACGTACGATAGTACGTACAAGTATACGTGGTCGATCGACCGATGACTATGTATACACGCCGGCGTCTCTCTTTACGCCTTTACTGCGCTAGTAATACATATCGCGAGCATGAGTATAAAACGCCTCGCATCGCGTCGTACTTCGCAGCTGGATCCCAATTTTACGGCTGAACGTTAGACGAAAACGCTCTCCTCTCGTTTCTCCCTTCCGATACGAGCTTCTAACAGCGCGCAAGAACAAATTATATAGCGTTACCATAATTTTCTTCCCTTCCTTCTCGCGGAGTCTCTCGCTACTCTCGAAGCCGGAATCGATACCCGATACTCCGTCGAAACGTTCCGAAACGCAGCGTGACATTAGGTGCTTTATCGTGACACCCGAGAAGACAAGATCGATCGTCGCTCTGACCCTCCGCTCGCGCCGAGTAACTTAAGAATATCAACACTGGAAAAAGATCTGTTCATCCACGTAATGGATCCACGCGCGCAGTCGGGGAAAGAAAAGAGAGAGAGAAGAGAGAGAAAGAGAAAGATGCATTTCCTGCAGGAGCATCCCGCGCGCGAGTCTGTCACATTGAGAATTCTAGGGTGACAAGACCCAACGGCGCGCTTGAGTGACACTTCCTGGCTTTTCTCCCACCGATGGAAGTACGCGGCACGTGGAGCACGCGACCTATTTCCTATTATTAAGACACTGGCCGGTATTCTTCGCGGTTCCGACTTTGATGATATCTCATCTCTCGTCTCACGGATATATTATATGTATATTCGAACGGCGGCGTTGAGCAAAAGCCGACCGCGTCAAATATGGCAGCGGACGATGGAATGTGGGAATCTGCACCATTCGGTGCTTCTCCTCGTAAAGGAGGAGGCTGGGGAGGGAGCGAGGAAGAGAAAGGATTAGCTTTCGCGCGCCAATTCTGGCTTCACGTCCATAATTAAAAGCCTTCGAGAGTATTAATTCGTTCGTTCTTATTCAGGGCCTTAAATCCAGTTCTCGCCGAGAAGAAGAAGACAAGACACCCTCCCTCGGTGTTACCGTTGAATTAAAGGAACGACCTGCTTCGCGGAAGGGTGCCAAATCCATTATTTCACCTAAGTGAGTTATCACGATCCATCCCAGATATATATATATATATATATATATATATATATATATATATATATATATATATGCCGTCCTTCCTTCTCGACGAATATATATATATATATATATATATATATATATATATATATAGGTATACACGTTTGTGATTTCTACAGATCTCATCGCGCTCGACATCTCTGTCATAAAAAAAACTACTTGTAATATCATTCATTTCTATTGCTTCATTCGTCATTTTTACGAGTGGAAACTTTTTGCGGCGATTAAAATTATGGTCAGCGCGCGAATATTTCAAAAACAGCGTAAAGATGGAAATAACCGTGCGTTTCGCGTCATAAATCGGGGATCGATTCGGAGATGCATGGACCTTCCTGAGGGAGTGATTTACAGTAGGTGTCAGTTTTGGTAGACGAGGCGGAAACTTCCGTAAAAATTGCGCCGCAACAGGTTGCCCGTATGTATACCTGCACCGTATATGTACACGTGTGTATGCACGCCGATATGTATGCGCACGTATGCAAAAGGGTCTAGAAACATCGATGCGCTCGCGTATCACGCGCGATAAATGATATGCTTGCATAACCGTAAGAGGCATAAAAATGCAAGCGCGCCCGCTGCTGATGCAACATTCGATCGTTTGCATAGCTCTCCGGGAAACGACGGCCGGGTAAGTTTACAGGGTAGAGGGGTATTTTTACGCGCGGGCATAAAGAATATTCTAATTTCAGTCCCGAGGATTTATTACGTCGATGAATTACGTCCCCGTCTTCCGTGTCATTACGCGACATTAAAATTATGCTTTTGTACGCGCGATAAAAAACGCGAACGCGAGAAGAACGCGCCGCGCGTTTTATAAATTCTCGCGCGTCGTCGAGACGAATAACAAAGGTATATATATATGGTATATACATTTTGATAAACCCTCGAAGCGCAGAGAATCGAGAAAGCGATCGGTTAGAAAATCACGGCGAGACTGAAATCGAATTCGTCATCGTTCAACGGCGCGCGATCCGAGCGAAATCGCTGCATAGCCACGCAACCGCAACCACGCCAAAAGCATGTGGCTAATTTAGCGTTACACGTTTGTAATTGCGTGTTTCGCCGTGGCGTATAGACTCCTCGACACGGTCAATCCTCCGTAGATCCAACAACAACGCGCGCTAAGACGGACGGACAGAATATACACTTTTTAAGCCAGTTAAATACAACGTTTCAACGACGTGGCAGATGTAATGCGTTGTGCAGAAATAGCCCCCGTATAATAACAGTTTTGCGCCGCAAGGCGTATGAGCTCTTTCTGACTGACTCATCAAGAATGCATATATACTTTATTGCAGACGCGGAGGTTGCTATTGACGCACTGAAAATAGAATTATGCGCGCGCGTATATACGCCCCTGCGATTCATTATGCACAAATTTGTGCAACAATGTTACGCGAAGCGTCATAAATCTGTCGAATCATTGTTCGTACAAGGGAAATATTTGAACTGAGATATCATGGATTATATACACAGAAGCCTTATTATCGTATTGTTAATCTACAGCTTGCATCTATATCGAAATAGAATATCTATTTAAATTGTATTATCCTTGGGAGACTAGTAAATTGAAAGAAAAATTTAATTCAAAACTTCAATGTGTGTTAGAAATTAAAAAAATTATATAATATATTCTAATGCATTCCATACATATATTCCTGAATGATATAATCATTTTTCAGTTAATTATTTCCTATACACACGACGCATTACGTCGTTATAATATAATGCTGAGTAATAGAGGCAGATGCAATCATCAATTTAAATATAATGTGTGAAACGCCTCGTCAAAGTTGGAGAGGAAACTTCGAATGAACTACAAACACGTTTTTCCGTCCTCATATATTTTTTTTCATCATATATATGCAATTCACGTTCCGCGTCGCCGGCATCCCCGATTCAATCTAGAAAAGGTCGAAGGCTAGGTTCGGCCAGAGGGACAACAACATACATCTATGCGCGTTGTCATGGGTAGATGCATGTATGTCAAGAGAGTCGGAGCGGGAGAATTTTCGCGTTCAAAGACGAAGGGTCCAACTTTTCGCGAACAGACGAGGCTTTATGACCAAAGTTGGCGGTGTTATGCACAAATAGACGAGCAAAATGCTCGCCACGTAACATTCTTGCATTCCACCGTCCTCGAGGCGACTCATATTCCGGTGATATGGTTCTTCTTAAACCGTCAGCTGCGAACCGCGTAATTTCTCCTCTCTTCGTAATTTCATTTATAAATATAGAATCTAACTTCGCTGTCAACAATTTCGCGATGTGCGAGTAATTAAATAAAATTATCTTTCAAATAAATTGTCTCAAATTTCGCGGATTTGATTAGACAGAATCTTATTACAAGATTATCTAATCCAAATAGATTGATAAATCTGAAATCAATTTTGTTAAAAAACTTAAATTAAAGTGAAAATTCTTTTTGAAAAAGATGGTCGGCATATGGATTAATCATGTTTCTATCTATTCGCAAATTGATAGCGAGAACGTAAAACCTCTCCTTTCTTTAATATTCGCTCGTGTGCTTTTCAACACGTGTCGTGAAGATTTCACGGCGGAAGCGCTGGCAGCGTTCATCTCTGGAATTATTACAAACGAAGAAAGGAGAATGGAAACGCGCTCCTACATGTCTATGTGAATGAAATCGCGACGGTCGGACACTTCGCGACTGGTCGTAAAAAGTACGACGCGTATGCACATATATACTACTCGTGGTGTATGTGAATGGCGCGATACTGACACGTGCTTTACTGAAACTCGCATCTGCTCGCATTGGCGAACCTGCTCTTACGCGGATTGGAAATAACGTACAATATTTGTCTAATAAAAGCAAAGTCCAGTTATATTAGCACTACTATTGTTCCAATATAAAGATATATATATATATATATAGTTCCTTGTATATATACACTTGTTCGCATTCGCGAACTTGTGATATAATGTAAATTTACGTTAGAATTGATAAAAACTAAATTTTTTTTATTAATATCGTTATATATTTTTATTAATAAAATCTTTATATATATTCTGAACATTATGATTTTAATTTGATATATGTATACTTAAAATCGTAATGTTCAGAATATATGACGATATATATTATCGTTAATAAAAAAAAATCCAATCGAGAAAAATGAAGAGAAAAAGAGGCGAAATATCTCTGGGATGCTCTGTATAATAATGTCAGCAATCAACACTTTATGTCGATATATGAGGGGGTAGGTACACGGCAATGGAATTTTAGAGAACGCGCCGTTAAAAATGCAGAATATATATACATATATATATATATATATACGCTTGAGTGAATATAGGAGAGAGGCCAACATGGAAATAGCAGCCGCGCAAATCCGCGAACTGGACAGCGTCGATTAACACAAGATCGTTTTGCTTTATTTGTTTTTCGTTTATCTGCTTTCGAGCACGATAAAAGCGCATCGGCGCGCGGATTCGTACGGTTACCCTTTGACAATACCAGTCGAATCAATCGCAAATTGCTTTCTCTGCGCTACCGTCGATTCGGCAGTACCTGTCGCGACGTAAATGTAACGTATCAAAATTTTAGAGCTCGTATTACTACTCCGATAAAAAAAAATTCGCACGAGCATACGTGTCTCGTATTTCGGTAGGTAACGAAATAATTATAAACGGCTCGAGTTTCCGCCGTATCGAATTATGGAGACATAAACGCGAGATGAGAATTTGATAGACACTTTCGAGGAAGAGACTTCTCGCGCGGCGGTCGAGAGTGATCCTTCCTTCTGTAGACAACCACTTATGCGTGTATATGTACGTATATGGTATATTAGGTACACATGCATATATATATACTGAAAGCGCGTGGTTTAGCACGTGTATCTCTCTCTATCTCTCTCTGTCTCTCTCTTCACGGAGACGATGTCAGCTTACAAATTGCCAAACTTCTTACGAAAGCTTGTTCAAAAGGTTGAGAAGGGAAAGCAGAACCATCGACAGGATGAAAGGACGGAGAGAGGAGGCACTTGTACGATCGAATATCCGACAAATCTGGTCTCGCACATGGGGGTCAAGTTTCTCTTACAATACAAGCGAACGTAATAGTATATTGGTTCCAAATCGACTTTTTGCTCGCAGCGAATGAGATTATAGACAAATTAAATTAAATCGAAATAAAAAAACTTTAAAATTTTTAAGTTATTGAAAAATGCACACGGTTATAATTTTGTATAATAATTCGTGATGTAAATTAGAAGAGATTTTATATATGCAAAAAAAATATTTTTTTAAAAATTTTTATAACGATAAAAGATATGAGTTATGCACATTTTAAAGTTTTATAAAACGAATTAATATAATAAAATTTATATATTCTCTCCGTATTTTCTCTCCATGTCACATCGAATAAAATAGAAAAATGATCTTTTTCCATTTGCCCCGCGCTCTTCAATACTTTTGCCTGCGCAATATGAATTTTAGTATAGATACAGTAGCTTTTTCTACGTCCTACTACGTATACATAAATGTAGAAGTATGTGTATATACACGAGTACCGTATATTTGTGCGTAATGTAACACGTAGCACGGAAGAAAACAGCTTAAAGTCCTTTCCGCGCCTTTAAGGGTAGAAGATCCTACATTAGGGGACTCCGGGTCCCATCTTTATTCTACCTTATGACTTTATCCAATTCTCATGAATTCTCCCTTCGTTCTCTGTAGAACAGTCGCGTATTCGCGCGGACTTTTCTTAGATCCTTGCCGCGCAAAAAGTGCGTTACACGCGTTGAATAAGGAAGCAGGAAGGCCAACCGATTACAGTCACGAGTAACGAAAACAAACGATCGTATTTTCACTGAATCGGGCGGGACGAAAAGTTGCAAATTGCGATAAGTCAAAGGAAAATTTAAGGGTTCCGAGCGATCAAGAATCAACCGAGCCAAGTTCTCGTCGCGCGAAGGTCAGGTGACCTTCGCCTCGTTTACGACTTTCGGACTTTTCCTCGGAGACGTCCTGTTCGATCGAGCCTCCTCTCTTTTCCTCACGTACGATCTCCTTTTTTTTCCTTTCCCTTCCGTTCTCGAACTCAGTTAACCGCGAACCTAAATTCCAACGTAAAACGCATAAATCAGACATGCGTATGCGAACGTGCGTATACATGACCGCGGACGGTTGAGCGATTAGAATTCCAGACACGTCCAGGGACCTTTCGCGTTGCAAATACAAGATCGATGTAATCATAATACGCAAGGTCCAAAATTCCCCACAAGGTAGCAATCAACGCGTTCCCTGGACAAATAATCCATCAAGTCCTCCAATGACGTGTCCTTTCGTCTCGGTTCTCGCTCTTTCTCTCTTTCTCATCGTATGAAAAGAAAAAAAACCGAAGGGGAACACAGACCAGTTCGATTGCCCGAGTATGCATCGCGCGTTTCACAGAGTGCCCTAAATCGCCTTGACTGTCCACCGACAGGAGCTACTCGGGAAATGATGGATGTTCGACCGATATTGGGTAGCGACATATGGAGTGGCAGTATCCCTTCTGCCAGTTTGCGCGCCATAATAGGTGACGGCACAAGGTTTTTTCGCGTGCCAGGAAAATCGCGCGGCTCAAATGTTAGTTCAGGATTTTTACCTAACGATTCGTCGACAAATAGAGATGTAAGTAAACTCAAGCATCTGCGAAACTTATGGATCCTGTTTTTAAATTAAAGCAGCTTGTTTGACACAAGCTATAGAAAAGCTGAATTGTGCAACAAGGATAAATGATTTAATGTTTATATAATACTTTGTGAATATATACGAAACAAATATAATTATCGAGCTATATACATGTATATGTACGATAAAAAATATTCCGACAAAATATACCGAATTATAAATTAAGATTTTTATTAATTTTAAAGAGGATAATAAAACAAAAGTTCAAGTGTTGTCAGATTGAGCGGGACGAATGGAAACACAAGCGGAACGAAAAACGGAGGGAGCGCGCGAACGAAATAATAAAGGTATAGTCTCGTGGCACGTCTTCACCCTCGTAAGCTCTTAATCAATTATTTTTCAAATCGACCATCCTCGCGCGTGCGATTCCCCCGCATCTTTAGCCCGAGCTAGAAACGATTCGATTTTGAAAAATTGATCCAGTGTCTTTGTTTAACACAGTCCTCCACCGCCACTTTCTCCACCCTCGCCGAAGGGAAGTAAAGTAGGTCGACGATGCACGGGCAGGAAAGAGCCGCCAGGTCAACGGGGTTCGGGAGAGAGGCAGAAGAAAAGGGCGTGGTACTATTTAATTCAACGAAGGAAAATCGAACGACGCAATTTCGCGCGGATTAGGATCGAACGATCCCACGCAGATAAGCTTCATTAGGCGCCGAGATTAAACAAATTGCGCGCGAGCGTTCGAAATGGAAAACGCCGGAATGATCATCCGGACGTTCGCCCGGCGGGGCATCCCCATAAGTCTTCGCGACACGTATTAAGAAATTTCGCGTCGCGCGTTAACGTCGTCGTCGTCGGGGGTAACTTCGTTGTCCCGTTAATCCCGCGTTTAAAATGGGGCCTGTCACGGGACAGACGCGCGCAGATAGGTAGATATATATATATATGTATGTGTGTGTGGGTGTGTACATATATATCTCGAGTCGATTCTGCAGCTGTAAAATTCGTAACGAACGGTAAAGCGTCGGACGGGTTTATTACGCGCCGCGAATGTTTATTCCAAATAATCCCCGGCGATTGACTCGGACAAATATTTGCACGAGAAAGGGCGGCGAAACCGAACGACAAATAACCAGGAAACAAATTAACGCTCGTGCACGTTCGATAGAAAAGCAACGAAAGTGGATCGAACAGGATCGTTTCATTAGTAATCGCACTCGGGAAAAGAGAGAGAGAGAGAGAACCCTTCCTTCTTCTCGCTTATCAATACTCCCGCATTCCTCTCTCATCAAGTCGATGCACTCGTTGTCCGCCAGGGCGAAAGGGAACGTAAGGGCTCGCCGGCACATCGAATTCTTCAGTCGTTAGGCGCAGAGGCTGTGTAATTGACGTGATCGAATAATGGAGTGCGCTGCCGATGGGCATAAATGGCGGCGCGGAGGAGAGACGGCTTAAAAACGAGAGAGAGAGAGATGCGGGCGACGCGTGTTGAAGGGTATGTTGGTCGGCCAGGAGTAAAGTTCCTTGCGATCCGAAAGGGAGGCAGAACGTTTTTATCCCGTTTCCAACCCCTCTGTCTGATCAGGAAGGCCTCTCACGACACGAGTGATTTATTCCCTCCATTTCTGGGGATTATTTTATATATCCAGAGAGAGCCCCTCTTTCTCCTATATCTCTCTCGTTCTTTCCAGAGCGCACACACCGCGGACTTTCCCCGATCACCGTCGTCGTTCTCGAGACGAAATCACCCATCGATACGTCCAAGTTCCCTCGATCCATCCGCGGTTTTATCATGGGAGAAAAAAATTTCGCAAACTCCTGACGCAGCGAATCACGTTTCGTGTCGAGAAAATGGGACGCGTTTATTAACCCTCGTCGGACTGCCCATCGCTGTATCAGTGGACGTATCACGTAAGAAAAAAAGTAAGGTCAAAGTTATATTTCTCGTTTTCAACATCACAAGTTGTATAAATTCTTAATCAATTCTTGAATAACTTCGCAAAAAGAATTTTATATTTTAATTATATATACGTATATGTATTTATATACATTATAATTAAAATATAAGATAATATATAATATTAAAATATAAAATATATATGTATGAGATCACATTTTTAATGTTAAACGCTGGCGACAGCTGTATGCTGTATGTTTTACGGCCGGCCGATTTTTCGTGAAGGGATATGAGTACGTGTGCCACGGCGATGTCATAAGTCCTGAGATTTGAAAGATACTGGCTCGGCGGCGGATTTCGGTAAATCACCGACGATCGCTCACGAGATTTCGCGAGATAAGAAGCGCGCAACCCCGTCTCTTTCTCTCTCGCCGATGCGAGATTTCTTTCGCTTTATTTCTATCTTTGGCGGCGCGCAGCCTCGACCGGCGATCGGGATTATAAATGCCGGTGCAAAAATAAAAGCTAGACGTCGCGCCGACGTCTTTCTCGTTGAAATTTAACGAGGATATGCACGAGGTCTCGTCGGCGTGTTTGATGGATTTTTACCGGTCAAGGCGCGTTGCTCCGACTATTTTCGTTGTCCTGGTTGTATCTGATTATCGTCCACCGACTTTCGCGATGATGCCGACCATAAATCTTGCAACGCGAAAAGGCTGGACGCGAGTATCATCGTCGTCGTAAGAACGCGAGCTTTCTCGACGCAGGAGGACACGATAGAATAGAAACTCGAATGAAATATACTACGACTCGTAAATCAATCTCGCTAGTTCCATAATGTAACACGCGGCCGTGCGTGTACCGTTAACCTTTCGCGAGGACAGTTATTCTCCTCCGGGGAGAGGAAAATGCTGACTCTATTTGTCGAAAATAGATTAGCGATGGGAATTCTCAATTCCTAACTCGATTCCGTTCCATTTTATAATCTTCCGATGTGATCGCGCCGTTCTGAACGAGAAATGAGGTATTAAACTAGATCTTTAACTTCCACATAATTGGTTTAATCTAGATATATAGAGATAGATAAAAAAGAGAAACGCTTACACTTTGATTTCTATAAACTTTATGAACCGCTGATAATTTTATGAAAATATTGATGGAGCGTGAGAAAGAGAGAAAAAGAGAGAGAACAGTGAAATTGTACCATGTTTTTTTCTTCGTCATGCCTTTCGATAAATTTCAAAGAAACGATTCTCGTAATTCACAACGAGACGCAACGAAACGCGGCGTGGTTCCCATTCCAATAATAATGTCCGCGGGACAAAAAGCGGCGACGCGAGTTAAGTGACCGTTCCGACCATTATGGCGTTAAAGTGCCGGGAAATGACGTCGCCGTGCGCGTACGCGTTGGTATATATTCATAGCCTTCGGAAGCGACGCGGATCGGAGCGAAAAAGAGGACGACTTGCAACAAATCATCCGATATCTTAGAGACCACGCGCGCTGCACAAGAGCAAACCCCTCGAAAAGAGAGAGAGAGAGAGAGAAATGGTGCCCGGGTGGTGGTAAGAACTTTTCTTATTTACGAGCGAGCTTATTTCCTCGGGCTGCTGCATATGGATATCAGGCTAGCGATGCCTCCTGCGCCGCGAGGATGCGAGCAACGGGCGAAGCCGCGTGCAACTTTAATGGCAGAGCTTCCAAGCCCTTCCGCGTCACTGGTCGATTCGTTCCTCCTGGAGAATCGCTTATTTGAAAACTCGCGGAGGAACCAGCCCGGGGGCACGTAACACGCATACAAATATATATATATATATATATATATGTGTGTGTGTGTGTGTAGACGCTGAAAGAATAAGTTTCCGCCGAGACAAAGCCGCGAATTGCGCGAGTGACAACGTTGAATATAGGTATGTCTATACGTTATCGAGTAAAGGATTTCGCACGCGATCGAGGGAATTTTTCCTCTTTGAGAGTCGTATAAAAGAGAGGAACGCGCGGCGCACCAACATAATTTGCATAGAAATTTCGTGAAAAACGGGCACGACAAAAACGATGTCCTATTTTTTACGACGAGCTTCCCGCGGGCAGTTTGTAATGTTCTCGAGGAATTTTAACGCGACGTTGCTTCGCTGCTTAAGACACTGTTAAACCACCTCATAGTACCCTTATTTTTACGACTGGGACTTCCCCTCTCGTAACCATGAAAACTTTGCGCTCTGCTCGTCCGAAAGTCGTCCAATAAAGTCGAGCTACGTACTTTAAGGTACTGTTTCCCGTTGCGGAGAATGCAGCGAGACGAAGCCGTGCTTAAAGAAATTAGCCCCCGTGAAAAAGACGAACGAACATTTTCGCGACGAAATTTTCGTCAAGCACATATTCGCTAGCCGAAATGAAAATCGTATTTCGCGAGGCGACGACTCCTGCTGAATGCTGCTCCCTAATTAGAAAGGAGGTTTTGACGTGGAGAGAGAGAAAGAGAGAGGCCGACGCGGAAAATACTAGAACACGGAGAGATCAGAAGCGTCTCGAGCTTGATTAGGATTCTCAAAGTTCGAGCAAAATGTGAACGATGAGGTCACTCGAGTTGTCGTTGCTTCTGGGTAAACTATAAGATGAAAATATTTCACTGGCAAATGCGACCGGGTACATTTCATCACCTCGATTCTTTCTAAAAGAAGTTTGTACCGGCGAAATAATTATTATGGAAATTCTACGTTTATATACAAATTGCATATACACATATCTGTTACAAAGATTTTTTATTGCATGCGTAGAATTTTTACGATGAATTTTCTCTATCCGCTATAAATAAAATTAATTCTCTTCGCCGGAAAATCTAAGAAAAGAGTTTAGCAGTTCTATATTCCGCGCGTTTATCACTTCTCGAGGTATTCCCACCCTTCAATTAATTTCTATCAGCTGCTGTCGACGCAAAACGGAGCAACCATCGAATTGATCGAGTACAGACGTCGAGGACTACAGATTGATCTCCTTAGAAGGGCCAGAAATTCGTTTCACGGTTAGCGATGGACAAGATTTGTTTGACTTCTGGCAGAAATCCCCAATCATTCTTGGACAGGAAAGGGACGGCCCGTACGTCGGCCCGCCGAAATTGGATGCAGGATTTGCTCGTGAAATCAAAAGACATCGTCACGCGTTACGGACGAGAGCAAAGAGAGCAAAAAAGGATAGAAAAGTTTGAACACGCGGCAAGAGAAAAGAGCGATCTATATAACGGGCGATCCTTTTCCTCCTAGATTTTTTTTTTTTTTCGATTCGGATACAACTTGTCATACATAGCGAATACGGGGACAAGCAAAGAGAGAGAGAGAGAGAGAGAAGAGAGGGTCACCGAAACGACTTTTTCTGACTCCACAAACATTATCATATAGATTGTGATCGAGAACTCGCTTCGGAATGCACTGGTCAATGTTCTTTCAATATGAATAAGAAAAAAGGCATTTGAAGAATTACTTCATAAGCATATTCTCGTTTCAAGAAAAAAAAAATTCTCGCGGTAAGCTTTATATTTCGACAAAAAAAATTAAAAATGTCGACGTTTGCAAATATAATATTTATGACGGTTTAAAAAACAGCTAAGTGACGCATGCATAACGATATATGATTCGAGGCGGATGTTTATCGTGATGCGTTTAATTGCGTAATGATTTATAAACATATTGCAGCGCTAATTTCTTGCGATAATTTTTTAATAGATAGTGTCGCGGTGATAGTGACGTCGAAAAAAATTAACTATAATGTAATTACTCAAGAGTTGACAAGGAATCTTCGATTAATTACGCGAACGATGAATCTCAAATATTGATCCGGTAATTATTAATTAAAAAGAGGATTTTTCATATCAAAATACTGGCGATACTAACGTCAATAATATTTATTGCAAAAATATTGAAATATCTTAAGAGAATATGCCAAAAGAAATATATATAATACCGTAATATAATAATGTTTAACACTTACAATTAGTAACTGAATGAAGAACAAGGAATGAACTGGAGCATTTGAGAGCACGAGATTAAATTCTTTCCTTACATAAATTTTATATAAGTAGCCGGCTAATTCGTTGAGCGGGTGCAAGTTTAAATAAATGTCTCTTCAAAATGTCCCCATATTAAACTCCTCCTCTCTCTCCTCTTCTTCCATATTCCCAAATTATTTCCAAATATTAAAAATATATTTCTGCATAATTAATATCTACTAATCTAATAATTTGTTGCTACATATTTCTATGAAATATATTGAGATTTTTTTCTTAACGATAAACATACTAAACCTTTCTTCGATTCCTAATTTGTAACGATGATATAGTTACACACTGTAGAAAAAAAAATTTAATTTCGTCACTTAAGAGTTCTACGTATATACCTATACATATACGCGTAATATCGTAAACCCGACATTATTGGAAAAGTTAAAGAAAAGCATAATAATATATTTATGCGATCTACACTTTACAGAACTAATAGCGACGCATCTTCGATATCAAAATAAATGCCTTTTAATCCTAGGAACGTTGTTGCCGCTCCGTGCAACAACATACTTTACGTACACGTTTACATGCGCTCTACCTAACGGCATCGCCGTTTTCGCGGACATGTTAGGGGAAGAAGAAACGAACGAAGAGGAAAAGCGGCAGCGTGGGGTGGCGTGTAAAAGCGGCTCCCCCGACGTGTAAGGTACGAGTGTAAGGCTCTTAAATGGTTATTGGATCGAGACTCCGCACGAACGAGCGGGAAGTTACTTGGCGATATCCTGTCGCGGTCCTCGGAGGAGAAAGGGTGGTAGAAGGGGTTGAAAGCGACGGGGAGGGAAAACGACGAGCGTATAAAAGTACGGCTCGTCGTTCTCGGATACACACGTATCCGCGGGAACGAGAGAAGACAGAGATACGACGAAAGAGAGGGAAAGAGAGGTCGAGCGAGGAGCATCGAATGCAGCCCCGGTTATGTGGAAATTTGTATGCGCCGGATGCAGCCGCTACCGCGCACTAAGTCGGACGACCAAGTTTTCTTGGCATGTTATTGCCTCGCGCGCTATCGCTTCATCGGTGAACGCGACGTATATTAAGTATTTAGGCGCGTATTTTCATTCAGCGTTAAATGGGTACACGTAACTCGGACCGATTGTTTTAATAAGATAATTTGCACGCTTCAACGCACCAAGATCGAAATCACACGACGAGGCATTTAACGTTTATATTTTATACTTTGAGTAACATAGACATATTCGCGTCAAACTATATTATGTATATGATATGCAGTGAAATATACACAAGATTAATTTGTGCACTCTCTTTGATTAAAAATATTTTAATAACTATTATTTATAGTCGCTGCGTATATAAAAGTATTTACGTGTATATGATTTCGTATTATTATTAACAATGAAATATTAATAATAATACGCGATAAAAGCGGGAAAACGGGTATAACGAAATTTCGAATGTCTATTACAAGTAAACGCATATTCTCGTTTGACGTATAACTATGCGCGTATCGTCACGCCCGTCATTATTTCTCTTCCGTTATTTCTGTTCTTTGTGTGATGCATGCGTGCCGCCCATTAATGAGCTCTTTCATACGGTTGTAAATCGAGAAAGGTACCTCTTCAAAGTACCGAAACGTCGCCGCAATCAGATACCGTTCTGTCGGAAAGGCAGAGCGATCTCATTGTGCGCAGCTATTTCATTGTGTAGCGACGGAAATATTCATAACCCGGGTAATATCTGCTGAACGTATCTGCCAAGCCGGTTCGCGAAAATATCGCGAGAGTCATGTATATGCATACGTTTGCCACACGAAAGCGACCACGAAAATATAACAAGGCAAATCGCTTTATTTTCTCAGGGAAAAACCTGTTTTTTGTTTACGCATGCGAGCACACTTTAAACCCAATGATGATACAACTTGATTATCCGAGTGATTGAACGCCACATCGCAAAATAGCGTTATGTCTGTCGATATATAACGTGACATTTATTATGCAAAATATAATCACGTACAATATTAATCACGTACGTATAATTATCGTAATTATCATGAATCATTTCTAACATAGTCTCATGACGCGATCGTTAGTTAATTACCGCAATTCCTCCCACTTTCTTCGAAACATCCGAACGCGACGTGTGTTAGTACTTACATGCGCTCTAACAGCAGCAACAAGCTTTCGTAGCAAACTGCTACCGATATTACTTCGGCACTTAGTTACCAATTTACTCGGCCCGAGACTAGTTGCGAAAGCAGTTTCGACGATCCGCGTACGTTTACATGTAAATCCGGATGTAAACCGAGGGTCATACCCAGTTATTGCCTCGGCAATCCTACCGCCTCACCTCCTATCCACCGGTATTGCTATTCGGAGTACGTTTTTAGGACCTCGTTGCCGTCTAAGCGGCTCTAATAACGGTGATTAACTGTCCGGGATTTACTTGGGACTAAAAATATGCTCTCATTACGAAATATGGGCGATTCGAGTTTCCGTTATATCCGTTTCACCAATTTAAGTTCTTAGTTTTATTGCAGAAATTAATTCAGAGGCTTCCCCGATGCTTGGGTCGAGTAAGATTTTCTTAATATCGCGATGCCAAAGTTGATAAAAATTCATTAAAAGATTAATAACACGATCTCATTTTGACCTCAATAAGAAACTGGTAGCACAACAGATCATAATCTGTCATAGATTTTAGTTAAAGCAATCTCAATAATACTATATTATATAATAATAAATATTCATATAAAAAAATTACTTATACGCAGAGAAATATACTATTTGCATAAACATTGCTTCTAATTTTACGGAAGAAATGTACATTTAAAAAGTGATATGACGCAAACGAAAAAAAAATATATATATATACGTATATACTTGTACCGCTTATTTGTATTAATGTACAGAGAGTTTAGAGCTAACGCCGCGTCGCAGCTATAAAAGTTAATGGAAAAATTTTCATTTCGAGATTTTCATCATAATTTATGCGTGGATATGCATGCGCGCGTTTCGCGCGCAAAACGTAAAGCGGAAAGATATTACATTGTATTATCTTATTATTTAAATCGCGAATGTACGTGCCACCTTAACACGTTATAAATTACTCAAGGATGGAGAAATTGTTCGCGCCATTGTACAACAAGTAGTCTCAATGCAGAATCTGCGGGGAATCAGAGAAAGACCGCGGTAAACTTGTGCCGAAAGTTTCTGTCGAGAATCACGAGCTCGCCAATTAATTCGAGTGGCGTGGCGCAATTAATTTGTTTCGAGCTCCGGATGCTGCTCGTAAAACGTGCAGATAAAATTAATGAAACGAGAACGGGAGGAGTAGACCACACCGCCGCCGCTGTCGCGGTTACCAAAGGGAAACCGGAGCGAAGAGATAGCGAGGAGGATAGAGAAAATTGTACAACTGTGTATGAAAAACGGTCGAAAACGCGACGGGACGAAGTCGAACGGAATAAAACCGCGTTATAAATAATATTCGCGAAAACGTAGACGAGGGATGAGAGTGGCTCTGAGAGAAGCCACGCTCGCTTTCTTAACAATTCTTTTTCAATTGTCTCAAAAATTGCGTTTTTGTTTCAAAGCACACCTTATCTTGTACAGTGTACGAAGTAATATTCAAGATATCGCCGTTATTTAAAACGGATTATATTTATTTAAAAAACAGAGACTCGCGACTACAAAAAGAACGGCTATTTAAAGCGGATCGATTCTAATCTGTACGCGCGAAAAATTACAAGTTTGACGAAAAATATATTTTCGGATTGCAAAAAAAAAAAAAAAAAAAAAAAAAAAAGGCTGTATTCTCATCCTCGCTAGAAACAAATTTGCTTTGATGTACCAATCGTTAAAACGTAGGTATACATCTCTTTCAAACTTAACTGAACATTCTCCGTTCGCTCATGTACACCCACCTTAAAAAGCATCCCCGAGACCCGAAGAAACTCGATGAAACCTCTTTATGTTTCTCGGCAAGCCAGGCAGGGATGGGTGAAAAAGAAGCGAAGTAAGGACACGCGGCGTGGACCGCGTTTACTCTGATCGTACTTTGAGCGCGGCGAGTAAACGATCCAATTAAATTTCGCGCTATTGTAATCCGAATGGGCCAAGTTGTATTGCATAAATAAATTCATAACGTTATATCTCTCCGCCTTTCCGTCGCGAGTCTCGCTTCCTTTGTCTCCGGCGCGCAATTTGCCCTCCTTTTCCCCTTGTCACAAGAGTGCTCGCCCCCGCAATTTATTTATCTCCGCACGTTCTCTCTCTCTCTCTCTCTCGCGGGGTTCGGGGACAGCGAAAGACCTCTTCGAATTTGTTTAGCTCTCGAGTGAAGGGTTGTCAGTCTGGAGGAAACGCCGGCTCTACCCGACCAAGGAAGAAATATTGTGCCGGCGATAACGAGGATATTAAGACTCGGCAAGACGGCCTCGCGAATATAAATCGCATGCCGGGCCAATTAAAGGGAGAACCGAACTGATATAGAAAGAGCGAACTCAAATGGCATCGCTGCTCTCCAAAAGGGAAAGGGCACGACGTGCTTAAGAACTTTTTTGCTATCGATCTAGCATTTTTATATCATATATTCGACGGCAATTATCTTGTTCAAAATGATTTTTAATAAAGGATGGAATACTAATCAGTTCCTCTAAATGCGCACTACGATGCAACTGAATTAGCCCTTTAATCAAACTTTTGTCAAAAAAAAAATGATACAATTTAAAATAATAATTTGATATTTATACACTAGAACTTAAAGAGCGAATTTTTAAAAAGTTGCATGTGATGTAAAAATATGATTTAAAAAATTGTTCCGAATCTGAAAAATACATCGGAGGTCATCGCGTTGAAATAGTTGGCGGAGTATTTGAAAAATATCTTTTTGAACAATTTAATACGTAATCAAACTTTTGTCAAAAAAAAATTATACAATTTAAAATAATAATTTGATATTTATACACTAGAACTTAAAGAGCGAATCTTTAAAAAGTTGCATGTGATGTAAAAATATGATTTAAAAAATTGTTCCGAATCTGAAAAATACATCGGAGGTCATCGCGTTGAAATAGTTGGCGGAGTATTTGAAAAATATCTTTTTGAACAGCCGGCAGCTCGTAACCCGTTGCCCCCGTGTTTTAAATATCGCCTGACCGCTTAAGAGCGTCTAGAGAAAATTGAATCCGCTCCCGGGACAGTTATTTATGCAAAACACCCGCTCTTTACGTGATACACTACGACGAGAGCGAGCCTGTATCCCGCGGGGCGTTCATTACCGGCTATCGTAATAGAGAAAATATATATGTAGGCGCGTGTACATATACGAATATACGTGTATCTATGTGTATGTAAGCGCGCGCATGGTTAAACCGCCAGCAACTGTTATTTTTTCGTCCAAGTACTAAGTAAAACCACGCCGCGTTCGGCATGCAAATTTTATTTCAGCACATTAAGTGCCTCCGAAAAAAAAAAAAGAAGCGACGAAGCGAAGAAGAAAAATGCGAGAACGATCTCGCCGACGACATCTTGACGACTTGGTGGCGAAGCCTCCGGGGACCTGCCGCGGCTGGATACCGCTGCGCAAATTATTTCCATCCCTGGGAGACAAGGTGGCGGAAACGCGGCGGCGAGATATTACGCAGATGCGTCTCTCTTTCTCACCATTTCTCTCTCCTTGCGATATATATATATATATATATCTAGCGTTAGAAAAATATTTCTCGCGCGCGCGGTAAAAAATATTTGCGACAGGCGTATTTCTTGCGATCCCGTCGTCGAATTGTCGGCGTGCTCTCTCTCTCTCTCTCTCTCTCTCTTCGCGAGGGTTCGTTCGCCCGAAACATTTTCCACGTCTTCCCCCTAGTGCAGATCGACGTTTCAGACCGAGCCTATCCCACTAACGTGAGTTGGTAGGTGGATCCTGGTGGATCAATAGCCTCTGTCTGGCCTCACCCTCTGCCGCCAGCCTCAGTGCCCTCATTCGCCGACAACTCAACTCCAAACTCACCCCCTCCCGCACCCTCCCATCTATCTGTCTCACCCTCGATGCTGTTCTCTCCGTTCTACCATCGCGAGACCGCTTTTACCACTCCTACGCATCCCATGGATACCGCACATGGACATACCACATGCACACGCGGCATACATACAAGCGAGGGTACGTGGGTGTGTGTGCACGTTCGTGGCTTTATAACGGGGGTTGTACGCAGAGACGTATGTTCTCATGCTCGAGACGAGAGTCCGTCTGTGTTGGTGTGCGAGCGCGCGCGCAATGTGGTCATATATATATATATATATATATATATATATATATATTTGTGTGTGTATATGTATGTAGACGCAGAAGGGGGGCGGCCGTGCGCGGGGTGACCCATTTTTTAGCGTTTCACCTGTTTTGTCTTCCCACCCTTTTTACGCCAGAGCCCTACTTTGTTAATGGCCCCCACGCCGGTCGGTAGACGCCAGACGGCTTCTCCGATGCGAGAGTAATGGCCGTCGTCGTTTTTCATACGCGCACCTCACTCGTCCCGCGTTTGCGTCGCCGCCCGAGCGTTTCGTAGGGACGAAGGTACCATAAATTTGTGTAGAAAGTAGATACGGCGCGACAGAACTTTCGATTAACGATCCCTAACGTCAGCGGTCAGTTTCCGCTGATGACACGCACCAAGTGCGTCACACGGCGTAAAACGATAGAATATAATCGAAAAAGCAAATTTTATATGCGAGAAATACATGCATTTGGTATAATAATTTCAATCGAGATATAGATGAAATATAGTATTTCTTTGCGCGTGTTGATTGCTTTAATTTATATATATTATAGATTACAAACCTACAGAAAACAATACCTACAGGATGTATCGAAAGACGTTAGAAAAGAGGCGTAAAACGATATAATATGATCAAAAAAGCAAATTTCATATGCGAGAAATACATACATTTGGTACAATAATTTCGATCGAGATAAAATATAGTACTTTTTTGCGCGTGTTGATTGCTTTAATTTACATTATAGATTACAAACACGTATTACATATAAGCGATGCTTATGATGAATACGTACAGGATGTATCGAAAGACGTATTAGAGAAGAGAACTTTCTCTTATATACATAAGATACCTTGATGGAAGTTTGATTGGAAACCGCGATTGGGCGCAAGTTTTTAAATATCTTGGAGTAACTAAACCACTGCAAATTTCAGATTCTATTAAAGTTAATATGAGAGAGAGAGAAAGAAAGAGTCGAAGTTATTTCCATATATATTTAAACTCTGCAACTTTCAATCGCTCGCGCCCCGTTCAAGAGCTATCGATCTCTGTCGACAGTTTCTTTCAGCTTGGCTTCTAATATCTGTGCCTAAGGGAAATCGCGCGCGATATCTGATATATACCCGATGTATACACGACGTTTTACCTCCGCGATCGAGGACATCGTTGCGCGGACAGAGGACGAAATACTCCTCTATAAAATTTTTAGTGCGCGTATATATCAAAAGTTGTGCGCGCTCGAAATTGAGACGGGACGAAAACAAGAGAGCCGAGCAAAGTAGAGCCACACACGCGGAGATCGCGGTACAAAGAGTCTTCCATCACCTTTAAAACATTTTTTTTTCTGTCACCCCGCGAATGTAGAGCCTTTCTGGATGACTTCCATCGCCGCCTGCCCGACGATCGGATCGTAAAACTCGACGTCGCGATAATAACCACGGTAATAACCGGGCGCAATAATGCGTAGCGGGATACTCCGAACGCATGACGCGTTGCACAAATAAGTGGTGGAAGGAAGCGACTGGAGAGAGAGAGAGAGAGAGACCTACCCTTCCGTCAGAGAAACATCCCGTTTCCACGTCCCGGTTTTCGCGTTTTCTCCCGTCGCGCTCACGTTTTCGCGTCAATGCTCACGTAACCCACCCCGTGGCGTTACGAAGAGAGATGACAACAAAACGCCCGGGCATATCCAAGACAATGAGCGGCGATGGGCGTGCACGGAGCTGGTGTACAGTAATACGAGGTTTCGTACACGTGCGCCGGAAGTGGGCAGATATCGTGCCAGGCCGCGTTAAACCGCGTTCTTGAAATGTTGTTGTAAAGCTGAGTCTCGCGCGCAACTTGCCGAAGAACATTCGAGTTTCCTGTTCGCTAAGTCTCTTTACGTGGGCTATTAATCCCCCTCCCTCTCTCTCTCTCTACGTTATCTTTATTAGCTCTGTTTTATTAATTCCATTTGTGGCCGATGATGATCTTTTTCCGCGCAAACTAAAGATTGCCATAAATGCGACATTTGATCAAATTGTAAAAAAACTGATATTATTAAGAGGATTCAGTAATGCTTAATTAATGCAAAATATTCTTGGAAAAAAATTCCGTCTACAAATGTCCCGTAATTATATTTCCAACAAAAAAAAGATAGATATATGCATGCGGCGTAATAATAATGCGAAACTTGATATTTTCGCGAAAAGCAAAAGTGATCCGCCTTCGTGAACTTGCGGCTACGTATAGAACCGGACTGAGGTTACGTTCCTGTCTTGATATTCTGGAATACGGCGGGGAACGGGATCCGAGTTCTCTATAACGTTACTCGGGTACCCACGGCGTTGCGTATTACGTATCACGTAGATACGCGGTATATGCACGCTTGGTATGCATTGGAAACCCAGTGCAACGGGCGCATTGTTACGAGGGAGTGCGAGACGACGAGGGTGTAAGGGGGTGAAAGAGGGGGATGGCGGCGGCTGAGGTTGGTTGTAATGGGTTGGAGCGAGAGGGGAACGATCGGCTGGATTCCAATCAACATTTTACTGCCTGTAAAACTGTCCCATTTCGTAACATTGCTTCGTCGGTGCCGGCGCCTTTTAAACTCTGCGTAAGTTCCAGTCTATTACCGCGCCAGCTCAGGATTACGCCTTTAAGTCGCGCTTTAAGTCGAGGGGACCGCCGGAAATAGAATCCACGCGCCGAATGTGATATTTCAAGGGACACTGTTGTCGTTTCCGAGACGTAACATCGCGCGCAGATATTTCGACCAATCAATTTTAACGAACAACACCGTGAGAGTTCATATCCCGAATATCTTGTAAGAATGTTTCTCGAATATGATATGCTCATCGTCGCTCGTTTCGCGAAACGATATCGCTCTACGTTCGAAAGATGAAAACAACGATCGTTATCGTTTGTTGATCTGCTGAAGCACAAATTACGTTAAAGAAAATAGAGATTCTGATGTAAGGCGATTGAAATAAAAAAATCAAAATTAATAAATATATGAGGTAATCCAATAATTGTTCAATGATATAAAATTAAAGTATAATATAATTACGATTTTCTAATTATCTCGTATAACAATCTATATATAATTTTATCGCTATCGACAATATTATCGCGTTACGTTGCGCCAAGCATTTTTATATTATTCGATCTTGCACTTTCTGCTGCCCATAATTTTTTATTACGTATATGCGTGTGATAGCAGATATTATCCCCGAAAGTGTTTTAACGCAACGCTTTTTTCCCCAAGTAACAACATACGCAGTCTCACGGGAGTCGTGGTCCACCGTGAGATCTGCAAGTGGACGACGGCTCGTTTAGTTCGGTGCTTTTGTGAAATATCCGTGATGGGGCAAGGACCATCTTCCCGCGCGGTAACATACATTGTTCCAGTTATTGTGCCATTATCTCGGAGTCTCTCCGGTTTTCGCGTGCGCGCGAGGGAAGACAATGGAATGGGGAAAAGAAGAAGTCTCTCAACTCAACCCCGAGGAACGCAATCGATGCGACACTATGGATCCTCGCAGTATAAATTTCTGATCCCACGAGTGCGAAAAGAGATAGCGTACATTCCTGTCATCCACCTTTTACTGCCTTTCCATCTCTTTTCGATATATAGATATGAATAATTTCGAATCTCACGTCGGATCGGTCTATATCTCGAAAATCGACATCGATACGCTGAACAGGAGGGAAGCTAAGTGGAGGATTGAGTAATAATTAAAATTTAATACGCAGCAATTAAGGCGTGTCGAAGCTTCCAACTAGGCGACACGTCCGACTAATCCGGCGGGAATCGAACGAGCTTACGTCGAGAGGACGAGACCTATCGATCGATCGGGGAAACGATGAGATTTAGACGCTCGCCGTTTTGTCGCTAAGAATTCGCAGTCGCGTAGAAAACGCGGTCGCACGACCCCTTGCTAGGTTCACGGCCCTCGTTACGGTCCCCTTTACGGGTCGTACGTGCTCGCCGGCCCTTTCGCGTAAAAACCTATACGCCGACACGTAGACGAAAATATACGTTGGCGTTTACTATTTTAGATACACTGTAGAAGTAGACGCCGTGGTCGCCACGACACCGATGAGAAAGTGAGTCAGTCCACGAGGGGTAATATATTTTTTATTGTTAATCTACGGTGATTTATGTCGGACGCATCTCCGTGCCTTTACCTCCCTCATCTATCTCTTCCAGTATCTTTCATCTCTTATATTGACCCCAACAATGAGAAAGCTGTCTCGCGACCATCATTTACGTCTTGTATACGGGGTTGCCTTTGAGTATATCACTTTTTGCACCTTGAGAAAAACTGCGAAGAACGAGTTTGCTTCAATGTTTATATAGATGTCAGAATTTAAAATCTAAAAGATAGAACAGTGTCTTGAGATTTTTTTTGTTATTTTCAAACAGAGCTTTAACTTTGCTACATTTTCTTAAATTGCGAAAATTTATATGTTCTCGAAAGAAAAAAATCAATTAGCGCAAATTTATCAAATACAAAAAAAATATATATATAATCAAAGACGCATAAGAAGGCATTCGATAGCAGTGGAGCTCGCGATATATTTTAGATTCTGGATTAGCACTAGCCCAGAACGTATCTTTATGCCCGGACACACGCGCGCAAAATAATCTCGTGGATTTTCTGCGCGTCACCGGAAGAGGACGAAAGAATTTCCGTTTGGTCAGAGCAACACGAATATAAAGCTCTAATGCCGCTTTATATTCATGATGCGCCGTGCCATCGCGGATTAGAATGTTTGCTCGTAATGTGGCTCGTTATGTTGGGTAAGCGCAAGATACATACAGCCGATCCACCCCTTTCTTTCGGACGTGCGTTAATTTAACTCGCGCGATTCTACCCTTCCTCTCCACCCCCGGTTTTAATAATCGAGCGCGCCCGAAACCGAGCCACGCGGCGCTTTTTTTACGATGATTGCGTGCACGCGGGGCTGCTTATCGAAATATACATTTCTTAGCCTTAGCTTCTTTCCTTCTCATTTCTACGTTCCCGAAGAAAATCCGGGAAATCCAATTGGACGTCGCCGTTTTATGTGTCGCGCGAAAGGGGAACGGGTAAGAGGTCGGTTGTTTGGAGGTAAAGGGGAGAAAACAGAGTAGGCAGCTTTACGAGAATCCGGGGATCGTGAGCGTAACTCCGGGCGTTTTGTACGTTTCTTACGTTTCGCGTAAAGTCTACGCGGCCATTGCCGCCGCCAGTCGCCGACAGCATACGCGGAGATACGATTTTAATCCGCTAACAGCGGCGGCACACGATTCGTTTGCGTTCGCTTGATTTACAAAGCGAGCGAACGAGGGAGCGGAGAGACCGACCGAGGGGATGAGATGGAAAAGAGCGATATATGTGGTATATCTATATACACGTGTGCATATATAGACAGGCACTCTCGAAATAATAAGGCCGTGGCTCTCGAGGAGTTATGCGAACATTAAATAAGCATCCGTCATAACGATCGGACCGGCCATCAACGTTCGACGATGTCTCACGATGAGTATCAGACGTTCTTACCTTTAAAGCAGATGGGCCCGAGGATGTAAAACGCGTCCGACGATAGGAATATCTCGTTCGCGACACAAACGGTATACACTTCGCCAGTGACATAAAGACGAGCTATTTCGACATTACGACGAATGCGAGAGCGCGTTATTAGAGAGTTGTCCCGTTCCTCATTTTATATGATGGATCCGGCGCGTAAAAATGTAAACAAATTTGCATTTATACCTCGAAACTTTCAGCATGAAGATGAGCGCGTAATCCGTTTGATGTGTCCAAATGTGAATAAGATGTGCATGAGTATAAAAAAAAAAGTAGCGCCACAAAAACCGAAAATTGATTTGCGAGCGATAGAATTGACTGAATAAAAAAATGACAAACTTTGCGAGTCTATTCTGCGAGATTTTTATTTGTCATATTTCGCCCATACGCTTTTCCATGCTCTTTCAATTTTTACAATTTTCCGCACTGTTTTACGAATACGATTTACGACATTACAAAATCGACGATTGTAATTTTTCTACAAAAATTTCATCGAAGAATCAAGAGAAAGAAAGATAGTCGCAGAAAGACACAAGTGGCATAAGTCGAAGAGGAATTTCGATTTATTCGATTTTTTTAAACGATAAAATCCTTTTTTAGCTGTTAAAAATGTTTATCGACTAAATATATCTCGATCCCTTGAGAGCAGATAGCACTTCTGCTAAAGCAAACAGGGAGACGTCAAACAGCGGGCGAGGATTATCATTGCAAATGCGCGGGCGAAAATAGCGAGCGTTCCTTACATTTTAAACCGGGATCGGCGCGGCAATAAAGTTTGCCGTGATTGCGTCTTTGTGCATGGCATTACACTTTTCTTCGTAATGAAAGTATCTCGCGTAAGGTTATTAGGAAGACAATTCCATCCGGAGAGACATTACATTCTCCCGTTTGAGGCAACGTTGCAATAGCCTATGCAATTTCCTCCGCAAAATTGATCCGTCCCACGCAAAGGGAAAGAAATACTGCCAGGCGTCGGAGGGGGTTTCTTTCGCATCTTGCAACCCCCGCGTCACGTTTAGAGGGTGCTGCACACGTTGCAAGCGTGGGCGCGAGGCCGTGGAGTGGAGGCGTACAGAGCTGATGACCTTCTGCGACCGCGTGGGTGTTAATGGTACGTTATGCAGTCGGGAAAGGACGTCTTTAATCAGAAATGCGGAATAACGTGTCTCGAGCACTTCATTGTAATCGAGACATTCAGTAGGTGTACGAAGTTGACGCGATCCGAACGTATTTACGCAAGTGGAAAACCTTTAGGAGAATTCTTGTGATTTCAATAAAACATTTTCACGTCTTGGGGCGTTCATGAATATATTCTGATACGAGGAGAAAAGAGAAACAGAAAATTGTTATTTGATAACGGGAGAAATTTAGAACTTTGCATTTATATACACACGTTGCTCCATTAATAATTATAAATAAAAAAGTTTAACTAATAAATTACGTAATAGGTATTATATTATCTATATTTTTATAATATATTTTTTCTGTATTATTTTTACTATGTATGTGTTTTAACAGATCAAGATAGAATGTTTTAGATAAGGGGAATAACGATAATTCTGTTTGCAATCTGCATAACAATTAACATACCAGAATTAAATAATTTACAATCCTTTGACAACTGCGGTAACAGTATAGACGGTAGTAAAAATATACATTAACTGAAAATACACGAAAGTTTCCAAGTCAACTGTTAAAATCTTCGAATAATATAGGAGCCGTTCTGGCTTGGAAACCTCATCGCAATAATTTCCCATAGCTTACTGCTACTTTGATGTAAGCAAAGGAGCATCGGCGACCGCCCACGGTGAGATTAAGACTGGCATTCGATGTGAGAGAGACATGGCGAATGCACGCGTGAGATGTAAACATTCTCGATGCTTAAAACGAAGCGAAAAGGAAACGTTGCAAAAGGTCGTTTGCGCACTGTGGCAAGATCTCGGGAAGAAAATCTTTGCGAAAATTCAGCCACGCACAAATGATCGATACGCGTGTTTTAACGCTCTCGTCGCAACTTTGTCGTTCCCGTAAACTCTGAACTTTCATCGCGCTCACGTAACACCTTTCCCACTGACCCGTGAACTTTCGAGTTTGACGCATTCCACCTGCGCCATTCGTTGTCCTCGGCTGTTTTCAATTATCGGAGAAATTCGTTTAGAGCCAACCAGTCAACCCTTGCGGTTACAAAAAATAACTTTCAAAAGCACGATTCTTACAATGTTTCGCCTCGTCGAGCATTATAGATACTCGCGAAGAGTATTGTTCATAAATGCACGATTGATTCACGAGACACACGGAATCGAAAGAGAACCGCGCAAGCTGATTCAAACGTACGCGAAGGAGAGATGGTGAAAATAATAAAGTGACATCGATTGAAGTCTATTTTTACGCGCAGTGACATGTGTCGACTTGCATGATATAGGACGCTTTATCGATATCATTTAACTCGGCGAAATAAATGAGCCATGTCGGAGCCAAGGTGCCATTAGGGGAGTTCGCCGCGACGAGCGGACGTTCGACTGACGTGATCGTCGAAACGCGAAGCGTGTCACGAAAATTTGGACATCCCGGTACGTCGTTCGATCCGGCTATCGTAGGCGTCGAAAAGCCTGCGGAACTTAATGCGAGACGACAATAATGCGCCGCATTATTTCCACGTCGCGACGTACAACCTGCAACAGCGACGGCGATCGCGGAAGGCACGCGATGACCCAGACAGGATGGCGACTTTGTGGCGGAACCCCTTCCTTTTACGCTTTCAGTCGGCGATCCGACCTGCCCAGAAACCCTTGCGAGATCGGCGCCACCGCGTGGCTGCACCTGCATACGTGTGTGCATCTGCTGCACGCGGACTTGCATTTCCCGGAATCGTTCGGGGTACATACACGATTTATTCCCGTCGCAACGAAGTAAAGAAATCGGTATCGTTTGCTAACTGTCAACACGAACTCGGCTCACGAAGGGTCTTATTCGCTCGGTAAATAATTAAGAGAGACCACTTCCGGATCTCGTTACGTCATTTATTTAGCGATATCCAGCACATATTGCGTATGTAATGTGCTTCGAGAACAAAGTTCGCTATGACTCACGTTTGCGTTTGCCACGCAAATTGATGCAGTGGACGTTGATCTATATATATTTAGATGGGTGAATATTAACGATGATGCTTATTATTTTCCTACGGCGTACGTCGCTTATATGACGCTCGTAATAGAAAGATCAGTCTCATCAACATTTTATTATAAGATTTCTCGAGAATGATGAGTCATTTATTTGCACTGCGAAAATATTAAGTTACATTTAAAACTATCATCGATTATTTATATGAAAAATATATGAATTAAATAATTAATAATCTCAAATTTTACTGACACCGAAAATTCGCGTGTCGTTTAGCAACGCGAAATGTCAAAAAAAATAAACTTTTCGCGAAACGATTCATAGAATAAAAATTCATTTAATTTGGATCATTAACAAACCATAGAATTATCATTCTATCGATAGAAAAGCCGCAACGCGTAAACGTTATTCGTAACGGAACTCGAGGTTATTATGGTAAAGCTGTACCTCGCGCTCGCTCTTTTTATGCGACCGCTAAATTCCGCGGATTTTCCAACCGTAGAACCGACCTACTGACTCTGATATAACGCACCATTGGCACGCGTTCGTCTCGTTTCGTCGAGTGCGCTTTTTCATCGAGCCGCCGTTTTAAGCAAATTGCCCGGATAGATCGACGATTTAAACAGCGATCGCAGATTTAGCGATATTTCGTGCGAGGGAAAAATAGGAGACGTCCGGATCGCGAGGCATTTTAACGTGCCGTCGAAATAAATCGTATTAGAGTGCTGAAAATGCCCCAAAGGACCGACGCGACAGCGCCATCCCCTCAATCCCGGGTCGGCGACCCGTTTCAAAATCCCGTGGCTCGCATGGGGTATCGCAGACATTCGTAATTGGACACTTGCTCCCCTACTCTCTGGCTTACGTACGAATGGGGGTCGATTTAATATAATTTGAGTTTGCCGAAGGTTGTCCTAATTTCAGCGCGTTTATGCAAATCTTCACGAAAGACGGGAACCGCATTTCTCGATCCCTCTGCTATCTTCGATCCCGTTGCTATTCGTTCGCACCCTCGATCTATCCCCGATTTTTTCTCACGAGACATCGTTTTCCCAAGCTTATGAGATTACCGCTATCAAGATCAATGGTGAAAAATTTCGGCGGGAATGAACCAACAGATCATCCTTTGCGCGAAATTAAGTCAACGCATAAAATATCACAAGACGTATTAGTTTTGCAGTTATGTTAACATTTAATATACAAGTTGAGACAACGGAAACAGAATATTTAAGTATCTCTTTTGAACAAAAAAAATATATAATGCAATTTTTGAACGGTTCTAAAAAAATATTTCTAAATATTAAAAAATTACTAATGAGTTTATAATAACTCTGGAAAATAAGAAGAAAAATATCGTATTTGTCATCTTTTTACATCCGGAAACTTAAGAGAGATAAACATTTAAATATTCCATTTCTTGATTATTCATTCTCTATTTTATAATCACTATCGTTATCACTGAAGATTATGTTATTATACTATTGCCACGACTCGTATTTTACAAATATTAATTCTTTGTATATTATCACAACTCCCAAACATAATATTTCGTTATAGAAAGCAACGAAGGAGAGCAAGAGATATAGAGAAAAAGAGACGTGTTTCTCGTTTCTGACAAATCCAACGCGATTTCTGGAAATTAATCACGAAGACGCGGAGTCGATAGAGATTTCAGTCGGGGCTGCGATACAAATTTGTTTTGGACAGCTGCTCTATACGCGACGTAATTTTACAATGGCTCTATATGAAAGTCAGCGGGAAACTACGGGCATCCGCATTCCCACAGGCGTGTAACGCGCGTGGCAGAGATGTCACGCAGCGAGCAAGCACGCACGCACTCACGCACGTATATATATTTATATATATATATATATATATATGTGCACGCGTAAGATCGACGGAGACGAGATACATGCGAGGTCGCAGGGCGCTCCGTACAGGACGTGCGTGTTGGCGCAGAATCGCGGGAAAAGTGCGGTGTCTTTCCGGGGCGCGATTGTGTCACACCGATGACCTCGAGACGTAATAACTGTCGTGATCGACAGCAGTACCCGAGCGGGCATAATCGAGATAAGGGACAATCGCCGTTTAGCAATAACGTATCGGCGCAATCGCGCTATCGATCGTACATATACCTATACTAATGTCCGAAAGGCTCGCGTGCGCTCGCTCGCGCCGCGCCGATGCATTTTGCCGACCGCGCTTCGTAAATTCGTTGCGAGAGCGCGCACAACGAGCGAGATCAAAAGCATTTGCAGGGAGAAAATAAAAGAGAACTCGCGCGTTCATTTAATAATACCCGTGGCGCGAGAGAGAGCCGAACGTGCAATAATTATCTGGGTCAGTGGAAGCGCTACTTCCGCAGTATCGGATAACCGCTCTTTGCCAGGAACTGAAAAATGGATAATTCAAATAATGCATACGCGTGCACGACGACGAGCGTGCCTGTCCTGCCTGCCGGCGATCAATGGGAGCATTAAATAGTAAATCGTCCATTTACCAAAAAAAAAAAACGAATGTATCTAAATATTTCAATCGAGCATTTCAATTAGCGTCGATTACATTTAATGAGGAAATTTATGTTTTTATGCAATTCGATAGAGACTTTTTTTGACATTATAGGTATATATATATATAATGCCAAAATCACGCGCTTATAATAATGAAGAAAGAAACTAATGTAAACGTATTATTAGCATTTTTGGTATCTGAAATATTTCTTGTTTGTTAAATGTCCCCGACAGCGCTTCATCAATAGAGACATCTAAAAACACATACACTTTCGCCTATAAAAATCGCAGCGCGCGGCGTAATATTTTTTCCTACGGATTTCTGATTGCGGAAGGGTTAAACCATACGAAATGCCCCGCCTTGGCCGTGTATCAATTTACCGGGCAGTTTGGTCTCGTAAACACGAGTCCCCGAGCCGTAACTATATACCATCCCTTGCGGTTACCCCCGCCGCGCGAGTCTCGTCGCGAGTCATGTTGCAATAAAATTCTAACAATATCGGAGGGCATCGATTTCTCGTTCCGACATTTCTCCAAGATGAGAATGCAGGCAGCGCCACTTTTACGATTGAAATTCATGCATATGCGTTCGGTGCTTTCGTACATACGTATACAGTGTCCTCTCTCTCTCTCTCTCTCATATAAAGAAAGTTAGCATGTGTGTATACACATGTGTATGTCCCACTCGTCGGAAAATATGCGCCCCGAATTTACGTATCCTTATCGCGCGAGCTATACATATTATTCCGAGTTCCGAGCAGTCCTTCTCCTTCTCTACCTCAAGAAACACCCCAAGGAAATCTCATCCCTCGTGCCACCGTCTATCTTAGAGAACGTGGCAGGTCCTCCGTTTTCCACGGAGGATGCGGATGTCATAAGTGAGCGAGAACCGGGTCAAACGTAGCAACAACCGTGTAAAATGTCTCCCCCGCTTCCGTCGCGAAGACGAAGAGCCTCTCGCCCGTTCACGAAACTGCTCTCGAATTCTCGAATGCGCTCGCCTCTCTCTCTCGAGATTTTTACATCGACGAACAGCGTCGCGTCGAATCGTTCACGATTTTTGGCAAGCGCGACATTTCACTTTTCGCTCAAAAAATATATAAAAATTTACGCATCTCTGATACATTGCACGTTAACGAAATGATTTGCCAAAAAAAAAAAGATTTTATAGGAATAAATATATTTCCTAAACTACTTGTATATAATAAATATACGCTCGCAATGTGTTGAACGTAAGAACTGGTTATCATTTCGATCTACAAACCAGGGACCAAAATCATCCGATATTACCTGCTACCGGATTTAATTAACACGCGCAGTCTGTAATTCCGTGGAGGGAAGTCCGGACGATCTATTTAATTGTTAACCGGCTTGCTCGGAACACGATAATATAGCGCATTTCCCCGCCGCGAGAGAGCCATCCCGGCCAGGACATGAGTTACGCAGCGTAATCCTTTAGGAGAAACTCCGCGGAACCGGATGCTCTTGGTGCGGAGGACACGCCAGGTGTATCGTTGGACGATGAGGGTAAGAAATGCCCGGGAGTCAAGCAAAGCGCTGATTGGAATGGCCAGGGAAAGGACTCTGGAGGAGAGAGGAAACTGTAAAGGGAAAAAGAGCGGGATACCGTTTGACGCGAAATTGCGTGACTGGTCCATTCGTCTCCGGCTTATCCTCTGCCACGTGCCTCTCTCGCCTTCCTTATCTGGCAGCGCACGCACTTTATCCAATATCGTGGGATATCTCCAATCCGACACTCGACGTGAGACCGGTGCGACAGAACCAACAATTCGTTTCTCGATGTAAATTTTGACATTACACGTCTCGAAAAAGGATATGATTTGATTTAAATTAATTAAATTTCATATATTCATTTTTGATATTAAATTTATGACATTGTACAGACTTCCGTGTATCTCCGTTTAAAATATATCTGAGAGATATATGCATATGTATATATAGAAAGAGATTAACCACATAATTTATCACATGTGTCAGATTATAATTGAAAAAAAAAGATATATATACGATTTAATTGTGATGGATCACATATTTATTGCAACGGTTTTACTCTATTAATCACACGATATTTTATAGATACAGTCACTTATTTTTTGGGTCAATGGCCGAAAAATGAAGCTCGAACGAGCCTTAAAGAGGGAATCTGAGGGGAACGGTTGGACAAAATTGGGACGAGCGCGGAGAAAATGAGGCGTGAAAGGGGGAGTTGGTTGAAAACATTAGGAATGCTCTGCGACTAGGAAGGAAATCACATTTGCTTATGAATGGCAGCGATTAGGACTAATGCCCCCTGATTTAGACCATGGCATTGTTAAATCCGTCCAGTCGTGACACTGTGATTGAATGCTCGAATGGACTTCGAAAGCCCGTCTATTCATGAAAAGATCGACAGCGCGAAAACAATGAAACCCGATACTACGAAAGATTGCGCGATACGTATGTATATTTATATGTGCGCGATGTAGAGATAATAACTTTTTTCAAACTTTCGAGCCGATCTCTCGTTACATATTCGCCGATCACGTTTAATATCGAAGAAAGGTAGCCACTCGTGAAAGGCGAACCGCAACGAGGTGATCGAAAGGGGACGGACCCGCAAATGCACACACGATAATCGATCTGTCGCGAGACCCTACGAAAGGGACCCCAGCGCTTATTTTTCTAAAGCACACACGTGACCGTGTAACCCGGCATACGCATTTGAATACTGAAATTTGTCGTGTCGATAAAAAATCTGTACGGTGCAGAGTTTACCGAGGGAAGTCAGGGAAGAAGGGAGGAGAAAAATCTGATTTAAATCCAAAATTATAATTCCGCGTGCGCCGCCCTTTTGAATATCACGCGAAGTACAAGTGCCGAACGGATTACCCGCGCCACGTGCGCCACGTGTCGGTTCTAAGAATACATACACCACACTCATACCGTCGTAAATACCCCCTCTACGTACCCTCTACGACGCATATCCGCCGCCTCTTCTTTAAGGTACACCGCGTTAATAATATTCGCACGTCGGCCATAATAATTTCGCGAGATTTGCGCGCGACCAAGATTACGCGAGTTTACCGCGCTTATTCCGAGAAAGAGAGAGAGAGAGAGATAAATTTTGATACGCGTTTCGAGAATAAACCTTTAATAGAATTGCGCCTCGCGTGTTTTACTCGCCCTGGCCGTAGACACATGTATTTTTGCCCGTAGATCATCCGCCGTTTTGCTGGCGAATTAGCAACCAAAGCTGCTACGCCATATCGCTCACATATGTAAGTTGAAAGTCTGTATATATATAACGTGCATACACACAAATGTTGAACGTATATAATCGAGCTTAGAATACAATAGATCTCGTTTCACTCACCGGCGCATTTCATCTTCCTTTCTTCCGCGAAGCATTATCATCATCATCGCGGTATCATTTTCCGTCACTTATAGTATCGCCGCGGCGCAACCCTCTATATATATAACGATCCCCTTCGGCCAAACTAGAATTGTCGGGAATCCGAGGCTATAATAACCGAGTAAACCCTACGACGATTCGATAGTCCAACACCCGCTTCCGGATAATGATACACTTTACGTCCATCGAATTTATCGCCCTGACGTTTTCGCTCGTATCTTTAACAACGTTAAAGCTACCGCTAACGTCTCGTTCAATCTCCGCTGAGCCGAAAGATACGTATTCATCAAAGCCCGAGAAACGAAATTGTATTGTTACAACGTCGCGTTGAATACTTGTCATTATTCTCGAGGCCGACGATATCGAGAAAATCGGCGAGCGATACCGAAACTTCAGCAGGAAATTTATCTTTGGAAAAGGGTCGCGAAGGGAACGACACTCGCGGGAGAGGAAGGGAGGCTAATGACCCTTGGCCACGAGGCAAAAACTTGACATTATCCCTAACAGGCCCTTCCCGTCTATAACGACGATTTCATTTACTCGATCGTGACCAGGTGTTCTCGAAAATGCGGTTTCGAGATCATTTATTCAAGTGAACGTTTTCATAACCGTAAATAACAAATAACTGTGTTTCGTTCGCGCTAAAGCATTACTTAAAAGGATCTTTTTAGAGATACTATACTGATTATATATACCTATATTATGTAATCTATCATTAATATATAATATTTGTATTTTTTGCTCTTTCTCGCATTCAAAAATTTAAGTATAGCTCTACGAAGATCTTTAAATTATTATGTAGTTCAAAATTGAAAATTGAGATAAATTATATTTATATCGAAGGAGTTTGATTATTAACAATATATTTTTGGCTTGATCATTTGCTATAGAAAGCATCTAGATTAAAATAAAAAAAAAAAAAGACATATTGACACGTGACAAATACATTAGAGTAAAGACAGAATCCCTTAGGTTTCGAAAACAATAATGTCCCGAATCTCCGCGTTTCATCGCCGGGCATGTTCGCGACCAGAGTCGAGTCACCCAATTCTTCAGAAGATTCGAGAAATCGCGCGGTCGTTACTGTTGATTACCGTCGTTACCATCAAATTACCGGACTCGAGCGCAACGAAATCGTCCGGCGGTATGTGGGTGCGAAGCAAGCGAAAAAAAAGTCACTACAGCGAGATACGGGAAAAGGGATGGGCGAAGAGGTGCAGGGAATAGGAGGATAGCGACGTCGTGGTACGCGAGATCTCGTTAAAAGTGTCCTCTAGCCGTCGACCTTCTGCGCGCGTTTTCAGAGCGACTACGGATAACGGCGATGCTCTCCGCGACGTAAGGGAGGAAAAAAAAAAGGGAGGAAAAGTAGAACGGCTCCCTCCGAAGAAAAAGGAATTAGAAGGGGGTTGATTGTTCATTAAGCGACTCGGCGAAACCTTAAAAGCTCGATTACTCGGTCTTTATCGCCTTCGTGGGCCGACCACGCATGATCCTTGGCACTCCGTGATCCAATGGATCATGCGTGGTCGGCCAATAACATCTAGTCAATCATGGAAAACAGATTTTATGTCCAATTATGAGGATGTTCGGCGGTGACTCTGGACCGGGAAGCGGCGGCAAATATGATTCAGTCGACCAACGCGGGGTGTATATGGATCATCGAGGGTTTAGTGGGTCCTAAAAATCTCAATTTGGATTTTATGAACGTCTCGGCGTCGGGGTTCGCGATTCGTCAATTGTGTCCAGTGACGTTTTTATCCACTCTACACACAGAAAGTAGACGAAATGCATGATGCTTTTACGCGATGATTTTATGCCCCTACGTTTATGATCCATTGGATCACGGAGTGCCAAGGATCATGCGTGCATTTGAGATAATCCTAGATTAAACATCGTTCCCATTAACTTTTATCGTGTGAGTATATTAAATCTATATATATATATTTTTATAGAATATTCCTGAAAAAATATTTCTCATAAATCGGAGCGTAAAAATTTCTAAATAAAATCGACAAATTATCTTTCGCTCGGATTATCTTTCTCGTCTACATTACTTGAAACGAATTTCAGCAAATTTCTATTCTCATAAAAAAAAGAAAAAGAGAGAGAAAGAGTTCGGTAAACTCGACGGGCAGCGCGATTCTCCTGTGCGAAATACGTAAAAGTGTTTCTTCCTTCTGTTCGCAACTCGAGGTGTAATAATGAAGGCCGAGTTCGCTCGTCGCGAAAAAGTACGGAATGCAAGTAACTCGGGCCATTCATAGACTCGTATTGCGGCGTGGAATAGATGGCTCGAAAGCAGCCGTGCTAGGAGAGCACGAACCTAACCAACCGACCGACCGACCGAGCGACCGACCCTCTCCACCCCCGTCAGGCCAGGGGGTGGCGTAGTACTCGAGAAGGAGAACCGCGTGTATCGACCACTGACGTCATTCATCCCCACTAAACTACGTCACGTATACGCTGCTTCGCCGTCGGCGAGGGTGCTGGTGGTGGTTGACGCAGTGCCGTAGCAAGTTTCTGGAACGAATGGGGTGGGGATTTGGGATCTTAAACCCCGAGTGACGGCTACCGCGGCTTTTATTGCGGGCTCACGGCGTTCTCACTATAAACCCGATTATTCGCCTGATTTGACAAACATCAATTTTTAACCTCACGCGAAAAGAGATATAAAGAGAGAGCTCTCGGATAATCCCACCCTCTTTAACGAAACGGCAGTTATACAAAATCAGATGCATTAACACCTTTTCGAAATACTCGACGCGTCGCTTTTATTGCGTCATGGAAATTTGCGGTTCGTTTTGATAGCCATTTCTAAGGATAATAAACGAGCGACGAGTGATGCGTCGTACGATATGTATGTGCATCGTTACGTTCGACATTCCTCGTCGTCTCGTGTCACGATGCATAGTATATAACGATAATGTACATATATACGAAGTATACGCGCGTAGAACGGGAATTCTTAGGTGTGGATACAATATGTTACAGTAAAGTGAGACGTATGTTCGCCTTAATAACTGCACAGCCGTGTGCTGTAATCGAGACGCCACAAGTGATATAGAGCGCGCGTTCCAGCAAGAATCCAATTTAGAGGAACAATTATATCCACTTTCGTACGTTTGCACTTCCGTTAAACTTTATAGCGTGTGTTTACGTGGAATCGAATACTAAATTTTTTTTCTCAATAATAATACTTAAAAAAAATTAATAAAAATCGTATATGTAATAACAATATTTTTCGCTAAATTATGCGAGAAAAGGATCATCTCCGACTGAAGTTTCCTTTGACAAATCGCCACGTTTTCAAGGACGCTCTCGCGAATCTATTCATACTTAAATGAATATATAAGTCCTATGACAATGCCAGAGATAAAGGTTAAAGAAGATCAAGGGAAAAGGTGCGAGAGTACCACCGCGATGCCACGGCCCTGAACCCGAGGGAGCTTGAGTGCAAAAGTATTGATCCGCTTCACCCCCACTCGCAACTAACCCCCGCCATGTTCGTCGTCGTCGTCGTCGTCGTACCTTCCCGTAGTTTCTCTCCGCACTTTACCACCCTTCGTCGCCCTTTCCCGCCCTTTCTGGTACACGCGGGAGAAAGAAGGACAGACACGAGCGCAGCCGCGAGGAAGCAAAGAGGGAAAAGGGAGGAGAAGAGTGACTCGGTTCCGACGAGGGGGCGAGCGCGGGAAAATTCGCCCTCCATTTTTCTCGCAGGACAGCAACACCGACATGAACCCTTCTCCGACGCAAGGAAAGGGCTGGGTCTTTTGTTTCTCCTCGCTTCGTTTGTTTTGCTCATTATCCATCTCTCAGATCGTCGATATTCCATTACGTCCGGCTTCCGAGAGAAAACAATTAAGACGCGGTGCATGAATCTTCGCGCTTTTTATCATTCAAACCGAATCGTACAACGATGACAAATGGCAAATATCTAGTTTACTTGTATATATCAAAAACGAGATTCGAGAAAAATGTATACATAAAATAAGTAACTATTTGCAATCTATATATAAAATTACTATTTCTTAAAAGAGAAAAAGCAACAAAATTTAATTGTTTCTAATATATTAAGAAACAATGTTCAAGTTATCTTTAATATAATATAAAATCAAACATTATTAATAAATACAATATTCAATATATTTTTGTTCAAATAGAATTTCAAAATATACGTCCTTTAAATAATTTGTTTTAAAATTTTCATCAAGAGATATTTCAATGACAAAATGATAATTTAGCTATCGCCGACAATGCTGTGCGTTATAAATCGTCACAGCAACTTATGAAATAATTCGCTCTACAAACTATTCTTTCCGTTACGGAGTCCATTAGTAATCGTCCAATTCATAATATGTACGTAGTTTGTTCTTATTAGATTGTAAACGCACTATGTAGAACGGCACGTGAACCACATGCGGCACGTGTCGCAATGCCATGTGATGGCGTGGTTCCGCTTGATTTCTTCCTCTTCTATATCTTTTTTTCTCGTTTCCAATTACTGCGATTTAAGTGTCCTCATGTCACGCGACGCATCGTTTCGTGCGTTTGCGCAAATGTGTCCGGCTTGTATCGCGAGAAGAACGTGCACACGTGTTTAACGAATAAATTTCGTTTATTCATATATGCAAAAATCGGAATCTATCAACGGATATATCAAGCGCGCGTAATAAGTTTTAAATAAATTAACTAAAATTTATTATATCAAGATATTAAAACACGTAGATCGTTATAATTGGTAATTATCGAATTAATAGAAAAGTTTCGCGATATTAAAGAGAATAATTTCCGGATTACAAAGATGAATTATGCTGTTACATATTCTCGCAACGTATATTACAACGTTTCTTGATCGCGATAATGTGACGCCGGTCGCTATCGCATCGGCGAGTGCATTATTCAAAAGTACCTGCGCACAAAGCTACGATGCATCCCGGCCTAGGGCGTCCCTGGTACACCGCCGCTCTTTACAATGCGCCGTGTTATTATTTATTGTATTACATTACGGTGCATTGTATCCCTCGTGTGTTATTAATACCTGGATTGGATACGAGCTGACCCGCCATATTAATGGGGAGGAAAAGAGAGGAGTTGAAAGACAGGGTCGTAGGTGGATTGAAAAGTGGAAAACTAATACACATTTTGCGAGAATATATTCAACTAATTTTGCATAACAATTACGAGACGAAAAAGTCACGAAGACATCTCGAGGATTTTGTTACGAGTCGTCGCGTTTAATTTGAAAATATAAATGTTAAACAATTCTTTGCTAAATAATAATTTATGTATTTAGTAATATTTTACGTAAAGACGAAACGAGAGTGATGCGTGAAAACAATTAAAATGTAAAGTAATATTAATCATTAACATTCTGCAATTAATGAAATTTTTTTCGACAATAAATCATATGACATATTTGTCTTATAAATAAATCATATGATTTATGTCATGAATTATTTTTGCAATAATTAATAATTCGTTGCGTAGAGAATCGCGTGACATTATTTGTCATACGGAATGAGAAAGGAGCAGAGGACATCAAGGGGAAAAAATACTTTCGTCCCTTAGATGAAATATTTCCGATGACTCGTGCGAAAGCGGACAGTGTGGCACGAAGTAGAATGAAGTGGAATAACACTTCATCCTTGGTGGATGGATCGGCGAAGCTATAACAGTAACCATAACAATGGAACCTGGAGGGTGCCCGCGATTTCTAGTATCGTTTTTCTGCGAGTATAAGGATGGTAAAAAAGGCTCATTGTCGAAAAAACAACTACACGCCCATGAGGCGTCGGGGATAATGACTAATACTATTTAGGGAGATTCTTAATGTCAAAATAAAACCAAAAGCGTGTTAAAATTCCCGCGTAATTAGTTGTTAAAGATTCGTTATCGTCAAGTTATTCTTATCCGCGCATCTCTCACAATAAGAATAGCAGTTGTGCGAATTAATTTAGAGAGCGTGAAAATATACATATCGCGAAACAAACGGCTTTATCGTCGAAAGTAATGTACGAATTGCCGAAAAGTTTCGCGAACGTTTTCGTAAATTTCAGGCCCGGCGTGAAATATGTCCCCTTTATCGTACCTACGGCTCAGAACAGTTTTAATTTCGTTAAGAGCATTCGTGTGAGACACCTCAATAAATTCCTGCGGCACCCTGTAAACTTTTAAAGCGAATTTTTGGGGTCTGACCCTACCGTGGATCAGGCGGCAGCTGATGTAGGAGCGTCGCGAAAACAACGCTCTCGTTTCAAGCGGCCGACGCCTTTTTCTTTCAAACGAAGATTTTGATGCGAAATATCGATCGGTCACATTGAAAAGCGACGAGGAATAAAAATTAATCCATGAAAAAAATACACTTAGACAGAGAATGCTGTGTGATGTACAATTCGTTTTTAGAAACTATACACTGATTGTGAGAAGATGTAATTTCAAAATTATAAAATAATATCCTTACAAATAAACGTATAAAGACACGAAAAAAAATATTGCGCTAAGATCGATAGCGATAATATTTCAAATTTTCTTTGCTTTTGCATACGAAATGATGAAGCAGCGAAATGCGATGTAAATAGAGCGGAATGAAATGTGAGTGTGAAAATAAAGAAAGACCGCAATGAAAATGCTTCGATAAGATCGTTAAAATTAACGAGAATGTACCGGCACATTTTGAAATGCTGTGACATGCTTCTCGTACAATCAAACTGCGATTTATATTGCGTGTAAGTCATTTTCGAAACACGGAGTATATTAAGCGAGACGGCAAAAATAACATTGAAACTGTTAATTGATGCTTTTAATGATAAATATGTGCAATAGTTTTACACGTGTCGTGACATGCAATTTTATATGCATAGATAGATATTAAATATCGTGATAGGTATATCAAAACACTGGATGTGCATCGTCACTGTGATTACTAATTCGATGCAACATCCAGGTATATGCGTCATGCGAAATACAGCAATGTAACGCGTAAACAAAATATTCATTTTTCGCGGAACGCCTTGAGTATTTGTGTCGCGGATTTATATAATAAATGAGAAAAGAGAAACATTAATAGATTATAAAGTATCGCATCAAGTTTTTAATGGTAAACCGCGCACAATCTCTTTGAGATGCAATTCGCATACGTGAATACGGTTGGTCATATTTTTTCGACTGACGCATGCAAGCGATGTATAACGCATAGAAAGCGGTATAATTTGCGTTATTTGTTAAAAATTTAAAAGCATTATACTGGGGCGTTCTCTCATTATGCGTAATGCGCCCGCAATATTAATGGGAATAGAGCTTTGTCGTGTTTTGTGGATACGGTAAACGATAATAAAGTCGCGCGCATAACATAAATAATAGAGTGTAACAGATGACAATTATAATACATTAAATTCACAATTATTTCACACGAACGTAAGATTTCATTTAAATTTATCGCGTATTCAGGATGCAGCACTACTGCATGGATCTAATATATATCGAAGATATAACGACATGAATTGCATTTCTGAATTACACTCTCGGGATTAATGCATACACCCTTTGCGTGGCCAACTGATTTTTATCGCCATGTACTGCGTCGATTTCTTACAGACGGGGTTGGGCCGCGCTCTCGAAAACCTAACGACTCGTGCGCGTAAAACGAGATCCGTTGCCGGGATCCCTGCGAATTAGGGTGCACAGGGCCGAGGAAAATGTATGTGCATGTGCGGTGGTAGATATGTCAGGTCACGCGGTGACGAATACGATCGTATTACGGGAAAAGGTTCGCCTTTATCGCCGCATTACATGCTCACATTTATTCGTGTAATACCCGCCCACGAATTCGGACGTCCGTCGATTCCTACGTTCGGTTCCGAGAATACCCCAGAACGGCTTATATTTCTTTCCTTCACCGAGTTTTCGAATTAAAGGAAGATGAAGATGAAATTATTGCGGCAAACGCGACTGTCTCTGGAATAATCCTACATCCGGTAAGATATAAATTTGAGATTATTGAAAAAAGTAAGTCGTAAAAAAATGAAACAAAAAAAAGACGAAATGCAATAACATTTTTTACGATAGAAAAAATATATTGCAAAATAAAAAATACATATTTAAAATTACCTAAAATAATAAGTTTCAAGAACATATAATTTCACAATTCTCGTCTGAAGAAAGAAATAAGCAATAAACATCGATTTAGAGATAATTTAATCGCGAAGACGGGAAAGAAAGGGATTGCGATTCCGGCGTTAAGGACCGTTTGAGCTATTTCTTTCAGCGATTCGACACAGAACACTTGGCATTGTGCGCTCCTGCAGCTAAAAGCATTCCATGAGGGCGAAACGCGCTCGAAGGAAAACGCCAGTGTATGTAGGTTAAAATCTGTTGATGTACGGCTCACACGCGTGGGATCACCTTTTCCTTCGTATACATAGTGTGTCGTCCTTTCTTTTTCTCGCGCACATTTCATTTTTCTTTTTTCTTCTTTTTTTGCGTCGACTTCTCGCGCCTCTGAAGCGACGGGCATCAAATGGTGGGGTTAATGCGCGCACACGCCACGGGGTGTCGACCAATTTCCGGGTTCAACTAATGCACTTATCAGACGGCCAGAAAGGATCCCGAAAGAGAAGCCCGTGGGGAGGAAAAATAATTGAGACGTCCCTCTCTCATCACGTCTGGAGAAAGTAGCGCGGCTGCAAGGAAGAAACGCACGTCGCGATAAAAAGTAAAACAAATTTTAACCTTTTATAATCAGGCGCGTACGCATCTCTCCTAATTCGACGCTGAGGAACGCCCAACGGAGATTGCTGACGAATAATCAGTCGAGTTGTAAAACTCTCGTCCTGGTAATTGGAAAGTATCCAGTAGAGATGACACTCTTTCTCGCATAATCTTAACCAGGATTAATCTTTCGTTGGTGCCATAAACGCGTTTATGAACTTCGGCTGAACGTTGTTTTTTTCTTTCATCCCGCGAAATAAAGCGCTCGTGAAATTCGCGGTAGGATCGAACTGTCCGCGGCATACCAAATTAGACGCAGTCATAACGACGAGATATTTGGCTGACGCACCTGTCATCGCGGCGATGCCTCAGAGACACTACGACTTTAATTGGTTTTTAGTAAAGAGCTCAAAGAGAGAGCGGCGACGCGAAGAAATTGGGAAGAGAATGCAGCTGTTGGGAGGGATACGTTACGACGCGTGCATTTCTTTGAGACGCCGTCGTAATTAGATTCCTTCGCAGAGTCCAGAAAGAGCAATTACGGAAAGGGTCGTTCGATGTCGCGCAACACGCGCCGCAACCTGAATCCTTAAGCTCTCGCTTTGATTGAGTTCCGAATCGGAAGAGAAGGAGGGAGAACGCGAGAACACGGGAGACGCTGTGTCTTCTGTGTCCCGCGACACTTTGAAACGCATTTACGCGCGAAGACGTTAAATGTAAAGCTTCGAATTATGACCGAGAGATATTTTTACGACACGGCGATGCATGCTTTCATCGCTCTTTGCACTTGCTAAGTACGAACCACGCTCCATACGATCAGCGGTGAAATACGATTTCGAACGCTCGTATATATTACTCGATACGATCTTTATAGTTTCCGTTAAAAATTATTATGACGTAAAATAGATTCGATTACTGTAGATTTTCTTTTGACGTATCTTGAGATATCGGAACAATTTAACGACAAAATTCGCTAATTTACGAAGAATAAATTACACGAAATTTCTTGAAATATTTTTTTAGCCGATATCCAACACAACTCGCGGCAAATCTACTTATTCTGCGTAATCGCGAAGAAAATATACCGAAAATGCAACATGACACCGCGATTATCGACACGCGTGTATATCTATCAACATTGTCGGACAGGGATGTGACGCAGCAGCGAGAGGACGTCACCGACGTCGCGACGGCGGTCGCCGAAAATTTCTCGGATTACATAAACCCAAATAATCCCGTGAGTCATTCTAATTCTGGCCGGCGGGGTTGCACCGCTTTCCACGCGTTCGTCTCCCTCTCTCTGTCTCTCTTTCTTCGTTTCTCTATCTATTTTGCTCTTAACGCTCCCCGTTCGCGTACATTCGTCCCTCCGCGTCTGTCTGGCGCACAAATAGCCGCGACGCGTGTGTCGTTTCTCGCGCACACATGGCCCACTTTTCCACGTGGATCCCGAAATTAGAGAGAGCACCCGACACCGACACCGTTTGCCTTTTCATTTTCGTCGCGAGCACAACGCGCATTTAAGCGCGCTGATTTTCCGACATTCCACCTAAATGGCGATGTCTGATTAAAAGTTCCTATTAGATAGCGCGCCGGTATATGGAGAAACTTTTGTCCCGTGTCGGCGAATCGCACATGGGATATTCCGATTCTCGCGTGCATTTCCCAGAACGGCGACGCGTCGCTCGAGTTAAAAGAGTTTACTCGGGGAATCATGAGTATTTCGAGAACGTGAGAGAGAACGTAAGCATAAAACATTCCCGATTCATGATGCTCAATCTTTCGAAACAGGTAAAATGCCGAATGAACCACTTAATTATATATGTAAAATTATACCGCTTGTTGCGCAATATGACACAAAGGCTGCAACAATATTATTCGGAATCATGTATTTTTTGACCGTGGCCGACATAGCTCGGGATTCCCACTTCCGGTGGGAAACAATCGTTGGCAAAAGGGATTTTTGGGCGTAGGAGGCTCTCTCTTCGATCGGAAAATAAATAAACGGTCGCGCACGCCATATCGCGTGTCGCTGCGAAAGTGCAACGATGATTGGGCGACGTTGATGCATCCCGCACTTTTAGCGATAATGCGACACATTTTGCCCGATGTAGGATTCGTGTCGGTTATAGCCGGAATCGTGAGATTCACTATACTGTCCTAGATCTCCTATTCACGGTCCATTTTCACGAGACAACGATGATCAACCACGTGTCACGACCTCGTGCACGAGGTCGCAGATAATAGAAATCGTTACGCTTTAGCTGCAACTTCATCCCTGCCAGGGCCGTGAGCAGCCGACCACGTACAATAAAAAAAATCCGATAGAGAAAGAGTCGGACGAAAGAGACTCGTTTAATTAATATTAATGTCAATTTTTTATCTTTGAATTAGAAGCAAAAAATTAAGTAAAGTTGAGTTATAATTCAAATTAAAGCGCTCTGTACAGGTTTTCTCAATTATTAAATGCAAAATTAGCGTTGCAAAATTATAATCTGATGTAAAGATATATGTTTGTACTAACGCATAACATTCAAATACAGATAATGAAAGAAAAATTTAATGCAAAATATGTATATTTTAGCGCGAATTTATTTATTTTTACGAATCATAGTCTATTTTTTCAAACAAATAGAACCGAACGTAGATACATCCCTGGCAAAGTCTTATCAGATTTATACATCAGTATAAAAGTACCAGCCCGATGCTATTCGGAAGGAAGTTGCCAAACGATCCCGTGCAACAATGACGAGAGCAGCGTTAGTCGGGATTTTAATACTATTCTCGATTTCTAGTGCGAACTTAGTCGAAACCCTGGTGCATAATAACTTTGGAAAATTTCTGGGAACCTTGACCGCGGTTAAACAGTATATTCTGATTGTTCATATTATTTTCTTTTTGCGTGAAAAAGAAAAAAAATATTTTTGGGCACCTATTCCGCGCGTATTGTGTAACGATGTGCTTTTCCTTTCCAGAGTGAAAATACCTGAACTACTAAATCAGTTGTGTAACCAGTCGCAGCAAGGTACTAATGCGAATATGCGACGCGACGCTTGTTATGGATGCTTCTTTCGCGCGAGCATCTTACCACAGGGCTTCTCTATGCTAGCAGCCATGTCCACGTGCGCCGACGAGTATCTCAATAACACCAGTTACGGCCACTGTCAGACTTATTTGCGAGTAAGTGCATGAAAAATCGACCGTTTATTTTTCTAATAACTTTTATGAAAATTTCACGATTCAAAAATTTACAAATATATATAATATTTGTACATTTTCGATTCTAGAACGCGACCAGCATGCCTAATACGCGAAGTCCTATGTTAATTTACTGCTCGTTCCTAGAATGCATTCGTCAAGTCAATAAGAATAGTTTGGTAAGATTGAACTCTGAACTAATAGCTATTAACTGTTACTTAGAACATAATTGTCTCTATTTTGCTTTACTGCTCTTAATACAACGCGGCCTCATTGAATGCTATCGTCAATATAACTCCACTTGTATGATTACAACCACGTTTATAAATATATATATATATTCTTGCTATTAATAGTCATAAGTTAATATTAGAGAAAAAAGCTTAAGTATTTAGCACTAATTTGGTCAATATCTTTAAAAATTTGCAAGAAAACACACATTTACTAATCGATTATTTTTTATTTGTCTGTTTTTCATGTATGCACATTTTTTTAACTAATTGTAAATATTTAAATTAATGATAAATAATGTATAAATAATGTAAATAATGTAAATAATGAGAAATTATTGTAAATTAATTATTCAGGGCATTCAGGATATAGACGTCAGGGGATCAACGTTTCAAGGAATAACACAAATCAAGCAACAAAGTCCTTTTTTATTATTGAAAATTCTAGCACAGAAGACACGTGTAAAGAATAATAGCGTCTGCATAATTAGAGAGACTAATGTAACTACTGTTCGTCCAGGACCTATAAATCCGCGAGCTCCACATTCTTGAGACCATGACTTTTTACCTAATCAAAAATACGACATCGACGATACGTCTCCGCACGAGATCGTACGAAATCTCACGTGTAATTATCGAACTCATCCTGTATCATACAATATTGTAGTTTCTTCTATCATGCACGACGAGGGTTTCTACTGCACGGTGTAAAAAAAATTAACTCGAGAATCACGAGGGAAATTCAAAATTCCCGCGAGAGCTGACGAATACTTTCCGTAGCTTAGAGAGTGTGTCGACGAGGCCGCAAGAATGTTACCTAACTTCAACATCAGCTACGCAAACTACACGAACATGCAGCTCGCGCAATTGTTCGTCAACACTACCGCCTGCGTGCTAGCGAAGACCCGTTGCTCCTACATGAACCCGGTGACCGGCGAGCTTCATGATGATGACATCGTCAACAAATTACACCTACCCTCGCTCAACGCCGTCCTCGTCAACACCGACTACGATATCAACATCGTGCAGCTGCCGTTCCGTCACGGTAGCGTCGACGTGTGCACGAAGTATAGAAACGTCCAGCAAGCGACTTGGCCCAGTGTAGAGTGTTAATTTACAAATAGATATTATCGCGCCAAGAGATCGGCGGTATCTTAAATGTTAAATGAAGCGCGGGATCGTTTTACCAAAGCGACCGTTGCAGAATGAGATTACTATCGTTCCACCGTTGTTCGCAATAAAGATTTCTATCCGTTGGCGCCAACATTTCGATCATTTTTACCTCTCGATTTCGCGAGACTATTAATACAGGCGCGCTCCGCAGAATTACATGGCACGTGCCAAGAGAATAATGCATCCGCATTCTTTCTCCGTGCAATATCTTCTCCGAGAAATATATCTGTCTCTTGTGTTTTCCACAGAGAGAAAACGAGAATGCCACGCAAAGAGTGAAATAATTACAACACATGATAACGTCGCATCGGTTAAATGACACAAGAAGGTGCTAATAACGACGGAAAAACGGGGTCATCTAAGTTTGCTGTGTGCATCATCGTTTTAAAGAAGAGTGATTTTTTTCCGCAGAAACAGTCTCTTTCTCCACACATATTCGTGACAATAAGAACGTAATACGAAATATGCAGATAAGAGAAATGCTCGCACATAAAAGGCACCGCGCACACGATGCATATTATTTTTTCGCGAAAGGAAAGTTTCCTTTATATCCGCGCACACGAGCCAGTAAGTTTCCATCTCAAAGATCACGCCGAGACCTGCATGAAGTTAGCACCCCATTTTTAGAATTTTAAAATTTTTAAAGTTGTTCCGAATTGTTCTAGACTTGTTCTAAATTGTTCCAAAAGATTAAATTTATATAACAAACATTTTCGCGAAAAATCGAAAAAATTGATTTTTTGGTCTGGCACCCCATTTTTCGAAAATCAAACGTTTTAAGGTTGTTCTAATTGTTCTAAACATTGTTCCAAAGTATTAGTTTTATTTTTCGTTTTTTTATATATCTTCTAAACTTTTTGACCAATCAAACTAATACTTTGGAACAATGTTTAGAACAATTAGACAACCTAGAACAACCTTAAAAAGTTTGATTTTCGAAAAATGGGGTGCCAAACCAAAAAATCAATTTCTTCGATTTTCCGCGAAAATGTTTGTCATATAAATTTAATCTTCCGGAACAATTTAAAACAAGTCTAGAACAATTCGGAACAACTTAAAAAATTTTTATATTCCAAAAATGGAATACTAACTTCATGCGCAGGTAAATTGTGACCCAACTTTAAAATAAAGCAAATATGTAGTATTATTTAATATCGTTTCTAATTGTGGGAAGTGATTTTCGTTTCGCTTGTAGTTGTACGCTTTGGAAAATACAGTAATTTAAAGAAAACTGTCAAAGTTGATTCTCTTCAAATTTCAAGATTTTCGAATTCTGCTTTTTCCATAAATATATTTTTCGATTGGGAATGTTCTAAACAATAAGAATCGATTCTAAACACGACTGAGCATGTGAATTTTAAATATCTTAAAGTTTGACACTTTTTAAATTTTTCGTTTCGAAATCGACATTGATCTATCTTCACTTAAAGATTTTTATTCGCACTTGGAAATATCGTGTCTTTAATATATTAATGTGGCACCTGAGTTTAAAAAATTAATTTTTTAATACGGAAAACGACAGCATTTCGATCGCAAGCCTCGTCAATGTAAAAATCGAAATTTAAAAGCCGAGAGTATTTTCTACATAACTTTTTCGCAGACGCGCAACTCGCCGAATCTCTAAAATAAACCGATATCGCGTAAACCAGCTATATGAACATTACACTGGATTTATAAATAATTAATTTCTTAATACTAAAAATGATAGCATTTTGTTTATAATTATATCTATTAAAAATTTTGTTTAAACTTTTATAAATAAAATATTAAAAAATTTAAACAATGCACTAGACTTTAAGATATCTCAAATCCGACTTCGCAGTCTTTTTAAAAATCGTTTGTAATTGATTGTACTGATTTTCGTTTCGTTTGTCGTTGTACGGTTTAGAAATAACAAGCGTTTAAAAAAATGGTCAAAATAGATTTTTGTCAACCTTAAAGATTTTTTAAATCTGCTTTTACCATCAATATAAATTTCGATTGCAATTGCTACAAACAACTACTACGAGACTGAATCATCTGAAAAAAGAAGATTTAAGAAATCTTTGAAACAGACAAATTTCAATATCCATGAATCATATGTTTAAACAATTGCAATTTCTGAACTGTGCAACTAAAGACAAATCAAAAATCACTACAAATATCTACAAACAATTCTAAAAGAGACTGCAAAAGCGGATATGAAATATCTTAAAGTTAAATGCTGCGCATTTTCGTAATATTTCGCTTTAAGATCGAAATCGATCTATCTTCGCTTAAAGACTTACTGTTATTAGAAATGTCACGAGTTTAATTATGTGAATCTGGCATCAAACTTTCTTAAATTAATTTTTTAATACGGAAAATGATATAGTATTTCGTTTATAGTCAATGTAAAAATAAAAAATCTTAAAATTATGATCAGCACTCGACTTTAAAGTCGAGTGAAACTGACAAATTTTAATATTCACCACATGTTTAAACAATTGCAATTTCTGAACCGTGCAACTAAAGACGAATCGAAAATCATTAATCAAACATCTACAAACGATTCTAAAAGAAACTGCGAAAGCGGATATGAAATATCTCAATGTCGGGTGCAAGTCATTTTTTTATTTTTTAAAATTTCTTTAATAAAATGCAAACTAAATATTTGACACTACAAACAAAATGCTATCATTTGCCGTATTAAAAAATTCATTATTTTAAAAACCGGGTGTCAGGTTCATATAGCTGCGTAATCCACCTGTCTCTTTCTCTCTCTCTCTCATCTTGTCGCTTCTTTATCGTCGTCTCGAGAAGCGCTTCATCGTATTCTCGAAACTGTGTCGATGCCGGGGCTGCTTGACGAGAATTCGACGTGCAAACAACCTCATAACGAAATTGGCCGTCGAGCGTGAAAATTCGCAAATATAAACTCAACCGAATGTACTATCGGTGGAGGAGAAAGAGGGAGCACCGTCACGTAATTTTTATTTATTTTCGTCAGAACGCGCGGCGGATGCGAAAAACGCAAATAAACACGGAAAGCTCGCTAGTCGAGCAAAATTTTCTCGACATTTAGACGTGTGAGAGCTCGCCCGTAAAAACTTCTCGGGCGAGCTTTAAGATTTCGCGATAAATAAAATTCGCAGCGCAAAGCCGTGGCAAGCAAATATTTAAATGACATGCTAGTATGATTTCGCAAGTCGTCCATTACGTAGGCGTGTGAGAATGTTCCTTCGTATACGAAAAGTGTATACACATGTGGGCGCGAGCGATGCGATCAATTTCGGAGAAATCCGGAGAACTCTATTTATCGATTACGCGATAGATCGTCCCGCGCATCTGTGTACTACAAGAGAGAGATTAAAAAACAAGGGAAGGAAAAAAAAGAAACGACATCACGTAGATAAACTGCGAGAGGTGGAATGGCTCCATTGCGCGACGCTCCACTTAACATCTTCCTCGAAATAATTTGAAATATGCAAATACAATTGGCGCACGCATTTGCGTGCGACGCGAGGGAGAGTGTGTACGCTCGGACGAGTGTATATCGCGAAGAAAGAGCGAAGAGAAAAGAAGAGAGAAAAGCCAAGAGAGAAAGAGACAGAGAGAGAAAGAGAGAGAGAGAGAGAAACAGGGTGAAGACTGCGCGCATATATATTCGAGTGGCTCACGGTTCAGTTCTCTCGGAGTCAATCTAACTTAACATGCAGATGCAATACGTGGAATCGAGATGATACGGCACGGACGAAGCGAGGGGAGTCACTCTTGACGTCGCTGTCCTTTCCATACACCCGTCTTTACCGTAATGTTGTACTTTTCTGATCGATAACATGCAGTTATCAAGTCGATTACTAATAGCTAATAAAGACCGAAACCGAACATTTATTTCGAAGAGTCTGAGTCTCAAATTCGATAACAAAATTTAATTTCATTCAACATATATTTCGATTTTATTTAATATTTCAATTTATATAATATAATATTTTATACATTATAATATTTCAGTTTATATATTTCAATTTTGAAGTAAATAATGTTGATCTGAGGAGACTGATATGCACGTTGTTAGAATTTTATGTCTTTCTTTGAAATATTAAATACAATTAGTACTTTTTACAAGGAATACGGTCAAATATATTAATTCCGAAGAGTTCCAAGCTCTTTCTCTTGAAAGCTCAATGCATACAAATGACACTCGTATATCAATTAAGAATACAAGAGAAATATCGAGGAATATTCATCGCGAGATTAATTCAATAGCACTCGTGAGCTTAGCGAATTTCGCTTTCAGACGCAAATACAATTGAGAATTAAGCGGAAGAACATCAAGGCGTATATTCAATCCACAATTTATATAATCTCTTCTGAAATTTTGCGAAAATCTCTCGCAAGTGCGCGCTTACGATACAATACACTAATCACTTTAATAAATGACGATACTAAGCTATATACATATTTCGAGAAACCCCAACAGAATTTTCTTTCAGACAGAGCTAGCTCTCGAAGTAGTATCTACTTTCGAATTTCAAGTAGGTCAGATCGATTATGAACACCCTGTGTGTACCATTACTATTTCCAGCCGATCATCGCTAGGAATGCATCAGCCGCGGGGAATCATCGACAGATCCGTCCAGTGACAATCACCGTACGACCTCGTTTTCGAGAAATCAACATCGATGACGCCGACGTTTCACGCCGGTGAATCATGTGAAACGTAAACGACGATTGCGCAAGCGGCGGCATCATCAACCGACGCGAAGGCGTCGGTGTATATACGAGCATAAACAGTAGATAAATCGACAGAGAGAAAGATAGATAGATGGACAGATGGAGAGAGAGAAAGAGAGAGAAATGAACCGAGAGAAGAGCACGAACCGCGTCATCGAGAGCCTAGTATGTGAAACCAGGACGGCTCATTGCATTTCCATCTGCTCCAATTCGTGCACGTCCTTCCTAATACGCTAACGAGAAAGGATATCGGGCGAAAATCTCCAAGTTTCATCCTCTTTGGATGCACCCGAAGATGCAAACACGTTACCGCGAGGAATTCGAGAATTTCGAGTTTCTACGATTCAGATGTTAAAGAAGATTAAGAAAGGCGCGAATTAGATCATTGCGTACGTAATATTTATTTTGTGTATTAATGAGTGATTTATTTTAGATAATTTTCAGAAAATAATTTAGATTCGACATTATCAAATTATTTTTAGTACATATATGTAAACATACATATATATATACTAAAAATAATTCCATAATGTCGACTCTAAATTATATATATAAAAATAATGTTAATTATTCGATAAATTTGAATACTACATCATATTTTAATGTGTGCACTGCAAATTTTCTTCTAAGCAAATATTAAATTATATTATTCTATTTATATAAAATATAATATCGAATCTAAATTATTTTTATATAAATGGAATATAATTCAAAACAATAATTTCGTAGAAAAAAAATTTATAGTTGCACATATCACACATTAAAATATAATTTAGTATTTTATCGCGGAACTAAAATTCTGATGCAACAATAAAATAAAAGATTGTTGGCTTGTTAATCGAGAAGCTTCTCAACTCGTATGAAATTGGACAAGTTCCAAGAATACAATCTTCTGCGATCTATATTCTGTGATCTATAATCACATAATCGCGATATAATCTCTCATAACTTAGCGTGATTGTCTGAAATAACGTACCGCTTCCGCTGCATTTTTATCTCAATCTTTTAGCACCACAAAATGTGTATCTACTGCTTTTAAACGTAATTTCTTCTCATATAACAGTCTGAGTAAAAATCGCGAGGATAAGATCAGCAGAAGAGTGTAAAAATTGGAACAAAATATAGATACGATTAAAAGATCATTATTTATCCGCACGAATCATAAAATGAATCCGACATCGACAATTGTACACGATTCGAAATCGAGATGTTTTCCTAAATAATATATACTGTATACACAAATCGAAATTATGGTGCGATTTGCAGTGGCATATGGTCAAATATAAAATTCATTGAAATAATGTTATATAATCAGAGAAGAGATTATTTTTCTCTCAAGAAAAATATTTTTTCCTTGGGAGTGGAATGACGCTCGTAATGCTTGGGGATATAATAATGTGCGCTTATATCTCGCTGGAATACGCTGACGACGATTACTAATCTTACGCAATTCTAACGCGACCTGGACGCGACCGACAATTTTCTCCGACCTTTACCTAAATTTTATTATTCTTTTTTCCTCGATTGCTTGCACACATCTTAACAATGTGCATTCACCGATTGAAAAATGGGAATAAATTTCGCGCGTTTTGAAATAAATTATATTCCGATAAAGATCAGCTGTTCAAAGTGTTCATACTTGATCAATTTTCGACATACAAAATTCTATGTTATCTTAAAACCAATATTATATTTATTTATTGCATGCTAAAAGTATCCTTATAATTTCATCTTTTTATACCCTAAATTAATGTCGCAAATTTGGCAAATATAGCGCATCGACAATACCAATAAAAATACAATAACACCCTCACTATACAGGTGTTAAAAGGAATGAGATCAGAGCAAGGAGCACGATTCTACGAGAGATTGGGGACCGTTGGCGTCATCGTTATTCGTGACGTCATCGAGAACAGGTGATAGTCGCTGTCAGCCGAGTGACGTCAAAAGCAGAGCGGACATCGAACCTCGACCGGCGCGTTTGCGCAGGCTGCACATTTGTCGGATGCGAGATGCACGTACGTGACATTTGTACAAAAGCCGAAGCAAAATTTATATGCATAAAATGATTACGAGGACAAACGATTCTTGACAGGACGAAATAATAAAAATAATCACGTGTCGCGTGACAGCGGCGAATCGCAAAAGAGCCGATGACAGCCAAGTAACCTCGCCGCGGTCCGCAATCACTCGCATCGTCCGATCTCATTTTATGGAAAGTGTCATGACTCACTAGTGGCGCAGGATTGTCGGTCATGCTTCGAGGTAGCCTTCCGCGGCGGCGGCGTCCTTCTCAAGCGATGGTCCTCTTGTCGAAATGCACGCGCACTCACAACACTGCACTCGAATTCTTGGAAACCGTCGCGGCCATTTTAACACTATGGCAATGCTATATGCAATAACCGAGTGTCGCGACGTAATCGGGCATCGAGCTGCCACCTCGCGATCGCGAACGGACTTTCCAACACTGTACTTGTTTCACTTCCCGATCACTAGTTTTGACAGGTTACTGTAATACCGATACTCGTTAAGTAACTCCAATGTTACCTTCCATCTTGTTTGTATAAATTCAGTACTTCTCATTTCGTCCGATAAGATGACGATAGCAGTACGATAAACTTTTTCAAACATTTTTTTGCTAACAAAGGATGCCATTTGCAATTACAGATGCTTCGTTTGATTGAACAATTAAGAAATCTATGTTCATCGTTTTATGCTGATTACCTGATTAGCTGATCGGTCAGTCAAAATAATCATAACCGCAATGGCACTAGATTAGATCAAATATTAGGAAAAAATACAATTAAGAGCCGATTAATTGAAAAATGATAATTTAAATTCACAATAATGGCGTACTTTTACTGCACACTCAACGAAAAAATCACACGAAAAGACACGAAGACGACGTCGAAGATGTCGACCGGCTTCCCGATACGAATCGCCGGTTCGGATATTCGCGACCATAATATAGTCTGTTTATGAGCTCCGACGTCGTCACGAACGTTTGGCACTTTGCTTTACGTCACATTCGCGATAATTCGGCACCGAGAGACTCACTTTTAACAGTAATACGGCGAGAAACACGGAGTGTCTGGACCACGACTGTGAGGTTTCGGCGCGAAGACTGTTACTGAAGATTATTGAAGGTATGTACTTCGAGAATCGCAATTTGGCCTCGATCGATTTATCGATATATCGGAACTGAGCCACGGGGTGACATCGCGAAGTGTCATGGCGGATGACTTGCGCGCCACTGACTCACGCGGAAAGTCTCGGTACCACAATATCTCAGGCCTTCAATCTCCCATAATTTAATTTTTATCAATTTCGATGAATTTGCACTTGTCAACGAAAAAATCACACGAAAAGACACGAAGACGACGTCGAAGATGTCGACCGGCTTCCCGACACGAATCGCCGGTTCGGATATTCGCGACCATAATATAGTCTGTTTATGAGCTCCGACGTCGTCACGAACGTTTGGCACTTTGCTTTACGTCACATTCGCGATAATTCGGCACCGAGAGACTCACTTTTAACAGTAATACGGTCATATTAAACGTCAAAATAACGTCATTTCGACGTCGAATGGCGTTAGCTTGCTACCTGGGTAGGACACTTTCTTCGATACTCAGGCACTCGCGGAACTCCTTGTCGACGCTCTTTGAGAAAATTGTTCAGTCTATCGCGTCGAAACACGGCACTCCCGAACTTGCAGTCCCGTTTATTCGCGTTACTCACTTTTAGACAGTAAAAACGGCGTAAAACACGAAGTGACTCGACCTCGACTCTGAGGTTTTGGCGCGAAGACGACTAATGAGATGCTATATACTGAAGACACACTTCGAGAATCGCAATTTGGCCTCGTTCGATATATCGATATATCGGCGGCGAGCCAATCACAGCGCAGGAATAGACTCGCCATCGAGCGCCATTTCTCATGTATTATTCAATTCGATGACGCCTCTATTACATTTTTGTCAATGACTGTTCTATTTTGCATATCACGATATATCAGCAGAAATATATATTGTTGCTTTTATTTTTATGCGTTGATAATAATTTTAGAAAATCGAGGCGGACAATAAGTCAGTTGTTTCAAGAAAATGACGGCACTCGCGAGAATCTCACAAGCAAATATTGTGCAAGCTACGAAAAAACATACAGCTACCGTATTTTTCTTCCACGGTTCCGGTAAAATAACATAGCAATCTGTCTGATCATAATGCAAAATAAACAAAAAAAAATGCAATGAAGCTTTTAAAGTAAAATTCCACTTTAAATAAAAATGAAAAATTTTATATAATATTGCTTTGATTGTTAATTATGTTTTATTATTGGCAGGTGACACAGCAGCAAATATCAAAGAATGGGTTGATATTGTTAACAGAGAGAAACTGCAATTTCCTCATATAAAATTAATTTATCCTAGTGCGCCTAGTCAACCTTACACACCAAATGGCGGAATGGTATACTTATGATTAACCCTAGAACATTTGTAATAGACAATTTTTTATTAATATTAATATATACAAAATATGTGTTTATATAAAAAGCTTTTTAAAAGCAAATCAAGACTAGCAATTTTCTAGTTAAAGTTCCAGGATTAAACTTATTGATTTTATAGCAAGTGTTTTTCATAAAATCTTACTAAAATTCTATTTTAGATGCAAAATGTGTGGTTTGATCGCATGGCAATATCTAATCAAGTGCCAGAACATATAGAGTCAATTAATTCTATGTGCCAAAATGTATCAGAATTGATTGATAAAGAAGTAGCCAATGGAATTCCATTTAACAGAATAATTTTGGGTGGCTTTTCGATGGGTGGTTGTCTTGCATTGCACTTAGCATATAGATACAAAACATCTATAGCTGGCTGCTTTGTTATGTCTTCCTTCCTAAACAAAGAATCTATAATTTATGAGGTATATTTATACAATAAACTTGAAAATATTTTACATAAACTAAAATAACTTGTAAAATAAAGTCAATATGATACATAATACTTGTGTATCAACAAATAATTATAAAGAGATTTCGTGAAACTAAAATTTTTATAATATATTTTGTGTACTGCAAGTAAATCTTTATTTTGTTAACTATAAAACTAGAAATTAGTATTATTTTATTTATTTATTAATACATTTTTAGCATCTAAAAGCAAAGCCAGAACATAATAAAATACCACTTGTTCAATATCATGGTACAACAGATACTTTAATTCCTATTGAATGGGGTGAAGAGACTGCTAAAAATCTGAAGGAGCTTGGCGTGAATGTGAAATTTATACCGCTGCAAAATATTGACCATGAATTGAGTAGAGCAGAGATACAAAGTTGGAAAGATTGGCTCCTCAATATCTTACCAGATAAATAATGTATGTTAATTTTAAAGGTACTAATATATTATTTTTATCAAAAATGTAAAACATGTTTAAGTATATAATATATATAATATAATTATGTTGGTTAAAAATGTGTATATCTATAAATTTATCAATTATTAGGGCAGAGTTGGATAAGATTAGAGTAACTTTATAAAAGTAATTTGTAACTATGTTCTTTTTTAAAAAATTAATTTATTATTATTTATTATTAATTTCAAAAATTATAAGTTATTTTTGTTTCTTTTTAATAGTAAATTATACATATACACATACATAAAATTTATTACACTTTTAAGCGGTTTTTTTTTTTAATTTAAAATATAACGAAATTGATACAATTTTATTACTAATATTGCTATATTTAAAAATCTAGAACTATCAATATATTACTCTTAATAATAAGATATTACATTACATAACGATTTAACGATTTTAATATTTTGAAAATTGGGGTTAATTAATTTCATAACTTGACATTATTCAGGATATGCATGTACTATAATCATTTAATGATATAATAGCATGTTCCATCGTGGAGGCTCAAAAAAATTGATCATTTTAGTAACAATATGAATTAACATATAAAATCTAATTTTAATATATAAATATATGTATATAATGTATAATGTTATATATATATATATATATATATATATATATATATTGTATATATTTATGATAAAATATGCCATTATGTTATCATTAAATTATAGTACATGCACGAATAATGTCAAGTTATAAGACTGATAATTGACCCCAATCTTCAAAATAATAAAATCATTACATATCTTATTATTTTACTGTTTTTTAAGTGAGAATTTTCTTTCTTTTGTTTAAACATAATACATCATATTACAAAAAGAGTTTAAAATTTACAAATATAAAAAATACTCTAATGAATTAAAACTGGCATATTGCACCAGCTTGATTGATTTGATAGATTTGAAAAATTATTTGACAAGGAAAATAATAATTTGTCATTTAAGTAATTGTGCGTAATCGCATAAAACTATTTAAAAGCTTTTCATTGATTCTATAAATATTTCCGTTATTTAATAAAACTGAGAATTTGAATAAAATCGATGCTATCCGCTTGACCTGCTTTTTATATGAAACGAACAAGCGTGCTCGTATTGTTACTCGTAATTATAATATTTTTCTCTATGAAAATTTTTTGTCACTAAATTAATCTACTTTTGCATTATTATTTTTTAGAATATTAATTGATACGATTGTCAAATTTTTATGGAATATGCTTATAATTTATTTTATGTGAATATTACTCGGATAAATTCTTTTCCTTTAATTCTAAATGCTCGAGATGCGTTTAAACATTAATCGTTGAGATTCGGAATATATGTATCATTACTCAGCAAATAACATGTAAGCGACATTACGAGCAATTTAGTGATAGATTTTATCAGTATGTTGCAGTAGATTAGCATTAGTCGCGTTTTGTTAGACATAACGCTTATATTAAATATAATATTATAGTAGACTAGCAGAAGTCAAGCAAATATGCTGAGTATGTTGTGATATAGATTAAGCGTTTAGAGATCCTAAATCTTGGTCCTTGGGCCGTTTGGCCCTCGACATCGTAGAAAAAAGTAGGTCTGCAATAACGATGCAGGGTGGTTGCAGTCACCCTGACCTTTTCACTTCCTCTTTTCTATTCCTCTGCTATTCCTATATAGCTAAAGTTTGGCACTCATAATACTACTTTGGTTTTTGAATTAAAAATCACACATAGTTTTTATTACGAGTTACACAGTTCTTGTAAAACATATGAAATCAAATTTAAATTCAAATGTTTAAATTTTGATATACATATACATATATATACATATATATATATATATATATAAGAAATTATTTTTATTTAAATGTTAATGCTAATAAAATTTAATTTTCTATAAGGATAAAGAGGAAAAAATACAAATCAATTTTTGGAATATATAGATTATAACTGTTAACAAAAATTATTTTAGATGAAATAAAATATATTTTCAATCGCGTTTAATAAAATTATATTAAGAATATATACTGAATTCAATCGATTGTCGCATACATATTTACTTTTGCAATATATATGAATTTTTTTTTTACTTTGGAAAATTGATTAATTACTACTCTTCAATGTTGTAAATGATGCAAAATTACTGGAGTCAAAATTTTTTAAATTACAGTATTTCCCTGCACCGGAGATTAGGATCACAGAATCCTCCCTTCTCCAGTTTTTCCTACCATCCCCTTGAGCGTGGATATACACGCATGCGACGAGAATAAGGAAGGGGAGAAACGGCCGACGAGTCCATCGGCAACGAGTGCGCAGTGAAACGAAGAGAGTGAACTGCGACGGAATTGCTGCGCCCTTCGGCTGACTCCGGATGGGGTGGGTGGTGGATAGCCCCACTGGCCTGGCGTTCTCGTTCTCACCACCGACGTCGCGTCATGACACGGACGTTTATTTTTCGTCGCAGTATCGACTTTTATGAGAAAGATATAAAGCACACACGTTATCAGTTATTAATTACGATACAAAACACCCCGATGTGAGATCGATGTTTAATCACGAGGAACTTGCGAAGAGGGTGAACATAAAAGGTAGCGGATTAAAGTGCGTATTGAGCTAAGAATATTCCTATAGGGGAAAATCTTTAAAAAGGAAGGAGAGAAAATACATACACATACGCGCGCGTATAAAATACGTATACACATTAATTTATATACGGGGTGGAAAACTTGTATTATAAAACGAAACGATATACATAATGATGGTGACTTTTGCGGTCAGCAGTTTCCGCGGAGTGAACGTAATAAAATTGTAAAAAAAAAGGATGAACGCTCATCGACGCGCAAATAAAGTGATTAATGTAGATGTAGCCTGGACGTGTCGAGAATAAATCTGGGTCATCACGAATGGATCTCTCGATAGATAGACCGAAATAAGATTTTATCACTTTCTCTATTAAAACAACAAGATTGGAAGTTGAATCTTTAGGATGGATGCAGTTGAGTGCTAAATGCTGAAGATGAATTTACGTTATTAAAAATGTGCTTTTAATTTATAAACAATATAAAAAAACATCTTGGACGATATAAAAAACTTAATTACACATTAAAGAAATGCATATCCAGAGAGTAATATAAACTCAGACAAGGTAATGTGAGATACACGTTAATTAATAATTTAATAACAGTAATTATATTTACATAATATTAATTACTTTATCGTACGACTTAATTAGAATATATTGTGTAAATGAGATAATCGCTGGTGATATTAATATAATAAAAGACGAATATTTCATGGTTCGTCGAGGAAACAACATCTTTCTTATTAGCTTCTGACAAGTGCGTCCGAAGAACGCGCCCGGTGAACGCTCGACGGTAAATAATATGGCGTGTGTTGGTCCGCAGTCGGTGACGTCAAGGACTGAGAGATATGTCGATGGTTCGATGTAAAGAGGGCAACGAAAGTGGATACAACGAAATTTCCCAAAGGACGTAGAATAAATTTCCCGAAGGAACGAAAAAGAGAAACCAAATCGATGTTACAGAAATAATAGAAACGAAAAGAAACAAGATATTCGTGCTATAGAAATAAAGACAAATGGAGTCTCCATGTTACCCCGAAGCAGTATTTATAATAAAGCTTTTTAAATCATTTTGAATGATTCTATTTTTGAAGAAATCTTTTTCGAAGCAAAAGGAATGTGACGTGATTCAGCATTCGTTTCACAAGATTGAAGTAAGTCTTTTCTTCTATCTTTTTACATTTTTCAAGATTTCTTCTCTCTATATAATATATATTTTATAAACATTTTCTACAGACTTAAATATTGTAATATTTAAAAAAATACTATTAACAAACCAATTTTTAAAAATAGAAAAAAAACGTAATTGATTATGTATTTTTCTTGAGAAAATCTTATTAATATTTATCTTTTATTCTCAATTTTCAGACAAATTCTCAAAATTTCTTTCGTAAATATGGATGTAAAGCATTTTTCTTAAGAGAGAAGAGAAGATCGAGTTGATTGTATCGATTTTTCACTTGAGAAACTTTTAACTATCTCTACAAATAGGGCGGACATCTAAGAAGCGTTTTGAAGGGGTAAATCAAGATAAATCTCAAAGTGGTGGGTGCTGTGATATACAAGGGTTGCAAGAGGGACAAGAAAGCCAAGAGCGGGGTCGCGACGAGTGGCTTTTCTCCCGATTGAGAAATAGAGATATCGTCGTAGAAGCAGCGCAGAAGGTTGATACACACAAAGTGGGGACGTTCTGGAAATGGGTCAAGAGTGTTTCTGAAGAATGACGATGGCAGTTCTCTGTCTCCACTTAATGTGTTGAATAAACCGCGCGAGAAATCAACGGAGTATATTATGCCGAGTTATCGCAAATATATTATTAGTCATGCTAAAAAAAGAGACAGTTCTCTTACCGAAACACTGCGAATCCAAATTGTGCCGTTAATGTAATAAGTGTGAGCGAGGTAAATGTGCGGACTGTTTTGGTAAAACTATAACTTGTTTAATTATTATAAATTAAATTCGCGATTTCATGATAGTCGACTATTTTTCAATTATTAATAATAAAAATCGATTTTCAAGTAAATTAAAAACTAATGTGAGGTGATTAGATTTTTAACTCGGAGTGCTATAAATCAAATCGTGCTCACTTTCTCGTGATTTTACGATCCTTTCAAAAATATGTTATTCCTGTGTGTTAATTTCCAGATTAACAAATTCGAAAAAAGTGCAACGATGTTAATACCAAAAAGCTAGCTGATCTTCACGATTTAACGAAAGGCGAACTTGGAAATACAACGAAAATCACAACGCGGATGCTCAAGTTTAATGACGCGCAAGAAATGCGTTTATCGCAGCGGGAATGCATCCAGTCGAAGTCGATCCACATGTTGAAGACAGCGGATTGTCAATGTGATCGCATCGTCGCCTCCATCCTCGCCGTTTGTCTTGGGAGGACATAATCCTCTTCTCTCACGCAGAAAGATCCATCAAATTCTCAATCATTTTCATGGTTTACGGATCGCGCAGAGTTACGGAGTCAGCAACCACCACGGGAATCGCTTGGCTTCACAATATTACCGCCCAAGGTGATCATTCTTGTTTGATTTTATTTAAATTATATAATAAATATCACTTACGTGTGTGTGGTACAAATAAGTCTTGTATAGCAAACTTGTTGACCTGATGATTTACATTTTGCATATCATAATTTCTTTTATAATCTCGTATTTACAATGAAATTCGATTAGAATATATAAAGCACATTGCAAAATATATATAAAGATATTAATAATATAACAGAAATTTATAGACATGAGAGAAACGAGCGAATTATAATATTTTTAGATAAAATGCTGATAAAAAAATTATTTTCTTAATTTGCATGCTCCTTTTAGATATTGCTTATGCAGTTATTATTATTTCATGCTATCTTTAGCAACGGTATAGGAAAAGAATACTAACGAAGAGACTATAGATTAATTAGACTGCGATTTGTATTTCTCTGCTGAATTAATCATACTAATCAATACACCTGATAAATTATTCACAAGACTTGCATTGTTTTCATTAATAATAAATTATACAACATATAAATAATTGTTTACATAATTTGATAAATTATATAAAGTAAAAACTTATAAGAAATTAATAATAATAACTATATTAAACTATTTTTATCACACAAAATGTAATATATTTCAATAACAAAACATACAATATTCAAAATAATACGTAATAATTAATCAAAGAGAGTGAATTTTAATTTCTCATAATATATAATTACTATATAAATAATTTGGCAATGATACAACAAGTTACTTGCATTATCATTTTCTTGAGCTACAAGACTGGTCAATTTCTCATCAGGGAGGTTGTATTTATTTTTTTAACGATATCTTTAATCTCGGAACGCCGCATGCTGGTCATGTAGATTAGGCGATTGTTATAAAACTTCTTTACACGCGAACGCGCGCGATTGATCGACTGTATTCAATGCTTGCCCTACTCTCTCGTTGACTATGTAACATATTACGATCACCGCATAGAGCTTCACTTTCACCTCGTGTCCAGGGTGAAAACTATGAAATTTGGCCTATTAGCATAAGAGAGAGCCCATATAGGTAACAGTTTCATTGACGTTTACATAACATATTCATCGTTATTCAGAAGATGTACGATATGTAAGAAGTCGATTAATTTGACTTTAAAATTTTTGTCATTTTAATATATTAAATTTATATATAATATAATTTATTATTAATTCATAGGCATATACATATACCCCTATATTATTTTAAAAAAATGGATTAAAAATCTCCAGTTTTTATGTTATTTTAAATTTATATTATCAATAACTATTTTATATATTATTTTATATATTAAAAATTAAGAAATTATAAGACAAATAAAGTCTTGTAAAAAATTTTAAATTACTTAAACAGTTTATGAAAATTTTTAGATCTGTAAGAATATGTATCTTGTATGCATATGTATAATATATAGCCTTGTACGTATCAGTTCAACATAATATGCATAATATGAAAAAGGCAACTAATTATATTAATTTATTAGGCGAAATGAGCAACAGCGGTGGATTCGGCGTCGGCGTAGGCGTTGCCGGCGGGCCGACCCTCGCAGCCGCTCAGCAGGGTCAAGGGGTGGCTGCCCTCTTGGTGATGCTTGCCGTTCTCTGCTTCATCTTCGCTTATTGCTGCTGGGGTGCGCCTTTCTGCCGGTCCCTGTGCAGACGACATTGCTGCTGTCGTCTAGAGGATCCCGAACCGGATCCGCGGTTCGGTGGCAGCGATCAGGCGATGGTTGCAACCCCGACGATTATTCTCCTGCCGCATGGCAGAATGCTCGTCGTCGATGGTACGATCTTCACACAGTTCCAGGCGGATCCCACGGGTAAAATTTAAAATTTTACATTTCCAGATATATAAATAAAATGAACTAAAGTAATTAATCATTTGGAAAACAATAAAATAGAATAAAACGTAAGAAACAAATTTTTCTAGAGATTTGAAATATTTTCCCCTCTTTCTCTTGAAAAAATTTAACAAATATGTTGAAAAAAGATTAAATTCTAATGTATTATTTTATTATGAAGGAAGCATATGCAGGGAACAATTTGTTTTAACTGTCCTGATCTCAAACATTATGGAAAGACTTATAATAGATAGAATTATGTTATTCTTGTAAAAATTTCGCTAAATCTTTTAGAATGTATAGGAAATGTACATTTAATATTTTTGTGGCAGGTTTGGATTTAGTGGAACTGGGCGACAGTGTGTTACGTGCTCAGAGAAACCCACGAAGCGTAAATCGCCACCAGTTACAAAGTAGTCAGGGTAGCGTTCTCGAAATGGACGCTGAGACACCCAGTAAGGACAGTTTAGGTTCTGTAGGATGCTTTCCGCCACCTACCTACGAGAGTATTTACGGTAAAGAGGAGACTGATATGCCTCCTTCTTACTCTGACATTCTCCTGCACAGGTACATCATTGCTGATAGTAATATATGTATGAATTAGAGAACCATTAATTATTCCTACATATTTATTATACCAAGTTTAACTCAATTCTTTCAGATTTGTTAATCTGCCGCACGAGATCGACATGCGCAGTTACTGTCGAGACAGCAAAGAGGAGATCGAGATGCAAAGTTTAGATAGTTGCCCACATATCATCGGTAACCCGCTGAACTCGGTACCCGGGTATCACCCTTACGCCACGGTGACGAGTCTGTCCAGCTTGCAGAGCTACCCACGACGGAATGTCTCACGCAATCCGTCCATTATCAGCAATCCGCTGGACAATTTTTACGTGGACAATGAGCTGGGTCTTTATCGGCTCAGTCGGGAAACGATGCCACGAGTTTCTAGTAACGATGCGAATCTCGAGACTTTTCGCGCATCCCACGACGAGGTGTCGTTCCGTATTCCGTTCGACGAGAACGAAAACTATCGACAGGCCGGTCGCAATAATCACCAGATCGCCGGCAACGAGTTGATGAACACGAGAAACCGCGCTCGCAGCGCATCCAGACTGAGCCAAGATAGCCGCAGGAGTTCGTTAAACCGAGACGGAGATCAACATCAGGTCTTCGTCAGATTGCCCGACTCCGAGGAGGTCGACACTGCTATGCGAGATAGATGTGTCGACGAAGATCAGCGCCCTCGAGGATATCGCGAAGATCAAAGCACGAGGAATCCGCGCCTGGATCATTCACAACTGCAGGATGAAGTCAACCGCAATGTCGTTGATGACGATCCTAGGTATTTTGCGAGAAGACGATTAGAAGATGAAGACAGAAGTCGAGACGAAGCCGAAGGAGTTCAATTTCCCGACGAAGAAGCTGGTAATTTTGGCGCACTCGCCGATATTCGCGAGAGCAGAGTGTAACTTAACTTTATAATTGTACGTAATTCTCTCTCAGATTGATAAGAAGAGTTTAAAGTTCGGATTTCTTCAACTTTGAGATGAGATTTTCAAACGTACATACATAGAAGATTTCTAATTCTTTTTAAAACTTAAATCTCTAATTAAATATCAGCGCTAATATGATTTTAGTCTCTTTTTAAAACTCTTTAATTTTTCGCCCAAAGAATGTCACTTAACTCATGTCCTTTATACCAATTTTAAATTTGATAAATGTTATACAGTGTTTCACATAACAGGTAGGGTGTACGAGAGTCAGGTGACAAAAAGTTGTTGCGATAAACTGTGAAGATAGAAGTTATTAGCATATTATTTTATTTTTATTTATATAAACAAATTGAAATCCAGAAAAATTGGAAATGGAGTCAAGAAGTTGTAGTTATAAGTATCACATTGTGCGGAAAATATTATACCATGATGTTAATATAAATTATATATACATATATATACATACATACACACACACATATATATATATATATATATATATGTGCGTGTGTGTGTGTGTGTGTGTGTGTGAGACAATATATAATAATTGTATGTGACACACTAGTAAAATCTGTCACACACATACACATGCATATATACATATATACACATGCAGCATATTTCTGGCAAATGATCATACCGTATGAAACTGAACAACGACTTTTTTTGAATAGTGAAAAGAAAGTTTTTGCGCGATGAGAGAGAATCGGCAAGAATGTGAAGATAATCTTTAATACTATTAAAATATCCCAGACGACGACAAATATCAAGAATGATAGTTAATATTCTCTTACCAAATAATGTAGATAGAAAGATTTAAATGAATATCATGCGATAAATTATATTACAATACTTAAAGTCCTTCTTAATAAAAAGAAAGTACGATTGCAAAGAAATTAACATTGGGCAATTCACAATATAAAAATACTTTTATATATCAAAAATTATTTAAGTTTAAGCAAGAAAATTACAATAAAATTAGCTTAATCCGTCCAGACTTCAACAAATTTCTAAGTTTTACAAAGATTATTGACAACAATTTGAATATTTTCTTTCAATATTTTTTAAGTGAGAAATAGCTTCTATAATTATTAAATAATTATTATGTTTGTGCTTTTTGTATTGTTTGAAGAATAACACATTCTTCTAATATTTACATAAAACAAGTTTAATATTTTTGAAAAAATAAAAAAACTGTGGCAAAAGAAAAAAAGCAACAAAATTTGCATTAAGAATAAAGGGAATGTATCATGCATTAATAGAGATTTCAGAGAAAGTAAAGAAGGAACTGAATATATAATCAGATATAACAAAATATCAAAATATGTTAAATCGAATTATGCATGCAGCAAGTGAACGATAATAACAGTTGATTTTAGATACATTTCTTAATATACACATTACATATGTAAAATAATTATAGATAACTATATAAGTTGTACACTTTGTTTTCCTGTCTCATAATGATAAAAATCACTGACCGAGGAATATTAAAAGAATAAAATCCTGTGCGAAGCATAATACTATGTGCCTTCCTAGTTTTTAGAATGCTAAATGGAGAATATATGTAGATAATGGGATTTTTGTTCCTCTATGGCTAATTATTTCGACCAAGCTTTTTTCGTTTCTTTTAAATCTTCACAATTATAAAATAATGAAAAAATATTGCTTTATAAGATAACCTTAATCTATGAGAAAAAATATCCTCAATTCCAAATATCAATTAATTAATAAACGATATCAATAAATTGTTTCTTTTACGAAATATTTAGAATTTACATTGTACATAAAATATTATACTCAAATAAACATTTAATGAATTATAAAAAGGATAACAAAAAGGAAGGAAGGTCAGTTATAGCATATGAATGCACAAAATAATAAATTGATATAAAGTGTAATTTGAAAAAATTCACAATATATATTTACATATTTACAAAAAATGTTTCCAGATGAGTTAATTATATACACATTCAATGTTGAGATTTTTATGACTATTTAATTATCTGAAAAGAAAGTCATATGACAAGTTTTTTTTATTTTTAATCCACATCGCTGTCCATGTCCTCGAAAGATGATGAATCCTCTTCTTCAGCATCTTTCTTGTCCCAGTCTTTTAACTTGGCTCCCATAACAAAATCATCTCGAAGAACATCCCACATCTTGTCATCCTTTAAAAAACAACCATTTTCATTGTTATGCACAATTGTATATTATATGTAAAAATGTGTATCAAATATCAATAAACATAATTATATATTATGTAACCTTGATACATATGGCATTAAATAACTTATGAATTAAATGTATGTGAATTAATGCATATATTGAAAAAGATAAATCAATATATAATATATTATGCTGCTATACACAAAATTATACTAATATTATAAGAACATTTTAAATGTATTTGAACATTGTTTATATTACATAAAGTAGTGTATAAAATAACTTTATTTACCTTATCTTTATTATTTGTCTGTTTTACAAGTGCTTCAGATTTGACTGTATTATCAAGTGGTATGCTTTTACTGCCACCCATAAGAATGTCGAGAAAGGCATTTTTATCAATACTTTTAAGCACTTGCTCGCGTTTTCTTTCCAATGGTCCTGCTTCTGATAATTTTTTGTCAATAGCCGTTTGTTGCTGTTTTACTGCATTAAATAGCTGTACAACTCCACTGTAAAGTATAGCACAAGAAATTTATTAACAACCAGAAGAGTGAGAAAAAAATTGTAAATGTAATATAAATTACCGTGTGGCTATTTTTTGCAGCATTCTTTCACGTTCTCGATCTGTAATTGATGGTTTTACCCGGATGCCAAGACTCTTTTCCTTTATTCTTTGTTTAGTACGTACAGTAGGCTCTCCTGTTTCGACATCAGCTTCTATTTTAGTTTCATTTTTAATACCATCAATTTCGAAATCTTCCGTCTTCTCTTTTATTTTTACATCGCATAATTTCTTTGCTTTTGCAAGTACTATTGTCTTTTTTCTCTTTGGCTTATTTGTTCTTAAAATCTTCTGCATAGCATCTGCCCATCCTGCGTTTGAAGTAGATTTAGCATCAGGTAATGACTCATCTGTATTGTTCTCCATTTCTAACTCAGCAGATTCATTTTCTTGATAATCATCGCTATCTTCATTTATTTCTTCGTACATATTTTTGTCAGAATGCAATAATTCCATCTCGAAAAAACACGTGGGCAGAATCGTTCAACAGCATACACAAATTTTCTCTGAACGAATGAGAATCAGCGCCACCTGTTTTTAGATGAGCGAACTAAAATCGTCACGTGACAAAGAGGAAGTGATGTCATATTGAAAATGCGCGCGCTTTTCAAATTGATAATATTAAAAGCTAGTGTCACAAGCCACTGACAAGGTCGTCAGTGCATAAGCTAAATGTTGAGGTTACGTGAAAAAAATAGTCACATGACACTAACATTTTTAGATACGTAATATAATTAAATATTGAAGATATTAAGAGGTATTAAACTATTGTACATTTTTTTCATTATTTTCTGTATGTTAATAAATCTTTTTTTTCCAAGTACGATAAAATATGAATATAAATATGAAATGTCATATTAATATATCTAGAATGTAGAATCAAGTAAAATACACAGAATTAGAAAATTATAATATATCAAAAAACTTCTTGATAAAATACTTATTAGAATTAAAATAATGTAGAGGTAATAAAAAATAATAGATATAATTATTAGCATGCAATATAGAGATAATTATTCCAAGTGACAATTATCACGCTATTAAAGAAATAACAATATTTCTTCCTTATTTAATATAAAAAAATATTTTGTATTCAGATTATTTATCTCTTCTATGTTTTCTTAAGTGATATTGCGTGCGAAAAAAACTAAGTTGCATGCGAGATTAAATCTGACAATTAGATCTAATTTCACATGATGCGCAGTTATAACTTTTCCTCGCATTCAACGCATTGTTAAATTATTTGATTGCACTAGATCCAGTTGTGAATTGGCTAAATACATATTCTTGATCATCATCTTAAGCGTGACGTGCAAGAGAACATTTGTGATTCAGCGTGAATTATTATTGTTACATATGGTCGTATCTTGGTTCGCGAAACGCGGCGCAACCAAAAGGAACAGACCCCTGCTGGAATCGACTGGAGTCAGTCACGAACGAACGCGGATGAGAATCGGTTCGGTGTGCAGCCAAGTATGTTGTAGCTGATCGTAATACACAATCACTCTTCAGTTCATCGCGAGCAATCGAACGAGCTAGAACGCGCGAGTCGGCGCGTCCTGCAAAATGGCCAAACAAATAAGTCATGCGGGCTTTGCGCTCCTCTGTCTGGTGTGCGTCCTCGCGCAGACGGCCCGCACGAACCCGGTGAATATCCCGGTGAAAGCGGTGCCAGGAACGTTGTGGATGAAGGCGTGGAAGGCCCTGAATAAACATACACCGACGCATCACAGATACAGCAGCGGCCATATGATAAATGCACAGGAATTGGTGAGTTACGCCCATGCAATTCGCAGATTTTCGCGAAAAAAATTCATGTTATATTATGTTGTACGGAGATGTCAAGTATGATATTTTGCGATGTTCTTGGTTTTTTTTTTTGGTCATCTTCCAAGATGATCGGATTTGTCATAAAGCTTATATTAGATGATGATTCAATCTTTCTTTGTTTGGTGACAGTCAGTGAGGAAAAAGACTTTGTTTCAAATATAATGCATTACAAAAGCTACTGCAGTATGTAACATCAATCTGCGATGAAAGATTATTTATATATTTTAACTTCAAGTTTATGGTGATAATCATAATATGTAAAAGATGATACTATTATATTTACATAAAAATATATAATTAATATATACATAATGTATAAATATATATATGTTCTTCTCTTGAAAATAATCTTGAAATAATATTTTGTATAATGTCTCTTTCATGAGAGATTTCTTGTAGCGCAAAAGGATATAAGAAACTAGTGGTTGCATCAGATGATTGCATAATTATTATATTTAGATTTTCTTTCCTGGAAACGTAATTGATGAATAATTTTCTTAAGAATCAAAATAATATTGTTTCTAATATTTAAAAAAAAGAAGATAAAAGTATTGTTTTTAATTTTATATTAATCCTCAAGAGAATTATTAGTGGAAATTTATTTACAGAATGTTATATTCAGATATAACGTTCTATATGATATTAAAAATTGATACATAAGTTGATATATAAATTTCCTATATTATGAAAAGATAAAAGTCATACAAAATAAACAAAAAGGAATTTTGTTTTATTTGAAACTAAAATGTGTAACTCTGTTATAGGTTCTTGTAAACTTATCCTTGAGTAATATGTGTGATTTTAAACCAAAACTCCCAATAAACTTGGATAAGATAACATTTTTTATGATTGACCAACACACATGTATTCCTACAGATATATGCATATATATTTGTGCATTAATGTATGCAAATGTATATATTTTTGTGCGTTTTGAGGCAACGATAAACTGAGATAATATTCTGGGTTATCAGACTAACTTATATTACTCGGTTGAAGAAATATGTGGAAAGAGTGCTACTACGTAGCAGATTACTGATTTTACAAAATTTATTTCTATTTCATATTATAATGACATAATAATTACTATAATAGCTAGAATAATAAATAGTGTTTTATTATTCCTATCATAATAATCTATCTGGGATAAAATCAATTTATTATGATAGTTTGTATTTTATTTAACGTACAGCTAATTCCATTATTATCATTACAGGAGGAGCCGCCTTACAAGCTATACAAGTTCACATTTTACTTGAACCCAATATGTGGAGTGGAGTCTTGTCCCAGGGAGGCCTGTACAATTGATCTGAAACAAAATAGCGATGTAGAGGACGATGTAGAGGCACTGAATGATTCTATTCAGTGCATGTACTTTTACACGGCCGAAGCGCAGAATGACACGTCGCAGGAGCAACAGAGCTATCAGGATCAGGAAGACTCTCAGACCACTCAGGAGAGCGTGACCGAACAGGTGAATAACAATCGAAGCGTCGAATTGAGTCACGAAATTCAGGAGACTGGCGACGACAACATCAGACCGTTCATTGCTGTGCGCGCTCCTGGTAGCAATTACTGTCCAGGCTGTCCGTACGAGTTGAATCCGAATCTGCCGAGTTTCCTGGTCTTTGGCGAGCAAGCATTGAGATCGATAGACGAGCAAACGACGAGCGATTACAAGCATAAGCTGATAAACATCGTGAAAGTTACTCGCTCGGTACCAGTTTCATCCAATATAATACAGTATCAGCTACTGCTGTTGATAGGCGAGTCTGAGTGTCTGAAGAATGCCCTGGAACAAGAACAGGATTGTCCGTTGCGAACATCCAATTCGCTTAAGCTGTGTTTAGTCACGTTTGAACAACAACCGTGGCAACCGATGTCTCTTAAGATCATCAGGAACAATTGCACGGATGAGGAAAATTCTCGCGCCAATATTAGTAATCAGTCTCCGCAGCCGGATCTGGAGAGTCAGTCTTTGGTGACGGTCAAATATAATGAAGGACAATCGTCGTCCCACTCCGATGTAGCTGATGCCTATGAAGACTTGAAAGATATGCTCGACAATTACACCCACGCGCCATCTTCGACGCCCTCGAAGCGTTCTGAGGAAGCCGTAGTGACGGAACCTGCGATCGTAAAAGTAATACTGAACAGAAGTCAGCAAGACGAGAAAATTGTGGGTTTTACGGACAAAGCAAAGGAATTTGGGGAATTCTTGGAGCATTTTGATCTGCCTGTCAATATAAAAGATGCTGCACCTGATACGCGCGAACCTGTAAAGGAGGAAAAATTTCAACGAAAGAAAATTTCCATGGAGAACTTAATGCTCGAGAAGGAGAATGATAGAACAGATGTCATTAATAGAAGAAAACGATCGGTAACGAAAAGAGGGATAGCCGGTGCACCCAGGCCGACGTCTATAAATGATCCTGAAATTCAACTTTATGCCAACAAAGCACTGCGCAAAGTTTCCGATGAATCGAACGATCCTAATGAACCACTTATAGTGGAAATCAGCGAGGCGAGCGTTCAAGTAGTCGCTGGTACACTTTACAAGATCAAGGCCAAGTTGGGCACTAGCGATTGCCCGAAGGGCACTAAAAACAATTGCCAGTTGCAGGCCGGAAGTGAAGTAAAAGACTGTTTAATATCCGTGTGGTCACGACCGTGGCTCGATCAAGGTTCACCCGAAATAACGGTCACATGTCCCCCGCCATCGACAGAAAGAAGCAGAAAGAAGCGGAATCTACGTGGTCTTAATTACAACCAGAAGATGCTGCAGATCGCCGAGGACGTGAGGACCGAGCAGCTGTTCAACGAGTTCGTGGCGACCTACAATCGAACGTATCCCACGTCGGAGGAGAGAGACCTGCGATTCAGAATATTCCGCGAGAATCTCGATATCATACGGCTACTGCGTAAAACCGAACAGGGAACTGGTCGCTACGGCGTCAACATGTTTGCTGATGTGTCGCGCGAAGAGTTCCGGTGGCGTTATCTTGGTTTGCGACCAGATTTGCGATCGGAGAACGATATTCCTCTACGTACAGCCGAGATTCCGGATGTCGAGCTGCCACCCAGTTTCGACTGGCGACAGAAAGGCGCGGTGACCGCGGTGAAGGATCAGGGAATGTGCGGCTCCTGCTGGGCCTTCTCAGTTACGGGCAACGTCGAAGGCCAGTACGCGATCAAGCACGGTCAGCTGTTGTCTCTGTCCGAGCAGGAGCTTGTCGACTGCGACGATCTGGATGAAGGCTGCAGCGGCGGTCTACCGGATAACGCATATAGAGCCATCGAGAAACTGGGTGGTCTCGAGCTGGAGTCGGATTATCCGTACGAGGCGGAGAACGAGAAGTGTCACTTTAAGAAAAGTTTGGCCAAGGTACAACTGGCTTCCGCTGTCAATATCACCTCGAACGAGACGCAAATTGCGCAGTGGCTGGTGCAGAACGGCCCGATCTCTATCGGCATCAACGCTAACGCCATGCAGTTCTACGTCGGCGGTGTATCGCATCCCTTTAAATTCCTATGCAATCCCAAGAATTTGGACCACGGTGTGCTCATCGTAGGATATGGCACCAGCAGTATGTATTTATTTCTCAATGGTTTTTAACAAACTGTTAAGAAGTTGGAACAAGGTGTACTTGTTTGTATATTTCTTTTCTGCTAATCCAATATTCAAAAATTCGTTTGCAAACGTTACTTAATGTAATATTCTTTTAGATTATCCACTCTTCCACAAAAAGCTACCATATTGGGTCATCAAGAACAGCTGGGGAAAACGTTGGGGCGAACAAGGATACTATAGAGTTTATCGCGGAGATGGCACTTGCGGACTTAATATGATGGCTACAAGCGCCCTGGTTGTTTAATATTGAAATTGACTATATGAATAAGTTACTCATGACAATTAACTTATATATATATATATATATTCGTTCTAAACGAAGTTATACATTAGACATATATATATCTTGTTTTTTTATTTTTTACTAACTTTAAATGTCGATTATCGGATCCGTTCACTTGCCAAATATTTGATAAGTGCGACTTGACCTTATTTTCGCAATTTATATGTATTATAGTATCCACTAAATATGATTCAGCTTATTTTGTAAGTATTTGGCAAGCGTATGAATCATCTGGAGTTAGTTAAGTATATACACAAGAATCAATTGGGAGCAGAATTTAATTTTTTGCATACTTATACTGAAGTGGAAACGATATAATCGTTTACGACAATCCTATTTGTTGAAAAATTCAAGACTATATAGTAATTTGCTGATATTCTACAAATCTTTTGCAAAATAAATAATATATAAATAATTAAAGTATGTTATCATGCAACAATGTTAAGAAGTTAGAACAATTAAAGATATTAAATGTTAAATAGAACTTTACTAAGTAAATTTTAAAAGATAAAAATTAAAGTAAAGCGTAAAATACATCTTGAAGACATTTATGTATTTTGTAATTTTTAAGTTTATTAGAGGCAGCCAGCATTTTTTAGAAGTTTTTATAACAAAGTTGCAGCTTTGCATATAGATTTTGAAGAATAGTTTTGTATACGATTTGTTAATTCAATCAAAGAATAGACTAGAGAGGAAATCATTGTAAGAAAGTATCAATGAAATAAGAAAACAAGTAGTCCATCTTCATTAAGTGCAATATAAAAAGACAACTACATATATGAAACTATGTCAATTTAATATATTCGAAATGTTTAACATATTTGAGTAAATATATTCAAAACCAAAATTAGTGTTATTAAACCTGTAATAATAATCATGTGTGTACGAAAATGAACATAAATTTGAGATTAATTTATAAAATTCTCTTATGTATACATTTTTTTACTTATATTAAAGCGCAAAAATTTATATAAAAAAGAAATTATTTAATTTTATTAAATTTCCAATTCTAATTATAAGTACACAATACACATTATATTGATATACGAGATCAAAATGTATCTGATTAATCGCAAAATTTAAAAATTGTAAATTTATGTCATATATATAATCATCAGTAGACATTCATCTATTTGTAGAAATAAATAATAATTACATCGTGATTTAACTAATATCAAAAAATAATTAGCAGATATTACCAAAAAATAATTACCAAATGTTATCGAAATTTAATTCATATAAACTTCATATGCATCAAAAGTAACGAATTTTTTTATTTGTTGAAAAATCTTAAATTTAAAATGATACAAAGCACATTTTTCATAAAAATTACTTTTAATATCCCAAATTGATTAACAACTTGTTCGAAAATTGTAATGAGTAGCAAATAATGATGAAATTTTGCATGTGGAAAAATAGAGAAAATTAAAATCTGCAATAATTGTTTTTTTCAAAAAAAAAAAAAAAAAAAAAATAAAATAAAATCAATAATGCTTTATAGAAATTTGGTATGTTATCATTTGTAATGCAAACCAATATGTTCCAAAACATTAAGATACAAAAATTATTTAACTTTGTGTGTGTTATGTAATAGTTATTGTAGAATTATAATTTATTAAGAGTCATAGACATATAATCTGTTAAATTTATCTTCACATCCAACAGTTAGTATTGTGAAATTGTAAATGAACTCTAAAGTGAACACACACATATATGCATATTACACATATATTTAAAAATCTGTACATACCAGTAGCAGATCTACTCTTATTTATATTTAATCTTCCGTATTTAAGATATTTTTTGCTTTAATATAAAATATTCTAATTTTTAATATACAAATTAATGTAAAATTATTAGTATTGAAGTTTTATAAGAATTAAATTTGGATAATTAATTTTCTTTGAATGAAGAAATACAAGAATAAAAAAATACAAGTCGTACCAGGAGTAAAATTCTGCTAACAGGTATACAGTTTATTCGATATACATGATATTCATGCAAGACGTCAAATATTGATACAGAAACAGACTGATATACAAGTTCTTATTATGTAAGGATACCAAGATGATACTCTTAAATGTAATTAATAATTTCTCTGTCTCTGATGATTTCTAAATATTTGCAAAAATAAAACACTGAAGAATGTACAGACACATACAGTTAACAATGAAGTTTCAGAAGCCTTAAGAGCGATTATACGATTCATATTAATAATAATTGTAAGATCCCCACTGATTGTAAGGTCCATAAGCTTGTGGTCCGCCTTGACCGTACTGCCAATTTTGATAATTGGCATAATTGGGATCCGATGGAGGTGGATACTGCTGGTAACCCTGTTGATAACCACCCTGACCACCATACTGTCCACCCTGAAATTGTTGTTGCGATTGATACGGCCCACTCGGACCGCTGCTGTACTGGTATGAAGATTGTGAACCCACGGACGGAGGAGGTGGCACATTTGATTGATCAGTTTTCACTTTCTTTGGAGGCGAAGAATCGCTGTAACATGAACGTTATATAATCATTTTTATTAAATTATCATTTTTTAATTAAAAGTACAATTTCAATATAAATATAAACAAATTCTGTAAATATATATATAATGTATAATTATTTTAATCAATTTCAATAAAACAGGAATGATAAATTAGTTATATTTATAATAATCATATAATAGAAACTAATAGGGCTAATAAGTGCCGATGTCCATGGAGAGATGTACTAAAAATAAACGGACGCAAAATAGGTCTAAGATCATCCATTATTTATTCAACGTTTCGGTTCCCTTCTTTTCATGGATATCGGCTCTTATTAGCCCTATTAGTTTCTATTATTTGATTATTACAGAGCCAATTAAATTTAGTTATGTAAATATATTGTTTAAATTAGTATATAAGTATTTTGTAAGATAATATTGCTTCTAATTATTTTGTTAATTATGTCTTCTTTTTAGACTCTTTACAAAACACTTACGTTTTATTGTCGTCACCCTTCGTCTTCTTCCTTTCTTTCGCTTGCTTGATACATTTCTGGAATTGTTCATGAGCCTTCAACACTTGTCGAATGTCAGGACTAAAATCTTCTAAGAATTCTACTTTACGTTGTGCGAAAAGCACTCTCTGTTCGAGATCTGCATGTTCTCTTTCTATAAACATGTCCATGTAACCTACTATTTCTAGAGTGTCGACTGGTGTTCGTTGCATTGCCAAGTCTATTAACTGCAGATACAGTCTAGGATTATCTTTGTCTTTATCTGTGGCCTGTAAGTAATGCGACAATATATTAATCTCGCCAAATGCACACATGTAATAGCAGTAGTTGATAAAAAAATTATTTTGATGTACCTTCATTAATACTTTAATTGCTTTGTCAACATCATTTTTAACTTTACATAGGAACCGCGCGTACTTCACAGCAATATTATTAGCAATTGTCCGATTCTTGCTATTGCTAATGTAATTTTCGTATAATGTACACGCTTTCTCCAAGTCTCCGCGACGACGTTCCAAATTTATTCGTCGATACGCCACTTGTAGCATATTTGGTAATGCATTATCGATATTCTCTAATATATCGGCGGCTTTTTCAAAGTTATCTTGACCCTCTTCGAAGATCGCCCATTGCAAATGCAAATTCGGTTTCTTGGGATGATGTACCATACAAGCTCTTGAATATACATCTCGTATCTTTTCTGTGTTATCACCCTTCAATGACTCCAAGTAGCGTACAAACTGTACAAAAGAAAAAAAATCGCAAATGTATAAAATTTATAAATTTATATATTACAACTATATAACTTGTATAATTAAGATATTTATACATTGATATTTACTTACTCGCATCCAAAATTCATCATAAAGTGCACAGGCAATAAGACATCTTTCGAATAATATAATTATTCGATTTTGATCTTTTTGTTCAATTTCGTAATCAAGATATTCCTTCCAGTTTTTCAATTGGCACCGTTCTAATGGTTTTACATGGAAATATGGTCTCTTTATCTGTTAATCATACATGCAATACAATTATTGTCTTATAGATCTTAATTAATTTAAATTTTATCTGTTCAATGTGTGAATTTGTTCAATTTATTCGAGATCTTTTAATTCGGAAAATATTTTTTTACTTACTATGTAAAACATTGTAAAAGATTGACTTTTGGATTACAATGGATCCATATTACTGCGTGAATAGGTAATTCTAGAACTACAGTGAGAGGAATTGAAATGTGAGTTTTGTTTACAGCATTTCAATGCAATGAAATTGAAAAGTCTCATTTAATATTTACATATATTTTTTTGTTTTTTAGAGTATAAATAATTGAATGCAATTGAATGTGTGATACGCACCCCTTCCTCGTAAGACCATCTCGCTGCCACCGCGTTGACATTCGCCTTATGCATTTTGCGTCTGCTACTAATGATCTTCTCACGGATGGCACGTGTCTCCTCGTCGGTAGGCGGCACTTCGTGGGGTGGCGGTTCCTCACCGGGTGGCGCGTCATCGGCAGCGGATGTCGCGGTGGTGTCGTCCGACTTGAGAAGAGCCTTCACTTCAGCACGTAGCGCAAGAAAATCATCAACACTTAGGATACGATTCGGCAGATTGGACGATACGAATTCCTGGAATGCCTCAAAGTGGGAGATGTAGCCAAGGGTAGGCGTCGACAGTAAGCGATCATACAGTGCTGTCACTCTGCTCAAACGTTTCCCCTCCAATTCCCACTTGATATAGCTCTCCCAGAGACGATCCGATCTGTTTTACAGATTACAATTATGATCATTCTCTGCTAAACATTTATCATTAGAATTATATTTGCTTGTTGCAACTAAAATATTAAACTGATAAATTAACTATTTTTGATAAAATCGTAATGATTAATATTTATATTTTTAAATGCATTTAAAAGAAATTTTTAAATTTGTTACCTGAATTCAAGTCCACAAGCTTGTATAGCCCTCTCATACTGCTCCCGGAGCTTTTCTTCATCCTTTTCGTGGACGGTTTTACAGTGGTTGATGTAATGAAGCCATAGGTCGACACTTAACGAAATAGCTTTCAGACCTTGATCGAACACCTGTGATAATGGATTTTCAGATCGCATTTTAGAACAGCTTACAACTGGGTTGGACTTATCGGCGGGTAAATCTTATACCTATGTTTCTTTTAGCTTTCGTTAAGCATTATGGTTTTTTCTTTTTAGCAACGTGTACTCACATATCGTACGCGTACTGTAAATAAAAAGATTTAATTAACACAGAGATTTCAGAGCATTGTGCATTCACCTTAAAAGTCAGGGGGTGTTCCAATCTGGACGCCACTGTGTCTTCCGCCACATTCTCTTGTTCCCTCTCTGGCACGTGCACGTGTCCTAAGTCTTTGTCTCTGACTTTGACTTAACACCCAACCCGACATATCTTACTTACATAAAGTAAGACTAGCGCATATATCTTATGCTTAAGTTTTACAATACTTTCTGTAGTAAGCTATGTGTACAAATGCTTACAGTAAATATAACACAATTTTTTTATCACGGTAAGGCGCTTCGCAAAATAAATTGGAAACAACTAGCTCATCGTCTCGCTCAACATACGTATCATAATTGATATATATCGATAAGACAGTAAAATATGTAATATAGCATTTTTTTTGTAGATATCGCAGAATAATAAGTAAATAAATAACTATTTGATAAACGAAGAGAGTCGAATAGGTGCCGCAAGACGTGCTATGCTGTTGGAAGGGAAAACCATATTTATGTGCGTGCACACTGCCCACGCGTCTTCCTAACTCGAGCTATTTTCATTATAGATTAATATTATAATGATATCATATGTGTGAGAGATAGCCTAATGAATGTAACATATAATTGTACTCACCATTTGGACATTTTCGGGGTTGCCTTTCTTCTTCTCGTAATCGGCGAACTTTCTCCAGTAACCGTAGCAATACGGGTAACGCTCCAAGAATTTGGTGTACGCTTCGCGTGCAGCTTCCGCATCATTCTGTGATAAAAAAATCGAATTTTTCATAATTTATTAATGATTTATGTGTATCATACACATTTTTAATTATTTTTGTGATATTACACTATTATTTAATCTTGAAATTGGGTATTAAAAATAATTAAGGATTGATACAAGAAATGAATTTTAGGATAAAGTAAAATTTCCATGTGATCTTTTACTTACTTCTTGATCAACATATTGTAAAAGATACGTCCATCCTGTGAAGTCAGAGGGATCTTCGTTAACGGCTTTCCAATACTTTTCTAGTTCAGGCAATGTTTTCTTTTTTGGTGATGCTGGCTTAGTCTCTTGCTTATCTCCTGCATCTGCTTCATTTGATAAAGCGACTTTCTTTGCAGGTGCCTCATCATTGTTCTCAGATGTTGGAGAACTCGGATCATATTCTCCTTCTACGTTCAATTTTCGTTTTGCTAAAAATACAAGAAATGTGTGACAAAACGTAAACATATATAATCAGTGTAATCAGTTTTATACTATTAAAAAATTATGATATTACAGAAATAATACTCACTTCCGCCTTCTGTTTTGGCTTTCTTTTCAGGTGTTTTGCTTAACTTTGCTCCTTTTCTTTTTTTCTCACTGTCCGGTGGTAATTCATCTTCAGATACAGACTCGGTTTCGCCCAAATCCGCTGGGGCAGCAACTGGTAATTCTTCATCAGAAACTGCTTCAGTTTCAGGCTCCTGTGCATTTATTGTATAAAATAGAATGTTAATTATATCAACTATGAAATTGTTAATTATATTATCTGTAAAGTGTTAATTATATTATTTGTAAATGTAATACAAATTTTACCTTTGCTGTGGATTCATTTGGTAGCTCATCCTCTGACACTGCTTCCATATCAGGTTCCGTTTTCTTCGCATCCTCATTTGCATCGTCCTCAATGGCTTCAGTTATCTCTATACGCGGGAGAGAATCACTTTGCGATATTTCCATATCAGGTTCTATCTTGCTCATAACTGTGTCTTCAACTTCCGACATTTCTTGTTTTGAATCCTCAACTTCCATAACTTGAATTCTGGTAGCAGTATCCGTGGATATTTCCGAATCTACCTCTTCTGTTTCTAGGATCGTCATTGTATTGCCGTTAATGGCTTCTTTAACTTCATTAATAACTTTTTGAAAATCAAACAGCACACGTTGCTGATTTGAATCATTATTACCGATGTCTTGACCCTCCATTTCAATGTCTTCGCTCAGCATTTCCACTTTGTCCATGCTACTATCCTCCATAATTATGCCTTCTGATCTTATGTTTGAATGGCCCTGTATCACAAATCAATAATTTTAACAATATTTACTTATATTTGCAGATATTTTACATTATGCTATTAATTGATATAATGATAAAATAACAAAATGTTCTTTTCTCAATGAACAAAAAAGATTAATAAAAAAAAAGAAAAAATTAAATTCCTATAATATTTACCATATCTTGTACATCTTGTTCTATCTCTTCGCTCTGATTTATATTTATCTCATGTATATTAGCATCTTCAGAATCTTCCAGTTCCAAATGCAACATGGGAGTATCTTCCTCACTGCGTTGTTCAACGATAATATCTGATAGCCGTTGAACTCCATTCTCAGGCATGCTGTCCATTATGCCTTCTTCCATAGTAGATACTTCTTCCTGCAATTACATACAGATAATATTGAAAATTACACCAAAAAGCTTTGGATTAAACTGCTTTACAGATGTCTTTCTTCAAATTATAACTCTAAATATAATTAAATATGGAAAGTCAGAAGTTAGCATGCTTCGCTAGTTGAACTTAATTCAGTAAACAGATAAGAAAGCTCCAAGTTAATCAGTAATAACGCTAATTAATGCCGGTTGTAAAAACTGTGTCTGATGTCTCTACCTCAGGCTCTTCGATCTCGTGAATCTTTCTGGGAGAGCGCGTCGCCCTGGCAAGGAGCTTCTTCACAGGTGATTTTTTAGCCACCACCGTCGTCTTTCGGGCTCGACCCGATCTGGTACGCCTCACTGGAGAGATAAAAATGAAATATTTGTATCGCCTATATATACAAGACGCCACTTCGAAATGGCGGTCTTGTGGGCTGGGCAAATCACGCCGAGCGCATTCGTCTTCGAGGACGTACGATTGCCTCGGCAACGGGTTCTGGCAATCGATCGGGGGCTGATCGACAATTCTTTAGACGGAATTTCTTTCTTACCTGGTTCGACCAGCGCGAGCTCGGCTTCGTCACCGCTTGCAGAGGACATGTCTCGTACTCTCGATGTAGCCTCCGGAATGTAAAGCGTAGAACTAATTATAACAGAAAATGGCGGCGCGGCAGTCCGAAACAGGCTCGCCAACAAACACGCAGTTTCGGCAAAATCGGCGCAATTATAGGCGCGGTTGTTTTGTTCTTTTTCAAAATATTTGGTCGCTAACGCGCGACTTACTTGACCAACGATCGATCAGAAAACAGTGACATCTATTAGTGTGTTGGCAAAATCATTTTACATATATACATATGAAAATTATTTATTTGTATGACAAAAATAAAAAACAAAATAATTAATTAGCTTCTACAATTTATGTAACTGTACCAAAATTGTATATATACATATATTGCGAGAGTAGATCTCGAAATGTAGCTTTCGCGTAATTCGCATATATTCATATATTCGAGTAAGAATCAAAGAGACACATTATATAAATTTAAATTAACAATAATAATTAAGGATTCGTAGCAATCATTAAGAACGATAATTAGGTATATTATTTAAATCTTTATTAGAATCACAAATATATATTTCGTATGATGTTTTATTGCGTTCAACTTTTCGATTATCTAAATATTCTAATTGTAAATAAAACTTGGAATAAGAATATACAGTAGAAAATTGCATTTTGAGATGTATATGTTATTGTGATATATATATGTAATTACGCATTAATTGTAAAGATCTTTTTTTTACATGCAATTGCGATTGAAATCAACCAATAACTATCGGAGGAAATATATATATGTTTATGACTCTAATTAAAAAGATTAAAGAAAGAATTGTTATCTTTAAAGATCGCTACAAAATTTGAATTTTTAATTTGTGTTCACATATCATTTCAATTATTATTTGATTAAATGAATATATGTTATGTGGAAAGAGAATTATCCCAGACAGCACCAAGCCCAAAATTGGCGCATAAGATATCATTAAGAAATCTTTAAGACAGCTTTAAGAAATCTTATGATATGATATCCGAAAGACATCTTAAACATATTTTAAAGATATCTTATCGATTTTGGATTTGGTGCTGTCTGGGATACCATAAAAATATATATATCTATTAAATATGATGAAATATAAACATTTATACATTTTATATATATATATATATATTATATGTATATATGTATATATATGTATATATATGTATATACATATGTACATATGTATGTATATATATATAATTTCATATTTATTTTCTAAGTACATATAATATATAATACATAAATATTTGATTTAACTGCAAGCACAATGCTTGATGTGTAATTACGAAAAGAAATAATAAAATAATAGAAAAAAATTACAATTTCAATCTCTTAATATCTTCTGGTCGAACATCTATTCTTAAAGAAGCGATGCGTCGAACTTCTGATGGTGTTAATCGCCATGCTATTGCATCCGCGCCACAATAATCAGCGAGTTCCTCCACTTTCTCTATACTCAGAATAGTAGCAATCTGTGTTAAACGTGCAAATTTGTCTCTCACTGACCATGATGTGGCAGCTGCCAAATAGCTGGCTAATGATCTTATTTCTTTGTCTAATATCAGACCTCCTGCCTAAAATGTGAAAATTTGTTTCATAACATTAATTATGTTATGTGAGAAACTACATTTATAAGGCGTTAAATAAAAAAATATCCATAAAAAATGATTAAAAGAAAGATTATAAAAAAATAACTTAAAATTAATGTACATACTCGATTAAAAGTTGTTTTCAAGACCACCTTCTCTAAACGAGCTGTAACTTCTGCAGTTAGAAGTCCAATAAGTGCATCATAATTGGAGGTGGTTAAACTACCTTTGAATCCCTGAAGTAAACCCTCTAGATTCATGACTAATGTTTGTACAAATGGCTCATCTGTTTCGTATCTCAATAATTCATCCTGCATATATTAATCATTGTATGTAAAGAAATATAAAGAGAAATTTTGTATCTTCTTTCATTTACAGAATACATACTTCATTAATGTGATGATCTATAGATAGAAATGCATCAACCCAGGGAGTGACTCTAGGTTTCACAGCGCTGACACGTAACTGTTCCAGACCACAATCAATGATACCTCGTAAAATCAATGTAATTGCCTTTAGACTGGTTAAACAACTATCAATTTTGCCCTTATCCTTTTTTTGCATATTAGGGAATGTTGCATCTATTTCTGCACCAAGACTTTTGCATAATGTCTCCACATACTCTATACTTACGTCAGTGTTATTTAAATATCCCTAAACCATAAATAAAATATAAATGATAATTACAGATATATAATAAAATTGTGTAAAGATACATTTTAATATATGTGTATTATATTATTGTTACTAATTATACTACAATAAAATAGATTTTACTTTACCAAAAATATAAGACGAGCGTATTCCGTATCTGATTGCAAACGTCCGTGTTGTATGCTTGTCTGGAGAGCACTGTATGCTTGCGCCAGATCCAAGTAACCTGCTGGATAACCTTGGCGCAGTCTGTTTCTCAATTTGTTTGCAAATTCGCCTTCCAAGATGCCGCAAGCCATATTGACAACGGCACAAACACCATCTATACTCCAGCTCGACATAGCACGTCTATAGAAATTGCATTATTTTTTCAATTAATTTCATAAAGCATTATATTGTACATATATATCTGGTCATATATACCGTATGCATTTCCGCACTATGAAGAAGACATCATCAACCATACTGGAAGTTTGCTGATCTGGATCTAATGCATCCATTCCTAAGGCCTTATTCACGCTCTCCTCGAGAAAATATCTCTCTAAAGCAAGATAAGCGCCGAGCAACTCTTGCATTCCATGGGCCAACTCAGAGTTGTTCATAGCTGTTTCAAAATCATTCAATAATTCTGTACGTTGGGTTTCATCTGTTGTACTAATCTCTATATCATTCTGTAAATATATGTATTAATAAGTTTGTTAATTATATAATATATTGCAAGATAGATATAATGAATAACTTTCCATGTACCTTAACTCTTCTTTTTAAGAAACGTATATAAAGTTCTGCTCTTGAATGCATTATAGTAACTTCTCCCAAACGAAGATCGAGCTCTTTGGGATCTAATCTTTCAGAACTCGGTTTTCGTAAATATTCATTTACCATTTGTACATTCTTAGAGATACTCCTATGTTTTGTAAATACTGTAACAATCTTCTTAACCTGTCTAAATATAAATTAATAATCACTTAAAATGTATATATTTTTTATATATAATTTACTAAATGAGTTTACCTATCACATTCTTTTTGTAAAATCAAGATTGTCATTGAAAGTCTGCCTGGGCCATAATAAGTTTCAATAATTGGTTGATGTACTTCTATAATACGTGCAATTCCTTCAAATAAGAGAGTCATAGTATCAGCAAAAATAATATCTGCTCTCTTATCATTATTTTTAATTTCTAGTGCCGCCTGTAGATTCTTCTGTGAAGTCTCTTGAAGCTAAAAATATAGACTTTGAGTACTATCCTCTTTTAATAAAAACTATTATTATATTTGGCAAATATATATAATCTTATGTATAAAAAATATATTTAATGTTTCATACTTTGGTACACAAGTAACTGCAAAATTTTTTTAGTCCTTCTAAATGCATCCCTAGTAATGGAAATATCTTGAAAAATCTCTCGACAGATGCCAAGTCCTCAGATTTCACAGCTTCATCAAATTTATGTGTAACAACAGCCCTCAATTCCATTGCAGCTTGTTGCAAAGTAATCAGAGAACTACTAATACTCATGTGATCTCCTGATATATCCTCAGCTGTTCTCTCTAGCAGTTGTTGATCCATTGCTAAATATCGATGAACATGAGCAGCACCCTGTTCATAATCCTCATTACGTAGTGCAGTTGCTACTCCTTCACTGCATAATTGCAAATCTAGTATATCATTTACTCTACTTTGGCATTCACATACTCTGCTCTATTAAACAAAAAATTATACTTATAAATTCATAAAAAATTAAAGAAATTATAATTTTTCATTTGAATATGATATCTGATGATTATAACTTACTCTTGCTAAATCTAATTGCCTCACTTTGGCACTAACATTTTCTGCCAACTCATTGGTACGAGTGATCATATCACGAAACTTTTCTCCCTCTGTACGTATTACTAAGACATTTGGCAATACTTTACCAATATTTTGTAGCTTTGCTTCTACATGACATTGTCGAGCAAGAATTGTATCCAAATTTTCCTTAATAGAAACCTATCAATACATTTATTTTTTATTAAATATATGATAAATTAGCATTATACATCTAAAAAAAATTGTGTATATATGGATAATTATTTGTATTCAATAGCAAAAAATGTAAGATAAATGTAGCTTCTAATTACAATATATCATAAATGCATGATAGAATTAAAGAATATAATTTATATACAAAACTAAAAATTGACATATGACAAAATCAGACCTCATCTTCAGACAATTTATCCAGTATTTGTCGTAAATTTTCCTCATTTACTGGTAAATCCATATTTTAAATAATATATTTTTGCATCAATTAATAAATCAATAATTTAACTTTATCATACATCAGAAACATATTTTTTGATATTTCTCTTATGTCACATTTATCGTGTTGTGATTTCCATTTGGTCGGTGTGTTCATTTAACTTTCAGTCCATTCGTAAAACCGAACTCATCTGGACAAATAATATTAATCCACCAATGGGAGACGTCGAACTCGCGCGTCAAGATATCACTAGTCAGAGTCCCTAGAAAGAACTAGACGCGCCTCGGCCAATGAACGCGCGACGAAAAAAAAGTAAGGCGCATTGGTGGGGGAGAAGGGTGGTTTGGGTCCTCCCCGCGCATCTTATGCGCGTATTCCCGTACTGAAAATGGCCGCCAGCTGTCATTCGCCTACGAAGTGTGGCTTGTTGTGAAGGAACACGACGCGAATTCGGCGCAGGACGGTTCCCCGGGCGCGCAGGACGCCGCGAGAGCGCGATGCAATTACATAACGACGCGCGGCTGAAGCTGAAATTGAACGCGATCGTTGATTAAGGGGGAGAGAGAGAGAGAGAGGGAGAGAGAACGAGAAAAAAAGGCGAAAAAGAGGGAGAAGAGGAGAGCGGGGAAACGAGAATAGAAGTACACGACGCGTTAGCAACGGGGGCCTCCACGGTGTTGCTTCGACGGTGTCATGAGAGTGTGGCCAGCTCGGCTGTTTACAGTTTTTAGTTTACACCAAGTGCGACGCGACTAGTCCGCATCGATACGCGGGATCGGCCTGATCCTCCTCCTCCTCCGTGGTTCTTCCTCTTCGATTTGCGCGAGTCGGTCTCGCGGCCGCGTTCTAATACTGTCCGCTCGTGCCATCGCGACGCAAGATTCCCCCGGGATTACTTCACATTCTACACCCCGTGGACAGTCAAGGTAGGATTTCGTTTCTTGACGCGAGACTCTCCGGATCGCCTTTGGAATATTATTACTACGTTTGTGTTGAAACGTTCATTTAAATTAAGGGATATATGGCTTGTGCTGTTTTGGAGTAGTTGCATATATATACATACATATACATATATATATATATATATATATATATATATATATATAATATATATATATATACACGATGTATGTGCAGACATTACATGATTTTTTTTATATATAAAATAAATGAAATCTTTCCGTTAAATTAAAGCAAAATATATTGTATTATGATTATAATTAAAATCAGTTTCACTGTAATACAATTTTGCATAATACAATTTAAATAGTTTAACAAGAAATTAATTTTTTATTTTCAGAAAAACAGTATGGGTTCCAGTCAACAATTCTCTCTTAGGTGGAATAATTATTTAAAACACATTACTTGTGCTTTTGATACATTAAGGACAGATGAGGATCTCGTAGATGTCACCCTGAGCTGCGAAGGCAAAAGGATTAGGGCACATAAAATGCTTTTGTCAGCATGTAGTACATACTTTAGAGATTTATTTAAGGTAAAAGCAATGGCTGTGTTGATTTATTACTTGTGCATTTAAATGCAAATATATTTTTAACAATATTTGTTATATTATAGGAAAATCCGTGCCAGCATCCCGTCATAATATTTCGTAATGTAAAATTTGATGATCTGGCTGCCTTGGTAGATTTTATGTATCAAGGCGAAGTAAATGTTGTTCAGGAACAGTTAGCAAGCTTTCTCACAACAGCAGAACTCTTGGCGGTACAAGGCCTTACAGATGGCACAGGAAAGGATAACGATAGTTTAGTAGAGGTAAAATATAAAATGATATAAACTCTGTTTAAAGTAAAATGCAGATATTTAACAAATATTACTTATATGTTATATTATTTTTTCAGGATGACATAGAAATTCCTAACGAACCTGAAGTTCAACTGCAGAATACTTCTGGCAAATCCACAGGAGATAGTAAGAGAAACAAATCACCATCCTCTCCGATGCCATATCATGCCATCGAATTGCAGCCCGAAGTGCCGCCAAACAAAAGAAGAAAAACTCGAGACAGCACGAACACAAATACGGAAAAGAATTCAGCAGGGAATAATGCGAAGGATCCTGATGGGAAAACGTTGGAAAATCAGTCTGGCCCGGCCTCGGATCCGGTCGAAATAATTCCCCTCATGCCGAATTTAAAATTGGAGATGCCCGAATATCTGGAACAAGATGGTAGCAGTTGTAGTTATGAGGATCAGAGTATAGGCGACAACACACTCAATAAAATTACAATAGACGACACATCGTCGAACACGCCTGATCACGAACAGAAGCCAGACATCAGTCAAACGTTTTACTCAAGTCAATCGACATCAGACGGTTTGGATGGCAAACATCAAGATGTTGGTAGGTATCTTTATACATGATATTTTTTTTAGAAATTTTAATTTTTTCAATTGCATAGATCTTGATAAGTATTAAATATGAATGTTTTCTTGTTTGTTAGGACACCTGCTTTCTAAACCAAGTACCTCAGGAGAAAGAGTGACGCAGCAGGAAGCATTACAGGGTGAGTGATTGTTTATCTTTTCTTATAATATAAATTATATGATGGGTCTGTTGTTTTGCCATTATGATAAAATACATACACACACATGAATATATAATTACAATAAATTCGATTAATTAATATTTATTGTAGATTATTTTTATTCAATTTTTGAAAATTGACAATTATAATTTAATCCATAATTCAAAATGTAAGTTATTATATTAAAAAAAGATATACAAATTGTAGTTGTTAATGTTATAAAAGAAAAAAACAATTTATTTATATCTAAATTTAATATTTTATTGCATATAATTACTGAATTATATAAAGTGAGCAATATACATGTACATAGTAGACAATAATGGCAGTGCAACATACAAAGTTTTGTATCCACACATGGTCCACATATATAAAAAATTGCAATTTTCCTGTACTATTTGAAGAAACATCTATATACATCTAAATTAAAAATTGGATGTTAAATTATAAAATTTTACACATTAATCGCAGTTACATAACTACTTTTTTATACACAAAACTATATTCTAACTTTTATGGTGATGGATTAATTGCATGTATTGTGGGTACAAAACCAACATCGTATTATAAACACCTTGATACATGAAGCGTTAAAATTATACACAGGTGTTATTTAGTTTCATGGATTAAGGTTTTGTAATAATTTTTCAATAATGATAAGAAGAAAGACGGGATTTCTTCTTATTGTGATTTATCAATTTGAGGGGTAGTTAGTTGATTGAGTTTTACATCAAACTATGCGATGGTTTGGTAGTCTGTGCTTTGCATCACTTATATGCACACAATGAAAATTTGAAAAACGGATTAGATTAAATCCGAAGGAAATTATAATATTTCAATGGAAATTTATGGATATTTATGTCTAATAACAATGAAATATCTGAGGATTTATTCATATATATGTATATATGTATATATATTCATAACTTCTCTTTCATTTTTAAATTTGATTTTTGCTGGCATAAAAATATATTTAAAAATAGCAAAAAACTTTAATGATGCTTTTTACAAAATTTTATGAAAGTAACATCATATTTTATCGCATAATATGTAATATACTTATTATAAATTTATTCAATTTTACGATGCTCTGTAAAACATTGTTGCTCTTTAATTTTTATATAATTACTTGTACTGAATTTAATGAAATCGAATTCGCAGTACAAGCAAATTTCGAAATATTAATGATTCGATAAATATTTACCGATATGTTTCTTGTTGTGGAAAGATTACTTTTCTTTCCAAGATAATATCGAGATTTACATCTTTAGTGTACAGAGTGCATGGTGTTTTGGATGTAAATGTATGGTACAGGCACTCGGGTGTAGGTTGAACTGTAGATATTAGCATTGCCAAGTGCTGTATGTGTGCCGACAATCATCAACATTCCTTATTTTTTAATAACTTGATTAAAGCCACCACTATATTCCTCATGCGCACTAACTGTAAGCATATTTCTGTGTATACTAAAAAAAAAAAAAAAATACCTTTCGATGCTGGTTCAAGGAAATTTCTTCAAAAAACTTGTGTGTATAGCTCGAATCTTTTTACACACACACATATACATATACACACAATTTAATGCATATAACGTTAATCGTAAATATGAATATCGATTTTCGAATATTATAACAAAATGCTGTGAGCCACATTTATGGAATTAGAATGTGCTGCAAGAAATCAATATATGGGAAATCTCCATTAGTCTGCAAATAATTTAAGTAAATATTTACTTAAAAAATATTTATTTACAATAACTTTTTAAAATAAAAAAATAACTATGCTCTTCCTCCAAAAATATATAATTTTTCCGGCAAGTTAACAGTTCTTTAAATTACAATTTTATTGTTTGACTGAAATAATTTTGTCAAGGTTTATTCATAAAATTTATTTACATTTAATTCATAGCAATTTATATGCTTTTATCGAACATAAAACAATATTTTTCGATATTTTAAAATAATTTTAAAATACAATTGTAATATAAGTTGGTCAGAAATATTTGTTATTGAAATTTCAAACTTAAGAATTGTGAATTTTGTTGGTATATTTTTCGATTTAGGATTTTTCTGCGATCTCAGCATCTTTAAAAATATAAGGATTAAGTAATATTGCGTGATATTTATAAAATGTAATAATAATTTTATCACGGGATATTCGCGCAATCTCATAAAAAACGAACTACTAATTTTGAAATAGTTAGATGGTGGTGGTACTCTGGTGACAGTGGCATGCGTGCAATCTTTTCTTAAATATTTGATAACTTGAAACCAATTTTTTTCTCCTTGTATGATGCAACTCAAACTCTATTTGGTAAACATGGGTGCGTGTGGGAAATATCGCGATCAGATTTAATCGATACACCTCCGAAATCCGTTATTTTCTGACATTATTGTTTACTCTAGCATTTTACTAAAAAAAAAAACTTTTAGAAAGATGTTTTTTTTAGAAAAATCTAACATATGATTTATACGAGAAATCCAAGTTCAAAAATATTGCAAAATAAGATTACGCTACAGATGCAGTGTTGCACACCTCTACAACAAAGTTAACATATTTTATTTTAAGATAATCTAAATTTATATTACATACATTATATATGGCTTTTTGTTTATATAATACATATTTAGAGAAGAGATGAATTTTTTGAGAAAGAATGAATCTTACGAAACTGTAAAATTCTAAAAGAAATGTTTAAAATTGACTTGTATTTATATATTTTATTGTCTATTTTATTATCAATTTCAAATTATTTATAAATTTTAAATTTTCTTAATAATTATCAAGAAATTAAATACTATCCATAGATTATTATGTTTCAATTTAGTAGAATACTAAATAGAACTATAAATAAGCATATATATAAGATATATATACATAATATATTAAAAATATTAAAAAATAATTTGATTATAATCTGTTTGATAAAAATTGCACGGGGGAAACACACACAAGAACGAAATATGTAAGTCGATTCAATAACGGATTTCGGAAAGTGTCGCTGTCCGATGACATTTTCCTTGATAATATCACGTGTCTGAGTATTGTGGGGGAATATTTCTTGACTAGGCTCGAAATTCTTTAATTGCCAATATGTGTATAGCCATCGAAAAAGAAAGAAAAGAAAGACAAAGAAAAAGAAAAGAAAGAGAGATGAATGTTTCGGCAGGTAGGTAATCCAAGCAATCTCAACAATGATTATAATAAAGCAGAGGCATGAATTAGCTAGTAGAGGATCACGAAGACATCAAAAAGCTTGTTCCTTCATTATTCAAGTGCTAATGTTATCATTGTTCGCCTTGAAAATCTGATATCGCGCGACCAAGTTTCGCTTTGATTATATACGCGAATGTTTTAATTCGCTAAATCGTATTTGTAAATCAATTTATAGGATGAACTGCGGACTGCATTCATTGAATACTTCAGATTTAGTGCAAACTTAAGAACGTATCATGGCTTGGAATTAGAAAGACAAAACCTCTATATTCCTATGTCATTAAATCGATATAGAACTGATATTTTAATTACAGTAATTCCTATATGAATAATTTGATAGAATGACTAATATCCTTCTAATTTATGAAGGATATGTGTGCTTAGTTTTAATATATCTACTTCCAAGCTCTTTTATTATCATTTGTTTCTCTATTTCCGAGTACTTATGTTTGAGATTCGTTTTATTGATATGTGGTCGATAGTTCTGTGACGTCGCGAGATTCACGACGCATCGTTGCTGAAGAAGTCTATGAAAAAGCAAACACTTCGGGTGATGAGTGCTTTACTTAGATATGAGTGTATATGAGAGAGTTTACGTTTTTCGCACTTGTAAGAACCAATTCGTAATTCGTCTTGTCGCAAAATGAATAATAACAACGATGAGTATTATAAAGATGATCGGCACACGGCTTTCTTATTCAAACAATAGAAGCAAATTCGTCGAGGTATTGATCTCTCGTGAACCGCGCAGCAGGAGGTCGACGAAGACGTTCATCGTCGAGGAATACGAGAGACTGGACACGCGAGTCAGCGTTCTAATCAATTATATGTAATCAGCGTCCTCATTCCAGTATCGTCGACCGCACAAAAAGATTCCCCTTTCGAAGAAGGTTTTTTTATTGATGCCCGTTAATGATGGAGAAAAAGACAGTCTTCTTCTCTCAAAAAAAAAGAAGCTCTTGTGACGAACAATGAAACTTTCGAAGACTATTTAATTGACAAAAAAGACGATGTTAATTACTTTTATCATTGTTTCTGTTAGAGAACATTAGAGAAACAATCTCGATGAAAAGATTAGATTTATGAAATAATCGAAAGATCGATAAAAAAAAAAACGAAGCCTGGAACGACTCGGAAGTGCTATACATTATAATCCACGTGTGTCCATGAATTCGTTTCTCTACATGCCCTCGTGTTAACCGAAGGAAAGCTGCTACATTGTGCTCCGTAATGAACCCCGTAATCACTCCGAGCATGTATAAAATAGTCCAGACCAGATCAATATACAGAGAAGTATAAAAAGAAAAGAAAGCATCGGGTGAACTCTCCTACGAAGAGGGGAATCATCGGAACGATGCATAAGCCCGCACGTTGAAACTACATAGCAATGTTATCATACACGTCATAACTCGCGCGATGTTTAAAAAAAAAAAACAACGACCGCGATGAGAAATGGGGCCGGTGGTATGTCAAGTCACCGATGACACATGCTGTAGACACAGCTTTCTAGTGCCTGCTACTGCTGCTGCTGCGATTGTGGGATTATTGCGGTTGGTGCTGGGGGTCGGTGCTGTTGCTGCTGCTGCTATCGCGGTTTGTTATTGTTGTCCGGGTGATGATGTACACAGACAGATCTTTTTTTGTTGTTGTTGTATAACTATGTTTAACCAATGGTTGCCTCTGCATGCCCCTACCGCGCCTACTACTTCTAAAAAAAGAAAAAACTGACTAACCCGACACAGCCCGACAGTGCATTGTGTTTGTTGTTGGCCACAACACTGTGTTTCTCTCCAGGAGGGTTTACGTACGTATCTGGTCAACCGCATAGCCTCAGCAAAGCAAACGGCCACGGGAAAGTGTGCGTGCACTGCAAGCAGCGCGGCATGGTAACGTCACGCGGCAAGCTCAGGCAAACTCGCTTCAAATGCTGGCCCTGCAATGCCTGTTTGTGCCGCTGGCCATGCTTCGTCGATTATCACAAAATGCGCTCGATCTCGCACATTCCGCCCCTCTAGCACCAACCCTCGTCGTAGCGCCTCGCCGGCAGTGAAAAAGTACTAACGTTCCGTCCGCGATCGGGCAAAGCACGGTGAAATTTGGTATAGAAAAGAGACATCCTCGATATAGCTCTACTTCACAAAGAGAGAAAGAGTGTGGGAAGGGAAGCTTTGATTAGCTTTGTATGTTCACGCGATGCACGCGAATCTCGTGCTTCTTTTATGCAGGTGAGATGTAGCTCCGTATATGTAATATTACATATAGAACTGAGCCATTGGATTGGTATATTTAGTAAGGGATGATTTAGTAACGAGTATTCTTTTTTTTTGCCAAAATTTTACCTGAATTTTTATTTCAGTTAGAAATTCACAGTGAGATTTTTATATTACATGACAATGAGAGTGTTCAGTTACATGGCAGTGAATCTGTGTTACGTTTATTAAAAATCTTTTTTTATAATCTTTAATGTGATGACAATTTTTTTCATTTTTGTCAACATTTTGTAGACAGAATTTTCAGACTCTTAAGATATATTTATTAATAGTTTAGTCATACAGATTTTTCTTTCAATTTAACTTTTTGCATTTCATCTTCCATGTTAGATAATATATATTTTATACAAAGTATTTATTAATTACTGAACTCTCTCTAATTAGATTTAATTTGCGACGCGATATTATAAATGTATAATATAATATTATTAGTCCCCCAATAAATATGATGGAGATACAACGTTGCGTACTTACTAATTATTTTGTTAATTACGTAACATCTCCTAAATATTCTGTGCGCGTTAACGCAATATATATATATATATATATATATATATATATATTGTGATTTATCTTACAAAAAAACTGTGGACATGTTGCGATCATAATCGCAATGATAACATAACTTTTAACGAATCATAATATTTGGCATGACGCTGCGCTGTAAGTTACATGAGATTACTGTTTTACTCTCTTGAGAGTGTAGTCGAAATTAATTTAACAATTATCCCTATATTCTATCAAATTTTCACATAAAATGTAATATCATATTTATTTAACATTTATTCGAAAAATCAAACATGTAAGAGAAGCGATAAGTAATTACGTAATCATGAAATGAAACGGTAGCAATTTCGGTCAAATAATATACGTTATTATCAACTGATATAATAATGAAATAATGAGAAATAATTATAAATTATTAAAAGATTATAAATTTTTATAACTTTATATTTTTTCTATATTTGTACTTTTCTATATTTATATTGCTTTGAGAGAATATTAACGAATCACTCTTTATTTCTCTCTTTCGCTCTGCATTTTATTTTACGAGAATTTGAGCATAATTGTCACTATAATATATGTCACTTGATAAAATTAAAATTGAGACATTATGAATTTGAAGAAATGCAACAAATTATAAGTATAAGACTCAATTTGTAACAAAGTAAAATCAATTTAATTTTGACTCTTTCTGTAAAATTGTTATATTTAGCTTTATTAATACAAATATTGATTATACGTCAGTTTTATCGGTCTCGTGCATATTCATTATTGATTCAGGATCTCGTACAGATAATAATGTTACCGTAAGGATCTATAACCGATTCATTAAGAAAATGTTAAGTACAAAGAATAGAGCACGATTTCCTATCTGTTAGGAAAGATTAAGGCAGCTATTACAATTTAATTTGTTACATTTGTAAGATAATCTCCAAGTTTGTACAGTATATAAGAAATGTAATATCCCCCAAATTAATTCGGTGCATTATGCGGTTTGCACACAGTTTCGAAGATCTCTTAATAGGATAGATATAGAATTTCCTTAACATCGTTTATTTAATCATGAAATAAATTACATACTTGCCATATAATCATTTGCAATACTACAAATTACTATAGACTAATATTTTTTATTACAACATTTATTATTATTGTCATTTACACAAAGTTCGAAGAGCAAACGAATTAAATGTTTTCTGTCATAATTTTTGTTTTATCTTTCTTTAAAATTTAATTTATTGTAGTCATATAGAAAATATTTGGAGCGGATATTTATTTTAATTAAGAGATAGCATATTCCATTATAATACTCTCTAACCTAGATAATAAAATAACATTTCATATAATTTTATACAGGAAATTAAAGTTTTTAGAAAAAATTTTCTTTTTCTTTTTTTTTAAGATTATTTTGACAATATCATGAAATTTATTACGTACTGAAAAATTAATGTGCAAATAAAGAAAATAAAGTTTTCTCGAGGCAACTTTTTAAATAAAATGATTGAAATAACTGTTAAAACAATTCGTGAAATAAACAGACGAGAACAGAACGAAGCAACACATTAAAAAGAGTATTATATAAATCATATCCTCAAGAAATCTATGCTTAAAATTCATATCATTGAATAGTTCGGTTAATATCGTGAAGAATGAATCCTTCTTTGATATTTTCGATCGCCTGGGGGTTTAACGAGCTTCTGATCTTTCTTCAATGGTGTCGTGTGTCTTCTGTTTCCTCTGTCTGACCTGATTAGGCTTGCTCTACTAGCTTGCGCTTATTACGCTGTAGGAAAAGGGCGTGTAGGATTGACGAGGAGAGATGAAATGTGATATCGCCGTCTTGCAGATATTTAGAAGCACTTTCTATTTTTTTCATCGTGTATATTTCTTGTACATAATGATATTATCTATATACTGCAATTAAATTATGTCTGTATAAGTATCTATAATGATGTATGCAACTATATATGTACGTTTGTATTTATACATTAAATTATAATTATAATTTATTTTATTTATAAGCAACAAATTTCTCAGTATTAATTAAATATTCTTGTTTGGAAATTTATTATATAAATAGGACATATTTTCGAGATATATATAAAACTACTAAGTATTACAATATTTAAAAAAAAATAGATGCTAGTCATCAATAAAAACAAAGTTAGATTCTATTGATTGGAAAATCTACAAATTAGTTGTTTTTTGTAATAAAACAGAGAAAAATTACTCTTAGGCAAGTTTTAAAAGATTAGCATCCAAAGTCTACAGCTAGATATTTCAGTTATATATAGAGAGAGGGGATTTAAAAAATCAAGTGCTTCTAAATCTTTGAGACAATCGCGATGATGGAACTTTTCTCCTCGGCGATCAGCCAAGCAATTTTTCACGGGTTAAGTACAAGCTTTTCCAAACAGAACACGGTGGTTGTCGATGAAGGACGCGCTATCAATTAGCTCTCGATTCGGTTCCAGAAGAATTCGCGCGTGCGCGCCGGCATTCGTGGCTAACAATGCGTGGTGACGTTGTGTGTTTGTTGTTTTCTTTGTAGAGCGAGCCGCGGGTGGCAACGACGACGACGCCGACGCCGTTTCTGCCAGCGGCGTCTTCGAGCTCGTCCCGGACGACGAACAGTCCGCCGCGGCGGATGCCGGCCTCTTGTTTCGCTGTAGAATTTGTTGGAAGGGTTTCGGGCACCCGATGTCGTTGACACTGCACAAGGATGTGCACACAGGCCAGACCAGGTGTCCGATTTGCCAGCGCATCTTCAGTCGAAGTTACGACATGAAGTCACACTTGCTGCGCATCCATAAGCGTGAACACACGTTCAATGTGTTCGACGCAAAGTCGAACTTTCGAAAGTGATGCTAACTCTCCCTCCTCCTCTCCCCCTGGGCTTCTCTTCCAATTTTTTCGATGGTTCCTTCGCGACAGTTTGATGTGGAATATCTCGTTGTGTGAAAACATTATAATGGCAGATTTTGTGTTAATTTCTCACAGTTAGCCGAAATTGACAAACTGTTCTGAGAGAGTGCTTGAGGAAATAAATGTTACACAAGGTATAATTAAGTTTTAACATAGCGCAAACAATACAATACAAGGATATATTAGATAGCTTCAAATGGAATTTAATAGAAGCTGAATTTTTAATCTGATATGTTTGTTATCAAACACACTTCGCATGACTGATGATATCAAATAAAATCAAGATATAATGAACGTCAGTAATTGATAATGAAAGGACAAGGAAATGAACGAAATATAATGTCAGTAATTGATAATGAAAGGACAAGCGATATATTTTTATTCATTATGAAACAGAGAATAAACTTATGCTTAAAGAAAAAAATAAATCAAATAAGATTTACTTGTCAAAGCTAAAAATTTTTATGAATCACAACAGTTCTTTCTATTAATACATATCAGATCAAATGATAAGATTTCATTAAAATTGCGCAAAAAAACCTTTTGCATTAAATATAGAGCATTCATGACATATATACAATATAATGGTGTGAAATGTATGTCTGTTGTAGAATCATTAAAAGATTTGGTAATCTACCTAACTAGATGGTCACCTACTAAATACCTAGGAGTTGAGTCTCGCGATAGATCTCCGGCTCGGACTGTAACACGGAATATATCACATCATATTCTTAAAAAAAAGAAAGGTCCGGCTAGACGAGTAAGGCAACCCTGTATGAAATGTTTTGAGAATAATGTCATGGACGGGCTTAATAAACCCCTCACTGTAACAACGTACTGTAATGTCTGCGTTGGTAAGCCTCACTTGTGTCTGCGTTGCTTCAATATAATACATCGGATTGATGATTAAAGTTTCTTCATGCGATCTATAAGACAATTACAAGGCCAAATATTTCATGATTCGTTGGCGCATATATTTCAGGAAATCTTTCTATATATTACGATATTTATCAAATATTTTTTTAATCATTGATTTTGTAAATACAAATATATGCACATTAATTTGCCTTAACAGTACTATTGTTACAGCAACAAACATGTTAATATCAAAAATTAAGAAATTTGGCGGAATAATAATTTTATCTTATAGCGAAGAAAAATTTATTTGAGCATGATCGAAAAATCTAACAATAAAATATATTTTGATAAGATTCTTTTCATATTCAAGAATGATAAAGATAGAATCGGTGACCGAGATTGAAAACTACATAGTGTTACATAAGTATTGCAAGAAAATTTATAACAATTTTTATCTATTATTTATGAAGATTAAAAATAAGTTATTAAAAATTTTCAGTTTGATATTTTATTTTTATGTTATAAGAGCTTAAAATATCTTGCCAAATTAAGTTTAATGACATAAATAAAATTGACGTATTACTTATGGAACGCACACTCTTTATGAAAAATCTGTATTGACTTAAACGACGTGCCATCAAGTAGAAATATAAAATTAAGGATATATCGAATTTTTTATTATTTTAGGTTAGATAGTTTTTATATATAAAGCTTCTTGATTTCAAACTGCAAGACTGTTAAATAATTAATACGTAAACAATATGAATATTGTGTTATTTTTCAGTATCAATTTTCATAAATTCTTATTGGCTTTATACTTATCAATTTGTATTCTCGCTGCACATTTAGCCCTAAACATGACTATTTGCTTTTGGGATTTAATTTATATATATAAATATTATATTTAATATATAAAAATGTAATAATTGTCTTATTTAGTACTAAATGTGTAATGAGAACATGAGAATTATATTTTACGACTTTATATTTGAAAAACATACTTCTTGACGACTCGAGCAAAAGCGCGAATATCATAAATCTTATTAATAAATCTTACATTACAATTGCTTGGAATGAATATATTGTGTATGTATGTTTGTCGAAGTGTTGCTGTGTCATCATATGTTATTTCACAAGCATCTATAATGATTATACATCGCGTGTTCTGGGATTTTTATTAATACGTTTAGTAAGATTATTTACATATTTTACGTACTTTGTAATACGACTTATTTCGTGTTATCACACTACTCGATATTATACTCGATTTAACTCGAGTTACATTGCGAGCTTTTGTAAAAATATAAAAAAAAAATGATTACCTATCAAAGTGATAAGTAAAACTATTGTAAATCTGTTATATTAATGACGATTGGAATAATAACATGCGACGAGCGACAAATTAAAGAAAATAAAAATTCGCAGATTGTTCAAAACAACACGATTTACTTTAGAATTTCAAGATGCTAGAATTTCGTACGAAAAAATATATGTCCCTTTATATTATATCACAACAGAAACAGAATTTCGCATGAGTCTCGGTATCCGCAAGCTTTTTGACATTTGGCACTCCCAAAAAATTCTCCTTTTCGTTTCTGGCTGGAGGCTTCATTGAACATGCTTATGGGGACTATACCTACTTACATTAGTTATGAATTTTTAACACAAAATATCCTGATCGTATCGATGTACGGTACACATACTCGACACTGCAGAATGCGTTGGCGAGTATAATATTTAAAGGGCCGACCCGTTAATGAAATCTAATACGATGATAATTAGAAACAGAAACCTTTCAGACACATTAATAATTTCTTGTCATTTTTTATAAATTTAAAAGTATTTTTGAGTCACAGCTATCATGAACTATTAATTATTATTATTAATAGATTTTCTTAAAATATTTTTTTTTGAAATAATTATTCTTTTTATAATAATCAGTTGTGAATTTATTTTACAATTAATATTATTTAAATGCAGTAAATTAATTTGTTGCAAGATATACTTATCATTCGAATCTCTTTATAATATCGATTATTTCAAAACTTATTTGGTACAAATGTACAGTTAAGAAAAATTCAATTATTTTATATCAAATTATATATATATACCATATATGTGTTGTAATATTTTACATATATAAATTTTTATAATGGGTCGTCCCCTTATTTTTTCGAAAGTGTCCCTGACGGCCTGAGACCAAACTTTTACCTATCTGCACTAATTGTGAGAATAAAATACATTTTAGTGCAGAGCATACAATATATTTAACATTTAAAGTTTATTCATATTCAGCTGTGTTATAAACGCACACCCGTGTGATATCTATTTTATTCAAATTAAATTTAAAATTTTTGAACTTTTGCATATAATTTTTATATATCTAAAAAGTTATTAAGAACAATGCAGAATACTTAAATTTTTTAGAATATAATATTTTAGTTTTTTTTTTTTTTTTTTAATTATGTATATATATATATATTATGATGAAGAGTAATGTGATATTATTTGACAAAATTTTGATAAATGATTTAGTATACTGTATATATGATTATTACTAAAATAATCGCAAATTAAATAATTTTAACCCTTTAAATTTCAAATCACCATCCTCTCCAAAATTTTAAAACGATTTATCTCGTATATGTCATTTTTTAATGATTCAAACTTAAATTCACATATTAATATATTATTATTTTTATTCTGCTGTGTGTATCTAGTATTTTATCTCATATGAATTATCACATAATCGACACATAATCCTAAACATAAGAAGAAATTTGCCGACGACGGTGTGTGCTTATCGGGGTTGTCTCACTATCTCCGCTCACTGAGAGAAATAACAATAAACGGACACACTGAAACAATCGAAATCGCGAATTAACGAAGCACACACAAAAAAACGAGAAAAGATAAGAAAAAAAAATGTCGTCTTTGCGCGCACGACGAAATTATTACATAAAAGTATGAGATCGTGTGTGTATGGGAAACACTTTGGATTGTGTGCGCAGAATCAGAGCACAATTACGGGAAGCATCAACCGCAACTGCAACAACAAGAGCAACAACAGCAACAGCACACGAGCCCCGTTCTCGACGGGGTCAGGCGCAGGTCAAAGCTGCACTACGTGGTGGAAAGCGGTCGCTGGGTGTGCGACGTCTGCGGGCGAACCTACACACGTGGTGATTCCCTAGCCCACCATCGCAGTATACACAGGGGCGACACGATCTGTCCGATCTGTCAGACCGTCTTCACGCGAAAGTACACCATGCGCTGCCACATGGTGAACGTGCATGGGGTGAAGTAACCGTTGAAACGGCCGTGAACGAAATCGAGGGCTCGGTAGAGAAATTCGGTGAAGGGCGAATCAGGGTCTTCGTCGTGTAGAATTAGGCTGATATTTGACAGCGTTTGTCATCCGCGAGAAATTAAATCGAGGAATTTAAGATGTATCTTTTGTAGGTATTCGTGTTATTGCATAGATATAGAGATGTAGGAAAGTATTTTTCTTCTATAAAAACATATGGACATATATCGTAAGTTATATCGTGCACGAATGACGATTACGTCGACGTATTACAGACGTAATACACATTTCAACTTTTGACGAATTGCTAATCTGGTTGTTCGCGCGGATGATTAAATTATATATTTGTTTTGGATGGATTTGTGAGGATTTGAATCCTTATAAATAATTGGAATATTATACAAAATAATTGTGAAGTGTTGTAGAATCTTTGAGGATTTGATATCTCTGGGATTCACGAAATTTGGTATAATTTGGTTAAATTAATTTCCAGATGTTTCAATGAGTTATTTCTTTCTACATGACAATTATGCTCAAATCTTCTCTCGCGAGAGATTTTCGTTTTCATTCGTTTTGATATCAATCGAATGCATTCAAGCACAATATTCTTCATTCCATAAAGATTTTATACGCAATTGTTTAATATTACCGACTATTATTTTGATGGTTTTATATTTGAGTAATTTTTATTACATAGCATTTGTAAAAAGATTTAACAGCTTGATTTTTTGACTATTTTGTAATTGCATAAGATTACAATTTTATTGCTTTTTGAATATAAGAAATCTTCTCATCGTGTCTTTAATAATCGATAGCCATATAATGTGAATGTTCAATTTTTTTAATTTGAGTACGAGGTTTAACACGAAAAAAGGCGAGACTAACTGAAAAAGGATCACTTTAAACAAAAGAAAGTTTTATTTGATTTTTTTTCAATTTTGTAAGCAAAATGAAAATTACAAGTATAGTCTCGTTTCTTTTTTCGAATCTCATACATGGATTATATCCTGCAAAAAGAACCTTAGTAAATATTTAGCAGCAATATTTGCAGCGCGGTTGAATCGCGCGTGTATTACGATTCTTATTCGATATAGAAAAGAATAAAAAGCTCCGGTCGCTTTTTGCAGAATTTTATCCACATTCTTCCAAACGTGAGAGAAGTTTAAGACGTGTATATAGTAAATATATGTAACGAGTATAAGATTGGATTAAAGACTGTCCTTTTCTTCCTTCGGCGAACGAAACTTGCAATGTGTATGGTACTTAAATATAACATAGAAATGTTATATACACATCATATCTTATTGAAACTAGATTAATCATATTAAGCTTTATCGAGCGATCTCGTTTAATTGCACAAAGGGGGATGATTACTGTCATGTCACTATATTTGGCGAAATCGTATATAAATATTCGTAAATGGATTATCGATGAATAGTCTGTTTAAAGCTTCATTAGTCTTTCACTCGCGCAATTTATTTCAGAGATGACAGTTTCCCCCGTTCATCTCTAAAATGACACAAAATCTATACGTTAAACGTAATTTATGTATAATATTTACGAGATACAATTATCACACATACGTTGACGTCATATGTATAAAAACTGTCATTTATGTGGATGTCACGTTTCTGTCTCAGCGCGGAACTTACAATAATTAAACAATTGTCGATCACAGTCAATTGATCTTATCGTCGTATTTAATTGATGTGACTTGTCTCGATATGTCTTGAGTCGATAATAACTTGTAAAAAAACGTCAATATAGAGAGAAATAGATTCTCGGTGTATACAGAATTTAATTTGCAACATGTACTCTTCGACAATCATATGACATACAACTTCTTTAAAATTGTACACGATGTAATGAACGACGTTCAGTTGACGTACTTTTAATTTTGATATGTCCGAATTTTCGAACAAATATTTTTTTATTATTCATTTGCATTATTATTACTATTATTCTGTTGTCTTATATAGCTCATACTATACGTATATTCTATTGCGCAAATACTTTATTTTGATTCATAAATTAATGTTCCAATAAAGATTCATGCAGGATAAATTTCTTTTTAAAATAGCACCATATAAAACCAATCTTGAAAATCTCAGCAAAACGAATAAGCCGCTTTCGATCGCCGTTCGGATTTTACTTAAGTTTTCTAAGAGTGATTTACAGTGTTATAGAAAATTTCATTAATTTACAATATGACAAATTTACGCTGTAGTCGAAATATCGTACTATGTGTAAATTATGACGTAGCTGTAGAATATGTAAGACATGCGAAGTGCCAGGTTATACATTTCTTTTGTACTTTGCATTCTGAAAATAAAGCCATGATACGGAAACCGTACGTGTGTCTTTTGAGCAAAGAGTGCGTTATTTTCTCATTGCATGAAAGTCAAACACTTTTCGGAATCTTCCGAGAATCTTCGATCAGCAGTTACATTAAGATTTGGATGTAACGAATATCTGATAAAACATTATTTCTTTTTTTGTATAAAATTTAATTTTAATTAAGAGAGAGATTAACTTATACTAGAGCATCCATATACATATATATAACGTATACATATATATATGTACATATGTATATTGTATATCCAATACTCATAATAATTATGAATTACACAGATGTGTTTTATTTTGATATTTAACATATAATTTATTGGGTAAACAATTTGAATAAGAAAATTGCACTTTAGATTATTGAAAAAATAATAAAATCTTAGAAATTTTTTAATAGAATTTATTGTAACGAAATTTCATCTAATTTCTAGCGATAGAAGTATCTTATAAAATGTACTTAAAGATATTTTTATACATAATTTAATCTACTCTGTCAAATTTAGCAAACATGCGAATGTCATAATAATACAAATTGTCAGTTTATCGCGCATAACATGTTGCCTAATATATATCAAAATATAGTCGCGTATGCGATCTATATTCGATATTAATAATAATCCAGAGGAATACATATGATTGTCGGTTCACTGCAAATGCGATTAGCAATATACCTCGTGCCATTTTGAGCCCGATATTCGGCTTCCAATCACGATTTACGAATTAGATCTCGCCCGAATTATGTCTATGTGTGTTGTGCATGAATATTGAACATTTTGTATATTTGTATTTGTTCTGTTTACGTTTTCCTTTCGCTGTTATTCATATTATGGCGTTCACAGCTCACAGTAGCATGGCTGCTCCGAGAGTATTATAATTACTGCGTGTGTTGTCATTACCGTGATTGTTGTTCTCTTTCTCTATCTCTTTTTCTCTCTCTTGCTCCTGTTTGTAAGTCTCATCATGTGCGTTTATTTTCTTTTTTGTTTTTGTTTTTTTTTGTCATTGCTGCTGTTATTCTCTTCCGAGAGATCCGAGTAAGCGAGTGGAAAAGTAGGTAGAGAAACGAGAGTGAAACGTAAGATTTTTTCGAGTGTACGGACATAGCTTGTGTTACTGATATGCAATTTTCTCGGTGTTCCTTCTATTCTTTCTTTAATTATCGAGGACACCTTTGTACTCGCTGTCGCGTGTCGTGATCCAGAACGAGACATACACAAATCGAATTTTTAATGACGGATTTAAAGTAAGATAAAGTATTGCGAAAAAGAATTCGTTTCCATTTCAATTAATTTTGGAGAACAGAAAAATATCTATACAAAATTATTTGCATTTGACACTTGTTCATGAGCAGAATCCCTTGTTTAGTCGCGTGGAATTTAAATCCAAAAACGAGAAATGTCACGTTACGGATCGTGAGAATACTCGAGTACAAATCGCTGAAATACAAAAAAAAAAAAAAGAAAAATTCGACAGCGTGTCGCGGACAGATAAAATCCAGATAGGGCTCTCCGAGAGAGCGAAAGGCAGAGGGTCCGGCTCGCGACGCCCTCGGCCACGACGTAGCATGAACATTTGTGTCTGATTTAGATTCACACACGGTGGTCATCGAACAGCCGTCGCACTCGTGCAAACTCTGCGGTAAATCGTTTTGGAATCGGGACTCGATGTATAAACACATGAATATGCACAAGGGCACGACCCAGTGCCCGGTGTGCCACAAAGTGCTCAGCCGCACCACGCACATGAAGCGCCACTTGAAGAACCGCCACGGCTGGCACGGCGGGGTCGGAACGACGGCGACCGCGGCCGCGGGGATGGCCTCGGCAGGCGGCGTCGAGACGCCGGCGCCGATCTCCGTGTCGTCGACCGCCCAGGCGATCGCACAGCAGAACGCCGGCAGTCCCTCGAGCATCGACGCGAACGCGACCTTTACCACGATACGCATTAGGGAGAGCAGCGTGGAAAGAATCACCTCTAGTCCTATTCCTTAGTGCGAAGATGCCCTACCAAAGAAAAAGTCCCGTCGACGCAAGGGAGGATAGACCGGCGGTCCTCATCTTTATCCGAATTTTTTTATCGTCGGTATTATTACTAATCGCGGCTAATTTTTTCAATGCGCCACATTTTATCTCTAATTGCTCTTTGGGGAATTATATTGCGATCGTCAATATTTTGTCGAAGAGAGATCGATTATTCGTTAGATTTTGGACGCTAATGAAGACCAATAATTTTTCGGTATTTTAATCTAAGGATTAAAGAATTAAATTAAAAATATAATGAATTTTTAATTACGAATAATAAACTTTTTATTAAGAAACGAAACAATATATTAATTCATATAATTATATAAAATTTTTGTATATTATATATATTTTTATATAATTTATATAATTAATATATGTGTTAAAAGATATTTTGATGCATACTTTTTAAAATTTTACACTTTATTTAAATCAATTTTTATGGCGCACTTGAGATTCAATTTCATAATGTGTTAGTACCTGCAGTTATATTCGATTAGACGACTACAATGAAATCATTACGATTGACTGAAATAAGTAGTAAGAAAGACAAACGCGCGCATAATAGTAGAATTCTCGCAAATAAGTCAGACAGGATGAAAAAAAGGAGATACAGAAAAAAGATAGATTATGAAAGCAGAATTTCTATATTTTATATCATATTGTTGCTTTTCAGTTAATATTCAACAAACATATAGATGCAATTTATAATCCGACTAAATATTACACGAAATAATCAATTTGCTATGAATGGCCAAAGTTTTCGTTCCTGCGCTTCGCAGCAGCGAATTCGATAATTATTTACAATAATTTATAATTGCATTAATTGCAATTATAATAAAATAATATCTGCTGCATATACATATCAGATATTATATGTATTAAATTAATTTTAACGAGTAACTCTTTCTCTCTCTCCTCTCTCTCTTTCTCTCTGTCTCTTTTTCCTTTTTGATAGGGTTTAATTTGTGTGCCATATTTTTCGCGTCTCTCGAATTTAACTCTCGTTATGTGGTGCAATCGATTTTATTTTTTATTAAAGATAGGATATACTTATGAAAAAATTGTGACGTATATAATTATTTGCTGTGACGTTTCTAATGTGTTACTGTCGGGCCTATTCTACTCTAGTCGTCGACGAGGAACCTATATTATGCCTGTCTTAAATTTTACACCCTAGTCATTTGTACACATACATATATGTGTATGTATATGTATCTATATGTGTATAATGCACATGAGAAGACACACAATTTACACAAAATAAACATATACACAAAACGCATAAACGCATACACATTTTTGTAACCAAAGACACGAAGGAAGAACAGAAACGATTTATTTTATCTAGTCAAATTTGAGTTCAGTACTTAATAGCGTAAGGAGGAATGTGCATTTTTTTCGTGCAATTGATACATTTCAGCGATCGATTCTATCAGATCATCAATCTGAAAAATCAATCGCCAAGGATCCGTAATTTACATGATCATGGTAAAATTTCCTAATCAAATCAGTTATCTTTGAAACAAAATTTCTTCATGAAAAATCAAACGGAAAAATTAATTAAAGATAAATTTAATTAAAGAAACAAGCAAAAAATATATGGTTTTAATTATTTATACATTATTTTTTACTTGTATAATATTTTCTTTTTTTATATCTTTTTATTTTTGCATATGCACGTTTTAATTATATATATTTATATATATTATATTAAGCAATAATATATATTTATGTTTATACACACGTGCATTTTTACCATGATCGATGTGAATAACGAGTCGAGTTAACATTCGATTAATCGTTCTGTGCCATTATTTTTTAATTGAACGTGTCAACGTATCGAAATTTGTGTTTTTTACAATGTCTTGACGACTGGCTAAGTATGTCGCTATAAATCGACACGTCTCAATGTTTCTGGGGATCTTTCCTCGGTCCTGGATCGTAAATCTATGATATTACGCATACTCATGTGCGATAGTTTTTAAGGTGTCAGAAATTTGCCAAATATATACATACTAAATCTAATATATATATATATATATATAATATACACTAATTTTATTATATATGTATATAGTAAACGAGATAATGTACTATACATATACTATTGTATAGTACATTAATTTAATTTTAGTTTCATTTCGCGAATGTTAATATCGTATATTTCGTTTGTTTATTTTGTTGTCGTTATTGTTTGTTCTATTTTTTTTATCAGCTCCGATTTCATACAACGAATGGTGCAATGGGTACATTTCACTTCGTCATTACAGAGTCGTCGATAGTCACGTCTGCGTATCTTCGCAGTTTTTATTTTAAATGACTAAAATAATATTTGCTATAAAAGAATATGTAATTATGTTTTTAATGATAACATAATTTATTTAAAGAACAATAATGCCATAAAAAATCGTAAAATGCATAAGTTAAAAGACTTAGTTAAACTTAATTTTGTTATTTTTATAAAAATATATATATACAATGCAATCTTTATAAAGAGAGAAATTACTATTAAAGAGGAGGGTTACTATTAAAAAAATTATATAAATTATTAAATTAATTACACAAATAATAAATTATCTGTGAACATGCGGACACATAGTATCATACGTATATCAGGTGTAAATATAATTTTACACTATATTTTCTAAAAACGAAATTAGTTGAGTATGATACAATGTTCGTCCGCAAAGTGACTATCGATAAGTAATTCGATAAGTAAGATTTTTATAAGTGATTTGTCCATAAAGAGGCTATTTTCTGTTTTAAAATGATTAGACCCACCTGCATAATGATCTCTTTCGAGAATGATGTTTACCGATTAAAGTCATGAGTCAAATGAAGTGAGAATGTACAAATCGACTCTAGTTTGCGAACTAGGACGAAACTTAGTGCAATTACATCTAGTTCAATTGCTTGTGGATTAACTTTTTTTTCTTTTCGGAGCATTCTTTTTTTACGATTTGATGCAATGAGATAAGCGGGATAGACTTTATGTTTTACTATTGCCCAAGCTGGTTTAAAATTTTTTAGAATTATCAGAATATTTCCAGATATATTTAATTATTTTTCAACCACAATTTCTGAAAAAAAAAATTAAAAATTAATTTTTCTTTAACAAAAATATTTTATTGTGTGTTATCATTTTTAAAAATTTTTAACATTAAACATTTTTTACGTTAATTAATTGCCATTAAATATAATGAAGAAAAAACGAAAATATATAATGAATTGCAATGATTTGATAAATCAGTTTGTCATTAATTGCATAATATTCTGCATTATAGTCAAACGTTGATAGAATATAAGTATCTATACATGAAGCACAAAGTTTGGATGCTATTAATTTTTGTTTTTTACGTAAAAAATTTCTTTTATTTAAGTTACCCTTTGATTTGTTTTTTTTTTCAATGAAGTATAAGATTTATATATATACACGTATATTTATATATTTATTCGCGTTTTATTTACATATACACACATGCGCATACGCATATGATGCGCGCGTAAGTGTAATTAATCGAATGACGGTGTTTAGTCATATACACACACACACACAAACACGAAATATTATTTTACTACGAAAGAGAAAGCGAATGTGCACATTCCTCAAAGGCCACGAGTGCGAAATGAGTACAAGATCGCCAATTAATATTGCCCTAAATGAATTGATATTCCCTTAGTTGATTATTTATAAAAAATGAAAAAGATGAGACATATATATGTATACATAAAGTATAAAAAAAAATATATATATATAATATATCATTACGTAATCCTATGTTTGGCTTATGCAGGCTAATAATGTAAGTGGACATATGTGTGAATAAAGTTGGAAAAAAATATCAATTCACATAAATAAGACTCTCCTCTTTCCTTGTCGTGAATATCATCCGGCTTACGACATTCGATTCATTGCTTGAGTCATCCTTGTTAATTTTATTCGTTTTCGGAGCACAAATTGCACAGACTGCGCGAAATAATGATGACTGAATGGACCGCTTTGCGCTTTCATTCACGCAACACACACTTGTGTCGAAAAGCAATTGACACAATCAATTAGACAAGTTGCAGCATTGCACTTCGCGATATCTTCTAATTCACCTAATTCGCTACAACTGTAAATTGAAGCGAGTTTAATTACTTACATGTGCTACTTTATGCCGGCGCTTTAGCCAAATAACGCATTGGCATAACAATCATGTCGATTTCATTGTTCTCACGATATGTAATTGTACAATCGTATTTATTACGATACATACATATATATCTGCGATATGTATTATAATGATGTTGACTGTAAAATGTTTGGCGATATTGATGCACTTGTGACGTGTATGTTTTAAGCAGAATTGGGCAGAAAATAATTGTTAATGATTATTGACTAATTAAATTAATGATGAGTGATTATGGGGTATTGAGTAATCATAATTAATAAATAAAGAAATAAAATTATCAATCAAAGAATATGTATGCATGCATACTGCTCTTTGATACAAGAGTTTGATACAAATTTGAAATTATACATAAAAAAATTATATATGGAATTACATATAACATTTTTAACGTAATTTCTCGATAAGTTTGATTCGATAATGTATATAGTTTTCCAGTTTATGATTACCGATTTATAATTGCTTGAATCATAATTACCTTATATTATAATTAAACGGAAATAATCATATAGAAATAATCTCCCCAAAACTGCTTCCAAAGATAAGAAAGTCGTTGAAGACGAGATTATGCGATATTATGCATGACGATCTAACTGTTGTACTGTATATAGTGACTGAATCCGTCGTTGATTTGATCGGTGATTAATGAAGCTCACAATCAGTGAGAGCCGATCAAAGGAAATAATTGACATACACGCAAACACTTCGAGGAGGATCATCAGTCGATCGCGCGCTCTTTCGGGGGCGTCCTACCTGGCGCCTGCTAACACATCGGCCAAATACAGTGCACGTTGACCCCACATCGAATATGGATTAAAATGTGAATCATTAATCATTATCGCGCGTTCCTCGACACATTGGAGCAGATCGCGCGATCTTGACCCTTTACCTGCGGGATAATTTCACCCGATTCCCCCCATGAGGCCAGGAAGTCGAAAAGAGCACAGCAAAAGTTACTCTTACGTGATTACCAAACATGATTGGCGATCTTTTCCTGTAATAGTATATCAATTTCACGATGACAATTTGCAATTGAAATAACAAGTTCAAATTTTCGAGACAACTCAACGTTATAATGAATTTTGTGATAGTGGTGGCTTATCAGATTGATCTGGTCTAGAGTTGCGAAATAAAGGGTTGAAGGATTCGCGCTTCGAGGTCTTTCACACAGTTCGTTCAGCAAAAGTCTCACCAGTAATCGACTGACGATCCCCTCGCAATGAATGGCCTGTGTTAACGTGTCACCACCGTGTCCCTCTCCTCCTTTCCTAGATTTTCCCGTTCATCGTGCCCTGTAAGTCTCCTCCTTCCCGACTCCGTGATTCCGTTGATAAAAATTGATGATGAGGAATCGGCGGGTCACGTGGCTGTGTTAATGTGTTGCAGGGGGGGTGGGACGCAATCGGAAGCACGTTGGCGATACAACTGGTCAGGTGGTGATGCAGGGCCCGGGGCGTTTTCCGTGCCGGCTCTGCGGAAACGTTTACAGGCACCTTGCCTCGCTGACCCAGCACCTCGAAGTGCATCGCAACCAGACTACCTGCATCGTCTGCCACACCACTCTCAGTCGTAGAACCGACCTGCGGCGTCACATGCGTCTGAAACACCAAATACCTTTGCAAAAAACGATCCACAGGCAGCGCAGCCCGAAAAGCGAATTGGATTCGTAGATAATCGCGCGTCGCACACTCTCGCGAGAGAGGGATGACAGATGTCCATCGACCTGGCGAGTTTTTTGCCAGATATTGGCTCCGCGTTTGCTTATGCGAGATCTCTCCCTGTGTCGATCGCGGCGGTGCCCCTCGTCACCTTAATACTACGCGTTCGAATTTCTCTCTTCCATGTTTTTATAATCTAATAACTTGAACTTAATTTCGCTTCGCAAGATATTTCGCGCGAGATTCTAATTTCAAGATATTAATTTGTATAAAAAGTAGCAGAGAAATAAGTGCTTGTATTTTTCAATTACAAACTGATGTGTTTCGAATTAATTCTTCTGGAAAAAAAAGCATTGCAGGTTGCGCCTATTTGATGATAGTGTTAAGATGACGATCGTCCGAGCCATTTATCATTTTTTCAAACGAAGAGATGTAAGAACGAGGCTCTCGCAATGAAAAACTTATGTGCACCTTTTCTTACTAGTTTCTTCTCGATAATAATTAATGCGTGTATATTTGACACATCGGAGAAAATACGCTCTCCTCAGGAAATACATCAATTGAAAATTTGAAACAAATATTACTGTTGTGCTAAAATCGTGTCGTAAAGAAATTATTGTCAAATCTGATGGAACAAACATAGCGCGAGACATTGATCTTGCATGCCACATTTTTTCTTCCCAAACAAATAAAATATATACAGCATTTTTTTACGTATATAATTTTACATTGTTCTCAGACTAAATTCGATTGTTGTTATACGAGAGCAGATTGATTCAATAAGAGTAACAATGTAATTATCTAAACATGAATATAATTTATTCAAAGATCTCTAAGTCTGGCTAATACGATAGATTTCTACTGAAGTATTAAATATTTATATAATCGTAAAATATATATATTATGCATCTTTGTTGATGACGCATTTAGATACGTTGAAATCCGTAGAATCGTCAGCGATTCGCAGATTTGTTACATTTAACGAGTATAAAAGCGGTGGGTGAATGAAATCGGAGAGCGAACCAGAATAAAAAATTCATGTCCTAAAATAGATACAATGAGATATTAAGATAAAATGTATTTTTCGGCGATCGAAGTGATAGAGCTGATTTATAACGAGTAAAAATAATTACACGTGCGATTCGTGTATATATATTTATAATCCGATTTAATTTAAAGTTCATCGATTCCGTTCACTTGCCGTGGTGAAACTAGACAGAATGTATTTGACGTAGGTAGCAATGAAGAAATTTTGTCTTCGCAGAGAGAAAGAAAACACGGCTCTAGAATATACATATATTGCTATATATTTCAGATACACTCTGTAATTACTAATTTACCGAAAGGTAGCGAATAGATGCGCTTTGATGTTTGTTTTTGCGAGAGAGACGATCGGGACGGAGTTGACGTTTTCGTGTTTTATTCTTTTGATAATAATAATTATCAGCACACGGTCCACTTGGTCCGTTTCCGCAAGAAAAAAAAAGAAAAAAAAATTGATGTGTCTAGCTTTGCCGCGTACGCGCATATTTATCTTCGCTAAGTGTGCAATTAACGCAGTTAGCGATTGTGTTACATTAGCGGATTACGCTTTAGGCGTGTTAACGAGAATTAAGTGATACGTATTTAAGGATCTGAGTGTCGTATACGTCACCGATGAACGGAGGTGGCTCTATTGCGAAGCCAGGATTTCGTACACGTTACAGGATCTTCCCTCCAGCGCAAAATGCAACGATCTAAAAAAGACCATAGCGAATCCTCATATAGGGCAGATTTTATATAAAAGGATCTTCTCCGAGGCTTTTTATGCTGAATAAACTTCGCGTAAAAAAATCCTCGCGCTTGTAAGGATTTCTTCGATACAGCGAAAAGTTTCGTGTAGAGCCTGGCTAGTTTTGTAGAGTCACCTCTCTCCTCCGGATTAATGAGAATCGGCGGTCTTAAAAGATTCTAGTCATTATTGTACGAGACATTAGACTATCGAGATCTCTATCGCTCGTTTACACAGGACTCTATAACAAATCGAAGTTATTTTTTGATACTCCTCGATGCACCCGGAAGCTCTCTCTCTCTCTCTCTCTCTATTTCTTGCGGCTGCTATGTCCTCGCAGGACATTGCTCCGTAAACGTTAATAATAATCCTCGTTCCGCAGCCACGACCCCTGACACGTTACACGGACTATGTTTACACGTTTATCTATATATGCCATGTGCCGAAATTTCTTTGCGAACGATTCTTGGGCTCGGTGTAAGCTTAGAAAGGTTTATTCGATCGCGACGACATTCTCATTATCTCCAAATGGATTCCATCGTTTTAGTCATTCTAATTTATGCAAAGCAGTTACGCAACCACTTCCTTTATAATTAAAAAGAAATAATTATAAAGACAAGATTTTCTGATAAAAAATAATACTGAAGTACGAGATATAGTACAGCTCTCGATAGTGAAGCTTTTAAGTATACATCGAGCCTCTCAGCTTTAGCTGTCAAGACAGCGCATAGACAGTGCCTTACATACAAATACCTGATTTTACAGTTTACGTATTGACTTCTTCAGATATTTACCATAGACAAGAATATATCTAGCGATGCGGAGCATCCGGAAAGTAGCTGTTAATTTTGTTATCGACCTCGTGTAAACATTGTCTCTGTATGAAAGTGCGGAAGCAGCGTTTTTCTATATCAGTATCGTAAAGAATTTTATATTTTAATTTTATGTTTAAGCAAAAACCAATCAAGTGTTGAAGATATTAATATTTATCAAACTCGTTATATATTATTTATTATAATTTGTTTAATTGTAATTTTAGAAAATTTTAATTAAAATTGTGATTTCTTTGTTATTTAATTTTTATATGTATACAAACGCTTGAAGAATCCATATTATACTTTATATTTCAATTATTCGTAATATAATAGAAAGTATACGATTTAAAAAATGGTGAAATATTTATTTTTAAGCGAGATTATTATACTTTATAAAATGCTACGTATAGTTTTAAGAGATTGATATAGAATTTAATAGGGAAACGCTGATTTCGACCGTTTGCATGTATCCAAAGACAGATCTGAATAAAGCCTCACCGTTACCGTTATTGTTGTTATTAAATAAATAATCTACACATACACACGCGTGCGGGAGCGATTTCGCAAGCGGGGATACCTTATTTTAGCGAGCGCATTCAAGAGTGTTATGCAACAAAGTAGTACAATAATCGCGAGTATACGACGCATTTGTGCGTGCGTCCGCATTTCGTTTCATTTTCGAGAGTGACATCGCACTTTGCGCACCTGACTATTTACTCGTAGATATATAAGTGATCGTATATAAAATTATCGTATAGTTGTTGATCGTAGCACGAGAATGCGCGTCATCGCGCGTCTCTAGAACGAATGCCTCATTTTAACTCATTAAATGCCATTTAGAAGAAAATTCTCGCGCTGCGAGATGCAGTTAATCGTGTTTTTAACACCCCAAATCAAACGATATAGATAATACGACAGTTGCAATTTCCATCGTTAATAATAGTTGGCTTTTAATGGGTTAATATACAAAGCCACCGCCGTGAAAGAGTGTACAAGTATTTTTAGCCGTACGTGATTATCGCGGCGAAACTGTATCAGGGATTCTCAAACTTTGCGAAATTAATCTTAATTCTCTATTAAGAAATGTTACACTAATAATTTTATGTTTCTTCTTTTGCAGAGAAATCATATACGAGAATAAATTAATTTTTTATATGCAGAAGAGAGCTGTGCTCTCTATAAGCTGTGCTTCGTGTGTCACAAAGTAATATTCTATCTTTACAGCTGTAAAAGAGAAAAATATAGGATAATAAAAAAAAAATTAAAATACACAAATACGTTCAAAACATATCTTTTTAGAAATGAAGACTTCGCAACGAAATTTAAGCATCTCTGCAACAGATAAATCGCGATCTGTATTTCAAAAGTAAGAAATTGTACAGATTGGATACACGAAAAAGATATAAAATACATAAAAAAAATTAAGATGAATTTCGATAGAAAATCCTAAAGTGGCAAAGTGTCATAGTCTTGATATAATGAAGCGAAGATAAACGGAGATAAAAATAAGATCGATGAAAATATAAAATTACTAGGACATAAGATGAGATATGAAGTGCGAATTACAGCGAAATGAAGGAGGAAATCTTCGTTCTTACAAGAAATATACGAAATATGGTTCGGTCTGCGTAGATGTGTTTGACGTTAAAGTTTTGATGCAAAGATTCAGGTAATTAGTATCTTAGGAAAACAGATGTAACAGAATTTAGTACTGACAAAGAATATATAAACATGAATAAACTTAATATACAGCGAATACAAAATTTTACCTGTAAACTTCTAGGAGTGATAAGGACATACGAGGCAAAGAATTTTTCAAAAAAAATTAATATCATGAATTTTGCATCGCAAACTTCTTAAAAATTGTCGAAAATTTCAAAATACCTAATATAATTTTTAATGATATTTAAATCATTAAAAATTAATGTATACATTATCATTAAATTCCAATAATCGAAACAAAAACTTTGCGCATTACATTCTTAAGAAAATTATTTTTTTAATTGTCTTTATCGATCCTAGAAATTTATTGGCAGAATCTGTCGTAAGTATTTTGCGAAAAATCAAGAAAGCTGTTCTAAAAAAGCTATTTAACCCTTCGAGTTTTACTCTAAAGTTACCATTTCGAAATCTGTTTCGAAAAAATCTACCATATTATTCAAACGAGGATCTCAAAAAATAATGTTTCGTCAGAGTAATAATGAACTAATCATCCGTCTCTCGTCTCGAATGGGTTAATCATTTGTAAGAAGAAGACAGCGAATATATGTAGTCGCAGCGGGTTTAGAAATTAATTAGATATGAGACACCATTGTCGGTAGCACGAAACATTGCGTTCTCTATTCAGGTGTTACGTTCGGTATCGTAATTGTGAGCTTGTAACTTAATTAAAAGATCGTGTAAGACTATACGCTTTCAGATGTTATCCCAGTAATGTAAATAAAAGAATTTCTGATGGATATATTCGTGTATTCGGAAATTAGTATTTATAATTAGCACATAGCATTGTTTTATTCCCAATTAATTAATTATTCCTAAAAGGATTGTAATAAATTCCTTTCTTTATAAATTTTCTTCTATATTTTCTATATTCTTCAGTTAGTTTTATCTATTTTAATAGTTTAATTTCAAATACATTAATAAATATAAAAATTTATTATAATTAAAATTTATTTTAGCAAGAGCGATTAATCGTATTTATGTTATTTCTCGACGAAAATTATGCAATTTGCAGTTTGCCTTTAATTTTCGGCGACGTCAAAAGAATCGTCACGAATTCACGCCAGTCACAAGATAATGATGATCAGTCAAGACTTTTATGGAATCTCATTATAATGAACAGGTAGTAGAAATTGTATATTATGTATATATTACACATTTTCCATTATTTTAAAAGCGAACAGAACGAATTACTAATGTACTTGCAAGTGCACGATAAAGTTTTGGAATGGATGACATTGAATGATGAAGCGAGGCAATTTAAAAGCGATTCTAGCGAAATTAACTATGCAATTATTGAGAGACATTGATGTCATATTTTTTAATATAGAAATGATTTAGTGCTTGTATAAATTAATATCGCTATTCGTAGCATTATTGTCTTTGTTAAGAGAAATACATTAATATTACTATTCATTTTTTATACAGAATTTAACATTCTTGAGACAGAAACAACGCTCCATCTTTTTAATATAATATTATCATATTTGTTATCTATAATTAAAAAAGTCACACTTGAAATGAACGAAGGAACAAGATTTTACCATATTTATTCGTCAGAATTCTCTGCTTTCCGATTGTTGTAACTCTAATGTATTTAATAGAGATAGATATATAGATGCATTCCCCGAGATATTGCAAATTTACTTATATTTATTGCATCTAAGGATAATAGTCGGATTATCATGTAGGTACAGAGTTCACTTAGGTAAATCGAAGAATGCATTTTTAGAGTCGTTGAAGACAGCGCCGAGCAGGAGTGTTCATACGCCGACGTCGTATTGCGACAAGTGCGGAGTTACATTTACGACACAGCACGCTCTTCTGCGACACATCACATCCAAGCACGAGGACTCTCCTAACTCCGCGGTTTATTGCAACATTTGTCAGCGCGTCTTCAAGACCAAGTGGAGCCGGGCGACACATAATAGCAGATACCACAGAAACTGACCAGAAAATCGCCGATTTTCGCACGAAATACGACTATAATGTTACATCACATTTTGTAATTCAGAATATCTCAACTCTATATTCCTGCAAATATTCGTTTTATTTTCAATTTTAATAGTTTACGTGAAAATAATTAACTTTGCGGCATTTATTTTCATCAACTTAATGAGAAAATTTGGAGGAAAAACGATATGTATGTTGACAAAGCATCCTATTGTTAAAAAAAATTATTTATTTATAAAGTGATAAATATGATTTTTAAATTATATAAATGTAGAGAGACTAGATATAAGATAGAAGGAAAAGTAATTGTAATAAACTATTATTAATTAGTATATTAATTTTCATCGAATATGTAGAATATTTATTAAAATCATAGAAAACAATCTTTAAATTCTATAGAATTTGGATCCGGTTTTTTATTTTCTTCTTGTCAAAATTATATTTTCTGCAAAATTATTAGATTAACACAGAAGAAAAATAAATAATGTTTTATATACTTGATGTTTTGCATCTACTTATTTCCTTTATATATTACTTGTTATAATTAAAACATTCATAAAAGGTTATACTGTTTCTTACTAATGACTTCTTTCTTTAAATTTAAAATCGTAAGTCATTGTTTGAATCTCATATCATAATATCTCTAACATGAGAAAATAATCATAAAATGTAATTTAAAAAATAACTGGAAAATAACAAAGATCACATATATATTATACTTTTTGTTATATGAAAAACTAATTTTTGAAATAGAAACACTTGTCATCTTTTTACGATTAAATTATATTTTATTAAATATTTATTTAGATTATAAAGATCACGTATGTTCTACGTTATTCCATTACATAGAATAACATAGATTTTCTTTGAGCGCAGATGCACATACATCAGCGATGAACATGCTGTTTTTCCAGTTTTTTTTTGCCTATTGATCTTACATTTATTTAATATCGTCTCCTGTTCATTTATAAACGAGGAATGTAATTGCAGCCTCCTCTCAATGCAAGTACCAAATGTAGCACTGAACCGCCCTGGACTTTATAATCTTGTGCCGTCTTTTCATCGTTCCTAATATAAAAATACAATATTTCGTATTAATTTCAGGTTTATTATTTGCATTTGAATCTCAATAATGTTATATATAAATAAAATAGTTTTTTTAACATATAAAAAAATTAACATAATTAACCCATATATCTTATATTTTTTTATTTAAAAGAAAATGCGTGATTAAAAAACAAGCATGATTTTATACATGCATATATATATATATATATATTTGTTTTATTTAAAAAATCTAACCAAGTATAAAGCATCCATTAAGAGCAGCATGGATATTATTAAAGAAATAGAGATTACAGCAAAGCACATCATATAGTAAGTAAATCAATGCTATGAGGAAATGCAGAGTATATATATTGAAAGACTCAAAGAAAGAATCCTATTACTGTTGCGTTTGTTATATCATCAGTATGAATTGCAAGCTACAGAAATTTGATTTTGTGAAATAAAACTGATACATGTATAAAATATATGCATATACATACAATATGTAAATATTTATACGTACATTTGTTTACCAGAGAATATTAATCGCTGTTGCTGTGGTGGTATTCCTTCCTTCTCTTCTACTCTTTCTTTAATTCTTTCTACCTTGTCAGTAGGTTCTATATCTATTTCAATCTAAAAGAATTACATGATTACAATTTATAAATACACACATATTTATTAAAAATATAGTTATTTATTGTAATTAAATTTGCATCCAAGATCTATTAAAAATGATATTTAAAAAAAATAATTAAAATGAGATAGGACTCTCAATGATTAAAAAATTCAACATATTGACAATTTTCTTTTAGTTAATATAAATTAGTTATTTCTAGGTGATAAGATATTCAATCTTAATGGTATTCATTTTTGCCTAACAACATTATTAGTATCCTAAAGTTATCAATGATATTGTAAATCAATACTTTGGTTTAAAATTTATAACACATTCTAATTGTGCATGTATAAGTAAGATTATGTGCCTATTTATGAAAAAATATAAGGCTTTCAAGGACTCAAAATAAACGCTTTTTCAGATAATAGACTTAGACTTAGAATATTGTTGTTCTCATCGACAAAGAGTATCCAATAGTTCTTGTAATAATAAAATTAACCTAATTTTGAATACTCATTTCGCAACAACTACGATATATCATTTGATTTGACAAAATTCTTTAGTTTTGAGATACTTGCCTCTTTTCCAGTGAGAGTCTGAAACAAGATTAAAATTAATGTTATAACATACCGGTGAATTATGACGCAGCGAATCTGTCGGATCCGCAAAATTACCTTCACTTTTATCAACATCTTTCCGCTATCGCTGTGTACGTTAAATTATTGCAGTTTTCAGTTATCACCGGCTGAAACTTGTCGACACTATAAAAAAATCAACGTAAAGTTGAACGGCAAAAAGTGTGGTTATTATTGAAGGATTAATCCAAACCGACCTAACCCAATTTCAAGTGTACACGTGTCGCCGTCTATTGGTAACGAATGGTATTAATAGGTATAAAATTGTGTATACTCTTTTTGAATTATCATAGATTTGTTTTATTCAAAAATTCTTGTATTGATGTTAACTTATCGCAGGTTTTTATATATACTTTAATGGAAAATAAAATTATATTTTATTGACGTTTATACATTTCTTGAAAAATATAGACTAATAAACTCTTAGATACACAAATATCACATTTTGGACTTTTGAACTTATTTCTTTGTTATTGTTAATGTAAAACATTAAGTATTATAAAACCCTGGACAAGAAATTATAAATTCAAGTTGTGAAAACATTTATCACAACTGTATGTCAGTATAAATGTACTGATAAAAATTGTGCAAAATTTAAAAATGAATTTTGGAGCTCTTAATGATCTGTCACAAGCTTAAGTTTTTCTTCTTGAGCTACCAATTGATTCTTGATTTTCTGTAATAATTCCTTCTTCACAGAATCTGGTACGAGTGTCCGAGCTCTGGTTGTCACTGCTGATAACAAGGTATCGTAAGTAATGTCATGACCGTGTTCCTTTATCAATTCCTTTGAGATTAACTTTACTTGATCTCGCCATCCACATTCAATCAGCCTACGTCTCAATAATTCTTTTAGTCTAGAAATAAGAAAACACTTCAATGCAATACTATAATTATTGAACAATGATTGCATTTAATAGAATCTGCTCACAATTTATTTATTAATTTTATATAATTAGCTATGTGATAAAAATGTTAGAGTTAATTGTAAAAGTATTTCTCATGTTGCTGAGAATATTTGTTATTTTGCAAAAATAATATAGATAGCAATTTTAATTTTGTAAACAAAATTTAAGCAATTGACTATTATATGTTTATTTATAATATACTTACCCATCGCGATCGCCTACCATTACTAATCTCTGATGTAGTGCAGTCTTCATTAATCTCAATTTATTAAATAATTCAATTTGTCGTTTCCTTTGTTCTGTAAATTATTTATTTTCTATGTTAGATAACAATTCAAAGTGATACTTTAATCTTTATCGGACCTTATTTTGCCACTTTAACCTTAAACTATTCAACTACTAGACTTTAATCCCAGTATTTCTGGAGGGATCAATAAAGTTCAAGCCGGTATTTCAATTCTTAAACTTGTCCAAGACATTGATTGCTTGTTACATAAACAAGAATCCAAAATAATCTTTATTCGGTTACCTTTCTGATAGGATATTGAAGATACTTTCTACATATTTAATCTATATATATGATATATATAAAAAGTATTTTTCTCAAACGGTCATAATTCAAAAAAAATATGTCAACACGAATTCTCCGGTTCTTGCGCAGCACTTTGTTTTGAAAGTTTATTTTTAGTAATATTTTTCGAGTATTAGTATGTAAATTTGATCTTATTGTCATACAAGTGTTAACAACGCGTGATAATGAAAACAATACAATTTGAATATAATCTGATATAATCTGAATATGATATCAGCTGATGGCCGAAAAGAAGAATATTATTGTACATCGATTAGTTTGTATTTAGTTTCAAAAGAATCTTTATTAAACAATATAAGTTCTTTTGGAAAATTTAATATAAATTTTGTGAAATATTCTTTTTTAAATATTTGCACATATATAAATTTGTATATTTTTACTATATTAATTATTAATATTAATACATATACATTTATATATATACATATAAATATTATGGCATCAATAATATTAAGTCGTATTCTTCAAAAAAGATACTTAATCATACCAAATACATATAGTCTTAGTGTTATCTCTAAACACAATGCTTGGTATTCAACGAAGAAATCTTTAACTAACGTTGAATCCAATGAAACCGACAACAAGGTACAGATTGGTACAGCAGAAGTAGGTAGGTAAATTTCACTTGATCTATATCATTATTATACATATTATATATGTTTTTCTTGTCTTTTTTTCAGTCAAAGAAAACCTGAAATCTGCTGGACAATTAGGAATCATAATAAGTGGCATTGGAATTACGGCTCTCATATTGTATACTTTATTTTCTGAATTATTCTCCAGTGAAAGTGTGGATGCTATCTATAGCAAAGCTCGAATACGTTGCATGGAACATCCAAAACTTATAGACTTGCTTGGAGCTCCTATAAAGGCTTACGGGGATGAAACAAATCGTAGACGCAGGAGACGTATCAGGTATATACATATATATATGCTCAATAACTTTTTTAAAATATATATAAAATATCAGTCACTTTTATATATATATTTGTGCACTCTTACATAAATAACGAATTTTGACTATTTATATCAATTATTTGATCAATTTGATACTTTATTAAAGTATCAAAATTGACAATATTTGATATTTTATAATATTTGAATATTTATAATTTTAAATACGTATAAAACAGCTCTTTAAATATTATTTTAAGAATATAAACAATATTTGGAATAATATATTTTCTTTTGTTTATCTTTTTTCAGTCATATGTATTACATTAAGGATGGTATCGAATATATGAAACTGAAGTTTTATTTAGAAGGAACAAGAAGACGTGGAACAGCATTTGCAGAAGTAAAGAAAGTAAGTTTGGATTTGTGAAAATAATAATATATATTTATAGAATTATTCTATTTTAATTACAGAATGAATCTAATAAATATGAATATTCATATTTATATGTTATGGTGAATCATTTTGGGGTAATTAAAATAGAACCTAATGAAGATGTTGCAGATATGCAGCAAAATAAGGATTTATATTAGATTTTAATTAATTTATAAGAGAGAAAAAAAGATCATTGAGTATTATTTATCATATAATATATATATTGAGATATATGTAAATAATATTTTATATATTATTTGTATATTGTTAATATGTATGTACATGTATGTAGGTAATGTAACCTTTATATGAATGTTTTATACAAGTGGTCTTTTCTGCTTACATATAGGGTTTATTTTATTTACTTACATTTTTTATTTTAATTTTTTTTAATTTTTTGTTAGAGTGGAATAACAGAAAATTGCTAAATGCTGATTAATCATTGTTTATTAGAGTATAAAACTTAAAAAGCAATTTAAAAAAATTTCAATATTCTTTTTTACAATCTCATTCTTATAGTTATATATAACATATATATATATTTTTTTATTGATGTGTGACAAACTATCTAGTTAGAATTTAGAGAAAGAATTGTCATTTTATATATTTCTACCCTAATTTCGATTCCAATGATGATTAGAGGAAGGCTCGCAGCATATTGTGGCGTGTTCTCGCCACGGAAACGGAACTGAATGAGTTACGAAATTCGAAGAACAAATTCTTATGTGACATGTTACGTGGACGCTAAAAATATGCATTATCCTTGCATTATCATTTACTCGTGCCGTCACGAGTTTATGTGCGTTTAACAGTGTATATGTAGACGTTATCAGACGTCAATAATTATTAATTACAATTAATATATACATATGATATGACATGTCGTATAATAATACAACTTGTTCTCTCCTCACATTATCATAAATTATGTCAATTTATTATTACGCTTATATTATACAACATATATATTGTATACATACGTAAAAATGTCTCTAAAGAATAAGAAAATTTAACAGTAATTATTTGACTTTTTTTATTGTTATTTTTAATATCGTTAACGTGTAAAAATATCTTTAAAGAAGAGAAGTTAAAGTAATTAACTTTTTTCATTATTACTTTTTAATATCAATAATGAGCAATATATTTAAATTAATATTTTGTTTCATAATAATATCGATTTTCTTTTATTCAAAAATAAACTTTAAAACTTTGTATAAAAGAAAACTATGCATATAAAAAGAATCCCTCTTTATCTGTATAATAATTATACCTATAGAGGGGAAATAGTTACGTGTATTTATAGTGTTTTACAAATGATTAGAATAAAAAACAAATAAAAAACTAAGCAGCTATATAATCGAGTAATTAACGAGCGTAGCATCCACCGCAGAAAAATATATACTGCAATTGGATCGTTGTAAATACATATCAAGGTACACAATTCACAGTGCCCACGTTAACATATTCGCATATCATTACTGTTAGCCGTCTTTCCTAAAAGTTAACCGAAGGTTGGCGGGAGATATACTATCGTTTGCTTCACTGCAGCTGATTCTTACTGACAGTCGTCCGACAACCAGCACGGAGACTAATACGTTATTTCAATCATCTCGCACACACGCATTCGAGATGTGCATAGTGACGTGACACGTGCAACGTTATTTGTGAAAGAAAAATACTTCAGATTGTGTGTTTTGCAGGTACGCAGTTATCAATTTTATTTCAAAGATATTAGATATAATCATAGAAAAATTATATGTACATTTATTTGATAAAAGTAATTTGATAAAAAAATTTTAATATTTATAGTTTACAATTATTGAAAACTTTATGAATTTATTTGCAAATATACAAAAAATCATTTACCACATCTATTCTTAAATCTAAAAATATGTAAATAAGCCCCTTTCTTTCTTTATATATGTATGTATAATATGTATATGAATTTTTAGTAAATTTGTAAGATAACAATTAAAGCTGTACATATCACATTTATTTGTATATATTATATTTTATATTTTTGTATATATTATATTTTTTATTACATTAATGCACATAAAACATTTGATTAAAAATTATTTAATAAAAATTATTAAAATAATATCATAATGAAATATGGCAAAAATATTTTTCAATTTTAATTTTTTTGTTTGAAAATATCACACGATGAAATATTTCATGATTGAGTAAAATTGTATATATAAATGTCTTTATGTGAAATTCAAAAAGCAAAGAGACTCGTATTATACAACGCAATAAATAAAAATAATACAAGACCAACTTATACGAGCAAAAGAATAGGTGTGATATAATAAATTCAAATTTATTTATAAATCATGAACTTAAAATTATGTAAAGAATTTAAGTTCAAATTTTTAAATATAAATTTAACATATATAAGACAGGCAATAAGAGCCAAATCGCGGATGACAGTGCGTTATCCTAAACGAAACTAAATTTTTTCGTTTAGGATAACGCACTGTCATCCGCGATTTGGCTCTTATTGCCTGTCTTATATATGTTAAATTTATATTCAAATTTTTAATTTTATGTAAGAATTTAAGTTCATGATTTATAAATAAATTTGAATTTATTATATCACATCTCTATTCTTTTGCTGGTAAGTTGGTCTTGTATTATTTTTCTTTATGAAATACTACTCTTATTATACTTATGAATCAATGGGTCATTTGTATCTCGTTTTAAAGGTCTCCGTTTTCACTGTTCATGATTAAATGTGTGTTTGAGACTTACTTAGACTTAATTATTGCATTGAAATTTATATTTTCCTTCAGTTTTTTAGAAATATTTAATTTTTTTATAGTGATTCTTATTTATAAACATATTTAAGTTATGCGTAACTTTATATTTTTTATGCTTGTTTTCTGACAATTGATAAAATAAAAAAAAATTGTCAAAGATTTGTAAAATAATAAATAAATTAATTAAACACAACATTTTTATTTTTATAGGTATGATTCATATGTATATGGATCAAGAGACCACATAGAAGACTTACGGATAACGTCTGCATTCCTCTCGATTATTAAAATGATGAAAAAATATTGCTCGTGTTCGTGTCTTTCCGGATTCAGAGCCGTGTTCAGGCCCCAACATATCAGACCTCCGCAGATACCACGACCGCCTACAACTATTGGCCCTGGTAAGTTAATCTTGTGTTAAAATGATTGCTAATTGCTAATTAAATGTATTAGCAATAAAAAATATGGAAAATTATAGCATTTAAAAAAAATAATTAAATGCAATATGTGTATATGTATATGATATATAATAACAGTTTTTGTGTGTTAAAGTGAACGCTGTAATATTATTACATATGCACGTATTGCATTACATTCGTACTGAAGAAATTCTAATTATAACGCTATTATTAATGTTGATTAAAAGTTTGAGAGAGGAGTATAACTTTTCGAATAGATTATGTCTTTAATGTTTTCTCGAGGCGAGCGCAGCTAAATATTCTTGCGAGATTACGATTATCTGCATATCTACCGAAAGTTTGGATTGCAGTAAGAGAAAAGTTAAAAATTGGAAAAGAGATAAGAATATTGCCTTACTTGTTTCCCCGTTCGAAATATAGTTCTTGCGTGCTTGAATTTACGTCTTGTTAACATGATAAATTTTTATAAAATCTCGATAGATTTCCGACCTTTTATCTCGCATCGTTAAAATGAGACGATCGTCGATACAGAAATAGAAATAATTACGTATTTAATATGTTTCATTGAAAGCTATAATTAATTTATGCGTCATTAATATATCTCATTGCATATATAATTTAAAAATTAAAGTAGATAGATAATCATTGTTATATTATTAAAGCTAATTGAATAGGATATTTTTTTTTTAATTTTAAAGTTGTAATTGATGCAATAATTGCATTCAATGACCTTTCGTCATTTTTGCCAAACGAGATTTCGCAAAGTTCACGATTAAATGAATCTCGATAAAGAGAAGGGGTACATCTTGAGATGTATTTGCCCTGACACGTAGCCAATTGACCCTTTGAGGACGGAGTTCGCGCGCGAGGGCGGGATGAAAATCAATTAATATAAAACGGGGAGATAAGAGGCGAACGTCTGCGCGACATGAATCACGAACGCGTAAAATAATGCGGCCCGTATTGCACGTCTAAAAGTAAATCGTGACGGAGGTACGTGCCCGATCGAGATAATACAAGATGTAATATTTAATGAAAGCTTCCGATTTTCCCATCTAGATTAGACGAATTATCGTGAATTATCATGCACAAACATTTTAGCTTCTTTATTTTGCGATTTTCTGATTTTATTTAGAAATGTGGTGGCTTTTGTTCATTAACACTTTGTGAAATTACTGGTATATAAATTATAAATTTTACAAATGGATTTTTAAACGAGTTTCGAAATTATATTTTGTTTAACTGTACAATATAAATACGCTAAAGGATTATATGTTAATTAAACTATAACGAGATTTCTTTATTTGAACACGTGCGGTGGTAAAGGATTGAGTAATCAAAACATTTAGTTAAGAAGTAAAGTGCTTTTCCGGTATACTTTAAAGCTTATTTTCAGAATATCGGTCAGGGATAAGATGTTGTGTTCCATAGGCTTGAAATATAACACATGCTAAGAAAACGTGAAGAAAAATTTAATAAATGATTTTGATATTACGATGAAAAATACAGCAAATATCTAATATTGTACTATACAGGATGTATTTAAATAAATGTAAAAAATTTTAGGAGATGATTCTTTGTCGAAAATTAAGGAAGGTTTCTTATATAAACATATACTCATATTCCTCTTTGAGAAGTTACACTTTTCTAAAGAGGGAGGTAAAAATTAAGTTTTTATCTTTTTTCTCAAATTTTAGACAAATTAAAAAAATGAAACCTGGTGAATATTTTCTATTTCATTTTTTAAATTTGTCTAAAAAAACTGAATTTTTACCTCCCTCTTTAAAAAAGTGTAACTTCTCAGGAAATAATATAAGAGATATTTATATATATAAGAAACCCTTCTTAATATTCGACAAAGAATCATCTAAAATTTTTCGCACTTATTTAGATACACCCTGTATATATGATGATATCATCATCATCATTATCATAATTATAATAAAAAAAAATCGCAATCGTTTTGAATTTGATACGTCAACGGTGATTTTATTATTGCGGTAGAGTTAAAAGTAATAAATAATTGACAAAAGATGAATATATAATTAACATACGTAGGCGTGAAGATTTTTATCCGTGTATTCGTAGCCTCGAATCTCAAATATTGTTAATTTGGTGATGATATTCTGTTATGAAATACTAACTTCAAATTAATGAAAGAATATAACATTGCAAAATAAAATGTAGTAGTGGCAAATGTATATTTTTCACTGTCTAGATTTGCAATTATTTTTTTACGTTTGCGATATATAGAACATTTAAGAAATTCAATAATATAAATGCGAAGAAACGTAAGAATAAAGTATTTACAATTAGAAGAAAATTATATTCTCTCACGTTCTTGACAGGGAGCTTTGTGTTTTGACAAGCAGCTGATCGATTTGTAAATAAACGCAAATTGCGATCAATGTAACACGTAATTTGTTCTTTGCTCAAGCATACTCGCGATTTATCGTTCTCTGCTTAAGAAAATATATGCTGGAGCAGATGGGAAATTGACTTCTGTCTCTCTCGCGAAACGCCGACCTTCATTAAACAGTAACGTCTTAGATTATGTACATTTAAAACGGTTGTATCATTCATTATCATTAGATCATTTTGTATCAGTGTATCTACAATCTATATATATGATTATATCTGTTTGTTTCAAACATTATTTATTCTTCGCTGCATAAATATGCGCGATGTCTATTAATTCTTTTAACAAAGATATGTGTGTATGTGCATATTAATCAATTATGCATTATTGAAAAAAAATTGTTAACTTGTCTGAACCGTTCAACTAAATTATTACCATTTTATTAATTGAATGTGTATTAGTATTTAAATCAAACGTTTTGTTATATTTAATATATAATATTTAATTTAAATATTTTTATATGTTCAATTAACAAAATAATATTCAGTTGAACGATTTAATAACTTTCTTCAGTGTGTAAAAATCAATATGTTCTGTTAAAGAGAAAAAATTGTATCATACATAATTCTTTCACATTTCTAAAATTAGCTCTTGAATTTATATTAAAGAATATTTCTCAGTCTCATGCTGTCATGAATGAAAAGGAAATTATGCAAACGGCGCGATGATGTCATTTTCGCTGAAATATAAGTTCACGTTTTTATCAGCACTTTTACTCGAATAATTCTAAATAAATCTGGACCTGTTTTTCAATAGTTTAAAAAATAATTTTTCAATGAATATAATTTATGTTGTTTTAATGCACGAAAATGTAAGGAGCTTTTTCTTTCGTGGATCGCAAGTTGATCGGCAAAATTAGTCATGAAAGTTTTGCGTCGACTCTCTCATACTTTCGTAATTACTCGTTCGAGACTTTCAATCGGGGATTCTCGTCATTAAGTCACGCTTTTCTAGATAACTTATTCCGTTGACTCATTCTCTTCTATGTATAAATAGCATACACGACGTGATGCATACAAGCTACTGATTTTTGCTTCTCGACGCGGATATATTATACCAGTAGAAGACGGCGTTTCTCTGATGCCAGTTAATTAAGATATCTTGATATGCATCTACGAGAGCATCAACAAGTTGCTCGCCGAGAGTATCTTGTTCGCGCATGCTTTAGGTGTGTAAAATGCATTCCAACAGGAATTATAATTGCATCTCTTGAATGACATATGTATATTGACATATACATGTGCACAATGATAAATGCATCGTAAGAACGTATGAAAGATTCTTTTCAATCTTAATTATTCCACGTTTATTATTGTTGAAAAAATAAAATTTGTAATGTAAAGTAGCATTTTAAATAAAGAGTTAATAGATCTTTATTTTTTACTTACAATTAGTTTCAAATTGGTTTCACGTTAATAGAGCTTAATTAAACGCGAAATAAGACTATTAACCCCGTTAATCTTATTAATTTTTTGTCTTAAAAAAGACCAATTTCTTAAATTGATCGAAAAAAAATCGATCTATGACGAAAAACCACGAGTGATGTCAGTCTGCAGCAATCTTATACTTGGCCGAGTTCTCGTTGTTATTTTTGTTCGGAAATACAATATCCTTACGCACATGTCTGTGATATGAATCCCATTATTGAGTCATTTGAATATCATCATTTTCGTATTAAGACTGATGAAATAATAAACGGGTCATAACGATGATTAGAGCGCGTATTGTTATTTGCGAATTTTTACTAATAAAACAAGTAATTGCATAATCTTATTTTGTTCAAACTGCATCTTAAAATAAGTACGTAAAAGAGTTTAAAATAATATAATTATAATTCCTGTTGGTTAATTATAAAGCAGTCATATTATTTCATTGATGTTCACAAATGTAAGAATTAGTTTAAAAGAATCGATTTTAATTAGGTACCTATATCTATTTTAATCTCACTTTGTTATATATATCATATAAATTGAGTTTATCTCTGATATATGTAATTTTAGAACATTTATATTGTTTTTTAAAAACCTGACTCAAAGCTACAGTCTCCACGTATATTTTAATTTTCAGCATTAAATATTTTATAAAAAAATTATTATTTACGTTTTTAATTACATATATAAACTTTATTCAAATAAATTTTACTGTACGTTTATCGTTGAATTAGTCTTTCGTTTTTCGTTAAATAATAATGCATTAATTATTAATTTATGTCTTAAGCAACACCTTGAGATTAATTTATGCAGGTGAAAGTGGGTAACTTTTATGAATTGCTTACAATGACAATGTGTCAGCATAGGGAGTAATAGATACGTATTAAAACAAGAAGGGCACTTCTTCAAATGTGTGTGATTGTCGCAAATTGCTTTGACTTTACGGTGCACACCTTGTCTTTCCGTAAATGGTAAAACTTGATTTTTACTTGACCTGAAATCCCGCAAATTGATTAGCTATTGATTAGCTATTGATACTGATTAGCTATTGATTTTAGAATATTAAACTGTAACATCAGAAATGGTAATTACAAGTTGATGGTGATAAAATAATTTCTTGCTTATGTTTAGATATATATAAGTTGGTATACGAGAATAAAAATTACATTGATTGATGTTCAGTTGATTGAATCGGTTAAATGAAAATTAAATAGCTAAAATATATAATTTTACAGTGATTTATAATATTTTTAAACAATTAGTAACAACGGCGCTGAGAAAAATTCTTTAATTAATTATTAGGGTTAAATATACTTTAAAAAAGTTCTGTTTATAAATTATTACAATATAATTTTGATTTTATGTATTATATCTTTGTAATATTTCACTGTTTGATTAATGTTGGTGTTAGATAAATTTTGAGATATTTTTTATATTATGTATATTTTAAGATATAAATGAATTTTGATTTTACTATTTGTATACTACGACATTTTAATTGTACATGCAGGAATCTTTCTCGTACGATATTTCACAATAATCAATGGGAATGTAAAAGGAAGCGATGTTTGCTATTGAAAGATTTGTATGCAATTCAGGTTAATAATTTTTTCTGATTATTAATTATCAATTTACCGTTCTATTTTGTGGGATTTTGTAAGAGGTGCAAATCTTTGTACTCTATTAATAATAGATCATCTTTAATTTCTAATTGGTCGTAATAACTCTTTCAATAAGCATGATTATAGGCTTGTGTTAAATTGATTGCGTAGGCGTGTAATCCTTAAATTACGAAACGTTATTCACATTTCTGTAGGTGTAACTAATTTTCGTGGTCTTATTTGTCGATATATGATTAGAACTTATATGATACTTGCAACATTTTATTTCAAGGAGACATTTGCAAATTTTAAATAAAAAATAGTAAAATATTTGTAGAATTTAAATTGCATATTATAACTCTGAAATTTACAAAATAAGAACACACTTAAATTAAATTGTTAATTAATATTTGAAGTCACATATTGCTATGTTTAATGACGCGTTGTTACAGAAGGATATCATTACTTCGGCATTTGCAATTTGCGTAAGTTACAAATATAACTTTGGACTACTTATGAGAACAATGAGTATTAAGAATGACGCATTATTATAATTTTTTTAAATGCATTATGAGGCGTATAAAGCGGTGGGTTTGTCATTATAGCCATAAGATGTTAATTTTTAATGTCTATTTTATTACGATCCATAAAGTATAATTATATTATTATATAGATTTCATATAAATATATCAGTTTTAAATAAAATTATTTAATAATTTGTTAACTTGATATATTATATCAAATATATTTATTTTAATAGCAATTTTGCTTTTCTTGAGTATAATTTGATTACAATAATTTCAAAATCTTAAATTTATTAAATAAAAAAATTTTATTTAAAAATGATTATTGGTCTAAATTTTAATATTTTATTAAAGAATACAAAAATTGAAATTGTTGTGACATTCTCCAAACACTGCAAATTGTCTAATAAAATTTTATTTAATTTAGTTTAAAAAAATTAAAGAAAGACTTTTATCGACAATATACAATAATCGACAGCAATTATAGATCGCCGTTTGATTTGAAATGAGAATGAAAAGTAGGTGACTCTTTTTTTTCTGTCTCTCCTACTAACGCGGGTGTCACCGATGACGCCATGTATGGTTGCGTTTGGCGTTGCAGCACATTAGTCCTTGAAATTGCTCTTAGAACGCAGCAGCATAAACTACATGTTCTTCCTTCCTTTTTGTCATCAGCTCTTCAGTCATTCAGCGAACTCGCGTTCGGTCTCATCTATGTATCCAGCTTATCGTTCGTTTCCGCAGCCGGTGCAACCGGTGCAACCGGTGCAGCCTAATCGTCGGGGGATGTTTTATAGATTCTACGATCGCTACCGGATATTCAATGATCGGCGTGCCCGACCGTTTCCGTTTAGATTTTATTGTGAGTCCGCGAAAAATTAGAAACAATGTAATATTTAAAGAAAAAATGCATCTTTTAATTGCAAGACGCACTTGTTTTTATATTATACATATTTATTTAATACATTTAAATCAGAAGAAGATTAAATTGTCACATCTATAGCGAAAAAATGAAAAGTGTTAATCATTGAAGTTTTTTTTTTTTTTTTATCAACCGACCAAAGACATAATCTCATTCCCAGAGTTTTACAAATATTTATTATTTAATTATTATTATTATATTTTCTATTGGAATATAATTCTTTTTTGCATGTCTTTATATTGCATTATGACTGATTACACAATTTTTTTTCAAACATGTTCATTCATAGGGGAAGATTTTGGCGTTCCAGTATTGACGGTCCACAATGTAGATCCTTGCATTGAAGAGAATGGCGAGAATCATCGAACATCCAGATACGAGCTGATGAACCGTCACGATGACAGAGCGAGACTCATCGTTAGACGTGGTCAGGAATTTTATCTGCATCTCAGCCTATCTCGAGACTATATTTCTTCCATCGACGGGATTTCTATCGTCTTCACTTTAGACGGTATCGAAAGACCGCAATACGGACATGGGACACTGGTGGCAACCGCTCTGCTCAATCCTGGAGAGATTTCCGAAGCTGCTTGGCAGACCAGCATTGATGCTAGAGGACAAAATTTCTTAAGGATAAAGGCAAGTCGATGAAAGCGTTACGATGCTGATATGCAGATTTTGTCAGATTTTTTATTATTTAATTTTTGTATAAACATATGATCTTGTAATTATATTTGTATAAAATTAAAAAAAAATATCTCCTTAATAAAATCTGTTGCTTTTAGATTGTAACATCTGCAAATGCGATTATAGGCAAATGGAAAATGGAAATCGATACCAAAAATAAAGAAACTGAAGGGGCTGTCAGTTATACGATGGATCATCCGTTTTATTTAATTTGTAATCCATGGTGCGAAGGTATTTATTCATAAATAGCTTAATTTTTTTTTGTTTTTGAACATAATATCGAGCAATATATCACGCAATTTTTTGAATTTTTATAAAATTCTTAACTCCATAGAAAATTATTATTAAATTATCGAAGAAAGAAAAAATTCTCAACTATATAAAGGAGCTAGGAGGGATTAAAAAAATTGCAATATTAGCGATCTCGAATTTGGTAAAATATTTTCTTTTCAGACGACGTGGTTTATTTGGAAAATGAAGCTGAACGTCAGGAATACGTGCTGGCGGAGGATGGTTTAATTTGGCGCGGCAGTCGTAACCGTTTGCGACCCACTGTGTGGAAGTACGCGCAATTCGAGCGGGACATTCTGGATAGCGCCTTGCACCTGATGAACCAAGTCGGCAAGGTTCGAGTTTCCGGCAGAAACGATCCTATCGTCATAACGCGTTGTTTGTCCGCCGCAGTAAGTTATTTCTCCCGTTGAATTATTTCGAAAAATAATTTTTAAAGCACTTTCTCTCTTTTAAAAATAAAATAAAGTTGCGCAAAAATCAGAATTTTTAGACTGTCTTTTATTAATGCATTATCGGTTTCTAGGTGAATTCTCCCGATGACAACGGGGCAGTGATGGGAAATTGGTCGGACGATTATGACGGCGGCACACCACCTACGAGATGGATGGGCTCGCAAAAAATACTTCAGGAATATTACAAAACGAAGAAACCGGTCAAGTACGGACAATGCTGGGTCTTCTCCGGCGTATTGGCAACAGTTTGTCGCACTCTCGGTATACCTTGTCGAGTCGTGACCAACTACTCGAGTGCGCATGATACTCAGAGCAGTTTGACCGTGGACTACTTTGTGAATGCTGAGGGCAAGATCATGGAAGAGCTTAACAGCGATTCGATATGGTAATTTGAAGGAAAAGAAGACAAATTTTTATTTTCGATAAAAATCAGAAATAAATAATTAAAGACACTTATTTAAATTATCCGAATTTTTATCGTAAAAGGAATTTCCATGTCTGGAACGAGGTGTGGATGAAACGATTGGACTTGTCACCGGATTATTCAGGATGGCAAGTGATCGATGCCACTCCTCAGGAACTGAGCGAAGGCGCGTATCGTTGTGGACCAGCCTCCGTGACCGCCGTGAAGAAGGGCGAAGTTCTACGTCCTTACGATAACGCGTTCGTCTTTGCCGAGGTGAATGCCGACAAGGTTTTCTGGCGTTACAACGGACCTACACAGCCATTGAAACTAGTCCGCAAAGATATGTACGGGTATGTGTGTAATATTTTTCGTACATTGTTAATATTATGTATGTCACTCGTTGATAATTAGTCTAATTAATTTGAATAATTATATGATGGTAATTTTATTACAGCATTGGTCAATTGATTAGTACGAAAGCAGTTGGAAGGTGGACGAGGGAGGACATCACGCACACTTATAAATATCCAGAAAGTAAGAGAATTTTTAATTTTTTTTAAAAATTGTGCAATAAAAAAGAGCGTTATATTATTTAATCAAGAAATAATTTTATAATACAATTCGAAAATATATTGAAAATACTAATACATTAATATGCACATCTAATTGGTTATTAATATGAATATGAATAGTTATAAGAATATGTATAAGAATCATGTCTCGTAATAGAGTCTGATGAAGAACGTGCTGCCATGCTAAAGGCGCTTCGTCAAAGCGAATCTTTATTTAGCCGCTACTATCTCAATGAGGAGTTCAACGACGTCATGTTTACTTTTGAATTGCGCGATGACATCATAATCGGACAGCCATTTAGGTAGTTTATTAATAAAATTAATTTAATAAGTTTGCAATATTTTCTAAATAATATAACAATGTGATAATACAATTTGAATTATAAAATTCTTCAAATTTTCTAATCTATTCTTCCCTAAAATTTATTTTAGAAGACTATCGCTTTTAATGCTTTTATTAAACATTTTTCTTTTATTTTTCGACAGTGTCGTATTATTGATTAAAAATCGGAATTCGATAATGGAGTATCGCGTGTCCGTAATTCTGAGAGTGGAGACTGTGTTGTACACTGGTCGGGTGGGCGATCCGGTAAAGAGATTGCACATCGACAGATTAGTTCGACCAGGAGTGCTCGAGGAAATTCGCATGGACGTTTCTTGGGAGGAATACGGTCCGAGATTGTTAGATCAATGCGCCTTCAACATCGCCTGTCTCGCTACCGTGGAGGACACGAACTTCGAATACTTCGCGCAGGATGACTTTCGCGTTAGAAAACCCGACATTAAAATTACGGTAATTATTTGACTATATATATATATATATACACACATATTATTTATCGAAACTCTTGTCAATAAAAAAAAGAAAGATTAAAAGAAGAAAATAGATATAGTAATAGACGCATATACATCATTTTATATGAAAATTATATTTCGTGATTTAGTTGCATAACGATGCAATCGTCGGTCAAACTCTTAACGCTTCGGCCAAGTTTCGCAATCCACTACCAATTCCTTTGAAGAGAGGTGTATTCCTTATCGAAGGACCCGGTCTAGACGAGCAATTGAAGCTGAAACTATTTGAACCCGTCGAGGTGGACGCGGACGCAGAATGTACCTTCTCTATGATACCGAAGTTAGACGGACGTGCCAGGATAGCGGCGAAATTTTATTCGAAGGAATTGGATGATGTTGATGGACATTCGGACAATTTTATAGTTAAATCGATGAAAATAATCAATGATTTTGAATGATCGTAACATTTTTGAGGATATTTTAAAAGATAATGATAATTTAGCATGTTCTTATATTTTTTATGAATTATATACGTATTAATTGTGCAATAATAATTTTCTAGTATGCAATGAGAAAATGTAACTGTTATAAAATTATGATCATATTGATTGATGCCAAAAGGATTGTAATAGAGTGCAATAACATATACAAAATATAAAAGCTTATACAGAGAGTTAAGAGTAAAATTAAATTCTTTAAAAAAAGAGAAAAATCATAAAAATGAGAATACATTTTTACAATTTTTCTTTTAGCTAAACTAGTATAATATTTAAATAAAACATTTATCTTGCATTATGAAAACTCAAACTACGAGAAACACAAAAGTGTGTTCCTTTATCGATAATAACTCGACTGCGAAAAAGCAGAATTGTAAATACGTAAGATATCAAATAAGATAAATTAAATGCACAATCAAAATTATTTTTAATTTATTAATTATTATTTTTATTTACTATTTTCTATAGTTTTACTGCTATTATTTATGCTATGTGTTCATAGACTGTTTTAAGGAATAACATTTATTATGATAGAGAAAAAGGTTCTAATATAAATACTAATGTAAATAAAGATTAAAGGAAATGGACTAATAAGAATCGGTGCGCATCGGAATTAAAAAGACTTTATTGCAGTGTTCTCTTTATTTATATAGAATGTTTTAATTTTGACGCACCAGCTCTTATTAGCTTATTCGTTTTAATTCTTTATATAACATTTATTTACACGCGTTATTTATGTATGTAAATAAAATAATTTGTGACACATTTATTATTTATGTTTTTACAGTGTTATCAATCCTTAGAACAGTTAACGTTCGGTCTACGATCTACGATGTCAGTATTGTCTATAGATACATCCGTCTCTATCAAAATTACCAATCACTGAATGCGGATATTAATGAAATAGCGACGAGAGATCAACGCGGTAGAGAGCGAGGCGAATTGTATAGCTATATCTGCGAATCATTTGGTTGTGAGTATCTTACTTAATTAAATTACCGGATCTCAGTAGCACCAAGATCAATTAGGTTCTTAACGAGCTTAATAGTTTGAACCGCAATTATACATATAAAGAAGTGTATTTATTTTTAGTCTATATAAACAGTGCTCTATACAAATGGAAATATTACCAAATTTTTCGTTTAAGAAAAATCTTACGTATGACGTTTTTCATAATTGTCTTCCTGTCTTTTTCTATTATTATATTAAATTTTCTATTATTATATTAAAATAGATAATTTTAGCCATTTAGAAATATTCTGAATATAATAAAAAGACAAACGTAATAGAGAAAGACAGGAAGACGATATCAACTGTTTCGCTAAAATATTTAAATATCTGCATTATGAGATCAGTAACAGCTGATCATCAATAAGTATTAATAGTAAATTTTAATAAGCATTTTTTTAATATTACATTATTTAATCATTCATAAAGATTTGAATAGTTGACTTAAAAAGGATTAATGATTTTAAAGTTAAAACTAAATTTTTAAACAACAAAGTTTTTCCTAATTTTATATCTACATAAAAAAATGTTATATAATTTACTATTATTATAATTTTCTTCTCAAATTATTACACGTTGAAAAGAATTTGCTTGATTTTAAAATAAGGAAAAGTATAAGGCTCTTGTATATCTCTATTGGCAAATTAATTTGATTTGCGCGTAATTTTTTTCAATTCTTTCCTTCACAATGTATATTTTCACTCATTATTTGTATTTTTACAAAATTTAAAGACATTGGAAGACATTGCCACAGTTTTGAAATATATTTATTACTTATAAATACAAAAAATATTTAAAAATACGAACATTGTGAAATATATTTCAATAGACTCGAAGGATTAAACAAAAAAAAGTTATATAAAACACAAAATTTAATTCAAAAGAGTAAAGTTAAAAAAATTATAAGAAAAAAATTTAATGTAAAAAAAAGAAAGAAAGAAAATCTCAACCACGATCATACTGTCATTTCCTGCCGACTTGTATCGGCATTGCGGATCCGATGACGAATGGTGGACGTTTAAGGTGAATGTCAGTTACTCTCAAGGAGCGACAGCACGAATGGGGTACCGGTTCGAGCCACAGCTTCCGCGGTGGGTATCACGGTAAAAAATTCAATCGACAGAGACTACCTGGCGGTCAATATTAACGACCAGCAATCGAGAGGGTCGCTGTGGCGAGTGCATGATTATTCAGAGAAGAAGAAGATGAAAACAAAAAGGGCAGGGATGGATTTAAGTTAATGAAACTGATTTCAAGTTTTTATCTAGAATAATCTTGTTCAGAAATATATATCAGATATATGGAATTATTATGCAACGCAGTTTGCTTCAAGGCTTTTAAACTATTTTATTAACAGCTTGCAAAGAAAAGGAATAATGAAAAAAAATTAATTAATTGCACAACTTTTATTTTTTGTATACAAAAGTACAATATATTTATATTTCTATTTGTTTCTGTTTCAAATAGATTTTGTGACACTTGATCTTGAGATTTAAGAGAGGCAAAACATTCTATATACTTTTTACAAAATATGCAAAGAGAGACGTTCCATTCAACTTTGCTTTAATTATGTTAATTATACTTCTGTCAGAAAAGCCTCGAAAAATTATTAATTTTATTATTAAATTTTCAGAAAATTCACCATTCGTCCCTGAAGAAAAAGAAGCACAGAACTTTACGCGCGCACGACAACGGGAGAGAGCAAAAAAGAGACGCGGATGATGATGAGCTTCAGGCTGATAGGAGGCCAGGATGATGCGAACGATGTATCACCATCCGGGAAATTAATGTTGAAATATGATCCTGGATGAACGATATGCGGCGCCCAAGCGGGACCAATAGGGACCAACGAGGAAACACGCAGTGGCGAAGAAGAGGATTGCACGAGAGAGGAGGTTGTTACGAGGTCGATTAATGAATCATCGGACGAAATAGTAAGGTGACGAGAATATCGGCGCAACAAATTGGACAGTGAGCTGAAGAGATGAGTGATGAAAGGGAGTAGCTTAGGAGGAATGATTGGAAAGCGAATATAAATACGTGAGTTAAATTTTTGTATTTTGTACAATAATCGCAAATAAGACTATTTTTTCGAAGCCTTCTTTATTGAATCAAAGATGTAAAAGACACTGTAATCTTTTTTTATGACTTATAAAATTCTGTATTTAAACATATTGAGCTTTCTTATTTTAAAGTGAACTTATTTTTCAAACAAAATCAATTTTTAAGATCGATTTAAGATCAATTTTTAATATCGATTTTTTTTTCTACGCAGGATACAATCTCAATTAACATGCGACAGAACAGTTGTGCGACGAAGAATCAAGCGGAGTGTAAAGAAGGACGATGAATCGTGAGGGAGAACTTAAAAATGTAGGATGCAGAGACAGAGGAAGAAAAAGAGAGCGAAGAAGAAAGGAAATACGCAGGATGATAGTGAGATATGTCTAAATATATAATCGTGACACGTGATGGACGTGTTGCGGCCCCTGTCTACGGGGGTCTCGATGAACAGGGCCCCGGTCCGGGACTCGCGGCACCCCGCTACGCGCTATGCATCAACACCCGGGATCCATCCCATTATACCTCATCAAAACAACAAACACGCCTTCCACGCTAAACCAACATCCTTTTGTTCCCATCGAATCCCGCGTATCCATCAGGATCGCCGCGCGAAGGATGCACGTCAGTGACGCGATCTTTTCGACGGGGGGTCCTTAAGGGAGGAAAAAGGAGGGAGACCGGGAGGAATTCGAGAAGATCTCGTGAAATGTTATTAATGTCGCGGGGTCAGAGGGATAAGTACGCCCGGGAAACGTCGTCCTGTAGATTTGTACCTGTCTTCGTCTCGTCTCTCGCAAGGAACGAACGACGAAAGACGTTGATTCTCCTAGTAGAAAAGCGCATGCTGCGATATAAATAATCCAACTGCTTCGCCGAATAAGGAGAGCCCGAGCTCCTACCGCGGGATAGGAGCGGTTTGGGAAAATTAAGACTCTGGAATTTCTTGGATGAGTTATTCGTTGGAACGAAACCCGTTCCATCATATTTCAATTTGTATAGAGATAAAGAACTTTATGCCATTCCGGGAGTAAACGGAATATAATAATTTGCTACAAGGATATAGTATCAATTAATTTTTAATGAGACGCGAATATAAAATGATACATAGACATTTATTAATTTTGATATATTGATTTATGAAAATAAATCTTGTGTGTAGTATTTATACGATCATATGTTCACATTGACGTAATTTGGTACTGCAGATTGTTCTTAGATGGCGCCACGTAATACTTGCAGTAACGATTACAATCTGGATATTTGAGAATTTAATTTTGATAGTTACTTTTAATAATAAAATCAAATCATTATGCAAAATTAACTCGAGGGTCGACAGAAGATACGTTGAAGACCTTTATTAGACGATTGAATTACGGATTTGCTTATCTAAAAAGAGACGAAGAATTTTTTTAAATCATAATATTTCTTATAGTAACATTCAGAAACAAAATTAAAAATTAATTGGAAAAATCATTATATATTATAAATATATTATTATATATTAATAATATATTTATAATATATAATAATTTTTCCAATTAATTTTTAATTTTGTTTCTGAATGTTACTAATAGAAATATTATAATTTTAAAAAATTATTAATATCTGTTTTACATGATATTATTGTCAAATGTCATGAATATTGGAACAAAATATTAATCAAATTTAATTAATTAAATGATCAATACGATATCACTAGTACAATCTATTTAATTGCTAACGAACAAGATACATTACGTTATTTTATTATGTAATGTTAAACTTGAGTGAGTGACATTTCTAATTGTAAGAAATATTCACAATATAGACAATCATTAAAATATTAATTAATGCGTGCGATCGCGATTAATCTTTAATCAGTCTTTCAAAATTCAAAATTAATATGTATGTATGTCAAATTTCTGTGCGTACAACTGACATACTTGAAATTACAATCGCAATAATATGTTGATAAAATTATTACGAAATCGAAATATCGAATCCTATATAATATAAATTTAAATACACACAGTAATAATTTAGACGACAGTTCAAGTAAAAGTAAAAGTTGTAGCCTATAATTGTTTTTGAATTTGGCGCGCGGCGCGCTGTTTGTTGACTTACGTAGTTACTACGTCACGACCGTCGTCCCTCGCGTCCTCCCACTAGTCTCTACATCGCGCTCAATCGGCTCCGCATTTTTCACACATTTTTTCTTATTAAGAATGAATTCCGCGTACGAACGAATGTCGGGAGTATCGAATCGTGTCACGAGCAATTACCAGGAAGTATTAATTAACTCGTACGATTGCGATTAATCAAGCTTCGACAGTCTGCAACCGATGGGGTACGCCGCTTTGCCGCTTTTTCTCCGGATCTATTAATTCATCGAACATTCTGAAGAGGTATGTATCATTTCGTGTCATTTATCCGTACGAATCGCATCGCGTTCGTGCTTTTGCGCTTTGGGAAAATTGTATTTTTTGGATGCTAGATATTTAATTAATAAATAATTCATTGTTTTCAGATGGTTATAGGAGTCGCGCGCGGATCGCGCGAAGTTCGCCGCGCTTAGCACAACTTCAAGCGCTACGTCACAGCGAACTACTTCACTACATACCGCGAATATCGCGAGTGGCGCACGGTTATTTATTGTCGTTATTTATCCGTTGTTATTTATGCAACCGGCTGTGTAGTGCGCGCAATCGGTGTCGGGAGTGCCGTACAAAGTAACGGGCGATCGTTCTATCGTATTATTTATGCGCGAAATCGAAATCAGTAGTGCCTGGTCGATGAAAATGCATCTGGGCGAAGCGACGCAACAATCAACGAGAATATGGCAGCGTTTCAACGACTGGTGAGCAAATTGATTTTATTTACCTGACTATATATCATCGAATTTATATTATCGCCATTTACCTGAAATATATAGCTGGCATATGAAACACGCTAATATAATAACATAATATTATTTATAGGAACGAGGCTTTCTGAAACGACAATCAACGAGACGTAAAATCAACGAAAATGCGGACGTGTTTCAACGACCGGTGAGCAAATTGATTTTATTTTACTTATATGATCGAATTTATATCATCACCATCTGAAATATATATACCCAAAATATGAATGAAAACTACTAACATAATAATATATTATTTAAAAAAATCGATTTTTGAAATTAGCTCAAAAACAAATTTATAAATTATGCATATTTTCTATAAGCACTCGCATTAAGAATTTTGAGAATATTTTCAAGTTTTTTTATTTGAAAGACTGTGTTTATTTACTTCGAGTAAAGTAAAACTCGATTTATTTTTCTTATCATTTGCAAAATATAATAGCCAGTATATAAAAAATGCTAAAATAATGTAAAAATAATATAATATTAATGTTTTCGAGATTAGCTCAGAAAGATATTTAAATTATATATATTTTCAATGAGCATATTACAATCTTGTGAATATTTTAATTTTATTTTATTTGAAAGACTATATTTTATATACTTTGAGCAAAATAAAAATCGAATTTATCTTTAATATTATTCGCGAAATATATAGTTAGTATATAAAAAACGCTAATGCAATAATAATTTAATATTAATTTTTCAAAATTTTTGAGATTAGCTTACAATTAGAAAGAAATTTAAATTATGCATTATATATATTTTCAATAAGCATTTGTCTTAACAATCTTATGAATAGTTTAATGTTTTATGTTATTTTTATATTAAATCTTTCTTATCATTCGCGAAAAAAATGTATTGTCGAGATTAGCTTAGAAAGAAATTTAAATTATGCATTATATATATTTTCAATAAGCATTAACAATCTCATGAATATTTTAATAATACCTAATGAGACCCCTAAAGAGTCTCTAATGAAACGAGTCTGTTATTTGTCAATCTAAACATGATGCGTAAAGTTGCGATCCTCTTTTGAAGTAATTATGATTATTCAATTGAAATAAAGGCGATGCGATGCAATAAAGTTTACATACGAGTTGTATAAAATGTATTCACACACCATCGATTTGCAGCGCAAAACTCGTTTTCAACATCACAATTTATGATATAAGCATATATAAAATTTAATCGACAAATAATTGAATTATAAATATTAAAATCGTTATTTAAAAAAAGAAATTGTTATTTAGAAATGAAAAGGTAAGCAAAGGTTTTTTCAACATATGTATTAATATATATTAATGTGTATTAATTAATCCGCACGAAGTCATCGCTTAATTGGTAGCCGACACTTTTTTCGCAATTTTCAGTTGTTTAGGTATCGCACATCGCACCTCGAGGTGTGAAATCGTTTAGCTACTGCATGTTCACCTGCCATCAAGTTTGTTTCTACGTAGTGATTTATGATGTCTCAATTCAGTTACTCACACAAATATATTTCATTTAGTTTTACTTACATACATATACGCGATTATAACGTCGGTGTACTTTCATTGACGTTTTGAACTTTCTTTCTCTTATTTTTTTTGCTTTCTTTTCTCGTGTTATCTAGTTTTTTAAAGGCATACTAGACATCGAGCATTGCTCGTCATTGACAAAATTCGATATGCAAATTAAAAAAGATTTTTAATTTTCACACTTTTTTCACACTTTTAATTTAAATCATTTAGCTACTACATATCCATCTGTCATTGACTTTCTTATCATTTACACGTGATTTATATGTTTTGCTTTAATTACATACTCGCATTTTATTTCATTCGATTTAATTACATACGTATAATTATGGGTGGGACGATATTGTGTATATGGCGGCATAGTGAAATATCAGACACACCTATAATTGTCATAATAAAATATTTCAATAGCGAATTAATTATTAGTAATACAGTGTTTGATCTGGATATAAATCTAAAAATAAATTTTTTGCATAAAATAGTCATTTAATCAAGTAAGAATTAAAGTGACAGGATTCAAATTATAAATTATCGCTTTATTGTTCGCTTCCTCGCTAATTTTCTAAATATAATTTAAATTGAGAACTAATAAGAAATATTTTATACAATAATTAATTTATAGTAATTGCTTAAGTATAATTATTATTGCAGCAGTAACTTTACGTTATATACATAGTATTTTATTTCTCATGTTTTTTTATAAATATAAAATAATCTATAGTCTCTTGCACAATTATGTTCGAATAGTCAAATTTATACGTATCGAGTATTTCGATCAGTTTGAAATGATAGGTATGTGCGAGATTGAGTCTGGTTTACGTTCGTTTCCTGTCAATCTCCCTTCACTACCTCGCTTAGCTTATTGTAATGCCGTCTGACACTTTATTATTTGCACTTCTGCGTTTGCACGGTGACACTCTGCCACCGAGCTTGTTCAAACAAAGGGTGACAGGGAATAAGACTGCGTAATAACGAAGGGCGTAGTAATTCAATGAATTAGAAAATAATATCACATATCCTTTTTTTGAGAGCAAGCTTTTGAAATGCGAAATAAACTAAAGATATTATAGAAATTCTTCTCTGAATAAGAAAAAACATTATTAACTTGACTAAACCTTTCAACTAAATTACTATTTTGCATTGAAATCAAATGTTTAATATGTTATATTGAATTTAAATATTCTTACATGTTTAATTAACAAAATAATATTTAGTTGGAAGGTTATTTAGTCAGGTTAACAAATTTTCTTTTCGATGTAGTTTCAAGAATACAATGATTTTTATAAATCTATACCATTGGATATTTCAGTAAACAGTTATTTAATTATATAGATCCGCGGAGATATTTAGGAGATTTTTTTATATTCCGTAGAATTTTCTACTCTTGGATATTGGTTCTGCAAAGAATTAAAAATTCGTGACATACGCGGAAATAATTTCTCATATGCAGATTCGCGGGATCGAATTCGGAGGTTCAATTTCCATAAGCGCGTCCGGGGAAAAGGTGGATGTTTACATAGGTAAAGTCGGCAGTTGCGAGCGTATTTACACGAGGATTTCCCTGCGGCGAATCGAGCCGCAGGGCGAATTGGATACCGACTCCGTCGTCTCGCTCGTATCGTCGACGAAGGGTGGCGGTGGGTTTGGATAAGGGTCGTAGGAGGGATCTTTTCCGTCGTCCTCGACGGCGGAGACAAGGGGAGGGAAACGAATAAAAAGGGGGGCGAGAAATGGCGCGGATGCCTCATTACGCATGCACCCCGGCGAAGGGATGTGAGTGAGTGAGCGAGTGACTGACTGACTGACGTGCCTCCTCGTCACGCATACGCTCACATATGTGTGCACGTGAACGTAATATCCACGTGCGCGGACACGCCTATTTTGTCGAGTGTGAGAAGTTTTGCATACACACAGAAGATGCGCGATCGTGTATTGTGACTAACGTTGCGTTGTTCTTTTCCGCGCGACGCTGTGTTGGAAAAGGAGGTTTGGTCTGGCACGGAATAAAAAATCTGCTAGGAAACGTCGGACAGCGATTTTGGATTTTATAATAATTAAATATGGAAGTTAGAAAAGATTTTAATACGTAAAATCAATCGCAAATGCCGGAGAATTTAAAAAGAATGTTTTATTTGTGTATCAAACATCGCGCTGTTAGAACCCGAGATTTGATTTTAGCAAATATGTATCTTGCAAAAATATATATTAGTCAGATATCTTTTGATAAGCTTTTGTTAACGAATAATGAAAGTTTAGTTCTAAATGTTTTAATTTTCAGAACTCTTTCTCTTTTTGAATTTTTATTCTTTTATATATTTCTCTTTTTCATTCTTGATATATTTTCAAAGTCCAACATTTTTGAATTTCAGTGTTTTGATCTACAATTATTAAAATCTTGGAAATTCTTTGTAAGGTACTAAATTAAAAATGTTTTAAATATTTTTATTTTTATATAAAAAAAATTTGCTCAGACAGGAACGAAACTTTTACACATAAAGTGACCGAAATAATATTACTTCCAAATTATCTCTATAAAAATCCATATACACGAATGTATCTAAATCTTTACACAGAAAAATACAAATAATGTGTGTACAGAACAATTCCGACGAAACCGCATTAAGGCGCGTCGTGATCCGCCCTCTGTGTAAATCAGCTATCTCCCTCTTTCGTCTTTGCCATCCTCCTGTCTCTCCTTCAACCCTCGACAACCTTCCTCACCATTTCCATCTCTATACCCTCGTGGCGCCCTAATTGCGCCAAACCCTCCCTTTCCCCCTCCTGGCAGCTAGTCACTTTACCATAATCTCTTGGGTAATGGGGTCTCGGTGTGCGCGAGCGCGAGCACCCTCTCGACAATCCCTCTCGTGCTCGTTCAGGTTTGCGTCGCGATCGAAGACTCGCTCTTTGTCAGCTCCGGCAGATTCTCGCGGAAATTGTGTCGTGTATAGATTTTTTCTATCCTGAGAATATAAAAATTGCAAACACAAGCAACACAGATTTTTCTCAATACCGATTACATATTAATAGATGCTTTTTGACTTCGCGAAATTAAAAACTGAAGAGCAGTATGACATAAGTTGCATGATAAAACTTTCGTATATGCTGTTTTTATAAATTGAATCATAAGTCTGTATTTCTGCTATCACTTTTGAATTTTATTTAAATATCTTTTTGTAAATTAAATGTATTAAGATTTTTTTGCTTTATATTAGATATATATATTTAAATTAGCACATTTTTTAGTACTTATTAGTTGAACTATATAGACTGACAAAATATAAAGAAATAATAGAGCATATCAGATATACATTAGCAACTATAATAACGTCTACAAGATGACAATAGGAACAGCGTAATGAATGCGATAATAATAGACAATAATAATAGACTGTCTGGCGAGCGTCGACGAGAAAATTAACAGGCCTCTAAAGTAGCTGATGGACCGCCAAACGTTTCTCCGTCGGCGTTTGAGTTTAGAAAGAGGCTCACTTCCTGACTATAGATGTCTACAATTACGGTCCAATTACAATGCATAATGGCGACACACGGTGCGCGTTCCGAAATTGGCAGCAATTTGGGCGACAAGCGATTAGGACACGCGATCTATAACGGAAGCAGCCATCACGTCACGCCAATTATGCCTCCTATTTTCAAGCGAGCCGCGAAGTGCCATTGTCGCCCGACTATGAGAAAAGAAGAAATCGGGGGAATTTTTTGCGTATCGTCCGAATATGCCGGCAAGCTGTCAAAACCTGTCATTTCGCGTCCGCGAGCTTAACCGGCTCGGCCCGGTCGTAATAGGACTCCGATCGACAGAGGATGGCCGACACAATGGCCGCGAATAACCGGCCGTGCGGCTTTTCGTACCGGCGCGGCCGTTTAGCCACCTTAAACGAGAAGATCTGCTTGCCTGCTAAACACCGACACGCGATTCCGTGGCATCTGTCGACCGTCGCTCGCGATACACCCAATGACTAGAAAAAGTCGTTCTTTGTCGGCGACAAAATATTCCAAAATTGCAAACCGCGCTAAAGACTCGACGTCGACGCGCGTTGGAATACCGCAAAGTCCTTAGATCGAATTCTGAATACGTACTCCTGAGGCATTTCTATTCATCTTTTCGTCTTTAAACTCCGAGATTCTAAGAACTCTGAATTTTTGTGAATGACCTATGAATTGTCAATTTTTAACTAAAGGTTTTTGTATTCTTTTTTCCTGGATTTTGAGTCTAATTTAAATTAAACAATTAACGCGGAGAGAAATTTAAAGAATTGTTAATTCAAAATACTCTAACGCTTTTAAAACAATAACAATTCTAAATTGATGAAGTGTGTCAAAGATACATAATTATTAACGCGAAAGGATTTGGCGATGATCTCCGTTCGTCATTCCTCTTCTACACACTGAAACGACACCGGAGCTAATTGCAAGCCCTTCGCGCCCTTCCCTGATTACAGAGCGACCCATTAGCGACGAATTGATCGACGCGCGTCAGTAATAGACACACGTAGCCGCTAAATCCTCGTGAAGTTCAGGATCGAGGCTTTCGAGAAGCGCGGTGGAAGCCGGGGGCAGCTTTCAGGATCGCATCCGCGCATCGTTTCATCCCCAGGGGACGACTGGAAACGGCGGAAGGGGGTGCAGGAGAGAGAGAGAGAGAGAGATAGAGTTTGCACACTCGGTTGACATCGAGATCCAGCGACGTGTCTAATTGGAGCCACTTTAACCGCGAGGGCGGATAGGGTGGGATAAGCCATCCACCACCGCTGGGAGATCACCCTCCGGGCTTATAACCGCCAGGGAGATCTTCTGCGAGCCTCTACCCTCGGTGGTTACACACACACGAAGTGTCCTCTCTCTCTCCCCTGCAACATCCCGAGCCATTGTGTATCCTACAACGAATCCGGCGTAAATAATGCCGATTATCCCCCCGGCAATTGTTTTATCGACCGGACTGTCCCGTTCGAGGAGAAATCTACGGGGAAAATGGCAGGCAGAGTTGAGGGGGTTGCCGTTTCTTTCCCCTCGAATGAGCCGTGGCACAGATTTACGAGTGACTCTAAACGGGGGCTGGCGAGGACTCGTAAAGTAAATTTCGCTTGTTTTCTCGTTGGCCCGAAAAAGCTCAGGGAAAAGTGAGAAATCGAAGGTGTGGTAACTGTAACTTCGTTCGAGGGCGGAAACGCGTTTAAAAGGGATCTTTTGAGGGATGCGCGAATCTTCCAAGTTTATTATAAACGAGGGGAGATGGAAGTAAAAGAATACACTCGACGGGCCTTTATTGTTTAAGGCATATTTAGAATTGAAAATAGAATTGCTTCTATAAACTGACAATAAATAAAATTATCAATATATGTATATTATTATACAACAAATTTTCTAAGAAAATCTGCATTATATTTGTTTTCAGACATATAGCAAATGATTTATTTTCACTACTTTCTTCATTTTTTCTTTAAATAGTTTTTTTTTTGTTTCCTTTTATATTGCACAATAAAGATAATTTTTATCATTTTTTCTGAAGTCGTTAAATTAATAAAAATGAAAAAGTTTTCTCTTTTCTTTTGAGAAAAAAAATATATTCTTTCGCAATTCATCTTGCTATTATTTTTGCATCCAGTCCAAAAAATGTCGCATGTAACGATCGCATTATTAATTTTCGAGATTCTCCGGTTTTAATAGCCCCAGTCCAATCGAGGCTGGAGATCGCTTGATGGAACTCGCTGAGCCCCGCATGCTTTTTACCTCCCGCTAATTATGAAATTGCCCAAGAACGTTCCGCACTATCGAGCTCCTCGCTCGTTTTCTTTTTCCATCTTCTGGAGCGATATTTGAGCGCGAATTATGCTTGGTACTCCCTTCATCCTGCTCATTATTTCTCTCCTTGTCGTCTTTTCCTTGTCGTCTCGCCAGCCGACCTCATCCTTCGTGACCTTTCTCTCCTCATCGTTGTGGCGTCAAGAAACTTATCCGGTTAATGGCCCAGCCTTGTTCCGTAACATTCATGAAATTCACAGGCTATTTTGGCTACCGCCCGACGGCGGATTATGCTAATTGATTTGTAATTTAAGTCGTAAACAAGTCACATTGGAAATAAATAATTACATAATCAATGTCTGAGACAATGTCTTATAATGAAGCTTTACAAAATCTTGTTTAAATGTACAAATATGATATTAAATTTTGAAATAAAGAATCACACAGAGGTTACATATCAAAATTAATATTTTGAATAATAATCGAAAAGCTTTTATTCCCATAAAATAAATTTAACATATTATTTTAATAAAGTATTGTATAGAATGTGTATTTTTTTTTCCAAAGTAAATCAATTATTGAAAGTTAAGTTTAAAACAAAGAAAGGAGTTTTAAAATATTTTTCAACATTTTTATATTTGTAAGATGATACTCGATTTTTATTTTTCAATCCAAAATTTATGTTTTGCATTTTCCATACATTCCGTATACGTATATTCTACTATTTTATACTATTTTATACATTTTACAAACTCAATTTGATAATTACGCAACCGTAGGATGTGTTCCTTGCCTCGATAAGCAGTCATAACGATGCCACAATAATTACAGGCCAGTAGAGTAGGGAGCAGCGAGGTATCGCGCGTAAAAAGAGAACAGCCGCTTATAAAAAGCAGATTGAGCGGTTGAAGGAAAATGACCGGAGGAAAAGTCGTTCGGCGTCGACCTGCGCTTGTCTCCGTTCCCTTGCCTCGTCCCCTCCAGGCCTTAACGACTAAATAAGTCCCCTCAATTAAAAAACTAATTTCGATTAGAGTCCCCGGGCGGCCATTTGGCATCGTGTAACTACATCCCGCAGAATAGCAAAGGCGAAGGGTTGGAAGAGATGAAAGTCGCTGAGCGCGATACACTCGGGACGACGAAGGGAGGAAAATAATCGACGCCACTTTTTTTTTTATGCCGCTACACTTCTATCCGTCATTGTTGCATTGTATCACTCGTCGTGATAGCACGCAGTGACATTCTAATAATTAAGAACATCTTTTGACATCTTAGAGAATATACATTGCATTTCGCTGCCATATTATTCAAACGAAATAAAAAATAAATAATACAATTTATTCACTTCCGAGACAATTTTTCGTTTGATATAAAAAGTAGAAAATACTAAATATATCTGAGAAAGAAAACAGAAAATAAATTAAATACGGATAAAAGTATAATTTCTTATGAGACTATATTATATTATTTTTATAGTAAGATAATTATTAGAACAGTTTATTAATTATTTCTAAATTTTAATTAAACTCTTTTTATCAAGTAGTAATGAAGTGTTATAATCTCGTATTGATTATCGAAATAAAAATTATTCTCGGCGATCGAATATATATATATAGCGATTGTTATTTAGATATTTTTGAATTATTTATTATAAATGTTAAATAGTGTATATAGAAAAGAACTTAATCTGTATAGTTTAAACATTCTCTAGTCATTTCTCTTTCAGGAAAGAATTTTTAGAAGAAAATGAAAAAATTTGAAAGACTTAAGAACTTAATCCTCTAACGCAAAACAATATTTCACGATTTTTCATTGTGATTCCTCTTTATATCGCGTTCCTCTCAAGAGTACTTTACGCAGAATTTCTTCAAGCCACACGAAGGAGCCACTTTATAAGCACGTACTTATTTACGTCCGTATTAGTATTTATGTTAGATGCACACCTATGGCACCCCGCGGCTCTCAGGCGTGGACGCTTCAGTCACTATTTGTTATTCTAATATCGCATTATATATTTGTTTGGGCGTGGGCGGATGAAACCCGAAGTGTGAAACACGTTGTACAACGCCGGCCCTCCTGGAATTCCATCCTCTCGTAAGGCTCACCCACGTGATCGTGGGGCTTTGTGCCTATTGAAAAGATTTCCGTCGATTCGGTGGCATATCTATCCGTTCAGCGCGTGTTTCGGTTTTTTTTTCTCCTCTTTCTATCTTTTCAATACGGAAACAGATTTAGCTTTGCTTCTACCGTTCTTCGAATTCTAACGCGTTTACAATTCATTTTTGTAAGTTTAAATAATTCAACGTGGAAAATGTTTTTGAGTCAAAATAATATGAATGTCTCCGAATATATAATAAATTTTATTTTAATATTTTCTATTATCTCTTTTTTCGTGTGTATAAATTAATTTGCATTTTTTTACATTACTATATGCAAAGTGTTACAAGAGCGTCAACATAAATTTCAAAATACCTAATTATCGCAATTTTATATTATCTTATTTCTTCTCTTCTCCTTTATCTTTCTCGTTAAATTGATTTATTACATTAATAAGAGTTTATTGGAACCTTTTTTCATCGCGTTTACAACTATTTCGACATATTATTTCTTTCTTCGGCAACCGATATAGCGATTCTCGCGTCATCGTCGTTGATTCTCATTAGTCCGCCCATCGGGTGTCGGAGAAATACCGTGAAAATGGGCCAGCCTGCCGCGGTATGAGAGATTTTATCTTTGGTACGCTCATAAATATGCGCCGCGTGCAAAATTCAGCGTCGCGATATTTTCGAGATCATCGTCATACAATTTTTGTCGATTTGCTGCGAGCTACCCGGAGACGATGGAGATGGTAATAGCTGCGATATCATTTCCGACATCGTCGTAAAACTTTAATTCGTCCTTATTGCGTGTTCTTTGCAGCAATCGCTTTTTAGATAGAAGCGAAAGATGTGATAAGAATATATCTTGCGGACAAAAATATTTTCCACAAATTAAGGATCTTGTAGATCGAAATTACGCGCCGATTTAATTATTATTTACATTTCTTAACATTCTCGTTTATACGTTGCTTTTACTGTCATTTTTGATTACGCGTTGGATAATGCTATTTTTAAAAATTAAACTAATACTATTGAATGTATTGTGTAATCTTTTCAGCGTGTACATATATTTTACTATATAGACACAGAGAATACCTATCAGTTCGTCGATAACAGAATTATGCAATCAGCCGATAAAAGACAATCGAATTAATGACGCAATTAATCGCGCTATCTTCTCGAAACCCCCATTACTCGTATACATATATGTATATTTGCTTGTTTACATGTCGTGTGCATTTATGTGTAAGCTCGAGCTTGACTAGCGCAAGGACATAGGCGCCCATCGTGTGCGGACTTAGATAAGCATCGTGCGACGTGCGACGTTTAGTACCACAATGATCGCCGTGGCAGGTAGATGATTCCGAGCGAGCCCAAAGCGATATACCTACCGGAGTGTCGCGTTTATGTAGCAGCAACACAACAGCAGGTAGGTGTGCTACGGTATACGATGTGGTCCACCGCAAATTTAAGCAGACATTTAACCCTCCCTTCTCGAGAGTCCGATGACTCCGTAAAGGTTGCTTCATTTTCGAATTCGAAATGAAAGGAAACGAGAAGTCATAAAAAGCTGTAAAATATATTTATTCCGCTCTCGAAATATTATAATATATTTAAATATCGTGAAATGTAATCGCGTGAGATGAGAGAGCTATACTACTTTATCTAGATTTTCGATGAGATATCGATCGTTAAGTAATATCGAGTCATGCCGGTAGGGATTTTCTCTCATGCTTTGAGATCGATTTCGTCTTCACACGTGGCGAACCTTTCATCTATACCTAGGCCGAGTTATGACAGCGCGTATACATCCCGATGGGTTTCTCCATCCGTATGTATGATTATATCTATGTATCGTTCGTCGCGGCGTCAATGCGAGCGAATGCACACAGTGCCACTATTCCGATATGATTATGGTTGCACCTATACATATGAAAGCGAGCGTGCTGCGTCTCGCTATGGGTTATTCATGGGATATGTAGCCCGGTTCCTACACGTGTTCTCTTACGCCTTTTTCTCTCTGCCCTATCCTTTTTTATCTTCATGTCCTTCTCTTTTCCTTCCTCGCCCTTCCGTTTCGAACGGTTTACTTTCTCCTTCCTCGCCTCTCTTCTTGTTCGCTTCTCTTGAACGCACAACCATTTTTCCGCCCACACAGTACGATCTGCGAAGAAAGAGCAGTCGAGGAGCACGTATTTTATGCGTGCAGTTATCGGCTCTTTCACTTATGAGAGAACGTTCCCTCGCAATATATATAAGATATGCTTCATAAAAAATAAGAATTGCGGTGAAAAAAAATTTATTTGAGTAAATTTTTTTCGTAAAATTTAATCCGCTTAATTGTGATGTGATATTTTTTCGACGGGATTCAAATCAAGCTTTATAAAACGCCAATGGAAACTTGTTTAGCAATATAAAATCAAAATGCGATTTAATTAACATTTATATACGGAGATAATTTTCTGTTAGAATTTATCCTGAAAATCATATAGTAATCGTGGGACTGTGTATAAAAATAATTAATTGAATTTTTTGAACGATTGAAAGAAATTCTATTGTGTTACTATTATAATAATATTTTTTTAGAAGTTTTTTAAGATTAAAACAACTTCAAGTTTTCTGAGCCTATAGTTTTCTCACGGGAGATGCATTCTCCGAGAAATATGTATACACGAGTTCTCATTTTACACGCCAGCGTTGTGTTTTACTTTCTGTAGGCTCGCTCTGAAAAGGGCTGGCGCCGCGACACTCTTGAACAGAATTGAGTCCTCGATCTCTTAACGGCCCTCGAGTCGTCGGAAGCCCGTGTCTTTCCACGAGTCGTCGATGTTGTCCCTTTACTATCCTCCCCGCTTCCGCACGCATCCTCGTCTCTTTCTCTCTTTCCGTCTCTCCCAACCAAAGTACTCGGTGTCTTTGCCCGACATCGTCTCCTCGTTATCGCTGCCACGAACGGCAATTTCGTCGTTATTATTAGGCCTGCTCGAGGCTGAACGGGGGTGGTCGTGGAAAGGAACCGTGTGTTTACCCTCTCCAGAAACCACTCCAGAACAGCCGAGAAGCTCGTGCCATCAGAGTTCGGAGTTTGTAACTCCGCTTGACTAGTTTCTGACGAGCGGTCCTTTTTGGAGGAGAGGTCCTTTTTAATGCGCGTAGATAAATTAAAAGGACATGGAGAGAATTTTCTCTTAGGATTTATCGTAAAAATCATGGTAATAATCGTGGAACAATATGTTGCAAGAATTTTATATGAGTTCCTCTCTGATTAATATTGACCTATTTACCACAATAAAAATATTAATATATGTATATGTACATTTTATATCTTATTGTGGTAGATATTAATATTTTTTATTGCGGTAAATATTAATCAGAGAAATTCTTACAAAATTTTTCCAATACCATATTGTCCCATGATTTTCAGGATAAATTTTACGAGAAAATACTCTCTGTGAACGATTGTAAAAACAGTGTCTCTTTATATTAACATACAGAACTTAATTTCAATAGTGAATTATTTTTTAATCGCGACGAATAATCGTGCCTAATTTTTTCTCAACATTCATACCATACGGGATCGAAATCCTTTCGCTTTATATCGATTTATTAATCGATTTTTGCTTGAGTCTACTCAAATTCAGGGACATAAAGCTAATACAGAGTCTTAATTTACATTTGACATATTTTATGTATGCGCTTCGAGATAACACACGTGGGCTAAATAATACATCAGAGACCCTAACGCATCGCGTAATACGCTGATTACTTGGCCTCCTGGCCACGGCGCGGCTCGTATACGCGCAGAGACCCGCGATAGAATCAGTCTCACCGGTGTACTCAGAATCGCCACCGAAGGCGAACCCGATCGTTCCGCGTGGGTGGCCTTCCACCTCCTTCTTCCGACGCCGATGCCCTTCCACCAGCATGCGGGCTGTATGGTGGCCGTGGTGTACGGTGGTGTGTTCGCGCAGGCCTCTCTTCTCCTCGGATGATGAATGACCCTCGTGTACCCCCTTCTCTTATGGTTCGCACCCTGTCGCGGCCCTACCGTCCGCCCTCTCCTCCCCTCTTTTCACTCCACTCCACCTTGATATTTCCTTCCCCTCCTGCGTATTTCCCCAGTCGTCTCTTCCTCTCTCTCCGCCTCGTCATCGAGCAGCCTCGGCGGGTTTCGCCCGCTTCCTCTCTGTCCTTCCGCCAGCTCGCGCTCGTTTTATTTCTCGTTTATTTTTCCCACCCGCGAACCGTCGAGATGCAATTTGCATCCGAGCTGCTGCTGTTGCCGCCGTCCCAGCCGGTTGCCGCGAGCAACAATCGGCGTAGAAGCTTGCGCGAGACTCGCCAGGGAAAATTATTGTCAGCGCGGAAGGAAAGCATTTTTTTTTATTAATTTCGATCTAGACTGCAAACACAATTGATACGAATTAATATTTTCATTATGCATAGTAATACCAACAACATTCACTACGCATTCTACCGATAAATTACTACGATTGTGAATTCGTTATAGCAACTTAAAGCGATACATATTTATTATCGATGCATTAACAATAAGTTAATTTATTCCTATCGCGATAGGTATCCGAAGGTTACAATATAGTAATGTCATTCGGATTACATTCACGCGGGTTTCACGCTTGACGGAACTCGTAAACGCGAATGATCGCCCCACGAAAGCATCATTCCGAATCCACACTGTGGCCACACAGGGTCATAATACCCGTTTAACAGCGCGCTTTAAGTAGACCCACACAGATCTTGGACCATGCAACACACAGTTAAGTGGATACAGTCGTAGTCCGTTAAATGGCAAACTCTACAGCGAGTGACGACTGTGAAAGGCAACGGTGACACGTCCCCGGTAGCCGTCTTAAAAAACACCGAGGAGGGTAAGTCGCTCCGAGACGAGAGAGACAGAGGAGAGAAGAAGAAAGGGGCGGCATCGCGGAGGAATTGTTCCGGGGAACCAGCTCTCGTTCCTGCGGTTCACGTGCGAGACGACTTGACGACTTGCGCGCGAGCTAGCTCCTCTTTCCAGCTACCTGAAGGCGAGATCCCCGAGAGATGAAAGAGGAGAGGCCGTGTCCGGGCTTCATATTTTATGTTTTAGGGGGTCCTTTATGCGCTCGACTACGGGAGCACCCAGCGTGTCGAATAGAATTCGGAAGGCCGGGTTACATACGATAGATATTTTGACATGCCCGAGAAATTAGTATAATAAAGGGGGGCTAGGTAAAAGAGCGTCCCTATATAAGTGAGTGCCTAAACACACGCCGTAAATCTACCCTCTCCCCTATTTATATTCGCTGGTACTCTTGCCAGAGACATCCATCGGCGTTGCCCGTCAGGTCACCGGAATCGAAATTGCCTCGTCGAGATCCACTTCCGTTTGATCGATCGAGAGAGATCCGTCTCTTTCTCTCGGACACTGCATGTGATGCTTCTAACGGTTCCCTCCGTTTTCTTCGAAACGTTTATTCCTTCGGTGTATGGTTTTACTACCGTTTGCCCCGTATAACCGTCTATCCGCCTTTCCGCTCTTCCGTTCACCACATCGCATCTCGTGTCGTTCGCTTTTGACGATAATGCTCGCGGAATTCGATCGCGTTTTACCGTTCTTCGTTTTACCGCGGCGAATATCCGCGATACGTGTTCCGAGTGAAAATTCCTGGCTATGCGAGATGTACATGCGGCATGAACTTCTGGAATGCCGATGAGACGCTGCGGAATGTTGACAATGTACTTGGTAACATGGTTATCAATCTTTCGTATTTTAAAGATATCAACTGCACTGAAAAAAAAATTTGTTAACTTGCTAAACCTTTCGATTAAATGTTATCTTGTTAATTGAACGTGTAAGAATATTTAATTTAAATATAGCATATTATAATAAAATATTTAAATTAAACATAGCATATTCAATTAACAAAATATAGTAAGTTGAAAAGTTTAGTCGTGTTAACAAATATTTAAGAAAAAAATGAGAAAAATATATCTACTTTTTGGAAATCTATCGGAAATCTCTAAACTGTACACACCTATATCTATTTTCGTGGAGAGAACAGGCATAATTTCGTCTTTGCATATAATTCGATGAACAATATATCGCTCGTAGAAATTTATTATAAGTGACAAGTATAACCACTTGCGGTATATGTTGAAGAAAAGACTGGTTAAATAGAAGAGTGAGTAGGTTAAACATTGTAGAAGCAAAGAGACAAGTCATAACTTCTAGAAGATGGAAATCGCGATGAGGGGACTATCAATCATGTCGCAAGTGATGGAAAGATTGGCATAATCCTGGTGTAACGACGGAACACGTGAGTCAGCGCGACAAACGGAAATTCTATACGGAAGAGAGATACGTGCACATATATAGTCCGCAGCTTTAAGATACGATCTTTTTTTCACGCGTAAATTGCAGTGCATAACTATATAAACGGATTATACGCTGTCGACGATTTTGTTACCTTGTAAGAGTCGTTGATAGCGGATTCTCATGATTATTCCCGGCACAAGTGACCCTAGTCCATCTCTTCGGTTTTTCAAACTGCTCACGAAAGCTTTTAGCCAGGTATTACGTGCCGGTGCATCTCACCATATCGTCGAGGCGTGTCTTAAATAAATTCTCCACGCGCCGCTTTCTCTCCGGGAGAATCAGCGTAAAGTACAAAATATCTCATCTTTGTCAAAAGGTTATCTCACGCGAATCAATTTACGTTCGGTCAAAATAACGTTGAAGCGCTTGTTAAACTTCACAACAATATCCTTGATTACGCAATCGTTAACTTTAATCTTTTCCTTACATCAAATAAATTATTTGACTAGACACATTATTTATATACACATCAGGAGACAAGAGGGCATTAATTTGCCCCCTTGGAATCAGTATACAAAAATTAAGCATTTGTTGCAATTTTATTTAATATAAAAATATTGAAACAACAAAACAAAATAATCAAAAAGTTGAATGTAAAAATTAAGAAAGAACAATAATAAGAGCCAACAAAAATGTCAATCATACCCTTCCTTGGAGAAAATCTTGCGGACGCCCCATGTATACTTGATGGTGTCTCAGCTCTTATATATACATATATACGTATATAATAGAAGGAGGAGTATTATCTCTTCGTTAATCAATAGATAATGAATCATCATATGTGATTCAGCTTGTTGCAGTACTCCGTTCCTACGCCACTGCGAGGGTACATACGTGGATACGGTACGAGAACGCCGGCCATCCGGCGCGGCGCGAGAGGTCGATCGATCTCTCTTTCGTCGTTGCTTGGCCACCGTGTCGCTGCCACGCCACTCCGCGATACCCACATCGCCGTCGAGAGATAGACTCCATGGTGGGGACCGACAGTGTCAGTTTACGATGGTGGTGCACCGGCGACGGATGTGGCTGGTTCTCCGGGGTGTGGCGTGCGAAGTGAGAGCCCTTTCCGCACGCGCCGCCTTCGCCGCATGAATATGTGCGCTCACGCACCGGCTCCGTCCAGGTCACGTGACCCGCCTCGGCGGGGGCACCAAGAGAGGACAGAGGCCTGGAGGATAGAGGCTCCGTTCGAGCGTACGCCAAAAGGCCCCGCCTAAACAGCCGGTCGATACTGCGCGCGCAAAGAACGGCCGGCTTATTGTAAGGCTGCATCACGCTGCGCGTGATACCACAGCTGCGCCCTGCGTGGCTACAGAGTGGTGGGGTAGTCGGTGCGCGTGGGAGGAAGAACGACGGTCCAGTGGAGTCCGGGAAGTCGAGCAGCGCAGACGCGTTGTATCGCTGCGCCGTTTCTTCGTCAATCAAATAGCAGTAATAATAATTCGGAGCAACGAGAGACGATATTATCGAAACGACGTGGTGACGTGATCGTGAAATTGTCGGGCAAGTCTAGGCGATAATCGGAGCTCGTGTAATTCATTAGTATACGTTCGGTGGGAGGTGGAGAACGCCTCCTCTCTCGTTGCCGCAGATCATCATGTTGACACGAACGAACGCCTGATGACAGAAAGAGGGCGAAGTGGTGAAGAGAGGACAAGAAGGGACTAGAGTGTCGACGCGGAAAGTCTGATATGCCTTGTCGCGAGTGAGGGTGTTGATTTTACTCGACTTTTCCAGAAAGGAGTAAAAGTGGACAATTTTTTTTCGAAAGTGACGTAAACCGCGACGGGGTCGCGGATCGGTCGGGAGTAATCAAAGACTATAAACGCGTAAGAGTAAGTGTCATCGGGCGCGCGAGGAGGGATGCCTACGAAGGGGGAGAGGGGAAAAGCGACGGACTTCAGCATCGCGGCCATCATGGCGCCCAGGGGTTCGTCCTTCGGGCATTACCACCTGCAGGGCATCAGCAACGCTGCTGCCACCGCCAACACCAACCTGGAATGTCCAACTGGCAAAGGATTCGTGGCTGATTCGACGCTGGATCATCGTGAGTACATTTGTATAAATATAAAAAGCATCTTTTTTTGAAGGGGTGTAAGACCACCCTTTTGTAATTTTTAGCATATAGGTACCGCGTAGGTCGCCTGACTCATATACCTTATCAAATATGTCTATATTATTGATGAAAATAAACAAGAGATTAAAGATACATACGAAAATTTATAGAGGATAAAAGCAATTTTTGAAAATTATTTCGGAGTAAATTGCATATATAGTATTATTCTCGCTCTCCATGTGCTATCAAATATGTCTATATTATTGATGAAAATAAACAAGAGATTAAAGATACATACGAAAATTTATAGAGGATAAAAGCAATTTTTGAAAATTATTTCGGAGTAAATTGCATATATAGTATTATTCTCTCTCTCCATGTGCTTATTGATAATAATTTTTAGATAACAAGACACAATAGCAGATTTTGGTATTCCAAAGTCCTTAAATAACATTTGATTTGATTTGGAGAGATTAAAATATGCAATGCAGGCTAAAAAAAACTGCTAATAAACTTTTAAGCTTGTTTTATTTTTTTCCACATTTTAAGATTGATTTAAAACAGTATTTGTATTCTGACATGCAAGGCAAATAGAAATAACAATAGAAATGTGAAAATAAAATCGCAAATGTAATGTAGATGCATAATTAAATGAAGCCGAGATGGAAATGTCAAACGTTTAAACAGATAAACGAGATTACGACTCGTTTCGTCTATCGCTGTCAGCAGCGATGATCATAAACAATGGGACACACTTTGCAACATTATCGTGAAACAATTTAAACACATCTTTATTGTGTCACGAGAGAGATGTCGTAATATAGTCTGCCATAGATCCTAATTTTGAAAACAAAAATCATATTTTAGAAAATTCATTAATTCTTAATTTTCTCGCAGATATTTAGGCATAACAAATTTTATTTAAAAATTTTTCTTTAATTATTTCGAACGTTTCGGTCTTTTCTTTAGATACAAATATTTTCTTTGATATATAGAATAGATATACGGTTTTAATACTGTTGTACATATTATTGAGGTCAAAATGTTGATCTATTAAGAAAGAAAGAACCCAAACGTAGGTATACAAAATAATAAAAGAAGAATTTGAAAACAAGTTTGTTGAGAACTTAATATATGCGCCTGACTCTTAACCTTTTTTAGTTCTGATTTTGTATTTGTGTATATCAGAGCTATTTCGTTTTATTATTATACTTTAATTTTCTTTCGCAACCGTCTCTTTCATAGTGAAATAGCATTTTCTCTCATCAATATTAATATATATATTATACTTACAAACTTTATTAATAATTTTGGGAAACCAAAATATCTACTGTCATATACCTTTGCTCTCGGAAATACATTATCATTAAAATCAAAGATTCGAAATCTCGAAGAGTCCGCTCTTTTTTCGAATAACAATATAACAAAGATATATGGAGGAAAATCTCGCGATCGTAGATAGAGTTTCGCTCGCATCAAAACGTTATACGTTATCGTTTATGCATCGAAGCGAATAGTTTCATGCTATAGAATATAGAAGTTTAGTTTCTCATGTTGAATCAGTTATACCGAAAGAAATTGTTTCGCGTTCGCACATATCTCAAACTTTATACAGTTTATATTTTTTTCTATAAATAATTTATTTTTGTGTAAATTATTATAGCCGCGGTTAAAAATAATTTTGTTTGAAGTGCTAATCTTATCTTGAGATCGAATCGACAAGTGCTAATAAACGCCTTGTGATAAAAAAACTAGTGCAAATTGTTTATGCAAATCTTAAAATTTATGAATTTTTTCTCAAAAATTGTCTCTTAAAAGCTTATTATATTTTTTACATTCCTCTTAATTCTAATTATTCTAATTATTATTTAATTTTTGATATTTTGAGAAACAACACGTGTGTCATATCATTATGTGTCACCACGGAAAATTCAATTTACTGAATCAAATTATCTCGCGGTTGTTAGCGCCGCAATAAAAGCCTGTTCGGGTTGCAAAAGGTTAAATTATGAGTTCATCTTAAGGGTAACTCGGTTTACGACTTAACGAGCTTATTTAGAGTTTGTTGCCGTAGAGTGCTTCCTCGGTCAGTCCAGATTACGACGCGCTTTTCTATCCGACGGCTTGTGGTTCGTCTAAACGAACTAGCATTACGCTTTCGCATCTGTTAACTTCAACATTTTAGCTATTAACCTAAATATTGAAATATTACTGCTGTAATAGTAATAGTTGAACCAGTGAAATGAGCAAATATATTCTCTAATTGTGTTTATTTCCGAGGATATATCCGTATTAACATTTTTTAAATGCAATTGACATATAACTTTTACGCTGATAATTTTACAAATCAAACGAATATTATTAGAAGCGTCAACTTTTATATTTAAATTTTTGATATTTTGAAAAAAAGTTTGAAAATAAAAATATAAAGAAAAATATAAAATTTATTTAATAGAAGACTTCGAATTTTCTTATAAGAGCATTCATTAATTCATAATAGTTTAAAATGCAAAATAAAAATAATCTTTCTTTATGTTTACATAGTTCCTTATTTTAAAGCTTTTCTCTCTTTACGTCTTATCTAAATTACAACGCTAAATTAACTCTAGTGCAATTTTCGCGAGGCGTAGAGATCTTGTCGAGCCTCGCTACTGTAACAATGAAACTCTCACCCTTCGTTAGAGCCCAATTTTAGCCCGGTATACCGGTACATTGGTCTAGGACGTGAGTGCTGATCGCGTGCTGTCCCGTTAATTAGGAATATACGATTCATTAGGCGAGCGTGTCGGAAAAAAATGCGTCGTCTGGCAAGTCGAGCGATAATTAGCGTCCGAAATAGCAATTCGTGCTCATGAAGCGGGAACGCCGCGCCGGACCGCTGCTGCGACCGGCAGCAAGTCGCTGCCAACAAATTGCACGTAAATTTTACCTGTTCGCACCAGAATTAACGAGCGTGCGTTAGACGCTCGCTAAGCAGATGGTGATCTAGAGAGATCAAATTCTCAAGTCTTCGTCGCGAATCTGCAAATTTATGGCGCTTTTCCGTGACGAAAAAGCTCGATGCAAATTGGATATGAGACTCATAGCCAAGAAATGTGCATTTACAGAACCATAAAATTATGTAAGCATCGTTTTATTTTTTTTCCTAGCGTAAAAGATGGTAAGATTTAATGGAAGTTTTATCTGCTAACAATTTGAATTGGAGAAGAATTTTGAGTTAAAAAATGGGATTATTTTTTTCTTATATGTATATATGTTTCTTATATATATAATTTTAATTAAAAAATAAATTATAAAAATAATAGGCAAAAGAAAAGAGAAAAAAGCCAGAAGATATTTTAAACTTAGATTATTATAAATATTATAAGCTCTCTTCTTTTTGCATACAAAAATTAAGATAGAAAGATTAAATAATGTAATTTAAAGAGCTAATCAATCTTTTATGCATTGCTGCTCCATTTCTGAAGTTACTAGATGAAGTCAAAAAGTAAAAAAAGTGAAAAAGTCATATGTCATACATTGTAAAGATATATGCAGTTAAAGTTTCGTTTCCTCGTGCGTTATAAAATTTCAGAATCTTAATTAAAAGTAATGCATTAGAAAAATTCACGATATGAAAATCGCTGTTGGTGAAAATTACATATTTAATTATAAAAAGTCACCTATTGCAACATGTGGAAAATAATCGGTCGCCGATCGGAAGACGCGCGCACGCACGAATATGGAAATTGCCGACAGACGTAGCATGTGCTATCCGCCATTCCGAGACTGTCGTCGCACACATATATTTTTCACCGTAGCTATCAGCATTGCAAAATTATCGCGTGTGTATTTTCATCATGGTCGTATAGTAACGTGTATAATGATCAATGTGTGCGATGTAATTATAAAACTGCGCGCGATAAGGCAATTACAAAATTGCGAGATAACACATGTGTTAATATATTCGAATAAAGATCGCAGCAATTGGTATACATGTATCTCATTTTTTTGCAATGGTTGTAAAGTTATTTGCAATTTAACTTTTTACTTACAACACTTAAGAAAATTACGTAAATAAATTTACATTAATTTTATACGTAAAATCACATTTCAATTACATTACAAATGTATAATAGAGAGGCAATAAAACATAGTAACATTATTGATGAAATTTGGAATTTGTTCACGTATAAAACTATTTTTAGCTTTTTTTTTGTATTCGCCGCGTTCAATAATAGCATCTTGATAACATCTTTTATTTCTATTTGCATCGGTATTCGCAAAAAAATGTTTGAAAGCGCGATAAAAGAAAACGAGTTGTAAAGAGAGAGAAAGAGAGAACGAGAAAATGATGAAGTAGATGTGAGCCGTATTTTTTCATGTGACTTGCATTTTGTATCACTCGTATAAATCAATCTGTTTTTGTCGCCGAGTAAAGATTCATCCGTCACCTTTCAGTAAGTAATCACATTAGCGCACTTAACGATACCATTATACTTGTTACCAGCAACCCGACGGATTCTTAAATCTCACCGCGTATTCGCAAGCTCTTTTTTCGCAAGAAGAAGATGTGCATTAAATAAGAGCGCAAAGAAATTAGAAATTTATGGGATCCGTGGTATCGTTCATCGATTATAATCATTATATAATTGTCTCGGGTAAACATACAACATTATTCCGCGAAATATTTTCCGATTGTCGACTTAACCCAAATTTCAATTGATTGCAAGGCGAGGTGATGCGAAATGCTCAACTCCTTGCTCCTGTTTATTTTTTTATTTTTTTTATTCCTCTTTGTCGTTCTCTGCTCTCGGACATCCTTATGAATCATCGTCGTTTTTGCGTTATTTTCGAGATCAACCGAGTACGCGCTTCCTGCGTGCGCGAGCGCGAGATGCGAAACCGGTTCGCGTTATACTCGATATCTTCCTCGCTTCCTCGTCTAATTTCCTAGCTAGCGAAATCGGATTCGCTCGTCCGTCTCTCGCGTCTCTTGCATGCGCGAAATTAGCGGATCCGTTACACAAAACCGGTTTAAACCCTCTCTCGCCTCGGTATGTGTGGCTACGTATTTGGAGAAGAGTGTACTTCGGATTAAGGAATTATGAAAAAATTCGCGCGAATATAAGATTAGCTTATTACCCAATTATAGTTTGAGATATATAACATATTGTCTTTCGTATATATACGAGTGATTGAATTATATATGTACAATATATACTGTCAATTCTGGGATGGAAGTAGTAAAATGTGAACCAGATAAAAATTCGAATCAGTCTTCTTTATCACGCTTATATTTAATTATCTGAACAAACCCACAAAATTTTTTATATGGTTTAAATGTCTACAGAATTTATACATTTATCCTATATACTTATGAAACAAAAAGGAGGGAAATAGAAATTATTGAAACTTTAATTCCTTTCAAACTCTTAAAATACGACAGCTGTTTTCAGTATGCGAAATCCAGATTGGTGTAAAATACATTCTCGATTAGTCAGGAATCTAATGAACCTTGCGCGAAAATAACACGACGCGAAAATAAACTCGCGATCCCAAGAATAACTCGCGCATAATTTAATTGTCATGCGGAATCTCTTAAGACTAATCTAATCTTGACAGAGGAGTGTCACGTACTTAGTCTAAGCTCCATCTCTATGCGGCAAAGTAATTAGTCGCGAGATAGAATTCTGTTTGCGTGATCGAGCAGCGACGTGTTACGCGATCTAAATGAAATACGATTTATCCTTAACGTGCTTCTAATCCATTGGCAATAATTGTAATGGCGTCATGTTGACGGTTTATTGCGAAACTGGCTAATGTCGATTTTATACGGGCAGCAATTTTTTTTGTGCCGTGTTTCCGTCGACGCGCGTCCATTTTTTTCTCGAAGTACCCTAATTAATAGCGATCATACCTCGCCATTGGATCACATCGGCATCAAACGCGAATGCAAAATGATACGTTCTTGCCGCGATTTGTCCATTTCTCTCTCACTCTCCTTCTCGATTAAACTGTAATTATCGTAGTTTTCCATACTATAATCATATAGTATAATCATACGTTACGCACGCTATAATTTGAAAATTGTTTTTCCTTCAAATAGCGACAATCTATAAATAATTATGATAATTAGGTCATTGATCCTGTCTCGTAGATACATTTTTAAAAATATATTTAATGAAATTTATTTATACATATATATATATTTGAAAGTTCGAGAAATTAAAGAAAGCCGTAGAGCCGATCGACGGCGGTATGAAATTCACCTGTGATTCGCGGGAGGTATTCGATCTTCTGAATGAAACGATTTCCCGGTATCCCTTCTGTGCTGAATTGAAATTGGAGCCTGTGACCTGCGCGCGTTTCTTTCTCTCCCTTTTTTTCGCCAGGATAAAACGGCGATTCCGGTAACGCGATCATTATTCGGGTCGCGCCTGTGTCGATCCTCTCGAGCGACGTCCTTCGAAAGCGAGGCCCGGATGATGACAGGATTCTGGGTGGTCGGCCGTCGGTCGCGGCAAAAGGAAGCTGACGTCAGTAGCTCTCGGTCATATTTCTTCTGGCCTTAAAAGATCACGTGGAACCACGGGACCACCTTCTCACGCGCACGAGCATACACTATGGGACCGCACTCTTTCTCTCTTTCTCGTTCTCTCTCTCTCTCTCTCTCTCTCTACCTCCTTCTGTGCGCTGCCCGGAAAGCTTCCGGTGAAGCATTCATCCTACACTGTTATGTGTGGCTTTGTAGGCACGTGTGCCTGTTTGTGCGATGGATCTAGGCTCTTTAAGTCGGACCGTGCCCGTTTTTCATGTGACACGTCTCCACAACTCCGAAAATGCATCCGAAGTTATTTGCCATTTATTCTTGTTAACGCTGAAGAAATGGAATCAAGGGAAAGAGAGAGAGAGAGAGAGAGAGAGAGAGAGAGAGAGAGAGAGAGAGCAAAAGAATCGCTCGTAACAACGTTGACCACAAGACTGCATTAATGCGTGTGAAGAGAACATATATATATAAGCATATATTTAAATAATTTAACACACGCAGTATTTCTAGAAAACAAATTATCTTCTGAATTAAAAACCGCATAAACTCTCTGTGTTTCAATGAATTATCACTATAATCGCCTGCATATTGCGTCCTATATGTACCTTTCAAGTCATATAGAATCACACTTCGGAACGAAGAGGAGCGCGTCGTCGATGTAAGAGTTAGATTTTCAGCCGGGAAGTCGATTGTTCGCAAATTAACGAGCGGGGCCGGGGAACGATGCACGTCCGGGTAATTTTGCCGTGCGTGACGTCGCGGAAGACCGACGAGGACGACGGCGACGACGACGACGACGACGGCGATGCATTCACGGCTCACGCGAGAGACGAGGTGTTAATTTTAACACAACACACCGGGCCGTCTTTTTTTTCTTGTCTCCACCGAGCTCACGTCCACCGGCTGTTCTCGCGCTCGTACTTTTTTGCCAAGTCCTCGCGAAGAGGCGCGCGATGGCTCAATAAGGAAATTCGAGCGATTTCGCAAAACCTCGCGCGCGAAGAGGAGAAAATAAAAAAAAATGGAAGATTGCCGGGGCCCGGCATATACGTATACACATATACTTATATGCGTGCCGCGCGCCTCTTTACACGTAACTCGCGAGAGCGACGTGACACGCGTGCCGCAACGCGAAACTACGGACGTGGCCTCCGCGCGCTGCATTATTATTAGCCGGCCGCGTGTGTGCGTGGATGCGTGCACGCAGATGTGCGCGCACGCAACGCGCGAGCTGCAGCACGCGATGCGCACGACCGCGGCGCGCACCTTTTGGCGGTCCGGTCTGTTCTTTTCGCGAAATTTGCACGAAATTTCTGTCCACCGCGTGATATCATATTTGTTGGATTGTTAATTGCCTTTTCCTCGTTTTTTTACATTTTTTTCTGAAGTGCGATTAATTATTATATTCATTTAGGTATTATTAGGGCACGTTAAAATATTTTTTTCTAATTATTCTATTTGTTCATTAATTGCTTGTTTCTGTTTTTAAAAATACATTCACTTATTATATTTTTATTGAATCACGATATTTCTACAACACATTAAAATATTACGTACATATATTTTAATTTAAAAATGCAATGTATTCGCTTATTTGACTTCTAGAAATCGTTTTAAAAATTAAAAGTCGAAAACTAATATATTTGACAACTCCTAATATGTTTGAATTAAGATGATGTATAGAGATTCCTTATCGATTTATGATTGTCGAATTTCAAGTAGCGAAGAAGGATATCGTTTCGGAGGCGATTAAGAAATCTGGTAGTCGCTCGTAAAAGGTGCCTCTCGTTTCGCCTAAACGAAATGCAAATTGCTAAACTCACGCAACGCGACATAAACGAAACGGTGAAAGTAATGCGCGTTATGCTTATCTCGTTGCCGTTGTCGTCGTAGTCAAAAATTTAACGAAACCGGTTTTGGGCGCGTGTGGGTATAGCGCGACGAGGAGAGGAGAAACACAACGAAGGCGATATGTAGTAACCAGAAGTCAGAAAGAAAACGGGAAGCAGCATCAAATTATGTAGTCCCCTCTTTCGTGATCGACGAACGATCGCCATGAAAAGGCTACGTAGTCATAGCGACTGATGATCGCCAGTTTTCTGGCTCGACGAGTCGTGTCTTTCATGTCTTCCTCCGGTCAGAAGGTGTTTGATCACCCAGACAGAAACCCGCTTCCCGTTCTTCAGCGAAGAAACGTGTGCCTGATGACTTATCAAATCGTTAGCGCGCGACGTTGTTCATCACGGAAATGAAAAGGACTCGTTTCGAGATTTATAAATACACTGAAAAAAATATTTATGAAATTACATGATTATGCTGGGTTTTTTTTCGACCCAGCATAATTATGCAATATTGCTACTCGTATGGAAGTATGTAATTTCATATGAAATATATTCTTATATATTTTCAAGATTAAAAATATTCCATTGAACATGGAATTACACATAGGAAATGCTAGTAATGTTATAAATTAAATAAATACTTATAAAATAAAGTTCTAATAAATTGAAAATTTAAAATTACAAGTGATATTTGCATAAAAATAATTTACCTATATTTTATATATACAATATTTTTACATTAATATGTATTTTCACTTAAAAAAATATGGAAAGAAAATTACAGTGGTTAAGTAGTTTTTCCAGTTTTGAACAAGTAATTTCCATGTATGTAAAATATGGATTTTTTTTCAGTGTACGATAAAAATATATATATGAATAATTATACTTTTTCTAGATTTTTGAAAACATATTGTCTTATTTATTTTACGTCATACTGAATGCTTTCTTGACACTATATAAGTGAATAACACTTAGGCACTAAATACAGCTGTCGGACTCTCTCAACCTTTGGCCGATGCGCAATTTTCGCATTAAGCGAATACATTCCTGTATCAGACAGTCGTATCTGCTGTGCTAAGACGTGGCGCTAAATAAGAAAGGAAATAAGCCCGGTAACACAATGTTTTTCGTGCAGACCGGCAGTTTGCTCGAAAGAGGCGAAAACGGCATTTCAGCGCTCCGTTTCTCGTCGATGACAACGCGTCGATAAATTTTCCCGCGTACCCCTGTATACTTACGCACGTGCGTGAGCGAGCTCGCGAATATAACGTTGCCACGGATCCAATTTGAGATAAACGCGCAAACCGGAAGGCGCATTGTTCGCGCGGAATAGTACAAATTAACAGATCGATATCGCGAGCCCGGCGCAATTAACATTGTGTACACACCGGCTCGGATCGGCTTTCTTGAAAATCTGACGGTTTAATTAGGGCGCCGGGGCCACCACCTTGTGGCAGATGCGGGGTCCGGTCGATTAATTAACAGGCGGCGGCCTCCGGGTATCGTTCGGGCTCATCTCGCTCATTTAAATCGACGCGGTTCGCGATAATCGTTCGCGTCTGCGGGGGAATTTCGTTTCCGCGTCTTTACCACAGCCGGTTGGCGGTTACTTTGCGATAAATCTCGACCCAATAAGCCGTTCGATCTTGACTTGTCATAATCTTACTAAAATCGCCCGCGAAGCAAAAGTTTCTCAAGAGAAGACGGGGGTTTATTATTAATAATTATAATGGAAACCACTTATGATAATTATATCTCGATGTAGATTAAGTATAATAATTTTCTTAAATTGATGTTAATAATAAATTTATCGTAACAACTCGACATATTTTTTATTCGAAATGCATATTGGCACAATATGTCAGATATGGTGAACGAAGAATTGATTTATTTTGCAGCTGTTCGAGCGTCACCGGTGAACATTGTCGCGACAGCGACGGTTGTGACGGAGGAAGCTCTTCTCGGTGACGAGGAGACCGAGAATTGCGAAAGCGAGTCCGCCAAGTCTGCGAACGAGGAGGACGAGGAAGTGGACGTCGATGTTGAAGAGTGCAGCAGCGTCGACGACGGGCCGGTCCACGGGGTGCTGGCTGACGATCTCGTCAGTATCGGGAAGCCGTCTTCGCGGAAGTGCAGCGCGGATGGATGCAACTTGGACGAGAAGAAGCAGCAACGTCTAAGGACCAGCTGCAATTCCGACGAGCTACGTGACGTCGAGTGCCAGCTCGAGACCAAAGAGCTCTGGGATAAGTTCAACGACCTCGGCACGGAGATGATCATCACGAAGACCGGCCGGTAAGTGACGCATTTCGATCAGGAAAAGGTTTCGATCTGCGGAACACTGCGAAGAACGCGCTAAGTTACGCAGAGTAAATTCGACGAAGTACTTGTTGAAGAAAGTGCGACAAATTTTTTGTAACATTTGAAGAAATTTTTCAGAGACTTTTTCAAACATTTTTTCTTAATCTTTTTGCGAAGGATGTATAATTTAAACATTGTGTATTCCATAAAAATGACAAAATAAATGAAACTTGCAGTACGTTCCGCAGGAATTCGAAACTCTTTATTCTTTTAAACCTATAAACTAATCTTAATTTTATCTATGCAAGTGCATAGCGATTCTCAGCGATATAAATATTCCAACAATTTTTTTTGCAACGTTGATGCAATCAGTCTCGCAATAGACTGCTCTATTAACGGTAAACATGACATTTTACGTTTCCCTCTTTCAACATCGGCGACTGAGGTGCTCGGCAATTATCTTTACGATATTGTAACGTGACTATGCGAGTGCTCATGTTCACGCGCGCGTTAATCGGTCGCATGTAAAGAGAGCGCGACACCGAGACGAGTGCCTTTAATGCGCAAGCAAATATAGCAGGAAAAGCCCCCTCGGCGGAAAGAACCCCCGACGCGAATGTTATCGGTAGCGACGCTGGCCTGCTTGAACTAATGGATTTCATTGACTGACGTTTTACGAGATATTTAAGGGACTTTTAGACGTAATTTATCGCGCGCGTTTTACGTGCGGACGCGCGCATTTTTATAGATATGCTAATAAAGTTTGGCCAGGCTCCGCAGCTGCGAGACTCGAGATGCGTGACCATGTCGGAATTATGAGATATATATATATATATATATATATATATATATATATATATATATATTCGTGCGTGCGCGTAGGGCTAATACTCGGGAGAACTACCTACCACCGGTTATCCTAAATGTGCGTGTATACGTATATACAAACCTTGAAGCGTTTCCTTCCGATGATCGATGCACCCCATTATCGCTTGAAATTCGCGATCGCGATCGAGGAACCCGCGAAAGGCGGGACTTCATCTCTGGGAATTCTCCGAGATGCTGCGATCGAGATAATCTTCCGAGCTAATTGCGAAATACCGCGTATACCGAACACAGTCGGAATGTGTATCTTTCGTCGGCCGTGAAGTGCTTGCGATATTTAAACGCGTGTTTTATAATATTACTTATTAGTTAGATGCACAGTAAGAAAAAGCAGAAATTCGTTTAATGGAATATTTGTGTGGCACAGACCGATTTTACACGCATAATCGAAGAATGAATATAAAATATTAATCGAGAGTGCAACGGAGCATATATTTTCAATTATGACAAAATATTTTTAATTTAATACAATAATTGCAGAAAGAAATATTGTTTCTCGTAACAATTAATATTACGATTCTAAAGCAATTCTAAATTATATAAAATATATTTTAGATTGATTGGAACCACCGATAAAATTTTGCGCCAATTACCATCTTTCTGTCGTAATTTAATCTCGTCGTAGGTAATTCACTTAAGCTGTGCACCTTATTTGCAATCAAAGGCATATTAATCACTCGCTCCGCTGATTTTATTTTACTCGGCTAGCATTCTGTAGCGCGCTTGCAAAGCAACGTAAGCGCGGCGCTAGCATATTTTATGTGGTGCAGAAAGTAGATGATAATCCGATAAGCCACGCGATTGTAACTGTGAATGTGATTACGGATAAGCCGCAAGTCGTGCGCAATTATGAAGCGCGCTTCGAGAATTGTGCATATATATATACAGGTGCTTCCGACTCTAACGTTTATAATCGGATGTCTACTGATCTTACAATTACATTACACTCTAGATTGGTATTTCTCGAAATACATATTCGAGAGAAGGAGCTTTATCGAGATTCGCTATCTTTGTTATCTTTTCTGTCTTTTCTTTCCAAGTTCATATTTATTTAAATTGTTAATCGAGCAACAGCTTACGAAAGTGGAAGCCCGAAGCCTTCGTGGACTTTAAACGATTCTCAGATCGCCGTATACTAGTTAATTCTTTCTGGATGTGTATATTTTCTTGCTCCTCCTCGGGTCGCGTAGCGGCTTTTGCCTCGGGCTGTTTGTCGGTGGAAATGTAGCTGTTACTATAAAGCGCAACCTTGAAGTGTTACCGCGGTGATCAATGTCGGATACGCCATATGTGTTTGTCCAGCTTGCTCGGATATTAGATGTACTCCGGATAAGCTCCGCGCGGCTTGGCCATTAACGCCCACGATTCCTCCTCGTATGTGCAACAATGTGTGACATATGACACGTGGTGCTATTACGTTGCTATCTTGTTCGTTGAACGAGGAGAAAGCCACGTGTTAGATAAATCGTGCGCTGACTCGTTTGACTTCGTCATTCATTCCCCGATTGCGATCTTGACGATAGTTCTGCGTCTAGAAATACTCGTAGCGGAGTATCAATACCTCGCATAGTGTTTCGTTATCCCTGTAGCAAATTTCAACCTTTCATGAATCTCGAAATCCTGTCATCGTTGAGAAGTATGAATGATACTCGAGACTGACAATTTATAATGCGCTAAATTAGACTGACGCGTGTCACGTTTTTTTTTCTCTTCAATTTACAATAAAGAATACAGCTGCTGCGCGCGATGCAAGAGATAGGGAGAGACGATAAGCGATAAGCGAGAATGCGATTTCTGATAAGCCGATAAACCTCTAATTACGAAATACTTAGCGGCTCTCTCTCGAGTAATTATCTACGAACCTCAAGATGTCGGAGGCCACCTTCCAGCAGGCGCGCAGACTTAAGAACGCGATCAGTCCTGCTACATTATAGTGAAACATACATGTGTGTTTACGCCAGCACGCGGAAAGCAGATGATAATTGGATAAACCGCGTGCGTACGAAACGATTTCGGATAAGACGGACGGCGCGTAATTACAAAACGCCGCGAGAGAGCCTCGGGTATGGAGAGAAGAGCGATGATCGCCTGAGAATAATCCGTGCCGCAATCCGTGCAACCTTGAGACGTCGTCGCGGAGAATGAACGGAAAGGGGAAAGCGATATGAAAGTTGCAAACCATTCGCAATGTTGAATAGGATTAAATGTACATTGCAATTGATAAGGGGAGAGCGTCTGATAATCGTGACGTCTGAACAAGATTTTTTAATAAGAATCGAGACGGTTGAAAGGAGGGTTTCTGCGAATTAATTAACGATATACTTTTAAGTGGTGCTCGGGTAAGAGAGGTGATTCCAGAGTCTTTTTGACACGGCACAATGAGTTGCTAAGTATATTTAAAAAATTTCGAAATAATCCCAGCGTGTATCGTTGTTCGGCTAGGCAACGACGATCGATATATCAAGGAAACGCGGTATTGCACGAATAGCGTCGTTAGCAACTAGCAACAATTTGGCACGAAATCCCAGCTGAGCTCTGAACGTCAGTCTACTGAGTGACAATACGAATTCGGATACCAATCAGGTGGAATTGTTTGGCCCTACAGGGTGCCAAGACCGTAAACTTCTCCGGTTCCTTTTCAACATCTCGGAGAAAGAGAGAGAGTTTCATTTTTCCCACGTTGGCACCCGCCACTTTTTAAAATATTTTTCTCTCTCTCTCTCTCTCTCTCTCTCTCTCTCTCTCGTCTTCTTTTGTCGTTTCCTTTATATCCCACTATTTAATGATTCGCAAGGAAGGAAATCTTTAAAACGCGTAAACTGACTGGTAAACAGAAACGATCTCTAAAGAATCGTTCAAAAGGAAATAATTCTCTGACAACGGTTCGAAAAAAAACATACAAACAATCAATTTATTACGGACGTTGTGGACATCTGAAAAGCCGACGACAGGCAAAGGCAAAAGGAAGGATAATAACACGGGATTATTAATTGAATTTTTAGTTTTGAATGATTCAAGTATATACATACATACATATATAAATGACAGTTTTTCCGCGTCTAATCTCGAAGAATTAAAAATTTCATACGGTTTTCGGTTTTTGACAGATATCATCATTAATTATCTGGCACTTGTTTGTTAGGATTCCCATCCGCTTTTTCGGCGCGTTCCGGAGAGCGCAAGTTCTTGGTCGTATAGAGACGCGATGGAAAGCAAAATGGTCGCCGAACTCGGTCTGCGAGAAGAACGCTATCGTTGCCGTCGTCGTTGTTGTCGTTGCGGCCGGTGCGTTTTTTTCAGCGTTTAAGTGGGTAACCGTGGACTGCGAGCCTCGCACGGAATAGGAGGTGCGGACGAGCAGGTCAGGAGAGAGACAGGATACCGGCGGATAGAGGGTACTCGTCACGCGAACCCTTCATCAAGGTGCCAGCAACCTACATTATACACTCACACGCGACCCTGGGACGATCGTGTGCACGTTACACCGCGGAGAACATGCACAGAGAACAACGTGTCGAGAGAAAGAGAGAATGAACGAAGTAGGGAAAGAGAGAGAGAGAGAGAAAGATCGAAAGAAGGTGGAGAGAGAGAGGGAGTAGGGGTAGATAGACATCTCTTCATTTTAGACCCCATTTTCGCGCGGTTATACGAACTGCACATAATAAATACGCAGGGTAATAGCCTTAGAAGGCCTCCGAATGGACTAAACATATTAATGAATAAATACGAGGTATAACGTAATGCGAGATGGAGATAAAGCGGAACTTGCGGATTAAAGACTTTACATCTCGCATTATTAAAGTAGCAGCGCGATGATAAAAATATATTTTTATATATAATAATTAATATAGCTCGCCGAGACAGAGAGAAGCATAATTGACGAGTACGCGATGTTCGCAGATTTCTTATTACTAGAGCACCCCTAATTACTGAAACATCAATTACATTTTGCGTCAAGATGATATTTAAGAATATAATTGTATTAGAAAGTCGATACAATTAAAATACGAATTATGACGAGAAATTATTAACGCGATGACAGTCCGCGGTATATTAATTATAAAATAACAATATTCCCGACACTTTTCAAACATATTCTTTCCCGTATCTCTAGAATATGCAAATTATGATATTTTACCTTTTCTATCTCTAACTGAAACACGACACGTTTCGACACTCTTGTACCGGCAGTTGAAACAGTATATTACATCGTCTCGCTTTCTCTTTATTATTTTTTTTTTCACGCAAGGGTGGAAATATCCTGTCGTGGACGGTGTCACGATCGTCGGGACATGAAACGCGCGACAGCCGCGGTATAATTACAATACGGCGACTTTCCCTCTCTCTCTCCCACCTGGCGTATATACGGAGTCGTTAACTCGGCAAACATTTTAGGCTTAACTCAGACGGTGGTATAATATCCAGCGCTTCCGTAATCCATTTGTAGGAACTCCACCGGTGGAGTCCTTCCTCGGGGGCAGTTCGGGCCCTCCGTCGCGAAGCGAGAAAGATATACGAGTGGTTCAAGGCAGTTCTCTCGGGGTGACTCGGGGGGTCGAGGTGTTTCTGCGATTACGGCCTCGTTAGCCACGGGCCATCGAGGACTGCTTGTTTGTTTCCGCCTAATTTGATGGGGAAACGCGTCGTAATGTTGGACGCGCGAGTGCGCCCCGACGAATTGGGAGCGATCCTATGGCGTTGGAATTGGAGGTAAATTAACCGCAGGTGAAATTAGAACGTTTGTTATCGCGATCGTATATAGGCTGATGGGATGAGAAACGCTCGGATCGGGATTAAGTCGCGATAATTGTTTTTAGGGAACAATTAAGTTGTGTAGAGTCATGTGGCGAGCGAAGTCCTTAATTATGCATGTTATATATTATGACTATAATCATAACTGAGTCTACAAGATATGGTGACATTTGTTAATTGATTATCGGGAAAATTTATGTAGAGGAACAAATGCACCTTTACCAAGTTAATTGCAGAGTCAATTTAAAAAAAAAAAAGAATAATTATTTTGAGAATATTGGAAATTAAAAAGTCTGCGCGAGGAGCGAATTAATTTTTGCATTTACAATTCTGAATGAAATTTACATTGAGAGAGACACTTGTATAATTTAATATTATTTTATATACTAAATGTGTGTTTGTATGAAATCATTATTTCTCAAGGATATTATAAAACAAAATGATGCTACTCCGATATGGTCGACAATTCCAATAGCGATACGAAAGTGCCACGCGTCGCACGAATTGACTCGATCCTCGTAAAAACATGAGTCACTGAACACGGGATTCATAGGGTAGGTACAAGTGTAATGCGCGATAGAGATCGCAAGGGTGGCGGATCTCGAGGGAGAGCGTCGATAGCTTCGCCATCGATACTTAAATAGTCGGCGCGCTTATCCGCAAGGAGGGTAATAGAACCCCCTATATCGTGCTAATTTTCCGGATGATTTATCGCGCCTTAATGTTTACGGAAATGTGACACTCGCGTATGTTATATGTGCGTGTCTGTACCACCGCTAAAAATACCGGCGAAAACAGTAGTGCGCGCGATCGCGAAATTCGAGGCGAAATTTATTCTTAGCATAATGCGCATAGCAGCAGGTGAAAGTCGAGCACCATCGAGTTCTTCGGAAGAAACGTCGTCGTCCACGTCAAGGCTGGCTTCGGGCGATAAGCGAGTAAGCTGCAGCTGCTTCAGGGTGTTACAGGCTCGAAGGAGGTGCAAACGATCCTGATGATTCTTAAGAATGTCCATCCACAGTAATTGAGATAGTTAAGTAATCGCGATCATTTCTCGATGACGAAATTAATTATTCGCATTAAACGCTCATGCGTGAACAAGAAAATTACCATTCATTTCGACATCATTTTTTTTTTCATAATAATTTAGAGCGTTTTATCAGATGTCGAAAGATACGTGAAATCGAACCAAGAAATATCGAATTACAAACGCGGACGAGAGTCTCACGAGCTAGTCGCGAATAAACAGCTCGCTTGCGTCTCGTGCTTCGAAAATGTGCGTGCGAATTTCGAATGCACCATTCGGTTAAAGCTCCTGGCCCGACAATCGTGTCGTTAAGGCGCGCCGGGCCCCGTGGCGACGTAACGACGATACTATTCAACGCGGTTGGACAATGCCCTTGTTAAAAACCGCACGAACCGAACGCGTACGTGCCGAGGAAGAGGGAGAGGATCGCTTTCGAGGAGCTCGTCGAAACCGCAAAACCGCTTCGAGGCGGTGAGTTTTGCGTCGCGGGGGACCGGACCCCATCCTCTCTTTCGCGGGGCCCGTCTTCTCCGGGGCTTACGCGAATAGATGATGGCAGAACACTCGCGTGACACCCTACTCTTATCTGCATTCGTTTAAAGCCCTTTGGCCCTTCCCCGGCTTTGTTTCGTTCAGTTCCTTGCGAACGAGTCCTGCGGCTTCGGGGCTTCGTTAAAGGAAAAGGATCCCTGTCATCGGATAAATAGATCTAGAAAACCGCGACGATTACCCTTGCGGTTCTGTGAAAAAAAATTGACAGGAGCGATGGTTTTCGCCCGGAACAAGGATCCGGACGAGAAAAAATACGGGCGCACGTGTTATATATGTGTGTGTGTGTGTCTGTGTGTGCCTTCAACTCTTTTACATAAAAATAATAACAAACATTTTCGTGAAAATGAAGATTAACGCAATTGCAATTTTTTTAAGTGAGCGGACATATATATATATATTTATATATATTTGAGAAGTTTGAATAAAAATTTATTTTATAAAAAAAATTCAGGGCTAGTAATATGTTACTTCTTCAAAATATGTACATATACATTTTTAAAAATATGTTTTAGCATATTTATATATGCATATTTATTCGTAGTCCAGCAGCACTCATCGAACTTTCTAAATATAGGCACTAAAAAACTTATGAAACGTAATAGTTTTTTCAGTAGCGAAATATCATTAGTCACGATATTATCCAACATTACAAATCGAGACAAATTAAGAATCCATCCCCGATCTTTTAAATTGTTAGTGGATCAGAGTTATCTTTGTTGGAATCTTTAATATTCAAATCTCATACTTTCTAAATTGTATAGGGCTCATCAATTTCGTACTAATCGCCAATTAATCAATTCTCGCTTCAATGGGACGCAGATGTTGTCTCCATATATGTAATTGTGATAAATTAGTATATGAAACACACGTTAATAAATTTCGATATTTGTTTGCACAGCATTATCTCCATGTAATATCTACTTGCGCGCGACTCGCAGTAGCTCAGATTAATATATTACCAGTTATTCTCCACATAAGAAACGCGAGAATCCCGCAAATTTGACTAGACGCGAAATATTGATAGGCAGATGTTCGCCATGTGATCACGGCTAATAATACGTGAATTCCTGCATAAATTATGAAAATCATCAGATACAAAAAAAGAGAGGACACTACTTTCGATATCAATCCGTTCAGTCTCTTCGTAACTATACATTTCACGTCCTTCAGAGTCCTCGGTACTCGATAGGCCGCTATTTCAACAATTCTCTGCTGCGGAAGGGATTCCGGTCTCGTCGAATCGATTTTTCTCAAAAACGGCGATTCGCTCGTCGACGGTTCTCCGACCACTTCTAACTTTCTTTGCGACAAGATCTTTCGCATGATCGCAGGAATGTCTATTTTTTCGGGTCGAGGAGTAGTTTTCGGGATAGAAGAGACTTTAATCAGAGCGATCCTGGCGAAAGATGACGTTTTGGAAGTCGATTCGTCGTCCGTCGAGATTGCGGATGTGCCGGGGATATCTGCCTTTAAAGGTTTCAGCAACATCGGGCTAAATTCATCCGTCACGAAGGATATATTCTTTCTTGATGTGGTAACACTAGTCGCATCGACGTATTTCTGACGACGATGACGATGATGATGATGATGGTGGTGTTGATGATGTGCTCTTAACGGATTGCATGGTCCTGGGCAAATCATTGGTTGACCTCGACAGACATGTCGAGGTGGATCCGTCATCTTCGGATTTCCTTGTCGGACCGATCAAGCGTCTGGAACAAAAATGATTACATCATAGTTAATAATGTTTAAAATTATTGAGAAAAAAATAATTTTGACGTATCGTAATCTTGATGAAAATAAAACGTAAGAAAATCTTGTATTTATTAAATCGCGTTTCACACAGCATGCAATTATTTGCGTAACAAATATTACGGAGCGAAATGACGCGATTGCGTTTTAAAATAGGTATGTTACGTTCATCCCCGCGCGCAGCCGCTTTCCGCGATAAATTAACCGGGACTCAGTTTTTCACCGTGAAAAAATCGCTATTGACGTATCTGCCATCTGACCGTAGAATTCCGTTCTTTCTCGCGGCGCGTAAATCACGTGTCTATCGCATGCGATCGCACGAGAGGACGTACATTGCGGGGTCGGGGTAAAAGCCTCTCTGACCGGGAACCTGGGGACGAAGGAAGGTCAGGCTTTCCGTGTCGCTATGCCGCGCCAGCGGGATATCCAACAACGGGGTGCTCTTGCATCGACGTCGACGCGCGACGAAGGCGCGTCCGAACGGCGCGTGCGCCCTGACGTATTCCTCTCGAGGTGTTGAAAAGTCGACTGCATACACCGACGGGATTCAAGGCTCCGGGCCTTGGTCTATTAGTGAAACCCGAAGAACGGACGTTTCTTCCGTCAAGTCGTCTGGAAATTTAGCAAGGTGGTCATGAAATTGTATTTAGACAAAAAGAGATATGTATGACAAAGAGATACGTATACACTACGTCAAAAAGATATAAAACCTCTTCTTATCTAGCAATCTTTTAGAGCTGTATAGAGAAACATTTTTTTCTGTTTAAAATAAGATTATAATTTATTCTGAAGTTAACAATAATATAATAGAAATATGAACATTTAATTTACAATACTAAGTAATATATGCATCTCTAAAAATCAAGAAACGTATTTTGATTTATCAACAAAGAATTATATGCGTATTAAAATATTTATGTCGCTGAGGGAATTCTTGTACAAATGTTTTATAATTAACAAATTTTATCGTTTGGGATTATACGGTTATGAAAGCGGAATATATGCCAGGAATAAATTTACCTTTATTTTGTTATGTCATTTTATATTTCCTGGAAGAGGTTACATTCACATCGTTGCGAGAAAAATCGAAACTCATTTATGTTTGTCATTTTCACGTTTTACAATGCGATCACATGCAATTGTTTGACAAAATAATATATAATTAAATTGCACAATTACGTTTGAATTTTTATGAATGATTTAAGATCGCGTTTTTGAACAAACTAGAGATTAAGTTTAATTACAAAAGAGTCTACCTTGAAAATATAATTTTTCAAAAGTACAATTATTTAGATACTTATGTAAAATTTATGGTTTTCGTCTTTTCACAGACGAATGTTTCCAACGTGCCGCGTGTCTTTCAAGGGACTTAAGTCTGAAGGTCGTTACGCAGTGTTGATGGATATTGTGCCGGTCGACAATAAGAGGTACCGATACGCCTATCATCGTAGTTGCTGGCTAGAAGCCGGCAAAGCAGACCCGCCGGCGCCCGCGCGACTTTATGTTCATCCCGATTCTCCCTTCACCGGCGAGACGTTGCGGAAGCAAGTCGTCTCCTTTGAGAAGGTGAAGCTGACCAATAACGACATGGACAAACATGGCCAGGTAAGAGAACCGTCTCGCATGCTTTATTAAGAATTTTATTAATAGATGTATATCTCTTTTTCTTTTTAAGAGCACTAATTTCATGAAAATTTTAATTGCGAAAAAAATATTAGGATTTTATATTTATTCCCCTGCAATGTATCATGTACGAAGATTAAAGCTACCATTTCATGTGCAGCATACTGTTGCAGCAGTCTATTGCTGTTGGTGAAGTTCAATTAAATGAACAGCTAAGGCAGCAAATCAGAAGAACACGCAACTAGTTGATTCTAATTATTATTATATTAGTTAAATAATGGATTTTTAAGAATAAAATAAATTAATATGAGAATATAAAAGCAAAAGTCGTGATTTTAACTTTGAAATAATAAGAGAACAAAAAAATATGCTCTAATAAATTTTAATCACGTGACTGATTTGCTGCTGCAGTATGCTGCGTATATGAAAAGGCACCTTAAGATTGCAAGTTTTAGCTGCGAGTAATAGATTATCGCAAACGATGCAATCACTCTAGTATCAAAGAAAATAGTTATTATCGTTTTCGGATATAAATATCGGTGACTTTTTCAAATTTCTATCGCACCTCGTAATCAGAGAGAGAGAGCTCATTTCGACATTAAATCGATTAAACGTTCACGCGTCGCTAGAGAAATGTATACAAGTCGGCTGCTCTGATCTCCATATATAATCTCCGTCCTGGAGGATAATTTCGCGCGCACAGGATTTTCCTCCTCGGGCGCAGAAATTGTCGACGATAAGGCGCCCCATGCACCCAGGCCATTACGCCGTTCTGTAATTTGCGCCTGCCTTTCAGCGGATGCGTAATTCCTGGGCTGCACGGCGTATCTCCCTCTTTATTTCGGAGTTTAGCGCACAATAGCTGGCGGACGCAAAATGTCGAGCCCGTTGGACATGCTACCGCTATTACGTGGCGCGAGAGAACCTTCTTCCCTTCGCGTTCGATTATGCCCCGAGGATATAACTTCTCGCCCTAGGTGGATATAATTCCCTCTCGGTGATTACATCACGATTATAAAGAAATTTCTCAGTCGAGAAACGAGCAGAGATTTCAGATTTGACATTTGCTTCAGAGATATTATTAAATATACTTATATTTTTTATAATACTTTAATTTTAATATTGAATATGGTATGAGTTATCTCAATATTGGAGCATTATTAAAAAAGAAAAAAAATTAACCATCATTAAATTTTAGCTGTCATAGCTAAAGTTTATAATAAAAATTCTGGAAAGAGAGATGGCTCTGTCTCCGAATATATTCGACCACTGAATAAGCTATATACACGGGTCGGTTTAACGAACGACTAGCGCCAACGACGTTGGCGATGCTTGCATTGTCGTTTTTCATGCCTTCATATCAATTCCCTCGTCCTTCTCGCTCGCTCGCGTGATCGTTGACGAGTCCTCGAGCGATCGCGCGCGCCGAAAATGGCCTCGTAAAACGAATGCGGCGGGACATCGCCCCATCAGGGTGAAAGCGTGGGCCTGGTTATCATCGGCGCGAGTCGTTAATCGTGGGCGTCGATGTTGCCAGGAATGTAATATTCCGTTCTCTCGCCATTGTCGTCGTCGTCGCCGTCGTTGCTGGTCGATCGATGACAAACCGGTCGTGTCTCGCTGTCCGCGAAAACTTGTCTCTCGACGAAAGTGACGTGACAAAATATTCGAAACTTATTTATTTTTATAATTAATTTTTTCAGGCATTTTCCTATACTTATTAACATGATTAAATGCGTGAATTTACGGCGCGAGTTTCATCCCTTTATCGCGAGATTAGCGAAACTTTTAATATTTCGTTATCTCTCCTGACATCTCGTTAAACTCTCGATAAAAGTTAATCCTCGGTCTCTGAAATATCTCTTTTATTTCTTAATTGAGACCACGTGCTTCAAGCGTTTTATACGGCAAGGTATGAATAAGGATTAATTAAACGGTTACTTTAACTTAATTTCAGAACACATTGATTTTCTCAGAAACAGTAAAAATTCGATACCTGATATATACGAATAATGTTAATGAAACGAGATATTATTTAAGAGAAAAAGTCGTACCTATAAAGTTCCATTTATGATTGATTAAAAAATCGTGAACAGAAAGTCAATAAAAAATCTCTTGAGCATTGTAAGAGTATAACTTATTTATACATTAAAATTTACATGCATTTAAAAATATTCAATATATGTATTATTCTCGCGCACATAATTGATAATCATAATAATAATAATTCGTCAGAATTACTTTCGTTTTTAATCGCCTCCAACTTGGCAGCAACTTTTAATTTTAATTTTATTAAAAAGGAATTTTTCTCGATAAGATACATCATTCTATTTTTCAAATCATATCACCGGACCATATATATACAATATATAATATATAGCATCAAGGAGTTTAATCCTCCTTAATGCGTCGCGATGATCTCTCACCCCCGGGATCCACAAAATATCACGGGCTTCTCGGGACCGTAAAAATTGGGACTCTATTGGGGAGAACGAACACCTCGGAAGGGTGGAACGGGCCCATCGAAAAGCAGGAGAGGGAACTGCTAGGTTGGGAACATGCCCATAATGTTGCGGACATTATAGGCGGTCCGTAACCGGTGTCGTAGGTGGTGTATAATAGGTAGTACGAGAAGACGCGGCGTTGCCTATAAGCTAATAAATTGAACGGATGTTTGCCCCGAGCTTTTGTCATGATGATCACGGGTAGCCTACGCTTGGGCCCCGTCGAGCACCTTTTGAATCTCACCTTTCTCTCTCTGTCTCTCTAGAGGCGACTCGCTCTTCCTGCTTCGTCGTGTTTCTCCCTTCGCGAGGACGATGACGACGACGAGAGAACGCGTGTAAACGCGCGCACGCATGCGTAAATACTTTTCGGGGCTTTATCCGAGAGAAGGAGGAGGAGGATAAATCGTAGAAATGATAATCGTGATGGGCGCGAGTTCCCGTCTCATCGTTCGTAAATGTTTTCGTTTATCTCCTTTTACGCCGATTGACTTGAATAAATGGTAATCTCGTTGAGATTAAGTGTCGGCGAGAGCACTCCTGCTACATGTATTTTTGTGATGCTGTGCTTGATCTTTTATTAACTTTACCAAAGTTTTATGAAACATTTAGTCGGGTGCTCTTTATGAATATACGTGGAAAAGTGTAAAAAAGTTCTAACATTTTCAATAGATTTTCTCTGTCGCGAATTTATAGCTCTTTGATTTCTCGTACATAATCTTTAAAAAAATTATATCCTTATTACGAGATGGTTGATATTCGTAATATTATTTTTTTTGCGTTATGAAAAAATTAATGTTACGAAAAAAGGCATCTTATGTGAAAATCTCAACTTTTCGGAAGATAAACCGAATGTTTAGTCAATGATATATATATATCAACAATTTTCGCCTGAATATCGCAATCTTATGTTAATATTTTACACATGCATTATTTTTAATGGCAATATTACTGTCAGTATCACAATGTTTATCGCAATATTCGTCCATTGATACAGCTCGTAAAAGTGGACATAATACATGTGTCAGTGTATAAATTCTCTATACATCGAGTAGGCGGATGCGCAAATATAAACTGTTAATAAGCATAAAATAACAAGTAGATCCGAGCGTTAAGAAACCGACGAGTATCACTTCCGACGTTCTTCAAAATGTTTGAGAACTCTGGTCCGCGTTCTCCCTCGTAACACAATCTCCTTTTTAAAACCTTTGATTCCTCGTCACGGTCGATTTGCGTTAAACTGCGATCGGAAATAATTCATAAGTCGGTTTCGATGAGAGCCCTAACAGCACAACATATCCGAAAGACGTTCAGAGGATATCCTCTGGATGTCTTCTGCACGGAGAGAATTTCCTCTTAGAATTTACCCTCAAAATTATTAATCGTGGGACAACACGATATTGGAAGAATTTCTCTGATTAATATTTACCACAATAAAAATATTAATTTAATCGAACATATTTTATTGTGGTAGATATTAATATTTTTGATTGTGGTAAATATTAATTAGAGAAACTCATAAAATTCTTCCAATACCATGCATATTACCCCACGATTACCATGATTTTTCGGCTAAACTCTAAGAGAAAATTCTCTCAGTGTGGATATCCTTTGAACATATCTTTTGGATATATGCGATGCCGTTAGGGAGAACGAGAGAAAGAAAAAAGGAAGGAAGAAAGGAAAAAAGAGATTATGCTCTCTCTTTCCTGGGGGAATCGAGACGAGTTTCGTGACGAGGAACTCGTATTCCTTTCCGGCTGTGCACCGGCATTTGCCAAACACCCTGTACACGCGCGCGGAGAGAAACAGAGAAGAAGAGAGGAACGCGCGCGAACAGACACACCGGTTGAAAGCGGTCGGTCGAGCCGGGCGAACCACGCAATGCCAGTCAACTCAACTCGACGACTCGAGTGGTAGGGAACATTCCTTCGCTACGGCCACTATTTCATCGTTTCGTATGACACGATATTATAAGACCCCCGCCTGCGACTCTGGCTACTACACGGTGGTCCAAAAGCGGCCATCTCTCCACCTTGCGCGCGGACGCGATCTTTTTCTCCTCTCGCCGGAATTTGTAATCGGCGGACCCGCGCCGATATCAAATCTGTCTGTGAAATATATATTTTTATTGCCGCCGCGCCGGTTATTTCAATTTTCTAACGTTTATTCCGCTACAATTACCGCTACTGTTTATCACCATCATTAGTCTTTCATCTGTAGAAATTATTCCACTGTGAATATCTTATATACCCTACACGTGTATGAATATTAATTCTCTGTCTCTGCGATCATCGTCGCTTTTTGATTATGCATACGATGTTACACGTTTTATAATGGGAAAAATAAAAAAGATCGGAATGCATAACATTTTAATTATTACTTAATTAAAATATGTTTTAATAAAAGAAATTATATTAAAAAATAAAATTTATGTATAAAGTATATTAGAATTTCTCTTTTAGCGTGAAAAGAAAAAAATATGAAATAGGATGCATTCTGAGCTTCCTGTTTGCATCGACGAAGCGATAAAGTGCAATATATCATTTATCATATGTATCGTAAAATTATTATGTTTCAAGATTTCTAAAAAATACTATTAACAAGATATATAAATCTTAGCAATTGCACGCGAAAGATGTTGAAAGTTCTATCGATAATGATTGCTTAATTTTGAAGTGAGCGGTACTTCTTCGAGAGCGCGGAAAAAAAGTTATATCGCGGGAGAGATGTAAAGTTAATCTCCTTGAAATATCGCGGACGAGAAGGATTTGCCGTAATTACTGGTTGCTCGGTAAACACGCGGATAAAGTGCACGCGGTGCAATGCTGATCGACAGGTGGGAAAAAGTATCAGTAACGATTGTCGTACACTTACTCGTTTCCCGATACGTGCACACACACGTTTACATTTGGGTATCTCTCTTCACTTTTGTCTTCTTTTTCTCCTCTTTTTTCTCCGTCATTTTTTTCGCGCTTCCTTTCGCGGTACGTAAGTTTTGCCGCACGAAGAGAAAGTCATTTCCGTACGGCGGAATTTTTACGATCCAGCTGTGGAGAGCGAACACGATACGCGGGTATTTAAATCCGCAGTACATAAATAACAGCCAATAAATAAGTATTAACGGTGTGTACCTATCATATTATACATAATTATTTTTTTAATATTATGCATAATTAGTTGCTGATGCGAAGAACGGACAAATTGATTTGGTAATAACGAATCAATAAATTTCTGCATGGTACATTATGTTTCAAATATTTATGTTTCCGCGAAAAGTTTGGCAAAGTCCGCGTCTATGTTTAATCTTACAGATTTGATAAATGATAAAATATATTGATCGATATAATATCGCATAATTAATTTTATAATTCAATGAAATTGTTTATAGAATAATGAATGCAGTTACTTATTATATATACACATGGAGAACTAATTTAATTCGATATAATCTCTAATGTAAAATATTTAATGCCGTGAAACCAATAACTTTGTTAATGGGATACTTATCTCACATTTATTTCTTTTTCCCGAGTTATCAGGATCGTTATCAATTTAATCCAATTATTATTAATACAGTAACAAGGAAATAATACAGCAGAAACGCAGCATTTTAATTTCTCGTTTGATCGATTCGCGGAAAAACGTGATCGACCTCGCGCGTTCTTCCAGCCCGAGGAAAACGCACGTTCTCACGATCTCGCGGAGCGAGAATATGTCCTCTCGCTTAAGGCGAAGTATTAGGTTTCGTATCTCGGCTTCCCGCGGGAGAGAATTCCTGAGCAAACGGCGGGGTTGATAAATTAAACGAAAAGTTATATGAATGCACATCGCGCGCGCATTTTAACATGTGTCTCGCTACTCTCCTGCGCGCGTTTACATACGGTGCACGCATACATGCGCGTACGCGACACACATACACGGATATGCATTGTATACCGACAGTGGAGAGCAGTGCGGATTGTGGAGTCTTGACAGGTTGCGGTGGGTTGTCCCGCATGTATGCAGCAGCGAGAACGCATTGCAGAAAACGAATAGGAACACCCGGGGATCCCGGCAACGCGATCGCCTTGCCTCGCCATAAAGCTGCTACCTTGGAAACGACTTCTCGGCATCTTCGCTGGAAGCCAGTTATCTCCCGCGTGCGCGCGCGGTAGTGGAATTAAATTCGGATCTTAATTCGCCGGAAACATTATTCCATCCAACGCCTCGCGAACGATACACGTCGTTTTTTCTCAAGCTTCATTACGCTCGCCCGTATTATTTCTTCATTTTTTCCCTCTTATCGTAAGCTTATCTTATAGCATCCGGGAATTGACGAGAGTTTCTTCTTTTTTCTTCCGATTATATTATCTTTAATTAATGTATTTTTTTTTCAAATTGACATATGTAGGTACAAATAAGAAATGTCTCTTTGCATGATATTCTTACAATTAACGTTTGGCTTAAATAAAAAGAAGGAATATGCATGTATATATGGCAAAGAGAAGGAAATCGTCGATGGAGAATTCTGAAACGCGCGATAGGGCGCGATTTGCGAAACCACGCGAATTTAATGTGCATTATAATCAATGAAGTGGCACCGGACACCTCTCCAAGCCTCGTTCAATTACGCCCCTGGGTCATTTAATTAATACGCCTATAATTCCTGGCCTTTGCGTAATTATATACGCTCACATTGTAAATACCTGTGTAGATCCGGATAATCCGTGACTTGCTCCGAATGTTCACGAGGGAAAGAGAGAGAGAGAGAGAGAACAAGAAAGAGCAGGAAAAAAGAGAAATAAAAGATTTCCGACATAAGCGAACTCGCTTTTGCGAACATTCAGGCCATGCATATATGTGTGCATATTCCTTCCAAACATCGTAATGTGACGTTTGTTTTTCGGCCGCGAGATTGCCAGCGATATTTTTGAAACTGGTTTAATGCTCGCGAGAGAGAGAGAGAGAGAAAGAAAAAGGGGAAAAAATAAAAGAGAGAAATAACCAAAGGGCGCAGGTTTGTTTCTCCCCACCGTGGTTGTACGATTTGCACGAATCGCGTGTGATATTAATGCAAAATTACCGACAAAGTGAGCACTCTTGGAAGAGATTACAGTTGTTAAATGTAAAACGCTCCTTCGTGGGATTTCGTCCCTCATTTATTCCGTACGAAATGATCAGAAATTTTCGTCTCCAGCTGTCGTATCAGTTTTCGGCGCTTTGCATTTTTCGTGATAATCTGAATTAAATCTGTAATCTCAATCGTGGAATCATTTTCGAAATCATATTTCTGATCGCGCTTCTAGAATTTCCAGTCAATTGCTTCTACAGATAGGTAAAACTGTTTTAAATCTTTGGATTAATTACTCAAGGTCTTTAATTTTCTTTTCGCGTCTTTTCGAACCGTCAAAAATTTTGATTTGTCAGACTCTTCGGATCTCTTATATCATTGGATTTTATTATAGATTTTGGTATTTAAATTATCTTAAATTATATTCTGCTTTTTAAATGGAATCCCCGCTGTGAGTGATTTCTTTTTCATTCGTAAGGATATTTAAATTTTGACTTTTGCTGCAAAAGTCGCGATTGGATGGATTTCACTATATCTACAGTATCATATCTAATGGAAACACGTTTGTATTAATTGAGACTTGGATTAACGTTCGTTCGACTTGGCATTCCGCCGTGATTGCTATCTACCGAGCGTAAGAATAAAAATACCAATAAATCGTGCATGTAATGCCGCTATCAACATGTATTACTTGGATGACGCGATGTTTGATAAATCGCCACATGCAAATCACGTTGGAGAGCGGATCGGTTTCTCGGTAGCCTTTCGCGGCTAATTATTACAAATGGACTCTAATCGATTGAACGGAAAAAGGTGTTTGCGTCGCACGCAAAGCGTGATCTTTTTTTTTTCTAGGATACGTTTTTTTCTACGAAACGTTTTTTTCTAAGTAACCGGTGATGCGGAAAAACAGAGTTCTTCTCGTAAAACAACATTCTTTCTTGATACATGGAGTTTAGTCAGATAGAGATTTAAAATTCATAAATCATGAAATATCTTATGCATCATTTAATCTTATTTTTTAATAAAGTGTAGCTTTTTTTATAATTAGATTAGTCTGAATTTTTTTAAACATGAAAAGTGTGCAGTTTTTGAATATTCTAATTTTTGGGATCTCAATTTTTTAAAATCTTGTTATATTCTATTGAATTTCTGCATGCTCGAGCTTAGTGAGAACGAAATTCTTTTCATTGGCTCGTAAAGTACTTGAAAATATAGCATAATTATCGTTATGTATGCTCCAGGTGTGTTTCTCACTTCTTTATGAGAAAATTAAGTTTAATCGGTGGAAAGACACTTTTATTCAGCTGTCGGCTGCGTATCGTAAATCATCCCCCGTGTTTCGATGCCAGTTTCTTCAATGTAATATCGTGGCTATTTATGTATTTGTATCTCGAGCGCGTGGATGATCGCGTGGTGAGGACGTGTCCCATCGACGAAACACATATTTGTCCTTACGATCGTAATCTACAATATGCCATAAACTCCTTGGACACAATTCTCTGGAAGAAAATGTGCGCCCGCATGGGGCGTCGTCTTCTCCCGCATTCTCCGCGATATGATGGACAAAATAAATACGTCGAAGGCGCACAACTTGTGTTATAACATATAATAAGAACAAAATAAAACTTAATAATCGCTCGTAGATTACAGAATTGTAAATGTGTCGAATGATAAAATCGGAGACAAAATCGATTATTTTCCTTCTTAAGAGAATATCTACTCGTCGACAACAGAAAATCACAGTCGCAAATAAGATTAACTTCTGATAAAAAGTCGAATTTGTATACACGTGTCGTCAGGAAATCAAGATAATCAAGTTTTCAGATCGGTTGCTCATCAAAATAAATTATCTAATCGGATAGATGTATATAAATTTATCAGAAAACGGATGTAAAATATATTCATACGTACAATCGTATAAACATTCGTATATACGATCGCATTCTTACACGTGTGTGTGTGCGTTAGAGAGGATCGAAGCCGGTCACAGAAACGGGACTTAAAAGTCAGGACTGGCGAGAAGGGCCCGAAATGCCCAAAGAGAGACTCTCTCTTCTCTCAGGCCACCTGCAGCCGTTAAGTCTCAACAGTTGCGGCGCCGCACAGCCGCCTCTATATTTCATATTAGCGATAATATATAAGTCCGGCTACCGCATCACACTCTCTTCATTTCTCTCTTTCTCGCTCTCGTATCATCTCTCCATCTCATTCTAGGATCATTCCCGACGTATGCTAACGAGCTCGACCTCGTCGTCCGACCATTTTGCTTGATTTCTGTAATTAACAGTCCGGTCTCTATCATCTCTGATGATTCTTTGAGTAATACATCTGCTTTGCGTCTGTATAAGTAAAAGAATATCAGCTTCTAATTTTTTGTTCATTTTTTTATACAGCTTGTATTTATTCTTATTAATTCAATTTTTTATCATTCTAATTTATTTATTAATTCAATATCACATATATATTTACTGATTGTCAAGATGGTCTAATACGAAGACCGAAACGTTCGAATAAATCTACGATTAATTCTAAAAAAAAAAAAAAAAATGTTGCACATTAATTATCGCGCGTGGCGCCTAATTAACCTGTCCATTCCTTTTAATTAAATTTTGACATTTCGTGGGACATAACCAGACGTATTTTATCGCCAATGCTCCATTACTTCTCTCTCTCTCTCTCTCTCTTACGGAGTTAATTCTAATCCGTAGCGTCCTATATCCTCCTCTTCTATCTCCTCGTCCTATCCCTGATCTTGATCACCCTGTACGTCTTGTCGCGCAGATTGCTTCCGAAAACGGCAAGGTTGTGAGAGAATGTGGGAGCCAGCATGGGAGATGCGCACGCGTTACATGATGATACCGTCGCGGGGAATTTGTTTCGTCGCGGCACATTGTTTCGGACAGGAAATCGATACGCGGGACTCTCTCTCTCTCTTTCTCTCTCTTCACCCTGGTCGTCGCGTCGCGCGCTATCTGCAGTATCTACCTGCGACAGGGTTCTCTCTCTTTCTCTCTGCAAAAGAGTGGGATTCCCGCTTGAAACTTTAACCCGCCCATCTACGCGACTTCCGAGAGCGATACAGAATTGTACCCCGGAAAAACCTGGGCAACGAGGCGATTCCACTTCTGTCACAAATGTTGAATCTGAAATCGATTTTTTCATAATAAAGACCCGAGGAGTTTCGAATAAAGTTTCGCGAAATTCTCTCCGTTTAATTTTATGCAAATCTTCCTTCGTGTTATCGAGATCCAATTGGAAACAAATTTTCGTCAAGGATAACATCGCCTTGAGATTCGATAACGATTACAACATTGTTATAAATTTTTGTCGATCTCTGTATTTATTAGCTCTCATACTCATATATTCGAGAGATTACACTGTGCGGACCATTCGTGGATCCATTCGTAAGAGCATAAAAATCAAGAATAAGGTATAAGAGTGAGCTACTTTTTCGCGGTGTTAATCTGCGATAAGTGGAGTGTCCGCTCTCGGAAACGAAATATGTTAACTCGCAATTAGATACAGAGACACATACGCTAAATAACCGCGCGATAACTTGCGATAATCGTCGACTTAAGGCGCGCGTTTCGTGCGAAAACATCGTCGCCGATCGCGACGATAATCGTACACTTTATTATTATTGGGCGTGTCGCGTTCGCGCCTGCGCGACTATATGTGCGGAATTCATTAAGAGAAGCGGAATCAATTTTTCGGCCTTAATTTTCCAAGTTGGAGAAACGCGAATAATCGAGCGGGCTGGATCTCGTTGTTGTTGCAGATCGTGCTAAACTCGATGCACAGGTATCAGCCGAGGATACACTTGGTCCGCTGTCGACACAACGACGACAACGGCCTGCACATCAGCGACCTCCAGAAGGAGGAGCACAAGACGTTTATCTTCCCGGAGGCCATTTTCACCGCCGTCACGGCGTATCAGAATCAGCTGGTGAGTGCGGAATATAACAGTCGATTTATGTATAACGTTAACTCGGCAGGCCGAATCTAGCGGGATTGAAAGCGTAATATTCTCGAGATCAAGAATCTTGAGAGAAATATTTTACATCGTTCATTTCCTGTAGAAAGAGATTTTTATTCCGCGTCGAATGGAGAGGAACATGTTTTATTTTTTAATTATTTAAATTCTAAGAAAGTGGTAAATTATGTAACAACGAGTCGTTTGAATTTATTTTATTTTAATTTAATCTTTTCTTATGCAAAACTGGAATTGTATTATTAGAAGAACAGTATCCAAGAGTGTTGAACTTAACAGAGTAACATGTAAATTTGCAGATAACGAGACTGAAGATCGATAGTAATCCGTTCGCCAAAGGTTTTAGGGATTCGTCGAGACTCACCGACTACGAAAGGTGAGTACATATATACTTTCGATACTTGATGTTCCTATGAGAAACACGACAGCAAATATTTTCTTGGATATATCTAGATTTGAATCGTGGTTGAAAGGGGGAGATTGGATTATAAGTTTCCGACTTCGAGACTCGTATAATTATTCGCGTCGACATCGTATCGGTAGCCGATCGAATAATAATTCACAAAACTCGATTAAAATATGCTCTTCAGCTAGTAGCTAATCTGTCTGCACCGTTCGTCTCTCTCACTCTGCTCGCACTGGCGTTTCGTATCCCGGCAAAACGCTTTTCTGCATAGTGGTGTAACGAGCAATCATAGCGCCCATTTATAACGTCCGGACGTTGATCGAGCGGCCGCTAAATTAAAACCTATATTTTCGAATGAAATATCTATAACTCCCATGTCGGCACGGCGTCGACGTCCTTACTGGAAGGGGTTAATTAAAACGCGATTAGAGTGTCAGCGCATACGTCATCCGGACCGACGATTTCCTCGATTTCTTCTCGCGCGAATTATCTCAGATCTCTAATTGCCCTCGAAAACACTTTGAACGAAATTGCGAGATTGGACGGAAAAAGGTCCGACACGCGATAAAGGCTAATTATTGACCGCTGCTAAAATTGCTGTTTAATTATAAGGAAGAGCTCGCTTTCTACTTCTTACTAATACTACTCAAATATATATATATATATATATATAAAGAGAGAGAGGGAGAGAGAGAGAGAGATATCAATAAAAAATAAAAGTAAACCCTTTTTTATAATTAAACACGTCGCGTATTTCGACTATTATTTCGACATTTCCGTGACAGGTTTTTATTCGACCTTCCGGCTGGCTTTTTGCCTCGCGTCTTGCATTGCGAGAGTTGACCTATCGACACGCAACTCTCCTCGATCGTAGCGTCACGGGCGGTCATTACATCTCATTAGAACGTCGGCACCTTAATCGCGCCGACTGAATTTATCGCTTAGATCTCTCACGTTTGGGGCGGAAATTTACAATAATGTTAAACGCCGAATGCTCGAAATCGAGCGCTCGCTCGACGTCAAAAAGGGCTCACGCACGTGGCTGATTTCGAGTTATCCTCGATCATCTATCTGCATGAATGACGACGCACCTGCCCTGGTCATGCATCCCAGTCTCTCTCTCTCTCTTTCTCCTCTCTGCGTGTTTATGACTGAGGCGGATACATATGCGTGACAGAAAAATATATTTATCTATCTACATGCGTACGTATACCCTTTTCGTTCAACGCTGCAGTCATTCCGGGATCAACGTTAATGTCGACGTGATATTAACTGCTGGCTATGATTAATCGATTATCGTTGCTTATCTCTCGTCGTCGAGCTATCTTGCATGGAAAAGTGTATATATTTTTCACCTGATAACGTTTAATGGTATAATTCAGCAGGACATTTGGACTTTTGAATCGTAGAATCTCTCTTTAAGCGGACGTAGAAAGATTTATATAATCAATTTAAAATCTTATAATTAATTCCAAGATCTTGAAATATAAATGAAATATTTAAATTGCTCTATTGGTGGCAAAGAAGAGAAGATAATAATATGTAAACATTTAAAACAGCGCGAAGATCTTAGGAAATTTTTACAGCCAGAATAACTTTAAAATATACATATCGCGTAATATCGAATAATTTATAGACACATATAGAAATGTAATAAAATATAAAATTAATAAAATTAGCATGGATACACTCGATTAATTTTACGTACAGCAACTCGACAAGTACAAGGATGTAGGACACATCTCCTCGTACTATGTTATAAACTACGCCACCGTATCAAGATCGAGAGTTTTATGTTCGACTTCCAGCCGCAGCTTTACGTTTAAAAATTGATTAGCTCGCCCCCGAGAGAAGAAGCATACAGGGATCTGCGGTCGCGCGCGTCTTGGAGCGATTCGGTACCATATTTTACGAAAAACCGTCTGGCGCTCTCTCGCTCCCGCCCACCGATTCTCAGAAATATATTAAAGGAACGCGTTAACCGAGGCAGGACTCTCTCGTCACGCCTCTTCCAATTTGCACGTGATCGCAGCTGGTCCAGCGGTGGATGCCACTTTCACGAAAACTCCCGGGTCCCGCGAAGCGTGTACCTCCGTTTTTCGCCCTCGGCGTCGTTCGCGATTAATTAGCTCATATTTCAGAACATCGTCGCCCGTAATTCGCGCAATTAAAGTCACGCGTGTTTTTTTTTCTGTATTTTTTTTTTTTTTTAGTCGGAACGGACTTTGAAAAATCCAGGAAATTCGCTAACAGCGGTATTTAACGGCGCATTTAAGTGTCACGATTACCGCCTCATTACGATCGGATAAACAATTTAATTGCGCTTCGCCTCTCGCGGAGCAGGTGTCTCACGACAGGTCTCGCGATAGTCTCGCGATCGGCGATCGCTAAAGCGGCGAAAAGAACCAACAAAACTAAAAAAAAATGAGAGCAATCGAGAACGGAAGGACGAAGATGGAGAAAGAGATGGAGAAAGATGTAATTTATTAACACCTAAGCCCCACAACTTAATTCTCCGAGAACGCATTCTCAATATATATTTCGGATAACATCGATGATTTAAATAGAATAATTTCGAACGGAAAAATTTATCTACACATAAGTCTTAATTCTCAGTTATTAATTCTCCAGAGTCTATATACTCCGAAAAACTTGGATACTAAATCTCGAACGCTTAATTCAGAATCGTAAATTATAAACGAATTCTTGCGACTTTCAAGTCCAAACTTTAATCTCTCATTTTTTGTGAATGCACATAATTCCCTAAAAAATTATGCAATAAAATCGAAATGAAAAAAAAAAGATCGGAAGAGAGAGAAAGGGATGAATACGAATAGGGGGCGCGAGAGGAAGTGAAGAATTCGCATTAGGGAGGGACGACGACTTTATTGAGTGGCCGTTATCGATTCGCGAACACGCCGTGTGTACACGGGTCGATTTGCATAAAACCTTGAATCGCGATCCCGAGAGATCGCCGCGAGTCGCCGCCGTTAACAATTTAATGGGCGTGCTCGCGCGCCGATGCGCGCCTGGCTACCGGTACGTTGTGTCGTTCTTACTTATTAAATGAGGCCGAGAACGGCCCGATAACCGCGACGAGGAGGGAAGTCGCAGGTCCGGCGGCGACGAGAGAATAAGTTGAATAAGAAGTGTCGGGAGAAAAAACCATCGTCGCCAGAGACGACGATAAAGGCGGCTTTTAATTACGGACCGATTTCAGCGACGTCCCGTCGCGCCTGCTTCGCCCTTGAAACGGATATTATCGAGGAGCGAAGAGATGCGGCGCAGCATTTATTGTCGAGAAGTATGCGCGCATCAAATCGTTGTTCCAACTTTCTCCCTTCGAGCCCCCTTTGTTTCTTTTGCGAGACCGGTTGTGAAAAAATTGCATCGCGCGAGAGCGGCAAAAACACGCGAACTTCTCGTTTATGATTATTAATAGCCGAAGCGCGCCATCTCCTCTCTCCCGCGCTCGCGAATATGCTCGGACGATCGCGCATGGCGCGGAAGAAGGCAGTTCTGTGATGGATCGAGCCGCTCGTGCGATATTTTCATGTACGAGCGCTATCGCCCTGGCCATATATCAGAGCGAATTTATGCTACTTGTCTATTAAAAAGAGACGTGCGTAGGTGGCTCCGCAAACGGAAAACGCGACTCTCGAGGATCGCAGGATGTAAATACCGGAGGTTGCGATGAATTTATCTGTTTCCAAGACTCGAGAGAGAGAGAGAGAACGAGTATATATTTAAGTTTGCAATTATTCTTTGCTTTTCATTTCTCGGACTTTTTAGTAAACAAGAAATCTTTTTTTATTCTTGGTTCATTGTTATATTCTTGAATCTTTGAATTGTGACATACGTCATTTATTATACTTTTAGGTGACTTTTTCCTGAATTCAAAATTTCTTTTATTCGTTTGATCATCAATTTTCCAATAACTATGTCATTTCGTCTTGATTGCCGATCGACAATGTTTGCATATGCGTTTAGCTTAATTTGTTTCACCAGAGCGATTTCACGGCGAGTCAGGCAATAATGTAAAGCGTGCATATATATATACATATATGTATATGAATGCGTATATGTGTATATTTTAATGATCTGCGTCTCGGTTGCGGATTCCGCGAGCGTGATCTCACCCCGGAATCACTGCCACATCACGATCCTCCCCAAATCAGCACCTGCCTAACAGGCGCATGCAGGCCGCCTAAAATCCTGCACCGTCATTCTAAGACTCGTTCGCTCCATCTCTCGAAAAGTCGATTTGCTCTCGCTTTGCATTCCGATATTGCGTAGAGAATGAGAGAGTCGAGTTATATTGAGTCTCCCCAGCACTATATCGATACCTTCCCATCGAAGAACCGCCCCCATCGTTTTCCGAAATTGCTACACGTGGAAACGTCCCCGTAAAGCTCGCTCGATAGATAGACTACCGTGGGACCGTCGATAAAATCTCCCAGGGTCAGTAACACTTTGGCGATAACACTGTCGCTCTTGGCACTTGGGAGTGCCCGCCTGGGATCCCAACTTTGTTAGTTCAGAAACGCTCGCGCTAACTATATAGTACGCGTAGCTCTGATCAGAAATTATCGATATAGGCGAAGATCACTCCAAACGCGATCGCGTTATCGCATAACTAATTTGGAACAAGTCCTTTATCAGTTCCCTACACTGTTATCCAGTTATTCGTTCATTTCGACAAAGATATACTATATAGAAATTTGCAAATCTTCCAAGTTCAATTATTAGTTTGTTCAAATAATTATTTGTGTACGCATCATAACAATTTTTAGGTATATCCCATAATTGATAAGTTGTTAATTCATTGTGTATAATCATATATTAATTTATAAATTCATGACCTGTGTATGCAGTTAGTAGATACATTGTTTAATAATCTTAGCAATCTCTTTCATCAATCTTTCGTTTCTAGATCATCCAAATGACTGGCTGGCGATATCATGTCTTAAATGAAAGAGAAAAAATAAATCAATTTTCTGGGGATTTGACAAGGTGTCTAACGGTCAGGGACATCTGGAAAACCGGGCAGGGAAAAAGTCAGGAAATTTTACTATTTATCTGTATTTTTTCACATTATTCTACATTTGTCGCAATAATGTGAAATTTTTTTCGTTAATTTATATTTTCATCGTCGTGTTATTTGATTTCAATATTTGATAGAGACAAAACTAAAAAATTTGATATGATATAAATAAGAAAGGTGATTATTCAAATAGTTTATAGTGACATGTTTGTATATAATGCAGATTGTATAATTGATTAAAATTTTTCTCTTTTTAACTCCCGAACCTTTTCATCGTTAACAAAAATATCTCAAGGATTCCATGATTTAACATTAAAATGATTATATGCAAATGATATATATGGCAAAAATAATACTAAAAAATGCGGGGAAAAATGAATTTCTGGTGTTGGGAAAATCTGCAAAAGTCAGAATTGTTTCGCGTTCTCCATCAGCCGATGACACCGGTCGTTGCCGCGGTCGCTTTAGATAAGCACGTACGGGCGCGAAAGATCGAGCGGTCGTCCTCTTCGAGGAACGCCGGCAGTCGCCTTTACGTCGGCCGCGCACGGATGCTCCGCTCAGGCGGCGTCCGGAGTTAATGAGAGAGCGGCCGTACGGAGCAATACGGCGCATGCACCCGCCCACTTCACGCCGGCGCTGATAGATAGATGCCCCTCCGGCCCTCTTTCTCTTTCTTTCCCTCTCGGTTCGGCCCTCTTCGCGTACGTGTTCGCGCGCGCACCGCCGCGTCAACGTCGCGAAAACATCAGCCGGGTATCGCCAGGTACAGCGATGGCGGCCGAGGAGGATGCTGCCTCGCGATGTCCAGATTGATGGTTTAGGTTTAGGTGAAGTCGTTAAGACCAAATGGCGCGAGGTTGTACGCGCTATTATACTTGCACGCGCGAGGGATCGCGCATTTAAATCGTTGGTGTGCGTAAACAGGTTCGATTCCTTCATCAACATCTTATCAAGATCTCGTTCCATCCAAATATTGCGTAACGTTTCAATGAAATGTCCTACTCCGAAATCGAGATTCATTAAATGGAGTCTTAAAGCGAGGAAAGACGTACGAGTCTTTGCTTGCCGCACTTGACAGATTTCGTCGCTATTCGCGCTCAGTTTCGATCGCTTCAGCGTCTCGGAGCTCGTCGAGGAAATAGAAAGAAACGGCGAAGAAAGAGAGCGATTCCACGTTCCCCGAGGTTCCGGAGAGCAAGGAGGGCAGGGCATTCATCTATATTAGCTTCGAGAGCGGACGGCCTGTCATTACCGCTGCCGCTCTGGCCCTCTTCTCCTTCTCCACTCTTCTTCACCATCCCTCGCAAAGTCTCTCTACTCCGTCTCTCGCTCGGTCTTCTCTCCCCTTCTCCTCGGGAGACACAACTACCAGCATCAACGCAGACACCTCCGACCGATACCACCAGTCCTCCTCTTGCCAGTCCATTAGCGGGCTGCATTATCAAAGTGCCAGAGGAAGACGGAGCACGGGCGACCGACGAGGATGAAGGAGGACTCCATAGAAGAAGAAGCCGAAGAAGAGGAGGGAAGAGCTGGAGGGGAGAGACACGAGAGGTGGAGAGGCAGGCAGCATCAGTGGCCGTAGCTGCTACGGAGCTAATAACCGCCGTTTAAAACGCAAAAACAAAGGTCTCGCCGTGCATCATCGGGACTTTTAGGCCCGACCGGGGGTTCGCCGAGAGGATACCCGCGGGAAGAAGAAAGAGGTCCCGACGCATACACACGCACGTATACACGCTCGGTCGACTATCCGAGGCGTCAGGGTCATTACCGGATCATTACCTACCATACCTACCGTGCGACGACGATGATGGCTCGACTTGCGAGCATCACGGGTTCTCTCTTCTTCGCATACATACACATCGCGCGTGTATAATAATACGCTCACACTTCTACTTATATCTAGAGCTCCGTTTCTCGGCGTTAACCTCTCGTATCTTGGTATGAGTTCGTTCTCGTGTGTGTGTGTGTGTGTGTTATACACTCGTTCAGTATTACACACCAAGCTATAGCGGCGGCGATCGCGCGTCGGTCGACCCGCTCGGCGGCAGCCGGGTAAATTACAGGCTCGACCGTATTTTGTGTTGTCTTGTTGTTTTTCAACGCGCCGAAAGGAAATGAGCGAGTAAACGCGTCACGCCACCCCGAACCTGCTAATTTCTATTCATATTTTATGGCTATTAATTTCTTCGCTGTTACACTCGCTCTCTTCCCCTGAGCCCTTTCTCGCCGCTTCTCACTTCGTCCACCTATTATCTCTCTCGCTTAACTTCTTCTCCTTTTCTGCAATTCTTTTCCTTTCCGTTCGCCGATTCGTGCCATCTCTTTCTCTATTTTTTTGGGGTGTTTTTTCTCCCGATTTCTGGACCCCGCTTCTTTCTCTTCCCTGTGTCTTTTTAACTTTCTTTTTCATCTATCTTCTAATCTCATTCTTAACAGCATTCCATGTCGAAGGAAGAATCTGCGGAATTTCTTCTTCCGAAATTTCTTTCTGTCTTTCCTCTTTTATGGAAATTTTCACCCGATATACCGTTCTGAAAGACACTCGGAGCAACCCTTCTTTTTTTTGGGGTAAAATTCTCTCTTTTCTTTGTTCCGCGTCATCACGAAATCTCATTTCGAGATTCGTAGAGCGACGACAGCTCGCTCATTGTTGAAGGAGAAAGGGAGGTGCCGTTGTTAGTCGTAAATCTCCCAGTGATTTCAAAGTAGCTTTCTCATCTCTTCCCTTTCTGTCAATTTATTCGATCTCTTTTCCGTAGGTATATGTAGGAAATTATCTTCGAGAATTCCTTTCGAAACATAAATTTTATTCCGACGATTCACATGTTTTCTGTAAAAAATAAAATTACTTTGCACTTGAAAAATTAACAATTAAATCAATGTTTTCAAGTTTTTATCATCAAAATTAATTTTCTTATTGAGAGAATCCGAAAATCAATGTTTTCCGAGTTTTATAAAATATGAATGTACCTATTCGTCGTTATACTAATTCCAAATCGAAAGAGACATAGCCTTTGAAAAATATCATTGCAGCGTCATTTATTAAACTCTCCTGTCGTCGGATTAGAACGAAAACGTTCGATTCGTTGTCGTTTAGAATCGATATGCGGTGTGTATCGCCAGGCATTCCCCGAGAGCTAGATAGTTCCCGTGGGATGCGTGCGAGATGAATCGAGAGACGAGCAAAACCGCAGCATTCGATGAACTACCTTCGGCCATCAGCGGGGAGTGTAACCTATTATTATCTACCACTTACCTAATGCCCTGTGTCAGCCCCGGGGTAAACGGAGAGAATAACAGGCTCTCTCCATTCGACGGAATTCCCCCGCGCTTTAATATCGCGAGTTGTTTCGCGTCGCTCACAATCAGTCGCGCTGCGCGATTCTTGGGAAGTTTATCGATTAGCTGTCAAAAAATGTTTAATTGAGAGAAAACGTAGAGAGCACACGAAACAGCCTGTATGAGTTAATCTTGTCTAATTAAATCAACCTCGGATATGTCTAGGGTGACAATTATATATATATATATTCGCACGTGTTTCTCGTACGCTTGAACCCGTATTGCATAGATCTGGCACAAAATATTATTACGTTGCCATAAGATGAAATTTTGAATATATAACGTCGAGGATGACACTTTCTCACAGTATACTCGCACACACACTCGCGTAAACTCCGCTGAAAATCGGGATCGCGCGGTTTAGCTTCAAGTTCCTACCTTCCTGCGCAACTATAACCGAGGATAATCTTGTGCGTGATAATTAGCGGTAGCGATTCCCGGCAATTAACATCGGTTCCGCGGCGGTCACTATTACCGTGTACGAGTAATTGCATTCTTTATACCGGGCGGGCGTAATTTTATTATTTGTACGCTTACGGTGCAGGTGTGCGGATATTATGTGCGAATTATCCGCGTAAATATGCATGATTCTCGCGGCCGGGAGCGGCCCGCGTATAATTGCATCGCTAATTAAATTACGCCGAGACTCGAATCTATCACGCGACGATAGAGCGACGCTAAAGGCATGGGCGGAGAGAAAGGAAAAAGGGAGGCGGTTTCGTCTTCCCGAGAGACGATTAGGGACTAAGGAGGCTCGCGTGAGAAAGAACGGCGGAATTTCGTTTTCCGAAAAAGGCACCACGTAGCACACCTGACTGCGGGACTCTTGGACGGAATCGAGAAAAGAACCCCCCGAGAAATTACGAGACATTAAGCCATGCGAGAAATATACCATATTTCCTTGTCAAAGCGACTTCGAGGAACGAGGAACAGATATACGTGCGTTCGAAAATTACGGGACGCGGCCATTAACCGCTAAAAGCCGTCACGATGCCGTCAGTTTTGCTCCAATTAACCCTCCACGGATCAATCCTTTTCTTCTCGCGAAATGCAACGCATGCAACATCACGCATAAAAAGCACTTTATGGCTGATGCGAGGCGCTACGTCCAGGAAACGCAGTTTTTTCTCCTCGATAATAAATCAGCTGACTTGTTTATTTCAAACGTTCGATACGATTTTTACGAGTCAATTAAAAATCAGACGAATCCATCAGGTATTTATTCATTTGATGGGTATATAAATAATTCGAATTAGAGTTTTATTAGAGTTTTTCTGATTAATATTCACCACAATAAAAAATATTAATAAGTACAATACATAGTAAAATTAATCGAATGTATTTTATATATATATATAGTAAATTCTAACAAGAGAAAATTTTCTTTGTATATATATTCCAGGGAGAGAGCTTTAGACTCTTCAAATTAAAGATTCGTGTATGTACGCGTGTGTCTTATTATATCTAACAGAATTTATTCGGTAGCAAGCTGCGAAGGTGGTCGTATAAAGTGAAATTATTACGACGAATAAGGATTTTACGTCTTCCGAACTAGACGCTAAGCGATTACGAACATCCATCTCCGCAGGTTATTTCCCGAGGAATAATTCGAGATTCGTTTAACGTCCTGTTCTGTCATCGAGTTGACGGCGCTTCTCGACGATCTTTCGCGCGGCGTGTGCGATCATTCTTTTAATAGATTTAATTTGTTCCAACACGAACAGAGGGAGAGAGAAAGAGAGAGCCAAGACGGCACGGTTGGGCAAAAATTCGAATCGACCGTGCGCCAAAGCGTTTCTTTCTTATTTATAGACTAGCCTCTCTCACAATTCCCTTTTCTCTCTTTTCGACAGCTTTCTCCCTTTTGTATACTCGAGAAAGAGAGAGGTGCGCAGCTACGAGAAGAGCGTCATGGACATTTTAATGGGGTAACGGCGGTGGCCTCTAATTAGAACGTTTCGACCGTAACCGCGCCATTACGGTGGAAAACGCAGACTCGTCAGATCGATGAGGAATATTTATCGCGGTGTAACAATTACGGGGAGCTACGGCATAGCGCGAATAGTAATAGGCAACCGGGAGGCGGCCGGCCGTCCTCTCTCTCTCTCTCTCGCTCGGCGAATGACTGTAATTAGGGCTTTTATTGTCTGTACATAAAGAAGCTTTATGAAAACATTAAGGATATAATTCAAGGCCGGGCGGAGGGCTACGCGCGCCGTGAATTGCAGCCGGGGCAGCCTTAATGCACGGGAGATCCTTGCTTGCTCGTCGCTGGCGCGCTGCGTCATTTCCGTTTTACGCGTGCACACGCACGTATATAACGATGGCGTGAGCCCATCCCCCTGTGCGCGACGGAACTGCCTACCTGTTTCTCCTCTTCGGCGAACCAACAGTGTAATTTGATTTCTGGATTTTTCAACGAGCCACGTGTGATTAAGCTATTTTCGAGACGGAGAGAGAGAGAGAGATAGCGTGCTACCAGTTGCGCGAATATAAGATGCGCCTTCCGCGTCTTGGATTTCCCATCTTCGTTGATTTGACATTTTTGAGAAATAACGTAAATTAGCTTCGCTATTCTGACGAAATGCACCGATCATTTTTTTGTTGTCGGTATGTCATTATAGGATATTGCATATCAATGAATGCATATAGGCAGAATGTATGCAATTCTGAAATGTAGAAATTACTTGTGTACACACTCCTCAAAATAATTTAGGGATCAAAAAAAATTGTTCAAAATATATAGGTAAATTTAAATAACTGTAACTTTGTTTCGAAAAATAATAATTTAAATTTTTAAAAAGGGTTTTAAAGCTTGAAATTTCTACTTTTGAAAGATCATAACTTTTTTCATTTTCTTCAGTTCTGATATTTTTTATATACAGAACACGACGAACATGACAAAATGGAAAATTTTCTTCTCATTTTGTAGACATGCATATACACAAGAAGATTTGAAGAATTTCTATTTTGTCATGTTTATCGTTTTCAGAATTGAAGAAAATGAAAAAAGCTATGATCTTTCGAAAGTAGAGATTTCAAACTTTAAAATCCTTTTTTTAAATTTAAATTATTATTTTCGAAACAAAGTTACAGCTATTTAAAATTTGCCTACTTTTGGACAATTTTTTTTAAAACCCTTAATTATTTTGAGGAGTATATTTTATATTTAAAATTATGAAAAAGATTATAACAAAATTATTATCTGTATATTTTTTTATAATACATTAAAATTATAACGAATGTATAAATTGTTTCCTATGAATTTTTTCTTATAATTTACTCTAAAAATCATAGCAATCGTGAGACAATATGGTATACGAAGAATTTTATAAGAGATAAAAAATATTACAGAATAGAATTAATCGAACATATGTGATATCTTATTGTGGTATATTAATATTTTTTTATTGTGATAAATATTAATCAGAGAAACTTCTTCCAATACCACGTATAATGTCCCACGATTACCATGATTTTTTTAGGCTAAATTCTACGAGAAAATTCTCTCTGTGTAGACTGCGCGCTCTCTCTCTTCAAACTTTCCTACACTTTAAGACTTTAAAGTTGCGCTCTTGTAATCGCGATCGAGATATACGCCAGGAGGGATCCGCCTAAAAAAATCCCGACTTGCCCTGGCCGTTTCCTCTCCTACGAGATCCTTTTATCCGCGGGATCTCGGATCACGATCGATCCGGGTGAATCGATACCGGTGCATTCGCGCGCAACTCGGCTAATAGAGTTCGGGCCCTTGACAGCGATATTTCACGAGAACGAGAAGAGGAATGGACGCACTCTGGTGTGTGGTCCAGCACGTCCGAGTGGACGGCGATTAGCCCCAGGGCCCCCTAATCCCTCCCGTTCCTCCTTTCTCGTCGCTGGTTTCACCCTTCAGGCTCCTTCTCGGCCCTCTTCCACTTCAAGCTTACTCTCACACACCCGTATATGCATATACGTGTGTATATATGGCGCACAAATGTATGCGCGTGCTCGTGCGCCTCCTCGGGTGTCGTGTTACGTGCTAAGCGGTACGGTCGAGCTGGTAACCGAGACGCGCAAACTGTACACCGGACCCATTGTTCCTGGGCCTCCTTCTCTCCGGTGCTCCTGCAGCCACCGTGCCCACGTTCGTCGCGCTTCTCGGACTTATTCGCGATTGTGAGTCACCGTCTCTCGATTCGATCGGTTATCAATATCTCACTCGATATATAATAGCGCAAGTATCTCGGATGTGCGTGAATATATGACTATCATTATTTTACGGAAAATTTTTATGTGATGATTTTGAATTACATGAAATTTTTGTGCAGGAAGATAGAAGCGTCTTTGCGTCGTGAATTACGACTTTTTGTACCGGCATTGCTTTTGCACTATTATATTTATTCGTTAATCATTTTTTATTTGTCACATCTGACGTCTTCGAAAAGTTTTTTATAATTTAATCTTCAATTTCCTATAACTTCACTTACATGTATATGTAATATATATTGAATTGTCAGAATCTCTTGTGAATATAGGATAATTATAAATTTTATATATACACGAAGAGAGAATTTTCCTTTAGAATTTATTGGGAGAGTTTGATAATTCATATATATAGTATATTAAATTATCATAAAGTATGGGATAATTAAATTATACTCAAAGATAATTTTCTCTTAGAATTCACCCTGAAAATCATGGTAATCGTGAGATAATATTGTACTGGAAAAATTTTATAAGAGTATCTCTGATATTTACTATAATAAAAAATATTCATATGTACATATACATAATAAAATTAATCGCACGTATTTTATATCTTGTTGCGGCAGATATTAATATTTTTTATTGCGATAAATATTAATCGGAGAAATGCTTGTATATATAATTTTCTCTATGTGTATAATTTAATTAGCCTATATTCTGATAATTTAATGTACATACAATACATATCGAATTATGAAAATCTTTCAATAGAGAGTATAGAATAATTAATGATATTTTGTTGTAAATCTAGTGCGGCCGAGTCTCTTTTAACAGATCTCATTTCTCGCAGCTCTCTTATATTTTTTGTGCACAGTCACGGCGATTTTGTCTCGCCCTTCACACCACGATTTTACGACTTTACGAGCCAGGGCTCTCGTCGTCGACGTGCCAGCTCGCAACTACCGAACGAAACCCTTCTCTCCTTGGCTGGGTGTCGCCTGTCTCGGTGTGACCCCTAGGGTAACTAGACCCGCGAGAGTCGGTCCCCTGGCTCTGGTCCACAGGGAGAGAATCATTACGAAGTCTGGTAGGGATTGAATTGTACGGTCCGACGACATTGGTCGCGTGAGATGATGAAGTGCTTTATGCTCGCGTCGAATGTCCCACGAACGACGATTGCCCTATACAAGCTGATTAACTAATCATTTTCTATTCTCTTAAACGGAATCGATGTATTATTATTGAAAAGCAATGAACAGTCACCGCGAAAGCCTCAATTCAAAGAAAATCACTGCAAATCAGTGAAACCTCGTCGAAAGAATTATAATTATTAAATGTGCATTTACATACAATCAATTTGCAACGTAAACTTGTTCTTAACAATTTCGCAATTTGTGATATAATTGTATAAAATTTGATCGAAAAATAATTGTATGGATATTAAAATCGAAATTTAGAAAAAGAATAAAGGATGGCAAGGAGGAAGTACAACTTTTCTTAACATATGTATTAATTATTAATGCATATGTTAAGAAAAGCTTTATTTCCTCCTTTTCGTCTCTACTCTTTTCCTAAATTTCGATTTTAATATTCATACAATTATTTTTCGATTAAAATACAATTATATCATAAATCGCGAAATTGTTAAGAACGAATTTCACGCTGTAAATTAATTGTGCGTAAATGTACGTGTAATAATTAATTCTTTTGATAAGATTTCACTGAGATTTGCATTGCTTTTCTTATAATTGAGACTATCAGTAGCTGTTTAATTGTTGTGTATATTAATATTAATTAATACATATGCGTAATTAATCTGCAGAGTCATCGCTCGGTAGCCACTAATTGTAGTCGGTCTATTCTTATAATTAGAAAAAATCGTATAGAGATGCATTGTCAGCCGCACGTCATTGTCATGGCACGTCTCTCGATTTATCAATGACATGTAGAATTCCCTGACCTAAATAATCCGCGCGGACTCCTCGAGTATGACCAATAATCTCGAGCCTCGATCCAATAGAAAAGAGGAAGACTCGTTGACTCGGTGACCTAAATAATCCGCGCGGACTCCTCGAGTATGACCAATAATTTCGCGTCTCGAACCAATAGAAAAGAGGAAGACTCGTTGACTAGCGAAACGTCTGATCTTATTGGCGTTCGAGTACACGTGCTCGGATTCTCTATTCGTGTCTCCTTCCTACTCTCTTTGTGCTCTTCTCGCGTTATCTCTATTTCCTTATAAGGCACACTCGAGAGCTCGAGCATCGCTCGGCATCGACGAAACTCGATCAGATAAAAAGTAAAAAAGCCGCGCCGACACTTTTTTCGCAACTTTCAGTCGTTTAGGTGTCTCACATCGCACCTCGAAGTGTGAAATCTAGCTACTACATGAGACCCACCTGTCATCGAGTTTGTTTCGCGCAGTGATTTATGATATCTCGATTCAACTATTTACACAAATGTATTTCGTTCAGTTTTACTCACACGCGCGATTATAACGTCGGTGTACTTTCATTCACGTTTCGGACTTTCTTTCTCTTATTCTTCTTGTTTCCTTTTTCTCGCGTTATCTCATTTTTTGAAGAGCGAACATCATTGACAAAATGCGATACGCAAATAGAAACTAAAGAAGATATGTCGATACTTTTTCACAACTTTTAGTTTAAATCATTTACTACGTGTCCATCTGTTCATTGACTTTTTTTATCGCATACGTGATTTGTTTTATTGTTAATTCAGTTACTCGCATCAAATTTTATTCATTTTAATTACTTATACACGTGATTATAACGTCAGTGTTATATAGTTTTGAACATTTTTTTAAGGGTAAAAAATAAATGTGTACACATTCTTTTAGAATTCCTAACAATGAAATAATGTATTAATCGGCTATATTAATATTAATCGATTAGATTTTTAATCGTTTGTACCTCTGAAACAAACATCTTGTATCTTTTCAAAGAATACAAGATATTTGATATTTTTCTTTTTAGCATTCTTATTTGTGAACAAAACAATTAAATTGTGTTGAATAAATCTTTCACAATTTTTCTACTATATCTCTTAAATAAAATTTTAAAAAATGTATACTTGTATAAGAATTAATTTCCAATGAAAGATATACGATATAAAATGTGGGTGGGACAAATATATATCCGGAGTCTTTTTATTATGTACATCTCTAAATTATTTCATGCACGAAATGCTAAGTTATTGAACGGTTGCGAAAGGCGTCTTCGGATATCACGATGTCGGTTCGTGGAACTGGATGATCGATTGGAGGTATTATTCGTGGGCGGCCCATGCTCAAATTTGTAAGAGATAACTTGATACACTAGTATCTGGCTAGGATACTACTGTATCAAGTTATCTCTTACAACCACTTGGCTTCCGAGAACCGCGAAGAACTGACAGTCATCTATCGATGCTGCCTTCATCTTGAGATTTAAAACGAAACAGACAAGATGTGAGACTTGCAGCAACACATATTTAATCTTGGAAGGAGTGCCTAATTATATATACGAAAATTTCGTTGGCCACATAATTTTCATTTTAAAGAGCGATATATTTTTTATATCTTTTTTTTTCAAATAGAACATTCGTTAAATCAGACTATTGTAAATTGACAGCTTCAAAATATGGGAAAGTTTGTTCAGATCCTTTTATAAAATTGAGCATTTAGCGTCAAGAGGAACTATTCTCTCATTTTTATATTTGAAAATTTTTATGAAAATTATACTTATGTGCGTATATAAATTTCATTAAATGTTTTTTAAAAGTAAGATTTGTATACACATATCGATATTGAAAAAAATCTAGTTTTAAATCAAAATGCATATCATTGCTTTCATCTCTTGAATCTCAACTAAGGATCGATGCGAATAATGATTCTGATGGTTAAACTGTGTTAGATGATTTCTAATGTGACTATCGAAATCGCAATTATTGAACCATGCACCTTTCAAAATGTGATATTTCATTCCGCGTATATAATACGCGCTCTTGAGATGAGAGATTATTCCTATAATGACTAGAAATATACGAGCCTCGATCTTTCCAGCGTTAAAACGATTCGACTCTCGTTGACTTTAAATGGCGTAAAACGACTGGAACTTCTTCAGCCCACGTCAAGGATCCATCTGAGCATTCTGATTCGCTTGTTCGGTCCCGCTTTGCGCAATCGGTCTTACCTCGGCAGGCTTGAAATCGAAAGTAATTAAGAAGTCCCTCTCTCTTTATCTCGCCACGCGGCTTCGCGATATCGTAATGAAGTCTTAATAATTGAGATAGACCGGCCGATAATCCGCGTATCCTTAAACGCCGCTCCCGCGCGTAATCACGAAAGTAGGAAGTGACTCGTCGCGATTCTGCGCGCGCGCAATGAGACTTCGTCGTTAATTATCGTCGGCGTGAAAAGAGAGGTATAAATGCAGAATGATCCTCTCGTCATTCGCGACGCGTTTTCATTCGCGATCGGCCAATAATCCGCTCGTTAGCGTTTCTACCGCGATAGTAACGAAGCAACGAAGGCGCGTCCGCGTACAATCGTCCGTAATTAACCCTAATTAAGCCCGTGCCTAACGCACGAAATCATCCATCACGTTTGTTACGAAGAGGGGAAGAAGGTTCTTGCGATCCCCATCGTTTGGTCCCTCTCTCTTCCCTCCCTTCTTTATTCGTACGTCTCTATGAGAGAAAAGCCCGTCTTAATTATCTGCCATTCTCTCTTTGTCTATCTCGACTCTGTTCGTAAAGGAATCTCATTGATTTACTCCCTTTTAAGTGCTATTAATGCCGATAACGTCGATCGATTAATCAGCCGACCGGCGAGAGCCGCCTCTCTCGCCTTAAGGATGGACGATTTTATCTCGCTGTCTCGCTGTTCCCGCGGCTCTACAGGATTTATTTGCTCGCCCCGCGCGAGATCTCGCAAAGGATTGCGACCTCTCGACACAATAGCGCAGCGCTCGTTCGATTCCTCGTCTAATCCTGTAGCGCCGAACGAGCGCTGATTCTCAGATTTGTACCTTAGATTTTAAATAAACAAGTACTGCAATTTATAATGCATTCTTTAAAGAAAAAAAAATTCCAGATAGGAAGGGAGAAAGAGCATGGGCGTCCGCAACATTTTTTCCAGGAGGAGGTTTAATTATTTTTTCTCGTCTTAATTTTTTTTAATTTAATTATTTTCATTTTTTCAAATTTTTAATTTTGACGCACAAGCATTAATTTTTCTAAATTTAGGAGTAATAAAAAATTTTTTGTTCCTCTTATGATATACAAGATACTTATCATTTATGTGTAATAAATAATAAATATCGAGGGGAGATTTGCTCTAGATTTTAAACATCCACACACAGAAAAAAAGGAATCCTTGATTCAAGTATATTTTTATTCTTGAACGCTATTTGATTAAGTTAAACATAGAATGCTCTTTGTAATCACAAATTTTTATTTGCCTTAATAATAAATGAGTTTGTGTAAAGTATATTTTATCCTTAAGATATATTTTTGTATTAAAAATCGCATATGGTAAAAACAAACTTAGTCACATTTGAACTAAGAATTATTATATATATTTGAAAGTACCCCTTATATATTCGATGCACACTTGTCACTTGTCCTTGCAATATTTATAAGTAAATTTTACCTTCAACCAAGAATATTTTGCACTTTGTTTTAAGGATAAATTATCCTTTATACAAAATTATTTATATTTGGCGCTATTATAAGACTAAAATATACTTGAATCAAGGCATATTTGCGTTCTCTCAAGAATACTGTTTTTTCTATGCACCATTCATTGAATTCGCGTCGATTATATATATATATATTCCCTTTGTCTTGGCTTGATTCTAGAGATCCTATGGAACTGATGGAGCAACAACTGGTGAGATGCGGCGTCGCCCCGATGAGACTCTACGAGCATCTCGCGATCTCGTCCTCGTCGGCGGCGGTCGCCGCGGCACTGAATGTCCAGCAGCAGCAGCAGCAGTCGCAGCATCATCAGCCGTCCGCGCAGCAACAGCAACAATTAAACGAGAACGCGTTGTCGCCCTGGCTACCGTCGACGGCGCTTTTGTATGGCGCCAGGGGTGCCGCCGGCTCGCCCTCGCCCTATTCCAGCGCCGCGGTCGCCGCCGCCGGCTTCCCTTACTCGGCGGCGCTGCCGTGGCCCTGGCAACCACCGCCACCACCCCCAGTCGCGATGATCTCGCGACGATCCTCTCCCACCGCTCCCTCAGTCAGATACGCGCCCTATCCACCGAGGGCCAGTACACCCCCGCCGCTGCGGACACGCCCGTCCACCCCCAATTAGCGATCCCCGCCGACTCGTCGACCACGACATTGTCGTTCCTCCTCCATTTGTCTGTGATCAGGGAATCGGAATCGAGCCCATATTCCGATGGTTGAGCATGCGTTTGATCATCGATTCGGATCGCGAATGACGACGCAATGTGGAAGTAAGTGACACTTCTTCAATTGTTATATGGTTATATACGAATAAGGCAATCTGAATCGGATAATTAAAATGGCAGTGTCAATATTTTAAACGCGTCTAAACTGCTTATATTATATTGTACAATATAACAATATAATATAATATATATAATATATATATCATATAATATATATATATATATACATATAATATATATATATATCATATAATATATATATATATATATAATATTGTATATATTATATAATATACAAGGTGATTCAAAACAACTTGATGTCCTGGAAATATCATATTTTTGAACAAATTCCGAGACGATTTTTCTTCAACGAAAAAGAGACATCAATCATTTTCGAGCTATAAGCGTTTGAAAATAAGGGGTTTTTCGCAAACTAAGCCTTGTGGAAACAAAATATTAACAAAATTACATTTTTTTTTTATTAATTTTATGTAGAGTTTACTTAAATAGAATTTTAATTTAAGGCTTAATTACGAAGATACATGATTGCAAAAATTCCAGGACATCAGGTTGTTTGGAATCACCCAGTATATTAAATTGTATATATTGCATAAAATATACAATATATATTATATGTATTGTAATACAGTTATATAGCACTATTATATATTGTGTTATATGCGGTCTAGATGTGTTTAAAATATTGATATCACTTTAATTTGATTCACTTTTCTACTCGTGTTTATTATAACGTATCGATATCGTAATTTTAATATAAGCATATAACAATTAATACAAGAAATAATACGAAATTGTGTGCTGTGGAGCCTCAATAAAACATTGAATACATAATAATTAATATTGAATTTATTATATAATACTAAAATCTATTCTTCTCTTTTCTTTGTGTTCTCATTTGGTTAGATAAATTAAATTTATCATTGTCTAGTAAGCATATAAAGAAATATTTCAAAGATTATTTCTATTTTCTTTAAGACATGATTTTTAATTACAATGATTTATATATTGCATGCAACATACATATACATAATATAAATCATCTTTTAAATTATTTCGAACCGGTGCTGGATCTAATGACGGTAAGTGTTAACAAATTTTAAAGTTTCTTTGACTTCTGTTAATTATTTTGTTACATAGTCATTATGTTAATTTAAAGAGAAAATTATTTTATATTTTTATTATATTTTTATATTTTTTTTATATATGTGTACTTCTATTTCTGCTACATATATAATATTTAAACATATGTATATAAATGCCATTTATGTTAATGATTATTAATTATTATATATAATATATATAATTAATAATTATTATTTCCATTATTATTATTATTTAATGTATATACTATTAATTTTGTTAATCATATAGAGTCACTTTGTAATATAGCAGAAAATTATATAACACAAAAATATACATTTTTTACGGATGTTATTTTATCGATGTTATTGCAGTCACTTCATCGTTTATTGCTTCGTATTTCTTCAAAATTTTATTAATCTTTATTTCATATATTTCTTGATTTCAGATATCCTTCTCATATTTATGGCGTGTTAACTGTTCGCTCTCTCTCTCTCTATTACACAATTGCATGCTATTATTTATATATTTCGCCCTATCTGTAATAACTATTATTTATTTCAAATATACAGTCTTCAAAATAATAAACTCTTGTTTTATATGTCTTTTTACAAATTCAATTTTTGTGTTAAGTGTTTGAAAATATTAATTTTTAAATCTTCAAATACAGATACGTCACTCATGTCAGACTGAAACTTCTTCTCGATTCGTTACAGCTTTTAATTTCATGATAAGTGTCATTTAGTTCTATATCGCGAAATATATGCGATATGACGCATCGTAATGCGTTTGCGACGATGAGCTTAAGCCTGTCCAGTGTTCTTAATGTTTGTGTTTTTTTTTTTAACATCCAGGGCGCAATCGAAGAACTATCCCTATAGCGCCTAGCGTTAATGGAGAGGACCGTGTATAGGCATATTAGATATACTTATGATATTAAATGTAATTTTCTGTGTACACACACGTGTTTCATTAATATTATGAGCGGGGTGAACGTATAAAAGATTTCGAAAACTTGTACGTATTCATAGAATTTATTTCGTATGTAAGATTCGCGAGAGTATCTATAAGATTCCTGTAAATATCGAGAAGTAGAATAATCCAAAGATCTGTAGGGAATACAAAATCCGAAAATTCGAATAACCGTGATGATATGTGCGAAGAAGGGATTTATCCTTCGCGTTGTCAATATTATAAGAATTTTTATGTCCTGCCGTAAATATATATGTATAGTTCAGCGGCAGGACGTGTGTTTCATAATTAATTCACTCAGTATGATTGCGTAATATCATTCGTAGGGATTGTTTGTGAGTAACGGAAAGAGGAATCCCGAAGACATGGATTTTTCTATTCCGTTTTCGATCTCGATCAATTTGTAAATAATAATTCCACGTGCATTAGAACGAAAATAAAAATTTATGTCGTGACGTGACAGCTGCGAATGTACGTGTAAATGTTGTAAATGCAAATGTGAACGAGCGTGAGAGTGCGATATAGAAAGAATGGAAGAAAAATATTCGACATATATTTGTATTATATACCGCGATAGTATTAATACGTCTTTGTCACAGGGCGGTGTATATAAGAAACCTTTTATGGTAGTGAGTAGTTGAGCGCCGTATTTCTCGATGTAGCACGACGAAAATAAATGAATTTTTATTAATCTGCTCCGAGATTACTCACTCGCGTTTCTGCGCTATCTTTTCCGCAATCTACCTTCTTCATATTATTTATATATATTCTTTGTACTACCTTATAAATAAATTATTTGTCGTTATCGAGAAATTATTTCATTGAGATTTAATTCTTGATTAAACCCCAATGAACATATTTTCATGAAGGATTAAACTTATGTTTGAATTTATTAATGTCTATATCAAAATGTACATATAATACCTATATGGATTGATATAATGTTGAATAATAAGCTGCAATATGCAGAATTTAAAACAATTACAGGACCCAATCACTATAAACATAAATGAACATAATTACAATGCGTAATTAATATAATCAATTTATTATGCATGTCAATTTAATTTTTTACGAATTTCTTTGACGGGCATATTAAAATTGAAAAATGATTGATAAAAAATTTGATGATTTTTCTCGAAAGAAGATATACGCGAATTCTCAATATCGTTCTTTATATACGATGAGAAAACGCAAGTTCGCGGACTTTTGTCCTTCGCATTTGTTTGGCGACTTTTCAGGGTCCAACAACCGCGCGCCACTCCCATCCGCACCCCTTTCTTTAGTCGATATACACCACCCAGACTTCATCGCACCTCCAACTGCCGTGTAATTCTGTTATACCTCTATCTGAAATTAAATAAATTCATTTCACGGCCTGTCAGCGAGCAATTATTCTCAGATGCGGCCGCTTTAAAGCCTTGGTTCGTTCCATGACTAACACCTTCTCTCTCATTCTCTTTCTCCTCTCTTGGTCCAGCAGCGGGAGCACGTCGCTATTGTCGCACTCCGCTCTGCTGATGGTCCGCTTCGTTATGGCGACGGCTGCCTTGCGTTGTTACACGTACCGCGTCGGGTCACTTGCGTCGCAACTGTTGCGCGCGATTGAGCGCAACCGCGGCAACACGCGACGCCCTTTAGCCCTGTGAAACAAAACGAGAAACCAGACGCACTATAATACAGACGAAAGTACGGAATGCCTCGTGTATACAATGACACTTATGGTCACAAATTCAATTTGTAAAGGCAGGTAAAATGCAATCAATTTTAATGAACGCAACATATATTACGCATTTTATTTCGCATTAGCATATCATATTTTTATTATATGGACGCGATATGTAGAAAAAGAAATCATTAATAAATTTATTATCGAAAAGATTTCAAACCTTTCAATAATATATTTTTATTCAAATGTATTAAATGAGTTAATCTCAAATTTCTGCATCACTTTTTAAAAAGAACTAAAAATAATTTATTTTTTTATTCGCTAAAATATTCGAATTATCTCATTTAATATACAGATTCTACTAATGACATTAAACTTAACGATTATTGGAATCTTTTAGATTCCAATTCGATATATATAGAAAAAAATTATTAATAAATTTATTATAGAAAAGATTTAAAATTTCGATTTAAATAATCTCTATATATTTTTCTTAAAATGTGTTAAATGGATTAATCTCAAATTTCCGCATCACTTTTAAAAAAGAGTTCAAAATCATTCCTTTCTTTCTTCGCCAAAATATTTAAATTATCTCGTTTAGTATACAGATTCTACTAATGACATTTAACGATTATTGGAGTCTTTTATAAAAATTCGATATATATAGAAAAAAAATCATTAATAAATTTATTATAGAAAAGATTTTAAATTTCGATTTAAATATAATCTCTATATGTTTCTTAAAATTTGTTAAATGGATTAATCTCAAATTTCCGCATTACTTTTAAAAAAAGAGTTAAAAATCCTTTTTTTCTTCGCCAAAATATTTGAATTATCTCGTTTAGTATACAGATTCTACTAATGACATTTAACGATTATCGGAGTCTTTTAAGAACTCGTTGAATCTGCGACAATGATCGCGGCGGCAACGATCAGGAATCCACGGTCGGAAGAAACGCCGAAGAAGCAGCAAAAGACGACGGGAAAGAAGAAGAAGAAGAAGAAGACGACGACGACGACGAAGGTTTCACCGGGGCGCGAAAGCGATCGTGTGTTACGTCGTGATGGGTGGAGCGAGGTGAGAGAAACAGAGAGGCGGCTCCCGAGCTTGTAATTATGTTGATACGAATGATCTGCGGCTCGCCGCAGACCGACGAAGAGCAACAGGAGGAAGAGAAGAAGAAGAAGAAGAAGAAGAAGAGTTGAGCAGAGGAAAGAGAAGAAGAGAGAGAGAGCGAAGCCTCTAGCGATGCTCACCGGCTGCTCTATACGAGCTTCCCACATTTATTTTCTCTCCTTCTCTCTCTTTTTGCCTTTCTTCCTCATCGATACTTTTCTCCCCTCGTTTTGTCCTCTCCTCTTCCGTCCTCTCCCGCATGTATACGTTCTTTTCGTGCATCCATCCGTGCGCATTGCTCATCTCCACGCGATGAACAAGAAGAAGAGAGGAGGAAAAAGAGAGAAAGATAGAGCGGATCGAGCTTTAGGACCGTGGCGAAACCAGTTTAAGTGGTTAAGTGTAGATGTAATTGATTTCCATTTTACGAGGCTCTCGGGGAAGACGTTCCTCCACCCACCGAGCTGCATCCACCCCCACCCTCGAGCGGTTGCAGCTTGTCCTGCGTTCGCGCCTCTCTTTCTCTCTCTTTCCGCATCTCTATCGCTCTATATCGCTTACCTCTCTCTCTCTCTCATCCGTGTACGTTCTTCTCTCCTTTTTCGCACCACCCCACACGCGTGCGACGCATCGAACGCATAAATACGCATTATAATGTATCGGCGGGTGCCCTCGACGAGAGAGAGCGGCCTTGCCGAGCCTAATCGTTTTCTCACGCCTCGTTCCGCGATGATTTCGGCGGGAACGACGGTGCCGAGGTATTAACCCTTGCCCGCCTCGCTGTCTCGGATGTATTTTGCGCGGCAGAGAGAGAGAGAGAGAGAGAGATGCGTTTTCATCCTTCCGCGCAATGCGAGTACGGAAGGGTTAATCGTCGAGATTGCCGGTGATTAATCGCGATAAAATCGCGATCGAGTTGGCGCGGCCGACAAAAGAGTTAATAGCCGTTTCTTATTCGCGCTAATATAAATTTGCAAATAAACGGCCTTCGAATATTAAACATTGTTGGTTTATATATTTTTTAAATATAAAATAAAATATAAAATATTTAATCTAAAATTAATATAAAATATTATATTTATAATATAAAATATAAAATAAAATAATCTTTTATTACAATTATTAAAAGAAAGAACGCCATGTTTGATGAAAGTAGGATCCGCACCCTCTCTCTCTTCTTTTCTCCCTCCGCGCAAAATAAAAGCGTACGCGTTGACGCGAAAAAGATTGCAAGCCACGAGGTTGATCGATGAACATTGAAAGTGTTCAGGATCGTAACGAAGGTACGACGGAGCGACGTGCAATTACGAGCGCAGTGATAAAAGTTGGTAACGAATTAGCGGTTTGTAAAAATGACTTTAGCCGCATCTCGCATAGGTCTCTCTTCGAGACGGAGAAAGTACGAAGGGGGCGAGTTCTTGCGAGTTCTTGCTCGTTTCGACGTACAAGTTGTTCTTCGGGGGCGAACGAATTTACGATCGATACCTTAATTGCAATCGAACGGGCTATTTCGAGGGCCGGCAAAGGTTAATACACCATTAAGAAGCTGAAAAGGCGACTAGGTGTCCTGTGCTCATTGTTTTCTAGCCACCCTCGAAAACACTTTCTCACGCCGCGATCGTTTCGCGTCGTATCCATCGTTTCCGGTAATTAAATGCAATCGCAATTTCGACGAATGCATTTTTAATCAATCACCGAGGAAAAACATCGTCTCGGTTATTCGCGCTCGAACTCTTCGGCAACATTTCAGCCCGTTCTTTATCTCGTAAACGAGTCCTTTATTTCACGCGAAATAGCTCCGGTAGCTGCATCGCGTGGGCAGAGGAAAGGGAGAAAATTCGAGGAGAGAGAGAGAGAGAGAGTCATATAAGAAAACGATGCACCGACGCGTATAGAATGGTAGAGATGAGAAGACCAGGAATGGCGGAGGAGGGAGGATGACAGAAAGGAAAGAGAGAAAAAGAGAGGGAGAAACAGAAGAGCATTCGGTGGAGAATATGTAAATTAGAAACTCCGTGTGAATGCGGAGATTTATGGCGGTCCGTACACATTTCTGGACGCAATAAATATCAGTAAGTAGCGACGCGCGAGACCGCGTCCGGATCGGGTCCTCGACGTTTCTGTATGGATGCATATACATACGCGCCACCAACACCAGGGTGTCGCTAATGCCGCCACCAACCGCGGTTCAACCCGGTGTATACACAATATCGTCGGAGAAATGTTGGAAAAAATGATTACGGTCGCGCGATCACGAGATCTCGCGGCAGAGAGAGAGAGAGAGAGACACCTGGAAATGAAATTCCTAAAATTATATACTTTAACCGCCGTCCTCCTAGCCTGAATGCATTCTTAAGAGACGAAAATTATTAATCTTTCTGGCATAATTTAAAACGCAAAAATATTGAACGCCGGGAAGAGCGAGCGACGTGATAAAAGTTGAAGAGACCTCAACTGTTCATATACCTCTACAAATCTGACCCAATTTGACACTTGCAAGCAAATTCAATAATTTCCATTAAAAAGACCGCATTAAGTAACACCTTTTCCGAAATGTTCACAAATTCGATCGCTTCAGCACGACTAGTTGACCGCTGATGAGATGAAGATGAAGAGTGGACGACGAAGACACGCGGGAGCCGAGATGAGACACGAAAACGGAACGGTAGGACACAAGGATGAGGATCCTCGGAGTCTCCGTGGGTGGCTGCCATGCGAGATCTCTCATTCCTTTTCCCTTCCTTCCTTTCGCACGCACGCATGCACACGCTCGCACGGCGGTCGGCGACGGCGACGTTTCTCTTAACGCATCCTGCTACTACGGTAGGTGACGCCCTGCATCTCGATATCCCCATCGCTTTTTTCTTTTTATTTTATTTATTTATTTATTTTTTTTTTTTTTTGCTCGAATGCGAACCGAATGCAGCTGCGGCTGGAACCGGGCAAACACGGATAAATATCGATGTGACGCAAATATTTATATCTTTATTTTCTCTCTCTATTATATGATATATTATTATTACTATATTTTCTATCCGCAATAATTTTTTTTGTAATAATAAAGTAATGATATGATAATAATGCATTTCGTGTTAATTTGATCGATGAGTCTCGGACTAAATCTGTTGAAAAATGTTCTATTTATTAATCTTCCTAATGATTATTTTACGGAATAATAAATACTTTGATACTTTGAAAGAGTATTTTTTTGCAACTTCCTGCAATATTGTAGAATTTGAATTGGGGAGGTGTAAGAATTCAACGCCGCAATCATAAATATAAGCTAGCGACGTTTCAAGAAGACTTTATTACTTCTGTATTATTATACGTTTTACGAGCCACGATACCGGATTTATTCTCATCGTCATCGTCAGGTGGTTACGACGCATTCTTTCACGCTATAAAAGCGACCGTGAAATACGATCAATTATAAGCTGGTCATGCTCTAGCCGCAGAAACTCATCGCGATCGTCGATCATGATTACGCGAAATCGATATAAATTCGAGTATCTGATTTGTGAAAAGATCACAAAAAATTTTAATATACATATAGAATAGAAAATAATTCGATTTTAAAATCTTTTTAGAGAGTCGAACATATTAATTTTATACAAAATTGTTCAAGAGAAAGAGATATATGGAGAGAATGCTTGCGATTTGATAGAGTTTGCTAGCGAATTATTAATTATTCTCGAGCTCGCTTAAAAGATTAAACCACTCGATGGGCAACTTTGCAGGACCGATGGAAGATGTAGACGAGAGAATAACGAGAACGACGATTAACCTCGTCGTCAGCTGGGTCGTTCTTCGCACCTGTTCATACGCGACGGAGAAGAATTAACTGTCCTCGAAGTCAACCCACTATGATAATCGGAGCAAGCTAGATCAACTTATTCTAGCCAAATAATTGCCTGAATCAACATTTGTTATAAATAAAATTTCTCCAGCTTGATACAGTCAAATGATACACAATAATACAGTGTCGGGAATTAATTTTTAATGAGAAAAATTATTACAATAATTATAATAATTTTTGTCAATAGCAAATGCAATATTGCACTTAACTTAAAAACAAACGAAAATATTAAACAACGTTTTTTTAAACATATAATTAATTTTGTTTTCCCTCTTATTAAATATATACTAATAGTTAAATAATTTTATTTAATTAATTAAATAATCGTAATTTTTTTATATAAATGCAAAATATATTTTTCAAAGAATTTGATAAAAATTTGTTTTCAGTTGTGGTCTGAAGAGTGAATACCTGTTCGCGCTAATCATTGAAAAACAGAGTGCTAAGTAGACGCACTAAAATATACCTTAATAGTCAATTACGGATTCTCCATCTAGATTTGCATTAGTTATACAGTTAACGATAAGAATGTCTCTCTTCCTCTCGTTCTGCTTTCTCTTTTTCTTTCGCTCTTGGACGACCATCTGTCAGGATCAACGAGCCGCTGTTGCAGACCGTGCCGTAAACGTAGATTTTCTATGATGCAACTATGTGACAATAATGCGCTTAGCGCTGCCAGATTTATGGCCGCTTATGGGATTTAAACTCAACAGATTCGAGCGGTTTTGAGTGCGCTCGCGCATTCCACTTCCGTTCAATACTTCCTCGGCAAATTCGCACATTTCACACTTGGCATGGAGATGCGCATAATTGCGTGCTTAAATATAATAAATACCTTTCTGAGAAAAAATATGCTCAGTATATAAAAAAGTATCCAGATTTCAATGTAACAAGTAGAAGTTAAAAAATAATACATACTAAAACTTAAAATTAAAATTTTAATCCAACAATCAATAAAAAAATGAAAAGGAACATCAATGAAGCAGGTCTTAAAAACTTAAAAAAATCGTCAAAAATTGCAAGATGCTTTTAACTTTTCTTTTAGGATAAATACTTGCAAATATTAAACTATTTTGCCAATGTCAAGATGTCTCTATTGAAAGAGTTTCAAATGATGCAATACTCCAAAACATATAAGCACTGATCGCCAGCCAAAATGCCTCGTCACTTAGAAAATTCTCTTAACTATAAGATATAAATTATAAAATATATTATATTATTTTACAATCTTTTAATATATCATGAAGTTAATTAATCATATAAATGTTTGAAAAGAGAGAACAATCTCGTGTTTCGACGAGTTTCGAGAATATACGAAGGGAATTGTGTTACTACCTGCTCGAGTTTCGGCGCGAACAATATCACAGCATGTGCATGCTGAAAAAAGATCAGGTGATGTGCTAACTGATTATTGTTGCCCTAAACTATTATTTTACACCAAATATATAACACTTTAAATGACATATACCGTGAATTGTATTATATAATCAGTTTTCAGATTTTACATTTGATGTCACGATGCAATTACTTGATTATTTGTTGATAATTGTTAGCGCTTGATTTTGATATTGAAATGAATTAACTTTATTCTATTTAAATTCAAGAATGTATAAGCATGCATTCGAATAATAAATTTCAAGATTTGCTTAAAATAGGCGATCCTTATAAAGTTCGCCATTATATTTCTAAAAAACTAAAAGTCTCGAGATATATCATGAGAAATTTTTTCTGTAGCAAAGACTCTGAGAAAGGACTATATATTATAATTCTTTTAAAATATTTTTGACTCTCTTTATGGTCGGCGACTACTTTTTTGTTGTAAAAGAGTGAAAGCATAATAAGAAAAATTTTTAAAACGCATTGCGCGAGCAATTTTTTCTGTAGGAAAGACTCTGAGAAAAGGCTATATATTATAATTCTTTTAAAAAGCATATCTTTGGCACAAACATTGAAATTTTTCTCTCTATAGTCGCCGACCATAAAGAGAGTTTTTTGTTGTAGATGAGTGAAAGCATAATAAGAAAAATTTTTAAAAAGATTACAAACAGTAAGTCACAAGAATTACGAAATACTGTTACACAACATATAAAAAACAGGACACTTTTTAAAAATGCCAAGTACTTCTTTGATCTTTTGCCCGTTTTTTTATACTTTCCTAATTTCTGACTAAAAAATTGGAAGCTACACGAATTCGCGAACCGAAACCTCGGCCATTTTATAATAATTTACGCAGCGGTCACGGTTAAAGAGCAGAAAAACGAAAAGAAATAACTGCGAGTGAAAAGAAGGACTGACTGAAAATCGTAGACGCAAAGGGATGTGACGAGGGAAGTTAGGGGTGTATTATTTACAGCAGTCCGCGTTGCGAGTCACAAAGGCGGGTTCGTCTTGCGGGTTCCTCTTGAAAGTCCGACAATGTGTACAGGATTTATGGTGAAAACTTTCAACAGAACATCAATGTAGGTCTATACATATCCCCGCCTACACACCCGGTTTATCCACGTCATACGAGAATACGCGCGCGCACACAAATATTTTCACTATAAATCCCGCTTTTTATCCGAGGCTGGTTCCTGGACTTTATTTACAATCTCTCTGACTTAATCCGACCCCAACAAGCGGCAAATCCTAATCACATCATGGATACCTTTTCTACCTCTACCTGAGTATATACGCGCGACCTCAGTCATATATAATTTTATATATCTCATTTCTTATTAACTTTTGTTTTTTCATTTGCTTTTTCCTCGCCCTCGAAAATTAAAACTTGTGATAAGCATGGAATGGCCATAATAACGAATTTTTGGCATTTATATATATATATATTGTTAATTTTGTAACAATAATGAAGAATAAAGAAATCGAAATATAGGAGAAATATAAAATTCCAAAATATTTGTGAGCATTAATTTTACACTAAAATAAGACGTCCATTCTTTTATTAACAAATACTGAAACAAGGATATTATTTGTTGGCCGATAAATTTCTCCTACAGCAATGTGAAACGTGGCTAATTCGGAATTAACAAAGGATAATCTCTTCTTCCGAAGATAATTACGCTCCCTTCGCAGACGATCCAACAAACAGTGACGCTTAATCGCCATCTCGAATAATTCGGGGTGATCGTTAGTATTTGCGATTACTTCGCTTCGACGAACCGGAAGAGCCGATTCTCTTCTACGTGGGATTTTGCGCCTAATCTCGGTCGGATCGGCGGGGCGAAGCAAAAGGCTCGTCGATTTCCGGCCAGGATCGCGGAGGTTGCACAATGTAATTTAGATCGATGTTTTAGATTCGCGTTCACGATCGGTATCTTTTCGCGGCTCTCTTTCGCGGCGCTCTCTTCCGTCATTCAGTGAGGAAGATAGATATCAGCGAGATATATACCGGATGCACGTTTTGCGCTTTCTGTCTCTCGTTCTCGGTTTTATCTCGTGTTTGAAAGGATCGGTTAGGTCCTTATGTTTGAAAGGATTGGTTATAGGCCCTTGTGCCATAAAATGGTTTGGACAGAAACTGAATAGATTTTAGTTTGTGCGAAAGTATCATTATGACATTGTCGCATTTGTCGACCATTACCTTTAAAATGATGATGATGACTGTTGACAGTGAAATGCTTCTGAAATGCTTTTTGGATCAAGAAAGTGTACAAGAAAAAAAGAGAAAGAGAAAAAGAGAAAGAAAGAGAAAAAGAAAAAGAAAGAGGTATATTAAAAAAATTTTTTAATTTATTATATTATTATACTTAAAAGACAGAAGATGGAAAAAATTATTTATCTCTAACCGCATGCACAGTACTATTGTCATTAATTGTATCATCGATAAAAGCATTAATATACACCAATAAAATATTTTACATTTAAGCAATAAGCTCGGTAAGTTTAAAAAATCAGAAAGTAAATAGTTGGAAACTGGGTTACAAAAAAACTATTATCATTAAATTTTTATTTTGTGAAATAAACATTGCAAACGTCTATACGTTTTTAATAGCATTATCTTTTCTTTTGACGAATTGATAAATGATGTGTTAACTTTAAAGCAACACTGGTGGTTATCTTATATTTATAAAGTGTAATTTATTGTAATTCTGCCGTTACTATACAAGGTATTGTGTCACTTCCGGAAGAAAGCAATAGCTAGATCGACACAAAATTTCGAGAAAGAGCATAATAGAACATTTTTATGCTTCTGAAGGATCTCGGGGACAATGACACCCAACTGAGTCTAATATTGACTTTTACTTGCGGTCACCGGGGTGAAAGCCTATACCTTTCGATTCAACATGCTTTCTTAGATGTCTTAAATTTTAACACGCTTTATGTTTAGTAGCTGACAATTTCTTTGTTACTTTGTTTAAGGTTGACTACTACTGGTAAGAGTTAATTGACTGTTGCACATCTGTAGTTTTATTGCCAAAGAATTTTACGCCATTATGTGCAAATTTTTTGATTATTTAACTTTCAGAGTATATATGCTAGACAAAAATAAAGAAAACTATAAAAATAAGAGTAAAATAAAAAAATCAATTCTTTTTCAACAAAATCTAAATAGAACTAATTAATAAGTTAGTATGAATCTAATTTAATAAAGTGATATTAATCGTAAAAATAATAAAAATTTTATTCGATTCCTGTTCAAGCAAATTAAATGTTGACCGATCATAAAAATGTTACTATCTACAATGCGTTATATTTAATTTATTTAATTTATTATAATATGTTAAAATATTACGAGAAATGTATGTATGAAATGTAAATAACATTGAAATATTTAGCAAGCTATCAATATTGAATCTCTGTATAAACCTCTATATATAATATGAATCTATATAATTTTTTTCATCTTTATATGTATAATTATATTATATAAAAATAAGATAATTATGTAAAAAAGAGAAATGCATAAAAATAGTGAAATAATAAAAGCAAATAAAAGTTTTAAAGGTGTTGAAACTGCATAGCTCCTTAGAATCTGTATGACATATGGAAAAACATCGCATTATATTCCTACAGATTTAGGTAAAGATATGTTTAAACGCGCAAACGGTGCATTCTTGATCCGAAGTCCATCCATTTCATTTGAGACCATTTTTCATTCATAAACAAAGGGCGAAGTTACAGTTACCCATTTTCAGTATAACTAATCGTTAGTTTATGTAAATAGCTGAAAAACAATTTTGTCGAAGGTTGTCTGACTAATGTCGCCTGGCAGAATTTATATGTAAAAATTTACACTTCGAAAATAATTTTTTATGACTATTTTCGCATTATTCATTTTCACAGTGACAGGATGCTCCCGTTTGCTTTGTTACAACCGACAAAAAACTATTCTTTTCTTGGTAATACACTATTGAAAAAATCTTATAAATCAAAAAATAAAAAAAAACAAAGCTGAAACTTTCGCTTTGTTAGGCTTTTTCTTCGATTCTTTTTCAAATACTTTTTAAATGAAATCTTAAATTAAACTTTTGACAAAAGCAAATTAAAATTATTTTATAAATAATATTTAATAATACATTTTTCACATTGTAGTCTATTAAATAATTTGAGATTTAAAATTAAAAATCCAATGAGATATTCTGAAATACTCTGCACAGTTATAAAATATATAGGCAGAATTGTAAAGTTATTGAAAAATAAAATTTTATACAGATGCACACAAAGCAATGTGATGGATATTGTGTAAATGTGTAATAATGTAAAATAAAAGATGATTTGGTTGGATCATCTTAAGGATGTTGCCATTCGACAAATTTACGAATGTCAGAGTTCCTTTGAGAAATCCTGCACTTTCCAAAAGATTCTTTTCTTCGCAGGCAGTTGTACGAGCAATATAACATATATAAATTGCGAAAAGCCTTTTCGCAATTTACCCCTCGAGAAGAGTTCTATAAATTCCACAATTCCGATTTCAATCGTCATTGTAAAGAACAAAAGAATAAAGCTGTGCGTCAAGCGGAGATTCTTTTTGGCAAACTGGTGGGAAACTCCGATCGACATTTTACAAAGTTAGTGGTCAGATTGTTGTTTCAAGATTTTACATCCTCTATATCTATAATATTCAGGAAATATAAAACACAAAATGAAAATATCTAGATCGCAAGAATAATTACTATATAAAAAAATTTATATAGAAAAAGATTACCAAAACGTGACAAATTTGTTAAATTAAATTGCACTTAAAATATAATACAAAAAAAACATTAAAAAAAAAATAAAATACACGTGCACAAAAAAATATATAATATATATATTTATATCGTATATATTTCACTCAAATCTTAATTTAGCATCTTATCCGTCAATATCAACGAAGAATCAAGAAATTAGCTACGAACATAACTTTAATAGAATACAATAAAACGAAGCGAAGAAAAAGGAAGAGAGAGAGAGAGAAGGAGAAGAAGAGATAGAAAGAAAAGTTTATTTTGCCTGGAAATAACGCCCGCGCGTTGCGAGCTACCGCTGAGAATTCCAGATTACCTTGTCGTCCTTCGAAAGCCGTCCAATTTCGTGCAAGTAAGGATTCGAGAAAAGACGCGGGGGCGGAGAACTCCCGGCGTTCGAGGAATCGTCATAGGGGTAGATCGTGGGGAAGTCGTTCTTTTGTATTCACCGGTAACCGTGCAGCGACTGCGAATGTACGTCGAGCGTATATTTTCCGGATATATATATATATCGCGTTTATATCTATATATCTCGATTCGGCTTATTTATAAATGTATAAAATTTTGTCCGAAAGGGACACATCGTGAGAGAGCTCTACGCGAGCAATAGAACGGCTCTCTAACTCCCGCCGCGAATTTGGGACGAGCTTATCCGCCGCTTCGTCTCTCAGCGAAGCTAGCCAATTTCGCGAAATGAGACTTTGCAAAAGGTCCCCGCGCGTGAAGATAACGGGGAACTGCGAATTTGCCGGTGTGAAAACTTTCATCGTCATTTCGAGAAATCGATTCGAAGAGAAATCTATAGCTTTATCATACAATATTTTCCCATATAGAGAACATACAAACAGTGATTATTCTTTTCGCCTTTGTTGAAATATAATATATTTCGCCGATGACGATTCTCTCGCATTAATTGTTAATACGTACACAAGATGTCAAACCCTTGATTGTTGGAATTCCAAACTTTGACATTTTGAAAAAAATAATGAATAAAATCAGATTTTTTCCAGAGCACAAGAACTGAAGAGTTCTCATCAACAGTAGCACATAACTTTCCACAAACCCAACAACGTCCACGGAGTTTCGTGACAACCACCCCGAGCCGGGCTTCGCATGCTCGCTTCTACGTCTTCTCTCGCGGGGCGTTTTGACGAAAAGTTTGCTAGAAATTATTTGCAAATTCTCGCGAGCGCAGGCAACAGATAAAGAAGCCCTGCGGGAGAAGTGCGCGATACGTCCGCGAATGATATTCTAGGAGGATAGGACGCGATAGTAAAAGACACAGGGGGTTGTGTGTGTCTCGTTGCAGCAGCAGGATGAGGATGAGGAAAGCGAACGAGATGAAGCAAAAGACAGGGACAGGAAGGAGAAGCAGGAGCATTGCTGGCGTCGTTGCCTCTCGCGGTGGCGAGAACGCGCGCAAGAAGTGTAGTAATGTCCGCCGGCGGGCAGGCGGCAGACTATTACCACTGCATGAATATGAATGAGACGAGAGAGGAGGACGGATGAGAGGAGAAAGAGAGGACCGTGGTCGAGGCTGACGGAGAACGTTGCTCGGAGAGGGCGAATCCAAGAGGGAGATTATGCGACAGAGGAGTGGGATGGAACGGCGAGGAGTAACATAGCGGCGGGAAAGGCCGAGAAAGAGAGAGAGAGAGAGAGAGAAGCTGTATCTTGAAGAGGGGGTAGGAGCGGCATTCAATTAGTCTCCTAGTAATTAGCCGGGAAATCTTCGGCTTTGTCGGCAAGATCCTCTTCTGACCGATACCCGAGACCCGCCTGGCCGGTAAGAACTGCCGCGCGCACCAACACCAACATAGGTACATGTGTGCCCGCGCGAATATAATAATCATATACGCTCCGCTGTGTGCAACAATACACGCAGACGGAGGTGCGTACGTGCCGTAGGGCCCATTCGCACACGAGACTCGCGAGCGGGAGGCGAGCGCGCGCGCGCTTTTTACGCGGAACTCGAACGGCCCGCCATGGAATTAGTCGTGTACCCGTGTATTACGCTCGTAAATTGATTTCCGCGCAGCGAAAGGTGAGGAGGCGTCCCTTTAAGGCCTGCGCGCATCCGGGCCTCTTAAGAGACACTGCATCTTGCCGCATCTTAACGTCACTCCGCCAAAGAGAAGTTTCGTCGCGCTAATATTTATTAAAAGAATTTAACGCGCTGTTTAATACCACTCTTTTTTCTTGCGACTTCAACTAAAATTCCTTCGACGCGTCTCGCACGCAGAAGCTCTCGATCGGGAATAATGATACTTAATGACGCGTTCTATGCATGTGGAAACCGCTTCCTAAATATAATTCACGCAACGACTCGGCCCTAATAAACGGCTATATAACCGGACATGTTTATCGCAATGCGAAATATACGTTACGAAAGACATTAATATCCCACAGTGACTTCACGAAGTCTTCCATCAAGACAAAGCGGCCGTTCTCCAAGCCTCCCCTCGACCGATTTCTCAAAGCGCCCCGCGGTGGTTATTTCTTGAAACTCAAACGATGGTAGCCACAAAAGCTCGTTTCTGAACCAGTTTGGACAACGCGCGCATCCTCTATGTATACGAGGGTCCTCGTATGGCACTCTGTCAAAGCGGGGAATAAAATAATCATTAATGCGGGGCTGCAGATAGGCGCGCTAGTACGGCCAGGGGTGGTCTACTACCCTCGGCCAGCCACGGGTGGCCCCTTACGAGCCATGTATCACTACTACGAGCCTAAATAGGTACACACGCGGTCCCAGCCGCACATTCACCCACACGCATCTCTCTCTCTCTCTTTTCTACCCTTCAAAGTGTGGGCTGCTACACGCTTGTCTGCGCGACAAGCCCCGCTAACATAACTTCACCCCGAGGCGCGCCAACCAGTAAATCACCGCTAAGGGCTGCTAAATAGCAGCACGCTCTCGAAAAACCGAGGCGTGTCCACGCCTGTGTGTGTGTGTGGCCCTCCCGGATAACTTGATGTCCGGTCCGGAATTGTGTCCGCGCGTCTCGTCATTTTGACCGAAGCCAGGTCAGAAGTGCACGCTTCGGGGGATGAAGCATCGCCGGCTGCGTCGACCTCTCGTCCCGTTTCCTGCTCCCACCGTGAAACGAAAAATTAAATCGAGGAGGAACCATGCGGAGAAATGAGACTCTCGGAGTTGACACGATTGACAGCACGAATGCTTCGTTTCTCATTCTCTTCCTCGAGCATTTTCCTGCTGCGTGCTTTGAAAGAGACGTTCTCGATGTATGGTGTTTCCATTATCGCCACGTGATGCTCCCTGATCCTGGGACTTTTTACTATTTATTTCGAGAATTTTCGTTCAAAATTCAACTAGGAACTTTGTACCTTTATCTCGAAAAATTTTATTGTATATGGATAAACATATTAACTCTATATTAAATATAATAAAATATCAATTTCTGAGTAAAATGTTCTCTATATGTAGGCCAATATTATATAATTAATACACATAGTTCTTAATTTCTCAACTATAAGTTAAAGAACAGTAAAAGCGAGAAAAAAATTAGTGCTGTGATACAACGTGAAAACGGGGGCTTTTTACTATTCATTTTGAGAATTTTCGTTCAAAATTTAACTAGGAACTTTGTACCTTTATCTCGAAAAATTTCATTGTATGGAGAAACATATTAACTCTATATTAAATATAATAAAATATCAATTTCTGAGTAAAATGTTCTCTATATGTAGGCCAATATTATATAATTAATACACATAGTTCTTAATTTCTCAACTATAAGTTAAAGAACAGTAAAAGCGAGAAAAAAATTAGCGCTGTGATACAACGTGAAAACGAAACTGTTCTCACAAGTCCGCCTAGAGACCTAATATAAATGAACTCTCTCTTAATGACTAATGAATTTATCATCAGTCACTAGCCGGCGGAAAATTCGTAGCACTTGGTATTACATCAGGAACGCATCTGGAGACGCCGGTCGACAAAGAAAGCTTCCAATGGAAGCGAGGCGGAATATATAGTCATAGAAAGCTTGTCGGGAGAGAACGAGCCAGTCGGTTCGCGTTAACGACCGAAACGCGCTACAGATGCGTGGTAATTTACAATGATTATCGGCTGGGCCTCGATCCCGGGGGGTGGTTTCTCTCCCCTGACGAAGCGGAGGAAAACGAGGGTGGGGACGACGACTCGCGAGCCGGTGTCGCGTTCCCATGGCTTTCGATTACGTCGGCCGAGCCGCATCGAACCGAGTTTCCCGATTTGTGTGGAACCTGATACCCCTGCGAAGGGTCGTGAAATCAAGATATATTGCGCGGCAGAAACCGAACGGGCGAGCCACCCCCTCGACGCGACGCGTCGCACTCGTCGACGTCGATTCTCTCGTACGCCATCGCCATCAATCGAACGTACGTCACTTTTTCCACCTTTCAGCTATATTGGATCGGTCGCGGTTATGGCGCAATCGATAAATGTGTGCCACGCGCGATGCGATTATCGGGATGGATTTTCCGAGATGTTGTATATGTGTGTATCTCTCTGTGAGATTTTGCCAAATTTTCGTGAGGTAGTTATAGAATCCAAAAACTATCGCATTCAACTTTATTTTAATATTTATTAGAATCTTAAAAAATGTACTAAACTCTTTCTAATATTATATAGATATATGAATAAATTTGCATTGCCAAAAAGTTTATTACAATAATCGTAAAATTGTTTCGAACGTCTAGAAGATGTATCACTTTGATTGAATACTTTTAATATATGTATATCACATGTTTTGTGAACAATCGGAATATTTCCGCGTATTAAATCCATCGCCATCGACAGACACGTCGAATTCCGAATTAGGGTGCCATCAAATTTGTTAGTGCCCCTCGTTAAATCCGCATTCACCCCTCGACCCGCCACTTCCGCCCCCGCCATCCTCAGAGAGTACAGCTAGAGGGCTAATAAATATCAGCCGGGATACACTTGCCCCCTCGAGTTTCTCACTCCGCGGACGACGTCGGCACGTGCGTTAGCGTCCCAACCCAGATGACACCGTTTTTATTGGCGGCAATGTCCGTAGATAGCGACGTCGTGTTACAGCGATTAGTTACCCGTCTTCGAGGATATTGGTCAAATTTCGGGAGGGGTGTCACGTGGAATCGGCTAAATGACCACTTTGTGATCTATATTGTTCCTGATCCTGACATTCAGCTGAGATCCAAATTCTCTAATAAATTGATATGTGAAAAATCGGAGAGAACGATCAATTTTGCGAATCATGATTTTTCATAGCGTGATATATTGCCAGATTAACTACAGTAAGTGATATAAACTATGTGTGTGTTTATTTTACGAATTTTTACGATTACATAGCTTTTAGTTTGAATACTGATTGGAAATCGCTGCGTCGCGTCGGTTTAAATATTTACGTACGTTTTACGTTTAAAGATAATCTTTTTCGTTCGATGTTTTGAGTTCAAGAGTGACAGCGGTCGGTGTATAAAAAATTAATCTAACGCGCCACACGTGACGGTGCAATATGTGCAATCCCACAAAGTGAATTACTGACCGGATACGTCAGTGTGACGTCCACAATAGAACGTGATGTGTTCTCCTTGCTTTTCCTGAACGGAGGACAACGATAGAAATTATTTATTAGCTGTGAGCGCAAGAGCGAGTGCCTATAAGTGACTATAAGCCACCCATAAATGATAACTTATGACGCAAATTATAAATTACGCTACCATCTGCTAATCGATTGCATATTTTTAATGATAATTTAATGCACATGTAGCAGTCGTTGTCGTTGTTGTACGATAATTCTCTGATCACGCATACGCTTCTAGTCAATGAATGTGTTTATTTTAAATTATTTTACGTTTAGTAATAAATTTACTTCATTCACATACGCACAATTATATAAAAGATATATAAGGAAATTATTTTGCTTGCTCTTTGAAATATATGCACAGCTTTACTATAAATAATATTATGTATATAAAATAATTTAATATTGTAATTTGTGCGAAATTTGTCCACTTCCACTCTATATAGTGTCTTTAATCATTTTGCAACGATTCGCGAAAGAATACGACGAAGTGTCATCAAGTATAGTATAGGGCGTCTTAATTCGGCGCTGAGTAAATCGGCGATAATCGTCATTTTCCCTCTTGAATTGACGGCATGTAAATAACAATTTCACATGCCGTCACGAGCCACGGCAGGTGCGATCGAGAAGCGGATCGATCGCCGCTTTTGTACGCGCGCAACTAATTCCAATTTAGCACGGGGCTTTATATGCAGCAGTCGCGGGGCAACGGAAAGGGAACAACGGTAGAAAGGAGGCGAAGGTGACAATAAGTTGCTGGCTCTTTGCCCTGGAACCCGATAGTCGTCGGTCTGTATGTGTGCTATAAGAAACTAAAATTGAACCGTGCGATCATTTACTTGTCACAACTTTAACGCGTGCGAGACAGAGAAAATGATTCCCACTGTTTGCAAACTTGCTCGTACATTGTATTGAAAGTGAATGTATCTTTTATCGTCCCGTGTACTTGTAACTTCTTCTTGTCGGTTTAAAAACACCCAGACGATATACGTATATGCAAGCGTGTATTTAGTTCATCTCTCTTTGCCACTGCTGCTCTACATGTACAGTTTATGATTCGATTATCTTTTATATTTAGCATTACACACTAAATTTTAAGAGAGAAATTGTTATTTTATCAAGCAATTTTCATTCTGATTAAATATATATGTAATAGATGATCTTATAATTTAGAATTTTAAATGATCCTGGAGCTCACAAACTCTTTAATTAATAAATTTAATAAAAAGTTAATAAAGAGTAAAGTTAATTTATCATATAAATTAATAAATTTAAATAAGTTAATAAATTTATATAAATGTATATTGTATAAAATACATATATGTAAAAGAAATGTATAAAAAATTCATAATTTTCTTGTAAGGAAATTAGGAGATCTCGTGTTAAGAGCTATCAACCGACATAGTAAAAAAAGATGTGATTATGACTGACATTTCTAAATTTCTTTTGACAGTACAGCAACTACATGTACAGTTATTTCTCTGCCTAATGAATTCACGCTTTCATTATTAGACTGCTTCGTTGATTATAACTTGTACATTTGTAATCTAGACTCGAGATACACGTGACAGAAAATTAACAATTGTCAATGGCACGAGCCAGGCCAATGAAATGAGGGTGACAACGCAGATCCATTGACATTTGACTCCACTTGGCCGAAATGATATCCCGAAAAATACTTCGATCTAAGTGATTAACCGCACTCCAGTCGCGTGAGTCTGCTCTCGGATTACATAGGGTACTTCATGCAATTGATAAAATTTCAGCTGCACCATCTGCAATATTTATTTTATAGAGAAGTTGCCCAATTTATGTGGTAGTCTCTCTATAGATTAATTAAAATTATAGAAACGTTTGTGTAACGTGACTGTAAGAGACTTTTTTATTCCTAAAGTTGTCAAACTAAATGAGAATTCTAATGAAAAAATAAACGTTTAGCTTTACAGCTGTGATAGTGATAGCTTGCATCTATACGTTATATCTCCCGAAAAAAATATTTTATATCAAAACAATTAAAATTCTATATAAAAAAACTATTAATCTCGGCTCGAATTATTGTGTTACAATAAAAATAAAATCTCGACGGCAATCGGAGCCTATGCGGATGACATGCACAAAATTAATAAATTAAAATTCTATTTCAAAAAAAGAGCTATTTTTTCCTAAACAAATCTGTTCAGGGCAGTTTTCGCTAAACCAACAAATGGAAGGAAGTTTCTTCCGTCATCAGTTTTTTTCCTGCCACGCATTTAACGTATGCACGCCACATTTTTGATACTTGATCGCGACGACGACGACGCGGTCGCGTGAAGGCAGGCGTGGAAAAGAGTGCATCGTGCAAAGTGAAGCGAACGTTACGAAATGCGCAGCTGCCGATGTGCCCGGTCGATCCTGTATGTACACATTCGCAAGCGATGATTTCCTGTCAGAGGACTGGGAATATCCCACGTATACATAAATCCACTTATACGCGGTCGCGGCCTCGCCTCGACTGCGCGCTGCAACTGTCGTGACAGGAAGAGAGGGTTGCGCGCCTCGCTCACTGACATTTATCGTGACACGAAAATGAGGTCGTATACGGCCAGAAGTCAAGAGCTCTCTCGCAGAATATTTGACGCAGCGGAGCTTATTCTCTTTCTCTCTCTCTCTCTCTATCGCGACTGTGTCGCGATCAAGATGCATGTAACCCAACGTCGTCCGATCACCGTAATTGCATCGCGTCGCGTTTTCCCGGGTGTTCGTTAACGTAATCGTGAGGATTTGCGCGGTATACGTTGCTTTGTCCTCCGCATGCAAATATCTCTTACGTAAACTCGCTTCGCACAAGCGAATTATTATATTAGTCATTGCAAATAATATTAATAATCTGACTTTGTTGACACAAATTCTATCTCTCATACTATTTCTGTAATTATTATTGAAAAAAATACACGTATATAATTGTTTTCGATGATATAGAAATTGATGAATACCTATCCTATATTTCAACCAAGAAAAAATCAACTTCCATTTTAAAGATTGCGCCATTCTAATCAATGCTGATAATCCTGGGGAACTCGATTTCGATTACGTCAGACAAGTGTGAAAGTATACGACAGATGATCAAGAGGCATCCTGGCGGTCGGAAGGGAGGAGAAAGGGCCTGAAAATTTCCGTCCCAGGAAAATACGGAAAAATAAGCACGTATACGTGTCTATATACGCGAGCACGTATGTCGTGTTAAAAGGGCGGAGAAGAGGCCGCGACGAACGGACAGATGGCTCCCACGCCGAAACGAGAGCGGCACCTTGATTTGTGGTCGAGCATTTTTCAAGCCATTTGGCCGGGGCCGCCTATAATTTCCGCCGTTGGCCCCGCTCGCGCTCGCGTGTTTTTTCCTGCTGCCTTCTGTTTATTTTCTTAACGGCCGAAATAATAAGCGTCCGCACCGACGCGACGCAACGCGCGGCCGCATACATACATGCTTATAGGTATTTTGCACTCGCGAGAGAGAATAAGCGGTAAACCGCGCGCACGCGTGTGCATACACACGACAATGCGGCACGCGAGGAGTCGCGGGACCAGGCCGCTGGTAACGGTCCGTTTCCGGTCGAAGATGATCGGCGCTTATTTCGCGGTCGCCGCGAATCACCTCGGCGAAGACGAAGAATGCGATTCGATTATATGTATCTTTCTGATTTCTTTGCCTTAACCCTTAGGTTCACGGAGACTTTCATGATTTATCATGCAAAATACTATTATGCAAAAAAATATCCATTTTAGAAAATTCATTTCTTATATCAAACTTTTTTAATAGCATAACGAAGTAAATTTATCAATTGAAATAATTTATTTAAGAAAATATTCCATTATAATATATGAAAAAAATAGCAATCTGAGAACTGGACACTATATATGGTAATGACATAAAGAGACATCGGAGCCTATTTTGCGTCTCGACAATTAAACGATCTTGACGACTCTCGAACGTCAAAGTGCAAGCTCTGTTCGACGGCCTGAAAATGACGAGGTCAACGACATCGTACACAAAAGCGCCCCCGTATTCTCCATTTCTGAAACATAATTGCACATTGGGTGGTGCGTTTGCTCTTCGCTGCCTAGAAGAAGCCTCGCGCATTCAAGAGTGCTCCATTGATATCGCAGTAGAATCATTCACGACGCATAAACATCTCGTATTACACCGAGCACCGAGTGGCTCGGGTCCGCGAAGAGCAGAGTCATGGTCGCGTATGTAACAACTCATGTGTTGCATAGTCATTCGCAGTTCTCTCTCTCCCCCTTCTTTTTCCTTCCCTCAGCCTTCCTTTCGCAACACTCCGGCATTACCCCACGTGTATAATCACGCCGAGGAAGAAGGCCTCGGCGCGTCTCACACTGTCCACACGCAGAAAATCGTGTTACGTACTAATTAACGTTTGGACATGGTGTAGGTACGCCGTGCCGAAGCTTCATTGCCTCCAATCAGGCTAATTGTATTGCAATGCCGTTTTGTACGCCGCTCCGTCGTATCTTTCTCCGCATCCTCTTTACGTGCGTGCACGCCTCGGACCGTCGATTATGCCATTTCCGCTGATAATCAAGCGTGGCGCTCCGCGACCCACGGATATGTATACCTACTTCTCGTTTTTCTCGTGTTCGCGATGTTACATCAACAATCGTTTGCAAATGACTTCTAGCAAAGTAGCGAGATTTTTATTCCCGTCCATTTATTTATATTTCATCATTTTCGAAGATCTAACATCTGCAAAGTTCTATAAAATTATATATGTGTATTTCATTGTTCTGTGCAAAAGTAAAAAATGAAAAATCTCTAAATCTCATGAACAGACATAAAAAAATTTAATGATCCGCGAATTTTCGGAAGTTTATAATTCGGAGGGAGAGAATCACGTACAAAAATCTTAAAGGTGCGGAAGATTGATCAAACACGAGCGATTTAAATTCGCGCGACGTGCGACGTATTTTTTTTTTCGCAGAATGCATACCTCACCGCGCATATTTGTAAAAGTTTTTACATGGAATCGCGGTGAAATGCTGTCGGAAACGAAAAGATACGTCGAGCATCCAGCATCCAGATGTATTATAAAAAGAAACAAAGAGACGGGCTTTCGAGTATTATTGGACCGAGCCCGATGTCCGATTGCCAATAGTTCGCATCTGTTCCTGTCCTGTCTGCCGTCCGCGGATGCTCGACGTCCGATCTTGACCCGAAAGTTACCAAACTGATACACCCGGATTCTCCTATGCTGATACCAATAACTTGAAATTTCTTTCGTGAGCGGAATTTTAAAATGACGAGGGACGGGCAATTCGGTGATTCGGCGATTTTATTGCGACGGCATTTATCAACGTCTCTCTCCGAAACGAGTTTCGTTACGCTAGCAATTTGCAATTGAACAACGCGCGTCGTTCTGGAAAAACCACGCGCGTTAATTAATTTTTCGGGAGATCCAAAAACGGCGCGTTCTAAGGATGATACACGTTCGCAAGACCAGCGGTCTCCTTCGTCTCGTGGGAATGGAGCATGACGATTTAGATCAGGGCGACTGCGCTCGACACGATCCGACGCGTGGCACCGCGACGCTCCAGCGTAACAGCATTAATCCCAGGACACGAGATGCACGGCTTCCCTCTACCTAGTGTTCCCTGATTTCTCTCCCTTCTCCATTTCTTCTTATTGCTTTTAACTAGAAATTTAATAGAGAACAAGAGCGAGTCTAACCGAATCTAGGGGCTTTAAATCAAGCTAACTCGTTTACATCAAGAGAAGTTCAAAGCTTTCATATATTTTTTAGCACCATATGTTTATACCATCTCTTCGAGTGGTTGTAATATTTCCAAAATAAATGAATTACACGAAATTATTTTATTATACAATTTAGATTCTGCGAGTTGATATGTAAGAAAAAGAATATCGAATTATTTCAAGTGTAATTTTTAATTATAAGCATGTTAATTATAAGGGAATCCCCGATGTGAATCCCTATATATATTCCTCTGTCTCATGTCCCCTCTTACAAATTAGAGATAACACGCGCACACGTGACCGTCTCGCTCTCTCGTTTTCCTTCACACCGACTCGTATGTATATACATATACATCCACTGGATTCGCAAACAACCCCGTAAAAGAGATCGCTCGCTGCAACGACCGAAGGAGGGTGTCGAGAGAGCGCGCGTCTTGCACACGCCGACAAATTGTTTGGGCCGAGTCAGTTAGTCGCGCCGCACAATGGAGTGGTACTCGGCAGAATCCCTACAATCGCCCTCTGCCTGTGCCTCCCCCCTCGTTACAACGCATTACATTTATCTCTCATCCGCGCCGCATCCCTTCGGCCGCCACCCTCGGCATCAAGAACCCGACGCAACGTCGCTATGGCAACACGCGGACTCGCAGAAGGCGCTAGATCTCTCAAAGTCTCTCCTCCTCCCCCATTTCGTTTTGATTCGTTGATCAGTTCCCTAATGAATCATTTTTCAAAAGGTGATTAGATGCGTGCGCAGACGTTTGAGCTTCCAGCTGACGCCGGCGCGTCGGAGGCTTTAAGACCCAATTAAATGACCGCTCGCTAGAAAGATCGCTATTAACATTAATCAAAATGATTGATATAAATTGATCCAATTTATATATAATATATCTCTCTTATTGTTAAAACAGAGTTTCTTCAAGTTATCATTCAATAAAGTCAGAGAAGTATAGAGAGATAGATAAATGTAGGTACACTCCTCAAAATAATTAAGGGATCCAAAAAATTGTCCAAAAAATAGGCAAATTTTAAATAGCTGTAACTTTGTTTTGAAAAATGATAATTTAAATTTTTAAAAAAAGGGTTTTACAGTTTGAAATCTGTACTTTCGAAAAATTATAGCTTTTTTCATTTTCTTCAATTCGCGAGTCACTTTACGTAATTTTATTTTTCGAAGGTTTTTCAAAGTTTAAACAAAAAGGAGAAAACTCGCGAATTTCTTCGTTATTTTCTTCTATTTCTAAAAAGTTCACGAGTTAAACAAAATTCAGTCTTTATATCATACTACAGAGCAAAGATTCAGCTTTAAGAATCCATTCTTAAACTTGCTGTACGGCGATTTTTAACGAAGTTACGAACGATCAAAGTAAAAATGACATTTTCTCTTCAATTTGCGATAACTTGATAAAAAAAGATCAAAATTTAAATTTTAAAAAACGATTTTGCAGGGAATACTTCAGGCTTTAACATAAAAATGTCAAAAAAATTGTTAAAATTTTTTTGTGTATGTGCATGTCTACAAAGTGAGAAGAAAATTTTTCGTCGTTTTCTGTATGTACAAAATATCAGAATTGAAGAAAATAAAAAAAGCTATAATCTTTCAAAAGCAGAGATTTCAAGCTTTAAAGTCCTTTTTTAAAATTTAAATTATTATTTTTGGAAACAAAGTTACAGTTATTTAAAATTTGCCTATTTTTTGGATATTTTTTAATCCCTTAATTATTTTGAGGAGTGTATATATCGCTAACTTTTCTGAATTTATATACATTCGTAAAAGTTAGCTCATTCTTTATTTATAATAAAATAAATTTTCGTCACTTCTCTTAAATGTGTCGTATATAAATTTAAATCCATTTTACTTCAATATACATATATACCGTGTGACGAGTCATGACACTCGACGAATGACGATTTTGCTCGAGTTTTGTTTTGTCCACTCTGGGATTTCTTTTACCTTCGTCTTTGAGATCTCTTTACAGGTATTTTGCTGCGATGTCGAGAACGAGGGAGCGAAAAAATGGGCAGTAACTTTTGTCGTCGTGGCAACACGGTGCGGCACGTGTTAGCGATAGATTCGACCTTTTCTTTCCGAAAATGCCTGATTCCCCGTAAAGGAAAAAAAACGGACCTGCGTGAGCCACGCGACAGAACATTCGCAACGCCGATAATAGGGACCAGCTACTGCTGGTGGTCTTTCTTAACGTCGTTGGTGGTCGCTGGCTAGTTGGTTCATTGTTTGCGAATCTTGCGGAAACCGATGCATCATTATATCGATTACACCGTCACACCGATTTAACGCTTGTGACAAAAAAATTGCGTTAAGGAAATTTAATTCTTTTACGCACGAATCTGTTTTAAAAGAAAAATCTAGAGCTTTGATTAATTATTTCAATTTAGTTATTTGAAAATTTTCTCTGGATTAAAATATTTATCTATAGCTTTGAGAGTACGATTACTTACACAAAATATATCTCTTTCTTTTTTGTTTTTTTTTTTTAAGAGATGCTATATAAATTTTTATTAGAAATGACTATTTTTTATAATCAAAATTTAACAAAAATTGATCAAGTTTGTCTTTTGATCCCGAGTTATATACGATAATCGATAACGATAGGAGCATATTGTGCAAGACAGATCGACAGAGCATTCTCGGTTACATCTTCGCGGTGTGTTTCACATTAAATATTAATATATTAAGATTCTGCGCGATAACTCGTCGCTCTGAAAATAACGACGGCGACGTGGCCCCGTTTCCTCGATTAAAAGGAAAAGGTAGCAAGAAGGGAATCGCGAATTATCTTTCGGACCACGTCGTTTTATCGTCGCGGACGCCTTTTCGAGCACCTTTCAAAGGTCGCAGGTCAAAAGTTTCGGGGTCACGTACTTCTCTCCGCAAACGCGGAGAACGTACGTGACGTAGATAGCTTTCTTCCATTTGGCGCTCTCTATACGGCCATCTATGTCGCGATCAGATAGCGAAATCCGCAATTATTTCATAAGAGTCCCTTCGCGCTCGTCCCCCTATCCTCATCCTCTCTCTCTTTTTCTCTTGCCGGAGCCGCTTCCTTTCTTCGCGAGTAATGATGGCGGACCCTGTAATTCGCGCGGCTTTTAGATTGCCCGCGGCCGTCGCTTCTACAGTGGACCGCTTAGGCAGGTGCCGTGATTCGATCACTCTCGGCGTTACATTTTTTTTTTTTTGCGCGTCTTACCGTGACGCGTGTGAGTCCGGAGAATGTGTACAAGATGTCCCAAAAGTCATCGCCATGCGCTTCTTCTCCTTTCAGAGATTCTGTGAAAACTATTGAGTCGCCGCGGTAACTTCAATTACATTCTCTCCCTTCATGTTTCTTATTTTTAAATCTCAATGTCTTCATAATTAGATCAAAGTGAATTAGTTTAATATTATATTTGACCAAAGAATTTTTTCTAATTATTTCTCTATTCGTTTCGAAGTGTTTCAAGTTTTCGCGTACGGCCTAGTACGGAAAGTTAAATGTCTCCAGCAACAATTGTTTGACTTTTGATATCTATTTCATTATCTATTTTGAAGGAGAAAGTGCGCCTTCCAGAGGACACCTTGTATATAAAATAACGAGCATTAATCAAATCGCCGCGGGGATTCGCGATTGATGTGACAAGACTCTTGCTTAAATTGCACCGGAGAAATCCGGCTTCGACGAGTAGATATATCTTCAACGACGCTTAATATCAGCTCAGCGTCGTCATAATGACCGAAGATAAGATCGCATATTTTTTATTCACTTCTAATTCTCGATCGTGTTTGAAATCAATTTTATAATTATTGTCTCATAATCAGCGTCTTGCTATTCTGAAAATATGCATAATTGGGGTGTAATTTTTCGAATGTACAATTTTTTAAATTCTAGTAGAGGGAATCGCATTTCCGAAATATATTTTTATTCAAATTAATTTAATAGGATATAACTCATTTATCAAAATAATTTAGTATATTAATGTAGAAACTGAATCCTAAGCACGGCACCTAAAATATATAATTTATCTTCGTTCAAATTATAAAGCTGAGAAAATCTCAGGTATACACACGTGGCAAATGAAAAGTTGATATGATGAGGTGTGCTAAAACGAGAAAGTTCAAAAGATATTGTTGTCGTCTCTCGCTTGAATGATTCGTCACTTGTCGCGATTCAGCGATGGCGAAATTATATACACATAACGGGAAATTTAATTCGAACATCTATCTGGCGCAAGCCAAGTATGTACAACGAGAAGAGACGTGATCATGAGAAGAGATCATGAAAGCTCATTGTCGGATTAAGAAGTCGGCCGAGTTGACTGCGCGAGCAGGTGCAATCTGCCTGTCAGGCCTCGTCTGCCTGACGTCGCACGAATTCTGCCATTACAGCGGATGCCTCCTGGTCTTAACGAGCCCAATTATACTTCGCTTAGGGTGATCCGCAGAGTCGATGATCGCGACATGGACGAAGTACGAATTAGGGCTTCTGGAGAGTCAGTCGAAAGTTCAAACCGCTCTCTGCTTTCTCTGTCACTGTCCCTCTCTCTCTCTCTCTTTTCGACACGGAGGAAACGCCCGGACTGATCGTCGTCGTTAGCATGTTGTTGTAGTCGGGACGCAATTTAACGATCATTTTCACGTTCGCAATTTCATGCACCTTTCCGTCCCTCCTAATGTCTTCATAACGCACGGTCCGCGTGAAATCCATCAACGTCGCTCCTACGTTTTATAACGTGACGGTCGCGTGCGCTGCCCGCGAGCGAATTGTGCTCGCCGCCCTGATGTGCTATAGTTTTTAAACGAGCTGCAAAGAGAGTCACCTGGGCGAACGCGACGTCAGGATGTCTCGCGCGACGTCGAGTCCCCCACGTTTTGGATCAAGTCGAGTTGCGAGGCGGTTTCGTCACGCTTTCATGGCTCAATTACGACGCTTGTAAAAGAGGAAAAAAAACCGCGGCTTTGATCTCGAATCTTCGTGATCGGGCTCGTGCAATTATTCAGATAGGATCTACGGCGGCGGCGGTTCATAAACGGCGAATACACCAATTTCTGTCGTGGCGTGTGATGTCGATCAGAACGTATTATGTATCTCGAAACGATCATCGATCCCGTTAAACGGTTACAACAATTGACATTTACGACCGTATCCCCTAAACGCGCTCGTGTAACGCAATCTCGGTTTAGTGTTGTTCCGTTCAGTTTAATCAATTAATTAACTTTGTAAAAATCTAATTGTCATAAATCATGAAAAATCACATAATATGTAATCGTTGATGAAATATATGTCCGTATAATAGAAAGTTTAAAGCTCATATTTTTTTTAAAGATTTATACGATAATGTGTAGAAATTAATACTTACAGAGATGACTCTATTCGAAATAATTATCCTCGGGACACTAATTTCAGTGAGATCTCGGAGCATCCTTGCCCTCTGATCTCGAGATTTCGGAGCTGCTTGTTGAACCTCTAACTCCGTCGCTCTTCTCGTTGGACACATTGATTCCTCGGTTCTGTTGTGGGCGGGTCCGTGTGATGTCGAGAGATCAGTCCGGATCTCCTTTTCTCTTCTTTGTCGATCTTGTCTTCGAGTTCGCCGGAGCTCGGCTCGCGTGCAATGGAAGACCCGCCGTTCCCATTATCCGTAATTATCATCAAGTCCACGTCTCTTTCTCTCTTTTATCGAGAAACTCGCAAAGACGATGCGTCGACAAGGGTTTGAATAAAAAAAAAAAATTTTTAACCGAGACAGAAATTTTCTCTCACTTCGTGGAGCGAGTTTTAGACTCGGTCGTCGAAAGATCGCGTTTCTCGACGGCTGTTAACATTCTTGGGCGCCGCTAATGATCACGAGCCGGTTACAGGTTTGTAAATTCGCACTGTTTTGGCGCCGATGACTCGGATTATTTAGCACGACACTTGTCTCTCGATCCGTACACTCTTCGAGATTTTTATCCGCGCCAGAGAGAGAGAAAGAGAGAGAGAAAGAAGGAAAGACGAGTGATAAAGGACACGCGTGCGCGATTTCATTAGTCAACGCGCGCGAGGGTCGAATTTTTACGACAGAAAGGAACCGGTACGAATCGTTCGGATTCCAAACACTTGTAGATCGGCCTGGGATAGTGTCAGGCCGGACGATAACCCGCCTAATTATCGACCACGTCGTAGGAAGTCGCCCGGTATACGTTATATGGTGTCGAGATGGACGCGCGTTGGAATTTCGGTAGAGGTACCTTTTACGCGAAGGCGCGCAATTTATTAGCCGCGAGAATGTCTCCCTTTCCCGTTCTTTTTCCCCTTTTTCCCCGGACCTTTCCTCTATCGCCTCTTCCCGGGAGAGATTAACTACGGACCTCTTGAAACGTGTTTGTAAATCCTTCCGCGATAGGGATCAACGCGCGCGCCGATTTAGGCACATTTAGCCCTTTAAATTCCCTTCGACATCGGTGCCTCCCTTGCTTCCTCTTCTCTTCTCATTTCCATCCTGAAATGTTTCATTAGATTAATCTATTTTTTTCTCAATTATTTACGATATATTACGTTTAATTAAATTAATGTAATAAATTTTTTTATTTAATATTTTAACTTTTTTGTCTAATATTTTATGTTTAAAATTTTTTTCTACAAATAAATATTAATACACAGAACTTAATTAGCTCTTATTGCCTTTTATATGTATATATATATATAAATTTTTTTACTTTTAATATTCCATAAACAAAAGACATTTTTCGGTTTTGCAAGAATATTCAAACTAAATTTTTTTTTTAATTTGAAAAAAGGAGGAAAATTAAATTAAATATATAATTAAATTTTTGGATATATTATTTTTCTCGCTTAATTTTTCGGGAAGAAAGCGCGCGCGTTTCGTCGAGGAGGCTGATCCCGATTTCGCAGGCTACCGGAAGTCGAGGAAACGACTGACACACGGTCTGAACGTATCCGCCAATTCCCTTGAGCACCGAAACGGCTAACTGAGACGTTCGAATCTTCAGAGCTTTATCGCGACAGGATCTACAGTCAAGTTCTGACCGGTTGCCATTTAGTTTCCTTAGGCGAGCGAAGACGAGCCACTCTCTCGCATCTGAATGCCCGATACATACATTTCGCGAATCCGGCATCGATTCAACATTTACTGATTGAAGATTCGGATCCGCTTGTCGGCGTTTCCCTTGTAATTGCGCATATCTGATATTCCGACATTTTATACGAGATGTTCCGGAACTATCGTCTCTCATTTTACCCACCCATTTTATTAACAATTTCTGAAGCAGGTTGATTATAATTATACGCACTTTGCTCGCATATTTTTTTTAACTCCAAAAAAAGTATCATTGACTCAGTTAATTTATTTTGACACTGTATTGCGATTTTTTATTAGAATTTTTATTTATATTTATTTATTTATTATTATGTTTATTGCGCACTGAAGAAGACTAAGTATAGTTCGAAACGTTTGTAATTGGTTTTTTTTTTTTTTAATTAAAGTTTTTCCAAGTTTTATAATAATTTTTTATTGCTCGTTGGCCTCGTAATATTTAATAAGTTATCATTGTGTATCGTTGACTCTTTATAAACGTTTGAAGTGACATCGCTCTATCTAATAACGAATTTAAATCTCATATTCGACTAGAGAGAAAACAGAGGAAGAAACTGTCCATTAAATCGGAGCGTGCATAAGCGAATGCAATCGTTCGAATTTCTCGAGAGGGTAAGTTTATCATATACCGGGTGAGCTGTATCGATTCGAGGAAGAGAGGAGTTCAGTATCGACGTCCGTGTCGGTACGAAGTCATGGGCCGCGAATGGACGTCGAAGGAGGGATAAAGACGCGGGATGAGGTGTAGAGGGAGAGACCGAGCGGGCGGATGTGTCTGAGGTAATTGAGGCTAGGGGTCATCCGGGTCGCAAGAGTCACGAGTCACGAGCGAGCGGCCGCGAACAATGCCGAGCGGCCCTTCTTGTTCGTCTTCTTCCACCTCCTCTTCCTCTCCCTCTCCTTCCCTCCCTCCCCCCCCCCTTCTTCCCTTTTCTCTTCCTTTTCTCCATCCCCGAGGGCCTCTCTCCTCTTCCCTTTCGCCCGTTCACCAACGTTCGCCTCTGCGTTCCGATACCGCCGAGCCAATCGCCATCGGCATTGCTCCGCGTCGCCTCTGTACTTATTAGATTTGATCCGAGCCGCAGATTAACATTGAAACAAACGTTATTTATGACGCGCGGTATCATTGCGAAACGGGCCCCGGTGCGGTGTGATGACCCACGATATTCCGCGCCGACATCGTGCTGCTCGCATCGAACCCCGCCGGCTTCTCGCGCTTTCTCCTCGCGAGTGGGAAGGAATGAAAAACCTCGAAGGGGGTCGATAGATGAGGAAACGCCGGTCCTCCGTGGAAGATTAGTGGGAGCGAACGAGAGGAGCCTTCGAACAACCTCGGTGCATCCGGCATCTCTTTAATGCGAACGGAAAATTGCTCGCAGAATGAACAGGGTGTTTAGCTGCAGTCAGGGAAATCTGGAAAACCGGGGATTGTTAGGGAGAAATGTCGGGAAATTTTACTATTTATCTGGATTTTTTTTACATTCTACATTTTTCTGTATTATTAAAAATCGATTCGTCTACAGCGATTTGGTCGATTTTCATCGTCGTGTTATTTTATTTCAATGTGTCTGATAGAGATGAAACTGAAAAAATTTGATATAATATAAATAAAAAAAGGTGATTTAACTAATTTATAGTAACATGTTTGTTTCGATTATTGTACATAATGCAGATTGTATAATTGATTTAAATTTTCGTTTTTTAACTTTCGAACCTTTTCATTGTTGACAACAATATCTCAAAGATTTCATGATTTAACATATAGATATATATGTAAATTATATATGTGGAAAAAATAGTACTAAAAGGTCAGGGAAAAAATTAATGTCTGGTCTTGGAAAATCTGAAAAAGTCAGGGAATTTTTTCATTGAGTCTGCTGCTGGACACTCTGATAAAAGAAATATTAAATTAATCACGATATATGTAAAAATGAAATTTTTAATTTCTTCCGTTTGGTTGATTAAAACGTTTACGAGATAATTCGTGAAAATGAAGGCTCGTTGTGGGAGCGAGGGACAAACAAAATCTCCCACGCTACGAAGGTCCGACGTGGCCGAGCAATCGAAGACAAATTAGCGTTGCGTGATGCGCGTTGATTCTCTTTGATAGCGGAACAACGGTTACGTATACATTCGATCGACGATACACAGCCGCGAGACACTTGTCCGTGAACGCGTGTTCGCGCGAAGGTATCCTCGAGAACGTATCCTCGGGACACGATACTTCTCAAGCATGCTATAGCGTTTTAAGCGAATTTTTTAACGTCACTTCTTTATTCCTAAGCTCTAATTACAAAGATATTTAAATATCAAGAAAATTGGTCCTGAAATTTTTTTTAAAGAACTTCTAAATTCATTCGCAGTCGAGAATAAGCAATTTTGAAATATCATGTAGATGTTTTTGAATTAAGTTTGTTTCGTCGAATGATTTTTATTAATAAATTCGGAAAATTGTGTGTCTAATATCTATCTGAATTGTTTTATATCGAAAATCGTTCTGAGAGAAGGATATAGGCGCAAGATTAGAATCGATATATCTCGAAAATGACTGAATACATCTGTGTTTAAGCACTGTGTCTCGCGTGTCGATGGAATGATATTAGGAACCCTGGTTCCACGGAATCGCACTTGCACGCTTCCTTTTTTTGCATTTTCGCGCACCTGTTCGACAGGTAATTTCTCCTCCGGCGATCCCAGCTTGTCACTTCGCAGGCAATGCGCTCAACAGAAGCATATATATGTGCCATATAGAAGAGACAGCTGACAGCCAGTTGGCATAACGCTTTAATAAAAGCAAGCAGTCTTGTTTTCGTATACAGAAAAGATTCTAACCGAAGCACGCATATGTAATTATTTATATTTGTCATTAATCGTAAGAATAAAAAATTCAAATAATTTTTACCAAATGTGTCACGTTCAAGTAATCATTTTAAACTGTAAAAATGTCAGCATTCTTCTAAAATATCGCAATTCTACGGTTTCCAGGATTTGGAAAGTTTGAGGCGAAAAATTGGCGAGATGAAAGAACGCAATTGCAATTGTATAACGATCGATATGGTGAAACATGGGCGGGCGCAGTGGCGGTTAAACAATTCCGAGCAAACGGACGCGTTTGGCGGAAGGAACTGTAACGTCCCTTCGAGTTAATTACTAGCAGCGTGCCGGCGTGAACTCGAGCCCGCTCTCGAGGGCGTCTTGCGCGCGCCTTTACCTGTAATTTACGTGCCGGGCTTTAGATATCCGCCGTTCGTTGTTACACCGGTGCATTTCACTTCAGGTACAACGCTTAATTAAACTCCGCGTGTAGCGCTGCTGAGACGCGAGAAGACGCTTCTCGCGCCCCGGCTGAAAATCAGCCGGCCGGATAACAGGATTTCGCATCGCGTGTATCGCCCGCGACAAACAATCAACGAGCATCCACGCTCCAGTTGTTAAGAATTAAGGCTCTGTTTCTTTATAAGTATTTTCAAGCACGACAGATGGAAGTCATTCAACTTCGCGGAAGGATTCGACGTATCCGAGAATACTTTAAATATGAAAAGATCTTCTCACACAAATCGTGGCCCGAAAAGCTAAAGATATGATGACCGTTGTTCATTAAATTTTCAATAATAAGTCAAGTATCTCGTCAATAATAATTCTTTAGAAATTCTTAAACTGTCGTTTGGATGTTAAGAATATACATATGTACGCGTGTAAATTCAGAGCGGAGTCTAAAATTGCGCGAAATAGTAGATAGACATTTTTAACATTTTTTCTACAATAGTGATTGATCGTTTTCGTCCCGTGGGCTGAATTCGCATAGGATATAGGCTCGCGCGAAAGTGATTCCAGGCGATTTCGCGAGCCGATCGTGGCGGATCGCACGAATTATCGGGTTCCTGTTAGTTGCGTGTCGAGTGTTGCGCGCCTTGGCCGAACAGCTCTTCTCCTCACGACAGGACAATTGCCGCGTTTCCTGATATAGTTTGCGCCCTTCCAAGTGTAACGAACGGAAAGTCCGACTGGACATCGCTCTTCCGCGAAGAATACCGGAGCCGTAAGATTTTCTCTTGCGATCCTTGTGCAATCCCGATAATTTCGCAGTTTCATAATTCGATAGGATGTTGCTGCATTAAGAGAATCGTTTGCCGCACGGTATCAATTTAGCAGAACGAAATATTTAATCGGTTACCGTAATTTAAATTTTTTAAATTTTCATTCGTTTCAGCTCAGAATCAAGCATGCATTAATCATTAAAGTAGTAAAAATTTCCAGCTGTAATACAAGTGTAGTAAAATAAAGTGTGTACCCAAATGCGTTATTGTAATCGAATGTAACTACATAAGATAGGGAAGCGGTGGATAAAAAAGTAAACAGACATGAGGGATGACAAAAATTGGAGAGCGATATATACATACATAAGCGCACGCGTATAGTATATACGAGACGTGAAAAATGAACGGATGCTTTAAATATACACTGCCACTTCCCCAAATACACATGGTGCGGCCGTAGTAATACGAAGGATATCATGGGGAAATAACATCTCGATACGCGAGGAATAACTAGAACCTAATCCACGATTCCCCTTTATTTCTATTCTACGCTCCCCTCGCGTTTAGCAACGATATGTGACAGCTTATTTTCCAAAAGGCTTCCCCGATAATCTTTAATAGGATCGTTACGCTTCACAAATATAATCGAACGCCGATCATAGTTTAATCTCATTTCTTTCGCGTTATTCTTTGAAATCAATCTGCATATTGGAATGACTTTACGTGGAATGTTGCTCGCAAATATAAATTCGCTTGTTTTACATTCGATTGAATAAAACTCAGACACTACATCCTGCGATTGCGGAAATTAAAACGTAAGTTATTTACAAATTTCTGCATAAAATAGATTAAATAATAAAAATAGTAAAGGAAGATTTAAAAAAAATATATAAACATATTAATCACACTTAATTCATAAAAAATAGAAATGAATAATTTTCAATCGAATGCGCTGGAGTTTATAATACAGGATTCTTTCGATTAATTATTTTTCTTTTTGCATTTTTCTCGGTCTTGCGAGAAATGCAGAAATGCAAAGAATTGACGACTTCGGATTCGCATCGACGATTGCGGTTGCGATTCTTTTACTTGCTGTAGGGGAGTCTGCGCGTTCAGGCCAATCATCGTTGCTCGAAGGAGCGTGAAGTAGGAGGAGCTGAAGGACATCCCCGTTAGCCGTGTCCTGACGTGGCGTGCGCGGTGCAAATTGGCAGCTTCCTTCCTGCCGACGCTTGATTCGCCACCATCGAAATCGCTCGAGCGTCCAGAGATCGAAATCGCGAGCGATTACCTCGCGATCACGGATCTCCTCGGCTCCGATTTACGGGCGAATCAAGCTCACGCGATTCATGCCGCTCGGGAATCTCTCGACTGGAGCCTATTGCATTGTTAAACAACGAACACGGTATTTCAAATGGCAATCTTGCAATCTCCATGGATTGCTGTGTAAATAAATTGGCGGGGATCCTTGGAGATTGTCGATTGTTGTCGTGGACAATATGGACAATCGCTTTGACGAATATTTATTCTTCGAGAGATCCTTGATGGACGGACCAACTATTTCAGTGAACAATGTTGGAGCGGATCCAGGAATGAAAGATGTAATCGCGGATACACATATATGCATAAATAAAGTATTATATTTTTCTACGGAATAAATAAAGTATCCGCTCGTTACATAACTTTCCGAGCTCGCGACATTCCATTCGTTGTATATTTAATGTAAAATATTATCAAAATCGTGCGTGTCGCAAAAGTGAATTAAACTGTGAAAAAAAAACATGCAGGTTAAAAAATAGATACTAAATATGAATAAAAAATACAGCTGTTCTCTTGATAAGAGATATAGGCTACCGTTACAGTCATAAATTATACAGGATCCATCGAGGAGAGATGAGAGTGAACACGCTTCACCCGTCTTCGGATCCATCTCGAAGGAAACCGAGAGCAACGAGAGCAATTCGACGAGTGTCGCCCGCTTCATATAAGCCGGGGCACAATGGGATCAATATTCCCCGCCGGGGAATAAACCCCATAATCCCCCAGCATCTGTGGACCACCTGCAGTCGAGCGCGTTAGCCGCAGTTCGTCACGGGTCGGCCGTGCGTTTTCCACGGTGTCAACCGATCTCGTTAGGTGATTCCAAATATTTGGACAAGATGTCGGCGAGCTCCATTGTCGATCGATTCGAAAGAGATTTTTCGTATGATCCATCTGTTCTCGGAGCTTAGCCGCTCGGTTCGATAATCCCTGACTTCGCGACTTTGTAATCTCGTAAATCGTCGAATCCTTAAATTTTTCAGCATTTGACAACTCTTTCCACTATAATCCGTTGAATAAATATTGAGAAACGTGAAGATCCGGATTATGACCAAAATTTATTTTTTGTATATTTTTGCTCGTGTTTTTCTATACATTTCGATGGATGTCATATTGTCCTATCACGATCATTGTGCCAATGCGCAAAGGTCAGTTAATTTTGACAGGCGAATTTCATTCGATCCATCCGTGATCGACGAGATATTATTCCCAGAAATCAAGAGAAATTCCCTCTCCCTGTGTTCGATCGATCATGAAACCGACCGGTGACAGACTCGAACACAGGATTACGCGTCGAGTCAAGGGCCACAAGAACTTGGCTTATTCTTCGTCGGTGCTTTCGTTTCCGTCGTCTCGTAATCTTACTGAAAAGAGCGAAGAACGTCACATCGGTTGAATCACAATCCGAGGAATCTACCGCAGGACTCGAAATATTTTCACAGCCATGCCAACCTATTGTCAATTCGGGGATTACCTCGACGAGCGTGACGTGGCATCTTCGATTTCGTGTTACAAAGACTCGACGTAGGCTCGGTATCAAATTCTTACAATTTACAAACGGTATACAAATTATAATTAATAAAAAATATGATCGACATAATTTGAAATCACGGAAATAAAACTTGTATATTTGTAATCGAAATTATGATAAAACTTAAATTGCGTCATTTTTAAATTTCTTTTATTTCATAAACGATAATATAATTTTTTTATAGACGTAATAATGCTTTGTGAATCAGCATCGTATTGTATATGAAATAAATTTCTCTGAAATTTGCTAATATTAATTTCTAAAACAAAAATTTTGATAATAGTGCTTCTCGAAGTTGGTCTTATTAATTCAAGCTACTTTGATCATTTTTGTATATAATCAAGATAATATTTTATTTTTAACGCTATCCGAAGAAATATGACAAAATGAATAGCGTTCACAAAAATGTGTGAAACCACTTGGGTGGTTACACTGGACGATAGACTATCGTTACAACTAACTCCCTTTTCAAGTCAAGAGTATGATCGATCGTCACGACACTCGGATTACGTTCTATTCAAATGTACATATCACAGGATGCTCTCAGCAGGTAGCGAGCCCGCATGACACGAATCGAAATGTATTGGAAACGTAGATTTAACAAAGATACCCGCTCGCGTTTTCCGCGCCGTAAGTCGTCGCGGCTAAAAGCGGTCCGCTTAATCGCATGCGGTCGAGATTTATTATTTATCCGCAGATCCGTTGTCCTTAATTTATCGTGTGTTCCGCTTATCGACGTTTACGACCCTAATGGCGTTCGCTGTCCGACTCGAAATCCGCCGTCGGAGCTGTTTGAATTTTTCAAGAGACCGTGTGCGTGCGTGAAAGAGAGAGAAAGAGGAAGAGAAAGAGAGGGTGAACCGAAGCGTCGAATCCGTCGCGGATTTCCGAGCGCTTATTTAGTCTCCGCCGCCGTCGCAAACTTTCCGCGTGTCAAACAGATGTAAATCATTCACCAAGCCGACCGAATTTTAACGACTGCGCCGTTTGTACCGTTAAATGGTGCACTGAAGAAAAAAATATTACGTATATACTTTTATAGATCACAGAATGGACCATACAGAATTTTCCTTCGGAGAAAGTATACAGATGGAAAACAAATGGAATTTTCACGCAAATTCAAGATTCCAAAGATGATTTCTTTTATATAAAAAAATTTTTAAATTATTAGATGTACATTATATAGATACTTTATTTCAACACATACACAATAGTCTACTATTCTATTTCTACATCTGAATTAATTAAAAAATGAATAGAATTAAATAGAAGTACGTAGTAAAATTATAGAATAAATGAACTGTGATGTCTTAATCAATTTTTCTGAATGACGCAGTAATAAGAATCATTTTTATCGAATTTTAGCCAAGAGCGAAGTGAGAAAGTGGCTTCCAAAGAAAAAGAAAAAAAGTGGAACGACCGGCGGATATTCGCGATACCCGGGATATCAAAACCCAATCCCGATACCCGATTAAATGTCGAGTGCAGTCGATTTTTTTTCCAGCTGTAAATCGAGATTAGCGGTGACGCGCGGTAGGTCGCGAGCGCTGGAGAACGAGCGAATGAATGAATAGTAGTGCCTCTATCCGGCAGAGATGGAAAAAAGGGGGAGTCAGCTCGGGTTTCGCCCTTCGAGGACCTCTCCTTCTTCCTTCCTCTTTCTCTCTCTCTCTCTCTTTCCTGACCTGTCGGTAGTCGAACGCCGCACCCAGACTACCCGGACTTCTCGCTTCTTAACTTACCTAGCTCGGGTGTCGCGTAAGCCCGATCTAACGAGGACCAGACTCTCGGTCGCCGAGGCAGGCGTCATTAAAAAGGGCCGATACGATGTCTTTCGGAGGGAAACGAACTCCCTTCGTCGCGAAATTGCCCATACGTATCTCAACGTCGACGTTCTTGAATTGTTCGATGTCGCAAGTGATTTAGGTTTTAATTAATCGGACATCTGAGCGATTTATGGGTTCTCGAGTGTTATTTAAAATGATTAACGCGCGGACGGTCACTGTTTAATAAAGTAATATAAATAATAATAAGAAAACCCCGATATTAATTGCGATATTGTGACATATCAATAACTTATTATAAAATCACGAAAAAAGAGACTTAGATTAAATTATGTTTTCAAACTACGTTAAAATATACCGGGTAATTAGTTCCAATCGTCCCATATATGTGTAATGTATTACCTATTAATTTACTAATTTAATTATTTAATCTATTAATCCATTATGAAGTAATAAACTCACATCGTTCTCGCATGAATGACACTTGAGCGAAAGCGATAACATTATCGCACGCCTATTTTATCCTACTGTTAATGTGAAAGCCGATTAAAAACAACCGTCACTTTTTACAACATTTTTTTCTCTAAAAATCAGAGTCTCGCATCTATCGATTTATTATTCAATACCGCGAGTGCGTAAATTTTTTCGCGAGGACGCCGCGCGTTATTTCTCCCGCGGTCGACGACTTGTCCGGCCTTGGCCTGTCAAATTTGGGGACTCCCCGCGGAGGCTCACGGCACGCCGCGAATCGGCAAATTAATTCGATCAATTAATACGTGCTTAAGGGAGCGCGCAAATGCGGAGCGCAAACGCGCGCTGGTTAATAACCGGCCGACCGGGTGCCATCTCGCCCGCCATCATCCCTTCTCGATCCCGTCCACGTGCGCACGCGAAACGGCGCCCTCGTGCCCTGCGGTTCGCACCTACGCGATTGCGGGGGTGAACACACGCGTACACGTGTGTGTGTGTGTGTGTGTGTACGACGATGGGTGCCGTCGAGTGCCAAATCGATACTGGTGGCATCGTCGGACCGCCATTTTCTTTCACGATTGCTGTTTTCTACCCCCTTCCCTCTCCCCGGGGCGCAATTACCAGGTGTTCTTTTGAAAAAAAAAAATTTATTTATGTTTCCAAGCACAGACTTTCTAAAAGAAAGCTTCTTTATGGAAAGGTTTCCCATTTTCTATTTCATCACATTCGGAAATTTTTAATCTAATAGTAAATAAATGTTGATAAAAATAAGATATTCAATAGAATATTATTTACTGTAAATAACATTCATTTGTTTAATGTATTAATTAATTTAATAATGCACTCGTATATATTAATCACGGGATATGGTCATTGAAAAAAAAAACAAGGGTCAATTTCAGCCCCATCCGAATAACGTTGCTTGACTGCACGAGAACTGATATCTTTAACGTAGTACAAAATTGATTATCTTCATAAGTTTATGAGAGGGTTGAGGAGAATAACAAATTTCGACGAAGGCAGGAAAAAGATACCCCATTCGCGTTTGAGACACCGACATAATCGATATACGGATGATTGCGATTCGATCGAGATCCGACAATTAGATTGTTGGCACCTGTGGCAACCAACATAATTAATGCCGAGTCTAGGTGCTAGCAACCCTTTTCCCCTTCCCTCATCCCTTCCTTTTTCTCTTGTCCTGGCTCGTTAATTCTCGGCGGGACATTACCGAAGAGATTAGGCAAAACGACTACTTATTTCTTCTCCCTTTCTCCTTTTCTTCGCCGTATCTTTTTGTGACCCTTTCGCTCTCAAACGCGGAATAAAGTGGCCGTGCATCAGCCAGGAAGTGGGCGTTTCACCAGTGGTGCAGCTTCCAGAAAGTACAAGAAGGGCAAGGGAAAAGAGGATGGGCCAGAGGGAAGACAAGAAAAAAAGGCACGACGAAACGACTCGATCGTCGCCGTTTTTCGTCCTGGATTCTCGACGTTGCTTCCCTTCGTTCGCCAACTGGCTCTTTCTTTTTCTGCATTTGTTCTCTTAGCTCTGGCTCTTTTTACTCACTCGTCCCTCCGCTCGTTGTTTCTCTGATCTCACCTTCTCGCGGGGGTAATTAACGATTTAACAGACACGCTGGATGAGCGGTGCCGTGAGTCGGTTAAGCAAGTTGTTATTAAGGCTGACGGAGTATCCCTTGGAGGAAAAGGGCATACGGAGACAAAGAGAGAGGAAAAGAGGGAGGAAGAGAAACGAACAAAATTGAGAGAGAAGAAAAGCAAGAATATTTTACAAATCCTCCTCGAGGCATTTTACAAACAAGGAATTAGATTGTAAAGCACAAATTAACATAATAAGACAAGGAAGTAAGATGAGTGCATCGAGGCATCAAGGAAGTGCAGAAAATACGAAAAATAGCGAAACTAAAAACAAAACTATACGTTGTACATTTTAACTAAAGGGATTAGCTAAGGCTGTCTATTACTTTAATGAGCACGGTATATAAAATTTTGTAAAATACGAATTATATAATCATAATTATTAAACTCTGAAAACGTTTTCAAAAGAATAAAATTTTTAAGCAGTCTGCAAAAATATATCTATTATATGCATGTCAGAAAAAAATCAACGTATCCATACACCCTGTAGACTGAGAAATATGTAAATTGAAAAATGTCTCGAAATCGTTAAGTTAACAGACATGGAGATTTGCAGGGAAAGGACCGACCGCTGTCTATAAAAAAAAATTCCGGCAGCAGGATAACGACAACATCGGTGCCAAGGATAGGGGCTGCAGGACGAGCCAAGCCGTTAATGTTTTGTGTATTTAAATAAAGAGCGGCGGCGCACATTCGCACGCAAAAGCGAATGGGCTCGGCCCACTGGCTAATGGGTTTATAATGCCTTCATTCCGCATTAAAACACCACCAGTTCTCCGACGGTGGTTTCTCGCAGTGTGTCCTGCGGGACTTGGCCAGGCCTGATGAAACCGTCCGCCTCCTGTCCAGGATAACGCGCCGTTCTCTTGCACGCGCGGAATTATATACAGTTCTAGAGAAACCACGTTGAAAAAGTGAAGAAGCGTTTGAATTTTCCTCGATTTAAAGTCGCAACAATTATTTTTTAATAGACGCAAAACAAAATTTAAAAAATGTGATAATCCGATTACATTAAATATTTCGAGAAGAATCAAGAGAAAGTCTTGAAAAGGATATCTCCAAGATTAAGATGTCCTTAAACGTCTTTCTGGCATCCGAGATGTTTTTTTCGAAAATTACACTCTCAATCGCGAAGCTATTTGCAGGTAATGCAGGTAATTTCATTTTAATGAGCGAAGGAGATTCCATGCACCGTCAATCTCCCGAAGGTGCGATCGCAATCGCATGCTTTACGACGGGAGAGGCCATAATCCAAATGTTAATCAAAACGGCGAACATTTTCAATGTTACCTTTGCGCCGCTTTTTTTCCCCCTTTCCTTGTCTTGTAATGTACTCGCCGCTGTTAAACTCCCCTCTCTAATACCGGATTCTTTCATAGCGTGATTTACAGCCGAAGGATAGATCGGCAGACCAGCCGGTCTATTCATTCTAATAATGCCCGTCTGATGCGAATCGACCATAACGACGAAAATATATTCATCCAATTCGCTTTACGACACAATCATCGCGCTCGACAAATTAATAAAGCGAATATTTCAATAAGCGATCAATTCTCATCCAAGCACATGAAAGTTTAGCATACTTAATTAATTTCTTCGCTGCAATAAAGTTTGTTTATGCACTTTTGACAGAGCAAATGCAATAAATAAAATGTCAAACAAATATAAGTATTAATAAAAATATTGAATTATTTTGTAAAAATCGCCTGAAAAAACTGCTTGACATAAAAAAGTGTACATTTTACATTATATTCTTGAAGAAAAGAGATTTAATTTTTAATTGAACTTTCTCTCGCACGCACACACGTATAGGTCTCAGTGTTTTACAACACGATAAATATACGTAACGTGTGCTAATAAAAATATCCATCGCCGGAAACGACGAGCGTTTGCGAGAGTGCGATCTCGTGACGCTTCGACGGTCTCGCTTTCCCAGCGCAGACGGTGACTCCTTCATCCCCTAATCGCACGGTCGGCTTGAGGATCGCGTGATGATGCCTTTAAACGGGGCATCCTGTAGCTGGTTAACCGTACAGAACCAACAACATTTGCCTAAGCGTGTACACGCCGGAATCATTGCGTTTGGAATAATGGTTTCTTACCTCGGAAATACAGATTTATCTACGCCAGGAAGGTATGAGAAAGTACTAGAGACGCTCTCTGTTCGAAGAATAATAATTCTGCGTTGCGACGATAAATGAATCTATAATAAAAAAATGTTCTTGTTATTTAGCGAGCAATTTTATATATGATAATGTATAGATATTTGTTGTCATAGGTTGTCAAAAATGTAATTTTTTCAAGAAAATTCGTCTATTTCTATATATAATGAGTGAAATAATTTTCGTGGATGAAGAGGAATAAACGCACGATGGACAGAGGAAATATTCGGAACGATACGCTCAGTACAAGAGTTTATTAGGGTTTATTTACAAGGGAGCAGCTTGCACAGCAATGGGTGTATGCGTTTTTTTCACAACACAAGCATTAACAATATAACGCTCTACGCTAACTAACTAGTCGCCGCGGCGATAATAACCCTTTAAGGTGTGCTCGCGAGATCGCGCAAAGTGTCGGATCGTTTTGAATTCTCGAAAGTTAAAATCCTCGAATCGTCCAAAGATTCTGATTTTATTTCGGAATCGCAGATCCTTCGCTCTTACGTTCACTTTGCGCGCTTCTCCGCGCCGGAAATACGGAAATCGAAACATAAATAACGATAACAATAGGTCGTGATACGAAATATACAGCTTATGTTACAAGAAATAGAGGCGTAGTTACCTTACGTCGCAAGTAGATATATGTATACCTATATACAGTAAACTTTAATCGCCGTACAACTTAGTTGCCCTTAAAGATTGTATATATACGTGTACCATGTACGGCAATTATGCCGCCTTGAGAATCTAGATGGTTACATATTTACAACATTCACGTATTTTTCACGCGTGCAGCAATTCGCACCATTTTTAAACAACGCGCGATGTTACTTGCGTATAAAAAAAAATACGAAACAAAAACTACTGAAAAGAAACGATTTCGGACAATCTAAATTTTCAACATAATCTAATTCGGACAAATCAGATATATTTATGTAACGAAAATTATTTCACTAAAAATACCTACAAAAATATATATATGAACTTATACAATTGAAATGTATCCTTTCCTGATTTTTTCATTCATTTAAAAATTGCCACAAGAATCGATATAAGAAAAAATGTATTTCAATTAAGAAATAATAAAAAATAAGAATAAAAAAATTGAATTGAAAAAAACAACATGGTACCTTATTTTTGTCCTCCACAAGTGTAACAGATTTTTCGTAATGATATCGTTTCCTTTTCAAAGTGTATGCATAGGTGTATCTTGACTACCAGGATCGCGGCGACCCTATCGCCTCCGATCGCTGATCGAAGCAAGGATATACACAGGTCGGGCCCTCCTCCGGGTTCCAAGAGGTCCGGTCGGGAGACAACGGGAATCGTCGAGTCACGTGAGACGGCTGGAGTCCTCCTGCGCTTTGCCACCATGCTCGCCAAAGGTCGAGAGTTCAGCCGGGGAGAGCGTGAGCTTTACGTTTCTTTCGCGTTTCGGCGCGAGAGAAAGACGGCGAGTGCGGCTCGAGAACCTTTGACACCACAATTATCGTCGCTATTCACGCCGCGGGTTCCGCGAGTATCGTCAATACCGGCTTCGACATACTCCTTCCGACACTGTGCGATGCGTGACACGCGCGACGAAAATCGATCTCCGTTGCGCAAACATTTTACAACAATTTGTCTCCCTTTACAATATGAATGCCTTTTCGTGCAGCCATTACGTGTTCACCGAACGAAACGGAGACCGGCTCCTTAAAATACAATAAGGATAAGTTAAATAATTATTAATAAATTATTAATATTAATTTAATAAGTATTGCACTTCTGCATTCTTCTGAAAAGAATGCTGTAACCAATTTTATAGAATTGGTGTATATTTTAGAAATCTAAAAAGAGATAATTTAAATTAAACAAGTGAACGAGGGAAATCGACTCTCGTCGCGCGTAAAATTTCTTCATTTCTCCGTGGAAGAAGAATATTGCAAAGCTATACGAATCAATCACGCTTTCGTCGCGTGACTTCTCACGCGAATTGCACGTTTTTTCCATAAGAAAAAAAAAGAAAAAAAACACTGCTAAATTCGTGGTCCAATTTATTGAAATCTTTCACGTTCGAGAATTCGACTCCTTTTGCGCGCAGCCTTACAAAGTCTGAAACTTTTCTCTATTGGAAAAATTCACGACCGATACGTTTCTAACGTCTCGAGACTACAAGAGAACCGGCGACTACGAGGGCGACAGATCCTGAGCCTCCCTGCTGAGACTATCCGTAGGCGACGGGGTAGCCCTTCTGGACGGCGACGGCGACGGCACGGCCGGTGTCGAGGACTTGGGGGCGGTCGTCGTGTGGTAGGGTGAGAATCGGTGATGAGCCAGGGCGAGCGGTGACGGGTAAAGAGGTCGCGGAGCCGCGGGACACGTGGGATTTTGTTGCGAGCTAGTGGCGGCTAGTTGCTGCTGATGATGCGCCGCCGCGAACAGAGTTGGACCGATCGACGAGGCCCACCATAGGTGGCCCAGCTGTTGCTGTTGTTGTTGCTGCTGATGCTGCTGCTGTTGTTGCTGCTGTTGTTGGTGACTGGTGCCGGCTGTCGGCGCGCCTGGGTAGACTAAAGCCGGACTAACCAATTGAGCATAGGGACTGACAGCTACGGCCGCCGCCGCCCTTAACAACATCTGAGAACGCGCGGCCCATAAAGCCTTCTCCTCCAGACTAAGATTGCTCACCGCGCCCGCCTGGAGTTGCTCCATTTCGAAAGGCAATCGATGCGGAAACCTCAATGACTGCTGCTCCGCCAACATGGATTCCATCGTTTCCCTAAAAGGAAAACTGCTCCATTATGCATACCGTTTTCTAGCTATGAACTCGAGAAATTCTTCGAAGAATTCGTTTCGTAGTTTTCGGCTCTTCATTGATAAACTGTTATTCATTGATAAATTTAATTGTGTTTCACGCTGTCATTTTTAATATTTTTTTTCCCAGCCATGTAAGCTTTTGTGTTCCTAAAATTAATGATCTTTCTTTAAATCGTTTAACTTAACTGACAGCCCGACAGAGACCATGTTAAACTTTAGAAAGTATAATATTTCAACACAGAAAAGAAATGGAGGAAAAATATATGAACCTAATTTCTAAAACAACACAGAATCCGTTATAAAAGAAAAATTGATGTTGGATCGATATCGATTCTGTATACGCAATTTTAAATTTGAATTTTATTTCACGATCGAGCGCAGAGTTAAACTCCTGACGTGCGTAATGTCAAAGTTTATCGTTAAGCAACTCACCTCTCAAAGTCGGTAAGCCGAGAAGAATCTCGAAAGCCCTTGGCGAACGGATTACTGTCGATCTTGAGTTTTGTGATCTGTAACAGGCGGAAAAGCGACGGTCGGTTAGTAACTTGGCGAACGAAAGATCGACAATCGGATATCCGGTCGTCCTCGGATTCGCATTAAACATCGGGACGATCTCTCGCACATTAACCGATCTTATTACCCGGCGCTCAGCCTCGCTTCGGGAAAATTACGTCACCGTACGGTCAACGGCGCGTGGCGGAAAACGGCCGGCTGTTTCGAAACGGTTCGTTCCATCGATCGGGAGTCAACGGCTCGTAAAATTAGAAGAAGGCGGCGAAGCGACGTACCTACTACCATCAGGACGGGGAAAGGCGAGGCGGGGAAATCGGGAGAATTGGAGGAAAGAGATAGGGGAACGCTGATGCACGGGTGAATCCTCGCTGTTGCGAGAAAGCGACGGGGGATGCAATGAAATTTTTTGTGAAAAATAATAGTGGAAAGTCGAGCTGCGAGGGTTGATTCATCGCCCGAACCGAGTCAGATATCATTTTAAATCGGGATGAAAGAAGCGATCGCGATATCGCTTGATAAGAACATTGTACGACAATTAATCCTTCGATAAAGTGTCTTCATTGCACGGCAAATTGAACGATCTTTCTATTTATTGGCGATCAAAAGAACCGTACTTACTGAGTCCAATAAAAACACCAATTTGTAATTACACTAATGCGCGCGTTTACACACGATTTTACAAGAGAAAAATTTTCCCACGAGTTTTCCCTTAATCCCAATAGCAGCGAAATCTTACAAAAGCTATATAGCACCGTTATTATATGCTTTAAAAAAACTAAATCTTAAAAAAAGGTTGTCGGTAGCCGTTTCGTATAATGTTTTTTTTTAGTATAGTTTTATTTTTATTGTGCCGTATTAATTTTCTTTCTTTCTACAATTCTTTGTATCTTTTTATATTGAACCAAGTTCTACCGAAACATATTTTGTCACGTTAAGATTCTCTCACTGTGAGGGTAAAAAGCTTTGTTCACGCTGTATGGATGCTCGAAGAAGTGTCGAACCATGATCGATGAAGGAAAGAATTCCACAAAGTTTGCCTATCTATGCGTTTAGGCCTACATCATCACATTTGTAGTATAGCCCCTTAAGTGGTCGGACTGTTTTCCTTTTTCGTTCCGCTCTCGTCCCAACCCTAGAAAAGCTATCCTGAGTCGGCTTTGCGTCATAAGTCGGATGTTTTGCGCGTGGACGTTTGGCCCACCCACGATGATACACAGGTGGCTTCATTTTCAGCAATGCCCTTCTCGTATATACCCTTCGTTTCCCACAACATTTAAGAATTTAGTTGCACAGGATGGAGATACCTGTTTGCAAAATTTCTAAATACAAAGAATCGTCGAATCGAGATTTTTCACGTGTTTAAGTGCAAAACCAGAAATAACATTCGCAAGACTCGAAAAAGACGCAGCAAAGAATTTCAAATAAAAACGATGACAACCTGAATAAAGGTCTGCGAAATTTTATTTCTCATATTTTTCCACCTTTCTTATTACTTTCCGCGTACAATGTATATATTATTTATTATATAACTTAAAACATAAGTTTTTTAGAAACAAAAAAAAGTGAGTTGTCCTAAGTAAATTTTTTGTTTAAATGAGATATGTATTTTATTATATATAAAGATTCTTTTAAAATATATAAAAAATAAATAAGTCACTCACGTAAAAAGTGAAACAGTTCATTATAGAAAAATTAAATAAATTTATTATGCTTACACGTTCTTAAAGGATTACCTAATTATATCTGCGACGAGTGTTATACGAAGGCGCGATCTTTTTTTATTTTTGATAAACTTTCCAGATGTCAAAGGTGTTAGTTGGCCGAAAGCAAGTTCGGATATGGTAATTGGGTGATTAGACGACGCGTTAATTAGCGACTTCTCAGACGCGCTAGCGCTCAAACGACGGAGAACATCGACGGTACCACATAAAAATGTCAAACAAACGCAATGATATCCCTCGACGCGGACCCATCCAATTTCCGTCCGGCGCGGCGAGCCAGCAGGCATAAATCAGCCTTGTCTTCCGGGTCGAGTGTCACGGACGAGATGTGATGCGGCTCGCCCGAATGACACACTCCTACTGCTTCGACTTGGGGTACCGATGTCTCTCGTAAGGTTCCCGCTACCCAAGACGAGGCACAACACGCGCGTATTTATTTGGAAAAGGGAGCCGCTTGTCGCAACTGCAGTAACCCGTAGGTGGTCCAATTAATCTGCACTGTTCCGTAACTCGAAAGCAAACGAGGGGTCGCATTTCCATAATAGGTAATTAGAAGAAAAATTATCCCGCTAGGTACATCGCTCCACTTTGAGATTTAACTCAATATCGTAAATTAGAATATGAATTAATTAATAACGTGAAATAAAAATATGATACGAAATAAAGTCGTTAGCAATGTAAGGAGACAGAAATGATAGTTGGAAAATTAATCCATCTTTGCATTTTCAACACGAAAAATTCCGTTTCAGAGAAAAGCAACGACTTGTAACAACATTTGTAATGTATAATGTAGTACGAGGTAGCCGTCATACTCGTTCCTGTCATATACGTTTTAATCGGATTTATCGTTATGCTTTCACGATGAACCAGTATTCTCGATAAGCTGGAAGATACGCGTCAGCATCCTTTTCCACGTCGCGAGAACGAAGTTGCATTGGGGCGACCGATCGGACTGGAAGTTGTCGCGCGACTTTCAGTTTATCTGCTCGTCGAAAGCTCGTCGCCGTTTTCGCATCTTCGGAGGGCTGGGAAGAAAAAAAGGAAACAGGAGGGAAAAAGAAGAAAAGAAAAGAGGAGAAAGGAAGGCGGCGAGAGGAGAGAGTGGCACTCTTGGTGTGTCGAGTGGGTGGTCCAATTACCCTACGGTTTCGCGCTCACGAGCAGCACGTGCAGACCCCGGGTAATAAGACTCTTTCCTTCAAAGCTGAGGCTAAGCCGATGCTAAGCCCGGGGCCGCCTCGGTTTTAGTTACGATTCCGCTGACATCATTAACCAAACATCTGGCCCGCCACCATCGCCACCATCAGCATCGCCGTCAGCATCCTCGCTCCCTCGACAACATCTCGCCACCTACGTCTCCTGCATCTCCTCCCCCTGTCCTGCCTGCATTCGCCTCTCGTCATCGGTCTGCCCGACGATTCGCGGCGGCGCGGCGTCGTCATTTTACGAGCGGATCGCCGGACGATATTCCGTCTCGCGCGGGTCTTTGAAATCCGCGAGGCGGACCATACCGGACGCGAGTTTAGAACGACTTCTGGGTCTTTGATATCGACGCTTTACCGACCGACATTCTTGTCGAGCTCTCTGCTTTACGATGGATTTGTTGCTTTGCAAAGGCGTGGCGTTTTTGGATTTTGCGCACTGTACAAGTTTAATTTAGAATCCCATTATTCTCTCCTTTTAACTCCTTAAGTTATATCTTTTTGAAATTTTGCTAGAATTTATCTTAAGTGAATAGTGAGAGTCTATATTATCTATTCAATCTTGATGATTGTAATTACATGAAAAATGCTAGATTTTAATTAAACAATTATTAACGTCTTTAAAATTATTTTCCTGCAACTAAGTGTAGAGTGTAAAATATAACGTAGACATAGAAAAATAAAATTTTTTAGGCAAAGCTCTGAATCTGAAATTGTCACATTGAATTGAATGATTCGTGAAAATCGGCCGATCTATTTCACACCGATGAAATTCCCAGCAATGGCGTTGAAAGTCTCGACGCCACTGGGACCGGGGGCTTTCCGACAAACGCGGTCGGTCCGTCGAAGTTATACGATTTCGCTGACACGGCTCGGCCAAACGCTTGGACCACTTCCCAGACCGATTTACGATGTCAGGCTGTGCACAGTGTAGCGGCGCAGCGAGCGGTACACCGCGTGATAAATTCGCCTCGCATGCTCGGCCGTTCTGCTTCGGCTCGGTAGCCCCCGATGCCGGAGCGGAGCGCATCGCCCGCCGCGTGCGAATAAATCCTCGGAGAGAGACGCGTCCCGAGAGATGACGGTCCGCCACGCATGGGAACGCATGCCGTGTCGTGCGCGATACGCGAAGTGCGAACGAGACATCCGGCGCGCTCGCGAGTCATTAAAGAGGACGAGACGATTAAGATTATCAAGCGGGGCCGATGTGCGTAATGGTGTTTTAAGCGTGAACATGCGCGTGAGAAAAAAAGGGGATTGAATAACAAAAATTATATGTATATGTATATGAAATAATATCAAATAAAAATGCTGATAAATTTTATAAATCGAAATATTTTGAAAATTCAATATGATATACTTTGAAAATTTCTTTCGAACTGCATGGGGCATATATTTTAAGGAATAAAACTTGCGAATTCGTCTCGTTACCCACGACAATGCGCCGAACGTTCGTGTCATCATCACGCACGTACCTCTTTGTACGTGCCTTTTTGCGGTGTATCACGTCCCGCGGGAGGAGACCCCGATCTCGTCTTTAAACGCCGGTTGCCGACGTATGTATGTACCTACCTACGACGCATACCGCGCTCGCAAAGTAATTTTCGAGAATCCTCTCAGCGCCGATCGTACGGAAAGATGCCGCCGCGTCATTACTGGTGGTTAATAGGCGAACAAGAAACCGCGTCTACAGGGTGTTCCGCCGCTCTATCATTATTTTGAATTTTAACTTATTTTTTTACAAAAATTCGTGTGAATTATATGTGCCAGTTAAATGTTTTGATTAATTATTTTAGTTTGATGTATAACATTAATAATATAATACACATCATCTTCACTGATAAATTTTCTCCGAATGATTAAAAAATAATCTCAAAAAACGGATATTTTACTTTTCGCCTTCTATAATTTTGTAAATAATCTGCTGTGTTGTTATCCTCGTTATTTTACACAAAGCTTGCATTATAGTGGAACACCCGGTATATCGCGGCTTCGACTTTCAAAGCGCGTCACGCGACGAAAACTTCAATGCAAAATTTGCGCGTTTCCGAGGCTGCGACGGCGTGGCGGAAAGTAATTTTCTGTCGAGAACGCACACGCACACGCAGATCAATGATCGACCGGCCCGAGGACAGATCGGCCGTGCCGATCGAAGGACAGGTAGCCAATTACGTCCAGCTGCGGAGCGCCGGACCGATGAAAATTGAGAGAGAATTTGCGAACATAGTGGGCGGAGCGGGTCCAAGTCGGATGCCCGGATATATTCTGATACATGCTCCCAGCTCGCGTGTGCAGGTCCACTTGAGTCCAGGAAGAACCTGGTCTTTTGTAAAGAAATTAAGGGAGGACGAGAAAGAGGTCGGAAACATCAAAACTTGACCCGAAACTTATTATGCCTTTTTTTATGCAAACTCAAATAATTGAGAAGCTCTGAAAACGATGTGAAATAAAGTGCAGGTGATTTTCTCAAACTCTGGCATCTATTTTTTTAGTCGGATAATCAAATAAAAGGATAGATTTTTGTATAACTTCATCATTTCAGACATGTCGCAAATTGTTAACATGTATAAGATATGCCAAATTATTTATTTGAACGTGGTAATCGGACTAAAAAAATGTATAATGTCTTGGCCAAAAAAATATATTTTAAAAGTACAATTTATTTTCTAATGCCATTTTTTCGTTTATTTCATGAGTTTTATAGCGTTTTACAGCACGCTCATGTTCGACGACGATTAAGATCGCCGTAATTGATTAATAAGCGATTTCTCCCGGGAGCAGGGATAATTCGCGGCGCCGTAGATTTTTGATAGCTAAAGCCGTTAATTGCGCGCAAGATAGCCATTATGAAAATTCCGAGGATGCGTGCAAGGGGCCAATTTAAAATTGAAATGCCGTTGGGGCGCTCGCGCGATAATTAAAAGGTTCGTCTAATAATCGTCCGATAACGCTTCGCGTATTGTTTCGGCGCAGGCTCGTAATCAAATTTGCAAGACTAATTGCGCGAGAAAGAGAGAGAGAGAGGCGACTCGTTCGGCGACGCGGCGGATAAGCATCGTAAACTTCAGCTTAGCGCGGAATAAAGTCGACATTATTTCACGCAACGATAATATTCCGTTTATCGGGGGAACACGCGCGCTTGTTTTCTCATTACGGAAACACCGATGCGGGTCAAAATGTGTATACGAGCGCGACATTACGCGTTTAATTGCGATAACGGCCTTACGCGACGATAAATCATGCTCCGTAATGGATAGCCTGATGCTTTTTTAATTGATGCGATCGGAAATATCATGGAAATCTATACTTGTCAAAACACAAAGTCTAAACGTCATTATATTCCAATAATAATATTTTTTATGTTATGCTATTTCAATAACGTTCATTAGAATGGTGATTACTCGTTCTCTTTCGTTGTAATTCAGATTTTTCACGAAAATTGCTTCAAATCCTCCGATAATGAAATTTTATATATTTCTAAATTGTCAAATACTTGGATCCTTAAAGTGTTGAATTCTAAAAGTTGTCTTGTTAGCTTCTTCTAATATAAATTTTACGTTATGTGTTCTCGAAACTTGGTACATATATATAACGTAGATTTTTCGCATCCTTGGATTCATAAGTCTGAGTTTTAAATCAGGAAATACTTGGAATCTCGAACATTTTCCAGCACATTGGGATTTTTCTCTTATTTAGATCTTCGCGTATCCTCGAATTCTTGAGTTTTCGAATCCTCCGATACTTACATCCTCAAATTTTAGACTTGCCCGACTTCCCGGAAGATCCCCTGATACTCTAATCCCCGCATCCTTAAACCCTACGGATCTTGCGATACTCCGGAGATCCAGACCGTGTAGATCCCCGGATAATATCCTCAGGCTTTCGCGATCCTCGAAACTCCTTCGAGGAGCTTACGGAGCGTTATCGTTCTCCCTTAAACGAACTCCCCGAGTCGCACACACCCGGTAGAAAGCGCGCGAAATGAAGCCGTAGGTAATTGAAAGGGATGCTTTCGCACCCGAAAGAGAGAGAGAGACCCCGGGTTCTCTAATAATAGATTTAATAGAGACACGCTCATTGAAGGAAGGGGTTCCCCGTGCTCTCTCGCTCTCTCTCTCTCTCTCTCCCTCTGATCTCTCGTCTCAGCGTGCTATTTAGTGCCGCTTGTGTGCTCGCGCCGCCACGCTCGCTCGCCCATCACGCCGCCTTTTTTCGCCCTTTGCCGCCAAAACGCCGCCCTGCCGCTATGGTGACGACTAGCGATAAAATTAAATTATCATACGCCGGCTGATTTATAAATACGTCGCGACGCGGACCCGACGCCACGAGCGACGTTTTAATTCAAACGCGACGCCTTTGTCGACCCGTCTTACGCTCGATTACTCCAATTTTTTACAAAATTATGCATCTGTAGAATATTGATTTTTCCACGATTTTTAATATCACTTATATAATATTTCTTTGTCATGAGACGATATATCTTGGACATGGTGTGTTTGATCATTTTAAACCTCGACTTTTGAAATAAAGTGTATATTTGGGTTAATTTAGATTATAAAATTTTGATATTCCAGTTAATTTTTTATCATATTTTAGCGTGTGAGAACTACTCGTATATTAATATTCTAGATAGGCAGAAACTGATTGTGCTGTATCATTGAAATTGCAATCAAAAGATCCAAAGTATATCCTACAGAAAGAAAGAAATGAAGGAAAGAAACGCTTTATATCTCTGACACACAAGCAGCGATGTTTTTGGTACACGCCGGGTAATATCGCGCACAACGTATCCCCAACTCATGAAAATTCACGCGATCACTTGAGCGTTAATTCCCGACGGCTGGTTGCATGCCGGCCGGTGTCGAAGGGCCTCGAGAAAAGTGTGATATCAACACGATCATTAACGTCACTTTGACGTCGACGAGCGGAAGCGGGTTTTAATCTCTGCTCACGCAACGCGCGTGTTGCCCCGTCTGGGACAGCGAATTAATTAACCCTCTCGTGGAAGAACTCGTCTTTAATGTAGTCCGTCTGGAGCTTTGAAGGACATCAGATCGCGAGAAGCATCTCGTCCGAGGTGTCTCGGACGAGCGATATTTGGTGAGGAGATAACTCGTTCGCATTGAACGAACGACGTTGGATCGCGAGATAAATCTATGCGCGCACGGAAGGCTACGACGTCAGGGCGATGAGCCATCGTCTCCCGTGTCAGCTTCCTCTTCAGCGTGTCGAGAGCACCAGAACGTCGAGAGGGGGCGGAGTAGTATAGGCATCAGGTTCGACGAGGTCGAGACACACAACCGCCGTGTGTGGCTCCGAAAGAGGGCCCAGCCTTTCTTCTTCTTCTTCTTCTTCTTCTTCTTTTTCTACGTCTTCCTCTTCCTTCTTCTCTCTTGTCTCATTTGAACGCGATTATTTATGTTTTCTTTCATTCGCGCCAGCGCCGACGCCGACGCTCGCAGCCACTAAAACCATCGCCTTCTGCCTCTTCAGCCTTTCTTTTGCTTTCTTCTTTCTACCTTAAACGTCGATCTTGACGAGAGAGGATACAAACAATAGAAAAAAGATTACACGGTTTAGAGGGATTTCTTTTTTTTTTTTTCGAAATGTCAAATCTCCAGAAGAGCCAAACTTTCTCATTGACAATTTCTTGTGGCTTCTTGTCTTTCATTCTTTTTCCCTTTAACACACTTCCCTTCTGCACTCTTTTATTTCGGTTTTTGTTCCTTTTTTTCCACTCTTTTGCGTTTTGTTTTCTCTCTTTGGGTGTCCCCCTCGGTTCATTTGGTGATGCTCGAGCACGGTGGCAAGTGTCTGAATTATTGCCCGACACATATGGCGATTTTTAAGGGGCATGTCGTCCATATTTTTGAACATTTGCCCTACATAGACTAGCGACGGGTTTATGGCGCTTATTTCTGGCGTGTCGTTACATCGGGACTTAATAAATTCATTCGAAATGTCTATCTTTCCGACCCAACAAACAAGGATGTTTTCAGACAATTTGAGATAATTTATAGTCATCTTTTTTTTTTTAATTAATTAATTTCTTTCGTATCGCACGAGGATGCTGTATCTTTTCCGATTTTCATTCCACAAATTTATATTTCAATGAGGATTAGCCAGGTCGCGCAAATGGAGGAAAAAACGGCGCAAGATGCCATTTTGCTGACGCTCGATCACGATTTGCAACCTTGGACGTACAATATACTTCCGCGTCGCGTCAATTGCAAAGTAAACCGCGCTCATTTACTGTTAATACGCACTTACACACCTAATTTACCGCAATTTTGCAGACGGGAGGGAATCGTCGCATCCTGCGACAAGGACACGATGATGCGCAACCGAGCGAGTGTGCGCAAACACGTCGTTATAAACGTGTGTCGCAATTACATCATCAGGTGTATGTATATCGAACGAAGTCGCGCATTACACCTGGAAACGGCGCATCCGCAGGACATGGCATCTCGCGACTCGCGGAATAATTATTCGTAATCGCATAATTATCACGGATTTGTCTTTATGCCGAGCGTTTCCGTGCCTGCTTTGCGCAATTAGGTACTCGGAACTGAAACGCGTGCGGTCATCATGCGTGCGTTTCTTTTTAATTCTGCCATAGAACGCAGTCGAGAAAAAATAGAGAAAAAGAAAGACGTTACTTATTAAGTATACTCCGGGGCCAAGTCTCAAGATAATTTCATGTGATTACTTCAGTAATTACGTGAAGTATATATAAAGTTTACATCGTATATTACATTATATATAATGTTAATTTGATATAATTTTGATACATGTAACATATACAAGGCAATCGCTCGAACGTTATATATCGATGGTAGAAACGTCTACAATTTTTTTTTATTTGTAACTTTAAAATTTTATGTAATTAAAAAAAAACTGACCAGAAACTTTACCATTAAAAGTAAAAAAAATATTATTGATAAAAAATAATGAAAATAATATTATTACATTTTTGCATAAAATTGTAGAAAAATAAACATAGAGAGCAATCGATAATTTATTAAAATATTCTATTTACAGTACGCTTTTTAAGTATTTGACAGGAAATTCAATGTTATATTCTTAGACTTAATAAAGTTTTTAACGCGCCTGATTTTGCTTGATATTTCATTTTTGATTTTCATTAAGCATGCCTCTATATTGCAGTCTATATATATATATATATTATAATTCCAGACTGCTGATCCAAAGCAAGCAGTTTCAGATAAACATTTCTTCATCAAAGGGATACAGTACGTAACTTGCGATCAATCAAAGAGATTTCATCTTAATAAAGATAACAATGAAAAGTACAATAGGTGAGAAGAGAAACTTTGGGCTGTCCAAAATGATAAATTTCAACATAACGACCAGAAATATACTACAAAGCACAGAGTGCCACACCTTGTTGACAAATAAATTTCTAGAAGTGGGAAGCGCTAAGCGTTTTGACAGGAGCAATGAAAGAGCGAGTACAAAGTCCGCGAATAATAGACGTTGACGAAGACGTCGACTATTGTCGCCGACTATTATTGTCGATAAAAAAATGCAAAGCAACGAAAGGGAATAATAAAATTCGTACCGCGGAAGTAATACAAATGTGGCTACGAATAACGAATGACGATTTTGCTTGATATTTCATTTTTGATTTGTGATTGACGATTAAGCTACAATGATATAGATTAAAAAATGGAAATTTGTCACAAAAATATTCAATGCACGAGACATTCTGATAAATATAGCTTAAAATCATTTCCTCTGCCCGAATAATACGAAAAAATATAATCGCATTTAAATTCTATCTTCTCGGATTCTGAACTCGAATCCGATTTTCTTTTAAAATATTTCAAGCATCCGTTTTCACTTCCCGAGACTTAATATTAAATATTATAAAACATTTAGAGTTCTCAATTAAAGACACATTAAATTAAAAAGAAATTAAGTTCCGAAAACTTGATTTCGAATTCTCATTTTCGTTTCATTCCGTATTTTCATTGAAAAAAAAAAAAAAATAAAATACGAGATGGCCAAAGTCCGCGATGGAAAATCCGGTCGTGGAAGCATTAGCTCGTATAATGGATATCTACAACGACGCGGGAAGGAGAGGAGAAGACCAACGAAGAGCACGACTACCACGAGAGAGGAGGCGACATCGGAGGGCGATAAGGAGCCCGACAGAACGGATGAAGGAACTCCGCGTCGAGCGCGGTCGGAGAGAAGGAAGAGAGGCCGCAGTTAAGTTATGAATTATGACATGGTACGAGCGAGAAAGAGACGAATCGAGTCGGTCGCGGAGGTCGTTACGAGGCCTGAGAAGGGAAGCGCGAAGACCCCGACGGGGAAGGAGAAAGCAAAAAGCGTCCGCAACGGATATGCGGCACTGCCTTTGGGGAAAGAAGGTAGCCCTCGCTAAACGAGCGCACCCCCGACAGTGACTGTGACGATGACGACGATGACGACGAGTGACGGGAAACGCGCTAACCGCGACGAATGGCTTTCGAGCCGGTATATCCTGAGCGAACCCGCGGAATCCATGCCAAAAATCGCAGGATTGTATATACACGGATATGCCGATGGGGAGTCCGGACCGAAGCGCGAAGGTCGTTTACCATCGCGATGCATGAACTCGCGGTCCTCTTTTTGCCGAAGCCAGCGTATATCTGGTACCGGTTGTCTTCCAGGGTGTCCAGCAGACTTAATAAAAAAATTTAATTATATATATATATATATCTGTATATTTAAAATTTATAATTTCTAAAACAATTTTTGTACTAATTTATTTCACTTAATTTTTAATGAACAAAATATATAATTTGCATTTGTCTATATGATAAATCAATTAAATGTTAAATCATGAAATCCTGGAGATATTTTTGTCAATAATGAAAAAGTTCGAAAATTAAGAAAAAAGTTTAATCAATGATACAATCTGCATTATGTACGATAATCGAAACAAACATGTCGCTATAAACTATTTAAATAATCACCTTTTTTTATTTGTATTATGTCAAATTTTTTAGTTTTATCTCTCTATTAAGCACATTGAAATAAAATAACACGACGATGAAAATATAAATTAACGAACTGTAGATGACTCAATTTTTAACAACACAGAAAATTAGCTGGGAGTCAAGGAAAAGTTTATATTTATTTAATAAAAAATTTCAAATTATTGAGACAAATGTAGAATGAAATTTCCTGACTTTTCCCTGACCGCTAGACACCCTGCAGTTTTCTTCAATAAATATGAAATATCTGGATGCTAAATAATATATTTTTCTGAATTTGAATAAACATATGATAAGAATTGATCATTATTGTCGTCACTAGTTTATCTTTCTATCTATTCTCTAATATTATTAATATTCCCATTTTATCTGTTTGCCCGCAACTATATTTCAGACTTGTGTATATATGTATATCTCTAGATGATCGACTATCTTTCCGTACGCATGCAGTCTTTTTTAATATCGCCGATCTTGATCTTGTCGACAACACTGTAGCCTCCTCTTTCACCGAATCTCGGGTGGCTTGTCTTGTCTCACATTCTAAACAAGTCGTATCTACCTATCCATCTACCTCGCAGCATCCGCTGTCCGGCTGCGTGCTCAGCTGCATTTCTACGTCACTAACGTGCATTCCACGGTACACCTCTCTCTTCCTTCCTCCGTCTTCTTGCTTTTATTTACAACCGCGGCGCCCACCGTCGACGCGTTCGCGATGATCACTCTGCTGCTTCTTTGCTCGTGATCCCGCCTCTTTTACACTCTATCCTGTCTATTTTCGATCTCGCTGAAAAGTTACAGCGAAGAGGTTCTCTATATGAGCAAACGCGAACATTCTGATCAACGTTGTCGTTAGATAAATTCAGAGATTACCTTTTTAACGTTTTTGTTATTCCTTTCTATCAACTTCCCTAACGCTGATTGTCAGTTAATAATGGATGAAAGATTAAAATGTCGATTAAAATGTAATAAAGCTAGAGAAAGTTAATATCGAAAACATTTTGTACAAAGTTAAAACCTTCCGTGTTCATGACAGGTTTTGCATAAAGCTTTGCTGATCGTGACTTCCGCTTCACACGAAAGAACAATCTCCAACATACCATTCCGTAAAGGCCTCGACTATCGAAATGACGATCGGTCGGCAATATTCGACGCGTTTCTTCAGGAAGATGCAGGAAAAAGGAGGAGAAAAAACGGCGACATACGGACAGAAGAAATGTCGGAGGCGACGAGAAAACCGCAAAGAACGATAATGACGAGACGAGAGGACGCAGAAAGCGAGAGGCACAAAAGAGAGGACGCCGCGGAAGAGAAACTGGCCCGAGGTAATTGCCGGGGTGTCTCTTCGCACCTCATCATCATCATCAACAGCCGCGTCGCTCTCGTCGTCGTCGTCATCGTCGTCGTCGTCGTCGTCGTCGTCGTCGTCGTCGTCTTCGTCTTCGTCGTCGGTCCCCGGGACCACCCGTTAAGAGTCAACGTTTTCGTTTGCATTGGATCAAAAGCTGCGTCGAAATGAACGACAAGTTTAAGTGAAACGTTCTGCAATCGAAAGAGCGAACACCATCCGGTATTCATACGAAATTTGACGAGAATTTCACCCAGAAAGTTCATTGAAAGTTGTATAGAAATCTGGATTAGCCGAATGTTAACTCTTTCCGGTTATGTCGTTGCAATTGTGAAAAATTAATTTTTATTAAAGTTGACGTACTATCTGCCTTTTACAAGCTCGAAATTTTAATTTGTATTTTGTTTAAAATCATATAAGCGATTTCAACATTATCTCGTAGTGTCCCTTTAATAATTAAACAATCGCAAGATTTGCAATTTTACAAAACAGCTGATGCAAATGTCATATTTTCGAAATTATTGATTTAAATCAAATTAAACACGGACAATATTCTAACTTCAATATTTTGCAATAAAAATTTTTTTTAATTATAATTTGTAAATCTTTACAAAAACCCTTAAGAGGCCCGCGACCGCTGCTGTCTCTCGCAATAAAAAGAAAAAAAGATCGATTAAACGGGACTAGGATAAACATCGGAAACGGAGCCAGATAGTTGTCCGTTGTCGCCTCTGAGAATCATAGATCTAATCTACGTCAAGGTCCGAAATTCCAGCCGCGGCTGCGAAGGGGCAGGACGGAATTGAGTCCCCCTCGACGACGGTGGAAAGAGACGCGTCGCGACGCCCGTGGAATGCGAACGACGCTGACCTGGACCACACATGACGCCGCGCGGTCGGTTCTTAAACGACTATCGTGAAATACGATAATGTCCGTCTTTCTCGCGCGCCGAACACAGAATCTGAACTTGGACACGGAAGACGAGAGAGGTTCGTCGAGAAAGAGAGAGAGAGAGAGAGAGAGCAGGGGAGAAAAAGAGAAAGAGAGAGGGATTGCAACTCCCGCGTTCCTCTCACGATCACCTCGACAGTTGCACGTGTTGCGCCTTTTGATAGCTGCACGCTGCGCTTTAACAGTGGCGAGCCTATTTGGGGATTCTTGCATTCTCAGCGCACTCAGAGTGTCCCTTGACTTGATCTCATATATTTAATGCATTCTAAAGTATATTGTTGTCTCTAATACCTTGCATATCGTATTTTTTTTACCGTCAATTACATTTTGAAAATTGATTCCAGGAGAGAAACACACTCTCTCAAGTGAATATGTTCAAATGATCAAAAATCATTATCAGTCAATCAAAATAAAAATATCAACAAATACATAGTGTATGTATATATGTATGCGTGAAATTTTGAAGATGAATAAAGCTGTGGAATATTTTTCATACAGTCGCTTCGCAAGAAGGAGGCGAATGATTCTCTCGATATGCAAATGCCAGCGTTCGCAATACTTGTTAACATGAACCATGTATATCCGCCGGGTGTTACGCCAGTGTCTTTGCGCGCGGTCGCTTGCTCTCGACAGAAACGATTATCGGGGATGAAAGAGAGCCGCGGCGAACGAAATGGAGGAACCAGTCCCGTGTGGCCGAGATACGGAGGACCGGAGGCAACCGGACGGACGTACGAGGCTCGGCCGAGCGAAAGGAAGACGAGGTAGGCGAAAGAGAATGAGCGAGCGCAAAAAGGAAAGACGGGAGTGTAACGGTAGCGAGAAACAAAGTGAAACTTACGAGCTGATTCTGATAGGCGGTGACAGCGGTGAATATGGCCTCCGGGAATACGAAGGTCTTGTGCGGCTCCTTCTCGAGGTCCGCGATCGGCTTCGTCGTGCCCGAGTCCGGCCGCTTCACCAGGTGGATCCTCGGCTGGTACTTGTGCATCGAGTTCAGCACCAACTGTAAATTATCCGGAATTGTACGATTAAAAAACACTTTTGCGTCTAACATGGTGTCCAGACTCGATGAAAAAAATGCCCTGACTTTTTAGTATTATTTTTCCCAAATATATAATTTGCAAACATCTAAATCAATTAAATGTTAAATCGTGAAATACTTGAGATATTTTTGTCAACAGTGAAAAGATTCGGAAGTTAAAAAAAAGAAAAAAAATTGTAATCAATTATACAATCTGCATTATGTACGATAATCGAAACAAACATGTCACTATAAACTATTTAAATAATCACCTTTTTTATTTATATTATATCAAATTTTTGAGTTTTCTCTCTATCAAACGTATTAAAATAAAATAACACGACGATAAAAATATAAATTAACGAACATGCTGTAGATGAATCGATTTTTAACAACACAGAAAATTAATATGCTGGAAGTCAAGGAAAAGTTTATATTTATTAAAAAAAAATTTTCAAATTATTGAAACAAATGTAGAATCCAGATAAATAGTAAAATTTCCTGACTTTTTTCCCTAACAATTCCAGATTTATAAAATTCCCAAACAATGCCCGATTTCCCTGGCCGTTAGACACCCTGTCCAATCCTTCGACGTACGTCAAGCAGTATTATAAACAATTCAATTTTTATCATTTTTAATTTTCAAAATATATATCCACTTTATTTATGCTTTTTTATTATTATTTCAAATTACCGATTTTTTCTCTCAATTTATATTATTAATTCGAAAACGGGGTTGCATCCCCAAATCGGAGGATCTCTCGCAATAATTACAAGTATCCGATTTCGTCCAATTAAAATTGACAACAAACCAACAGTGAACTATTCGAATGGACGACGATATCGATATTATCGCTCACGCGGGCAAGATTTTTCACTTCTTCTTTTTTTTTAGTGTCTCGCGTTTCCATCCATCCCTTATTTCCAAGCGTCCCATTAGGCTACCCGGAATCGCTGACGGCTTTTTTTTCCGAGGACGAAGAACGCGCGTAGATTACATCGAGTTTCACGTCGCGTCGACTTTCGTCGTTCGGGGATTTGAATCGGCGACGAAGCCGAGAGCATGCGATAGCATTAACAACACAACACGGGTGGAGAGATCGGTCTCGCGGCGAGAAAAAGCGTATGAATTAGAGGAGCACTTTGGGCAGGGCGAGCTCCCCGTTACCATTCAAAAGAATCACTTTGCTCGCGTCTGGCAGCGTGTAATATCCTGAATACAAAATGAGTACCGTGAAGAAGCGCTGCCCCGATCGGAGTTCCTATTTACGTCAGTCATCCGATGAATTAAGGGCCCCGATGCGCCCTGGCGAGAAAGAGGAGCTCGGGCTGACAATGAGACGGTGGGAGGGTGGAGGACGGGGGAAGACAGAGGATTCGGGGGTGGAGAGGGCGAAGACGCTGAGATTCTCGTGTCTTATGACAAACGAGACAACGGACTGTCAAATTATCCCGTGGAGCGACTAAATCGCGCCACGATGAAATTCGTTTTATCGGCGTCATTTTTCTCCTTTTCATAACCGAGACCTGCGGTAGGTCGCAATCAATCAAGTTCGCGACGAACGATGACGTTCTTGATGATTTTTTGATTTCAAGAGCAATGTGAGAAATTGACTCAATTAATTCTTTGTATAAGAACACAATAATATCCTTCGCCCCCTCCGAATATTATTTTCGCATATTGAAAGATCACTTTATAATTACTTTAGAAATCTCGCACGCATATCCAACTTTTGCTTTAATTTCTCATTTGTTTCGCATTTTTTTTTAATTCTCATAAGCGTTCCGTCAATGTCATCAACTCTACGAGTTGCAAGCCCACGTTGTCGCACGATTACGGAAGAAGGAAAATTGCGCGGAGAGAGAGAGAAAAATATACTTCGAAATGACGTAAGAGGGTAAGATAAGTACGACGTAAAAGCTTTCCGCGAGACAAAATGCCATCGTGTTGCGTTCCACTTTGCTGAACTTTGTTGAACCTAACAATCGATGCCGGTCGATTTATTAATGCAACAACCAGCGGACGCGGTAGGCGTGCACTCGCTGTCTTCGGCGCCGACAATGTCGTACTTTTAACCGCAGCTGCGCCGAGTAACGTGTAAAAGTTTAATGCGCGAGTTGTCGCGGAACGGCCACGTCTGCAATCGCAAGAAAATGTGAAAAATTCGCTGTAATAACATGAAAAATTCGCCGTCCGTGAGAAAATGTCGACGGCTCATACAGAGGCTCATATATATACACAATCATTCAAATTAATCGAATGGAGCGATGCTATTTCTTTCGAAGATATATATAAATATCAAATGCAAAAATCCAGAAAAACTTGATATTTAAATTTTAATTTAAAAATAGTCATATTTTCTTCTCGATAATCTCTCATGTTATTTAAAAATATAATCCAACAATGTATTAAAAAAATATTTTGCAAGTGTATCAATACAATAATGCTAATTTACGCAGGTAATTAATTTGGAAAAGTATATTAAAAAAAAAAAGATTGTAAAAATTATTAAATTAGAAATTACGAAATGACATTATTCTTACGCATATCTGTTTTATGATCATATCCGGTTCCTTTTCTTTTTTTCGAACACTTTAATTGAACCGGATGGACAATGAGGAAACGTCGGCTAAATTTTATTCCATTCCTTTTCACCGATTCGCGGATCATTCAAAACGCAATGGCAAAGCATACACAGTCAAAAAATCGATGCGAGTTATTACGTAAACGCGAGCTCGCGATTAACTTATTCATTCTGCCATTATAACGGCTTAATAATAGAGACCGATCTTCGCGGTGGTCTGACAGGTGTCACGAGGAATTAACCGAATGCCTTCGCGCGAGAAATAGAGAGACGGATGGGGCTTATTAATTAATTAATTCAATAAGAAACTTAACACATCCGATGTAACGCGAAACGGAGTCTGCACTTCGTCGGAATTGGCTTTTTATAGCGAGCCGATATAGAATGCCGGAAGTACAAAGATAATTCGTGCAAAATAATCAGCGTTAAACTGCTAAGTTCTTATTCATCAGGTTCATGTATATTGATTTTGAAAACCCGATACAAAACTAATCTACTTCTCCATTTTCTATCTCTTATATTTTTACATATCCGCCATTTTGCAATAATTAGATAGAAAGCATAGCAATTCGATTATTATACGAATCCAGACAAATTCAACAATTAATCTTAATGAGAAAGAGGGTGAAAAGTTATCTTTCAAAAAGTAACACTCACATGTCCATGTCTGTCCATGTCGTTGTTGGTGAGCTTGACTTTCTCGAAGGAGACGACCTGCTTTCGGAGTTGCTCGCCTGTGAAAGGTGAATCCGGATGGACGTATAGTCGAGCTGGCGCCGGCGGATCCGCCTTTCCGGCCACCAACCAGCAGCTCCTGTGATATGCGTATCGATACCTCTTGTTGTCAACCGGTACGATGTCCATCAGGACGGCGTATCGACTGTCCGCCTTCAGTCCGTTGAAGGAGACGCGACACGTCGGAAACATTCGTCTGCGCACACGCAAACACAAAAAGCACAAACTTTATTAGCCAAAAAAAATCCAAAATTTCAGTCAAATTTAAATACTATAGTTTTTAATATTTTTAAATGGTTGCAATTATCAGATTCGGCGCTTGCTTATTTTTTATTAAGCATAAGTATAGAGAAAAAATTAAAAATCAATTCTTCATTCATTCTTTGCTACAATAATTATTACTGTATGTATGTGTGTGATTAGATCGAAATTCTTAATTAGAGTCGTCTTCATAAGTAAATTCACAAACTATTACCTAATTAAATAAATTTTTTTCTACAGCAGAAGCTTTTAAGATTTTCAATAAAATAGAAGCGCTGCGTTTTGGTAATCAATGATCCGGGATGATTGGCGATAATTTCAGAATTGATCCGCTCACGGTCGTCGAAGCATGGTGCACGGGAAGAGAATGGGACGGAGGAAAAGGGGACAAGAGAGGGCGATGGGCCCGGATTCGCGGTTAGAGACGAAGGGGTCCGCGGGACCTGGCGTGAATGTTTTGCCTCGGAGGCCAAACATTAATACCGTGTCGGGCCCCCTGCTGCTCGACCACTAAAACGCGGGGACACCCGCCGATCTTATCTACGTCTTCTCCTCGGTCCTTGTCGACTCGGTATGCATTCATCCTGCCAGCGCCACGAGTGTGAGTAATGCTTTTATTTATCAAGCCGTCTTTTGTTAATGAATTGAACGAGGGGGAGAAGGTGGGACCTCACCCTCGCGCCATCTCGCCTTCGCCTCTCCTCGTCCTCGTTTGTACCTGATTTTTAACCCTTCTCCCCTTCCGCGCGATCATTTCTCTTGTGACGCGAGCACAAGTTCCAAAGATACCTGTGTTCTCTTTTCACAAGCGGATTATCCCCCAAATTCCCACCTTATTGTGAAAAAAGTGACTTTATGCATGAAAACTCGGAGAAAAAAGAGGAATCCTTCAAAATAAGAGATAAAACCTTCAGGGATCGAACATATTTTTTTAAAAATTTAATACACACTCGTTCGTCATTCACAAAACAAATCTTTTTTGTATTACACGTGCAGGCAAAGTGGCACTTTGTGTGCGTGTTTTCTGTGCGGAAAGCGGCCGATTTCCCACGCCGCCATCCAGCGGCGACGCGGTGAGTGAATGAGCCGCATTCAAAGTCATTGTCCACGACTGAAGCCGTAGGCAATGTATTGAACACGGCTATTCCCGCACCGTGCCGCCGCAAGATGGCGGCGTGCGATCGGCCACCTCGCGCACAGAAAACGCGCACAAAGCCACTTTGCCTGTACTTGTAATACAAAATAGTATGTGTATCACGTGCGGATTGACAATTGTTCACTCGTATGGGGTGGTTGCACGAGCCGAAGGCGAGATTTTTTTATTTTTTCGCCTTCGGCTCGTGCGTCCATCCCCCGCACTCGTGACCAATTGTCAACTTTCCGCGACTTGATACACAATATACTATTACAGATTTATACTTTGCGATACAAATTACATAAAATTGCCAAGTAGAAAAAAATCAATGAGACAGAATGAACGGATGAGCGTGAGCGAAAAGTGGAGTTTCCGCCATGTGAAACTTTCCATAGATAGCGAGAAGCGTAATGGAAGAAAGAAAGAAGGAGGGTTGAAGCGAGTTCGAAGAAGGGGAATCTCGAGTTGCCTAGTGGCGGAAAGTCTAAGGGATGATGTAAGGGGCGGTAAGTTGACGGCTGAAGGGAGCGACGACTCAGCTTCGCTTAGACGCAGATCTAATTACCGACGCACGAGTAGGCGCGCATCCGACTGAAGGAACGCGAATCCTCCTCCCTTCCATCCCCCCGCATAAGGGGTATAAAGAGGGATGTTGCCCATCGTGGCGGGCAATTAGGCGCGCGTCGGCCGCGTCGTCCCTCCCATCTTTTCCGCCTCCTTTCGCTTCCGGAGTTTCCCAGTTTTCTCGAGGAATCCATTCAATGTTATCCTCGCACCCCATCTCAGACTTTCGTCCAGGACCGGCGCACGCGACCCCCTCTATATATAAAAACCTTATCTCGTTTCGTTCACACGGAAAAAAAATGTTTAGTTATATGGTACACATGAGAATTGAATTTGATTTAGCATGATTAATTCGAGCGTAATCCTTCGCAATGATTTAATATTTAACAAATTTGATAAAAGGCTGTTAAGAGCAGTAAATATAAAAATTCAAATTATGTTTGAAAGTGAAGTCATATATAAAGATAATATTCTTTGATCTAATGTCTAATAATGAATTACAATAAAAGGTGACAAAAAAAAATTAAACATAAGTCCTCTTTAAATACAAATACAAGCACAAATTATTGTTGAATTTTTATATTTACTGCTCTTAACAGCCTTTTATCAAATTTATTATAATTTAATAAGAGCCTTGACTTACTACGATTTAATATTTAACATTACATATATCTCGATAATGAATCTTGCATTTTAAAATGACGCATGAGAAAATATTGTTCTTAAACCCGTATTATGGTACAATATTTTGGTCTGAAAAAGAATGAAAAACGTCTGCATAAAATATTCTAATTATCTCGTGTGCATACCTACATTTCATATTCCACCATTAACTCGTTCTAATCCACCGCATTGATATATAAAGGATTATTCTCCACGGCTCTTGATAGTTAACTTCGCGTCCGATGTTAGCATTTCCGTCGTTAAGTCGGAGATATATGTTTGCGAAGGTGTGGTATATCGCGAGTCGAAACGAATGCGAACATAAAACTTTTCGGGCTGCCTTCCGCGAAGAGGCAGCCCTGAGAGAGATCCCCCCAGGACTTCTCTCCCCTCACAGTGTGATCCCACTCGAATCCTCACGCCTTCGGTCGCCACCGCTCGTCCCAAGGACCCTTATAAACTGGCATAAGCTCGGCCGGTTTCTACACCGACCCGACTAATTGACTGACGGTCAATATAGCAATTTAACCCGCCGCTTGCCACCAGCTCGTTCCCCGCTTTTTATTCTTCTTCTACCATCTCTTCCTCTTTTTCCCTTTCCGATCCTTATTCTCTCCTTTCCAGTTCTGAGGTAGTCCCGACCCTTTCACACTTTTGTATCACTCTGAACAGTATATTTTTGTGTATATTCTTATCTTTTTATTTGCACAATACGCGATGCATCATATTACATTCTTGTTATTCTCGCACTTGAATTTGTTTACTTCTAAAGAGGATTCTTTTTATAGGCAGAAAGGTGTATGTATATGTACATTTTCATAGTCCTGAATCTCAATTGATGTTTTGTATTTAAGTATCGTTATTCTTTCTCTCTTTGCCGTTTCTGTTCGCAATGTTTTACGGATAACGCTTTTTATTACGATTTTATTTATGCTTTTTTACGCACGATCAGTATTTGTGAAATAATGAATTAATTATATCGATCTTATTGCTTCATACTATCTCCCTGACATTTTCAATTGCATTAATTTTGTTTAGTAAAAATCAAACTGTCTTGTAAATAAAAATTATAAGAAATAATAATCTCTGGGAAAGAATCATATAATATAAGAAACTTGATAATAAATTTTGAAAGCAACTTGATTATCCTTAAACCAGTGAAAACATTTTCTAAACGATACAGTGTTTTACATTTTTTGATTTGTTTTTCAATATTATATTTTCTACATCGTTTAAATAAAAGATGAAGCATCGAAAAATGTTTTAGTATTTGACTCTGTTTCATAACTGTTGAATATGTAATACCATTCTCTCTCCAGGGTTTCCCTACTCAATTTCCGCGATTAAAGAATCGTAATTTCAATGCGATTAGAGCGCTTGCTTATGTTTCGGTATAACGTGTCAGGCGAGTGACAGCTTGCTCAGGGTAACGACACCTCTCGCCCTAAGCCTAGGCCGTTTCTATCGTCGGGTTCCCCTTGGGAATTTTCGTGGGTGTCGTGTCGTGACCCGTGGCGGGACGTGATTGAGTTTGCAGCGACGTCGCCCCGGGAGCGACGGCGGTTTCGGGACAAGAACCGAAAGGGTGAGCGGTCGCGAGTAATGAGAAAGAGTCAATCGCTTCGACGTTGTCCAGGAGGAATCTAACCTGCGATGCATTAGCGGGATACGTCGTCTCGAGGGAATTCCCCGGGACATCTGGTTGCCTCGGGGATCCTCGCTATTCCCTCGAGGAAAACGAGGCTGGAATTGTTTCCGCCTTCGATTAATCGTGTAAAACACGCGCGTCTTTTTCGAGCTTAGCAGCATCTCAGAATAAAATAATTATTTAATTTAGAGTATTATATTGCTGCGTGATATATTGAATTTAATATTTGTTACCAGGGTAATGAATATTATCAGCATATCTGGTACCGGTTGTCTTCCAGCAGACTTAGTAAAAAAATTAAATTATATATATCTTTATATTCAAAATTTATAATTTCTAAAACAATTTTTATACTAATTTATTTCACTTAATTTTTAATGAACAAAATTCCCTGACTTTTTCAGATTTTCCAAAACCAGAAATTAATTTTTTCCCTGACTTTTTAGTATTATTTTTTCTAAATATAGAAATTGCATAAATCTATATGATAAATCAATTGAATGTTAAATCATGAAATCCTTGAAATATTTTTGTCAACAATGAAAAGGTTCGGAAGTTAAAACGAAAATTTAAATCTATTATACAATCTGCATTATGTACGATAATCGCAACAAACATGTCACTATAAATTGTTTAAATAATCACCTTTTTTATTTATATTATATCAAATTTTTAGTTTTATCTCTATCAAACACATGGAAATAACACGATGATGAAAATATAAATTAACACGCTGTAGATGAATCGATTTTTAACAACACAGAAAATTAGCGTGCTGATAGTCCAGGAAAGGTTTATATTTATTTAATAAAAAATGTCAAATTATTGAGACAAATGTAGAATAATGTGAAAAAATCCAGATAAATAGTAAAATTTCCTGACTTTTCCCTGACAATTCTAGATTTATAAAATTCCTTACCCGGTTTTCCAAATTTTCCTGACCGCTAGACACCCTGTTCGTATTGTACGCAATCTAGTATTACGTAACACAAAGAGATATCTTAAAAAGTGGTACGATATTGAAAAACGACTTCAACGTCTGTAATAATAATTAATAAATACAAAATTCGAAAGCAAGTATCGCTTGGAGATCATTGCTCGCGCGATTAAAATTTATCGACGTCCGTATGCCTCAACGCGTTATCTTCCGATACCGATAAATAAATCAGCGTGACAATCCAAACGTCAATCATTCTCTCAAATGACGGAAGTTGATAATTTTGGAGTATTTTGACCTTACCTGCCGGTCTTTGTGATGATCATCTCCGTGCCGAGTTCGTTAAATTTATCCCAGAGGTCCTTGGTCTCCAGGTGGCAGACCACATGTTTCAGTTCCTCGCAATTCGAGCGCTCCTGGAGCAGCGGATTCACGACCGGCGAGGCGCCCTTCCCACTCGTGCTTCCGGTGTCGTCCGTTTCCGGCTCGTCCTCCGCATTGATCGTCTCCGGAACCGGCGGAGCACCGCGGCCGACCCCAGACCCGCTGGCTTCCCTTTCTGCACAATTCATATTTTTGCAATATTTAATATACGCGTATTACACATACCCACGCATGTAATGGATATTAAAAAGTTTAATAAAACTATATATAAAAATGATAATTCACATGAGAGGTCTATATCATATTATTATGACCCATAAGTCATACCATAAGAATATCATAAGAATTATCCTTGAGAATATTACTCATCTGTCAGAATTATGAATTATGATCCACCGTACAGTCGCGGTTTTTATTCGCCGCTCTTGGACATACGCAACCGGAAGCGAGTGGGAAAACCGCTTCCGGTAAGACTCGATATAAAAATCGAGACTCGCTGAAGCGTAGTAAAACCCCATTTCGAGAGAGAGAGAGAGGAGAAAAGCTTAAGGACAAACATTTATCACCGCCGTGTCATTGACGCTCGTTTTTATCCGTTCAGACGACAGTCACTAAAATAGCGTACGACATACGGGAGTTTAACGTGAATGAACCGCGCGCGCTTGATGAATATTTAAGAGCCACGTTCAATTACAGTTATATCTTCGCCGTCGTTCCCAGTTTCGCGACGACGATGTCGACGATTCACCCTGAGAAGCTGCGGCGTACTTTCGCCGCTCGCGCGGCGAGCGAAATTAAAAGCGAGGCTCGTTCGTCGATTCGTAATTTACGATGGGAGGCCTTCCATTAACCGCAAATTATTATTAATTTTGTCCGATGGGGCTGCACATTGCGATAACTCGATTCTAAATTACGTATGACAGGGCCTCGGCCGTCGATTAATATCTTCTTTCGTATATACATGCGCTTTTATTGCGCCGCGCATCTTACTTGTCATGGCGCAAAGTTTCGTGACTTTTTGCAAAGCTTCCTCGCGCGAAAGAAGTTCGCGTTTACGTATGCATAGACGTTTAATGAAAAATCGTTTTTCTGACGCGCGATTTATTTATCGCGGCATTCGATGACTCTATTAACGGAATAATAAGGAAGGGGAGTGTCTCTCCGATTAAGATTTTAATCAGAAATTAAATGAATGGTGAGAAACTGAAAATATATAGTAGACAGGTATATAAACGATTCATCAATATAATGTTTTCCAATTGCTTGAATTACGTGTCGTGAGAAAGTCCCATATACAAATAGATAAAAATAAAATTGAAATAATGACATACGTGCGTTTTATTTATTTTAATTAATTCGGAATTTAAATGATTTGCTTCCCTTCAAGATATTATCAAATATTTTTTATTATTGTGCGGAAATGAGATTGTATCAATACGAATGTGTCAAAAGCACTTGAAAGATATAGCAACGGAGGTGCAAGATTATGAGAAACTCACGTTGATTAAAATGACTCACGCTGATTAATGTTGCAAATTAACTCGGAGACACCACGTTATTGAGGCATTTTATTTCGCATAGATATAGCGTTAATCTCTCGCGTTTATACGCGCAAATGTCTTCTCCCCTTACACGCACACCTGTAACACAACGTTGTGTATAATTCTGCGCCGTTCAATCACATCGACGTAAATCTAAACGTAATCCATTTGGCGGTGCTTATAGGTATCCAGTTATCGATGATAATATATCGTCGGTCGCCGCGATAAGCAAGTTCCTTCAGCATCGCAATCGATTATAAATAATGTCGCGAAGAAATAAATAATTCCGCGCGCGAAAAGTCGGCCTTACAATTATATTACGCAGATTGCGTTTCCGATTTTAATGACGCAAGGGAAAAGTAATCAGCTGATAAAACGACGTATTGCCGTCGACGGTGATTAATTGTTGCGCCACGACGTTCGGGCACAGGAAGTCGAGCTCTCTTTTCAAGATGCATGCAAATTTCTACAGGATGTTCTCAACGATATAACTTTTCAAGTGGTTACAAGTCCCCGTTTTAATGCGACTTTCAAAATTGTTGGTTGAGATAAAATATTAATCGTAAAGAGGAGAGATTAAATAATTAAAATTAAATTGATTTCGTTCGAGTGATGGATAAAATACATTTTTAATACCACGTAAAAACCCGTGATTTATATATTGTACAAGCTGCGTCAATAAAAATATTCCGAGATGCGTACTTTGATAAACGTCGAATGCAATTTTTCGAGTTTCTCCGATAAGAAATGTTGCGCGGCTGAAATTTATATATACCTAATGATAACACACGAGAGAGAGAAAGAGATCAGCATTTGCCATTTTAACAGGTCCCTTCTCGGCGTAATTCGCGAACACGTATTTACCACGTGCGCCTCCGCGTTTCCATGGCAAGAGCCACCGTTGTACTCCGGGAAACCGTAATAAACTTCGTAATGGGCAGTTACGAAGTACCGACTTGGCCGGTATACGTCAGGTTTTGGCTATCAATTTTGCACATTGATGCCGCGCGCGAGGAATTAATTGTCCATTCGGCGCAAGACGGAATCCGGCGTCAGAGTATTATATTGGTCCCATTTTTCCACTTTTCTCTTCGCAAAAATCCGCAATTAAGCGTAGCATATATAATTCTCGGCGCGTACACGTATATTTTTTTTTCTCTTATCGGAAAAAAGCATGTGAAAGAGAACAAAAAATAATTACAACGTTGTTAAAGTAATGTAGGACAATTAGAAATTAAACGCCGAGCAAAGATGTGCGAAGAAAACGTAAATTGTTTTTGTAACCTATAGTATCGATATATACGATTAAAATTATCGAGAATGATTTTTATGAAATAAAAAATCTGACTAACTCTCGTGATTGATGTACCACGATTTTGATATATATGCATGCATGCTAAAGAGAGAGAAAATATGATATATCGCAATGTTTTAATCATTTGCAAGATAAAAGCTTACTGATACACAAACGAGGAAGTAACGCAGTGGTAAATAAAGTCTCTTGGTTTACCTTAAGTTACTGGAGGTAATAATTTTACGAACCGCCGCTCTTGGCCGGCATCACGCTAATAACGCTAAACTAAAGCAAGCCTCGTCATAAGTGGATAATTATCCTTTTTCCAAGCGCTACCGCGCGCTTATTACATCGCTCGCCGGCGTGTATGACCGTTGTGCCGTAATCGAGGGAATTAGTCATTTTGCATTTAATAACGTCTAAACCACGGTGAGAGATGAGAGAGGAAACGATTCTCGAAAACTCTCGCGATATTATTGATCAGCCGCAGAAATGATTGCCGGTATATAATACGCGTCACGAATTATCGTTCAACTCGATATGTAAATTAGCCTCACGTCCTTCGACCGTTATTTCACCCCGCATTTTACACCACACACATTTTGCGGTAAACGTGACTATTTAATCCCCAACTCGTGATTACCTTAAATCGTCTGTATTGAAGGAAATTTCAAACCAAATAGCTACAAATGATTTAGCTTTTTTCTTGCACAAAACAATCTTTTATAGTATAAACTAACATTGTGTAAATTGTATTCTGTATATAAGTTATAAAGATATCAATTGTTCTATCTTTCTATTCTCTGTTTCATATATTCTTTATTTGTATTTACTAATCCTAACCACATGCACCTTCCGCAATAAGGCAAAAATATAATATATGTATTTTATATGGAATAATTTTTTCTAGTGCAAGTTTTTACATTACAAAATAATGTCGCGCATGCAACATATATAAATTATGTAAATTATCTCGCGATCGTAATGTCTACAACTCATAATGTTTACGTTATGTTGCATATCGTGCGGTTTTTTTCTCTACATGGAAAGCGCATCTTTACAACGTTAATACGCATGATAAATTACACAAGATATGTATATTGAGATTATCTTTACGAACCGTCAACGTATTTATTAAGTCTCGCGATACGAATAGAAAGCGCTTAGCGCCGATCCTTGGTTATTAACCCGTTGATACGGCATCAATTTGCGCCTGAGAGAACGTAACGTGTAATTCTAAATTTTTAAACACGATCTACAGAAGGCTGTACGATATTAAACTCTTCCCGATACACACAGTGTATCTCAGAATCTTTAATTATAGACTCCCTGCCGAACTCGGAGTGCATTTTTCGAAAAAATATTTCTTGATTAGTTCCAGAGAGAGAGATATGTATTTAATTTACTCAAACTTCTTCAATCTCTCGAATATAAAATTATTACAATTTTTCGACGCGCAGAAAATATTTTGATAAAAATTATAATATATTCAATTGGTCTATTATTAAAATGTTAATTTTCTTTCAAAAATATTGTTTTCCTCGATAACACTTCCTACGAGTCGTTACTTCTGGAAAATGCTCATCTGTCGAGATAAATGGGCCGCTCTGGCAAAGGTTAAAGAGAGTTTGATCCGATAGATCGGGCGAATGTTTACGCAATAGTAAACTCCTCGGCGGCCGCAACGCATCGCGGAATATTAAGTACGAATTACCACTTGCAATAACAGTAATCTTCATCGGTCGGTCGGTCTTTGGCCGTAAAACGCCGCGGAGAGTCCCTTGCGGTCGCCGGACTCTGTATTTACGTTTTGCGCTTCGAGCTCTCGCGGCTGCGCGAACCTTTCAATATAAGAGAAGGATACTCGTCGATCGACGAGGATTATCCGCACGCAACTCGTCGTTTCCACCGCAAGAGAGCCGATAACCACAAAGCAATAATTAATTACCGTCGGCACCGATACGCCGATTTATCGTCGATTATTACCCGGCGAGAGGGTATATACGCACAAACACGAGCCGAGATATAGCCGAGTGTGTTGAACGCGCGCGCGTTTAACACTCCTCGAAGAAGTTATTTAATAGCCGCGGGATCGAGTATATAAATCCTGAAAGGGCCGATCGATATCGCTTCTTTAATACAACTCGGTGGGCGTAGCCGGAATTATAGTTACACCTGCGGTATAACGTGAAGACGTTTTCGCGGGAGATTCCCCGTTACGGTGCGATTACTCTTCAAGTAATAGTTTACCTCTCTTTTGGCAAGATTCGATTCGCTATTGATTTTTTTTTCCAACTTTTGCCAGATGCTGTCTCGCGTAACATTCAAATCTAATTAATTTAATATTGAAATAAACTCTTGATCCCCTTCCTCTCATCTTATAATTGTAACTATTTTTTATTAATATTTTTATATGCGTGCCAAGATATTAAAGAGTAACCGAGAATAAGGAGATTTGAATTTTGGCGCGCGCGAGAGCTTGATTAGAAACGATAATCACCGACGACGACTTGCATCGCGAGACGTATTATCTTCTAGGAACATCGCGTGGCCTCTGAAATCGAGCGTGTTTCTTCGCTTAATTGCGGAGAGGCAGCGGAGCGACAAGGAAAACCGAGAATCGGCGTCCTCGGATATATCCGTGATTAAGTTGCCAGGGAGGGTCGCGGTGGGTCTTGACGCGATAAGAGCCCGGCATCAGGCGATACATCTGCTGCGTCACGTTGATCGCGAACGAAATGCAAGAACCCACCGATTTTTCAAGACGTCGCCAGCGCAAATAAGCAACCGAGGCCGGTAATTTTCGCGAGTCTTACATAACGTAAGCGACAATCGCGACAATTCCATACGTCGACTTATCTTATGCTAAGCGGCCATTTTCCGCCACATTCTTAAATTTTTAAAAATACTAGAATACATCTATTATTTAGATTTAAATGTACAAAAATTGCGCTGAAATATTGTATTCGGCATTTTATAATTCATCGGGGAGAACGTGTGAGGAGAAAGTCATCTTCTGATCTACGGATATTCAAATTGCCAGGAAAGCCTGCCGTGTTTATCGGAGCCCGCAACCGGCTCGTAATTGGAAGGCGACTCCGAAACTCGCACGATGTGTGGTCCGTGAAATGTATTTTTATTCGACACGATCTACGACCGTGTTAAACGACTGACGAAACGGATGACGAGCCGCCGGGGTCTGCTTGTCGGACGAGTCTCTCGCGGCTTTACGACACGCCGTGAGTGAATTACGATTGCGAGTGCAATGCGCGCACGACCGAAGCGGATCAAAGCGCTCGCGGGACATATTGAAATGGATCCAGGGCGAGCGCGGACGACGATCTACGAGGGGAAATTAGCACAAAAGTCCGTTTGAACCGGACGATCGCAAGTCGACGCGAACGAACTCGTTGGAACCGCTAGACATTACGGTCAAATTGATGTCTTCACTTTGAGTTTGATACATGGAACACACTCGGGCTAAATTGTTAATTACTGATTTAGGACTCTGTGCGTGGCAGTATTTTAAATTGTAAACGGTTCTAAAATTTCAGACAAGTATCAAAATTTTATCTTTAATTTCTAGAAAACTGAAACAAGACATATTATATAACAAATCTAAGATAAAATCTTATTTTCAGACAAAGAATATTTTTCTTCAAAAAAATTTGTTAAATTATTTGAAAAAATATACCTCTTTCAAGACTATATAATAAATATGATTTAACAGCAGAAACGAGAGTGATATCATAAATTCGTTCCAACGGAAGTCGATGTCCGCTCGAGATGACAAGTTTACGAGCGCGCGCGAATGAATTACAATCGGTCACCGAAAATCGAAAATACTTCACGGTTGACAGGTATAAACGCGCGTTCGACGATATTTCATTAATCCGCGTGACATTGCGGCCGTTTCCTCAAGTCGCGTGTTTTTCATTTAAGCGTCGCCGATAACAAATTTCGTGCTCGCTAATAACACAAGTCGTCTCTCTCTTTCCTCTTTCCGAGGTCTAAATATCTAATTAAGATAGCGAACAGTGTATTAAAAATGGTCCGTTAAGCGTCGCCGGAATTGCGCCGACTCATCGATCCGTCATTAATGAAAAGTAAATTAGCGATATACACTGGGCGGATGCGTAACGCGCGATCGCACGGCGGAGAAGACACGAAGATACAGTCGCGGAAGCCGTGTGCGTTTGCCGTGCAACCAGGTAAATTGAGTATTGACGCGCCGTATCTGATCGCGCGCGATAGGAGAACGTCTCCGGGATCGATCAATCAATCTGTCGACAGGTAATTAAAACCGGCACCTTGTTTGTTCGCGAAACGTAAATTAATCTGAGCGTGACGCGGTGCGTTTCTTCCTCGTTCGTCCAAGACGAACGTCCTTTTGCGTCGCGTCCGGCATACGCAAAAAATTGATTACGCTATTCGACATCTCACTTCGCGTCGACGTACGCAAGATATCTTGTTTTGCAACAAGAATAAAGTCTCGTTGAATAATTGAAACGGAGGATGAAAAGAGTGCGTAAGTTTGAAATTAAATAAAATTATTATGTATTCTTGCGAGAAATATTAAAGAAAAATAAGCGTCTTTAAAATAATTATTTTTTTCATAAAATTAACTAAATAAATTATATACTTATTACTTTAAGCTTAGATCCTATCCTTAATAAATCAATGTGTAATAAAAAATATATATATATATAAAAAGAGAGATAAATCTCTTTCACGAAACATATGATGTTTAATGGGAATTATTTTTATTAACGATATGGTTCATGACACATTTAAAAGGACAATTTATTTTGGGATCAATAAAAAGAAGGAAGTTTGTATTTTACTGCAAATGTGAATTAGAGCATACAACGTATCAAAATAAACTGTGATGTAGAGAAATGAAGGCAATAAGTGCTTAATATCGTCTATTAGTAAAATCAAGATTAGTTATTGACATTATATTAGTCATCAAGAGTAATTTATGCTAATATTAACATGTTAAAAACAATCTTTCTTTAGAGGAAATTGTAAAATCAGTTTTCGAACATTTTTATACTCGAAAAATCTGGAAAACAATTTTTAAATGGCATATATATCGAGAGCTTCTTCACTCAGACCCTTTTTAGGTCTACGTTTTATCTTCTATAGCACTAAAATAAATAATTCTGATTCTTCGTACGCAAATATGGACTGTAAAAGATATATAACGCTTTAAGCAAATCGCCGAAATGCAAAAGAAACGCGATTGACAAACTGAGCGAATTCGCCTATGTCTGTCTCGCGTCCGTATCTCCTTGATATCACCGGAACGAGCGTCAGCGTGGCAGGAAAGCGTCAACAAATGTCGTTCGCACCTCGTATTTCAAGCACTGTCATTTGTACGTTGCGTCGCGTTCTCGACAGAGGTAACGAAGTGACGATGACTTCGATGATTCCTTCGTTTTCCCATCCCCGAGCTCGCCTCATTATTATGATATTGAACCGGTCCTCTCCGCGAATTGTCCGCCGTAATCATCAAGTCATTTAAGCAACGCACTCGTATACGCCAGAATATAGTCGAATGTGCGAACAATTAAATACAATTTTTTTGACAGCTATATTTTACGAATCAATGTTTAGAAGTTACAAAGTCGCGCTAGATAATTTCTTTTTTTTCAAGTAAATTATTATTATTATACTATGTTCGATATATCGGTAAAATGATATATATGCGTTTACAAGTTGAATTTCCATTATTCTTCGACAATCTCTAATTATGAATCGTAATTTACAATTTTCCGGTTATCCAGGAACTGGAGTACGTGATCGATAGTCTAATCATCAGTAAAGTTTTGCAAGACAAACGGAAAGAGGCAGGTCTATGATTTCGGAGCGTACAAACCAATCAGTTTTACCCGAGTGAGAACACAGCGTGTAATTGAGACTGAACGAAGCATATCGTCATCCTCGCCGATGCTTTCCACGAACGGTTTCCATAACCTGGAAAATCGAGCGATTGCCTTGTCATTACCGGCCATTTGCAAAACTATCGGAACGGAGGAATGTGAATGTAATCCCGATGCACGCCTCTTTAATAAGTCCATTCCTATCCTACGTTTGCCTTTCGAAAACGACATTGTTGATCGTTCGTCTCCACGCAAACGTCATTGTAACGTAATGTCAACCGTCAAATTTTATCTAATGATAATATCCGTCTATACAGATATATAAATTTTATTTTATATATAACACAAATGTATTTCTATATAATATATCTCTCAAAGTTGAACTAAAGTACATCATATTCTACATTTGCGAAATCTCGATTTGTAATTCTGGAATAAGCATTAATATAAAAATCTCAAGATCACTGCAGTCTTGCATCAATCATAGATCGTTTCACAATGTTTTCATGACATTTCGAGAAATGTAACTCCGTTCACATTTCATATTGAGTTCGAAATGTAATTCGTGCAATCTTCGTATCAAGATTGAACACGCCTTGACGATTCGTAATAAAGAAACATAAACTCGGGTTTTATATCGTCAATGTTCGCGCTTGTCAACGAAACGCGTTGATTCAAACCCGGCGATATATCTCGTCGCGAGAAGAAGCGAATCGCCGAGACCACCTCGGAGTGGAATCGTCAATCCGCTTCAGACGAGAGGAGCGTCTCCAAACTCATCGTATCCGATGCTCGTCCGTGTCAATGATCGTTTAAGTATCCGGTATGGACCAGGTGGGTGAACCACAAAGTTGTAAGTGGGACGACAAGAATAAGGTACATAAATTAGATAAGTGCTGTCTGCACTCTTGGTTGCAGTCAACATTTTGTCTCGACCCGTATAAAAAGAGTGTTTACTAATGATTCAAATAAAGAGAGTATAAATAAATTTATATGTATACGTGTGTGTGAATGCACATTATATCTTTGATTTTTCTAATGTTCTAAAATAAAATATAAAAAAATTAATAATAGAATTTTAATGAATGTGATCGTTTAATTAATAAATTTGTTCTCATTCTTTTTATTACATTAAACAATTTTGCAGAAATATAGAACTTATCATTTTCATATTTTTAAATTCGTAATAATTTATTGACGCGTTTATGCAATGTAACGAAATTTATTTACATATTCATTATTTTTGTCGACTTTATAAAATACGTATATATCTTCGTTTCTGTCTTCTCTAACATTTCGCTTTGCAAAGATTCTTCACTCGTCCCACCACCTGTTCCCTACTCAACTCAACCGGTCGTAACTTCGCGCTCGGCCGAGTAGCTTCCCGCTTAACTAAGTCATTGGCTATTTATTACGGTTGACACTCCGATGAAACCCTATACGTGTCCCCGTGACTCTTTTATTTTCACGAGCCGTGCTTCGGCTCGTGAAAACGAGCTACCGTTTATTCCCGCGCATCTCGGGAGGAGGAGGACCCGGTCAGGGAATTTAACGCGCTCCCAGTATCCGCTTTGTTCGCATGGTCCGCGAACCCGCCGAGTTTCAATCGAGAAATTCGCGAGGCCCTGCACCTGCGCGTGGAAAAAAATTAAAGGACCAGGGGGGCTTAAGGGTCTGCGATTACTCAAATGCAAACCCTCCGGTGTCCCGCGAGCGTCGTTCGCAATCGTCGAAATCGATTCGAAGAAACTCGGCAAACGGGGAATGTCAAGTTTATTAAAATTCTTCACGGTGTGTTCGCGAAATTTGTGTTATCTGAACGAGAAGTTTGAAGAAAAAAATTTGAAAATGTAATAAATAAAATACAGCTTGTTGCGTTGCGATATCAGAATAAAAAATTGGGATTCTCGACAAATTTGGTATCATATTTAACATCCTATATAAAATATTTTTTGTGAATATACAGAAAGAAATAAATCATATTTATCGCTAAATAATACGATAGAATGTCTATTCTGATCACAATTCTGTTTGCAAACATACATGAAATATTTATAGACGTTTGCTGCTTCTTACAGCTTCCTACTTGCAACTGCTTTTGCATTACTGCCTCCGGGACGTGCGCAACTATAAATTCGCTTTTGAATATACCACACGTTCTCTCAATAACAACGAGAAAAATCTGACCCAGGCCCGAATTCGACGGCGTGTCTCTTTCGTTCTCGTCGGTCCGGCTCAGGCAAAACTCAAACAGCGAGATAACAATGTTAAATGTTAAACACGGGGCCGATAGCGCGCCAAGCTTAATCCCGGAATTATGCCCGGTGAATACCGGTTTTCCTTCGGTACGTAACACATCGGATTTAACGCAAATGTTCGACGGCCGATAGTAAAAATAAATCTCGGCTAACGGCCGTCGATTCCGTCGTTCGACGACGCACGGTACTTTCCTCGTTTTAACATCTCATTTAAATTTCTCGCCCGCGAGAGCGAGCGAAGGTGCAAGAAAACAAACGTCGGCAAACAACGGCATCAAGCAGCACGAGGGCCATCGCGGACGGATTTACATAAGGACACAGCCGTGACGCATAAGCATATCCACCAATGAAAAAACGTCCGATCTAAGTCGTTATATTGTTTTCGAACATCCATCCTGAGGAATTCAATGCTAACAATCGTCCCGTGCTCTTAAATGATGCAGTAGTAATCTATCCCGCAGTAATACGATTCATACTATCTATCTTTTCGATGTGACACAAAAATTTCATATAAAGTCATTTTCTTAGAATTAAAAGAGAAAAATAAAAATCTTGTCGCAGAAAAAGGAAATTAAATTATTAAAAAAAAATTAATAATCTTATCTTCTATCATCGTATCTTTTTTCGCGATAATTCATGTAAAGTATCTTATATTGTCGACCGATAAATTTTAATTTACGCGCACTTACTTTCCGCGATAAGACTCATTTCTATGCATTTAGGACTTTTATCTTTTCTCTCAATTATATGAGAAGAGTATAAAATTCCTTCCTTTCTCTCTGCTCGTTGAAAGCTAATTCTCCGTTAGATTTGAGCGATGAGAATCGATTTCAGTACAAGAACTTCGTCAGGATGAAGTTTTACAACACGAGCAAGTTCGCGGGATCGCGGATTTATTTCGCACACTCTAATGCTCGATGCACATGTGTGCGCGCGTGTATTTGCACGTGTATGTCGCAGGAGAGCCCGATTCATGCCGCCGTTTGCCGAAGTTTATTTGGGAATGGCGGCCCGTTTCCGTGGGTGAATTGCAGCGAGTCCGACCGTAAATTTTGCGCCGCGTAGGATCTTCGTGGGCGATTATTCGCCGCGGGCGTCCAAGATACGCGATGATGAAACCGAACACCATCGAGTCTCATTCGGACGTCTGGCTGGGCCCGAAGAGTGGCCACGGTCGTTTCCAGAATTCCGATGGGACACCTCACCTGGCCGATCCGACGCGCGGGGAACAACGGATTTTTCTTCTCACCTCTCACAACTATGTCTATTTTATTAGCCATCATCGAAGTGTCATTTTCCAGTAGCCGATATTACACGGAACAAGACTATAATAAAATCAATCTCGTTCCCATTAATTTATGGGGAAAATTATTAATAGAAATAATCTAGTTCCGGTTAATTTATTAGGAAAATTATTTTAAAAGTTTTACTATATTATATAATTGTATAAAAAATGTAAAATAAAAAGTCATAATTATATGTGTGTATTTAAGACTAAACTGTAAAGAATTGCAAATGCAGCTCTCACATCTGTTTATACTATAAAGTCAAGTGCGCTCGTTTCAGGAAACATTTACTTATCTCCATAATTATATCTTTTAATAACTTGGTAATGTATATTGTTCCCATGTATATTTTGATTAATTACATATATAAATTTTATATATTTTTATACATGTGCAACATAAGTGTGTATTTTCGTCTTCATGACTTTACTTCGCAGGCTCGCAATGTATAGAGTGGATCAATCTTGAAAAATTAAACAGCAATAAAATTAAATTTGTGTATTCCTAGTCACAACCCGAATTTCATCGACGCGCGACGAGCGTTAAATAATTCATTAGCGTGGTGGCAACAATTTATGCGCGTCTCGAGGATAGAGCAGTTTAAATCTCGCTGTTCCACCCGCCATATCGTTTCACCTAAATAGGCCCGCTCGAATCTCGACTGGTCGATTAAATGAAATTTGTGATTCTAAACAAAATTCACGCTTGACATGTGAGTAACATTTTCAATTAAGCGTGACACGTGTTCTTGAATAATGCAGTGTTTCTTATCTCGCATGATAGTATAAATTTTGTCAAAGTTTTTTTTAATCGATACCCGATGAAGTCTATTTCGATATAAAGAATCATAGCGAACCAACAAGATTATCCTTCACCTATTCGCTAACGTATACACGCGCATGAATACAAATTAGCGGGATAAAAATATATACTACTTCGCCCACATATCTGAATCGATTATATCGACAAGATATAATACCTAACACGTGCTGAAAAGCAAGTTCACAAAAACGGAGAAGCCTGTTTATTTGAAAGAAATATAAACATTTTTATTTATAGTTAAAAAAATAATACAAAATAAATCTCTTAATGCAACAATGATTTTTTGGCTCTTTGAAGAAAAAATTTATTTATCTATTAAATATGTTAAATTAATTACCCTATTCGTATTAATAAATATATTCATTTGTATTCGTTTATCCTTGTAAACGCCTAATGTAATTCATTTACAATTAAATCACAATAGCATTCCGAATACTATTGTCACGCATGTTTCGCAAATGAATGACTAAAGCGACGAAATGTCGCAGCCACACAGTTCTTCTTTTGCATAAAATATTCCCGGCTGATTATTTCGCGAGAATGGATTTCAGCAATTTAGATGGTCGCTTTGTTTACCGTTCACGCCGTTGCGCGTTAAATAATTCATTAATGCCGAAATAATTTACGGTCGTTATCCAAATTGTGAATACATTGACGCCGAACTCGCTACAATACAAACCTCATTATCGATCGCATAATCAAATATTTCCGTGTACGCTTTTCGAAAGGAATGATTTAAAAAATACTACTACTATGGCGTGTTTAATGTGATTAAAAGTCAATTGATTTTAGGTGTTGATTTTTAAGATAATTTACTATAAATATATTTTGTACTGGAATAATTTTAAAAGATTAAATTTCAATTTCTTGTTAAAATTATATATATATATATATACTCAATTGTTTTATTTTTTGAGAAAGAACAACACAATATATTTGTTTAAAAGTGCAATCAGATTGTGAAATGCTTCTAACAAATGTTTAAAGATAATAGAAAATGTAGCAATTATTAAGAAAATTATTGGTAATATTGACTTGTGTCATTTAAATGATAATTCGTATTAAATTGTTGCTTTTAATGTTAATAATTCCCACGTACAATAATTTCTGTACCGTATCCAATAACCCCTTAGTAATCATTTAGGCCGATTTATCTTCCATTTATGAGATATAGCTATCCAACTGCGCGCGACAGATTATGGAACGACTTTGCCGCGCAAATCCTCGCCTCGAACGCCTTTTTCGGTCGTTAAAAGAAACGAAACTGACGGATCATTATCCCGTTTCCCCACAAAAACGACTCGCTTTCGTCCCCAATGCCAAGCTGTAGCCATTTATCTCGATAATGACAGTTCGGAACAATTTCTATATTAGAGGGCCTCATTAGAGCGTCGCGCCAGCTTGTAATTTTCTTCGTCGACATTTTTATGTCCGCAAATGCGCGAATTAAAACGCGACGGTGAGCGGTGTTTCGTCGCATCTCAACCCTTTACTTATAATCGCAAATGTCTTTTTTAATAAGCAAATATCTGATGTGCATGTTGGCAGAGTACTGAGTAGAAGTAAAGTAACGAAACCATTTTGAAAATGAACCGTCTTCGTTAACATTGCAAATTATTATAAATTTTCATTTGTTTTATAGTGTATATAGTGTTATAATTCAAAATATATATAAAATTTCTTAAAATTTCATACCAATATTATTGTAATAAAAATATACAATAAAAAAGAAATATTATATAATAATAATTATATACCTAATTATTGTATCACCGATAAAATTATTGTTGTAAAATTTCAAATAGATGTTATCGCTGCAATATGATTCGTGTTAAAATTTTCACAATAAAAAAACATTGAGCGACATAGAGGTTTTATACATATAGTTAACGTTGAAAATCGCCGGCTAGGAGATAATTACAGCATAAAAGTTTCGACGTGCGGCACCGCTGCGTCCTGAATTAATATTTAAACGCGAGAAGACGTCAAGCGGGAAACTTTCCGCGCAATTCATGCTTCGTCGAGGAGATTGTCACCATATTTTATTTCTCGGCATCGAAGGAAAAAGTGAGACATGTCTCGTTCGTTTTCCGACATCTTTGCTGGCGAGTCTAAGAACTAGAACTATAAGCTCTCTAAAAAATTCACTCGTGCTGATATTTCGATAGTACATGTAAAAGCACTGCATACAGCAAATGTAAAATGTATGTACTTTCTTTATTTAAAATTTTTAAAAAAGTTGAAAAATTGGACAAATTTCTTCTGTATTCAAATTAATTCTTTTCATTCCATGATTATACCTATATGTATAGAAAGTTTTGCAATATTTTGTACACTCATATAGATAAACGCACGCTAAAGTACTCCATTTTGACAAATGGTATCACTTTTTGATTTCACATACTTTGCAATCGCTCCAACGTCATTATCATTTATCCACGTATAAGATAGGATCGAGTCGTTTCGAAAGAATCCGAGTACGAACAGTACGCATGATAAACGTTAATGATCGAAAATTAATTGGCAAGTTTTTAACGGGACCATAAAAATAATGAGCCGTGACGGCGAACAGGTAGGCCGGAGGTGCGTCGCAAAAATCGCGCGATGGACTAGTCGCTTCATTTTCGTCGGGAATGGCCGCATTAAACGTTATGAATGACCGTACCGAAAGGGGTGAGCGATTTTTCTTCGAGTTAATGCGCCAAGGTAAGAGAGGTGCTCCGCGCGAAGAGAATTATGAGTCGCGCAATATCATACCGAAACGGCGACGATGCGTTCGCGAGAGGCGCGATAACAATAAACATAACAGTGTAATGAAGCTGCTGGCCATTAATGAACGACGAGCTCGAGGCAAATTTCTCACAAGGACTCAAGAGAACCATTAGTGTATCGATCGAGGTGTATAATCACTTTAATAAATGGTGTTTTGAAGAAGAAAAAGAGACAGAGAGGAACAGAGGGAAAAAGAGAGAAAGAGTTCAATTATTTATAAATATTATAGCTTTTGTTAATTGTTTATGACATCATTTCTGAGCTAAATAAATGAATAAATATAAAAAAAAATTTCTTCATAAAATAACTCTTTATAATACAAGTATGTAAAATATATAAAATTAGATTTTGACTGATTTTGAGAAAGATTACTTTTACGAGAAAATTTAATCTCATTATTGATGGCTGCATCTCTGTCTCTCTCTTGGAAAAGATTTTCTGGTAATAAAATTAAAGTTACAATATAATTGCAACAACATAGGCGAAAATAATCGTGCGTTGATACACCGACATGAAATGTCAATTATGTCGGGTATGTAACGAGTTCTCGCGAGCCAAGAGTGCGACGTGGATTTATGCGAAATCTCTTCAGAGAAATAAATGCGATCGAGTTTAGAGTTAATATCACTGAAATGTAATCTGTGCACTCATGATCATATTTAACACTTTGAATACTGTTAGAGCAATTTATTGTTCCGCTTTCATGTAAGAAATGTTTATAGGTTTTAATAGATATTATATATATATATGATAAAAATGTGTTAAACGTTGCTTAATTAATTCAGAATCACACATAAGAAACCATATATGAGAAAATGAAATCACAACATGTATAAATATTTGATTGCATAAAAATATTTCTCGTAATATTAAGCTCTGCTCCTAGTTTTTATTGTGCATTTGAAAAAAAAATGTTGCTTAAATAGTATCGAAATGGCTGAAAATTAATAGAGAAAGATACAAATATCCAATACATGATTCATAGCTTAAATGCTGATTTAAACGAAAATGTTTAACGATTCACAGTAACAATGCAACGCATTGCAGATTGTGTCAAAATCACTGAATGAATCTTTATCCGTAAAGTATACATAAGTAAAAATTTGCATGGGGATGTTTCAAATCACATAATCAAATTATGAAAAGATTTAATGAAAATTTCAGAAAGTAAATTCTTATAGCATAACATGCTTTATATTTGTCGTCCACGCCATAGTTTGCAATAATTTCAAAATTTGCAGAAACTCTTCAACAATCTAAAGTATAAAGACAGTATCTGACAGAAGAACAAATCAAACTTTTTAAAGTATCAATTGTATTATAAAAAAAAACGAAGAGTTTAATCATAGAATTGACAACTGACAAAATTCTTGATAATTACTCAAGAACCACATAAAGAGGTTGCTTCCTGTTCGTAGATTCCAATCCAAGATGATACCATATCTCTCGTTTGACATAAATGGTCGAGCCATTGTTATCACATATCGTAAACTTAGTATTTTTCCAATGATCTGATCTCGTTGCATGCTCATTTCTATTATCCCGCCATCGACCAATTACTTCCAAGTCCGTCTCACTCCAAATGGGTTTTCCAAAAATGCTCTCTTGATCGGAGCTTCCTATCGATCTCGCAGAGACTTACCATGCTGATGCAGTTTACCGCCGCCGACGGCCTGCTGCTGCGAATGCCTATGATGATGCGACTGCTGCTGTTGCTGCTGCTGCTGTTGCTGCATCTGCTGCTGACGCGAGTCCCTCGCCATGATCGCGGCGATGCTGAAGTCGGTCGCGCATTGCCGGTTCGAGTTACAATTATTATTGAGATTGTTCAGGAGGCTGCTGTTCGGCGACGGGCTCGAGCTCTCGTCGCCGTCGTCGCCGGCGGATAGTCCGGTGGGTACCGTGGGGGCGGCGGTGCCCTCGCCCTGCATCTTCCTAGCCAGATAGAGGTGATGTCGGGATTCCTCGTCGTCCTCTTCGCTGCCGGCTCCTCCGCCACCGCCGCCTCCGCCGCCTCCGCCGCCTCCGCCACCGCCGCCACCGTCGCCGAACGAGGTCAGTGTCAGTCCGTTTCTCTTCCTACCGGCGAGGCCTCGCGACTCCAGCAACATCACCTCGCGCGCTGCTTCCTGGGCCACGTGGGTTCTATCGGCGAACTAATCGGAGCGAGTCTCGAGGCCGATTCGCTTGACGTCGCGACGTCAACAATCCGGTGGCAAACGTTGCGAGCTTCTATCCTCGATACGCGAGTGCCGATAAAACGGCATCAGCATTATCTCCTCCGCCGGCGAGAGTAACTCCGATTTCTCGTCGTCGGCATGCGCGCGAGCACGCGTGCGAGGAGTGGGTTCGAGGGCCGCGGATTGATCGCTCGATGACGGATGGATTTTCGTAGCACAACACTGCAACGAAAGCACGATCGCTAAGTGGCTAGCCGTGACATTTAGCGTGATCCGCGGGATTGATGACGATGCCGGCGAGTGACGGTATAGAAGAGGCACCTCTCTTCGTCAATGATGCGTGGCTGGACCTCGAGGTATACGTTATATTACGTCGTCGCGAGAAGGGTATACACCTCTCTCTCTTTCTCTATGTCGCGCGCGCGAAAAGCGGGCTTGATGTGTCGTTTATCACTCCAGAGCGCGCGAAGCGAAACGTGGCGCGGACAGAGCGGAGAACGACAGACCGACCGGGTTGCCCGAGAGACTGACCCGCGCCACCGCCGGTCGCCTCTTCGTTTCGGTCCCCACCCGCCGCCACGCGATCATCACGGCTCGGTCGGACGTCGGAGTCCAAGGGATGGTGGAAGCACCGAGAGCGGGAGCGAGATGAAAGGATACCCCGCGGGTGCCGATGGGCGGTTTCTCCGCAAAACGCTCCGCCTCTGGGATCAGCACCCAACTCCGCCTGCAGGGTCTCACCCGGGTTTGCGGAACCCACCTCGAGGTTCCCCTAAACGTCATTACCCTGTCCTTCTTTCTCCCACCTCCGACTCGGGTTCCTCTCTTTCTGTCGCGCCCATGTCAGACCGAAACTGCCAACCGCGGTGGCCGACGATACATACAAACATGTTCAAATCGTCATCAGCAGGAGGCTGGGTCTCTCTCTTTCTCTCTCTTTCTTTCTCCCTCTCTTGGTCAGTTGGTGGTGGTCGTCGTTCTAGTCGTCGTTCTAGTCGTCGTCGTCGTCGTCGTCGTCGTCGTCGTCATCATCATCTTCGTCATCATCATCATCATCATCGTCATCGTAGCTGCTCACCCAGGTTTGGTCCCTCCTCGTCGCTTTTTTCCACGCCGTCTATCTCTACCCTCTCTTTCTCGACGTCCTTGTCCCTTCTCCTCCATTCTCCCTTCTCTTCTTTAACCCCTCCAATTTCGTGGTGAACCGCTCCGCCTGTCGCGCTCGCGCGCGCTCGTACGTCCGCACGTACATAGCGAAGTAGGGTGGTGCGCGGTATTATGGTCTCGTACGCGCCATCCAGCCACGGCAGCTGCCATTTTTTCTTACAAGAGGGGGGCAATTGCTGACAGGGACCGCTTTCCTCTGCGCTATAGTAGTATGCCGCGACTCTGGTCTCTCCTTCCCTCTCTTTCACATCCTCCCTCCATCTCTCTTTCTCGCTCCTCTCACTCGAGCTCAATTTATTGTTTTACTGGCGGAGCTTTAAACACGGCAGAGCAACGGTGGCGGCTAACGCAGGTGGGTGGTTAGCTCGCTGCTGGCTGGCAGGGTGGTGGGTAGTCGAGTGGGTGATGGTTACTCGCTTCGGCTGGGTTCGTCCGCCGTCGAGTAGAGAGAGAGAGAGAAGCGTGGGAGTATATCGTCGTTCATACTCCTTTTTTTTCTCTGGGAAATCCCGTCAACGTCTACTACCGCGGATATATGCTACACTTCGCCGCGATCACGCTCTTATTATTTTTGATCCCGCTCTCTCACACTGTACATTGTACTCTCTATCTTCCGAATCTCTCCCGTTTGATACGAGAGAGATCGGCATCTCATGATACTCGCGAATATTTCCGCAAAAAGCGCGTTCCGACCGACGTTGTCGATCTCACGACGATTAGAGCGGCGATTTTTATCGAGCTTTCTGTACGTCATCTCTTCTTCATGATAGTGCATGCGCATGCGTTTCTTTGATGTAGGTCGTGGTACAGTCTCGCGATATGCAAGACATTTCCCAACATATTTTATATTTGTATCTCCGTTTCTCTTTACAATCCGTGTATAGAAATTTCCCAAGATTTTTCCAGATATACAGCATAGATTTCGATTGAGAGATGCCTAAATTTGTTCTAAATAGATTTATCGTACTGATATAATATCAATTAGAAATCTAAACTTATTCTAAACATGAGTTTTTAATCGAGAATCAGAATAGAATTAAAACATATAGAATTAGAATTGACATATTTTTATGGAATCGAAGAAGAAATTATATTTCTTGTAGCTATTAAATTCTTTCAATAAAATAAAAAAATTAAAGAATATTAATTTCTTTGTTTATCACTATACAGCAATATTTTCGTATTTAATTTCTACTATAGATTGGATATGAAATCTATAAAGTGTATTATTATTAATTAAAACACAGTTATTTATCGTAAAATAAAAATATTAGTATTATATGTCCTTAAAATCTGATTCCATTTCTATAAAAGTCTCTTATAATATTTGCAATTAATTTTTGGCTCTATTTTAATCCAGAGTTTCAATAAAAATTCAATTAATCAATGCTGATTAGACCATTATAAATTTTTATCTAGGTAAAGTATTTTAAATATTCTGCTTAATTGTAACGTTGAATGAAAATCGAAAAAAGATTAGATTCTCTCTCTCTCCCTCTAATTAAATCTTAGAAATTTTTTTATACGGAAAGATGAAAATCGATAAGATATCTTTATTAAAGATACAATTAAATCAAAAATTTAAAAACTCGATCAGGTATTAATCTGGAATGTATAACAATTCTTCATTATTGTAAATTTTGCTTTATTCTTTTTTTCACTAGCGGTTTTACGTTTTTTTTTTCTAGCGGCAATTATCGCCATTTCTCAAGGAGCGAGAAGTATATAAGAGACACGCAAAATAAAACGATTCAAATATCAAGATCTTTCCCATCCTCCAAGCTGTATCGATCGCAAGCGATGGAGCTGCACGTCTTCGTTTACGTCTGTATCCCCTCGAAATCTCCTTTTATCCCGCCTCTTCACGATTCGGCGCGCTATTATCGTCGTTATTGCCATTTGTCGAGGTACCGGAAAGTACGCGTGCGCCAGCAGCTGCAACATCGAACTACTTTTTCCGCTGGGCGATTCTCCGACAGAAGTATTACGGTCGAAATAATGTTATCCTCGGCCGGAACGAGCGTCGAAGATGAATGAGGGTTGGAGCTCGCTTACTCTGCATCGCCGGCACTTTTTCCTCCCTCATCCCCGAGATATTATTTCGTCGAATATCTCGCGAGTGGTTTCGAATGCAGCATTTTACTGGAGATAAGTCTTGACTTTAACTGTGATTCGGATTCCCGTAAAAAAATCTCGAGATATCGTGGATCCTTCGCACGAAGCGAGTTAAATATTTCTATTGTAAACGTTGTCAGTTGTCAATTAAATCGTGGTATAATATCGAAAAAAGAGATAGTAAAATATAATATCTCCCATGATTATTGGAGTTTATATATGTATATTATAAGATGCTGTATAGTATAAGATACTTTAATAAGAATTGGATAAGATAGAGAGAGAGAGAGACTAAAAAGTACTACTGTAATTAAGAACACTTTCTTATTGTTTAGTTAGATATGTACTTTATATCTCTCCCTTCACCCTTAGAGATTCGCGAAGCGCGCGTTTCATATTTTTCTAACGCGCGCGAATTTCTAAATTATCGGTCGCAATTAAAGGAATTAATTTAACTGGTAGTCTCTCCTCGTGTGTGTGTGCGCGGCGGCGCGAAAACGCAAGTCGGCAAACTGCGCGAAATAATTAACGTCGCGCTAAGGCGGTACGAATAAGGCGGTTAACGAAGAGAAGCGGCGTGCTCGAAAATAAGAAGGTATTCGGCGCGCAGGCGGAGGCATATTACCCCGGATATTATTATAATAAAGCAGGAAATTACCTCGTATGATAAATGCGCGGGTAGCGATGCGGCCTCGTAAATTATATCATCAGCGGATTATCGTAATTACACAGCGCGGCATATCGCGGGAGAGAAAACAACGCGCAATGTTGCTCGCCGTCGCCGCCGCCGCTACGGAAAGGGTGGGAGGAAGGGGAGGGGAAAGGGGGACTGAAAATCTCGCGATTTGCGCGGTACGTTGTGTTATTATCCCGCGGGTGGTAAACGTAATCGTTCGCGCGCGCACAAATTGCGAGCCGTGCGAAACAGTTAATCGAGGCGTGACGCGATTCCGGCGGCCCGATATATTTTATGCGCGATCCGATATCGATCCCGCGCTTTCATCCCCGCGACCGGAAACGACCGACGCGCTATGTGGGGAGATACCACACACGCGCGTTTACCAGTTATCGTGTTATCGGGCCCGACTTTCGGCGAGGTTGCGACTCAATTCACGTTTCTGCGGCTCGGATCGAGCAGTTAATTCGATTAATCGATCCGGCGCAAGGGGAATCGCTTTCGAATTTCGGCGGGCAAAATAAGCGCCGAGAAAATAAAGCTTCCGCAAATTTTCAATATTAAGCATTTTGATAATCAAGTCTTCATTAAGCTCTGAATAAAATTCAAGGTACAAACTTAATTCCGCTATATATTTATTCGCATTCTCGGATTAATTCGTCAAATGTCTATTTTTAAACGTCAAATAGATTATAATAAACGCCGTTTTTCTCAGAAGGATGATTAGAAAAGAATTGATATAAAGGAAGATATATATATATATATAAATTATGAATAATGTGCAATAACAATCTCATTAAGTTTAATAAGTACAGAGTTATGCGATTTAATTATTGCCAAGTTGTGGCGAAGAATAGCGATTTTCTATTCGCAATTAGCATACTATGTAACACGTGCAGGGACAAACCGACGCGACCGAAACCTACCGTAGTGATTCTGCTCCGATCTTTGCAAACACCGGTAATTAGAAATGCCTGTGAGAGGCGACGCGCGACCGGTGTCAATTAGCGGTGGCAACGACGTGAGCGGTTAACTAATTACGTATTACGTACACGCGGTATGCACTTTTATGTTCGCCGAACGATGTACGATCAAGATCGAGCCGAAGCTTCAAATTAATTATCTGCTTTTCCAGTCTTTCTCGACGCGATTACTATTATATTCTCGCGTCGGCAATTAACGCCTATAATCGAGATCGCCATTTTGTTGTAAGATTGACGAGCCTGAGAAGCGTATGAAAAAAAAAAAAATTGAGAAGGCAGCATAGCTACTGATAATGATAAATTAGTTTTACGGTCTTAGGTTTTAGACCCATGCAAGAATAATTGACATATGCATTTATAAATATATAAATCGAGAAAATCGTTCCAGAGAAAAATTCTACAATGATAAAAATTTAATGCGAAATATCTCGTTTTGAATGCCATGCGATATGCGCTTTGCGCGTTTATTCCCACGTATATAAGACCGCCCAACTTTTCGAGGAGTTAATATCATTTACGTGTCAACGTTTACACCGTCGAGCGCGTAAACGCGGCATCTTGCGAGCTTCTAAAAAGCTACGCCTTGGTGTATCAAAGAGAATACCGCCGCACCGCTTCCGGTCGTTCGGCTCTTCCGCCCACCGCCGCGGCTTTTTCGTCCCGAATAATCTGCCGCCGCCGCACGGCGGCGGTTATTGCCTGCATTACGATCAGGTGAACTCGTTTAATACTCGTAGACCAGCGAAAACCACTTCAAAGGACCGCGTCGGAGCAGACGCTGCTCGGCACGACCTTTGTGACTTTATGTATCTTCAACGTTGCGCGGTAAAAAAGATCTTTCTCGACCTCGCCATGCCATGAACGAACAACCAGATAAACTTGGTCGACGAATGGATAATAATAAAAATTCAATTCAATATTTCTTCGAAATCTTAGAGAATTTTCAAGAAACTTATCAAACATATAAAATTAAAAAATTAAATTGTATCTGTAATATTTTTTTAATGTCAAAGTATGAACTTCTCTCTCTTTTTGAACATCTAATTATCCCCAAATTGTTATGTGAAAAATGTTTAAAATCTAAACTTTAAAATTAGCCATTGCTTCAATCAATAGTTTCCCACATTTTCAAAATACATATAATTATTTCTATAATAATTAATAAAAATTTATATGTTCCTATTTTTTCTTCAAAAAATAAAAAGTATTTTATTTTATTATAGAGAAATAAATATAGCGTCAATAATTAATTGCTACTTCGACCAATTCTATCAAAAATGAAATGTTAATCCATGATATTAAAACGCGAATAGCAACAATGGTAAAGGCAGAATGCAAAACTCATATTTACGCAATATCTGCTATATAGAACGAAACACATATCTGCCGCGCAGAGTCTCCCAGCCGTAGATAATAAAGTTCAGACTAAGAAAATAAACTGTGATTTAATTATGTTTAAACATCACATAGACAATACATAAGCAAAATTACACATATATGCATAACTTTATAGTCTACAGTCTACGGTACAAATTCGTTTTATACGCGCGAATATAATGCTGCCGCGCAGATTAATGCTTCGCGATTCTACACGTCGTATCGTTCTAGACATAGCGCGATTTATATTCGCACGAACATGCCGTGAAACGAGCAATTATTGTTATAGCCATTTTGTGCTGCACCGATTAATACCGCGTTTCACGATCGTATCGATCCCGCAAAATTGATTCGCGCTCAGCAATCGTCGTTAGGAAATAACTTTTCGCTATTACGATCTGCTGAGTCCTCGCACGTGATTTATGCGCCACTCATTTATTTTACGTACGTACAATTTTGGACGAACAATGTTTACGTCATACATGACAAAATAAATATTTCAATTTTTATTTTAATTTAGAACTTAAATATACATATATGAGATTATAAATAGTTGAAATCTCTTGTATAAAAATATCTTGTACGTGAATCATTATATACCAATAATAATTTCATTACATATTCATTCTATTAAAAAAAAAAAAAATACGTAATTACGTAATGTTAAGATATATGATCGTGAGAATACAATGGCTGTTTCTGGATTTTCAACAGAAGATTCGGAATCGATTCGATCGAGAAGAAGACATTAATCGCCTAACAGGAGGTCTCCGTCTGTAAGGGTGTCCCGAAACGGTCAATCACACGAGATAGGCGGTTCTTTCTCTCGGCTATCCGCCGATAGACCTCCCAATGAACTTTCGGGATTGCCATGGGCAATCGACGGGGTTGCTGCTTCGTTTGGGGAAGCCTGTGTAATCTGCTTAACTCTGACGCTGATCCGGACAAATCACTGCGCGGTTACGCGGCACTTATTCCCGTCTTTCGATGCTTCTTCATTCTCTTTCTACCCGTGCATTTCGAACCCAATCCGATCGATACACGCGTCGAGTTTCGATTGAATAGATAAAAAAATGCGACGCGTCAATCTTGCGGTAAACGCGCGGAAGGCGATAGTCATCCGTTGTGTGTTATGCGGTATGTTTTTTTTATTTCATTATAATCATTTCACGAAATTTTAATTTATGTAATATTTGAATTTTATATTTAATTTGTGATAATATATATTTTTATATATTATTACCGCAACATTGCTTGGATTTCCCTTTAATTAGTAAATTTTCGCTTTATTTGATTTTTTGACAGAAATCAGCTGATTAAAGCCTTAATTTGCTAATTAATTTTAAAAAAATAATATGTTAAAAAAAATTAAAATAATATGTTTTACATCATATGTTATAATTCTTTAAAGTCAACTTAATATTTTTGACAGTTATCAGCTGATTTCTGTCAAAAAATATCAATCGCAGGTAAGGCATTGTAACATATTATTTACAACATATTATTAGATTCTAATATTATGTATATAATTTATATTAATAATCGATAAAAATAACGCGAGAAGAACTCGAAAGGCGTACGAAAAGAATGTGAATGGAAAAAACGAAACATCAATGCTCGCAACACTGACGTTAAAATCGCGTATGTGAGTAACCACGTGAATGAAAGTACGAGTAACTGAATTAAGACATAAATCACCGCGATAAGAAACTGGATGACAGCTCTACATGTAGTTTCATACCTTGAGATGCAATGTGCGACAACTGAAATTGTGAAAACTATGAAAAAAGTGTCGGCATATCTTTTTTAGATTTTATCTATATGTATTGAATTTAATCAAAGCCGCGCAATGCTCACTCGAGCATGTCTTTTAAGGAATTAGAGAGGAATGCACGCAAAGAAATAGAAAAAGATTCCGCGTGTTGAATCTACGAGGTTTTTAGATCAAGAAAATCAATATCAATATATGCGGATCACAACGCATCTCCCAAACCACGATTTTTTATTAAACTATAGGAATAAAAGAATTATGATTATTTACGAACGATGACTTTGCGCGGATTAATTATTATACATTAATATGTGTTTTAAGAAAGTTTTACCTGCTTCTTGCCATTTTCTCTTTCTAAATAGCGATTTTAATATTTAATATATTAGAACAACATAAGCGCGCGCTATTGTTGTTGTAATTTTATATTAAAACTATAGAGAACAAAACTAGAAATTCGATTAATATTTTTGACAATTATCAGCTGATATCTGTCAAAAAATATTAATCGCAGATAAGGCAATAACATATTATTTACAACATATTACTATTTAAATTTTTATAATATATTATTATTTTAAAATTTAATTAGCAAATTTTTGCTTAATTAATATTTTTGACAGAAATCAGCTCATTAAAGCGTTAATTTGTTAATTTAATTTTAAAATGTTTTAAAAATTAAAATAATATATATATATAATAATACTTTAAACTCGATTAATATATTTGACAGTTATCAGCTGATTTCTGTCAAAAAATAGTAATCGAGTTAAAACATACTCTATATTATTATTTTGAAAATAGCATTAACATAAAATCAAAGAATGGTGAACGCTTTGTGTTGTTTTAGTACTTTAAAATTTAAAATGCTTTAAGAATGTCAATTAATCAATAGCAAGTATATCATAAAATAAATTAAGTCAAATAAAACTTAAGAAATGGTCACTTGTATCCTGATAATCGTGAATGTTCGACTCTTATCAAGTCTTGTAGAAATATCAGTACAAGAAAAACGGCGCAAAACAATGGTTGCTTAGTAATAATAGCAGTACTATTAAGCACCGTGTCCGTGTCATTAAGGAGAGTGCTCTTTACCTTTTCTTACGGTTTTTATTGCCCTCGACCGTGACGCACGAGTTAACTACGGTATTCGAGTATTTTTGCAACATTATCTCTCAAGATAATACTATCGACCTTTACAAAAAGCATTGGCTGCTTTTCAACGAAATAATTTATTAATCGGGTGCTTCTCGTTATTTCAAATAAAGTTTCAAATATAAATGCAAACCTGTGTTACACTGCTCTTTTGTACGAAAAAATAAAGAAAAAAAATTCTTTATTTTTTAAAATAAAAATATATATATGTATATGTCTATATTAATTATTAATAATTATTAATATAATATAAATATTTTGTTTCTCATATTTTTTGATAAGATATTGTGCGCGTATTGCCATGATATAGTTTATAGCTGTGAGTCAAAATCAATTGAGTTGAAAACGGCGGCAATCGATAAAATGGCGCGTTTAGGGGTTGTAAAGCAATTTCGTAAAGACGTGAGGGAAGGCAGCGTGTCGTGACAAAGGACCATTGTCCATATCCTTCGAGCATGATTGACATCTGTTATACAACGAAACTCGGACGACTCCGAAAGTGGTTCGGTTAGGCTTGCGGTTTTGGCGGGCGCAGCCGTGCGCGTTTGCGTCGGCTTATAATGCCGACCACGTGGCAGTCGTAGCGCGATATTTAATATCACAAAACGAGAGAACAACGATCGAGTCGAAACAGAGGGCCAAACAAGATCACATGACGGCTTGCAATGGGCCAAACAACGAAGCCTTTGATGGTCGCCGACCACGTTCGGACAGACAAATATATAATGATAATAAGGAGCGAAAATTTTTTTGCAAAAATAATTTTAATTTTTTTGATTTTCCTCATTGTCAAATCCCTTTCAATAATATATTATACGCACGAAAAGAGAGAAACTTCGAATAATATATTTGATTTTGATACATAATTACTCTAAAATTATATAAATATTGAAACATGTCTAAAAGAGAATTTTTATCCTCTCTATTAAACGTTCGTATTTATATGATTGAAAAAATAATATACAGTTTTAAATAGAAAAATTAGCAGTTAAAAAATATCTGAAGGAAATTCAAGAAATTTTAACAAGCAAATATGAAAAAAAAATCTAAAGTTTTAAAATACAAAAATTAGAGCAAAGCAAATATAAAAGCTTCATTAACAACTCGAAAATTCATAAATCTAAATTTCTATAGTTTTATTATTGGCGCGATAGAGTTAGCACATAACAGCAAGAAATCTGTTTTTCTTATTCGCGCGCACGATTTCGAGATTCGTACCGAGATTCGAGTATATAATTCGATTTCCTTTGTGCCAGCAGACAAGATGTACGCCTCGCTGCCCCCTTGGTCGCCATGGCGACCATCTCGAAAAGACAGCGGCTTAATTAAAAGCTGATTCGTTCTCCACCTTGCCAATTTTCTTAGCGGATACCGCTTGAAACCACTTAATCGCCCGACCGCAGAAGTGCCACCAATTTGCCGGGTATACAGCGCGTCTGTTCGAAGATTCTCGAGGGATGGAAGGCTAGGGAAGGTTGGGTGGAAAGAAGAAGGAGGAGAAAGAGGAGTCGAAAGGAACGGAACGATCGCAGTTGGCACCCAGAGCCTTTGAGCTAATCCCGGAATCAATCGGAGAGGCACGAACGTCTATCAAGTCGCGGTTGCCCCAAGTCGCCTCAGCTGCCAGACTTTCCGAACTTTTCGCAGGGGTTTTTTTTTATTAGCAAGATTCGCCATCGTTTCAACTAGGCGGCTATTTGACAACAAACTCGCGTACATATCTTGATTTGTTTAATCATATACAGTTTTCTTTCTCTATATGTTTAATTTTATATTCAATTTATTCTAATGCTTTTTATCAGACTATTATACAGTAAAATTATCAGATATAAAAATTTCTACAAAAGTATCCTCCCCCCCCTCCCCCCTATATTAGGATTAAAATATTAATTTTATTAAAACATTTGGACAATTTTATGTTATAAAACATAAATGTCTTGTATAAATTTTTTTTCTTTGTGTGTCGCGATAATTTAAATCCATACTATAGCTCATAGCACGCCTCAATCAAAATTCCATCACGAAAGACGAAGGAAAAGCCGCGTTGTTTTTTTTTTTGCCGTATGTTTTCCCGACAGCAACGAGCGAGTTTTTCGCGTCTCATCGCCTCGGTGATCCCGAGCGGCGTTTCGCGCATTATTTCGCCACGAAATTGGCCGCTTTTTGTCTCGGTCTCGGCGCGGTCGAGAGAACAGAGAGTACGCTGGAGAACGTTAGAGAACATAACGAAAGGAGGGGAATGAGAGAGCGAGAGAGAGGACAAAGATCCAGAGAAGCGGCGTTATCCTCCGGGATGAATATGATGTAAATAAATGACGAGCTGCCCTTAAGGGAGTGGATATTAGAGTGGGGGTAAGAAGTGTTATGAAACATAATTAGCGGCCGCCGCCACTGACTCGCGATGATTACAGGGCGGTGAAGCGAAAGTCGTATGGCGCGCGATGGCGGCGAGAAGGGAGCCGGGATAGATTTCCTGGGCTACGAGAGAGCTACTACCTTCTTGCCTTCTCTCTTACCACACATTCGCACGAGCGAACGGCCGCCGACACACGCGCGACTTCACACCCACGTGAAAGATTGCAGACGCATGTACATTTGCGCGAGCGTGCGAATACACACACACACACACACATATATATATATATATACATATACAATGTGTGGACGTGCACGTGGTACACACCGGCCGCCTACGTGTCGACTTAGCCACTGGCGTCGAAATAATTCGCGGTTCCTTGAAAGTTCAATTTTTTTGCAAGCTTGGCATAAACAGATTCGGACTAATTGGAAAATGTTTTCGTGACAATTTTAAAATGACACTTTGCAAAATATGTGGAGAAATAATTAAGAATATTTCTTGCTATAATAACGGACCGAATATGGTAAATCAAATGGATCAAATTAAATCCCTTCTTACTTAATATTTTTGCAAATATATGTTTTATTCGAATTTGATTTCTTTTTGGACCTCTATAAAAAATTGTATATATAGACATCTCTCTCTTTCTCTGCCAAATCTAGAAGCATTTTTATATCTTCTGTTTTAAAAATCAATTGATACAAAATTTCGCTCGTATATTGTAAATACAACTAGTGATAGATGAAAAGGCCAACTTATCGAGCAATTATTAGAGTTGTTCTGTCAAATAAATATTTTATTTGACAGAACAACTCTAATAATTGCTCGATAAGTTGACCTTTTTATCTATCACTACTTCTATTTTAAATTCTGTGATTCTAATAGAATTGGCAGTAAATGATTAAACGTCGAAAATATATAATAGGTGTGAAATTTATCATTTACGATTCTAATAATTGATCCCTCCCGTCTGGACACCTAATGAACCGTCATTCTATTGACATATCCTCTTGTTCGAACACCCCGGCTTTATGAATATATCATATCGATTTAATCCTGACAAAGTTACATTATATAGTCTACCGATTATTAGAATTTAACAACAACCTCTTTCGATTATCGGACCTGTCGCAATCAATCAAACGTGTCTAGACGTTTAATATACTTTGGTCGTCTTAAAATTATTCAAGCTATTATAGAGACCGGTGTGCGGAATATGGACCGCGCCCGCCTTCAATTCTCAAGAATATTCGAACAGGAAAGGCGATAGACTACGCCAATGCCGCATGGTGTGTACGTACGTACGCGAGCTTAATGGTCGCCGGGTATAGTAATTGGTACCGATGCTCCATAAGCCGGTGTCGGGCCGGTAGGTGGGCGGTTCCTTGATCTTTTTACGGATTTAATGATCGACCGTTGAAAACGAACGAATACGCGGCGAGTCCTTCGTCCTCTTCCTGCCGAAGGAGAGATGGAGACGTGTCATCTCGATGGATCAACTTCTCTCGTATTAATTAAAGTAATTTTTTTATTACGATTCAATATTCAGGAAAAACTCCTATCATGGAATCTTTATTAATTTCCTAATAAAATAAATAGCATTATATTTTCGACGAACCGGATGAAAAATAATATCAATTTTATTCTTATTATTTATCTTTCTAAAAAGTACAGAAAAATAATTACATATAAAATTATAAAGATATTTATGAAAGTTGAAAAAAAATGAAACGTTCGTGTTATAAAAATTTCTATAAAGATCCCTAATCTAATTAGTTTATAAAACACTAATAAACAGAAGTTTATTATGGTATAATGACGCAGATAACGTAGAAGAAAATGTTCCACATCGTGTAGGATTAAAGGAAACTAAAATTGAAGCTGTGGAAGATCTGCACCCTCGTCGAGGATTTTATCAGAGTCGCTGGCGCTCGCATTATCGTGAGAGAGAAAAGAAAGCCCCGTGGACACGAGAGAATCGATTAAGCTAAGGAGACTCAGAGGGCGATTGCGCGAGGTATCTAATTTATTAGCACAGCCATTCTCCATAATGTTTATAGCGACCGGGAGCGTCCTGCAGAATCGTCCCTGTCCTGACGCGCATACCGCCTTTCCGGAAAAGTATTCCCACAAATTTTTACGGTGCCTCGCGAAATAACTCCGGGTCCACGGGGCTCTTTCCACCGGGGTGGAGCTGTTTAAGGGTGTTTTATTCGAAGGGGAGAGGAGGAGAGTAAAAGCGCGCGTTACGGTTGCTGAGAGAGACGACGCCGACTTTGATCCGAAATTGCGAGGCTAAGTGACTGCACCTGCAGAATGGTGTATGAAATTTTTATGCAAATTTAGACGCGATGTAGGCCACCGGTATAAATAACGCGGTGCGCTTTTGTGGGCGAAATACACTCGTGGGGGGATTTCCAGAAGAGGGCCCCAAGCGACGCGCCGCGTTTACGATCGCTTGAAGCAGAGAGAGGGAGAAATAAGAGGCGATGGGACAGACAGTAAGAGGTGGATGATGATAATAGCCGAACGAGCTTTCTGATGTACTCGAAGCGTTTCGATGAACAAAAAGCAATGTGGATTGAAAATGCAATGCTATACTCAAATTGTGATTAAAACATCAAAGTCGCAAGATTTCGGAATATATTAAAGATCCAGATTCTTAAAATATTCGAATTCTAAAAAAGGAGATAACATAAGGCTCAACTTTCAAAAATTCTAACATCTCGACTTTGTAAAATTTTATAGAATGTAAAGTTTAAAATAAATTTTTGAAAAAATATAGCGTCTTAAAGTATTCTAGTTTTCTGCAAGAAATAGCTACGAATAGTAAAACTGTGAAATCTGCGATTCGTGGAATCGAAAATCTTAACATCGTAGAACCAGCAGATTCGAGGAGCCAAGGATACATACACCACGATGGCACGTGAATCTAGCTAGTGGAACTGGAATAATAAATTGAAAGGACTGCACGAGGGAGCTACTCAACCTACCCCTTCTTAACCCTCGTATCCCTTTTCGCCCGCGCCACACGGAATATCCGGTATATCGTAGGATATTCGGCGACATATGCGTATGTGCACGGAGAGGCAATATGCAGAGAGAAACGAGAACATGAAACATACTGAAAGGTACATGGAAGAGAGTAAAACCCAATCCATACTTGCGGTTGAATTACGATAAAAAAATTTTTTTAATATCTGATTCCGTTTCCTTAATAAATATCTGCTTAATTTAATCTAAACGAAATGTTTTTCATAAATAATTAATTTTGTGGCAATCGATTAATACATGATTTATACACAAATCAAAATAGCTTGTTAATCGCTTTACAAGCTTATTGTATTAAATGATATAATTAAAGAAAAAATATATTTTATTCTAACATAAACATTATGCAATACGGCTGAAATGATAAATCAATGAAAAAATAATGATAAATGTTGCGATGTTATTGTCTTTGTAACATCATATATACAAGTGTCATTTGGGAAAACTCCAGTGTAAAAAAAAATGATAAAATGAGCCTGCGAGTTCGAAAGCGCGAATCGGCCTTAAGATAGCAATACGGTGGTGTAGTCCGACCACAGCTTGCGGGGATGCGAATCCGAAGCGCACCCCACGAATGTTAACGCGCCGCATTAGCCTGGTATTGGTTAGAAACGCGGCGGTGAGCAATAATTCTGATAACGCAGCATGTTGTCATGTTGCGCGGCATACGAAATGGTTCGCGCGACGTCTTTACGGTAAAGGCGAAACTACCCTTACCCCGTACTCGGAGTCACCCTTCGTCGCCCAAAGACGGAACATGCGTGGCTCGTGACACCCCCTGAACGAACGCTTTCATACGACAATGGTTCTTTTAGCATCGCAATAACATTCGTTATGCATGTGTATACGATAACATTTTTTTCTTTTACTATTTCCCTCTCTTTCCTTACTCACAATTTTTCGCACAAATTCTTTGATGTAAAAAAGCTATAAAAGTACTGTTTCTTGTAACATAGAAATTTTTCTTGTTAAAAAATTATTAAAATATTATAAATATGATTTTTTGTTTGAAATATTGTGATTAAAAAATTATATTTCTTTATTAAATTACTAAATCAATATTATGAATATTATTTCGAATTTTTATATTTGTCATTTATATGCTTAGATTAAAGTTGACTTAATAAGTCAATAAAAAAACTCCGATAAATGATAAGGTATTTAAGATTGTTAAATAAAAACTTATGGCAGCATTTGCAAGATTCAACGATGTCATCGCAACTCGCGGTGTTCTCAAACTCTCATACGATGAAGATGTTTTTCCGCGATGGCAATATCGAATCCAATATCGTGGCAATAAATGGCCGGAGTATTATGTATCGGCCTAATAACGATCGTAATAAACTTACGAGTTACTTTATGAGACAACCCGACCGCTTATAGATAGCTCCGACTGCCGCGCCAGGTGACGCGTGCCGTAAAAATTTCGTCAATTTTATTCCGTGCCGTTAGTGCTCTTAGACGAGGCCACGAGATGCTCTTTTACTCGCAAGCAAATCGCGTTGACGTATCGAAATTGAAATGTGCTCGTTTTTTGCGATGATCTTCGCAATTGTGCGGCAAAACGAGCTCTGTCAAGCGCGAAATTCAATTTCAACAATTCAACACGTGATTTAATTTCTTGAAATTTATTATAACGAGGATGCATCACATAGAAAATAATAATATATCGATGTCTTAAGTTAAAAATATTCGAAAAAATAAACAAATCGAAATCTGAAAATGTGGAATACTTATTGATAGCATTCGTTTGAACATTTATCTAGATTTCACAGATATATATATATATATATATATATATATATATATATGTATAACCGATATTGTGATACGTTTTATTTTCTTTTATTTTATAGTTATATTTTATTATTTGAAATATGTGTGTATCCGCGTATCCAATAAAGAACCATATATAAGTAAAAGGGCAAGCAATCGAGTAAAATTGTAAAATAAAATTTTTGTCACATTATAAACTATTAACTTTACAATTGAAGCAATATTAACAAATACTTATTTCAGTATCAATTATACTGGGGAGAGTTTTTAACGAAGATTCTTAAGGTGTGGAAAACGCATTTCTCTGTACCGAGAGTTCTATTCAGAGAAGAGCGTGAAAGATCTCTTGTTTTGACGTGGCCGATTTAGACTCGCGGCTGAGATTAAACTGTTTACGGTTAAAACTGCTGCGAATTACACACGCGTCCGTTTTAATCCATGATTTACGGTCGCAGAGATCGCAAGAGGGGTGAATTTGTCCGTGATCCCAATCTCCGTGGAGAATTTAACTGTGAACGCAGAGGGCGACTTGCACCCCTTGACTCATATCATCGGCGCATCCTAGATCGTTTAATTATACTTTAAGATCGTATTACATTTCGCTAAAAGTATTCAGAGATATTTTCATATCACAGAAATTCAAAATAAAATTTGTATATAAAGTTAAAATTGTAAAATTAATTTAAGCTTCAAAATCGCAAAAATAAATTCAATTAAAAATGTGAAAATTTCAAGATTCGAATATAAAAATATTTTTTAATATTTACACAATTTTGTACAAAAATTAAATATTTTCCAGATTCGAATATTCGATGATATGAGAAAATAAAGACATTATATGCTAATTGTAAGATATGATAAGGCTTTCCAATTTCGAAGAATTACAAATGCTATATAAAGATATTGAAAAATATTTAAAATTGTTTAATACTTGTCGATTATACGAGAAAGAACAATAAAGTCTATAAATGATTTTTGTGACTACGACCGTGCGTAGTCGCGTGCACATTGAAAGGTATATATACCGGGTGAGCGCGCGATAAGTCAACCGACGCAATAGAAAACCCGATTTAACGGCAGTAAATCTTTCAATCGTGGGATTTACGATTCAGTAAGAGCGCGACGAGGGGGCAGTCGTAACGAATTTAATGAAATCGCTCTCGCGATTTTTTTTCTCGAACGCACAACGGAGCTCTAATCTACGGATTAGAGATCAGATCGACGTGCGTGTAAAATCGGAACTTTATGATGCTCCGTCACTCCATTCGTTCCTAAAGCATGTTTCTATCGCGCGCTATCTCACGGTTGTTTTGATTCTCACACCCCTTAAATGAAATTTGCAATCCCAAGTCTTTATGTTTTAGAATTAAGTCGTTGCGCGTTTAAATGAAAAATTAAATTATTCTAAATTACAAGACAGATAAAGAATTTACGAAAAATAAATTAGCTTTAACAAAATTTAATCAAGATTTTATTCTACAAAATTAAATTCCTTTTATTATAATTTTATTTTACCATCAAACTTTAGATACAGTTATCTTAGATCATATTAGGTTTTCCAGAAATATTTAATATATATTTAATATATATTTTGAAAAAGAAATATTTAATATATATTTTTTCATTCAATAATATAACATATATTAAAAACATTATGATTTTAAGTGTGAGTAAGGAGTTTCAATTCCACAAAACAACTTTATAAAAATCATTTGATGCACATTGCGATATTTATTAAAATTCCTATTTTCTCGAGCATCCGGATACTGACAACTTTCTCGCGTCACGATTTACAGGTCGATTTGCAGTCCGGCCTTTGAAGCGAATCGCGGCACCGCCAACACGTCCGCGCTAAACGCGAGGCTCGAGTTAAGAAAACGCGCTGAGAGGCCACCTAAAGTAAATTGATTCAAATTAGTTCCCAATAGCATGTAATAACGTAGGTTCCCGCGGCGTCTCTGTACCCTCCCATTTCGCCTTAGATACGTCATTATATCGACCGCCGCCTAATACTTAGGCCGATAGGTGATATAACTCCAGAATTATTGCCTGCATACCGGGTGAACCATCACGTACGCGCCGCCACGTAACGTATCAGAAATTGCGCTGTGCAGCGCGATCAGGGATTGGAAGACAAACGCCAGATTAAACGTGGCCCGGGTCGCCGCTCGCTCTCGATTCAATTTGCGAGTCGAGAGAGTCGCATAAAACACTGAGGAAAGTTGTAACCAATATTTCAAAAAACGCATGATTTAAGAGAAATTTTTATTGATTGGGAAATCTATTGAAATCAAGATATCCTAATAAGAAAAATCTAAAATATTTTATATTTTATAAATAAATAAATATATATATATATATATATATATATATATATGTGTATATTTTATTTTTAAATAATCTTCTATTATTTTCGCGCGGTTCTTATTAAATGTAGAAGCAAAGATGTTGGTGGGCATATCGGAACATTTAGATTATAGACCTAAGTGGTTATAATAGCTGTCATCGAGACGTAAGGAAAAGAAATTAATATTCATGTCGCGTCGCTGAGTGTCAATTTGTTCGGGTCCGAAAATTAGTAAACGATATGCTCCGATCTCAATGCTCAACCGACGTCAAATCAGATGCTCCGCTGTCAGCCTTCCTCAAAAGTCCTGTTCTGTATATTTATACCCGAAACGAAACTTTCGATAATTTCCCCGAAGAGATTTGTCGGGCATCACGAGCGTTTTTATTACGATCCGGCACACACCTACGTTACCGCGTTGGCAACCCTTTTAAAACGACCTCGCTCTCGTCGGGCCCCGAGGAACTTGTTTTGCTCATCTCAAGGCATCCTCGAGACACAAATCATGCTCGAACGGATCCCTTCTGCTTTCAAGAACGACGAATTTGACCAACCTCTCACAAGATTTCAACGGCTACGCTTATATGCCGTGCTTATAGTATGTATTAGTGTTTATTCAAACAAGCATATCGCAAAAGAAAAGGCTAGTAGTAAAACACGCCAAATATATCAAAAGTATTCAATTGCTGTGACAAAAAAATTAAAAGAATAAAAATTTTATAAATGCTATATAACTTATATGTGTATGCATATATGTATGTATATACATTTGGCGTCTTTTACCATAAAATAAAAATTTGTCACTCACCGACCGATGCAGAATAAAGCTGATTTAATCTGTAACATACACATATATGATCTAAATTAACAAAAGTTCTCTATAGCAAAAGCTCAAAATAATTATATAATATTTCAAACAATTATTATTGTTACGTTACAAGTAGGATTTAATCAATTTATTTAATTCATATTCAATAATAAACAGATATTTAATTTCTTTACTTCTTGTTAAAGTTATTTAAATAAGCAAATCAGGTAAACAGAAATATATACGGTATATGATTAAGAAAAAATGATATACAAATAATAAATTACCGTAAAATTGCTCTGCTGTCGCCCGATACATCCTAGACCTCCTCCTCTCAGACTGCCAGATAAACTATTGTTTTTCTCTTTTAAGATATGTTACACTCGCGCACTTACGATAAAGCGGTTAATTAACAATCGCGCGCGAATCATCCGCGACACAATAAAAACGGACGCGCGACATTTTTCACGGCACTCCCGAACTTAAAACACGATAAACTATTTGCAGAATGATGAAAATAAATGCGCGATACTTTTTACGGCACTCCCGAATTCGACCGACTTCTTTCACAAGATTTCAACGGTTATACGTTTACATGTTATTATTGAGAAGACACATTATTAACTTTTATTCAAACAAGCACATCTTTCTTTTGTGTATTTTTTTATCATAAATAAAATGTTGTTACTTCATTAAATTAAGATATTATTAGGATTACAAGATGTTCAGTAGTTTGGTAATATAAGCGAAAAACAGGACACTAAATGTAGGAAAAATATGATCAAATATGACAGAGATTTCAAATATAAAAAGATATTTAATCTATCCTGAGCAACTTTTATAATTCAAGGAGAATATAAATTATAAATGATTACAATAAAACAAGTTTATGTTAGATTCAGAAAAAATTACAAAAATGGAATCTCAAATAAAATTTGCCGTAATAAAATTTTAAGTTTAATATAATATAATCTTCTTCAATCTTCTCGAAGAAAAGTAAAACACATCAAATATATAAAAAAATATTCAATCGTGACAAAAAAAGTTAAAAAATTTATAAATGCTACAGGCCTACTACTTATATATACATATATAATATATACATATTTGGCGTTTTTTATCAGAAAAATTTGTCACTCACCGATGCATAATAGAGCTGACTTACGTTAACTTACGTAGGTTAATCTGTAACATACAAACATAAGATCTAAATTAGTAAAAGTTTAAAATAATTAATATTTCAAGCAATTATTATTGCATGCGTAGAATTTCATATTCAATGCATACAATAATAAACAGATATTTAATTTCTCTACTTCTTGTTAAAATTATTCAAACGAAGCAATTAAACAGGAATAGATACAGGAATAGATATAATTAAGGAAACATGCTATACAAATAATAAATTACCGTAAGCTTGCTCTGCTGTCACCCGATGCCTCTAGACCTCCTCCTCCTCTCATTGTCAGACTGATTTCTCCTTTAGGATTTGTTGTACCTATACTGACGCACGAATCATCCACGATACGATAAAAATGGACGCGCGATACTTTTCACGATACTCCCGAATTTAAATTGCGATGAAAACTATCCGTGCAATGATGAAAATAAATGCGCGATACTTCCCGAATTTGATCGATCTTTTTCGATAAGATTTCGACGGTCACGCTTATATGCCGACATCGAATACATAGAATCTTTGAATACATTGAATATTAATGTTTTTATTAAAAACCGAGCATATCATGTTTATTCATTATCACAAATAAAATGTCGTTGCTTCATTAAAAATATTTATCGTGATTAATTATACAAAGTATTCAGTAGTTTTGCTTACATAGACTAAAAAACAAGACACTATATATATATGATAAAAATGAAATATGATCAAATATGACAGAAACCTCAAATATAAAAAGATATTTAATGTTTTGAGCAACTTATATAATCTTATTCCCTTAAATATATTTCAAAATAATAATTTAAATTTAGAAAAAATTGTGAATTTTATTAACAAAAAAATCTTATAAAATTTGCTGTAATATAATTTTAAGCTAAGCATAATCTTCTTCAATCTTTCTACTTCTACAGAAAAGTAAAACGCCAAATATGTAAAAAATATTCAATTGTAACAAAAAGAAGTTAAAAAATCAAAAATTTTATAAATGCTATATTAATTTACTACTTATATGTATATATTATTTAAATATCTATTAAGCCTTTTTTACTACAAAATAAAAAGTTATCACTCACCGACCGCTGCATAATAAAGCTGACTTACGTTAACTTACATAGGTTAATCTGCAACATACAAATGCAAGATCTAAATTATTAGTTATACCACATTTTAAACAATTATTATTGTACGCGTAGGATTTAATCAATTCATACTAAATAATAAACAGATATTTAATTTCTCAAATTTCTTGTTGATGTTATTCAAATAATCGAATCAATTAAACAGGAATAGATACAGGTATATAATTTAAAAAATGATACAAAGTAATAAAATACCGTAAGATTGGTCTGTCGTCGCCCGATGCCTCCCAGGCCTCCTCCTCTCAGATTGTTGTTTGCCTCCTTCAGGATTTGTTGCACTCGCGCACTGCATCTACTCACGAAAAAGCGGGTAATGATCGCGCGCGAATCAACCGCGATAAAAACGGAGACGCGACACTTTTTATGGCACTTTTGAACTTAAAACGCGATAAATTATATATCCGCGAAATGATAAAAGTAAACGCGCGATATTTTTCACGACACTCCCGAATTCGACCGATCTCTTTCACATGATTTCAACGACCACGCTCATGTACTGCTTTTATGGGAAGATTAATCTGTAACATACAAATATATAAGAGGTAAATTAGCAAAAGTTCTCTATAGTTTAATAATCATTCTTCAAAATAATTTATATAAAATTTATGTAAAATTTATATAAAAAATTATGTTCAGCAATAATATATTTAAGATCTCAATGTCATTTTACTTTGTTTCAAGTAAAAGTTAAATCACCGATAAATATACGGATGAACGGATTAAAATAAATTGGAGTAAATTGATATGTTCTCAAATATAGTATCTATACAATTAGTAATTATTAATTTATCGCATTGCTTAAATGATTTAAATTATTTATTCAAAGATCTCTCTCTTTTTCATTCAGTCCTTTCCTGATCTATCGAGATACAACAAAAAAGAGATGATACATAAATCTACATCGTGATGAATGCATCAAATGAGCTTTTCTGAAACAGCTCGTATCACTTTTCGTGCGGTGGATTAATTTTTCCATTGCCTAACGCTTACGACGAGACTCGTGTGGAGAGCCGGATCGCCTAATCTTATTCAAAACGATTTTAGAGAGGTCGTCGTGCGGACAAAATTAGTGTTTTTATTGCGGCAGCCACTCGAGAGAAACCGCTCTCGCTCTCGTGATTCTACATAGCGAGTGTTTCGGATCCACTCGACTTACCGACGGCCGCCACCTCCTCTTCAAATATCGAGAACACCCTCGATCCTCGCCAGCCGGGCCCCGAAAAACATATTTTGTGAACACAACAATAGCCGGCGACGATTATACGGTAGTGCCGAAAACAACATTAGCGTCTGCGACCACTCAAGAAGAGGAGAACGGTCGCTTCCTCGCAAGATCGCTGACAAACGATGACGCAACGAAACTTACTCGTCCGGTTCAAAGAGGAGGCAGGCACCTCTCTCTTTGAAAGAATGTAATTTTTTTTCAAACGTCTCGAGACGAGACTGTACAATAGGACCAAACAATCGAACGACTCGTCAGCATCTATTAACGAGCGAGTGCGAATGATTGGCAGCGCGTGTCTTCGACAGCTATTTTAAACTATACATCTCTCTATCTTTATGCATAAAAATGGACATTATTATAATACTATTAAAATCTTTCTTATACGTGGAGACCAAAAATTTATTATGTCCAAAAATTAAAATTGAAAAAAAAATAGAATTTTGCACGAAATAAATTCTCAACAATTTCGATTCACATCTTAATGAAAAAAAAATCAATATTTTTTATACACATACAACATATGGACTCGAATAAAGCATTCTCGATATTTTAATAATCGACTAAAGAAATCATTACTTTTGATCTTCTCAACTGAACACTGACATAGCGATTTTGCAACGAAGCGAAACGTTAAGAACAGGAACGCGACTTTTCCATGATTCCTGCTGCGCAACCCGGAGAGAACGTCAAAATGTTACATTTAATGTATGCGGAGTTCCAGTCCGCGTCTCGCTCGTCAGCGTCCAGCGAGTTGAAATCCGGCCGGGAGACCTCCAAAGCATATCCGATCCCTCGGCACTATGATGATCCGTGAAACATCTTGTTAGTATCTCTGTATAAACGGATGAATGGTGCGTACAAACCCCCATATAGAGTAAATCACAAATAACTGCTCGTTATATACATATATAATTATTTTGATATTATTTTTTGACGTATTGTCACGAAATTCGCAACGCAGCCAATATGACTTCAGTGCGACATCGCCGCTGCTAGTTGATTCTTTCTCTCTCTTTCTCCCTCTCTCTCTCTTTCACCGGGAAAAAAATCGCCTCACCTCGCAACATATTTTAAGCGCGCCGCGAGATTTATGTCCCCGATCTCTCCGAGGATGAGAGACAGCGAGTCGGAGAGTTCGCTACTGTGCGCTGCGGTGCTCGTCTTTTGAATAGCGGATAATACTACGCGCTGGCCGCTATCTGTCCCGCCGCGCCCCATATCCAACATCGTATATTTAAAATTTAAATCCTCGCATGTGACTCTTTAATTTCTCTCTCTTTCTTTGTTTTGCAAAATTTGTTTTCAAACATTTATAAAATCTAAATATAAACAGTAATTTACAATAATAACAGTAATATGATTCAATGCAAAATCGCTCTAGAATATGTAATTCAATTAATATTTTAATAATATATTCTAGAAGCGATTTTGCATCCATATATTATATTTTCAAATTTAACTATTACTATTGTTTTGAAATATAAATTCACGAGGGAGTATAAAGAGAACATTGTTTTATAATACAAGAGAATTTTCTATTCTACTCGAAATGTCCATCGTATAAGCATCGATCGGTATTTCGTCAACGCTTCGGAAGCCGAGTTGCATGAACGAACCCATCTCCTTTCTGCATACAGCTAAGAGGAAGGAACGTCCCGCTGGTCGTCCTATCTCATTAGCGATCGCATGTACGTTCCCATGATCGCTGCTGACGCTGAGACGTGGCATCTTCGTGCCATTAGATAGAAAATTCCACGTACCTAAGGATCATCAACATCATTATCAGCGTAGTCATCGCCGGGGTGGCGCTAGAGTCTATATAATCTCAGTACGTCGGCTTATCAGAGCGCGTCAGTGACTTCTCTGAAAGGTGGACCTTTTTCTGGCGCACTATCTGCCTGCCTTATCGTGCATTCCGCTTCTCGCCATTGCGGCCATTTGTTCATTGTTTCATTCGGGGATTCATCAACGCATAAGACAAGCGAGTTATTAACAATAGTTGTCGCCGGATTAATTAACCGCGAGAACGCGCAATATCCGGACGCTGTGCATAATTGCATCGATTGCGATCTACCGTATCTATTGACATTAGACGATACATACTGCATTTTTGAATAATCAAGTATTATTGCGAGACAACTGCGATATAAAAAAAAAAATAAAAAAAATACTTTATAGTCCAGGACTAGAATGATACATGTATTTGAAGAAAGATATCTCGTCTGCCCGGTTTCACGCGATCGCGAGAGAGACACCGAGATACTCGGCATCATAACAGATACCGAGGTCCTCGATGAAAAGCAGTCTCCTTCCTCGTCTGTCTACCTATCAAAAAGGGCAAAAGGAAGAAGAAAAAAGAAATCGGTGATACCGGCTCCTCGGTATCCTCGAATGTGCCGGCGCGAAAGCTCCGGCCTATTAGAATACGTCAGACTCTCTTCAAGGTAACGTCCTGTCATTTTTTTCTCCCGTAACCGCTATCGGATCCGTGGATCGGTGCATTCGATTCAGCGCGATCTACCTCTCTCTCCCGCTCTTCATCGCGCTCGCGAGCCGCTGGTAGCTATGGGCTGTACACATGTACACGCACACGCGCGCACGAGGGTGGGCTGACGAGTGGCAGGTTGTACCCGGAATACCCACCGCGGTGCCTCGCTCAGTGGGGTCTCTCCTCTCTTATTCTAAGTGCTGGCGAGTCGCGGGAGAAGAGAGGAGAAGAGAAGAGAAGAGAAGAGAACCGTGAAGCAAACCGATGTTATCTTCTCCCCCGGTTGGAGAGGGATAAAAGCTTAAAGGCTGCAGCCAACTACGATGATACCACCGGTGTACGAGAGTGTCAGGACGCTTGAAGCCTCGAAGAAGGCCTGCAACGTATGCGTGATACGAAGAGGAAGAGGGTCCAGGACACGCGGTTAAGGTGGGAGGGAGGAGAGACTTTAGAGAAAGAATCAGGGAGACATCCGAGGGAAGACGGAGGAGAAGCAGATTGGAATGCGGTGACCAGCAGGCAGTGAAGAAGGCTTCGTATAGAAGGAAGGAGGTAGACTGATGAACCAAGAGAGACAAAGAGAGAAAAGCGATTCGATAAGATGGAGAAGTGGACTAACCTTGCGTGGCCAACATAGGGGGACAGTGACGTACCTCCCGCGGAGGTACGCGTCAACCGCATACATATACATGCATACTTGTTCGCGCGGGAGCGGAGGTTCTCCTGCTTTCGCAGGAACAACGATCACGGGGACATTTCCCTGGTATCTTCTTTTCCCTCCCGCCTGCCTCACGCTCAACAATGCGTAGACGATGCGATCATGCTGACCGGATATCGCGAATCGGCCGGACATGACGCGATGGTGCGAAACGACGGAGAGAGAGGGTCTTCCCTGACGGCGAAATCGTCGTCGTTTCTCGTTTAACTTTCTAACCATGTTCGTTTGAAACGTATGTTATTATGTGACTGGATAAAAACAATCCGACACACGAGTCATTTATTATTACATGAAAATATATAAGTATCCTTCTCTTGGGTATGTGTGTGTTTTAACGTGCAAATATATATGTGTATCATAAAATAAAATGTCACGAACACTTGATTAGAAAGAAATTTCGAGGAGGATTTTAAAGAATTTATTATTTATTATTGAAATATATTTTTGATTCTATATTACGTATCCTATCAATAATACTTGGAAGATATATATGATATTAATTGATCAATTTTTTGTTTATGCGTTAGTTCACTCGCTAAAATAGGACTGCGTCTATTTTAAAAGAGATATTTTATAGGTTTTTGTTGCAATAACAAAATGCAAGACAATCGATCCATTTTTTCAAACTTGAATGCATTTTAATGACGACTCAAAATACAGTGATTTCTTCCCACACGTCAGCAGACTTCGCATTTGATCGGACATTAAAATAAATTTATAGTCTACGAGAGAAGAGTCATTTGAATACCGTTAATGTCATTAAAACCGTTTCGTTGAGTAATTTAACTGTCTCGTTAACATAAATTAAAGCTGCGTTGCATATATCATTATGAAGTAACCGAAGCTTACCGTACGTGTAGCCGTTTAATGTCATCGTATTTGTGCATTTGTCATTCTATAGTCAGTGTCGCTACAAGTCTCGCGTCCATCACACCACACATTTTTTTACAAATTTATAAACTTTTTGCTATTACACTTTCTTTATGAAATGCAAACAATATATTAATGCAGCATATTTATACAGTTTTCTATACAAATCGAATAAGAACCAACAGATCATTCATATATATATTATAAGAATCTTTTTTCGATCCGAAATAAATGAATACGAGATCTAAAGGATTTTGAAGTACGTATACACGTATAGAAAAAGACAGACAGTAGCGAAAACATTAGTCGACTGAAAAGCTAAAAATTACAAACGGGCATTTATCGAGCCAATTAATATCGTTAAGGCGATCGATCTCCATTTCGAGAGATTTATCGAGACTTGAGCGCGGCGGTCCCGTCCTAACTTATTAAGTTCATCTGCGCCCGCGTATGCGCGCTCGATCGATCGATCGATCGATCGATCAATCGATCGTTCGTTCCGCAGGCCGATCAGCGAGCCGTGAAACGATGACGATAATACAAATAGCTAGTGGTAAGAATAGTCGGCGGGGGCGGTAGATAACGAGGATGATGACAGCAACGATGATTTAGTGCCGCGCGCAAGTTAATGGCCCGAGAGGCCCGGAACGTTATTCTTCGGGGCCATTCACAACACTCGCCGGGGCCCTACGCTCATCATGCGGGCCCCCCGCAGATTCCGCACGAAGCTTAACCCCAACGTGCCAATTCATTTCACCTCGTGCTGGCGTTAGGCCTGGTTTATGGTAGCATTTACAATTATAATCGGCCCGCTCGGTCACGATGAATGAGAAATAAAAAAAAGAACGAAAAGAGATGCACGAAATATGAAAACGGAGGTGGACGATACGCGGAGGGTTCTCTGACTCTTTTCGGGCCCCCGTGGCACCTTCGTTTCATCGCGAACGCTGGAAAGAAAAGTTATCGTCCGGGTTTTCGTTGCGGCAATAACTATTACTTATTCTCCGCGCGAAGAGAGTCGATATAGCACGGCCGCGCTTAAGTATCAACAATTTCGAAGAGATAAGTAACGCGATAAATAAGAAACGCATCGGCGCGAGCGGAATTCCGCGACGGATCCGAGGGGGGTAATCGCGTCATCGGATCTGATATAAAGATGAAAATTATCGCCTGACCGCCGTGTCCGGGCAATAACGATCATTCATAAAAAAGAACCGACGATCATATATGTTTCTAAAGAACAGCATTGTCAGTCCTCTGCATTCATCTCTATCGAGCCGAGTAATGTGAAATGAGAGATTCTCCCGTGAATGGAGAACGTTATACACAAGAATGTTCTCGGAATATTTTCTAAAAACATCAGAATATTCCGAGAGCATTCTCTGAAAAACTATAGAGATATTCTGAGAATGTTTATATAATGCATTAAAAAAAGTTTTATTTTGTAAAATCGATGAAATGCGAATTTACAAAAATATTTTCTGAGATGATTCTTTCGTCTCGCATTTTTTTTTTTTTTTTTTATTAACTGAGTCAGTTTTATTCTTGCAATTGCATTTTCTTAAAATATCCGACAATTTAATTGTTTATCTAATTTCTTTAAATTTTCTCTCTCATAATATATTTTTTTTTTAATTATTTTTTCCACAGAAAATTCGTGTTTCTTGAATGAAGTATATTAATTTAAAATGTAAAGTGAAGATAAAACTTAGCAGGACGAGATATTCATTTTGCGATTAAAGATATATATTATGATTTTGGATTATTAGACGTGTCACCATCCACACATGAGAGAGAACACCCCTTCTGGGAAAAAAAATGTTTGTCTCGGCGACGGAATTTATGATAGAAAATATATTGCCCGTCGCGGACCATCCATTTCACCAATCAATTCTTCGATTGCGTTTCGACTGCGTCCGATTATGATCTACCTTCGTGGACGTGGCGTGACACCTTCGACGGATCCCGAGAGAAAAAAAGGAACGCTGCGGATCAAAAAGGGAGAATGGGGGAGGACACAAGAGGAGATTCTCTTCGAGAATCATTGGACTCCGGGGTCAGGGCCAGTGTGTGAAAAGGTTTCAGGCAGCAGGTGTCTTCAGGCGCGAAGAGATGAAAATCTCGCGTCGGTATTTATCACCCGAAAAACCTCGGCTACGCCCATACTTCGCTGGTCACAAATCAATCAATAAAGAGAGGATGCGGCCTCTACCGAAGAAGAGATGGGTTGAATAGTTTTATTGGATAATAAAAGTAATAAAAGAGAATGTTGGCGCGCGCAATGTACGTATAATTCTTCTAGCCTTTTTAATAGTCTCAATAATTTTATCTTAAAATATTTTTCATATTTTTTTACAAGACTTTTAGAATTTATTTTAACTCTTTTATAAAGATAAACATTTATCAAAGTCAGTATAATTATAAGCAAATTCAACATTAAGTGACGTAAAAAATTAGCGGAAATAACAAATCTTCTAAGACTGATATTTATGTGTATAAGAGCCAATCTAGCTGTAGTCTTTTTTGAAACATAAAATATATAACGAATGAGAAGTTATGGCTGACGGGAAAATTAATTACGCTTATAGAAAAACCACCAACATCTAAGAGAATACTTTTATAATATCCTTTTAGCATGTAGTAATAAAGAAGAAAGAGACACTTATGCGAGAACGATTAAGAGTTAATGGCCAGTGTGAGAGGCAAAGAGGAAAATATTATTCGAGTTTCGACTTGCTCGAGGTAACCGGGGCAAGTTGAATTCGACGATCGAGAAACGAGCGAATCAAATCGTCGTGCCCAATCGGCCTTTGTATACAACCCACGGACTGGCTCATTTGTCGTGTTAATAATTATAAGAAGGTGTGACCCCTCACTCGCTGCACCTACGGACAGCCATATTTATGAATCTCAAGCCGTGAGCAGAGTCCTTAGGTTCAGGTATTCCCAACCTGCATTATGTCACCAATACAGTTATTTTTACTGCAGCGATGTCATTAATTTAATTTGCCTGATTAATTTCTTTCCAATTGCAATATTATTTACAAAATTTTATGCTTACTGCTCATTATTTGTATCACTTGATAAATAAATGTAATTTTTCAAATTTATCTTCTCTTATTATTTAAAAATATATTAATAATCTTATATTAACACTAACAAACAATTTAATTTATTTTACTAAATTATTTCCGAGAGACTTTAGATTTTATATAATCGCTTACATGTATTATTTCATTATTTCTTTTTTCGATTATGACAAAAATTACTATATTTTACCTAAACAAAAAAATATTATACATGAATATTAGATCCAAAACATCCTTCTAAACGAAATTATGCCAGCGAGTGCATGAAATTCTGATCCGATGGAAAAATGCTAAACACGCGGGTTGGGAATCTCTGCTTTTGAGATATACATACCGGGCCCCCGAGAACCGCAGGGGGCAACGTAAACTAACCGCCAGTTAATTATTGTCCTTTCTCGGGTCCGGACACCCCCTCTATGCTCGATCTGCGCCCCCTTCTTCGGGGCCTCACACGGGCACGGTGGCACACCGGATCGACCGACGGTGGCGAGATACGCCAGCGAGAGAGAGAGAGAGAGAGCAGATGCCGAGGAACACGAGGACTCCCGAGAGCCCGCTAAGGACCAAAACTACCGTGGTAGCATTCAATTAGCCTCGCGGCATGTGAAATATTATTGTCCGCCTCGCTTCATATACTCGATTTTTAAAAGGGGAGAAAGAAAGGCATTACCGCGACCTCCTAACATATTTCACTACTGAATCATTCTCCTTCTCCTTTCCCTTTGACTTGGGCCTTTCCTCTGCTCGGCCATCGTTGCTCGACCACCGGGGAGCTCTTCGCGGGTAATCGTCCCGTGATTTTTGCCACCCGGTTTTGCCCGTTTTTTTTCGAATCCGCGCGCGAAAATCCGAGAGAAGCAAGTGTCTGACTGAATGCAGTGTAATTTCTTGTGTGAAATGCATGTTTCTTGTAATCCTGGTTAACTGGCTAACTGATAGACCGCGCGCCATAAAATGAAATGCAATCGAGAGAAGCAAAAGATACAGAGATAATTTTTTCGAAGAAGAAAAAACTCGCTTTATATTAATTAAGTTTCTCGATTTTTTAATAGTCAAGGTGTTTGAGGATTGACATTTTATATTTCTCAATTAACAAAATATGAGACTTTCTATAATATAAATTCTACAGATTATTGTTACAATATTTTGAAGTATTCTGGGATAAAAAATAATAAATGAAATTTAAAAAAATATAAATATAGGTATTTGCAATGTTATCTGCATTAATATTTATCTTATAATTTAAAAATATGAAGTAATGTGGTTTTAAGCAGTTTTAAAAATTTACATACTTATTTCATTTTAAAGAAAAATAAATATGAATTAATAATATAAGTATGTGTATAGAAGAATATTATCTAAAAAAATAATTATTTGGAGAGATAAAGATGCAAGTAAAAAATAAAAAAATAATTGATATTTTCGAACCAATTCAATTTTAAATTTCGAGTTTCTTTTACGCAGGAAAGGCCGGGGACAAAAGCTACTATAACTTTTCGCAAGAGTATTTTTTGTTATTTTCATCATTATCTGGGGGCCTAGGATGAAAGTAACGTAAAGTAGTTTTTAGAATATAAAATAATGTAATTATTTTTTAAATATTAAATAATTTTTATTATAAAAATAAAACAATTATTATTATCTTCTTTGAAAAACTTAAATGTTCTTATTAAGCAATAAAATAATTATAATTAAAATCAGAATATACGCGTTTACAATACAAATGTTATTTTTGTCCCCGACCTGCCCTATACATATAATTATATATGCGTGAACAAACATTATCGGAGTAATAGCAATCTGCTCAAAATATACGTAACTAATCCATCCTGATGGAAAGAAAACTCTACGAATGTCCAACGTTCCCCGTTAATCGTGGGAAACGACAATTTCCTCGATCTCATTGTTCCTACTTACAATAAGAGAGAACGTGGTGGATAATGCCGCAATACGATTCGTAATGCGATGCGCGTGTCGCAATCATTCTACCGTGAAAGTCTCCCGAGCTGAAAAGGCCGAATTTGATTGGCCTCCATCCGCCTTGTACTATCAAAAGATCGATATAACATCCAAGCAATTGCAAATTTTATGCATTCAAGCATGGAATCATTATGCATTCGAAACAGTGTGATATGTTAACGCTCCAGTTTCACGATTTACAGATCATTTTGTGAAACTAACATATTCGTGAAATTTCCACAAGTGCTGAAATTTTTGATGTCACGCAACTGTATAAACCTAGATCCACGAATATATAGCAAGTACGTTTCAAATTAAAACATTTCCGGAGCTTACGTCTATAGATATATTTTTAGGAATATGATTTAAAAAATTCTCTAATATTTTGTTCCATTTTTCTATTCATGATAATTCAAACTCTACTAACAATACTGATTACTATAAGGCAATCTAATTTGAGAATAATTTGATGCAGAAATACGTGGCGATATGTAAAGTGATATTCGTCGATGAAATTCTGCATTGCACGAGTCGTAACAATTACGCTAATGCACCCACTGTAATTGAAACAATCAATTCCCAGCAGTCCTTTCCAAATGCGAGCTAAGCGCGCCAGTCACGAACGAGATAATAGCAAACCGCAAATTTTCTTAATGACAGACTTCTTATTCGATAGGTAGCCGGCAATTAACTGTGCATGATAAATAAGACGGATAAACCGCGCACAAAATCATCCAATAAAAGAAGCACGAATAAGATAATTTAAAATTGCTTTCGATAGCTACTACAGAATCATGCAATTGAAATGATGGTGGCAATGGAATAAATATGATGTAGCAATAATTTTGCGCCATCAAATTGTTAGTCATTATCTTTTAGTAATATTACGATAAATACTGTATTCTTAATCTTCCATATTACGTTGATGCTTATTTACAACACTGTTAATAATTCCGATCAATATTTTGTTTTTATTTATGATACAAATTCCGAATAAATTTGAAAATAATAGATTATAAATGCATAAATAATCGATAAATGTCAATCAATTTATACAAATCAATTTAATATTTCATTTAAAAGTAATTGATTCCATTTCTTGAAAGAAGTTTCTAAAATACAATTTTGAAAGAGGAAAATTTAATTTGATTTTCTTAACAATATTATAATTTGTTACAGAATTGTGTATGAAAAGAACGTACAGGATGTCTTTCAAAATTAAAGTTCGATTCTCTTTTTTTTTAACTTAAGTATGTGCTTTCACGAATTTATAGACGGTACCTCATATTATCACATTAAGCATCAGATATGCCAAGCCATCTAAGTATTCCGTTGACTTCCGGTAGAACATCAGAAACGCGAGATGGTGGATGATGGACTAATCGACTAACTGAGAGTAATTAATAAGCTCTCGGGTAGGCATCCATAATCCAAATGGCGGTTCCCTAACTTCGTATGAGTTAAAGACGAACTTGGTTGAATTAATTAACAGCACACATCGTGAATTCTGAAGCGGATATAATTAATTTTTAAGCCTAATGTCGTTAATTGATCGGATTTACGTCGCATACACATACGAGCCTCTCGATTATCTCCTAATATGCATGCGATAGAAATTATGAAATATCGCAAGTAATAAAGATAATGATTAAACGATAGCATACTTGATTATTTAAGAAACGAAAAAAGTTTAAAAATGAAAAAATATAAAATAAATTATTTATAAAAAAATTATATACATAATTTCCTAAAACGAAAACAACGAGAAAGAAGAAATACGATGAGTTCGGAAAGATCAACATTCTGCTATAAATTCACAAATCTAATACACTAATTTAAGAAAAAAGTTAACAGATTAATAATCACATTTTTCTAAAACTTGCTTTAAAATCTCTTTACAATTCAATAATATTATATTTATCTGCCTGCAATATTCGATATATGAGAAATACACTTCTTGAAGAAGCAAAATGCTAATATAAGTTTGACAGATTCAAATTGTGTATTCCGCGGTTAAACAACTGGACGTGAAAAATTGTACACGGCGCTCGTCGACGAGAGTTAAAGCGTTATCCATTTTTTCTATCGAAAGATACAAACGCTCAATAAGGTACTCAACGTTCCAACGTTGTTGAAGTGTTCGAGAAAAGATAACGATAGGGGTGCTGCCATCTGACAGGTCTCACCATTCAGGGGAGGAAATGCGAGCAGGCGCAGAGCAAGCAGCTGCACGAGAAGGATTCAAGATCGCGGAATCGGCGACGAGAGTCGAGCGAGATGGCAGAAAGCTGTTACCAACGACGATGGCGGAGAAAGCAGAGAAACCAGAAGGTGAGAGAAGGAAAAGGAGATGGAGGAGGCAATGGCGAAGAGCACGAAGAGGGGTAGGATGAGGCGTGTAATACGGTGCCTCTCCTTGCCGTCGACTTGTCCGCCAGATCGATTCGTTGGCGGAAACGTCGGTCTCGAGAATTTCACGGGGATTACCATTGCACTCGAACGATTCGCTCTCGTCGCGCAATAACGTTCCTCGAGGCGAGAGTTTCGCGTTGTCCTCGAAGAGGACGTTCGAGAGCGAAGAAAAGTTGAATAGGTGACACGATTATGCTGACAAGTCTGATAAAGAAACACTTGTTTCTCATTCATTATGTAATCATTTCTAACAAATTATTCTGTTGAAGGAATCTTTTCTAATCGATTTTCTTCCTATAATATAAAAAATAAAATTATGACGATGCCATGAAATAGAAACATTCTCCTTCTTATCTTGCAACTTTACACGTTTTTGACATGCAGAACTATAACTCGAGAACAAAAGAAGAAAAGGCGAAGCTATTCATAGGTCCGATAATATTTTTCTTCTCCTTTGAATATCTTTCTCGTCGTCATTTCCTCTCGCAAGCTGTATAAATGTTGCAAGTCAGAAATGTGACTATCTCCGGCGGATTTCTTCAAATGTCAACGTCGGTGATCACGCCGAGATAGTAACATTCTCCGCCGTCACATTCGCTCACTCATGCTGAAGGGATTAAATCCTTAAGAACCGGAGGCAGATGGTTTCTACATTACGCATTACCCGTGTTACGTATCGCATCTCTACTTTATTCTGCAACGTAATGCGCAGTGTCATGAAAACATTCAGGTAGCATAACGAGTGTAAGCCGCGCTAACTCGATATCGCCATCATCTTTTCCACGTCAGTACTCGGGTGCGATCGCCGATGATCGATTCTCGCGTAGAAGAGACATTTCGAAGAGAGACAGAGGACGAGACAGAGAAGGAGAAGAGAGAATGGGGATGCAAAAAGCGCGCGATACGGGTTTCTATTCCAACTCGCGCGTGTATCAGTGGACTCATCTAAATCGTCGGGAAACGTAGTCCGGTTAAGCCACGCTGGATTGGTAGCGGTGCGGATTGCGAACGAGAGAAGGAAGGAAGGAAGGAAGAGGAAGGGGTTCGACGGAGGGTGAGTCGGATCGCGCGACAGGAGGGTTGGCGGGGGTAGGTTGCCCCGGAGATTGGTGGAAGCACCTAGCACGAGGAGCTCGCGACAGGAGCAGCGTTGCCATCGGGTTGTCTGGCTGATTTCCCGCTTCGAGTCGAGCGGAGTCGTCCTTCTATAGTGATCCCCAGAGAAACCCTCCCGGTGACCGAGGCGAAGGGAAGAGAGCCGGTGGGGCGCGCACGAGAGTGAGGGCGGGAGTGCCGATGGCGGTCGGTCGGCGAGGGAATCGCGCGCGAGGGATGACGGGAATCGGCGAGAGGGAGCGCCGGAGCGTGTAATTGAGTCCCGTGCGCGATCGCTACTTTATCGACCCCCTTATACCGCCCCTTCCTTTCCACTCCACGTTGAAGCTGGAGTTACCCCTGAATCCCGTCGCGTGCTCGGCCACTTCGTTGTCCCTTTCTCTCCTCCTGTCATCCTCGCCCGTTTCGCTCCCCCACGTGTTTAAGGGCGTACAACGTCGTTCGGTATATGTATCCTATAGTGTCGACTGCTCAAAGGACGAAGGCGATAGCGACGACGACGACGACGACGACGAAGTCGAGACGGGCGCCGTCGAGTACGCGCCAGTCAAGTGTGTGTCAGCGTACCCGAAATTGATGGGAACGAGCTGCATATTCCTACTGGATATCAGCATCATGACGGATATACGCCAGATCAACGTATTCTTAACATCTCGCAGCGCTATTATAAATAAATTGCTACTTCCATTTTCATAAACAGAGCCATTGGTGTTTACAATAAAATAGAAACTGAATCTTTTCTAGATAAGACAACTTTGAATTCAATGAGAAAATCTGCTATTGTCGAAATCATTTCGAGAATCGAATACATTCGATTATCTCGATAAAAAGGAAATACAAGAAACTCTTTTACAGCGAGCTGCAACATGCTCTCTGTTACGTATATCGAGCTACATGATCCATTTCGAGATTGATCTGGCGTTACCGCCAGAATGCGGTGAATGTTTGATTCTGTTGTTGCAAGAGATAGTCCTTTCAATGGCGATATCATGGCAGCTTTATACCGTCCTGGCCACAATTCGCACCAAAGATGAATCTGCCTCTGCAGGCACCATATCGAACATTCGTGTAGCCTGATTGTATACCGTAAAATCTATATATCTATACGTTGTCATGCGCGCGCGTGTGTATATATATATATGTGTTGGACGAACATATATCAATCCCCGCGTACATACATCAATGCGTTCGGCAAGAGACTACGAGTACGTAGATACGTCGGGTCGCTCATTTGTCAAATTTTCAGATCTCTTTATAATTCTGCCCTCCCCATAATGTCCTACTCGATTTATCATGTTCATCTCGATCGCTGATGAATTGCTACCGGCAAAGATATCAAAAGTTTTTCAACTCCACACTTTGTAAATTATATTAAATACTCCTATATATTAAATATTAATTTTATTATTATATGTGTGATAAAAATATTATAATGGTCTCAATTCATTATCAAATATTGTATTTTTTATACTATACTAATGAAATTTGTACGATTCTTAATTTCGTAATAAATATAAGAAATTTATATAAATTTTCTGCAAACAATATTTCAAGATTGAGATACATACATGTTTCTGTTGTTGTTTTTTTTTTTTTACATAAAATTTTTCATATTTCTATCTCACGGTGCACCGTTGTGAACGTCGCACGCGATTGACGCGATTGGAATAATTTACATATCGGGGTATACATTATAAGGATCAATATGCCAAGACATTTATTCGCGGAAATATGCTTTCCAATTCCAATGCAAATATGTATAACACTAACCATGATGCAAACGTACCGATCGAGAATCAATGATACATCGGGTGCTCTCTCACGAATAATTAGCATACTTTTACGTAATGAATGCTTACGCGCATTCTGAGGCATTTCTCATTTCCTGTCCCGCAATTACAGTGAAACTATGATGGCGCATTTCGGCGCTTTCTCCTGGGAAACGATCGATCCTCCGAACGGTCATTAACTGATTGAAAAACGTACGTGCTCGTTACGTTGCGGATCAGGCAGCGAAAGGGTTGCTGCAATTTGCAACAAAATTAAATTGATTCAGTGCATAAGGGAGATGATATGGAAGCCTGACACGAAACGTGTCACGACACCGGTACTCTCATCCTTTTCCCGGCGGAGTCGAGGAGCCATGATTTATTCTGTGTCGTATGCTTAACGTTACCATGCTTAACCATTCTCAATCCACTTTCAAATATTTTACGTACTCTTATAGTCTTCTAAACTTTTTAAATACCTCGGTGTTATAAAAAAGTTAATAATTTTATAAAGATTTTATACACACACACACACATACATATAATCTTTAAATAAGAATCGAAATAAAACGATAAAGCTCTCTGTGTATTTCAATATTTATAATTTTCATTCCTCTCTCATCCTCTCATATAATTTTATATATAGATCCCGAAAAATTTGTAAATAATGAAGGCGAAAATTAGTCACTGTTTATTTAACTCAATAATTTTCTGATTATTGCGATTCAAGAATTGTTTCGATAACCAGAACAGTAACAAATGATGTTAACAAACTTTTTTTATGCAAGCCTCATAAAATACCACAAATGTCAAAAAAATAAATTGCCCCAATCTCACTAAATTGAATATAACTTTTCTGAACATTTCGATCTCATTCAAAAAGAATAAAAAAGAGAAAAGAGAAAGAGAGAAGAAACGAAGTGGCAGTCCAGCCACGAAATGTCACGGCTCATTTCTCTCCCGCGTGACAATGGAGGCTCAGAAAAGAGCATTAAAGGTTGATCGTGCGACGTTGAAACAAAGAGAACGAAAAAAAGAATAAAACACCGCCCAGTTACAACGAGAAAGCAAGGGGCGAGAGAGAGATTAAACCCTTTAGTCCCGCGAGATCCTTTAAGGCGAGATGCGCATAATAGAGAAATGATTTGATTAAAATGTAAAGAAGGCACGGACCTTCTGTTTGCGCATTTCACGGTTCGCTTGTAAAAAGCACCCGTTAGACAGATGGCAGTCGCCGCACTCAATGGCCTGAGAAATTGGATCGCGTTTTAACTCCCTTACGTTTTCAGGTTTCGAGGTGCAGATACCGACATTGCCTTGCAGCGAGCGGCAACGTGCAGACGAGAGAAATCTCAATTCCGAAGAAACGACATTTTCTCCCTTCGTATATATTCACCCTCTCGCCCCCTTACGCTTTTCTCCAAATCACAACTCGTCGTTCTTATCGAACAATTCGCTATATATCTTGCCAAGATACATCTCAGAGATTCGTCGAGATTAGAAGCTTTAAAAAATATTTTTAAAAAATACAAATTTTATCTTATGTCATATTTTATGATTTAAAACTGATTGCAACAATTTATCGTGTTAATTACATTTTGTAAATTAAATGTCAAATGAGATTGATTGTCCGAGATGATAATATAATAATATCTGATAACTTGTAAATCAAATTTCTAGTCAATAATATATAGGTATTATATTGTAATATATAGAATAAATACAATTTAATTGCATCATAACGCGCGCTGTTAAATGCAACCGTCTGGAGTCCATATAAACATATGTATACAGCAGTACGAATAAATTCGAGGGCGCAATTTACAAATGAACGTCATCTGGATAATGCTGTACGGATAGTAAAAAGCTGGAAGAACTCTCGTGTGGCAAATTGTGGCGGGCACGCATGCTTTAGACTAATCACAGGCCGAGCGACTAGAAGCAATTTTCGTTATGACGAGCAATTAAAGGGTGGAGTGGGTGGTAATTTCCTATAAATTGTGTCCTACAGCGCGCGCTCACGTAACAGACGCGAACAGAGTAAACGCGACCGCATAACCGTGACCGACGATCGACTGCGTCAGATCGACGCAGAAGATCCTCGTGGGAACGACGACTAAAGCATCAGCATGACAGTCACGGAGATAGTTATAGGGACGGCGATGGCGCTGTAGCGATAATATTAACGAGGCTGAATGTGGAATAGACAATGATGTCGACGATACTCTAATGGATTGACCTATAGACAAGATCACTAGCAAGACTGATAGCGAACAGTGTTGCCAGTGATAATAGAATAATGGAGACAATCGATAATTATGGTTTACAACAATTATAATGATAATTATTTATCATAATAATGATAACAGTCAAATGCTAAAAATAGAAGCAAATATACACGGAGAGAATTTTCTCTTAGAATTTACCATGAAGTTTCTCTGATTAATATTTACCACAATAAAAAATATTAATATGTACATAACAAATTTTACTATCAAACATATTTTATATTTTTAATGCGGTAAATATTAATCAGAAGAACTCATAAAATTCTTCTAATATCATATTATCTCATAATTACCATGATTTTCAAGGTAAATTTTAATAGAAAATTCTCTCTGTGTACAAAATACAATTAATACATAAAGTATTTTGTGTTCTTTGTCATCTTGCAGCGAAAAGATTCTATCAATATTGACGAAAATGATTTAACTGGTTATAAAAATTATCTTCTAAAACTGACAGAATGAAAAATTTGATCACCGCACTCTTTTCTTTGTTGTCAGCAACGATACTGTTTAATGTCGATGATGACGAGCGATATATATTACTAGCGAAGAGAAATCAGTTTATTGATCTAGAACGAGAGAGAGTTCCGGTTATCAGTAGTAGTGACAGCGATATCGCCGGCAGTGATATAAGCCCGTATCGCGTGTTGTTACGCAGCATCACATTTAATGGCTCGGACGACGGTAGCTGGCGCGGATGCTGGGAAATAGCGGCTTCTCGTATTGTAATCTAATCGAATGGAATGACACTCGCGAATGCTGTCTTTCACTGGCGATTCTTCTCCGCCAGAGGAAGGAAGAAGAAAGGCAACTCGGGCGAGGACGAAGGAGCACAGAACGAGAATGGAAGCAAGCATTAAGGGAAAACGGGGCGAGAACCTCGAACTATCACCGTGTGGGTGGACGATCCTGGATTCTCGGGAGCAGAAGGTGATACGAAGGCATGGTCCAGCAGTTACCAGCAGCTCCGATGGTCGGAGGCAGGACCGTGGACCAGTGGAGGGAAAGACGAACCCGAGGAAGGGGCACGGTGAACGACGGTGGGGATACCGATGAACCATCGGCGGAATGGACGAGCGGGATGAGAGGATGAGGGGAACAAGCCTGGTGGCAGCAATCACCGTGAGTGGGCGACACGCGTTTCTCGTGGGTTATCAGCCTGATGAGGCACTCCGACCTTCTCTCGCTTCCCTCCCTCTGCCACCCTCGTTCGCCCACCCTCTTCCCTCTTCCTTCTTTCTCTCTCATCCTCTTTCGAAATCTCCTTCTCGTCTCATGTCGTTGCAAGTCGAGCCGGAGGGAAACGGGAGTTTATCGACGGAACTTTATATCTATACGCGCGTCTCTCTACGCTCGCCCGAGCTGATGTGCCCCTGGAAAAATCTAGGGCGAACGCTCTTGAGCTTCACCAACTATTCTCTCTATCTCGCGATACTGACCCAAAACTTCCTATATGCTTTTGACGCTGTCGACGCGGATTAAAATATAGCTGCCTTTTGTAAAAGAAATCACTGTCGTTTGAATGATGAGATATTAAGTAAGAATCAAAGGAATGAAAAATTTAAATTATAATTTTTCTATATATACGACTCTATAAAAATTTAAATAATAGAAAATATTACGTCTTGTTGTCACAGAGATTCTAAAATTCAGTCAAATAAGAATAAGTATTGTACCTAATTGCAAATCTTTTTTTAAACCCCAAGTAAAATCTTATTTCGCGCGTTTAAAGTATGATTTTATGATCGTTGTAGCGGACAGTAATCGATCGGGGGTTCGACTTTACGTAGCTGGACCGCAACCCCTATCGCGAGGCAAAGCACGCTATATCCGCGCGAAACATCCGCTCCGGAGTTTCGCCATATGACGCTACCGATCGAGTGAGCTCACTCGCGGAGGGGCTGGTAATGACGACAAGGGTCGCGGCGACGTTGTCCCTGCGACATGTGGCAGCGTCGTATATAGCTCGAGCCAAAACAATTTGTATTAAAATGAGCGTTGCCTCGCGGCCACCGGCGATTTCGTTAGAAATTGCGAGACACGCTCGCAATACACACAAATCGTATATATATATACGCGCGTTGTTCCCGAACACGAGCATGACACGTTCCAATAAAGACTTATGTAAATTTCAGGAAAGTTGATCTCCAAGCGAAATTGTGACAAGTCCGGTATAAATCAAATTAAGAATATTCATGATTGTAAATTGAATATGTAATGTATATAGATTATGCTTTTTAATTTTTGTATCAAGTAATTAAATTTTAATGATTTTTTTCGGTCGTTAAGTAATTATTAGTTCAAAAAGGATTCGAAAATAAATATCGATTAATCTCTCAGACTCAACCTCTTTTAAACAACGTTTCAAATTTCCATAAGAGAATCTCTTAAATGGGGTTCTCAATAAATAATTCAATTAATTATTTATATTTCCACATACATCAACGTTTTTTCGACACCGACTTTGTACGTAATAATGTTAATCGCGATACAGGAAGATACGTTGACTTGGCGCATGCGTGCTCGAATCTGTACGTAGCTTTACACGAAATTCGCGCCAAGTCATCAAGCTTTTCTTCACGCATGCTTGAGCCGATCGATGCAGCTGCTGCGTTTGACTATTGTCGCTTTACTCTTGTCAGGATGTTTCTTGTAACAGATTTTTAGAATAAAAATTAGCACATTACATGTGTAATGCAGGACAGACTGACGTCTATCACAGACTAAAAAATTCTCCCGGTTTTTTTCATAACGAGACTGGGTTATTTCTTGATAACTGAAGCTAATTAAAACTCCAATAAAATAATTGAATTTAATCATTAGCCAATAAATGGATTAACCGTTTAGACTAAGTTAAAAAAAGGATTCCAAGGATATTCCGGGATATTATTTAAAACTAGAACGCGAGGATTTTTTTTACCTGATCAGACATTATAGAAGCGAATTTACAATTCAAAAGTTTCGGCAAAACCTGGCTCATCCTACAAAGTTGCAGGCGACGCATACGGCAGACGCGAAAGATAACGTCTGTTCTCGCGTGACGGCGGGAAAGTCGCCGTCTAATCTCTTTAAAGGCCTGTCGGCTGTTTAAAGAAGACCAGTAAAGAGTCGATATATGAAGAGCCTGGGCCGCGATTACGAGCGCGCGATCGCTGCCGAAAACTGTCTCGACGCGGTCGAGTGGCTCTGGCCTGGCTCTGGACTGACTTCTGTTACCAGAAACGGCTACCACGTTCCGGCTGATAACGCCGCAGACAAGTGGCACGTGTCGCCGATGCTTCGACCAAAATGGCAGACAATGATGCACTTAGCGGGATAGACGTTCAAGGTACAGACTAAACTGGAGACCAGCTTTCTGATAATTCATTTTTAGAATGCACGCGCCGCCGTTTTCCCACCACTCTGACACCGACTATCTTTCATGTATAAAAGTGTGAGTGTTTTTGATGTTACGGATGTTGCTACATATTAAACGTGCCCGAAAGCTATTATCTATATTCTCCGTTACATCGATTTCTAAAGATACATTCTTTTAATACTAAACATAGATTTGTATTCAGTGAGTCTTTTTTAAGAACGATTCGAGGGTTGTTTTATTCAAATCGGTCGGATATAATATGTCACGAGAACTTTTGGAGAACTTTTCTCGGCGAAACAGTCGTAGTATAGTCGAAGTATAGTCGAGTCATGTATATTATATAAAAAGGAAATTCTAACCGCGCGAAAAGCAATATCGTTGTCCTTCGCGGAAATCATGGCTGATTCTGGAATATTTAAGGAGACATTCGTTCCCGGTTTTTATGATGTCCATTCTTTTGATACTTGCGCGAGGGCTACTTGGATGTAGCCCTTAAAATTCGGTCTCCCGATTCTCCCCGATGGCCGAGGGTTCTCTTTTCTGATATCCGGCGAGGGTCTCTCCTGGGAACGTTTTCCACATATTTATACCCTCTTATCTAAACTTTAGATTTTTGGATTGGCCGCGGCGATTTATGATTATCGCATACCTTGTACGCGTCGCGATTTCCTGATTTTCGCTTTTTTCAAGGTTTCTCTCTTTTAAATTTGCCCTTCCTTGTACCGTCCCTACGTTATGTATGTTAAGTTTTCTTATTCGTACTTTATATAACATAATATATAATAGTATTTATTAATTAATAGTGTAATATTATAGTATAATATTTACATAGGTTTTAAGACCGAATTTAAAATCATAATTGAAAGAGATTCATCAATATTATTGAAACAATGTCATGGATCTACATTTTATAATTAAAGTTTTTAAAAAATAAAAAAATTCGAAAATCTTCTAATCTAAGTTTGTAATTTAATGGCAACATGTAATTATTCGTGGCATAATCAGAGAATATATCGTTTCCTACAATGATGATAAAAATAAATAAACAGTAATAATTAAAATATTACATTATCTATATTTGTGATAAACTGCAACTTATTGTTAGATGTCTACAATAAAAAAAGTTTAATATGTATATAATATTTTATATATTTTTTAATTTTATATATTAATTGTATATAAAGTCATATATGGCGTATAATTAGATATTAAGGACTTTTCTTATTTCAATTTCCAAAGAATTAAGTGTCGCGACCACACACACGCGAATCGGGAATCGAGGAATTCGCTTGGAACGTATCGTCGTTAGATGTTACGTGCACAAAGATATCTCAGAGATCGCATCATCTATCGAAACTGCAATCCTGAATTACCCTGAAGGCTTCACCTTCGGTTTTCGAAGCGTCGGTCGACATAGGCCTCGAGAGACAACGTGGGTGGTAACAATAGCTCTTTCTCGGGCGACCAGATTCTGGTGGCGCGACACGCATTGTACGACCGCGGTTTGAAGGTGATTGATCACCGTTGCCGATCGCACGCACACGCGTGTGTTTCAGTCAAACGCTTCCACGCACACGGGCGAGCGCGTAAGAGCGAACGTAGCTGACAACGAATCGCTCGTCGTCGTCGTTCTCGTCGTTCAGATCTGGATTTTCGATGGGAGAAAACCGCGGGGGGTCCATACCACTCGAAGGCCCCGATCCTGACTGATCGAGAAATAAAAGCGTAGCGACCAAGTGGGTCCTCGAATAGTGGACCGCCAGATTCATCGAGACTAATGGAGATTAAATTTTATCGCAATTTGTAAAGTTCAATTTAGAGCAGTTTTCATACCGATCTTTATCGCGATAACTTTTCTTGAAAAAAAAAGCAAGTTTATGCTGCAGCAATTTAAACAATTTGAAAAATAAAAGTGAAATAGTATCTTGATCAAATTTTAATAAATTTATAATTTATATAATACAATATATTCAAGAATTTCTTTACAATCATAAAAATAATGATATTGGGTACAAATATTAATCTTACAAAGAAACAATCGGAAGTGTTCCTCACCGATTTTAATGAGCTTTAGATTGTTAGAGAGTATTGAAAAATATTAGACGCATATTTTTTTAGCTACGTATCTGGACGGTTTTTTTTATTTTTTACAATGAGCTAATACTATTGAAACGGTAAAAGATATGAAAAATATTCCAAATAAAAGTTTTTAATCATATTTTTCGAAATTTCTCCTAATTTTTGAGAAATATTACACTGGTTTAAAGAACATTAAAAACCATAAAACTTTGAAACATTTTTTTCATATCTTTTGCTGTTTTGATGATGATGTTAGCTCATTGTCAGAAATATAAAACTGTTTTTTAAGGGAGTGTTTCACCCTCTAAACGTCGAGATACACAGCTAAAAAAATATAGGTCTATTTTTTAATACTTTACACTTTACAACATCCAAAGTTTATTAAAATCGGTGAAGTACACTTCTGACCGTTCTCTTGCCAGTACTTGTGAGATAGCGAAAACTTTCTTTATCAAATATTAAATTTGTACTTTTGCTTTCTTTAGCTACCTGTACATAAAATTTGATTTCTACAGTTTAATTTTCTTGTTTCTTCTATATTAATTTTCATTGTTGTTATTTTAATTAATTAAACTACATAAAAAGTTAAGAATTATCTAATATTTATTTATAATAATTTTAAAAATTCTTTAAGAAACATTCTATAGAAACTATATTTTTTTTTTTTGTTACAATATCTCATCTGTATGAAATGAGATGTAACTTCAAGATATCTCAATCTAAGGGAAAAATATATTTAGAACGCGTGCCAGCGAAAACGTTGGCTGACGAAAAGCAGGGAACTTTAAGAGACGGGTTTCAGAGTCTTACAGCGTTCATGATGCATCGTGCGGCATGTGGTTCGCCGATATAATATCACGTGTCCACCCTGAGGCCAGGTGTCTTTCATACCACTCGATTTGTCTCAAAACGAGCAAACGTTGCAAAAAGGTAACAGGAATAATGCGGTACTTCCGGAAAATGCGCACGTGCGCGACAACGGTTGTTGTATTAAATTTTCATTCTTACGAAATACAAGTTTGCATTGTGACATGTATGTGTGTGTATAATATCCTGTCTATCATTACTTCCCCATTTACAACAGCATTTATCATTATTATATACTTCATTTTTTAGTTATTATTCATCATCTCTCTCTCTATACGTTAGTGATTTTTATTTAGAAATTTTCTACATTATGATTCCTGTACTTATTAAAAAAATATATTTATTTAAATTATATATAAACTTTCTTTAAAATAATGTTACATTTGTTTTTGTTGCGATCAGTTTAAATGTATTGTAGACTAAATTATATTCAACAAGATATATATGCAAAATATATTTAAACGACAAAATATTGCCATATACTGAAAAATATGTCAATTTCTATCAACATATATAAATTGAATTTTATTATCTCTCTAGCTACCGAAACAGACACAAAAATTTATGTTTCACGATCGATGTCTAACTTCTTAGACAGTTCGAGCGATAGTTTGCTGGGTAAAACCATTTGGACGTTAATTACAGTTTTTATGCGGCACAGGATGAATTATGAAAAACGTATGAATAATTCTCGCTCGTGTGCGAAGCGTGAAATTTACGAGCAGTTTCAGTCGTTCGTTACAGCACGATTGTAAGCGTAAAAGTAAGGCGATTCGGTTCGTTATCGGTCGGCAAAGAGATCTAAGGAGATCTTTTCTGCGGTAACGTGTTTCTCGCGGGCGCGGGGCTCTGTTCACACAACAAATTTGCACGCAATTCTTCGCTCGCGTGCGTAAGAATAATTACTATCGGATGTGGACCGTCGCACACGCATGCATGTTTGCATTCCTTCACGTAGAAACGTTCTGTAACGAGTGAATTTCGAGAAAAGTGTATACCGCGCAATTTTACTTCTTAACGATATAATTTCTGAGTTTTATAAGAATCCCAAAGAAATCACATTACATTTCGTGTACATAAAACCTATTTATCAAATATTTGAAGTAATGGAAGGCTATGTTTATAATTTCTACTTTACAAATTCATCTCAGGAAATTAAGTAAATTTTAATACTGCATAAGAATGCAAGGCAACAATTTTTAAAATACTTGAATATATTTTACTTCATATTTCGCGAAATAACTTACTTAGAAAATTTTTGAAAATTCTCCTTATGTTCGAAAAATTGTCAATAAATCATTTATTAAGTCAAACAATTAAAAATATAATATCGCAATATTTTTTAAAAGACTTCTAAAATGATTTCTTAAAATCAAACTTTATATCTCAATCATATGTGTAATTTCTTTTGTAATTGTATCTGAGTGTGCTATAACTATAACGAAAATCTTTAGCTAATTTTTTCTGGAATATAATAACACGTCTGAGAATGGTTAAGCAGGCATTAAATCAATTACTACCACCGCAACACACGATGCTATCGCGTCGTGTGAAACGTTCTATTTACCGGTTTACAAAAAAAAAGAATAGAATTTTTTCTGCGTACGAATCGATAAAGTCATAAAATCACTTGCAAGAAATTTATAGTCAACTTTATCACGATAATTGCATCTCGCTCTCGGATACACCCTCATCGACTTTACCTCCGGATTCCGTATTAATTAGGTAGCGCGACAGAGTGGAATTACAGAGAGACCAGTGAATTCATTAAACCTTTATTAGTCGTTATAGAACCGGTACTCGTGCGCGCGCGGCCGTCGCCACTCTGCGGCAGGGAAAAGGGGAAAACAGAACGCAAAAGAGGCGGGAGAATAGTAGGAATATCGACAACTTCATTTGCAAAGATTAGCAAAACATTAATTTTAATTATACGTCTTTCGAAAATTAAGACTGTATTTTTATATATCATATTTTAAGTATTATTTGAAAAAATATTTGCGAGATGCTAAAAAGAAATTTCACATAAAAGATTTAAAAAGTTAATAACAAAATTATTTTTCAGAAAAATAATGTTATTATTAACATTATAAATATTTTATGTAACATGTTTTGTTCAAATTTTAGCATCACACAAATATTTTTCCAAATAATACTCAAAGTATGCAAGAAAATGACGACCTTTCACATAGTTTGCAATATGATTGCCTTCCAGTATAGTATTAGTAATTTACATACATTCTACAATCCAGTTATTTTGTTTTCATCTCTATGCAAAATTGGTACCATTATTGCTAATATTGCAGATATCGAAATCAGAAATCATATTTCAATTTCACAAAATTCAATTTTACGAAAATTGCGAATAATTCAATTGGAAAATGCGAATATTTAGCGACAATCTCATAAACTTTGCATGAAAACTAAGACTTACTGAAAGTTTACTTTTACTTTGTTGCTCTATTTTCACATGATTTACGGGCGGCAAACTGAAACTTTTGAATGCGAGAACGGCAGAGGCGAAATGTCTTCAGAGAGAAATAAAAGAACAGAATGGAAGATAAATCACGTTATGCTGGCAGCAGAAAATGCAATTGCTCAAACTGTACAAACATTTCTTCTCTATACTACTTGTGTATCTATTATAGATAAAGAGAGATCTCGCACTAATTTCTTGTTATTATATTGATATTAGAATGATATGTGAAAATTTATCATCGAGAAAATAAAACTATAATATATGTATTAATTGAAATAGTTTGAAATAAGATAAAGATTTCTTTATACTTATTCAAAATAATTTCAAATCGATGATTATTTTACAAATGTCAAATGTGAATCAACACAGAGAGAATTTTCTCTTAGAATTTACCCTGAAAATCATGATAATGGTGAGACAATAGTATTGGGAGAATTTTATAAGAGCTCTTATTAATAGTTACCACAATAAAAAATATCAATATCTTAAAATATAAATATCTATTAATATCTTAAAAAATATTAATATCTATCACAATAAGGTATAAAATATGTTCGATTAATTTTATGTACATAGAAAAAATGTAGAAACAACGTACATAGTAAAATTAATCGAACATATTTTATATCTTATTGTGGTAGATATTAATATTTTTTATTGTGATAAATATTAATCAGAAAAACTTAAAAAATTTTTCCAATGCATATTGTCCCACGATTACAATGATCTGCAAGGTAAATTCTAAGAGAAAATTCTCTCTGTGTTAAATCACATTTGACAATTGTATAATAGCATTGATTTGAAATTATTTTGAATAATTAATTACAAAAAAATCGTTATCTTATTTCGAACTTTTTAAATTATTAAAATTATGTTTATTAAGCCGACCTTTTAAATTATATTATAGTTAATTCTCTCTCTGAACAAATGATCATATATTTATAAAAGTCAATAAGAGTTAGCTATTCATTTAATAGATTATAATATTGTTAAATGCAAAAAGCATTCTTTGAAATTGAATTTATTGTACCGATAAACATTGCATCAATAAATATACATAAAATATATGAGTAAATAACGAGAGAAATGTACAAATTATTACATATTGTACATTATATTATAGGTTCATCATATTAACAAATCAGGAAATAGAAATTATCTTACCTTGATACAAGTATATATTCAATTAGAATTATATATTTATGAGAACAGATTTCAAATAAAATTAGACATTAAAAATCAATCAATCAATATGTAAAATCAATATAGACATTTTTTATATTTAAATAATCTTTAAATATTGCAAACGAGTTTACAGGCGCATTGTGTGCAGCCTACACGTTTCGTTTCTCAGGGGTACCAGCAGGATATGCGGTCCTGAGGAAGGGAGCATCACGATTTCGTCGAGATGGCACGTATGCGGGATGTTGCGACGAGCGACTAGAAATCTACGCGAGAGGTAGATCCGATGGTATCTCTCGCACTCAGGCCGAGTTGAGAGGCATCCCCTCGACGACTACGGTACAGATCTCGCGCCATTACTCAGCCCAGCGAGCGGTGGTACGGCCAGCATCAGCATAAAGCAACATAAACAGCGGGTCCTCGCGCAGTGCGAGAACGCGGGACGAGCGCGGCCGCCCATCGCGCGAGAGACATTGCGTAAAAATGAGTTGTGTCAACGTGCCTGGGGGGCACCCTCGACGTGGCTTGCTTCACCAGGTGGCCCCGGCGGCTCGTTTTATTAGGTCGTTACGAGAACTCGTCTGTTTTCGTGTAATAACTCTTGGATCCTAGGACGCGCGCGAGGATCGAGAAGAATTCGGAGATTACAAGATCCTATACTCGAACGATGTTAATCAGGGAATCTTTGACGCAAAAATAAAAAAGAGACATATAGCATCTCGAAATTCATCAACGATCACGATGCAGAAATTTTAATAAAAAATCGTGACTCTTTTAAAAGTCCTAATTTTATCTTAAAAAGGTCTTCACGTTTTCTATTTTAAAAGATAGTGTATAATATTAAATTTACTTGGCTAGAGTTTATTTTAAAAAATTAGTTAAAAATTCGATATGCTGCGTTGCGAAATCGTTTAGAGGAATGCTGAGACTAATTACCGCGGTTCGCTAATTAACGCGAAAATTTTTGTCAGCGTTGTGCATGATTTTCAGCGCAAAGGCGCGCTCGTTCGTCTCGATAGATCAATTACTAAAATTACACTGCGCATCTAGCCGCATTACAACGCACGTCCGGCGCATACCTGTACCAATACCACCGCTCGCGTAGACGCGGCTATCGATTCGAGATGATTAGCGATAATGTCAAGGGAGTCCGGAGGCACGTCCGCGATGGCTCCGTGACCGAGGCGCGCCTTCTGTATCGGCCGTTAACATTGGCTGCGGCCGCCGATCTGCGTAACTATGATTCCACCTAATTGAATTAACCACAGGGCGCAACGCGCCACGTTACACCGGCGAATCGTGATCGACCGTGAAAGAAGAGGAAAGAAGAAAACAGCGGTCTTTTTGGCGCGAGCGAGCGACGAAGAGGAACGCGATGCCGAGAGAAGACAGTGGCGGCTTTTACAATAAGATGTAAATTTATAATTATGCACGCGTGTTACAAAAATATACATTTAATTGTAAAGAGAAAATTAAATTCTTGTAAATATATTCTTATTTTTAAATTTTACATGCATTTGTGATTATCTATTTTATATATCTGAATAAGAGTAAATTACAAAAGAATGTATACTCTGTGATCTTAAATAAATGTATCTTTTATATATATATTTTTAATTTAATAATTATAACTCAAAAATCAAATGCTCTAAATGTGACTACTGAACTTTGCCATTGAATAATTAAATTTCGTACAATTTTTATGATTAAATTCTCGTATCGTAAGACTTCGCATTTATTGAAGCCGCCACTGAATGAGAGGAAGAGATGAGAAGGATGAGGAGAATTGGATGTGGAGAGCACGGAGAAACGGCTGTGTGGATGACGGTGGGCGATCCACGTCGGCGATATCCCATCAGACCGTCAAATGACCGCCTCCCGTGTTTCTGCGTCTCTACGGCCCCTGCATTTCCGCTCGCACGTGCCGGTTCGACGAGGGGATTCTCATAGCTCCGGTTCTTAGTCCGAGAATACTCTCGAGTACTCCCTGTATCTTGCGCGGTTGTCATTACCTTCGGCTAGGCGCCAACCAAGATGAGGAAACGCGCGTGTGGCAAAAAATATCACGCAGATTGATTGCGATCGATTCCATGTCTGACATTCAAATGATAAGAAAAATAGATTCGAGTTTTATTTTGCTCAAAGTACATAAAATAAAGTCTTCCTAATAAAAATCAAACTTTAAAATATGAGAGATTCATGAGATTCTTAATATGAATGCTTATTGAAAATACACATATAATGCATAATTTAAATTTATATTATTTTCGTATTAGCTTTTCTTATACTGGCTATATATATTTAGCAAATGATAAGAAAGATAAATTCGTGTTTTAGTTGTCTCGAAGTACATAAAATATAATTTTTCAAATAAATAAAATTTTTAAATATTCATGAGAGAAACTCTTAATATAAATTCTTATCGAAAATATATATAATGCATAATTTAAATTTATATTATTATTGTATTAGAATTTTTTTTGTACTATGTATTTCGCGAATGATAAGAAAGATAAATCAAGTTTTACTTGTCTTCAAATACATAAAATATAATCTTTCAAATAAAAAAAAATTAAAATATTCATGAGATTATTAACACGACTGCTTATTGAAAATATATACATATAATGCATAATTTAAATATCTTTTTAAGCTAATCTCAAAAACCGATTTTTTAAAACAATATTTTATTATTATTACATTAGCGTTTTTTATATACTGGCTACATATTTTATAATTGATAAAAAAAATTGTGTTTTATTTTGCTCAAGGTACATAAAATATAGTCTTTTAAATAAAAAAATGCTTTAAAATATTCATGAGAGATTTTTAATATAAATATTTAACAAAAATAATATAATGCATAATTTAAATTTATATTATTTTCATATTAGCGTTTTTTATACTAGCTATATATTTGGCAAATAATAAGAAAGATAAATTCGAATTTTAGTTTGCTCAAAGTACATCAAATATAGTCTTTCAAATAAAAAAAAATAATATTAAAATATTTATGAAATTATTAATACGCGAATGCTTATTGAAAATATATATAATGCATAATTCAAATATCTTTCTGAGCTAATCTCGAAAACAGATTTAAAACAATATTATTATTACATTAGCATTTTTTTATATAATGACTATATATTTAAATTTATTTCTAAGTTAATCTCAAAAGTCGATTTGTCCTAAATATTATATTATATTAGCGATTTTCATATCCTGGTTATATATCGTACAAGTAAATGGCGATGATATATAAATGTGATAATATAATAAATTAAATATAATCACTTTGCTCACCGGTCGTTGAAACATTACCATATTCTCGTCGATTGTTGCGCGTCACTCTTTCCTAAAAAATATTATATTATTATTATATTAGCTGTTTTCATAGGCTGGCTATGCATTTCAGTCGATGATAATCAGATAAATATTAGAATCAAATTACTCACCGGTTGTTGAAACGTCGCCATATTCTCGTTGATTGTTGCATCGTTTTGGAAAGTCGTTCGCCGGGATGCATTTTCATTGACCAGCACTACTGATTTCGATTCGCGCATAAATAATACGATAGAACAATCGCGCGTTACTTTGTACGACATTTTCGACACCGATTGCACGCACTACGCGCCCAATTACATAAATAATAACAGATAAATAACGACGATAAATAACTGTGTGCCACTCTCGACATTCGCGATGTGTAATGAAGTTAGTACGCTGTGACGTATACAACAAATCGCGCGGTGCAAACTTCGCGCGGTTCACACACGACACCTGAAGACCATGATTTATTTACTAATTAAATATCTAACCTCCGAAAATTTTCCCAAAACGCAAAAACTTGAACGCGATGTGATTCGTATAGATAAATGACGCGAAATGATACATACCTCTTAATAAACAGAATGTTCAATGATTGAAGAAATACTTCCTGATAATTGCCCGTGGCACGATTCGATGCTTCCGATATTCGTTCGTACGCGGAATTCATTCTTAACAGGAAAAAACGCGCGAAAAATGCGGAGCCGATTGAGCGCGAACTCGAGACTAGCGCGAGGGACGACGGTCGTGACGTTGTAACTACGTGAGTCAACACTAGCGCGCCGCGCGCCAAATTCAAAAACAATTATAGGCTATAACTTTTGTACTTGAACTGTCGTCTAAATTATTACTGTGTACTTAAATTTATATTATAGTGTGATTCAATTTCGGATTAATATATTCTAATATAATTAAATTCAATTAATGAAAAAACATCTTTTTCAATAAATAAATTGAAATAATTAATAAATTTAAAATAATCGGTTACTCAATTTTATATCATCAAAATTAAATATTTCGTATGATATAAATATGCAATTATAATTTAAAGATTTCATAAATTTAAGATGTAATATCAGACGTTCAGTTTTATAGTCAAAGTAAAGCCTCTAATATTTTTAAATAGAACATAATTATACATTTATAACATAATTATAAATTGTGTTCGTCAAAAAATATGTATAGAATGTATATTTAATGCATAATTATCAAAAATGCGGGATTTGTCGCACAATTCCTGTTCATAATGCTATTTTAATTTTATCATTTATATGATATATCCTGGATATATCCTGTTATTTAATTTCATTATTATTTTACTGCTAAATATGTGTGTGAATAATCTATTAAATTATTAATCCTACTTATAAGTAAATCATATATCTCATAATATCAATGTTCAAGATAATCTAAAAGAAATATTTTTCTCATTTATTGAGATTGTGACATTAAAATGTTAGAAAGGACAATCAAGGATATTATACAAAAGGATTATCGATGATTTAACAAATAAAGGTTTAAATGTGCGAGCATCATATACATAGTATAAATATATTTATGCGAATATTTCATTATATATGACTGTGTCTATATTATGACACATACAGTGCTAATAATAAATGCTTTTTAACTGGATTCGTAGTGTAAAAGTTGATTAAATCTTTTTGATGAAATGCTTTCTCTCCTAACATCCCCATTCGATGTTTATAAATCGACAACGTATCGCAATGCGAATATTTATATGCGCTATTAATACTAACGATATGCGACAATTGAGCTCCATAAAAAATTAGCCAGTCGCATGCTTTTGAGATTGTAAATTGATATAATTCATTGCATGCCACATCGTGATAGTTGAAAAAATTGCATATAATTGTAAGAATCATAAATGTTTAAGAAAAAGATTTAAAAACTCTATTCTCTTTGTGTTAAGTGATAAATTCGTTGAAAATACTTTGCTATGTAATAAAGGGCACTCAAAAACGCTCGAAGAAATTGGTCAATTTTCTTAAAAGCTTTCCTTCGTTAAGGTAGCTGCCGTGTATATTTTAAAAGATCTGAAGATTCATTATCGATATTAAAAAGCTTTTGCTCGCACGCTTCATGCTTCGGACAAAAAATAAATGATAAGAAATTAATTATATACTTACTATATATGACAATTTCCAAAAATTATGTCATATCCAAACAAATTTTCCAAAGGCAGTAAAAACCTTTAATATTTCAATAATGATATTTTATGTGTAGACCGATTGTTAGAAATAGTAATAATAATCTTCTTATTATATGCAATCGATAATATACCTACATGATACTGCTATATTTATCGTTTTATACATTCACCATAAAATTTCTAATACTGATATCGTCGAAAACGAAAATTTTACTCTAATAGGTATTGAAACAATAGTCATTTTAATTAAATGAATGTTTGAATACCTTATTAATTCAAATGAGTACTCTATCAGATACCGACGACTCAGATACTTATATATATCTCAGTAAACATTTCGACTTAAAAAAATATTGAATAATAGCACCAATCTCTCTATGTTTCTCCACCTTTGTCCTATTCAATATAAACATCAAAAGTTAACGATTTTAAAACAATTTCGAAACTTTCGTCTGAAAATCCTCAGACGCGCTTCAAAATTTCGCGTCGTCTAGAAAATCGCGTCGGAAAAATGAAAGCTTTGTGCAATAAGTTATCTCAAAAAGATAGCCATATTGTTTGATAGAAAACTTTTCTCTGACCTTACAAATTCAGAATCGTGTTGCACGCCTCATGGAATGTGTTTGCAATCGCTGTCCTAGTCGGCGTCTGCGCGATTACTTGTTCTTCCCTCCGGTTACGAAGTATAGAGGCAAATTTAATTCTATTCGATACAGTACTACATACAAGACTATCGTCTGGTACTACGTAGCGTTATTTTGATATCCGACATGCGTTCCTTCAATGATAAATCCTCCTTGTCGACTTACAGAAGCGTACACTTTCTTTTCTTTACAGGTTCGGGAGGTTCCAATGCGGCTAAAATAGCTTCATCGAATACATTCTTCAAACCTTTCTAAATTGTCAAAATAAAAGCATAATGTTACATAAAATGTTAAATATTACTGATATAATTTAGAATATATTTTTTTATTTTAGTTACAGCAAAATTAAATATTTATAAAAAATCATATTTTTTAAGTTTGAAAAAAAGATCTTACTAAATTTCACAATTTCTAAATAATTTCTTTTAATAATAAAATATTTCTGACAAAATTATTATATCATAAAATATAAATATAAATAAAATTTTTCTTACCTGTGTTAGAGCACTGCACTCTACATATTTTACAGCTTTGAGTTCCTTGGCGAGTTTTTCGCCTTGTTCACCAGATATTGGCTTCTGCTTATTTTTTGCAAGCTTCTCTGTTGTTGCAACATCATCTCTCAAATCGATTTGTGTTCCAACAAGTAGAAATGGGGTTCTCTGGCAATGATGCGTTATTTCAGGCACCCACTGTAAGAAAATATATTATTACATTAGAATTTAAATTAAAGCTTATATATGTAGAAATAAAATAGACAATAATAGATGATATATCACCTTTTCTTTTACATTTTCAAACGATGATGGCGATACAACTGAAAAACACACAAGAAATACATCTGTCTGAGGATAACTTAAAGGACGCAATCTGTCATAATCTTCTTGACCTAATAAAAAAAACCAAAAAGTTTGAATTAGTTCTCAAGCACACTAAATCATCTTTAACGATATAATCTAAAAAGGAGCAAACTTCTTACCAGCTGTATCAAATAATCCTAATGTATATGGATCACCTCCTATCATCACAGTTACCGCATAATTGTCAAAAACAGTAGGCACATATTCGGAAGGAAACTTATTTGTGGTGTAAGAAATCAAGAGGCATGTTTTACCAACCGCTCCATCACCCACCACAACACACTTTATCGTCTGCATTTTTTGCTTATGTTGCAACCTAAACAATTATATACATACATAATTAAAAACTAATGTAACTAGTCTAAGCCTTTATATATAAATAAAACAAATCTCATACTCTATTTAAACTCAAATTTACAATGTTTTATTTTTTAATCAATCAGTCTCTATATGCTTTACAATATTCCAAAATTATTTTATCAGCCATAGTATTATGTCTACAATCACAATTTGATAAAAAGAAGAGAAATATTGTCAGAAAATATTACTTAATACGATAAAATCATCGCAATATCATTAATTGGAGATTGTTTTTTTTTTCGTCGTATTTCATCTTTAAAATCTTAAATATAGGTGTGTACCTGCAGCACGAAAAGGCACACGTTGCAGGAGATACTTTAGGTATAGGAGATCGAGGAATTTTTAAGATGTTATCGTAAATGTGAATTTGCGAAGCAAAAATCAACGCGCGGGAGATGTTTTTGCTTATCGCGCGTGAAATGTAATGAAATGGTTACCTGAATCTTCGGAGCTGTCATTAAAGGTTAAGATCGTCGCAGATCATAATCCCGGGTGGCGCAGCGGAAGCGGCTTCGGGCGTGTGCCGGTAGTAAAATACGATCTGTACGAGTCCTATTTGATGGCCACGAGGTTGCGAAATTGTTGCGCAGTAACGCAAATTCCACGTATCTTTATCGCGAGATATACATACGTTATTTTTTTCTCGCGATTTCGAGCAAGATTTGTTAGCGACATAAAGCCGGATTCCTATGACGTAAAAGGAAATGGGAGGGGAGAATGACGTATACTCACAAATTATGGCGCTCAATTTGAAAAGTCTAAATTCTATTAGATTTCGCTCTTTCGTTTTTTTCTCTAAATTTTTCTTATATTAATACAAATGAAAATGTGCATTATATTTATACAAAAAAAAAACACATATACGTTTATCATCAATATTAAATACTTCAGCTCTTAATATATTTATACTGAACACAAATGTATTTTGTGTGATTATAATATAATCTCTTTTTATTAAAACCTACAAACCTATATACCCTAATTTGTTCTACACAGCAGTCATTTAACACATAGATTCATATAAAATTTTAAGGCATATATATAATCTCTGAATAGAAAAATAGTAATATATTAATATTATTAAGTTTATATCTATATTGATTGCCAAGAGAGCAATAATTTCCTTATAGCTCTTAAGGACGTACGTTGTTTCACTATTTGTCAGTTGAATTTTAAATTCCTTTATTATCTAGCTTCTGATTTTGAAAATGGTTGAAGAGAACCAGGTTGTACCCATGATAAGCCTAATGGCTTATGCTCATCTTCGCTCTATAAAGTACAATAAACCAATGAGAGAATTATTGAATTTAATGTTTTATCATGATGACTTTTAAGTATTTATTCACCTTTGGTTCGTAAATTTCTCGTTTAGTAGGATCATGCACTTCATTTACATATCGAGTAAATGTAATATAATGTGGATCGTCCATAGTAGGTGGATCAAATACTTGATTTACACTTGCCTTCACACACGTTTTCACACGTTCTCGAAAAGCTTCAAGATTACTTTCTTGTCTGTAACATTGTGAATTAATTTATATGTAAAAAAAATTTTTATAATACATTCTGTTCATAATTTCTTTGAATATATCTCTTACATCTCTTACAAAGTAAATAATAATAATCATACTTACAAGCTAGATGCTTCCTGATTAATTGGTGTCATTTTTGCATCTAATTTAATAAATATTTTTGTGATATATTGTATTAATTGCCAAATTCTGTTATTTCTTCTCCATTCAGGAAATCCCCACGTTGTGCACAATTCTCTGTTTTCTGGATTTATTAATGGATGGAAAACCTGAGTTTCGAACACAACTTTCTAAAATACATATTTCAGGTATGAAAACATTACAGGGTTATAGATTATAATATATATATATAATTAATTGTGTGGCTTTATATTCTTACAGGACAATCTCCAAGTGGAAAGTTTGGAGGCAGTGAAATAGTGAACCTGAAGACTCCGCCTTTGTAGATTCCTTGTCGAACAAATTGTACACCAAACCATACTGTGACAAAATGATGTGTTCATAAATAATATATATATTATGTATTAAAACTTTTTACAACAGTCATTTTAACTACATTAAAATGAAACAGGCAAGAGATATGGATATATTTACATCAGAACCATTATATAAGTTGTAATCGGGATGAGCAAGACCTATAAAATAGGTTTAATACCTATCAACAACACACTAACATTTTAATTAAAAAAAATTAATTTATGGACTAAGAAATAAAAAACTAAGAATGTTTATTCTTCTTCTCTGTCTTTCTGTAAATTATAGAATAGCACTAACTGTTTTAATTACAAGGTATCAATATTGCAAACCAGGATTATCATACAAAGTACATGCTTAATTATGAATAATACATTCATAGTAACTTGACATGCATAAATTTCACAGTACTTACAAAAAGAATCCAAAGCAGATGGTATTACGTAAATTCCCTTTAAATCTTGAGAACACAACATCTTGCTGTAAAAAAATATATACAAATGTTACTTCTTCGATATTCATCTATTATATAATACTATCATATTTACTATACTTACTACTCTGAAATAATATTGTATTCCTGTAAGAAAATAGCATGTTGCTTATTAGTTTGTGAAACAATCGGTCTGTCTATCATTTTTACAGACATGCTCAACGGAGAATCCCCATTACTACTTCCTGGTACAAGCTTCCTAAAGGAACCTTGCCTATTTAAATTATCGTTTTTACTATCGTCACTCTGAAATAATAACAAAGTAGTATCATATTTTTAAACATTATTGAATAAAAGAAATGAAAGCAATAGAGAGCAATATATGTGACACTTTTATCGTTTATTTGACCATTGTTATTGAATGTAATACAGTTAAAAGTATTTTTACCTTGGTCCCCGACATGATGAGCTGTCTTAAAAAATGTGTATGAAGTTGTAGATATAATAATAGAAATATCTTGCTACATCGCACTTAAAATAAGATAAGCTATACTTGTTGACAGTCTTCAGAAATTGTACTGGACCATTCAGCTAATTTTTACTATAGTATATTGGAGCGAACCTTCTCTATACTATCCTATAGCAAATCGAGACTACAATTAGAAAGAAACATAATGTTTTTGGATGAATCTCCGTCTCTTTTCACATTATTCATCCTAGCATCAACCAATCAATGAATCTCTGAGAAAGATAGCAATCCAACCAGCATTAATGAGTGTCTCAGTGCTTTTTATTTTATTAAAATTAATAATTAACATATATACTTAATTGCGAATTATATGGATGAACAAAATCCCTATTATGTGTGTAAGAGATTTCGGAACTCTTTGCTAAAATAATTAAAATTAAAAGTCAAATATAATTTTTGAACACTTTTATATTATTAAAAATATATAATTCGACTCCCGAAATATATTAATTCATTATAAAACGTATACGTAATAGTATTTTTCTCATATTAAAGTGATTAGAATAAATTATAAATTAATTATTAAAAAACTAAAAATTAATTAAACGACTTAGACTTATTGTTAGATGATAATAATAATGAAACATTTATTAAAAAAAGATTTAATAACTATAATAGGTCAGGTTAATTTTTTATTTATTTATTTATTTATAACATCATAAAATTCTGTCCTCTCCGAAATACGCGAACGCTACGAAAAGATAAAATCTCGTACATGCCGCCGGACGAGTTCATGAGCATGAGACGCTCTTATCTTATCGTTAGGAACGTATTAATAGTTACTGCATTGATCACTACTACGATATGGCGCTGAAATCAGTGAGAAATGCCGGTCTCTCCTTCATCCAGACTTTTGGCGATCTGTCAATTTATATATTACTTGTTTTATTTTAAGTACAGCACTTTGAGTAAAGGAAGTGTAAGTAAAGTTAGATATGTCAATTGATCAGCTGATCAGAGAGTGCTGAGACGAATCATGTGAATTAGTAATTAATTCACGCGGCATTGAAAATTGACAGCTAATTGGCTGGAAACATACGTTTTTGAATCCTATTGTTGTTAAATAACTCGCTATGCGCAAAGATTATTATTTTATTGAATATGAGAATAATATATATATATATACATCTAAGATGTAGGTTTTATAAGATATATACATATATGTTAAGATTTTTTTACACTCTTTTATCATATTCTTTACTAGAAATCAAACATAAAAATTGTAATTGATTTTGTAGTTGATTCTAAATAATTTCTTACTTGCAGGATGTTTTAATCTCAAGTTGAGAAAAATAAAAAATAAATTGGTCTACAATTCTTCATAGCGTGATGAAATATGCAGGCATCATTGTCAGCTCAAACAATTGGCTGTATTGGAAAATGTACAATTGGTTTGACAGTTGAAGAGCTAGATCAAATTACAGATAATATAAATAGAACTTTATCTCATCCAAAAGGTAGACAAATTTTTGAAAGATACCTTCAACAACGTAATCTTCAAAGTAGTCTGGAGTGTTTGGAATTGTATAAAACTTGTTCAGAATTTCTTGCTAAGGAGTTGACTAAATCGTAAGTCTATTTTAGTATTAATATAATATAATATTATCAAACATTTGCATACAAAATCAATATATTCAAATATTAATAAAGTTTAAGATTTGAAAAATTTTTACAAATTATACAATTTATAAGCTTATTTTATATAAATATATTATTTAATTTAAAAAAATATATGTATACATAAAACAAATATGTTTTAAAATATTCCATACTGATAAAAATAATTTAATAGACAATCAAAAGATTCTGATTTAGAATCTTTAACTATGGATGTTACAATGGTGAGAGACATTGCCGAAGATCTGGATGGTGTTCCACAAATAGACATGGCACTTATGGAACGATTTAATGAGGCCTTAACAAATAAAACTAGAGAAGCATTACTTGCTGTATTAGAAGATACCAGAGATCGAGCGCGAGATTATTTAAGAAATGTACATCAAAGTTTTAAGCAATATATTTCAGAACCATGTTCATTAACGAAATAACATTATATAAGCATGTTAAAGTAAGAGGTTCAGATGTTTTGCTACATTTTCACTGCGAAAATCTGTGATGTACATTTTTATTTTCATATATGATATACCTTTATTCTTTATTTATATACAACTTACATAGTACTTACTGTCCAAAAATGCATTTAATACCCAAGGATTCTAATTTATGTATAATAGATTAGAAATATAAATATTTAAATATAGAAAGAGTAAATTTATAAGATTGTAGGGATTAGATCATAAAATTATATACAACACAATGCAGTCAATGAAATAAGAGCTTTGAATTACTTAAGACTATTTTTCACAATTATATAAAATATAGAAGATTAATAAAACAATATCGCTAACAAGAACGAATCTTTCTATTTTTTCTGCTGTCAATCAAGTTGACAAATATTAAACATCATGCATGTAGAAAGTCCTGAAGAAAAATATATCGCGACAATCAATAAAATACGTGATACTACTCGAAAATTAGAGACAAGTTTGAAATATTCACGAAATTTAGAAGCTATCCGTTTTCTACGATATTCTACCTTGAAATCTCGAGATAAAATTTTAACAGATGATTTAAAGAAAGCTAAAATACAAAATGAACAGATGTTAAGTAAGTAAAACTTGTGTCTCATTTTATTTACTTTGCTTTATTCTGTTTGAAAAAGAGATTTCACTTTTTAGATTTATTTCGACAAAGTGTTACGGATGTTCAACTTGGTTCTGTTGATATATTGCCCGAAGCTTTAAAAAGACAAGTGCAGAGAACGTGGCATCAAAAGTAATCTTCAATAATATTTCAATTTAAATTGTAGTTGAATTTTGACATTAAAACTTATATATACATTTTAGATATGATGCTTTATTGTCACAAAATGAACATTTGAAGAAACAAATTAATGCGTTGAATTACAAAATGAAAGAAAAGCAGAAAGAGGTTTGTGCGTTTAAGTTTCTTTATTTGTCATTGCAAATATAATTGCGAATATGTAGTATGCCAAATGAGTTTGCATTTCATAATTTAATTTGTAACTTGCGTATATATGTAACATTATAAAATGTTTTAACAAATCCTTTAAAAAAATGTATACTGTGCATTATAGATCAATACTTTGCAACAGAAATTGCTTAACCTCGCAGGAAACATTGTAAATTCTGATGAAAGTACTGAAAAAATCTGCAGAAAATGCTGGATTCTAATAAATGAAACCTAAGTTAAAATATGCATTATATTTGTTTGTGACTTTGTTGCTTAAAATTCAAAATTATCGCAAATCTGAAAAAATTAAAAATTATTTTTTGTAAATTAAATTATATAATTATTTGAAAAAAATATTTAAATGTTAAATGAATGCACATTATCAATATATATAAAAGAAATATAATAATGTTTAACTTAGGTAAAGATTACATCACAATTATGTATGTCAAGATATAAGACAATTAAGGGATTTAGTTACAATCTGATTATGAAAATAGGCGAAAGATTTGTGGCTTCCCTATATGAAAAACACACTGTTTTTATCAGTCTCAGTAGTACTTTTAACAGAAAGTTCTTCCTGTAAATTGTAGGTAATTAAATTAAGCTAATAGAGCGAAATTTGAATTATATTATTTTTTAAATATATCTTTAAAAAATATATTTTTTTTCAGATTCAACGTGAACTCTTACATATTTTAAGAGATCAAATTGGAGATACTTTAAATCTTCATTTTATATTAATCAGTGAGATTAAGTTAATTAAAATTTAAATAGATTTGAAGTTGCGATGATTTAAAGTCATAAACAGAATGCAATTTGAAAGATCAAGTTCAGTTCTTTTAAATGGACTCAGACATCAGAGATTGCAGGAATTACTGAGGATTGCCTGTGTTTGTCTGCTTACTCCATTCATCTTTATTACTTTGAATTTTTTATATATCTATCATTGTTTGGTCGAAATCATTTTAAGAATCCAGTTCAAGGGCAAGTTCGCCGGTTTCTTGAAAGGCACGGATTGTGTATGGGCCATTGAAGATGCTGTTTCCTTGTCCGTTATCAATATCTTAATGATACTAGAGAAATCCGCGCGAGATTCAAATGCGATTTTTCTGGAAAACTTCAAGAACTTGGTGAATGATCGCATTGTTTCAAAGGCTGCTGGTACGACGTTTGAAAAATTATTGTATCGTCGAAGCCAAAAGTACGGTTACTATTTTTGGGAGCGAAACGAAGACATCGATCTGAAAAATAGGATCGGATGGCTGGAGTGCAAGAATGCTGATTGCGATAGCTCCTGCGAGGATGTATCCAGTGAATCCTTTAGGAAGAATTTAGGAAACATATGCAATAAACCATTGCCCGATGATCACACAGCTGCCTGGGAGATCCTCATCGGGAAACGTTGTCCAAGATCCAGATCTCGCGTCGAAGAAGGCCGTTTGTCTCCCGAAGAGTGCTTCGATACCGATGCTTGCAAGATTCCTATAATATTTCGCGTCCATCATTCCTTGGGGGATGGGATAGCTCTTCTGGGATTGTTGCTTGAAGCGATCGCCGACAAAAACGAGACAAAAGTATCAAAAACTAAGAATATCGTTTCAATTAATGCAAATGAAACGAATTGCAAAGAGTATTTTTCATCATTGCATAATTCGGAAAAAAATCTCTCGAATGAGATGAAGAATCAGGAAATTGTACAATCCTATGAGAAGAATATTCTCGCTGCATCTATGCCTTTTACTTATATGAGACTGCCTCGAATTTTAAAAGATTTACAAGATCATTTTCATGTGTTATTGAAATGTTCTAAGAGCATAACGATCGATTTTATAAAACAGCAAGCGAAAATATCGATCAATCATATGTGGCTAAATTTCAAAGATATATTCCTGAAACAGGTGTACGAAAATATTAAACAAATTGCACAATTGATGACTATCATCCTTTCTGCTCCAAAATACTTGGCTCAACAGGCGGTTCGTAGTATGGACGAAAAGTACGTATATATTCAAATATCCTACAATCTATAAAAAAAAATAAATTAAAATAAATAGTTCGGATTTTGAATTCAAGGTAAATTCATGAAATAGAATTTCTCAATCAAAAAATTCCATCAAATATCAAATTTGTAATTCATTCTGTCTAATTCTGTCTTGCGTAAAATAAATTTTGAAGAATAAATTTTATCATAATAAATATATGTTTTTATAGCTCTCTACATGGTCCACCACAGACGGGTGAAAAGATAGTATCCTACTGGTTAGAGAATGATGTCGACAAATCACAGAAGCTCTTAATGAAAGTTCGTAAAATAAGAAAAAGTACAGGCGCTAAATTTGGAGATATAATATTAGCTGCTTTCTCTGCTAGTGTACACAAGTATCATTTACGGGTAAGTATATATGTTAAAATGTTTCTAAATAATACAAGAATTCAGAAAATATTTGAAATATATACGCCTAAAATTATACTGAAAAAATTAAGAACAAAATTGATTTTTGTATAATTAGATTGTATTTACTTCTTTATTATACAAACATGTAAAATGTTTTTTTTTTGTTTCTTTTTGCAGATCAATAAACCAGTACCTGATTCATTAACAGCTATTTTACCAATAAGAATGACAATGGTTAATGAAAATATGACATTGGATAACAATTTTTCGATTGCTCTCCTGCGGATTTGTATTTCCAACGCGAACGGACTAATGATCAGCGAGCCAAATCAAGATTCTCAATTTTTTAATCGTCTTCAGGATATTATGAAAGCAAATAATGAACTCAAAAACAATCCGGACATATTACTTAATTTTTGGATCATGAAATATATATTTGCGATATTACCGGTGAAAATTTTGAAAGCTCTTTTTTTAAGTCGTAGCACGATGGTGTTCAGCAATATGTATGGACCACAAAGAGTTCGTATTCTCAATAATTCCTTGAGCAATATTGCTTTCTGGGTGCCAAACAAGTATTATATATTCTCTATTCTTTTATAATAACAAATAAAAATAAGCAAAATTAGTATATTATAACGATATACGAATATATGATTTATAATTAATTTTCAGGAGTACAACTGCTCTTGGCTTTTCTCTATTAAGTTATGGAGATAACTTACATCTATCTTTAATGGCTGATAAATCAATAATAAATGATGAAAAATCTTTTACGGAAATTTTAGAAGATACTGTGCATGAAATAAATCATGCATATAATAGGATCATACTAACACACATTTTAAAATTGTCAGATCTTCCAGTAGAAACACCCATGGAAACAGGTATACTATCAGAATTTTAAGATCACATCACATTTGATCTGTACTGATTTGTACGGATTTGTCGATATTTTTAGGTATCGGCGTGTTCTGAAACAAAAAACATGGACAATTGTTATTGTAGAAACTATTCATCTTTTTTACATACATTTGATACAAAAGAATATATTTATGTTAAGTAAACATCTTATTTCTTTTATATGTATTGAACATAGAGTATATTTATATTTTAAGTATATTTTATTAATAATTATATAAGTATTAGTAAATAAGTAAATATATTGAAACACATATAAGTGCTGTAATACACTTATTACTTATATTAATAATATTATAAAACTTATACGTCAAAAGAACTATTTGTAGTTATTAGTAACTTATTTTTCTATAAATTTGTTTAACATTTTTATATAAGCAATAAATAATATATTATTAATAATATATATATATATATTCTGTTTTTCTTTGTTTATCTTTTGTTTATAAAGCTGTGTAAAGGAAATTCTAACTGTTAATGAAAAAAAAACTAATTTGGAATAGAGGAATTTTAGTAAATAGAAAAAATCGATAATGATTAAAATATAAAGCTTAATATGCCTAATAATGAATTATAAAGATCAAATGTTTAACTCATATAAGCAATAATTAATATATTATTAATAATCATTTTCTATTTTCTACAATTGCTCTATTATAAATTAGTTTTTTTTTATTTACAATTAGAATTCTCCTTTACACAGCTTTATAAACAAAAAATAAACAAAAGAAAAATAGAATAACATATTCGTTCTGCACATTTATGCTATTAATATAAAAATATTAATTTATATAAAAATATAAAAAAATTAGATTATAAATATCATGACAACATATATATTATTAAAAAATCTATTTTAATTAACATAATCAACATATTAATTTTTTAATCCTAAATGCTTAATCTTTAGTATGCAGATGATCTCGTTATTAATTTAAAAAATATATGTTTATTATGATATTCAATCAGCTGATTTCCTAACCTCCAATTTTAAAATGTCACATTGCATTCAATAGCATTATATTTTCTTTAACGAAGCGTAATAGTTTTAAATATTTTATTCTTGCTTAATATAAAGGCTTATATGTGTCAAATGACAATTGTTTCGTTGGAATTTCTTCGAAGAATTTAATCTAACCTAAATGTTAAAGTTTGACAATTGATGCGAGACTGAAGGAAGTCATGTCGAGAGATAGTTATATCAATATTCGACAAAACGGAAAAATACCTTTTGTATTAGCTGAAAATTTTTGAACGAGACAATATGCAAATGATATGTAGATTATGTCTTCAACTAGAACGCGATATAACTCCCTTGTTCTGCGACAACGTCAACGACGACGAATGCCGAAAATTAAGGTTACAAATCACGGATTTGTGTTCCATCGTCGTAAGTAATTAATTATGTTGCATGATCTTTGAATAAAATTAAAAATAAAATTATTATACAATAAAATCATTCTTTACCAGATATTACAATATGATGATTTACCTAAGGTCATATGCTGGAAATGCAAAGTCAGGTTGCACGACGCTTATGAATTTATAAATCTTTGTAAAAATTCCAACAATAAATTACATGAATATAATGAAAAGAATAAACATTGCCAGGTAAAAAGAAAATAGTATAATATATATAATATTCTATATATACACTATATATAATATATATATATTTTATACATATACCTGTTTTTATAATTATATACATTTTATATAATACTATAAATATAATTGAATTTATAATTAATTATATTTAAATAATTATATTTAATGTTTAAATTCAGATCCTGGAGGTAACATCACTGAAAGAAAAAGGACAGAAGTCAAAAGGGAGAGAGCATAAATTCACAGGCAGATCTTTAAGATCCAGAAGAAAATCTTTAAGAGCACATTCAGAAATTGTTACAAGCTCAGAAATATATAACACTGCATCATTCCAAAATATACTTGATGTAGACACAGCAAAGTTAGAGTCTGATGATAGGAGTGATGACTATAAGATTCAGGAAACATCTTTGAATGAACGTGTTACACCTGATACAAATGCTCGTTGTGATGAACTGCCAGGTGACAGCGAGAAGCGAGAAGTAACATCACTGAAAGAAAAAGGACAGAAGCTAAAAAGGAGAGAGCATAAACTCACAGACAGATCAAGATCCAAAAGAAAATGTTTAAGAGCACGTTCAAAAATTATTACAAGCTCAGAAACATATAACACTGCATCATCCCAGAATAGACTTGATGTAGAGACAGCAAAGTCAGAGTCTGACGATAGAAGCGATCTTGATTCTAAGATCCAGGAAACATCTTTGAATGAACGTGTTACACCCGATACAAATGGTCGTTGTGATAAACTGTCAGGTGACAGCGAGAAGCGGTATCTCTGTCATATCTGCAGTAAAACCTTCGCCTCGATGACCGGATTACAGTTACACCTTAAGTCGCATTCAGCAGACGGCCTCAAGCCATACGCTTGTCAATACTGTGGCAAAAGCTTCGCTATTCCGAGTTATAAGAAGAGGCACGAGATGATCCATACTGGTGACAAGCGTTTCATCTGTCAATTCTGCAGCACCGCCTTCGCGTCCTCGAACGGGCTGAAGTATCATGTACAAACTCACACTGGCGATGCAAATTATCATTGCGACACTTGCGGCAAGTCCTTTATCCGGTACAAGTACCTGAAAGACCACATCTTCACGCACACTGGAGAAAAGCCTTATGTCTGCAAATTGTGTGGTACCGCTTATGGCAACTCTGGCAGCTTATTTGTGCACGAGAAGAAATGCAAATCGCGACACGATTCCTAAAGAGACGCCCTCAAAACAATATTAACATTGTAATATTCTATTGATATAATTCTTTAGTTTTATAAGCAATATAAAATAAAAAAAATTTGATGTACAAAATTGATGTATAAGATATATCTAAAATTAACATATAAAAGTATTATAAAACGAATTTAAAATTATACAATTTTTAATCTAATACAATCTCTTTCTTATGTAATGCTAAAAAAACTCTTGGTTGCACAATGAGCTATTACTTCAAGTAGTATGTATTCGGCACATAATAATACGTCTGTACGCGAATATAAAGCCCGAATTCTGCGTATAAAAACGCAAAAATGAAGGGATATAATAGCTTATTATTAGACTTAAAAAGGTTCCGCCTCCAACAGCTGACGTTCCTCTTCAATGGCGTAACGTCAGACAGGTAAAATATGTAAAATAATAGCATTGGAATTAATATCAAATATGGCAGTACATATTTTATATATAATAGCTATAAACATTTTATTTTAAATATTGAAATATGTGACAGTTAATTAACAATATGTGAATGTTGCTTTTTTATTACATAATTTTTATCTAAATTTTTACTTAATATATGACTTATTTAGAAGCAAAAATTAATGGCTTTTATTGGCTTCTTACTATATATATATATATATATATATATATATATGCGTGTGTGTGTGTGTGTATGTAATGTTTCTTCGCACAGCATTTACTCTGTTGTGCATAACTGTACACTGTATTTACATCAAAGTCTTTAAATTATACTTAATTCTTTGGTATTACAATCAATGTTCTTTCATCGACTGACTGCAAGATGCATGACTCAAATCGCACAAAATATCCTTAAATTTTTTTAGTTTCTTTATCGTATTTAATTTTATCGATTCAATAGGAATAATTTCACTCGTTTCTTAGGATCATCAACAATTGTGCTTTCGTTGCACCGACATCTCGGAAGATGCGACTGCCATCCATTCATTAGTGGTCGATTGGAACCACGTCAGGCCCAAAGAATACCTGCCATTGAGATTGGCGTGTTGGCAGTGACTGAACCACCATCCACCCCGATAGTTAGCTGCACAGTCGGTGGTACTAATATCCATATCGCGGTCCTTAGCGCTGAATGCCATGCCATCCTGATAAGACAACGCATCGGTCGCATTGCCCGAGTAACCGGACACGTGGAGCCGATAACCGGTTTCCTCGGAATCGACCGTAAAATGCTCATACTCGGCGCGCCAATGTACGCCGTAGGTGTCGATTAGATTAACTTGTAATCTGCTACAATTGTCACGGGTGAGTCGATGCAATGCCTCGTTACCTAGCCAGAACTCGCTGACTGGTGAACCGAAACCAACTGAGTACTCATTCCAGGTGCGATCGAAGTCAACCGCGCCGTCGATTCTACGAGCAACGACGATCCAACCAGCGCGACAGGAGGCTAGTAAAGGTGCTCCGGGACCAGGGGCTAACAGAGTTAAACCATCGCGCTCTTCGCAGTTGCCTGGGAGAGAATCTACCATGAGACGATACTGATCCTCCACCTGTTCCAACTCGTGCGTGACGTTTGCAGCCTTGGCCAAATTGCGAGAGAGATCCAGTCGGCTGAGAGTCTCATTCAGAGTGTCCAGACTCTTCCGTTGGACGTCGCTCCTATCTTGCAGTTGCGACGCGCTCACGCTCAACGCCTGAACCGCTCGTCGAAGATTACCAAGCTCTTCCCTGGTCAGCGACAGCTCGGCCGCCTTTCGTGCGGCATTTATCCCCAATCTCGCCAGCTCTCGTTTCACCTCGGAGCGATTGTTGTAGACAGCTTCCTCGAGTTGTCGCACCGAATCGAACAGTCGCACTACCGACTCGTCCAGCTTATTCATCGATACGAGATCTTGGCTGGCGTTGAACACCTTCTTCGAAAGGTCCGCCTGCGACAATTCGAGACTCTTCACTCGTTCTTCAAGACGTTCGGGATCCTCGTACACAACCCGCTTCTCGATCATCGCTCGCTTCCGTGCCACGATGGAAATCTTGCGTTCGACGTTTCGTATACGTTCCTCGAAGCGAGCGCGATGAGCCAAGGCGCGGAAATAGCTGTGTCTTCGGGCCGACGTAATTTCGTGCAATCTGCTCACCTCGTTGCGGAAGAGATCGGCTTTGTCGTGATGTTCCGACTTCTGTGAATCCTGACTGGTAGGTTCACATTTCAAGGACTTCAGCTCTATCTGCACCGTGCTTAACTGAAAAAGATAAATTTATATTTTGCATAAAAAACGAATGTTCATTCATAATATTACTATTAATATCTTTTTTCGGAGACTGGTATTTTTTTAAAGGCATGGTATGATTAAAAAATAGTGATAGAATTTTTTTTATGTAAATAATTAAATTCGAACACGTATGTAAAATCATTATTAATCTCCGATTTCGCAAACATCTTTTCGTTCCACAAAATAAATTCCTACCGATTCTTTTTAATCCACCGACTTTTACAAGGTAGTCCTTAATAATATGGTGTGTGTACGTGTACATGTATAATACACACGCATTTATGGAATGCGTGAGAGTAGGGCCAACAGCTGTCGACTCGTGTGGCTGCGGTCGCCAGCGTGTGTCAAATACCACAGACACTAAGGTTCGCCGATCAAGATTCGTATGTGGGATCAAGATCGAATTTATAAAAGCGCGTAGAACATTAGAATAATCTTACGCGGATCAGAACAATTTTTAAAAATCATTAAATTTACAAGTTATTTTTTGTCTTTCACATTACATTAATATATATACACACATACATTTCGTTATTATTTTTTTATATTAACATTTTTTAATAACTGAATTGGCAAATATGTATTTCATCAAAATTGTTACTCTTATTTAAGGGCAGTCCTCTAAAAATCTAACAATATAATATTAAATCATTGCGAATTATGTAATAATTCCATGCAAATTAAATTTTACTTCGTTAACTTATAATATGATTAGTCTGCCCAATAATTTTTATTGTAGTTCTCGTTCTTTGAATTTTCTTATATTTTTATGTTACGTTTAACTTCTTGTGACGGTGGAGAGCCGAAGCGCAAGGGGCGGGAAGTATTTAAGAGGGGAATTGGGGGAGCACAGCAGGCCTGAGGGGCACATACGTGTGGCCCAGAGGTCCGTTGTGCGGGCGAGGTAAGAGGAAGGGAAAGAGGAGGAGAAGCAGCTGCCAAGCGGCAAAACGAGAAACAGGAACCAAGCAGCTGGCCGCCCCGTGCAAGGCGCAGGTGCACCGCAACCACGCATCCCCCTTTCTTCTTCCTGCCGTAAATACTAAATAGTAGCGGCAGCCGTTATCTGCACGGACGCCCGTTGTCGGCGCGCGAGCAAACGCATGCCGGGCCCTTCGACCCTTCGGTGTGTGTGTATGCGTGTATTCAGTGTATGTCCATATACGCTCGCCGTCACCACGAAATCGATCTCGAGACTCGTTGTAAGCGGAAAAAATCGGCTATAGTCATTGAGCGGCACGCGCGCGTCTAGGAACCCCGACAGAATCGCCGATGGCAGTATCAAAGAGAGATATATGTATCCTTAAATAAGATTATCTTGTAGCTTGTACGTATATAAAATATAATCTGATTCGCAGATTATAACTATAATAACAAATACAATTATCTAAAATATTTGGCAATTTGAAACATTAATCCAATTTGCTCCAAAATAAGGAAAATATTCAAGCTTTCTTTACATTCTACACATTTGATTTGCTTTAACTGTGTGGCAAATTGCTACCACTTGCTCCTGACATCTTTTCTTATATTAATCTTATTCTCCAGCATTCGCGAAAAGAACCAGCATACCTGACTGCTGACATCCGCGCAGGAACGAGATAGGAGACTGGCGCGTTCCTTGGTAGCAGCAATGTCTAGTCTGATGGTACCGAGGACAGCCTCGATCTTGGTGATTCTGCCACCAAGATCGCGTATACTCCTGCCGACTTCGGAGACGTCACCCTTTAGTAGGGCCAACTCGCTCCTCATCCTTGAACGCTCGGCCAACTCTTCGCTGGCGTTCCGCGTCCTGAGCACCTCGGCGACCTCGCTCTGCAGCTCCGTCACAGCACTGCCGAGCCATCTCACCCTCAATCGCTCGTTCTTCGCCTCGTTGCCGCTTCCGCCGCGAAGAGCGGTCACTTCCTTCCTGCACGTGCGAGGGAATATATTAATTATAATATTTCTGGGGTACCTCATTATTATCTTTTCTTTGCATGCCCATAAAGACTGACTATCGTGATTTTTAAGAATGAAAATAAAATGTTTTTATTTTTTATTATTTTGTATTTTATCAAAATTGTTTTAGATATTACTCAACATTTTATTATCAATTATTTGATAATTATTGTTTATAAAAATTCAGATAAATTTTAAACTGTTACAATTAAATTATTTCATCAAAAATATTCATAAATAATATAGCAATCATAAATATAAAAAACTAAAATATTATAAAAAATGAATAATAGATCATTTATATAGAAAATACGAAAAACACCTTTAACAAAATATTAAAAAATTGACCTAATCGAATCCTTAAACTTCAATTAAATTCTAAGGCTTCTCGTCGTCAACAGATACCCTAATTATGTACTTGACGACTTTCAATACACTTATGTATCTCATATTACGATACTGCATGCAAAAAAATACATAGTAAATCTCACCTGAGTTGTTTTACTTCGTTTCTAAGGACGATGAGCTCTGTATTTTTCTCTATCGATTGCTTCAAACTCTCCTCCAAAGCATTATAATCCTCCTGTCGATGGTCCAGTAATGCGCTCACTTGTTCCTGTAGTAGCTTAATTGTACTCCTGAGATCCTCATCCGCCCATGTGCCGGCAATCAACGTGTTCGCGACGATAATCGCTGATAACAGCCACAGTACGTTCGCCATCTCCTGAAGTCCTGAATTCTTCAATTCTCCTAAGGATTCTCCAATTCCGATTCTTCGAATTTTTATATTTCCTAATTCATATATTCCCCCTCGAAGAGGGAGAAACTTGTTTTATTAAATCCTCGAGAGAATATTTTGTATATTTTTTTATAATTCACAAATCTTCTAAATGTGATGGTTGCTATTTATATAACTGATCTTTCTTATTTTCAAGTCTGATAAATTTTCACATTTTTTTTTCAAATTCTCATCTCGAGATCTTAAATTTCTTCAGCAAAAAATTTGCACCGCATATCACCGCTAATTAGCAAGATAACGAACAGATTTATTGTATCTTCGAAGAGATTCGTCAAGTTCAATTCGAACCGCATGCGATGATGGTCGGACCGCGCTTGACCGCCTGTCGAAAGTCCACTGGCGCGACCGAAATGGTGTACGAGTTTTATATCGGTCCTTGGACAAAGGTCCGCTCGGACCCGGTGTGGAGCAGGTGTTCGGTAACACCAGGCCCTCGTCAGGTATATATTGTCTCGCGCGCCGGCCGTCCATACCCCCACACGCCTGCAATACGGCCCCTACCCTGTTTCACGTTGCACTCATGTCCTGAGATCGTAATAGATACGTCGTATAGGATCTTGATATGATAAATGCATCGCACAAATACAGGGTGCTGGATAATAAGCTCATCTGGCGAACGGAGCGAGATTTCTTTTGCGAAAAATCTTGAATAATTTAAATTGTTTTCAGTGATATTCCTCGTAACTTTAAAGTTTTTTTCTCGTTAGAAATTTTTCAATTATTTACTCGATTTCTGTTCAATTACGTGGTCCATCTAAAAAATTAGCTAACTGGATATTATATTGTATATGGAAGAGGTTTTCTATTGTGCTAATATTGCGCTACGCTTAATTAAAAACGGGACAAAAAACACGGTTGATTCGACATCAGGTAAAATTAATAATTTATTGAAAACAATATATCTCCAATCCATTGGAATCTACCACTGGAGTCTATATTTACGGATACGGTAACGCATTAGTAGATTATTCAATTGGAGTGATGGAAATACGACTATATGTCTATTCGTGTCTGGAATCTTTTGTACGATAAAGTGTTGGATATAACACGATAATTTTTTCCACGCACGTGTGAGAAAGAATAGCGCTCTCCCGTTAAATACAACGCCGTTTATTCTCGAATAACATGTACGCGATTTCACGAGACTTTTTCAAATGATGCTAATATTATTCGGATACTGCGTGAATAATTATATGGCAGAAGATGGCACCGGCTACTTATTCCCATAAATAACAATTTAACAAATACGATAAATTCAATTAGATACATGTACAATGAAGACTTTTTGCAATATCGTATTTTGCGAATATGAGCGCTAAAAATCACGTGCAGTGATGCAAATGTGAGATGAAAACTATTGCGATAATTCATGACTTATATCAACATTTTTCACGAAATGTATTTGCATCGAATTAATGATGTTTAGCGTTTATGATATCCGAAGCATATTGCAAAAACTCGCCAACAATTGCGGATTAGAAGAATGTGAATCGGATCAAAATTAAAAGCTTGCACTTGCATAAAAAAAAATAGAAACGAAAAATGGAAGAGTAACTGCTATATTTAATGACACTGGAAGAATCACCTAAGAGCTAAAAGTGGAAAAATAAAAAATCGACGAGGGAGTTTTTATTCTAATCCAATTCACTTCCTGCAATTTCAGCCAACCTTGTAATTAATTTATATATTACGTAATTAATTTATCGGCATATTCTCGTCTACTCTGCGTTGCAAGTTTAGATAATAATGTACTTAGTACATGATGCTTTCAAAGGAAGGGGCATAGCTATTGTTATGGCTCGACAACAAAACTTGTAATTTCTATTTAGTTATAATTATATTAGCTAATAATTACTTAAACATTAGAATGCGTAGAAAAAAATTCAACGAGAAAATCTAGAAGCATTTTTTTCTGCTACCCCTATTGCTACGCTCCTGATTGCATTTCGTATGCCTAACACGTGCCAGTCGTGTGCCAGTCGCGTGTCCCCAATAAATTCTCTATAAAGAATCACGTTACCTGAACGACGATCTCGACGTCTCCGCTACTTTGTAATAAGTACTACATACTTAGCACATACTCTACGGAAGTTAATCCGTGATTACACAGCCAGAAAGAGTGAAATTGAATTTCGCATAATATAATATGCGTACGTGATGCTAATTGGGTTCCTTAAGATTGAGCAGATCCGTACGTGCCGGTCGGCGGTCTATAGAGTCTGGGCAACGTTAGAATCTGCAAGCTATTAAACGCGTATTTGCGTACACCTATGTTTTTCCACGTATTCTCCCGGCGACAGCCCTCGCTGAAACAGCACGGAGCAACGCATGAATTGAATAATTCAAAATTTCCAACATTCCCAAATAATATGAAAAAAGTGATTCAAAACATTTAACTTTCTATGAAAGAGATATATAATATAAAATTTTTATAATGTAATATATATTATACATATATTAATAATATATATTATAAAACTTATAAATTTTTGAAAAATTATATTTGCAATGCAAACAATTATTTGGAATCGCGAATAAAATTCTCTCATAAAAATATGATTGCAATTAATCGATAGTTTTGCAAAAAGTCAAAGTTATATAATCTTTCGTATCTACATAATAATATAATAATATAGATCTTTAAAAGATGTATGCAAATGTTCTCATTTTCTGTGAAAAGATATCTTTTAAAATATTTCCTTTTTTTACACTTACCTTCGCATGCAGTCGAGGGCTCTCATGTACTCGTCCTCGGCTAAATGATACTCCGACGACAGTATATTGACTTGTTCGAGAGTGATCGACATACCGGTTCGATCTTTCGCGCTCTTGCAACTAGTGAACCTTAAACCGCGCATTTTTCGACATATCTGCGAAGATAATTGCAAGATCTCTACATTCTTGTTGACTTTCTCTTGCACGCACATCTTTAAATTGACTATCATATCCGACAAAGTATGACCCAGGATCGACCTAGCAGCAACTAGAAGAATATATTAATTTTAAAATCTATCATCAAAGTTAGATTAGATTAAAAAATTATTTAAATGGATATTAGTTTTATACTTACAACGCGTAGATGTAGGTTCTGTCGGTAGATTCAATTTCTTAAATCTCAAGTAATACTCGTTCAGCCTGTCAAAGTTATCCATATTGCTTTTCTCTTGCGGTTTCGTAGTACCGAGGCTCTCGGCCAAGGAAGCCATTTCGTTAATGCCAATATTGAAAAACACCGGAGTCACATTGAACGATAACGTTTGTCGGGAGGATGGCACTAATGGCAAGAGAGAGTAAATCGCATCCGGAACCGGAAGTATCACCGTCAGCGCACTTCGCGATCCTACCACACGAGGTAGAGGAAGTTGAAGGGTGTTAGCTTTTCTTCCGATTCTGCAATATTTACATTCAGATAAAGATTTTTTACATATAATTTATATATATATATAAATTTTATATTAATTATATATTTATATATATATATTTTTTTAAATAAAATTTATGAAATAATTTAATTCAAAAATGGCAATGTTTTTAAAATTCTTATTTTACCTGGATTGTATGCCACATCTGGACAGAGTAAATGTGACGGTGTGCGTGTCTTCGACAGCTACGGCCATGTCACCCCACATATCTATCTCATCTCCGTAATAGCTAAGAAGGCCTTCGAAGGAAACCAATGGTCCCAGAGTTGTAAGTATTAACAAAAACATCGGGTCAGGTCGTTGGCACCATAATTTCGCCATTATGCCGGTCACTAAGGCAGTCAGCTAGAAGTTAAGAGCAATATTCTTCAATTTTCTCACATATCTTTGTTCCACGCGGAATAAGCTAGATGATTGATGAGAGATTTACCGCTTGACTGAAGCAAACGTCTCTTCTATAACGAACGTTGCACGCGCGCTGCGCCGCTTTCGAATCTTCCTGTACACGAAACACCGAATGGGTTAGTCTGGCAGTTTTTAACAGTCCGTCCATAGCTTGCCGCAGCTTTTTCATGCTCGGTCTCAGCTCACTCGTCCAATCGACGATCGACGCGAAGTCCAGACCCTCGGTGAACTTATTCCTCTGTCCCGAATTACTTTTGATCACTCGTGTCATCGAGTCGACCGCTTGGCACACTTCATTGGAAGATGAGTTACAATAAGTATCGGTTATCCCTAATAATACATATTACGTTGCACATTTTTACTACGGTTTTTCTAGAAAAGCATAAAAAATTACTCATAAATATTATATGATTTTTTTACCTTCTTTCGCTTTAGATAATGCTGGTTTCTCTAATCCTGGACTGGATTGTTGCCGCTGTTCGTTCGACTCGTCCAGCAATTTGTTCGACTCCTCACACTTGAGACCGTTCTTTGGTTGAATGGTAACGACTTCGACGTTGTGTCGATTGCTCGGCAGACAACCCTTGAGACTCTGCGATCTGCCTAAACTACCTTTGTTGCGTAGTCGTACAGCCGGACTGCTACATCTGCCGCAAAGAAACTTTACTTTTGACACGAGGCACATAACGCTTGCCTCAATATTCAACTGAGTGAGATCCCACGGTTCCGGTTCGTCTGTAGGTTTGTAATAATTTGCAGACGGTGAATTGCACATCTTTTGGGTATCTAGAAAACGCTTGCACGGATCGGCGTCATTCTTCAAGTCTTCCTTTTCATCGTCATAACCCTCCTTTTTTTCGTTATCGTAATTTCGCTGAAGATTCTCGTCGATCTGTTCTATTTCCATTTGCTTGGGATAGTCCTCAACATCCGGAAATATTACAAAATTTTCTTCTACAACGTCACTCTCGCCGGCGTTATTGTTGGGCGCCTCGTTTCTGGAGTATGATATGGGAGCGTATTCGCCATTTTTAATGTTGCTTTTCGACCAAATGTCCTGCACGCACTCGGGAGTATCAGGCGTAACGAAGTCATCAAAATCGGGACTCTTCAGATCAAAATTTAACTGTTGAGTAATCCGTTTGAATGGTGATAAGGATTGATTAACCCTGAAGTCTAGCGTCAAAGTGTCATCCGATGTAGTCGATGTCGTAGTCGAATCTTCTTGAACTTTCGCGACTTTATACTCTTCCAGAAACGTTAATGCCTCTTCCACCAAGCCCGGATCCCACAGACTAAGTAAGATCCTGGTTTTCGTAATCATATCCTCACATATCGGCAGCATCCCGCTCGTTTGCTTATCCTTGGCGAGTTTCATCAAGGATCTCATTGCTTCTACAACGTCCCGGCGTAATTGTTTGATCGCTTGGATCGCGTCATGTGCCATTGTAATCTTGGATGTTCCCTGATAGAGCTGATTACTTCGCATGGGCGACTCCTTTAGTGCCTGCACCAATCTGCAATAAAAAATATATATATATTAACAATTATAATTGTATCTTAGCAATCACTTGGACTTGGATAAAAGTGTATATGTTAATTTTATATTATATACCTTATAAGTCCGCCATTTTTGCTTTTGTGGGAATGAGCGGTGAACGCTCCTACGCTAATAAAATCGTAAAATCCGCATTTGTTCAAAGTGTCGTTGTGTACCCACATTCTTTGAAGATGCAAATTCAAAGGAGCGAATTCGAGAGTACGATCATTCTTTCGCGACGATTGTTTGAAATAACTTCCTGAAATTTGAATCATCAAATGTAAAAATGTCAGATATTTTTAAAATATACTAAATCTTATTTTCTTTTTTCATATATTTTAAACAGTTAATATTGTTGTTTGCTTATAAAATAAACTTTATTAAAATAACTTCAAAAAAATATAGATAAAAATATGCTTGCCTTTATAAGCAGCTAAGTTTTCTTTGGCTTGAGAATATAGATGTAACAAATGAAGATGACGATCGAGCAATTCGATTTGTTTTGTATGCCAAGGCTCCCTTAATTCTCCCATTCCGGCTACTTCTTGTAGCAATTCTTTTTCCTCCTGTATCCAAATACCCCTAAAATTTGCCACTACGTTACTTTCCTTCGCAATTTTATGCTCATAATATATATAACAATATGAAATACACTTACAATAAATGCTGAGGAAACTGGAAACAAAGTTTGCTCTCCGCCATAATCTCATGTACGCATATATCACCGCCTAGTCCGGAGTGAAATCTATGCATAATATATTCGCATAGTTTATAGCTATAAACGCATCAATTAAATTGATCCTAATTGTCAAAAGTGCAGAAACTTGCCTATAAGTCTGTACAAATGGATTTGCAAAGAGAAGTTTTAATTGGCCTTGATGTGGAAACTTGATTTTTGTTCCTAGTCTTGGAGGTAACGATTGGGAGCGCCTGTGCGAAGGCAGCTGCAAAGAATTACATAAAAATATAAGATTAGAATGAAATTTGACGTCTGTATCTTTATATAATAGTAATATAAAAACGAATTTATCTAAGGCACTTGTTGATTAAAATTAATTACCTGTTGTTGATTGTTACTACTGTATATTGCATTCCGCGATGGTGTACTTTCTGTACTATTTCCTTTATCTTCAGCTTCCAAATTCCACACATTAATCGTTAAGAATCCGACTGTCGTTGTTCTCGCAGACTTTAATGGTATCCTTAATCTAAAACCAACAAAGAATAAAGAGTTAAAAATGAATAATTAAATAAGAGAAAGCTAATAAATAAAAAAATTATAATACATTCCTTAAAATATAAATTTTCAATTTAGAAATAAAATTAAAAATCCTATTTAAAAGTTTTACTTTTTTTACAGAATTTTATTTTTATTCTCTCTCAATAGCGATATACAGATAATACAATTACCTTGGAGTATCTTGTACTGTGCTGAATGTAACTATCGCGCTTCCTATCGGAGTTGCGGTCTGACTCACTCTTTCCCTAACGTCAAATGCGGTTATTCTAATTCTCGTTTCAGTAGTCAAGCCATCGCTAGCTCGAAAGCTTACCGTAGTTAAAAAATTTGGATTACTACTTCGCTGAAATTAATGAAAGAACGTTTATGCAAATTGTTTAATAAATTAAAAAGTTTTATTCTAAATACTTTTTTGTGTTGTTACCTCAACAACTTCCGTTCGTGCATACTTAATCCAAGTTTTGGAAGATTTCGATTGCACATCTATTTCTAAAACGGGAGTAGGTGGACGGCCGTGTCCATCGCATAATAAATTATCGCAGGCTAGCGATATCTCGCACATTGGTACTTCCGCCGGATCTGAGAAAATAATATATATATATTAAATTATGGATCATTACGTTTCAACATTATTTATAAAAATACAAAACTGAATAGTACAACTGTTTTATAACAAGTATCATGTCGATATCTTTCTCTTCTTAATAAAAATTGAACAATAAATATAAAAGCTTTGTTAAATAATTTTAAAAATTTAATCTTGAGATAAATTTTTTGCCAATCTATTAAATAATATTTAATATTATAAACAAATTATACATTCAACCTTATAATCCCAATTAATAATTAATGTGTTACAGAACATGTTAATTAAACTATGTTATTTTATTCAGTTATTTTTTTTGTATATTAGTATGCGTATTCCAAGCAAAAAAATTCTACTTTCAGTATTCTCGCACAACCTGTGAAAGTCCCACGTTGCAATCGCAACATTTGAATGTCGGTGTCGTGCTTGTGTTCGCTGAAGGCCTCGATGCGCTGTCGCAACGATAGCAATTGACTTCGCATGCACTCGTAACTGGCCAACTGCAATGCTTGCAACCAACTGTCCCTCTCTTCGGCCGTATTGGCGCCTAACTGTTGAAACAAGCCTCCGTCGAAAACTGCAACACGTTTCCCTCTGTGCTTTTGACGTTGAAACCGCGTGCACACATGCAAAATGATGACGACGACGGACGTGTCGTCGATGCACCGTTGCATCATCAGAAAAAAAAGAAAAAAAAAGAAAGATAGGTTCTGCGGATGACAATATACTTGCCTATGCTGAATCCGTAAGGGACGTGATTGCTGGGCGGATCTACGCGAACAGTGCACTGCTCCAATATGATCACCCCCAGCGGTTCCGACCACTGCTCTCGCGATTTGAAATAGAACAAAAGATTGCCTCGCAGTCTGCACCATCGTTCGAGACTTACTGCACAACAGAAGCAGAAGAGCAGCGGCTTAGGCACAACCGTTCGTACGCTGGAAGATTTTGTTAGGGTGGTTTTTCCGCGTACGCTAGCAAGCGACAGAGGATAGAACGAGAAGAAGAAGAACAGAGAGATTATTTAATCCTTTGTGATAATTAGTAACGACAATTAAATCTTCGAAGATACATAATAATAATAAATCCAAATGAGAATGTAAAAGCTATTAAAAGTAAAAGTAGATCTGTTGCAGCGTTCAAACTTCAAATTTATATGTATATAAATATTGATTAGCGTTAAAATAAATGCTTTGTATTATAAATCGTTTTTCGCATTTAATTTTATATAAAATATTTCTATGATATTTCTATATTTGGAACAACACATGACATATTCAATCTTGAAGGCACGCCCTTTCGAGAGCGGACACGTTTTCTCGTGGGATTTACTGCCCTTATACGATTCATTATCACATCGCTATATATGGCCTTAATCTCTTCCCTTCTCATCCTCTTTATTAAAATCAATGCGATCTTGAGTGATCACGAATATTCGCGACACATTCAAATCAAGATTCCTATATATGTTCTTTTTTAATATATATAGATATATATTGCATAAGTATGTATATTAAAAATGTTTATTTCTGGATTAAAATTTATAAAATGTATATATGTATAATTTAATGCAATATAATTATGTAATTAATATGTCTCGTGACGCAAATATTTGTGAATTATAAACCGCTACGATTTTCCCTCTTATATATGAAGCTTCTGTCGGAATACAGCTATATGAAACATGCAAAGCATTCCATTCCATTCCACATGCAATTAATTCTCGATTCGCCGAAAGCGAGTTTTTTTATGTCTTATAAACAATGCAAATTTTGCGTTTAATTCATTTTTTTATTAAGAAGAATTATATTTATTATACATTCAAGTATTAATTGATGAACATAATTTAAGTACATTTAATTACGTATAATATAAGCCAAGTAAAATATATTAATTATTAATTAATATATTTTACTATAAATATATTAATTAATATATTAATTACAAGATATTAATCAATAAGAATTAATTCTAAAAAATTTGTATGCATTTTAGTAAATCGAGAATCAAGAGTTTAATATAAATACGCATGTAATCAAACATCAAATCAGCTATGTCATCAAATAGTGAAAAAGCTAATGAAAAAGTAGTTAATTATAAACTTGATAGAAAGAGACATTAGAGTTGACATGCATATTAAATGCAAGAAATTATAAGAAAAATCTTTTATTGTTAAGCTTGAGCTAAAAGTTTAATATCCAGTTTATTTATTCAATTTTCCTTCAACCAGTTTTTAATATGCAATCAACGAAATGCGAGATTAATTTCATAAAAGCGTGTGTCAAATTACTTTTGCAAGTGTCGAGGAAAACGTCTACACATGTTAATAAAGATTAATCGGATCGTTAAAGAGTGTGTTAATTGTGTAAAAATCGTGACGGGAGCGTGAGAAAGATTTCAAATAAGTACGTATATATAGCAAAAGTACGTATATATTCAAGATGTACTCGGATTAAAGTACCTTTGCTCGCGCCAGTTGTAACGCAATTGAGGTTTCGTAGACTCTTATGCGACCTTCTTCTCTGATTTTTGTTCTCGGGTTTTTTACCTGTGGAAATTGCACGAGGTACTCATAGCTGCCACACACAACGATTTCCCAATAAAGGAAAAAAGGCGAATATTATTTATAATTTATCTTTTCTGTGCATCGATGTCAGGGGGAATCTATTTATGACTAATTGCGTAAAAATGAAATAAGAATTTATCGATCTTTTTATTATCGGTTCAATATCTCGTTAATATAAATTGTCTTTAATTGTCATCGATTGTTAACAATTATATCGATTGAAACGATAAAATATATTTTAGTGGTCATAATTAACCGGATTATGTATTTTATACATCATAATAATGATGAAAATATCTTCTAATTAAAATTGAAATTTTATTCAACATATTTTTAAATATTTTATCTTGTATATTATTTAAATTATTATGATTTTATTTTAATATTTAAAATAACTGCATATAAAGAAATAGAAATAGAATAATGTATAATTTATAAAAAAAAAAGAATAATTAAATAAACTTCTCTACTCTTAATATTTTCACAAAATGCTGATATTATTCAAAACATATGTTTTATATTTCGTGCAAAGCCATACCATATAAAAGAACAGAGAGAGATAGTATGAATTATCATATCTTCGCTGTTATCACGATTCATATAGGACGCGATTTATGGGAGCTGATAAAATCTACTTCGTGCAACAAATTCTGTCATACCTATTAATATTACATTTATATACATTTAATACATCTCTTTACTATTGATATATGTTTAAATGTTAAACAAGCTCTAGTAAATTTAAAAATATTTTAAATGATATTAACAAATAAAAACATTATCTTCTCTTTCTTACTAAAACAAAGTTTCAAATGCAACCCTTTTAGTCATGATATTTTTAGTCATAACATATTTTATTAAAAGTTTTAAATGCAGCTTTTTACTCATGATATTTTTAGTCATAACATATTTTATATTAACAATCTAAACAAGATAAACAGGCTGTACATTAAACATCAAATAAAGAATTCATACATCATATAAGTATTGTCAAGACATATAATATAATAAGAGTAATCATGCATTAGTTTTGTATGCTAAGATAATGCTATTGGTCTAATTAAAAAAATATTTAGTGTTTGCATGTAGATATAGTTTAACTCACTTTCTGTTCTGCGAAAGAAGCCCTCTTGCCGTTCTCTCACATACAGGACACCCTCTTTCTCGAATTTCTGTGAAGGCTGCGTGGCCAGAGTTAATAGTTCCTGCTTATTGAATCTCATCTTGCACTTTCTGGCAATCAAGTCATCATATTTACAGTTTTCAGTTTATTTATCTTCTATGTACTGAAAATTGAGAAATAACTTTAGAAAACTAGTTAATGTTATATGTTGTTTGCAACATGATTATTCTATATTAATTCTATAACAACTAAACGAGTTATTTAATTTAAATAAAATTATAATGGAAGTGTTGTTAAAATTAGCTTTAAGATACATTTATTTAAAATGTATATTTATGATTTGTAAGAGCAAAAAGAAAGATGTGTGACTATCAAATATATAAATATATTTCCTAATATCATTTTGCTGCAATTGTCATAAAAGATTTACGAGTATGTTAATTTTAATTAATCAATAAAACATATTAATTCAAGAAATTCAAGAATAATTTTGTCTTTGTACAAAACGAAAGACCATAAAAAAAAAACATGCATACCATTTTTACAGGTAGGTTTCCCGAGATCCCCTCTCGCTGCCATTAGCATTGCGACATACTAAAAGATTAAGACACGATTAGAAGATAAAGTAAAAGCGGCGATGACAAAAAAGTATTTACACTCACGCTATATGCTTGTCAATGCTATATTTAGCGCCAAAATCCACGAAAATCCATAACACTATCGCGGGGATTTGTTTGTAGAGATGAATAGAAAAACTTCTGTCAAAAATCAAACGAGTTTCTTATTACGGCCGTTCTCCAAAAACTACACATCCTCGTTACATTATCAGATCGAATCAATTTGAAACCGACAAGACACACGTGCGACATGAAAGATATCAATCAATGGATATAATCGAGAGGATGTGCCCGTCGTGACAAATATTTAACTCGTTACAAACGAAACGCCAGGACGCGTGACGTAAAAGGAAAACAATCGGCAGAATGTCAAAAAACCAGGCATCCTGCCGACTCTGAAAAGTGATAAACGACTGTGCGTTGGGCGCGATTGGGTGGTTTCGGTTTCACTACTTTTTTTTCTTTTTACGTCACTGACATCAGCTCTGCCGGCTGATTGCAGAGATATAGAAAATTAAGCCGCGTTTGCATGAAACCGCGCTTTCGAACCTAAAGTTCCTGTCTGCTTTTCAATGATCGACGATCGATCTTGTATGTTCGTAGTTCATGCTTGACGGAATATTTTGTATCCATGCGATTCTTAACCTAATATAACCTAATTCTGACCTATTGTCTCTAAATAATTACAATTGGACTAAATTCGTTCACATTAAATATTTACAAAAAAAAAAAAAAAAAAATTCTGACCTGTCAAATTCTCGTAGCTGCTGGAGTAAAAAACAGAATATGTCATTGATCCTCGTAACTATTCGGTAAAATATCGCGACATGTCCATCAAACTCTTTCGACGTTTGGTCAATGATCTTTTAATTCCGAGGAGTCAACACGTTCGTCATGGTCATCGGATGCGTGGAAAACCACCAACGGTCGCACGTAGTTTGCAACAACGTCTCGAAGAGATCCGACTCCAGCGAGAGGATTCAGCGTTGAGTTTCAAGGTGGACATCGGTTTCCCGGTGTCCAAAGTTGACAGACGAACGATAACGAACGCCTGGATGAAAGATATTATCGCGATTAGGAGAAATCCGGACCTGGAAAGAGCCTCGCGCACCAGGAAGCTATCGATAGACATGCAAAAAATGCGAGAAGACTGGTTGCAAACTGACGGCTCTTTCCACATTCGTAGAATAGCAGAACACTATGATGTCTACAAACACCTGTATGGAGATGCCTACTTTATGCCGACTGTTCCGTTAGATATAAGCTACGAGCTGGAAAATGATAAATTGGTCAAAGTTTATACTGGTAATGTGATCAAGCCGAATGAGGCGTCCAATGCACCTAACATAGAATATGATGCAGAGGATGGATCGCTATGGACTCTGATAATGACAACACCGGATGGGAATCTGACTAGTCCAGACAATGAATATTGTCATTGGTTTATTGGCAACATTCCTGGTAATCGTGTGAAAGAAGGAGAAGAACTGGTGGATTATTTGAGACCAATAGCACCATATGGAATTGGATACTGCAGATATATCTTTGTATTGTACAAACAGGATTGTCGCATAGATTTCTCAGAATATAAGAGGAAAAAGCCTTGTTTGAATCTGAAGGAACGTAACTGGAAAACTCTGGACTTTTATAGAAAACATCAAGATCAAATGACACCTGCTGGTTTAGCATTTTTCCAATCAGATTGGGAACTCTCCCTCAAGGAATTCTATTATAACACATTAAAAACAAGAATGCCAATATTTCAATATGATTTTCCTAAACCATACATAAGAAAACAGGTGTACTTTCCCTTAAAACAACCTTTCAATCTTTATTTGGATAAATACCGCGATCCCAAGCAGATAAAGAAAGAGTTCTTATTGAGAAAGTTAAAGAAAGTTCATCCTTTTAAAGGACCAGAACCATCACTGAAATTCCCATTGGCTCATAATCCGTATAAATACAGGCCTTCCTGGTTGAAATTTGAGATAACAAAGAAGTTGAGAGGACAGGGTCGTGTTAACGATCTTATCGAATACTAGATTGATATAAAATGGTAAATGCATTACTTACAGTAAACAAAAATTATTTTGCGTTTTATTATGATAGATTTGACACGATAAATTATTCCAGTTTCAGATGTGCCTCTATAATTTGTCTGCTATGGAGTTTGATGTCTGTTCGTGTCGGAATAGTGACGTCAACCACCTCATGGTCAACCAATAGTCCTGTAAAATTATGTGATTTATATGGATATTGAACAATGACAGCTTATTGGTATGTTAGATAAAAATGTGTAAAATATATAATAATAATATTTACCAATCGGTTCTTCTTCACCAGTTCCGAATATCAAATTGGAAGTATATTTCGATACACAAGTTTGATAGAGATCCCGCGCTCTATTTTCCTTTTCCTGCTCGAGATCAAAGTTGCTCATACCGAAGAGAATGCCTATTTTCCGACTAACTTTTGATAACAGTACCAAAACTGCAAAATCAGAATGAATAAATTGCTCTTAATTGGTAACTTGATGTTTTAACAAATAGAAGTTGTACAGAGAGAGAAAGAGTTTGTGTTCAATTTTTTAAATAATTATTACATATTTTTTTTACCATCAGTGTCTATTCCTTCAAGTTCAAGTAGCATATCTTCCGAATCTTCTTTATCGTTGATGATTATACTTTCTTTCAGCATATTCTTATTCACGTCTTTGTGTATCTTCTTCGCAATTTTGATGCTATGTTTGATACGGAGCAGCATCATGTTCATATTTTGTAAAGCTGCTCTGATATTTGTTAATAATTCGCCGCGAATTTTTTTCTGTTCTTTAAGATCTTTCTCGCGTTTCTTCTCAATTTCGATTTGTTCCAGCATATCGTGTATACCGTTTATTTTATACCTGAGATTTTTTAATCCATCAAAAAATATTAAATATAAAAAAGTTAAAATATGTTTAAAAAGATATATTGATATAATTTTAGATAAATTTATTTTCTATTATAGTCTTGCTCAATACTTTATCATTGTATAACAATTAATTACTGTTCTGCTGCAGGTTTTGTAAAATGCTTGAGATTCTCGAGAATTTGTAAAGCTTGATTCTTTTTGTTTAACAAAAGATCGCGATTCTTTAAATTGGCATCTAATCGCGCCAGCAAAGCTCTCTTCGGCTCGTATTGGGTTTCAAGCCTAATTACAGGAAGAAAATCAATTTTTGTATAACATTTATACAGGAAATATATAAACAGTGTGTTTGCAAAATATTTATAATACCTTGATAATAAGTCATAATAAGAGCGCACGAGTAAAGTTTCTTGTACTTTAACGCAAATACTTTCTAGATGCGTTAATTGATTTTCTAATATTTTATCGGCAGATGCGTTGGTATCTTTTTTTGCAAAAATATGGTCACTCTGTAAATTATCACAAGAAAACACTCTATTAAGTCTATTTTCGTTACATGTCATTATTGAAAAAAGTATATATTTTAACTCAATAATTATAGGATTGTACAAGATGCATTGTATTAAAATTTATAAAGAATTTATATATTTTCTATAAATTTATAGAGATTTATATAATTCTTAATTTATAGATAATTTATAATTCTTTATAAATATAATTTAATTTATAAATTCATAATTAATTTAGAGATTTTTTGTAATCAAAATTTTATATATATCCAGAAACGTTGTCTCTCTTTTTATAAATTTTACAAAAGAAGATAAACAACAGGATCTTGGTGGATCAATTTTATTTATAATTACTCACCTCAATGCGAACCAAGGACTGTGCGTAAGCCCACAAATCTTCCACTTGACAGCGTACGGTGCTCAACATTTGCTCTCTGATTTTCATATTATGCAAAACGATACGAGTCATTCGTTTATATTTCTGTTTAACGTCGTCCAGATTCTCGGCCGCCAGCTGACCCATCACCGTCACCCTCAACATCGCTTTACATTGGGAAGATTGATCTTCTTTTAAATTATTTAACAGAGTAACGAAGAATATCGCGTCCTATATAAAGATTCAGAGGAGATAAGAGTATATTTAATGACCTAGCACAGAGAAGTTACCTTCCTCAAGATATTTAACATCGAGAAGTACGTGGAGTATATCGCTTTCGCCGCGTCATATTTCGTGATGGATTGCTGTAATCTCGCTATCAAGTTTTGTTGTTCGCAGTGCGGTAATTCCTCACTTTGTTCCTCGAGCTCGGTTAAAAGAACACAACGTTTCGACTGATCCGCGAGAGCAAACGAACAAATCTTTAGTCTATAGCTCAAGGTTTACGTGAAACGTTGTGAACAAAATACTATTTCATTGAGTACATAGATATATTTACCTATAGCTACTATTAGATGTACCATATAAATAATAGATACATTATATTGTGTAAAAATCAAGTTGTACCTGTAGTTCAATACCTCGTTGCAATTTTTTCTTTCTCTCGTAGTAAAGTTTGTCTAACAAACGACGTTTCACTTCGCAATCTTCATACACCGCCGAGCAAATTTGCTGCGAGACGAGATATTCGTGTATTATAATTTTTTCAGAGATATCTTTAGTAGATTTTAAAAAACATTAGGATTACTTCGAACATTCAAAGACAATGTTGATCTATTCTTACAGATGGTTTCAGACGATTAAACGCCAAATAAAATAGTCGGTTGTGGTCGGCCAGCGATCCCAGTACACGTTGTTTATCTTCATCCCTCAAGTCGGTGATGATTTCACGATCTCTTTTAACGTCTACATCCAAAGACGCGATCTTCCTTGACACTATTGATTTCAATTTTGTAGCTTGCGACAGCTGCAGCTTCTTATCGCGCGCTAGATATATTACGAAATTAAATATATTCAGATGTAATTAGAAAATTAAATCAATTATAACGATCTTTTTATATAATTATATATAGTCTTTATACATAATTTTGAAGAATAAAATGCGCTATTAAGAAGTGATACTAAAATAAAGCCTCTGCTAATTCACTTATCATTATCTGGAGCAGTTAGAAATAGAAGATATATTTTTATTTCGATTCGTATTAAAAAATTGATAATCTTTAAATAAACAAATCTTCACAAGACAAATCTTGTTTTAATAACATGTCTTAGTAACAATAAAGATATTTTTATGCCAGTTGGGTCGTGAAAATTTGTTTATTTATTTATTATTCACTGGCGAGACAAAGAATTATTGATTATATGATAATCTTTAATTATTGCTAACCATGTAACTTTAGAATTCCACGATATCGACTTATTTTGTCCCTGATAAGCCATGTTTCTAACTGTATTTCTTTGGGAGCTTTCGTTCGACCCATTTTTCCGATGCTCCTTGATCTTTGATGGACTGTAGCATCGAATATTAAATGTCACATCATTTGCACGCGAGATAACTGTCATTATTCGATTGAATTAATTGCATATTATAGTTATTATGGCAACGAGAGCGGTAACTATGTCGCTAACTCTTTAGTACTTGTTTAATATCTATTCGGTTAGAAAGATATATATATATATATATATATATATATATATATATATATATGTATGTATATAAGATAATACACAGTATTGCACTTCGATATTAAACAAATAGAAATAACTGTGAGAAAATATTTATTATTAAAAAGGGATTTATTTTTATTAAAATCGTTGTATATCTGGAAGATAATTATAAATAAAATACTGGTCGTTTTGTGGCCTACGTTTAACGCAAGATGCTTCCTTTCAGTGATCTATTCGTGATTATTTGTCGGTTCGTATGACTGCAACTATATTTATCATCTGATAAGATGATCATTAACTTTATATAGCATGTCTATCGTTCGAAACAAAGCAACTGTTTTTTCACGTTTCTCTTAGCCATACGCATCTGCTACCCGTAATAAATATCAAATGTGCTTTCTTGTTAAAAGATAAAAAGAGCACGATAGAGCCCTTAAAATTCACAAGAGTACTCCAACGAATTTTTTCACATTCACACCTCTTTGTAAGATCGACAGGGAGGTGGTGGTGCGCTCCAAATACCATTTTCTCGACATGATGGTTTCTTCACTGGTTCCAAGGGAGTCACATAGCCAGGCGAACACGTTACCTATCCATATAAAATTCCAGAATTATACTCAATTTATTTTTAAAAGTCTAATTAACTACTTTTTTATTTTGATCTATATAATTACATACTAAATGTGGATTTTACCTGTATGTTGTCTCCTGGTTTGTACCAAAACTTGAGAGGCGCGATTCGACCGTGAGGAGGATCACCTGGATAAGGACACCTTACTTTACCTAAAATATTGCACACAAAATTGATGAGGATGAGTATTTATTGTTTAAAAAATTTAAAAATAATTTTCAAGAGAAAGCATATTGCATATAAAAAATAATATTACATTAATTTCTATAAAATCATTTTTTATAGATTTATAGAACAATATTGACACAATTTTTTCTAAATTATATTATACATTTTTTTAAATTAAAGCTGACTTAATAGATTACCAATAGAACTTGAAGTGTTAAAAAAAAAAGAATATTGTAAACTTAGTTACAAGGACACTTACATACGGGTGGACGGTGAGACCAGGTGCCGTTTTCTGTGCATATGATGGATCCTTCCCCTATCAGTTGATGACCCGGTAGACAAGCGAATCTCACTAAAGCACCGACTTTGTATATTTGAGCGCGATATCGTTTCTTGTTAGAGATTCGCGTTTGCTCAATGATGCGTCCACTTCGTGGCGTTTCCGGTACTGGACAAGTAATTTCTGCAAACGTCACCTTTTATTAATTACATTATCTCTGGCAAGATTTATTGAGATGGATTAGATAATGTGATATAATAAAACTCATTGAAATTTAAAATCCTTTTTCAAGATTACATTTTTATGATTAAAATTTGATTATGATTAATCTAATATTTAAAATTCAGATGCTTAAAATCTTCCAGTCATCTTTCAAAGAGACATTTAAATAATATTTGTAAATAAAATTCACATTTAAAAGTATAATATAAAGAAATGATTTTTTTTCTTAATAAAATTGATCATCTCTAAAAATTATTTTACCAAGACAAGTTGGCATAGATCCATTCCATCTGCCATTTCCTTCGCATCTTATACTCTGCGATCCAGAGAGCTTATGTCCCCACATACAAGTGAAAACAACTTCTCCACCATAAGTGTTATTGTGCTCAATCAAACTCAATAATGGGTTATCTGTGATATCTATCGCTGGACATTCGATTTCTTCACAATGTGGCACATTCGCCGACCATTTACCTGTAAAGAGAACATTTTTTCTAATATAATTTTATATCTAATTATAATATTTAAATTTAATATTTATCGAAAAAGCGCGTTTATTTTATACCGTTGTATTGACATGTAATGCCGGAAGCACCCTCTAATCTAAAACCCATTGGACATTCAAAAATTGCACTATCTCCTATTCGGCTACCTTCGATACGACTAATTAACGGTGGTTCAGGAACGGCCAATACCGAACATTGAACATCTGCAAAAAAAATTAAAATTATAAGACACTTGAAGAACTTTATTGTCTCCTACTGAAGATGGTTAATATTAATGCAACACATTCTATAATAAGAAGCATTTATGTAGACGTTATGGTTTTTTTTATATATTCTCTTTAGAATTTTGTGACCGTACCTATGACACGAACTCGTATAGAATTGGATAATCCTTTGGGCGTAGAACACGTATATACTCCGGAATCCTGATGCTTGGCATAATATATTGCGAGGCGCTATTTCCAGTCTCTTTCCCGTGCAGCGATTGCCCATCCTAGAAGTATGTGAATAAAATATAAATTTTATATTTAATATATATTACAATTATATTTTCTTATCTTTCAATAGCAAAATTTAAAAAATATATAATTTAGAGATTTAGACATAAAAATAAGTAATCAATAATATAAAAATGTGACAATATATATATTTGTTTTTTTAAATTTATAACAATTTTTAGCTCTTACGATTTACCTGTCAGATACCGGCGAACAGTCGGGGTCCATGTCCATTCAGGATTGCCTAATTTTCTCGCAAAGAGACATTCCAGATGCAGAATACTTCCTGGGAAGACGGCGAGGGCACCAGTTGGCTCTACGGCGGCCGAACCGGCTGGTAGACCGAATACGATGGTCGGTGGTACATTTTCTGTTAATTGCAAGGAATTAAAATAAGAAAGAAGATTCGTTAAAAGTCTTCTCTAATGATACCATGCAGATCATAATATTCTTTCTATGATTAAAAAGCAATTAACAATATTATAATATCTCTGAATAATTAAAAGGTCTTTATTAGATGAATCTTTGTGTTCTAGATGGATTTCAAATAAGTTCGCGATATTATTTTATTTAATTACGTACCACTGTAATTAGAAATGGCCGTGGTAGGTATGCAATAAGGTATCTTCCCGTTCCATGTACCATTGAGGCAGTGTAACAGAGGATCGCCGATGAGCTTATATTTACCTACTTCTCGACATCTCACCGTGATTCGTTCGTTGTAAGGTACGGTAATCTTGTCTACCTATAACATTTATTTTTTATTGTGATATTTTTTATTCGAAAATTTACTGTAGCTCTCACAAAATTATATTAAAATTCTTTTCGTCTTTGAAATATTTATAATAAAAAGGTCTATTTGCTTTTATTATAAGTACTCTTTTCAGCAAGTATAAATAGTTTGATAAATAATAAAAAAAATTATATCTTCAGATAATTGTTTGCCTTTTTAATTTTGCATTATATATTTCTAAATTTCCTTGCTATTATCAAACTTAAAAAAATAACAATTTCGCAATCAATAAATAAGAATATAAGTGAAAACACAAGAATATACTTACAGATATGGTAATCTCTTTATAGGTAACGATAAGGAGAGGGTGAAGGCCTTCTAATTTGCATCCCCGCTGCAAGCTCTCGGCAGTACCTGCAACTACACACAATAAATAATCGGAGAATTTGAAACTATGCCTTTTAGTGCGCGCACGCTCGCGCACACCCTCGCAACAGCATCCGAAGATCGATCATGTTTTACAGCGGCTTGCGCGATGAACACCGAATTAAAAATCGATTCGATTTAAGATCTCGTGGTATCCACCACGAAACAACTGGTTTTGTTATCATGGTCCACGCGCGGTTGACCATGAAGCAAGGGATAGCACGTGCTACTCCTTCAATATTGCCTTAACTAAACGAATAGAAAATCATATATATTTTCATACATATAAATTAATATGGAGCTAATTATAAATTAAAATTAATCACACGATGCTAAACACATCCGAAGATATTCTATACGCATTTTTTAATTACTTTAATTAAGCGCTTTAATTAATTTAGCTTGACTCTTTAATATCTCTGTAATTTTTTCGGAGAAAAATGATTTGACAGGATTTAAATTAGAATATTACGTGCAAGACACTTGATATTTACCCATACATTTGATATTCAGCGTGAGCAGAAGCAATGTCGTAATCGTTATCACCGCGACACGTGCACGCGTCTTTCCTGAATAATCGTGGCTCGGCATGTTGCTCGTGTCCTGGTAGATCACGCAGGACCATGATTAATGATGACGAGGGATGCTAATGTAGGGTCGTGGTAGCGAGACGGACACGTAATCGCATTTCCGCGATGTATCCCGGCATCCATCTCGCGATTTCGCTCATTATCCCTCGCGAAACGGCACTGATATTTTTGTTGCACTCTGTAACGCAATTATAAATTTGTAATTTGCAATCTGAAAGAGAGAGAGAGTGAGCAACGACACACTAGCAACAACGTCGATACTAAACATCCATAATCGGCGGGGGTGGCCGAGACTCGCTATTCCGAGGGATGCGCATGCGATTCACCCCTGTACCTTCTCTCTGTTTCTCTTCCTCTCTCTGTCGCTGCCGTTTTTACATCCGAACTCAATTTGATCCATGCGCCACATCTGTAATTCTGTGAATATACCGGGTGATAATGCATTATTTACTGGATCTATAATATTTATAATGAATAAAAACATTTTAGTTAGAGCAATCTTCTTATATCTCATGAAAAATACTTGCATTTAATAGTACTATTTATCATACATGTATAATATATTGAATATTCAATATATTAGATGTGTCATCTAAATGATATAAATATATAATTAAGCATTTAATAGTCTATAATAATCTTTAGTTATATAAATTAAATTTTAATAGATCTCCAAATCATAAAATTAAATGATTCAAAATATATCTAGAGATTCACTATATATTAATAAATTTTAATGAAAGAATTCTTTGAATGTTGATTATAAATGTAAAAAACCTAGGAGAAATGAGGCACCCTATATAGAAGTGTTATTACGAAAGATCGAAATCATTTTGTTCCCGTTTTAAGTATCTGTATGACCTATCTTTCTATTTCTTTTTAGAAATCTCATACAACGATACGAAGAATGTATAAGAATAGAAAATTGAGAGATATTCATGTATTATACGAGTATATTTTAAACATGAAAAATGAGAGTACAGTGCAAAAATGCAAGTGCTATTTCAAATGCGATTAAAATTTATAAGATTTAAAAATATTACATATTCAAAAAAAGTTTCAAATCTCTCGTGTAAATCTCCATTAATACTTTAATTATATTTAGCATTATATATGTAATTATAATTTATTATTCAAATCCTTGGAAGTTAATTCAAAAACCTCTGCCACTTGCTGCCTTCAAATTGAAGTTGGTGACCAATGTGTGGTTGGTACTACATAAAAATTACAAAATAGAGAACTCTTCAGATGTGTTCTATAAATTAATAATTATATTTTAAGATGATATCGCAATCATGGATGATATAAAGACAAACGTACAAGATATCTCTCAATTAGAACGACAATTTCAAGAAAAGTTATACGAGCTGCAAAATAATACGGTGAATACGACTGTTATATTGATTAACACTTGAAGCATATACCTTTAGCCTTTTTATACGAACCTATATATGTATATGTATATATAATATACATATATACATATATATATATATATATATATATATATATATATATATATATATAATCTGTAGATTTCGCTCTCTTTAAATAGAAACGTAAAAGATAACGATGATATGTATGAAAAAGTTATTACAACATATCTCGATACATTCAAAGGAATTAAACATTTCAAATAATCATACATTCTAAAAAGCACATTTGAATAATTTTTTTATAATTTGTTACAAAAAGAATGGATTGTTTGTTTTAAAAATTTTTGTTTGAAATTTTAAAATAATTTAAATATATGCACGACTTCTATCTCTTTTGATATTTTTTTTGAAATGGAAATAGAATGAAATGCATAAACAGTTGTACAAAAAGTATTATATATCTCATTATAAAGTAAGCTCTTTTTGCAATAGCTTTAATTACTGCGACAATTTACGTCAGACTGTCTTATATAAATTATCTCGCATTATGCATATGCGTTTCGGGACTACAGGATACCCTGCAGGCGACACAGAAGGAACTTCGGGAAACTCGTCACGCTTTATACAGTAGGGAGTTAGAACTCGAGAAAGAGCGCAGGGCTTCTCACGAGTTAAGAATGCAACTGAAAACGGCTATGAATGCAATAAACGAATTGCAACAACAGCAAATGAAAAATCAGGTCGAGAGCGTCCAATTACAAGTTAAATATGACGCAATGGCGAAACAATACAACTCTTTGATGAATCAAGCTACAGCCGCGAAGGTGTGCGAGACCGAATGCAAAATTAAAATTCAAAACTTAGAGGAGAATTTGCGTCAGAAAGAGATGAGTAACAAGATATTGGTACAAACATTAAATGAACTGGAACAAGATAGTTTGCGCACTATTACCGCTATCGATCAGTAAGTTTGACCTCGTCAAGAATAAATATGTCTCGATCCATTATATATTGCAAATTATTCTCATGATGAGCGTTGCGTTCATCTAAAAAAAATCTTATTAGTATCAAATATATAAAACCAAATATATAAATATATCTAAAATAACAAATATATAAAAACTATCACATCTTACATAATATTGTTATATAATCTTACTTTCAATATACATACACGTACATTTTAATACACGTAAATACATGTGATTTTATTTTCAGTCTTGATTTACCTTGATTTTAATGACAGATTTTTCAATTGGATTTCTAATTTTTTTGCAACAAGGCAATATCAATAATAAAGCAATAATTAATTTTATACCGCTTTAACAATAATTATTAATACATACATGAAATTCATGATTGATTTCAGTAAAATCACAAAACTTTCACAAGAGCAACAACACCTGCAAAAATCCTGTGAAGCGGTTGTCGACCTTAATCAACGTTTACAAATTGTGGGTTTGTGCACACACGCGATACATCAAAAGAATGAAGCAAAAATTAAAAATTTGGAATCTATGCTAGCTTCGATGTCGTCCAAAACGTAGAATTCAAACTTGGAAAATACGATGTTCATCTGAAAAATAAATATTTACCACCATTTACATGAATGACAGGATAGGATTTTCTACTAATAAATACACTGAAACATGTATATATACATGATTAATAAAAAATGTATTATAATAATCGTTTTGTATATTTAAGTATAAGTTGAACAAGTTCTGATGGTAAAAATGCAACTTAAGTCTTGCAAGTAAAAATGTAAACTTGCATATTATGACAACCAGCGATTAAAAGATTTTTTTTTTACTGCAGATTCTCGTAAACACGTGAATCTCTCTATAAAATAATAATTCCATCGAAAAACAAACTTTGTTTTTCTTTTCTTAGACCTAATAAAAAATTCTATGACTATCTGTGATATAACAAAATTGTCTATAGAATTCTTGTTCAATTCGTCACAAGGCATTTTAATTACATCATAATTAATGCTCTAGTAGACTTTGTTTTCCCGTTAATTTTGTGAAAAAGCTATATCTGCTTAATAACAGTATAAAAACGGTTGTGATACCTATATACTGCTTAATCTTATTTATTTATTTATTTTTAGTCATTCTATGTGATGTTGCACAGTGTGTGATGTATGTTTCTATGTATATTCTTACAGACATATAGTCCTCGAAAAAACACACACGACGTAAATCATCTTGAAACAGTACAAAATTTTGCGTGCATGAAAAAATGTATACTTTATATCCCATTGCCATAAAATTAATATATACTTTTATACTCAACATTAAGTTTTTCCAATAAAAAAATTGTGCCGACTGTCACAAAGAAATCCGCGCTACAGTCCTAGTCCATCTTTCGACCATATCCATAGAATATGTATAAAAACATCAGAGGAGAAATGTATTTAATATATCACATATAGCAATTTTTACCTGATTTAATAATTACATCATAATTTTTGAAATAGCTTGATAAGATTATTTAATTCTAATTAATATACCTATCACAAAACTATCATCTGTACATAAATTCGTTTAAATATAATGAATAATGATTAACAAATTAGAGAGCGCAAATTGTAATATTGGTTTTATTAAAATGTATTGTTTTTTTTATGTACAACAAAATAGAAAATTCTAATATGTATATTTTCTCCTCTGAGGGTTTTTCGGCAAAAAATACATGCAAATAGTTTCTGAGTTTTTAATACAATTGTGAATCTTTCATTGTCAAGGAGTAAACCCACTAAGTCCAATACTTGGGACATGAAAAGTTTCACAAAACATTGGTTTTGTTCGACGAAATGAACATAAGTAAATAATGATAGTAAATAGATGTGTCTTCTCGCTGAACAATTGAAAATATTTGAAGGGTCAGAGTATAGTACAACGTGCGAGCCAACTGGGTGGCTTCCTCTGTGGTTCTGAAGCTTTCAATTGATGACCACCGCCTTTCGGTGGATTCGATGCTTCCTGCAGAAAATAAAAGAACATGACTCTGAGATTCATAACATAACATTGTTGTTTTATAATATATAATTAACATTGTACATTTAATGCAAAATTATTCATAATAATCTCACAACATATTTTTAATATTATTTGCTCATAAAGCAGATAAAATGTTGCTTCTTATTAATAAACATAAAGTTTTAATTATTAAAATGTAGATGTATATAAATATTAAGAAAATAAAAGCACATGCAATGGATATTATTACAAATAAATAATATTATTAGAAGCATTAATTGTGAAATATGTTAATATGAGTAGTGTAATATAAAATTAAATGTAAAACAAGATTAGAGTGTTTATAACATAATAATAACATAAAAAATGCATTTTTTATTCTTCACACATACACACACATGCACACACAAAAGCATGGATTGAAATTAATATCAAAGGTGCAAAGTCCATTTGTTTAATATATATGAAAAGTATTTTCTTAAATAATATACATATGTTAATTAACATAAAGTCAATATCCTTCTAGCAGGCATATCAAACAGAAATGTATGCATATGTAATATTGTTAAAATAAATTAAAAGATAAGAACCACAATAGATTAAAAATAAAATATGCAATGATTTGAACATGATCACAATGCTTTATATATATATATATATATATAATTCTATATATATATATATATATAGAATTTAGAGACTAAAAACAGTGTACGAAAAGTTACCTTCTGCCAAGATAGACCAGCACCAAACACAGAGACAGGAAACAGAAACAGTGGTTATTTTGTAATATAAGAAATATGTTTGTGTTTATTTAAAATTAATGCTCAATTTAGTATTGTAAGAATATATAATTAAGCATTTCTAACTTATATATTACTCTATTTATTGAGCATTTATATAGCAAGTTTTTAAAATGTAAAAGATTTTATATACACATTGTGAAATATGAATATCAATGATCAGTGAATAATTTATATTTGAATATAATAAGCATAATATTCTTAATTTTAATAAAGTGTATATATGGTATAAATTGACGTGCTTTCTTACCAATTTCTTTTCCATTTTTGCTTTGATATCACGTGCCAAAGTATAAAAAGCCTCTTCAACATTGATACTAGATTTTGCCGAAGTTTCCATAAATTTAATGCCATATTCGACAGCTAATTGCTCGCCCCTTTCCTTAGTCACTTGCCTCTTGTCTGTAAGCTCACACTTATTACCTAATAACATTTTTTCCACATCTGCAGACGCGTTTTCCTCTATATTTCGAATCCAGTTTTTAATGTTCTCAAAACTTTTGTCATTTGTAACATCATACACCAACATAATTCCCATTGCTCCACGATAGTACGCTGTGGTTATGGTACGAAACCTCTCTTGTCCAGCTGTGTCCCTATAAGAGTACATACATAATTTATAATATAGTCGATCAAATTGAATCTTATATTACAAATGTAAATCACAAGTTAATTGGCAGAAATATATAAATTGAAGGAAAATATGATAAGGTAATATTTACCATATTTGTAGTTTAATTTTCTTGCCGTCCAATTCGATGGTACGAATCTTAAAGTCAATGCCTGTAACGTAACATAACAAAATCATCAAGAAGCACTCTTAAGAATGTGAAGAGATAGATACAAGCAATTAAGTAACACTGATATATAGTGCAGGATGAATCACGTTACTGTGAGGAACTCGACATAATGTCTCTTTGTCTAATGTACCCGTGTGACATTAGGCGGACGAGATACACGTTTCTCGAGACACACCCTGGGAAGCGCGACGACGAAGACGATTAAATGATAGAGATAGGAGGAGAGGGGGGGAGAAGAAGACACGACGTGTCTCACGCATACCGATGGTGGAGATGAAGGTCGTGTTGAAGGCGTCCTCGGAGAATCGAAACAGCACGCAAGTCTTGCCCACGCCGGAGTCGCCGATCAGCAACAACTTGAATAAATAATCATACGTCTTTGCCATTGTGCTTGATAGGTCGACGTGCGATGTCCGCCACTGGACTCCCCGATATTATCACTTCACGACACTTGGACACTTCGCGAACGATGCCTTCCTCGGGTACACGATGAGCCCACGACCAGCTGGCTCCAAGTCTGTCTCTTTCTCTCTCTCTCTCTTTCTCGCTCTGTTTCCTTCTCTCTCTCCACTCTTCACCAAAAGATATCTAACCGCTTCGTCGACGAGACATTTGACGAAGCGCGTTCTTCTTTCTTCGATGCTCGTTCGCTCTCTGTCTGCTCTAGGTTCTTGACTTTTTATACAATTCGAAAGATGACACAGGACGATGACGCGTGCCTCGAGTCGCGCGAGATTCAAGAGACGAGAGAGCTCGTCCGGTACATTCGTGCGCGCAAGATTGTGAATTAACGAAATGGATTAATCACGTAAAACATCTGTCATAAAAAGCGATGACAGCCATTTGATCACCGCGATTTTTCCCTCATGTTGTGGCCACCTTGACTTGTGTGTGCTGCCAGCGCATCTCAACAGACGTGTGCATGTGTGCTATGCACGCATGTGCAACACGTGTATCACGTTTTCTCAGACCGCGTTTACACAACTTCTGATGATATATTAGGCGTTAATCGCCGATAGAAGATACTAATATTTACTCCAATTATTTTATTCTTTTTTTTAATTATATGACTATTTATCTATATTGAGATATACTATTTGTCATTCTTCCTCTTTCTATCAACCTGCTCTCTAAAGATATTTTTAAATATATAAAACATATATGCATATATATATATTTTTTATCCTATTTTATATAATTATGATGTATTACACATATTATTAATTGTTTCTTTAATACATTAAATTGAAAGTTCAGTCTTGAACTGATTTGCTGAAATCTTGAAAAATCAATAATCAAATTATCAAGTTTAACGTGATTACTCTTAAAATATCATTAAAGTTTATCTTATAAATTATTATATTTTATATACTATCAAATCATGTTTCTTTTTTAAAGAAAACTAAGTTTTACAAGATATACTGCTCTTTATTCTATATTCATTTATTATGTATAAACCAATAACATTAATAAATCAAAGAATTTTATTTTTATTTACGAATTTATATAGTAATTCATTTAGGGATACCTATTACGAAAACAAAAAATGTAAATTTATATTAGAATAAAAAATAAAAGGACAGGATATGATATACACTGTATGTAATAAAAATAAATGTAAAATAAGACGCAAATATATCTTGTAAAACTTTCAGTTTCCTTTGCACATGTTTTATTTTTTTGGGATATGAAAACATTTTTACAAATTTGTATTAACTTACTTTTAAAAAGAAATTAGTAAAAATGTTTTCATTTATATTAACTTACTTTTAAAAGTTAATACAGATTAGCAAAATATTTTCATACCTCAAAGAAATAAAACTTGTGCAAAGAAAACTTTAAAAGTTTTACAATATATATTTTGCATAATTTATTCGATATAGTTTATATCAGTCATAGTTTATAGCTGTCCTTTTATTTTTTTATTCTAATATAAAACTCACAATTTTGTTTTCGTAATATGTCTAAATGAATTATTATATCAATTCGTAAATAAAAATTTTTTTGATTTATTAATGTTATTGGTTTATACATAATAAATAAATGTAGAATAAAGTATATTAAGTATATCTTGTAAAATTTTTTAAATTTTCTTTAAAAAAAAACAAATAATTTGATAGTATATAAAATAAAATTATAATTGCACAAATTTTACTTTCTTAAGGTGTGAAAACTCCTGCAAAAAAAAAAAAAAAAATACATATATTATCAAAAGCTCAAACTACATAATATTACATAACATATAGATTTTCATGGATTTAAATTGCGAGCTTTCATTTGCAATTCAAAGCGTCGATTCATTCGTACACCCTTCAGTGTCATACGCGTTTCCTGTTGCTGCTTCTGTCTGCAAATATTTATATCATGTAAATTTTGAATTAAATTTTGAGATTTTTTGCACAGATCTAGATTTAATTTAATATTTATAATAAGATTTAAGTCCTTCCTTTTACACAATTTTAGCAATTAATAAAATTTAAATTATCTTAATAAAAGATGAATTGATTAAATTATATTACTGTTGCGAATAAGTGTATGTGCATGTGTAATTATATAATTTTTTTTTTAATTTGACATACCTTGAAAAAGTAACTTGCTTTCTCAATATAACGTGTGTAGCTTCGTTTTTTCTCAGCTTGAAACCGAATCTATTGTGAGTGCCATCTTTTGTGTCAGTTGGCAATGGTTTCTTCTCTTCTTTCTTTGTATCTAATTTTGGACGAACTTTCTTCGCAGCTATATAACAAATAATTATGTAAAGTAAAAGAAAAATATATATAAGAATTATTGATGTATGAAGAATAATAAATGTTATCAAATTACATAATGCCAAGTGTCTAGCTTCCACACGTTTCTTTGCATCCACGAGCGATTCTGACTTAGCAAACATTTGTTCATGTATCTTTCCAAAATTTGGTACTTTTTTCGTGGACGATTTCTTCTCTGTAAATAAATATCCGTGTTTATTAGAATCAAAATAAATATATAGACAATTTTTTATTTTATCTTACCTGATTTATTTTCCATTAATGTAAAAGATTTTGGTGTGACTTTATTTAGTTGAATTCTCGGTGTAACTATATTTGTTCTTGGACTTGATCTTGTCTTGAAAGGAAAAACTAACGAGTTTTGGTTTAATTTTGGAGTTTCAATCTTTCTTGATTTGTGTGCTGAATTTATATTATTTTGTATTTTAACGTTGTGTGATATGTTTGATCCACTCAAATTATTAATTGATTTGTTCACATTGCTTGTGTTAAATGTTTCATCTGCAAAATGGACTTTAGTCTTTTTTAAATTTTCTCTGGAGCTTAAGTTTGCATCTGTTGAAGTTCGTTTTTTGATCATCTGTCGTAAACTTAGTGTTTGCGGTTGTTCCAATTCATAGGTATTACGCTTTTCGTTTTTTTGATTCTTTTCTGGCGTTATTAAACTAAACTCCTTTTCAATAGTGTCTTGTTTTGTAACATTTGAAATATGAAATTGACTAGCATCACTAGTATTTTCAAATAAAGAAGGTGTAGATATATTTTCAATGGCTGTACTTTTATGCATTACATTAGACATATTGGATTGATTTTTACGTCGTGATTTAATACTAGATGTATTATCTTCATTTATAATAGGTGTATTGAAAGTCAAATTTATATCTATTGATGGTATCTCTCTCGTCTTTTCTCGTGGAGTAGATGATATTAAAGGTATAGATGATCCATCTTTTCTTTGTATCAATATATTATGTTTAATTCTTGGTGATACTCTATTAATTTTGAGTTTTTCTGCATTACTATTCTGTGATTTAGTGTTAGAATTTCGATTAACAGACATATCTGATCCAGCAGAAGTTGTTAATACTTTGAAATTATTCCTTGTATTGATAGAGGGAGATCTTTTTGTGATTGAAGTTTCTGGTTGAATTTTATTAGCAACCATTGACATATTCTGTATTCTTTCCGGTGATAGTCTCTTTAATAACACTATTGGTTCTGTTAGCATATCTTTCTCTTGTGAAATTGTCCGTGTCTTTATTAATTGATGGTTGGATCTTGATAAATTCTTTTCTTTAGGAGACTTTTTTGTACTAATATTTGATTTTGCAACATCAAAATTTGGCGTTGTGTCAGAAGTAATGTTAGCAGATGTTTTTAATGAATTCTTTCTAACTTTTTGAGATGGAGATAATAACTTCAATTTACGGGACTTTGACTTCTTTGATTTTGGAGACCTCAATACTATTTTTGGGGATTTAGAGAATTTACGTACCATTGCCTTCAAATTGATACCAGACTTCCTGTGTTTGCTTTGTGCTACTAGTGGTGTTAAGCTCTTGTTAGATGTAGAAGAATTGTTTAATCTATCTTTTTTAGTTTTTTCCTTTTCATTTTGAGACTTATCTGACTTATTTAAATTCTCTTCAGATTTGGTAAGGAGAGACAATTTTCGTGGACTTTTAAACAATTTTGAGACAGCTATTGAATGTGTCTTTGGAGAGCCTAAAGAAATTGGCGATTTTTTTGGAGTTTTCTTAGATCTATGAGGAGTAAGACTAAGCTTAGGCGGTGTGCTTTTAGGTGCTTTTAGGTTGCTTTGTGCTACTGGTGGTGTTAAGCTCTTGTTAGATGTAGAAGAATTGTTTAATCTATCTTTTTTAGTTTTTTCCTTTTCATTTTGAGACTTATCTGACTTATTTAAATTCTCTTCAGATTTGGTAAGGAGAGACAATTTTCGTGGACTTTTAAACAATTTTGAGACAGCTATTGAATGTGTCTTTGGAGAGCCTAAAGAAATTGGCGATTTTTTTGGAGTTTTCTTAGATCTATGAGGAGTAAGACTAAGCTTAGGCGGTGTGCTTTTAGGTGTGACATTAATAGAATTTTTCACATCTGTGACACCAGTTTTTCGTTGTACTTTTTTATCAAGCTTTTTATTTGAGTCTAAATCTTTTGAAGTATTTAACTGAGAAAGATTATGTTCTGTCAGAGATGTTTTCTTATGCCTATCTCTTAGTATTTTGATCGATCCAGTGATATCCATGGTCTGTTTTTGCGCTGTGAAGTTATCCTCATTTTCTGCTTCTTGGGTTAAGTTAAGTTTCCGACGAATTTTCTTTTTCGCAGACTTCCTCAACATTACCTTTGTATCGGGTGATTTTTTTCTGGCACTTTGTTTAGCAGTTCTTTCCAAAGGTTTTCTCTGAGACTCCCTAGTCTGTTGTATCAATTCTGCCGTATCTTCTTCGTCCATATTATTTATTTTCCGCTTAGATCTGGTGGAAACAGCAGATCCCGATCCTGGAAAACAACAGATTACCTTAAAATCCTTTCTCGCAATGAAAAACTTGCGGGAAAACACAAAGCTTTAAGACATTCAGTCACTAAAGTGACGACGATGAAATATCGAAACAAAAAAATATCATACTCTCGAATTTTCAAAACACTACGCGATGACAAAAAAAACAATGCAAACACGAAGACGAAATTGCGAAGGTTATAACCTTGTGTCTTTCCGGGTCCTAATCAAGAAGAAACACATATTTGTAATCTCACCTGCGCGAGTTCGCCTGGGTGACATTTAATCTTCCGATCTTTACGTTTCTTGCGACAAAATCTATTCGTGCACAAATGCACTCAGATTATTTATTTGAAACGTAATTAATTTCGTACTTTCGGCTGATATTATTTTCACTAACGCAAACTGGAAAGGTCGGCTTGGTACGAAGCAGCTTGGCCATGCTTGCGCGCCTATTTTGACGATGACCAATCACGAAGCTCCTTGAAGTTCCCTGATATTCCCTCGATGTGCGCGTCCCTAATGCGAGCGTTGATTGGCTGGCGTTATATAGGCTCGAAGTTTCAAATAACAACGTATTTTGCGCTAAATTTACATAATTATACGAGCCCATCAAAAACACAAAATATAAAAATGAAACACTTATTTATCGTTCAAAAATCTTGATTAATTTTAGCTCGCGATATATTTATCGAGTCTCCTCGAAGATCATTATTATCTCAATAGTATCTATTGAAATAATCTTCTTTATTTGCTGCTATTATATTTTTCCATAAATAAAGTTTCGGTGTTACGTTCAAGCGTGTTTATTTGAATTTGAAATATTCTATAGAAATAAATATAATAATTCATTATTTACTTTTAAAGAAAAACGAAAAACATTCTTTTTAGATGTCGAATTGGTCAAATCGACGTCCATTCGACCGATCGTCTCTCGCTCGACAGGTTAGGATTGTGTTTGATCCAAAAATGGTGAAATGTGTATATTTTAAATCGCGTCATGAGGAAAGCGTGGGTGATTCAAGAGTTGTTACGACACGTAGAATTATATGTTAGGAATTATGTTATGATCTATAATTATATATAATTGTTTCGACTTGATAGTGTTACATTATCAGAGCAATAGTTTAATTTTAATCGTAATAAAACTTTATAGAAATGTAAGTATATATTTTTGTACTCTGTTTTCTATGAATTGATTTAATTATTTACTGATAATTTTTACACAAAATTTCATTGTTTCGAATTAAATATGATTAATTTGATTATAAAACATATTCGAAATAAAATTAGTTTTACATTATGATTATATTCAATCACAAAATATATATGATTATATATGTGTATATATATTTATAATTGTAATTTTAAAATTTATTACAGGTATCAAATTACTTTTATTCTCTTTGTTATTATTCCTTTAATACGGGGAAAAGATTATTATGAAATACTTGGCGTAGACAGATCCGCTAGCAAGGATGAAATTCAAAGGGCTTTTAAGAAGTTGGCTATTATTTATCATCCTGATAAAAATATTGTATGTTAATTATTATATATAATATAATCAATTATTATTATCTAAAATACTGTTAACAATGTTCTAATATTTCAGGATGATCCAAATGCTCATGGGAAGTTTGTTCGATTAACAACAGCGTATGATGTGTTGAAGAATAATGATTTAAAAAAAAGATACGATCTTTATGGAGAAGATGGCCTTAAAAATTTTAATGAAAAACAAACTTATTCGTGGAATCCACCCCATCAAAACATATTTATATTTGATTTATATATTATTAAGTTGAAAGAAAATGATTATTGTGAGTATATATTTATAATTTTTTGCTCCCTATTAAGAATTATTATGATTATTATATTTAGTTATATTAAGATTAATATTATTATAATAAATGTGTATAAATATATGTATAAAAATGAAGAATTAATTAAAACCAGTTAAATATTAATATTATATATATATATTTTTATAGATGAAAATGTTTTGAATTCTGATTCAAATTGGTTTGTAAATTTCTACTCTCCGTTATGCCATCATTGTATTTACTTAGCTCCAACTTGGACGAACATTGCTAAGTTATTTAATGGCATTATGAAAATTGCAGTAGTGGACTGTCAATATTATATGCAACTATGCTATAAAAATGGAATCAATATCTATCCTACACTGATGTATTTTGAAAAGGTATGTATACAAAAAAGGAAGAGAGGAGGGGGAAGGAAAGATAGAGAAGATGTCTAATTTGTCTATATATCAATTTTTCTTAGAAAATAGATTTTACATAATTTTAGATATTTTTTCTTCATATATATCACAGCAAACACAAATGTTACAGTAACATAACATAGATGTAAATGTTATATTGTAACATAACTATTACATATATGTTATGTTACTGTAACATTTGTGTTTGCTGGGATGGAACATATCAGTAAGATGAAATACTAACTCATCTCTGTCTTAAAGAATTCACACCATGGAATACATTATACAGGAGAAAAATCACAGGAAGCCATTATGCAATTTGCATTAGATAAATTAAATATTGACATATCTGAGATAAGTGCATCACAATGGGAGTTGTTTTTACACAATAAGATTGTTACCCAAAGACCTACACTAATTTTTATATGCAGTGATCAGCAAAACTGTTTTACTTCTGATGAAAGACTTATAGTAGCAGCTAAATTTGTAAATATTACATTATTTATACAAATATTTATTTTCACTAAAAAAACTTTTATCAAAATACTGTATTTATTCTATATTTTAATTCTAAATAACATGTGCATGGTTCTTTCAGGATGAGATAGTTGATGTAAAAGTGTTTACATGCAAGAATAAGTATCCTGAAGAGATACCTTTCAATACACACGCGATCTATCTACCAACATATGATGTATCTTCTTGGGAACCTGTACTTTTTAATATGTCTGATATAGATACATTAATAGAAAAAATTTTGGAACAATTGCCAGGTTTACAAGAACTGACTGATAATTATTTTGATGTAAGTAAAGTATTATTTTGTTAGCCCGTTTATAATGAATGCAATTCCTGTTTTTTTATTTGTATTAATCAGATATACCTAATTATAATTTACAGATTATTGAGAAAACAGAGTTTAATGCTGCTTGGCTAATATGTTTCTATATTAATAATACAGCAAATCTTAAATATTTAAATCTGCAAATGAAAAAATTGTCAATCAGTGGTGTTAATTTAGGTAAAGTATTTATTGTATAAGTTTACGAAAGAACTTATTGTAGAATATTTTTACATAATATATACTATATTTTTTTTACAGGTAAAATAAATTGTCTCAAAAATGGACAGTTTTGTACTAAATTAGGCATCAATCGTTATCCAATTTGGGGCATATTTAAGCCAGGTGGAGCATTTGAATTGAATCACGAAAAAGTTATTAACGCTATTGATCTTATCAAATTTATACAGATTAGTGTGAAAGCTACAAACGTTAGGGCGCTCTCTACAGAGGAAGTATTATTGATATTAGAAGGAGATAATAGTATGTATTATAAACGCAATACTATTTTTTTGGGCGAAATTTTGCAATACTTATTGTAACAAAATGTTACAGAAAATGAAGTGTGGTTCTTAGATTGGTACTCACCATGGTGTACACCTTGTATACAGTTCCTGTCCGAACTTCGCAAAGCATCATTAGAATTTGATGCATCAATAATTCGTTTTGGTACCATTGATTGTATTATTCACACTACGCTGTGTCATCGTTATAATATAAAGTATTATTCTACTGCAATACTTTTAAATGGCAGCAGTAGATATCAATTTACATTACCAAAAACAGCTGCGCATATTATCCAATTCATTAATGAGAAGAGAAATCCATCAGGTAAGAGATAATATGTCTAAGTATTTTATATTTTTCATTTCTTATTGTTTATTCATGTTTTTTTAAATACAGTTATAGAATTAACATCTGAAAACTTTTACCATACACTGGCGAAAAAGACAAGTAAAATTATATGGATCGTTGATTATTTTGCACCATGGTGTCCACCATGTCAAATATTAGCATCTGAATGGATAATCGTTGCAAAAACACTGAACTGTTTGTCGTTTGTAAATATAGCCAGTGTAGACTGTGAGGCTGAATCTTTCTTATGTTCATCTGAAAGAATACGTTCTTATCCTGAGATTAGGATGTATCCATTAGGAAACAAAGGTTTAAGTAAAATTGGGTAAGTAATTATAATTCACAATTGTGTATGTATATATTCATATAAATCATATATTACAATACATTTTTAATACATAAAATTGTCATAACATTTTTTTATTTTACATATAGTTTTTACAATGGAAAACGAGATTCGTTATCCATATTAACGTGGATAATAAAATTCCTTCCAAAGAGAGTCTATGACTTAACTCCCAAGGATTATCAAATAGTGTTGGATGGAATGAATAATAAATACATATGGATCGTCGATTTTTATTTACCACAATGTTGGGCTTGTCAAAAGATGGAACCTGAATTTGCAATTGCTGCTCAGGTAAATGTTATTCTATTATAAACATGACCATATAGTTTAACTTTATGTAATTCATTCAATGATAATTAAACTATATAATCTGTTGTTTTAATTTTAGTTGTTAGAAAAAGTAAAATTTGGAAAAATTAATTGCTACTTCTATTTGGACAAATGTGCACATATAAATGAATTTCCGACATTAATATTATATAAACCGAAACAAAAGAAAAAAGAAGGAAATGATATAAATATCAAAAAAATTACTGCAAGGACGGCCGAGGCAATCAGAGATGAAGTTTTAAGGCTTATTAATTTTCATAAAATACATGATGAGTTATGATGGGCAAATAATGCTTAAATTGAGTTTAACAAATTTTAGTAGTACTTATCTGCAATATATGCAGTGTTCCACTGCCGCAACTGGTGCTTGTGAAAAACTCAAATTTCACTCTTGTAAAAGGAACAAAAACAGGAATTAGATTAGATATGAGTCGTATTGTGATACTTTTATATATTTTTATATGCAGAATAATTTTAGTCTACACACATGCCTGCGCATGCACACATACACACACACACACATTTTGCAAACTTTCCTTAAACACATACAAATTATGCATAATAGTCAATAAATAAAATACACATTGTTTCTCATATATACTGAAAAAAATGTATTGAGAGAGAGAATTCGAATAAGTATATTTATTTCAATACTGCCCAATGAATTATTTAGCTTGAAGCTAATAATATTGATTTGATATGAAAAATATTTATTATTATTTAAGAAAGTCTTTTTCAAAACAAATAAAATATAATATAAATATTTCAAATAAATGATTTATTTGCGAGTATTCAAATAAATATTTATTAATGTAGTCATTTTTTTCAGTGTATACTGAATATTGTAAAAATATTAATATGAAATTTGTAAAAATATAAATCCTGGAGAATCTCGTATAAAAAAGATCCAAAGTCTGTAATATCAACAAAATTTAAAAAATTTTTATTTGTTAATGATTGTTTTAACCTGTATAATAATAAAATAGATATGCATTTAATTTATTAAATTGAAATAAATCAATTTTTTTCTTTTTTTCAAATATTTCTGATATTTTTGCCTCTTTTAATAAAAATACATTTTTGTGGCTCTTTTGTGTAAATGCATTAATATTTAATTCAATAAAGTATTTGACGTATTTCTTCTAAAAATAGTGTTCACGAGTATAGTTATTATATATAGAGTAAAAATACAAAGATAAATACATATTTTATAAAAGACGTTGTAAAGATGAATCCGTGTGTATTTGCTGCTGCATATGTAAAAATGCAATAAATATCGAAATATTTTATATATAATATACATTTTACACATATAGATATTTAAAAACTATTTGTAATTTTATAAATATATATATATATATATATATATATATATACACATATGTATATATATATACATATATTAAATATATTAAAGATGTCTAAATGTATATACTGTGCTTTTTCATAAACTTTTCTTCCTTTCTCGATTGTATTACAATAATATGTATTAAATGTAATAAAAAGTAATTGTATTTTGTTGCCAACAGTGATAAAAATGCATAATCAAAAATATAGAAAAATTAAAAACGAATTAAACGAATGTATTCATATAAATGTGAAAACGAACTGATTAAACATTCTGCAGCAACATTCTATGTGTAACGTAGAATGCATGTAATTTTTTTAAACTGTTGCCAAGTAAACTTTTAATTACTTTTTATATATTATTTACTTCGAAAATAACTTTTCTGACTATTTTTATTTTACATTATTTTTTAATATTATTTTGAAATAAATATTTGTTTGAATAGTTTTTGTAATATGAATGTATTTTTTGGATATCACATAAATTCGCGGCATGCGAAGGCAGTGCTAATAAAAAAATGCAATTGAAAATTCAAAGTAATGTTATAGCCGTTTTAACAGTGCGCACATAATTAAAGAATAACAAATATACACAATATCATTTGCCTAACTTTTTTTATAATAAAATAAAAAAATTTTATAAATAGAATAAATCCCAACATACATAATATATAGTTTTGTTTAGAAATTTCGTAGATGTTACACACATGTATGGTATACTTTTATTTTTAACGTCGTATTCTTTGGTGTCAATGTTGCAAAAGAAACAAATTTAGTAATCTAAGTAAATCTGATTAAATAATATGATATAATAGTTATGCAATAGACATTGGCTTCAATATAAATTAGTTTAAATTCTCAAAAATTTTAACTTAAAATAATTTGGTTTATGTAATATTCCTTATTGATAAATAATATAGTAAAAAAGATTGTATTTTTTCAAAATTTTAAGTATTTCTTGGTCAGTTTGATTAAGAATTTTATTTTTATTTAGAATTAAAAAATTTAATATTTTTGATGTTTTAATTTATATATAAAATAAGATAAATTTTTTTCGTTGTTAATGAGAATAATTTTTGTCAAAGTTCAAAAATTTATTTCTTTTTCTTAGAATATGCAAAATCTACATTTTTAATCCAGTCTTTTATTTTCTTATAAATTTCCACTCTCTACTTTCTTTTTATTTTTATATACAAGATATTCTAAAAGGTTTGATCCAATTTTGGAAACATTTGTTTATTAATTCTAAGTAGAAAATTAGAATTGGTTTCAGAGTATAGTTTTCATTTTAATTTAAACATTTTCAGTTCTATTAAATTTATAGCTTATTTTATCTGCAAAATGATATTTCTAAAGTTAGATCAAATCTGTCAGAAATATCCTGTACATTATTTTTTTTAAAGAAAAAGCTATTTGCTTTAATATATCCAAATGCAGTCTCTTATTCATTGATCGAATGTTTTCCAATTTAGGATATAATTATAAAGTTCTAAAGTACAAGTACAATTTCAAGGCCAATATTTCAATCTTAACAACTTAACATTTTAAATAAAAGCATATATTCTAAGTTGTTTTATATACTAATATGCCAGTAAGCATTGCATACTATGTGTATAGTTTTTACCTCCATATACATATTTCCGAAAAATATTATTTAAAAGATACTGTATATATATATATATGCACTATATAGTTGATCTTATTTAGTATTTCTCTAAAAATTGCAAGCTATATATGTTTCCCGGCCTTGATATATTATCAGAATAAGACAGTATACACATAATATGATACATCTGGTCGTAAAAGTATAATTTTATAGTTCTCAAACCTGTGAATCAATGGCATCAATCAGCGCACTATTGATAAATTGTCCTAATTTGTGGTTCCTTGTGGCTTCAAGCGCGTATGCCATTTGTGAAATGTAATAAATTACAATACGAGAATATCATATTATATATCGCGTTTTGATGGTGGTATTAGATGTTCTGGCAGCTCAGCCGGAAGATCGTAGCCTTCGAGCTTTACATTGATTAGATGCATAGCTAAAGCAAATTCGTCAGAATCTAAGAATCCATCCTTATTAATGTCTGAGAGTTTCCAGATCTTTCCAAGCACGCTGTTCGGCAATTTAGATTTAACCATTTCCGATTTAGCCGCTATAGTAATACAAAGAATTGTATAATATATTACTTTAAAAGTAAATTCTATAAAAATTTATTAGTTCTACCTGCTCCTGTAATCTTTCCTTCTTGTGGTCCAAGTGATTCGAAGATGCTATCATATTTATATCTTTCCTTATTGACAACCCATTCTGGTTCACCTGCTCCTGCATCAATCCCTTCTCCTCTTTTGTATCCAAATGGACTAACTTGATCTTCTACACCTTCAAATGCACCTCCTAAAATTAAATAAATGAAATACAATCATTTTTCAACAAGAAATTGTTACATTTTGATATTAATTTTTCAATAAACAATGTTTATTTATTTTTTAACAAAAATTTTGTGAAAGATTATTATTACATAGCCCTCTTTCTTTTAATATTACAGAATTTTTAAAAATAGATTTTAATTTAAGATAAAATAATTTGTTCAAAATAATAAATACACATTTACAAATCATTTACCTTTAATAAGTGGTTCCGAAACTGTGGTGACTTCTTCATGTGGTATCATAGCCATAAGTTTTGCAATGTCTTCAGCAAGCATCTTATCCACCACTTCTAACAATTTAGGCTTAATGGGATTAAATTGCTTAAAATCATGATGCGCTAAGCATTCTTGCATCTTCTTTAAATCCGGAAAATCACCAGGTGAAATCTGTTGTTCTCTTTGTATTTGATCATAAATTTGTCCCAAATTCTTTATTAATTCTTTTTTCCTAGTATCTTTACCAAACATGCTTGGCATATCTTTTCGTAAGGCGCTTATTATGTATGCATGCACCTGTCAATTATATTAAAAATTATATTAAGAAATACAAATTTGTTTCAAACTTGTTATACTCAGACTCAGTTTAATATATTTAACTGTTGATAAATCTTTTAAATTCTTTACTTTACCTTTGCCAAGCGTGCTCGTTTAATTAAGTCATTGAGTTTTCGTAATGCAGCATTTTTTGGAAGTGATTGCATGTCTCTGAACAAATCTTGCTCTTCATCTTCAAATAATCTAAAAGAAAATGCATACACATGAAAAATATAATATAAAATAAATTAATATAAAAAGAGAAGACATATAAAAGTAAATTACCTTCTATTAACATCATATCTTAATGGTTGATCCCAAAATGAGCCTATATAAACTCTAGCTACTTCTGGAGTTTGTAAAACTTTTCCCAAAGACCACATTAATGCACCATATACCCTCATAAGTTGTTGATGGTCTATCATGTCAGCTTTATTAAGAACAATTCTAATCTTATCATCATGCCCACGTAACGCCTCAATAGATCTACGAAACTCATCTGATATATCGAGCTTATGAGCATCAAATAACAATATAATTCTATCTACACGTTCAGCAAACCATTCTAAAACACCAGTGAAATCATATCCTCTGTCAACCTAAAAAAAGAATATTTTGTATTTAGATATCCTTACTATATTTATCAAATATTATATATTTTTTATTAAATAAGCTATATAAGACTTACTCGTTGTTTTTCACCAGACAATATACCAGGTGTGTCCACTATGGATATGCCTTTTAAAACAGGCGAGGCTACAGTTGAACATTGAAATCTATTCAAGAATGCATTGCCAAATTTTGAAAGTGGTCTAAATTGTTTATTTGGATCTACAACTAAGGCATTTCCAGGAATAACACCCTCTTTCTCATCGTACATCACTGCTATAAATCGATCTGTAGTAGGCTCTGGTCCAATCCTAATACCAGGAAATTCTCTCTCTAATAAATATTTGATAAATGTAGTTTTGCCAGTCGAATATTGCCCAACTAAGAGAATCATTGGCTTTGCATCAAAATCTGGGTCATCCAGTTGTGGTGAATGAAAGTCATGGAATTGGTAATATTGTTCCAATGGTAATAATTTGGATTTGTATATCCTCTTGAGACCTTCAGTGACATTTTCGAAGAGATCTTGCTTGTTATTCTCTTCACGAGTTAGCCAGCTAAACATGTTGGCGATCTGCAAGTAAAATATTTTTTTTATTACTTAATGATAACATCATGTATATTAATACACAGTTTCACATTCTAAACGTTCATCACTCTGTAATATTAACTAACACCAAGCCTTATAAAATACATTATTTTCATTTGAAATCTATTATAGATAAGATTAGTGTTAATCTAATACTATAGATAAAATTCAAAGTCAGTTATTTCAAACTGAAATAGTTTGAGTTAAAAGGTTAAAGATATCATATCAATTATAAAAATTAGTCTGGAATTCTTTGAAGACAGACATAAATAAAGTATCGTGAGAAACCCAATCTTTGCCTGAAAAAAAAATCTACTTCTCGACCATATTCTCGGTACCACCTTCTTTTCCGACATCTCAGATCATCTGTGTGGTACCACCTCCTTTTATCTACAATATCTTGCAAGGCATTTTCTGACATTTACTGTACCTTTCTAGGTTTTCTGAGACTCGAAACAAATTATTTAACGCCTGTAACGAAGAATGAATTGCGAAAATGCAAAAAACTATGAAGACGTGCGTACAGACAGAATTGTCGCGGGTCGAGAGAGCACCAACCTTTGTCCAGATCCGCCAGTCAAGGTTGAACGGGCGCGCTGGCTGGAGCGCGATAGACAAGAAGATAGATGCGGACTAATGGGAAAGTACAGTCAAGACAACGACGACGACGACGACGACGACGAGATGATCCGCCGCCGACGTGACGTATACACATCGACTGCGGAAGATCGCGTACAACGCGAACTTCCGGAGGACGTGGTGATGGTGGTGGTTGCGAAGTAGTGGTGGTAAAGGAGCGGTTGTCACAATCGTCAATGATGACGCAAACCCGATGGCAGACACGTTGCGTTGCGCGAGCAGTTCGAGGGAACGAACTGGCAGAGCTAGGCGGAGTCGCACTGATAAATGGAACCGATATACGAGATCTCCGAGGCACTCCTTCCTCGTGTACCTCGTGCACAGACGCGGAGCGACTCTCTCTCTCTCTCTTTCTGTCCTCCCCCTCTTTCACTTCTGTCTCCCTCTTTCTCTCTCCTTCTTGCTCCGCGACCGACTGACAACTGACAATTGTCGAGGCACGAATGAATGAACAAGACGGTATGAAGTAATCAGATTTGCATATTTATTTGTATATATATCTATGTGAGCGGCAGTTATAAATATAAGTTAATCATAGATATATATTATTTTTGATTGATAAATTAATCCCATTTATTATAACAATATGCAAGTAAATATATAGGTTAATTTATTGACTAGAAGACAGATTAAAATAGAAATTACTGAAAAGGTGAAAGTAAATCAAAATAGAATTTTATAAATTATAAATATAAAATCAGAAATGTAAAAAGTAGCAGGAATATATTTTAAATATTGATTTTTGTAATTAAAAAAAAGTTATTATAACCCCAAAATATCTCGAGAAGTTTTCGAGATATCTCGCATAATCGCATAATCGCTTTTCTACGACGTTGATTGGCCGTCGAAGTGCAAGAGTTATGTGCGCAAATTCAGATCGATTAATGAGGCCCCGCGCGATGAGTGTAATATTTCACGTTGAACGTGCGCATATTTTACGCGGAAATCGCTTCGTCCGGAGCAAAAAGATAACAGGAAATAGTTGCAAATGCAAAAGAAAACGTAAGCAGAAAACGAGATAATACTATGTACTTAATCATTATATTATCTGTTATTTATTTTTCTCTGATTTTACTGTATACTGTATCGAACATGATTTGCACTCGTAGAATTTCCGATAAGACAACGCGATTACATAAATGCCAATAAAGATTTTTCTCTTTCTAAATATATTTTTGCGCGAGATATATCGTTTAAAAGCTTCAGAAAAGTTTTCGCAATATAGCAGGCATTCGAAATCTCTTGCATGTTCTGATGTCTGAAATCGAGCATTTTTGGATTAGGCGTGAATTTCATGATACTTTTTTTTGACTACGCTTTCTTTACAGGTACATTATTCTTTAAACCTGAGGTTCGAAAAAGATAACTTGCAAGTGGTACGGATCACGCGATGTGTGTCGACGATAAATCAAATCTAAGAAAAAGAAAACAATACACATTTAATTCGCAGAAATGTTGCATCGTTATCTCGTCGAGCATCTTTTAAGCGAAGAATGACGAATTATATGGAGATATCTCACAAGGTACAATGAATTTTTTTCAAAATAAAAAAACCAAGGTTATAGGAGGAATAGGATGGCCGATAGAAAATTGCATTAAAATAACTGAAATTTACAAAAGAGAAGAATTAAGAAAAGAATTTCATTTTCTTTCACAGTCGATTATATGGCGTTTATTTATTTTACATATACATATATATTTATAGCAACTCATGAAATCCTGTATACGATAATTATAATACACAGTAATGTACTGTCTTGCCTAAAAATATACTTTAAGAGCGCCAAATAAATAATGCTCTATTCCTCCTTCCTTTTCTTTGCATTTCTACTTATCCATTGCATTAATAAGCAAAAATTTCATTTCCTTAATTACAACAACAGTTGTTAAAGTATATTTTATATTATAACTAAAAATTGTTAAAAAAACAAAAAATACAAATTAATAGCAAATTAATAGATCGATTTGTGGAAAAAATTGATTTATTAATTTTATTATTTATTAATTTTTACTCGTAATCAAAGAATAAGTTTGTAAAAATAGGGAGTTTCAAATTATTCCGAAATTTTCTTCTATGTACGAACAGTAAGTTATGTAATTCTCTAATAGAAGTTGTGAATGACAGTGACATAACGACATAAAGGCGTAATGTTAACAATGTGTGACCATGTCGAAAGACAATCGATAACGATGACCTTCCCTTATATTGTGTGTTCAATTATTCGCGAGCAAAGTATTAAACTACCCACGAATAAAACCATATAAGCATTTAAATTATCAACTAGTAAATCACGGGAAAAGATAAGCACAAGTTAAGCTTTCTGTCTTATCTTTTTTATTAAATGTATGATATCATATGTATAGCAGTTTCCTTGACTTGCTTTGACTTAAAAAGTAAAATATATTGCGGAAGTAGTAAAGAGAGTAAAAGTTAATGAGGCAATACCGTAAAAAAATTATAATTAATAGAGTATAATTCATCTGAGAAGGCTGTGTATTTCAAACTGAAACATTATTGCATATAATTAAAAAAACAAATTACAATGAATATTGACTTTCATTTTCAAATTATTTTTGCTTATTCGCCAAAAAATTATTATTTTTATTGCTTAAATAGTTCTTGGTTCTAAGAAAGTTATATAATTAAAAAAATTTTTTGATTAAAATCATATATAAAATGAAAAAATATAATTCGTTAAATGTATTAAAAAATTTAACACATTGATCACAAAGAGATATATTTTTTATTGTTGCAAACGTATATTGCACTGTTTAATTATATTAATTGCGTATTCACGGTTAGAAACAATAGACAACACGGTTAGAAACAATAGGTAGTTCCTAATCACATGTGATATTACACAATGATATGCAAAATGGTCAGTGTCAGCTATTACATAAGTAAACCGGACACATCCCAGTTAAACGATTTCGTGTCCATTTATTCATCTTAACAAGCTTCGCTTGAATTACAACTAGTTTGCAGGATACCAAATTATGCAGTGGCTTATTATGCACTTGATCGATATGTTTACAGTCTCATTAAGAAATAGAATAGAATTTATATAAATATCTTTGGTAATATATATAGTTTTATAAAATATCAAGTTGAATGTTTTAAAATTATGAAATTTAATAACTAAATTAAAATTTGTGAAGAATGAATAAAATAAAAAATGTTTTAAGCAAACGGAATAATCAATGGAATAATTTAAAATTGTTTTAAAAGCATATTACTTTATCAGAAAGCAGCACAAACGATATAATAAAAACTTATTCTTCCGGATATATTTTTTCATATTTTATTTCTTTTACAGAATATAATTTCTTACTAATAAAAATTTCTATCTTTATATTAATTTTAATATATAGACGTTGCCAAAGATATTTTATCATTTATCGGATCTTGCATAATTTAATTGATAATTATCTTAATAATAAGGCTACTTTGCAATATAAGGTGTTATACAATTTTTTTTTTTTTTTTTTTTTTTTTTTTTTTTTTTTTATACAAAATTCTTCGTACCATTTATATCGAATATATGAACATTTCTTAAATAAATATATCTGGTATATGTGTGTTTTCAAATTATATATTAACATACATTTTGATGCGCGCGCAACACCAATTAATAAATAAAATAATTTATTTGCGCGGATAAATAATTCAAATCGGCGCCATCTTACGTCGAAAGAAATATCAAGGTTGTGTTCGAAAATCCGCCCGTCGATGTCCAAATTTGAATGACCAATCAGAGACCGAGTAGTTCTTTGTCCTGATTGGTCAATCGAGCGCTTGACCCTAGATGAGTATATTTTCGAACACAATCTAGATCTAGAATGCTGCCCTCTAGTGCATCTTAGTATTGTTCATAAACAACATTTGCGCGCCATTTCCGCTGCGCCGATCCGGTCCGCAAAAGTACGAGACTCGAGTGTGAGTATATTAATTAGCATCTTCACATCGTTAATTACCGTATACGGCATCGTGATTGCAATCGCACGCGTGAGATTGATCTTGTCGGCCGCGAATCCGGCGAATCTCGCGTAACCTCACGTTCGTTCCTCCGAAAGATCGCGTGAAGTCAGTGAAGTTAGCTCTGAGCCGCCGAAAGTTCGTGTAAACAAGTCGACGAGGGCAGATCGCGAGAATTACCAAGTACTTTCGATGTGAAAAATTCCGAAGTTTTTCGACGTTGTCGATGGTATTCCAAGCGGGCGATTGCGCGTTTCCGGTCGTATTTTTGCATCATCGTGTCGGAGTATTCATACGCGACGAACTAGGTTCGTAATCTTGGTAAAAATATCGCGGGTCGACAAAGAGACCGCGCCGCCACATTGCTATTGTTAAATTTCAATATCGTACTTTGCTCTTTAAAGCTTTCTCGTGAATCGTCGAGCCGAAAATATTTAGCAAAGAGCAAGAATTGCATATTTAATTTAATTTATTATAATGAATATACCATAATTCTAATCAAAATGATTATTTGTTTCAGATGCAGATGTGATTATATTTCTCACGAATTTGGCGTTGCAATATTGAAAAATTTGGTTTGGACCAAGCATTGGCTGAAAGGTGAAAAGATTTTTATGTTTATTTTAAGATTTTTATGTTTATTTTAAGATTTCAAAATTTATAATAATTTTCAAGAATTTTCTCAGAATAATTAAATAATTATTATAATATAAATTTAGTTTAATTTATTATAATGAATATACCATAATTTTAATCGATATGATTATTTGTTTCAGATGCAGATGTGATTATACAATATTTCTGACGAATTTGGCGTTACAGCACTATGAAGGATTCGGTTGCACCAAGCAAAATCAGCTCAAAGGTAAAACAATTTTATGTTTATTTTAAGATTTCAAAATTTATAATAATTTTCAAGAATTTTCTCAGAATAATTAAATAATTATTATAATATAAATTTAATTTAATTTAATATAATGAATATACCATAATTTTAATCGATATGATTATTTGTTTCAGATGCAGATGTGATTATACAATATTTCTGACGAATTTGGCGTTGCAGCACTATGAAGGATTCGGTTGCACCAAGCAAAATCAGCTCAAAGGTAAAACAATTTTATGTTTATTTTAATATTTCATGGTTGAAAATTAATAATACAAAGAATCTTCTCAAAATAATTAATTAATTATTAGAATATAATTGTAATTTAATTTATTATAATGAATATATCATAATTTTAATCGATATATGATTATTTATTTCAGATTCAATGTGGTTTTATTTCTTGTGAATTTGGCGTTGCAGCACCGAAGGATTCGGTTCAGGCCAAACAGTATCGGTTCGAAGGTAAAGAGATTTTATGTTTATTTTAATATTTCACAGTTAAAATTTCATAATATTAAAAAATTTCCTTCGACTAATTAAAAAATCATTATAATATACAAATTTTTAATTTAATTTATTATAATGATATAAGTTATATATAAGTTTTTATGTATCAAATTCTTTTTATTTTAATATTGAATATACATCACAAGAGAATAAGTTTATAGATTTTATTTTAATTTAAAAGTTTTTATTTCTACTTATAATTAACGTTTTGTAATTTTATTCAATAATTTCTAAACTATTTTTATAAATTTAAAAAATAACTTTTTATTGCAAAAAAATATATTTTTAATTGTGAAACATATACTTTAATTGATTAAATCTATAATCGACGATCTATTAATTTTTTGTTGCAGAAATGTGACCGATATTGAATCATCGATATCAGTGAGTAAAATTTAAGGTACTAAATCGCTATCTTTGAAATCAATGCGATCTACTTTACATGTTGATTTTTGATACTCTCATCATCGCGATAATATAAATTAAAATTAAGAAAATATCTATAGAAATATATATATATATCAAAATAATTTTTTATAAATATATCATAACAATTTTAATTTCAATAATTTCATAATAATACACTACATTAAAATAATTTCATTAAAATTGCAATTGAAAATAAGTGCGAAACCGAGATCTTAATGTGCTAGAATTCTTTTAAAGAGAGAGGCTGAAATTCGTGATTATATTGCATGATAAACATGGAGAATAAAGATGATATATAATTTTAATCTTTATATACGAAATCACAAATATCGTTCAAAATATTCCGAAATAACTATTATAATTATTGTGTAAAGTTAACAAGAATGCGTAATTAGGATTAGATTAGACAATTATAAGTGGTCAATTTTGGAATATTGACGACTCCTGAGTGCGTCGCGGGGGAAGTCGTCATCGTCGTTCAATAAGGCCTTCCGATAAATGGGCTTTAAAATAGCGGCGACGCGAAAACAGAGCATTATTCGCGCGCGAGCTCTCGCGATTTTCGCGTTTTATCGAAACGAAAATGTAATAACTAAAATCCGGACGTCGCCGCACGTCGCGAACGAAAAAAAGTAACGCGAGTGCAAGTGCTTCTACGAGGAGGAGGCCGAGGGAGGCATCGGGCAACGGTGGAACAACTATGTGGTAAATAGTTTATTTATTATTTATTTTTATTATACTGTGTGTATACACACGCATAGTATATTAAATAATATATATACATATACATATATTTTTATTTTATTTTTACAGCTTCAATGGACAATGGATCTTCATCTCAGCATGCGTCTCTACATTCAAATAAAAAACGAAGTGCTTTCGCTATTCTATACTATTAGCAAGTCAGCATTGGTGAGTGCATTTATATTATGCATGCATTTATATTATGCATACAAGATGCTCGTAATTTCTCCCCTTTGCTCGTATTTTTCTTAGTAATCAAATAATTTTTATATTTATTATAAATCATGATTACCGATGGTGATATTAATACGTAAATCATTATATACATAGTTCATATTAAATATTTTCTGACAAAATTCATAAGATGCAATATTTAAAAATATTCAATAATTACTTTTATGCAGTATATTGACTTAAATATCAAAATTTTTAAATGAAAAAAAAATATATTATTTATAAATATATAAACATTTTAAGTCTTGCATTGTTTTGTATGTTTATGTAATTGCAATGTTTGCAATTTCCGTATAAAAATATATATACATGATATACTATATTATTCATATATCCATAATATATTAACATTTTAAGTCTTATATATTATTTTATATGTATATGTAATTGCAATTTTTGCATAAAAAGGTGAGTGGAAAAATTCATATTGACAGAGTATGAAACGTTTAATATTAAAATATTCAGTTCTTTTATATTTTACATTCTGCGTCCCAATCATTCGGGATTACTTCATACCACACTTGCTTCAGATTCTGTAATAAACAAGGACTCGCGCAGTTAGGAATTTCCAAAGAATGTGCGACCCTTGTTTCCGTATTATTTAAATATAATGTCTATAACAAAGAAAATAATACGTATAATAATCATTATGTAATTATTATTTTATAAATAAAAAGAATAGAAATAAAATTTGTTTATAAATAAAAAATTTATAAAATAATAATTATAGAGATAACATAAGATTAACATTTAGAAAAATAATAGAGATATTGGATGTGCAATATTGTTTTGTCGTACGTTATGATATGCAGGCTATTTTAGAAATTTTACATGAAACATAATGATTATAATTGCAAATTCTTGATAAATTATATTAATCTCAGATATAATTTCTGATATAACTATACACATAAATATTATTAAAATTTCCCAAACAATTCAGACATATAATGAAATTCTTATTAAGAATTTAAAACATTTTAAAATTTATGTGATATTCCAAACAATTTCTTTACAAAAAATATTCATGTACCATAAATTTTTACGATAATAATACCAATAACCATACCTTCACTTCCTGATCGGCACCATTATTCGTGAGATGTAATTCGAATATGAGCGTTGCTCCGTAATCGGGTTTAAAAAGTTCGTTCGTAAATCCCATTGTTCTCAATACATTAACGATAGTTATATCGTGAGCAGAATAAAAATAAGATCGTTTTGGTTTGGAATCAGTTCTAATCTCTTCCATATGCGATAAAATCTCCTTTAGCAGCGGGCCTGGAAATATTAAAATTTATGCGGTAATATTAGAATTTTTACGGTATTTCGTAACGGTATAAAATATCGTAACGATGCAGCTAAAAAGCGCATCTGGAGCGATACTGATCGTGCAAAGATACCACCGTACCTCCTAAAAGACGTTTTTGAATAGTGCTATTAGTAAAAATCGCTAAACTGCGAGCGGCTATTTCGCGCATCCCGTTATTGTAAAATTTGCGCGTCCATTCCGGCAGTTTTAAACCGTGTTGCTCCTCGATTTCGAGAGTATTGTAAAGAAACTCGACATCGGTGATCGTGCTTATATTCTGACCAGTATGCTCCGTCTGTTCTTTGTAATATTCGGCCATTTCTTTGCCTGATCTTCTTGCCTCTTCTAAATATGCCTGTTTTAGAGCTTCAGCTAATCTCGGGCATGGTGCCTTCACCGTTATTAACTGTAATATTTGTTTTGATAAATAAGTTTTTTATAGATCTGCATATTTTAATAAGTAACTCTTATAATTTATTTAAATTTTTATATGACACAAAAATTATTTTCCAAATCGAAAAAAAATGATTTTTGTCACATAGAGACTGTTTTTAATTCATTAAGTCAACTTATTTAAAATGGAGAACTTCTCGAATCTCTCTTTTTCTTTCTAAGATTTTAAGTTGTAGCTCGTTTAAAAAATCCAAAATCCTTTTTGTTTACCTTATCCATATCTCGTGGTATCGAATGTACAGGAACAGGAGTCCACGCTAATCCGGGTAAAAACATATCCTCCATAGTTGGTACGAACAATCTGGCGAGTAAGGCTTGTGCCGACATAATGCATCGATCTGCATAACTGCTTCGTACCAGCGTGGTTGCGCTTTCGAATTTATTACCGATTATATCGCCGTATTCTCGGCGGATCCATTGACCCACGTCATATAGTTGAAGCATTCCTTTCTGAAAATGAATTTCAAGAGATTAATAATGTACCGTACCTTATTATTCCCGCTCGATTGCGCGTCTTATATCCGATACATGCACTCGTAGAGGCACATATGCAATTTAATTTATGGCGATTCTAGATATATATTATATATGAAGCGTCGATTTAACAATATGTTCATATATCTCGCTCGAACCTTAGTCAGGGCGCCCCAGCCACCGGGCCATGCGTAATTTATGTAGGGATCTTTAGGATAGGTCTCTGTAGGAGTTCTGTCGCCGTGACGAAACAACTGTCAAAAAAATCAAAACCTTTTATATATTAGAAGAAACACGAATTATTTAAAGATGGCAAGTTAATCATATTATTTTTTACCTATCGAATATTTGATTAAATTTGAAATCTTTAAAAAAATTCGTCCAAATACTCTTTTATAGTTGAAATATTTTATATATGTATATATAAAATAATTATAAATAATATATATATATATATTTACATATAATTTTATTTTATATATAATTATATATAAAATTATACATATACATATATCTATATATATTCTATTAAATATATATAGATACTAATATATTTAGTATATATATATATATATATATATATGTATATTAAATAATATCTATTACTAAATTATTGTATTATCATTAAATCATCACATATTTATGATATTTAAATAACATAATTAATATTAAATATCTCTATCAAATTAATTTGTTTAAATTTAATAATATAAAATTAAATTAACAAAATTAATCGCGAGAACGAGATAATGAGGTGACAGATAATTGTTATAAACAAGTTACTTACAAAAGCCACTTGCTGTAACGTGTCATGTTTAGTAGTCGGAAATGCAAACGCCGTGTACGCTAATAGTGTGCAACCAATGAAGGTTCCGAGTACAACCACACTCACGCAAACGCTACGCTTTCTGATACAATTACCCATCGAGGTTCGTCTTCTCACTCGATCCATTTGAACCAATTATACGTTTTCCCGTGGCAATCCTGTAACTTCTTCGATCAGAGGCTAGATCGTAAATGAGCGCTCGTTAGTGACTAGTATAATGAGTCGAGCAATTCGATCGTCATTGTTACGATCGGATGTAAGGGTTTCTTTTATATAATAAGTTTAATACATACGTGGAAAATACATGCTTCGTGTAAAGTTCAATTGCATGCACTTTGTCGATTTAATATCACTTCTCATTAACATATATATTTTTATCCTAGCAAAATAAAATCTATATTGTTTGAACAATAGCAATAAATTAGAAAACTAATTTTTTTAACTGTTAAATATGATATCATTAATTTTTGATGAAAGTAAATGTAAATTAAAGGATAATTAATTTTTAAATTAAAAATTAAATTAAGTCTTTATTACAAATTTTATTAAAAGGTTTCTTTTAATAATATCATATCAAAGAAGAGTAATATCATATTAGAAAAATTCAATTCGGAATTTTTAAATTAAAGTCAGAAATATGAAGCTATAAAATAAGTTACTTTCTTTATATTTTCTCAAAAATTATAGCGGTTAATTTACTTGATTTCCTAAATAATTGATACTTGATTAACATCGGTTTATGTTTACACTATATATATCTCTATGAAAAGTTAAAGACTCTCTCTTACGGTGAGTTCTTTAATTCATCGATTGATCAATTGCATCATGCTGCACAAATGCGGCACTTTGCTGCATTTACGCATCGTGCGTGATTGATCAATTGATGAATTAAAGAACAAAGAACTCGCCATTATGTCTCAATAAAATAGATAACAGATATATGAGTGCGTCGTGATTATCGTATAAAAAATATATATATATTTAATATATCGTATAATAAAAAGATTTTTCTTTTGAAGAATTTTGTGATAGGAATTTACCTCTGCTTATTTATGATATAGAATCTCGTTTGTATTAAATCCACCAAGTAGATACGGCACTGCGGCTGTTTCGAGCACGTCGAGCTCGTCGGTATCGTATTCTTCATGAATCGCATAGAACGGAAAGAGATGCGAGATGCGTGACGTGCGTCATGTAGAATCGTATGGATCGTGGCACGCTTCGTGATTCGCAATCCAAAATGTACGGCAGTTGGTCAAGATCGCGATCACGTTTTGTCGACACTATACTCTATTATCACGAATTGATTGAAAAGCGTGCGGATGAGAAATGCGTGGCTTCTTCGCAGCACGCACACTGCGCACAACTGAAAGATCGACTATGGATGTGCGAACGGCTATCGGATGTGCAAGTGTTTGTCTGTCGCGTGTATCGCACTTACGTAAATACTACGATATAAACATCTGTCTATATGAGTGTCAATTATAAGCGATAAATTAGTCTTCTTTTTTCACAAAGTGAAACTTGTTCGAAACTGTATGACAGCTTCAGCCTGGCAGCTGGATCAAGTGATATTAATGGCTTTAATGACTTTAATTTTCCATGATGATTGATAAATTTAATACTGTTGGATAGCTTTACAAATAACATACAGATGATTGCATATGAAATAATTGTTTGAATATGCTAAAATGTGCAAAATGTTATTTTTTATAAATACAGTGAATATTATTTATAGATATGTAAATTTATAATAATATATGAATTTTATTATATATATTATTTTTAATAGAGTATATGCCATTCTTTTAACGTTTTTAATGTTCTTTTCATTTCGTTAAAGTTACTGTAAATATTTTCAATTAATAGTTTTGAATAAATTATTGATAAGACTGATTTGATTATCGGTTCTTGACATTGACTACGTTGAAATATTGCCGAGTCAGAAATTTATTAAAGATAACTGGAAATTACTCGTTTCCCTTATCCTAAATAAATTCAGTGATAAGTAGAGCGTGGGTCGTATTTAGTCATTAAATATGCGAAGAGAATATGAGTGTGTCATCGAAATAAATAATGTTCGCGTATAGCTGGGTTAAAGTAGGTAACTTTTATTTACGATCAGTTGTTACTAGAGGCTCAATAAATCTCTTTATAATACACAGAAATGACGCAGGTCGACTTCACGCGCTTCGTTTCGCTGCCGGTGATAACCAAATGGGATTTCGCGATTAAGGGAACGAATCGCTTCGTCCCCGGACATACATTTATTTCTAGAATACTAATTTATCTATGAAACGAAATTTTTTCGCGTACATTGATCGAGCATATGATTGTTAAGAATTTGGAGCAACAGGATTTTAAGTCGTATGATGCCAAATGACAGAAATACCATTTATAATAACATTACAATTCGCTTCTAACTATTAAATAATTTGTTAGTTAATATTATTTTACAGAATATATAATAACGTATATTAATATTGAATAAAAAATAATTCAGCTAAACTTTGGTGTAACTAATATCTATATCGAACATATCGCATCTATAGTGTTTTATTTTTGAGATAAACATTTCTATCCATTGTCAATTCTGCAAAGAAATATGAGATAAAAATGTCATATGATGTATGATTAAATTAACGAGTCGTTGCTCCAAGTCTTTCAATTATATCGCGTGTTATCATCGAGCATGATAAACAGAATCGTATCGACAGTTACTGTGTGCGCTTTGGTTACCACCTGTTGACAGGAGTGCACAACCCAAATGTCAAAGTAGGAGACAATTTAAATTAAGATTAATCGAATTGCGCAAACTTTGCTCTACCACATATGTATTTTATTAGATCTAGTATATAAACCGTTTCTAATAATTGCGATTGCAAAATCTGTTATCTATTGACGAATAATTAAAAAATATTTGCGCCGCAATTCAATTTAGAATCATTATTTTTTCAGATAGTTAATTGGATTAAATTGCAAAAATATAAATAACATTTTACTTTTATTTTCTATTAATATATTTCTGTTATATATTTTTTGTAATATAATGCACGAATATAATACGTTAGAATATTAAAAACAAACATTTCGTCGTCAAACATTTTTACTCCATTATATATTTTTTTAAATTTTTGGATAAATTGAACATTTTTTGTGCACTCCTGATGTACGGACTAAATCTAAGATAGTCTATAACACGAAAAAGGACGAGGTTTTACTATCTCTATATTATATTTTTATACGATTTCGTTTTATGCGAGCGCAGTGAATGTGCATCCAATGCACATTGCATATTACACAGGCGTAGATCATAGATAGACGTTGGACTAGTAAAACAAAGTGACCTAAGTAATAGGGTTCTCAAATTGTTCCACGCGACACGTCGTGAGAATCGTAAAAATCATATAAAATAAAAAATACGATCATGTTCAAAGTTCACCACACGATTCTTTACGTTCTTTACACAACTCTGATCATAAATTCTGAAATCGACGTTTTATCGGCGAGGAATTCGCGCACCACGCGTATTTACTTGACGTTTCGTCGGCGCAAACAAAATTTGAGAACGCCCGGTCTAACAAACGCAACATCGATTACGATTATCATAGTTTAAGTACAACAATTCTTTTTTACAAGAGACGCTAGAGATATTAGAAAAGAAAAAAGAGCGAAAGGTCGAAAAGATTTAAGCGATCATACAATATGGTATGAAAGTATAACGAAGCGTTCGAAGCGCGGGAGAAAAATTATTCCGCGCGCGTGAAGGATTAAGAGAAAAACTCTCTCGTGCAGTTTGTTCGAGGAAACGTAGGACGAACTCGTCGCAGTATACGATTTCAATTGCAGATAGTAATGACTAGGATAAATCCAGCCGGAAGTGGAGCGTCATCGATTCGCGAACGCGCGACTCGAAGGAGCCTTGCTGTTGGATCAGCAAAATACTACGTCTATCCACTTCATTTATCTTACGTCACGGAGAAGATGGCTAATCCGTATACGACTCACGCATAATAAATAAATATAGAAAAAAAAGAAAAATGCAAAAATGATAGGAGATGGTGAGGATGCTTGCAAAATACATTTGAGTTTTTGCTCGCTAATAAAAGAAAAATAAATTTTTAATTGTACAAACTATCTAATCTTTACATTAATTCATAAAATTATCATAAAATTTTAATATTAATTGCATAAACCCATGTGCGAATAAATAATTTTGAATTGATTTAAATTAGTTTATATAAAAGTATTTCAAAATCACCTTTATTAATATTTCCACGTATATTTTATTCTAGATTCATGTTCTGCATTTATAATAAATAATCTTCTCGGTGTACCAATGTCCATTATATAATTTAAAAAATGTATATACATATACATATATAAAAAGAGAAAGAAATGCTCTTTTATTTCTGTTAATTTTAGATGAAAGCATCCTCGCCAGGCAATTATCGCATATTCGCTCCTAAAAAAATTTAAAACAGAAAATAATTTGTAATGCAATTGAAAGTTCACTTTAACAATGTAGCAGATAGGAATGGCCAGTGGTGCAGTAAGATGTAGGAGTGTACAAAGTTATAGATGCAAGGGTTAAAGAGAGATGAAAAATCGAAAAAATTTGCCAACATCAATCGTTAATTCACTATTATTGTAACCTTTTACTCATAACGAACTTATACTATTTACGCTCTGAAGAGATGGACGCATTTGTGCACATTCTATTAAGATTTATTTAGGAAAAGAGCAGGAGTAATTAATAGAGAGGATTTAAGTGCATGCTCATTCAGTCACGCCACTGGCAACGGCGATTTCGAGATCGGCGGCGGTTCAAGCTCGAGATAGAGACATAGTGGAAGAGTCGAATCGAAAGTGACATTATTACGGATAGTTGTTACGGATAATAATCTCTCTGCATCAGCGAAAGTATGAGCGATCTACGCCTGTTCCGAGCGACGCCTTCGTCCAGGACCACCGGCGTAGTTCGCCGCCGCGAGTCCCATCAAATGTTTCGCCGCTTGAGAACCGCTGAAGCCACGGCTGAGACCCAGATCCAATCCTCGTTTGCTGCTGCGAACGAATAATTTGATATTTATTACGTTTTTGAATTTATTTAAATCGATCACCTTGGACATTGCTTCGACATATTTAATATTTTTACGCTTCTTGAGAAAAATAAAAGGCGTGCGGTAAAATTAATATAAATGTCACTTGATCCTCTGTTATTTCTCTTATATCAGTGATGAAAAATTTCTTCTATATACAAATACATTTTGAGATAAAAAGATTTGTATATACAATGGAAATACATTATTTACATTTTTGAAATAAACTTCTTTCCAAAATGAATGCTTTATTAAATTGATGGGATTAATGTAAAATGGAACGTAAAAGCCGTTGTGACTATGGCGATACAAAAAATATTAGCAAAAAATAATATTTTAAATATAATATAAAATTGGTTTGAAGCATTTAATGATAAAATTTAATTAAAGTTTTTAAAATAATTTCTCTATCAAAATTTAATTTGAAGCTGTCATTGTTGAATATTTTTTAAATAATTATTTGCAAATTAGTATCCCAAAAATCATTAATAAAAATAACAAATACAACATATATGTGTGTGTGTGTATAGATATAAAAAATTCAAAACTTAAAAAATTTTTTAAATAATTTCATGCTATAGGCGTATAAAATAAATTATTTTATCATTAAGATCATGTTATAATACGTTATCTTACTTTTCCATTTCGGGGCGGTTCATGACGGTGCGACTTAAACGAGACAATATCTCTAGAAATTCGTCTCGGTCTATGTCATCCTGCTGATCCCAGTAACTTTCATGGCTGCGTACGTAAAATTAAATCGGTCGGTTACTTAGATTGTGAAAATTACGTATAGGCGACAAGCTTAGTAGGTATTACACGGTGTAAAAAACGCACAAAGAGAATCTAATTTAGAAACTGATACTTAAAGTCACTAAAATTAGAATAAAATTGTAAAATACACAAGAAAACGCCTCGAAAATTATAAATTAAACAGTAAAAAAGACAGGTGACAAATATACAGGGACGATGTTAATAAGTACACGTAATTCAAAATCATCAACTGTGATTGTCTGAAATGTCATTCGGCAAGTCACTTTCAGTTACCGGGATTCCTTTTTATGGACTACCATGTCGTCAAATGGAACTGGGTTAAACTGTTCGAAGCGGATTTCTATTCGTGTCCAATATATTCGTTTAATTGTAAATACGCGCTCGGAGCAAAATCGCGCAATTTGCATTTTTTGATATTCTATGAATATATTTAAAAATTATTTTTACGTATCACGATCTCTTGCGTAACCTGTTAAATATATTGTGTGGTTAAAAATTTTACTGACTTTTCTCGAATTTTACTGCTTTTTTAGTTTTTTTTCCCAATAATTAAATTAAACTCATTTTCCTGTATAATAGAAAACGTCTCTTTAAAAAGAATTTAAAAGAAAAAGGAAGAAAATCTGTCGTGGACAAGATAGATTCTGATACTTATCTATTTGATTTCATTTACCTTTACTTTGAGGATGCTTTTGATAATACTTATTAGTATGACCTCCTCTTGAGTTTTCTCTTTTCGATTATCTACACGATTATCATTTAATCTTTCCTAAGAAAATGGGATTTACTATACCTGTGCGGTATTGCATCGACTGAGAGACTCGAAACTGCGACGACAATCACAAATGCCAGCAATGTGCACAAGACAGTCATCTTAGGCTGCATCTAAAATCAATTAATTGCATATATGCATACAGTTTTAATAATTAATTTTATGAAACTCGAATCATATAATTTTATAGTTAGAAACTTGAATGGTGAATAAGCATGGAATGATAGTTCATTGTCAATACTGCAATTTTCTGTAAAATAGTTTAGATATTCAAGATTATTCAAGCTTATATTTATACATATATGAATATTATTTCTCATTTAACATAACATATATATGTAAATGCTTTCCATATTAGATTAATAGAACTCAGGCATATTTAGCGTTACATATGCGACTAAATAAGATTAGGTTGCGACTATAAACCTATATGTTTATATGTATTTCTCACACATTAATCCTGCCATATATTCATCCTTCTGCTATTAGGCTATTCCTTACATTTAATAGAGAATTATGTACGATTTCCACGTATATACGTTTCACCGTACATACGCTTGTGGATTAAAGGGCAGTAAACCCCGGGAGAGAAACGTTTCTGATTATACGAGCAACTTGCTACCATTTCACATATTGCGCAGCGACGGATTGAGTGCCAAATAGCTGTCTCGAAGTATTCGCTCAGGGCAAGTATTTCATCTTGACTCCGTAAGATTCTAATTTGACGAAGCGGAATTCTCAGTCTCAAGTAAATTTTCAACTGCGACTTACGAATACTCAACGGCACAATTGCGAATATTGCATTGTTTTTATAAACTTGCGAAGAGCACAGCAATAAGGAAAATAATGTCTTGAAAAACAAAAGTTTTTATTCGAGACTGATGCAGTTCCATTAACAGAGTTGCAGTTTTCAAATATTTTGTTATTCGATATATTTTTTTGTGATAGAATAAAAAATTTAAATGCATTCTATCGAAACACGTTTTTTATCAAAGTTTTTTTATCATCCATTTCGAGATAGCTCGTTTTATAATCATACACGTGTAACATATGATACACGTTGTGATCCCAAAAACTTTTCCATAAACCATAGGGACTGTCTATCTATAAGCTAGAAGTTTATTTGATCATATGTTTTCAAAATGAAAATTTTCAGATTTAAATTGTCGCGCCTTCATAAGAAATCACGGTTGAACGATAACCTTATCTTAGCATTTATTTTAATCGAACAACGCGGGTATTGTCGTCGAAACTGTCGTTCATATCTTACCAAAGCATCCTTCAAGATGCAGAAAGTTGGCCGTTAGATGAAACGCTTAGTAAGACGAAGGGGGTGAGATCGCAGGACTTGTTGAAAGCATGAAAGATGAAACAATGGTTTCTCCTATATATATGGAGAAAAGTTGGCGTATTCTCGGCTAACAAACTATTCAACTCGCGACCCATGAAGAACATCTTGCCATCGTTTGACGACAGTAATGTACAGGCAGAATCATTCTGCATTGAAACAATACGTTCAAGTAACACGTGGCATTATAGCAATGGATTTAAAACTGTTGCGTGAGTCCTAAATGTGGAACGATTTGTAATTCTGTGATATATTTTTATAATATGTATATCTATATAAATAATGTATGTGTATATATATATATATATATAATTTCTTACGTTGCTCTACTAAAATAATATGAAATAGCAAAGAAAGAGAAAGATTATTATTTCATTTTGCGAAATTGTTAATAATTTTTAAATAGTAGTTTATACACAATTCTGTGTAATTTATAATCTCTATATCTAAAAATAAAGTTTAAATATTATATGATATAGAGTCAAATTTGTTATTTTTATCTACATTTTGTTTATTTTATCCTTTTTTTCTTGTTGATGTTTGTTCAATTAGTATTTTATTGCTGTATAATTACAAACTCGCTTTGAACAGTGCCTATAGTATAGATGAGTAATTGGATCTACCGTTTGAAATAATTGATGGCCACAGACCGTTATTTCATACATGTGTATTTATTTTCACCCGCGAATGAAATGACACATTTATGGCTCAATATTATGAGATTGCTCTTTCTTTTTGATTATATTAATCGAAATTATTATATTATATCTGTTATAATTAATGCAAAAATAGCTTCGCACCGTTTTATTGTTTTGTGCGAGATTTTGTCAAAAAATTGATAAAGAAAAAGTCTTCACTATTTTTGTTAAATCTGTATTTCTTACAAATTGTTTTGAGAAATTTCTGAAAGCACTATTCTTGTTGAGATCTCTTTCTTTCTTTGCATTATTGTAGAAAAAACAAATTTATTCATTTAAAATTATACGATAATATTCCTCTGTTCGTAATATATTTTTTCTGCACAGATTTCCATATGTTTTAATTTTATGCGAATAATATTGAAGGTAAACAGAAAACAAGAATTTATTCTATACAGAATTAACGTTCCAAGAGAACGTTTAAAATTCACATTTAATTTACCCCCGTTGTCATTAATGCGAATTAAACAACTCTGGCGCCGCCGTCTTCACCTTACTGTATTCGAGAGAAGTCGCGAGCTATAAATCTGTGTAATTTCGTCGAATTTATCGTCCCCAGCTTACTTAACGTAACCGCGCCCTGAACGAGATGGGCGGGATAAATCAAATCATATCTAAAAAAAGCTATGTGGCAACGTAAGGGCATGCTAAGTATAGCGCGCGCGGTTAATATCGTTAACGTCCGATAAAAATTTATTTCTCTAGAAAACACGTTCCCGATAATTGTTCCCGGTAGTGCCGAGGCGAATCTAATAACGCGATAATCGAGTTTCGATCCGGAGACTAGTTGTCGATTTTTCAACCTTGAGATCGCAGTCGTTTTTCTTGTTTCCGTTCGCACTAAAGTTTTTTTTTTTAGAATAAAGTGTTATTCGAAATCTGCCAAAAAATATTTCCTCACCATCAGACGTGCATTATATGATGTTGTAAAATTCATAGATATGTTCCTTATCCAAATTGGAATTTGAAATTTTCCTTAAAGAAAATTTTCAAAGAAAATTTGACGTCATTCTTTTCTCATTTCTCGATTTTCTTTTTAATTCTTTCCCTATTTGTGTATAATAATACTCTATTTAATATTATTGCATTTATGTAAAAATTATGGGCGATAAATCGGTAGTCTTACTGTGTCATAAAAGATAAAAGAAAAATATTATCCTTTCTGGAGTAAAAAGTAGTAATAAAAGAAAAAAAACCGCGCGTAAATGATGTCATATCTACACGATTAATTGCACAATTATATCGCGATTTATAATCATCTCATCTTTTAGTTTGTTGCTTCACATTAATTTTATTATTAAACGTTCTTTTAAGACAAAGTCTGCTGTGATAACGCGCGCAAATGCATTCTATATAAATTCTTTTTCTCACATCGTACTAATATTGTCTTACCATTTTCTAGATCGATCCAATCATGCTGATTATTGATTTTCGAACAATGTCGGTGATAGGGATGATAGTCTCTCTTTTTGTTATTTGTATATTGTGCGTGATCCTGTGCGGATGATGGCCCTATAAAATCCATGCACCCAAGCTGATAAGAACCACGCATGAGCAGATTCGAATGATCGCTGATCGCATATCGCGATCGCTTTGAGTGATATTTATGGAATCCCAAACGACATCGAATTTAGCCTAGTATTGTACATTAAACGTTAAAGTGTGGCACTATTTTAGGATATTTTCTATTGGGAATACTTTTATCATAAATCAAATAAGATCTACATATATTATACACATTTCTACTTTTGTACATATAAATATTTCACGTTCGCACAAAAATTTCACAATTATATATTTCTCATATTTGCGAGCTCTACTTTTTTATATTGTTTATTTAATTTTATTGAAATAATTTAATCTAGTTTAGGATTAAATTAATGCAAAAGTCGCACATTAACAATTTTGAGACGAAAACTATAACTTTCGCATTGATATGTATGTGTCAGTCGCGTCTTTTTCATATGAAATGTTTTCATACGCGCGATAAAGCGCAACTAATACAACCGAGTTTGATTCCGCAATACATTGTTTGCTGTTGCAACTTCACCGTCATTGTAGATGCATTTATATATACATTTTGTAGTTATCGCGGTGGTGTGTCGCGTACTATAGTGTACTCGTTATACAAGAATACATAAATAAAACGTAGATGCGATTTGCTAAACAATAGTGTGACGCACAATATCCGTCGGCGACGACGACATGGTTAATCTTGCAAAAATTGAGTTGTAATAGCATTTACGTGAGTCAATATGATGAAGAGATTTGTTTGATAAACCCATTTCGAGGAATTACGCTTTGGAATTCATCGACGTATAATCTTATACAGAGCATCCCAGAGTAATTGCTCTTTTTTGATTATATAAAGCGATGTTATTCCATTATGTAAAGCAATGTTGTCCTTTAAATAAAAAATTCATATTTTATTTTGTCTGTTAAAAAGTTAAATTTTTTCATTCAATATTTATTTAAACGCAAGACTGGCTACAAATTCTCATTAAAGAAAAATACACTAGTATCATAGAAAAATTTTTTGTTTGTAAGATAATCTACAGATAGATTTTTTTTATCAAAAAAATGAGTAAATATGGTTAATTGTGAATAAATATGAAGAGCTTGATTGACAAATCGATTCAGGTGCTCATATGTTTTCCAAGTGAGATGTAATCTACAGTAATGTCGACATATTACATTCTTTTATCGATATATTAATATTTTTTACCACAAAAATAATTATTATGTAGCAATATAAATGCAAATTTATTTAACAAACCATTATCTGATTTAACTGTTTATAAATGAATAACATCGGTTTATATAAATATATAATGCATATTACGCACATATTGTTATTCATATATATTATATAAAAAGCTGAATGAGAAGAATGCAATAATTTATAAAATAAATCACACATTTTTTAAAATTATTCTACTTTCAAATAATTCACATTAATCCACACAAATGCGTGAGTTAAAAATATAATAATCATGTTAAACATTTGCGCTGTAATTGTTGATCCATACATCTTTGTTGACATTTCTTCGATCAAAATCCGACAGCAACCTAACAAATTTCATTATTATATCCGTTCTTGCGTAAAAAAGCTGAATAAACATATGATATGCCTTATTCTTTATTACAATGATGAATTTTATAATAATTTTGGAATTATTTTTTAAAGATGTTTTTTAAATACGTATATTAATTTTTTGATATGAAAAAAGTTTTAAAAGCTCATTAAAGAATTTATAATTTAAAATACAAACAGGAATTTTCAGACAGTCGGCGTCATAGGATAAATATATACATTATATGACACGTGTTCCCATTTATGTATTTCATATTGGGAAAATTGAATTCTCAGGGCAAGTATCGTGAATTATAAGAATGAATGCGAGACCAGGCTAGATCGATCCTCTAGGTTTTTCCAATAACGGGTTTAGCGCGTTTTTACGAGCAGCTCGACGGTCAATACTATGCGAACGAGCAACGAGTGACGGCTTTATGGGAATATTTACCTGACTGTCATCTGTCGAAAAAAAAATAGAGAAGGGTTCCGTAATGTCTCGATACCATTCCCACCTCGTTTTATAGCTTATCACGAAATTTATGAGATCATTATAGTTAATAAAGTTTTAGCTTTGGCATATTCTTAACATCGTCTTTTTCGTTTCACGATAACGAACGTGGGATTAAAAAATACATAGAGATTGCAGAATGAATTTTTGGCAAATGTGAGTTGTTTAGATATTCGTATTACGTAATATGCTTATTTTGGAGAATTTTGGCAAACAAATTATGTCTTTGTCCTTTAAAATCGACATTACTAAAGTTAAAATATCATGGATTCGTTCCAAAATGTATGGTTTGGCACATTGAACAATTGTGTTTCAAACGATAAACACACTAACGTGATAACTTATATAACGTGAGAATTTATTGCCAGGTTGCAATAGTATCGTCTCAACAATAAACGACTATTCTTCGAATGTTATGCGTATATTATGTAAATTCTACATTTTAATCTATATACGGAAAATGTATACAACTAGTAGCCGCTATATTGCAAATACATCAGCTTTTCTAAAAAGCATCATTTGGATTAATAAAACATCTATATACAGAATGAAAGCGCTACTTTGTATATATATATACAGAGTGAGAGCATCATATTTATCGCTTTCGCTCTGTTTTCGTATGAAATAAAAATTTCCTGAGTCATGTTAAAAAAGAGGTTCGTGATCTTACGAGAAGTTTTCGCTTCGCTTTTTCCCGGAAAAATATACTCCGCATTCGGATATAAATATCCATTTCTATTACTGTATTTTCTATTTGAGTTAACGGCGGCACACTTTTATTGTCGCAATATATGATAAAATATTTCTTAAAATTGATCAAGCATTATAATGAAATTTGTGTCACAATTGACATTATATTTACAACTGGTTTAAATTTTGGTTAGCAGCACTAAAAATAGAATACGTTCGCGACAGGAGAAATGAAAAGGAATATCATTATTTTCGTTTATGTAAAATGAAGTGTTATTCGTTTTCTAGTCTTCGCTTAGAACATTCAATACTTCATCTTGCTGTGAAAGTTTGCTAGACTTTAATGGAAAAGTGAATGAAAGATAATGAAGTAGAATTGCAGGTGTAATTAAAAGCTGTATTATTTATCTCTCTTTCGTCTTTCTAACGTCTCTTAGGGTGACTTCAATCTGCGAAAATGAACTCTTACACGGTATTAATTATTAGTGACATGTGCTAATACATGACAACATGCTTTGCACTGAACTTAATTTTTATATAGTTTTGTCACGAAAGTACGTTCCTAAATTTTATGATTTAAGATATTGGCATGCGACTTATTGATACGATAACCATGCTTTGTAACTTTTCGGTCGAAATATGATTTCGCGACATTACATGAATTCTGAGGATACTTGACTTCGTACTTCACTTAGACAAGTAAACTTAGCAACAATTGAAGATTCAGCGCACGCTCGACGATCAAAGCAATGGGTTTTCTCTTGAGAAAATAGCAAATATTATTTCAAAAATTTTACGTAGCTCGGAAAGATCTTCTTTTGACCTTCTCAATGTGCGCATATTATTTTCGATTTACGAGATATTTACATTTCTCTATTGGAAAGACTGTTATTCTGGTATATCTAAAAGAGTTAAAATGTGCGCGATATAAAGAATATCTCTTTCTCTATAAGTTAATAAATTCTTATTATTTATAAAAAATTGAATTATAAAAGTTACACATATATATATATATATATATATATATATATATATAGTTATAAAAGTTACATATAAATATATATATATATATATATATAGGTTACATATATATAAATATTTCATGTGTATATATATATTTAAAAGCATACGAGGAGACTAAATTCCTTGAAAGATTAAAGGGTTAAAAACGATGTCGGACATGCTTGCTAACACCGGGACCGTAATGCATTTCATGCATGCATATAGTAGCGGAATTCTTCAACGTGGTGGAATTTCGTCAATCCTTCATTTTGCTAGTATCGCGGATAAAACGCCTTTGTTTCGGAAAAGTCCCTTTTTGCCGCCGTTCGTCATTGCTGCCATTATTATCGTAGTTGTCCATCCGCGGTTTTAGTCGCTTTGAAGATTTTACGCGGCGCGAATGAACATGCATACTTTCTGCGTAATATAGATATGCGACTATAAAATTTCATCACACATAAATTCAATAAAAAATCATATCAAAGCAAAACAAATTTTTTTCAGACATTTTATAATCGAAACTTAAAGTTGTGAAATTTATTTAAGTAAAAAAAATCTTTCTCTGTTTCTCTGAATAAAAAATATTTTATATATATATACCTATATTTTTGTTTAATATAATATTATTAAATTTGTTATAATAACGTGATAATAACTTTTTATAATTAGACTTGTGTGACGTGTAACATAATATCATATTCAGTATTATCAGAAAACGAATGGGACCCATGGGCGAAATAAACTCATGTACATGACTTGATCGAACTCTCATCACTATGTTCTTCTCGTACATCTGAATGATGTATCGTTTTCCTTGACATTTATATATTAGTCGTTGCTTATACGTAATACTTAATCGAAATTCGCTATGAGAAGATACGTCGTGTGCGCAAATAAAATTAATTCATCATAAAGCTTCAACCAAGAAAACTTCGACATCTGATTAAACAGTCCATTACATTTTATGACACCGACTTAAGATCAAAGAACTATATAAAAGAACTATATTACTTTAATTAAAATTTTCATTATTGACTTGACTGCAAAATATAAATAATGTATAATAGCTATATCAATGGTTATTGCTATTAGTGATTTATAATTATAATTATTGATTATTTTTTGCAATTATAAACAGATAATAATAATTAATATGCAAGGTTTAAAGTAATCATCAGTAACGAGTTAAATTTTATCAATCGTTAATCAAAATATTATTACAATTTTGATCATGATATTGATTAAATAAATTAGCAAAATTTTAATAAAATATTGGAGAACTGTGTTATAAAATCTATTTATTAATTATTAATTAAATACATAGCAAACTTTAAACTTATTTCTGTGTGTAGAATAAATTGTTATGACCGAAAAGTGATAACGTTATTACGTCACGATAAAGCTTGTAAAGAAAATTACCATTCTCAATCTAGCGGTGATCTAACTTTAAGTACTCGAGGGATTTGGCAGACTGTATACACATGGTGCACCCAGCTGTTATACACATAAAATCGGGGCATGTATAGCGCGATAGATACGCAACACTTTGCAAGTTTTATAACAAAATTGCAAGCTTAAATCAGATCAACTTCATAGCCTGGACTTGTTGGATGATGATGATTTTTTTAAAGTAAGCTTATAATAAATTATAATTGAGATAGATGAGCATAAACTTGAAGATATACATATATAAATAGCGCGCATTTATAAAAGCTAATAAGAGAGAAACAATATATTTGAAATAAATTATTTTCAAAATTCGATTTTCAATGTTCTAATTCTAATTTATCATAATCGCATTTTGTTGCACATATTTTACTTTATATTTTAAATAAAAGAGCAGTTATTTTATTACTTTATATTGTAATTAAAAGAGTAGTTTCTTTAAAAAAATTAAAAGTAATCATAGATCTTATACTTTGTAGGCTTACGTATTGTACAAATACAGCATATTTGTACATTGATTTAATACTGTATTTGCACGCGAATAATGAATTTATATCATGATGAAGCTATATCGTGAAAACTTATTTAAAATATTATCGCATTATGCTATAACTTATTTAGAGACATTTTACATGCTTATTGTATTTATAATATTATAACTTTATAATTAATTAAATTGGAATTAAATGTCAGTTTATTTCACATAATAATTTTTAAATATTTAATTTTAGTTAATAGCTAATCCTTTTTTCTTGCCTCTTAATTATGATAATTAGGCCTAATTTGGAACATTTCCATGATCATTATTGTCAGTTGCAAAATTACTATTTTATTAACACCGATAAATACGACTGAAATTATACTCGAAGGTGTTAAATAGATTTGGAAACCACCCTTTATATTTAAATACAGCGAGTTTATTCAAGATAATCAGATATGTTTGTATTTCACGCATGGAATATATGTTCAACATTAAAATTAAATCTCAGTTTTATATTTTAATAAATCGTTCACATTCTACCAATTTCATTTATTAATGAATATTGAGGTTCTATCATCTCGTTTAGGAAAGAGAAATGTTAACAATACAATTATATACATAAAGTGATTAATTTGTTTCTCCATTGAAATACAATCGAGAATACAATTTATACGTATCGAGATCTCTTTATCTTAAATAAAAAAAAAATAGAATAGTATGAAAGTATTGAATCTTGAGTATATTTATCTTCATATAGAAATACATTCCGATTGCGGGCCTATTTTTCCCCGGTTGCGTTATTTTTCATGGTATTACTTGTAAGCCTTGGGTCTCACTGCTTTGACCTTTATTATTAAGAGGCTGGCCGTATCTTTTCGATCAAGAAGACAAACCGGTCTTCGTGTTTACTTTATGGTAACAATATCTCGATAGTGTTTTTCTTAGGAGAAACCGACGTTTCGGCAATTTCGATTCTCATGTTCGTTTTGCCTCGAGAAAATTTCTGCCGTGTTTCAATGCTCGTGTTACGTCAATGTTATATAGGATATCCATTTTATGGATGACAACCTCTTTTTACTTTCTAAGCAGATGATCTGCGCTAGAATACAAATTTTTCCATTAACTTCAAATTTAAAATTTTAAAATTAATCGCAAAGATATGAAAAGATCACGAAAAGGGATCAGCATTTAATCAAACTTATCCTACAGCCAGAGAAAAATCTCTAAAGTAAAGAAATCATAAATGAAAAGGAAGATATCTTCCATAAAAACGGCACGCATAACGATCACCCCTATTAAATTGATTGTGTACGTTCTTATGGTACACAGATGCTTACGGCGCTATTCGCATTTATATTAAAAGCTACTGTCGCTTTTCAATACACTAGAATTTCTACGGCTACCGCAAGCTAGCCGAGTTTACCTATAAATCAATGACTCTGTGCCACGCGGCTCGTGTTCAAAAGCTTAGCTCCCGCGAGAATTTTTGTTCCAGTAAAACAAACTTATGTCCGTGCTTTCAGTTAAAACATAATTAAAAAGATTGATCTAAAAATGTTGCATAAATTCGGAGAACAGAATTACTCAGAATACAATAAAAAACTTACGCTTCTTTTTCAAGTTTAATTAATTATTGAACGATCTTGTGTATATGTATTAATAAAATGTAATAATATATATCTCTTCAGATTTTTTGAAGTTATTTTTATTGTTATTGTTATATTGTCCAATAAGTTCATGTGTTCGTGTGTGTGTGTTTTTGTGGTAACCATTTCGTTTTACTGCGATTGATTTATTTTACTGCAATTATTTTCTTTTACCGATAAAACACAATTCTATTACTTTTTACCATTTAAAATCAAATTCCGGTTAATTTTTATACGTTCTTTAAAAAATGCAAACTTTTAATCGAAATTGCCAATAGAAATATATTGCCGTGAGTCCTTCTGTCGATTATATACCATTGACAATATATTTTTGCGTAAAAAAAAATACTCTCATATAATGTCGAAAAGCATGAAAAGAAAAAATTAATTAACGCATTTTGTAAATCAATAATGCTCCATGTTAATTATTCTATATGCATGGACGCCTTTAAAATTACTAAATTTTGAAATGAATATGTATCATATTGTACGAATACTAACTCGAACGAAGGTAAATACTTTAAACGGTTTACCATGGCGGGAGATATATCACGTTTACAGACAAGATATATCCTCACAGATTTCATTTTGTTAAACGCAAAAGTTAAACCGCGTTCCGGTTACAGGTTGGGACTTGCTACCATCAAGAGTCCATTCATACGAAATTCACAGACGTATCGTTGCAAAATGACATTATTCGTTGCATCTCGCCGTTTGGTGAGCAGAACGCAAGTTGTTTCCCGCTAGTTTATATAAATTATTCTAAAAAAGAACCGTCTTGTTTAAACAGAAATAGAAGTAATTAGTACTATATCGTTACATGGTCTGCTGATTATAATCAGACTTAACGATTATTTTCATAATAGAATTTTCTTTATTTTATTTATCTCAATTTAGATTTTTTAATTTTTATTATCTTTTTCTATTAATATTTTTCATTATTTTTAACATTTTTTTGCATAAAATTCTAAAAGACTTTGCGCTTTTAATTTTTTTCTAATAATAATTTTTAAATAATTAAATAATACACAAAAAGGGGAGAAAAAGAAAAAGAGAAATTTATTCCTAAAATTTTATTTTATTTTTTTTCTCTGAACTTTCACGATCTCTAATTATATTAAAATAAATGTGACGTTATTTTTATTAAAATTGCTATTAGAACTGTCAAACAATGCTAAATGATATTTATATAAAAGATATATCTTGTTGAAAGTAATTAATTGCGACCAGGTTTTTCATTTCTCGCTTAGTTAGTTAAATGTCAGCAAAAGCGCTCTCAGACAACATTACTTTTTTTACTGCTAATTCCGAAGCCATTTCTTTTGCTTAACAATTTCCTGTTGGCGCGGCGCCGCTGACCACAGTCGTTAATTGTTTTGTAAAATACAACGAAATCCATAGCTACTATCTAAAATCAACCGTAAAATATTTACTCACATTTCCGCGAGTGAACCGTAGTGCGTAAATATTTGATTGTCAATTTTAACATTTACCTCAGCAAAATTCGATCGTTTTAATTCTATCCTTCTTACAGTATATAAGTCTTTTATCCTGTTTTATAATCTCTCTTGTCCTCTTAAAATTTAATCAATGCCTCATGACGCACAGACTTACTTAAGTGTGGAATTTTAATATCGCAAAAAGTACGCAATAATTTGAATTTCAATCATTTTATCAAAAATTAACGCGGCTACACACACACGGACACACACGCATATATAATTTTTATGCTATATCTTTACAAAATTTATTTGTCTGATCAAAAATTAATGAATGTAACCAAATTGTGTAACAAACAATATAAAATTTGCTATATAATCTGAAAATAATACACAGATAAGAGAAAGATAAGCTCAATTTAATTATTTAATTCATGATTAATATTTCATATTTAAAAATGTTAGCAAAAATTTTCGAATATTTATAAAAAATTGTTATATATTTTTAGGAAAACTTGTAATACAGCTTTTTCTCGTAATGAATAAAGATATAATATATAAATGCGGAGGTGTGTGTAATAAATGCATTACCGGTTAACTGTGTCGCACCGGATGCCAAGCTTTTAGAAAGCAAAATGGCACAAATTTTCTTTTCTATTCTTTCACATTGCCAATGAAGCGATTTTTCGATTGCAGAAAGGATGTTAATGCTTTTCGTAGTACTATACGCTCGTAAAAAGTTTTAAATGAAAACACGTAAAACTGCGTGCCAATAAGTTTTTTACTATCTATATAGCAACACCATTTTTTGTCGCAAATTCATCTAAACTTCAACAAAATTTAATAATCAAATTAGTAGTAGACTTGCAGGCTACTTTATTTTCTGAGCATTTTTTTTCAATATTATATAATTTATCAATACATTATTTATTAAAAAAAGCTATGCTATATAATTATGCTAGTTTTTCAGCAAACAATTTAAAGATAGACTCAGCTTAAGCAAGCAACAGTTGATTAATCAGACTTATAATCGATTATGTGATAATTGAAGGGGAAATTACGAGGATACACATCACGGAATAATTCTCCTGCGCACATAATTTTGCGCGTTTGCTTGTGTCCGGGCTGTAATTAGATATTAATCGACTGCAAATTATCATAATGCGACCGCGATGCGGTTCCGACGCTTTCATGTTTTGTGTCCAAATAGGCGTCAGTTGTTCTTTTCGTGCACCAGTAATAGCGTTGCAGAATCACGTTTGGTTATTGCGGTGTACGCGCTTCATCGAGTGCTTTATTTGTCAACAATTAATCCTTTTGCCGCTACAGGCTATTACATGCTCTTTCAACCACGATCACGCTACGTTATAAGTGGAATGAATGTTGGTGACGATTGATATTTTGTGGCAAAAACGCGCAACGATGTTCACAAGTTGCATTTTATGCATCAATATAGGATGTCGCGATATAACCAATTTTAATTTTAACAAAAGTTTTCTTGGTGGAAATTTAAGATCAATTTTTTCTTTTGAGAAATGTAATAAGCTTGTATAAATTTATCAATTTGTTTTATTCAAGTTTCTCATAATTAAATGACAATAAGATCTTTCTTTCCCTCTTAGTAATAAAAGTTTACATTATATCATCCGTATTTTACAACCATTGAAAAAGAGTAAAATCCATTTGATTTTTAAATAAGCAATGAATTTTTCTTATTTAATTTGATTGTTCTAGTGATATAGCTCGTAAAAAATTCTTATAGATAGATTGGTCATTTATCTTTAATTAATATAAAGTTTTCTTTTACATCATCTCATTTCGCTTTTCCGACCAGCGCTCGGGGGTACGTATAGGCTTTTAAGCAAGAGAAACTTTTCGCGTTTCACGATGGCTTTACGAGGGCGATTTTATCGGACTTTGTGCAAATCCCATAATATGCTCACAGTTTAACAACTTAAATAATTTCTCCGTGTCACTTTTACACAACATATACCTTTGTATGTCTTTTGTTTTATTATGACTTCGAAATTAACTTTGTTCTCGTATGTCGTATCGCACGATGACGTAAATGGATTATTTTTTTCCATTTTTGAAAAATATATTTTCATCTATCGTTGTTTGAAAAATTCTTGTTACTATTAAGAGAAATGGAATATCTTTCTACAAATAAATATAAAAATAGTATAGAAACTTGTTTAATATACATCTGATATCTTTTTAATAACTTTATAATTAAAAATAAAACAATATATTATAAAACAAACTCTTCAACAATTTTTATATTGTGTTGCATAAAATATTCCGTAGAATATTTAAATCAAACTTTATTAAAATGTTTTTTTTCCTTTTTTTTTTAGAAAATTATAATTAATTTTTGCTCTCCAATATCAAACAAAGTTAGTTTTAGTTTAAAAAATAATAACATTTCATTAATATTAAAAAACGAGAGTTTTCTATTATTCATTATAACTTCTACCGTGTGGTAAACAGCGACAAGTTACTACTGTCTGAGATATCGTAGGGTTGTACTACTGGGAGACGTAGCGCCAAAACTTTGCATTGGATAATCGCAAATGCAAATTTACTTATCTGACTGTTGACAGAGTATATTGGATTGGGTGAAATACGTGCAATTTATTATTTAGTTTAGTATTAAAGATTACTATCGTCAACGATATATTGCTGTAGTAGAACTAAGTTCAAATATCTTTGGAATTATTCTACAAACTAAATCTTTATTAAGACAATATTGCGCTTGAATTTAAATAAGAAATAAAATTTTATTGTATTAGCCATTTATCAAAATATAATGCACATAAAATAATCTGTATATTAAAATTTTATATATAATTTAAAAAAAAAAAAATAAAATTATCTTGATTTATAATTTGTAACGTAGAAATGCACTATGATTTCTCGACATTTTGTCACTAAAAAATATTATCCTAACTTATGGTAAAAATCTATATACAAAAAGGCACTGATGACACTTGTGGAACGTTTTTCTTGAAATGTCAGAAAGATTTTCTTACACGAAAATGAGGGTGAAAGCGAAAGATAAATGCATTTAGAAAATGAATGTGTACCTTGACGCTGATAAAAGCCGGGGTGCTGACAGAAGCGGGTCTACCAAGGAGTTTCTGCGGGGATGATAGTCTGTCGCTCAGCGACGGTGAATACGGTTCTGCGATAGCAAACCGTCCGCCGCGCGTTTATATAAGCCCCGCGCGACTTTGCGACTCGGCACCCTCATGTACGTCCCCACCCCCGGAACCGGTTTCCCACCCCTGTCGTCGATCCTCCACCGAAGTATTCTCGTCCAATCACACGTACCCGTATACTACCGTCATGGTGTTCTTCCTGCTTCGTTCCTGTGGTTGCTCATGAATTTCGCGAACGTAAATTCGAATCGCGCATTTCGATTATCGACGAGGAGAGCCACCGACGCTGAGATTTCTGAGTATAGATGTATTCCACAGGTGCTTGCCCCTGAAAACTTTCGAGGACTCATTCATTTGATAAATTTCGGCCCTGCTTGATGGCGCTTCTTATCAAGGAGGCGCCGATAGATTGCCAAATGGATCGTGCAATTATTTTTTTCACACACACATCATTATATACATTAAATTGAGAAATTTGCAAGCATTTTCAATTAAAAAAGAAAAAATATGTTATATATAATAACGATAAATTTATTATTACGCTCCAAGGAAAATTCTCGTTTCTTTAATTTAATGGAGATATAAATATTTGTTCAATGCAAATCAATATTTTTGGGTTTTCTCTAAGTAATCTCAATGTCAAAATAGTGGATTATCGCGAGATACAATCTAAAATAGACTATGGTAATACACAATGAAAATCTCATACTCTTATCTACGAGAAAGAGAGAGGGATAGAGACCAAACTGTGATTTCGAATTTCAATCGTTACCTTTGAATGTCTCTAAGTAATATTAGTTGTTGGGCTGCTTTAGAAACAGGATACCAGAAATACACACCAGCCGAAATGAAAGCGTACAATTCCTCTCTCTCTAATCCGTCTGTTTCGCATTGATAGTTTCGGCTAGCCTACGTAACATTTGGCAATCTGTTTTATGGATATAATTTGCTGCAGCAACGTTGCTCGTTGTAACATGTATTGAGGTATGTGATATGTCGGAGATAATAGAATAACGTCACGCATTAATTTAACGAAATAATTCTAAACTGTTTAGAGAAATATTACCAGAGAGAATAATAATAATAAAAATAGGCGAGTCATTAGTTAAACGTTTTGTGAAAAGATAGATGAAAATGGAAAAAGAGATGAAAATGAGAAGAAAAAATATTTATATTTTTTTACGAATTTTTCTTGTTAGTCACGTTCGGGTCATCAATTTTCGATATGAAGCTCGATTATTCTCATGTCTAGCTTTTTTTTTAATACAGTAAGGATTCGAATCAAAAAGAAAAACTCATCATTTATCATTATTCATCACATTTTTAATGATAATACTTTCTGAAGTATCGAACAAATATTGTTTATATGAGAAATAATTTCTAATTATTAATACATAATTTAAAAAGTTTTGATGTATTTGTAATTTGCATATAGTGGACCAACTATATATGTATATATTGAATTTCTTTGTTTTTATCGTAATTCACGTATACTGTTTCACAAAGGAAGCTCTTAAAAAAATAAATATGTTAAGCATCAATAAACATCAATACGATAAGCAATTCGCAATTGTCAATTGTCATCGCTATTTGCGGAGCAGGACTCACGAAGGACCAGCGTACACAGATACAATCGGTTTCTCGTCACTATGAATCGCCCAAGAAGTATTCAATTTGCTAAAAGTACAATGGAAGTAGTGTTTGTCCTCTTGTGAAATACTAGCAGATCATGTTACTATTCTTATGTATTATATATATATGTATATGAATTTATGTGGGCGGACAACTTCTTTCATCCAAATTTTTTACTGAGAAGAAAAGTTACAATTTTACACATACATACCTCAATTTAATCAATTTTAAATTATTTTTTGGCTATAGAAATAATAATATATTTCTATGTATACTATATGTTTGCCAGAGAAAATATTTGTATTTTATTTAAATTTATTATAGAGAGAATATTACATAAACCCATATATGATTCATACATATTTATATATACATGTGTATAGTTTTAACTTTTCCGATATTATTTTAGCCTTCTATAGTTATTTTTTTACTATCCTAGATAAAATCACTTTTATATCAATTTTAATTTATGTATTTTTTTAAATGATGAATATATTTTTAGAAAACGACAATCTTTTTGTATATTATGAATTTGTTTCGCATATCGAAAGTCGAAAATGTCACGTACATTGCACGCATACAGAATATATATAATAATCCAAAAAACACGATAAAATAATTATATCTTTTATCGCTTTTTTATCTCCGGCATTCTTATACTTCATCTGTCTTTTCTTTTTGGTCTGCGCTATCTATCTCATTCGAGCATCCTTGGAACCAAGAAGAGAGCATACTTGACTTTCCCTTTTTCTTCATCATATCAAGAATCGCGTTATTACCGTTTATCACGCGGCCCCTTTTCAGGGTGCGGCGTCTTATGCCATTGTCGCCATGCAAATTGCGTAATAGCCCCATTTTAATAATGCTCGCGAAACAGCGTTGGCGAGCACTCGAAACAAATAGCCATCGTGGACATAACATCGTGGATATAAGCGAATAGATGAAATACCAGTCTTTCTCTGATGCATTTGATATATAGCAGTGTGTGGTCGTTCTGAGTTATAGTTCAATACTTATGTCGACGTAACATGCCGAAAGATTATAAATGGTGTAGCAAGTTTATCGGATAACACACTAATTTTACCCAATTAAGATAATTGCTCGATCGTTATGCATGAAACATATATATTACACATGTAGTTATATAAATCATTAATCTCACATGTGACATTCGTATGGTCTGGTATGTTTTTACATTTGCATAATAATGCTAACATCATAATTATCATGATATTATCATGATTTAAACGAAAGACACAATTATGATTAATAATATACTATAAGTTCGACTCCGTCTGTCTACTACGACACGTTGCATCAATTGTATACATATATGTATGTATTTATGTGTGTAAAGTATCATCAGTAATATTTTTATTTTTAAGTAGTATATATCTAACAGTAATGTAACAGTATTATTACTGTAATATTAATCGAATATCTCTTATTTTCGAATCACTTTCAGCAACGAGTTTATTTTATTGCATATATATTTTTATCTTTTTCTATTATTTATAGAGTGTAGAGTTATTTATTTAGAATTACAATATTTATAACAGAATCACGTTTAAATAGATTCACAAATTTGCGATAATATTTAAAAACTGCAAAAGAGAGATAATATTTACATAACGTTTACTAATTAAGTGTGTAAGATGTACCGTGCTAATATTTATCAATGATACAATGTTTCGCGTAGCAGGCAATCACAACTGAGCTTCTTATTGACCATAATTGTATCTTTCGTTGAAACAATAATGTTATGATAATTAATAATTATGATGCAACATTATTATGCAAGAGCACAAAAATATACGAACATCGCATGAAACTAATGATTTATATAACTAATTAAGAAAAAAAATTGCATATATTTCATCCACTTTACGTATATTTTTCGATTATTGTGAGTTTTACATTTATACTTCAATAACTTTGAAAATAATTCTAAATCTGTTAAAACACATAAGTTCTATATACACACAGTGTGTTTCTATATACACACATAGTAATGAAAGGCAAATAAAGTTAGCAATAAATAAACCAATATTATGAATGTTTGCTTATACTTGCTAGTTCAATTTAATTATCACTGCAATATAGAGATCTTTAAACATTTAACAGAAAATATCAAAAAATTTTTTACATGGTAACGAGATAGTATTTCCTGTAAAATTCTGTAATTTTTCGCTCGAGGGCTGAAATCGGAATTCAAAATGTATGATATGTCGAATCAAGCGGGAAGATTGGTTTGCGGTCGCTGGGGTGTTAACGGGGATCCGCTCGCGCAAATTCATTTAATCAGCAGAACGAATACCTCGCTTCTCTATCCGACCAATCGATCGATTTGCGGGTTATTAGTTTATCTCTTGTCAATATAGTTGTAAAATAATGAATTTCCGTGATTCCATTCCGATTCGATTCATTGACGAAAATGACATAAGGTCACTGAGATTATTAACTAATGGTATTATAATTATGTTATATCATTCTTAATTAACTACAGCTACGTTGACAAGAGCAAGGACAAACTTGACGTCTTTAGGTAACGTCGAAGAGACGATCGAGTTATTCTAACTGGAAAATGTCTCTCCTAAGATAAATAGTTCCGTCATTGTGTGAGCAGCTTAAAAGCTGAGAACAAATATAGTATGAGCGAGAAATGTATGCGGGTGGTATTCATAATGGAACATATTGCTCTGTGGTTCCAAATGTGAACATAAGTAATATGTGCTTGCCTAGGACAGTTCATAATCGCATACAAGTAAGTGCGGTTGACCTTAAGAGAAAATATGGACAAATACGAAATCACGTACTACCCTCGATAATGATACGTATAAACATCGATAAATCATACAGGATTATTCATTGGATGCATTATTCATCGGATTTAAATTTCACAAGTAGCTAACGTAATACGTTACAGCAGAAATTTAATATTCTTTTAAAATATCGTTATACTAAATGTTCATTAGTTGAGATATAAAACTCGAATATAAATGCTAAAAAATTCTAGCTTTATTTATATTTCCTTATTTACCGCCACATTTTTATAATCTTTTTTGAAAAATTTTTATTACAGAATTTTCATAGATTTTTTAATATTGCGCAACATAAACTTTGCGTATTGATGTTTAAACATATTAACACAAATGTATGCTATGTGCAAAGTAGCTGCAACTTAAAAATTTTTTAAATAGAGGAGATTATAAGAGAAAATAAATTCTTATTTTATATTCTATTTTTTTTTCGATAAAGCTCTATATAACACAAGAATATAATACGAAACTTGGTTTTCTGAACTTTAAGGTAAATGTCATTCTTTTATGAACTCTATTCACGACTGCCATATGGGCGTGAATGGCCAAAGTCGTGACGCAAAGCGAAAATTTCTATTTCTTCAATCTTACGCGCCACATCACCGTATTGGTGATTACATTGGTGAAATAAAACTGCAATTTACCTTTCAGCATACCGCGCAACGATGCAATTGCAGTTTGCGTGCAAATTACATGGCTCGATAATTATTCCATATAGATTTATTGACGAAAGGCAGGTCATATTGTAGCATATACTGTATATTAAAATCGGGTTATTTATCTTTTAATTAATTCAAAACTCTTAGTCACATAAAGATTTATATACGTCTAACTTATTAACAAAGTTTTAAATTACGTTATTTTCTCTCTTTCTTTCGTCTGAAAACGGTTAATATTTGTTAATTTAACGCGAGAGAAGATAAATTTTATATTTTTTTTTATAATTTAATAAAATAATATTTTCGTATATATATCAATTTTAATCTGTTCAATAACTTGATTGGTTGCGAATGTCCCGTGAGACTTCCAATTTAATGCGACAACTCCATACGCTGACAAAGTTGCTGACGGTCGCAGATATGCACCGACTGCAATTCTCGGATGACGCATCAAAATGACGTAATAAAGTCGTTAATATCTAATTTTCAGAAAACGCGCGAAGCTTTGCACTGCTGATCTTCATTTATTTTCCGTTTACTGTAGACTTTAGAACACATCGTGTAAATACAATAAACGCAAAGTTATTTCGGAACTTAGTTATACATCTTTCTATTTGTTCAGAAAACATGGAATATTTTATTATTTCTGTTGCAACGCGTTTCTCTATTCTCAAGATTTGTTGCAAGTAGGTAAAAGGAAGTTGAAACAAAACAATTTCTCCTTCGAGAGTAATATTGTGTGTGAGCTGAAATCTATCGGTCCATTTTGAAGTGGACCGAATCCTTCCGAAGTGGCGAGAAGTGGATAAGTGCATCCGCTCTCGGACGTGGTTACCCTATATAGAATCTATGTATGCATTGTTCTATCGTATTTCTATTTTTAACTCCATTTTCAAATATATTCGTAATTAAATCTCGAGAATAATTTCTTTCGAGCAAAAGCGCGCTGTGAATTAATAAAAAAAAAAACAAGTCTTCGCTATCTATTTACACCTTAGAAGTTTAATTTTGTAAAACCGTTTTAAATGGTTCATTCAAAAAGAGTAATAAAACGGCATCGTATAATCAACAGTAATTTCGTTTTGACCCAATTTTATGGATTTTTCATAAATTGCATTCAATTCGCGATTTGCATTCTGAGAAGAGCTGTTTTCCCCTTTTCGTTCTTCTCGATTTCGCTCGGCACTTTATTTGATGATAGGGTTTACGATATTGTGCGGGGTATATATTGTTTGCGCTCTATAGATAGTCCTAAATGATCGTGTTTCGATACGAGATTGTCATTTGAGGTTTAAAATTTAAATACTATTTAAATTTTAATTTTTCAACATTAAAGTTTTTAAAAATATATAAGTATATTTTAAATATAAATTTTTTACATTTTTATTACTAAAAAATTACATTTGTAAAGAAAGTTTAGAAAACACATCAGAAAACATCAGAAAAGAATGAAAAATTCTTAGAAAATGCAAATAAAAAAGTAAAGCAAGTGAAGTTAATTCTTACACATACATACACACACACACACACACACACAATCACAATATAATCTTTTACACTTTTTTATATGAGACTGCCAGTGAGTTGACAACCAATTATACATTTATGCAAAGTTCTCTTTAATTTTCTTTCTTCAAATAGATTGAAAAAATTAAATCTTTATCAAATTAAATTACTAGCATATAATGATTGACATATATTTTAAGCATATATTCTTTAATTAACATACAACAAAAACTGTCTTAATAAAAATTAAATTCGAGAATTAAATTCATTTACAAAAATATGAAATAATAATGTTGAGATATTCATGCAACGAGATATTGTATTACAATTTTCAATGATTTTATATTTTCTGATTGTTAGTCGACGTACGATAAAAGATTCTTGTTGCGCGCATTATCATACAAGGATTGCTTTTAATTTTTGATTCCACTATATTCTTTAATATTAGTTTATGAAATGAAAAAAAATGTAATTTATGTATATTGCAATAAAACTCTAAATAAATTTCGAACCAGAATAATTTTTTGAAAATATTTATAATTTTTAGAAAATTTAAAGATAACGAAATAATTTATTTTTCTGATATTATATTTCCTAGAGGTAAGAAGAGTGAATCATGAATTATCTTCTGTCGATTATCTGAAAAGATAAATGTATTTCATTTATGCTGGCTTTTATAATAACTTACAAATGCATAAAAATTGCAAGAATATATCAAGTAGAACTTGCTTAATTTTTAGCTGTTTTTCTATCGAGATTTGTATAAAATAATTATATCATCCGTACTATTATCATAGTGTGTTCAATGGAAGTCCAACAGATGGCAAAGCTTGTTCGATTTTCATTTTTAAGCTGCAACCTGCATCGTTGCAAAATGCATGAAAAATGTTTAGTTTTATTAAAGAATAATTATTTAAAATTTAAATTTCAGAAAAATAAATTAAAATATCAATTCTGTTTTTGGAACATCCCGTTATAAGCGTTGTAATATTCCAACATTATTAATATTGATGATGCGTTTGCTTTGTTATCACACTTTTTTACGGAATAAATTTAATGAATTTCCATTGATATCACTGGAGCATGAAACCGTAAGAACCCCACGCGTGAAATAATCGATGGTGAATTCGTGCCGCGACTTCCGCACATAATTTAAGGGTCCGAACGGTGCGATGCGCCACGGTATGCCGTTTCGCACAATGCGCCGGATGTGAAAATTCACGAAATGCGGTGCACGATGCCGTGTCACAGTGGGTAGCGACACGCTACGTCTGTTTTTTTTTTTTTTTTTTTTTTTTTGTGGCAGCGCGTTTCTGCTTTCTCCCCGTCGTATATTTCTCTTTCCCGCTATTTCCTCTTTCGGCTCCTCTCTTCTCGCGCATCGCCTTACTACCCGAAATGATATACATCCCGTGCAGATAAACTCAAATATGTTGACCTTACGTTTCCTCCGCAAATGAACAAGACTAGACAGGAAGTCGCGTCGACTTTATGTCATCATTTCGGGATCTCATTTTTTTTGGAGTAATTTTCGAAATGTCTCGTGAACACGAATACAATTTTGAACAATTACGGAATTATACGATGTTGGCAGACGCGCAGAAAACACGCCATTGGCAAGTCGAGTCTTTACAAATCAAGGCATTTTTATTATTTTTTTTCTTTTCACTCTTACATCTATTTTTTTTATTTCTGAGAAGACTTGAAAACTCGTAACTTCGTAACAATTGCAAATTGCATTCGCCGGTATTCGTACGCGAAATTTTAACTCGGAATGTTGATCGTTGTTATTATTACGCTTGAATGCTAAGTAAGAGAAAGGTAAGATGAGTACAATGAGCAGTTAAGCAGTTAAGAGGTTGCACCACGCGACCAAGACGACGACCCACGCGCGTTTTACGCCCTGCGCATTCGGAATCGACACGCGCGGAGGCCCCTTAATAAATATTAGTCCTGCGTATGGGCTAAGGGCCTCGGCGAAATTGCCATTAGTATGCTACACGTACGGGCGTAATGTACGAACACGGAACCTCGCGAGTTCCACGCGACTGCCGTTTATCGTTCTTCCTTTAAAACCGCTCACGTTCCTCGCGCTTTTATCTCCTTCCTCGCTCCCTCGAGCAGGCCACCATGGTGCGATCCAGCTTGTCCTCCTTATCTATTCTCGCACTGCTGATCGAGGAATACCTCGATAAACCGCCAGTCAGTTCGCTCTGATGGAATCGAACCAGTTATTTAATTAGTTTATATTGTCTACAGTCTTTTTATTACAGTTCGTAATAAAAATAAATATTTCAAGACTTGGATTAATATTTTAATTTTTGTGAAAGAAAATCTCTTCATTGATTTTTGTTGTAAAAAAGCTTTGAAGGATCACAGTTTCCCTATTCGAGCCAGAATCCAATGATTTCAAGGATGCGCATATATGCTCTCTTCTGACTCTCTTCGAAGGTCTTCGAGTACCCGTAGCTCTGGGATCGCGTTTCTCTATGCGGTCAAAAGACGCGATCCCGATATGTAGTTCTCGCTGCGGGTACCCGGATCGCTCGTCATCTCGCTTTGTTTTCACGCGGGACGAAGGATTTTCTCGAACGGCTAGCTCTTTTTCGGATTAGACATTGAACAACAACACACCGTGTATGACGGCTGTATAAAAAGAAATTCGAAAATGTTTCTAAGCAATCAAATTGTTTTATATGATATTATCCCATTGCTATTTATTTTTTATCTATTAGCTTTTATTAAGATATTTTTAATTCAAATGCGGTCCATGAATAATATTATGATCTTGGATTGTGACATATTCCACACTGGAAAAAAAATTTTGTTATATTAACAAAAATTCTGTTCGAAAATCGACGAAATAAAATTTACTGGTTAAATCGATCAGACTTTTTAATGCAATAAGATCTTGTTTGTACAACAAATTAGTTGTTTGCATTAAAAGGAATTCTGGTCGATTTAACCAGTAAATTCTGTTCGAAATACAAACAAACTTTTTTCAGTGCATACATAGATATTTTGTTAAAATTAAAAATGTTTTTATTTAAAAAAAGTAGTTTTTTAGACAAATAATTAACTTTTCTAGATCGACGTTTTTCACTATACTTATAATGATTTATTGTATATATAATCTATGATAACATTATTTTTTGTGCTGATTAGGAAGCAAATAATAGATTTGTAATTGTTTGATATATAATCGTTACTCTGTCTTATCTGGTCACGATGCCGCGAAGAAAAGATTAGATAACATAAATCCTCGTACTTAATTTTGAAAGCTTTTCTTTCAATAGATTATAATATTGTTTGTGTTATTTCTTTACTTTTAGATTGTAATATTATTCATGGCTATATAATTATCAAATGTACATATGCATTTGTGCAAATATATATATTTTTTTATAAAAAATACAAACGTAAGAAGAGAAACTTAACGAATCAAAATATCAAGATAAAAAATACACGGTTAGCTGAGAATGTAATTTCACGTAGTGATAAAATGGATTTGAATTTTATCTTATTTTTCCATCTTCGTAAGCGAGAAGTATATTTTTCAGTTACCTTGAACTATTCCTCGTGTTTCTCACGTGGTGTGCAACCATATGTGACGTTAGCATCGTGTCTCTCGTATGATGTGCAACCATGTGACGTAGCATTAGCAGGGCGATATCGTGAAATTAGTCAGCCTGTGTGCTCGCGAGGATATCCTTATCCACGCTTCTCGTCATGTTGACGGTGCATGCGCATATAGCGCGAATGGATATGAACGTGTGTCGTCGTTCGCGCGATACCGAACCTCGGTGGGCATGAGTCACTCGAGTGAGTCAGTGAAGGCTCGTATGCGAAACAAATCAAAATGCATATCTATACAGTCGAGCCCTCGGACATCCTAGACGTTCAATTCGCGGTATCACGATTAGTTTACAATCCGTCCCGATATCCCTTGATCGATCGATTCTGCAAACGTCATATCGCTACGTGGAATAGCTCTTTTACTTAGAATTGCAATGCTTGTAACGCAATTAGAAAATTGTCAATGTCTTGACGTCTAACTGTAAGAAAGAGTCTGCTCGAAATTGCGTAATTGTAGCTTAATATGCCGATGTAATAATAATGAGAAACGTTCTATTTTTTTATCGACTTGTATTGTTAGTCTTAGAAACGACTCAGGTGTGTGTGCCTTCTATTTTCGAGAAGTAATTTTTAATGCCCATCACGTAGAGTCTTCAGAAGTCGCGCGAGCTCGTACGATCGACGGTAAAAACAAGCCGCGTGTATCGCACGCATCTTCGAAGGCGACACGCATGCTCTGACGTCATATCCTCAGCGCCACTGACAGCCGTCCTAAAGGCACATCCTAGATAGCCATTTAAAGCTTAAATCTATACAAATAATTGTGTTATTTTCTTTTAAAATCTTTTAAGATTTAACACGCTTTCAATTTTAACGAGGATTATTACATATATACTAAAGGGAAAGAAAACATGCTGGACTAATTTATAAAATATATTAGACCATGTTTTTTAGAAGCAACAAAAGAAACAAAAATAGAATATAATCTTATTAATTGATTCTAATATATTTAATATAAACTAATTTTCCGTGCTTTCTTTATATATGATAGTCTAATCATCTGATGCAAGAATCGATCTTTGATTGGGTAGTTTAAAATACAAATAAAAAAAAGAAACTTATAATAAATTATATATATCCTCAGGTCACGTCCGGTTAAAATAGCTAGTTGTATGTACTTTTCGTTCATAGAAAAGTGTCATTAAAAATTGATCGCGAATATAAAAGGTACATATACGTATTCGCGACGACGTCGCAAGTTTGTCGCCCGCTTCTCGCTGTTAGATAATGCCACGCAACCGACTCAAGCGAGTGGTAATCTAATCGTGAGTATAATCGCTAGAGTAACCGGCGACGATAAACGACGACAACGACGAGACCGAGCGGCGAGACGGCGTTGCGCCGTCGCAGCCGCAGCATGTAATTCGCGTAACTCGCATTGACTGGCAGGCATTACGCGTGTTGCATTGCGCGGCACATTGCGTGGCGTGACGGCGCGGCTCGCCTTATCGCGCGCGCCTCGTACTCGCGTTGGAATGTAGCTGGGAGCCAGATATCGGTCCAGCTGTCCAGCAGCTGTGAGCTTCACCTGCTGTTGTACCGCTCGTCCGGCGCGTGTGCTTTACACGACCCATACACTTCACTTTGCGCTCGTATAAGAGAGAGAAAGAGACACGCGTATATAGAGTTCTCTTCCGTTCGTAGGATCTCTTCTCGTGGGATCGTTCTGTTTTCTCTCACCCTGATCCCTTTTCAAAAGCGACCCTGGTATAAATTTGGGCTCGAAAAAAGGAAGATTGAACGACGAAATTCCGGCAACACAATTTCGAAGGTTAAACTCCTACTGCGAAAATTATTTTTCAAAATGTATTTATATATTTCTATTTATTTTTTTTTAATCTTATAATACGATCCTTGTTACAGTTGATTTTTTACAGAACTTGACAAAATTTTAAAGTTGAAAAATTAATATATTATATTGATCAATATTTTTGATTTTTTATTTGTATGCAAACTAGACAATGCTTAATACGATCAAAATGATAGAGTCCCTTTGTGCGAACCACAAGTTATGATTGTTGACCAAATAGTTCGTTTATCGTCATTTGTTCAATGCATGCGCGGAAAAAGCCAATAAATCGACGCGAGGTAACGTGCAGTTGTATAAACAGTTTACATACATATACAAATGCATGCACGGACACATTTATTAATGCGTATATATATTTAATCCATATCTCTCTTTCTCGCCGATACCTATTTACCTCATATCTATGTTTATAGGATGTGCAACCGCATACGATAAGCGCTCGTATCTCTGTTTATGCTATAAGATTGATAGTGCCAGCTCTCCCTGCCGTTAGAGAAACATATTTAGAACGCAATCGTTATGAAAGGCTTTAGCGAGTCAAAATTGAGTGATTGAGAATTAAAAGATTTAAAGGATTATAAGAATCGAAAAATAAGATAATTTTAATGTCATGTAAAATTTTTATTTAAAAACAAATAGAGAAATAAAATGTTTCTTTTTAAATATATATTTAAATAAATAAATATTATATATATAATATATAATATATAATATAATAAAATTAAGTAAGATGAAAAATTGTAAAAGATATTGTAAAACAGAAAAACAACAATAGCGTCCTAAACTTATTATTTTCGACTTATAATAGCTTTTCTGAACTTTTATGTTTTTTATAAGTTAGGAAGAAAAAGCTCTGTTTAACGTAAACTTTTTAAATTATGGAAAAAATTATAGAAAACTTTTTTCCAGAAAATATAAATTGTTAACTTTAGATGTATCTAATTTTGCAAAAAAAAAATGTGATTTGAAAATGTATGACAAATGACAAATATAAAGATTTAAAAAATCCATATTTTAAATAATTTATCGAAACTGAATTTTACTCACTATATAAGCACACATGATTATTTAGAATGTTTTATTTTTTTATATTTCAATATCTTTTGCATTTTTTAATTTTATTGTTATAAATATTATCAGAAATATTTTTTCACAGGTTTCGATGTTTTATAGATAGATAAATAGAGATAGCTCTTTTATATATATATATATATATATATAAAAAGCAGCTGTCTCTATTTAAAAAAATATATTTATAAAACATCGACATCTGCTATGTGTAATTATAGCAATATAAAATACCTAAAGTTTTTTTCACGATCTCATTTATTAGAAATTCGAACGTTAAACGATTTCCTTCGGCGATCTATAGTTCGGATCGAATACCGATTGTGTTATCATACCAATACGTCTGAAAAGAGCAAAGAAAAGTGAATATTGAAAGAGAAGGAAAAGGTAAATGGAGACTGGTAAGCTTACGGCAATAAGAGCCTATGGCGGAAGGTTCGGATAGAGAAATATGTTGGAGAGAACTTGTGCACGGGAGGTGGAGAATTCGACCTGCTAGATCATCTCTCGGGGTCTACTCAGGGTCCCCGTGAACCATAGTATTATTACCGAGAGCATAGCGGACAGTCGCAACCTTTTTTTTCCTTCTACCATAGAAAGTTTACGGTCTCTCTCTTTCTCTTTCTCTCTTTCTCTCTGTTGACCCGATACGAGAGCTCGTATTAATTCCAGCTCGTACCTGCGGACCCTTTCCGATCCTTAACGGAGAGACGACGACCCTTTTGTCATCGTTAGCATTCAAAACGTTCCTAGGAACGTCCGTGATTCGAAGACGTACCGCTATTTCTTCTGCACATGCTCTACGGTACCTACCTACATTTATTGACGAAACCACGTGTTCGATTTTCCCTCGACTCTAAACCTCCTATTTCTCCGTCTGGATTTCGCAATCTGCCGGAGTAAGAAACACGCCCAGGATCGATCCATATCGTTGGAATTCTTCAATTCAATTGGGTAGTCATAGGAATCGATGAAATTTCATTGTGCAATGAACCCTCTTGTCTATAGATTTATTTCAAGTTTTCTAAAAATTAAAACAAAAAGAGGAAAGTTACAGTAGTGTTTTATAATATATTGTATTCGACATAATTATAAATTATTCGCTGAAATTGGAATGTTTAACTTTCATAATAAATGGAAAAAGAAATGTATGTTGTCACATATCTCAATTAATAATAAATTAATTATTAATATGTCATGCTAATGGAAATGCGTTGTATTTCGTGTTTATATACGCAGCTATCCGATTAATTATCTTTTCATATAAATTATGGCACGAATATTCCCATTCGTTGCATATGTGCAAAAAATTCTGAACGTCTGCTAGTTATCGTAATTTATAAAAAATTACTTATTGCCGTTATATCGCAAAAAATTGTCGCGAAATTGCATGTAAATTCCTTATGTATCTCAATCTTTTTTTGAAATTTTTTTTAAATTTTTTTCAAGAACTGAACACGACCAAGCAGGCGGACATGAGTTACCTCTCCCTCTCTCTCTCCCGAGAAGCACGAATACGATGTCCGGTACGAATTAACAACTCTTCCCCTCATTCTACATTATAGTTGACTGCGAGGTAAAAAATCCCGAGATTTACCACGGTAGTCGAGACGACCGGGTCTCTCTCGGGTCCCGCGTAAGGGCCGCACTTTCCAATCGGTGATTTCTCGATTGATCCGAGTGGCCCTATGTGAAACTTCGGGTCCGGTTCCCTCAACGACGATTCGACAAAAACAAAATTGCACCGGCGACCCTGTCTACCTGAGGCAAACCGACGGCATATAAACGGCGTACGAAAACAGACACTGATATCGCCTGAGCGGGACGGGTTGTAAACGTGTATGCATGCTGTCGTCATAAGTATTTTCGACCGATCGATATACTCGTTACTACTGTTCGCGGGACATACTTGTGTCAGTTCCCCATCGAACGAGATTAAGCATGGATTTGTGGACTCCTGTACTTAACTTCCACATCTGCGTATCTTCAAATTTGTAGCTCTACATAGAGATATTTTCGACTGTATATTGTTTGGGAAAAGAGTCGTTGGTTTATAATACATCACAGAAAATACAGTATCCTTGAAAGAATGCAAATATGCTTTGATTCAAGTACATTTTATCCTTATAATAGCGCCAAATATAAATAATCTTGGATAAAAGATAATTTAGCCTTAAAACAAAAGTGCAAAATATTCTTGGTTGAAGTTGAAATTTACTTTAATTTAAAAATAAAGTTGCAAAAACAAGTGAGCATCCGAAATAAAAAGGTACTTTCAAGTATATAATTCTTAGTTCAAATATGATTAAGTTTGTTTTTACCATATGACGATTTTAAAACAAGATTATCTTAAGGACAAAATATACAAACTTATTTATTATTCAGGCAAATAAAGACTTGTGATTACAAAGAGCATTCTATGCTTAAATTAATCAAATAGCGTTCAAGAATAAAAATGTAACTTGAATCAAGAATTCCTTTTTTTCTGTGATTATATATATTCCAACTTTTAATAAGAGCTTAAATATTGAGAGTTTTAAATTTAGATTTTAAGTCGTAGTAAGTAAAAATACAACATCGATACGAATCGATAAAATTTTTAAAAGTAGATTATTACACGGACTGTATAATTTCAAGTAGTACTCCAATTACAGTACTATAAGATAAAAACCGAGTATCGTGCAGGTGTTGGGCTATGTAATTCCAAAACTAAGTGTAAGCCAACTATCTTATAGGACAAATTACAAATCAAATTGAAATATCTTTCTCTTTATATAGAACACTTTAATATTATACAATACTTTGAAAATAGAATAACTAAAGAAATCGGTCTCTCTATGTTAAAATCTGGTATAAATATTTATTCGCAGATACATTATTTGAATTTCAAGATTTTATCATATAATTTACTTTTTTAATTATTTTAATTAAATTGCAAATATTAAACGAGGGACGCATTTCACAGTTGAAGATATGCGAAAATTTTTTCATAATTTATGAAATTTATTCGCGATGATATGATTAAATTATATTTGAAATGATTTGTATATAGGGCTCGTTAGTTCATTATTAGCTGAAAATTCTTTTGTAGCAATCCAGCTTGTTATCGTTCGTGCTCGCGCCTCTTCACGACAGATACCGATCGCGAATACGAGTGTACGAAGTGTGACTCTTTCTTAAATTGCGATCGCTCGTGCCTTTTCACACGAACCTAGGATTAGCCTCTCCTTGTTACATCGACTCGCGTCTCGTGCCACGATTTTCGACGAGTGTACCAGCTAATCTATCCGCTTTATTCAGCTGGTAAGACTCACTTTAACCAGTTTTACGTAACGCTCCATTTATTTCTCAAGTCGATCTAGTGAGACGTGCCTCGGGAAGACTGAGGAAGCTTTTAAGGATGTCGACACAGAGCAAATACCCCGGATATCATAAATCATGTAATTTTCAATGTTAAATAACTCTAGTAACACACAATACAATTATTTTATTTTATGTTTAGAAAGAATAATATAATCGATTAAATTATTGAGATTTTATCGTAATATTTTTACAATTAGAGTCGTATTTTATAAACATATCGTATGTTAGAATCCTCAGATGTTATAAGAGGGAGAGTAAGAAGCTATCTAGAGATTTATAGAGTGGAAAAAGCAGGTAAAATCAGGAACCGGTTATTGGACAGGTGCATTGACGGGTGACTGAATGGATATCCTTCTATTAACACTCTCGCCGGAGAGTCTACCCGTCATTCTAAAGTTTCGAGGAATCAGCTTATTTGCGGTTTGTAGGAATAGGTTCACAATTTTATCACGCTGGCAGCTGTTTGTCAATCAAGAATATTCGCATTTAGAGAGATCATGTAGGATACTATTATAAATAACAAACTTGGTTATTTAATCTCACTGACAATTCTCTTAAAATTGATATTATGCTTTATTTTTGCTCTTTTTCAATTACAGAAAAAGATCTCAAATTGATCAAAAATATATTTAATTTTTTTAAATTTAGTATATCTTTAGTTTTGTAATTTTTTTGTATTTGAACAATTTTTACACAATTACTACAATTTTGTGGTACTGCATTTTTAATTCAAAATAGTTAAATAAAAAAATAATTTTAATTATTGAATACTTAGCTTTTTTAATCTTCGAAAAACACACATCGAAAGGAATTTTATCGATGTAATTATTTTATTTTTGATATTTCCTTTCAGTGCTGATAACAAAAACGCTGATATATAAAAATGGTTTTTCGATATTTATATCCTCGCATGCGATAATATGAGACGATCCATATCGCGACACTCGAGTTTAATTCGAGCGCCGCAAATTGGCGAACGGATGTTTGCTCGATTACTTAAGCCGTGCGTGAGTGTCGTTAAACGAATTAATGTCTCATTATGAGTGTTATGCATGCGAATGACACGCGCGCGTGTCGCCGAAGCGAGTAAAGCCGGCTTTCTACGGAAAAAAGATGCGTAGTATGGCAGCGAGGCCATCTCTTTTCTTTTTTTTTTTGCTCTTTTCTTTCAGGACAGGTGTTAGCCGATGGTGCACCTGCGTGCAGACGTACCATCCGTTTTACCGACACCTATACTCCTGACCAATTTTCCGCCGGGCGCGAAGGACGATGAACATATCATTAATGTTACGTATTTCATCGTGGCGATTAGGAATATAGCGGGAAAACGCATTTCTTACATATATCTAATTCCTTCGCTTACAACATTATTATATTCACATCGTGTTATTTCTTTCTCTCTCTCTTTCTTAATTAAAAGATGTTTAACGGTAACGCTGCTAAAAAACTCGTACTAAGGACTCACAAATTTAAACGACAGTGACTATGAAAATGGTACAAATTTTAAAGACTTTTCTCGGATATTTAAAATACTGAAATATTACTAAAGAAAGAAATACTATAGAAAAAATTCAAGAATTCTATTCAGAGAATATCCAAGAATTGAGGCTCTTCAGGTAAAAAATGTCACTTTGTAACACGACTATTGTTAGGAAAATTCTGAATTGAAATTCGAAATTTGCAAAAAAGAAAAACTACAAAAACTATGTCCATAAATCATACTATAGGTATTTATACCCAAATCTCGGAAATTCGGTATTTTAAAATAATGTTAAGTATAGGAGAATCACGTGAGAGAACCTTTCATTATATATTTAATATATTTCTAATTTTGAATACTTGTATTCTCTTTTTTCATCTACTACAATACCTAGATTTTAAACCGATTACAATCTCCGGGACCATTTATTTTGAAGCACAGTCATATTCCGTAATGGTTCATTTTTGACATTTCCCACGGATGACTGCCAAAAGCAACGACTGGCGCCAATCGAAAGTTCGTGGCGGAAATGGTGAATGCTAATTTCCCATCGTACCTTGTGTAATATCGACAGACGAACGAGCGGCGTCACCTGCTCTCTCGCCCATCGTCTTCTTGACCACATCCTTCCTTTTTCCAGGCGCTTTCGTGCGCCACGCACGTAGGAGGCGCGTGTACGTATGCGTATCCGCAAATGTATGCATATATATATATATATATATATATATATATATACGTGTACGTGTGTGTTTACACATTGCGTAAACTTCTGCGGACGTACGTGCATCTCTCTGTGTACGCGTCTTTTTCCTCGAAAAAGAGACGAAACGAGCGTTCCACCCTACCCCGATATTGGATCATCTTTCATACCGTTCTCACAGAAGTTGCGAAGCTCAGGTGCGACGACCTTGTCGGCCCTTTAAAGAACTGCCTCGCTGGCGACCTCGAAGTGCGGCAGCAGTTTTTGTAAAAAGTTCACCCTTGTGTCTGTGAATGCAGACTGTGTGCGCTCCCGGGGCGCTTTAAACTTTAAATCGAACGTACGACGAGAACCACCGGTCACGCTTGTCTCGTCGCGAAATTACTAATGTATTAGAGCTCTTTTCGTTAAGCTTCGCGACAAGAGGGAGTATTCTCGCGCGCTATTAATTACCGAAATTCACGTTTTCAAGTTTCACCGGGTTATTAAATTCTCCTCCACCTGCGTACCTTACTTCGTTTATTAGCAAAGATCCTCCGAGCTTCCTTTGTGTTCGTTTCAAGTGAAAGCAAGATTGTGCTTGAAATAATGTTGCGTCGCCGTAAATATTATAAATCGCGATCGTAATCGTATCGCTCGTGACCGTAACGTTAGGGAATAAAATCGTATCGCGCGATCGAGATTTTGGGTAGCGTATAATTATTTCATACTCTGTTAAACAGAGCGAGCGAGAAAGCAACGCTCCAGCGTGCGACATGCAATCGTGCCTGTGACTTCCGCTTTCGATTAACCGTCGCTCGAAAGCGTTGACTCATAAAATCATGTACACGCACGCTTATGAAATTAATCGGACGTTGTAACGGGATTCTTTGCCCCGTGGATTCCGCAAGTCGCATTAAAAGTATATTTCATCATATATATGTATATCCCACGATAATTTTATTGCAGAAAGTACGGCGAAGATATTTTATTTAGCAGTAAATACGGTGATAATATAAGAACGATTTTTATTTATTTTTTAAAAATATACATAAATGAAGATTCAAAATTATCACATATTTAATCTCTATTACGGCGGCTTAATGTCTTTTTTCCCGTGCAATTTTAAAGTAATAATCGTTCGGATTTGCGGTTGTTTATCGAACCGTTAAAACCCGTGGTAACTCTCAAAGTATCGAGCCTCGAGTTCGAGCCTCGACACGACGGCTCGAAAGAAAGGAGGAAGACGTATGGAACCAATCCGTCTCGAGTGTCGCCGTTCGGAGGAAGTGGGTTCTTTTAAAGTACGATCCCACATCCTGCCGATGAACGAACTCGCCGGTCGTACCGTCCAGTCGTGTCTATCGCGAGAAAAAGAGTCGTCTAGAATCGTTATCTTGTCGCGCGAGAACTCGGGGACGATTAGAAGAGGCATAATTCTCACGGCGTAATCAGAGAAAGAGAGAAATAAAGGAAGAGATACGAGCTCGGAAGTCGTTCGTCATCGAGCATGTATATTTATTTATTACCGGCTCGTCGTTTAATAGAACGCAGCTGCCATCGTCATCGCTGCACCGGCGATACCGACTCTTTTTTTGCCGAATAACGAGCGTGACTTTCGTTCTCGGTGCTCGCTGTCAGATGCGATTGTCGTATCTAATCGTCGCGTTGTGCTAAATGGTGTCACCGACACATATGCATCCCGGAGAGAGACTCGGCGCGCGATTAAATGACCATGTACGCCTGCCATATGATAAAGAATCAATTCGTTATCAGCGAAGCGGGGACACACTCGCTCGCCTGGAGCTAGCGAAATTATATCGATGACCCAATTCGACAGAACAACTTCCTCGTGCCACCGAAATATTTTGGTTTTGATAAGAGCGTGCCCGAACGTATGTCGAGGCTGTTAAGAGCGATTTAATTAGTGCCTATGCGTCCGTAACTTTGTACATGTATATGAAGACTAATACAATAACGAGAGTAATTACTTTCTGAGTATTCTTGGATAATTATTTAATGAAAAACGTAGCGTGCAATTTAATCATATGTTTATCTTGAAAATTCTTGTAAATTTTTAAAATTTGTTGGATAACAAGAGTTCACTTTTTTTAATTCAAAGGAAATTTAGAATCGAAAAAATGCTGTTGTGCACTGTCCTATAATTATTATCAGACACGTGCAAAATAATTAATTTATCAATCAATTCTAAACTCGACGACTGTTGATATTTTAACGACTTTTGAATTTTTATTCGATATAGTCATTTTTAATTTCGTGATATCTAAGTTATAGTCTAAATAAGCATCTAAAATCATTTTCTCTATCAATGTTTATCTTGAAAATTCTTGTAAATTCTTAAAATTTGTTTGATAACAAGAATTCACATTTTTTAATTCAAAGGAAATTTAGAATCGAAAAAAATGTTGTTGTGCACTGTCCTATAATTACTATCAGACACGTGTAAAATAATTAATTTATCAATCGTATTTATTAGTCAATTCTAAACTCGATGACTTGATGTTTTAACGATGTTCTGTATTTTTATTCTATACAGTCATTTTTAATTTTTTTTCGTGATGTCTAAGAGTTATGGCCTAAATCAACATTTAAAATCATTTTCTCTATCGACACGAAACGTGAATTTGTATTTTTCCCTGCGCAGTCATCGTCTAATATTACGAGTCTCGTTCTACGAAGCAAGGTTCACAGGAGTCGCGTTAAGTAAGTCGGGCGCCAACTAAAGTGCCCGTGTATATGTGCAGCACAACCGGTCGGCCCTTTTCTGACCGTGAGGGTCGAGCTTGCCTTCCGCAGGGCGCCAATCTGCCCGGTCGACCAGCCAGCCAGACACAGCTCGAACAGCTGATGTTTTCGCATATTTTCGGCAGATGCTCAGGCTGAACCGCCTGCTCGCTTCCATCATTCTCTCGACATACCTACGTTTTTCTATCTGAAGGGATCTGGCAACTTTCAATTTAATATCCTACATCCCAAAATTCTATATATTTTCTAGTATTATTTTTTAGATATTTATGCGCAATCGCTGACGCATTCTATATAGGGAAAAAAGTATTTTTACATAAAATGTAATTAAATAAATCAAGTTGAAAATGATATATTATAGCTGAAGATTTAAATGACTTGCAAGTTAAAGTAATCTTTCTGGATACATAGATTGATTTATCATACCGTTACTTGCATTTGTATTTGTCTTGGTTGCTTCAATTTGATCATTGAATGTGACATTTGATCAATAATATCTATAAATTCAATTATTTAGCAAGTGTATTGGAAAAATTCACTGCTGCATTTCCTATAATATATAATTTATTTAATATATTTAATTTAAATCGCAGTGAGAAAAGATTATCGTAAATTTTATCTATTTTTTTCAAAGTAAGAAATAGTTACGACATAAATGCAATATTATTTTATGATAAAGCAGTATCGTTCATGATACTTTTAGCATGTCCGGCGATAAGATCTAACGAAGACGGTAACACTGAGATCATAAAAAGGCTTCTAATGTAGAGAAAAACCGATGCTCTGACGTTTCCCGACAAAAGAAAACAAGATGCACATACAGCGCGGCACTTTGATGAAAAAGGAAAAGAGATTAGGCGCGCATATAAAAAAGCCGACGTCGGTAGATGTGTTCAAGCATGTGTGCGCCATATATATGTAGTGTTGCGAAGGCGTAGGTAGAGGACGAGAGCGGAAGGAAAAAGACGAACGTCACGGACGACCGGCGCGGTGCCCGCATTTTCCACGTATCCTCGCCATTGTCGGCAGGCCGCTACTACTTCGTTACCGTCGTCGTCGTCGACGACGACAACCTCGTAGTCGCATGAGGGCCGATCGCTCAAGGCCAAGGACACTCGTGCCCACCCACGACACACGCGAGGATACGACGGAGACGGCGGTTCTTCTCGCGTATATACTTATGCGCGGCAACGAAGTAAGAGACGAACGGATACGCTTGCATTATGCAATTATCTGCCGATAGACTGCGCGGCATCGCGCAAAGAAAACTGCCATTATCTCGAGCGCGCCGTCTAATGATAATCGTTGCTCCGTCCGCGCGTTCTCATCTATTAATTTAATTTAGCAGTTAAACGAGAGATTATATTTTCGAGGAGACGTCCGGGGAGTGAGAAATTGGTACACGGTGACATGAGAATATATTGTGAATATCATGTAGTTAGAAATATCGTTGAGTAAACACTATTATCGAATGTTTTTTTTCCTAGATTATGAAATCACAATTTTTTTTTGAAAAGTATAATGTTCTTCGTAAAATAAACGTAAGTGATTCCTCGAAAGCTGTCATGTAATGCGGCACCTCTGGAACTTTTTTTTTTAAATACGCAATTAAAAGAAGCGATAAATTTTTATAATCTTCAGTGATTTTGTTTCTCTCGTTCAAGATAAAAATTTTTCCTTTTTAAAAATTCCAAAAGTACTATAAAACCTGAAAGAGGAGATCTTTTAAAGACACCGCATACAGGACACTTAAGCTAATTTAAAACGCTCGAATATCCGTGCATTTCAAGAAGTACAGTCTCTCCCTTTCTTGTACCATTGGTTATAAATATACCGATGCCCGTAAATATATCAAGTTGGTGACAGAAATTTTATGAGGGTCTGATATATAAAACACACTGCCCTGGCTAACCGATTTGAGATCGAATAAAGAGAGAGAGAGAGAGAGAAATCTGAAGAGAGATAAAGAAAAGGAGAAAGAGACCAGTCTAATCCCGCATCGTCACGCTACCGATAATATAATACACGCCGGATAAGATCCAGATCGCGACGCGCGAAAGCGGCTTATCGCGATTACTCGCGTATATTCGCAGACATGTAGTGGCAGAGAGCGGTCACTCGTGCGCGACCGGCGTCGTCTAGTCTGCTGCTGCTCTCGACTCGCGATGTGATGCAATTCGTTTATAGACATCGTCGGCGAAGTTACGTTCGCGGATCCGCGCGATCGCCTCCGGCGAAACACGTAGATCTCGTCGACGGACTGAAAGAGCGAGAGAGAAAGAGAAGGAGAAACGCTGATGCTTACATGGCATCACAACGAGAGAGAAGCGCGACTCTTATAACTTCCGCTACGACAGCTGCGGATAATTGCCTCTGGAACGATTTTACCCGTATGCCCTCCGCTATCATCTTAATTATAATCAATTTTAACCCATTAGACTCCCTTTAACTATTTGTTTTCTCCTTAAGCTCTTCATTTTATTTTTGTCTCTCGTATGTTGTGTGTGGAATAAAATATCTCGTTCATTAATTTTTTTATATAACACAGAAGAATTTTCTCTTAGAATTTATCCTGAAAATTATGGTAATCGTGGTAACAATAATTAATAATCTACCATAAGAAAATATAAAATATGTTCGATGAATTTTACTATGTATACATATGTGAATATTTTTTATTGTGATAAATATTTAATCAGAGAAACTCTTATATAAAATTCTCCCAATATCATACCATGACTTTCAGGGTAAATTCTAAGAGCAAATTCTCTTCGTGTACGTATTTCACATAAATATATTTTTTAAATATGCATGATTTTGTGGCACTATGCTGTATTCAGTAAGCTCTACAAGTCTTACAAGACGGGGAGCAAAAAAAGAGGCCAGAGTCACCGATGTCGAGGTTCACTGTCGCTTCAGCGACTCGTCTCGTTTGACATATCGTATCGCGCGATTCATTGTTAAGGACGTAAGCAAAGCGGCATACGGCCGTTCGTTAGATAGACAGCTATACATGGGTTACGCAAGATTTGCGCGACCGGCAGTAGTCTGACTCAGAACGCTGAAATGCAGCGCGGGTGTTCCGCCGGTTCCGTACGTAGCCTGACCAACGAACGTTTGCAGGACGAGCGTTTCGCAATGCGACCGATGGACTTTGCCATTTGTACATGTCTATACCATTTCGGGAAGAGAGGGATATATCAGAGATAATCGAGATTTTTTTCTGGCTAGCAGCTAGTAGCTAGTTGGCTCGACGTGTCGAGAAAAATATAATACGCGCTCGCAATCGCTTGTCTCTCGACTTTTTTTTGTACGGATCAATAGATATATACACTTGCGAATGACTAGTCGTCAGAGAATGCTCAGGGGGAAATGATGCAATTGTATTGTATACCTTTATATTCTACGCATAAACTTGCACCACAACATGACAATTCGGGTTTGTTCCGATATTCTCGTGAATCATATAGTTGCAATCGACTTATAAGATATCTAACTTGCTTTGTTTCTCTATCTTGATACGCTATATTTTAAAATCGCTGTAATAAACAAAGAAAAATATATCGTATTACTAACAAATATCTGATTAATCATACTTATCATATCAGTGACATCTACGAATAAAAAAATGTATAATCTTAAATAATTTATATTGTTTTTTTAAACTATAGGAAAGTTTTAAAGTTTATCAAGGAGAGAATCATAATAGCATGATTGATAATAAGGTACTGAGCATTTTGTTTTATTTCGAATTTCAAAAATATAATGTGAAATATATTTTAAATGCACCATTGATGTTGATTATCTCTCTCGAGATGTAAGAAATTTTTTACGCTCTTATCGCATATTATTGATATCTAGAAATATTATTCAATATTAGTGATATGTAGTACAAATTTTTAAAAATTACCTTGAAAAATTATCTGTTTCTTGTGAAACCGGAGAATCTAAAAGTATATAAATTTAGCATCTTTCCGCCTCTTTCTCCCACCCTCTCTCTTCTAATCGGATGAATCTAATCGAATAGCTATAATCATATTTGATATATGGATCTTAATTTTTTTCTTCTTTTTCTTATCGCAAAGTTTCGTCGAATTAAAGACATTTACTGAAAGCTTCGAGACCGAGGCGGACACAAAGTGTTTGGATATAAATGATTGTTAGTGACCCTGGAAGGTAAAATCCGACATAGAGAACCGCGTAAAAATCCGCTTGTATCCGCGTCTAATTAGTGGCTAACTCGCTCCTTTCGCGCACGGTAAGGGTCAGATACATATTATGCCCGAGTTGTCTTTTCTCTACTATTCACTCGTATCGTGGTACCGTTATCTTAATTAACGTTGTATCTCAAGCGTTTCTTTAGCTGAGTATTAATTCTAAGAATCATCATGCCTTCGCCGCACGTCTCTTCCCTCCGTCTTCGTGGTAGCGCGCGAGACGTCAGCGATAACTGCGTCCAAGCGCAGTAACGATTAGATGCGATTTATTAATTTGTTAGAAGAGCATAATGAAGGAAATTTTCTTGCGTCAGATGGCGGAGATAAATCGCACCTGCGATATGAGAATGACGCGAATAAAAATGTTGTGCTTTAACAAATCGTCAACTAATAAATAGGAAATAAAACTTTATATATATTTTTTTTCTTATTATATATACGATTTCGTAATTTTATTGGCAATAAAATTTTAGAAAAAAGAATAATTTATCTTGCATCGCAAATAAGGTTTTAAATCTTGAATTGATTTATTTTTCATATAATTATGTCACTTTGACCCTGTCTTCTTTACATTTTCGAAACGTGTCATTGCGCTATTCTCTTGTCGCGAAAACTAGCTACTATTTCAACCGCGATGTAACAGGATTCGTCATACCTTGCTTCTCTTCTGCTTTTTTTCGCGAAAGACGTACCTGCATTATTCCCGCCGGCGGGTATCATTACTTACCTACTTTGTAGGATATTCGTGAATAGGCATTAGCGTGGGCAAACCCGCAATTAGTTTTATCAAAAGCAACTGGATGCGAGTAGGTGGATTCGTGGAAAGCAATTACATGTTAATGGCTCGTTTCGCATGGCGACCCAGCTTCGTCTCGCAATCAGCCCGCGCCGAATTAGCATTCGGCCCCTTACGTTTTCGTTGGTGACCTATGTCGGTGCCGGCTCCGACCGCTTCTCTCTCTCTCTCTCTCTCCTAAGCTGGGTCGTCGAGCGTGTCTTAAGAATTAACTCCGAGCTGCCATGACTGCCACGAGTGCCACGGAAGCGATGGACCACTTATCTGATTGACACAGTTCCTTGTTGATCTTATTACACGCGTGGCAAAGAACATTTTTTTTAGAATCTGTAGGCCATGGGAAATAGATGAAAGTTATCGGAAAAATCTTACAGATTTAATTTCGTCTCTTTTTTTAAAAAATAATTGCGTAATATTAAAATAAAAATTTACAAAATTTTCAGATACATTACTTAGATATTTATTTAATCGATTTTCCGATGCAAAGTAAAATTCGTTAACGTGGCGGAGAATATTGACCTTGACTGTCCTTTCTAACATAAGTAACTGGTCTCTTTCTACTAGTTTGAATGGAAAATTTTTGCACGCATCGACGTATTTTATATTTTCGTGGGTTTAAAATTTTAAATCCGAAACGTCTGCTCGTATTTGAATGTATTGTTGCCTTTTCGCATACCTGGAATCCGTATTGTTATATTCGGGTCCGTTAAGTCTGCTGGGTATATTCTTCGAAAGAACGATTTAAAGATCTATGGAACACCCGGCACGCAGGTACTTCGAGGGTAGGTGTAGTCATGCCGACACAATAAACGTTTTTCTTCATATTTTGTTAGGAGCTTAACGTATTTTCTGCAAAAGATTACCCATTTCCAAACGCGGTATAGAAATTTCATCTTCTTTGATAAAAGGTAAGGATGGAGGCGGCAGGTAGTGAAAATGGGAATCTGTTAAAATCTAAAAGTCTAGCTAGCTATTTTAAAAAACAACATTAGATGTGGATGTTGCATTCCATAGAGAAATCTGATAATTTCAGAAGAAAAAAGTGATTTAGAGCTCGTTTGTTTTCTAAATTAAATGCGCTGATAATATTTTAACTGCGCACTCACAATCAGCAAAGAAGTATATCTATATATAGGAAGTTTGTTGACACAATGAAATATTTTTTATCATTGTCATGATAACAGTTATTATGATTATTACAAGTATAAGTATTTCTAATATATTGGTTATCAAGTCTATTTTAATACATTGTTTTATATCATCAGATTCGAATCTATTCGTTTTTAAAACTAATATTTAGTGTAGATATGTCAATATTGTATTTCTTGCTCATTTAATTGTTGATAAAGAAAGAAAGAGAGAGAAAAAGAGAGTTCAGCATTTAACTAGAACATATACACACACATTTGCGATCATCTTTTAATATATTAAATTTAAAACGTTGAAAACTCTTTCCAACTTCACATACACATACATGTATCAAATATATGAAAGTCTTTCCGTATTTATATATATCTCCCGATAATATACATAAAGATATGATGCAAATGTGTATACGCTATCATCAACGAACGTTATCGCGACCAGGTTCCGCCGTGGATTCAAACGGATTAATCAAAGTCAGACATTCATCGATGTCGAAATGACGATAAACCCGTCCTACGCCAAATCGCTTTCGTGGAAAATCGAGGTGCATGTACTTTCGCATGCGAGCGCGAAATCAGCTGCGTCATTCGCATTGTCGAAATCACGGTGCCTTCTGTATCCGTCTCATGGACACCGCCGAGGTTTTTAACCTCCGCACTCGTCACGTTCTGCGGTTTCGTTACATTTCGTGGATATTGCATCATACGCAAAATGTCTCACTCATCACCGATGTTAATTACATTAATAATGAATTACGAGAATAAAAGTTTCGTCGAAAAAGAGTTTTGAGAATATCATGTCTCTCATTTATTACAATTTTAATATACATTCAATCGTTAATCATTTCTGGGAAATTTAACGCCTACTTCAACTTCTGTTAAATACATATTGCGGTAAATATAAAAGCGTTGAGATTTTTTATCGTGCTCGAATTATTGGAGAAAATGCCAGTGATACGATGATCATTAAATGTCATCAATATACGAGAGATATATACGAATAATACTTACGATTGTATAAATTAAGTAAGCAATAGAAACTCTATCGATTCCGTATAATCGTAATGTAAGCGCGATTGAATTAAATCGCGCGGTCGCGATTAGGTATAATTTATGACAATGCGCGGACATATGTGTATCGCAACATGCGTAAACTCGCTCTTAAATTGTGTAATGCCTGCGCTCGAGTGTCTGCGCGCGGAGAATTGCATCTCGGACGAGGACGATGCATCGTGCACGGGCTATCGGGATTAAATGTATTTACCGCGTTCAGATAATTCCCGATCTTGAGCCTTATCGCGCACGCTGCACCGCATGACTATTGACCCTGCTTAACATTGATTGATTTCAACACACATGTCCGCGCGGTCGAAAAGAATTACGCGTTATCTTGACGACCCGGCTATTTATGATGTTTTTAATGTGCTCGCGCAGAGAGCGGAGAATCTATTACGCGTTTATGAGCGATTAGAATTAAACAGGGTCAGCGAAAAATCGCGACCGTGTGCCTGCGTATATTTCAAGTGTGATTTATGCTTCCTGATATTGCGCAAAAAACAGATTCGCAGGAAACAGATTTTCCTAGTGAGATTTTAAATCAAGATATAAATTTAAAATATAAATTTCAATATATTTTCAAATTTCCGTTTATTTGCATATAACAAACTGTGAAGAAAAATAAGAGAGATTTTTTATTTCAATGCATCAAATATATACTGCTTTTTAAATTTCAGATCTGATAGATAATTTATAGAAAAGATGGTTTATGTTTTCAGATTTCTCGAAACTCTTTTGAACAGAAATAAAAATCGAGTTATTTTGCAATCAATTTATTATAGGCTTCTTAAACAAAAGCTTCTATATTAAAAAATTCTAAGTTAAAGAATAAATTTTTCTATGCATAAATATTTCCATTACAGTAATGCTCATTATTTCTTTTTTCAATTTTTCAAACTTAAAAGTTTTAATAATAAAATTATCTTAATTGCTTGACAAACAGATATCAGAAAATGAAAACATTTTTTCATGAATCGCGATACAACACAAACACACATACATAACAGCAGTGGCAGAATGTGTGCGTGAAGAGAGTTTTCTTTTAGAATTTACTCTGAAAATCGTGGTAATTGTAAAAATATTAATGTGTACATGGTAAATTTTACTATGTACATAATAAAATTAATGGAACATATTTTATATCTTATTGTAGTATAAATATAAATATTTGTTATTGTGATAAAAATATTAATCGGAGAAACTCTTCTAAAATTCTACCAATACCATATTGTCCCACACGATTACCATGATTTTCAGAGTAAATTTTCTTTGCATGGTGGTCGAAAAAAAAGAAAATATTTTTCTAACAAACGCTCATTCTTATCTCTTGTGAGTCGACTCTGAGAACTACGGTATATAGTACACATATGTATCGTCAGAAATGTACTTCTCGTAAACACATCGGGGAAGCGTTTAGTATTCTCAAGTTGCAGTTAGCATCCGGTTAAAACGGCGACGCGACCGCACCCATCAGGAGCCGGACGATGTACTTTTTTCCATTAGAGAAAGAGAGGGAGACAGAGATGGTGAAATCGTTTCCTTTTTGCTTCCCCTCAATTCGACGAGACCCAAAACATGGGACCTTGGAAGGATCGAAACCGCTCCACCGACATCGACCTATATCACTTTTATGTTTGCGCTTGAAATACGAACGCATCCTTTTGCCGCTGCCATCGCTGAATTCTAGACACGACCCACCATTTTCCCCGATCGTTTTAATCCTCGGAGAGATCCTGAGCTCATTACCTGTCCACCAATAAACCGTCCGAATCAGGAAGCTAAGGAGAATATCTCTCTTTATTAAAATATTTTTAGATTATTTTTATATTTGAAATACATAAACTTGTGCATATTTTGCATTAAAATCGAGAAAAAAAATTCGTTTAAAAAATTGACGCAATTGATAAATAAGTAATTAATTAAATTTGATAATTTAGCATATGTTAAAGACTCTATTTTAAAACTTAGGTAGATTGATAGGCTAAGCAATTTTTTAAAAAAGATGTTCTTTGAAACCCGACGATTTATTATAGTCTTGAAAATAATCACGTTCGTTTCGTAGAAATAGTCTATTTCGCGGAACTGACCTATATATTCAAGGGTTAACCTTGGCAGTGACGAAAAAACAGCAAAGAGCAGAGATCTAGTCAGGTGAGAACGACGTATTTATAAGCATAAACAGCTTGTCGTTCTGCCAAAAATTAAGATATCCAACGCTATCCCGAGCGTGAAAAAGAAACGCGTCGAAGCGAGTAGAGATGAGGGAATCGTCATTTTTTAAACGTCGCGCTGGACGTATATGGCTTTATTCGATAGTAGTGGGAATTTATGGGCTCTGATAGCATTACGTAAGGCTTCCTCTCGAAGTCGAAAGCACGAAAGAACAAGAGCAGCAAGCGTTCGTCGTTTTCGCCGAAAGAGTTTCGTTAGAGTTTCTCGTGTATTATATGGTTTATATTTGTATGACTTTCAACGTGTTCCTTTCTTAACGTGTGTTTGCGCAAAATAAAGAATTTGGATGGACTCATCGCTCGACGACTCTTATACGTACCGAGGGTCGTCGTCGTCGTTGTCGTCGTTGTCGTCCTGGTATGGCGTGGTTACTAAAAATATATGGTAGGCGAAACGAGCGCAATGCGCTTTCTGTGGTATTGCATTTATAGATCGAGACATTTATCAGAAAGAAATTCGACTTTCGAATGAACGATGCGACCAGAAGTTCGCACGTAAAACAGGTTTATAGTTTTAATAATTTTAATTATCGCGAAATAAATATATACGAAAGGGTAAATTGACATTGTTGCTATCACATTCAATAAATAAAGTATCTTACAAAATTATTTTATTTAAAGAAGTAATGTTTTATACAACAACTATTTCTACGATTTTATTAAAACTTATATTGTTAGTAGATTTGCAGGAATTAATTTGATAGAATATTTTTAACATTTTTCTAAGTGTTATAAATATATATAACATGTATACCTAAAACACTTATTCAAAAAAATATTTAATCTATCACTGCTGAATTTTTCGGATTATTTTTCCGGGGACTCTATGTAAATATACCTATTCAATAAAGATTAAATTTTTATTATATTTACATGCATTACGGAACAAAAATCCATCTAACTATAAACGTGATTCTATTGATTATATAGGAATGGAAAATCAATTCATTGTAATAATCCAACATATTATTACATTATGATTTGCATAAATGAGCTCTATGAAGTCCGATCTGTTATTTCCGCGTAAAACAATTACGGAAAAAACTGTCCAGCTGGCTGTGCACCACGCCTGACAGAGCTAATGCGTCTCTAGAGAATTTCTATGAGAATGGAAAATGTGGTGATTCGAGTATTATTATGCAACTCCCCTAAGTACAGCCATGTGCAGAACATTATGTTCGAAGGAACACGAAGTAGCGGGATTGACTGACACTAAAGCTGTTTACGTGTAAAGTCTACCGTGCATGCAATTTTTTACGATGTCATATCCGTACTTTTTAATACGTATGCAAGGAAAGAGGGGGAGCGAAAGAAAAAGACGAGAGCGAGTGAGAAGCAAGAAATCATTTTTACGATCTCACGATCAAATACAAAGTACGCACTTCGTAAGTAAATAATGTGTGTAAACAGTGATAAAACACTATATCACGGCCGTGTTTATTTATTCAATAAATATTTCGACACACATATAATTCTCCTTCGGTTAGAGAAAAAATGTCCAATTTTTCTCGTTGAAAATAAATGATCAATTAGTTTGCATTTTCAGTCACGCAATCCGCAGCTCAATTATGACGTTTTTTATGTGTGATCTTGAGAAACAAAATAAAATGACAAAACTTGATTTTGCAAGATTTTATGTCTAGTTTTATGTCTACATATTTATTCATACTTTTGTGTCTCAAGTCGACAAGGATACAGAAATTAGCGAAAAAAAAAATGATTTAAAGGGACGTTATTTACTATGTTATTTGGAAGTCATTTTAAGCTGTACTGGGATTAAATTAACGGTTCACGATTCAAATTTCTTCTCCACAACACACGCCTTCTCAAGATATATTATCTGGCATACGTAAGGACGCATTCAAAAGCCCGTCATATGAGAAAGTGTACGCCACGCTGATCGTAATCTCTTAATTTCGCATGTTTTTACGCCCCCGCAGGCATGGCATCCAAGTATCCAAACCGGTATAACGCGACTTCGCGGTCGCACCAAGTTGCACAGGATTAAACTAATCGCGAGAAGATACAAGGACATCAGGCACAGTAACCCCGCGTACTAGCTGTTTTTTTTCTTTAAGAGAAGTTTTTATCTTATCCGGTTTGACTTTTAAATTAAATTACACGGAACAGATATGACGGGGGGATTTTGCATTTATTGTACTAAACGTCCTTTTCTAATGTATAATTCTCCAATTTAAAAATAACATAAATAACAGTCTAATATTTATTTATGCTTAATATAATTACATAATTTTACATCCGTATATACCATTCCGGTTCATTATAAAGTACGACTACGTTTTTTCTCCTTATTAAATTCCTCTCCACTGAAAGAGGAAAAGAAGATGAAAAAATGTAGGTACCATGGATGCGATCGTGTTTGACACCGACGATGCACGTTGAATAAACAAACGCACTTCTACGATACGTACGTGCGGCGCGGCGTACCGCGGCAGAGTGATTGCAAAGCAGCGATCGACTCGATCGGATCGAGCCGAGGTAGTCGAGGTAGATGAAGTGGGATCGAGTGGGGAAGACCGACAAACGCAGATTGGCTGCGCGCCGGTGCTCTCTTTGAGAGTGGGGACTACTCACAGCTGAGCGCTCTATAGAGTTCTCGGGGAGCTGCACGTTTTCAGTCAGTAGCACATGAGCGCTCGTGGAGTGAGTACAGAGGTATTTCGTTCCCGAAGCGGGCGAGGATGTTAATTTGTGATCGACGAGCGACTGTGAGAGGATCGTCTAACGTCTAAGTCTAAACGCGCGTGCAACATCGTCCCGGTATCGAGATCGAGTCACGAAAAAAAATAATACGATTGACACGCACTGTAATCATCGCTGCTCTACGAGCACGTGGATGCGGAATACGTTTTCGGACAAGCTTCGCAAGCTGGATCGCGCACTCTAGTTCGTCATCCACAGTCGAGTCGCGGTCACGAGAGGAGCGTCGTTTGACAAGTCCTTCAAGTAATTTTCGCCCGAGTCGCCGTTCAGACGCGGATTTAAGTTTCGTTCGAGAGAAACGAGTACTCGAGTTGTGTTGAAGTATCTCGCCGCTGCGAGATATATCGGATTTATTCCGACGTACGGAAGTACGTCCTTTTGGTGAGAGAATCCGCGCCTGCGACAGAGAGTGATCGATAGCGATCGAGGATAAAACGAGAGTAGTCCTCACATTCGCTGGTGAAGCGCGCGGATTGTGATATGCGAGGCGTCGATTTCACGCCGTTGTTTAATTGAAGTGAAGTGTACGTGAAGTTTTTTTCGGAAAACCGGCCCGAAAATGGTGCCAACGCAGCAGGATCCCTCGGGGATACCCATCGTATTCGGATCTTTACTGGTGGATCAAAACTCGCTGACGCCTTACTCAGATGCGACTCAGGTAAGTGATCATTCCAATTTTACTTTATATACTTGGAAAAAATTACAGAGAATTTTACCAATTTTTCTTGGAATTTTTTTCGAAACTGCGAAAATTTGGTTTGATTTTAAGACTCAGTTTTTCTTCCATTTTTTCCCGTTGTTGTATGAGGGAAACATGAAATGAGATAAATTTATATTTAAAAACTATTACATTTGTATTTATAAAAACTATATTGTTTTCTATATAGAAATTTGAACGAAAATAAAATTGAAAAATCTCAGAATTTTTTCGAAAATTTAAATAGACACTTTCTATTTTATTTTTCATTTGTCATGGCTAGTATCAATTTAAAAGGAACCCTGAATAATACTAACAATAAGGCACGTTTTTATTATCTCTAGAATGTTTTATGACTCTACATTAGAATAACTTTCGAACACAAATTTTCTTTTAAACGGAAACCAGCCATAAATCTTAAATCGTAAAAAAACATAAAAGCGAACATATTTCGGTTTAAAATATTTTTCGTAGCTAAATTATATTGCCGATGTTAGAGTAAAAATTTATGATACATTTTTTGCGGTTGTACACCGCAAAATATTAACATCGCGATACATCCCTCATTATCCGCGGACGTGTTAAGGTAGCTGCGTGAAAGAGAACTACGATTATAGGAATCGAGATAAAAATCACTTCGCATTAGACAGAAATTGCGTCGATACACGATACGGCTTGTTCGAGTCGGCTATTAAATTAATCCTCAGAAGGCGGATCGTCTGACAGCCGACCAGCGTACCTATTAGCGGATCCATATTATGTTTTATTTCACGGAATACATTTTTCGGTTGAAAATGTTCGATCCTGTAAAACCTTTTTATACTTATTATAGGATTTCTGCAGGTTTCTGGTTTTTCTAAAGAAAATGTTCAGTATAGGTATTAAATAAGGTAAAAGTGTATGTGTATACACTTATATGGGTCTGTGAGTCTGAATGCGTCAGTATTCGAATGACGAGGGTTAAGCTATTTATTTTGAAAGCGACGCAGATAAAAAGTTCAGTCCGAAACTTCCTTCATCACAGTCGGATTTGCTGTCGAACATTATTGCACGACAGTCGTTTCCTTAAGTCGGATTAATATTTTGAGAGCGCTTTCCCCAGTTTTGATAAACGAGAAATACGAGAAATATGATTTTAGCGAGAATATTATAATGCAAAAGAAAAAACATTGCATCTCAATGATACTGTTATAATAACATAGAAGAAATTTATCTTAAAAACGGACCATATAAGCTACATTCTTATCTGCGCGCGTGGCGCGAAGTGTATAAATCTCTAGTGTTAACGAAATTTATTGCTTCACGGCTTATTCTCTTTCATATTCATCGATGCGACTTTTATGAATTTATGATAGACGACCGCGTTGGTTACACAGCTGGAAATGACAGGCGCGATTTCTCGAAACATCACACGTGCGTTTATTCACGGGGCAATTTCGCGTCTTTTTTTCACGATAATTGAAAATATCCTCCGTGGTTTCTATTATTAGAGTGTACATTAAGCCATTCCTAACACGAAAGCTCACTATCGATTATTTTTATATAATGATCAATCTATCAATTATTTTTATATCATCATTATTATTCATTAAAAAAACAGTTAAATAAAATTGTTTCATCTTTGTATTCGATTACGATGGTTTTTTTTTACAATCTATTTCGAAAAAAAGAACTAGAGAATTATTTGGATCTGTATAGAAAAATATAGACGTAATCTTAAAGCGGAACAACCGTAAGGATAAAATCTCCGATCATCGGTTTAATCCATCCGACAATGATTCAGTACATTATTAGACTTGTCAAAAAGAATTCTAGTCTTTGATTTGAAGAATATAATAGTACGTTGAGATAACGTTGGATGAAACGCAAAATATCGCAAAATAACGCAATGTTTGTTTGCGGGACTTGTCTCTTCAACGTCATAAACAGTGTTTTTTTTTTCATGCTTATGTATCGATCGGCGAAGTTCGCGGCAGCGTCTTTGACCGAAAGAAATCAGTCGTTCCAAATATAGAAATATATTTATTCTCCCGCACCCGCGGTTGCCGCCAAGAACGAAAGATTCGACACACATACAATATAATATTGTAAAAATTCTCAGAGCTGTGACATAAATCAAATATATATTGCTCTAGGTACTAGAAAGTATTATTAACAGCAAAAATTGACGTTTCGTAAAACCGAGAAATCTCTTCAATCTTTCTACACTATTGTAGAAATATTATTCGGATTTAACATAATCCCCCGTAGAGAATTTTTTTTTCGGAAGGTCTCGGAAAAAATGACGGTTTCGAAAACATCAAAGGAAAGGGTCGTCCGACACAATTTCAGCATGCCTTCTGCTCTTCAGACCCATGTAACGTTACATCCCTACTTTAGACCCATGCAGTTCATCGAGCCTGTATGCGAAGTACGTGTGCTTATGTATGTTTCGTTGTGAGCGATGAAACAGGGTGCCATATGGTTCGCGTGAAAATTCGTAGGTATTTCCAGACCTCGGCTCCCCGTATCTAGAGACCGATATATGGACCGGATATTCCTTCCCCGTATATAATTGCTTGGTGGCACAAACCAGAGATCTGGCCAACATTTTTCTTATAAGTTCTGGCCTCGAATCTCTCGACCGGTCAGTTATCTTATCCTTCGGGACTTTAATGATTCGGGGGTCTCTCTAATTCTAGAGCTCCGATCTGGCCAGGTAGTCTTACACACAGTTGTGTGTATTTTGTATCGCTCCGGGGAAATAACATTCCCCGAGTATCGGTTCGCGGCGCGGAATAATCTCGATCGATCGCGTCATCGTCGTGATTTTTGATTTCGCACGCACGACTTTTGCCGAGCTGGAAATTATTCGAGAGGCTGTAATTCGATGGTGCACCACGGTCGTTCATTTAGACGATTGATGTCGAATTAGAAATATATGTTGTTCCATTTAGTCTCTCCTACGAATCGAAGATTCGTTTAAATAATTCCTGATGCACATACTCAAAAATTTGGATTCAAATTCATATCTCTTTCATATAATTATATTGCACGTTTCAGAATTTATTACGAAATCTTTCGTAAACAAAAAAAATTAATCTGATATTAACATTCTAACGTTTATTGTTGTTCAATATAAATATTAGGCTTCTGTGAGAAAAATAAAAGTAAGACTAATTTAAAAAAAAAGAGACTAAATAAATTATATATAATGCGTTGAATTACACTCTTTGTCAAACGAGTATAAACTTTTTATGCATCTATAGTCTTACTTAATTCGATACTCTTTCGATTCGATCGTGTTGCATTACGTTAGCCATCTAATAATTTCTTTTGATGTTCCATAACTTCGCATTACGTGTTATCAAATCTCTGCTGCATCCGTCTCGCGAAACCGCAACATATGAGTCACGGATACTCATTTGGAATGCGCAACTGAAAGGGGGAATAAAAGAGATAATATAGAATTTCATATATAATAAGGTCTTGATATCAAATTTGTTTATCGTTAACATAAAAGTTGAAGTTTTTGCAATAATTTTTACGCATGTCTTAATAAAGATCCTCCTTTCTGTATGAAATTAGAAATATTTCACAATATTTTTAGTAAAAAAAAAAAAAAAAAAAAAATTGCGATCGTCCAATTTTTATTAATCTAATATGGAATTTATTTCTCGATCTTTGATTTACGTCGCTTCGGAAAGCGTGTATGTGTGTGCAGGGCGCGGCGTGGAAAGGACGAAAAAAGGACTCGACGAAGAGAACGTGAGATCCCATAATTTTCGTCTCGATTCCAATTTCTTTTTCTCGCGGGCTTAATCTCGTCCGGTAAATTGGCCCTCTGAACTTCTCTTTGACTGCTCTCGGCCTCTCTCTGGCCTCCTTCGTTTCCCTTCTTCTTCTTCTCTCCCTCGCCGCCATCCGTCCGCCTTCTCCTCTTCCTCTTCTGATAGGTACAATCCCATCAAATTATCCCGATTACCTGTAGCCTTGGCGATATACGCGAGCCTTTCTACTAGAGACAAGCGCGCACCGACGTTAACGATGATTTCGAAGTCGAACGCGTGCTGCCGACATTCGCATGACGTGAGTTTCGTTTAGAATCCCGACGCGCATTTAATTACAACCGTCTGCCTTCTCGTCTCGCAATAACATTAAGCGTTGATTCTCGCGCTTGACAAAGTCGGACAAATCCTCGATCGGATCTCGAGAGAAAAATCTGTTTGCATCTCCATATCGGACAGGTATACGAATCTTTCGCATTACGCGAATTACGTTTAACAAACTCCACGCTGCACTTACATGGTTATTGTCGTCGGTATCTTTATATCTACTCGCACGTTTAAAAAGACATTGCAGCTCGTAAGCGATTAAGTAATCTTGGCAAATGCGGCAAGATAACGTCTCTTAATGCGCCTCACTGTAATTACGTAAACAAGCGTAGCGTAATTTTAATCGGGAGAGACGCCGCGGCTCTCTCCCTCGATATATGTTGCCTTCGTGCCTATCGAGAGTAAAAACCTTGGAGCGGATACGCCGCGGTTCCCCTCTTCGCTCCCGGTTCGCTTTTCATAGAAAGCTCGCGTGATAACGCGCGGCGGCGCGGGATATAAGTCGCACGATGTTCTGGGAAGCGCATCCGGTGGATACGGCGGCGACTGGGAGAAAGATCCGCGTCTTATCGCGGACAATTATCGCAATTACCAATATCCCGTAGTCAGCTGTCTGGGGCTCTCTCTCTTTCTGTCGGCGGCGATTATTGAGCCGCGCGAGAAAACGCAAATCGTGTCACTTTTTTTTTTCCGAGCGCACACGCGTACGCGTGAACGTGACATTTTGCACTCGACGATTATTCTATTTACGAAAATAATTATTGAGATCTTTGCGCGCCACGTGTCACGTTTTTCCATCTCACGTTGATATTCAAACACTGATCTTATTATATAATATCGTGCAATTAAAAGAACCAAATACATGTATATTTTTATAGCGTATATAGTGTGGATATATTTAAATATATATACATTTCAATATATTATTACATTTAAATATAACGTCGTGTTTAATGCTGACAATTTAAATATCGCGATTATATCTTTTTCATTTTATTTGATTGAAATTATTTATATTACATTAATAAAAACTATATAATTCATTAACAATGTTTTAAATTCAATGAAATATTTTTATGAATTTTTTTCGTAATTTATAGGGAATTAAAAATAAATTATTATTATTCAAGACGAGAGAACGACTCGAATGAAAATTATTTCGCAAAATTGCTTTCCACACGTACGGGTTTCTTAGACTCACAAGAGTGCATGTAAAAATATGAAGAAAAAAAAATTACCACGCATACTATTAATCACTGATCATTAGATCGTATATCGGGCGAATTATTAACCGCGACGGTGAAACCATCGGCGATGCCGTAACACCGTGCTAACCGGTGTAACGGTATTACAAAAGCGACAGTGAAATGGCGGGATGAGAGAACTTCGCCGCCGGTTTCGCTCCTCGAAAGTTACGCGTGCGAGTCCGCGCGAGCGCACGTCACGTTGTAATTACTCTGTGTTTTACTTAAGGCGGGCGATGGAAGGCAGATAAGCACGACACGGTAGCGTCAAGCGCGCGCAAGTTCGTTCAGATTCCGGATCGTGCGTTGTACTGTAAGTATATTACGGGGCGGATAGAGAGAAGAAAGCGGAAAAGCACGGTCGCGCGTCGGCGAGGAACAGTTACGTCTTTTGTCGGGTATGCATAAAATCGGCCGTAAAGATTGGAGTTACGGTGGCGCCGTAGGAGAAGATCCTGATAAGACCTGGGTACTTCTACTTGGGTGGTGCGAGTCATTGTTACGGTTATGCGGATATAAAGCTGGATTATCTCGCGACGATCGGGCGCTTAAAAGACCAACTATAAATATAATCGCGCGTTTCGCAAACACGGACGACGTTATACATTGTAGGTGGAATATGCATCTTTAAGTGCAACATCGTGATGTTAAATGCGTCAAACGGAATCTGTTAGATCTTGCGATACTTGGACGTGCAGCATCTAAATTTTTAATAGTCACCGTTTCGAGGTAACGATACTTTATTAAGATAAGAGAAATGTTTGCTTCCAAGGAAAAATATTTTTTTCCCGTAATATATATTTGTGTTTACAAAATTCTTACGATAATAATAACAGCGGCGTACGCGAGTCTGCGAGATGATAAAATGAGGTCTCGGGCGTTATCGGTTATTTGCCTATCGTTCTGCTCTTTATCTATCGATCTAATCTCAATGACATTGCCGTATCGGGTGCACAATGTCGTCTCTATCTAGGCATCTCGTAAAAAGCAACGAGGCAAAACAACGGTGCGATTGATTCCCGACCCGGAAATAACGTTCGCGAGAGTTCTTAAAGCGGGGACGCGCTTTACAAGAGATTTCTATGGCGCGAAAAAAGCGATTCGTGTGTCGCCGCGAGAGAGAGAAAGAGAGACGATAAAAAATTGCTTTTAGCGTTCTCCGGGCCTCTCCACGGTCGATCGGGCGAGATTAATGTCTATTGCAAGGTCACATTGACAGATTCATAGCGGTAAATTGTGCCGGCGAAGGTCAAACGAAAGTACGCTCGCCGAGTTGGTTGCTGGATCAAATGTACGGTGCTGTTTTGACAGAGAATCGATTTTAACTCTACATTGGAGGTAGATAGATTTTTTTCTTACATCGAAATCGTACCTCTCGTCTTGGGAGAGATAAACCGCTGGCGAATGTTGCATCGACGAGGTCGAAGTATTAATAGAGGCGTGAGAGCCCGCAATCTCGCGTCTAGAAAAATTGCCACATATGTAAATGTATTAAAAAAAAATTATCTTAATACCGTATTAATAACATCATAAATTTATGCAGAAGAAATTACTACATCGACATCGGTGTGTCTAATGGATTAGTGTTGTTTTCCATTTTACAGTTTCAAAGTCAACCAGCGCGATTTAATCAAATCACACTATTTATATCATTGAAATTAGCATAAAAGTTAATGAAGAAATTAGTTTGATAATTTGATTCAAACGAGGACTTGGGAAAGATGAGTTACAGATGATTTTAAATCGAGATACAGCATTAGTTTGAGACTTCGATGTGCTTAAAAAATACTTAAGTCTGGCAGGCACAGACACATCGTTGTATATTTTATATAAGTGCTACGAGATCGCATTTGCTCGATCCGGATGAATCACTATGACAGGGACATCTGACATGACGCGATAGATAGAGAGAAAGGGCGGAGAGACAGATAACGGAAGGAGGTTCTGAGGCTCCGTTATCAGACATTTTACCAAATCGCCTGTCACTGCGATCGTTTCGCGGCGTTACCGAGCGGTAACATCCGATGTTTCGTAAACGACGACACGGATGTGACGCATCTCTAATGGAACATTAGGTCGATGGACCGTTACGAGCGGTGTTAACGAAGAAATAGATACCATTTCAGAGATATTTCGCATGAATTTCAACCATAAATTTTTATACAACTTCTGTCATTTAGGGATTTTTTTTTCTTGCAGATTCATTTAAAAGTATATTTTCATAAAGATGTCATTTTTCGTATAATTATTTTTTTTTTCTCGGGAGATTTATTTCTTATACGATCGAAACATACATAAAAAAATTAAACATATCAAAGAGCAATTCGCACGAATTTTTTTCGGTCTCGCGAAATACATTTGACAGCATCCTTTGAACCGAACCGATCGCGATTTACGAGGAACTGTTTGCGTAACGATAGTTTTCAAAGTGCGTAAGCACGCAGGTGCGGAGATACTATTAGAAAGAAGGAGGGAGGATTTTTCCAGGCTCTAAATACAGGCGGCAGGCCTGAGAAAGAATCAATATGCGTGTAGGATAACGATAGAGGTGCGATCGGTAGCGAGTAGGGCGCGGGTTGGCCAAGGACAGCTGCGTCGAGAAAACGCGGCCATCCAGTGTTGATCGAATGATGGAGGCAGGCCAGCAACGCGAAGAGGAAGGCAAGAGAGAGAGAAAGCTCCAGCGCGCAGCAACGGAAGCGGCCGGTTGTTTTACCCGCAGAAACAGCAGCCGGCCACTTTGTTGCACGCCACGAAATTATGCATCGCCGAGAGGCTCGCGCGCGCGCGAGAGAGAGAGGTGCTCGTAAATAACGACCGGGCGTCACGAAATTACTTTTGGGGCACACGCCGTCGTCTCTTCTTCTTTTCCTCTCGTACTACCGCGTACGATTCTCGATCTTCGTATGTACATATGTATGTACGGTACCGGTTTCGTGTGCGCGAAGCAATCGAACTTCTTCTTCATCGCCGCTGAATCTTATGTCGTCGGGAACTCCCCGATTTTCGTTAATTGGCTGTTTCATACGTTAATTTAAAATGTTGTGTAAATACAGTATGGAGTCATTGGTTTGCGGGATGTCATTGGGTAATTTAACTTCTTCCTCGTCAAATAAAAATATCTTGACGTATTTAATTAGTACGCGCGCTTAAATTTTCGAACGTAATTAAAAACCCGCAAGGAAAGTTGATTAAAAATGATTAAAACAAGGAAATCGTGATAGCCGCTGGAAATTTTATGAAATAATTAGTGATGTATGAAAGGAAGCATTTTTTTTCATTTAAAATATTATACCTATACTTAATACTTCTCCCACTTTTTTCTTGTATTCTTCGCTCTTGTATCATATATTTTTTATGGTTTTTTCTTTATTCCGACAACTCAAAAATGAAGCCCTTTGGCCGCCTGTTCTTTACCACGTTTCCCGTTGCGCTATTCAAGCTCTAGCTATAGTATTCTTCTATTTATCTACGTCTATCTAATTGGCGCTGCATGCCTACAATATATTTTGACTAGGTCTAAAAAATATTCTGACGCGCAATATAGTAGCGGATAAATTTTTATTAGCGCTTGTAAATCAAGTTGTCAAGAATCCTCCATTCAGCTACGTACACACTAACAATGGTTAACACCGAGATCGGACGATTCTCTCGATTTGAATTGCGTCTAACGGGAGATCGCGCTGAATATAAACGCGCGGGATGCGAATCGGAGAGGCGATGGCTCTCCTTTTCGTAACCTACATTCAGCCTCGCGATCTCCGCCGCGGTACGTCGACCGTCCGACATCTGAAAGTATAATGCACACGCCGCGCATACACGGCGCGTTAGCCGCATTAACATACACCGCTGTTTAATAAGCAACGCAAATCGCAAGCAGATCAGAATGCGATGCCCTTGTGCTCGCGCACGATTTCTTCTTCGTCGACGAGGAGGCACCCGTTTATGCGTCCCGATAATTACGCGCGTTGCGTAACGCGTGTTTTGGACCCATCAACGACGACACGTCAAGGTCTACTGTTTCGTGGAAAGTTCGCGGACCGAGACGATTTGGGAAATTAGTCGATTCGAAGAACCTCCTTCCCTCTTTCGCAAGAACCGGTATATATATATATCGTTATCGTGTTAAAATTTCGCAAGATGATTTTTGATTTTTTTTTTGTTCGAGGAGTTACTTGCACGCTGTAAAAAAATATCTACACAAAATTTTCTCTTAAAATTTATCTTGAAAATCATATATAAAATATTAATATCTAGCACGATGAGATATAAAATATATTGTTATACCACGATTACTATGATTTTCAGGGTAAATTCTAAGAGAAAATTTTCTGCGTGTATGCGCCTTGGAATTTTTAAGATTAATATTATGAGACTAGAATCTCCTTCCAGACCTTTAAAAATTCCGAGTCCAGGCAATATAAGTGCAGGCAATAGATTTAGGCTCTAAAAACCGTCCATAAACCATTTTTTCCAATCTGTCGAGATACGTGGCGAGATATATCCACTTTAACGACATCACAATGCGAGGGAAACATATGGCGAAGTTACAATAAGCTATTCGACCAAATATACCTCACCCACCTCATCGCATCCCTTCGGAAACCATACTTTCGACACGATCCTCTCGCGAGCAACAGTCACGCTCGATTTGGCGGTTTCGTGTCCGTGCGATTTTCACGGGTCGCAGGTAAAAGCCGGTCGGCAAAGATAATGATTTATCGGAGCCCCGCCAGAGCGGTGGCCCCCCGGGGGCTTCACCTCGGCGGCTTTTTTTTCTTTAAGACCTCCAGATTCGGGCCGACGTCGAGAGGAGAATCCATTAGGTCGATCGCGCGCGCCGCCCGATATCTCTCTCATTTTTGCGGCGTGTAGCTCGTCAAAAACGATCAGGCCGCCTCGATATACAACACGATGATGTGTTGCGTCAGATATTGCGCGAGAGACGCAAGGTTCATCCTGCTCTATCTCTCAGGTGTTACATAAATCGGATCGCGAGAGAGCCGCGGCCGAATTTTCGTGAACGACTTCCGTCTGGCCAAAATAATCATTCTCGATGATCGGACAGTCGCGAGCGTTCAGCCATATATCGGTCATTTAACCAATTAGAGATTATCATCTCTAGATATTTATACGCTCGATTAAGGTAATTGTGACGGCGACGTAAACAAAGTATTGCGATATTTTTCGACAGTATATGTATCTATACTTATCGTAAAATCAATAAAGATTGATGATTAGGTATTTATATTGACGCATAACATATATGTATATATAAAAAATTGCAAGATATCATTACGTCACTAAATCGGATATAAAAAAATATTTAAAATAACTACATTAAATTTTATAGTTTTATTCATAAAGATTTAAATTGTAAAAAGGTTTATATTGCCTATATATTGCAAGAGATTTAAATATTTTTTCTCCTTCGATCATAATTCTAAAATTATAATCGCGCACCTCGACGTTTATGAAGCTTATCTCAATCTCGAGGAGAGAAGTACCTATCATTGTGTGCGCGCCTATTTAGTGAACAGGGAAGTATCTGTGAATCGGGCTGTGAAACCGAGAGAGAAGCATTCGCGGCCCGAAACCATTTGAAACTTTCTCACGTTTCGCCGCACAAATGACAATTCCGTGTTTCACGGCCGCGCGACTAGGAAGCGGCGAGGTGATTTACAAGAGCGACTCGTCATTTGTGCGTCACCGACAACGAGCGAGCCTTGAGTCGCCCGTGGCCGACTCTATGTAGATGCATATATGTATATGTATACCTATACCGATTATACGCGTGTCCCCCTCGATGATTTTGCTCTCTCTCTCTCTCTCTCTCTTTCTTTTTTGCGCGATTCGCGACCGCGAAGTCGCGTGCGACCGAAAAGGACAATACGCGCTTCGGCTTTTCCTCTTCCTTTCTCAGCGATAACGCGCTGGCGGAATCGCGTTTGATCTATGATTCTCTCTTACCTTCCCTCCTCTTCCGTCTCCCCGATCACGATCGCGGAAGAGCGCAGCATCGACGAATCCACCGAGGGACGCGATTGTCATTCCGTATGTTGATCGCGCGGCCCCAGCTATCAGTGTTTTTCAATCAACGTTGCGAGGAGCGAGAGATGTAGTTGCGCGAATGTTTTTTTTTTTTTACATTGCTCTATAAAAAACATCGAACGAAAAAGCATTCCTTATTTTCTCTCTCTTTATTTTCATTACACTTTATTAATTTAATGATGGCGAAAGAGGTGAAATTTTGTATTAATATTTAAGAGTAAAAAGAGGAGTGCTTTCCTTTCTGCTTTTCCTCTGTAATTCTAAAACATTAGACTTGATGCAACAGAGATAATCTTTCTTTTCGCACGTTTGGGATATTTAAAATATTAATTAGCTATCTCTTACTTTATTTTTCATACTTATGGACAGTGTCGAGAATAAAATTATATTGGCTCGATGCTCTTCTCCCTTTTCTCTTTCGACGAACGAAAGAATCCCTTTGGCACGTTCTTCTTAAGATCGTATTACACCGTCCACTGAGAGTTTAAAGTCGTATATTGCAGAATGAAGTCGTTGTACGCGTTCGTGTAGAAGCGAATAAAGATCGAGCAAAAATCGAGGTCGCAAAATTCCGTCGAATCGAGATTTGGAGCTCGATCGATTCGTTCTCCCCAATATATGCGTGCGCAACGCAATCGCGATCCGGATAGTCCTTGCTACGATTAGCGCGATACGGTCTTTACGCGGTTTGTCACGCAGAGCCCGTAGAGACTCGCGTGCGTGTTTCTTCATGTGTACGTATGTGCGTATATGTATATAAATATATATATATATATATATATATATATATATATATATATCCGCGGCGAAACGAGACGCGCATATAGCCCGGAGCGGTGCACATACGCACGCACATATGCACGCGATTGCTCGGCTCTCCGTCAAGTTCGCGAAGGCCATCGCCGTAAAGCGAGTTGAGATGCGGAGTCTGTCTCTCGAGCTCGGCCTTGGTCACCCGCTTCCGTCAGCTGCGGGCTAATTGTGAATAACGTGTCGATACGCAGATACACACGCGTGTGTACATGTGCACGCACGCACGCACAGCCGAACTTGGGGCCCCTCGATTCCGTGAGGCGGCAAGGAGTCTTTTCCGTGTCGCGTAATGTCGGAAATTACTGCCGAAACGGGAGCAGCCGCTCGCTTTATTACGGGTGTCGTGTCTCTCGATTCGTTTTGTATATTTGTTCTTTTTTTTATACGCGTGAGCGCTCTCTTCCGATCGATTCGATCGCGGTTCATGTGATGCGTCAGCCGCAAAGAAGAAAAAAAATAAAAATACCCCGACTCGCATTCGTCGCATCCCATATTTAACGTCGAATGTATGGCCGTTCGATTCCGGGTTGTGTCTGTCTAATGCGAAGATCGCGGTTAATTCGATGAAATAAAAATCATGTCAAATTATAAATCGATGAATATCGAAATTATTGGATTATTGATGCAATTTTGAAATATACCTACTAACAATAGTCATTTTTTAAATAAAAAAAAATTACTATATATACTGGAAATATTAGAATTTAGAAAAATAAAGGATCTTTTTGCTGTTTCTCTGTTGCAGACTAAAAAGAACAATCCAAACCGGATCAAGAGGCCTATGAACGCATTCATGGTCTGGTCGCAGATGGAACGCAGGAAGATATGCGAAGTACAGCCGGATATGCATAATGCCGAGATCAGCAAGAAATTAGGGAAAAAGTGGAAGATGTTAGATGAGGAGGTTAGACAACCTTTCAGAGACGAGGCCGAGCGACTGCGGCAGCTGCATCAAAAACAATATCCACACTACAAGTACCGACCGAGGAAGAAGTCCTCGAAACCCGCCGAGATCTCGAAGACAAAGGAGAGGAAGAGACCGCGAAAATCAGCGTCATTATCGTTGCCGTCGCCGTCTCCATCCGTATCACTGTCGCCTTCACCATCTCCGTCGCCATCGACGTCGTCATTGTCAACGTCATTGTCGACGTCGTCAAACAGCCCGATGGTACATACCTCATACGTGGCCGCTTCCCCGATGTCGCCACCCTCGGCGACATCCGCCGCTAGTCACGCAACCAGAACGAGAAATGATAATAACAATAACAACACCCAGCAGCAAACGTTGAAGAAGCCGATGAAGAAGCTACAGACTCTGCCGAACAAACCGGTCTCCAGGTTGAACGCCAAGCAAGTCCGACTGACTCTAGAGACTCTGGAGACACCGCACAATACAGCATTACATTCTGATGTGGATTACACTTCGGCGCCGCCCATAGTGACTGCTAAAGTGCCCACCAGCCCGACCTGCGACACCCCGGATTCACCGGAGTCCGCCACTTTCTACGACGATAACTACTCGGAGTCCACCTCCATGGCCCAACACCCGACGTACAATATAATCCCCATCAAGATCAAGCAGGAACCTAAGGTCGAATTGGATAACACAAACGATTTCGCAAGCAAGAATCTTAATTTGCCGGATATAACATCGGTGACGCGACCGAATCGCGGATATTGCCGCACGAACTCGGCTTCTGGCGGTCGGCAGTCAGCGACGAATTTCCACGTCAAAGAGGAGAAGATAATAAAGGAGACGATTTTTAACATGAAGCGGGATATGAGCCCGTACTGGTCGCATTCTTTGCTAACGGACGCGGACGTTTCATCGACGTTACTTACGCAACAACCGGTCATCATACCATCCATTCCTACGACGACGACGACTGGCACTACGGGAGTCCTCCTCGCTGAAGACTCCTTGCTCACTGATGATTCGTTTAGTAATATTACGTACCCTGTCAAACTCGAAGAATTGATCAACAACGCCGAACTTTCCGAATTATCCGAACTGAGTGCTGATCTGACGAACATGGAGGGGATGGAGGATATGAAGGATGTAGATTTCACGTCTAATCCTACTGACATAATTACCATGTTCCTTAATCATAGTGACGAGTACCTCCTACCAGACAAGAGTTATTAAAAAATCAAGAAAAAAAGTAACACATAAGGATATGGATGTCGTCTTCAATTTGTGTGCAACGCTTCTTTCACGGAGGAGGATTGTTGGCGTGTTTATCAACCGCATTATGGGTTGCAGTCCTCAGGATGAACGAGCCTTCTCCGCAGGAAGAAATGTTTGTGTTCGAAAGCATCTCGCGAATCGATCGATTCGAAGATTTGGACTGATTGTGTTAGCGAGAACATGATAACGCGCATTATCACGACTGCTAACGTCGTGCTTTTTTTTACCCTTTCCCCACGCGAATTACATATGACTCGATTTTTGACAGACGGCCGAATGTATCGTCATTCGCCATCGCATGTCTTCATCTTTTTGTACTTGGCGCTTGAGAAGATATTGCTCCTTAAAAATGTACGCCTCCACGATTTTTTTTCTCAAATTGACACGCGTCGTGGCTCTCGGATCGCTTTTATACTTAATGCAGGCGAGTGTTCGCGAAACCAATCGTTACATTGAATCAGAATGTCTTTTCGAGAGGAAGAGATCGTTTGGGTTGTAATTATCCTCGACCGTATAATCTTTGTGGATAGCGAGATATCCATAAAATGGATGATAATTAGCATGTATAAGCCATTAAGATAAATTCAGGAGATAGTGCATTTTACGTGACCTTGTTTCATGATTCTTTTTTTGTCTTGGAGGAATTTGCGAAAAATATTAAAGTAGGATTTTCCATTATCTCGCCGCGTACAGGACCGGGAGAGACGTTCTGTCATTGCATATATTTTAATTTAATGGACCTCCGTTTCGCGAATATACGCCTTCAACGCCACGATTGCAGAGAACAAACAACAGCGATTTTGAGTGCTGAACTTTTTTTTACGAACTAGTCCGCCAATATATTAAATTGTTAGATATTTAAAACAATTAGGTATTTTCATTGGCTCCGTTTCGTATTTCGAATATCAGCACAGCACGAGATTGACGATTTTTGCTTTGCAAAGAATCACCTTCGCGGCATTAACGAAATACCAGTCGTTGAAAAAAAGAGAGAAGACGACCGACAGCTACGATGAGTGACGGTTTCGAGTGTTTTTTCTTTGTATATGTATTGTAGTATACTTTTGTACGAAGATATATCGGTAATCGTGGGTGGGCGACTGGAGTCGCGCGGATCGAAGGCGAGATTGAGAAGACAATTCGGAGGCGAGCAAGCTTTTCATTTTTACAAAACGGTTCCTCGAGTTCTCCGCGCGACTCGCAGCTGCCCACTTTTTGTTGTACATACCGAGAAAATATGTATTTAGTAGAATATAATATATATTCGAAATATGTAAGTATAATAAACACACACATCTTCGATAGTGATACGTAATGCGCGCGTATTATGCATATGATGTCGGCGTTCTTTCTAAATTCGAATATATTAAATATACATTAGATGTACCTAAAATTATATAGCATAAAAACATTAGAATTAAAAATTAAACCTAATGAAAAACAAGAGAATGAAAAATTTAATGAAACATAATAAAAAATACTTGATATTTAATTTAAATTATAAGGATTGAATGCAATCAAGATTGACGATGCAAAGGTGAGTACAAACGAAAGTACTAAAATTTTTTCGTCTTTAAAAACGAAAAGATTTGTGTTCGTTTCTATTTGCTTTTTTATGCTTTTGTCATTACATTCTATATATTTTTGACATTTTATTAAATTTCAGACGATGTTAAAACAGAAAATTGATGATAAGTTTCAGTTTTATTTTATGTATTTTTTTTTTTACTTATATTTATCACTTCTGATACATTAAAGCAAAATGTGGCGTGACGAAGTCATTTTTGCATGATGAATCAGGAGTGGAAATAAAAAAAGCGCTACTTGATTGTTATAAATAAAAATCTGAGAATTTGTAAAATCTGTATCCTGATGTAAGATGAAATTGAACGCGGGAAGAACGTTGATTGGTATAATACGTGCGCGTTGCTATATCTTTACTACTTTTATATATTATATAAATAAATATACATATATATATTTATTTATAAATATATAAAATATGTATATTAAAATACCGATATTCATGTTGAAAAGTGAATAATGCGCGAGATATCGCTACGTTGACGATAATCCTCCCGCGGAGGAACGGCGAGGCGATCGGCAAAAAAAAAAAAGATTATCCAGAAAAACTCCCTCGTGAAAGGAACAGCTACTTTGACGTCGGTTTGGAACAAATATATAGAATGCGATAACAAATATATAGAATGATATGCCTAGTGTGACGATCGATCGTACGTAAATCTCATCGAGTTGGCAATAAGTTGACGTGCGAAGTGACAGAATGTTCTCGAGATATTTCCAGAATTTGCTCAGAATATTCTCAGATGTATCCTCGAGATATTCCCGACATCAAAGAATATTTTCTTTCGGATCGTCATGCTTTGAAGAATACTTTTTGTAAAGCTGTCCTTTTTGTCGGACGCTCCACTTACCTTTTGGTATCTTTGTCCAATTGTGCGCATCCCTAAGGTTCGAGAAAAAAAAAAGAAAAGAGAAAATCCGAGGGAGGAAAGCACGATCGCTTCGGTCGAGAACGGGAACTAGCACACGTACACACATCATACATACACACATACACTTATATACATGGAAGATAACATGCGAGCGTTTCTCCGATCGATCGCTTGCACGATCAACGTTGAATCCAGCGGTTAAGATCCAGCGGCATCAGGCAGCGATCGAGCGAGCGAGCCACGCTTGGTTGCGCGAGAGCGCGCGGTTATCGAGATATATCAAACATTTGATCTCATAGTCTCCTTTACATTTACGTTCGCGTAGCGGTTAATTTCCGACGATTGTTCGTAAACGGTGATTAGCGATAGTCGCACCGATACCAGCGAGTTCACTACCAGCCGTTTCTTTCTTTTAATATTTTTCTGTAAGATTTATTATGCTATGTTTTCAACATATAGTATACACATCTATACGTTTATATTATTATTATTATTCGTATATATTAACATTGTTTTGTTCAATTTATTAATATTATTAATATTACTTTTAATATAATTATATACGCGATTTTATCGTCATATTATTATTATTCTTATCATTGATATATTATTATTGATACTGCTATGATTATTCGTACTTTTGCTACCGCCAATTGAGCGAAAAGAGAGGAAAGGTCTCGGCGAATGCCTCCTCGATCGAACGACTTTGATCCTTATACGAAGTACGATTAATCCTTGAAAATTGTAGACAAAACAAAATGGCAAATATAATAGTTTTTTTTCTGATTGTAACGAGATGAGTTGCTCGAATTTTCGCGCTCGCAAATTTTCTTTTTTTTCTCTCTTTTTCCTTTTTTTCTCACCGTGGAGACGAGCGACCATCACGCTGCGCCAATTAACGCGCGTCGCAATCAACGCTTTCGTTTTTTTCTTTTTATTTTTTTTTTGTTTTCTGTTCGAGAAACGATCGAGGGCGAAGGACAAATGGTGGTATCTGGGAAAGGGAAGGGAAAGAAGGATTAAAAAAAAGAAAAATCGGATGAAACTGAGAAAAATAAGATACAAAGGAAACACAGTGCCTATCACTCCGGTCTGGAAACTCTCGTACAAAAATCATATACAGGGCCAAGAGGAACAAAGTATAATGTTAGTGTTGATAGCTATTTACATTGAAAGCGCAATAAGAATTATTACGATACAATTGCTCCGAAATTCTCGACTCCTTACTAGAGGACGTCTCACACAGGAAACTTAGATTGGATTTACATAGTTTATGCGAGACGAGCAGAAGTCGAAATTAAAACGGAAGGAAAAAAAAGGAAGGAGAGGAGAAAGGAATAAAAAGCCGTTGCTGTAGAGAGGAGAGAATAGGAGCGAGTTATAATCTTTCATGAGTAAAAAAAGCAGGCTGTGTCGATTCTAAAGTTTTTACGAAAACGCTTCTTCGCGAACAGCGCTACATATCAAGTAATGTCATGCACGTTCAACGCTCATATAATCGCACAAATAATCGCGACACTTCGCAAAGAGAAAACTACCAACGATACACGCGTCGAAAAAAAATCCATAATTAATAAATAAAATGTTTCATTATGTCAAACATCGAAGTCGAGTAGTTGGGATTTTTTATAAGACCGGCAACGAACATAAAATATTGACATTTTGCGTCACGATTATTCACTTAAATTTTGAGAACGAAAAAAAAAATAATTCAAGTTTAAGATAACGGATCTTTAATATCTTTCGAATAAGAACTCTGCTGAAGTTTGGAGTGAACTTTTAGATTCGCATTCGAAGGCGGTGGAAAATTATCGTGACGAGGGGATATGAATTCAGATACCATAAATTACTCGAGTAATATGCAGTTGAACGCACACGATGACGACGACGACGATGAAGGGCACTTGTACAAACAGAGCGCGATGAGCGAGAAAGACTACGGAACCGGTCCACAAGCCTAATCCGCCTTCGCAATTCGCTTTGTAGCTTCGTGAAAGCTATTGTTCGACGATAAGTACGTTAACGCGCATCGCCATGTATGTGTTTAGCTGGGTCACAGTTCGTACGCGTGTGTGTTAGATGCTCGACCTCTCTCTCTTTCTCGTAGGCCACGATTATGGCGAGTGCGTATTTGGACCTAGAGCCATTCTTTCGCGAGTTCACGAGTTCATTCATTCCAACATCCAGAATGGAAATTTAAAACGGCATTAATAGAAACTTGATAATTTGAATAATAAATCGCGATTATTATAATGGGATATACGAGGAATAAAAAAAGATACAACACTCCGATTTATAAATAATTATACAAAATTAAAAAGTAACAAAGAAAAAGAAAAAAAGATCTACACGATGCCGCGATTTTTTTTCCTTAACACGAATACGAATTAATATTCGTCTTCGTGTTTCTGATGAAAAAAATTGTTTGGCATACGAAAAGAGAACCGGCTTACATGTTTGATCGTTTTCTTGTCGATTCGAAATTTTATCAAGTTTTTATAGGCATTTGCAAATTAATGGCCGGCGCTATATAGATATTATTCAGCAGTTTGAGCTCTTTTTCCTCCAGACACGCATTTGTTGTGATCGTAATTTTTCAAGTGTGTGGAAAGACTTAGTTAATGAAAGAGGCAAGGAAGCGTGTCCGCTCGACACACAAGACAGGAGCGGGAATTTCGTATGCGAACGGGTACAACAGTGAGATATATATACCTAAATCGATGGATATATATTGCAAAAGCGACCAAAAAAAGGAAAAAAAAGGAAATTAACGAACGAGTTACAAAATATATGGAATGAGATACGTAGGTGTACATATATACATATATATATAAAAAAAGAAAGGGGAGGGGAAAAAAGTTTGCGGCGACGCGAAGAATGCAAGATGCCGACGCGTTTTGCTTTTCCGTAGATTTATTGGAATGTTGTCAAGAGCGTTTCTCGTACTTCTCTCGCCGAAAGCACACGCATTTTTTTTTTACGGCGAGAGTCGGGAACGTGGGAAACTCTGATTTAGAGTGCTTCCACTACAAATTCTATTGCTCAAGTTTTTCCTCATTTTCTTCCGCAACTTACGTTATATGTTTACATGAGTGCTTTGCAAAAAAAAAAAAATTACAAGACTTTATTTTCACTGATTCATTTGATATCAATTATTTAGAGTGAGTTTGTAAACTTTGCAATTAAAAAAATTGTTCGGTGATTATAAGATGTATTCTTATATGGAACACGCTGCATATCATAAAAATATGTGAAACTATGTATTAGGAAATCACGCTTCTTAATTGCGATCGGAGTTTCTTGGTTTCTTCGCAGCCGCCTTCTATCCTTAACGAAGTCGTCGATACGACTTGGAGGATCGCCAATTTTTAAAAATTTTTTATCGCCCGATCTCTAATAATCGTTACGTACCACGCAAATGTTCGCGTTCCATGTGTAAGTGTTAGGAACGCCTTAGAGAGAGGGAGGGATGCACACGTTTCTCCCGTTACAAATGATTACTGCTCAAGTAAATCGTAAGCCGTGATATAATGCATCTCGGCGGACTCGAAGTCGCACCGACAACACACACACACACAAATACACATACACACATCTCCGTGTGTTACGATTAGGATTTTTCAATTTTTACAAAACTTTATCGAGTAACAAGTAAATTTAAGCGCGCGCGCACTCGCGGGCACTCGAATCGTCTGTGACAATTAATGTGCAGTTGATCTCGATGCAATTATAGTTTGTGCACAAATTATTTTTCAGTCATTCTAATAAATAATTATTATCTCGGCTTACCAAATATTCGAGTTCAAATTTGTCTAATAATCAACTTGGACAAATTTTAACTTTATTCTTAATTTATAATATTAATCGTGTTAAGATTAAAATTAATAGTTTCCTGCGTCAGTATAAAATAATCTTGCATTAAAATTACGACGATTTGAACGCCAGCCAATGCGCACGCATGTATTCGTATATATATATATATATATATTATATATATGTGTATGAACGACTCGACAAATAGATGTGTAGTAGTTTCTAACAAATTCTTAGCATGTATATATGTCTAATTGAGAGCGTCACGGAAGGAGATTTTTTGATATTTCGAGATTGCGCTTCGATGGGCTACAGTTACATTTGGTGTACGTAATAAGGTTTATTCAGAGCCATTATTTACGGTTAACGTATATTTCTAATATTGGTCGGATTAAAAAAATGCATTGTGTACCTTAGGCGTTTGTCGCGTGACATGTAATCGCTTGTGTCGATATGTATCGAGGATGCGCGAGCTTTCGCAAATTTTCTCTTCCCTGTAAACAAAGAAAAAAAAAGAAAACGTGCAGGTCATTTCCTCGATGCTACGTTGTCGTTGTTTCGAGTAGAAAAAAAAAGAAAGAAATATCAAATGTAAAAGTGCAGCTTCTCGCGAGAGAGAAAAGGGATACATCAAAGTGCAATATTCCGCGAAGGCGAGCGATTAGTTACGAAAAAAAAAAAAAAAAAAAACAAAATAGAGCTCATTTTTGTCGAGATACTTAACACGTTGAAAACCCTGATCTCAGCCGAGATGTCTATTTTTCATGCCGAGCAGTCGATATATTAAAAAAATAAAAAAATAAAAAAGGTAACACTTTCGAAGAAGAAGATGCCGTAAATTTTTCACGATATTTTTACACAGACCTGTATCTCTCGCAATAACCGGTCGGTTCATCAAACTTTTTCATAGAAAAGAGAGTCTTCTCTTTTTCATGTTTTTCTTTTTTAATTATTGCGTCATTTTGTTGCGTCGCTTGATCGTTTTCGTTTCTTTTTCTTCTTAGCATCGATTACACGTATGTTGCGCAATGGCGGAAGGAAGTTTGTTTCCGTCGAAGAATTGTCAACGTTTTGCTTACTTTCTGTTTATAATATACGTCTCTGATATACTGCACGTTCTTTAGTTGGAGCATCGTAAAGTTCCGTCGTTTTTATGGTAAAAGGAAATATATTCGTGTAAGAGATGCGCTTCTAAGTTATATAGCTCTTAAGTTTCAGCATATATACATAATTGAAGAAAGAAAAGAAAATGACTAACTTTAAATACCAACTGTACATTTGTATTTAGTAATCTTGTTTATAATATCTTATAACATTATTACATTGTTATTAAGTATCCGATTTGTATCATTTTTTATCGAAATTATTAAAAAATAACTTGAAAAAAATAACCAGCGGCCTTTTTTTTAATTACAGAACCACGATCACAATCACGACCACTCCTTTCACATCACCATTACCATCTCCGTCACCGTCTCTCTTCAGCATTAATTAACCTTCGAGCAGCCTTCGTACTAAGACGCAGAATGCATTAATTATTTCATATCTTCGAGAGGAATATGCAATCCAAAAGTAAGCTACCAGTTTCATTATTATATTACAATTTTATATACATATGTATATAATCCTGCGCGCAATAACTGAAGAAGAAAAGTTTGGAAGACCTTTCTCCCTCGTGAAAAAAAAGTAAAATAGCGTCGAAAAAAAATAGATATACTTTGAATAATAACATAAGTTGGCGCGCAGGGTGTGCGCCAGCACGACGATCGTTTGCGTAACTTTCCAAGGCAAATTTTGCTCGAGGCAGTTATAAAGCAGTTCAATTGTAAATTACGTTCACTTCTTCAGCGCCGCCCAATACCCTTAGCTCGTTGAATTGCGGAACAATCGAGAATTTAATTTGTCGCGCGAGGGCATGTCCGTTCGTGGTGTGTCTTACACGAGGACACAATCTCCGAGGTATATAAGTAATCGATAATCGCGCGACAGAGAGCGAGATTCTCTTTCGAGGGATGAAATCCACGTAAAACACGAGCGAGATCGTCTCTCCTTTCTATCCGAGCTCTCCAAGTTGTCGCGGCGACGTTCATCGACGTGATAATAACGCGCAGTATGCTATTAATAGCGGGCCTCGCGATCGCGCGTGGAAAACGTGCCGCGCTTTCGATTTCATCCTATCACGCCTGTATATGCAGTCATCCGCCCTTTTCTCGCCAAGGCCTGTATCGAGGTATTATAGCAGCCGCTCCGATTGCCGAAGCGAGACTCGAGCACGAAGCGCGATAGCGACGTACGTAGGATCCAGCTGGTATGTATTTAATAGTATCAATGTGTGTCTCTGAAGTCCCTCAAGATTGGATTATCTTTCACGAGATTACTCTTCAATATGCGAGAGAGCGGGTACATCGGACGTCAATCTTGTACCGTGAGAGAGAAAGAGAGATATATTTTTTTTATATCTTTGTGAGTTTCGTACAAATAGAGACATATTATGTATTATCGCATATCTGATGAGGAATGATCGATCGATTGATCGATTCCGATCTCGTCACAGATCAAAGAACTCACCCGGATGGTACAATACGGTTTCTCGCGATCGGACTCTCGTCGTTTACTCGCTGTACAGAAGATAAATATTTTCCGAGTGCGATTTCTTTTTCCTGGCGCGATGATTGAAATAACACTCTCGCGCCTGTGTTTTCCTTCGTTTGGTCGATACGTCACCGCAGCCGCCGCGCGTATTTTTGGAGTATAGCGGCGGCGAGAGTCGCCGATGCAGGTCGAGATACTCGCATCCGCATTGACTATCTCGCAGCGAGATATTTGAGATTTGTTATTAATAGAGGAGATCACGATTTGCGCTAATGAAAACGTCCGGATCGCGAATTATGAATGCAATGTTTTGCAAAGATCGCGTAAACAGCTCGCAACACATAAAACGTGTCAAGTAGTGTCGCGGATGACGCGTGGAATCGGCCAAGATCGACATTAAGATTACCGATGTTAAAATTCACTTACGCGCAATCCGAATTCCATTTTTCGCTTGAAAAAAGACCGATCCTACGCAAATCGGACGCGGTCCAATAAGTTTATCGCGCAATCTCTCCCTCTCCTTCCCGTGGAATGCATTATAATATATATATATATATATATGTATGTACAATATATGTCGACGCTTGTGTATATCGTATATTTATGAGTCGCGTCATTCGCGACAAGTTTGATCTGCGCGTCGATACTTTTCGCGGTCGCCTCGCTCTCTTGGAGAACGCGTAGTACGCGCGCGCGTAAAACCGCGCTCATAAATGCGACGCACGTTTATAAAACGGAGCTGCCGGAGCGTGCACGCGCGCGAGAGAGGCGAGTTCACAGTAAAATAATCGCTCAAGGTCCGCGGTGGCGTTGCACCCGACCGGTCAGGGCTGCCAGCAACCGCACTGTTTACATCGCATATACACGCGCCGGCTGCATCGTTTGAGAGAGTCACTTCTCTCTCTCTCTCTCTCTTTTCCCTCTTCCCTCTCTCGCTTTCTATTTCTCTCTCTCGGTCGAATCGTATATATACATTTATATGCATATGCAACTCGGTTGCATCGCGGTCGCCGCGCCGCTTCGATGACAAGTATAACGCGCGCGTTTATGACACATACATATATATTATATATATGCACGCGCGCCTGCCTGGCTCACAATTTGACGTTCTGCTACGTGCTTGACGATATAGACACGTGTTGCGATGATGCAAATGATCGAAGAAGCGGGCGACTCCGAGAAGGAGAGATATGTCTTTCAAAGAGAGAAAGAGAGAGATATCCTATACGCGTGCATGAGACCCACGTGGATGAGTTGCTGTTAGCCAAAGAGTTGTAACTCAAAGTAGTAAATCCTTCAATACGGCTCATTAAAAGAGAGCCTTAACTTCGGGATCGTAAATCGAGTGCGTTTCCGCGACAGTTTCGAGCATGTTCGGGGAAAAAGAATTTTCCGGAGGTGTAGAGTAGACAATATAGAGACTCACACGCGTATGTCTAGTCTAATTCGACGTTCTACTATGTTGGCGCAGATGAGAGACACGTGTTACGAGGATGCCAACAATTTGAGGGCCGAACGGTCGAGGGACAGATGTAATAGTACTCTTGATATGCCTCATCTATTTTAGTAATCATAATTTAAAAATAAACTTCCTCTCTCGTGACTATTTTCCATCTCTTTTCCGTTTGATTGTCGAAAGAATATTATTCAAATTGATTTATTTTCAAATTATTTTGCTCTCTCACAACGATGTATAAACATAGAAAATTATTAAGACACATCACTATTCGCTTTAATGAAACGAAGTCAATTTTATCGCGCACACGTTCCAAAGTTAAACTCGTTTGATAAATAAGAATTCATTTACATCCGCACTATCATTATCAGTGTCATTAATACTCGTTTCTATCACTGTTGTTGTTATTCATTTTATATTTGTTTTATTTCATAGCTAAAGCGAAAATAAAATAATATCACTTTTCCGAACGGAAGCATAAATGTTATTAGCTTAAAGTTTAAACAGATAATGGAAAAGAAAGTCAACGTTCTTTAGACTCTGAAGACAGTCAATTCTGCAAAATGAAGAGTAGATTAAAAAAAATAATAAACTTTTTCATCAATTATTTAGTGTTACTGATACTATCAATTCCGCCAATACATTTTTTTTCTATTTTTTATCTGTCCTTTTCTGAGCGTTGGATCTTCTAATGATTTCTATCAATTTAAACTTTATTGCAATTGGAACACAATTACTTGAATCTTTTGTAAGGCAAGCAAAACACTTTATCGAGTCCAAATCGGGATCTCTTTTAATTGCGCAAATACCTCTTCTTTAAATTCTTCGTTTTTTCTTCTCTTAATTGAATACATTTTATTTTAATTAAACACATTTCTTAAATTGTTCTCTTGTATAATTTTTCTTATTCTCGACCAATTTCTTAAAGTCTCTAATGTTCGATAAAATTGTAGTTATTATTACAGTCGTCCCTGTGTTTGGTGCCAAAAATTATGAGTATGGTTACTTACTTTTAGATTATTTACGACAGAAAAAAGTTTATTTGTTAATAAACAAGACCCGGAAGAGTTCCGTTTAACAATATATTTATATATATGCGCACAAATTTCTGCGTAGACGCCTAAATACTTGTTTAACAATTTATTACAGTCGTCCCTGTGTTTGGTGCCAAAAATTATGAGTATGGTTACTTACTTTTAGATTATTTATGACAGAAAAAAATTTATTTGTTAATAAACAAGGCCCGGAAGAGTTCCGTTTAACAATATATTTATATATATGCGCACAAATTTCTGCGGAGACGTCTAAATACTCGTTTAACAATTTTCCTGCATGCAAAAAATCCAGGCAAAGGAAAGGATCCAAAAAACAAGGCTATAGTGTGGCAAACTTGCATGGTGCTAGCAAGTGTCGTGGCACCGGCAAGGCAATTTCTACCAGGGTTATTCCTTCGAATTTAAATAATATTTCTATTTTATTTATTTTCTATTTATTCTCTATATCGTTGTTTGTTACTTTTCCTTTGATAAGATATTAACATATTTTTATGATTTAATATTATACTTGACGTTTCCTTATTCCATTAATCTTTATTTGAATTGTATGTTCTGTTTTACATTTTTTTAATTTATTATCTGGAAAAAATTAGTTTTTTGCTTCTATCGTTTTCATGATCTTTATTAAACTTGTATTAATTATCATGTAGCACGCAAAGAAGATCTTATCTATATCTAGCAAATTTAAATGGACTCTATCCTCTTTATCGTTTTAACAAACGGCGAAATACTTAGCCTGTGCTTAATTCAGCTGTATATATATATGGTATATATATATGACGATAAAGTTTACACAAAAGTGTGTTCGGTTTATGTATGTCGTGGAGATGTGCACGTTCGCGTATCAAGGACTCTTCACGGTTGAGATACCTACAGGGCCTAGGTTATTCACGGGCCGATGTGCAACATTAGAAGAGGCATATGCGCGAAAGAGAGAAACGCACATGTACGGTAACCTTCTACTTATCTATATCGCGATCGTGTATATATAATCGTGTTTTTATTGCGAAAATGACGTAAGCCCAAGTTTTGAAAATCTCGCTAAACCAGACGCGTTGCGGCAATTTGCGCTAACGCGTTGCTTAACTGCAGAGCGCTAACCCCGGCGCGCGTGTATTTTACGATTGCAGTTTCATGATTTATGTTCCCTGCTAATGGTCATTATCGCACGTGGCGTCATTCCGTTCTCCCATCATTGTCAATGTAATTCCCCGAACATTATATGACGAACTTCACGTCCTCGCTAACCACCTTCTTAATCTCCCAAATCTAATATACGTTTTAGATTTTGACCTAGGTTATTTTTAATGTTCTCCGCAATAGCGCCTCGATTTACGAAATCACGCTTTCATGAATCTCTTTCGTAATCAAATTATGCCGTAGCTCTGAGCGCACAGTATAGACATAGTTATTACACAGATATGAAATAAACAACGGGTAAAATCTTCCAATTTCATCGTGTTAGAGGAGATTAGTGTCGGTCTATGAGATCATAAATCATTACTGCAGCTGAACTCTATGATGTGTACGCGGTATCGGTATCGGATACAAATAGCTGTGTCTGCCGCCTTCTTTAACGACTTATCCTTCTCTTGCTACAAAGTCGATCTGTGCGTGTGTTATTATTTATCGGGAGAGTTTCGCAAGATTCCAGAACAAGTATATATATTGATTTTGCGCGGCTGTCTCTGTCGTTTAATATCTCGCGTTTCGATTTACACACTGTTTTAACACAAATTTTGTTGTACTAACAAAAATTCTGTTCGACAATCGACGAAACAGAATTCTAGTTAAATCGATTAGAATTCCTTTTAACGCAACAACAATCTTGTTTGCGCAAACAACTGATTTGTTGTGCAAACAAGCTGCTTGTTGCATTAAAAGGAGTTCTGGTCGATTTAACCAGTAATTCCGTTTCGTCGATTTTCAAACAGTATTTTTGTTAATATAGCAAAATTTTTTCTCAGTGTAGAGGCTCGTTGTAGCGAGAAACTCCTAGCATACGACGAATGAAACCGAGATTTTCCGCAGATTTCGAAGGACGAAACCGAGATGCGTACCTGCATTGTATCCTGAAATCCTCAGGTACGCGTCGATGGTTAGCAGGTAGATTGCTGAGTGGATGATAGGTACAATCGAGCGTATTAATAACGTTTGGTGCGTCCATATTCGCGAATCATCGATGCCTTTCGTTCTTTCTGCAGAACAGTTGGAATTTTATTCATATTTTTAACCTCAATTTTTTATTCTGTATCTTAAATATATGTATATGCAATAAATAGTTTCTTATTTAGAGAATGAAAAGAAAAGCTTTTTATAAAAATACAAATTAAATAGTTTCAAAAAAAGTGATGAGAGAGAATTAAGATTGACAGTTGAAGATAAATTTGTGAAAAATGTTTCTGCAGTATTTCAGAAGCATATAATTTTGTCTTTATAATTATTTGTACCGTCTTGAAAATTATTTGTACCGTCTTGAAAATTATTTATTTATTTATTAAGATACAAAGTAGGAGTTCCTATATAATTCCTATATAAATTAAATTGATCGAAATCTTAGAATCCACAAATGTGAGAAAATATTAAGGAAATTGAGTGAAGAAAATTGAAAGTAGGAACGAAATCTCGGCTCAGGATTTAGGCGCATCGGTCGACTATACGCGTAGGTAGGTAGGTGAAAAGACAAGTAGATAGGTAGGCAAGCAGGCAGACAAGAGAAGAAGGCAGGCAGGTAGTCTGGCAAACGTGCGGCCAAACAGGTACCAGATCACGAGCGAGCTGAACGGACAGATGGCCGAACGCACGTATTTGACGGCCATCCGGTGATTTGATAGGGACGATCACCGCCGTTGCATTCACGGACGCGACCGTGGCGAAGTATTCGTATACGGATTCGCCGATAAAACCTGCTTTAGATGATCCATAATTGGCGACAAAATTCAAAACAGAAATATATAATTTTATGCATATTCTGCGATACGTATATATTTTGTGTGTATTTTAATTCGTTACTGTGTGTTTTTCTGTATTATACGCGATACGTAAAAATGTAAATAAGAATTCTGTCCCGAATCTCATCACCAATTAGTAAATCGTTTAAAATGTATGAATAAATTGAGATACAATATATCTCTTTGATGATATACGCGCAAATATATTTATTGTTATTAACTGCGTGCGATTTTTGAAGAGAAATATGATATGTATATAATTACAGATTTCTGTGCGTGTGGAACGCATACAGACATACAGTAAATTCCATTCCATTTTACAGATATCGAAAGTTGTTCATTAAACGGAAAGATTCCAACATCCGTAATTAACCAAGAGTATAAACATCATCTGGCAATGCTTGGATACGCAGATAGATAGCGGAATGTAAACAAATATAGTTAGATACAAAACACACACTTCGCCCACACAGCAACGATAGGAGTATCATTGCGCACTTGGTACTTGGAGAGCAAGTAAAAGTGACGTTTATAATATTTGAAGGGAATTTTTAAGATCAACCAATTTATTTAATGAAGTCTCTATAATACAGGTAGATGATAAAAAAAATATCCGGTCTGATTTTATCGTCGTATTTTCTGGGCGATTATACGATTTTAATGATTCTGTTTGGAACCTCGGGTTTATAGACTACTCGGATAGATATTAAACATCTCGCTTTAGACGCGGTCAAATTTCGCTCGCTAATGCTCGCGTGGGGCGAAACTATGCGAGATAGTCGCATTGGTATCACTAAATATAACCGACGCAATTTACGTACTTCGTTCTTCGATGCAGCGGCTCTCTCGGTGCAACGCGCGTGGCGCTTAAAGGTTGACAGCGTGATGAACACGTGATGAATGTGTTTGCAAAATTAAACGAAACGCATCGAAATTCCAGAAATTCCTGAAAATTCATAAAAATACTTGGCATAAATTATCAGTCGCTTATAACATCTTGCATCCATTATTGTATCTTTTGTCCCCCCTCTTTCTCTCCTGTTAAAAAATTATCAAATTTTTAAAATAATTCGAAGAGAAAGAAACAAAGAGAGAGAGCGATGGTTTTTAAAAATTTTTCCCGAAACAAAGAATGGGATATTTATTATTGATGCAGCCCAACTTCCGGTTCTCTCGCCGTTTAAATGCGAAGAGCGAAAGGCGGTATCGCGCCGCTCCGAAAGATTTTGCATGCCAAACCGCCATTAAACCCGTTGCACCGTGTCGAGGTGATTTTTGCGCGGATATTTTTAGTATATTTTGTCCTTCGTCCCGCATCGGGGGTTCAAGGCTCTCGCTCTCCTTCTCTCTTTCTCCTTTCCGCACTCGTCGTGTTCTTCCTCTCCCTCGCGCCACCATCACCGCGAATCCTCGTTCTCTCTTCGTCCGTCTGTCAATTTATCTTCGTTTCTCTCTTTCCATCGTGGCACGTTCTTCGCCATGGCCAGTTTCGCGGCCACGAAGTCGCGTTGCATTTGAGCGAGAAGCGCTGCATCCACGTGCATCTCGACCTCACTCACGCACGCGAAATTTTCGAGACTATATACTGCGGACTAAACTGTCTCTTGCAAGTCTTTTTGGCGAAATTAATTCTTACTATTAGCTCGAAACAACGCGTGCTTATCATGTTTTTTCGATTTAGTTTCCCGCAATTTTACTTCTTAATTAAAAAAGAAAATGTAATTAAAAGAAAAATTTCAACTATAGTTTCCGTAGATACATTAAGATAATTTCGTGTTTTTTGCTTGTAATTTGCTTTCAGAAAAAAAAATATGATTGTCCTCGGTTCTTTCAGACATCTCTTAACAATAATCCGAACGATTACATGCGAGCTGACTTCGCGCATAGAACGAATATCCCGTTTATACTCAGAAGCGAAAAGCTTCGTTGCGGGAGGTCAGGCACGATAGCTTTTTATAGGGCCGACTCTCTCCGGATCCTCTTTTTCTTTCTCTCTGCCATACTCCCACGCTTCGCATCTCCGCTGTCTTTCCGTCTTGTGTCCCCCCAATCGGTCGGTTCAAGATGAGCATCATGAAGATCCGCGAGAGCTCCATCAACGACTACCGTAATCGCGTCTTTCGTTTCCTGCCTTCTGTATTTACTTACATTTACCTCAACTTACCAAGTATCTCCGAGATTTTCTCTCGTCAAATATTTTATCTTATTAAACATTACTTCTCTCATTAATATAGTAATTATTAAATGATGAAAAAAGTCTGTATTTTCGATCAATTATATCTTAGCAAATATTCTCTTAACGAAACCAGAAGAAAACATATTTTTTTACTTGACGCGACGAGAACTTCGGCTCGTAGAGAAGTTGTAAGTGTTGTAGCTCCACTCTGCTAATGCGAACTCGTTACTGTATAGCGTTGCCTGTTTCCTTCTGGAAGAGCGATTTTCAGTTTGTTCGCGGACGCGAGGAGGATATCTCGCGAGAGCTCGAGAAGCAAGAGCACGGGTCGGGCAAAAACCATTATCCATATATCCGACGATAATTTTATTTTTATCGACGTTTCCACTTTTCTCACCGCGAAGACGCGTTATATCGCGAGCCCTCTATCTTCTTCCGTCTCTCGCAAAAGCGCCCACGCGCAGAGAAAAAGAAGAGGCGAAGAGGTCTCTTCCCCGTGGTTTACAGCCGCGTTTTCTTCGTGTCTTCGACTTGGTTTTTACGAATCGCCCGTAGTCGCCCGTGGGCGAACGTACACGCGAGAACCGTGGAGCACGAACTAGTATAACCACTGTTTCAGGGGAGATGGATGGAATGACTTCTGGAAATCTCGTTATCCCGCTTCGCCCTTAATCCTCCAAAGTGCAGTGATTACAATTCACAACGGTCTCTTTAATCACTTCCTCTTCCTCTCTCTCTCTCTCTCTCTGAATTTTCACTGATTTCCCGCGATAGAAAAGTGTATCAATAAACTACGAATTTTTCCTCGCTATATATGAAAGAACCTCTGGCAACGTGACAAATTCAGCAGACGTATACATATACGGTTATAAATCATCGGCTTGTTAATGTAATGTAATATGACGCAGACGTATAAATGTCCTGCGGTGCTCTCGTACAAAATTCGTGAGACGTATATAAATTTGTCGGGCCAAATTAAATTGCATTCCTCGACGTCTCGACAACAAATCATCTCTTCATCATTATAACGATCTCGCTATAAGAAAGAAAATATATATGTACTCGATATAATTATATACACGGGGAATTAAATAAATTTATTATGCACACGAGAGAAATTCTCTCTGAAAAAACAAATTGTATCCTTCCAAATGGAATTTTTCGATCGCGCCGCAAAAGAGTGCATAGTTGTTCCCGCAAAAAGTGCACACTCGACGCGCGGGATCGCGAGTGCGTATATGGTATGCGGTCCTCCACGAAACCGCACATCCGTGTGTCCCGCGCGGACACATGTTCGGCGGCATGCCCGAATAAATATTTAGTGTTTGCTTATTCGAGGCGAGAGAGAGAGGGACGAAATGCGCGAGCGGCGACACGGGCGGTAATGGATGCGGCGCCCGTCCGCGCCGTTTAAGCCGCCGCGATGCAGGTGCAAAGCGTTTGAGCAAACTGTACGTCGTTCCGGTGCTGACCGACAATGGAATCGAGGATAACATGCGCCGCCGACAGCATTTCGAGCATTTCGTTCGTCCGCTTTACAATCGCCCCATAAAGATACGATGTAATAATTCATTTTACGCACGTCGGAGCTTCAATTTAATAATACTTGTAAAAATGTGTGTATTTTTTTTTTTTTTTTTTTTTTTTCTTAGAAGGATTATATCGGAATTATGAACGGCTTTAAACGGCATAAAATCATTTCACGTTTTGCATCCAGGAGTATGATTCATCGAGCGTTAGTATTTATTATACATTGGAGAAGCGATGTTTACTATCGCGCTTGTGAGCATGAAAATCTCTCGAACGCGTACGCGACTTTAATCCACGCAATTATTTTCCAATGTGGCATTTTAATCCCCATTTTTTTTCTACGCGTTCCCGCTTTGTTGAGAATGCACGCATGTAGAGAGAGAGAATGGGATGGAATGAAAAAGGCAAAGGTATCTTTCGTAGAACGTATTCTTAGTGAGAACCTACCTACAGCGAAGCGCACATCGTGCTGAACGTATGGTAATGGCATTTTCCTTCAGTGAGAGCATCGCAGGTCGAAACGATCGGTACGGATTTCGAGGCCGGCGATGATTCGTCGTTACCGGAATTGTACACCGATGAAGGTCGCTCGATCTCTCTCTCTCTCTTTCTTTCTCATCAAACCGTCGTCCCTGAATAGCAAACGATAACGTCAGAAGCGCACAACGTATGCATAGAAGGAAAAGAGACAGAGAGAAGAGCGCACGAGAGAGATCCGAAGCGTGAGATAAATGTCGGAGACCTCCGTGATGGCAGAGGAGCCGACTGACGTCGAATGACGTGGCTTCATTAGCACCTATAGGTGCATAGCCGAATAATGGTGATCACAGCAAACCCGAGCCTTCTCATTACGAAACGGTAGAATACATACGGTGTGAGATACTTGAGCGGTTCCATCATCATTAGCAAGTATAGTGCGTCACATACATGCATATGTGTGGCATGCATTAAAATGCATCTTTTTCCGTACTTTAATATTAATGTTAATTTCATATACTTGACTAATTCGTACATCCAATATACGAAAGTATGAAAATATAGAATAATTTTCCTTGCGAAAGAAAATATAGTGATTGTATATGTTTATATCAATATTTTCTCTCTCGAATAAAAATTTCCTAATTTATAATCGAAGCATCTCGAGAATAGGAAAATTTTTTAAGGTTGCATTATTAAAATATTTTGCGACAGATTTTAGCATGAATAATACTGATCAACACGGTAGAGCGAATTCAGAATTATACAAGTGATTTTTTTTCACGCAATTTTGCGAAATTACAATTTTATTTTCGCGAATCACAAGTCAGAGTCGATTTCGCTCGTAATTCGTTCGAGTCGTTCGTTTAGTTCCCAGAGTGCTCATTCGATTCGACCCTGAGCGAATTTACCGTTTCGCACTAGGAAACGGAGTAGAGAACTTTTACGGTAGTGGATTTTTTTGCAAAGTCAGCGAGTCCGTCTTTCTGATCCGAACAATGCATCGCAGTAGAGAAAGCTCATATCAAACATTTCCTTCTCATGCTCGGTCTTTTCGGGCTTTTCATTATGCCACGATTTCACGCTAAGTATTCTGCATGATAAAGCATATATTTTGAAATTCTAATTACGTGCAACATATAATTAAATAAATATAAAATTAATAATGTATCATTAAATTTATTTTGGCAGTTGCTTAATACATATAGCGACACAAAAAGAGATTATTTATATTTATAAAATATAATATGTATTTGTGCAAAAATAATTTATTAATAATCAATCACTTGTCAAGTTCTCAAATGTCATCAAATGCAATCATATACATTCAAAACAAAGATCGCCCCTCATTTCACGACGTTAAACTGCAGAACTTTTTCAGATTCAAGATCCAATAATGTACTAAATATAAATATGCGTCTTTCCAAATATAATGCGTAAAGTCATCAATGTACTTGAAAACCTGGGGACCGGCGCAAGATTGTATAGGATTCGCGAGTGGTCCGCGCGCAATTCCTCTCTTACCGTGGAATATATACATATATACTTACATATAGCGCGATCGGGGGCAACGGTTGTTCCAAGGTCTCGGGTTCAGGCGCGAGAAACGTTGCCGCGCGCTTCCTCCCGCAACGAGCAGCCTCCGTTCTCAGAATAGTTGGCAGCTCTCCCGAGCGCGCGTTTGACATCTCCGCTCGGCCTTCGCCTCGGTCGCGAAATTGACACGGGCCGGAGGTGTAAAGTCTATAAAATGACCGGGGCCTTATTACAGTATTACATGTATATATATTATACGTGGTCCATGTGCGAACGGATCAGAATCCGTTAATTAAATTCTAGATGAAAGCGCGAAGGAAATAAATTTAAGTCGAAAAAAAAATGTATATACGATAACGCGGAAAATATATGAAATGTATCTATATTATATATAGACGAATCCGGCGTTTATTATCCCGCTCACAAAGTTGTCGCGATTATCGCGAATCGTCGCGCCGCGAGTAAAAGCGACAACGTCGTGGCATTTAAAGAAAAAAGACGCAGAGAGAAAAACGTCCCGGGAGAGGAGGCGGTGGATCGAATAGAATGACGGCCGTGTGGTTGCACTCGGTGGAACGTGGAGGTGGACGTGGCAATCGAGGTCAATGGTTGGTCCAAGGTCTCCGGTTCGAACTCAAGTTCGACGCAGCGCCGCGTCGTCGTTTCCTGCCGACGTAGACAGCCTCCGTTCCTAGAATAGTCGACGACGACGACGACGACGACGGAATCGCGAGATCGTTCTCGCGGATCCGCTGCTCCGCGGCGTGAAAATCCGAGAAATCGTTTCCGCGATTACCGACGCGATTACGTTTCTTCGAAGGTGCGCGAAACCGGATGCGAATCGAATCGAATTTTTTCCTTGATAGACGCGGCTCTGGCTTAGCTGTAATCGCGATGGTACAATCGGGACGATAGCCCTATACGTCGGAATTTGAAATGAATTCTAATATAAATGCCTTTTCTTTTTGTCTTTAAGAAATGCAATGAGATATTTTATGCTTTACGAATAATTTACAGCTTAACAATGTCATTTGAAATTGATAATTTAATCTATATAGATTTTAAACAAGAGAGCTTAGAACAATTGTAGGCTTTCAACTTTAAGATAAATGATGCATGTGGCATTAAAACATATTTTCTTGCTTACAGAGAATCATTCTCGTTGGTGCCGTTTCGATTCGTCTCGCAATATTTCGCAACCTGTCTATACAATTGCAAAAAAAGCGCGCGTCCATAATCCGAGCGCATAAATCCGCGCGTATCGCAAAAACTGACGGGATTCGCTTGCGGAATAAAAAATTCGGCGGAGGGTTCGGAAACGCGTACGAATTACGAGCGGTGCACGCGTGTCCGATGAAACCGACTCGGTGCGTGCAAACATCATAATCCCACAATAAGATCGCGTCTGATTTATCTACCAATAAAAGCTTATTGGAAACACGTGTTTTAGGATGCCGCTGCCAAAACCGGTCCGACCGATGTGATGCGATGCGATGTGTTGCGAGGGGGAAAAGTGAGAGAGAAAGAGTAGGTGAAAGGTATAGAGAAAGAGAGAAAGAAAGAGAGAGAGAGAGAGAGAAAGAATCCCGTGAATCATGCAAGCGGTTTTAAATCAGACACGGTAAAGTCGTTCCGTTCTGACCTGTGAGTAAGGCACTGTATGCCAAGCAGAGACCAACCAACTGTATATTGCATTATTAGATTTTGCCCATTTATTAAAAATGAGATCGATAAATTACCGCTAGTTTAAATAGTCGTTAAATAGTCTACTTCCTATTTTGATTAGTATTTTGTCAGAAAATGATTTTTATTATAAGTCATGAATATTTTTCTTAATAAAATAACATTTTTCCAAAATACACACACATTCTGCATTCAATAATAATGTGGAGATTTTATTGATCAATATATTATTGGCATATATGATAAATTATAAATTACAACAAATATTTACATTATAAATTATTACATTTTATACAACATTATTTGTGTTATAAATATTGCAATAAATATTTGATGTGCAATGTTGCGATAAATATTTACAAGTATATCGCGAATAAACGAACGTGGGATGTGCATTGAATCGCGAGATCGACAAGCGAGTGGATGCTGTAGCGGTTCTTTTACGAGCGGATCCATCACGGCTCTTTATATGCCCTTCTGGGCTCGCGTCCCGAAGGTGTCGAAGCGACGATACATCGATAATGTTATTACCGATAAGGGTACAAACGTGTCCGAAGTCTTAAGGCATCGACATTGCACTCAACGTTGCGGTTTGCGACAACGATAGCGGCGAGTTGTGTCGCAGCAATTCAACGATATCGTCGCGAGATTACGATAACGAAACCTTGTGCTCGTTGTATTTCGTGGGACACCGTATCTCCTGCCGTCTTAAACACGCGCTTTGCTGCGCGAAAATGCAACTTGAGAAAAATACTGATTTTTCAAAAAAAAAAAAAAAAAAAAATCAAGAGTAAATTATATTTTTAATTTCTATTTCAAGAGAAAATCTGTAAAAATAATTTTTAATGTAAATTCCATTTTTTGCTAAAAAAAAAAAAGATGATTCCACACGGAGAGAAGAGAATTTTCTCTTAGAATTTATCCTAAAAATCATGGCAATCGTGGGACAATATGTATTGAAAGAATTTTATGAGTTTCTCTGATTAAATATTTATCACAATAAGAAATATTAAAATATGTACGTAGTAATTTTTATTATGCACATAGTAAAATTAATCGAATAATAAATTTTATATTTTTTTATGATAGATATTGTGATAGATGATTTTTAGAGTAAATTCTAAGAGGAAATTCTCTCTGTGCACCACTGCATCAAAATTGAATACATTCCTTGATTGAAAAATTTTCTTCGAGGACAATATAATGAAAAATCAATCCTTTTATTATTTCCTTATTAATTTATAATTAAATTAAATAAAAAAATGTTCTCTGTTTATTTCTCGATGACGTCGTATCGCAAGAAAAAATGAGACGCAATTAAACGCAAGCGTTCCCTTGACAGAATAATTTCGAGCGTGCGCACGATTAGCCGGAGAGAAATGCATTGCCCGAAATTACAACCATCCGGCCGAGGCATCGAGGATACGCGCAGAAGCGAGAAGGAAGGAAGAGCGCGATTGTCCTTGGCGGAAGGCAGCGATCTCTTGCGCTTTGCTGCAGGCTGGCGTCCGCCCACCAGACGGTCGGCGGGCCCTATGCTCCCCTTGTGGTCTCGCGGATCCTTTTCTCTCTTTCTCTCTCTTTCAATCCTGGCAAAGTAAGAGACGCAGTGAGATAGATGGAATCGACGAGCGAAGGAGGGCGCGAGAAGAAAGACGGGCCCAGGCTCGCGAAGCTGCTCCCGGAGCAGACTTTGGGTCCGCGCGTATAATAAGTTCTCTCTCTTCTTCTATCCAGGTCGAATTCATGACGCAAGTCGATCGCGTGACTGAAAAATAGAGAAGTCCCGCGCGCTTTACGAGGCACAATTTGCCTAATAGCGCCAAGCTTGTGCGTTTAACGATCGGTGCGTTTCGCGAACCTGGTAGGTAAGCATTTATATTGGATGCTGCCGCCGCCTGCTGCTGAAAGGAACGTAATATACGCGTGCACTCGATAAAGCGATAACACGCGTGTCAGCAAGTCGCGTTTAATGCATCAACTCGCGAATCTGTTAATATTTTACAATCTCTCCTTATGCTAGTTTGTTCTTCGTATCAGCTGGAAGTTGTCGCAATCTTCCTGAGTGAATGACATTCATTCATTCACGACATCCTTCTTAAAGTACATGAAATTTGATTTCTCAAAGAACACAGATTTCAACAATTCTTGACTTTTTTTTCGACATGTGCTTTGTACGATATATGTTTTTTAAAGTTTCATAAAGTAGACGAGGGTGGAAATTATATGATAAGGTTCGCTCCGGGTATAAATTCATTTAGTTACGCTACTGCACGAGAGACCGATCGCGGCCTGTGTTTTAGCTAATCAAGTTTGGGCTCGCTCCGTAGATTTCTCCCTTACTACCTGAGAATCCTCGAGCCGTATCGGTCTTAATTATTATTCCGTTTATTCTCTCTTTAATGTCAGCGATGAGGTGCACCTTTGGAGGTCACCGAACCAAGAATGCAGAATCGAGCGCGTTCGACCGGGCGATTATCTAGTCATTTGGCGAATCATCTCTTTTTATGGAGTCGCCGTTTGTTCGCATCATCTCTCTCTCTCTCTCTCTCTCAAAGATTATTTTCTCCTAGCTCTTTATACACACGATGGCGAAGGCGCGTTTTATCGGACAGCTTTATCTCATTTCTTTCGCGCGATGATCCTCTAGAGTATGGTTGACAGTGCATGTTATTAGCGCTTATTACGTAGGCTATAATCATATCAATTTGAGCCTATGAGGGAGAAAGAGAGAGAGGAGAGAGGACGCGGAAGTTACAATATAATTTACATTAAATGTGCGCGCGCGCGATAATCGCACGTACCGATGATGTTGCTCTCTGCGGTAGCGCTAATCTACAATCGCGCGTGATTTCGCGGCGATGGAAATTTCCAATCTTTTCAGAGAACGTGTCAAATGTGCGCGACGTTAAATCGCCGCCGGCGAATTAACGTTGATGCGCGCGTGGTTACGCGCGAATCGCAGAGTCATCGACGTGCTCGTTCGCGAAGCGTATATATATATATATATATATATATAACATATATATATATATATATATATATATATATATATAATATGATCATCGATGAACAAGCTGTTACACTGACGTCATCCGAGTTTGACGCGAGAGAGAACGAGAGAGATCGGATATTCACTTTTTGACGTACGTTACAAAATATGTCAAAATTGCAAGAATCGCTGATATCCAGAAGCCGCAGAAGCTGCATCATCAATAATCCACGTGCCTGACGTCACACCCCGTGTCAACGTCAAGATAGCTCCAGGTATTGCTGACTCTTAAATGCGCCGCAACTGTCAGCTCTTGTCATTTGAGTTGCTAGGGGTTTTATCATTTATAATCTATAATCTCGATGTTATCGCGAGAGAAAGAGAGAAAGAGGGAGACAACATGGAGACGCTATATATTGATCGCTGTTATAGAATACTCCTCGGTTGCCTTTTTAACCACAGATATTAAAGACCCGAGCGGAGACTGAGAAAAATGATAGTTGTTTCAAGATTGCAATAATTGCAAAGTTATTTAGCATTTAAAATTCAAAGGTCTCGAGACCACTAAGAGGTTCGCGAAAGTAAATAAATAACCCAGGGACTTACTCAATTAATTTCAACTCGAGCTTTTACTAAACTTTTATTTATCGCTCATTTGTCACCACACAAGATGGTTAAGGATAAAAGCAGTGTTTCGAGATAAGAAACGGCCTCTCGCGAGAGGGACTCTCCTCGTCGAAGAAAAATCGGGTCCGAATTTATCATACAGGGTACACGACCGGAGGAGCGCATTAGCGGCGCGGTTACGCTCTCTGGAAATGTTTGACAGGGTCGGTTTTTTCGCGTAATTACACCGTGCCGGGGTATCCGCGACCGATTTATTTTCGCCGTCGTTGGAAATTAGCGACGAGACGTGCACCGCACAAGCTCTCCTTCCTCGGCATCCCCTTTTCTTCGCGGGCGGAGTTGTTCCGCGCGAGTCGAGGGAGATTTATCAAAAAGCGCGCGTACATCTCTCGCGCACCTCTCGCGGTGTATTTTTAAGATCGCTTATAAACGTCCGCGTGTGCACGAAGATCGCACGCCGCGACGAAACTTTGTCGTTGCGCCAAAAACCGAAAGTGAACGTCCCCGAGGCCCCCTAAAAATACGATGCGATGCGAGGAACATCTTCCCCGCCTGGTCGACTTTCTCGCGTTTTCGAGGAGAGCTTCATCTCCGGTGAATGATCGCTTTATGCGCAAAAAGATGGTAGACGTTGCTAGATGTTTTATTATTGATACAAGGAAAATGTGTTGAACGGGAGTGCGTCGAAGAAAAAAAATATTATTTCTTTCTAGCCACAATAATATAAGGCTTGAATCCACGCGTTAATATTGATATTACTCGAACGTGTCGAGAGATGCGTATCGAATTTTTATATAGTAAATATTTTACGTGAAATTTTATTTAAATTTCTGAAACTCAATTCGCGAAATGTTTATCCCGAGAAAAATAATAAATATTTAAATTGATGAAAATTTGATTAGCGACAATCACTTCTGCTAGAAATTCGCAGAGATCGCGAAGCGTGAGGGAAGAATGATTGCTGGTCTCCAGCAACGTGTTTCGCGGCTGCATTTCGCGCGCGATTTCGTAAGCAAGTAGCGGACCGAGTCTAGATCGTGAATCGATGATTAATATCGAACTGACGCGAGAACGCGATTCGACTTCGCTCGCGAACAAACGGCTTCGATTAATAAAAGGTGGCGAAGGGCATCGAAGAAACGGACGCAAGGCGAATGGATCGCCGGCTTATTAATTAGTTGACGCAATAGGTCGAATCGTGTCGTTCATTGTCGTTCGATTGTCGAGGCACGACGCTACTTCACATTAAGACTGAAATAATGTTCCGCCTGGCAGAAGGTTTTCCGCCGATCCTCTCTCGATCGACCGGGATCTCTCGATGGAAATGTCGGCAACGCTGGCTGCCAAAGTCATTAAGCCGTTTTATCCTTGAGCGGTTTACTTTGAGTCAGTCGCTTTTCATATTACGGTCTAGATTATCAATTATGATTGAGATATCGCGATGCGATTAAAACTGTGATTTAGTAAATATTTTAATTTTTCTACAATTATATATATTTTAATACTTTGCCTTTCTCTTATTTAAACTTAGTTTGTAGAAAAAAAGATATTTTTGCAAAGTGAAAAATCAGAAATTCAAAAGTCGGGAAAAACTTTATTATTGTTTTATACTACAGAAAATTGATATATTGCTAATCGATTTTTTAATTCTCCAAATTCTCGAAATTCTTGACAAAAATGATTCGAGTTGCGGGTATAAATTCTAAAAGAGCAAGGGGTTGAAAAAAAAGTCGATAAATCGAAGAATCGGCGATTCGACTCGGAGACATTTGAACGAGTGCGTATACGCTGGAACTCGCGCTATATCCGATCAGGAGTGTGGGTGTTGGGGGTGTCGCAACGTTATTGCCTCCATAGTTATGTCTATGCTGGCCCAACTAGTTTCGCGCGGAAAAATTGCGTCTCTTAGTCACAGCTTGCGACATCGACTCGTGTGGCGTCCTGCATGAGCGAGTCCAAGTCCGGGGTTTTGCGTGTGCGACCCACTTATTCGCAGACTGAAGTAACTCTGTATAGGCATATGCAATCTACGTATGTATCTATACGTACGATATATGTGTGTATATATATATATGCTACATATCTCCGTGCGTATATGCACGCGTATATGTACACGTCGTCATCGTATTTACATGCTTCGGGATCCTCGGCGCCGCTGATTGCTATGTGATTTTTGTGAGACGCAGAATTTTTCTCGAATTATTCGAGGGAAATAAGCGTACGTTCAAAGAAGTCGTAAAATTATAAAATATTGTATCTTTTTCTAAGGAAAATACGAAAGATGATTTATCTTGGAACAGTTTCATCCGCTAAAACCGTTTTTGGATACCAACCAAAATCCATTATTCATTAGTATCAAGAAATTTTTACCAAAACTTTAAATTAAATTCTTTATTTCTTTTTCTTTTTTCATTCTCCGTTATTGTTGCATAACGACGTGTACCTATAAAAAATTATTTTCGCATTTCATTAAATTCGAAATTAATTTTATTTCTCTCTTTGTAAAAACCAGACGTAAAAGTTAATTTTGATATGGAGTCTACTTACTCGGAATTCTTTTTCCTCGGAAAATCGTCTGCCATAGGTTTTCAGAAAATGTTAAGGAAAGTGCTTGATATAATTCGTCATTCAACGAAAACTACGCAGTTTAGACACTTGAGCCAAATCCATTACCTTCCTCACTATCTATTCCATTTTCTCTATCGTTATTATATTAACGTAAACTTACAATCTCGTGAGATTTATTAGTTATTTCACTATCTCGAAATTTTCTCGAACGCATATATATCTTTCGTAACGGCACATCATCATCGAAATAATTCACGCTGATTCTTAATAAAAGAAAGAAATCGAGCCTCGCATAAAAAATAAAGGGATCGTACGATCTCGGCGTATCTGGCGAAATATGGATGCGCTTTTTCAATGCGGATCTCAGCGGTTCTCGACGCGCGGAGTCGAGATTATTATAAAAAGCAAGTTCATTGTTCCGACCTCTTTCTCTCGTCAAACTCGCTACGTTTCTCTCTATCGTACTTTCCTCGGGCAATATAAATACGCATTTGCCGTCAGTATCGGGCCGCCCCGCCTCGCAGCTGATTTGTTCGGCGTGCTCTTATTGCGCGATTACTAATCGTGCAACAAGAAAGTAATGTAAACACCCCGATAACGTTAATTTATAGTAACCGCGGCCGTTCGCTGCCGATCGAGGATAATTTATGCAACGGCGTATTTATACTCACCGCCATGTGTATGTCGCCATGTATGCGCGCGAGACCCACAAAGAGAGTCGACTATCGTTTCGATAAGGAGGCGATCGTGGCCAATAAAATCGACAAAGACCGCTCGTTCCACCGACACGGAGCGTAATAGTTTTCGCGTACATCCGCGCGATAAATTCTAGAATCGTATGGGGGGTGCATAGACGCACAGAAAATTGAATCTTCGAATGATTTCTAACGCGAGGATTCTTTTTTTCTGTGTGATTTATGAGGCTTTTAAAATGTTATCTTTCTGTATTTTTCAAGTTTTTGACATATCGACAATGTTTCTAAATGCATGTCAAATAAAAATGTTATCGATTAGTTGTCTAATGGACTTCCCTAACTCTTCTCTCTATCTCTGTTTTTTTTTTTTTTTTTTTAATTACTTTCATAAGCACTATAATTATCATTCTAGAAACAACATTCTAAGGCAAAGTGTACAATTATATAAAAATGTGTTACATATAAATACATTAAATTATAGCCGATATTAATTAACTTATCGCTATACGCGTGAGATAAGTTAGATTAATGCGTGGCAATTTATGTCAACAGTTTTATCGACTAGTTTTCAAATTATATTACGCACAATCCAATAATTGACTATAATAATTGACAATATTCGGAGGTTATTAAGGAAAAGAGTCGAGAGCCGAGAATTTCGATGAGCTTTCTCGAACACTTAAATCACTTAATCTACAAACTATCAGCAATTAACGAGTCTCGGGACAACACGGAGGCGCAATTTAGAGTTAAGGTGGCTATACACGAGAAGGGTGCGTAGAGGGAAAACGGCGCATCGATAGTTTTACGACATGCGCGTAGCAGCTTATCATTTCATCGGATCGTCGACGAGGTTCTCTCTCTCTCTCTCTTTCTCTCTTTTTCTACGTGCCCGCGGCGAGATTACTTTTCTTAGATCCACAGGGCCCTTGTCCCGCTCCCCGGACCAGAACCGTAGGTATATCCTGTACGCGACGACGTCCGGCCAGCCTCTGCCTCCTTGAGAACTGGTTTCGGTGCTCGTAAACGTGGCTGCACCAAAACTCTTTGCCCGCACGCTTGAATCTTATCGGGGACGCATAAATCTCCCAAGCGATTCCGTCCGCTCCGTTCGAACCGAGCCAAATCTCTTTTTCTCTCAACTTCGCATCTGCGTGTGTCTAGATTTTCCCTTTTCGATGGCTTACTCGCAGGCAATAAGAGTCGATCGCGTCGGTGTGTTTTCTTATTAGATTAATTCAACTTGGAACCTCCGTTTTCCGCGTAAATAGAAAGCCAACTCTTCGCGAGTGATGCTTGATAATAGCGAAATACTGAGTTGTATATCTTGGAGATGCATTTATTTGCAAATTTGCGAAAATTGTATATTTCTTTATTTTACATGCTCATCTTATTTATTCCCTTGATTTTTCTGGTCTTTGTAATTTTTTTCACCTTTATATGGACAGGCAATCGAATTGGCAATTTTATGATGTTATAACGAATTGCAAGAAATTGCAAGAAATTCCAAGCCGAAGCAAAATTGACAAACATATCGCCGCGAATATTAATTCTATATTAGCAGCGAACCGATCGATTGCACATATTGCTTGTAAGTGCGATTACGAAAACCTCTCGCGAGAGAGACCGGAGTAATAATATTTCTCGGAAGGTATCCCACACTTCGGAACACGATTGATAATTATACTCGATCGTTTGAAAGATTGCATTGGGTCAGCAAGCATTGCGCTGCCGCTATATCGAGAACGTGGAAACGAGACGACGTTCTACTTAAGGTGACCATATCGTCACCTTCGACGGAAGAAAAAAAAGGTCGTTATCTTGTGACTGTTTAACTGCATCTGCGATAATCGATCTTTCAATCAGAAACAAATAATCTAAAGATAAAAGGCTGTCAAAGGTAGCTTTTGTTCTAGAGATAGAAGCAGAGATTAAATGTTTCGAGAGTTGTTGATAGAAAATCCTTTAGAACTCCACTTGGATCTGTTCCTTCATCTTCCGAGATTAAGAAGAATTTTTTAACACGTAGTAAATATCGAGCGAAGTCGTCATTTTTCACGTATCACGCGTGTTTACCGGCTCGACTATATTTGACGCGCATTTACATCCGACGAATTAACCGAGGGAGGAAAGCTCTCGCGCTTCTAGAAGCGCGAGTTTAAAACGGTACTTACGTATCTCTCGCGCTCGATGGCACATTTTTGGCACGCGACTCGCTCGCATCTGCCTGCCTCTTTCGCGCGGAAAATCGAATATCTCGTTTTGCGCGGACGTATTTAGTCCAAGAGCAAGCGCCGCTTTTTCGATAACTCTCGCGCGCGTCGCTCTTCGCGAGAGAGAGAGAGAGTGAGACACTTAAATAATTCTAATGCGGCGAAGATACTTCTCTCAAAGTGTGTTTCCAATTCCGCAAAGTTACATAAATAGATTTCTACAGGAAAAGAAAATCTCTCTCTTTCTCTCTTAATGTTTTATATATTTTTCTCTTTGTGTTTTCAATATTTATGGAGATAATTATAACAGAGAGATGAAGAAGGAAATGAAACAGAAATTTCTCCAAGCTATGCGTTTCAAGGAGTATGACTGTACGCTCCGATGCCCGCATAATATATACGACTTCCCCGTGGTAATTATATACTATATCGAGATAAAGTCCGTCGAATTAAATAACGATCTATATTCGTTGCGTGTCACACTTCTCGTCTTAATTTTCCCCCAATTGTTTTACTAGAGCCCACTTTCAAATTTACATATATAATTTGCTACAAAATGCTTTCAGAGAGAGTCTTATTAATTATGTTTTTAATACGGAATATATTAGAAGAAATAAAGTATCCTGAATTCTAGATCCATTCAAGAGAATTATACAGCTCCGAGTGAAAAATTATTATATATGTCCCACATTATAAGGCTATTAAATCCTTCCGTTTAGAGCTCCTGTAAATCCAACGAAGGAACGAACGGCCCGATAAACCTCGCTCCAAAGCATACGGCCGACTTGGAGCAATGGGAGATGTCCGCGAGTACGTATATATACACGCACCCTACCTGCCTCATTAGGCGTCAACAATGGCATAACAAATCATGGAGATTACCATCTCGTCTGCCCGGCCGCGTTCGGCAGACCGACCGGCCGAGTAATGCGTTTATAATTATTTTAAATCACATTTTTTCTTCTCCTACCTCCCCATCCTCTTATATCCCGGGCTTTCATTCCGCTTCGTTCGAAGTACCGCCGCTTCCGCCCTCCGTGTTTCGCCCTCACCCTTCCTTTCTTCGATATTCAACGCGATTTCTCTCTCTCTCTCTATCTCTCTCATTTTCTACCTTGTACTCGGTCGTGCTTCGAATATAAGCGTACCCCCGGCTCGTAATTTTATGCGCCGCCAGCGCAGATTCCTAAACGATATGGAAGAGACGGAAAGTATAAAGTGCGAAACGTGTCAGTTGTATGCTTTAACGTGCTGCTGCATTTATGTCACGGGCGTAGTTATTATTATGTGGCAGGATTATGGGAAGGAGGCTCTCTTCCCCTATACGCGAGAGAGTTCATTCCTCCTTTTCCAAGTGCAGAAAGAAAGCGGAGCTGCGACGGATTTGATATATGCGGGGCCTCAAGCGTGAAGAAATTAATGGATAAAGGAAATCGCGCGTTACATTTTGATTGCTGAGGAACATTTGGTCTCTCGTTAACGTTTTATCTATAATTATTATAATTGCAGAAAAACCGCGTATAAAAAGTTGCTTGCTTACTTTCGTCAAATGAGAATCGATCGAGTTATATCTCGGAGAGAGAACACATTTTTCAAGGAATTCATCTCTACGCGATATTAATAGAAGAATGTTTTATCCTTGAATTTTTTAACTTTTTATCAGAATTATCAGATTCGGAAATATACCTACGCGATGATCGGAAATCGCGGCCGGTGGTTCCTCTTCGAGACGCCTGCGATCCCGATCATAAGGGGACTCGCAGAGCCAATAAATATTCCATAATTTATTGGCAAGGCCGCGGCGCCGTTCGTTCGGCCGGAAAGAATCAAAGAGTTTCGGGTGTTGTCAAGCGCGGGACGGCGCGCAGGAAGCCTCAAAGAAAACCGCTTCCACATACATCCGACGGGTTCCAGGTAATCCTCTCACCGGGCCGATGTGTCCTGCGCGAGACGTCGTCGTCGTCGTCGTCGTCGTCGTCCACCGAGATTCCAATCAACGAGTTTTTGCGTCACGATCCCCGGCGAAAACCGGCTGTAATCTCGCGCGGATATGGGCCGATTCTAAGCAGATCGCGCGCGTTAATCGGCCATGCGTGGCACGCGCGATTGATCACCGCGCCGATCAATTAACGCGCGCGTCGTCGCGACAATTAATCGTCGGATGCGCGAATTTTTTCCATCGATTCTCTTTATCCGGGTGTAAGCTTCTTACCAGAGACTTCGAAAATCGTGATATAATTTATTTTACAATGTAATATTTCTACATAAATTTAGTTAGGTCTTCTTTCACACGTTAGAGATAACATGCTTATGTACATGTTTACGGTACATCGCAGAAAATATGGTTACGTGATTATGGGAGAATTATTAATAGTTTTTTTAGACACGATAATGCGGTAACATTTGTTAGAGGGATATCTGAGGGATATCAGGTACAGGTGACATTAAAAAACGCAAAGTTGCGAGTGTAATGAGCTCATATGTGGGAAAGATTGCCGGGAAGGCCAGCGCTTATAAGTGCATTATCGACGTAGTTTTCCCCTTGCTCTGCCCACCCTTCTACGGCCCCGAGGGGCGATGTCGAAGTAGGCGTGCTACATAGGTACAACGTAGTATGCAAGAAGCGGGAATTTCTAATTCAACGTAAAGGAAACACGTGGGCTGACGTAAGCCTCCTAATGGTTTCATTACATATACGCATGATACAGTCGCATTAGCTCGTAAGGCTGTTCGCCTGTGAAGAGCGAGTGCAACACTCTCGACACGTTCGGAAAGCATCAGCTGACGTCCGACAATCTCCGCGAGTTTTCCTAACGGATCATCCCGCTTCGGAATTAATGCGTGGGCGACTGCGCGTGATCGATAAAGCCATTCGCGAACCATCGCACGGTCATTAATGTAACTGTATCAGGAATTATATGTCAGATAATGACGTTAATTGTCATTTAAAAAAGAAAACAAATTGATATCAATCTTGACGATTGACGTATTCCATATTATATTATTTTAAACATATGAACTTTAATCTTGCTTTACAAAGAGAGGACCAATTAAGCTAAATTATATAAAGTTAGTCCAACTTGATCAAATAAAAAATTATTATTCAACGTTATCATCAAGAACAATGTGATTGTATTTAGCGCAAAATATATAAACTATGTAAAGACGCGGGAGATATTTTTTTTCGTATATAAGATTGATAATAGAAGATTTGGACTACGTGATGTTCCAACATTTGGACCTAGACGCTATATGTACCGCGGACAAACACGAACCCAGGGACTTTTCTCGCCAGGAAAGTGTACAAACGGGAAAGTAGCAGAGATGGGTACATCATGTCGTACTAGTCAGCGTTTCGAGCGGTAACGCCGGCTGGTCCAGCTTCCGGGATCTCATTCAGGACCCTCCGAACACGGTGCGAGTGTCACGACTGAAAGCCATTATTCGCTCGGCTTATCTCGCGGGCTCTTACTCGAGTCACGTTCGCCTCGCCGCGACGAAAAGCGCTTCCTAACCGAAAAGTATTCGACCGAGGCGAGACGGAGAGGGTTATTCGGTCAGGGAAAGGGGAGTTGGAGGGAAAAGAAGGGGAAACTTTAGAGATGTCTCTCCCGCATTTCTTTCGTCTCTCCAACGTGTATCTCCGCTCGCCGAAACAAATGGGCACGTGACATGTTAGGTAATTTTTCAAGAGACTAGTTAGACTAGGGCGCAAAAGCGGGAAGCTTTATTTGAGATCTTTTTCTCAGACCTTGCGCGTTCTATATCGAGGTAGATATACGGCCGTGACGTAGGCGAATGAACGCATTTCCTGTACGAGCGACTTTTTGCCTGCCTTCTCCTAGCACATTTATATTGCTAAACGCCGTTGAGTTATATGGTTTGTTTTTTGGATTAATTAACTTTCCTGCGATGTTTGCTCACATATGAAAAATTAGTTTTAAAAAATTTTAAACAATTTAACATTTTTTCCTTAATTTGTAGTATAAGAAAAAAATATGAAATATGTAGACAAGTTCGTAATTATATTATATGGAAAGTGTAGGTCTTAATATTTCGAATTTAAAAATATATTTATCTACCGTAGAAAATTTTTTCCTTCGGCTTTTCGTATTCTAAGATTCTTTGATGACTCGTTGCCACTCTCCGGTTGCTTATTCAAGATGCGAGAATACTCCGCAGTGACGGGGGTTCGAGCAACATCGCTCGCTCGCGTTCACTTCACACTTCTCGTTGGTTGCATCGTGCTCAGGAAAAAAATGCGTTATTTTGATCCGCCGTGGTATATCAATGCTATACTCGCGCGAGGTTTATCGCCGTGATATCGCTTTCGCGTCGCTCGGCCTCGAGCCGGCTACGTTTCGAGGGAACCGAGGCCAAGGAGCGATGCGCGTCGCAACCGGTGTCCTCGTCGGTCGTCACGTGTTGAAGGTGCTAGTGCGGTCTGCGATAACGCGTCCCTGGAAGCAGCTAACGTCATCATCAACGAAGAATCGCCGCACACCTTCATTAACTCGTGAGATAACGCCGCATCATACGAGGAAAGAGAATACCGGTTGCACCGACTGTCGCAAGCGGTTTTGCGCCTAAAATTTCGCCGATAACAAAGATATGATCCGGTTACGAACACGGTCTTTACAATTTTTTTTTCACTTCAATCATACGTTACAACATCGCATCTCTGTTGTCTCGCGTGATAACGAAATTATCACTAGGAAGAGAATCGATTGCATCAGTTGTCGCAAGTACTTCTAAAATACTGCTGATGAAACATATCGGTACCGTTTTATGCCATATTATGTTAATCTGCACGTGACGAATAGCTTATTTTTTTTTACAGATTTTTGATATACAATTATATATTATGTGTGGGCTCACTCTTTTTCCTTCTCTTTTTTTTTATGGAACAGGGCGTAGATTCGCTTACTAAGGCATATATGTTTGCCTCCTTTTATATGTACATATATATCTAGAGTTCTAAATTTCTTTCTTGTCTTTCATCCTCTTGTTCAGTGAATCTCCTTTTATCATGCCGTTCAGGGAGGGTGCGTTTTTTTTTTATTTTAATAGCATGTTTAGAACACGTTATATATATAGTCAGACCCGGCGATATTCGTCATCGTTCCGATAAGTTCGGTTCCCTTCTTTTACACACGTTGACCTGCCCTCGCATATATATCATTGGAATTTGAAGAGCGCGTTGGAGAGGAAATTGAAGTTGAATCGCGCGCAGCCCCTAACGAGGACGTTTCACCGAGTAAGCTGTGGCGCTAAACATTCAATCTCCGTCGCGTCTTCCCGGGCTCGGCATTACCGCGTAAACGAGCCGATTCGTCTGGCTCCGGTTCCTATCGGCATCTGCCAGTGTCGTAAACGAATATAGACCCACCGGATCTCTTTTGTCATCCGTGACGCATCGGGGAAAGTCAATATCCAAATGATCCCGGCTTCATCCGGTACGCGACCGATCGCGTATAGGCTCCCTCGCGCGCCGGTAATGGCCGGTACGTGACGAGGGTGGGCCATGCAGGCCCTCGCTTCATCCCCCTCGGGGCGTTTTGCATAATACACGCATCGCCGGGACGCTCTTTCAAGTGTGGCCCAGATTTGCACGATATCAAACCGAAATTCCGCCGAACCGTGAGAACAATCTTTCCCGGTTTAAAACCGGCGCGATAATCGATCGGCGTTATTTTTATTTAATATATCGGTCTTGGAAGGGAGAAAAATTTTTATTGACAAATTAAGGTTGCTTATAAAAAATAAAAAGAGAGAACTATATATATAATTTATTATAACTATTTTTTCTTAAATTTTCGCAGCTCAAGTTTATTTAAAAAAACACATCTTCATAAATCAGCTTGTCGGTAGTTTTATTGCATGTATTGTATAAATCTAAATTTTTTAAAGGCTTTTTTTACTATTCTATTTTATTCTATATTCCCAGACGAGAACGAAGATATATTTAGCTCGTAAAGAAAATCGACCGTGGATCTTTTGATTTACCTAAAATATTGCTTCTTTACTATTGTGATAAGCTGTCATCTCTCTAGGTCGGGCTGACAACCAGTAAAATGTTATTCTTTCGTGTTCGACGAATGGTACGAGAAAAGAGCAAGAAAGAGAGAAGGGGGAGAAGATGAAAGAGAGAGAAGGAGACACTTAAGACCCTCGAGAGAGAGAAAACGGTTCTCGCCTGGGATCATGCATCTTCAGGGTTAACTGATCTTGAACGTTATCGCGTTACCTTCGACTACCTGCTTACGTACTTACCTCGCTCTTCGCATAGAAATCGCCTATTTTAAGATCCTCCGCGTTGTGTGTCGACGACTCCACGAGAATCGCGATGCGTAGAGTGGTCGGCCGCGTATCGATTCGCACGTTTTGCCTTCGAGGAGGGAAAGAGTATAATTAATACGACAGTTATACTTAATGGAATACGATGCTCGGTTTCTCCGGGAGAAAACACAACCGAATAAAATCGTTTGGAGACTTGGCTTTATAAGGCGTCTTTGTACAAAAGTTGATTTTAAATCTAAAATTGTTAGATGTGTGTAGTCAAGAAATCTATACATATATAGTAGATATATGTATATATATATATATCGAAATATTCGTAACATATACGTATATGAGTATGTGAGAGAGTAAACCGTACTTATTGTTAGAGTAATGCAACGTCATCTATTATAAAATGCGAAAATAAATCAAGATTTAGGATATGAGTCAGCAGGTAGTGAAAAATCGTCTAACAATGCAGGCAGCGAAGGTCGTCTAACAGGAAAAAAGTTTGCGAAGGATGATCGAACTACAAATTCAGTTAATATAAAAATATTAAATATAGTAATTTTGAGGAAAAGAGACTCTATACGTATTATACGACGCGACACAATAAAAAATATTTTTTATAATATCCAATTTATTCACATTTAAATAATAAGTAAAGACAAATTATATTGATGAAAAAACATTTATGCCACGTGTCATAATATAAATCAATCTTTATTCGAGGAGATTTTCTTTAGAAAATATCTATGTGTTTCCTTTATATTAAAGCAAGATAATTACAGATATATATTTTAATTTTTTTTATATAATAGGTATATATCCACGTCAATGAATTTTTGACACGACCCGTATTTTTTATCACAGAACTATCTCAAGAGAAGAGATTTCTGTTAAATGATTTGTCATTAATAATTTTTCCCTAAATACTCCAATAATTTTTTCTCTTCCCTATCGCCTCCTCCTCCTCTCACGGAGACGTACGTGTGCGCGGAGGATCCACGTCACAACAATACATCTCTTTAGCGGCGACACAATAAATCAAAATAAACTCGGCTGGGAGAGAGAAAACAGGTTGCCAACGCCGCGGGAGGCGATCCCGCTCGCTCAAGTTCCTTCGTAGCCGCGTGCGCATGTCGTGTTCGCTTCGGACGCATACAGACGCACCGAATGCATCCCGGTGTATATAAGGATGCAGGATAACGCACGTACGTGTGTCTACAATAATTCGAGTGTGTGCGTCGGACACGAACTCGGATGCTGCGCAGCTCGTCTTGGCTTGGCTCTCGTGTTGGTCGTTTAATGTTGTATTGGCGTATACCTGCTCCGTTAACCCGGTCCAGCCTCTCGCAGCGAACCCTCTAATCCCTCGGACTTCTCTCTCGCTCTTGAATCTGGCTCACCGGTTTTTCGCACGGTCTTCCTGAAAAATGGAAGACTCTCCGCTGGGTTGGGATTTTTCGTAATCTTGAATCCGTGCGCGGCTTTGTTATTCCTGGCGTACTTGTGAATTGTCCGGCACCTTTGTGGCCCGGAGGCAGAAAAAGAACTCTACGGAAATCCCACTCGAGGGTCGGATTAGCATCACCATCCCACATTCGTCTCCGAATCGTTCAAGACTCGTCCCTAGGTATAACGATCTTCATGGCACGAACGAAAGCCTCTATACAAAATAAGTGTCGCTACCGGAGTCAATTATATTTTCCTGTACGGAGCTTAACTGTCCCGACGGCTACAACGATGGCCACGTACCGATTGACCTCGCAAACGAGATCCCTCCGGTTCATCGTGCCGCGCGGGAGTGCGTTGAGTGCGGCTGTAAAAATAGTCGTTTGATCCGCGATCGTTCGTGCTGTGCCAGCTAGTGTAGCGCGTTGCAAAAGCAAAACCAATTTTAGACATTTGTCTCTCTTAATGTAAAACAATTTCCGGCTTCGCAAACGATCTTATGCGATGAATATTAAAATTGCATTAATTCGCAGTTCTGGGGAGAATCTCTTATTCTTATAAATTGAAAGATTTTGCATCTGAAACTCGAGTAATATGTCTCCCTCTCTCTCTCTCTCTTTCTGTCGAGGTATATAATCTTTCAGAATTATACGTTCGAGGATTATTCTGTCAGATTGACTTATTTAATGGTTCAGCATCTGTTTAGCGTTCGCGAAAAATCCCGTAGCTTCGGGGGAAACGTGTTATACGCGCAGGAAGCTCAATTCCGGCAACAACGAGCGCATAGACAATCGTGGGGGAGAGGATTCATTGAGACCACGTAGACCATGCCGCATCGTCGGGGGCCTCCTTCGTGGAGAAGACCCTCGTGGAGGATACAACGTTCAATCTCTCTCTCTCTCTCTCTCTCTCTCTCTCTCTTTCTCTTGTGTTGATGCTCTCGGGTTCGGCGATCGAGAAGTGAACTCGGATGAACCGCACCGCGATGAGAAAGACGAAGATACGAGTGGAGGAAGGAAAGACGAAGAAAAGGAAGAGAAGTAGGAGGTCGAAGAGGAGCTCGGCCGAAGAGAGTGACGAAGAGAGACCGGGGGTGGGGGAGGGTGAAGAGGGGGAGGTGAAGAGGTAAACCGAGTGTAGGCGTGTAGGTAGGTGAGTCGGAGTCGAGCCGAGCGAGTCGAGCGAGAGCGGCTGTCGGGTCGCCGCCGGGTCAATGTCGCCAGAGTAATTACCTCTCTCCCTACACCCGCAGCTTCTCTCTCTCTCTCTTCTTCTCTTCCGTCCCGTTCTATTCTCTCTCTCTCTCGCTTACGGATTCTCTGCTCGCTTCTCTCACGGTTTCCTCTCTCGTCCGTCCAACTCTTCGCTTCCACTCGGCCGCGAGCTCTGTATCTGCCGAAGAGCTTTTCTCCCCTTTCCCATCGTGAATACTCGTTCGCCGCAGTGCAAACCGCTTTCAATCTCTCGTACCCCGGATGCTGACGATATTATGATACTATATCGGAGTGTCGATACGCCGGCACAGGTAGCTCGGATACACTCCTCTCGCTTGACACTTTAAAGATATCTCGGTAATTTGTTGCCAATATATCGATGATACCGCTTATCGATGAGAGCTATCGGGATATATATATTGTAAATAGGGAAGTCATACGTTTCAGGTTTTTTTTTTCGCGATAAGACAACATGTTCCGCTCCTGACACTGATCTTCAGAACCTTGTTTGGTTAACGATAAGCTCGCATTCATGCTTGTAATCTAATGCCAACAAATTTTGAATGGTGCAAAAGTAGTTTGATTAAAACATTTATCTTCAATAGCTCTGATTAGATTATGCAAATTTTTATAATTTTTTTTTTTTTGTTAAAATATTGTCAAAAAATAGAAAATATTGTTTTCATAGCATAGCTGTGCTGCGTAGAAAGTATATAAATATAGATAGCGAGATATATATAAAAAATCGAAGCGATGCCGCGAGAGGAAATATGAATGAGAGCGGGTTAAATTGAGTGAGACGAACGGTATATATTGCTCCTTGAGGAGGCTGCGCAGATTTTTGCAGCATACACCGAGCGCATTGAAGTTTCTCATGGATTTTTCCCGGGGGAAAAGAAAGAATAAGAAAGAGAACGGTTCGAGAGAATAAGGAAGAAAACGTGTATCCACTATAAGTGGAATATAAGAATTAAATAATAAAAACCATTTTTTTTTTTCATTCCGTTGGTCAAAAATTATTTACATAATGATATATTTGATAATCTACAATTTTATTACGATCTATAAATTATAAATATGTACAATATGCATTATGTGGTTGTTGTTATATAAATTAATAAATTGTAGACTGTCGAATCATTTAATTTTCAATTAATTATAGTAATTGAGATTTTAATTCTGTAGAAAAAAATTGATGATTTTCACTTGAAAAAGCGAATTAATATAAATGCTATAGAGCTGCTCCGTCACAGTTTGATAGTATGAAATATCAAATCGATGATGTTCTCGTTACCCATCATTTTTTCGGCCATGTGTGACCAAAGAACAAACGACGCAGTCCACGTGGCGTAATCACGCGAGTTTCACGATGGCTGGTGTTTTAAAAGATTCATGCCAGGTATAGCGCGTCTATCGCGACAATGTAGACACGACACTGTAACTCGGCGAAACTACGACACACTTATTTGTCGCATTTGCGATGTTTAATTCAAATTGCACCGACAGTTCTCGGGAAATCGGATTATTATTCGTTGTGATTGATGTTCTATATAACTTTAGCCTCGACTCTACCTCTACTTCCCGTAGACGGCGACGTGATACTTGTGATTTTCGATCGAGCTTTTCTTTCGACGCGCCTACGTCTAGAAATAATATATAAATGAATGCTATATTCTCAATCGGCCGATAGAATTTTATTTTATTTTATTTTATTTTTGTGCAAAACCACGTACGCACTGACTGCGTCTTTTAAACATCCGTCGAGTAAATCGCGATATATTTTAGATAATTAATTATATTTATGATACGTACGTCTTTAATTGCATATACAAAAAATTACTACAAAAAATTTATCGCTGTCACGCGTACACCACGTGAACCTCTCGCGAGAATCTGAATGTCGGACATATATAAATGCGTAATAGCGGACGTGTATTGTAATAATATCGTTTTAAGAGACTTAAAGGATAAATAGATACAGTGAGATTTCAGTTGAATCGGTGATTTTCTTATCGTTTCACAAATTCGAGACACGTAACACGCATACATGTTTACTTGTTTGCGAGAATTAAAAAAATTATCAGTATTAGTCACACATGTTGAAAGCGATAAGGTGGCAAGGACGATTATTATAGAGTAGTTATAATTGTGATACTTTTTTTTTTCACTTACGAAGCGTTAAAAGCTGCGACAATAACATGTTGCGCGAGTCAATGTAATTCAATTGCATCGGGAAAAGAAAACAAGGACGGACGAACATCGGTTCGATCGGCTGTGAGAAATGCGAATTTTACGCGGGAAAAAAAAGCTTTACTGTTAAGAGTCGAACAGGCAGAAGGAAATCGGAGGAGTCTTAACGACAAAAAGGCGGAGATTCGGCGATCGTTATTTCCGCTCCGATCGGCGCTCCTCCTTCCTCATTCTCATTCTCATCATCGTTGTCTCTCCTGGTCGCTTATTCCGTATCGGCGATTTTACACGGTGAATACTGCTCGCTTCGTGCAGAAGCCGAAGACGCGCGAGGAGATGTCGAAGAGCGCGGCTCGCGAACCGGCAAAGCCGCTGAAGAACGGAAGCGCCGTCCTTCGTTTTGTTAGCCGCAAGAAACGGACGTATGTTACCCATTATCCATGCTGCGGGCCGTACAGTAAATTATGATTGTCGAGTACATCATATCGGCCGCGCGCGCATTAGTTCCCCAGAGAAGGTAGCTCTCTTTCTCTCGCGCGCGCAGTCGTTCGCGTGGCGCACAAATTACTCGCGTTGTCGTCGTTTTCCGTTTGCAACCGGCTGTCGCATTCGAAAATGCGATATCCTCCCGCAGAAATATCGCAAATTACTTTGGTTTAAAAAAGCCGAGTGCCCATATATAAGTTTGACAAGTGAGTATAATCAAAAAATAAATGAACGAGACAAATCACTATTTTGATTTATTACGATTGCATGTGGTTATTGCGATTATCTCGCTTTATTAAAAATAATTAATTAATTAATTTTAATTAAATAATTTATATATATATATATATCATATATTATATAAATTTAAGTTAAATATTAAACATAAATGAATTAATACGATAATTAATATACGTGTAATTTACGTGTAAAAAATTATTCATTTATTGAGATAATTCGCCGCGATTAAGGTTCATATTCGAAATTAAAATACGTGATTAAGATTATTTTCCTGCGTCGAAAACATCTTCGGATTCGGTACAGACATCAAGTAGCATGTTGATTGAAATTAGTCATTGAGAGTGAGCAATCCGACACGCTCAAAAATACAGATGCTATATTTTCTCACGTCAGTGCGACGCGAATTAATTAACGATTTAATTAATCAACATTGCCATATGCCACCAAGTGCACGTGCAGCGTTGTCAATTTTAGCACTTGACAAAGTACACTTGGCACTTTGCACCGACTCGTGTGTGTATCACAGTGAGTCAGTAGTGAATCACAATTTTCCCTCTGCCTCCTCCCTGCCATGTTGTTCGCTTTAAGACACGCTATGTCAGTTTTTAATCGTCATAACCCGATTTACGGATAAAGGAATATTAATAAAGCGCATTTTCGATGGAACGATAAGATTATTCGTGCACTATCCGGATGCATCACGCTCGATCATTTAAGTATTAGCTCAGATAAGAATTAGCACGCGCGCGCGACAGAGCGAGATAAGATAAAACTTATAAAATAAGATTATGGAAAAAAAATAAATAAAATTATAAGAGAGAGAGAGAGAGAGGAATGAGTATGATTAGAAATCAGTTCTGACTTTCTCTCTTTTTCGTACAGAAAATATAGAAAGTTATTATTCTTCATAAATTACCCGAAGCCTCTTGACAGGATTCTGAATAAATACAGAAGCTCGTCACAGTACATCGTGTCAATTCGCCCAACGCAGTCGTATATTGATAGTGAAACTCGCCGCGAGAGGAACGACAGAAAGCGTCCAGATGACAACGAAAGTAATGCAATGGAAAGCTCGCGCGTGAAGAGCTACATCCTCTCATAAAACTCTCTCGATACAGGCCAGCGGAGAGCAGACGGCGCGAGCGGATAGTTAGTTGCCCAACATATCCCCCGTAATTGATAGACTAATGGCATCGCAAGTGGGTTAAGTGCACGACTGTTGAAACTTCGATAGAGAATGGAGCAATTTACCGAGAGCGAGGACTATGATAATACCTGGACTCGCGCGGTTCAATTAAAAGCCGGGTATACCGGCTGATATAATTTCGCCGTCGCTGTGCATGCGATTGACAAATCGCGAGCGAACGAGCGAGCGAACACGACCGCGAAAGCAAAAAAAAAAAAAAAAAAAAAAAATTAAAAAAAAAATTAAAAATCCCGCCGTTCGTTTACCTTTCGACGTTCGCGCAACGTCGCGAAATTAGTTAATCAGTATTTAAGTGGACGTTGCACGCGCGATAAATATGATGCGCGCGCGCGAACTCGCGCTGATAATAATAATTAATAAGCCCGACGTGCGCGAGAGTATACGAAAGAACGGCACGTGCAAGCGATGCAGATAATGCAACACGTCGCGTGCGTTGCATTTGCCTCTCGCGAATTTAATAAATTTAGCGAACGAGAGATATCATTGAGATTACACGAAGAGAGTTTCTATTTTAATTACACATAATTAATTGTCAATTCCGTGTCGAATTTCTTTTCCAATCCGAGCCGCTCCTCGACAGATCGATTCTCTTTCTATTTCTTCCTTTGCATTCCTACGTTAACTTTTTAAGGGCGCATCGGTGGCATCGCGGACAAGAGAGGGATACTTTTGCTATTATTGATACATAGAATCGGCGTAGCTATAGAGACCCCCGATGGAAACAGAACGGAGTTAATGACGGCGAATGCGAATCGATATTACGCGCTTTCCGTGTCGTTTGACGACGAGGTTCTGCATTTTGCAGAGCTCGTGGATAGTAATATGGTATAGGGAGGTAGGGCGTCAATTAAAAGCTGTTTTCATCGATTGCGCGACCGGCCGTCTGATAATAATGCGATGCGCTGCTCGGATCGGCTGTTGCGATAAATTAAATGCGCGCGCTTCGTGACGACAATCGCGCTTTTCTTTATTGTTATTATTATTTTTTTTTAAATGCATTATCGTGCGCATCCGTCGTTATATGTTTCAAAATGCACGCTTTATCTTTTTCACGTGGCTTAGTTAGTGCATGGTATACGCGATGCAATCTAATCACGGCCGTCTTATCCACCGCTGTGCATTACAATACGGAGAACGGTCCGGCATCAATTTCTCTCTCAACTCGCCACTGACGTGTTAATTCCTCCTTCTCTTCTATCGCTGGCGATTTAATATGAATAGCGATCTAATATTAACGCGCGTCTTGAATGGCTTTAATATAAAAAGATAAACAAATATTTCTTTCATACACATGGCGTGTGTCTATCTACATGAAAAATTTATAAAAATATGAACGATATATTTAATTCGATCCAAACTAGCCAAGAAAATTTTTATTTTATTTCCACAACGTTTCGACCATCTGTTTTTGGTCCTTTTCAAGTTAAAAATTCCTTGATAAAAGCGCAGTTAGTTGACACTGTTGTCATGATTATTACACAATGGTGATTATCGGACTTTTTTAAAAACACTTGAAATAACTTTGAAAGAACTTTTGAAAGAAAGTAACCGCATCTTATCGTTATGATGGATCGTCAAAAAACATAATAATCATGACAACAGTGTCAACTAACTGCGCTTTTATCAAAAAATTTTTCACTTAAAAAGGACCAAAAACAGATGGTCGAAACGTTGTGAAAATAAAATAAAAATTTTCTTGGCTAGTTTGAGTCGAATTAAATATATCGTTTCCTATTTTAAATACCACTAGCGACGTTTTAAGTATTCAATTTGATTCTATAAAAATATATTCCTAAGATCCTAATTATATTTTTTTTATGAACGGCAGAAATATTTTTTACGTGATACCCCATAAATCTTATTTAATAATTCTAAAAACTTCGCATCGTAATTTTTTGTATACATCGCAGAATTAATAATACCTATACATATAATTTTTGAAATAATAATCGACGAATGATGATCAATCTACTTTCACCTTTATATTTCCCAAAAGCTTAAAAATGGATCCTCATTTCTCTCGTACCGCTTTGTGCTTCTTCGAAAGATTTTGATTCTCGAAAAAGAATCACCGCTATCTCCATTAAAGACGTACGTATCCGATGACGCTTATTCGACTATTCTAAACATTATCACGCAGGTGAGTCACGTCGGCCGCAGCGGCTACCAAGGTGAAACGTTTCCACGAACTCGACGACGATTTCTCAGCGAAAATTCAACCGGCCTATCAGAAATCTTATTGTTGATCATAGATAATTGTGCGAGCACGTGCCGTGATAGTGTTGCGCGATGCACATGTGCATGCGTTCCGGGATATGCGTGCGCAAGTGGTACGCACTACGCCTAATCTTACGCAGAGGCGAGAGAAGTTGCAGGGATGCACTGAAAGAGAGAGAGAAAGAGAGGATCCGGAAAGGAATGAGATAAAGAGAGAGAGAGAGAGAGAGAGAGAGAGGAACGGAGATGAGATGAACGGAAAACAAGATAGAGCAGAATCAGCGTGGCGAACATCTGCGTGTCGTCGGACACGTCCCGCGGCTAATAAATCGCCACTTATCGATCGCCGCTTGTCGTTACGCAATAAGATGCATTAGCATAAGACCGCTGAGAAATCTATCTACTGGTGCACACATTTTTTTCGCGTCTCCGCCGGCTCGCTGGCTGCCTCTCGTCGTCATCCTACCAGCAAATCTTTTTTTTATATAGGCGGTTTTTTTTTGTTATAGTTACACGCGATAAAAAAGAATACAGATAATTCAGTCGAGAGAAAGAGCATGTAAATATATTTATTTAATCGCATGTGTCTTTTAATTAATTTTATATAATATTCTATATTGTGTACATCTTTATATAAAATTTGATGATTTATGAAAGACTTTATTTATCGTATAATTATTATATTTTTATGTAATGTTACATTTCCTCTTATCTCTTAACTTTTTATTATTTTTATCTATTTTTCACAGAGATAGTGGTAGAATTATTATACTTATATTTCATGCTCTTTTAAAATAACTTTAGTGTATTATTCAATATTGACACTTTGCTAACGAGAACGAAGAAAAGTACTGCGTGTCATCCACGTGTCGAGTGGCGAGCAGGGTCAAAGTGCAAGACGCAATTACACACTCTATCTTTATCGCATCTCGTGAATCATCTCGATCATTATATCGTCTTTCGACATCGTGCACGTTATCTAGGTTTTTAGGTCTTTCTCTCTCTCTTCCTTTTCCCTCCTCTGTCTCTCTCTTTCTCTTTCTCTCTCTTCGTCTTTTTTGCCGATTCTTCATTATATTCATTATATTTTCTCCACTCGTGAACTACGTACTATAACATGTGCATGCATTACTTCATCGATAAGAGACTCTCTAATATAGCTGCACTTGTACTTGGACATTGCGTATATACAGAAGCAATGAGAAAGTGACGAAGAAAAAAAATACGTAGATGAATAGGTGTAGTTGCGCAAAATTAAATTAATTCGATATCGAAATATTATCTTGTTGACATAAAGTAATGTTTATTATTTGACATATAACCTTAATTTTCATTATATACATATTATGTTAGTAAAGAAAAATGCAATAATCACTCTAGTTACTGAGTATTTCATTTTCATAGTAGTGTTCCATGTATACTGTAATATTCCGTAAGTGCATTTTTTGTAATCTCATAGATCTATAAAGATGTAAATTATCATATTTATTAACTTGCGAACTGTCAAAATTTTTTATTGAATTTTTAACACAAAATCAATAAAGCAGCGAAGAAAGGACATTATATTATATGCAACTTGCATTCGATAATTGATATTTATCAAGAAATGTTAACAAATTGAGAAAACAATTTATTTTTAAGTTGATAAGACGCCACGCATTCTTAAACATAGTTTAATATATCTGTGATATCGTTTTGAAACCGTTGCGATCATCGAGAACACAAACCTAGCATTGTCCGATCATCATAGAAAATTATCGCGACCTGTCAAAACATATCTTGGCTTGCGCATTATCGATCTCTTTTCAAGACGAGCGAGTGGGTCAGCCGTGATCGTGTGACACAGCGAATATGCGGGAGGGCCAGACTCGGATCGCGTTGCAGCGTCGTATAAACATTGATCGAGGTTATTTCGTAGAAGGCTATCGGTTTACTTTTCTTCCTCTATTAAAATTCCATAATAATTTATGGCAATTACAGATTTTTAAATTTATTTTTTGACGTGTGTAGTCTGACATGTAGAATTAAGAGATAGCATCGATATATCTCATGTATTGAGCTAATTTAATTTAAAATACAAAATATGCAGAAAAGCTATTTCAATTTATATTATAAAATGTTAAATATTTCAAGGTGGCAATAAATTACTCGTTGTCACACAAAGATATTCGGCCTTCATGTGCCGCGTATTATTGTTGACATACTCGCTCAACCTGTCATCATTCTGACGGTAAAATTCGATTAGTAAGATTGTTGTTTTCGTCAGATTATTCTTCGAGAAACGATTATTTCCTATATTTACAATCAGTGTAAGACGTAGGCGTATCAAAACAATCGTAATTAATCGTATTTTCGATAGTGTCAAGACATTATCTTGCTCGAAATTATTGTTGATATCTTCACTCATTGACTTATAATTCTCACTCGAAACGAAATATTAATTCACAGTCGTACAAAGTATCGTGCGTCCGTTTTCATTGTGATTCATGAATGATTCGTTGTGTTTTAATTAGTTTGGGAGCGCCATGCAGAATATGTCGTGTCTTAATTTATTTGATAACGCTATGTATAAAATGTTATGTGTCTGAATCCGGAAGTGTCATGCAGAGCGTCTATTCTTATAATGTCCCATAATGAATAATGCTAAACTGTAATAAATTATATTTCCGCGAGTGAATGCAATAAATTAGAGTAAGTGCAATAAATCCTGTCAGCTTAAGAAGAGAAAAAAGCCATCAGGTAATGACAGAGTTAATTTATTTTTTTTATATATTATTTATATGTATCTTGCTCATTTATTCTCGTTTATTTGAGTTTAAATAATTAAAGAAAAAACTTTTATATGTATGATATATTTTATTATATTATAAATCTTGTGTTAAGAAATATGGTTTTTCTTCAGAAATTATATAATTATTTTTTATTATTTATTATTTTATGTAAATATAAAATTTGAAAATTATTTCAAGCGGTATAATAGCTGATTATACCGCGCAAAATTGGCGAATAATTTCTTATGATTATTACAGAGAATGATTAATCTACTTTTGATAAACGGCACGTAATTGTATCGCGATCATCATGATATATTTTTATCGAAGCGCATATTTCTCGTGATTTATTCATTTATTATTGCATATAGGAATTGAAACGATAAGGATAAAATTTATAAATTATTATTTTGTTAATTTTTACGGACAGTATTATGTCTCTAACTTGAAGTCCAATACTTATATTTTAATATTTTATTTTTTGTCGATCTAAATATAATTTATTATTAAGATACGAATCGCAGGATTGAGTAATTAATGTAATGATATATTAATAGTTTAATTAATAATTAATCTATAATTAAATTATAAAAAAACTTAAGAGAGGTATCAGCCATTAGCAATCCTTGGATGAGTAATTTATTATTTATATTTTAGTCATGTATTAATCGTATAATTGTAAGACTTGAATTGTATGATTAATCACGTAATTTAATTTGCTTATCTATATATAAATAATTTAAACAAGAGAGAATTAGAGAAAAAAATATCTTATTTAAAAACTATAATCTTGTAAAATTTTTTACTTAATTAAAAATAGAATAATCTTTCCGGAATTTATAAAATTAGTTCATCTGTTCATTATTGTAAGCATCAAATAAAATTTAAAGCATACAATAATAATTTTTTTAAATATTAATTATTTTGAACGCTGTTACAATTTATATACTATTTATATATGTTACAGATCAATGTAGCTTTAATGTCTCAATCAACTTCGCTGTTGCACATCAATTGGTGAGTGACAAACTTTTATTTTATTTTATGGATTTGTAGAAATTATAGATAAATTAATTGTTTTAAAACGATGGGCTTTAACAAATGATCAAATAAACTTTAATAAATTCAACAGATTAAATTGATAATTTTTACAATATCCTTTTTCATATATGTATATTGAAAAAGTAAAATAGAATATAAATTTAAAAAATATATAAAAAGCATTTTTTCAATTAATTAATTTTATTTGGTTTATTTGTAAAAATTAATTTATTTTTGAAAAATGTGCTTTTGATTTTATTAATTGTACATAATGGTAATAATTCATTTATAACGCACGTCGATTTTATTCTGATTTTTTATAGCCCATCTGTCTGTATTCTGAAATTTTAGAAATATAATTGTGCTTTAAATTTATGCAAAGTCAAATTATTAATAAAGTGAATTACATGTAATGTAATAATAAATAATGAATGTTTAATTAATTTTACATTATTAATAAATATATTTACACATATACATGTATGTATATTTTAGTCTAAATTATATTACTATAAACATTTTAATGAATTAATTGTGACTGATAACTTGGCTCTGTATCAGTTAAAGCAAAGTTATATTAAAATGAATGTCCAACGAACGATATGAAAGCGTAAAATATTTACGTTCATGTATTTGCTGGCCATGATATTTAGCCGGTAATAATTGGTTTAAAGAAGGAGTTTCTTTCCTTTTTCAATCTCTAATAGAGATTAAAGAGACATAGTCACATAAATATTGTTAGGGTCAATAATGAATTAATCTAATACGATCGAAGAATCAAAACTTTACGTATAAAATGTTGTTTTGCGTACTAATGGCAAAACTTATGGCTAATCTTCTGGTACGGTTTGCTACACAAGGCCGTGGACTCTGACTCAGCCAGAACAGCTGTTTGTCATAAAGTGCGCGAAAGATATCCGAGTCCTGCCTTAGATAGCGATTTCCTGCTGACCTCGCTGCACCAGCATGTGCAATTAATGGCTCTCGGTGATAGGCGACTACGACGCGGTTTTCGATTTTGCGTAATTATCATATCTTTGTCGCAGGAATGCCAAATCTTGTGCACGCATAAAACACTCGGTAATAGAATAGAAGTGCGTCAATTGCATATCATATGAATTATTTAAAAATGAAAAAGTCAGCTGAATTGAAGCATGGTAAATTTATAGCAACTTTCTCTCCATACATGTACGTATTTAAATTTGATCCGACAAGTGTGTGTGTGTGTGTGTGTGTGTGTGTGTTGACTGTGGGAAAATAGCGGCAAGATAGCCAGCTAATGATAAAAGTTGACACGTTAAACCAATCATGTAATTATTCCAGGCTTACACAAAGTTTAATTGTCACTGGTCATTGCTATGTGGGAATATTATCGTATTTAAATATACGTATTAATTGCGCCGTGCAATTGTAACTGATGAAAGTACAAATATTAGTGGGACAGCGCTTCCGCACGACATTCGAATATATTATGGTGCATGTAAATGCAAAGTACCTGCCGATTCGTTTGTTAATGAGGACAGAATTTAAATTGCGCGTTAACATCAAAAGCGCATGATTAACCTCGCTCGTACATCATTACGTATTTCGTGATCGTAAAAGCTATATAGCACACAGTAGATATTTCATGCTATTTAAATAAATCTGAAATAGTGCCAAATTGTATCAAGTTTAATAAACTTATTTGTTTTATTTCAAAAAAACCGCATCGATATAAATTACATAATTTTTTTTAATTAAAACTAAATTTTTGTGATAGAAGAGAAATTTCTCCGATTTTCTAAATAAGCATCTTTTAATTTCCCATTCGCATGATTAAAAAAAATAGTACTGCACAGCAATAACCAATCGACATATATGCTAGAGCCGCGCGTTCGAATGTTTCATAGAGTCAGCGATGATCGAGAAGCAAGCAAAAAGAGAGAGATCGAAAAACAATTTTCCACGTTCGAGATCTCGCAATTGTGCAGAGCCGTGAAAATGTCCGAGTCACGCTAATCGCGTATCGTCCACATCGCGAGGACCTGATTCCGCAAAGCGTTAATAAAACGCGAAATCTCGAAAAAGGCACCGCGTAAAAAGCGCTCGCGCGATCCGACTTCCCACATATTATATCTCTCGCGAGGCTGACAAAACTTCCGAATCGATTTTTACGCGACGTATACGCGCAACATGACGCGTACGAAGGACGTGACGACGGGGAACGGCGACGTCGTCGTCGTCGCGCCCGCGAAGAAGTCCTTGGTCCGCGTCGGGAGGTATCAGATGCTGGGGCCCCTCGGCAAAGGGAATTTCGCGCGAGTCGAAGAGGCCATCCACACCGTCCTCGGAGTCAAGGTGAGTGTGATAAACACGAATCGCCGCCGGGTGCGAGCGACGGCCCGTGAGTCCTCGTACATACAACCTCGACGCGACTCTTCACTCGCACGAGAGAGGCGAAAGCTTGCTCCCTCGCGAGACCGACATAAATCGTTCGTTCCGACGCGCGGAACGTAACGCGATCGTGAGAACGAAGCGTCAGGGAGATGCTCCATCTTTTTACAAACCGAATGTGTCTTTCCGCGTAAAACTGTCTCTAATTCTCTGTCAGCAAACTGGGTCTCTCTCAACTTCACCCTATATATAGGTATTATTTTTATGTTCTAGATTTTCAAAAAATTTTTTTTAATTCTCGATTTTTATTTCTCAATATCTCTATTATAATATCTAATAAATTTTGAAGCCAAATATTAAACCTAATTGTTTGTATAAAGCAAAATTTGAATAGTAATTTGAAAAAATGCAAAGCCTGTGCCTTTAAAGACCTAGATTGTTGAGAAGGACTAGGATTGATTGCAAGGATCTAAAATAATTTTTTTTACACTTAGTGTGAAATGGAAATAATAATTTTGCGCGATGATGTTACCACGCGAAGGATTTAATTTCTTTGTAACGCTACGCACACGCAGGATTCTTATTAATTATTGTAAAACGCATTTTGTTTACTTCACGGACTTTACTCAACGGTGTGAATTTATGTCTTTCGCGAATTATCCGTGAACTTCGACATACATAAATCTATCTTTTCCACGTGTATTCTTCTTGAAGAGATAATTTTTTTAAGTGACCGCAGTTATATTTAAATTGCGCATAAATTGCAAACATTAGTTTGCATAATGAACCGTCTCAATACTTAACTCGTGTAAAATCTCTCGTCGACATACGCATGATATTTCAATGAATAATCCTGATATTATGTAACGTGTGTTCCTCTCTCTCTTTCTCTCTCCCTCTCTCTCTCTCTCTCTTTCTCTCTCTTTGTCACAATATTGCTCCGTTTTTTAATTTTATCGCGGAGAGAAGAATTATTTCTGGCTTACGTCAGATTATCAAGCGGCTTGGCTCGCCTTTTTGTTGAATTAATCACGCCACGATGCGCATCAGATGTATTTCCGGCACGGACATTGAATCATTCGTCTGGAATCTCACGTAAATGAAAGAGAGACCTCATCCCTCTCCCAAAAAAAACTAAAGTAAAATGCCGCAGTTATATAGCGCTTTGAAGAGACTAAAAAATTCACGACATTATATAGTTGCTTTTCCATTCGATCTTTGAATTTTTCATGGGGTTTTCTCGTAACAATTCCTGAACACGAAAATCACATAGATTTGAACGTCTGACATTGTCTGACAGATACGCACGATGTCACGCGATGAAAGACGAGCGTCAGATTTCCGAATGTTTCCTTCTTTTTTGTGCCATCTCAAATACCTACCGGCGGGATTTCTCCTATGCGCGTGAGAACCTTTCTATTAAAATATTCTTCTCGAAAGATTATCTGATGCTCGATCGATCGAGGAAATCATGGAATCCAGACTATGTCGTTTGAGAGAAATTTAATTCTTGATTTATTTCACAATGAATCGATGAAATGGATAGTTTATTTCCTAAACGAATAAGTACCTCAAAGTAAATCGTGATAATCGATCTCTCATGATCGAGACGATTAATTTATGGTTCATTGATTTTCGATCTTTGATAATCTTGAGAATCTTGAGAATCTTAATTGGAAATTCACTTTGACTTAACTGATAAATAAAATACAGCTATATCTTTAATTCGTGAAAATTTTTAAATTTTTGATATCAGGATTTTATGTAAAATTTCCAACTCGTATTAATCTACACAGAGAGAATTTTCTCTTAAAATTTATCTTGAAAATCAAGGTAATTGTAGGACAATTGGTATTGGAAGAATTTTATAAGACTTTCTTCCAATACCATATAATTTTCAGGGTAAATTCTAAGAGAAAATTCTCTTCGCGTATATAAATACATATTTGTAAAATTTTAACACGTTTCATCATAAAAATCATTACGCAAAAAAAAAAAAAAAAAAAAAAAATATCTCTGAATAATAAATTCAGGGACATTTTCTCAAAAGCTTTCCTTTATCATCACGATGACGTATCGTCTTCGCGATATACCGTAATTTTTTCTGCCTCGTTTTTTTTTTGTAAAAAAAAGCGTATTATAGAGATGACTAAAGATGTACAGAGTATATTTCGAAGACATTATACGTATTTCTTTAGCAAAGGCGACACGTCATCATGGTGGAAAGCTCTTTAGACGCGGTGGAAGATAACGTTCGAGCATCTGGCGTCGTTTACCGCGAAGAAAGACGAACGGGGTGATTAAAGGAGGCCGCGGGAACCGCGCGATTTACACCGCCGGTGGAAATGCGCCGCGTTGCTGAGAGATGAAGGTGCCGGGAACACATTCGAGAGACGATAGACACCGATCGCTACGGGGAAATCGTTTGCGGTTATCTTGCCGAGAGGCCGATAACACACGTCGCCTCCCGCGTGTGTGGTTTTCTCTTCTCTCTCTCTCTCTTTCAATATGTATATATATATATATCTATCTCTCTCTTTCTCTTTCCGTCTATCTATCTATCTATCTATATGTTTCTCTGTCGTATCATCACGCCGAGAAGCCAGCCGCGCTGACGACTACGCGTCTCCGAGTTTTACGAGACGCGTAAAAAAGGTCCACGCTTCCGATCGCGAGACGGCGTTTAACGAGGTTCTTCTGGAGGTTTCACGAGGTTCCTAGAGGTTTCCGTTCTTGCTCGCCGATGACGATGGCCGACGATGGTTGTCTGATTCCGCGTGCTCTTACGTGTGTAATGATCGATGCGATCGAGATGAATGCGATTAAACTGTGATATAAACCGAATCGATTTTGCAATCGCGTCTTAACTTTATTCACATTCGTGTATTATGAAAATATTCTGGACGACAAATTTTTCCGAGAATAAAATTACTGAAAATATCATTTAAAAATTCGATATCTTCTTCGCAGGCATTTGACGAATATTCTTTAACATTTTTCTAAAAAAAAAATATTGATTATCTGAATATTATACCTGTATCGGATATCGTTAAAATAACGAGATGCCATTTCTTAGAATTTCTTTAAAAACGAGAAGGATTAAGATATCGTTATTATATGTAGAGGAATATATACGCAATTCTAAAGACTTTCATATATCTTTGTGCGATCGAATTTCTCATTTTCATGTCATAATGTTGCGTCAATCAATTTTTCAATAATAACCGCATGACGAAGATAAAACGCTAATGCGTATCAATTTACGCGTCTGGGGCATCGATGAGAAACGGAATTAATTGATTTATCGATTCGGTCGTGACCGATAATAGAATACGATTCCGCGCAAAGCTGCGCATCGGGCGATTAGCGTAGAAGCGATCAAGCATTATCGCTCGTCTTGTTTTATGCAGATAGCGGTTTTCTTTGTGCGCGCGCGCGCGCGCACAGTTAATGCTCTCTTCGAAGAGAGATGACAGACGGGACGGGGCCACAGCGTAGCCACGCGGCTTCTGAATACATTGTGTAACAGAATATATTTTTGCGACGACTGGTTTCTCCGCCTCCGCGCGTGATGAAAATCGACGGGAGAAAGACGATGCATATTTTTCGATACGTATATACCGTTATCAACCGATACGATCACGCAATGTGCCAATTTGTCGTATGCACGCTCTCGTCTCTGCGCAGTTCAAATAGTTTATCGCGTTAAAAATTGATTACGCACTCGTGACAGTGGCGAATACAAAGGAACGCGGTTATCGGAGATCGAGAGAAGCCGGAGGTTTCGATTACCCTCGTCCGTCCTCTTATCTACGCTCCGCTCTATTTTTGCTTGTATCCATTTTTTCACCACGTAGGTCACTATCGTAGCTGCCGTTCCGCTCTATTCAGCGATATATCTCGCAATTATCTTTATTAATAAAGCGTCGAGAGATCAGTTTTCATTTGCGTCCTTTGACGTTTGTGCTTGATTAATTAAATGTTCTCTATCTATTTCTATCGTGGAGAAAATGTATATGTGATCGAGAACAAAACAAAGTGACTAATTAATGCAAGTTCTTAGAATATATCTTATATACGCAATTATAAACATCGTTAAAGGATATTTTTTACATCTTGCGAGCATCGAAATGACTCGCAAGTTGCAGATTTTTTCCGGATCCAGATATGGGACAAAAATTTCAATAATGCAACTTTGTGCATCGTGCGAGATTAATTAAATTTACTATCATTAAGTTTGTATATGTTTTCGATCCGCTTGGATGCGGAAATCGCGAGCTCCGGTCTGGATTAATCTGGTTTTCGTAATCGCTCAATTTGCAACGCGATCCCTCGTAGTATAGTTACGACAGCTTTCGAAATGGGGCAGATTCGCCATTTTCGCGCGTCGAGGTGTTTCTTCGCACCTATTTCGCGCTGTATAAGGGGGATACCTCGACGACTTATCAGCTTTGAAATGCCATGTGTATACGATTCGGCACCATACCGGTACACCCTTCTTATTGCATCTTTCCCCTAGAACATTTTTTGCTCCAACACTTTAAGATCTCCGTATATTCTTCGTGAGAATATTGTCTCGGCGGCGCTTATCTACATCGATAGAAATCTCACATCTACAATCGCCTCTGATACATTTACGCGTGTAAAGATATTAAAAATTGAAAAATATAAAGTCCCCAAAAATTTAGAAATATAAAAAATGTGATTTCTTTCTATTTCTCTGAATAATAATTTTTTTGACGTAAATCTCTCTAAATAGAACGAATGATGTATAAGTAAAAGAAAAATTATTATATCGAGGATAGATGAACAATTTTTTTCGAAGCTCTTAGAAGAGTGAGTGTGATTTTAATAAAGATTATGCTTATTTGATTACGCGTTTCCTTGAAATAAAATATGGAAAATATTTAAAGCGTTCGGATCGTCGCTGCCTCAGGTTACACGCATGAAAGATTATTCACTCGCAAGGCAATACGAGAAATTGCTCTCAACGCGCGAGATTGACCCGTGCTCGTGGTATTAAAATTTGAATATACCGGAGCGGAGCCGCAAAGGTGTCAATCGTCGAGGACCGCAACTTAGCGACCTCGTTTGCCTCGAGTTAGCAATGCGGAAGCCATACGCTAGAAGCTATGAGCAGATCTCGCCTATCATCAGCAAGCATACTCATCCCGTCCGCTCCCTCATCAGACGCTGGTTCTCTCTGGCTCGGCTGAATCGACTTCCACCGGTGCGGTGGCTTTCGTCGGCCGCGCGAACGAGAGACAAGAAGCGACTTCTCGTGTCTCTCATCCGTGCCGGACTGTCGTCGGTATCGATCGGCCGTTCCTCTCCCGCGTGCGGCGGTATGTTACATCGCGGCCCCTTCGGCCCGCAACCTATAATTTCGGTAACCACAAATAAAACCATACGGCGAGTGTATGTGTAGAGTCCGGTCGACCACACGAGAAAGCAATACAGTACCCGAGCGCGGTATCGGATGTCTATAGGGTGCCCTTCTCGTTCCCTCGTATTCTCTTCCACCTCTTGCAGTTTGTCTTTCTCTTTCTCTTCTCTCCTCCATCTTTATTTTTTCCACCCGTAGCTCGATTTACACCGGGTCCTGATTTTGTCTGTCGTCCTTTACCTCTTCGCCTTCGTTCGCTTCTTCGGCGTGTTTCGCTCTCTTTCTCTTTCCGTTCAGTGTCTCCTTTCTGGGGGTATTTAGCATCGATTATGAGACGACAATAGACCTACCGGATTGTGCCCGAGACGGTGCATCGGAATCTATCGAAACCAGGCAGCAACTTGATAGAATGATCGATCGAAAAGGAGAAAAAATAGAGTGAGAGAGGAAGAGAGGGAAAGAATGCACACGGGGATCGTCGATGGAAAAAATAGAAGATGAGGCAGGCCTGCGGTTTCGGGTTACTCGCACATGGTGGGCCCTGCCGTATGTAGAGACCTGCCAAAATCGTTCAGGTACAGCTCACGTCTCTCTCGCTTGTTCTTCCGTAGCCACCATCCTTGAATCGGCGATCGTGAATCGGTCCCTGGTAGATCTTTCCTTGAACGGCGCGGAGATTTTGTGGGATTTCTCGTTTACTACCGGGGCCGGCTGTTCCATATTCCAAATAGACGACTATACGACTGAATAAGAGAAGATCTCGAAACAGGCAAAGTATTCTGCAGGGACGTCGCGAAATACGATATACATATACAGTTATGTGCTAAATAATAGTACCGCCAATATCGAAAAGTGATTATTAAATGATTTCCTGGTATTTGTCAGTTTGTCCGAAGACCACAAAAGTCAGAATTTAATCCTAGATACACAGTCAAGACAGTTAAACATGGTGGAGGAAACATACAAATTCCCTTCATTTTTTCAATCGGTGCTAATTATTTTGCACACAACTGTGTATATATTTTATTTATTATTTATTTTTTTTTTTGAGAATAGGAGTTTCGTAATGATTGTAGACCGTTGCGTAATGTCAATAATTTTGAATAATATTAAAATATTATTCAAAATCCTGATAAATTAAAGCTACACGTAAAATCATTCCTGGTAAATTGCTCTCGGAGCGATTACTCATGGCGTCTTCGGTTCCGAGAACCACCAGTCAAATCCTTGACATTTCGCGACAGCATAATCCACGTGGATTTGTACGTGGAGAGTCGATGCATAATTTCCCAGCTGCACACGACTAGACTTCGCCACTCTCGGCGTTTATCAGTCATTTTTGCCCCGGCATCAAAGCGACCGTGGCCCAATGCCCCCGTTAAGTGCGCCTCTCGAGCACTGCTTTTTCTCCTCGCTCTATACGCGCCAGCGACTGCGTGCATTGTGTGCACGACTCTCCTCGACGCAGGCGAGATGCACGCCGGGATAAGGACGCACGGTGAAGGAACTCGATTCTTGAAAATAACGCATCCGGTAACGCTTCACAGCCCTTTATTTTAAGCCCCCCAAAAATATATATATATATATATGTATGTGTGTGTAACGATTTATATGGCGTCGTGTCTCTATAAACGACCATAAAATGAATTCATTGCTACAGTCTCGCGCTACGTATAATTACGAATCGATGTAACGAGCGGTAAATATCGATAGATGGTGTTCCGTCGTCATTTCCTCTCCTTCCTGCGCTACGAATTACAGCTCATTTCGAATTACAATTGCCGTCGTGCGGATAGATATAGAAGCGCGATTTGCATAATCGACGATCTCTCCCGCGCGCGCGCCCGATTACGCGATCTACCCCGTCTCAGTAAGTGATTCTTTTAACGACCGTTTATTAGTCCCGGTGTATTAAAAAGTACGGATCGATCGTCATTAAAGGCGATGGCGTAACCAGCCCCGGGTTGGCCGGTCGGTCGCCGTCCTGTCGACTCTCTCGCGTCGACAGAAACCGTCGAACTTAATGGTCGGGCAATTAACCGCGACAGCCGATGCAAATGAATAAATTTGTACTATTAGTTTCGCCCGGGCGGGCCCCTTTAATCATCGCTCGCCCAGGAAAGGCTGCCGATCCTGCCCCGACGAACGCGTCCAGTGACAAATACAAGGCCCACGGTGTGTGTGCACGCGTCTAATAATTAACTCCGTGGCCCCGGGGCCCAGGTCTTCTCGGAAAGGCCCCGGCCTATCGAGAGGATATTCCGTGGAATCCGTGGCCTTTTTTCGGATACGCCTTTTTCCGAAAAGAGGTCGACGCGGGACAAAAAATCTCCGACGTATTTCTGGCTGCGGATCTCTCCGGGGAAGGAACTATGCGAAACTTGGTTCTTCGAGAGAGTGCGAGAGAGGGAGAGAACCCGCACGTGAACGTCGCCGTTTCTATCGTAAACGTCGACCGCGTTTCGTTCGATTCTTCCGACGATGGGCGTTTCGATGAGGCTTCCTCACGAAATTTCCGATCCTACATCGCGAACGATATCGCTCATCTTCTCGTTTCATCTCGCGGAACGAGAACAAACAACGTCGTTCCGAGAGACTTTGATGGTACCGGGATCTACGCCAATCGATTCTCGAAAACAAATCTCCGTGGCATCTTCCTCGTTGGCTTCGAATTTCGAGAACGGAAAGTCGATTGCTAATTTACGGTTTAATCAACATTTATCTATCCTTTTGACGTTTTCACAAACGACCAGTTAATTTAAACCGGAGACTAAATGACTTTCATCTCTTTGGTGCCAAATTATAGGAATGGAGTATCATATACAAAATTAAAATTGTTCGTGAAAGTTTCCTCATATTTAAAAAAAAGCGCGTTGTAATTTCGCGTAAGATCGACGTTCCTGATGCTCGCGAGCTATAAACCTAGCGATGTAACCGGTACCGTGCGAGCGTGGGAAGACTCTTCCTAAATATCGCGCGCGCGAGTTTTATCTTACGTAACGAAACCGCGCGTTTAGATTAACTTTGTATCCTGTTTCTCGGCCGTGTCTAGGAAACGAGAGGCGGGCGTATCGAATCGAGTGCGTGCGAAACGTTTATCTCGATTGCTGCCAAGTGCAGGAACGTGTACCTGCATCTCCTCGGAAAGCGTGTAGGTGGTTGGACCCGAGCTCTGGGGGCAACGAGACGGAGCAGGGAGTATCGTGGTGCATCTTTGCGTGTTTGCCTGTCCGTGTCCGGTGCATCCTGTCCCGGTCGTCGCACGTGCGAGGTGCGATGGCCGATTTAGGCATGCCGGTGTCCTTGAGAGAGAGACAGATGAATCGAAAGGAAGAATGCGCGCGAAAATTCATACCGCGGAGGATTCCGCGAAATTCCGAACTCTCGTCGCACATTTTTTATTTTATTTCACTTGTCGTTGGACTGTGTACTCGGTACTCGCTACGATTACTTATCGGTGATGTTCGACGGGAATTTGCAAGTGGAGTCGCGTTTGCTAGCTTTGAGGGTTTACCTCCCTACGGTCGTTTGTGCTCGAATCGAGCGATGTGACGTAGAGCTCTATCGATTCTGGAAACGGCATCGAGAATAGTTCGAGACACGAATGCGGAAATTCGCGCGTGTTTGCGATATATATCCCAGGGAGATCGTAATTCTCGTTTCCTTCGGGAGCCGTGACTTCAATTTTTTTTTTTTAGTATAGCTATGGGGCCCAAGAGTCTCTTTTTTCGAAGAGCTCGTCGGTGATCCGAGAATGCGTTTCATTGAATATCGAAATTGTTACGAAATCATTGCAACGCCTGCATTAGGCTGCTGTAAACTTTTAGATCAATATCGTTTAACAGACGTAGCCACGTCGGTATAATTTTCCATGATATTTGACATTTTTTAATCCATAACAGGTGCATAGACAATTTTATTTCTCTCATAGAACAATCTGTAATGTTATATTTTTATAACGACGTTAATTTGTATAAATACATATTGAACTTGAAACTTGAATTGAAAATTTTGGTTTCTAATAAAACATATTTTTGGAAGAAAAAAAGAGGGAAAAGCAGAAAAAAGGATTCGTTGTTACTTTGTGCTTACGCGACCTCTGTCTTCCTTATATCTCGCTATATACGGTAGCTATTATTCCTAATTGAATCTATATAAGTATTTCTCGCTCCTTATGCACTTCGTGTTTATACATCTCGAGCGTCGTATCATCGATCTGCAAAGTTTACCTCCTAGAAGGCAATTACACGGCCGATTATACCGTCGTGGCAAAAAATTTGCCGTCTCCGCGCGGATACCGTTCGGCAACGTCTGTGGTGATCCGCGTCTCCTCTATCTCTGTGTGTATAATTACAGAGAGATGGGTAGAGAAAGCCTACCATTAAAGACAGCTGAAACCGCGCCGTGCCTCGTCCGGGATCTCCCGTGAAACGTTATGACGATTAACGCCGCCGTCTGCGCGATTTACCGTAATTGCACGGATTGAAAAACGAGAATCTGCCGATGACAAGGCAGGCCGAAGTGACCAATAGGTTTCCCGATCGGTTACGCGATTCCTTCTTAAATGCGAAATATCATTGTATGAAACATGCATAGTGTGAAAAATGCCTTTTGGAATGTAAAATATTTTTTCACGAGAAATTTTCGACACGTTGATTATGGATATTATTTTTTCTCATTTGTTTATTTTATAGTAATTGTAATTAATAAATATATAAAACCGCGATAAAAGTCTGTAAGAGATTTATTAGATAAATCAAAATTCTTACTATATATAAATAAAAATAATATTACACGCGGCGTACTTGCAGCAAAATATACGAAACAGATTAAATGTGTGTATATTAAAGAATTATTGTTATATTCTACGATAAAGGACGGGACATCTCATATATACGTGTATGGTACACGGGAAATTCGTGGTCGACACGATCGTAAACGTCGTAAATACCCAACAATGACTGTTCAGTCGAACTTCTCGATCGTTGAATCCGATTTTATCTCGCGACATTACCGAAAGGCAATGATCTCGACCGGTAGTTGATGGCCAGGTACAAGTATCAAAATTTGTCGAACATGTTCGGTTGGGCCGAAAGAAAAAGAAAGAGAGAACGGTTCTTTACCAAAGTCGGCGAAGGAGGATAATATACGTCGTCTATATGATAAATTGCCGGCAATGATGTGTTTCGATGATGTGATAATCTTATAAATTAGAGACGTGAAAGGGGACACTCGATATCAGTATGTCGATATAAAATCATGGCAGAATCTGAAACAATAGTTTTCTTTAACAATACCGTATAGTCCGAGTATACTCTATTATTAAACTTTGAGATCTTACCCGGAAACTCTATACTTCTTGAAAACTTTATTCGCGTATACTGTATACGATAGCGGAAATACACGAGAAGGAAACGAGACGTAAAATATAGAATATGCAACATTTAAAAGTTGTAAGAATTACTTAAAACTTTTTTCAAGAATCTATAATTGGGAGAAAGCGTGCTGAGAGTTTCTTGGATATTTTATACATGCGATTTTTCATTGCGCTAACTGCGAGAGTATAAATGTCAGAAAGATTTTTGCGATAGATTATCGTGAAACATACCGTATATATTCTCCGTCTCACATTTAATTTCCAACAAGGTTCCATAAGGTAGGTATTAAGATACGTTTTCTAATGTGACAGATATTCATTTCCGTCCGACGTCGAGAATAAAAATATTAAAGCACTCGCGTGCCGCGTTTCTCGCGTAGGCGTCGATATAAATCACAGAACACTCGGTGTGTCTAAAGTACGCGGAGAGTGCAATGGTGACACAAACGAGAGCAGGCGTCTAGACTTGCGAGAGTAGTGCGTCCCGAGACGAGGTTGAGGATTCGGCGGACCAGTTTCGGAAACACGAAACCGTCCTCGACCGTCGTTAAACATTCGACACACGCGTGTCTGCGAGTAGAACGATAAGGAGCTGACGTGCCTCTGCTCTCGATCTGACATCCAATTCCGAGAAAAGTTTCAATCTGGTGGCACAGCACCCCCAATCTCTCTCTCTTTCTCTCTCTCTCCCTTTCTTTCGCGCGCTCCGAATTCCCCCCGAGGATTCGAGAAATCAAAGGAACCAGAAATACGAGCCTCGCGGTCTGTCGATTGAGACGAGGCACGTCATCGACGAGAAAAAGATAAGCGAGGGAAAGATTGGTGCCGCATAGGCTAACTCGATGTCACGCTCGAGTAGGCGAGATTTTTTTTTCTATCGCCATCGGCTTCGAGAAGTAACGCTTCGTTGCAACGAGAGACTGTTGTACCGAGATATCACCTTGGTTAAGAGCTTGAGCTCGTCCTGCGTTATCATCATCCCGCAAATAGCAACAAATTCGAGTAACGTAACATCCCGAATCCGCTTGAACCGATAGAGAAATGTACGTACATATAATAAATGATTAATCTCGAGATGCTCCGTGTACTTTTAGCCGAGCAGGCTGTATACATCTCCAGCTCTATCTTATGAAAATGTTACTCGCTCGGCTGATGTATAACGGTGTGCTGTTATGACGCCTATTAATCGCGCACAAGTTTGCGCTAGTAATGGCAAGCCGTGCGCACCGGTCGTTCGCATCTCTCTCTCCCCTGGGGTTCCCTCGATATTCCAATTCGCGTTGGAGATCGCGCGTTTCTCATTTGCATGAGTCAGCCGTAGCTAGTGGGCAGAGGCAGCTCTTGGGGGCCGAGAGCGGACACGTCGTGAATCTCCCGGCGACGGGACAGACTTCTTCCTCCTCCACCTTCCCTCTAATCGCCGCTTCTCGAGACGATCAACGTCGTTCGCGCCATGCCGATGTTAAATGGATCTCCTCGAAGCGGGAGGAGAGATAGAGCTCGCGTCGCTTCCGGAATAATTTCGCCCCGTGAGAATGCGTCGTCGGAGCTCGGTTATCCACCTTGCGGCGTGGCAGTGATACGGTTTGCGGCTGCTCTCGTGCATGTATACCCGATTACCCGGAGCACTCTTCTCTCTCTCTAGCAAGAGAGCGTAATCTCTGCTTATGTCACTTTACCGCTTCGAGAGGTAGCGGATTCTCGTTGCAGCTTTTTAAAGCAAATTACAGATATAAGAATATTTTATGCTAATGCACTAAACATTCAACAATTTATGTATCAAGTTATGTGTTTCACATTAGACGTGTACTGGAATTAATTATAAGTGATTTTACTGTGCGGTCTTACACTTTTTTTTATTTCTTTTTGCAAATTTGATCCTCTCCGATATACAGAAGTCCTGCGAATCTCGGTTTATTTGAGAAACGCTCGACTAGCTTCTCAGAGATCGTGGAAACCTTTGTTGCCTCGGACCTCCCGAGTAAAATCGTTATAGCCGCGTTGTATTTTCTAGCCGCTGAAACATCGAAGCGCCTTTCTCTCTCTCCCTCGCACTCTTTACGCACCGCTTAACACCGCAAACAACTCACGGCGGCGGCTTTTCTCTCGGTCTATCCTAGGATCTGTTTTTCAGTCTGTGCATCCCCTTTAACTAATATATTTGGAGCCCGGGGCCCGCCATTGTAATACCCACCGAATACACAATAATCCCAGCTCGCTGCCTCTCGCTCCGCTTTCCATCAACCCGGTTTCCAACCCTCCTTGCCTTCCTTTCCGTGCACCACCCCTTCTTACCTTCTTTCTCCCTCTCGCTCTATACCGTTCGTCTCTTTCTCTCTTCCCATTTCTTCCCCCACCCTCGACGTTCTTTCCCTTCATCGACGTTCTTGTCGTCCTCTTTACCCTACGGTCGCTTCGCGAAAACAACCCGGAGTCAGCTTTTAAATCACAGAATAAACTCACGGGGTCCGCCCTTCGACCAAGCTTCGCGAAAAACAAAAAGGCGACGTGGGATGATAACGCGGGGGATGATATTCTGTCAATGTGTCAAATGCGTACAGATTGTAGATTTTGATTGGGAGAAATATTAGCGTGCATATTTTTAATTATTTTTTTATTTTTCACGTCGTCGACAAAAATGACGAGTACAATATATTAACGCGTTATTACTTTTTATAACGAGAGATATCGATACAAAATTGCAATCGGTGACGGGATATTGTTCCTGCTTTTTTTTCCCTCCCGACAAACTCGGTTTAACTTTCCGAATTTCCCTCTCCGACAGAATATTGGTGTCCCGATGGGCATTAGTTAAGCGATTCCGGCGGTCTTCGTTGCGTAAAACCAGTCGATTTACCTGCAGCATCCGATAGAGTTGGGAATAAAACTCGAAGAGGGTCAGAATTACTCCCTGAGCGAAATCCATTCGGTCCGCTGCTCGCGGTAACGATGTTTTTTTTTTTTTTTTTTTTTTTTCGAAAGCACAATATCGAAAGAAACTTTTCTCGTAGAGATGAGGCAGACAAGTAAACGCGTAGGCGTGCAGATGGGCAGGAGCCACCGCCTGCTGGGCTACTTTTTTTTTGTAGGATTCCTCCACTTAAATTTGCATGAAACTTTCGCCTAAAGTGGACGTCTCGGTTGTCGACACGTCAGCACGTAAATGGCCCCGATAGATATACTGGATGCGGCAACTGTTAATCTGATATCTCGTTGACTTAAAAATCGATATTCTCGTAAGCGAAATATATTCGGAATATATATCGTCTGCTTAGCGCAACTCCATTTTTCATCTCAACTATTGCGAGGGTTAAATTTGGAAATAAATTCCATCGCGGATCATTTTATGCGACATTAAGACTGGCGCGTTAAATTGTGGACTGTCTCGCGAGCGATCTAAACTACTCCGAGCTGCGCCAGGTTTAATCTAAGAGAGACGAAATATATCGTGGTAGAGAGAGAGAGAGAGAAATAGAAAAAGAGTTCTGCATGGTAAAACACGCTTATACACACGATTGTCGGCACGGTCGGAGAATCAATCGTCGACGAAACTGGCCAGGCTGGCTGCGCACCGTAACACGCATAAATTACGATGTAATTACAAGCCTGGCGATCACGATCGGTGGTCAGAACGGCCGACAGATCGGATCTCCGAGATCCCCGAGAGTGGGAGGGAAAAGACCGAGGTAAATGCAAGCTGGATGTGTGAGAGCGAGAGAAGTATATATATATATATGTACACATATATAGATACATACATAGATATAGAACGAGTAAGGAACGAAGAGAGGAGGGAAACACGATATGTATATACGAAGGACCCAAAGACGCAGAAAATACTGACGGTAGAAGGAGAAAAAGAGAGAAAAACACGAGCACTCGGAGATGCAAGGGAGAAGGAAGGAGACGAGCTTCGCTCATGGTTGGCAGAGTGCTACCTCGGGAGTTTCATGACGCAGAATGCAACTCCAGGCTCGTAAAACTGGCCCGCGCCGGAGAGAGATAACTTTAAACCACCGCTCTCGACGAGAGCACGACTAGGTAACGCGGTAACCGGAATCGTGCTGCGGGAATCAACGTCGTCGACGACGACGACGACGGTGGTTGTGTCCAGCCATCCGCGTGATCCCGGTGTCGCCTGGCGGACACGGATCGGTCGCCTCGGTTCTCTATCGTTTTGCCTCATCTACGGGGACGATAAATATTTGTCCCCGGGAATATTTGCTCGACGGCGGTTGACAAATGTTTGCGCGCCGTTGATAATCGTGTTTGCGACGGATCAAGCGGGAAATCGGTGCCGCGGCGCCGATACTTCTCCCTTTCTCCTCTCTCTTCCTCATTCTCCCTCGGGATTTTCATGAACCGTTTCGTTGTCCTCGACGGAAATGTCCCTCTTTCGCGGGATACCTTATGGCATGCTTATTGAACTGGGTCGGCAAGAAATGATCATTAAGAGCCCGTTTTTATGTCACATGCGAGAGTCTGCGAACTCGAATATTTCGGAGACACACAACGATCAGATGGATTAACTCGCGTTCGATTGACTAGAATGCTTTTATTTCGCTTACGTAAGAAACAAAATTATATTCGTTTTTTTTTCTTCGTTCATCTGCTAAATATTGTATTTAAAATTTATTAATTTTATGTGAGAGGAATTTAGCTGAAATCAATACTGAAGACGCGATTCAATTTATAAATCTTGAAAATTAAATTGATGACATTTGTTCTATAAATGCGAAAATTAATGCAAAACATTCATTACATTTAATAAATAAAATTAAAAGTGAAATTATTACAAGATTAGAGCAGAAATTAGAACACTGTTGGTACTTCTTTAAATACTATTTTTCACATGTATTATAGAAAGAAATTTTACGAAACATATTGAATTTCTCATCTTATTTAATGTAAAACCTAAAAAGAAATTTTTTCCGCCAACTTATATTATATTATAATATATATATATTAATTTTTAATTAAAATATGACAATTCAGTTATTCGTGTCTCATAATATAAATTTTTTTAAAAGTAATTTCGATAAAAATATTTTCATTTTAAACATTAAAAAATATTTAGGAAGAAAAATAAGAATTAATTCTTATATCATCAAGTTAAAAGATATTTCGAATAGCAGCTGTTTACAAGATCGAGTCCTCATTTATTCAATAAACTTTAATATTAATGCCCAAAATATATATTTTATTGCGAATAATTTTACGAAAATATATAATGTGCAGAATGTGTCTTAAATTATTTTTAATCATAAGATGTGAAAAGCAGCTGCGCGAATAAACGCTGCTGATGAAATTGCGCAACGTGAGAGGATTATATATACGTCGACGATGTTTCGTATATTTGCGTCAAGTTAATACAATCGCGGATGAACCAGAAGCGGGAACCCGGTGCAGTGCGGAAAGGTAAAAAAAAAAAAAAAAGAACAAAAAATGAGAGAGAAAGATAACTTCGAGGTTCATCCAACTAATACGCCGGCCAAGTTAACCGGCAAACAGGACAGGTCGACTGCACGGGTGGGTGGATTCGACCCGGAGTTAGTCAGGTTGCGGCGGAGATCTGCTCCGGTGAGTTTGGTCAGGACTCTGCGAGTCCTTCCGTCTCGCTCCCTTTCAATCTTCATCTCTCCTTCTCTCTCTTTATCCAGTTTGCCGAACCTCTCGTTTGCCCCACTCTCTCTCTCTCTCTTTCTCTCTCCTGCTGCAACCTCCGTCGATGCTTCTCCCTCTACATCTGTTCGTCACTCTCGTTCTTACTTTCCCGTTCCTCTTCTGTCTCTCATTTTCCATCCTCTGCGGCTATTGTAGTTGGGGGTTTCTCTCTCTTTCCTTCTCGCTTACAGTCACGATCATCGTGTGCGCCAGCTTTTCTCTCTGTCCCACCGAAACCTCTCTTATTGTTTCACGCGTTTCTCTCCTGGCCCCTCTTTCATCCTCGTCGTCCGATCGAGAGACCTCGGTCACTCTTACTCGAGCAAGCTGGCTCTTTCCCCTCGTTTCGCTAGTACGATTACTATATCGAACGAAATGTCGATACTTTACACCCACACACTACATCGGTATTAGGAAATGTATGCTGTATTTATCTTTTCAGTTTATTAAAAACGAGAGGAAAAATAAAACTGATGCTGAAATATTGAAACTATAATGTTCGATAATAATTGGCCGTTCCTTATTATAACTTCTCTTAATATATTATGTAGCGTTGCCGCGTAACGGCATCGATAAAATTAGAAACGCGGTAAAGACAGTACATAATTACATAGATAAATCGACGAGGAAGTAACGTCGATATGGAGCTAGAGTAACTTGCAGTAGTAAAACCCGCGATTTTCGTCCGCGGTATAGAGATACTTTTTCTACTCGCGGCGCACCAGTTCGAATTTACACTTACTAATTAGATAAGAAATTCTTCACATGTAAGTTCGAGATTAATTTATATATGGAACTTAGTAATCTCAAACCAAGAGATAGAGAGTTCCGAAAAATTAATTTTTCGCGCTTGGGCTCTATTGGCCGATTTAAAAATATTATATATTATTATTACTTACTAATTAGATTCCGAAAAGCGCGCATGCTTAAGCTGGTTGTTGACAAGCAGCTACGTCGTTGCTTTCGATTAAATGGCAAGCAAACTTGTTCGCCGCTTCCACGAGAGGAAAGTGAGAGCGGCCGCGCGAGGGAGACGTCGCTTAACTCCGCATCTTTAATAAATTACGTCGCCGCCATAATTATGCGATATATAGCCTCGGGGCTCCGACCGACCGAGGCATTATCCCAGGCATGCCGAATCAGCCCCTCGCTATTCCGGGCATTTTGGGGGCGGCGATCTACGACCGCGCGCGGTTTTCGACTTCTCTTTCTCTTCCTTCTCTACCACTGTTGGAAGCGTACGAGAATTCTATACAGGCTGACCCAGAATCACAGATATTAACCCTCAGTTATCACTCATTTTTGGCCACCTTTTATTTTACACTCATGGGTTAGAGTAACCCAGAGTCTTTTTTTATTTATACTTCTGGTTCTAAAGAAGCTATTTTGAAGTATTTTTTTTTCAATCGATACGCCAGACGGTAAGAAAAAAGGATATATTGGTACAAATGTCACCAGATTTCTACGACTCGAGATATTTGAGAAAAAATGAAAAGTGATCTTTTAAAATCTCCAAAATGACACACGTTTAAATTTTTGATATGGGTTAACGTAACCCAGAGAGGTAACTGAGGGTTAAGAGGACAAATCGAGAGAAATAGCGGCTGCTCTAACAGCAAACAACACCGGAAGTTGTAAAATTATTTAATGAAAACTAAATAGATTTTTTTTTAATTAATTTGTAATATTGCGGGGTTCTTAAGAATGTATTAAATTATTTTTTACTTAATTATTTTGAAACATTTTTGTTAAGGTATTCCCTATGATTGGGAAAATGTTCAGTCTTGAACGTGCCAAATAAATATTCATCATTTCTCGTTTAGATAATTAATACTCGCCCAGTTTAGGCGTGTCGTAGGATCTGTAAGGACTTTGTGGAAGAAAATCAGGTATGCGAAATAACTCTGAGCGCTTCGCGATTTTTTAAAAAATTAATTTGTAATATTACAGGCTCGTTTTTAACAGAGGAATGTACTAAATTATTTTTTACTCAACTAATTATTTTGAAAAAAATTTTGTTAAGGTATTCCCTATGATTGGGAAGAAAATCAGGTATGCGAGAAATAACTCTGGGCGCTTCGTGATTTTTGAAAAAATTAATTTGTAATATTACAGGCTCGTTTTTAACAGAGGAATGTACTAAATTATTTTTTACTCAACTAATTATTTTGAAAAAAATTTTGTTAAGGTATTCCCTATGATTGGGAAAATGTTCAGTCTTGAACGTGCCAAATAAATATTCATCATTTCTCGTTTAGATAATTAATACTCGCTCAGTTTAGGCGTGTCGTCGGATCTGTAAAGACTTTGTGGAAGAAAATCAAATATGCGAAATAACTCTGGGCGCTTCGCGAGCTTACTCGAGTTTAGTCGCCGGAATGCACGATCAGCGGTTCGGCAGTTCGCATGTTTTATCGCGGAAGTCGCGTCTGTTCTCATTTCCATTTACACAGTCGTGGACGTGGCTCTGAGTCAGAGTGCCGGAAGCCGATAAGACATCTCTCCAGGCTCGCTACAATTGCAATTCGGCCCGGTAACGGTGCGCTCCGGATTAATACGCTTCGATCTTAGATGCGATAAGGCGAAATCTTTTTGTTCGGGACACGCAACTATTATACGTCCTGATGCGTGTAGTGTGTGTTTAAGGGAATAATGGCACCCACGTGTGTGTTGTGTGTTTATTATTATATTAAGGCACGTGGAATAGATTCCAAGCGAGCAACCGACCTCACGAAGGTCATAATGAGATTCGTATTTTGCTAGCGACTAGTTTCAAACTTTTGAACTCGGAAGTTTCTAACCACGTGTTATTGAATTATTTAAATTTTGACATACAAAATAATTTAACAAGAAAGAAGTACCTAATAGGTAATTACATCACATAATTAGCCTCTAATATTCTAAGCAGGGCTATAAAAGTTAACTGTAAAAAAATAAGAATAGGGCTTATTAGAAATTTTTCTTTCAAACAGATCGGAAGTAATTTATTTTAATTCACGAAAAGGAACTTCGGTCACTGGCTCTTATGATCCCGATCATACTCGGGCATATGTAATTTCGGTCGTATGAGGGTGGAGGAGGAGAAAAAGGGAGGCAGAAGCGGAAAGGGAATCGAAGCGAAATATACGGAAGAGTCGAAACTGTAGAAAGAGAGAGGTTCCGTTTGGTCCCGCAATAAATGCGGATTGCACAGAATTACCGCGATGAGGGACGCTTGCGGACAAAATGATGCCAACGAAAAACAGAGAAAGATAGATAAAGAGAGAGAGAGAGAGAGAGGGATAAAGGGCTCTTTAATTGCTGAAATTCTCAAAGTAAATTGAAACGAGGACCGCGCAGGGGCAGGATGTTAGCTCGCCGGAATGCGTTTCAATTGTCGTAAAAGTTTAGAAATTTAATTATTCCACGGCCACGCAACTCGCACCACATCTCCTTTCTTTTCCCTCTCCTCATCGCTTAACGGCTTAGCTTACACGTCGTCTTAGTCATGCGAGCGATATTAAAGTCATCGGTCATCTTCGCTTGCGACGATGCGTTATCTCGCGCATTTTAATTCCGTCCTCTCCAATTTGTTTCTTTCTCTTCGCCGATTATCGCACGCGCGTGTCGCAACACACTCCCGTATCGCTCTCTCGTGCACGGTATATTATTATAACCGTAATATCTCGGTCTCTGTGTCGTATAAGGACTCGATTCTCAAATCCCACGATAACGAAGAGAGCGTCAATCTTTTGCAATTTATTATTATTATATTCGCCTCGCGACGTTATCGTTATTGCAGATATGCATCGAGGAGGATGCGAATTTATTTTATAATTGTTTAATATGTCGGTTGGACCTCCGCGAAATTATTGATTTCCTCTTCATGATGAAAAAAAATGTCTCTTCATTCATATGACATTTGATTTTAATTAAATTAAAACTGACAATCTCTTGAATCTGATATAGTGAGTGAAAAAAATATTTCTTCCCTTTCTCTACCTTCCCTACAACGTATGAAATATATATAAGTTAAAATATCGTTTCCTTCGCTTCTTCGAGCTCGCGAGGGAAAGAAGGGGAATGAAATTTCCTCGCGGGTCACACGGTAGTCATGGCCGTCACGGTAATCATGCGACCGCAAAATAGTTGCGCTGCTATATAACGCGGGTGGACGAGCTCGCCGAGAGCGATGGTCAGGCTTACACCATATTGCCAAGCCGATCGTGAAGTGTGATACCGCCGTGTGCAGAATGGAGGTCAGCCCGGGCAAATTTTTGTCGCCGCTCTCGCGCAGAAGAGCGACACCCCGGTCTCTCTCGCGATCGAAGGCGGCCGAAGGCGACGTGTCGGAGCGTCTCGACGTCGCGTAATCGAGCCGATACGGAGCCTCGCGATCGCTCGGTTCGATCCGCTCGGTTCCGTTCGCCGTGAAGATCACGCCGTCGATCACTGCAGCGGACAATAATTACTCGTCGAATGTCCTCTGTGGGTTATGCCAGCGGGAACACGCTCCACTGGGCCAGACCAGACACACCTGGGGTCGCCGGAAAAACTCTCAGCGCGTAAAAGCTGTCTGTAAAACCGTGAGAGATCCAGGAGCTAAGGATCCACCGGCCATTGACGCGACGGACAAGACTGTCTGTTCGGATGACAGGTCGGGCGCGACGTGCGCGACGTTTAAATGATCCTTGTACAAAACGAAATGTTTTCTGTCAAAAGCGAGGAGAGGAAGAAACTCTCTATAACATTTTTTTTTATACCAAAATTTAATACGAGATAGCAATCTCTATTTACTTTAGCGCAACTAGATCAAGTCGTATTATAAGTGTTTGAAAATTCTCTTTGTGAACGTTAATTGAGGTGTCCGCCAGATGACTACCTCGATCGCGCGATGACACTTTTGTCAGCTTGGATTTCGTTGCATATCAAATGTACTCGTTATATGTATACCCGTTGTAAAAAGCTGAAGAAGACGAGACCGGCTTGAGTACCCGATCGCTCCTAAGGCGATACAAAAATCTTTTTTTTTTTTTTTTATTATAAAATCTTGCGTAAACGCGCACGCGGACCAACTGACGCGCCCGGTTTTATCGAGAGGGAATGAGAAAGCGGAGCTGACGAGGTGAAGGCAGGCGGCGCCAAAGCAGTCTGAAAACGAGGGGCCTCGTTTTCGTTCTAAAGGGACCAGTTTTATGGATGTTTTGCCGCGAAACGATCTTCCGCGATGAAAAGGCGAGAAAAATCCGGGAGAGAGAGAGAGAGAGCTGACCAAAGGGGTGGCTTTTGGCGATCGGGAGGGAAAGGGCGAACGAGGGGGATGCGATGGTAAGGGGGCGGTTGATATACGGCTAGGGACCGTTTTGGTGCTTGTAATACCGGGCGCCATACAACGATAAGGCACGTCTATTATTGGCCGATCTCGTGTGCGTATCGCCGGGACACAATCTCACTCTCGCTCACCCTCTCTCTTTCTCCCTCTTTCTCTTTCGCCGAGGCACATTCCGTCCTTTCATGTATACGTCTCGCGTTGTGTACGAGTAGTAAATTTACGAAGGGTTTACCCCTAAATCGCTGCTGCCGCTGGGACGCGAGATTGGGTGGCGGCGTTATTAAATATATTAAGGAGCTTCCCGCGGCTATGGATTCTCTGACCAATTTCATTGGGCGTCAAGCTGCCGATCGTTAATCAGCGGAAACGACGGCGAGATTGCGTTATTTTGAAATATGTTAAAATTGATAATTTTGCAGATTAAATTATTTTTATATCCCATTTTTATAAATGTGTATTTTTAAATACATATATTTCCTTTTCCTAAAATTTTCTAATCAATATTAAACACTGTTGTAATAATTTTCTTATTTACTCTGTAACTTGTTAACGCTAATTATGGTTTTAATCTGCAATTAAAATTATATATTGCACAGAGAAGTTTATTTATATATCATAATATTATTTATATAATACGATAAAAAAATATTTATAAAATCGCTCCGTAAGGTTCGAGAGAACAGATATAATTCTGAATATTTAAACGCAGATAAAACTAAATATATAACGATGATTCATCCCGCTATCACAAAGATCGAGAATCTCGATACTTTAAACGCAGTTGCCAATCCGTCGCGATATAGATGTAATGAATTTAAATCCGTTAGTCAGTTTCTCACCGGCAGAGAGGCAGGTGAGCTATTTATATCGATGCCGGTTGATATTTATGCGCGATGTTACTGATCCGACAGCCGATGATGTTACCGAGTACTATCGACAATGAGCGACTAACATCGGGCATAATACGAGACGGGATTGGAGGATGTGAATACTGTTAGTCGGTCAGTCGTAATGCCTTTCGCAGAAACTCTTGACTTTCTTGCACGCAAGCATCTTGCACCCATGCAGCCTCTGTTTCTCTCGATTCGATGTAACATCATCGTAATCGCGCCTTACTCACGACGCGAGTTATTTATACAAATCTTACAAATGCGAACGAAAATCTTATAAAATAAAAATTAAATTTCTCTCTCTCTCTCTCTCTCTCTCTAGTCCCTTAAAAAATAATGTATCGGATAAGTCGACTCGTATAACAATTTATATTCGCTTATTTGAGAAGGGTAAGAGATACATTTTTTACGAAACTTGGTTGGGCTGATTGTTAGAGAAGAAAAATGAAGCAATTTTCCCCCCGAAAGGAAAATTTATGTTAATTAATCCAATGATATATATCACATTATGAATTATCAGGATCTTGATGAATAATCTCGTTGAAGTTTTAGGAATAAAAACGTCTTACGGGGCAGTTTTTCTGCGTCTCTTGCAAAATTAACCCTCGCGTGCTTTTCGAAATAAGCGATTCAATTATGTACATAAAGCCATCCACTCGCAATCCTCTTTTAAAGGATTTCAAGAAGGTTAAGACAAAATCGTTGAAAGGGATAATTTGTCGCGATTGTTTCTCTATCCTAAGCTAAAAGCCTCGAGGATCCGGCGACCCTTTTGATTATGAATAGGCGAGATTGGCGAGCAAGGGTTGCGAAAATAGCCCAGTGACCCTCTTGAAGGGACGCCGAATGAAAGAGTCGGAATTAAAGCTACTCCATTCTATACGCTGGCTTATGCCATTGAATTTCTGTTGTACGACTTGGAGACCTGAATGTTAACTCTCCAGCGCCGAAATAACGTTTCGAGAAATTGCCCGTGCGTTTTCGCTCGGTAAGCGCGACAATAAAAGATGTAAAAAAATTTAATCAAGACCAGAAATACAAAATCTTCCGGTTAATTCTTTTTAAGTAAGTTCTTTTTCGAGTTCTTTTCCCGTAAGCTATTTCGTCGACTCTTTGCAACGCGGCTGCATTCCCACGACTCGTTTGGTCATAAAAATATCACGCGTCATTCTATATTCTTTAATGTCCAAACCGAGCCATTGATTTACGCTCTGTTTTAATTCTCTCTCTTTCTCTCTCCTTCTCTCCTCTTCGCCATCCCTTTCTGGCCCTTTCTGGCTTTTCTGTCAGCCGCAGGGGACACGCCACCGATGGCATAAGGGTGTTACTATGGTGAACGAGGTCAGTTGTTTATTTGTTCGTCCCAAAATGGAACGCGTCCATCGCTGCCTGATTTATCGCCCGCTGCGAAACTTTAATGCGTTTTAGCTCGAAAGAGAACTCTAAGGAGGAACTTCCTCTTTGAGTCCGCGAGTCAGTGTGCACTTTACGTTCGGTCGGATGACCTCGAAAGGTATTCGTTATTCGCTAAAAATTATATCCGAGTCGTTTATCTTGATTCACGACGCGACGTCTCAATCTTTGATCGCCAAATCTATAAACGTTCCACGTCATATATATTTATTAAGGAAAAATCAGCTTTATATAAATTTAGCCCGAAATACGTAGGTAATTTAAAATCTTTCATACAGTTTGATTAATTAATGTCATAATATTATATTATATAATTTTAAAAGTTGAAATTTTTGGCTTATATACAATATTGGAATTCTGTCGACGGTTCAAATTAAAATCCATAGGCGAGTGTCGAGTATTAGTACTATTTGAGATTTTATTTTCAAAAATTTATATGCGTAATGCGCATGAAAGGGAGAGAAGGATCGCATTCTCCCCGATACGTATCGCGTTCCTAGCAGGCGGTATAGGAAATGGAAAAAAACAGGATGCCGTGCATCGGTGGATTTTACCCTAAGTGAATGGCGCACGATTCGGGGCGGATAAATGGTCTATGAGGATAATGTAAAAGGGTTCTTCGGCACACGATCCCATTCGGTGTGCGTCGCCTCGAACGAGGGCGGTTTCGCGCCCAGGACCGTAGCTAAACGCATCCTCTCCCCCATATTTCCTTCTTTCCTTCTCGCATCGCTCTCTGACATATCCGCGATATAACGAGTCGGGCGGAACGAATTCATTTCGTCACGATTTTTTTTTTCATACGTCATTATTTTCACCGCGATATTGTCTGCGCGCGAGAAAAATGATGAAACAATTTTTTTCGGAGCTACTGAACCCATCTCGATTTTAAGCGGTATTGATTACATCGTATTATAATATACAGGTACCGAGTAGATAATTCATGAAAGATAGATATTACAGATTATGGTAAAATGTTGTTTACACGTGAAACACAGGTAGAAGGAATATACGAGAGAAATGCTAGAGAGAGATAGAGAGAGAGAGAGAGAGAGAGAGCGAAAGCCTCGAGTCTTATTCATATTCAAAGCGACGCGCACGGCGACTTATCAATTCATGAAATATGTATTAAGTGTACGCGTGTGTTTCTCTACGATACAAGTAAATATGCAGAAAGCATTAACAGAGTCTCACGGCGGATGGACGGCGCACAGCTAATGTTTTAATAGTAAATATTTGACAAATAATTTCGACACTTTCGTTTCGGCACTTGTTGTCACATATATATATATATATATATATATATATATATATATATATATTCGAAGGGAGAGGAATGGCTGACCCGCTCGTTGTCGCACGTGTCACTGCTGGATAAGGGTTGACTGGTGGAAGTCGGGATGGCTGGCCGGGGATCGTGGGAGATGACGACGAGAGCTCGGGTAGGAGGAGGGTGTTTTGATTGCGATTCAGGAATTAATTAACGAGTATGAGCGCGGGATCTGGTTGCCGGGAAATCTGACGTGACTACCGGCGACGGTGCGAGCTTAAGGTAGGTATAGGACTCTGTAGAGAAGGACCGCAGTGACACAGGCGGGCATAACACTCGACTCGGAAGGGCTCGCTCTGGCAGATAATTAATAATGGGCATTATATTCGAGGTCCAGGATACAAAGCTCTCTCTCTCTCGACAGACCGCACGGGCGTCGCGTCGATTTCCGTCGGAAATCCGTGAAATGCTTTTTGTGCCGCGGCATTATTCGCGAGTTAAGTAGTCGCGACGTCGCTAACGCGACGTCTATTATAAACGCATCTATAGACGCAGGGTAGGAACTAAAAGGTAGCGATATCGACTTTACAGCTATTTCCGTAATGTCGCGATGCTAGATATGGGATTACGGTGACGGAGGAAAAGACGCGAAACGGGACATTCTGTGTAAGAATAAATGTAGAGTAAACGCTCTTTGCTCTTGTTTAACTTGACTTTTTGCCGTGCAAAGCTAACGTTTTATAGAATACATACGGAAACACTATATGCAGTTGAACTCGTGTAATCTTAGGTAAGCAGTTAACATTTTCTCAAAGCACATACGAGGAAGAAACTCCAGCTCGTAATAATAAAATTGTACGGATAAAAAAAGTAATTGTTAGATCCTATTTCTGAACCGTCAGTATTACGAATCGTAAACTCTTTTTGTTCATTTTTTTTTTCTCAGGAAGAGCAGAGCGATCTTTCTCTAATGAATAAAATATGTATTGTATATATCAACTTTGGAAAATATCAGATAATTAAGTCGCCAGAGCGTACAGAGATTATGATACCGATTTCGAGAACGATTAAACGAAAAGATGCACTTCTTAGACAGATTGAGCACGTTAAACGAGGTTTATGTCTAATCTTTGATTAAACGCAGACTTCTATCGCGCTGTGTTTAGATAATAATTGGAACGGAGCTCTCCTCTATACTCTCTCATCGCGATCCCGATACTTCAAAGAAAACCGTCCCGTTGGATGCGAACACGATCGATCGCGTTTTGAAAATAAACTCGTGCCGCTTTTATTACATCGCAAACAAGGCGCGTCGATCTTTTTCATTCGCGTATCAATTGAAAAACGAGGTCGATATTAAATCTTGATTATTGTTTGACGATTAATTATAGTTTCGTGGAATTATCCAATATTTTGTTTGTCAAAATCTGTATGTATTTCTGTGGGCAAAAGTTCATACTGTTTAAATCATTTCTGAATCACTAATTATTTCAGGGATGAAGTGACAGATTGAATAATACACAGTTCGAGAAACTCGAATAACATCTACGTTGAATATATGTATGCTTTCAATTATCGCCCGTATATTTTTCCCAAGAGGTGAAATAATTCTTGATGAAGACAAACTTCATAAAATATCTTAACGACAACTTTGTATACTGTATTAACAATGACGTAAGTTATTTCCGAGACCGTATCGCTTCAAATTTTCCACTCGCAAGAATCATCAGATATTAATTTCTTTTTACATTCATTGGAGCGGAGCGAATTTCTCGCATAACTGCGTGCCCGATGTATTTCGTAATTTTCGTCGAACGCGATCGATGTCGGCGGATCAGGCCGACCGCACGTGAAAACAGAGGCGGTCTCTGTTCCTGATTTAAAATGGGGTTCTCACACTCGCATAAAATCTTTCAAATATTGGCCTATGCCAGTGACCCCGCTGGATACACGAGTCTCCGGTAAACCGAGATATGAGCCGCCCGAATAAGGGGGAACATTGTTGTCGGGAAACGCGTGACGCGAGAGAGAGAGAGAGAGAGCCTCGAGGTCCGAAGAATCGCAAGATGCCATGTGCGTTGACTCTATTTTGTACGACGGATATGTCGGATAAAAACTGACGCACTTTACTCATACGCGAGACCTTTCAACACACTACAAACTGTACTCATAGTCATATGTCATCATATTCCAGTGCTTGAGAACGCGATTCACGAATATCATTCTACATTCCTTCATCTTAACTGTAAAGCATCAGCTATAGTTTGAAATTGTATACATTTCGGAAGATAAGCCTAATATACCTATGTATTGTGACGATGATAGATGATATATTTCATTGTGATATATTTTCTCTATTAGTCATCCTTACGATATAACAAATTATTATATCGCGGTATCAAGTTTCGTTGATGCGACTATTAAATATAATGATTCCTATAAGGTTAAGATTACTGTAGAATACATTTGAAGATGAAAGATAATGCGGGTGAAACTGCTTATGATAAGCCAAGATAAGGACACCGATGTACATATGTCTTTACATTTGGACAAATGTATATTTATTGGCTGGGCCTTTCGGCATAAAACCGCGTCGAGGGCAAACTACTCGAGAAGGAGATATCGGGAAAATATTTATAGACCTCCGCGTCGAGAAAATAAACGCTCCTTCTGGGAACCGGCGAGTTATGACGATTTAAGTGCCCGTTTCAACGGGGTGCCGTTCAACGTTGCCGTCACGACGCTGGACGTCGATCCAAGTGCTATCCTCGTCCATGTACTCGCTTTCCTCCGGGCTCTCTTTCCGGCGTATGCAGGTATAAACGCACGAATTTATGGTCTTCACCATTCTTTTCCATTCGCCTGACTGACTCCGCCTCAGAAGCGCTCGAAAGAGATATCGATTTTTTATGTGAGAGCTCTGACCCTATTAAACTACTCTACTTCATCGAAGAGTTGTTCGACCTTTTTAAAGCTGACGCGCGCTTATTAAAGACTGATAAACTAGAAATTAAAAACTGAACTTTGAGATTTTAAGGACATGTCATTTAAAACGCGATCATGAAGAGCTTCACCGTATAAAGCTTATTATTGATAATTGATCTGAACATGTGTCAACTAAGATATATTCAAGCAAAATATCTTAATGTTGAATAAATTATAAATTATGAAAATCCAGGAAGAGAGGAAGAGGCGCAAGCCTCTACTCTAGGGGTGCCTGCCTGCCAACGATTTATCTTTACACGACCCAGTTCGCGAACTCTCGATCATCGTTGATGAAAAACGCGATTTATTCAGGCGTCATTGCTTCTCGATAAACATAAAAAAAAAAAAATGTGTTTGCATGACCGCGTTCACGTTTCACGCGTTTATCATTAACCGCGAAAGTCGACATCCATTCGTCGATAAACATGTACCTGCATTATACATATTATATATACATCTTTCTCAACGCGCGAGACGCTGGAACGACATCTTCAGAACGGAGCAGCGCTGAGATAAGACCAGGCAAGCCTCTTAAGAGCTCTAATGGTGTTTAAGTCATCCTTCCACGAGAGCACGATGAAGATGCTGTTCTAGAGTCATAGCTGCGACTGCCAGGCTCTCAGCCGGGGATTGTGAAAGTCATATAACTGCGATGAATAATTTCGGTACAAATTCCGTCGTTCGTAGACAAAAGTTGTTTTATACTTTCTAAAGTATATATACAATATATACATATAAAGTAAAACTTTTGTTTTAATTTATTAAGCTCACGCTTACATTTATTAATACAATTAATATGAGAAATGATAAAGAGAAAGATATAATAAAATTTAAGGTCATTTAAACGCTGCTACCGTCACTCACAAAGACTCGTGAAAATTCCGAGTTCTATCCTAGATTACGTTTCCCCGCGATGATTTATAGCGCTTAATGTTAATCAATATCTATGAAACCGGCTGACCAACACGTTGGGCGGACACACGCGGAGATTGGATATCGTTAACGCGACTATGACGACGCGTTCGTCGCGTAGGCAGGCAGGCAGGTTCGGTCGGCCTAATCGAATAATTTCGATCGGTACCGGAATCCGATCGGTGCCGGAGAGTGAACCTGATTTATGATATCCCGTAATTAATCCGGGCCAGCTCATGAAGAGAGGTGGGGGAGGGAAGAGGACCGTAAAACCGTTGCGTATATGAGGCCATCGTCCCGAGTATATCCCCCAATGGGCCGCTAATGATCGTACCTACGATTAATCAACGGCGTATCGCGCGCTCTCGCGCACGAACACGCGGATGAGGCACCAACCACGCCGTATGTCATCGCGGAGTCACGCTTGTAGTGTAGGTATATACCTCTATACGGCAGCCCGGACTTGAGAGGTCGAAAACGAGCGTCACGGAAACGAGCGCTCGCTGCCGCTACTAATTCCCTCCCGAGAGTCGCCGCGCACGGCGGCGATACACGGCCGGATTTATGGTCGAGCTCGTACCGGGAATTTTCGGGGCGAAGGCGACGTGGCGCGACGAAGACGCCACGCCGAGCCAAGCCAGGCAACCTAAACCCAAGTGGTCGTAGCGCATGCATGTAAATTTATACGGCGAGAAAATACGCGTTCGACGATAGAGAAATCACCGCGGCGTGTAATGGGCGCCTTTAGCTTGATCGGTTCATCCGGTCACCTCGACGACGAAACTTGGCCGCGTATTCCCGATATACAAATAGGTCGTATATTTCTCGGACACCGCGTATATCTATTTTGTAAATTGCTCTCTAACATTCGTGTCGAGTTATTCGTGGAAGGGAAAAGAAACCGCGAGTGCGAATTGCTCCATTCGTATATTAATAGCTAGTTCTGAACAATCCGTATCTCTGCTGGATCTACAATACATTTACAGATCGTTAGATGTCAGATAGGTACGTTTATGGACCCGTAGATTGCCAGATCTATAAATCAATTGATTCATAAATCTGTAAGTTCTCTTTCTCTCTCTCTCTCTGCCTCTTACTTCTAGATTATATACATAAGGACAATGATTTTTGATTAAATAACACAGTCCCTCGTTTTATCTCTTGCAAGTTTTTTTCTATGCTATTTATATGCAAATTGTAGAGAGTTTGATGAGCAAATGAAAATTAAACGAGTCTATAAATTATACGCGTGACAGAATTTTTCAGTTCTTCAATTCTTGTGTATACTTGGATTTCCAAGAAACTTTGCGGCCTGTGTTTTTCTCCTAATTATCCGTGGTTTGTCCGTGGAGCGACAAATAATGTGTATATTTCGTGCGGAGTATTATTCGTATTATTGTATCTCGTGACGCTCGTTGCGACGGGCCTGTCTTAATAGTAAAATAAGCTTTTCGTGTTAAGCGCGAATGCGGGGGACTTTAACGACGCGAGGTGACTGATGTCGCGTTTCTCAGAAGGTCCATTGACACCGTCCCATTAAGTAGACGAACGACAAAACAATTTAACTCTAATTAATGTTGCGCCGGCGGGTCCTCCCATTGAGCGTGGTTCGTTGTCTCGGAAAATGTTGAATAGAGTCGGTGATACACTCTCGACGTATCAATTAATTATATGCTTCTACTGCTGTTTAGATCGAAGCACAACGAATTTACTAAATTACGTTATTAAAACAATTTGTTAAACATACATGTATGTGCAGATGATATATTACGCGAGTGAAAAGAAAGTTTAGTATTTCCATAGAATTTTCTCTTGGATCAATATTTCAGCGAAATCTCCCACGCAATACTAATAGCGAGCGATCTCTGCGGAGTTACGGAACTTTGGTTTTACGATTTCTTTCTCGTTTGGTTCGTTTCTTTTTTCTCGTGTTGCGCGGAGAGTCAAACGGATTTTAAAGAGTCGCCGACAGATGCCCGGGTTTCAAGAGGATCCCGGGACCGAAAGAGGCAGACGCGTATATACATCGGATCGGAGCCAACCGGTCGCGGCACGAGAAGCGGATTGCCGGCGAGGCAGGTTCGCACGACCTTAGCGCGTTTCAGTGTTTGCCCACAAATCGACAAGAACTGGTCGGTGCAGGTTTTTCTGGGCGGTAACGAACCAACTGCAGTAGGTCGACCGCAGTATAGGGATCGCTGGGGAGAGACAGAGATGGCCGAGGCACTCTCGAGTGCGGATGCCGGGAGTGGCCTTGCCCTTCGAACACAAGGTCAAAGTTCATGAGCGGTCTCTGCTCGGTGCACAATCGTGCGATAAACTCGATATGCATTAACTCGAGATAGGACCCGATTCCTCGATTATCATATGAGAAGGCCGAGGAGAGCGAGAATCCGGAAATTCAAGGTTCCGACTAACTAAACACATCGACAATGTAGCTAAACATTTTTTCATTTAGCAATTCTAATACTGATCAACCTTTCGAAATTCTACGATTCGAAAAATATGTAGCACAATTATTTTTCAAGATCCCAAGAATTAGGAAACGTCGGAATATTTTATCTTGAAAGATTTACGAACGGATTTTAACATTACAATTTATAATGTATAAATTCTATACAATTCCTCCGAAAATTGTTCGAAATTTCCAAGATTTTAGAATCGACAGCAGATGTTCGGGTATTCGGGGTATCTCAAGGACTCTGGGAAGGATTCCTAAAAAATCTCACGCATACATACTCACACACGCGGAGCCAATCTTCCAGCTCTACTACCTTGCGGGCCGAAACTCGCCTTTACCTATCAATTCGCGGGCATAAACCGCGCGCGCGGTCGATCCCGGTCGGACTCGCGAGATCCTTCGGTGCGATTTCTTTCCTCGACGGCGGTGATCGAACTCGTTATAGCCGCGTCAGCCCTGATCCGGGACCGCGAGGGTCCCGTCTACGGCGCCGTCGTTGCATCGTATCGCATCGGTGAGAACGTAGAGAGTACGCCGGAGGTCGGTCGCATCTCTCTCTCGGCAGTTAGCAGGTCTGCCGTTTGTGCAAACAGCTCGCTCGCGTGAGTCATCTCTCCTCTTTAGTGCGGCTACTGCCACATGCGCGTATATACTTTCGATCGAGTGCCTCCGGCGCGCGCGACGCCTCGCCTCGTCGTGGACCCGCGGGTCGATAAACTTCGTTATCGCTCTCGCTCGTAATTCGTTCACCCGCAATTTAAAAGGTGCAGTCGACGCGCGAAGCGCGTACACGGGATCTCTTCGCTTGAAGTAAAGAGAGGAGTCTTTGACATCGAGTCGTAATAAAATTTATCTTCTCGAGCGACTGAAAGAGTGGCATTGACATTTGTATAAACTTTTCGCGACGTCGCTATTTTTTATCGATATCTACACATTTATAATTGAGCTTAGAGATGTTCTCTAATTTCTTTTTTTATTTTATTCTTAGACGAGCGATAATTAATTGCGCGATGGAACTAAATAAATACGTTACGGTAATAAGGTTCGTTGAATTGATAAGAGAAATAATAATCGCAATTCTTCACACAAGCCTCGTATCAAGTTATCAAAGAAGTTACGATTGTGGAAACAGCTGGGTTTAATCAGTTAGTTGAAATTGATCAAATTTTGCACCGAATGTGTATATATGACTTGAGGAAAAATCTTGTTGAATATTTTCTGTTTATTATCGAGAATGTGTCTTTATTTAGCATAGGCTGTCTCTCCTACAAGAGTCAGAGAAGCACCGTAAAACACTCCGAACTTGTTGACAAATTCACGCTCGCAGCGGTCGTCGGCCGGACGGGCGGTCGATCGAGAATATGACTCACGACGAGCGAAGGCACCGTCGAGAGTTCCACGACCGAACACCGGCACGTATTTACGCGACACTCTCCCGCTCCCGTTTATCATCCCGTTGAATATTCTCTCCTCTCCTCTCCCCTTCCCTCCTGTCACTCTTCTACACCTCGCCCGCGCGCGCTTATACTTTCATTCAAATTGGTACGGAAGGATCGTACCGAGGTCGCTCGCATAAAATCAGCATAAGTCGGCCGCGACGGCGTGGAACGAAAATTCGCCGACGCTGATTGCGCGCGATTCTCGTGAAGGAAAATCGCGATATTACTTTGGTAAAAAAATTTAATGATATTGTGTGGAATATGAAAATTAAACCACGTAACTTCAGTAATAATTAAATGATATTATGTGGAATTAAAAATCAACAACTGTCAATTTTTTCTGTCTTTTCAATCTAAAGTAGTCTTGCTGATACTCGAAAATTCGCCGACGCTGATTGCGTGCGATTCTCGTGAAGAAAAATCAGGATATTACTTTGGTAAAACAAAAATTTAATGATATTGTGTAGAATAAGAAAATTAAATCATATATAACTTCAATAATAATTAAATGATATTATGTGGAATTAAAAATCAACAACCGTCAATTTTTGTCCGTCTTTTCAATCAAAAATATCTTGCTGATATTCGAGAAGGGCATTTGCATAAAAATTGCCGACGTAGATAGAGAATGTTTGCTCTCCACCGTAATTAATATTAATATCATTTTTTGTTTCGTAAGATAAAATCCCAGGATATCGTACGATCGCGAAATAAAGAAAAGAGAATTTAATATTATAATCGTTCTAATAAATTCTTAAAGCCACGAACGCACAGAATTTTATACTGTTGGTTAATTCAGCCTTGGCCACGCTTGAGATGTAGCGATGCAAATTTTTTCCTTATTGCGAAACGAGGGGACCGAGTTTTTTTTTTTTTTTTATTTTCCTACGATATTTCTTCAAGTGTGCCCATAACTGTCATAATTCCGGTACCCACGGTCATATTGTTTACCTTATGTCGTGTACGCGATATGCAAGAGATGGAATTGTTTACTGTCTCTCGTTGCGAATTAATATCGCTGCTAAATGCACTCGATACGCCGTTCGAGATGTTATTATAGACAGAATAGATTTGCATTCTAGAGCTGCGCGTGTTGACGTACAGACGTTCTTCCTGATGTGCCAGGGTTCCCCATCTGACTCTCCCTGCTCCGAGACGCGGCTATCTCGACAACGTTAATGACAACGCGTCGGGCACTCCGGTCCTCGATTCGAGATCGGATCAACCGGCTATAAAGCGACTGGTATGCACACCTCGAGGTCGCGTGAATCGGCTCCGCGTTAAAACTACGTCGGTAGTGGAAACGAGACATGATAAAATGTAGAGGACAAGATATGCGAACGGTATAAAATTTTGAGGCGTCGAGATATGATCTTAACCTCGGTCAGAAAAAATAATATGGAAATACGCGACGGTCCGTCTATGTACGAAAAAAAAATTATTTTTATCATATATATATTCCTATTCGCTATATAATTTATTTTCATCAAAATACTCGTAAACTTTAAAAAGATTTCTTGTAGATTTTATTTTATTACGGATTGACAAGACACGATACTTGAATATCAGTTTGTTAATACGCACCGCCGTGAAGGAGGTTGGCGTTGATCATTAATTTTTATTACGTCTCAACATTTTGTTCTTTATTCCTTGTATCTTACTTTACGGGCTATTTCATCTCGACCCTGATTTAAACGATGCATATTACGCATCCTACTTCGCGGCCGAGGTGTCGCGACTGTTCATGAGTAATCGTCGGTGCCTTCGATCTCCTTGTTTAATCAGTGACGCGAATCCGCGGTTTAGGAACAAAGGGAAAAAAATGATGTCAACGTGTTGTGCGTGATTAATCGGATAAATAGCGTTCGATGGGGTCGATGAACCCCCGCAAAGAAGGCATCTCGTGCGAAAGTTGGAGCTGTATGTGTTTTCTTTGGAAGTCTCTTATCTACGCGACGCCAGTTTCCTTCTGAATATACAAAGAGGTGTCTTTAACCTTTTCAGCATTCAGTTTTTATTTCTTAAGAGAAAAATCCGAATGTGTGTTTCATGAGTTATTTTCAGCAGACATATATAGACATACTGCGTTCGGCAGCTTTTGTAGTTTTACGAATTAGGCCTTAGCTTGCGAAGGATAATAAATAATAATGAAGCTATTATTTTTCTCACAAACGTAATTTATTCTGTGATAAATCATACAACGCAAGTTTTTACGTCTTTGTCTTTACAGAAGACCTAAATTAAATTTATAAAATTGTCTAACAAGAGAGTATTTTCACTTATTAAATTATGGAAAGTATAACATAATGCGTGCTTGACAATTTTTGCATTTAAATTGAACAATTATCGCACTTGGATTAAAAAAAAAGAATGGTGCGCGAAAAAGATTTCTTACTCCGTCTGACAGATTCTATGATGGATCCGACGTTCATTAGTGTTTAAGTTTGTCTATGAGATAAAATGAAATAGATAAAATTGTTCATTTTAGCAAGTAACGATCACTTGTTGAACGAGGAGAAAGAGTTGCGCAACCGGCCATGCGGTCCGTTTTCGAGGTCCGTTTTACGCGGTTCTTGGCTCGTCCTCGAGAAGAGGAGGCGCGGTGTCAACGTTTGCTGGCATTCCCGATGCAATTGTGGATTATTTGCGCTGCCGACCGGCCGTCGTGGCATTGCACCGAGCCACGCAGACGTTTGCCCCGCGGCACGAGGTCAGACGGTGACGTGAGGTGCGAATTTATCCTGCGATTCTCTCGTCTCTTTCCGTCCGTCTCTCCGTCTTTTTCTCGACAAACGATCACGAGCATCCGATCGCCTGTGTGTGCCCCTTCTCTCCCACGCCATCGACGCGAACTCCCGTCTCCCTCGATCGACCTCCGGTTCGCCGGAGCTGCGTCGTTCCGCAATGTTCGAGCTGAATCCGAACTGGTAAAGAGAGTCCGAGGATCTGAACGCGATAAGGGACAAGAAAATGCTTGGAAAAAGATCTGTTCCCGTAATATCTATAAAAAAGGAGCGCCTGTCATGTGCACCTGTGCTCGGAAGGCGAACTTTACGTAACTTATTTTCGATGAGCACAAGATCTTGTTTATATATATGTTTAAGGAACCTGTTGAAATTTCTGAACTTTGTTATTTCAGAACCCTCTCTCTCTCTCGATAATCGTTTTTATCGAAAAGGGGGAAGAGATTACTACAATTTGTCTCTGAAACTTTAAAGAAAACAATTTCCAAAACAGTCCTGTTATCCGCGTTGGAAAAGTTTGACGAAAGTTTAACTTATTTCCTGTCTTACGCCAGACCCTTTAACTCCAGTTACACGAATATCACGGCGACCGCGTAACTCCGCTTCGCTTCGCCGACGACAAGAAACTTCGACACTATCGCGGTTAATTAACGCTCTCTCGTTAATGGAGCCTCGATCGGCGTATCCATTTAATTACCCGCGCGCTGTCCCGCCGTCTATGTAGCAGTTCGTATAATTCCCGGTAAGTGTCTACCCACTGTCTGCATCGCATTATCCGCTATATATACGTTGATGGAAAGCGACAAATCGCGGAAACCTCTCACAAGTTTCACCGATCAATTTGCGGTAGACAGGAGCGAGGCGTGCATTTACCAACCAGTCAAGATTACAAATATTTTTCAGATTGAGGCTGTTTCTTGAATTTACTCGCGCATATTCCGTTTCTCATTTATCTTACGGTTAAAAAGCGCCAATCATCATCCTGTAAACGGAATAGTAAAAAAATTTCAACTCGTTGCCGATTTAAACATCTTTCGAGCGTGTTTGAAATGAAAGTGTCAAAACAGCTGTACCCTAGAAATTTTCCTCCATTCGTTTCTCATCCTAGAAACTGTCGCGACGGCTACCCTTATGCAACGCGCGACCACTTTAGTTTGCGTATCCGGTCGCACGCAGGCACGCACGCGTGTCCCGCTAAAATCGGCTTATATCGGCCGTGACTCGCCGAGTGTGTGGAATTAAGCCGGTCAGCGCCGCGCAACAGCTGATCGACGATCGACCGGCCGGCCAGAGCGCTTTCGTTTATAGCGCATTAAGCTGTTACGCTCTATTACAGGGGAGAGAGCGAGAGAGAGAGAAACAGGAGGAAATAAGTATTAAAAGGAGAATAAAAATATGAATATTGACCAATCAGGCGCGCGCCGCGCCCAGGGGAGTATATACTCCTGGAATTGCTCAATTTACTCGTTTCCTTATTTCTACTTCTTATGCCCTTCCATCCATTCTGCGATGGCTATTACGACCACGTAGCCGCTGCGCGGTGCGTTCTTTCTCATGCGAGAGCAGTTTCTCTTTCTACCTATATCTTATTTTTTTTTCTCTCTCTTTCGCGATTTCTGTTTCCTCTGATGAAGCCTCGAGATCACATCCTCGAGAAATATCTTCGACGAATGATCCCGACGCCTCTCGCGATCGCAAAATCTTTGTATAATTTACGACCCGTATCTTTAGTTGCTAATTAATTTAATTATATAACATCAACGGTATATCTCGTTTTTTTTACGATCTGTAGCATTGAGGTTTAATTTGCGTGATATATATATTGTTGATGTATTTTTTGATTATATGAAAGAACATTTCTTTCAATTTCATTCAATTTATTTCAATTTAGTAATTTATCAATTATATAATTGAGGCGCGTTATTTCTATCTTTCTTAATTGCTCATCTTTTTTTTCAATAAAAGAGTTTTAATGAGCAAACAGCTTGTCGACCTTACTTGTTCAAGCTTCTTTCACATTGAATAATTTGACAGAATTGGAGTGATACTCGAAACCAAAGTATTCCTTGAACATAAGGCTCGGTTGTTTCCTTCGTATATTCTTCCAATTTGCATTCCACCTGTAAGCGAATGCCGTACGGAGCCGTAAAAGCAGATTGCGAAGCGCCGAGTGAAAAGCTGCAAAGTCGCTCCCGTGAAATAATGTATTTCGTTTCTCTCTCTCGGGCATCACGTTTTATCAAGAAACACCGGAGACCCGCCGAAAGGTAACGAAAGACGAGAAACGGACGAGTTTCCCGAACCTCCAAGAGTCCTTCCTCTCGCCTTTACTTTGTGTATCTTCTGAGTATAACGGTATATACGCACGAAAATTATATAATATAAAAAACGGGTTTAGAGCGTCGTAAATTCGGCCGCCACTCTCCGTGAAGAATCACTATCATCACGAATCATCATGAATATCGTTCTATCGGGCGGAGGTGAACAAACAACATTGACGGGCCACGGGTTTTGTTCGCTCTCGAAGAACGGAGTTCTAATGTCGGCGGGGTTTTCGAGCGGCACAGGCTTTACAAGCGTAATTAGCAGGTATTCGATTAGCGGTGGTAGAAACACGCGCGCGTGTTCGCGGTGAAGTCGTGAATGCGTGCCGCGATCGTTCTCTCTCATCCGGGTCTATCTCTGTCTCTCTCTCTCTCTCTCTCCTGGGATAAGCAGAGAAAGAAAATGTCTAATTAATGGCTGACCCAGTCCTAGTGTACGGGCGCGTTACGGAGTTATGACCAAGTGCCGTAATTGCTCGGGCAAAAGGGTGACTAATAGCTCGCGCGCGCGTTGTGCGTACACGCACCTATTTAACTCACGAATTAACGTTTCGCGAGCGACACGTGATTAGCAAAATTGAGAAGCTCGTCCGGCGCGATCGATCTTTCTCGTTTCCACGTTTTTTTTTTTTTTTTTTTTTTTACGATAAATGTTAGGAGAGGCAATTTAGCGCGAGAAATGATGAATAAATGCGAGAAGAAAAAAAAACGATAAATTGAACACATGTGACACGCGTGTGCTTTTTTCTCTTGAAAAAATATTTGCGCTATTCAACCATAGCGCGCGGTAATTAAGTGTTAGAAAAAAAAAAAACGCGTTCGACTTGACAGCTAACGCGATAAAAAACTCATCGTCGTAATGCAATGAGATTCTCAATGAATCATTAATACGTCGTTGATGAGCGCGCCGTATAATTCTCATATCAATTCTCGCGCATTACCGCTCTCTCGACAAAGTGTTAATGATCTTTCGCGACAGAGAGAAAAGCGTTTCTGTCAGACGAGGAGAAAGAAAGAGAGAGAGAGAGAGAGAGAGACGTGACACATTGCTCGTCGCCACTTCAATTGATTACGTGCAAATATCGATAGTTGTGAGAGCGGCGCGGAAACGAAAGGACTCGAAGGGAGAGACTCGATGTTGGATTTCGGTCCTAGAATCGCAAGGAGATCCAAATGATTTGCGGGCGTCTATGTGAAAGGGACCAACGAGGGGGATCCAACCGCACAGAGTTCAACCTTTCGTACAATTCGAGCGAAATACACACACACGTACGTGCGTACACGCACAGGGAAGAAAGGGAGAAGGAGTAAGTTTCTTGCCAAATCTCTCCTAAGCAAACAGCCGCGCGCGGCAGGTTAGATTTGTTTTCCAGATTAATGCATGGTTAACTGGCGTTGCTCTCCTCTCCACTTTCTGCTCTTCCGCTTCGCTCTTGTATAACTCGCTCTCCTAACTAAACTATAATTCTTGGTCGTATCTCTCGTCGTAAGAGCGTTTAATTAATACGGTCTAGTGGCGCGCGGGCTATTTCCACGAAATCTCGTAATCTATAGCGTACTTTCGTGTCGCGAGCGTAATAACGTTTTAAGCGTATCGTCCCACCTTGTACAACCTTGTTAGTAGCCGGCCGCGGTAATTTCCCCCTGCGAGCGAGAGACACGCTACACGGTCAGCCCGCAGCGATACACTTTTCGCAAAGCACGAGAGATTGCTCCTCTCTCTTTCTCTCGGTCACTCTTAAGTCGAATTAAAATCGCGTATTCGTTTCGGCCCTCGAGCAAAACTGCGTAAGATTGGAAGCGCTCTCTCCGAGTTCACTTAACATAAATTATCCAACATGCTGAGAAAATTGAGCGATATTTGCTATGTTCGTGTAACGAGAGAGAGAGAGGGATGATTATGATCTTGGAAGAATATATACGCAAGATTTTCGAACGTATTTATTTCCAGGTGCGAAGGCTGTGGCTAAACATAAATTGTTTTCTGATCGCCAGGAAGGGTTCGTTGCGTGAAAAATGGATAGGGTCGTCCGGATCCTTCACGATCTCTTAGTTAAGGGTTAAAGAGGGAGACTTTAATGCGCGTTACGACTCGTTTGCGATGATAAATAAACCATCACGTTACATCCATCATTAATCTATATATTCAATATAAAGTTTCCAAGATAATAAATCAAAACAATTTTCGTTTTTCTATTCACTGACCCGCGATTCAATTTATACAATTATCATTTAAATCCATTGATATACTTTTCGCAATTTCATACGTTGTGTTCCAAAGTTGGACTGCGTTTACCCAAGCGAATTCGAAAAGTTGAAAGCAGAGGATTGACCGAGCTCTGAATGGGCTGTCTCTGCTGCAACCTAGAAAGAACACTGGCGATGTCGCATTGCACAGTTGCATTTGCTGCGGCAAATCCAATAAGTCCGAGAAATTGTGAGAAAACTTACGAGTATACTTATGCCGCGAGCAGACGTAAAGAGCCGTGCCTTAACGAAGACGATGTTGTTCGCGCGGACCAATGTGAGAGAATAAGCGAAAGAGAGAGAGAGAGAGAGAGAGCGAGAGGTAGGCGTGATGGTAGCGTTGGAGGCAAAGAGGTGGAGACGAGGAGCGATATACAACGCCGCTGGAGGTTAATGCCGCGATCCGGTTCAGGGGGCAACCTCGGTGCCCGTCTGAAAACAAGACCTTCCTGCTTGCTTGCTTGCTTGCTTACTCGCCTGTCGACTGAGCCCCGTTGTTACGTTTTCGGGTCTATGCCTCCGGATTTTTTTGCTCGTCCTATATCGATTGATTAAATGAAAATGTTCCAAGAAACACTGACCAAAAATGTAAATAATCTAAGGCAAGGAAATTGAAGACTTCCGCAAGTGAATTTGTGACAAATTTTCTCTGCCTTTTTCCATCAATCTATTTCTAATTTTTATTAGATTAGACCGCTGCTTTACTAAGTGCTTCAAATTCACTAGACAATTTTATGATAGTTTTGATGTTCGCAATTTGCATATAGCGTGTTATTAAGGTGGTATCAAAATTGAAGTAGTAATGGACGATAATATCGTGTGGAAAGTGTGTCGGCTGTCTAACGACGATTGATTTTACTTTACCGTCGTCGCGCCATCATTTTTCTTTTTTTTTATGAAAGATCGAAAAGGATGCGAACGTGTACACAGCTGTTGTAACTTTTGCAAGCTGCCGTGACTGGCGTCTCAGCCGTGGAAGTTGGTTGGCTAATAGGGAAAATTGTTGATCGTCGGTCGCGACAGGTGCGGTCCGCCAACCATTGGCCTCCGGTCAGACCTTCGTCGGTGGACTGGACGAGGTTACCTCGGCGTCGTGGTTACCCGCCGTCAAGGCCTCTTAAAGATGGTTTTCGTCCTCGAGTTTATTACTCGAATACCGTGCATTTATGCCGTCGCTCGTCTCCCTTGGGTGTGTTCGTTGACCCGTGGAGGAGAAGCGGTCGAGTTAACGCGAAGCGAAGCGCGTGAGAGACGGACGGCGCGGGCACCGAAAGACAGTAATTGGACTAAACGCCTTTGCCCGGTGTAAAAGCACTTGAGACAGCGGCTTGACACGAGAATCCAAGAACTCGCGGATACGAAGATCCGACGATCCGATAATTGAGAGAATAGAGAGGGTTCGAACATTCGGAGTTGGAAACATTATAGATACACTGCGCGAATTATAGGTATCGAGATTGATCAAGTATCTGAGAAAAGTTTTATTATATATCTCTGCGATCCCTTTTTTATAGAGTGTTCTATCAGATATAATTCAGCTGTCGATTCTCCTTTTAACAATTTCTTGATATAGTTGATTCGTGAAGAGATTAAATGCTGACACAATCGTGTCATTTTAAATCTTATAAATGTGACGTTTCTTTGAAATCACGTAAAGAGTAAAATATAGTAAAATGTAATAAATTTTGATATAAAATCGATAAATTCCTTTTACAGTTTCGTTAAAAATTTTGTTGTAAAATTTTCGAATTTAATTATTCGATAATTTTGTTGCCATTTTTCTTGATTTTATTTTTCGTGTTTGTAGAGTTTAAATGACTGTCTCGTTACATAAGATATTATATATTTTACATAAGGTCTCTTATATAAAAAAAAAAATGGTATCAATCGAGGAGGACGAACGGATCTGAATGCGGTCCATCGTTCGTCTCGTCGACTGGCGATTGGGGAGACAGCGGAAAGACGGGTTAAACGATGTCAACTCCGGTATTTAACAACATGCACGGACGGAGAGAGCTGGCTCTTGACTCGTGTCAAGGGCCTGGGGTCTCGATCGCGGTAATGACTTTATGAGCGGCATCGGTCACCGTGCGTGATATTTGCGGACGTCAATATTGCCGATCAAGGTACAAGTATTCTCCTGAAAAATTGCATTCTTAATCAAATTTTAACATAATACTCTTGCTTCAGTATTTCTTTAAATATTCGAGAAACGTTTCCGCTTATTAGAATTTTTTCACGAAATCATATTAGATTCGAAAAAATCCCGATAAAACTTCATTGTTTAATAAAGATATTTGATATCTTTTTAACACAAGATCTCAAAAAAAAATAAATGTCCAAATGAATAAATAAGACATGTCTCGGTAGAGTAAATAAAAGATATTTTAAGAAATAGCCAGTCGAGGTAGTGCGACGCGTCGTCGGTGAACTTAATCGATTGTAATAAAGAGCAAAGTACATAAAGGCTTAATTTAGGTCCGCGTAATTCGTGGGTTTCGAGACGTAACTGGGTGCGTACATATCACGAGTTCCGCAGGGCAGAGTCGAAGGGCAGAGGAAAAGCTCGATTTACTTGGTACTCTGTATCGCCTGTTGAACTTGGACGTTTAAAATTACCCTGCTTAATGATACCGTAATTGCGCGCCGGCTCCGTGGGAACAGAATGACGGCGGGTCGCCTCGGCGGAATCTCGCAAAGCTATTTGCGAATCTACGATTTCCACGATCGGAATTCGTGATGCGGACTTCGATCGCGGCGTAATGACCCCGCGTGTGTGCGGCTCGGAAATACGTCGAATGATACGCTAAAGATAGCTTCCGTTTCGATAGAAATCTCGCGGAGAAATGTCTGTAAGATGTCTGAAAATCACGCGGATTTAAAATATACATATCATCGCCATTATACATACCTCGTTGACAGGTGACCGCTATTATCGAACGTGGTTTGGATTTTAAATGCTATAAAAGATTAATGGGCAATCAAAAAAATATATAATTAAGATATCTTATATTTCTCTTTTATTTCTATAAATCCCATTGAAAATCTTAATGTTAAGAATAACGTAAAAATCAAAGTAGTAGAAAGAGAGTGAAAGCGTTTAGTATACGACAGCGAGAATTTAAACGTACGTAGACGAGTCTTCATTTGCATTAATGATTCAGGTTTATTATCGATTTCTCTTGCGCGGCTCTATGAAGGTTCGATATCAGTTAATTAAAGAGAATATTTAATGCCGCATAAGCGTGGATTATGGAAAAAGATGATAAGCCAAGACGCGCGCCCCGAGAAACAGCTGATATCCTCGTCGCGTGCGTTGGTTTCGACTTTTTTCTGAAAATCTGGTTAATAACATCCTCTCGACGCGTTGTTGCTGCGTCACGAAATGCTAGTCACACTTGGTGTTTCTGTCTAGCCGGCACCGATCGAGATTACTGAAGATGTTCATCTCGCGCGCGAGAGAGATTCGTCCTTTAGTTTTTCTTTCTTTTTTCTGTCTCTTTTTCGAGGCAAGCTGCTGCCAAAGGCATCTCCCGTATCCGCGGAACACGCGGGATAAATATCCTGTGGCGGTAGCATCATCAAACACACAATAAAGCCGAGGCTCTCGAGGGCGCGAGATGCTGCAGCGGCGGCATAAAGACCTCCTCGGCGCTGCGGGAGAGATCGCAGCATCGATTACACGCCCGGTAAGGTCAGAGACCCGCGATCTGGTTGGCAGGCCATGTGTACCGACCCCAGTCGCTCCTCTAAACAATACCACGCAACCGCGTGTGCATTTATGCATGCGAGCGGTGCCTGTGCGAATCGCTTTGCGAATCATCCGCGAAATGCGGTACAACCTTTTTTCTCTTTCGTTTCTCTCAAACGCCTGTCGAACGCTTTCCAACACTCGAAACATCTCCATTCGCTTTATTTACATTTCCGTTCGCGCCTCTTCGCCGCGCCGCGCCGGAAGAAAATTGATTGCAAAATTACACATATATTTGAAAAATCTGATAAGCAAATAATTATCTCACGACATGCTTTTCATCTTTATATACACATAACAATTTTCTGATAAATCAGTAATTATCTCGCCAAGTGCTTTTTATCTTTTTTTTTTGCAGTCACGAAACCTCGAAGATCGAGCGATTGCGCAATATTCACATTAGAAATAAAACGCGGCCGGTTCGCGGTGCAGCTCGTGTAATATTGACGCGTAAAAAGTTGGCATTTCGATTGGAAAATATACGCTTACGCGGCGCGGTTTCCCGTGACCGCTAACACGCGTGTCAAGAAACAGGATCGGGGGCACGGTTTTACAGCGGTACCTGGTACGCGCGTATCGAACCGGTAAACACTGTCGATCGGACGCGTTATTAGCTCTCGGGTGATTTTAGGAAGAAATAGAATCCGCCGGGGGAAAGAAAATGAGAAAGAGAGACGAGTAGCCGGTAGCCTCTACGGGGCACATGCTTCGGTTCGTAGGGTTTTACGATCCGTGTAATCGATGCTGCGATCAGTGCGCGAGGTCTTACGTTGCACCTTCCGAGCTGCCCACGAATGGCTTCGTTGTGCTTGTTAATCCCGCTGCAAATCTTATCGTTAGACAATTTTAACACAGGAAGCCCTTTATCGGCTTAGACGGCCTCTCGACTTCGGAATGATGGTCATCCCGATGATATTAACTGCACTTGTCGCTGAGAATATAGAGTCGTGCGTCGCGAAAAGATTTACATTCCTACGTGGTTTTTATTATATCAATTTTTGGCATTTTTAGAAAATTAGACGATTGTTAGGAAAAAATATCAATTTATATATCTACAGAATACATCGTTTAAATATAAACCTAAAATATGAAATATATTTGGAATAATATATTCTTTGCACATTTTTCCCTCTATATATCGATACCGAAAACTTAGTTTCCTAGAAGCATATTTTAAATCAGCGTTGTTCGTTTAAATATTCACGCTCTATTAACTCGAACCGTTTCGTCGACGTAGGACGAAGCTTTATTGATCTCAGATAATCTTGCTTCTTCGAGAGCAGCCGTGTTTTATCGCGCGCTGTGTTTACCTTGATGTTTCTTACATCGGTATATAAGCATATGCAAGTACGTTATTCGATATTTAGCTGAAGTAAGGTCGATTTGTTACCGGGAAGGGTCGGTGGAATTTGCGAACGGATTGTTATCGCTGAAAGCAAAGCGTGGGTGTGGGTCACGGTTTAAAAGCGGCTCTTTCTCTCGTCGATTCGTCGCGGATGCAGCGCGCGAAGGCGCATCGAGGATGCGAAATACACAAACGGCCGTCCAAGGCCGGTGGCTCTCTCGGTAAGGCGGGATGAGTATTACGGTGGCCATAAAGCAGAGTCCTTGAACGGGGTACTGCTATGAAAGAAGTTTGAAAAAGAAAGAAAGCGTATACACGTATGACTAACAATTATTGCTAATGGGGAAACCTGGGGGATTGTATGTTAATGCCGTCGCGTTTTCACTCTCGACTGCAAGCAAATCGCGGAATCTTAACGAGACCCCAAAGTCATTGCCGCCTTTCTTTCGTCTTCGCCTGTCACTAAAGGTGAAGTGTCTTACCTGTCATTCTCACAGTTCTTTTCAACCTGGATATAATGTCTGTCTGCCAAGTATCCGTCTTCGCAGCCAAAAATATTTGAGAGCCAGCCCTAATTCCAGAGTGATGCATCGACGTTAACTGAAACACAGAATACGAGTTGTTCAATTTTATTGAATTCGAAAGATTGAATCGAATCAGCTGATCCGGCACGTCAGCTTATCCTCTATAAATAAATAGCGTTATACGCTGATATTTTTAGGAAAATCCGAATGAAAATTCAATTTTAGGCGTACAATAGCTTAAGAGAATCTCGCAGTACGAGATCTTGATGCGATGTTGAGCCGCGCCTATCTTGCAAATGCTAAATAACTGGGTCGGCGATTAAACTTGATGTGCGGCACCCGTGCCGTAATTCACGGCGATTTTTATGCACGCACCCGTTGTTGCGAATGGCCGTCGTAGTTAGTTGACTAATAGGAGCGAAGCCTCATCCGCGAGCGATCTCTTCAATCTTAATTCCTAGCGATCCACGCACCGACACGCCTCTATTGAATAATCGAATGTCAAAGTTTCTCAACTTTTTTGAAGAAAAAAATCGCGCGACGAAAGAAAATAATAAAAGGGATTAATATTTTATCGCTCGAGAGACGACGTATTCAAGTATCGAAAGTTTCGCATATACATATATCGACGCGAGGAAACTGATGTTACCCCGATGCAACATCGGTTTCTCAGCCGGAAAGGACGAAAGGATCGTATATGTACAATACATACGTAGAATAGCTATCGAGTGAGAAACGTGTGGAAAGATCGATAGGCACCTGGTCGACCACGTATGTACACTTCTTCGTACACACGTACAGGCAACTCGGTGTTTTATCGCAGGTGCGAATACGCGAATCGACATGCGTGCTTATACTACGCGCTCTTTCGAACCGAGCCGCGTCGCGCCATTACGAGAGGCAGGGTCAAAGATCTCTAAATCATATTTTATGCAACGTTATTCTTCCGATACTACCGATAGTCATAAACGCGATCGGTATATACCTCTGCATTTCACGCGCCGATACGGCCCTTAAAGACCGGGTTTCTCGCAGTCTCTCTCCTCTCGATGTTATATACGCTCGATCGCGTTTTGACACGTAGAGACGCGCGGTCAGATAGAGACGTGTTTATATCGCGAAGGTTAAATGTGTTTTGCCTACCATGAAGAAACGGCTCCATATAGCGGTACCGCAGCTTCGTGTTAAGATTAGCGTAAAAACATAAACGGTAATGCCCGTTTCCTTCTCTTATTTAAATTGTAGCATCATGCGTATCGCAACTCTGCCTCGCGAAACTTGGCGAAACTAAAGAAGAAGAAACCTCAGGTCGTTTGTTAATCAAAATATATATGAAGACGTGCGACAGACTTTTTTTAAGAGCTTGCAAAAAAAGCGTTTTTTTTTTTTTTTTTTAAATATATTTGTAGGAGAAATTAAAAACTAGGTAATAGTTGTATAATTAGCTAATTTTACACGTAGATTTTTATGAAATAAAATCCTCCGATTATAGTCGCCCAAAAGATCACATAGCCATTCCATATTCAAGAAAGACTATGCGTACGTTTTTTTTTTTTTTTTTTTCATTTTTTTCGAGCTTCGCGTGATCTTTGAGAATGCCTTCATCGTGATAGGTCATTGCTTAACCGCGCTTACGAGATACGATCGACGGCGGAACGTCCTACGATGCTCTAACAATAGGCGCTGAAAGTACGTTCGACACCTTCGTCGTTACGTAAATCAAATCTTATAGCCGATACTCGCGCTTACACCCATATACAGCCGCGTTTGGAATATTCGATTCGATCCCAAAAAAACAGCCGTACGTTTGTATCTCTTTATTTTAGACGGGAAAATGTTACGGGTGAGAGCGAATTTGCCTCTCATTATAACTGCAAATCTCATGACGTGAATCACTTTATTTCAATTGTACTTTATAACGTCATATTTCTGCGCAATCATTTTTAATAGGTGTAAATAATTTTCTATTAAAAGTGGAACATATATGTTTTAATCTCGTTTTCTTCTCTAATAATCAGTAATTAAAATTTTACTTGGTATTTTGATTCCTTTAAAATAATTTATTTAACATCATATATCTGCGCAATTATTTTGAAACCTTATTATTTTCATTAAACATGTAATACATTTTAATATCTTTTAATCATTTTCTCCTGATACTTCACTAATTAGAATCTTACTTACAGTGCTTTATTTTCTGCAATGAATAATTCGCGAGATCTATGCATTCCAATCTCATACTTATTTAAAATACGCGATTGTCACGAGAAGGGAATCATTAATAACGCAATGACATTTATCCGCCTGGCATCTCAATTACCTATGACTCCCTCGCTTCGAAAGGATTTTTGGTCCGACTTGTCGAGCGATCGAGGTCACTGCGAGAGAGAGAAAGAGAGAGTGACCCTCCATACTGCGACGGGGTAAGTGCAGTGCGTAACCGCGGGTGCATTCCACGGCGATTGGTAAGCGCGTCGCGCGTAAGTACGTACGTATATATATATATATATATATATATATATACGTCCGCGTTGAAATTGACGTTGCGATAAAGTTTTACTGCTTTCCCGATAGTCACGAGTTACAAAGCCGAGCGATAAGGCAAGGTCGGTAACCGACCCTCTCTTTCTCGTTCTCTCTCTTTCTCCCTTTTCCTGCCCGACAATACGTCGCTGTAATAGCCTACGTGACACACGTGTATATCGCACTTCATCGCCGAAGCGCGTTCGCCGCCTCCCTGTCGTTAGAAAGCCGTGCAATCGAGTCCAGCGAGAGAAGGAATTATTTTTATCGAAATGTACACATGACGCATATATGTATAGAGAGTGTGCCTCGTCATTATTGCCTGAGAAAGAGCATACTCGAATGTTTTATCAGCTCTGATTAACTTGCTGATAGTATTTCCTTTATGCTGACAATAGTCCCTAATCTTTAACCTATATCTCTTTTTCCTGAGTTTTTTTTTTTAATCTCGTTACTTGTTCGTCGTTGTTAATAAAAATATGCGGAAACAAATACCTAAGGGAACATATACACTTATATCATAAGAAAGTGTTTAAAAAGAAATGTTTGAGACAGGACTATTTTTTCAGTTCAACGACACTCTTAAGTGTTATAAAATTGTGCACAGTTATTATAAACGAAAGAGATGTTCTCAGAAATAAATATTTTTATCGGCTCTCAATATAAAGAATATAAATATGATGTTTTCTAAGTCGGACAATAGAGCCGAAGAACGAAAAATTAATTATTCGGAACTGTATCTCAATTTGAGATCCCAAACTTCCATATATAAATTAATCTCGAAACTTACATATGTTAGTGAAACAGATGTTAATCTCTGTTCTTATCAAGATTGCATGCATACCTGTATGAGAAACGACGATAGCTGCGGCCTGGTATATCTCTCGTATATATGCAATTGCTTTCAAGTTGCGCGTCAATCCCAGGGGACTGATGTAACGTAACAGTCAATCGGAGGGTAACCATTATACGCAAGCGCTATCGGTCTCTCGAAATTCGCCGTAACCCCCAATATATATCGTTATATCCCATAGTCGTCACGGTAAATCGTGATGATCGCGGCGACCGCCACGACAATGTCGCCGTAGGAGAGCGAGATTTATGGGATTGCACATGCTTACGGTAAATCTCCGGCAAACATCACGGCGGAGAGATACGGCCGGATACAGATACAGACACACAGCCTCGTATAAACGGGCAAGTCGTTTCGCGCTTCTCCTCGCGATTTCCGTTTCTCTCTCTATCGCGATCGCGGGATGGAGGAATATGTATATGTCTCTTCGCGCTTTTCTCGCTTTCTCTCGATTCGCCAAATTTTCTCTTTTTCAGTCGCGTCTTTTTCCCCCATAAATTCAATAATCTCGTCGTCCGCGAATACCATCCGGTAAGCCCCGTTTTCGCACACCGTTCACGTAGATGCTCTCTTATACGCGCGGCTTCGATCGACACATACACGTTGCACACTCTCTGTCTTTTTCTCTTCCCGCCAAAAGCGCTTGAACGAAATCGCCGTTCCGTTCGCCAAAGCCGCGGCGTGCCGCCGAAATTATCGCGCCGGCACGTGCCACGATTCCCTGATAAGCCCCGACGAAATTGTCTGGTTCCCGTGAGTTAAGAACCGATCATGCGTTCGGACACCGCGTCTACGGTTAGCGATAACGTTTCAGAGATATCGATCGTACGATTATCCAAACAAATCGTTTCACTGGAAACGAACGTTTCGATGAATCATCGCGAGAAATATTCAAACATATAAAACGACAGGCGATACGAATGAAAAGATTCAACACCGAGGAATGCTATTAGGCCATTAAAATTAATTTCTAGAAGAAAAGATCTCGAGATTTATGCCGTGTGTGTGTGCCGAGGGACTCGACGAAAGATTAAAGGTATTGACCGCGTATCGCGGGGAAGATCGAGGTCCTAGTTTAATATTGACATTACGTGCCAGCCTCTTTGTACATACAATGTGTATGTCGGAATGACACACATGCGCTGGCGCGTGACCCAAGGGAGCAATGCGGGCAAACACGTTTGCGCGCCTCTAATCTCTTCAGGGTGCGTCAAATATATTCTCGGATACGAAAAATTCCGAGATCCGTGCACACACGGTATGTACCGACGAAATTTTCCCAGAAAATTCCCGACAGTTACATCTCTTTCCCTGCGTATATATCCATTTCGTATTTTCTCGAATTTAATTTAACGACAAACTTCGGAATGTGTTATTTTACATATGTTGATGTTTGTGAATCATTTGCTTTTGAAATTTGTCTTTCTCGCAAAATTGACAAATTCTCGTGGAACAACTTTCGTTACTCGATATGCAAAAAGCATATTTTGCAAGTGAATTATCTTCCACGTATACGCTTTTATCTGAATTTACCTAAATCAATTTCAACTATAGTTTTCCATGTGATATTTGCCGATACCGAAAATGACATGATCGGTCCGAATGACCGATCGAACGAATTAATTTATTAGATGAAGGAGAATATAGGGAGAGAGTGAATCGCGGGAAAGAAGTGGCGCGTATTCGGTCGGAATTTCATATTGATTGTAATATGATTTTGCTGCCGTCGGCGAAAGGGGCTGACACCCCCTCTTACTTGGCCGAATCAGAAATACTAAAATAATGTCGTTGGGCGTTATTGTCGGTGATTTGTCTCCGACCCCCGGCTGGTTCCTCGAATACCAAGCTCTGCTCCAAGACAAATTCCTGCCGCAACGATATTTCATGATTGTCCGAGTCAGATCGCATCCCGAAAAATCCAGCACGCTGGAAATTGCAGGAATACTACGCGTATTTTCGCTTATGTCGTTAAATATATATAGCGCATATTGAATTATTATCGGAAAGCGATAGCTATTAGTAAACGTCCGCAGAGGGGCGACTTTTTGCGATGTAATTTCCTCCTGTCGGTTGTACATACACATATATCGATTGAATTTATCGCGAACGATAAAATTGATTGACGTTTAGCTGTTATCGAATAGACATGACGATAAGAATTAATTATTAATGTCGAGGAATCCTTGTCGCGCCGCTCGTATTTCTCTCTTTTAACGACAGATCGAAAAAAAAGTCCCGAATGAATTGCGCGACATATATTAATGAATCCGTCGTATATATATATATATATTCGGCGAAATGCGAGGAACTAATTCTATGGTCGGTGACCCTTCACGCGAGAAAGGATCGTTTCGACTTTCCGGAAACCGGGGTTATACGTGACCTCGCGCTGCTTTTACGAAGCACAGCCGCTCACGGATTCGTGAATGCAGCAGCGTCGCGTTGTTGAGGAGACTCGCTCGTTAGGTGCCGCTCATTATAGCCGGGCCGTAAACCGTCGGTCTTAATTAAGAAATGCTAATTCAGCGATTTAATCCGCCGATTCGATACGGAAGACCTACTTTCAATTTTTTCGCCGGCGCGAGCGGAATTGAGAGAGACGCGAAACGTTCGCCAATTTACTTGCATATTCAATTTTATTCGTCGTCGTCGGGATTTTGCGATGCGTCACAAAACAACAAACGAAACCGAGATAAATCGGCTCTAGAGATCTCTCTCGAGCGTTACGGTCTGGAAAAGCTGCCATAGGTCGAACGAAACGCATAGTTTCCCACGAGAGGCGTTTTCCTTCTTTCTACGTTAATATCCAGATGCAGTTGCAACGATAATTGCATGGTTAACTTGCTTTAGAGATAGCAGTTAGTGTGTATATTTCTTGATTAGAAGTTTAAGGAGAACTAGTTGCATCTTTGTGGATTTAACGTTAATATAAGCACATTCCTGCATTTGTCTATACAATTATAATCTTAAACAAGAGAGAAAGATAAATGGTAACCCGTATATATAAATACTGTAACTGTAACAGGCTTATTAAAACATAAAAATTATTAAATTCGTACAAGCATATAATTAAAAAAGAAGACACATATAATAATCGATCTCTTTGTCAATTTCTAAAACCACGAATATTTGAGCCTCGAATAATATTACTAAACTTTGCCAAACTCTTAATCATCGGCCGAGGAACTTCCGTGAGTCGTAAAGAAACCAGGAGGCAGAAAGCTCTGGATGATACGCTTCCGTCTCCTTTGACCGCGGTTCTTCTCCCGAGTCCCTCTATCGAGGCTTTCGCAGTCACGAAATACACGCTCGGGAGAGGTTCCATTAAAAGCTATTAGCCATTAAAGCGCCGAAATATTTTATGCGCAACGGCGAGGGCGTATAGCGGGTAGTTATACAAGGCGCCCCCTAACTTACGACCGCTATCCGCACCACGCATTCGAAAACAAGGGAAAATCTAGGGCACTCTCGCCGACCCCACTGCTCGATCTACGCAGCCTCCGTATCCGAGCAGTACTTTTAATCCCATTTGGCCCCAACATTGCGTCGTGCTACTTACATTTGCTCTTTCAGATAATCGTCGACGAAATGTATAGACGTGGGTGTAGACATATAGGCTTAGATTTACGTAGACGTAATAACGTACACAAATCTATAAATGAATAAACTCTTTTATATGTTGCACGTCTCCTGCAAGGTTGAGCTTCGTGAGGATCTTGAAAGCGCAGATATTTTGATCGAAAGATTCTTGTAGAAAAATTCTATCTTCTTGTCCGTATATTTTCTGTTACGGATATGAATATTGAATTTTCATGCATTACGTAATTAAATGCGTTGCAATTTTTTATATTTTAGCATATCAAAGAATAATGTAACTTTGCTTCGCGCGCGTAATTATATTAAATTGAACGAAACGAGAAAAAATATATAGAGAGATAAAAAGAATATATATATATTTAGGATAGATTTGACATATGCACACAGAAAAAAAGGAATCCTTGATTCAAGTATATTTTTATTCTTGAACGCTACTTGATTGATTTAAGCACAGAATGCTCTTTGTAATCACAAATTTTCATTTGTCTTAATAATAAATAAATAAGTTTATCCTTAAAATATATTCTTGTTTTAAAAATCATTATATAGTAAAAACAAATTTAGTCACATTTGAATTAAGAATTATATATTTGAAAGTATCGCTTATATCCGATGCTCACTTGCAATATTTATAAGTAAATTTCAGCTTCAACCAAGAATATTTTGCACTTTGTTTTAAGGATAAATTATCCTCTTTATCCAAAATTATTTATATTATAAGGATAAAATATACTCGAATCAAGGCATATTTGCATTCTTTCAAGGATACTGTTTTTTCTGTGCATGTGCGTAAACTCGTATACTATGCGCGCTCTTTTCAAACGCAGGAGCAACGGAAAGATGAGCGATTCTCTCTCTCTCTCTTCTTTTCTCGGACAACAACGATGCGGGGATAGTTTTTTCTATCTTCGGCATCCTTCGGACGAGCGTGGAAATGATGAGCGCCGATTGCGAGCCTAAATAAATAATGTCGAGCCTCAACCGAATCGCGCGCTCGCAAACGAGGAGCCTCGTGTCCGTCATTTTCTTCCCTTTCGCGAAAGGGTTGTTTACCGTTCTCGTAGAATATAATGTTTGACTTTCCCCGATACACTAATGCAATTCGTTAATTAGATCCGCGACGCGGAAGGGTTCGGAACTGCGAAAACATGATCGAACGTGAACGCGAGAAGCCAATTAAGACGTACGAGAGAGCCGGCTTTCCCCGCCTTCTGCCGACGTTGGATTATTTCGTTAGCGCAAATTCCTTGTCAAGAGAGAGAGAGAGAGAACGGGCTTTCGGTTCTACCGAGGCGGCCTATTAATCATAAATTATAGCGAGAATATAATAATAATAACGAGAGAGCGACAATTTGTCTTGGCAGCTGACTCGTTAGTTTAATCTAACCATCAACATGTTAGCTTCTAATATTTGTTAACATAAAAATCTCGACGTATGACATTATTATATATTTATTATACCTTTATATGATTTAAGAATTTTTTCCGAGTAAATATTTTTTTAGGATATTCAAACAACGTAAATATATTTCGGATGTTATCTCTCCCTCTCTCCGGCTTTCCTCAAATATTTCTACTGTTTTTGGTAGATGTATTTTTACAAATTCCATTCGAAAGAGAAAAATATGATTTATAATACCACTCAGATTTAACGGCTCATGTAACTCGAACGTTACTTACGTGAAATTACGAATTATCTTTCAACGCAATCGATTACGATCGCGTGTATCCAGTCTACGTACACGTTGTCGAGAAGCTTGCTCGGCGGCGATGCGAAATCATTTTGAGCGGTAATAAAATATACTGCGAGGTCCGTAACAGGGCGCGACGAGGCCGAAGGATATAAGTGCGGGATTCGATGGTCGAAATAAATGGAAATAAATAACCGAGGGCGGGTCTCGGCGAGATCGGCGAGGTCCTCGGGAACGACGAGGCGGAGGTAGCGAAGGAGGAATCGAGGGAATAGGGTTGTTTCAGTGGGCGTATATAGGGTCAGTAACATTGCGTCATGCATCACTGGAAGCGGATGGAGGAGCTCGTCCGTTCGATATTTGCACCCTCCTGTGCTGTTGGTCACCCTCTCTTCCCTCTCTCTCTCTCTCTCTTCTCTTGATGCCATATTTGTACGAGCGAATCTGTCCTGCAGGTCCCTCTCGCCGCGAAATGTACATTTAGAGCTGCGAGTGTAATTGCGACGTAAGCACATTCGACCGGCTTCCCCTTCGATCAAACCCTTCGGAGCTCGCTTTCATTCCGGACGCATCTCCCGATTGGTTAAAATCGGAACGAATAGGATCGACACGTTGCGCTCTATTTTTTAAATATATTGATATTTTATGAGTATTTCGTTCGCGCTTGAGAGAGCTTGAAAATCCTGAAGAAGTTACATTATATAAGATATATTGCAAAAATTTGTGGTATACTTTCTCTCTGATTCGAGGTTCTTTGCCGGTTTTTTTTTTTAATATCAATTGGACGGAAACCTGTTGTATTTTCATCGTTTTGATTCTCTGAGATAAATAATTTCCTAATTATTAACTTCTTCATTTTAGTTTTTTATTTTACTTGATATGTTGTATCAAGAAAAATTTAGAATTCTACATACCTATTTACTTATTATATTACGATATTTGCCACATGTGAGGAGGAGAAAAAAGAGACAAAAAGAAAAGGAAAAGGTGCCGAGAGTTTTATCGATATGATATCTGTACGGGTATCTCACTTAAGCGCTCGTTGCCATCATCGTGGTACATTGCATCGGGCTACATTTCTTCTGGACCACCAGAGATGTCCAATATCTCTCTATGAAGTGGGGGATCACGACGGGGGTCAGCAACGGGGCGGCTTTAATATTTCGCTGGGGCGTGAGCGGAGTTCTCTCCCGAAGATTCTCCTGTTCGTTCTTGAAGCGTCGGTGCGTCTTGAAAAATGGCGCGATACAAAACCGCAGGTTACTGACTTCGCGGATATCTCTGATATCCCATCTCGTAATATAGATCACAACGGGCCGACATGCTATTTAGCGGCACGCGATCCTTTTAAAAGCGAACCACGCGCATTATAAATGCATATATAGAGCTAGACTCTTATAAAAAATATCTCCCGAAGATTCCTCGCTTTATCACAATTTCGCACAATTTTTTTTTTTTTTTTGCGCGCATGCGAGAAATATGATTGAAAAAAATGGTAGCCATTGTGCAGATAGATATACATCGACGTAATTATAAAGCGCATGACGTTTGCATGTCGCGGCGCGTCGAGCCAATTTGAACGAAAAAAGTCATTTTGCGTCACATTTCACGCCCGTGAGGCAACATCGATCGCCACCGACAATCGTAGGTAGGTAGGTAGGTAGACAAACGCAGCGCGTCCTTGGTAGCGTAATCGAATATGTTTCGACTGCGGTACACGTAATGGCAGTCATTACGTACGCAGAAGCCGTAGCCGCACACACACACACACACACACACATACTCACACGCGTAATTCGCAATTCCGAGGGATCGCGGTAATCGAGTGATCTCCTTGCGAGAAATATATCGGCCGGATTGCGGCTACCAATGGGCGCGTATATAGGATACGATATGCGCATATACATACCTCGCGGCCTTGCACACCCTTCGCGAGTGAGAGATGCCGCGACCCTGAGCGACGTTATGAGTCGAACCCTCATTGTGTTCGTGCTGCGGCAATCGGTGATCGACGCCGAATGATCTTGAGCGACGACGGACAGGCGCCGAGAGATATAGAGTTCTTCGCGGAATCCGCGACATCATCGATGTCTTTATTCTTCCCTCTCCTCGATCGATGAAAATTATTGACGCTCATACCTCGGAAGCTGTCATCGACGATGACTGACGGTCGTTTTTCCGAAGCGACACGTGAGCGAGGGACGAACGTCAAGAATTATGAGATCAGTCGTATGAACAATGAATCGTGGAAAAGGAGTCCTATGCTAATGGGAATTTAATGGCAAGATTATGAGAGGATTGCGAGAGAGGTGCGTTCGCTATTTCTACGAGACGTAATGGGCAAACGGATAATTTAAGAATGATGTTTCAATCTCTTGTTGAAAACGTAATTGAAATGCCTCCAAAAAATTTTGACATTAGTTATTTCCAGTTCATTTGTCATCAATTATAATATAATTACCAAAAATATATATTTCTACTTATATAAAAAGCAAAATTTCTTTGTTGTTTGTTATTAAAAATTTTAAAAGAATTAACAAACAAAATTCTAATTTAATATAAATGTTTTTAAAAATTAACTTTAATTATGAGTTAATTTTTTGTTCACGCATATAGGTAAGCAATTAACTTTAACTTAACGTAGTTTTAAAAAATCATTAACTTACTCAACCCTGGTTATTTCCAATAAATTCTTGCGTTATACAATTTTTTAAACTGCGAAATTGTCTGAAATAAATCACGATATATACTCGGAGGACACTCTATATATAAACGGCGCAGGTCCGTCGCGCGAAATGCATCGCTTTATGATTGCGACAAATCGCATTATGTAAAATTATATGTATAAATGTTGCGTCGCGCATAAATATTGCGGTCGCCTGGCAGCCACAGATGATCCATTCGCGCGACTCCCGTTTCTCGTTGCACTCTCGTACTCTCACTCGCGCGAACGAGCGTATATATCTCTACGATGTGGCATTATTCAGAATATATTTTAATATACGACCACAGAGAGCCGATAAATATCGGTGTCGGCGCGTACATACTCTCGCCTGACGAGAGAGATCGGTTCCCCTCTCGTTTTCAGCCAGTCGTAAAGCTCGGAACGCCCGGAATGGACCTTTTGTGGGGTTCAACGAGGGCACTCGAGCGTTGCGATGCTCCCGATGGACGGACGGACGAGAGCCGCGAGCATCCAAAGACACTTATAAGCGATATCTCGAATTTTTACGAGCCTTCTCTCGAAAATATTTCGACCGATTGCGCCGAGAGAGTGCTCGAGCTTCTCGCGCGGCTTATTAATGCGTCACGCGATAGGTATAGGCCGGTTGACGCCTGTTGTTCCTTCTCTTTACTTTGTCGCGTACATACCTCATCTCGCTTTCTTTCTTTCCCCTTTTGCCGGTCTCGTCTCGAGAACACGTAAAGAGGCTTTATCGGGTGTAAAATAGTGAGTACGGTGACAAGCAGTGAGAGTCAAGAGGAGATCGTATGACGAACGAGTGGATATATCAGCGGCGAGCCTGCGGAAGGTGGAAGAGGGAAGAAGAAGGGTTACACACGCGATCGATAAGTTTCGCTCCCGAGGGGGTTGAGCGAGGGTGCGTTTGCCGCTATGGTTCGCCCGATCCCCGTGAAACACCGTGAAACGGCACGGAAATTTAGCGGACCGGTTTCTCGATTATTTCGACCTTAGGCTATTTTACATTTACGCGGCGACAACACGCCGCTTACACAGCACGGCTGGATATCCCGGCTTGACACGTTAAGTGCCGCTGACAATTTGTTAGCTTTGCGCGCAAAGAATGCTAAGCGCTCTCTCGCCGAAGAGATAAAGGAGTAACGGAACATTCGACTGACATCCGACGAGGCGAGATTTTTCGAATTCATTATCAGCGGACGCTTCGAACTCTACATTTTTGCTTCATATAAAAATCGCGAGTGCTAATTAATTATTTATTATCCAGGGAACTAAGCTTTCCTAGGAATTGATTTTAATTTGGATTTCAAGTCTACCGATGATCAACGTGCTCTAAAAATCCAAAATAAAAATAATATAAAATTTAATTTACATATTTATGTATATTCTTTCTTGAAGTCTATCGTAGAATAATGAATTTTCTTCAAGAAAATACATTATAAATATTTCTAAGACTTATATAATTCTTCATACGTCTTCATTGCAAGAGAGAATTAATCATTTGACAATCGATAAGCCATTGATCATCGCAACGAAAATGATATGGTTAAATCATATACTATAAAAGATTTCGGGGTGTCGGACGCGAGCGGGAATGGCACCGATTCAACTCCAGATTCATTCGATTCGACATGCCCAACCCTATATTCTAATAGCTCTTGGAAAACAAATGTGCGGAGAACACGCAACGCGCGTTATAAAATATATATCGCGGTCCGTAAGACGTATCATTCATGTGCAGGAACGTGAGCCGCCCTGGCGCCGACTGATTTGCATCCGGTCAAATTTTTCGAAATAAAAAGGAGAAAGCAAAATCAATTTCGTAAATTCCCACCGCGAGAAAGCTAATTGGGGCCGGGAAATAATTAAGTTAATTGCTCGCTCGGGGGCTAACGTCACGCGAGATCGAGAGACGCGAAATGCCGCGTGCTCTATTGATGCTCTTGCAGAGAAGCCGCCGCTTATTAGCGGTACGAGAGGTCTATCGCGTAATCCGATATTCTGCGATTTGCGTCTAATCGTGGCCGACCGACTGTAATCTGACGAAGTTTGATTTAAACGAGAGAATTATTGCGGTCGACCGCGTGCTGCCCAGGAACCGGTTCGAGCTGCGCGAGTTATCCCGGAGTGATCAACCGTGTCGATCGAGCTTTCGAGACAGCTCGCCGAATTTTCAAGGAATCGAATCGTGTTTACGCCAGTCATCGATTGAATCATTATATCGGGAATCGAAACCAATGTAATCGCGAGTCCAATTTTCGATTTATTCTTCACTTTAGTCGCGTATTCTATACTTTGTGTTTCTTGAAATTCTTTAAAATTCAAATATATTTTCTAAAATTTTTAAAAATTTTAATATAATACCTGTCAAGTATGTACAAAATATTTCAGATATTTGTGTGTATTAAGTAAAAAAGTATAAAAAAGATTTAAAAAATATTAAACACTTTGTTAAAAAAAGTAGATATTTAAAAAAATGAAATTAATACAACTAGTCGTTATCGATGTTAATTGCGATTTAAAATTCCATTAATTCGTACAATATATTTAATAGAATAATTTGTGAAAGAAAATTTCCTGCAAATTCTAAATTACATAAAATTATAAAATCATGACACGTTTAGATCGCATAAGATGTGTAAAGTTGATTAAGAAAAATGTTAGATTTTTTATTACGATTTCTATTCTAAAGATATTTTATTTGACAGCACGTTTAACGTAGGAATTCCGGATAATGCAACGTGCACACAATCCAATGATTATTCGCTTTTTATATTCTTGACATTGTGACACTATCGCATTGCTTGATATATATCCCTCTTTCACTCTTTAAATGCAAAAAATAAGCTTGTAACCGACAGATCTATAAATATAGAAGATTATATCTCACATGCATTAAGTCTCGCGTTATTACGAATAAGCGATAGATTATCTCTCTAAATTATGACCATAGACATATTTCTATTATTCCGATATTATCCTATAATATCGAACAAGCTAAGTCTATTTGTCGCATATTTCATTATTTAGCAGAGATTTCTCAAGATATATGTTCCTCGTCAAGCAGAGGAAGAAAGCCGAGCGCTGATTGTGTGGAACGAGGATTAACCGCAGTTGGCGCGCCCGCTCGTTAGGCGTTAAGACGGCAAAGGAGAAAATAAAAAATAGAATCATACAAATTAGGGATCGGTTGAAAAATCTCGAGTGTCGAAAAGAATGCATCCGCAAAACGTCGGTGCATAAATCGCGCGCTCAAATACGCGTTTTGCGTGACTCCCGAGACCTTCGGGGCGCGAGGAAAACGAGCGTGCACAAACGGCCGAGTGATATATGCGCAGTCATAATTTCATAATCTCGATTCAGAGGAACCACCCACCAGCCTACCTCCCCATCTATATCGCCGTATTTTGCTCGCGCGCGAGTAAACACGATGCACGTAGGCGATATATACGCGGCGCAAACGACTTTTGATTCTGTCACTCGGCATTACCGGCAATTAGTCGATCGGCCGTTGATCACACAACCCAGGGAAATACTATGTATTAAGGCTACCTGTCGCGCGAGCAGAGTTGAATTGCTTAACGCAATGGCGTAGCTGTGCGATAAAAACAAAAATAAAATCAGACAAATAATTGAAAATTCACTCTTCATTTGTTTCTTTCTCTCTTTTGCACATCAAAAAATATATATATACATTTTTCTCTTTCCTTTGCCTATTATTTTTTCTCTAGAAAAATTTGCGCTTGTAGCATCAACTTCGCCTTCCAATTTGCCTTCTCTGTGCTGCAATAACAAAGCTCTCCGCCTTTATGGTATATATATATATATACACACGTTTACAATATTCTCTCTTGGAAATATATAATTGAGCAACACGTTGACAGCCGGGGATGAAACGGGGAGATTTGGAGGCGAGGAAGGAAGAAGGGATCTCGCCACGTCACTGTTAACGGCGTGTTTACGCGAAACGTTTAGCAAACGGTTAACCGTAAATCCGGTAGTTTAGAGTGGCTTCGTAGGAGTCTTCTTAGGTGCACATCGCTAGGAGCTCGGCTCGGCGTCTCAAATTAACGAAGCGAATTGTTAATGGCCCGAGTCAAGTAGCGAGACAGGGACGATAATTCGAAATGTCGCGTGGCCCTCTCATGTCGATAATTTAACCTTTATTAATTACACCCCGGATATATATCTGCTAGGGTAGCTGTAACATTTGGATCCCGAAGACGTTACTCCTTTAAATCCGGATACATTTCTCAGACAGGGATTCGCGCGAGATCTCGAAGAGATCGCAGTATATCGGAGAAAGCAATTCGCGCAATTGTCGGTGTAATTCACGCCATTTATCGGATCGCGAGAGGAAATCGCTGTCTCTAATACTTTCGTTTCGCACTAGACACCACAAGCGGTATTTAGGAATTACTTTGCTGCTTATAATTTGACCCCTGCACTGACGGCAGCTATAATTGCCTCTTCGAATATACAATCTCGAACGTATTAGCTCTTACTAGTACGCTATTATTATACTTTACGTTCAAACTTTCTCTCTTGTGCGCGATCTCTCTCTCTCTCTCTCTTTCTCGCGTCAATTCTGTCTCGTTTTGCCATCGTGCGCACGAAATGTAAACGATGTCTCAACTTGCACTAGATTATTGAAATTAACGAGCGAGAGTTAATCCGAAATTAACTTCTCTCTCTCTCCCTCTTTTCGCCGCTCGGACGATTACTTAATCGTCCGCGGACAATTTGTACTTAATTACGATCGTCCGTAGAAATGACTCCGTTCCTAGACTTCTTGGTATGTTTTGCCTCTCGGACTTATTAGTCCTGTAAATTATTGACGATTGCGGTCGAGCACGAAACGCGAGGCAGTTCTGATTGTCGTGCAAGCCGGGTGCAGCTCTCGCTAATTATCCTGAATATTCCACGAGAGCGAGAGCAGCGAGAGAACACGACGACTATCGAGAGACCAACGGGACGGTTTCGCGAGTACGTTAATTATTCTGGCGTTACGTGTCTGTGTGTCCCGCTGCCGTCGTATCCGTGATAATTAAAAAGTGCGACCGTGTATACACACTGTTGATCAGAGGGAAATGTTGTTCGCGATATGAGCGCGAGTTGCAATTAACATTCACGGCAACGGGCACGTAAATATGCGTAATAATTAAAAGCTGAGACGCATAGCGTCTCTGTCATAAAACTTATGGCTCTCATCCACCGTTATTAACTATTACACGCGCGCGCGTCTTGATCCGATTGGAGCCCGTATAAAGTTTGCGGCGTTAATCAAGCCGAAATTGATACGAAATTATAATCGCGCGCAAAAAATAACAACTCGATTTGGCGCAACTCGGTTTTCTTCTCATTTGCGATAAATTATATTAAATTGAAAAAAAGTAGGCAAATGAGAGAAAATTTTTATTGCTCGCGCCAAACCTCTTTAATTTCAATAAAATAAAAATTTGATATATATTATCCGGTTACCAAATATGTATAACTCGTTCTACTTTTTCGAAAAGAGAAACTATGTTCTACATCTTATACATTTAAATTTAAAAATTTTGCTCTTTTAGATATTTTGTAAGAGATTGTAAAAATTTTCGAAAAGTAAAATGTGTGTCATCAAATATTTAATAAATAGTTCCATAACAAAAATCAATATAATTTATTTCACAAAGAATGTTTATTAGAAAAAAAAACCTTTTTTTTCCCGAATTTTCTGTAAAATCTTCGATATTGATATAAGAGCGTTATGAGTTTCCGGATGCAATTCATTGCAGCTTACCACCAATATCCACGATGGACACTCGAAGGGACCGCAAGTAGTCGCCCCATGCTCGTTCGAGCGTCAGTATCAGCGGATACACGCTGAAGTTTCTAATATTACCGTCCCCGTGGTAAGGTCACGTACGCGTGCGACGAGTAGTACGAGAAGAACGGACGAATATAGCTGATTTCTTAGACCCAGATACGCACATATGCGAGCATATGCGACCCGCCGCAGGATATTTCTGGCTGGTACGTGAGGTAGCATCCGGTGCATCTCTCGCGACAATCGAAGTATAATCGGATGCACTCGGACGATTTTAATCCGTTACTTCGATCCTTTTTTAAGAAATCAATTAGTAATAGAAGTTGTATTATTAAATTATTCGATTGGAGAATTCTACCTGAATGTGGTAAACTTTCTGTGAAAAGATTATTAGAGTCCCGAATAGGAATGATTCATTTTTTAAACATTTATGCTTATATATGCATGTGTTGATTATCGCGGAAATTATATTCCAATATATATTCATCGGAACAAATATTTATTTCGTGAAGTTCATCTGAAAAAAAAAAAAAAACCCAAACTTGTTTAAATATATCCGAATGCATATTTCGGATCCAATCACGACGGTGAAAAAATTGAGCAGAGCAGAGTTGGGTTAGAGAAAAATATATGGAAACGTTTTTAATTAGCGTCTACCTGCAAATTAATATACTAATTATTCGAATCCGAATCCGCCCATTTCTGCGCGCACGATGTCAATCATTCCATTCAAATAATATTTTTAATGGCCGCGTGGTTATGCTAAGAATGAAAGGATTAATTAGTATGCGAACGGCACAGCGTTTCCACATCGAGCCGTACTCCTTGAGCTCCGACTAATAATTACCGGTCTTTTGAAAGTCGCGTAAAAAAAAACCGCGCGACTCTCGCGGCTCGTAACGTATCTATACATCGAAATTTTGTGAAAAGAAAAAAAAGACGAGGGGGATGAAGACAAACGAGAGAGAATCAAAGGATAACGCATGCGCGAGCTTTGACATAGACGAGGTATTTTTAGAATCGGACTTTCGAGCGTACGACGAACGTGCGTATTCACGCGGAATCGCGCCTATAGACGCTCCGCTGCCGAAAAGGGTTTAATTACGCCCCCCAAATGCAGTAAGGGAAAAAGGGGAGAGGGAGGAGCTGCGCTCGTTACTTTTGATTCTGCAAAACTGCAGCTGGTAATTACGGAACTGCAACGGAGACTCTCTCCCTTCCGTAACACGATGGCGCATTTTAAGAAAGGGGAACGGCGAAGCGAGGAGGATACGAGACGCATAAAAGTAGTCGGTCGAAGGATTTTTACGAGCAAACTTGCCGCATATATATCTTTCTTTCTTTCTCTTTTTCCATATATATATCTTCTCTCGAGCTCGAGATGATGACTCTGGTAATCGTGCAACTATGCGACATTCTCTCATCGTATGAATAGCGCGCGGCTTTTTTTGTTCTCGCCGTTTAAGGCAAATTTGCACGACGCTCGCTTTTGACGAATGCATCACGTGCGAGTGGTGCAAAGTGCAAAAAGAGAGGAAAAAGAAAAAGAAAGGCGAGAATAGGATGAATAATGAAAACGATTATTCGCATTGAACGATGACAGAAGGTGGAGTCGTTAGCCGAAATTCGCTCGTTCTCTGAACACGACTCGTCGCGTACGGTCAAAGACATTTTTGCGCGCACCGGTGTACATCTGCGAATAAAAAATGGTCCGTCCCAATGCGCCCGCTTTGCGTGACTCATCTAGAGCGATCGACCGGAGAGTGAAGCGTGCAAATTCGCCTTTACTCGCTCGAATCCCGGGACGGCCGGTCTCTCTCGGCGACGCTCGATATTTTAAAAATTTTCCGGACGGTTAAGTCGCGTGTGCTTCGAAGCGCGAGTTCCGATATCGGGCCGGCTACGATCTGCCGGAGCATACCGGCGGCCTATCGGTCGAAGGGGAAATTTACCGGAAACGATTCGGCTAAAGTCTCGCGCGCGCACGCGCGGATATATTTCGCATCGTCACATTTCGCGCGTTAATTCGCCTTCTATCGTCGTCGCGCGGAAAACGGATCTCTTCATTCGTTCAGATCGCATATCGAACAATTTACGACGCTGTCAACATTTTCGTAAGAAATAAAAAATAAAAACGTATTTTCGTGAGATTTGCAAAATTTGTACGCGAGCCAAAAAAAGTGTGATTTATATGACAGGAGAAAGATTTTTCTCGATCCTCATGTTATTCCGAACTGTTTTCGATATTATGATATCATGAATCACTTAAAATTCTCAAGCTATATGATTATTCAACGTAATGCAAGATTTTGCCTAGCGCGGAAACAAATCACCCGTAACGAAAACCCTGAAAGTCAAGCGTGAAAATCTCCTCCAACGCGCGCCGCCGCGTTTTCGTTAACGAAAACGAATGACTGTAATAAGGCGCGCCACTTTCCAAGCCTCGTTGTGCCATGCGTCATACAATTTATAGGGGGAAAGTTGAAAAGACAGAGTTTTGAATAAACCTGGGCCGCATACGGCGGAGTATTTATCATATATAGTATATGTATATAAATGATTCCGCGAATCTTCTTCTTCATCAAGACGCGATATTGCAAAATAATTGAACAGTTTTATCGGGGATGTAAAACGAAATCGGGCGAGTTACGCTACCGGGATCGATGGTACGAATTACGAGCGAGGCTTACTCGGTAAACGGAATGAAGAAGAACGGCTTATTTGGCGAAGGGAATCGAAGGCAGGAAAGAAGAAAGGTTAAGACCTTATCGAAAATCCCGCGAGAACGTCCCCTGCGAGGATAGCTAAAGAGACGGAGTGCGGGAAGGGACCGGTGGCAAAGAGGTTTATACGTAATCCCGATAGAAGATACCAAGGAAGCGGGTGATAATAGATAATCCTCAGGAGGTATTATCTACTAACCTTCGGTGAGACCGTGGGGTACGTTTGTTAACGCAAGCGGCAAATTCACGAAGAAACAAAAAATAGAAAATACATCTAGAAATTATACAGAGTGTCCCAGAACTGTGGTGGAAAAGTTTTTAATGGCAGATTCCTGGTAGGTCATCATTTTTAACATCTTCCCAATTTTTGTTATTATGTATTTTTATAATTAAGCCTTATATTAACATTCTATTAATGCAAACTCTATCTAAAATTAACTGAAGAATGTAGTTCTGTTAATATTTTATTTCCACAAGGCTTAGGCTTTCCCAAAAAGCCTTTATTTTCAACTGCTTATAATTCAAAAATTATTAATCAACAATTAAAAGGCAATAAGAGCTAATTAAATTCTATCAATTAGTAATTTATTTGTGAAAGGATGTATAACATATTAAATAACAGACAAAAATAAATTCGTTCGAACGTTTCGGTTGTCTTTTCCAACCTTCTTCAGCGCATATACAATTAAAATTAGAGGTTAATAAAATTTTACAATAAATTACTTATAAATGTCATTATACTAAAAATATACAAAGTCAAGATATTTTATTTTTAATTAAGCGAAAATTATTGATGCCTCGATATTTTCACTGAGGAAAAATCGTCTCCGAATGATACCAGGAATCTGCCATTAAAAACTTTTCCGCCAGTTCTGGGACACCCTGCGTAGCATAGACAAGATTATAATTTTTTTGCGTATTTGATCTTGCGAAATTGAACTCTCTCCCCGTCGTTTAATAATAATAAAGAAAACATTGTAAAATGAATACTCGATGCTAGTCAAACAATTATCCGCTTTCGGAGCGTCGTCGGGTGGTAATGCGTCAAAGAGGATTCGTAAGAAGGTGCTCGCAAGTTCCAAGTAAGGACTTGCCGTAAGGAAGCGAGCGCTTTCGCCTCTCGTGCGCGTTAATAATGCAGCTTGGCCTTGGAGTCGTCGTGCGAGGCGGCAGACTGTCACTCTGCGACATAATCGGGTAAATAATTCATCCATCGAACCCCCCGAGGTCTTTCTGGTGTCCTGTCGCGTGGGAGCGGCACCACTTGGGCTCACCAAATCCACAATCTACAGCGAAAACGAAAGTGGGCGCAGCAAGCACGAAGGGTGCACGAGCGTCGGAAAGCCGTGACGCGAGAGGGTATATTCGCGAGAGCACGATGAGAGGGCTAACACGGAGGGGAAAAAGTTAATCCCTTCATGTCGCTGAGAAACGAAACGGGGTGGCTGGACAATCGAATTGCAGGAGCGCCGAATTTGTAGTGAATTTAGCGAAAAAAAAAATTTATAATTTTATTGTCAAAAATAATACGTAATAAAAGTGCAATAACAATACGAGAAGTATTATGATTTTTTTTTGAAAATTAATCGATTATATTAATGAAATATAATTGATTAAATAATAGCTATATGTGTGTAGCTGTATATCTTGAACCATGAGCTTTCCCATCCCCGAGTATATTTCGAAGTGCATCATTCATATGATTATTAAAATAAGCTCATTAATCTGAAAGAATCCTCGCGAATTATTAAGTTGCATTCCGAAAGAGCAATATATATATATCTATTTGAATGACAGTCAATTAGGCGGATCCACGTTTATTCCGGCGGTATGAAATTAATTAAACAACGCGAGCTACTATAATAACGTAGCTCGCTCGTAGAGAATTTACAAGCAATTCGCGTGTCTCTCCGTGCTTATGCCGTGCACCTACGTCGTCGTTGCGCTTTACGCGGTCGTAAAGTCAAAGTTAGTAATAACGTATCAATGTTTACGAGATGTCGCGCGTATATATCGCGATGATTAGCCGAACACAATTCCCTGTGGAGAAATTGACTATCAGAAAAATTCACTTCCCGCGCGCGCAGCCTGGAGGTTCCTCTCTAATAAACGGAAGCCACGCGGAATGCCGTAATTGAAAAACTTATAATGGAAGAATGCCTCTCGCATAATTACCGCCATTACGGAAAACGATTTAGTTCCGTCCGCGTATCGCAGTATAGTCACGGGTATTCGCACGATATGTCTCGAGGTCGTATTCGGTGTAATGCGGTCTCTTCTTACGAGGTGATTGTATATACGATCATTGTACAGTGGGCGATTGTGTAAGGACACGTTGCTTCGTATACGAGCGGGCAAGGAGAAGGATATAATTCGCGACATTCTCGCGCGTACTTGAAATTCCGCGTGGCAGATCATCAAGGGTAACGTATAATGCCATTAAAATTGATCTCCGTCTCGCTGGGGACGAACGAGGTTGCTCGTGACGTCAAATCCGAGAATATATCAGATTCTGACGAGAAATTAAGACGCGACGTTCCTACAATTGTTAGCGTATTATATATTTCGACGTCGAACAAAAATATCGTGGAATTTTTTTTTTATTAATTCGAGAACAAATCTCAATTTTTTTAATCGTCTCGATTAGTCGTGATTTTTCAGAAATACTTTTAATGTAAAATCCAATTATAATTGAGTAAAGAATATAGGTAAGCGGCGGTATCGGCCATTATACGATATTAATACGACGTTACTATCAGTTTTTTTTTCGTCAATTCGAGAGAGAACAGGCTTTTCTTAATTTTTTAATCGTCTCGCAATTAGCTGTGAATTTGTAAAAATACTTTTAATGTAAAATCCAATTATAATTAAGTAAAGAACATAAGCGGCAATATCGTCGAATAACATTACGATATTAACGCGTCGTAGTTGCGGAACATCCTGTATAGCCGTTGGGCCATAAGTTGCTAATCACCACGTTACCGTTTACGGAGCTATCGCGCGAAAAAATCGGACGATGTCCCGCAGTGTGTGTTCGCGGTCAAGCCGCGTCCCGGCAAACGATATGCAGGCGCGATAAGTTACTACCGCATTATGCAAACTGCATCCGGCAGCCGAGTGCATCCGTGAATTTTCATCGCGCCGGCGATGCCACGGGAGCAGGCGCACCACGGAAAAGCAACGGCAGAAATATACCGGCGACGGTGGGCACAACGGCCCCGCGGGGTCCAAGAAAAATAAATGCCGAAGACGTCGACAAATAACCGAGGCCGCGTTTCCTCTCGTAAATTCGCTGGGCGTGCTGCGAGAGGTATCTACCGTTAACCCCTTCACGAAATCGGCGTTTTAAAATTATTCGGTCGAGAACGTCTCGAGAGATAAAGCTGGTGGAAGTCAATTCTGAAACGAAATGTCGACCTTCATTCTTTTCAAAAATTTAATTTATTTATGCACTCCTCAAAATAATTCAAGGATCAAAAAATTCCAAAAATAAGCGGATTTCAAATAGCTGTAACTTCTTTTCGAAAAATGATAATTTAAATTTGAAAAAAGGGTTTTGAAGCTTGAAATCTCTACTTTTGAAAGATCATAGCCTTTTTCATTTTCTTCAATACTGATATTTTTTTACGTATAAAAAACGACGAACATAACGAAATGGAAAATTTTATCTCACTTTGTAGACATGTCACATACTTATAAAGATTTGAAAAAAATTTTTCAATATTGTCACGTTAAAGAATCAAGTTTTCCCTGCAAAATCGTTTTTTAAAATTTAAATTTCGATATTTCTTTATCACGTTATCGCAAATTGAAGAGAAAATGTCATTTTCACTTTATTCGTTCATAACTCCGTTAAAAATCATCGTACGGCAATCTTAAGAATGGATTCTTAAAGCCGAATCTTTGCTCTATAGTATGATAAAGAAACGGAATTTTTTTTAACTCGTGAACTTTTCATAAATAGATGAAAATAATGAAGACATTCGTGAGTCACTTTACGTAACTTTTTTTCAAAGTTTAAACAAAAAGAGGAAAACTCGCGAATGTCTTCGTTATTTTCATCTATTTATAAAAAGTTTACGAGTTAAAAAAAATTCAGTCTCTATATATGATACTAAAGAGCAAAGATTCAGCTTTAAGAATCTATTCTTAAAATTGCTGTACGATGATTTTTAACGGAGTTATGAACGATCAAAGTAAAAATGGCATTTTCTCTTCAATTTGCGATAACTTCATAAGGAAAGATCGAAATTTAAATTTTAAAAAATGATTTTGCAGGGAAAATTTCAGACTTTAACATGAAAATGTCAAAAACTTTTTTTCAAATCTTCTTACATATGCGACATGTCTACAATATGAAAAGAAAATTTTCCATTTCGTTACGTTCGTCTTTTCTATATGTAAAAAATATCAGATTTGAAGAAAATAAAAAAAAACTATGATCTTTTAAAAGTAGAGATTTCAAGCTTTAAAACCCTTGTTTAAAATTTAAATTATTATTTTTCGAAACAAAGTTACAACTATTTAAAATATGCTTATTTTTTGGACAACGATTTTTAATCCCTTAATTATTTGGAGGAGTGTATATTATATATAATATTTATTATATTATATAAATATTATAGATATTAATAAATTTTATTTCAGATTAATTCACACATCTCACAAATTTAATAGTTTGTTGTAATTAAAGATGTTTAATATAAAATAATTAAATATTTTGTCTAAAAAAATAATTTTTTTTTCTTACATCCAATTATTGTAAATGAATGAATTTTGAGAATGTAACGATATCTTTAAGATCCATTGGAATGTCCATCGGGTTAGTTTGAGGCAGGTCGCGGTGCGAGCTTATCCGGCCGTTCGGCAAAAATAGCGGTACCGCATATAAGTGAACCAGTCCGTAATTACGGGCCCAGTTTGGTCCATGTAATAGGGCCTCGCGGCTCGTACGGATAATCGATGTACATACGAATATCGCGCGTCCAACGCGAGCAAGTTTACCCCATCGAATTCGACACCGTTCGCCGATCGGCTATCTGCTTGTTTCTTGTACTTGGAGAAATACAGGATGGTTCTCAGAATTATCTGAGATTTTTATCTCAACATTGTGTAATATTCTTCGGTATGTAATTTACTTCAGATCGCAAAAGGAAAAAAAAAAAGAATACGTTCCTTCTCGCGTGCGTTCGACGTGCAGAAATATAATACAGTTGTCTTAATTTTTTAAATCACTTTATCAGATTTACTTCCCCGCTTGCATGCTCAGCTCGGGTATTGCGTACAACGTGTATGCATGTACATTTATTGGTATTCTCATAAAATAACGTCGTAAGAATATTTTCGTAATTCCTTAATTTATGTATACTTATGTATACATTCTCTCGATACGCGCAACAGCCATGGGGTTAACGAGGGATCATTCCGCTGGCATGTGGCGCGCGTGCACACACACATACGTACGCGAGCGAACTTGTACAACGCGTTCCTTATATGTAAAATCCGATTCAACCATTATCCTCGATCGTTTTCGCGCATATCGACTTTTTCGCGCCAGGCACAAGAGAGGCTGCCTCGTATTTCTGCGTCATATCGCGATCGCGCGGGACACGTACGAAACGGCCGACGTCACTTTTATCGAGCAATCAACGTCGGCGCGATCATTCCTACGACGAGTGAGACGGGACGAGGAAAGGGAATACGCGTCATAAAAATCCGTTGCTCGTTCGGAAGATGCTAAGACCGTGAATTGTCACGGTACGAGTGAGTAAATAGTCGGAATGGGCCCCGTAGAATGTCGTAACGCGACGGCGAGCTGCGCTCGATCTTTATCGATGGAGTCGGTTATTGAAAATAAACGACGTTTACGACCGCATATACGATTATCGAATGATATCTTTAGCATACTGGAACCCCGTTCCTTTCCCCGCGTGCCTTTCCCCTTTTTACGAGAGAAAGCGTTATTGTTGCAAGGATGTCGATGTAGAACATTCGCATCTGCGATATGAATGTGGAATGAACCGTGAGATTCGAAGTATGGTCAAGGAATTATGCGAAAAATACAATTATTATTTCGAAAAATAAAATTCGCGGTGTAGATCCTTGTAAGAATGTAATTTTATCATTTTTTTAAGAATAGATCTTAATATATAATGATTTAATTATTTCTTCCACATTTTTTTTTCGTCATCTATTTATTGATTATTTTAGTTTCCCATACTTCTATAAATATTACGTTGACATAATCCGATTGCTACACTGACGCACAAAACGCGACATTATGGATTACGCATTTACATAAAACTTCGACGCCGTCAATTTTTTTTTTTTTTTTAGTTTCGCCTTCTTATTAATTCCGACGAAATTACCGAAAGCACAGCCAAACCATTACACTTCTGGAGTCGTAAAAAAGATTTTAAAAAATCATTTAAGAACGGCGATAAAAATTCGGAACGTCCCTCTTTCAATCTTCGAATAACGTTCGCGACCGAAATCGAGAAATTTCATCGATCACAAGCTTAGCGAGATTATATACGGCTTTAATCTTTCGACAACGAATCAAGAGAGTACGCAAACGAGAGTTTCGCGAACGTCGAAAGATTTCGTAGAAGTCGTTCCTTTTCTTGCTAAGAGTTTCGGCGCGATCGCGGATGCATTCGCAAAGGGCTGCGTGCAAAAACTGAAAAACAAGAAGTGTAAAAAAAATTAAAGAAGAAACAGAAAGAGAGAGAGACAGACAGAGAGAAAAAGAGAGATGTGTACACGTGTATCTCTCTCTCTCTCTCTCCGGTTGAAGTTTGAGTCACGTCGCTTTTTATCGCGCCGGAATGAATCACCGTGCACGCGAACGGCCAAAGTACCCGGTAGCCGTGCCGAGACACCATCATATTATTTTTACGGCCCCGAAACGTCTGCTGGCATTATCATAATCTCCCCCGGGCGCGGCCGAGCTCGTTCCATCGACAACCTCCACCTCTCCGTTCTTCACCTCGCCATCCTCGACACCGTCGTCTTCGTCGTCGTCGCTTGCTACAACTACATCGTGTCGTTGCACTCTTTCTCCTCGTTCGGTCGTTCACTGAGAATCTCTCTCTCTCTCTCTTACCTATATCCCAGCACCCGCTTTACTATCGCTTCTTCTCTCTTATCTTCGCGATGAGAGGTTCGACGTGAACGCCCTTTGAATACGCGACTATTCGGCACTCTAGAAATCTCCCCGATATAACTCGCGACAAACCCGCGCGGAACAAGTAGTCGAAGTCGTCTCGCCGTTCTAAGTAGTCGAAGACCGCAAATACAGACTATCCATGTGCGGTGAAGTAAGCAAACTCATTTATCAAGCGAGATTCCAGCGTAAACGATCCCGTAAATATGTATGTATACACCGATGACAAGCATCATGCTGTCAATTCGCGGACGGATCACACGTCGAGGTAAAAAAAGCTTAAATATTATTAGGCTCACGTATAATTATCCCCAAGCAAAGTAGGTAGAATCTGGAACGAGTTCCACTTCTTTCACATTTATCTCTCGTTCTTTTTTCTCTTATCCCGTTCTTAAAAAATGCTCTCTCGTGCGCGATTCGTCAGAGACCAATCGCGCCGAAGCGAGCAAAGCGTGCAAATCTACGGACCTCTAGACATCCTTAGATCCTCTCGCACCGTCATATCAGGAAGGACGAGAAAGAAGCGTGCGGCTTAAAGCGGCGCGCGATCGGGCGGCCATTGCGACGGACGTAAATAATATTTTTACGAGCGGACCGCGGTGCACCGCCACGGCTTTCTGCTTTCTGCTCCTTTGCTGCGAGAAAGAATGAGTTTTTTTCGGTCAGTGACGCCTGTCTCGAAGTCCCCCTTCGAATGCACGACGACGGCGACGGCGCGGCGCGGCGCATTCGTCCGGGGTACCGGGAACTCTGCGGTGTTCCGCTTGCGGTTCGTCCCGGATAGGCCGCAGCCGAGCCGTAGGCTGCGCTTTACCTATATGCACGTGTATATACGTATGGTATATGCGCGCGTGTATATATTTCGACCGCACAGAAAGGATCTCTTTCCTCGCATTTATGGCCCCGTCCGAGCTCTTTTCCCGCATTTGACACGCCGTTTCGTGTCGCGGCCTGCGCGCGGCCAGAAAAGATTTACCGGCGTGCATGGACCGCGTCCTCCTAACGCCGGAAAGCGCGACAGTGGCGGCGATATAAGCCGCGTGCACATTGGTGACAGCGAAGAGAGAGAGAGCTCTGTCGTTTTCTGAAAAAAAAAAATTTAAAGAAAAAAGCTGGGGTAGAGTAATTGCGAATTCTGCGAAGGATATAACAACGTCACCGGAGAGATAATAATTGTAAAATATATTTGCTGGACAGACAAAATATTAGTATTTATTACTGGCCCTTGGGCTAAAAATATAGGATATATTTTGTTTTATTAATGTTATTTTATATTGTAATTATTTCGTTTTAATTTCATGGATATTATTTTATTTCAACGTGATTACGTTTGGTAGATATCATATCTTTTGATTGTGTATACGGTTTGATTTGATTCAACAAGCGATCCAAGCAGCGATTCGTCGCTGCTGAACAATTTTCAGGTTCATGACCCGAAGCTCATCGCTCACCGATGTGCACGCGGCCTACCAGTTTCGAAACTGCGATTTTAAGGACTCTTCGTCGCCAGAGATCGCACGACGCGCGAGGGACACGCTCATAAAATGTTAAACGGATAGATAGGTGTTTTATTATGTTTCGGCAAAGAACTGGAAGAGCCTGTCAATGTTATATACGTTGTATACGTTTACCCTCTGCTATTCTGAAATTCAATTTAAAACTCGCGTGACAATTTACTATCTCGCAATAAAACGCGAATGGCATGATATAAAACAGGTATAATAATTAAAAAGATATATCGACGTGCGAGTGGTTTAGTATCTCTATCCAGAGAGAGTTAATTACTTATTTAAAACCACTTCTCGAATGTCAATATAAGATACCATAATGTTTTACATGTTAAATTATGCTCAATTTTTTGTATATGTAACTTGTAGATTTTTTAACAAAAAAAAAATATGAAATACTTTATCATCAAGATCTCTCGTAACCAAATCTATAAATAAATATGAGCTAAGAATCTTACACATGTTTTATGATTCCCTCATGGTTGCTTAGTATGTTGCCTCAAGCCCTGTATATATTATCTACTATATTCTTATTCATGGTTACTCTGACGTACACGCAGTATTAGAATAATAAGGGTAGTTTTACAAAATATAAGAGAGCCTCTCCGAGCTAAAGTATCGAAAAGTCACAAAAATCAAATTGTCAAAAATTTTAAATCGAGCATATATTTGTTCATGAAATTTTCTCTTATTTTTTTAAAACGAGATAGCTTGTGCAAAACGCGCGAAAACTCCTCTCCACCCCACATTATCTACTTACATATTATATGTATATATATGAATGCTATAGCGTACACTCTTTCACGGAAGCTGCGCATATTGTTCGATCCCAAATATGAAGTTACATAGGAAACACGAGAGATAGCTATAGCTGTAAACAGGTATTAAAAAGCATTGGAAGGGCAGAAAGCGGCGTATAATGAGCAAACGTGATCAATCAACGTAGAAACATGGTCCAGAGGATCTCTTCGAGCATAAGCGAGAAGGTCCTCGATCCGCGAGAAAAGACAGGGCAAATTCGTCTCAAAATACGTATAAAAAGCAAAAACGCGAAGCGCTTTATCATTTCTTGCAAAAACAATCTTATATACTGCACAAATAAATTATTGAAATAAAATCCTGCAAATAAGATTCACGAATAAAAATAATATCCACACTCTTGGATGAATGCACAATCGTCTGGTATTCAAGTCACCAGTGAATCCTATCGCATTTGCTTGTACGGTCTTTATCTTCGTATCGCTTGAGCTTTTTGTTGAACGATCGAGTAAAGTGACGACGGATCGAAGGGCAAAGGACGGATCGTAGGCCGAGGGACAGATTAGACACGGGCCGCGGCTCCACTTCGGCCGATCTGATTTATGCGCTATAAAAGGCGCGGTAATAGTGCTGTAGATTAGACTATTTGTGTCGTCGGCAGTTAAAAAATACGTCATCCGGCCCCAGGGGCTAGCACGTGCAAGATTCGGCACATTGGAAACTAGGTAAAGAACTTGGCTGTACACAATAAGCGCGACGTCTTAAAGGAAAGGAGCCGAAGGATGAGCGAGGAAGTAAAGGAGAGAGGAAACGTTAGTACGCCGACGCCTCCGCTCTTCGTTCTAGCTATAAAATACAGATAAAGGGCGACCCTCTTTAAGGGTGCTGCAATGGGATCGGCCGGTTATGCTTGCGATTCTAAAAAAAAAAAAAAGGAGAGAGGGAGAGAATTTCCCGGCAACACCGCGCAGTTTTTAGGAAGGCTCGTCACGGAAAAACGCTTCGACGATAAAACCTTCGGCTCCTTTCAGCCACGCCCGGAAGACGAAAATTGTCAGTCCGTCAACCATGAAAACTTCTGCTGGAAAAAATCCGCGACGTTTTTTCTCTATTTATTTTTAAATATGCATTTCCATGCAAATTTGGAATATTAAAAGTCCCGAATTTTCAAGACACGTGTTTTACAAAGTTTATTACTCTATATATTTAATGTATAATTATTATATTGTATATATTATTTGTTTATTATATAAATGAATATGAAAAAAATCCCATCTATAGATGAGTAAATTTTAGAATCTACAAATTCTTTAAAAGAAATTTATTCATTTATTAAGACGAAAATTGTCAGTCCGTCAATCATGAAACCTTCCGCTGGAAAAAATCCGCGACGTTTTTTCTCTATTTATTTTTAAATATGCATTTCCAAGCACATTTGGAATATTAAAAGTCCCGAATTTTCAAAACATGTGCTTTACAAAGTTTATTACTCGCTCTATATATCTAATATATAATTATTATATTGTATATATTATTTGTTTATTATATAAATAAATATGAAAAAAAATTCCATCTATAGATGAGTAAATTTTAGAATCTACAAATTCTTCAAAAGAAATTTATTCGTTTATTATTCCTTTCTCTCTGTATATATGTCTCTGCAAAACGGAAAACACCAAGCTCATTCTTTCACATTCGCGTTTGCACACGTACGCGAATAAAATATTAAATTTGCCGAGTAATACCGCGCATAATGTAATATCCGTTCTTGTCGCCACATTTCAGTTCCTTTACGCACCATCGTCATAAAAGTAAAGAACCGCTCGCGCGCTCGAGCTGCTAGCGCGTACGCGAATAAATCGCTTTGGCCGCGCAGGAAACGTAATCTCGTTAACTTTTACGCGAGCGGCGTTAATTTTTCACACGGACTGACACCTCGTGTTGGAGTTTATATGCCAGGGATGCTTCGAAATATTTCAAGCTACGCTGTGTGTATGCGGAGAAGAGGAAAAGCCGCGATAATTCGGAGCACGTTACAGAAACGCGATGCGAGGACCGCGTTACCATCGTTGATACGACACAGACGCGACAGTTACGAGGACGTCTTTTATCCCGCTGCTCTTTGAAGATCGCCCGATCAAAGACTCTTCGGCTTTTTATTCGATTTTAGCCGCTCTCCCTCATGTTCGACTTCGCCGCAGGTTACTCTCTCGTCTTTGAATTCCGACATTATATCTAACTGTATGTAACTTGCACCGATATATAGAACCGACCAATAATATATTGTAACTTATTTATTCGATTTTATCATCTTCATATCCCAGACACATTTGGTATATTGAATTTAAGAAAATATAATTTGAATGGAGAGAAAATAATCATTATGTGAATTAGTGTATCTTTGTAGCATTTTGGAGCATTATTTACGAATGTAATTATATTCTCCTATATATGTAATTAAATATTGTAGTATATACTTTCAATTAACTAGTAAATAATAAAAACGAATGAATTAATAAAATAAATTATATTTCCGCGAATTTTTCGAATTTTGACATTTGTCGCATTGGACCGATGTATAATGGTAAATAAGTCGATGGATGGATTTGTTGGAGTACGTCGGCCGCCCATGCTGTTTTCTGCTGCCTCGCTTTGAACTTTTATCACCGTAAAGCGCGCATAATCTACTTTTTACTCGTCGCACACGTGTCTTCGAGCTTTACGTTCGCGGGCTGGTAGTAGCTTGCGGCTTTCCGATGCGTCGATATACATTACGTTCTTTTATTTCTCTTGAAAAAAAAAGACCCCAGCCGCACACGTTCCCTTTATTACTTCTCGCGCTACCCGTTAAAAGTTATACTTGGACACAGCATCGATGGCGCCTCTCGAGATTATTGATCATGCCCTTTTAGAGAAGCACGTTTTCATCCGGATATTAAAATGGAGAATAATAAGAATCATTACAGCGGGATTTGGATGCGGCGAGTGGAGAAAGAGAGAGATAACTCGAAACAATTTATCAAGATATTTCGTGTATAAAAGTATTTTTCTACTGAAAGGTGATTAATGAAGGGTCTACCTTCTAAAGCGAAAGGAGAACGTTAAAAAGAGAAATATACTTGAAGAAATGCTAGACGATACGCGCGGATGTTCAAAGTTCAGGTGAATGAAATTAAAGAAATTTACATATATTATTTTCAAAACGCTGTAAATAAAAAAAAAAAAGAAGAAAACTCCAGATCGTAATCGTCCCGATAGATCTGCGATCGGATCTGCAGGCGAGATACGTTTCGTATCTAGAGAAGAAGCTGCGCCCTTGAATCGCTCGTTTCTTTCTCACACGTCGCCCGAGGGCTTCCAGTGACCGTCTCAGCGCTAGCCTGTTTATTCCCTCGCCCCGGGAAATTATGCAAAGCGCAATGCAAATTTTCAGAGCAACGTGCTCCTAGAATCGTCATTAGCTCGCATACGACATACGAGGTTGCAACGCGGTAGCTCGCAACGGGATCGTTCGCCAGCTTTTTTAGCCATCGCGATAGTCGCCGGATAGTCGCATAATAGTTAAATTACGTACCACATTATAGCGCGACAAGTTAAGTAGTGGTTTGTTGAAGATCGTAATAAACACGCGGAGTGCACGGTGTGTAAACTTTCGAAGAGCGTAATAAGGATACTTAATGCTTTAAGATCTTAGAAATAAGAAAAAAAAGGTTTTATAACGGAAACAAATTCCTAAGTGTCATTTTTGGAAGTTACATAAAACTTTAAACGCGTTTTTCTCGAAATCACTTTTTTCAAACTGGGCGACCTCATAACTCCCACAAATCTTGACCGATTTACTTCAAATTTAAACTGTAGCTTCTAAGATACATTTGTCAGCGAACTACGTACGGATTTTACGTTCCGTTGTAAACTTTTTTTTTTACAAACAATTTTGTGCAAAATTTTTCGTCAAAAAATGAAACTTTTTCTTCAAACTTGTGTCATTTTTACAAAAACAATTATTTTTTAATTTCCGTACGTAGTTCGCTAGCTAATGATATAAAGAATTAAAAAAAATTTGGTTTTTTGTTCTACAGCAAAAATTGGAGCAGCTAGTAGGTCGCCCGTAAGGCACTGTCCGAAACGAGTGGTCATCGTTGCAGAGCTCTGTCACCGCCATTTTGTAAAAAAAAAATGTAATGTGTTACTTTTTCACATTTTCTACGAGTATTTTAATATAGAAGATATTATATGAAATTTTATTATTTTTATTAGAACGCAATTGTTGGACCGGAGTAGTAAGTGTCTTTCATTTAATCATCCATCGATTAAGTCATTGGAAAAAAAATGAACAAAGTATGCGGATCGCGTTTTAATGAATTTGTCTACGTTAATGAAGAAAAAGAGGCAGAGAGAAAGAAACGACGTCTCTCGTTTCTCTCAGCTGATGAAACTCTCGTGCGGGCGTAAAATACGCGTATCTTAAGATCTCCTATAGAGCCTTACGAGAGTTTTATCGTCCGGCAATAAAAAATTTTCCTCATTTTTTTAGATTTGGTCTTCGCAAATCCTCCAAGCTGTATATACACATGATATACGAAATCTGCGAAATGAAACTCGCGGAACCGAACGTCCGCGCTTTTACGACAGGATTTTGCGGCGACCGGTCGCAGTTTTTTTTTTCTCGATATGCGCGGACGCAGGATTTATCTCTTTGAAATGTTTCTTTTCGGCGCTGCTGCTGCTGCTGCTGCTCTCGGTGACCTTTCACGGCTTAACGGAACGCGGTCGGGGATCCTTCAGGTTTAACGATCGGCCGTCGAGTTTCGGCCGAGCGACTCCGGATCTCCGAGCACGCCACGAAGACCTCTTCTTCGCCTCGACGAAGTAGGAGGTACCCGCGACGTCTTGCTCATTTTGCCGCGACCTTCGCGAGCTCTCCTTTCGCTTTACCTCCGTGGATATTTGATTTCAGCGTAACGATGCAAAAATCCGGTGTCTACAAGATAATGTAATCGACGGATAATAATGCACGCCGATGAGATTTATATCTGAGAGATAAATCAACGAAGGTATTCTGTTAACGTTTTTTCTGTACGCGGGAATACAATTTAAGAATAATAAAATTGCGCTCGCTCTCTCTCTTATATTTCTTTCGCTCTCTTTTTATATTGAAATTCACCGATTATTCTCCCCCAAGCTTGTTTATTTTAATAATTTCACATTATTCCCCATACTATTGTTGTTTTTCAATTTGCACGAAAATTTGGCACGAGAGAGATAATTGACGCGTTGACCTCGATTATGCGGACAGGACGTACCGAGGGGAGTTTTAGGTCTCTCGGAATATTTTACGTGTGGCCGAGGCGCGCAAAATTATTTGACGCGGCAAACTTTCCCGGCGCTAAACATAATTATGATTACCAACTTCAAATATAGTCGCACAGCCGGCAGCCTCTAATTTACGCAGTTACCTCGAGCGCGTAAATAAATGTTTGCGATAGCATGGAAAATACTTGCACACGGATAACGAGTCAAACATCGCCCGCGGTTTTCCACCATTACTGCGCGGATGTTATTTCCACGTTTGATAATGTATATATGCCGCGCAATTTTCGGCTACAAGAATATCTCGACGGTGAAAATTATATTCTCTTGGACGGAAAGTTTTGAAATCGTTTAAAGATCAAACTGTGATATTTAAACAAATATATATATTTTCTAGACAATAATAATAAGAGGCTTCATATAATAATAATAGAAATATGCATATATTTTTAAATATTCTTATATTTAAAAATATCTAAAAATATAAATGTTTAAAGATATTTAGCAATTTAATCCATATGTGCGGGAGTTAAATTTCTAGGATCCAAAGATTGAAGTAAATCGTCAAATTGGACGATTAAAACGCTAACGCCTCGATCTTTCGCTGCGTCCCAGCATCCATCGGAGATACTTGGCGGTATCTTCCTCCCGTATCTTTCTGCCCTATAACCATCAGCCGGCCGATGTGCGCCGCGAAACGTCTTGGCGAATTGCCACCACGGAGCCATAAATCTCATTGGACCTCGCGTATACTCGAAGCAACGTTGTTGCCTCTCGCTCTTAATGATCGAGCTGCCGAGATCATTCCGGTGAGAGCGACTCGCGCCTACATCCAGCGATACGATCAAGCGCAATTCGAGCCGAACTATATATTTCGCATGAAGAAAAAAAAATATAAAATTTCTCAATGGATACTTTTAGAGGAAAAACGTTTTCCGCGTATTATTCCATAACAATATATATGTCACGCGTTGGCGGAGAGAGCACGTAGCTTTATCTTATCTCGGCAACACGACAACAACTAAGGGCTCGGATTTATCTCGCGCTGTTACGATTGTCCCTTGTTACTATTCATCCCCGTCCGCTTCAAAGCGCCCGGTCGTGTTTCTCGCAAGGAGACAACTGATATGAGAATCGAGATAATTTAACATCTCGACGTTAATCAGCGCGGTCAATTAACCGCGTATATCGGTATAATGTAGCTTCCAGGAGCGTGACAATTAAACGCGTGTATCGCGCGCGCGCGTGTCGTAATAGCGAAACCTAAAATTTTCAGCCGTTCGCGGCAAAGGTCGACGCAATTTATGTCGACAGCGGTCTCGGTAACTGCCGGAGTTTCGGACGCACCCTGGGAGCGACCCCTGACCCTTGCGCGACCGAATGAGTTACGAGGTGGGAGGCCGTTCAATGTCGTCTCCTTCGTAAACTTCGGAAAATCGTTAGCCCGCCCTTCTAATGGAAAAAAGTCTCGATTACTAAGAATTCACTTTGCAGAAATCGCGATTAAAGGACGAGGGAGAGAGATAGAGGATTGTCAGATGATTCGATGGGGAAAAATGGCGCTAAATAAAGAACACGTGACATCTTCCGATATCGCCTATGAAGGCAGATTATATGTTCCAATCATTTTTAGATTGAAAAAAAAGATTACGATAGAAACTTGTAGATAAATAAACTCTCTCGGCCGCGACTTGGCTAAAAGTTGAGAACCCGCGGCGCAATCGGCGATAAGCAAAGTGACTCGTTACCGGCGTTTTTTTACCGATCACGTCGCGGATAAGCGAATTCCCGGATACACACAGAGCGGAGGTATACAGCGATAACGTTCGCATAATTGTGCGGAATAACGCGCGTTTCTCGACAAACGACTTTGCGGACGGTTTATTTATTGCACGTGGGAGAGAGCACGAGGATAAGAATCCGTCGAAAAAAAGGACGAAAAAAAATGCGGCAGGGCAAAGTGAAACTTTTCTCTCCGGAAGAGAGGTGCAGCGGGAATTACGTACGTTATTACGAGTCGAAATGTCGGTATTGTGCCAAACGACCCACGCGGTCTTGTAGTGGAAATTGGACGGGGACGACGGCGGTTAAAAGGGCTCGTTATTTTCGTAATAACATCTCGTCGCGCGCGCCTGCACGTCATGAGACCGAGGGTTGTGACGATTTTAGTAAAGTGGTGAAAAAAAAACTCGTTACGCCACGCGCGCTCCGGTTGTTTTCTCTAACGTGATCGTATTCGATTAATTTGAGAAATACATACACAGAGAGAAACGTGCGTGTGGCTTTTTCCTCTCGTCTCTCTCTCTCTCTCTCTCTCTCTGTGTGGTTTTCGTATACAATGCAGGTTTACGACATATCTTTCATTAGCCGTATCCCGATTTCGACAAATCCACCGCAGTTGCTCTCGAAATGCGCCTCTTCGATTGCGATTCCCGTCGCGATACAGGTTGAAAAACGCTGCACGCGCCGGTTGTAAAGTATCGTAGCGCAAAACTACAGCTTCGCTTTTTGCCGGCCTTATCTCCCGCGCGTTTGCGACAGATCGAGTTAAGGTGTTCGAAGCCCCTGTTACAATATCCGATGCTTGCGCAAAAGACTTACGGCCCAATTACCGGGAGAGCGACGGTTTCTTGGATGAGAGGTAAAACCGGATCGATACAGATCGATCTATTGTCGCGGGACTGAAATTTTCGCGGTGGAGCCGTTTTAATGAGGGCAGAGTTTCGCGTTTTATGTCGCCGGAGAATTATACGTTCCTCTCCTCCTTCTCTCCTTTTCCGCGTCCGGCAACGCATAAAACTCTCCGAGCCGAGCATTACGAGACGACCGTCGATTTTGCTCTCATTCTCTCTCGCTCGATCGATCGGCCCGAGTGCCGTTCGGATAATTGCAATTTCACCCTCGCGTGGTAGGCGCAAATCACAACCGTTCTGCAACAACTGGTTATCAACGACATCGTGTTTCTTGTGTGCCCTGTTGTGTGTCGACAGTTGTATGCACTTCGCCGGAAAAAGAGAATAAAAGTCGGCGGAGAGATTAATGAAGCAAAAAACGATGTGAACGGGGGAGCCTTAGGAGAGGTTTGCTTAATATCAGCACACCTCTTACGTGGGACGAACGATTTTTTATAAGTTGGTAAATGGGAGAAATTTTGAAATGTTAAGCACAGAGTGGGCAAATCCTTCGTAAGAGCGTAAAACGTTTCGTGTACGGTTACACAGTCGGTTCTATAACTCTAATTGAATACTCGCATGCAAGCATAAGGTCTGACGTGCCGCGTACAAGACGATTAGGCTTGTAATATAAGAATCAAAATAATGAAAAACGGTACGCTATAAATTCGCATCGTATTATTACGGGACATTACGAGTTTTATTCGAGATACACCCTAGCTAGAGTAGCGAGGTAATTCGCTTTTCGATCGCGCGCATCAGGCTTATATATGTATATGATATTATGATCTTGAAACGGGCTTAAGTAAAATTGCGCAACACGTTGCTTTCGCACCAGTGAAAGCGCGCGAACGCGGAAAGATAATGAAGTCACGTATTGTACGATTCGCGAGAGAGGGTTTTCACGAGAGTCGCGGTTTCCTTACTCGACATTAGTAATTTTATACCGGCGCGGGATAGCCCGGCCGAGATAGACATTCGAATCGTCGCTCGCGGAAAGATGCAATAAAGTTCTCAGACGCGATGAGGCACACTTTACGCTAGTTAGCCCGTTAAGTGCCCGGCACGTAAGAAGGACCCGTTATATAAGTCCGTTCGCGATTAGAGTGCGCTTTGCATACGAATTAATGCGCGCAGCATCCAAGCGATTCCGCGTCTTTCTCGCTCGTTTCCTTCTGAAAAGTTTATTGAATTTGAATAAATATTCATTTCAATACTGCCTTATAAATCATTTATTTGAAAGTAATGATATTGATTTGATGTGTGACAAAATATTTATTTGATATAAGAAAATTCTTTTCGATAAATGATTTTTTTGACGCAGTATATAAAATAAATATCTATCTTTTAAAATGTCGAATATATACGTAAAAGCTACCTTTAAAAAAAATCCGCTTCTAAAAATCTCGAATTACGGTCGAAATATCTCTTCGCGTGCAGAGGATATTTTTCTCGCGTAAAAGATTTTTATTTTTATTTTTGCCGCGCGAGATGATAGATGGGTCACGTTTTATATCTCGCGCGACTTTTCGATGCGATTCTGGATGCTCCTCGATCGTACTTGTAACAGTTTATGGGAATCAGGTCGCGGAGATTGTTACACAACCTTTTGATGGGCGAGGCTCGGGTTCGGAATACAAGCGCGGTGAAAGTGAAAGATTCTACTCCTTAGCGGCAATTCTATGCGATACATCCTTTCAAACGATTGTCGATTAGCGCCGGTCGTACACCGATTTTATATGTACCTACGAGAGAGACGCCCACCACCTTGACACCGATCGGCGCTTTTCCATCGATCGCTCGATGTTTCAGCGTCTCGTTAAGGTCACGTGCAATTTTCTATATTACAGCAGGATTAAAATTCGTCGGTTTTCGAGTAAATCAAAAATGTCATCTTTAAAGTGTCTTTCAAATTGCACGACTTTACACAAATATCTTTTAATCGAAGAAATCTGCGTCTCGCTTAAGCTGGAGAAAGATTGTACGGGGCGAATATCGCTCCCTCTTTCTCTCTCCACGCTTAATATAGTCTACCATATAGTTCACCGTTTCCGCCGTAGTCTGGCAAGAGTGTACGGAATATGCCTCACTTTGTCTTCGTTAACTCGAAAGGCTTAGCGGAAAAATGCAGAGGATCCTCGCTCGCGGCAGTGACCGATCCGCGTATATAGAGGCAGATGCATCGCATCGGGGCAGAGCAGGATGTTGAAAATCCAACACGGAGGCAGTTATACTTCTCTTCTCGTTGGGTCAGACCAGGTCGACATTGCACGAGCATTCTGCACGCTCCTCCGCGTGTACATATGTACGCATCCTACCATATCGTATCTCGACTAACTTTCACGCCGAGGATCTCCGAGCCCAAGAGAACTTATGCTTCTGACACGTACGTAACGTAACGAGAATATCTGCTCGCTCTCGCTTTAACACATTTTCCCCTCGCACGACACTCGCCAATTATATATATATATCAGTATCGCGGAATTAATTCGATAAAGCGTCACGTGAAACGTCAAATTCAACGTACCGTGCTCTTAAAATGCATTTCCGTGTTGATTTTTCTGCTCTCCGCACTCCTACGGGAAATATCGAATTAAAAATATTTTTGTCCGAGAGAATTATTGAAAAGAGCGCTGATATGTACAGAACGCAGCCCGTTAAAAAGGTTAAAGGGTTAAGGTTTGCGTACTACGTTACGTGGGTGGCGGATCCGAGGGAACCCAACGGAGGTTCGACGCGAGATTAAATAAACGACGATTTTATTGGCTCCGGCAGAGCCCGGAGTTATTTCCCGGATAGAGAGAGAACCCGGAGTGTGTTAACTACGTGTGTATAACCTAACCGGGCGTGCATACGAGGCAGCTCGTCTACGTATGTACGTAGCGCGTGTACAGCAAGCGGGTAGAAACCCGGTCGTGAGATAGGCCGGTTTGTCGCACGTGCGACCGTGGGATCGTACAAGCGGAGCAGCATCTCTCTCTCTCTCTCTCTACCCGTTATTTACTGCCAGCTACCTTCTATCCCGAGGGATACCGACGGTAATTAAGAACGACTGTCGTGCGCGATGCTTTACCAAGAAACGACGAAACTAGGAATATAATCCCCGCGATGCTCGCACAGAAAAGAAGGAATCCTTGATTCAAGTATATTTTTATTCTTGAACGCTATTTGATTGATTTAAGCATAGAATGCTCTTTGTAATCACAAATTTTCATTTGCCTTGATAATAAATAAGTTTGTGTAAAGTATATTTTATCTTTAAGATATATTATTCTCGTTTTAAAAATCGCATATGGTAAAAACAAACTTAGTCACATTTGAACTAAGAATTATTATATATATTTGAAAGTACCGCTTATATCCGATGCACACTTGTCACTTGTCCTTGCAATATTTATAAGTAAATTTCAGCTTCAACCAAGAATATTATGCACTTTGTTTTAAGGATAAATTATCCTTTATCCAAAATTATTTATATTTGGCGCTACTATAAGGATAAAATATACTTGAATCAAGGCATATTTGCATTTTTTTTTCTGTGCGTGTAACCCTCTTCCTCCTCTTGTGCTCGGAAATTAATAATACCCTATCAGTGCTTATACTCCCTTCTTTCGATTTGCCTGCCTGCGTTTATTTATCGCGGAAGAATTATCCAAGTTCAAGCTTTTTTTGCGCATTCCTTTAAGAATTAATGTAGATCCTGCACGAGTGAATTCGCTCTTAAACACTTCTTTGACTTTAATCGGATTTTTTATCACGTTGGTTTTTTAATATGTAATCCTTATGTAATGACAATTTTTATTTGAGTTTTCTTTAAATGTCTTTAAATAGAATCAGTTTAAATTTATGACAGAATGAATATAATTCTCATTCGCAAATGATTCGTATTGCTGATCGAATAGTCAAAGATTCTAAGAGTTATCAATTTTTCTACTAGTCCTTATATATTTCAGCTGGAACAGTAAATGTTATTTGGGCGCAAACGTGTTCGGCATCGGTCGATTAATTGCGATTCTTGATTAAGACAGCTGATAAGAATCGGATACAAATAAGTACATTCTCATGCCCAACCGACCTCGCGCACACGTGTTGGTATAACATTATTAGGAATAATAAGTAACTTAATTTCGCGACATATATATATATATATATATATGCATATGTGTAAGTATGCGAGTGGCATACATCTATAGATCATTAGCTGAATAGAGTAAAATGCCGCTTCAATATATTTTGATGTACTATTTACAAACCTCAGCAAGTATTTTTAAATCTCTAATCCTTGGACGCGACCATTTTTGCCTGCACAGAGGATTCTTGACAGTTATATGTATTTAATGAAAAAACGGATTACCGTACCTTCCACGGCAGTCAAGAATTTCCTTCTCGTTTCGAGCATTGAAAATACTCGCGTAAGCTTTACGATCCATTGTGCATTTAAACACGGTTCCGTTTTCGGGCCTAAATAAACGCAAATCCAAAGTAAGCTCCGGGCGTTCGCTTTTAACTCACCGTCGCGCCAGCGAAAGATCCGGCGATTTCGTTTAGCCTCGTTTCGTCCTCCGCTTTGCCGGTTCTCTCTATGTTAATCGTCCGCATGGTCGCAGACATCTCCGGTCCACAATAATTAGACAATCAACGAGGATCAGAGGGGACGATGCGCTGCCGGCCGCGCGCGCATTAAAACGCCGTAGTAAAATTAAAGCCCCCGCTTTCGGTGGCAGAGCCGAGGCAGGATGGGACGAGCCAGAGGAAGGAGAGGGATTTATGCTTTACTGCCCTTTACTGCCGGACCACGGCTGACCCATGGAGCTCCTGCTCAGCAGCGGCCGATGGTTCTCAAGCCGACCGGCTTGCAAAAAACGGGCCGCAGCCCGTCGTTTTGTCTCTGGAGCGATTATCGGGTAAGACGAAGCTGCAAAATTGGCCATACGATGTGGAAGTGTCTCGGGTGTTGTACATATTGCGCGACTCTCCTTCGGCTTGCGGTTTCTCTTCTGCGGTCCGCGACGCGTTCAACGAAAGAGGTAGATTTCGGTCGCAATAACGGCGAACAGCCGACGACATTAAATCGCCCGTCGTATCAAAAATTCGAGGTCGCAGTCACGCGGCGATTCACGTGTGCGAGAGAAGTGTTTCTTATTTTTTTTTTTTTTTTGCTCTTTTTGTAAAGATTTTTTCTTCTTCGTAAACGAGGGTGTCCGAAAAAATATTTCTAGCGCGATCGAGATAATAAATTTGAGAATAATAATAAATCATACACGAAGAATGATAATTAAGAAAAATAAATTAGGTGGACACGTTGTTTTTGTGCAATTTCAATTTCTTCGTGTACGAATTCTCGGACTTGAAAATGAGATTGGGAGACACTGAGGAGCCAGAGGAGACCCTCGCGTGATGAGTATTACGTTACGACGCCTACTGTGGATGTGACCACGGCTGTTTGCCAGGCGAGTCGCGCAACCCCTCGTCACTCCTGACCTTAAAGTACGCGAAACGCATTCGAACTCGTTGTGTTAACTGTCGGAAGGTGGTTCAATTGGACGGGATTACGAAAGGAGACGGACACGCGGTGCCCGAGTCCGTTTAGCAATAGTAATCCGAGACTATCCAACGGTCGGATTCCCCAGAGTCCTCAGGACTCCCGTTGTATTCGACGTTAAATGTGCGAAAGATAAGGGGAGACCGCAATTTATCGCCGAGTAGATTATTGCCGGAGAGAGAAATATCACTTTTATCTATATAAACAATTTTAAAGAAAAAATATAGACCGAGCACGCAAGCCTGAAATTATAGATTTTAATAATATACTCTCGAGAAACCATTTAATTTTTTATTGCATTGACATTCAACTACATCCCAGGCATTATGACAAAAAATTCAGATTTGAAACATTTTATACCAGCCAAATCGTTTCGTAAATTTCACGGTTGAGTAGTAAATCATTGAAACGAGAAATCTCACGATTATTACAAAATTTGTCGATACACCATAACAAGAAAAAAACAGATATCGATCTCTACGAAGGAGAAATCAGATCGATTTTAACTTTTAGTCATTTCAACAAGAAAGAAGAAAGTGCATATGACTATGAATTTTTAGTTATCTTTCCAGTTACGTAAAGTATAATTATCACGTCCCTTTTCGCTATTATTCCGAATCGTTTTACATTAATGATTGAAAAGGGCCGTTTATTCATCGATGACGATCCCCTGCTGACTTTTTTCGGTCGGTTTTAATATTCATCTCCCACTGCTGCGCGATATATATGCGGTCAAATGATACGCGTTCATCTAGAATATCTACGCTTTTATCAGATACGTCAGATGGTAATAAATCACGCTACGTTGGCGAAATAGTTGTTGCCCCCGACAGCAATGGCAATTTTCGAAATAACTTAGCGCGAGATAATAAATTGCATACTGCGCATCTGTGCATCTGTTCCGCGTGATGCGTAGTCTCCGAAGCCCGACACGCCGCTGCAAAATGCAGCCCTCAGGCGAGGATCCCAGGCCAGGATCCCAGGCCTTCAACTAGTATGTCTAATTTTAGAACAAGTTTTTATGTATGCATTTATATATATATATATGTATATATCTATATACATATATAAAGTTGAAGCTAAAAATCCTTTTCTTTCAACAATAAAGAATGCTGCGTCAAAGATGCGGCTCGAAACCGCGCTGCGGAACATTGTTCGGCATCTATGTATAGTAAAGATTTCGTTAACATCGACGTTTCGATCTTGTGTGCTGGAGATTCTTTCGAAAATCTCGAGTTTCACGCAATGATAAGTCGTTCGCGATCCCCGCTAAATTTCTGCGGTTGTAAGCGAGCGAGCTGAGAAGCCGAGGACTTCGCGGAGCTCTCTCGGCAGGAAAGATGGCTACGATCGTAAATCTCTGCCCCGGCGGAACTGGTTATACAAAATAGGCTCCGCTCCCGGGAGTTATACCTGCCTACTCCGAATGCAAACTTCTTCACCGAACGCGCGCAAACCGCACGAATCCGCTTCACGAGAGAGCCTCGGCGAGGCCCCAACGAAGAGAGGACCGCGTTTCCACTGACACACGGCCGTGCTCTCGATTCTCGTCGAGATATCTCGAGCTTGTCCTCGTCCGATGCGCGAGTACGTTGCCCGTCGTTCCGAGGAGACCAAAGATCCTCGAGAAATTGGAAGATTCCTGTTTCTCGCGCGCGAGATCCAAATATTCCAAATATTCCGATATCTTTATTAAGATAAAGAATCTCGCTCAGCTACTTAGTGCGTCGGCTAATATAATATCATACGTGTGAAAGAACCGCGTACGTGCTTCAACGCGTTCATTTAGATAAAATATGAGGAGAGCTCGCTCTTGAATGTACGAAAATAGTTGAGATATATTTATTATGGTTTACAAAATGTGGAGCAGAGAGCGTCCCGGCTGATAAAACGAAAAGTCACGGGCGATTAGCACCGCCGTTCTAATAACACGAAATATTCCGAGATGAGCTATCGTGACAGTTATCTATTACGCCATATTACACGCGCTCGGGGGTTAAAAATACTCCGCGAGGGCGTAACGTCGTTGCCGATGCTTCTAAATAATCTGGCGGCATATATACGAAACGAAAGACGTGTATCTCTTCCTCGTTGAAAGATTGACCGTAGCGGCGGCGACGGCGACGGCGGAAAAACGCCGCTCCGGCGATTTCGTCGAAGAGATCCGTCTGTCGTCTCGTCGGAGATCTTTTCTTCCGCGTTCGAGAGACGCGAGTCCGTGGCGCCAGCGTTCCAATTAGAGAGTGCGTCTTCGCGACGTATACAGGGCCGCATTTAAATGAGACAGCGCCTAAGGCCTGTGTATACGTGTTTCTCAACGTTCCCGTCCCGATTGACGGATTAAGGGCAACGGTATACGTACTTAACGTATTACGAATGCGGGTTAGTTATAAAATAAGCGATAAATAATTCCATCGTATCGAGAGAGAAAAAGAGAAGAGGGCAGAGAAAGCGAGATAACAGTCTGCTCTTGTTGCGGGTACCAAAAAAAAAAAATACTAGCTGGAAGTCACGTTTCTCTTCGTGAATATCTAAAGCATTAATTAGTAATCATAGAAGTCTCACGTATTTCGAGAAACTCGATTTGACGTGCGCCTTCTTATGTATGTATGTGCGCAAAGTGACCTTATATATAAATCCAGCGCTGCTTGTATACCGTTAAGCTTTTCTCACGACGGCAGGAACGCGGCTCGCTCGTCGTGAAGGAGACGTGGTACCCGATGATGAGAATCTAACGGGCGCTGCCGGCCGCCGCCGCAGTTCCTCTAATCGCGACGGGCATTAAGCCGAGCATTAGAAGGCACTTCGCGCGTCTCTTTGAGCTCTTCTTTGAACTCGCTGAATGGCGAGGCGCGTGGATGATCGTAAATAAAGGCGTTCCGAGTGTTTTGATTCGAGCGGAACGTCGCATCTCGTTTCCCGAACACAGCGGAGAAATATACTAGTGACGAAAAATCCAAGGGACACGATCACCATTTTTTATTTCATGACTCCCCAGCCGTAAATCGTGGGAATTTTTAGGATAGCGTAATCAAATTTCACGCTCTTCCAATTGTCATCAGCGTTATAATTTTCAATTAAACGATATTTCTATTTTAATTCAAACAGTTGTTCATTTATCCTCTTCAATGACTCGTAGATCCTTAGAAGACTTATTCTTAGATGAGTAGAAAAGCGCGGATATACGTTTCAATTATTATTTGATCATGCATATTCGCGACGATCATAAGCAATTTCGCTAACGGTAAGGCAGATGCAAAAGTTGAGCTGTTTTTTCCATTTCCCGACCACATGATGAATATCGCGCTGTTTTTGCCGCTCGTGATACCGCGAACAAATGCAAGCTCGTTCCCGAAGAGACGCGAGTTGGATACGCAACATTCAACGCGCGACGTCTTCTTTCGTTCCCCTAATAACTCGCTCCGTTCGCGTCGATCCATCAAACCGGTATCCGAGAGCGTCCGATATATATTGTGCATGCTGCACGTATAACAAGCGAGAACCGAACGGTAAGCGGATATACGTTATTTCGTCAAGCTCATCGCCTCTTTCGGCGCGAAGAGAAAATTTCACCTGTAAAAATCCAGCAGACATCATTTTCTTCTCGATCGCATGTGATGGAATAAGTCTCCTCTGTTATTTTTCAATAATATGAAAAGTGCATTTGGAAAAAAAGACCGTCTCTCGATCGCTCCGTCGCGTTGTACAAAAGTGAAATTTATAATCCAATTCAATCAATCGCGAAGATATGTATATATATATACTAATGCGCGTTTCACGATTCCTGTTCGATCGTTTTTTTTTTTTTTTTTTTTTTTTTTTTTGACGCCACGTTTTCCCATGAATAATCCTAATCTAGTGGGACGGATAGGCACGCCAAGCGATCAAGGAGGCATTAATCTAAATAACACCGCGATGGAAGTCTGTACGTGTCGAACGAACCGGTCCGTATACTGTAATGGTGAAACCTTTCCAGGGATCAATCATCATTATTTCGTTGCGTTCGAACACCTACGCGTTCGCTGGCAGTCTACTTTATTGCGACTACGGTCGCGATTGCACGGCACGAAAAAAAACCTACCGGCGTAATAATAATAATGATAATGATAATAATAATAATAATAATAATAATAATAATAATACAATGCATAATCCCCCCTGGGCTCAAGTCCTATTTGAGCAACGGCAAAAACATACAATACGATACCGCGAATATAGCGCCGCGGTCATTAATTATGAATTATGAATGGTGCGGAGTTACTTATAGAGAATTAACACTTTCGCTCCCAGCGCGTGTACGAGCGATTGTTGTGTGAGCGCTAGACAAAAGTGAAAGCGTTAAATTTCCGCGAAAAGTAATTTACAATTTGAAATCATCTTTTGATATGTTAAGTAATTGAATTATCGCATCAGAAGAGAAGAAACAAGAACAAAACGTTATTTGCATAAAACTTGGGGGAAGAATTCTCTTTGCAGGAAACTTTGCTTTCCCTTGAAATTAATCTTCGCGAACTTCGATTATTGTGCTTAGCATATTCCCGATAGAATTGATAAATTTATTCTTCGAGATTTGGAAAAGATTGTTCTCTGTTTTATTCCGCCGCAAAACAAAATTTTCATTATAATTATATCCAGTGATATTCCTTAGCCAAGCGTTCACTTTATCGTTATCGCAAGCAACACCGTTGACACGAAATGAAGCGATAGTCGTAAATGCAGCTTGTCGACGATGTTTGTAGGTGTATAACAGGCTCGAGAAAAGGATAAAGGATAAAAACGAGATACGGGAAGGCTCATTCGACACGCCGATAAGATCGGTGGCGATCGAAGAAACGCGGTTCTCGCTTCTTGCGCAAATCGAGAAATTGCAAAAATCCTTGACAAACGTCTCCTGAGACAATGCGAACGCAATTCGAAATCCATTGACGAATAAAAAAAATTAAGAAAGAAAGAGGAAGAAGAGAGAATGGTGATTATTAGAGATGACAGATCGCGCGGACAATCGACGCGAGACGTGGAGTTATGAAGACGCTGCTGTGCGCGATTTGTGACGTCGTCATTGAGGCAATTTCTGTTGCGTTAGATGGCTGTTTATCTCGAAATTGCTATAATTCTTTCTGCGCGACGCGGTATCGGAAAAACGACGACGCGCACATTAATGCCTCAATCAAGGACCGAAAAAATGGCGACGAACGGCGGCGGTAGCACCCGCTGCGTTCATATTATTTGTATTCCTTATATATACTTCTAGCAGCATTAATAACGCGTTGCTTATGATATAAGCAACCCGGAGTGTCTCGGGACCATTGCGATTTCTCGGAGCTATAGATGTATAGATTACAAGGAAGCGTATATATGTTGCGTAATTATTCTCGATACTAAGACGACGAACGTTTATCATTTATCGTAACGTGACACTTTAAATAATTTTCATTCAGAAATAATAATCGATTTAAAAAAAAAATAGAATAATTAATTTTCTTTTTCAAAAAAAAAAAGTTGCAGCTATTCATCATGTGACGTCTAGCTCTATCGGAGAAGTAACGGCAGTTAATGTAAAATGATGTAGATCCGATCGCATGGGAGATGCAAAATTTTGATTTACCCCCGTGCGTACGGCACGTAAACCCCTCGCGCTCTTTGTTAGGGAAGCCGACACGCGTGACAGGAATGCACGTGGCGCGTTAACGTCGGAATTTCATGTCGAATCGTTCGTATCAGCAGCAGCGGCGGCGACGACGACGCGGGCTCTATATATCCCCCTTTTCTTCGAAACAGCGAGTAAAGCACGAACCCGCGATCGTTCAAAACTCCGGATGCTGTGAGCGCCCTTCTGTCCGAAATCCCTGAAATCTCCATGGCTCAGCATTCCGGCCGTTTAACAGCGTGGGGGAGCGACCCGAATTTTTATCTAGCCGATTTGCATGTTTTAATATGCATTCCCCGTTTATCGGCAATATAAATACCAGATTCGCTTAAGCGGGCATTTCCGGCGACGACAATTAAGTCCGAAAGTGCGCCCGGGCCCGCCAATTTGCATTTTCGTGCTATACACGGCGTACGGATTAATTGGGGGGAACTTGATGGAATTATGGCGTAACGAAGAGCGGACGGATTATCTCTTCGACGGTCTCTTTCGTCGAATATATAAATCAAGCGATATTGACTAATCGTGGCCGACGCAAATATCTCGCGCTGACAAGACAATTTATAGGACGGGAGGTACAATTGTTCGCGCATTGTTCTTCGTTGCTGTACGAATGAGCTTTAAAATAAGAGCAGTAAATTCTGCGATCGTTTTTCAGATCTCATCCCTCGTATATATATATATATATCAAATTTTTTTTCCTTCTTCCAATGTACAAAATAAAGTTATATTCTTGATATATATATTCTGATATCGATCCTGCTCCATAATAAATTGATGGGGCCGTCGATTGTAACATGCGTACGCAGTAATTATTGACATTCGAACCCTTTATAAATCTAGCAATCTCTGTTCCCTTCGCTCGACGTCAACGGTTACAGATTACACGCTAATGGCGGCCTAACGATACTCGCATGCGGATTTAATAAAGCGGCTGGATCGACAAACGTCTGCGGGCTGCGTCCCGAATTTCGTGGTGAAACCGGCGCGGACCGATTGAAAAATGTCGAGGGGGACCGAACGAGAGACAGAGAGAAACAGGAGGCGCGCACCCTGTCGCATTAGCCGTGACTCTGCGCGTCATTAATCAGTGTCGGAAGACGCCTGTCACCGACGCCGTCAACCCTCCTGGACTGTCGAGTCTCAAAACTCTCATTCCATCTTTGTTCCGGTCTCTCTTTCCTCTCTATCTTTCTCTCTGCCTCAGCCGCCTGGTCATGATTCTCGTTCGCGAGTATTTCGTTGTCGTGGTTTTCACGTCGGAAATAGGGGTAGATAATGTCAAGGGAGTCTCTCTCTTCCTTTTCTCGTTCTCTCTTTCTCTTTCTGCGACAACGAATTTTTTTTAACTTTTCGCAAGGTGACCTTGTAACTTTCCCATTGCGTCCCCATGAATAATATTTGAGAAAGAGAGAGAAAATAGAATAAATAATAATATATAGGAAATTTGGTAAATATATTTTTTCACGTCTATGCTTTCTTTCATCGAGACGAACGGCTCGATTGGAATTTAAAAAATTAAATACTTTGATTAGATATTTATATTTATAGAAACATTTGATATACTTAAATTTGATGTGCAAATTTAAAAAATGTTAAACTTAACAGAGTGTTCAGCCAAGTAATGAGTTCTGAGACATTTTGTATAATTGAGAATATCCGGCTAATAAAGGAATAAGACCTAATTACAAGCACTCGCGATTATCACGTTCGCGCTTTCGCCTGAAAAATGCACTCCTGGGATCGCGGTAGGCGCTCGATCCTCGCAAGGACATCGCAGCGAAGTTTTCCCTAATTAAATATGCCTCGAGGGTCCGATTCGAGAAACCCTACACGAACTGGGGACCGTTTACGAGGGTGGTTATAGATGTAAACCGTCCGAGCCCGCGATCGAGCGATCGTAAATTTTCGGAAACGCGATATCGCCGTAGTCGAGAGAAGATCGTTTGTCCCCCGGAGAGTTCATCAATTTTGCATCGGTCGGGTTCTTATGCCTTCACTTCGTTTTCGCGCATTTTTCAATCGCATTTTCCCAACCGATAAATTTCTAAATCTAATCAAGTCTGCCCGCGCATCGATGAAATCGGATAAAAGATATTGTATTAGACACGAGATACAAGAGACTGATTATAGATATATTTCATATATCTGCGTAGTATCTCGATACAATTTACAGTGTTTCAACGGCACATCTGCAACATGTATTGAGAAAAATAACGCCAAAGACGAGCTCAAGACGAGATCTTGGGATCGTATATACTTCAATTTACTACAGGAAAGAATGGATGACGTTCTCGATAGGGGTTCCACGAAGTGGGTTTGAAAAATGACGATCGATAGACTACGAACGGAGGATCAGCCACGATACACATCCACGTAAACAACTGTCGAAAGTGGGCTGAACGCATTTCTCGGTATCATACTCTTCAATTTGCCGGGGAAGAAAAGAACGACGGCCTCGATGGGATCTGAAGCTGAGCGGCAACCTGCCCGGGCAGGAGGGACTTTCCTTTGACTCGCCGCAATTTCTTAACGTACCGTGGAAAGATAACATCGGGGAGGGTGGACGGGCCGGAGAGAGAAAATAATATGACGAAAGGGCAACGAGGAAGGAGAGTGGGAGATGGACGTTCGAAGCGTGCCGAGGGAGTAACTAATTAAAATTAGTCTTCGCTTCGCTGCTAGCTTTCGCTGTTTTTTGCAAGGCAATCCCGCCAACTCTCCTCTCCGCCTGTATAGCGCGGCCAATATCTCGTCTCGCGCGAGTCTAAGAATCTGCGAGAAAAATTTTTGCCTTACCCCCGTGAGAGAGAGAAAACCGCGACCCCATCGGCTGCCGGAAACTTCTCGGTAAGCTTCTCTTCTCGCTACTCCTCTAAATTCGCAAATTTCGAGATTAAAAAGGGACGTGAAATTGAATTTTTGCAAAACAGTATGTGACTTTATTTCAAAGACGTTTAATATTCGCTATTAAGCAGATTAGAGAGGAACCCGAATTTTATGCAACGATAAGATCTTTAAATTTTTTTTTAAATATTTGCATGACTGAATTTTCATTCTGTAATATAAAAATTTTATACTACAAATAAAGAAATTATTTTCATCAAATATCAGTTATGTCTTCTGACAGGACGCTATTTAATTTTTTTTATTTAGCGACGCAACAGGCTCGCGTTTATTATTAAAATACTCGTGCACCGAGACCGAGACCGCTAAAATTCCAGCCTGCTCGCTCGGAGATGAAACGATCGATGGAATCCGCGGGAGAGCTCGTGACGTGAAGCGAGCTGAATCCACAATTCGCGCGACGCACCGGCTCTTAACGGGAGTGACGTTCTTTTTTTTTTTTTCTTCCTCCCTATCGCTCACGCCGTCGCATGCTGTCCCACACGCGGTCGTGAAAACGGTATCGTAAATTATGGGTGCGTTTTACTCCTTGCCACGTCGGGCCAGGAATCTTTTGAATGGGCCACGCAGACGCGCGCCCGCGATTTCTTTAAAGCCGCGAGTTTATCTCTCTTCCCGGTGAGATATAACGTCAGTTATGTACGCGCATTCTTTCCTCTCTGGCGGCCACTAAATATAAAGGCGAATCCAATTTCTCAAGTAATGCGCGATTTCCACCGGAGAATTCCACCCGAGGCACCCGGGGCTAATTACGATCGGCCGACGACGTCGCCGCCGACGCCCTTCTCGGGTCAACGGATATTTATGCCGCCATTAACAGGCGACTTTTGAAAAATCTCGGTCGAGCGAACGCGCGGCTTTGGAGCACCGCGTTCTTTGTTACGCTTAAGTGCGGAATTTGGAGGAAGCGTCCGCTGAAACAGTTTCGCGTGCGTGCTAAATGAAAAGAATTTCAGAGAGTTCGCGATTTCTTTTTCTTTTTTCAATATTACCGTATTAGATTCCTTTTTAGGTTTCTCTATATTATTTAAACTTTCAAAATGTTACCAAGAACTGTCGAATGTCATAAATATTGTATAACAGCTGGTTTCCCCCAGATGCTCTCGTCGAATGCCGATCAGTCCGACGTTTCCAAATCCTCCAACAGACACGTCAATAAACGAGCATTCGTATGAAAAAAAAAAAGAAATATTTCGATAATCCCATTAAAAGCGCCGGATTCCATAGCGGGAGAATTCTCGCCCTGAATTTAAACAGTACGACTGCCACGTGGTTATTATATCTATCTATTTTTTTTTTTATTCTCATTCTCTTCCAGCACGTCGCCCGTAAATTACAGACGACAAATCCGAGCGATTTTACCGAAGCGAATGACTTGTACAGGGGACGGATGAGGGTCGGTAAGTAGTAATTCATTCGGAAAAGCGCCGTCTTCGGTAAAAATTAAAGGGACCGGTTTACCGCAAGGGCGGTTTCGGAGAAGAGGAGGCCACCTGCGTACAGAGTTATCACCTCACTGGGGCAAGAGAACTTACTCGCGACATTTCCCTCTCCGCGGCGACGACTACATTTTGCGGCTGTAACCGCGCGCGGATTACCCAAATTAAACGACGTAGCGTTGTTCGTTAAAAGAAAATCCGCCGGATCCATCTCGGTGCAGATGGCCGTGGTGTTCGCGTCAATTGTCCACATTAATTTTCCGACAAGAAAAATTCACGACGATCCGTCTCGCTCGTCTTCTCGCAATTGGCTCAGAAGCGGCATCCTACCTTCCCTTAATCAATTTTATCAAATTCAAAATAATGATTTAGTTACGCCGTGAAAAAGATACTCTCTTGTGTAACATTAAATAAATATATATATATATATATATCAGGTGGAAATTAATTTTGAATAATATTAAACCTTTTTTGCTCTCTTTTTCGCGAATAAAATATAAATGAATTATGTGTTTTGATAAATATAATTATGAGGGAAAAAATCGATTTTATTTAATGTAACGAAATTTAATAAGCGCTACGTCTTTTGCGCGCATTATACCGCAAATATAAACCAGGCCACAGGAGGGGCATGATAATGATAAATTTTCGGACCGCGACGTTTTAAACTACGAGCACTGAAAATGCAAAAAAGGGCTTTAAGGCCGTGGCCTGCTATCGCGCTATTAAAAAAGTTCTGTCGTTCACCCCCTCGTAAAATGCACGCAGCCTAATCCCGAGTAATTTAAAGGTCCCGGACAAAAATTGGGGCTGGGACCAGTGGCAGGGAGGAACGATGATATGCTTCGGAGGCCGTGGCTAGGGGAAACGCTGGCGCTAATTCAACCCCATTATGCGAAAGGGTTGCTCTCTCGAAAGTAAAGCTCTCGCGGCGAATATTAGCGCCGGCATTAATAGAGACTTCTCCTTAGGAATTAATAGCTGCGGCCTTACTATCCTGATTATTCGCGATGCGTTGAAAAATAAGAAAACAAGAACACGCACGCGATCAATCGAGATATCAAATATTACAATATCCTACATTTTCTTTTTCAAACTATAAAAAGAGACTTGAATTTGAAACATATTGTATATTACTTTAGAATAATCTTTTTTCTCTACTTTTTATGGAAATAGCAAAAGTTAGGAGGATATATATACCTGGTAGCTTTGAACACACGCAAGGTGCATACGATAAATCTGTGTATATTATTTCGAAATTGCCTATGCAAGTTCTACATCGACTTACCGAGACTATATACTAGCTATAGCTAGAAGGTGGCCTTTGACGCATCCTCCTTTGAATGTCTCTCCACTATCCCACGCGAAAGGTGAATTTTAAAGCGTGCGCGCCTTCGACGTGATATGGGAAACCTTTGAGCATACGCAAACAAGAGTTCTATCGTATGATATGCAGCAGTTTCGTCATTTTTAACTCGGCGTCTCCCGAAGAGAAAGAGAGAAATTTCGCTCGGCGGCATTAGGTTATTTTCTCTCCCTCTTGACGCGTTCCTGTTTTTAAGGGAAGTAACCGAGCTTCGAGGATCCACCGAACGTACATCTTCCCGGTAAGCTACTTCTCTTTACGCGCGTACATCAGGCGGTAGACGGGGCCTGATGAAGGACGCGGAATGAAACGAGTGCAGCTTTATGGAGTGTTGCTCCACACGCCTCTCCACTCTTTTTTAATCAACCGAGAGACTCGTCGGCGGAGAGACGGTCTCGTAATCGAGGATAAATAAGGATTCACGCGCCGGAGCCTCGCCGCTCTTTACAACTTCTTCTTTTAGTAAACTTCGCCGTTTGCTCAAAATATTTCGCTGCGCTACATTACAGTTTCACGGGCTGACAGCGGGTACAAGTTGATGTATAGTAATCCGCCGGTTTACGGGCGATATATTTTTTTCAAGAAATTGCTCTTTAAATGGAACTTTTTATGGCGGGCTAATTAGGAAATTTCTGCGTTGCGAAAAAAAAAATGTGCAAATAAGACTCCTTATTACAACATCTATAATCGAACATTAAATAATTGACTCTTGTAGTTAAAGTTAGTATTAGTGTATCCATTTCAACTTCATAAATCCATCGCGTAACTAAGTTTCTCGTTTATGCAACAAGAAAATTCCCACGTAAAATTCGATGTTATAGCGTTACATTTTTTTTTCTTTCTCTCCGCGTAGCTATAACGCGATCGCTAACTCGTAATTAGCGCAGAAGCGTTTTAACGAGACGAGGTAGTTAATGGGAACGTTAACGAAGGAGCGATAGTTCCCCCGACATTCTTTACGTCGCCGTACAGAGAGGCAAATCGTTTGTCACCTAGTTCCGGCGCGACCACCGCGACTTAGATCCTTCTTGAAATTTCCACCGCGTCCGCGTCATTAATTATCAGCGCGTATTCTGTCGCTGTAACCTGCTTGCATCAAATTAATCTCAGGAGGCCGAAGCCAGAATTAGTATAGCTGTTAATTTCGAACGCTGCTTCTTCCCTCGCCTCCTTTCCTCTGTGCTTAAGACACGATCCGATATATGTATGGTATATACATACACACACACATATATGTATATATATATATATATATATATATATGCATACGTATATTGTACATCGGTGCGATCGATCGTATATTTGAGCGTCTCTTTATTACTACGTCGTACGGGAATTGGAGTGATGGAAGGAGTGTTTCTCGTTAAAGTAATCGATGTAAAGTACCCGCGTCTGATATCGGCGCAACTCGACCGTTCGCACCTGGTAATTGAGTGCGTTCATGCCGTAACAGCTGCATTTGCATATTATCACCACCGTCACCGGTTGCCGACACGTGTGCGAGACGCGCGCGTATCGCAATTCTACAAATTTCAATTACCGCGAAAAACTCTCCTACGACACGCAACATACTTTATCTTTCCATTAACGAGGATAACGTCGTTAATCAGTCGCGAGTACAAGTAGCTAAATTATCTCTCGAACCGAAGAGAAAAAAATATATCGAGAGTATTGTATAAACTACACAAATTTAGAACAATGAAATGACAATGAGCATAGCTGATTGGTTCGAAAAAAAATTAAATTAAACTTTATGTTTGCAAAATTAAAAAAAAAAAAAAAAATAGATCTAAAGATTTATTAATAATTAATAAATTAATAAATTTTTTTTTAATGTTCGCACATTCGGAGTATATGGCTTTAAATAGCGTTCCAGCAAGTATGCACAGCCACGTGTTTCAACATATCATAGTTCTCTTCCGCATTTCGTTTTCGCTTTCTACGCGATACCCGATGCACGTATCTATGTTGCGCTACTTATAACGAGACGCATTCCGCGCGGATTATCTCGGGATCGGTTCGCGAATTCCGCTCGACGTGATGCATCGTTGTCCTGAAATATTTATAACGATAACCGCGTTTCCCGCGATAAAGTCTACTCGACGTGATAATTTGCGCGGAAGCCCGCGGTGCTTCCTTACGAACAATTAGCTGTCGTGCCGCGAGCTCTCTATTCCCCGGCGAGCTGAAAGACGGAGAATAAAGGATGAGAGAGAGCGAGAGCGAGGAGATACACGTTCGGAGATGCTCGCGCCGGAACGAGCGTAATGCAGCACGGTAACGCGGCTATCTATATTTTAATCAGTCATAATTAAATGAATATTTCATCCGGCGGAGGCCCGGGTGTAAAAGGGGAAGAGAAACGCGCGGAGCTTTTCGGCCCTAACAGGCGTCAGCCTACGGGAAAGGGTTCCATGCAAATTCGTGCCAGATTGGGAGTAGGGCGCTAGGATGGCGAGGGTGGATCCTGGACGGCCATAGAAGGGTGGCCCGACGCCATCCGAGTAAGAGGTTAAGACGCGCGCACGAGGAAGCCGTGGAGATGACTAAAGAGCATTGAGAGCGAAGGTGGAGTCGCGAGAGAGGGAAGAGATGGTTTTAAGAGAGAGGATTACAAGAGGAGACTTTGTAGATGGGAGAAGGACGGAGAGGGAACGAGAAATAGACGACGCAAGAAGAAGGGTGCGAAAAAAGCGCGGGATGAGAGATAGGCCGCGAAATCTGCAGAAACTCGCCGGCGAAGAAATTTGAATAAAGGCGTGATTTGTTTATAAATCAGAATCGGAAATGAGTCCGTGAGAGTGCATATTAAAATGCAACGGGAGAGGGAAGGGACACCCTCGAGCCGAACAGGCGACGAACGAGAGACTTTCGAGTGACGCCCGGTAAGCGAGATAAAGCAGAGTCTCTTCAGCATCCGCTTTTCTCCCGAGTTCTATTCCATAGCAACGAAATGAATTAAGCAGCAACTTCGCAGCCGAATTTCAGCAACAGGCATGAGCTTTGCAGCTGTCGACGTAATTAATCAACGAAAAAGATACAAATTATAAATTTCCTTATTTTTTATTATATAGGGTCAAGGTGCCGATTATGAGATACCATTTACATTTTTTTTTTATTTATTTCCAAAATATATGCAATTATAGGAAAGTATCTATATACTGTTTTTAATCGTCGTTTCACGTAGTTTTAGAAATCCTATACCTCAATAAGTTATATCTCGTTCGAGTTTTAATACACATAGGTTTGATTAAAGTAAGTCAGTTTTTGTATCAAAACCAAAAGGTCTCCTAATATGAGATACCGCTTTTTATTAGATAAACTTAATTTCATTTTTATTAACACCAAAAATAACAGATAATCGGTACCTTTACCCATATGCTACCAATTAATATTTAATTAGAAATAATTCTATTAAGATTATTTTGTTAAAGATCGGTCGATGAAGCTTTGGGGAAACATGAATTTCTCAAAATTGTTCCACTTTTAATATCGCTCTTGCAAGAAAATCGTCATTCCTCAACGAGATAAAGCACGATAATTCCGGAACTAGCCCTGTATAAATCATCTCTGGGCGATTTATAAAAAAGCATCGAGTTGAACCACCGGTTTACCTTGCAAACGGCCACGCAACACGATGAATTCTAACGAGATGAACGCGAGGAGGACCGGGCCAGAATGGAGAGAGAACTGGAGGGGATTAGTGGTCGTGCATTTTTCAGTGTGCGCCCGCACTAAAAATATAACGGGACACTGCCGGTTGTGTGTAACTTCTAAGGTCGCGGGTTCGATCCCCTCCGGACGGAAAACACACCGCTATTTCTAGACCGGTGCACCTGTGGTTATGCATGTCGCGCGTACACGCACGACGTATGTCACGTCTTTACGCGTGTTCGCGAAGGGTACGTTCAACCGATGCTCGCGACCAAGGCGATTTCGTCCACGTATCGCAAAAAAAAAAAAAAAAAAAAAAAAAAAAGAGAGAAGGAATCGTAAATTTTCCAGTTAACTTTACTTGAGTTTTTTATAGCGACTTAAAAATCTCAAATGTCATTCGAATATATACTTTCTCAAGAAATCATTGCATATTTTTGAGGTTTTTTTTTAAACAATCCCGTTAGACTTGACATTATAAGTCGACGTGATTGCAAAAATTCAAGTCGACAATGTAAGATGAGATAAGTATGTCTTCTTAATAAATCCCACCCAAATCGTCATATAGAAATACGAAGAATGATATACGAGATCTCTTCTACGTATTTAACCAATATAGATTTAACGTGGACGATACATTCAACCGAGGCATTCACGTTGAGCTATCTATACTCGTATGTTGCAAAAAAGAGGACCATGACCTTCGCGTGTTCGCAGAAATTCTTGCGCTCGAATCGATAACTTCTGAATCGCACGTTGTAGATTGATGAAATAAGTCAGAGGTATATGGTATCTACAGATATTCTCTGTATTAGGAGCAGTTAATAGTTTGTTACGGGTAATACGTCCAACTGTTTGCGCTCATAAGTCATTCACCTATGCGAGCTTCGTGATACACATATATATCGTCGTCTTCATTTATTTATGTAAACTTTCGCGATCAATAATTTCGCTCGAGACCGATATCAGAAGAAATGCGGAGGTTTCACTGCGCAAGTTAAAAAGAGCTCACACCCCGCGAGCTACTTAATGCAAGTAGTAGTAAAATTAAATCCGGCTCCTCGCCTTGCATTATATATAGAAAGGTAATCGTTTTTAACGGAAAAAGAGGAAGAAAGAGGAGACGGAGACCAAACTGGTCTTTACGTTCGGAGTTAATCCATCAGCTGGCGCATAAACCGACGTTAGGACGGCTTTAAACGTTCTCATAGATTCTCTCTGTTTCCTAATCCACGCCGGCCTTCACGAACGTTTATAGGGAAGTTTGAAATTGCAATCGCCCTCCGCGGACGTTTCACGAGAGCGGGCGAACCCCGAGGCATTTAAGGGCGTGCCCTTGATTGGCACGGAGGTTGTTAAGGGGGTTAGCAGGCCACTGTGCATGCGCCACTAGCCTAGGATAGAATCGAGATGGAATGGGATGCGAAGAGAGAAGGGTTGGCGTGAGAGATGAAGCGCTATCGTAAAATCTGCCGCCATTGCGACGACGTTATATTACGTTTATATTGTAAGTACGAAATGCCGCGCAAAATGCCTCGGAGTATTGATCGACGAATGCGAAAACGCGTCCCTCGTTCGCACTTTGGCGGTCTAACACACGCAAAATGACAACCCACACATACATTAAACACCCCATAAAGACGGCCTCCGAAAGCTCCATTCCTCCCGCTGGATTTGATCTTAAATGCGACTCGCTTTTATTACGATATCGCTACACGTGCGATTTTCGTATCTTTAATTTTTTAATTTATTAAATATATATATATATATATATAATTTGTTGAAATTAATTGTGCCGCATTGAAACGCGCTCTTCAATTTCGCAACTATTACTAAAATTGATACACGACATTAATTTACATTTTTAATTAACTTCTTCGTATTTAAAATGACATTTGTCACATATATAGGATTATTTATCATATAAAAATATATCCATCATGTAAACAAACAAAAATGCAAATTAATGTTTTAATGTAAACTATACAATGCTTGAACATATACGCCAAGATTACGTCTGCTCTTCAAAATTCGGCATTGAACACGGAACAACGATCTCGAATAAAGCGCTTTGCTCGAGCTAATCGATATCCATTAACAAGTGCTCGCGAGACCGATAGCAGCTGGGCGATGAATAGCTTCTGGTTGAAAGTTATACAAAAGCAGACTCTGGTACATGCACCAGACGGATATACATACATACCTCAACTGGTACCAATAAATTAGCACGAAAGTCAAGCGACGTCGCGTTCGATAGGACGTTTAAGGGGTAGTTAATTGGCGCACTACCTTCATGGCACGCATATGCATATATAAATATATATTCGCACACGCCTGCACGCATTTCACGCTCTCCTTTCTTCGTCCTTCGTCGACTCGCATATTTTGTGCGAAGCAAAAAGTTTCGTCAATAATCATCGAATAAAAATCAGTCGTCAATATATGTAATATTGTTAAGCGTCAAATACATTTACTTCGCACACTTTAGCAAATCATTCTAGCTCTGCTTTTATAATATTATTTGTCTGTGAATGCTTTCAATTCTACATCGTTAGCTATTACAATGTATTGTTGACCAAAGAGTAAATAAACATGTAGATTGCGTAAATAGAGTGCAAGAGAAATAAATATTTATACCGCAAAGTAAACATCATTAGCCGTTTCATACCGTCCCGTTCGTAAACCCGAGTGTATACATTTAAGGACCACATATATAAGCTGTGCATTTATTGAACTTGATAACGTTTCTTAATTTTATCGTCTATCCTTTGAACAAGATATATAGATTTATAATAAATCCAATATTTGCAATCGACTTTTTTACATTGTTAATTTAAAATACAAAGATAAAGAATTACATTATTTACTCTCGAGAAATAACGATTCGCTCCGATTTTCTCCAGTCTTTCCCTAGCACATCAGAGCACCGTGACTTGTAGAACTATTTACCTTCTATCTTATGCCTCGGAGATTTACGGGGTCGAAAGCTTTTTTATTCCCTCTTCACGTACGACTTGCCTCGTTAATTCAATTATGCTTTCCCCCGCGATCGTACGATCCCGCTTTACGATTCGCCAGAAAGTCGTTTGATGCGCCGCGGTTGACTCGACTCGGAATCGGGGAAAACGTTTCTATAAATCGTAAATCGAGGGAACGAGAATCGCGATAAAGTCGATCGATTGCAGCTCCTTACGAAAGTCTCGTCCTCCGGCGAGAATGTTTCGGCAATCGTTTGAGAAGGCAAAGCTTTATTTTAAGACATCTAAAAGATATAATACGATCCTTCTTATTAGCCATAGACTTATAAGTTTCGAAATCGAATTATCAACTTTTATTTAATATTTACGAAAAATTATTAGATCTTGGAATATATTAATTTCCAAAATTATACGATAAATTTGGCGCATCTACCACTTTGTCTGAAAAGGATATTTTTATACAGAGAATTATTTTCTTGCGACCGACGGACTATCATTAATGCTAATACATTTTATCGGGCTGGAAATAGCGAGGTAAGATGAAAGCAGATTTTCTTAAACTCCGTCGTTAAATGAAGCAAGCACGCGGCGGTGGAATCGAGTCTATTCCATGCAACGTGATTCCCATAGAAACGATTATAGAGCCGTAAATTACTCCCAAGTGCCCCGAGGAACTTGCTCTTTATACGCTACGTTAAATTGAAGACTCTTAATAGTGATGTAACGCCCGTGTTCGAGGCGGGTGCGCGCGTTATAATTAAAGAGGACGTACTATCCCGGCAATTATCGTCCGGTACCGCTAAAGCGCACGACATCACGGCGATCGCGTATAAACCCGGAGCACATCTTCTGCCTTGCATAGAATGATTTTGCATGCCTTTGCACCTCGTTCGCTATGAATATTTCAGAATGCCTCTGTCGCTAATTATGTCATCTGATTTCACCCTTTACATATTTTTCCATCATTTTAGATACATTTATTACATTTTTATTTTCCTTATATATGTACATGTATCGAGAGAGATTTAAAGCGTGTAACGTAATTTCAATAAAATTGTAATTATATTTTCCGACTTATAAAAATTTATATTCCTGCAATTTTACTTTCTGCAATTAATCTCAATATCCCGTGAAACATAACTGAGAATTAGGAGAAGGTTAATAATAAGTTGCATTATACGTAATCGATAAAAAAGTGTTTCAATATTTTTGTACAAGCTGGAAAAGAATTTTACAATTTTTTTAGATACATTTATTTTCCTTTTATATGTACATGTATCGAGAGAGATTTAAAGCGTGTAACGTAATTTCAATAAAATTGTAATTACATTTTCCGACTTATAAAAATTTATATTCCTGCGATTTTACTTTCTGCAATTAATCTCAATATCCCGTGAAACATAACTGAGAATTAGGAGAAGGTTAATAATAAGTTGCATTATACGTAATCGATAAAAAAGTGTTTCAATATTTTTGTACAAGCTGGAAAAGAATTTTACAATTTTTTTAGATACATTTATTTTCCTTTTATATGTACATGTATCGAGAGAGATTTAAAGCGTGTAACGTAATTTCAATAAAATTGTAATTATATTTTCCGACTTATAAAAATTTATATTCCTGCAATTTTACTTTCTGCAATTAATCTCAATATCCCGTGAAACATAACTGAGAATTAGGAGAAGGTTAATAATAAGTTGCATTATACGTAATCGATAAAAAAGTGTTTCAATATTTTTGTACAAGCTGGAAAAGAATTTTACAATTTTTTTAGATACATTTATTTTCCTTTTATATGTACATGTATCGAGAGAGATTTAAAGCGTGTAACGTAATTTCAATAAAATTGTAATTATATTTTCCGACTTATAAAAATTTATATTCCTGCAATTTTACTTTCTGCAATTAATCTCAATATCCCGTGAAACATAACTGAGAATTAGGAGAAGGTTAATAATAAGTTGCATTATACGTAATCGATAAAAAAGTGTTTCAATATTTTTGTACAAGCTGGAAAAGAATTTTACAATTTTTTTATGATACATTTATTTTCCTTTTATATGTACATGTATCGAGAGAGATTTAAAGCGTGTAACGTAATTTCAATAAAATTGTAATTATATTTTCCGACTTATAAAATTTATATTCCTGCAATTTTACTTTCTGCAATTAATCTCAATATCCCGTGAAACATAACTGAGAATTAGGAGAAGGTTAATAATAAGTTGCATTATACGTAATCGATAAAAAAGTGTTTCAATATTTTTGTACAAGCTGGAAAAGAATTTTACAATTTTTTTAGATACATTTATTTTCCTTTTATATGTACATGTATCGAGAGAGATTTAAAGCGTGTAACGTAATTTCAATAAAATTGTAATTATATTTTCCGACTTATAAAAATTTATATTCCTGCAATTTTACTTTCTGCAATTAATCTCAATATCCCGTGAAACATAACTGAGAATTAGGAGAAGGTTAATAATAAGTTGCATTATACGTAATCGATAAAAAAGTGTTTCAATATTTTTGTACAAGCTGGAAAAGAATTTTACAATTTTTTTATGTACATTTATTTTCCTTTTATATGTACATGTATCGAGAGAGATTTAAAGCGTGTAACGTAATTTCAATAAAATTGTAATTATATTTTCCGACTTATAAAAATTTATATTCCTGCAATTTTACTTTCTGCAATTAATCTCAATATCCCGTGAAACATAACTGAGAATTAGGAGAAGGTTAATAATAAGTTGCATTATACGTAATCGATAAAAAAGTGTTTCAATATTTTTGTACAAGCTGGAAAAGAATTTTACAATTTTTTTATGTACATTTATTTTCCTTTTATATGTACATGTATCGAGAGAGATTTAAAGCGTGTAACGTAATTTCAATAAAATTGTAATTATATTTTCCGACTTATAAAAATTTATATTCCTGCAATTTTACTTTCTGCATTTAATCTCAATATCGCGTGAAACATGACTGAGTCTTAGGAGTAGGCTAATAATAAGTTGCATTATACGTAATCGATAAAAAAGTGTTTCAATATTTTTGTACAAGCTGGAAAAGAATTTTACAATTTTTTAATGTACATTTATTTTCCTTTTATATGTACATGTATCGAGAGAGATTTAAAGCGTGTAACGTAATTTCAATAAAATTGTAATTATATTTTCCGATTTATAAAAATTTATATTCCTGCAATTTTACTTTCTGCAATTAATCTCAATATCCCGTGAAACATAACTGAGAATTAGGTTAATAATAAGTTGCATTATACGTAATCGATAAATAAGTGTTTCAATATTTTTGCATAAGCTGGAAAAGAATTTTACAAGAGAGAGATCTGCGAATATTGAAAGAATCCCAGATTCTTCAGAATTATACGAGTGCGTCGAATCACCAGGGCGTGAATAACTCTCTAGTTAATCGGCTCCGATCGTTCGGGAGCGATAATTGGCGCATTCAGACCACGCGCGAGTCATCAAACGCTAACTATATATCGAGGTACTGCTTTAGTCCTCTCGACAGGACGACCTACATTACCATGTGCCGTTCGCGGCGACGAACGCAGGGGATAGAAATCCGGGTAGAGGGTCGGTTTTCCCCCGGTTGCCTCGCCCTACGATACTTCCTTCGAAACGTCCTTCAGAGCAACCCCTGGTTGCGAAAGTGTTGTCGTCGTTAAGATTCGCCGAGAAACTCCCTCGCTCTCGCGTGTCTTGTCACGGCTCGAAACATCTCCCTTACAATCCTCATTCCGACTCGCGCCCTTCCGAATCGCGAATTGCGAAACGTACTATCTGCGATTTGAAGGCACGTCGTTCACTTTAACATAGATCGGCTAGCACGTTTGATTTGCCACGTACCGTTGAAATCTTGATATATCAGCGACGCGTCGCCGTATATTCTCAACTTTCCCTCGGCGAATAAGAAATACAGCGACGATTTATTTCTCCCGCGATGTGGCCGCGATAGAATCGCGGAGAATACGATCGGGGTTTCTCGCGATACTTTTTTTTTTTATTCGTCAAATATTTAGAATAGATGACGTTTAATTATACGACGCGGAACCGCCGGCGTGATTTATATAATTTCTCGACAACAATTAAAGGTATAACTGTACGGGAGAGCGCGCCATTTTCCATGATGATACCGTTGTTAATCCCACCGTGTTTTTCCTTCATTTCCCTTTCTCTCCCCTGGACACAGAATACAGTTTTTCCCCGCGAAAGAATGTAGTCTCGGTCGTTGAAAAGGGAGGCGGCCTATTGTTGTGAGATTGTAAAGGGAGCCCGTTTTCGGTGGTATTGTCCGCAAAGAAATCCGAAACTTCGCCTCGCGGAATCAGGTTCTTGGAGTTTATACAGCGAGTAGAAGGCGTAATTATTAAAGCGAAAACTTGGCCTTCGGATCCCCCTTTACGTTTAATAATCAAAGGACGACTTGTATTGAAAGCACGAACCGAAGCTCGACGAATGTCTCGTCGCGACGCCTAATTGATCGTGTCGTCCACGTACATATATTGTTCTCTGCACGTCGCCTTCATATTATTATCAGTGTAGTGCTTAAGATGAAAATGATTTTGTTTGAAATGTGTCTGGAAAAAATAAAATTATATGGCGATTCATCTAGATCATTTTCAGATAATATTATTTTTCAGATTGCTTATGTAAACACAGTTATGAAAAAATATAAATTATAAAAGGGATATAAAAATATATGTATTCATATTTTTATAATTTTTTATCGCTTAAGTTCTACTATTTAAGTATTTTTATGTGCCATGATTCTAAACCAAAATTATTTGAAAATTATTCTAAATAACTTAGTAAAGATTATACTTTTAATTTAAGATGCAGATACAATACATATTTTTATTATTTTATTTTTATTATTCTATATAAAAATAAGATGATGCCAAAGAGTTTCATCTAGATAACCACCTATATAATTTTATTTAGATAATAGCAAACACTGATTCTTATTATTATTATTTCCTAAATCGAACCTCGACGAAATAAAGAATCATCGCTCCATAGAAAAAAATAAGTGGAAGAGAAAGTTTCCTGCGATTCGAACTTGTCGAAATCTCGATTCATCGCGAACTAAATGATGTGCGAGCAGGCGAAGAATCCGCATCGACGTAAACATGAGGAACGATTTGGGAATTGCGTAAATACCGTACCTCTTGGTCAGCTCCCTCAGGCTCAACAATCAGGAGATCGGGAATTGCCAGGATCTCGGTCGGTTCTCGATTAATCCTTCGGGAGGTGGACTTTAGCCCCCTCTTTGAGACGCGCGCTCTCTCTCTCTCTCTTTCACCTTTTTTCTTTTCTCTCTTTCTCTTTCTGTTTCTTATAATGCTCATCACGAATAGACCGCGCGATGAAACACGTGAGTTTTTGTCCGCCGTAAGGATAACGAGCGAGCAAATTACGGTGATCGACGTAATGATCGAAGAACGGTGACTTTGTGATCGACTAATGTAATACAACGTAAAAGCAAACGGATAGAAAATAAGTCGAGAAGACGCTTCCTCAGGGACAGGAGTGAAAATAAAAATGCGTCCAAAAGAACGGATTATTCGTGTTTATAAAAAGACAGATTAATTTTTTTCCAATTCGATAATAACAATGATAAATTTGTTCTCTCTCTCTTTTTTTTTTTTTAAATATACATATTCACTTGCATATAATTTTAGTTTTTAAATTATCGTTAACGAAACACGATTTTATTCGTTATTTCCCGTGTTTGTGACTTTATCATTTAATTAAATGATTAAATTCTACACGCAGTTTTTATTCTCCATAACCACGGAACAACAGAGATTGCTATAAAACAACAGTGTCCGATAAACTTTTTATATGCACTCGTGCGTGGAAAATTTGCGCGGCATCGAGTAATTAATTGCCTTTCAGCTTCGTCCATCGATGTAATATTAATGCCGCCGGGCTTGACTGGAGAGGTGCGATCGTTCGTTTAGAAATTTACGATACCTAACCAGATACGCTCGCGCTCGATAATCGAACGTAATGTCTCGTGAATTTTCGAGGCTCGTTACACGCGCTTGGCTCGCGGGAATTAACAAAGCGAGCGAGCGAGCTGACATGTCGTAAATGAGAGGCATCTGCGTTTGAGAGGTAAGCGAACGGTAAGCGCGATGATGAAAATCACAGGTTTTAAAATTTCTCGCTCGAACGAGCCGCGCGCCGTTTGAGGAGATTTGTAAATTTATGACTCAACATGGGGCCGGAGTACTTAGGCCATGCACGCACTAGCGCTACGATTTGTCGGTTATTAGGGAGAATGCGTAGTAAAATAATAATTTGCAGTGAGATCTCCCGTCTTCTCGACGACTCTCCGTTTCACTTGGGGTCGCAATGTACACTATATAAACATATACTTTTCCACGAAACTTTAGCCTGATTCTCGGCATCGCCCAGCGAGATCCGGCATGAAAGTCGAAACGACAGCCGGACCGGGAGAGATTCGAGACTCTCGGGAGCACGTTCGTTAATTACAGAACGAGAGGAGAGCCCTCCTGGGATTCCTGTTACCGCCCGTTACCCGATCCGTAGGTGAAACCAGTCTTCTTCGTCGTGTCACGATCGCGGCGGCGTAAAGCGAGAGTAACGTAAAGCGGAAGTTTGCTGAGAAAGAGACCGGGGGATGGATTACGGAAGCAACAATGCGGGGAACAGATTTACGAAGAAAGTGAATAATGGTGCCTTTTCATACGCAGCATGCTGCAGCAGCAAATCAATCACGTGATCAACATTTATTGGAGCGTATTTCTTTCTTCTCTTATTATTTCGAGATTAAAATTTTTACGATTTTTGCTTTTATATTCTCTATGCTATAACAATCTATTTTATTCTTAAAATCCATTATTTAACTAATATAGTAATAATAATAATTAGTAAATACAAAAAGTGATAAATAAAAAGATCAACTTATCGAGCAATTATTAGAGTTGTTCAGTCAAATAAAATTTATTCCATGTACAAACTATTAAACATACTAAAACTTAAGTAAAAATTACAATCATTATAAAATAATAAAATAAACGTTTCAACCGCACGCGGTCTTCCTCAGTATAATTATTAAAAAATACAAATTTATACAAAAATTCACATAGTATCGAAAATTAATGTTAGTTCTTCAAGAGTCGAGAATTTATAAGCAGTAATAATAATTAGAATCAGCTAGTTGCGTGTTCTTCTGCTTTGCTGTTCGTTCAATCGAACCTCACCAATAGCAACAAACTGCTGCGACAGCATGCTGCATATGAAATGGTACCTTAAGGCTGTGGGAAAAGTTGGAAGTCTAGTTGAAATACAGTTTGATAAAAGTAGGCAACGTACAAGAGGATGAGGAACGCAACATCATCATATTTGCGAGTTTTACGTGCAACCCCAATTTGACACACAGCTACTTCTACAATTCTCTCTCTGAATTTGTATTATAATTCCGATCGGAATATAAAAGTATCCGCGCTGCGATGTCTGATTTCTATAGAAACCGTATAGATGATAGTTCTCTCACCCCAAAATCCCATAAATCATCCACACGCTACACACATTTCCTGTGTTACGGTTCTCCGATAAACTCACGCGGATCCTGCAGTGAAAGAGATAAGAATGATATCCTCGAGATCGAGTTTCTTTCAGCGCTTCAGCTTTTCCTCGATGGCACTTACTTATAAATCAACGAGTCGCTGCAACGATCTCTCGTGGAATTTCGGCATCGCCGATGTTTCTGCGGCTAATGGGGGATTTACAAGAAATCGATAAAGAAGCGAACCAAACGGACGATTTACTTACTTAAGCGTCTTCCTCGATTCGAGAAAAGGGCAAAGAGCGAGTAACTCGAGTGAGCGATCCGAATCGCTTCGCTCCTGATTTTCGCATAAATCGAAATCAAGTATGTCGGATCGGCGAGAAAAGCGTGCAAAAGGGGGTTAACTGGCAACGTGGAGAGCGCCTCCTTTTAACGTCGATCTTCGATCAGCGCGCATGGAAACAAGAGCAAATTCAATTACACCCCCGGATTCAATATTGCTCGGCTCGTCCGCTCTCGTGGAGAGGGTAGCGCTAGCGGCAAACACCCCATAAACAAGGGGAGATTCTATACGCGCTCGAGTCTCTCCTCGAGAGGAAGACGAGGCGCGCGTATACATGCGCGAGAGGGAAAATACCGAGGGTTAAGGATACGAGAGGACGAAAAGGGGATGCAGCAAAGGAGGTTCGGAACAGGCTCGAGGGATGAAGAAGAGAGATGTGGAAAAGGACGGACGCGGATCGATTCCGGTCGACTGTACGTCACGTATAAGTATCGCGGAGGAAGGTGAAAGATTGATAGACAGACGGATATACGGTATATATCTATCAAGGAGTTTGGGAAAGATAGAGAAATGCGTATTTAATCTGCGTGCGTCATAAATCACGTCGCTGCGAATTCAAGTAGCGTTACGGGCGATCAACATTTATGTTTTCAAATCATCATTTGCGTACACCGAGACATCGATAATTAAGATAGATGAAATTGCATAAGCGATGTATGTAATCATCGTTGGAGAAAAAAATAATTTTGCGTTTACGAATAAGTTGTTTAATTTCGACGAGTTTTAAATTCAACTTGAATTAATCCTGATTAGAATTTACATAGAGCTGTGAGAAAAAATTGTACTTTATCGGGAAAAAAATCAATTTTCTCTTAACACGCAGAGATTGATATTTCCAAAATATATACAGTTTGTTAAATTTGCAATTTAATTGATTTTTCGATAACGCCATTCACACATTCGAGCAATCGGTATCTAATAATCAGATCGTCGCATCAATAATAATAAACAAATACGACGACACGACTTGGGAAATTCGACATGTTTGGCGCGTAGGTCGTAATGAAATGAGCAGGAGTCACCCTTCTTTTTCGACTCGGTGAATAAGAGATGAGAGAAGGGTACTTGGACAAAGTAACTAATCCTCGTGTCGCGGCAGAGCTTACAAAAGATTCGCTCTCGCGAGTAAAGGAGAAACGAGGTGAGGCTCTCTGACGGTAGATGTGGAAGAAGAAAGCAACTCTCAGACTCCGAGTCGTCTTCATAATGCATCCGCCATTCCCGTACGCGTGTTTCCCCGAGCTTTTCTTCATCCTGTCGAGCACACATACGAACACGGAGGGCGAAATACAACTGTAAACGCTTCGGATATTTCATAAATTCGCGTTCCTTGACGTTGTCATTAATTTTGCTCTCTTAATCTTACGCGTGAATCAAGCTAATGGTAAGATTAAAGTCTCCAAATATTCTAATGTCACTTTGTTGAAAAATATTTCAAAATTTATGTCCAAAAACATAATAAGCTTACATTAATATTAATTAATTGCGTGCCAAATATGATCCGTCAAATCCGTTTATCGAAACTATATGTATATCAAAATTAGTATCGAGCACTTTGAGAAATTATTTTTTACAGGAAAAGAGAAATTTTGATGAAACCAGTAAGCTCGTCTATGCACGTGCAAATTCGATACGTCGAAGTCGAGCTATTCTTCCGCACCATTTTTTAATCCCTACGAGCAAATAACAATGCAAAAAGCGCTTTGTGATAAACTCGTGGATGGTGATTACGATCTCTCGCAGCCGCAGAGAATTGCCACAGGATTACGATAGAACGAGAGGGGAGGTATGTTGCGAAACGTGTAACCCGTTAAAATTGCACGCGCCAAAGAGCGAGCGGCAGCTCGCGCGACTCCCGTATATATATATGTATACATGGGTCCGGCAAATGTGCATGGCACAGTCGGTCGGTCCATCGAGACACCATATGGGCTGTAAACTACTTTCGATGCTTGAAAAAGCTGCATCGCTGCCTTGTTAGCGAATAATGGCGGCGCGAATATTACGAGCGCAACGAATGTATCACGCGTTTGGGTAACGGCTCGCGATCTCTCGCGAGTGAACAATATATATATATATATACATATACACGAGGGAGGTCCCCTTTTTATGACGCGATACGTATCGTCGATGCATCACTGCGATTTGTGCCACTCGACGCATAACTTTCACCGTTCGATTTTGTCAAATTATTCCTGGCTCTTGAATTGATTAAAAACAATTGTCAGAAATGAAAAATAGTAAGACTATTAAAAAGATTTATGTAATGTATATTCTGTATATTTAGTCAAATCATTTTTCCCTGTATCGACAGTATGAAAAATTGAACTTGTTGAAATTATGTCGATTTAATTTCCTGGGATTTAATTAGAATGATGTTTGACGATCGTCACTCGAGGCTATCACTACTTCGTTCCCAGTTCCCACTCCCATTTACCGCGTAATATGTATTATGTGCCGGCGAGAGGGAGTGGATTTGGATCGAGGCAGATGGTACAGCCGGCGGACCATTCGAGGGATGACCCGATTTGCGACAGAAGGGGTCGTGCGCGATTTAAATCCTAGACAAACCTACCGAAGACCGAGTATGCTTTTCAAACCCTTTCGTACGTGGGTGCTGCAACTAACATAATAAAGTTAATGCCGCGTTAACTGACTGAGTCGACGACGAATCTATATGTATTGTGATTATTTATCACTCATGCAAACGTTGAAGATAATCCCTCAAATACATTTTACGATTGCGTTATTTGAAAACGCTGAAGAAAAAAGAAATTTCCAAAAGTAGATTATCAATTATACTACAATTATAATATAAATTATAGTATAATTAAAGTACTTACAATACATTATACTATAATTATAATATAATTAGAGACGTAAAAGAAATGCACGAGATTAATTCTGTTATTAAAGTATTGATGATCGATAAAATTCATTGTTTACACGATAAATGGTGCGATTCCGGCAATTCGATTTCTAGGCCATTCTAGCTCATATAACGACGGGGACTTTCTCTGCACTTGAATCGTAGATCTCTATCGGGCAAACTGCCAAGTACATCGCCGCCCTTGGCGTTTCCAGCCTACCGGTTCGGTGATATTTCGTTGCTCTCGCACTAGTTCTTCCACTCACCCCTGTAATACGGAATACTAGAATGCACGGAGTGAGAAAAGTGGCAGGCGGACGAGCTCCTTGCGACGAGTTGACAAAAAAGAAACTTGATTTACAGCGCTAGGCGTCTGTTTCTGTCTCACTGTCTCCGATTTATGAGACCCTTTCACGCTTAATAAAGCCCGTTTAACAGAATCTGATAATAAATCGCTCGCGATTGAGAGACCGTCCGGGAAACGGCGAACGCGCCGGAAAAATATCGAGGTAATACACGAAGATACATAAAACTAAATCTTCGATTTTCAACGGCGGCGGACACACGTCGCGATCCTATACTTACAGATGACGAACGATCGAAAGACGAATGTCGTCCACGACGAAACAATGCGAAACACGCCTGTCGCGAGAGAATGACGTTGAAAACAAGGCGAATTAACGGGAGGCGCAATCTCAGACGCGGCGTCGACTGGTTTAATTAAACGGATAAATCACGCGAGATTCATCAATGAGAGACGCGAGATTATATTAAGTTTCGGAGAGAGAGAGAGACGAGCAACGCGTTTATTATGCCAACAATTCCTTTACGAAATTAATCGTACCCGGAGAATTTCGCGCCTCTCTTCGCGCTGGAGCTTAAATCACAGCGCTGACACCCGCAGAGTGTAATTGTTACTCTTCTCGCAGCCGGTTTTCCTCCCCTTATGTAACCACCCCCGGTTCGCGCCACGAGCATAAAGAATCCATAACTCAAACGACTCGCGCTTTTTCCGTTCCTTTATTCGAGAGGAACCGCGTCCCTCTTCGCGCGAGCACTTCCTTTCTTTTTCCAGACGCGCCGCTGGATGCAAGAGACTCGTCGCTTGAAGGCGAGCTTAATTTCCATTCGTGCTGGGATCCTCGCGGACGAATGGCCAAAGTTTTTCTAGCCGTTTAGCCCTTTCGCTTCATCGCGGTTCGCCAGCGCGAGATAATTAGCGTCGATATTAGCCTTGCGCGAACAGATTATTTGCTCGAAGATAAATGCGCGCGATTATTAATGATTATTACAAACATTATTTCAAAGACTCATCGTGACAAGATCTCGGAGAAAAAACTTTCTTATTTTTTTTTCTTTTTCGTCGACGCGACATCCAGAAACGAATGATCATCACCGACTCGCAGATATCGACGAAATCCTCCGGACGTGAAAAGCGTCGTCTTTGCGATATTGCGAGACGTCTCACGCGAGTGAGGAGAGAAAACCCGTCGCTTCACTTTCTGTATCTGTTTGTGACGCATTCTCCCGCGTAGGGCGCTCTCTTCTCTCTCGCACACATCTTCGTTCCCGAAGTTTTTTTCCCTCCCAGTTTTACTTTCCCTTGATGGGAGGGTTTTCGCCGGGGGCGAGCAGTGTCATTCTGCCGGCGACAAAAGTAGAATTTCTTGCTACCGAGCCGGTGCACTCGCTCGGAAGGCGGCTCCGTCGCCGCCGCTTTTCTCTTTCCGGAGTGGGAATCTGTCGCTGGCAGATGATCCATTGAAACGAATCTGTACCCGCCAATGTACGACGTTACGCGCCGCCACCCGTGAAGTCATTCAGCGACACGCGACCCGCCCAACGCGACACGTGCGGTGTCTGACGTGACGTGATGTGATGTGACGTGACGCGATGCGACGTGATGTGACGTGACGCGATATGATGCCAGGCGTCGCGACGCTACACTTCTGCCGATCGGCCGATCGTCAGAAAAGTATCTTAAGGAACGGGCTTATTAAAAGGTTTTATTGAGATAGAAATGTTTCTGAAATTATTTCACCCCTTTGCACCTATATCCCATTACCGATAATTATGCAATGATAAAATTATAAGGTGAGATATCAAGTTATTAACCGCTGCCATGGATGTCCGCAAAAGGGAGCAAGAGGAGGCGTTTGCACTCTCTTGGAATCAATAAGAAAATTAAATGTTCTCTTCTTTTGAATAAACACTGGAATTTATTTACATATTTAATAATATAGAAAAAAATTTAATTAAAACAATTTTAATTGTGGAAAAAATCTTGCCGACATCCATGACTGCTGCTACCTATTATAAAAATACAGACGATAACATTTAAGCTAAACCATGACAGTTTACATATAAGTGACAATAATAGAAATATTCTTGGGGCAATATTATAAATTAAATACAAACTTCAATATGCTATTTTTTTGACAAATTGAAGAAACTTCTAGTGTCTCATAAACAATGTTGAAGTAGATGGACTAATATAATTTCCCGAAGTATATTAATACATCCGATACTCTTGAGTATTCCTACACAAATTCAAAAGTATCATCGATTGTCAGCGTCTGAAGATAAATCTTGGGGCTCGTGTTGGGAGTTTCTTGTTGCCGAGTGAGACATTACGAGTAAGAAACTAATTCGGCCCTATCTAAAAACTCGGAACCGTTCGCGAGAGACGCGCGCCGAGAAGAACAGAGTAAAACGATCGTCGTCGTCGTCCTGATCGTATTCGTTTTTTTTCCCCCGAAAGCTTGGGGCGCAAAAAATAAAGGCATTAGTATTGATCCCCGTGAAATTAATGAGGAAATCAGAGACTGGAACGCGACCGCCGCCACGTCGCGGCGAACGAGGAAACGGAAGAAACTTTCTCCCAACTGTCATTTGTTTCTCAGAACCACCGACGGCCATCCCAGTGGAAGCTGCTCCCAAGACCGATGTCGTCCGACGGTGACGCACAGGACGCGTCCCTCGTGACGTTATACGCGTTCATCTAATCGCGAACGCGGGAGAGAGGGATTATAATCCGCCCCTTTCACGGAAAGGAGATGACTGTTCTCTGGATTATATCGCTGTATTATGGGAGGACAAATAACGGTTGTTACGTGGTCCTTGGTTATGGTTACAGCGTGCCATCATTAAGATACGCCGCGATGCGGGCTGCTATTGTCTCTTTTATTACGCGCATTATTATATACATACAATATATAGTTTCCGTCATGGGCATCCGCAGAAGAGGAGACATTTGCTCCCCCACCCTTGGAATCGGTGAAAAAAATCAACTTTGCTTTTGTAAATTTCTTAATGTTATCGGAGTAATTAATCATGTGCTTTGATGCTAAAATTCAAATCATGTAGATTAATATTGCGTTCGAAGATTATACGCTTCTGTAATGTGCGTGTATCTAAAAATTAACGATCGATACAATATTATGTATTATGTAGCCAAGTATATACCTATCGTCACCGTGATCGGCGAATTTTCAAAGTAATCTCTCCTTCCGTGCTCGCGCCCTACGACCTTCTAAGGACGCGGGCTCAGCCCGGGGGCCATCTGCAACGCAAATACACTAATGTCCCCCTTTGCCAAGTGTAGCGGCTGCTTGGATGTCGAAACCGAGGGACGGATCGGAATGTTGTCCCGGTTTTTAGCGAGCGATTGAAAAAATTCAAATCAAATGCAAACGAGGGCAAAGAATTAAATATCTCAGTCCCGAGGGAAAAAGGACATATAGGTAGATAGGTAGGGGTTGGAATGAAGTATTGGCGAAGAGGAAAAGCGAAAACGCGGCCGAAGAATGCGAAACTCGCTTTCTCTCCGGGACGAAGAAGAAAAGGAAGAGGAAGAGGCGGCGCACTGTCACGCCGAGAATTAGTTCAGGATTAACTGGTGGGGCTTCGAGGTGATTATTGGAGCTTTGCCAGTTGGAAGACGATAAGACCCTGTTAATCAGCCGGGCCGCGCGCCTTATTCCTCGCGTCTTGCAACGAGCCGGGCAAACAGCGCCTCTCTCGCGTTCTCCAGCCCCGGGGCGGACAATAATCTCATCGTTCCCTTCCTCGACATTGGACATTCCCCAAATCCGGAGAACTCATCTTCTACTTTCCAGAGATCCCGTCAAAAGGGAGGGAAGCCCGCTCCGCGAATTTTCCTTCGGACGCGACGGCTTAGACCCTGCAGGGAATAAGATGATAAGGCTATACGCGAACGAAAAGGCGATTGTGTCGTCACGTACGATTCGTAAAAAAAAAAAAAAAAAATTATTACATCTTTTATATCGCAGACGCGTGTGTATAATGTAATGCGCCGATCGTTCGCTTGCGTGCACATTGAAACCTCGTAACCTCACGTTATTTTCCATCCCAAGTCTTGACAGTTTAATACGCACGATATCCGACATTCTTGTTTAATGCGCAGTACATCCTCTATCAACCTTTACGATCTCATATGATATTAATACACTGAATGCGCAGAGAGAGAGAGAGAGAGAGAGAGAGAGAGATTGTCTTCTATCACTACTTATCACTGATTTGCGAAGGAGTATTATCTCGAGGTGGATCTATTCCCGCTCGAATGATCTCTTTGGTGGAAGCCAAGCCCCGTTAATGCTGTACGGTTTCGATCAGCCATATGGCGGGACTCTCAAGCTCACCGGATATGACATCAAAGAGAGTTCCCGTCGATCGAAGTTACGGGCGCGCCTCTAATCGGCGTGATTAACGAGCGGCACCTAAGTCGTCGTCGAATTCACTAGCGTCGAAGTTGATTCGCGTGATTACGAACGTTCCCCGGTGTGTAGAGTTTCGAGTTTCGCTTCTCCTGACAGCATTAAGTCCCCCGAACTTAATACTCTCGCTAAGAAAATAGAAGCCAGGCACAGTTCCCGGAGAGGGTGTTTGAGACAAAAATAATTACGATATTAATTAATTAAGAAATACCGACAAATTTATTAAAGAAAAATTGGAAAAAAATTCTAACGAAAATAGAGAGAAGAGTAAAATATTCCATGTATTCTGCAAATATTTCCTCATCTCCTTTAAGAAATTATAAAAGAGTTTACAAAATATACAAATGCTAATTTATTTGATAGACGATTCAATTTCCAATTGAAGGAGTCAAAATATATATATATATTTTTTTTTAACAAATTCTCCAAGAATTGAAAGCGTATTACGATAAATATAATGAAAGAAAGAAAAACCGCGCGATTATACTAAACATAATTAAGAAGAAGAAAAATCGATAAAAAAAAAAGAGAAAAAAGAGAGGAAGAGGGAGAGAGTGAGATTCATTTCCTGCTCGGCAGAATTACGAATGACGACAGATAAATTAGCGGCGCGATCGTAAAGGATGGATGGCGCGCGATTTCCTGGGTATGGCGATTCGAGGCGGCACGTTGTCGATCGTCGACGAGTCGAGTGAAACACTGTGCCAATAAAAGTCGTCTTCCGGTCGCGTGACACCGTCGTACGTGAAGTCCGAATGAAGAATAGTCCGACAGGAAGTGGCGTGGTAAGGACACACCGTCGGCTGGGGCGAAAACCAATATAAGCTACTCCATAGGTCAACCTCTAAACCCTCTACGGAAAGGGGACGCGTATGTTTCGGGTTCTCGTAAAATATAGCGGCCCGTAGGAATGTTCGAAACGATAAACGCGGAGCCTCTGCTATTCTGCAGATTTCGAAGGGCCGAAATGTTACGCGAGAAAATCGCGATTACGCAATCCATTTCGAGTACTATAATCCTTGAATAAGAACTCGTCATTGAATAATATTTTCATCTCATATCATTGAAAATTTACATTACAAAATAATCCTTTTTTTTTAAATATAAATTTAAAGTGTCAAACAGGCAATAAGAGCCAAATCGCGGATGACAGTGCGTTATCCCAACGAAACTAAATTTTTTTCATCCGCGATTTGGCTCTTATTGCCTGTTTGACACTTTAAATTTATATTTATATTTATATTACAGAGCCTTGTTAAACTCTTAATCCTTTTTTTAATCTATCTAAAATACAAAACGAGTTCACGCCAAACACTCGATCTTTGGAATTTTAATTCATCAACGATGAAGCTAATCAACGAGCGGATAAAAAATGTTATATGGGCACTAAACCGAAGTAAAGAGTATCGGGTTTCTACGAAAGAGTCGCACACGTCGTCGAATACGTTTACGAAATGGTGCCCATCAAAGCCACGGAACACACGCCTGCGATTTCATAACGGGGTGTGGTGTTTCGTAATCGTTTTCTGGATGCTGCGTGTACGAGAGACAGAGCATCATCTTCGGGTAAACACACGTAAATTCTCCCGATATCGGTCGTTCGTTGCGATCGTTATATCATTGCGAGCTGAACGGGGAAATTCTTCCCCCTGATAGCGCTATCTATCGATTGCACGTGCTAAAAGTGTCAGCGCGAACGCACAGCACATCCCTTACACCGGGAACCTACCTCCTTAGGATATCTCGCTTTATAGCGGTAGCCCGCATAGGGTCAAGCTAGTGGCAACATTTTTTTCGGGGATGCTCGAAATCGCTACGCCATCGCTCGCGCCACGGATCCTTATCCGTGGATTCATCTGTGGGCTCTCGAAAACTCCCAGATAAGCGGAAACGTCAACAACGATTTAAGATGTTGAAAAACCACAATAGATAGTCGAACCTCTGTTTCTCTTGTCGAACGATCATATTTTCTTTTATACGCACAAAAATGAGACAACATTTATATAAATTTAATTTTGTATGCGTTTTATATAATCAATTCTCTTTATCAAAATATCCAATGTAGAGTCAATAAATTTTTAAACAGCGTGTCTGGGGATTCTCACGAGACTTTCACGAAGACGATCGTTCCTTGGCAATGTGCCATCCACCGATATTTCACGATTCGTAACACGGAAGCTGTTGCATGCAACGTGCGACGAATCAACGTTGCAATGATGTTTTATTTTTACACGATCAGCCACCGCTTCAAGGACTTTCCCGTCACTTGGTTTGCGTCGCGATCATAAAAATTAGCCGAGCGTTCATTCAACAAATAGATCACTTTGGGAAGATTAGATTTGTTGAAAATTAATTCTTCCGAGATTCGCGTTTCGAAGAGCTTTGTTTAATATTTGACTTGACTTTAATATAAATATTTATTATTATTTTATTTTATCTTATTTTTTTTTATCGAACCATAACTATTTGACGGATCAACGCAGCTCTCAGTTAAGAGCTGCTATCAAACCCCCTTTTCATTTCGCGATTCCAAAATTGAACGTAAAAAGAAAAAAAACCGGCGTAATTAGAGCCAGGGCAATAAACGGCAATGTGGGACTCGAGCTCATTAAAACGGCGCTATCGGTGGGTTCTTAATACCGAGCAGATACCAAAAGGGGACTCTCGATGACCCCCGCGTCTCGTTCCCTTCTCCCCCTGGAGTTTCGCAAATTTTCCCTTTCTTCTTTCTATCCTTCCGCTCCCCCTCGACGAAGGCTTTCAGCGCAGCGTCTACCATTCCACGCGTAATAACCGCTAATAATTTTCTCGGGTCGACTCGGGCGCCACCAGCGAGGGTGCGGCCGGACGCTGTTGACGGGAAGGGATATAAATCGGGAGGGTGCTCGCGTTGCCTCATTCACTCCCCAGCGGGTGGTCCAGAACCCGGCGAACGCAGCGCGACATCGCGACAAGGCGAACCTTTGCCATGCAGAGGCTTCAATACGGCGAACGAATCTGTTTAGCTTGTTTCGGCTGATATTAAAAGTTTCCAATCATGGGATGATGTATGAAATATTAGTCGCGTGAATAAGCAAGTTACAATAGTTGTAGTGTAGAATTTAATTAATTTTGTCAATACCATTCTGACGAGGAACGATTATTCTTTTCGATAAAGTATTTGTCGCGTCCAAATAAATTGAGAATTACTGCGTTAGAGCGTCAAATTTACCTGAACTGCGAGAATAAATAGCAACAATTCTAGAAACTGCTGGAACCACATGGGAGACCCTAACTTAGAAGATCGGTTCATCGAAGCACGACGGTGTGGTCCAGACAGCATCCATTTCACGCGATGCCGCGTCTCTCTCTCTCTCTCTCTTCTCGCCTCTTCCAACTGACTGACCTACTTCGGGAACACGTGGCATTTTACGATCGCGCGCTACCACACACGGGCCCCGAAGGAAACGTGTCGACGCGGCATGGTGGTTGTTAAAAACCTCGGGGTGACGAAACAGGGGTACCATTGTGCCTAGATGACAGCTGTGTCGGGCATTTAAACGCGCGGGCTCAGCTCGACGAAACGAAACGAAACGAATGAAACGAGCCCGGTGAAGAGGCGATTGTGCGGCCGACTAATCGACCAGTTTCTCACGATTTAATATTCCGTGAGCGCACAAATAATAATTCGTTTAGCGGACGCATACTCCAATGGACACGGAGATGGTATCGCGTTCCCGACCTTTTGTGCGTTTAGATACATAGAACGCGTCACCGTGGAATGCGCTTTATCGAACAATCGGAATGTCATGCTGACGAAAACGTACGAGAGTCTCGCGCTCAGGTATTATCTCGTCAGGAGACTAATGTGATCTTGGCGATCCCCGGCAAGGTTGGTAAACATTTCGAGATGATTAACGATAATCTGACTGGACAAGCCGAATAATGATTAACAGTTCAATCCTTTAACCGCTTTTAAATATGCGTCATCGCGAGAGAGCCAGACAACATTCCAATGTTAATCTTCCATTGAAGTTAAATATATTGCTATGGCGAACCTTATATTTGTACGAACTTACAAATGTTTCATCTGTATCGAGGATATGTGTTATTTCGAGTATTTATATCCGACGTGCGTTAATATATTCCGGCGCAGTCATTCGGGATCGCTATTTATTTTCAGGAATATTGAGAGTTTCTCCCGTCGACGTAAAATGTCTTCAATTTGATTCCAGCAGCGCGGCCGCATTATCACTCGTGCGGCACGGCCATCCATCTTCGCCCTCTCTCGCTGAAAGTAACGTTTCCTCTCCGGGCGTCGTGTACCGCGTCGTTTCTGCACGTAACATTTAGCCGAGCTTTACGAACCGCGATTATCGCCGGCCGCCCGAACACAAAAGTATTTTATGATGTAGCGCATCCTGATCGTGGCCGGGGAGCAGAGAGCAACAAAAAGAAAGAGAACGGCGGGAAAAAGGGGGTCACGAGAGGAAGGAAAAATCGAGACAGGAAGGAAAAACGGAGGCGAGAGGAAGCGAGCGTTATTAAATTGCGCGGAAACCCAAAGTTCTCCGTTTTCAGCCGATTTATGCAGAGCGAGATAACGCGCTGGGGACACATGCGTGGGCTTGTTTTTCCACAAATTCCCTTCAGCCGTAGTAAACGCAAGCCATTATCTCCTCTCCCTCTCTGTTCAAATCCCTCATAAACGAGGTGATAGGACGGTAGCGTGACGCTTCGACGAAACACTGTCCAGATAGCCGCGGTTTTTCCGCTTGTTAATGAACGGGAGCGAGATATTACACGCCTCAATTTAGAATGAAGAAGATACCGGATGGGAGTAAAGTACAAAGGCAGTCTCTAAGTCACTAACAATTACTAGAATAAGAGAAAAGAAAGAAAATATTACGTTTACCTACTTTATAAAATTTTTGAAATATATTATCTTATTTTGTCTAAGAATCTTAATTTTCGTTGATAATTTCTTTGAGAAAATTTCGATCTTTTTCAATCAAAATTTGCTGAAATTTTTTCCCTTGAATTTGCAATATTAAACAAGTTGGGGAAATTAAATAATCCGATGCAAGAAGGTGATCACTATCAATCTTCATAAATCCATTACACGGAAACGAAGAAGAAAAAAAAAAAAAAACTTCTCATTACGCTAAACGATGTGATACCTCGACAACGTCACGTGAATTATTTATCGCGACACATAATTTCCGATAGATCTGCTCCACGTCGTTTTCGCCCTGATCTCCCGCCTCTCTCGTAAGCGCATTGCCCGACAATTCCCACGGGAGTGACCAATCTTTCCGCGTAAAAAAAAAGTCCCCTCGGGAGGTGTCGAGCGAGCACGAGTCTAGGAGAAACGAAAAAGGACAAATAGAAAGAGGAGAGTCCATACGCGCGTTAATGGGGCGTTCAGCGAGAAACGGTCAACGGCCTATCCTCGTTTTGCATTTTCCCGCGTCCGTCCATCCTCCGGCTCGATGAGCACCTGGGGGATCTTACTTGTCGGTGGAACGAGAGACGTTTGACCTCCGGGAACACGAGCAAGACAGGGCTTCCGTCCTCGATGAATATCGCGGAATCGTCACGGACGATAAATCCGTTCCTCGCGTTTTACGTTTTAAACGTAATTGCACCGCGGATCTAATCGGTTCCTGGGCTTCTTGCGCAGTTCGTTAACTATTATGAGTCGTTAAGTGAAATCCTCGACGTTTTAAAAATACCACCTAACTTCTTCTCTCCTGGAGGCGCGCTTTTCCCGAGTCTACCTGCGTCGAGTGAGCGTGGAAAATAAAGTGCCGGCTAGGAACAACGACTGCGGGATGGAGAGCACTTACTCGACCCGTACGTTATTACTTCTTTCGTAGCGTAAACGATGCAAAATACATGTCCCGCCAAATACGTTGGTGTTCGTGAATTAAACGTCCAATCAGTTCTCCTTTCTGTCTCTCTTCCTCTCGGTACAACCTCACTTCATGCTTAATTGCGTAATAAGCGCGCTGTTGCGTAATATCCTGAATAGATTTTTGCAGTAATTTATAAATGTGCTACAAAGTATGTGCGAGTGTACTCGGTTTTACACAGCGTTATCAAATAATCTATCGTAATTTCGAAAAATTATAATTGCGCGAACATACGTGATAGACTCTAATACGTATTAATATATTATATAATTGTGTATAGTTATGTAATATTAATTTCCTCCAACACACATATGCCTAGAGAAACTGTTTCACATACGACTTCTCTCTACGCGGCGGTTTTTTAGAAAATATTAGTCACGTTTAATACGAGACACCGTTAGCAATAATCCTCTACGATCCTATAGTGAGAGATCGTGTGTTTTCTCCATATTTAAAAAAAAACAAGAACCCATAACGGTACCCACTGCTGCCACAAAATGAGAAACGACTACACCAAAATACATGCCAAAATACATAGCTATGCTTTTCCAATTAAAAGACCGTTCGATTTTCTATGTATTACACTGCCATCCGACATATAGAGGGGACAAAACGGTAAGTCCACTAAAGACGGCAGTTAAATATTTAATTGTCCCTCGAGGAATCGCTAACGTTACAGAAGAAGGCCTATGGCGATCCAGGAACGTCGGTCGTCCCGAGACCCTCTTCTTCGTCGACCCTCCCCCCCCCAACCTCCCTCCCCTCTCCCTATTTTGCCACCCACCGTGGCTTTCTCCGATCCCTGACATCCCGACGTGCTCCACTTCCATTAGATAATCGCCGAGGGTCCCGGTTCGGAATAAACCTTCTGACCAAAAAAAGAAAAAAAGAAACGAAGTAGAGAGAAAGGGAACACAATCTCGAGCATTCGTTCGTTCTCGAATGAAATCCGGTCTTCGTTGTTTCCCTCGTAGAAGAGAAGAAAAAGAGGAGATAGCTAAGATACGAGGAAAAAGCTAGAACGAAAGGTTTTCGTCGAAACGTTGCCGTTCTGTCAAGGATCGAGTAAAGAACGAGAACGTTTAAAAAGGATCGTTCGAATTCTGTCGAATTACATATTCTGCAATATTTTTGAAAACGCGAGATCAGGATTCTGTTCGTTTATAAAAAAATGTTCCAACATCATTTGCATGTGAAATATTCCACATGTGCGCCGAAATATTATTATTCGATATAATTATATATTATTTCGACATTTTCGACGATTAAAAATTATTTTGCATCTCACATCATTTTAATCTTCGCGATTGTTTATTATTTGAAATACAATGCCATTGAAAATAAATGCTGAGATTAATTAAAATCATTAAGACTTATTAAAACGACAATGATTGACGTTTATAGCTGTGTTAAGCTTCCTTTCAGCTTCCTTGCGCAGCTTCTAAAAGATTTTTGCGTAGACACGCTCTTTCAAAGAGGCACTCAAATCTTTGACAGATGAATCTTACACGCATGCAAGCATAATCCTTTAATTACTCACGGTCCTCCTTCCCGTCTATTTGGTCGGCTAGCATTCCATAAACGTACCCTTAGCATTCTCCCTAATCTCTCTCGACCGACCCCTTGACTCTGTAACTAACAGGTAATTACAACGGGAAGAGAAAGAGGTAAGAGGAAAGGAGTGATCATTACGATATCCACGAGTGCGTTGATATTTATGTCCGCGAAAGTACAGTGAAACGGGGTGAAAACAGCTGACGTTCACAGAATACAGGCAATTCCCAAATTCGCCGAGCGAATTCACCCAGGTGGAACTATAAGGAGTCGGAAGCCAAGCAACTTGTTAAGCCATGCGTAGAGTTCCCGACGACCGAATCCGGTAAAGCTCCAAAACTAATTGTAAGTAAGGCTCGAACGTAAAGGGAAAGTTTCGAACAGCGAGGGACGACGGGTTTTATTCCCGGCGATTATTTTCGCGAAAATATATACGTATATGATTATTGTCGAGGACGCAAAAGGGGGAGAAACGGTTATTTCCCTCGGGCAGTTCTTCAAGAGCCAGCAAAGAAATATAAGCGTATATAAGTAAAGAATTAAGGAGGATCGATCGTTATATATGTGCGGATTACATAAAAGCTTAATGTATACACGCGTATATATGAATATCATATAATATCGATAAAATCTACAAAACACTTTGGAGTAATAAAATACAAATATGAAAGAATTACAGGCAAACTTGTGCAAGAGCTTTAATAAAGGTAGTTTATAAAAAAAAAAGTTATTCTATAAATTCACTTTTATAGCTTCATACATAAATTGTGTAAGAAAAAAAATTGCGTGATTGATGCGCAATAATGAGTTATAATTAAATTTAATGAAGAAAAACAAATTATTAAAATTACAAATATAAATAAAAATACTATTAACTTTTCTTTATCATTTTCTTTCTCCCTATCTTTTTGAACTGTTAAAAATATTAACCCTATAATTCAAATCCTTAACATCAATAAAAAAAATGAATAAAAATCATATCCAATTATATATCTTAAATTAATTCATAAGATCTAGTTCTGTTTCGATCAAGATTGTGTAATTCACTCACTCGCAATCAGCATAAAGAGAACGTTGGTCGAGGAGGAAAGAAAGAATTACATATACAAAGAGACGGAATTCCACGTACTCGGGCATCCCGACAAAAATCCGGTCGCGGTGGCGAGATACACCCTCGGGAACGACGGCGACAACGACGACACCTAATAAGCATCAGCCACCCACGCGGGCCCTTCCTCATCCAGAGACCGTATGCGAGCAGAGAGAAAAGCCCTCTCTTCTCGGAAAGATTATATGCCCGAGAAATTACATACATTTTTAATGGCCACGCATGGCTGTTCGCCGGCAGCGGTCCCTTCGACTTTACGGCCCGGGAAATGTGTTCGGGCGAACGGGAAGCGGTAGAGAGGAGAGAAAAACACGCGGGCGCGCGAGGAAAAGGGCCGCGCGAAGGAACCTTTCCGTGACGCCTGCTACGTCCGTAATTTATCTTCTACCGCTGCCTCGTCTCTCCTTCTGCTCCCGCGACTTCGCGCGCTCGGCGTAATCTTCCAGCGGACCGGCAAATGTTCTCGTTACCGTGAAAAGCCGCCCGCGCCAGACGATGCACGATAACGCGCGATAACGTTCGAGGGCGGAAGCGAGCTGTCACTCGGGCGCGAAGATCGCGCGAGATGGATACGATGCCCTCTCGGCGAAGAATGTCGCGATTGCGCGGTTTGTTCCATTAATATTCAGGAATCGAAGACGTGTATCGAATTTATTTTAATTTTATGTCCGTGTAAAAGATCATTTTGACAGCTGAGAAAAACAAATAGAAAAGGGAAGAATCTATGTCTTTTATATAAATTTCTTTCGCAAACAATTTTTTTTTATTTTCTCAATACGCAATATCTTTCTCAATTGCGCGGTTCGTTCCATTAATATTCAGGAATCGAAGACGTGTATCGAATTTATTTTAATTTTACGTCTGTGTAGAAGATCATTTTGACAGCTGAGAAAAACAAATAGAAAAAGGTGAGAATCTATGTCTTTTATATTAATTTCTTTCGCAAAAAAAATTTTCTTTTATTTTCTCAATATGCAATCTCTTTCTCAATTGCGCGGTTTGTTCCATTAATATTCAGGAAACGAAGACATGTATCGAATTTATTTTAATTTTATGTCTGTGTAGAAGATCATTTTGACAGCTGAGAAAAACAAATAGAAAAGGGAAGAATCTATGTCTTTTATATTAATTTCTTTCGCAAACAATTTTTTTTCTTTTATTTTCTCAATGCGCAATATCTTTCTCAATTGCGCGGTTCGTTCCATTAATATTCAGGAATCGAAGACGTGTATCGAATTTATTTTAATTTTATGTCCGTGTAAAAGATCATTTTGACAGCTGAGAAAAACAAATAGAAAAGGGAAGAATCTATGTCTTTTATATTAATTTCTTTCGCAAACAATTTTTTTTTCTTTTATTTTCTCAATGCGCAATATCTTTCTCAATTGCGCGGTTCGTTCTATTAATATTCAGGAAACGAAGACGTGTATCGAATTTATTTTAATTTTATGTCCGTGTAAAAGATCATTTTGATAGTTGAGAAAAACAAATAGAAAAGGGAAGAATCTATGTCTTTTATATAAATTTCTTTCGTAAATAATTTTTTTCTTTTATTTTCTCAATGCGCAATATCTTTCTCAATTGCGCGGTTTGTTCCATTAATATTCAGAAATCGAAGACGTGTATCGAATTTATTTTAATTTTATGTCCGTATAAAAGATCATTTTGACAGCTGAGAAAAACAAATAGAAAAGGGTGAGAATCTATATCTTTTATATTAATTTCTTTCGCAAAAAAATGTTTTCTTTCATTTTCTCAATGTGCAATATCTTTCTCAATTTAATTCTATGTCCGTGTAAAATATCATTTTGACAGCTGCGAAAAACAAATATAAAAGGGGAAAATCTATCTCTTTTATATTAATTTATTTCGCGAAAAAAAAAAACAAATTCTACGTCTTTTACTTTCTCAATGCGCAATATGTTGACATAATATTAACGAGCACATACGATATACGATAAAATGGAACGTTAGCTGCAAATACTGTTAGAGCGTGTTGATTAACGAGCTTTTTACTGCCGTTCGCGGGCACTATCTTGTCTCGAGAGACCGTCGCAATCGGAGTCTAACAGTAAACGCTTCCGCGTGACCACGCCGAGATAAAATCCGGACCATTTCGGCTTATAGTGACACCATAGGTATCGCGGAGGAGATCACGAGAGGGAATGTTACGGTGTCTATATCAATACCGACCTGAGTTAATATAGCACATGTACAATTAGTCGATAAAACCATACGTGGCTTAGTCAAGCTTTATCCAAGCTTCTCGTGAAGGGGATAAAAAATACAAAACCAACGATAAGCGTAAATGCAATAATAATGATTTCTTTAACTTGTCAAAATTCTGCATATTTTTTGAGAGAGGGAGAGAGAGAGAGAGCGCGCAACTCAAATATCAGATAAAGCTAATTTCGTATTTCAAATAAAATCGAGAAATATAAGGCATATTCTCAATACCTTTTTTATGAAAATATTTCTCTTTTCCCATTGGATCATTTAAAAATTATAGTTTATACGCCGCACAAGTTATAGTTGAGTTTTAAATTACAACTCGAAAGAATAAAACTCTCAGAACTGAACCTAGTTAAAACTAGGACAATGATGTCGAAGGGAATATTCTATACATAACTATACATCTGCATATTACAAACGAAGAAAAAGTAGGTCCGCAATCGGCGACGCGAACAGCAAAAGAGTTAACAAGTCTCGCTTAAAAACGTATGAATATTCAAACAGGTTGATTAATGTTACCGTCGATAACCACTGAATGCATATACGTACTCGACGATGAAAGTGAGTAATCACTGACACTAAATCCGCGCATGGCTGACATTTCTTAAGTGATTACGAGCGGTAACCATCGCGCCGTAAAGAGCCGAGATATATCATCCTCCTGAGAAATCAACATTTATAATTTTCATAATTTCCTCACGAACAGTTATACACATTAACCCCAAGAAATGTACCATGTCAAATATAGTCACGCAATCAGTTTTCGCATGTACACATGTTCCTTCGTGTATTCTTCGCGTCTCAAACCGCAAAATTACAACGTTGGACATTTTACTCTGCAACTCGTATGTATAATTTGAATTATGGTAGAAAATATCGGAGTTATTACGCGTTGTGCCCTATCTCCTACAATTTAAGTGGATAAAGTAAATCCAGCGCGATAACCGTGTAGAGAAAAATTGATCGTAATTTCCTGCGCGCCGGGCAATTTTTAAATACGTAAGGCAAAAAATACTGGGGGTGCGTGAGGGATAAAATGACGAGACTGGATGGAGGGTGATACGCGTCGAGTGACAGTGGTGTACGTGTGCGTTCGCGAGGGGTCGCCTTTAATAATGTATCATAATATCACCTCGTTCTCTCCCCTCCCCTTCGCCCCGCCCCCACCCCCAACTCTGCGTATATACGCGACACGTTACGACCGTCTCACCCCGTATATTACGGTTTACACGTGCCTCCGCGCCGTTTTTTACGTGCCCGCGCGAATTACCGTCGTATACGCGACGGGATCCCGGCTGTCGCACTTTTTCACCAGTCACGATCGTTTTTCGGCCGTGACTGTAGCGCGAGGAATTAGATATCCGAGTGTCGGGGATATCAAAATAAACTCGAAACGAAACCGCGCGCGCGTTACTTTATTACGCGGCTTTAAAAATGCGCAACTCGGAACGTTAAAATTTCTGTAAAGAAATAGTAACACATATATATGTTATATACATATAAGCACACACGTGCATATTTTCAGATGCATCATGTACGGCTCATGAATGCTTAACGTACGCTGATGCACGTTACATAAAAAATGCGCTTTTACAGCATACCTTTAAGGCTTTCACATCGTTCGCGTGTGATTTAGGTACGCTCAGCTTAAAAATGGCTGCTTCACTTTTTATGCATTTCTTCTCGCTGCATCTTTTACAGTGTAACATCGTTCTTTCAACACGCTCTTACACTCTTGTCATACGTCGTCGCATACGAGTTAGCAGATTTCTGGCGCGAAGTCACATTGTCGTTAATATTTGCCGAGCTAATATTTGTCTCGTTAACCGGCGACGCAGCGACGGTAATAATGGTAATTGATAAGGGTAAAGCGTTCGCCCGGATTAACACATTAAACCCCGCCACTGTCGGTCGACGTGTATTCGAAGAGAATAATCAGAATTTTGCACTACTCGATAACACATCGTTTGCATACAGTTTACTGATACGTATCCGATCGATATAATTTGTTTCTTCAAAAGTGCATATTTTGACAATTTATACAAAAATATCTTTTATCTCCAAAAACTTAATTTTCTGAAAAAAAAAAGAAAGATGTATGTACGTATGTATGTATAACAGGGTGTCCAGCAGTCTCAATGAAAAAAATTCTCTGACTTTTTCAGATTTTCCAAGACCAGAAATTCATTTTTTCCCTGACTTTTTAGTATTATTTTTTCCAAATATATAATTTGCATATATCTATATGATAAATCAATTAAATGTTAAATCATGAAATTCTTGAGATATTTTTGTCAACGATGAAAAGGTTTGGAAGTTAAAAAACAACAAAAATTTTAATCAATTATACCATCTGCATTATGTGCGATAATCGAAACAAACATGTCACTATAAACTATTTAAATAATCACCTTTTTATTTATATTATATCAAATTTTTTAGTTTTGTCTCTATCAAACACATTGAAATAAAATAACACGACGATGAAAATATAAATTAACGAACGCGCTGTAGATAAATCGATTTTTAACAACACAGAAAATTAGCGTGCTGGTAGTCACGGAAAAGTTGATATTTATTTAATAAAAAATTTCAAATTATTGAGACAAATGTAGAATAATGTGAAAAATCCAAATAAATAGTAAAATTTCCTGACTTTTCCCCGACAATTCCAGATTTATAAAGCTCCCTGACAATGCCAGGTTTTCCAGATTTCCCTGACTGCTAGACGCACCCTGTATAAATTTTACCGTGAGACTTTATATGTCGGAAATGATTCGTAAGCGCTACTATATATATATATCTATGCCGCAAGTCGATTTGCGCTATTCAGGGTTAAATCTCACGTAAACGCCCCAGGACGAACGTCAAGGAACGAGGATGTACGTGAGACGAAATATTACGGGTCGCGTCGCTCGTTACATCGTCGGTCCTCCGGGACCGAAGTGACCCACATTCAACGTCGTCCGAATTCAACGTCGTTTCTCTCGCGGCGTGGCGCCACGCTGTCGTTTCAGAAAGTTCGACTTTAGAACCCGAAATTCATTAAAATGCTAATGCGCGAACGAGAGAAACGAATTTCGCTCGATTCCTCCCGACCGTCGAAAGGGACTTTTCCCGAGGGCACATGGGAGGAATGGGACCATATTGCGCGAGAAGAGGGAGAGAACGGAAAGATAGAAGGGAAGGAACTGAGAAGCAGATAACCGAATTAGCCGATACTCTGATTTATTAGCAGCGTCCTTAAACTCTGATGGACGGATCTCGTGTTGCCTGCGTTCTCGAATATTGAGTTATTCCTAGCATTATATATGTATGACGTATAGTTAACTCGTCAACACACAGATTGACCCTTCCCTGCACAGATCTAGTATTAATCAGCGACTAAAAATAATTCTTAAAAGTCGATCACTGTATTTTAAAAATATTATTACCCTACGATTTTAAAAATTAAACAACTAGAATCGTGTTAAAGGCGAATAAAACAAAAAATGGATTTTAGAGAATTTGGTATAAGTAGATCCAAATATATTGCATTTAAATGTATAAAATAAAATTTGACATTTAATCTATCAAACTATTCAAAAAACCATTAAATATCTATATAATTTATTTACACTTACAATTAGATGAATTGAAATTATTTCTCCATTTAAATATCTATATAATTGATTTACACTTATAGATGAATTTAAACGATTTCTCGCGGTCGTTTCGCAAGTCATCGAAAGCGTGCTATATAATTCCTTCGCACTTTTCACCGAGTATACGTATAGAATGCCGGAAGCGTTCCGCAGAGCCAGCGGCTGCAGGAAATTCCGCTACGACGGCAAAACTCGCCCGCGCGGTTTCTCTCGCATCACGAAATTTATCGTTAGCGGCGATCGGCCAAGGTAATAGCCCGTGAACTACCCAATTTCGTGTGACCTTCGATAGACGTTTTCATCCCCGTCGAGATGGCGCGGCCTAAGAAGGGCGAAGGAGGGCGAATAGGGTGGCTCGCGCATCCCTCGGGTTTCCGGCCACGGTAGTCGGCAACCCCTACGGATAGATGGAATTGGATCGGAGGGGTAGACCCGTTCGAAGAGGGTGGACAAGCTTCACCCTCACTCAGCCTTGGTGAACGCGGGAGATATAGGCTTGTGTGTTGCCCCGTACCTGCTGCTCTCCCTCTCCCTAGAGGAATATGTTATTAGGCCTTCAGGATTATGTACTGCTCGATAGGAAGGAGCGCGATAGGCGCGAGGTCGATCCGCTGTGGAAGCGAGACGCAGAAGTCGGCGTGGAATCGGAGGAAGGTCTTGTCGAAAGATAGCGCGGGGTCGAGAAAAAGGGAAAGGGAGACGGAGAGAAGACATTTTAATGTTCGCCCGACTCTCGAAGACCTAAATCCGATGACGTGATATATACATATGCAAGGCAAATATCGAGAAAGTAAAAGGCGAATTTAAATTGCATTTTCGGTAAAAAAAAAAAACATACAGTTAAATGGCATATCATATACCCTAGATTTCGGAATATATACACACACAAGCAGTTTTGATCAAATAATATATTTTATTATACATGTAATAATATATTGTTATTACTATAGTGAAGGAAAATTTAATCATGGTTTAGCGAAGCGTTGAATGAAAAAAATATGTTAAAAATTCAACATTTTCTATTCCCCGATCGCGAGTGTAATGCGCAATTGAAAGCATCTCCGAGGGAGATAAGACGCGTGTCTCTGAACGGCGAAGAAACGCGGCAACGCACGTGAATATACACGTGAATCACTCGACGACGAAGAGAAGCGGGCAAAAAGAGGAAGAAAAGGAGAAAGAAGGAGAGCCGCGGATAAAATGACCGAGTAGGCAAACGAGGGATCGAGCCGAAGCGAGCGGGCAAGGCCAGTGACATGTCAAAGTGCGAACAGCTGTTGGACTCGCCGCGAGAGCGAGAGAACTCGCCGGAACGGGAGAAGAACGAGGGAAAAAGAGTTACGAGTCCCTCTCCGCGATGTGCGTACACAGTCGGCGAGGCTCGTTGCCTTCTCCCTTCCGAAGCAACGACTCGAGAGTAATTTAAGAGCGTGTCGTGTTGTTGCAATGGCTCCTCGTTGTACCTCGTAGGTGCACTTAGCGCGAGCAACGAGCACGGCACTCTAATTTAACGCGTACACGCGTCCGCGAGATACGAACCGGAGAGGGTTTCGGTACGAGGCTGTTTTATCACCGACAACATCGAATAATCAGTACGAGACGTAATCAACTATCACTATAAGCCCGATAACGATAATTCCGTAGCGATTAATATTTCATCCTTAATGAATCATCCACTGAATCATGCTCTTGATCAAACTACAAATGCATTAGTTATTCGATAACATCCTTGAAAGATTTTATAACACTTTTATAGCTGCAAAACTGTTTAATTTTTCAGGAGCAATAATTTTTCCTTCCTAACATTTCTTCTAGAAAAACTAATTATTGAATAAATACGACCCCTCTTATATGGATTAAAGTTATATTTTTAGATATATTATTAAAAAATAATTGACCTAAGATTTATAGTTATGTAATTGTAATTATTTAGGAAAACCTTTCCACTTGCACGAGTCTTTTCTCGTTCTAAAAAATAAATTGTTTCTTTAAAAATCTGATTATTCCGATGTATTTATTTTTGAATGTTTATACGCGACAATCATCAAGAGCGAAGCATGCATATATATCCGGTTTTGACTATTACGACTGTACCGTATTTACGCACGTGTAACACGCAATATGTATATTGTTCCCCTTGCGGTTACCCGTATTTCGCACGCACACACCGCACGCGCGTGCAGAGTTATATTTATCTAATTCTAATACCGCACACAGGCCTCTTCTCGAAGAAGAGCTCGCGCTCTTTCTCGAAGACGAGAGAAGCGTTTAGGGGTACGCGAGGAGAGAAACGGTACTTCGAGTTTCCCAGTGTGTCACGCGTACTCTTCTGCGCGCCGACGTCTTCGACGAAGATCGCGAAGGAGAAGAAGAAGAAGAAGAAGAAGACAACCACGACGGCCACTGCGCAGTTTCGCGGCTAGCTCGCGTCGTTCACCAGTTCAGAGATACGCACGGGTCCACTTGCGTGCAGGTGCGCATTCTCCGGGGAAATACGCACGAGTACATACGCATGTTTAGGTACTTTGAACCCCAGAGCTCGTCTTTGTGTCACCGACGACTGAGCCAGTGGTTTCTCCGCAGGGGGTAAGAGAGGATTTGACGCATAACCCCCTTGCGAGGCGTTATAAATAGAGACGCGCGGATTTCACGCGCGAAGGCGATTTCGGTAACTCGCCCGCTCGTTTGCTTTCAACGTCGTTTCATTAGGCGACCCTCTGTTCCTCTTAACATAAAAGATCTTTCGACTTGAGAAAAATGACATCGCATGCGATAAGTTAAAGAAAGTATTTGTAATGAATTTTTTACACCAACGAAAAATAGAAATATGACGGAATCTCTTTTTTTTCAATTAGAATATAGAAACTTGAAATGTCAAAATAAGGATCTAATTTTTTTAGAAAAATCTAGAAATATTTAAAAATATCAACTCCTTTATTCACTCAATTAAGAACTTCACTTTTAACAATGATACATTGGAAAAAAAATTTTGTTGGATTAACAAAAATTCTGTTCGAAAATGGACGAAACGGAATTACTGGTTGAATCTACCAGAATTCCTTTCAATGCAACAAGCATCTTGTTTGTACAACAAATCAGTTTATTGGTGCAAACAAGATATTTGTTGCGATTTATATCAACTCCTTTATTCACTCAATTATATCAACTCCTTTATTCACTCAATTAAGAACTTCACTTTTAACAATGATACACTGGAAAAAAAATTTTGTTGGATTAACAAAAATTCTTTTCGAAAATGAACGAAACGGAATTACTGGTTGAATCTACCAGAATTCCTTTCAATGCAACAAGCATCTTGTTTGTACAACAAATTAGTTTATTGGTGCAAACAAGATATTTGTTGTATTAAAAGGAATTCTGGTAGATTCAACCAGAATTCCGTTTCGTTCATTTTCGAACAGAATTTTTGTTTGAATCCAACAAAATTTTTTTTTTTAGTGAGGTAATGCGTTTGAATCGACTTAAATGCGTATTGAGATAAAACTTCAGCCAATGAACTCGTTTCGAATGAGCATAAATCCGGCTTTTCAGTGGCATGAGAACGACACGTGGACGCTAAAGGCGTTCGCTGTTAACGAACGCGCAATAAGATAAATTAATCAGCCGTCACCCAGCAGGCAGCATATTTCTTTTCAAACGTCCACCGAGGAACGCGCAAAGGCGCCAGCCGCCGAGACACAACTTGGCTATGTTTTCCTGGCCCATATCGTGCCTGTGTTTTCGTAACCCGGAATCTCGCACGGGTCATCGGTTTTGGTTTAGTGTCGTCTCGCGACAGCGACGAGAAGAGAAGGCGTGTGTTTCAGTCGCTGAAAAACGGCACGAAACACATGCTGCTGACTCTCTGGATGCCTCTTTCCACGCTCTCAGCATTATACGAACTCGTAAGCAGTGTAGCAGAATTTTTCTTCTACGGATAACAACTCTCTTAGAATCTCTCTCGTTTTGCTTATTCCTTGAAATATAAACGTACATTTTCGAGAACATTTAAAATTGAGAGAACATAACTCTGAGGGTTCTACGATAATCTAAAGAAATTTGAATGCGTCCAATGAATATCTCTTAAAATAGTCATCGAGCGTGCCACATGGAACACAGCCAGATCGACACCTAATACTTTTATCGCGCTTTAAATTCATGAGCAGTACTTATCGAATAGCTGATGCGTGCTACAATAAGAATCAGCAGATGTGTGAATTTAAAAAAATCGCATCGCTCATCAAATTCACGTATCATCGATCATCGTCAACGATAGATAGAGCAATAGAATTGCGTTGAGAAATCTTCGTTAGAGATTCGAACATCGCGATCGACACCAATCGTGCTTGATCGTCTCGCTCTGGCTCTCGAAAATCGAGCACCGGTGCAAATGAACGGGCGGGAAACGCGCGCGCATATAACAACCGGTCGGTCGATCTCTCGCTTTTAATCGGCACGCAGTCGCGCATTGTGCGCGCACAATCGGCCCTGGTGCCTGCGTTCTCGAGAGGCGCGCGCAATGAAAAAGCCCTCAACTATCGGCCCCGATTATCTTCCCTGTCCATCTAATGTCTTTCTCTTGGCGTCCCGCTTACAATACGATCGTTAAACAGAATGAAATAGCGCGAGTTCACGAGTCCTTTTTTTGTTCCTTTAAAAAATGTACTCTCCCGTGTGAATCTTAAATGGATATAATTGCACGCACGATGTCGTATTGTGATTTCGAATGCGTCATATCTGTGATCTACGTTACGCGAAAATATTTAATTAGTTTTCATGCCTTCGTGTATACATATATTTTCTGAAAAATATTATCCACCGTATCTTAAATTTTACTTCACTCAAACAAGTGCAATGTAAAGTGTCAAAGATGACAAGTTAGACATATATACAAAGTATATTAAAAAGTCGATGTGAAAATATTAAAAAGAGGAAAAATGGAAGGAGTGTATTAAGAGTCACAAAGTTGACTTTATCTCTCATTTTTTTGATCGATCTCTCAAGCGAAGGGTGCCACTTACTTTCTTTAACTTTTCGGGAATCGGTGGGGCTCTCCTTGAGAAAAATACTATTAATGTGTCAAGTTCGTTCGAACTCTTTTAACATGATCGATCAGCTGACTCTATGTATGTCGTCAATTGCTCACACGACAGATTTTCTAACTGTTTCTAATTAGTGGCCCAGTCATTAATATTACCTTCTTAATACCTCGCGCATAATAATTATCTTTGACTGCCGGATCCATTAATCTTAAAGAAGATGTCACGGTAGGTTCGAGTAGTAGGACGAAATTTTTTAAACGAGCAAATCGAGCAATCACGTCTCCATCTCTGGTAATATACCGTTAGTAATGTATCATTTAAATGATGGTATGGAATATGATTTTGTCCATCGTGCGTGCATTTTTGTTATCGAATAATCGCGCGCATCTCGCGGTTACAGTAGTATGCTATAATAAATATCATACATTACAGTGGCGTAAAACTCAACGAGACTCGCCATCGCGATTTTGCAATGACTGCACTAAGGACTTTATAATGATTAAAGGAATAATTAAAGCGAATTTATGGCAGTAGATAGAAGGAAAAAATTATAATTACATAATGTAAAATCTCTATATATATATATATTATAAATAATCGGTAAATTTTCGATCCATTTTATCGCTAATAATAATCATTATTTTAATTTTATTATATATGTTATGATTCATAAATTTGATGAAGTATAAAAAATAAAATAAATATGTATGATATATATTTTATATAGTAAATATGTTTTCTAAAAACTACGCTATACTCCAAGATAACTTCATAGTCTCTCAGGCCATAAGGAAAGACCGCGAGGCTAGAATCGTACCGAATGATCTGGATTAAGAATCTTTGAGGTTTTTTGGAGGAAACGGACCGTTCCTGTTCTTTGAGCCATGACAATAAGGTTTCCTCGCGTGCTCCACGCCGGGATGTGATTTTCTGCGTTTCTTGTAGCCGGTTTACCCTGCATTCGTTCGAGCGAGCGGTCGTGGCCCTCCCCCACGAACGCGAGATCCGAATGAATAACTTGAATGGCATCCTCGGAAGGACTGCCCTTTCTCTCGGTCCTTTTCAACGAGATATCCTACGGAGAACCAGGCATGGAGAGAAAAAGGGAGAGAGAGAGAAAGAGAGAGAGACAAATGTCTTGAATGGCCCATCTCAAGGGTCTTGAGTTTCAATGCATCGTCCGATCCCGCGGCAGAAACGAGCGCGCACACAAGGAGAAGAGGAAGGCAGGGAAGGTAGGAATAAAAAAATCAAGTGCGAGAGGTCTGAGACTGACAGGCCCGTCGGGGATTCGTCAACCAAGATATGATTTCGTCCGCTTGCCAATTTCGATGCGCGACAACGCACCGCCTCGAAAAGTTACGCACATGCTTGGCATGTGAAGAAAAATATCTAACCCACATTCCATTCGAGTTCTTTGCTCGGCAATTCTTTATCTTTCCGCCGTTCGCTCTAGATTTATTTTCAAAATGGTACAAACTAGGTTTCTGTCAAGATTTCGTTAATTAAAATACATATATTGCGTAAGAAGAGATGTTAACTAGCTCAAATGATAATGTATACATTTTCCACGATTTTATTTATTTTATTTATATTGTTAGATGATTGATATTTTGCTGACAATAGCAAAAAGTTGATTTAATTGGGTTACAAATACAAACTAGATTTCTGTCAAGATTTCGTTAATTAAAATACATATATTGCGTAAGAAGAGATGTTGACTAGCTCAAATGATAATGTATACATTTTCCACGATTTTATTTATTTTATTTATATTGCTAGATGATTGATATTTTGCTGACAATAAGCAAAAAGTTGATTTAATTGTCTGCAATAAGTGTTCTTTACGATTCAAGGAGGCTGAGCTAATGGCGCATACGATGTCAATGCCCGTGACGTTATTACAGGCCGCGTTTTCGAGGCGATGGCGCATTTAGCCTCACGAGAGGAGCAAAAAGACCACACGTTTACGTACGCACACATGTCCACGGTAGGTTTAGGGAGCGCTCGGTTATGGGTTTACGCAGCGTGTACGACACAACGACGATGGACGTAATTTTCATCGTCGGCTCATCGTGATAATGGAAAAAACCCACATAAGTTCGGCGAGGAAGAAAAAGAACGAGCAGGCCGAAAGAAAACGTCGGAAAGCGCAAGGATATTTTGCGGAAGGGAAAGAACGGCCAGGAGCACCGAAACAAGGCATACCACGCGGTCATATTTCGCCCTCTCTCAATTCTTCCATATCCTTTTTCTTTCTCCTTCTCTCTAACCGGGTACACGCCAGGGTATAAACGACATACGCACACGAAGACGACAGGCCATGCGTCAGAGAGGAAACACATGAGTCCCTGTCATCTGGCCAGCAAGTGGTCGGGACGCGATTCTAGAAGAGCTTACTAGAGGCTTGTGCGTGCGTCACAAGCAAGAGAAGTTGTTTTTGGAACACGACTCGACCCAACGCGCACGATGCGCGTGCACAGCCTCCAGAGAATTTCGTGAGTCGAATCTTTCCGTGAGTCTTCCGCCGAGAAGTGGACACTTGTAGAGAGGCGATCCATCGGGAGACAACCAACAACCAGCTTTCTTTATTTTTTTTTTCTCGGACAAAATACTTTCTTGCTATTCAACGACGTAACATTACTTCGCGGCATTTATTTATATAATTTGCATCCTCTTTTTATTCTATTTTAGAAAAATTATCGACAATTTTGATCGAGGAATAATTTGAAGAAAGTTCGAGGGAAGAAAATTAACTTAATTTTTACAAAAAAAAAAAAAAAAAAATTAGGATATATTCCGCGCATCGTCATTCTTCGCATATGCGACATTCTACGTCGTACGCTGCACCTTTCGCAAAATACCACGTGTTGAGGAATGTATTATTAGCACCTTGTTGACCGCCGCGTTACGAATCGCGCACGCATATGCGGGCACACGTGCGTGTGAGCGATACACACAAGTGGAGCACGGGTAGGCACAGTTGGATATTAGTCAGCCAGCGAAGACCATACGGGGGCGAGCACACAGTGGAACGGAGAAAGGGGCCAAAGGGCAGAGGAAGATACGGAGAGAGAGAGAGAGAGAGACCGTGGAGAGAACTCCATGCGAGAGATGGCAGCTTCATAATTGCTTTTAGCTGCGTAGTATGTGCCACTGTCAGCTGTTCCCTTATTACGATGATACACTCTCTCGCCCGCGTCTTCCTCTCTCGTTGTGTTATGTGTGCCACTCCGTCTTCGTCGCCATGATAAACCTGTGCACGAAACATACTTCCGGAAGGGTCGGAGAGAACACAATGCATACGAATCCGCAAACATCATGGCCAGAGACGGAGGAGAGAGTATCGATAAACACACCGAGAATCCCGGGGGACCGAACGTGCTCGTCTATTAGGGGACAAGTTTTTTTTCCGCTAGATAAATTCTGGTGCGACAATCTTTTTTTTTTTTTCGTATATCGTTTCATGTAAGACTCTGTTTTTTCTCACCGTTTTACCGGATTATCGTTGCCTGAGTGAATAATGAAATAGTAAGCCATCTCGACGGCTTAAACCTACGAAAAGGGTCCGGAGGTAAAGGTGGCAGGTCTCTATTTTCGGTCGAAAATGAGTTTTAGACTCGCTAATGGACTACTAGATTGCTTCAAAGCGATTAACAACTCGACGAACTCCTGTTCACAGCGGAAAATGTTGCCATTAGGGCTCTAACATATTCATTTCATTATCATTTAATTGGATGCGGTACTATATTCTAAGTAAGAATAAATTAGGTCCTTTGTTTTTTTAAATAAAGAACTGATTATATGTTCTTTTTTAATTTAGCTTCTGGTTAATTAAGAAATGAAAGGTGTGTGCTCCATGCCAAAACTTGATGGTCATTATAACGGTGCAAAAGATATATCCATAGAGGAAGATATATTTTCGATAAATATCTCCCTTTACGGTAAAGGTAATATCTCATCCACTCGAGTTCATCCCCCGCTTCTGGATTCGATTCCTTTATTGAGAAAATAATTGACTGATTAAGGTTCTGAGAAACTGGCGAAATCGATAAATCAACACAATTCTCGTAAAGATTATTGCTAGATAAATTATTACTCTATTATTAGTAGCGATGATACGAAATCATCTCTTTCATCGATTACTGTATATACATATATGTAATTTTAATATTACACATATATACATATATATTAATTTTTAAGCATAATAATTGTTGATTATTTTTACACATAATGTTTTTATGTTTTAAGTATATATATTCAGGCTGCTAAAACAGAGAGATTATTTTTCTTCGCATATTTTCTGCATGAATCAAATATGGAGAAAAATAGCTTTTCTCGATATTGTTATTCTTGGCATACACCGTGCATTTTTTTTCTGCCTACAAGCGAGCCCGTTAACAGCGTCGTGTTCCTTCTTTGACGTATATGCGTTCGTGTTTTTTCGAGTTTGAAAAAAGCGTCGTAGTACCGCGTAAGGGATCGACGAGTCCGAGAAAGCGACCCTCGGTCACCCTTTAATCTTCGTTAAAACGAGCTACACGATCGTCCCTTCATCTAAACCGAGAACCGCGCGGTCTTGATTAATCGTCCGGCTAATAGAGAAATAAGTAGTTTTGCATCCATCGTTTGCACCTAAACCGAGGCTTATTTTCGCGGGAATAATTGCAGGGGCGTGAACGAGGCATGAGAGCCGCGATAATAAGAAAATGAAGAACGCGCTTTAATGATCTTAACGATGCCGGAGGCACGGACGGAGTTTCCCATGAAGAACGAAAGGTGTCGGTTGACGCGACACGTGTGCTCACCGACGACGCCACGTGGCGACTCTCGAGGGGATGCTAATGCACGTGACCTCGTCATTGTATCGGCACTGAAGCAAAAGGTCGACGTGATTTCGAGGGTGGTCCTGGCGGACTCGCAATTCATACCTAACGAATTATCAGTGGGAAATGTATATAATCTATATAGTCACCGCGTGTACTAGATTAAATCCCGTATTGAGTTTATCTTCCTCGGACATAATTAACATCTGTGATCTTAGAAAAGATATATTAATTTGGAGCAAAAAAAATATCTGAAAAAATTAATAATAGTACCCCCTACGATAAACAGCTTCTATTACCATTTAGAAAAAAAAATTTAATGAATTTTTTAATTGAATTATTATAATCCAGCGTTCTTTAGAAGTAGAGATATTTTTTTCATTGTAATTTATATATTACAATTTCACTACTGTGCTATGTCTATGTTATTTATGGCAACTATTTATTATACAATGTAGCTCTATAAATTTTTATATTGTATCATCACGAAATGGTACGTAAAAAAAGTCTATAAATGTAACGTAATTTGTTCTATACATAATAAATTCCAAAACTTTTTTTCGGACAAATAGCGTGCATTTATCACACTTCATCTCCCGCGTTAGTTTCTTTCCGTGCGTTATAAGATTCGAGACAGCATTTAATATTCCGACATCGACCGGCGCGATACAGCCGATAAATCGATGAGATAAAGAATTTGTCAAGTGTCAATCACGAGGGTTGTACAAAACGCGACGACTCATGTAGCCGTATCGAAGTATTTTTGTAGCGAGGACACGATCTTTATGCGGTGCGTTCGTACATCTCGAGGTTTCGGGCCTCGCGAGATAAATCGCTATATGCACGAACGATCGTTGAATAATAGCCAGACCAATTCAATCTGTCACTCGTTAACCACCTTCTAACTATGATAAATGAGCTTCGAAGCGATACAACGTGTGCATCGATACACATAGACCCGGTATCTTCTTTGCGTATCTCCTCGTCGATCCGCCTGGCCGATCGCCGCGATCTAATCGATCGTTAATCCGCACGCCGATTGATATAAATCAGACAACGATTGTTTAATAATCCTTACTTTTTCGCTTCAGTGCGTTGAAAGTTATACTCGATATATACAACCGCGCACGAAGCTGAAAATTCAAGAGCTCGAATTTTTCTTTGCAGCAAACGTCATAACAAAATTCCAAGGAGAGCTAAACGAGATATGTCATTAAAATTGTAAGAGTGTTAGGAAGTGTCGAAAAGAAGGCGCTTTGCTCTCGATCGTTATAAAGATAACCGTATTAACGAGGATTTTTCACGGACGTTCACTGATCCGTATCGCGACTGGAAACGGATACCTACTTCGTGCCACGACCGGCCGTGGATCGCCGCATCTCCTTCGTTTCAAAATCTACTCACGGATTTATAACTCATACTATGCTTGAGCGAGCCGCGATGCGAACCATGAAGCGAATTACATCCTTCGGCAATAACGACGCGCGTGCTCGATTTGCGGATAGCGAAATATCAAGAGAACCCGGCCGCGCTTGTGATTTACTCCCTGTAACCTTATAAATCATCGGCTCCTCGCAATCGGCATCGAGTCATCTCCCTCGCTGGTCCACGTTATCCTTCGTTTTCGTGTATTGCACCGCGGTGCGCGCCTTTCTCTCAACGTGAACCAAATGTCAGAGGCTCCATGCCACGAAGTGTACGATTCGACAGGCAAATTTTTGCGGCAATGTGTGTGGGATAAAGTATAGTTATTACGAGAGATATTTGCTCTTTCGCTTATACAAAATTATCAATAAGAGGCAAATTAAAAATAATGAATAGTCATTATCCCTTATATACGTAAAAGAATACAATAAATACAAGAGTAAAAGTTGAAGAAAAATTCTAAATTGAAAATATATGTCTGTGATGGTATGCGATAAAAAATGTATATGTACTTATTTCGCGAAAAATCGTAATTGGCTAACAATATTACTTAATCGGCCAGTCACTGACGCGGATGTTCCATCATGAGAATCTCTGTCAACGAAACGTGTTGATCCTCAAAGATGCCAATCAGTTTCGTGGACTAACACCGATAGATCACCAGCGCGACACGTTGGTCATCCTATTCTCGTGACAGTTAACGCGAAGAAGACCCTCTCTCGCAGGTTACGCCGTGAAAAGAGATATACTTATCTACGAGGCACATCGCATTAGGTAGCCTCGAGGGATTCGTTCTCGAACATGCGAGATCTTCCGACCTCTCGACCATCTTTCTTTGCTTAGAGATGAATAAAATTGCCCTTTAAAGCAAATTCTCCGGGAGCGGCGCCGCGCATTCGTCACAACCCTTGTCAGCTCTTTGAGAGCCACCCTTATCGAAGTGGAACAACGCTCGATAACCGAATACATTTGGACCGAAACGCGCCTATTCGATTCCCGAATTCGGAGATACCATACAGAGATGGTATTATACAACGGTTCTCAATCTTTAAAGCGCGGTTCATATTTCTCTTTATATCTCTCATTCGTCATGCGACGGTAACAGATTACACATCTACATAGCAATTTATACAAACTTGAATCTCAAGTCCATCGATCTCATCGTGAAACTCGTCGTGGAAATTTTAAAGTTAAACTCTGCTGTAAATATATATTTACCTTTGCGTTTCTGAATTATTAGATTTTAATTATCCACTGTAAAATTTTGCTCCGATAAACGTATAATTTTTTTTTTTTTGTATTTCTCGGGTTATGCATTCTGAGATTACGATGTTTTTTTCGCAAATCGAGAAACAGAGATGTTTGACATATTCGGCACAAGGCGTATGCCCGTGTTCTCCTTCGGGGGAACATCGTTTTATTATCGGTAGCGACAAGACCACGCGTCGCGAAGGGTCTTAGCATACAATGGCGAGAGGAGGAGACCCGCCGCGTTGGTAAAGAGCACATGGCAGTAATTTTACTCGCTCGTACGTACCCACACCGAAATATAATACGCGCGTTCGCGCGATACATAATGCAAAAGGTGAGCGCTTACAACGATTCGCTACGCAGATAGATGGATAGATAAATCAATTTATTACGCCGCGAGAGATATCTCTTTAAAATCGCGCGCGGTAAATCGCATAAATATGTAGAATGTTGAGTAGCACAAACAGCGCGAGAAATATTGCAATCGATAATCGCGCGTAACGCGAAATTAGCTGTCTCGCTTGGAAAATATGTATGATACTCTCTCGCGTTTCGCGATTAATTTTTTATTCTTTAGATGCAATGCGAGATGAAGCGTTGTAAAAGAATCTCCGAAGAAATCGATGGCGCACACTTCCATAATTATTTTATAAATATCCAAAACTAATTACATTTTCGAATGAAAAAATTTTATTACATTCGAATTGAGAGATGGATAAATTTTTGTCTTAAAAATTATTATTATACACTGTTCTTGTGTATATAAATTTTTTTGAAGATGGTATAAATAAATTTTTAAAATTGATGCAATTTCTGATCTTCATGTGGAATCAAGCTGATTGTCCGCTTTCTATGCATCATAGTTGCTGATTTAAAGGTAGTTGCGACACTAATAAATTTTACGATCGCTTATAATGTATCTCTTGTAAATATAGCATAATTGTGATGAATGTATAATGAACGACATTTTATAATCGCGCGTAAAATCACGATATTCGCTTTACGTTCGGACCGTTTCGGAAGATAAATTATTTTCAGGCAACGTGACACATAACATACACACACGCACGACAGTGCTCGGATTCGCTGCGTATATCGTGCCACAAATAAGGCAACGGAGAGAATCACAGGGTGTCGAAAGTCCACGCATATCCTCGAGAACGTTCGTTCCTGCTCGCACTCGCTATCTGATTGCAGACTTGTTTCGCGGCGGAAGCCGTTCTCCCGGCTTCTTCTTCGACGCTGAAACGAAGAAGATACGTGCCTCCGAGACGAGTTATCATCGAGATTTATGTCCAGCTTCATCGAGCTTTGCGTTTATTCGCCCGGCGTCTAATGAAGCGATCGTTATAATCATTCCGATTCACAAGGTTCCGAATTCGCGCATTATTATATTCTCATATCACGTATCCTAGCTATAATATTGAGTTTTATTTGATAGGTTTTTTATATATATTTATATCAGATATTGCAGAATTGCGATTCCAAGAATAGAGCAATGAGCAAATTAATCAAAAATACATAATTGTTATAAAAATATAATAAAAAATTTAAGAAAAAACCACGTTAAAGCGACCCAAATTATCAGTAAATTAATTCATTATACATTTTTTTATTTTTAGTTACACAAATTATTCTGACATTTAAAGTCTAATAGATTTGTAGACGGCATCTTTATTAAGCGGTTAATTTATTATGAAGATGAGTTATTCTCAATTACGAAAGCTATATTTTTGGAAGTTTTTCGGCATTTAAAATACTTTGACGACAAGAACTGTGTAAGGAAGGATTTCATCGCTCAACGAATCTTGAAAGCTAGCTCGATTTTATTCTAATGATCACACATGTTACGCATTTCCCGATATAGAATGCGATACAGTCATACGTTAAAATAGAACCCTGTGGTTTCCGTGCACACTTAATTATGAGGATGAAAAGTTGGGCAAATCAAGAGAATGATTTTATTTTAGAATTTAATTCTAAAAAAGTTTCTCCTTTTTCTTTAAGAAAGAGATAGATTTTCTCTAAAAAAAAAATAACACAATATATATCTCCTTAAAGTATTCTAAACTTAAAGCCAAAATCTTTTTATCAAATACATATCTGTGAATTCATAAATAATATTTAACGTGTCAGTATTTATTCGCAAGACACAGAATTACTGATACATCGATATATCATTGAATATTGTTACGCGGAAAGCACAACTCATCGGTATTCGATCGACTCGCGGAGGCTATCGAGAACATCTCCTAAGAAGCCGCGGATAGGCGGAATTTAGAAAAAAGTGGAGAAGTATAGTGGCGAGGCGAGGCGAGGCCGTCATTGCCGATGCATGGGTTGCGTTGCGATCGCCTCCCATAACGCATCAATCTCGCGCGCGGGAGATCCCTCGGGAACCCCTGTAGCACAGCGCCCTGTCCGAAGCTCGGCCGCGCTCATCCGTCACGGCCGGCACTCCCGAATATACGCACTCGCGGTGCTTATAGGAGAGAGAGAGAGAGAGAGAAAAAGAGGGGTCGCAGAGAGATCGTGCGTACCCCCTCGTGCGTGCCTGCGTGCGTGCGTGCGAGATTCGTATTATCCGCCACGATGCCTGTATTACGAGAAGGGAGCAGCAGCCAGTGTACACACACATATATATATATATGTAGAGTGTATCGTGTGACACTGGTGTGTGAGCGCCGAGAGCTAGCTCGGAAGAGAACGCAGAGAATCCTTCTGCGTTGTTTCAGTGTCATTGAGGGAAATAGTCGGCAGGCTAATAAGCGAGGGCCCCGAGGGTAATGATTAGTGTAGGGTTGGGATTTTTTCTGTTTACACATTGCAGCTGACAGCTGAAAGGCCCTTAGAAATTTTTGAAATTTTATATCTGTACACGATCGGATAAGTCATTTTTATCAAATCTATCTTGTAATTTCACATTTGTTGCACGTGTAATCTTTTTATTAGTGCGACGATAAAAAATATAATTATTATTAAAAAAGATATATATGTGAGAGATATATTTGATTGCATGCATTTTGCAGCCATCTTATCTATCTCCCGCGATATATTACAGATTTCTCACGGATTCGCGAGAAACAGGAGGAATTAAATTATTTCGTCACGCGCGCCGGAGAGAAATAATATCGAGCAACTTAAAGTCTTTAAATGTGAAAGGGTCGAACCGCGAACGAGCGAAAGGTTCTTAACTCGCATAATTCCGCATTATCCTCCGTCAGATTATTTTCATTAAACGCGTCTGCGGTCGCGAGATTCCGTCTCCGCGAATGTATGGCGGTGGATGTTGGCGGATATAGTGGTGGATTTATAGACCACCCGTGTAGAGCTCTTCGCTAACGATGTTTCGTAAAAGCAACATTCACTTTCGCACTTGCGGGTGTGAATGCTTATGTACGAGTTAACGAAAGAATTTAAAGTGTTTAGTTTGGGGATCGAAAATTATATCAAGACATTTATAACGCCCTATGTTACAGTATTTGAATTATTCATTCAATGATTTCTCAAATAATATATTTGTATGCAATGCAAATTTTATAAAGTGAAAATAAGTCTGGCGAAAAATATTTCGTTATAAATAAAATTATACTCTTTCTAAAATAGATTATATAAGCAACTTTTTGTGAGTTTCATTCTTTATACAAAAATTATTTCCCTATATTCTTTTTAAGAGTTTTTAAATAATTAAAATATTGAACTCTCTCACAGGATCTGATTATCTCTTAGATTATTTTTGTAATTATCTCTCTAATCTGTTTCTTCAATTATATTTAAGAAAAACATTTTATTACGCATTCTACATGTAACTAGAATAACACATATTTTACAATGACACAATTATTATAATCAGACAATTCTTAAACATTAATAAAGCGTTAATTTTGGAGCATAGATAAGAAATTGATTATATCCTTCTTTATATTGGGACTTTATATCCATTTACATTCTCGATCGACTTATTCTCACTGCTATAGAAATGCTATAAAATAAATTTCTCACTCACCGATACCTGCAATAGTGGAGTCGTACATGCACATTGATCTGAAAACAAAATATTCAAATTATGTATTATACATATGCGTATGTGTACACAGCGTGTTATGAAAGTATAGAAGCAATCGAATATCTCAAACAACGTATTTTAGAAAAAAAAAAAATTTATTTTGCATACCTTACAGTTGTTCCGCTGTCGCCCGATGCTTTCCCGAGCCTCCTCCTTTCTTGATAGCACTCACGACACTCGCAAAAACGAATAATTACGATCGCCCGACACTTTACACGGCACTTCCGACGCGACGCGTGAAAATCGCACGCGTATTTCGCGTGCATTACACAATGAGAAAACTATAATCGAAAACGCGTAGCAACAATTTGGTATCTATAAGCTGCGCGCTCGTTTGACAAGAACCTGCAACAATAAATAAAATACATACATATATTAGAGCAATTTTATCTCAATATCTGTAAATATATACATAGATTGTCCTTTATTTGAGCTTATATGTATGTTAATTAATATTTTTCTGCTTTTAGAAGGTAAATATCTTTTTAGAATTCATGTAGAAGTATAATTTTTTAAGCCTGATAAATACTGATAAGGAAAATGCCGTAGAACAAAATGAGAAGTTGCGAAATCAGACGTCAGTTTCAAACACACACACATATTATTATCACTTTGATATATGTATACAAATATCCAAGAAAGAAGATCTTTGCTTTTTCTGTTATACGTATTTCCTCCATTTAAATCATCCTGTCTCAATATTTCTCGACGCGGACAGCGATTACAAATTCTTACGCTAGACAAACTTGCTGCATCGCATACAAATGTCTGGATCTACCTGAAATCTCGTGTTTTTCTTTAATTAGAGAAAGGATCGTGTTTTTTTTCCAAAAAGATCTGTAAACTGAGCGCGTAGAAAGTGTAAACATTAACGAGATTTTAACATCCATTAAGAGCATGCGAAACGTATAGACAGGGTCTGCATTCTTTGCGCCTTAAAATAAAAAAAATTGTACAATTATAAATTCTTTATAATGTGTTTTTATTCAATGTTTATTCACATTTGCAATTTATAAATAAAAATTTTTACTTCATTATCAGCTACAATTTAATTCTACAAATTAATTTTGTTTTATCATTTCTCTAATTAATCTATGTTTAGATATAATGAGGAAACATCTTTAAAAAAGCAATACATCGGTTAATAACGGATCAGGTTTAAAGGTTTACACATATATAAAGAAATCTGATGTCTGGAGTAATAATTCTGTTAAACCGAGATATGACCGCTTTCACTGGTTTTCCAAGCTGACCCTGTGTAGTGTCATGGCCAAGCTATGCGTGTCGATCGATTCTTCCCTATCTAGAAATACGCATATCACGATATTCCGTGCTCGAGGGTTGTTTTTCTCTCTCGCTTTATCTTTTTCTCCCTCTACTCTATGAGCGACGATGAATCGACTGCGCCCGCGTATTCTTTGCATACTCGTGAAAACGCGCTGTTATCACGTTTCCTAATAATTCTATGTCCATATACATTTGATTCGTCGATGGCAGGACGGTTCGGAGAAAAACAGTTGCTGGGTCTCTACGATATCTTCTGATCGCCGTCACGTCCGCGCCCAACTGTACTCCTAAATCCGAAACTCCTGTCCTTATCCCCCTATCCTACACATTTCTTCCCTCGTCTCTCTTTTCTCTCTCCCCCGTCGATCCCGATCTCGTCTCTCTTCTCGTCGTATCTTGCATCCCACGGATCACAGTTACGAGTCCTATCTCGTGGCCTCCTCGACGAGCCACGACTCGGACGAAATAGCAGAAGCTTCGGCGGTGAACGCCTCAGAATACTAATTCGCGAGCCAAAGTATCGCGAAATCGCAAATCTCGATCGGTCTAAATAAGATTGCGCGATGCAATATTCACGTCGTTTCTGTATATACGCGCGTAATTTTAATAATAGCCTAATATATGCTCGCATCAATTTAGACGATGCGGTCAATTAATTAAAACGCGTCCATCTAATTAAATTCACTTGCAAACATATTATTATGGACAAAATACAATTTTCTCAAATTACAAATTAAGACTTAATATTTCTCAGGGTTACCTCGATCCATCAATAATCTAGATCAGTTGTCTATCAATTCATATTAATATTTTATACCTATAAACTTGGCAAAATTGATTTCGACGTAACTAGCAATTTTATTTAATACATCACGACGTTTCGACTATTTGGTTGTGGTCCTTATTAAGTGAGAATTCCATCAATTAAAATGAGATTAACGCAACATAAAACCGATCTTATTTAAAATTAATAGTTAAAAGAGGAACACGTCCCATCGCTATGATGTTTCGTCAACGACAGCAATTTAATATTCTTACAATATCAATTAAAATGAGATAAGATCGGTTTTATGTTGCGTTAATCTCATTTTAATTGATATGGATCACAACCAAATGGTCGAAACGTCGTGAAAGTATTGAATAAAATTGCTGGTTACGTCGAGATCAATTTTGTCAAGTTTATTTTCACCATTAGCGTCCAACATTAATTTTTATTGATCTTATTTTATACCTATATATACGAGTACAATCGGGAGGGCTTTCACCGATTACGTAAGTATAAATGCAACACGTGTGCTAACAACATTTCGTATAGAAACTATTTCACGAGCCGGGGCTGTAAAATGTCGCGAGCGCAAGAGTTAGGTGGCCATCTAAAATAACAAACCGCACGCTGGGGAAAGTATTGTAGCGTGAGCGGCGCGTCTGTTAAAATTAAAACACCCGGATTAATTTACCACACTCCGCATATATTCCTCCCTTTCTGCTTCCTCCTACTCTCTCTTCCCGGTGAGAAACGGGATTTGATAATATCAAGGGCGATCCGTGAGCGGAATAGTCGAATGGACGTCGGTTTCGTTAGGTCCGTGTCTCGTGTAATAAAAGTCACCCTTTTCCACGGTAATCTACGACGCCACGGAAAATTCGGGCCATTAAGTATGTGCGGACTACGTGACGGCGATGACGACGAGGCACCAGGAATTAAAAGAGAAAAGAATTCATTTTGACTGCGCGTCAAAGAGCGCCAAATTAGCGAGTTTCGCGAGTGACGATTCATGGGAAAACACGTGCATTATTTTCCGCGTGTGTGATTCATTGACGCGATTCTGTCGCGCACAATCGTCAAAGACACGTGCTCTGGATTTATGTGCGAGCTAGTGTTATAAACTCACTCTAAAAATATCTATCCGTAGCAATGAGGACAGTAATGTTTGAAAGCTTATACCAAGCAACGTTTCATCGAATAAAACAAAATGTCTTTCATGACAAATACAATTTGCATGTATCCAGTCTTTTCTTTAAAAAAGAAATTAAAATTAAATAAGTTTGATGAAATTTGTGTGGATAAAATTACATTTCATTGATTATATGTATACACGTGTGATGTATAATTTTCATATCAACACAAAAGAACCGCTTAATTTGGATAATAACTCAAATTATAGGATCTTTATCTTTTAATTTACTACCGCATCCATCAAAGCGCTATTCATTTTGTTTTTGTTATTCTCGCACCGCACCCGCAGACTCGCCCCGAGACGATATTTAATTCCATCTAGCACTCTGCGTGTTCCGTTTAATCGAGGAACGTTCGTTTTTACGCGTCGCCCTCCTTGTCCCTGACAAATGTCGCTCCTAGTCTCTTAGTTACGTGAGAAACGACAAATTTCAAAAGGGGGTGCTAAGTATCCGAGATGGCCTGGGGAAACTGTCATCGTGAACGATGAGCCGGGAACGTAGGAGGAATCCCCGGTGATTCAATTCGATACAATCGGGAGTAGATTTCTACGCTTCCGTTATATATTGCACATTCGTGACCCTACGTCGCGACATCCTCCACCCTCTTTCCATCCGTCACTTCGTTAACACGCGTGATTTTTTAATCAAACATTTTCAAAGATTTATGAAATTAAACGAGGTTCCTTCTAGAACGAAAAGTACATCATAAATTTAAATCAATATATTAATTTCTCTCCTTGATTACTCTTTATATATAATTAATGAAAAGATCAGCTTAAATAAAATGATTAAAAAGAATCTTTTAAGAGATAAAACTGATTAATTATTATACCATTTTAATCTAACTGTATACATAATTCTAAGATAAAGTATTGCATACATATATTAAAAATTATGACATTTTATCGCAATGCAAATAAGTTGAATATTCTTACAATATCAATATTTGCATCTGTCTGAGTTCTGCACTCTAATACAGGACTCTATATATCCACGATATTATTGGAATACCGAAGATACGTGGAATGTTTCGTTGAAATCCACCGTGTGGTTTCGATATGAACTACCGTCGTTCCCCAGACTATCACGCTTGAAGTGGCAAACTCTCCAGGAGAATCGCGGATAACCGTGATATCGCCGCGACTTCTTCACGTATACATTCAGGCTGCAGCATACATACACCCGGATACTCTCATATGCGGTATTCAACGCTCGTTCGCGCATTCTCTTTCTCTCTGTATTCACGATATTTACATCGGCGTCCATGGTACCGGAGCGAGGTAAATTTGGGTGCAACAACCCGAAGTTATTATCGTGTCGGCTGAGCGTTGATCCCCATTTTTCAAAGTACCTACAGAGCTCGCCCGACCCCTCATGGCCTTTCAAAGGCTTCCCGAGGCTTAACGAGGGTAAAAGGTAAAATAAACAAGCCCGCGCAAAAGCCAGGGTTTCTCTCTCTCTATCTATCTATCTATCTATCTATCTATCTCTCTTTCTTTCTCTTTCACCCTCCCTCTCACTCTTTCTCTTTCTCTCTTTCGTTGTCCTTGTGTTAAACGCACTGGCGTATATGCGTCGATACCGATACCTGCCTGCCTATCTACCTAGCGCATAGAGCGCATGTGCATCCGCGCGAGGAGCATGAAGGCACTTAGCTGATTGCCCGGAAATTGATCAGGAAGATTGGACGGACGAATGGGGCGAGTCGCGAGCGGCCTTTTTTTGTTACCGGAAAATAAGTTGTTTCGCTATGATTTTTCGGCGTAGCATTCATATTATTCGATGTATCGGTAATAACGATTACTTTCGCATTTCCGGATTGACATTCCTCATTTTTATATGCCGAAAATTCATTTCTATTTTTTTTAAACACCTTGAGTAAATAAATATGTAGGTACGTATATTATAAATATTTCTGAATATATTTAATTAAAATCAAAATGTGTTGAAAATATACCTGGAAAATTATTTTCGCCTTTGTACAATCCTTATCTAGTGTTAAGCCTTATAAAAACTAAGCTCAAGTATCAAGAAAAATTCGAGAACACGATTTTAAACTAACATTGATATTAGACTGCAATCCCGTGACCGATTTTTATTTACTTATCGTGTCTGTGGGATCGCGGAAAGCGGATTTCGCAGTATCAGAAAAATTGGCGCGTGTGAGTCAGTGGAGTTTAATTCTCACATCCCGCCCTTTTCTTTCCAGTATATATAAGTATCTCGGCGTACGTTCATCCTATTTTACGGTAGCGCATTCGGCTGCGGCGCCTTCTTATTACGTTCCCTAGCTGTCGATCTGCGTTTCGAATAAAATGTCAGAGCCAGAAACGATTTTCTCCCCTCTCTCCTTTTCTCTTTCTTTCTTTGCTTTAAACTAAAGGGAGCACGCGTATATATGCCGGAAAGAGGATTTTCGGCGAGAGGAAAAGACGGTAAATCAGATTTGCCGTCTGGGAAAATGTTGTACTGGATTAGGTTCCTACCACGTGCGCCCGGCGGGAAATCCGATTCTCATCGAAAGTGTATTTCGCGGTATCGGTACCAGTCGTGGAACATCCTCCTCGCAAATTCACGTGAGAAGTCATCTTTAATTTTCTACACAACGCGGAAAACGAAGAGCGCGTTTGCTCTTTTGGCAGTTTTAATTTTTATTTAAAAATATAGCCCTTTAAAATAGTTTCCAATTTTATTCAATAATATCCAATGTTATTTAATTACTCGCGTATGCAGCGTCAAAAAAGATACAGTTAATTAATCAAAGACTTTTCTTTCTGTAAACGCGATATAAATATGTGAATCAAATTAATTATATTCTAAAATTTTCATTCTTGCGAATAATCAGTTAACACTTATACCTATATTTTCAATGACTAATTGGTACAATAAATCCAATAAAAGCGTGCTTAAGTGACGCGTGTCTAGTAAGCGTTCATGGTTTCTGAGTATACCTCTGGTAATAAAACGGATTCGTGCTCTAATGCAGGAGCTCTCGGACCTACGCTATGGATTAGGGTCATGTTTCGACCACGTCAGCATTTCCGTACATCACGCACACACCTTGACGTGTCGAATTCCTTGTAAGCCCGTGAGATTGGACCTGGATTCGAGGATAATATTCGTATCGGAAATTCCATTCCTCGCTTGTGATTTATTCGTGACTGCCATCATCGGCCGATTGAATCCTTTTCACAACAGATAGTCATGCCATTCAATCTAACGAAGAGCGTCTGTTTACAAAATAGTACACTGGTCTATGGGTTATATCCGTATTGCGAACTCGTATAGAGACGTTAGCGACAACGCGCGTCCTCGTTGCCGCGACAAACGCACCCTCCTTGTTGACAAAAAAGGGCCGCCATTCTTCACAAGCGCCATTCACGAGGACCGATTTATCCGCGATTTCACACTACCCAGGGCAGTTTTCAGACCTTTGTGCATTCATCCGAGATAAAATATACACCTAGGACCGTAACTAGAGATTTTTCTGCCTCAGGCAAAAACATATAAATATCTAACTTTTTTTCTTTTAAATATATATTTTAGTAAATAATAATAATGCTACTTTTCTCTCAAATCGGTTATTTTAATATCGTCTTCTCAGGAATCTTTCAAAGCTGAAAAAATTCTATTTTTGTTGGTCATTTAAGACCAACCTTGTCATTCTCACGAGCGCCCTTTTGTACTTTTCTGGCGAGTGTCAACTCGAGAAGCGCTGGTTGCTGCAAGGGCAGCATGAACACACACACACACACATATACATAAAGCATGGTGCGTGCCGGAAAGTGGGTCGACTGCCAGCGCGAAGAGAAACCCGGAGGTGGATGGACGCCATAGAGAGAGGGAAAGTAAATTTCCGCCTCGATTGGCGTCTCCGTCGAGTGAATTTCGTTCCTGAAAATCCGGAGGGTTGAACCGTCCCTATTTCGCTTCCCTCCTCCGCTCGTTTTTCCTGCTTTGCCCCCCCTCGCATGGCGCCTCTTATAAGCTGTAATTCATAACTCCACGTTTGACCGCAACATCCCTCCTGTACGTTATTTATTCTGGGTGCAACTCGTATTTTTTCGGCCATTTTATCGAGCATCTCTCGATTTATGTCCATCGACCGCTCGGACCCTAAATGTGTGTGTCGTGTGTTTGTGTGTACAGCCATGCCCACAAATTCATTGATATTCCGCGCAGAATTGTCGTCCGCGCCATTGCGATGTCGGCCTAATGAATTTAACCATCGTGCCGAGGCCCTCTTACCAGTCGGAACCACTTTGGTTCTTCACACCCATCTTCCTCTTCGCCTTCTTCGGCTCCGGTTTCTTTATTTTTGTTATCTTTTTCCCTCGATTCCCTTTCAGCAATATGCGCCTCTTCGACAAACCCACCGTGTGAATTCTTAAATTGACAATCTACCGCGTAATTATATCTCTTGTGTTGTATATAGGCTTTTTAATCTTAAATAAGAAAGATATCCGTCTTTAAATTGCTATGTTAAAAAAATCAGATTTGACGCGTCGAACATGAAGATGTGAAACTTTATAAACGAAACTCTGATAATATTTAAACTTATGTTTCTTTAAATAAGTAAATTATAAGTTTGTGATGTGATTTTAATATTACACTAGTTTCCGGTATAGCACAAAAAATTTATTTTTTAATTAATCCATTTTTCACGTAAATAATAAATAAAATTATTGAAGCAAAAATGATATATATTAATATATTAAAAAGTCATAATTTTTAAGAACGGAGAGAGAAAAGGAAATAAATAACTATTCATTTTTATAAACTAATCACATATAGATTATTACGTTAATGTATATATGTGTATGTGTGTGTGTATAACTTTGATTCACAATTCTCTCGCTCAGTTTACAATCAAACTTGAAAGCCGACGATAAATTTCCTAAAGGAAAACTCTCTAGAGCAGACTCTGTTTATACGCGGAGTGAATATTTCGGAGCGAACCAACACGTTTCTCGCTGTGAAAAGGAGTCTTTCATTCAATGGATCGCGTCTTGAAAATACAGTCGTTCCTGACTTTAATCCCGGGTGATTATCTCTCCGACACATTTCGTTGAGATGCACAATGCCACTCGTTGCACAAATACTTGTATAGAAACGAGGAAGGAAAAGGGCTTTTTTTTTAGATCGCACTCTCCATATTTTTTTGCGGCGTTAAGGCAGGTGAAACCGACGAAGCGTGAACGGGAAATCCCCAGGTATAGCTAATAACGCGATTCAGCTTCCTCCCCCGAATCGACGAGGATCCATAGTAGATCCTCAGTGTAGGTAGGTACATCACGCCCGGATGAAGCTTTTCGAAACCGTTGCACCATACGAACGGGTTTTTAATTTTGAAGCCTCGAGCCCCAAACAGGCGAATGGCCGGATATTAAACGGATACGTCCAAATGGAGATGGACGAATTCGATTTATTCCGATTAGATTAACACCCGTATGCTCGCGGGCGAATTAAAAAAAAATACACATCGGCTTGAAATCGGAGCTACACACATTTCGATAAAATTAGTGATCGATAAATATCTCAAAATTTTTTCATAAGATGCAATGTATCTCTCTTGTAATTAGTTCAAAATATTTAATCATTTTACTTATTAATTAATTAATTAATTAAGTGTTTATTAATATTGCGATTGAATGGTTTCGATTATAATTTTTCAATTAGAAAGTCACATAGAAATTCGGTATCTCAAAATTATATACAAAATAAAAATTAGGAAATTAAATTTATGTACATACGTAATAAAAATTCAAAGAAATAATATTATATATATATAATAGAAATTTTGAAGCCTGCTCTAACATTTGTTAATTATTGTCAGTCATTAAAGCGTAATTAATTTCATTTTAATTTAAAGATCCATTTTAGATATCATTATGTTAGGTATTGACACGTACGTTTACGAAATTTTTTATTATAAAACTGAGGATCATTTCATTGATGTTTTCCCATATTTTGAAAATCGTTCTTTTATTTTTTAATTATTTTAAGTCATTAAAGCGATAATTAATTTTATCCACGATTTTTTCGGATTAAATAATTGTCTAAAAAATGTCCTAAATATTTTTATGAACAGATCTCTTTGGATAATTAATGTACATGTCCAGGACTGTACGAAAATTATTTTACAATAAACAAAATGCTTGAAATACGGCCAGCATATCGTATATTCGAAAATACGAGTTTTTTGGGTTAAATATATATTTAGTAGTAACCTACGATTGGAACTGTAGAACTCGTCGAAACCTATAAAATTTCATTGTTCAAATTTGGAAAACGTGAAATGATATGCTAACGTTCAAACCAAGTTGTGTTCTAGTATTTTATGAAAATTATATGTATATGAATGAGAATGAAAGCATTCAGCCAAACGGAATATTCAATACTTCGCATTTAAAATGTAGAGACATATTGTCATAGAGTAGCAGCTAATCTTTTTTTTAAAATAATCTCTTACGCGATCGCTCTCATCAAAGTCTGTATTAACCCTCGCTATTCATCGTTATCGTGAAAGTCACTCGCACCCTTGTAAAGATTGCACCGAGATCAGCGCGGAGATGTGTGTTCGCATTAATGTGGTTAATTTTCTGCAAGCGATTTCTGCCGCGCGATCCATCCACCCGGACCCCATATTAACGACGGACCGCACGTCCGTTGATCGTCTGACCATTCGCGGTCTGCGATCGATGATTTGGATTTGGGCCAGGATAACGCGGAGAATGCCGGGAGAGCCCTCTCGCGCGGTCATGGCTTTTCGGCAGGCGGGCAGAGATTGCCGGAGCGAAATTGAGGTCGTGCCACTGGCCGTAAACCTCTGAAACACCGCCACCGGCCGCGCCATTCGGTCAATTATTCGCTTCGAATTACGGCCCTCCAATTGCGCGAGAGTTATAAGAGCAACCCGGCTGCTGCTCCCGTTCCGATATATAGTGGGCCGCAAACTCCAGTCGATTGGTAGCTCGTTTATGATAACGACTGGACGACATCCGGCAGTCATGTTTCGATCCTATCAACTTCGCCCGCGAAATATGTATCTTTATGTCTTTCGTATTTTTAACATTTTTATATTACAAATTAATTATATTTCTCTTCATTCACGTTAAAAGTCTTAGGAAACCAGTAAAAATCGTGGGTACTTAACTTTCCCTTCAGACTAAACCTTTCAAGTACTGAGTTCTTTCATCAACGAAAAGCCGATGATGTGATGCATGTAAGCTCTAAAAAAATTAATTTTTCGAACATTCGAAAAAATTTCAGTCTCGAAACACTTTTCATTTTTTTTACACTCGCGAATATGCATATGTATACATCGCTTTTAAAAGTCTCTAGGTTTATTTGAAATTAAAGAAGCATATCAAGACGATTACAATCTCGAACGGGGCTGAGCATCACGTACTTCGCTGCTTAGCCGTATAATGTGTGGTTTGTAGCGACAATCTCTTTGCATCCTGGTTTCGTATCGCGGAGAGGCATGAATGCGCGTGTATACGAAAATGCAATGTTGGTGTCGCGCGATGTATGTACACATCTGTACCCTCTGCAGGAGACCTTGACAGGTCGGGCGCTGGGTATAGCAGCGCGGCGTTTCGCTCGTATATCTCGACCCACGCAGAAACATTCGTTAGTAAGCGATCTCTAAAATGGATACCTTAATGTAGCATTCGCAAACATTATTATGGCTCCGCGACTCCGCTTTTCCCCGGGTTCTCTCGCCCATGCAAATAGAACTACTTTATTTGCGTCTCTTCGCGGCCTCGCATCCCGCTCGACCTCATTTTATCCTGGCTTCAAAGAAAATTTTCTACGTTCCATTAACCGATAGAAACCACCATGAATATGTTTAGGGGTTACTCTCGTGGCATTCTCGCAATTCGGTAACAAATATATACTGCTTGTACTTTAAACAAAAATTGCGTCAAAGAGATACAGTTATGGCACATGAAAATTCATAGAAGGAATAAAGATATAGGAAAAAAACAATGATTAATAAAATTTTACACAGTATCTGGTGTCAATTATTAATGCTAATTTATGTAATTATTGTTAATAAAATATTCGTGTAATTATATAAAAATTCATAATTTATTTTTATAGTTTATGATTCATTTTCTAGGACCATAGCGGTGTGTGTACGAACTATCGATATTAGTTTACTTTCAATTTAGTGGATCGATCCGTCATATAATACTGCGATAGTTTAGAAAATTTACGGAAAACAACGGTGGGCGGTAACATAGAACGATGAGATGAAAACCGATGCATCAGAGTTGACTAAATCAGTAGCAAACAGAAATAAGCTAAGAAAAGAAAAGAGAGAAAGAATCGTAGAAATTACGAAAAGATTCAGCTGTATCTAGAAACCATAAATATGATCATTTCGATATATTATTACAATTCCCAAGATCGATTCAAATATTTTACGACATTAAACAGCGGAACATGAATTGACTAAATTGTAGCAGAATGCAAATAGAAATAAGCCAAGAAAATCAAACAGGAAAAAAGATCCTGTATACACAATTTATTTTTATAAAAACTTCCTCTCCCTTATCCCATTCTTTTGAAAAGTAGAAATAATCTTTGTATAATTTTGACGCATATTATCGCGTATTATTTGTGACTATCAAAATTCAATCTAGCAGTGTTTAAAGAGGAAGAAACGTCTATGATAACATAGAGCGATAAGACGAAGAACGACGCGTCAAATTGACTAAGTTGTAATACAATGCAAACAGAGATAAAGCGAGAGAGAAAGAGAGAGAGAAATTTAGAGGAGACAAGAGAAAGACAGAAGGTGAGAGAGAGAGAGAGAGAGAGAAAGAGACTCGACGGTGGCGAGCGGTAGCTGGTCGACTGACAGCGCCCAAAGAATTAGTATCTTGTATCTGGCGAAGAGCGCTACAAATCATTTGGGGAGGCTGTCAAGCGTACCTCGAGCTCAACGCGACCCCTGCTTTCTCTCTTCCTCTTTCTCTCATTCCGGGCGTTGTATTCTCGTCATCTCTCTCTTTCTTCAAGCTGCGCCAATGATCCTGGAACAGGGGCGCTCCTCTTCCTCTATTTCTCTCTTCCGTTTGCTTCCTCTCTTTTCCTCTCCATCTCGTTTGTTTGCGTCTCTTTCTTACTCGCGACAGAAAGAGCGGGAAGATCAAAGGACGCCGGCGCCATCGATGCCGCTAATGATATGCGACCCGCTGCTGCCGGGCAAACTGGAAACTCGAGGACGCAAGATTTGGACTCCCCCGAAAACCAAACTCACGGCGGAAGATTCCTTCCTTCTCGAGATACAAGTCGAACTATTGAGTAAAGAGCGAATAATGTTTAAATACCTCGGATATGGAATTTACAAGTCTTTAACATTTTCGAATCTTTGACTCTTCGATTCTTTCAATTTAATATATTCCGAGAATGAATTTTCGCCATAAAGGAGTCTCTCTTTATTTTTCATTCGAAATGTTTATCTTTGAAAAATGGATGCCACTCCTTGTTTCTCATATTTCCGCCGCCCACGTCTCTGCAACTTTGGACAAGGAACGACTGACATAAAACCTTCGCGCGGTGACATGTACAAGTTTTCGCGACTTAATTTGCATTCGGCGCGCATACGCATGAGACCCTTCGTACTGTTGATATAATTCAACGTTACAGTTTTCTCCCTCGCACACGTGGTGCCGAAAGGCACGACCGGAGTCCACCATTTCAATCGCTTAGGTTCGCGCGAATTACCGCCTCCGGCCTTTTACGGCACATCAAAGGGACAGAGGGACCGTGAAGGAGCCCGCGTGGCTGTCTTAACATATTCGAGTCCCAAAGGCATCTCTCTCCTTCTTCCCGTAAAACTCCCTCTTTCGCACTCGCTCTCGTTCACCACCTTCGCCCTACGCACAAGCGTTGCAAAAGCGACTCCTCAAGGAGACATATGGGAGGTGTTTGACGTGCTGGCAATTCGACGAGGCGATTGATCCCTAAAAGCCCCGGGGATAAACTCACGCTCGCGTTTTTTTTTTTTGCTCGGGAAGAAATATTTCTCAAGAGGGGCACCGCGTGCGCGCGCGCGAATAAAAGCGTTTATTCAACCGGAGGTGCGCTATATTGACGTGAAATTTTTCTCTCAACGTCCCATATGCCGGCTATTTACTCACCTGCCAGCAACATCTTAATTTACTAAAAAGATTTTCAGTATCATGCAAGTGGACGTTTGAAAAGAAAGATACATATAAAAATAAAAATAAACGAATCAATAAAATTAACTGTCAAAGTTATCATTCATTCAAAATTTTTGGCAATAATAAAATAACGTAAAGAAATGAAATGAAAGGGACTCTTGATAGGTTTTTCCATACAATAGCTCGGATTAACTACGCATTCGATTAATTACACGAGTCTCTCCGCTTCTTGTTTCAGGTGGCGATTAAGATAATAGATGTCGAGCAGGGCAAGAAGGATTACGTGATGAAGAACCTGACGAGGGAGGCTAAGGTGCTGTCGATGCTACAGCATCCAAGCATCGTAAGACTCTACGAAACTATCCGGGTGAGTGAGAAACGCTTTAGGGCGCAATCAGTTCAGAGAATTTCGACGATTGATCAAATCTCTTTACTCTAATTGACCGCGTCCAAAGTTTAATCGAGTCCTTAATAACAAAGACCATTCCCTACGGTCTATCAAGAAGGCTCAGTCGCGTCTATTATACTTTTGTATAACGATCTATTCATTCCACGTCAAAAGGGAACTATGCCGTTCCGTCTCGTGTGCATTCGTCTTTTTAGTGACAGGCTCTATCCCTTTCGTAGATTCTACGCTTCTTCGATCAAGTCTCACTTTCACCCGGTATATGACGTCCGTCAGAGCTCCGTGACAAATCGCGAGTATCCTGAAATTTCGTCAGGACCGTCAGTCCGTTAACGCTATCCGAGAGATGATCCATCTTTCTGGATTTAATTAAACACGCCATTTAGCTGAATTTATGAACCAGTCTGGGATGCGTATCAAAAGTATAGAAGAAGCTTTTCACCCCTTTAACTGTTTCGCTTCGCGATAAACTAGGGAGCTTCAAACGATTTTCGAGCCTTTTAGCTTTATCATACTGATATATAAATAAATAAATAAATACTGAAACTGGATATTTTTAATTTTTGGATTTAGATTTCGCGATACTGCAGGTGCATCAATAATGTTTTTTTCGTATTTATTCGTAACGATGGGGAACACGTTTTTTTCATCTCCGCGACTAGCATTCGGAAATTGATTTCGCCGATATTATATCGATTTCAATCCGCGAGGGTAAATTCGGAAAATATTTTTTTACGCCGCGATTCTTTCCGCGTCGATACAAAGAAAATCCAGACCGGCATCATTAAATGCGCGCACTATCGTACGTGACCCGGCTGTTGCACACGCGAAAATCCAACACGCAGATTCGGGTACACGCATATACACACGATAAAACGGTGTATGCGAGCGAGAGGAAAAAAGCCAGGGAGAGAGGACTCTCGTATGCTTGTACGACGTAATTGAATTCATGTGTGGGACGTCGATATCAGAGGTTCCACCGGCGACGCAGCATCGCGCACCTCGTTTACTCTGAAAATTTTGTTAGTCCGCGCGCTCGCTCGTCACGATTGAGTTACGGGGACGAGGGTGTAGTGTACGCGCCAGGAAAGATAAAGTACGTAGGAAAATATGACGGGAAAACGCACGCGACCGGCGAGATAACCCGGCTGCGCGCGATTCGAGAATTTCGGAGCCCTGCGAAATATTTCAGCGCGAGATGAACGGATAGCTGGGGAAGGCCCATATTCGACTCTGGGGAGATGTGTGCAACATTTTTTTCACTCGGAATATTGTTGGCGAAATCATTTCTTGTATACGAGTCGGTGCAGCTTTCCTACGAAAGTGAAAAAAATTAGGACTTATAAAATCTGCTTTTCTCCAATATTTATCAGTCTATAAAATCATCGGACAAATTGGAAAAAAGATATGATTTCCCCGAGCTTTCATAAACGAAGGAACGAATTTCGAGATGGCGTCCGATTCTTTTTTTTTTTTCTCGATAAAAATGATTTTATAGTCTTGCAGATGATATTGCTTTCTCCGTACGTTTATAAAACGCGCGGATGGAAGAGTGCGTCTTGTTTTATTTAAGCTTTCCATCGAGGGGAAAGAGCTATTGGCGATGAGAATGCTCGCACCTGACGGCAAATATGCTAATATCGAGACGAGACTTCGCCTCGCCGTCGCCAAATTGGCTATATATGACATCACCTTATATCTCATTTCCACGTCGTAATCTTTACGATGGTGGAGCCGCGCTTAGGGTACCCGGCTTATATATTTCGACTGCCGATTCTGCCGGGATTCTTCGAAGCATCTGCGCCTTGCATCCAGATCGTAAAGTATATATCCGTTTTCCAAACAATTCGCTTTTCTTAGGGTCGTCTGTTAGTGACGTGACTGCGCGACAATGGCAATCGATGAGGATAACGTGCTATCGACGATGCTGCACATCGACTAATCGAGTATGCAAATCGCCGCTCTCTCTTGTATTAATTATTGATAGAGTCCGGATTTTGATGGCGCTGACAGTCAAACGCGCGAACGCGTCCACCGCAAGTTTCCGCATTTCCATATTTATGAATAATTAATTCTAGTTGAACGTAGAGCTCTCTCATGCCGCCCTTTTGATTTAATATAAAAATTCGTTAATACGATTTGCATATATGCGAATAATTCTGTTACAATTAGTAGTTTCATTATATGTATTATATATCAGCGGAAAGATCATTAAAGAGAGCGAGAGAGTGAGAGGAAATTACAGAAATACGATGAAACGTAAAATACGTAAAATAACGTAACTTTCCAATATATATATATGATACATGAAACGCGCAGTGATAAAAATTTCAGTTTACTGTAAATTCATGGCAGGACATAACGTACCAGAACAACAAAATTTCATTCTTCGCGAGGACAATGGGTCCGTGATCATTTTTTATGTCGTAAAGCTACGTTATTGCACAAGCGCGCTTTCCAATACCCAACATTTTAGGCAAAGCCGTGACATTTACGGGTTATCGATGTTTCCGATGTTTCCTAGTCGCTAGATTGTTCATTTTATTGCCCATCGTATACAGAGAGATTCAAAATTATCGTCCGTTTTTATGAGAAAAGTTGATATAAAGATGCAACGTTTGTAGAAAAAAATATTAATATTAATATCTCAACACTACTAACATATTCAATTTTCTATTAAATATTAAAATTACACGTGTATCTAAATGTAAAAAAAAAATTATTCTAAACCGATTGTTCTACTCATAAAAATTTTGCGTCTTGATTATTTATTAAAATTGCAGGTATAACCATAAAAATGAGACAATATTTTGAATTTAATTATTTGTTAGCAGATATATGGTATATCCGTAAATTACACAATATCGAATGTGTCTTTCTGAATCACCCTGTATACAATAAGAAAAGACGCACGCGTGCCTGTCGATTTTTACGAAGATGCATGCTAGGTCGTCAGCGCGTTACTCATGCTCGGGATATTGGAGGAAAGCCGTTTTAAGCGCCAATTAAGGTCATTATTGTCGGCCTACGGAGGCTGTAAACGCACCACCGCTCGCGCGATTTTATGTCAGTACCAATGTTACGAGCCGATGAATCGCATAGGACTCGCCTGTTACTGGCGTCCAACGACGTCGTCGTTCCCTTCATTTAGGGGACGAAATCGCTATAAAAATGAACGTGTCGACAACACCACATCTGCAGCGTGCTATTACAACGAGTTCGAGTTGCCTCGTTGGAAAAGTATGACGCCCTCTTAAATAATAATGCTGCAGAGATTTGCCAGAAATGTTTCGTGCGAGAACGTATTTATTTCTTCATAAAAGAAGTTGATAGCAGACGCATAATAAAAACGACGTGTTAATAAACTATCACCCGAAAAATTTGCAATTACAATTTTTGCTGTTGATCTACAAATAGTTTTTTAACGGATGAGACACGATGAGATAAAGGAATTAATTGATCTAGAGATCCCGCGATTCCAGAATCTGAAAATAAGAGTAGAGTTAAATTTAAACTAAGAAAAAGTGTTGCTTTAAATTCCGCTCGCGAATAGGATCTTATATAACTGCACACCTTTTTGGCACGAACCGAGCGAGCGACATACGTTTCTTATTTTGTTCGGAAAAATGAATTCCACGTTTGGTGCTCCTTTCCTATCGCTATCGTTTACATATGTCGAATTTACGTTCCTATTTTACCCATACTCGGTGATATATATCGAAATCGCGAATCTCACGTTCCACCCGGAGATCTCGACTTCGACTTGATTTGGTTGGCAAGCGCCGAGCGTATCAAACGGATCCTCGCCAAAACGAAACGGCGATTCTTGCCAAGCGAGATAGAGCAACATCTTTCGCGAATTGACTTCACAAGTGGTCTCCGTATTTTCAGAGAAGTTCTCGTTTAGTTTCTATTGGTTAAGTTCTCTCTCCCGATCGCGCCGAATAGAGTGTGTCGCGTAAAGCTTAAATCAGGCGAAACGATATTTTTCAGATACCTGTTTCCCAACCAATTGTTCTTTCCCTGGGAATCAAACGAGTTTTCTATCTAGCTAGTGAAGGCCCTGCGATACAATTTTATATCTCAAAAATATTTTATTTCTATCAAATTTCATCAGATTCTGTATAAAGTGTGTATACAATAATATTCCTCATTGGATTTTAATAAAAATTCAATAATTTTTCGTTTCTTTTTTTTAATATTTCTTTCCAGTAAAAAAAAGTATGACGGAAGTAAATCTTATAAATCCTTGGAGTAATGCGACATCCAGCGAAAAGAAATCTCGTCCGTCTGACTTGATGTGATTAACATTCAATTGCTGGTACGTGCGCGCGATATTTATTCGGCTCTCGTGATCCATGCGATTTATGATTAAAGCAGTCGGGTGCCTCGCCGATGTGTCCAACCCCGAGAAATGAAATAATCATCAACGCCCGGAGAACCGACTCGCCATTTGACCGGGTGCGGCGAATCCGCTCCGACCGTAATTCGTCGGTCACGTGCGGCCCCGTCGACGTCGCTGCATGCATATCGTTGCATTAAGGTAATCGCTTAATCGACGAGGCCCACGCTCTCCCGGTGTCTCGCGAGCGCGCGCGAAATTTGGGAAACGCTTTCTCGATAATCACGATGCGCCTCCGCTTCAGTGCATTTTAAATACGCGCGATCAATTTCGCGCGACCGGTTCTGACTCTCACCACCGGCTCGTTCCTTGTTGCTCCATTTTCACGAGCGGCAACTAAAATGTATGACCGTACTTCGGCAAGTCGCACGAACCAACAAGATGAGAAACACGATATGTTAGCGTCATTTAATAAACTTGAAACGTGTCATCGTGAATCATACTCTGTAATCTCTTTTCCTTTTTGTAATTTGTTGCTCAAGTATAATTACAAAAAAATTTCAATTACATCCTGCATAAAGAAACGATTGTATATGGAGAATCTCTCTCTCTCTCTCTCTCTCTCTCTCTCTCTCTCTCTCTCTCATCGCGTGATTATATACAAAATAATCTAATTTATGTATTTTGCGAATTTGCAAATTACTGTTTTATAAGTCCTGATATGCTCGATATAATTTTAATGAAATTCAATTTCTGTAAAATACGACGTGAAACGAAGTACCCGAGAATTTATGAATCTACGAATTCAAGAATCGCGGGATATCCTGTGTTGTATCTAAATCTTTATGATACTTGGCGCTATTGATACGGATCGATAACGATTTAATTTAACGCCTGCTTACAGTGCGGATCCGTGTACTATCTCGTGACGGAACTCGCGACCGGCGGCGACCTGTGCACGCACATTAAGGAGCAGCCGGCCGGTAAACTGGACGAGAACACGGCGAGGCTCTATGCCAGACAGCTGGTCGCCGCTCTCAAGCACATGCACTCGAAAGGAGTCGTTCACCGGTGAGTCACCCGCGTTTTTAGCCAAGCTGTGCGCCAATTTTCGAGCTATATTCGCGACATTCCAACAGACTTTTTAAAATACCGGTAAATAATATTTAATCGTCAGTAGAGCATTCAAAATTAAGGTCGATACTTTCTTCGACCAAAAACCGGCATGTAATTTGAAAAGCGTTTTTAATAATAAGTCATTTGCTTGTCAAGTAATGATAGAAACATCGAAAGAGCTCAATTAATGAAGGAATATTCAAATTACATGCCGGTTTTTGGTCGAAGAAAATATCAACCTTAATTTTTAAAATACTTTCATCCATGAAGATATACAACTAATTTTCGAAAAAGTTCGAATTCCAAGCCATAAAAAATTATTGATTCGAGAATTTCAAGAAGATGCACTGGAAAAAAAATTTTTTGTATATTAAAAAAAATTTGTCGCATTAAAAGGAATTTTGGTAGATTCAATCACTAACTCTGTTTCGTCCATTTTCGGAATGCAGAATTTTTGTTAATGCAACAAAATTTGTTTCCAGTGTGCATATTATTAAATTTATGCTAAGAGAAAAATTCTAATTTCTGATCAGAGCTGACGCGACAGGAAGCAAAGAAACTTTGTAAGAGAAAAACCTGTGTGTATATGTATGTTATATTACGCGACGGCCGTGTTTGAATAGCGGATGGTATAAATCGACCTTAAGATGCAACAATCTCACGAGGATCTGCCGGGCGCGATCGTTTACCCTTCCACGGTCTAATAACATTCAACCGCGTGATGTCTCGTGTCGTTTTTTCCAGTTCGCCGCGGTGATGTACGGCGTTGGCCGGCCGTATCATTTAAATAAAGAAATCGTCCGGTGTATTACGCACCAGGGAACGCTTGTGCGATCGCGACCCTGTAGAATAAGACCCGAGACACACCGTCTCGTGCGATCGCGCCGTGTCGATAACCACGCGAGTTCCTGTTTATTACGAGCGGAATTACACTCGCGAGGATCCTCGCTCGCGCTTCCTCGGTCGAGAATGCTTCCCGTGTCGGCCGCGTCGACGATTAAAAGCGGCTTCCTGAATTAATTAACCGGCAGGTTCTCCGTCTGTATTCCGCATGCGCTAATTTTGTTAACCGTTTAAATTTATCGCACCTCAAACGGTACCTATTTACATCTCGTAAGGAGAGATTATCTCGAAATTGCTCGAGCGAAATATCTTCCTCTAGAGTCTTCCCTATATACTTTAATATAAAAAGTTAGCAATCTAATCTATAAAACTGAAAAAGAGAAAGAGAGTTTATCGTCACTATTTTTCATTGCGCATCAGCATGTATTGCAAAGCGCGTATGTAAAGCAAGATTGCTAAATCGAAATCGTATACAGATCATTTTTCACAACGATTCCCGACGTGCAAATCGATATATGGGGTGTTCCAATATTATTCGCGGCATTTCTGTCTAATCATTCATATCAGACAACAAGCTAAGAAAAATGGCAAATATTTCAATATCGAGCCTTCTTTGTAGCTACAAAGTGATTTCGGATACATGTTACACATATAGGAATTTTAGGAATTTGCATACGTTTATTAAAAGGATATCCCCTGATTCCAGACACCTTGTATATCGCGCGTGCATTAGCGTCACCGGCGCGGAAAGACGCGTGTCGCAATATTTCGACGAGCGTCGCGACGTTCTATGCATCATCCGAATAGGGGGATCGGTTGATTTTCAACGCATTTGTGAAGAAGGCGTCGCGACGCTCCCTCGCGACGAAGAAAGCGTAATGACGCACGCACGTGACGCGCTACGACAAGGGCTAATAGTTCGCTCTCATTGCTCGCGAAGGATCGGCGAATATAAAGCAGCCGGCAATATGGTGTACATCGCGCGACAGTTTGTTTCGAAAGCGCATAAATTTAATCTAAAAAAGAACGCACATATTTTCTTCAAGCATATATTTTCCTCTTTAGACAAAATAACAAAAATAGTTCAAGAGATCTTTATGAGAAAACAGACTAATCTTTCTAATGGATCTTTAAAAAAAAAAACAGACTAATAAAAAAATCTTTAAACCATCAAGAAAAAAAGAAATATGCATTTATAGTAGAAAAAATGAGTTTAAATATGCATTTAAAAATTGTACAAAAATTATATTACTATAATAGAAAAAGCTTGCTATTCTGGTAAAGGATACGCTGTTACAGAATTGTATTACTATGTTTTATATTTGGCGCGAGACGCTATACTTAGTCTCTTGATTTCGGATGATAGATCGTCGCTCTCTCACAGGCTCGCACGTCAGCTAAGGGTAACAGACGAGGCGGGGAAAAAGGGAGGGCAAGAGATGGAAAGGGTGTCGGATCGACCGACGAGGGATCTTGCAAGGAGGGTTAGGAAAATCGCTATAAGCGATCGCTTAACCCCTCGAGAGATTAGCCCGTTTCTCCAGCTGCGAGGGAAAGAGAGAGATAGTATGTTTGCTGCTAATGGGAATGGCGAAGATTCGGTGCTAAGGATAGTTAACGATCACTGCTCGCGAATGCGTTCCTTTTTGCGCGCCACGCTGTATGTCGTTAGATTAAGACAAACGGAGTCAGAAGCTATTTTGACTGTTTTTCTTATCACATGAAGTTTCTTTGTTCTTTGTATGCGAGACAGGTGAAATTTGTTATATTCTTGACTTAAACTTCTTTCAATTGCTTAATTGCATTATAAATAACAATTCATCACGATAAATGTTGTACTGAAATTAAAGATGTTTACGCGGAACGCTTCTATATCTTCGTAAGAAAGATATACAGAAAAAGAACTGATAAATGATAACGAAGCTGAATTGCGCCATCGTTAATCTTCGAATAAAGAATTAAATTGTTTGTTTCCTTTCGTCCGCGCTATATTGTTATATATATATATATCGTTGTATATCGCTCCGATAGATTCTTTCGCGGCTTTTCTCGACGAAGGGAAGTCGTGAAAAAGAGGGAACAGGGGGAGAAAAGAGAGTTTATTTTATACAACGACTCTCTCTTCGCCCGGGATCATCGAACATCCGCAGGCTCACGTTTTAATTCCAACGAACACCTCCCGTTTGCTCCGGTATTATTCGCTGGACAAAGCCGTGATCCTCGAGGCACAAGAGCACGGACTTCCTGCGGGATCTTCGCGAACGAGAATAGGATTACGATTCACTCGTCCTGTATACGCTATCGCTATCATCGAAATAGAAAGAAAGAGAAATAGCTCCGATATATCCGCCGAAAGCCGCCTTACGTATTTATCGATGCTTTTACTTAGGTACGCTAGAAAACCAGTCGCGACAAGTAAGTAGTAAGGGTAAACGCTAAAGCTGTAAATCGAGCTTCATGCCGTGAATTATATTCGATGGAACTGATAACATTTTACGCGCTCGCCTAAGAATCTCGATTAATTACAGATTATTTTTTGTAACAATATACTCGTATGATTTTTATTCTCTTCAAAAAAAATATATATATACATATTGCTGCTAGCCTTCCTATTCGTTCCTTGATTTATTGTCTTTTCAAGTTTGCCATCTATCTAACGAGAATATACAATGGAAATAAATTTCCCAATTTTGGAAACATGAAGTCGACACTAATATAAATTTTTATTTATCAGAAGTTTATAAGGAAAAAAGTATACCAGAAACGAGCGGCAAATATTCAATAGAAGCAAGTATACCGTTACGATCTAGGGTGAATTTCGCAGCAAGGTTCTCCGTTTCTCTCTTCCTTTCTGTTTCTATCTATTTCTCCGCTCATCTCAGATCGCGAGCGGGAGAGGAAAAGGCGGAAAAGCATCTCGGAAAGAGTATCAGCGACCGGCTGTAGAGACGTTAATGGACCCGGGCACTCGGTTATCCGCCTAAGTATAGTACTTACGGTGCCTGTATATCCTTCGGTCCGTTATACTCGTATAGGTTCGGAGCGCTTCCGCCGGCTGGCTAATCGAGTCTACGGCTAGCTAATTGGCTCCGTTCGCCGCTGACCTTGATCTCGCTCTCGCGGTTCCTTTTATTTCGCCATTTCTATTCCATCGGCGTGCCATCCCGTCGTCGCCCGAATGTCGCGTCGATTCTCGTCTCATCCGCACGGAGAGCACGATTATACCTCTCGTCCCGAGAAAGTCTCGCGTAAGGATAACAACGGGCGAAATGATAACTAATAATTACTGCGCACGATAACTGGAGGACTATAAGAACGAAAGTGTTAGCAGAGAAAACATTTCTAATTATAATAATTAAGTTTTTTTTTTTTTTTTTTTTTTTTTTGATGACACATTTATAATTTTTATTCTTATTAATTTTTTATTTATGAAATCAGACACATCGCGAAAGTTAACATTATGTATTTTATTGAAGACTTTGTATGAATCGATGAGACTGTCGATGCTATCGCGAGCTAGTTCGGAATGCGAGAGATCTGACAGATCGAGGATTGTCGGCGTGACAAAAGGCGACGACACGTGTAACAATACCGAATCGATCACCGAGATTGATCGGCGTGACGAAACGGCCGATCGATCGATCGATCGATCGATCGCAAAAGTGCAACGATGCCCGCGAGTTCCACGACACGGCGGTGTGTTCCACGAACTTTACCATTTGTACTAACCGCGAACGGGCCGGCTCGATAATCCGCATTATCATGGGAATACAAGTGCATTTCGAGCCCGAGCCTCAATAAACGTATTGCCTATTACATGGAAACGATACCGCTCGATATCTCCGCACACACCTCGGACACGTTCGCCTGGCATTGCGACAGCTCTCCTCCAGCACTCGTACCGAGCAATTTCAACTGGAATCTCGCGACGAGACTGAATCGGAGGTTGTACCGATTGTATACTAATCACAAACAATCGCGGAATAAATGCATCAGTGCGTTTAGCAGCCACCAATGACTGATTTCGAGATCTACTGATTTTTTAACAAGTTTTTTCATTTTATTATGTATTTGAGTTATTATCATATTGAGATAATAACCCATCATTCGTGGTCTTCTTGATTTAATGTTCTTTCTTGATTTTTAAAATTTGGATAACATATTTTTTTATAAAATCAACGAAAAAACGAAGGAAATTTTAAAATCGTTGGAGAACAGCGCGCTAAAAGCATCATATAAAGTTTCGCGATTTAACTTTACGAAGAATTTATCGTATGCGAATTTATCGTATGCGAATTTATGATCTGTGTGGTATCGGCTTTAGTTGATGGTACTAAAATATAAGTTGTCGGCGACAGCTAAAATAATATTTATTATACCTGCCTAAAGCTCCGCCAGGACGCTCGTTTTCGTCGAAAGTACGAGTTCGATTTTCCTCGCCGTGGAGGGAATTTAAAGTACGAGATTGCACCCCGATTTTCTGCGTCGCCTCTAATGAATACGTTGCTTTCCAAGTTTCGAAATCGATATCGCCACCTAAAAGATATAATATTCGTCATGGACGACAGATGCTTCCATTTTTTCAATTAATTCTATAAATTATGAAAACAGTTTTAAATCGATCCGACATACTAATTTACCAATGAATTAATTTACTAATTAATAGTATTTTAAATATTATCAAATAAAAATATATGACATTTAATCACCGATATATAAAATATTACTTTCTACCGCTATCAACATATTCCTATAAAAATATCCCTTGAAACTCATATTTTTGTGTCTTAAATTTCTCGTCCCTCTCTTGTGCGTATATCTTTCGCGTATGCATATTAAATTATTCTTGTAATCCGACCTCTATAGTTATCGCTCGCGAAATCGCAACGTCGAAGTGAGAAGATGCGTGGCAGGTGCGCCGCGTAACCGATCGAACTTGATCAGCCCCCGGAGGGCGCAGGTGCCGCAGAAAAGTTTGTACGGGTATATATATATATATATATGAGTCCGGGCTACGAGGGCGATATTTCCTGGCTTCCCGCGCCCGGCAGTTGACAGGAGCGTGATATAGGGAACGGACTCGATTGTTTTTCCAGCGATAAGACGAAGGTGGCGGCGGCGGACCGCCTTCGGGAAGATCGGGGAAACATCCTCCCTACCACGCCGCCATTACCGCACGGAAATTACCTCGAAATTAATTTAAACTTTCATAACAAGTAAACTGGCCGGCGGAGACGGAGCGAGATAGCGCGGCTCCGGATCATCTCGAAGCGAAGTGGCCGGGTAACCGGAATCGGGCCCGCTCTTAATAGCCGTTGCCGAGTCTCTCTCTTGTGAAGTATTAATTAACAGGAAACCGCCGGGGAGCTCGCCCGGACTATCCGTCGCATTTTTTTTATTCCGAATTTTAATACCGTTATTTCAAACACGGAATTTTATATTCACATTTAATTTTACGTTACTCTAAATATAATTAAGTCGGAATTTTTTTATGGGGCTCTTCCGAGAGATAAAAGAGGAATTTAACGTCGGGGTATTAATTGCGCAGTTGCTAATAAGGGTCCGAGTTATGAGGATATTTATCTGCTTTATCAAGTGGACAAATTCGCTATCTTGTTAAAATCGTAATAACGAGGAGGTCAACGTATTCAATGTGCAACGATGAAGAAGGCTAAAAAGGGACACGGAAGCTCGATACTAATTTATTCTGTAGAACGCTTACTGGGGCGCGATTTGTTTCCCGAAAAGAAAAACGGAAGCAAAGGGCAAGAACAAATCGAACGCACGTACGGTTCACCCGACACTCAGTCGGGTGATTTATTTCTTAAATCAATTAAGGAGATCTGTATGTCGAGTCCGTAGGGGTCCTTACGAGAGAAAAAGAGTGGGGACAGAGCGAGAGAGGAAGAGAAAGAGAGAAAGACGGTGCAGCAATTCCGAGTGAAGCCCGCGGTTCTTGCCGCGTTCGCAAAGAGGGTGAAAAGATCGGAAACACGAACGGGATTGGCGGGGTGTAAAGACTCGCGAGTGAGAAAGACGGGATCGATAGGTGCGAAGGAAAGAAGCGTATAAAAAAGAGGAAGGAAAAGAAGAGAGAGAGAGAGAAACTGGCGCAATCGCCTGACTCGCTGCGGTTTCTCGCCGTTGCGAGAAAGATTGAGACTCAGCGATTTCGAGATTGATTCCGCACGTCCGCGCCCGAGAGAAGCTAGTCTCTGATTAAAAAGCGGTCTTTTAATCTATTAAGAAATAAATTGAAAATTTGAGAAGATTTGTTTTAGCGTCGAGAAAAATCAACAATTACCGATCAGCGCTCTCTCATCGCGATTTACGTATCTTGTACAAATATTTGCTAATGCCATTTTAATCTGCGCGGTGAAAAAAAAAAAAAGAGTTTTGCTGTCGCAGCAAAATCGACGTCGCTACTAATACATATTCGATGAGAACAAGCTTCACTTTGTGCGGACTATAAGAATCAATTTATTCTTGTACGGAAATGTATAATTTTTTTGTGCAGGTTCAGCAAAATTATTTTCAGCAAATAAAATTTTCAACGAATCTTTTTTCATCCATATACAATTGACGAAATTTCTTTTAGGCGGCGGAATAAAAAATATGATGTTGCGCGAGCAAAAACCTTATTTCTATGGGGATAAACTGTCATACGCACGATTCCTGAAGTTGATACAAAAATAAATGATCGTCTCACGTCTGTTGCATCGATAAAGCAATATAACGCACCGATGTTTCTACAGCACACCGATGGTCAATTAATCGAGAACATATATATTGGCAAGTTTTATAGCTGTTCAGAGACCAAGGACAGGGTTTATTGTCTCTTTTAACGCGACCGTCGAACGCGAACGATGGCGGCTAATGGGTGAAGCGTTTTCGCATTTATCCTCTTCATGGAAATCGCTAAATCTCGTACCGCCACCGCGCACGAATTCGAATCGATAGCTCTCTTTCTCTCTCACCCTTCTCGCTTTCCTCGCAATCCGGATCCTTGAATTGCCTCCGAGAGAAAATCCGGTCGCGGACCATTGCTTTCAGCGCAGGAGGGTGTATTGGATGCGTCCGATCGAGCGGATCCTGTCGCAACGGTCCCTCAGCAAGGAATTCCGGGATTGCGAGCGACGTCGCGCGCGTGTACGTGCGTATGTGCACGTGTGTACACAAAAGACTCGGATCCGAGAGCTTGAAGAGGAATGACTGTAGCGGAAGAACCGAGGGACTGGGAGCTAAGCGGGAAACGCAATTAGAGCTGAACTGCTCGGTGTTAGGAAGAGCTTGCGGACGAGAGACAGAGAGGATGGAAGGACGGCGAATGGGCAGAATTTTCCTGGGGGTTCCTCTTCGTAGGCGGAGATCGTTCCTGACCGACAGTGACGGAGGGTCCGACTTCCAGAAATCAATGCGATATCTTTTGCGGTCACCGAAAAAATTCGAGCACATCGGAGAATCATCGATCCTTTCCCCTTTTTTCTAGAACGCGACTTGGTTGGCGAACGATCGCTTCTTTTCGACGCGACGTGGATTTAATCGCACGACTCGTTGCCATATGTTGGAATATAGAAAAATATAGTTTACATCATTTTCTCATGAATAATATAAAGACTGTATATTCTAAAAATGTATTATTTTTCATGATTAATATATATTTCTTGACGAAGTATCAGAGCACGTATTTATTAAAAAGAAAATATTTGTATTTTATACAGGAGTTTTTTCCTCTTTCCAGATGAAAGTTTTGACGTTGAACGAAGAAATATATCGTTTTAATATTATAGATCCTATATATATCCTCAGACAGAGAAATATATCCGCGTCATTTCAACAAGATTTCTCAAATATCCGGTATTGTTGAGTTTTCAGATGACTTCCTCGCCCGCGGAGCAAATCGTCTGTGGCTGCGATACTTTCTTAAGATCATTTCGAGAAGAATCGTCCCGCATTTATCCACGATACTAACAAATTTTGCGCATTCAACGAAACGTATCTCGCTATTGATAGATTCAATTTTCCATGGTTAACGTATAAAAAAACATGCGACATTAACTATAAAATATCTCGAATAGATAAAAAAAACTTTATCTCTATATATTTCCAGCATTAAAATTTGAGCTTATATTATTTTAAATTTTGTCGATTTTAATCTTTGATCTGAACAAATGTTTAATGCTTTCGTTTCCCATCCCATATATCGAAAAAAGCGTTTTCAATTCGAACGGTTCGCGTTTTATTCCCCGAGAGGAAACGACGAGCATCTCTCGTATATATATATATATATATATATCGGGTGAATTCAAATCGCGGGATTTTCATCCGACTCGCCTTGGCGACGCGAGTGAATCTAAAAGCGTATCTGCGCGAAAACATCTCGAGATACATTGAATACCGTTCGACGCGGTTATTCGGAGATTGGAGAAAAGGCAAAGCGCGAGAAGGAATTTTCAGAAATGAATGAACGGTTAGTTGGGAGAGACGGTTTTATCAAAATACGTGCGCATTTCCGACATCGTCGCCGGAAACGTACCTTTTAGCTTTCGTCGCGCGTCCCGCGTCGATTCAATTTTCGAGAGAGAAATAAAATGCGCTACCGTGTCGCATCTTTTTCGCGGTACCAGTCGCGTTGCATTTGCAACGGGAGATTCTCGAGTGAGCGAAGCTCCACTCCTCAGGGAGCCGCGGATCGATCGCGCAAGGTCAACCGGTGTTTGTTAATGCGCGGCACGCGCTGACGCCATCCGGTTGCATTTGCATACAACAGAGGAAGCGCGCTGCGCTGCACCGCGTTGTTGGCCGCGGTTCACCGTTACGTACCGCTAGGGAGCTTTTCCCTGAACGTTTCGACGAAGGACATCGCGACAGCTACATGATTTTTCCATCAAAGTGGCAAAAGGCTAAGAAGGAGGACAATCTTTAACAGAAAGTGCGATGGAAAAATTCTATATAATTTATTGTAACATAAAACTCGATGATTTATGAGAATTTTTTATTCCAATTTTATGGTACGAGTTTCGATGGAAAATAAAGGACTGTGTGTGACTATAAAAGTTGAAAATTTTGAAATTATCTTCAGAAATTCAATTACAAAGATTGTATAAGAGATAATATTACGTAATGTGTACAGAAATCGTTATAGAAAGAAAAGAAGAAAATATTATACACGCTTAAGAAGAAAAAATATATTAAAAATGCACTGCGTCATAATCCGCCTACAAGTCGCGTGTTTCGATAAACTTCGCACACGTAAATCCAATGGAGCAGACAGACTCGTATCTCATTAATTTGCAAAACAAATACATTTTGCAATCTAGGAGCGCTGTCCGCGAGCAGATTATGCAATTTTTTCTCTCCTTTTGCCTACCGCTTCATAACGATAGTCCAAGGCTGCCTTTCGAGCACCTTGACTGTCGTTCTCTTAATCGCCTATCTTAAATCTTGCGCAACGACGTGTCGGTCCCTGTCGGCCTTTCGATGAATTTTAATGACCGTCGCGATGGTTAAAAATCGCAGCACGTAAAGCTAGATGTACGCGTTTAGGTTCAGGCTTGCCTCGCGCAGAAAAACGATAGAATTACCGAAGCGAATGTTTTCCCTTTTTTTTCTTTTTTTTTTTTTAGGCTCGTCAGCCTGGAGATTCAAGCGTGTCGATTCGGTATTAATATGCACCTGCTTCATTAGGCGGCATACCACTTCATTAGCACCCACTTCAATGCAAACGGTCCTTCATTCTCGCTCGATTGCCGATCTTAAACGCGCGATGATTCAATCCACAACGAAATTACATATCTTGATTTTTAAGATCCTATCAGATTGAATTGCGTGAATATTTATACATATCAATATTATTCATTATCTGTATACAAATCTATATTTTCATTGCAGCAATTAATTAAAGATGTTATTAATAAAAACAAGAAATATGTAGATATGCTAATTATCTCGAGGAAATTCATGAAGTAATTTGTAATGAATAGAAAACATGCGAAGCTTCAAATACTCCCTGTATATGAGTCAATAGTGTTGTAAGCACAACTGTCTGCATTGTCAGGAAAGGATTAGAGAGAAATCGTTAGGGAGTCTTATTGGGGGTAATATTGTTCCTGGTCTCGATGATTTTATGTATGAGCGTATTGTCCTGATAAATTGCGAACGAATTTGTTCCATCCCCTATCCTCTTTCTTTCTCCTCTCTCTTACTAAAAACATTGAGTACCGCTTTAGCACACTTTATGCATTCGATAATAGGCACATTTACCTCTTCATCCCCCATCAAATGCATCGGTCTCAATACAAAACTTAATTAGATCCTTATACATCTGTTAACTTGGCATTTTCACTACGCAAGAGACAGAGAAATATGAGTAAATATTATAAACGTCAAATATATTTAAAATATTTTAAAATAACGAACTATCATTGAAATAAACAATTAATTAATTCCATGTGTAAAAATTACTAAATTAAATAGTTATTTTTTGCTTATCTCACACGATTGCTTCGCTAACATCTCCCCGTGTCTTTTTCTCCTTTCTTGTTCGACTTTTTTTTTGCTACTTCACACATTCAACATTTACTCGCGCAAACACGTTAATTATAATTGCACATGCCATTAATTAAAATAATCTATTTACGCGATTTTGCACGGCACTCCCGCTCTCGAACGTATGACATTTTATGTTGCGATGAGAAAAAGCAAAAATCATGAACAACGAGATAGATCACACAAAATTCTTTCTTTTATGATCTGCATAACACTAAAAAGTTGCGCGATAGAATTTATGCAAATGAATAGTATAACACGTATTTTTTATGATCGGTTTTATTATCTCTCGTTAAAACTAATAATTCTAGTGACTGATCGTATTTGGAATTTATAATGCTTGTTTTGTGATCGTGCTTCGAAAGATAACGATATGCAGAGCATCGTTCGAGTTGCGTTGCAAGAATAATAGCAAGATGAGAGCTGTCGAGTTATATAAAAACAATAGAGCGAACAAATCAAGGAATGAACAATTTTTAATTTTGTTAATTTCTTACTTATTATGCACAATTATGGGAGTTGTATGTATAATTATATGGAATTGCAACATTTTAAATTATTCTTTAAACTTATTTTGCGAATGATAAGAATGCGAGATTATAGCAAGAATTTAACAGAAAATTAGCACTTAATTGTACCATACATCTGAATTTGATTTTTCGTAGTAAAAATGTCAAGTTAACAACGATTCTGCTCGTTCGTATCACTCTTTCTACTTCTGCTCTCGCAATTCCCCTCTTTTTCTCTTCTTTCCCTTCCCGCCCTGATTTTCCTTTTCTTTCTCTCCGTATTCCATTATGCAAATTTTTAGCGGCTTGTACAACGCGCCACGACATCGCCAATACATTATCGTATAGTATTCCTTGTTGAATAGCATTAAAAGTATATTGAATCCGCGAAACTCCATGTATATAATCCACGTAAACGAACTATTCAAAAACTTTTCCTATATAAAAAGATTTTAATACTTGTATTTCTCTAATATTTATTTGCATTTCCATTACGCTAATTATATATCATCTCGTTTCTTTTTTACAAAATTTATCATTTTGAGATTTTTTTTCATAGAAAACATTTTATATAATTGTCAAATCATATATCCAGTATGATTAGCTTGAATTTTTCTCTTTCTCTTCTCCTCTTTTTATCGTTCTAATCAATTTTGATGGCATATAATCGAATCGATATTTTTTTACCGCGTATCGATGCAATCCAATAACGTGTAACAGTCGCGATATCGCTGACAAACGCTCTTCACGTTTAACTGTAAAACACGAATGTGTTTCCTCTTGTACAAACGGCGTTCGCTATTATTGTCCTGTGTTCGCTTTCATCGCCGCTGCGATATAATAATAAACCTTCTCCTCCCGTACGGAACTAAAGGGGTACGATCTAGGCGGGATGTATCTGAGAAACACCAGAGGAATATCGCCGGGACGATTTCACGGAAGACTACACGCGATTGAGCCGTATCCTGTTACGAGGAAACGTAAGGCGGAGTGACGCGCGAACGATTATCTCGTAGACGAGACGAGCACCTTTGATGTTTTCCCGTCTGTGATACGGAGGACGCATACGCTCATTCTCGTGACTTTATTCAAGAGCTATTCTTGTCATTCAAGAATATCCTTCTGATAAAAAATCCCGTCTACGCCGCGCAATTTTTATTATAGAAGAAAATTGACGTATCGGTCGCGAGCATTTTATTAAGTATTTATACCTCCCTAAGTCTTCGATAATTATTGATAAGATTGCATATAAAGTGACGTGCAGCGCAATTAGACGCGAGAAACTGACTTTTTAATTGTATATTAAGAAGCTCTTCTCGCGAGAATAATCGCTTTAAACTGCATTTACTTTTTTATAAGTTATTCATGTTTATTATTGGATTGTTTTCAAACAATGTTCAAAGTTTTTTTTTTTGTACGTCAATATATATTGCTTTAAAATATGGTTGCAACACATGGAAAAAATTACCTATTATAGCTAAATTTTAGCTGTCCCTGTATTAAACATGAAATTTAGTTGTCATGCCTAAATTTTAGCTAATATTTTTTAGCTATAACATTCTCTGTTAAATTAAAAATATTACTATAGGTAAAATTTAGACATGATAACTAAAATTCAGATTGTAATATAGGGTCAGTTAAAATTTAGTTATGATATACTGAAAAAATTTGTTATCTTGACTAAATCGTTCAACTAAATATTATTTTGTTAAATTGAACATATAGGAATATTTAAATTGAGTATAACATATTTATATGTATATTTGATTTAAATACTAATATATGCTCAATTAACAAAATAGTAATTTTGTTGAACGATTTAGTCAACTTAATAATTTTTTTTTCAGTGTAGCTATTTTTTTCGTGAATGTATAATAATTATAAAATAATAAATAAGCATTTTAGCAGTTTCAATAAATATGTATGCATTTTAGCAGTATTTATAGCTTCTTGATAGTTTCAAACCTTCGGAACCAATTTATCTATCGATGTAATTTTCGCCGTGGGAATTCGATAGAATCGTGCGCTCGCACGTGGCACTTTTTAAAGTCCGCAGGGTAAACGCGTCACGAAAGGCCGGATTTGGACGAGTTTATAGTTGAACGCTATAAAAGCGAAAGAGCAATATAAAGCCATATCCAGGCAAGCTTGCAGCGAAATGGCTAGACCAATCTCAAATATCTTTCATCTTTTGCCGCTTCTCGACCGGCGAAAAAGAGAGGGAGAGAGAGAGATCCGAAGTAGTTCTGGCAAAATCACCATCCCCAGCCTCACTTCTCTTATCTTTCGTCTTTCTTTCTATCGATATGTACATCTTCGCTCTCTTTCTGCTTGCATTTATAGACTGGACGGGTCTTCTGATGACGGTACCGAACCTGTAATCCACGAATTCCCGATAGATTGATCGTAAAATCGACGTTTATTGACTCGAGCGTATCTAAGGAACTTTAAAAGTGACCCGCTGCTTGCAAATTATTTACCGGGATTTTTGAGATCGCATACCGTACATTATGTTTCGCGATTTCTTTAAATTTCATTTAAACAAAATGTCTTTTAATCTGAAATAATTTCATAGTTACTTCGGCATTGAAACAACCGCTAATTTTTTATTAATTATTTGCTTTTAATGTATGTGATAATATATACATGGCTCGATCGATTTCCTCTTGCGACGTGATAATAAATAATATCGTCGACGGAATGGAAATTAATGATGAATGTCAGAATTTCTGAGTTTGACGGAGAGCGAGCTCGGTCGTTCATAAAAGAAAGGGGAAAGCCCAAAATCAGCGAATCTGGTAGGACTTAGTTAAGGATAAAGGGAACGGAGTCTCGACGCAGGACTAATTTACACGGAGATTGACGCTCGTACGATCTGACACGTTCTAATGGAAAAGATGTGTCTCTAATATCACCGCCCGACCATCGGGAAACTATATCCGTCCGCGGTAAATCCCAGAACTTTCGATTTATTCGCCAATACTACCGATTACCCGGTTTAATCTTTCATTTCCTTTGCGCGCGAAACACATCAAAGGTTTTATTGCGCATATAGATTTTTATCTTTAACATAACAAGCGAATTCGGTTTTTGTTGTTCTGAAATGTTATGTAAAATTTAATATAACTTTTATGTGAAATTTTCGATGTCACCGCAATAACATCTGCTTTTCCCGCGTCCGATCGGGCAATTCGCCACCGATACTCGCGGCGCAATCTTTTTCCCCCAAAATTGGATTTCCAGCTCGACCGGCCACGATCATATACCGTCGCGTCGCATACACGCTGTAAAATTTAACGCTTGCAATTACGGGTTCCGCACCGCGTCGCATTTTCGTCGCGGCGAACACGGTGGATATATTCGATTACAAATTGATCGTTCGAACGGGGACTGAATGTTCGCGAAACAATGAGGATTAACGAGTAGCTCTAATTCACCCCGTTATGAAAAGATAAAAGTAACGAATAATGCGCGCGCGATTTTTATCGTTTTATCGTTCGGCTCTGGCGCATTTAAATTCGCATTAAAATACTGTCACGAGATTTTTGTCGAGCTTTTGAATGTAGTCGGGCGCATTAAATAAATATGGCCTTTTGGGCGGTATAATAAAATACAGGAAATTAATTGCCACAAATAAACTGCTGCAAGACCATAAAAAGAAGGAAATTTCAAAAGAAGATTAAACAATTTTTGATGTATATACTTTATGAATGCGAATAAATTTATATATTGCATTAACTTTGCAATATCGGGGACAATCGTTTTTTTCGATAAAAAATTATTATATTATGTTTGTTTTTATCTATTTAGTAGTAGCAATATACCTTATATACAATTTAAAATATAGAGAACGATCCAATAATATAAAGTTCAGTCCTACTTTTCTACTCAAAAGAATAATAAGAATCTTCATACCAGAACTTTGAAAAGAACCTCGGATTTTCTACACACAATCACGTGTAGATATCTTCTAAAAAGTCCCTTTTACATTGCAATAATAAATAAGCATAAAGAATTGAAGAAGTTAACAGAAAGTATCATATTCACTAAAATCTACTTGAAATGCGTAGGCGTTTCCGCGATAAAACATCAATCGCAAGAAACCTAAGGAGTTTCGAATATGCGTACGGCGCGGCGCCTAGGTCAGGCTGAGTGGCGTGCATCGACCCTGAGGAGTCGATAGCGTTCGACGTCGCGATGCTCGCAGAAGCTCCCTCGACCTCCCTATCTGTACGTTGAACCTGAGGGGTTCGGTACGTCGCTCTCGAGCGGGAATCGCAACCCTTCACGGCTCCACGACCTCTCGGCAACCTTCTTTACCTCCTTCTTGTCCTCCCTACTTTTATCCTTTTCTCTCTCTCTCTCTCCTTCTTCTTTTACTCGACTTTAGTCCTTCACACACGCTCGCCTACGCATGCCGCAAAAGTGCCAATGCTCCTGACGCCAACGTCGGGCCACCGTTAATTCCCTGCCTCGACGCCCACGATCGTTTTCGGTCTGAACCCTTTGTTACGCGATGAACACGAACGAAGCAGATACACGCCACTTCTTCCAACTTGCTGTATTTATTATGCTATTGAGAGATGTCTAATGTGATCTTCCGTAAACTTACGGATTAACCACGGATTAACTCCTTTCAACTCGAATGTCTACACACATACAATTAAAAGTAAGACATCGAATTATTTGTCAAAATCTATAGATTACAAATAGGCATTTTGGGATGACTTTCTACATAATCTTGAGATAAAAGCTATTAATGATGCATGTAACAGCTGATAAAAATAAATGTCTATATATATACAATTAAAAGTAAGACATGGAACTATTTGTCAAAATCTACAGATTACAAATAGGCATTTTGGGGAAACTTTTTGCATAATCTTGAGATAAAAGCTATTAATGATGTAACAGCTGATAAAAATTAATATCTATATACATACAATTAAAAGTAAGACATGGAATTATTTGTCAAAATCTACAGATTACAAATAGGCATTTTGGGGAAACTTTTGCATAGATCTTGAGATAAAAGCTATTAATAATGCATGTAACAGCTCGATAAAAATAAATGTCTACATACATACAATTAAAAGCAAGACATGGAACTATTTGTCAAAATCTACAGATTACAAATAGGCATTTTGGGGAAACTTTCTACATAGTCTTGAGATAAAAGCTATTAATGATGAATGTAACAGCTGAAAGAAATGTTTTTGCCATTTTTTTCTCGCTTTTTTATGTATCTCTTATTCATCAAGTTATTTTTTAATTTTAAAAATGTTTGGTACGTATTAAGCAAATTAATCGAGAACTCTCGCTTTTTTGATCCAATGCAAATTTTTATTGGGTACAAAAATAATAAATTCCCATGAAAATGTCTATTTTTCAGTAAGAGAGAGATATGTATATTTCCAGAGTAAGATGTTTCGATATTTCCCTGCGTAGACACGCTCGGCTTTAATATCGATTTCGCGGCCTGAAACCACCCAAGCGCCTCGACGGGGTACCGTTCGAGTGTATTTGACTGGAAATTGACCCTTAGGAACTTTTAATGGGCACCCTGCCACCCAAGCCTTTTCCACCGCTCTTCTCCTCCTCTGTCCCTCCTTCACGTGACCCTTCGAGACGGATCTCGCAAAAGATTTCCTCCGAACGCACGTTCGGACCAAAAAACATTGCCTCTCGTTAAAATCATCCTCCCTTCCAGTCGTTTATTTCTCGAAATTCGACGGAAAATTTAATGATATATTACAATCATAAAGATATAATAGTTTTCAACGAATCTCAGTCTTTTAAAGATAAAAAGCCATAACACCAAATAGCAAAATAAAGTAGTTTAGATAAAGTCGGAAATTAAGAAAGGAACGTTATCGCACCCAATATTATCATATAAATTGTTTAATATAAAGTTCTCCCTGCCACTATTGAATTTTGCTACGCATAAAGATAAGTTTGAAAGATATAATTTTTTCGCCGCTTTACATGTCAAGTGTTTCGATATTCTTGCATCGTTAATAAATGAAAATTATATTATAGACACAACAATAGTTTCAAAATCCACGAAGGAGGATATGTATTAAGGTAATGTGGAGGGAATCGATCGCGATGGGGAAAAAATGGCCTCGCGTGTATCGTTAAACCACCCGCAGAATTATCGATACTTTCCTGCCGAAGTTCAACCACCCTCGCTGTTTCGCGGCCGAAGGGCCGTCCCCCTTGGAAAATATCCCCTTTGACTAATCTAACGTTGTCCATGGAAGTCCGCTAATCTGACTCTTAATGCGAGTACCGTACTCTCCTTTTGGGAACGAAGGGCCACCTATTGCAACGAATAAGCCGCTATAATGATGCATTATGCCGCAACAATAGGCATCGCGGACTCGTTCGAATGGAAACCCGAGAACTTCTCCCGGATTCTGTTCCTCTCTTCTTGCAATTATTGGGACCGTGGAATGCGCGTCAACCTGGCTTATTGTGAATTCGAGCTTAAAATTAATTCCCGGCTCGCTCTCGCGCGGATTTGAGCATAAGAATGGTGAATGATTTGAATGCGGGATATTTAAATACCGTCATCCATTTATTGATTCTATATTGTAATGTTGTATTATTTTGTCATTCGAGCTTACGCATCGTTTACGTATCCGAAGTGTCCAGCAGACTCAATGAAAAAAATCCCTCGACTTTGTCAAATTTTCCAAGAGCGGAAACTAATTTTTTCCCTGACTTATTGTTTTTTCCAAATATATAATTTACACGATATAACACGACGATGAAAATATAAATGAACGAACATGAAGTAGATGAATCGATTTTTAACAACACAGAAAATTAGCGTACTGGGAGTCAAGGAAGAGTTTACATTTATTTAATAAAAACTTTCACATTATTGAGACAAATATAGAATAATGTGAAAAAATCCAGATAAATAGTAAAATTCCCTGACAATACCCGGTTTTCCAAATTTCCCTGACCGCTAGACACCCTGGTATCACAATCGTAAGTTACTGCGATTTTTAACTTCCCCTCCGCACTATTGCGATTCGCGGAAGTTACAAGTCATATTTTTCGCATCCGGATGCGAGTTTAAGCGGTAAACAACCAAAAAAATCGCAAAAGGGACCGCACATGGAGCGCTTCTATCGCCTTTATTGAAATTCGGGATTCCACTGTCGCTCAGGATTTCGTGCCAACGGGCATTAGCATGTTTCGCTGGCGACGTTCAAAGACTCCACGACGGATCCTCTCGGCGCGAAGATAAAAGGGATCTTCCTTCCTTCGCGGTAAGAGAAGCGCCGCCGATTTTTCCCCGTATACGTAGGATCGTGCGAGAACGCGCGACAGAGAGGAGAACGAGTCGGGTTTGCCGAATAAAAAGGGCCGGATGGAGCGGAAAGAGGGAAGGGGGAGGGTTTGGATAGACCGGGGATAAAGCGAAATAACGGAGGTATATTTTTCGGGTTTCACGCGAGCTCTCCGCAAGCGCGATTTCTCGTAGCAAATAAAAATAGAAGCCGCCGCGCGGTCGCCATAAATATTCCACGGGTTCGACCCCTGGGTTTTCGACCGGCCTCCGCGCACAAACCCTCGTACGCCATGATGTATCCGCGCTCATCTTCGACGCGTGTACCGTCGCCTTTCCTCTCCCGTACACCACGCGTTTCCTCCTCGCTTATCCTGTCGAACCGATACGCGTCTGCCGCGCGATCCGGTCACCCTTTGTGATTTATTCGGTTTCTCGGTTAAGTGCTTAATGGATCGAAGCCCTGTGAATCGCAGATTTTCCCTGTTCACGTTCACATACCCTCATCACCGAATATACTACACGCACATGCTAATATTAATACGATTAAAATGAATATATATATATATATATATATATATATATATATATATATATACGTTATTCATTTTATATATTTATATATATATATACCCTGGTAGAAATTGCCTTGCCGGTGCCACACTTGCTAGCACCATGCAAGTTTGCCACACTACAGCCTTATTTAAAAGAATTGGAAAGATACATATCAGGGCCATCCTTGCGCCTGATATATAAAAGGCGTGGTATTCATTATAAAGTTAAACGGCCGCAAGTCTGGATTTGACCAGACTTCTAATGCGGCCCATATTTGCGCCACGTCAATTGCTGTCGAGATTTTTATTGATTTTCACATTTAATGTATATCTTTTGTTATACATATATCTCTTGTTTTTTGGATCTTTTCCTTTGCCTGGATTTTTTGCATGCAGGGAAATTGTTAAACGAATATTTAGACGTCTACGCAGAAATTTGTGCGCATATATATAAACATCTCGTTAAACGGAACTCTTCCGGACCTTGTTTATTAACAAATAAATTTTTTTTTGTCGTAAATAATCTAAAAGTAAGTAACCATACTCATAATTTTTGGCACCAAACACAGGGACGACTGTAATAAATTGTTAAACGAGTATTTAGACGTCTACGCAGAAATTTGTACGCATATATATAAACATCTCGTTAAACGGAACTCTTCCGGACCTTGTTTATTAACAAATAAATTTTTTTCTGTCGTAAATAATCTAAAAGTAAGTAACCATACTCATAATTTTTGGCACCAAACACAGGGACGACTGTAATAAACTGTTAAACGAGTATTTAGACGTCTACGCAGAAATTTGTGCGCATATATATAAACATCTCGTTAAACGGAACTCTTCCGGATCTTGTTTATTAACAAATAAATTTTTTTCTGTCGTAAATAATCTAAAAGTAAGTAACCATACTCATAATTTTTGGCACCAAACACAGGGACGACTGTAATAATAACTACAATTTTATCGAACATTAGAGACTTTAAGAAATTGATCGAGAATAAGAAAAATTATTACAAGAGAACAATATATATAATATATTAATTCCTAATCGCTCAACGAGATTAAAGTTCTGGAATATGTATAAGCATTATAATGACATAAGTTTTTGAACGCAAACAAACGAGATTAAAATTTGACTTGCTATTTTATCATGAATTAAACCAAAATTTCGACAGATTGACTTTTATATTTTATAAAATAGATCACTGAAATAAGTATCTTTCAGAATTTTCAGATCCTCATTTATTCACGTCTCTGTATGCGCGTGGATTAATTGTGTATAATTTAAATAAAGGACCTTAAAAGATTCACACCCGGCAGGATACGAGAAGAAAGAATTCAGAGCGCCATGTATATATCACCGAAAAGAACTCAGTGGTCCCATCACGAATCGAAAAATCCTTCTCGCCGGCCGTTTACATATTCCATGCGATATTTCAAAATCCTCCACTCTGTCTCTCTCTCTCTCTCTCTCGTCGTTGTGTCCATTCTTTTATACACTCTTGAACAAACCACGAGGATAGTCGGATCCCCAGGACCCCCCAGGATGGCGATCCGAGGTCATCGGCGCCTGCAACCCGCATCCAAATCAGGACGTTCTTTCTCTCTCGCTCTCGCGATCTTCGTCGTCCCTTCTTCTCGAGAGGGACGCAAAAGGAAAGAGAGAGAGAGAGAAGAGCCGTGAGCAAAGAAAAGTACGGGCCAAAGAAAAGAGAAACGGGGTGATGTATGTGCCTCGATATACTCGATGTACGGTGGATCGGGGCGAGAGCATCGACGCTCGTTACAATATTAATGTGGTTATTATACGACGTCACATTTAATGGTGCTCCCAGGCCCCTTCCGAGGAGCCATAATTCACCGGCCGGGCCATCCGGCTTTTTTCGCCGCAACTGTCGACAAACCGAGAAAAATCGGAACGATCCTGAAACGCGTATCCGCTTGAGAGCAAACACGAATTTCACGGAGGACGAGCCATTTGAGACGCGGGTCGTCGCGATCGATGGAATGGAGATTTTTCGAGAAACGCGATCGGACTTAATCTATTACAATTGCGTTAGGCAGTAATAGAAAGAAAACCTAATCATATACATGGGATATGTGAAAAGTTGTTCGCGAAAGTCCGGAAGACGCTTTCGGAAATGGATGATCGGCAAGCACGTAGGCAACTTCGAGGTAAAGCTGCGATTTCGAGGTCGAGTATCGAGGCACGTTCGAAAGTTATCGCACGGATAAGCCCGAGATGAGCTTTGGAAAATGCGGATCTTCGTCAAAATCTTCTCGTTGATATTCCCCTCGACTTCCAAACTTTCGTGCCGAAAATATACGCGAGTCATAGTGCGGATTCGCAAAATAGGAACATAAATTTTATTCCCGAGTTAATTTCACATTTATTTTCACAGAAGGTTTATTTTGACGGAATTTTAAACTAAACTTCAAATATCGAGGTAATTAATATTGGGAAGCAAAAAGTTGTTGAAGAACTTTCAACTGAATGAAAAGAAAAAAACAATTTCACAAAATAACCAAGAAATTTATCCGCAAAATTTCCACGACGTCATCATAGATCGTAGACAAATCATTCTCGACACTTGATGTGTCAATCTACCACTAATCAGGCTGGCACGCGGTGCATCGATATTTTTTTTCTGCATGACGCGCAATCCCTTGTCGCATGTGTGCTAGGAGTAGAATTTCCCACGCTTATTCCAGGTACAAATACTAGCAATGAACGCAATGATACGCGACGACCCGAGAGCGAGAAGAGATGAAAGAGGGAGGGAGAGAGAGAAAGATTTATATCTCCGTTCTCTCGTAGTTTATTCTAGCGGAGTTCATATATCCAGACGATTACGCGCGACGACACGGCTATTTACGCAGCAGACGTATCGGAGCGCTTCCCTTTCAGCCGCATGTATCGCGCGAACGCACCGTCACGCACCAGGTGTGCGTGTGTATCACCGTGGCCGTGTTCCTCGCCTGGACGTTGTCGGCGACGAGCAGTCGACGCCGCTAAGTAAAAAAAACGAGCCGCGTTATATTTATTATCAATTACATGGCGAGCGTACGAGCCACTCCCGGAGAGCGGAAGGTGTCCTGGAACAGGTTTGATTAATAAATTAACGCACGGAGGGTGCCCATCCTTCCTTCCTCTTCGATCCGCCCATCCCGGGAGTCCGTCCGCAGCCTCCTTTTCGCGAGGAGGAACTGGTCCGCCGATAAATTATATCGTCTTGTTTAATTGCGAATTCGCCTCGAGATAATTGCCATCGTGCGAGTTCTACTCGTTACGAGCGCAGCCGGTGCACGTGGACATGCAGCTAAATACGCGGCTACATGCACCCACGCACGTGCCTGGGACACGTACGCATGACGGGTGCAGCACGACGTAACTAAAATATTAATCGCGACTTTTTTTATTTATAAGTCGAAGAACCGAGTGAATCGCGGATCGAAAAATTTTATTTTCATTTTGCACAAAATTAACCCTTAGTCCCAAAGGTTCTTTTCGGCACCTTTAATCCTGACTCATGAGTCGTTTGCGTCTTTGCGTTATTTGGATCAGTAAAAACGCTTTAAAAAATCTGAAGAAATTCATGGAGCTTCTTGCAACCTTCAACTTGAAGTCCCAATCATAATATTTCGATAAAAATTATTTTTTTTATATAGTTTGTTATTAAGAAATGGAGGTACCTAAGGAAAAATCACTTGTTCGTTTGGGTCGCAAACGACCCATGAGTCGGGACTAAGGGTTAAATATGAAAATAAAACGATACGCCGAAGTTGACGTTTTAAATTGCACTAAAGAAACTTTTGAAAATTTACAACTTTTAGTTTATCGAATTTGACGTATAATCCATGTGCTATATTTATAGACCTCAAGATTTTGTATACTGTATAATTGACGCTCAAGGATAGCGATTTCACGTCGCGGATCTAAAGCGAATAAATTAGGTTCGTGAAGCGGGCAAGTTGCAACGATGGCGAATGCAGATGTCATTTTTCGACGGGAGTATGCCGGATGCCGACGACGAGTAGCGCGCTGGAGTAAATTTTCGCGCTGGTTCCGTTAGGCAATCACTATGAATCAAGCGGGCTACGCCTGCGTTTACGTTTACGATTGTTGTAAATTACTTCAAGTTTTTTCCACGCCGGTTTTACCCCAACCACCGTCGCCTCTCTCCGCTCTCACCTTGATCTCTCTCTTCTTCCCTCCGCAGGAGCCTTTTTTTCATTCTACCTTTCCGTCTCTATACACGTCCGTTTCTCCTTCTGCCGTCCCGCAGAGCCTACATCCACAATCTCTCTGTTCGATGGATGCACGTCATCGTCGAGTTCATCGAACGTCTTGTTCATCCTGTTTATTGAATCGACTCGACACTCGACTAAATTATACTCGGCACCGCAAGCGTGTGTTTTTTCCGAGGATTTATACGTTATGAATTCAGCAAATTCTATTAATATTAAAAATAGAAATGTGCCATCAATTACTTGTACATTAAGAATATTATTTTCATGCGGATAATTATGTTGAATAAAAATTATGATTTTCAGTAATATATAATAGATTAAATTTAAAAATAATGCCGCTTTCTCTTGTTCTGGATCATTTTTTCAACAAGAATGTTTTGTAAAGACAGAAAATATTTATCATCTAATTGTTAGAGTAATTGTAGAATTTCGTTTTTACGAACTTCGTTTATTCATGTATTTCTCTTGTTCTGGATCATTTTTTTCAACAAGAATGTTTTGTAAAGACAGAAAATATTTATCATCTGATTGTTAGATTAATCGTAGGATTTCGTTTTTACGAACTTCGTTTATTCATGTATTTTTTTTTTTTACACCGCGACATAATTGCGCGATCGTCAACGCGAAAAAGTGACGCTGAAGCTTTGCGCCCCAGGAATTTCCGACTCTAGTCGCGATACGCTGTTGATAATAATCGTAAAGCATCAGGAGACGCGGCATATTTTTATCGCTACCGTTACCGTCTCGGTATACATACCACCGATTTCGCGTCACGCCACCCACGATGGCGCGGCACGGAAATTACAGCTCGCGCCGAAACGACCGCAAACGCGTTTGAAAATTAAACCGCTTCACCGACAATAATTCTCGCGGTATTCGAGAAGCGTCCCGCCTTTAACCTCTCGTCGGAACCCTTGTAGCCCGTAGATTACGTGTCATCTCGTAGAAGCCGCTCTTTATGTGAACGATCTAGGTCCAAGCCAAAGTTTGGCTTAGAACAACCATTTGAACCTGATACACAGAGCGATAACTGCTATCCTTAAGGGCTCGTGAAATAATGAAGACAAACAGTCATAAAACGAGACGATTTTCACTTCTCTCTTTTTTTTTATAAATAGATTCTAGAGAAACGATCTTTTTTTCCGGCGGTGTAAAGTTATTTCTGATCTCAAAGCGTTCTTTCTGTAGAGCCGAAAATTATTATATTTTCGTAGAGCCAACTTCATTTAACACGATACTTTTTTATATATTTTACGATCATACACTGTGTTTTATAAACAGCACATTATGAAACGGTAATAAATATCTAAAAGGAAGCCATAAATTAGATATTTTTTTATTCCGTCATATTTTCCTCGTATATTTTTTGCAGTCAAATAATAAATTCAAGGCTTTAAATATTTTTCTTTTTAGTTTTGAAAAATTTTAAATTGATTTACATACGACGAAGAACTCCCGGCTACGGCCACGACAATGCGTATCTGTGCGCGAGAAGGGCGAAAAGTGCAGGATTGGCCGATGACCCCGTCTGGCCGGATCCCTTCCGCCCACGCATCCACGGCCCCTGCTAAGGGCAAAAAAAAAAAAGCGCGAGAAGATCGAGAGCCGCACGATGCACCGGCAACACACGAATCGCGATATCACGCCGATTACCTGCGAGAAATATTTAACCCTTTCGTTCTCCCAGCGCAACCCCAATCACGTATATGTATCTTTTTATATTTAAAAAAAAATACTATGTAAGTATAGATACCTAGTTTTGGAATCGCTCAATTCTGCGAAGAAAAGAAAAATAAAACAACTTGGATTTTTATTCGAATTTAAATGGAATGTTGAAATAGTTATATAGATATATGCGATGCGACATTTTAACGTATTTAGTGCACTAATTGCAATTCTAGCATCTCTTTGCATACCATTGATTCATTTGCCGCGTAAAATAAAATTAATTTCGACTTTAATGGCCATATTTGTTTTTGCACAGTAGCCACAGAATCTCCCGGTATTACATGTGAAATCTTAACCATGCTGAATCGCTTACACGAAATAACTGCTTATTAATATCATTTTATCGTGTAATAACGGAATATTACACGTGCAAATACAAATAAAATTCGATATTGATCGATTAATAACCAATATAAGTAACTTCATTACAACATACCTTTGAGTACGTTGTTAATTAAAAAAAATAAGTTTAAAGGAATTTTAGAAAAAGTGACACGCGTGTTCACAACGAAAATCTCACGTTGTCGTCGCAAAAAATGTTGATCCCAATTAAATAAATATATGAGCAGTAAAAGAATCGAATAGCCGCGAATAAGCGTTCTCCAGCGCGATCAACTGTCGCCGATATTCGGGCAAAGAGATTCCCAACATCGTTCAAGGCGATAAACACATTGCAAGCATATCGACGCGCTAATAAACGACACGTATTAAGACGAGATAAGCCGCGAACCCGTCTGTTCCACTGTTTACGGCTCGAAATCGGCGCGGGGTGCCAGCTGGAAAAATAAAGAGACACGCGTCGAACATGCGGGTTACGGTCGACGAACCAGCGTTACAACGTCACGATCTTCATCGTCATGTCTGATCGCAGTGTCATTCATTTATTTTTATTTTACAAGTAATTCTATAAATTCTTTTATCAATTTTTGAGAGCGCGTTTTCTTACGAACCGTCATTTAAAATGTAGATATCCGCGTACCAAATGCATTTTATATGCATTTTTATAGGGCGAAAATTATTCTGGCTTTGCCTCAAATTTGCATAATTCAGGACATAATCAATTATAGTATATTTAATTTCGAATATTGAACGATTGGAGCAAATATTCTCTCAAATTGTATATAAAGAATTTAAAAAATGAAAAATATTCCTCTGTAACGACTCCATCTGATCTTCATCGTCATTCCTGATCACAAGTGTCACTCATTTATTTTTATTGTATAAGTAATTCTATAAATTGTTTTATCAATTTTTGAAGGCGCGTTTTCTCACGAACTATCACTTAAAATATAGATCTGCATATCAAATGCTTTAATTATATATATTTTTATAAGGCAAAAACGATTCTGTCTCAGATTTGCATAATTCAGGATATAATCAATCGTAATATATTTAATTTCGAATGTTGAACGATCGGAGCAACGATTCTCTAAAATTGTGTGTATAAAGAATTGAAAAAATGAAAAATTCCTCTGTAATGACTCCATCTGATGCAAAAGAGGGCATAAACGTGTTTACACGTTTTTTTCCGCCGAACTTTTGGAATTATTTTCCGCACGCATCAACTGCGGACGCGGACCGGTTTATCGCGCGGATCCGGCCGGTTTATTAAAACCTCGCCTCGAGCTTCGCATCCCAAATATCTCGTTATCTATTATTCTGCGGCGCTCACGCGCGCGTATCAATGCGACGCCGCGCATCGAATATTTATGCGCGGGAGGAACGATAAATCGACCGCTACGTTGTACTCTCGATTCCGCGCGTCTCTCGATTTTCGTTTCGGCAATTTCGCGACTCATAACGCGGACATGACCCCGCTCAATCGCGCGAAAGCTCGGACGGTGTGGACCCAGATTATCGAGACCGAAATAAACTGCGATGTAACGGTCACGGTCGGCAATTAAATTTTAAGTACTTACGGATGCGCGCACGCTTGCAACCGAGTGCATCGCTCCTGCATCGCGAGCGTTTACGAGCGTTTATGGGCGCGTGGAGGATATTCCAGAGCATGCACAGTAGATGATGCTATCGTCTTGTCCGGCGATACGTAAAAGATAACTGTCAATTAGCAGTAAATTCGTAAAAGCAGCATCTGTGCGCGTCGCAGAATAATTCGATTTATATGGAAGTGACTCTTTTTTTTTCTTTAAATTGCAACAATTATTTATGAGACGTAAAATTTATTTACAATTTTTACATATTTCTTAGATAGAATGCAATTTCCCTTTCCGATGCAACGCGTCCATCTCACAATACGTGAGCGGATCTCATCCGTCCGTGTGGATTAGCAGAAATATCTGGATCGTCGCGTCCATCGATCACTTTTGTCACGGACCGCGCGAATTTATTTTCAGAGCGAGAGGAGATGAGAGAAGAGGGACGATCGTTAACGGCGCTAGAGGTGTGGGGCAGATACATCTCGCTTTCTTTTTGTTTTACCTTTTATTTATTTCTGTTCTTTTTCTTATCAAGTCCGCGAGACCACCTGTCGCTTTACGCCGGCAATTATGTTCTCGCGATTGCGAGCGCGAGCGGCGGAGCTTTAATCGGATCTCCCGCGATTTGTCGCAAAAGTTTGTCGCGAACGCGCGTTCCCAGGCAGCGCGGCACTTCTACGACGATATAAAAGAAACGTAATCGTCCAGGCCAACGAACAACCGTGGCCTCGGCTTCAGGGTCGTTTCGACTATTATCCCGCAGCAGTCGAGGATGCAGCAGAAACGCATCGCTCGGAGGCCGCGCGCTCGATGCTCCAACTTCGATATCGGAGTAATGTGCTTTGATGATCGAATTATTGATACCTCCTTTGTTATTTCGGTAATTTATTGACGTTGTACGTTCGACGTTACCTAATGATTAATTTGTACCGTGAAATCTAATTATAAGATTAATCAATAATTATAATATGTATACATATATTCTGTATGATTTTACATTCATGGATATTAATTAAGCGATTAGTTATGTTTTAGTTGATTTTGTATAATTAATTAGAGAATATGGAATAGAGAAAAATATCTTCGTATAATGAGATATTTAATTTTATGAATTACGTCGAACATATACACACATATTTATATTTAGAATTTTTGTATATGCATCCTCATAGTGATATAAACAAGAAAATTATATAGATTACGCAAGTGTTTATACACTGAAAAAAATTGTTAACTTTATTAAACCTTTTAACTAAATTACTGTAAATTAAACATATATTAGTATTTAAGTTAAATACATGTTTTGTTTAATTAACAACATATTATTTAGTTGAACGGTTTAGTCAAGTTAACAATTTCTTTCAGTATACATATATTTAAAATTTTTATATTTTTCTGGAAAAAGGTTAAAATTATATGTAGTTTTTTCTGAAAATTCTCTTATTAAAATTTGTGTCTCCTCCTTTATTAATGCTAAACATAATTGCTATTTATAACGAAAGAGCAGAAAAATCAACCGATAAATTAATATCGAAAGACAACTCGGAAATCGTTTATCACTTCGTTACCTCGCTCTTTTTGGGCGGGTATCTTAGAGTGACAGTTTGTTCACGGTATTCAAGCGATTCAAAATTCGGGAGGAAGTGGCCAACAACCGGGAATAAAGAAAAATACTATGTTCTAGATCCTGCGCCAACGAATAACGATCCCGACGAACGCGCCTCGCATCCCGTGACGGTATTAACCTCGCCGCGGGCACGTGTTCCGAGAGGAGCGAGTTCTCTTTTATTACTTATTAGCGACACCCAAAGCGCACGCTGGCTCCTCGCATCGCGGCGATGCGATTTTAATGATGCGTTTCAAGGTCTCAAGGTCTCTGCCACGGATAAGCTACAGGGTCATTGCCAACTGATCCCAGTGACAGCTTAGGTCTTAGCTAGAAGTTTCGATATCTGAAGGATGCTCGAAACATTCGGATTTTTCTAACTAATACAAAATGCGTTTCACAGCCTCACTCTGATCATCTATTAAATTTTTTTGCTAACTTAAAATTAATATTTTCTTAACACTCTTAGAATGACAAGTTTTAAAAAAAATATCTGTCATAAAGAAGATGAGTTATCTCATTTTATGAGATTTATATTCAATTGAGAATCACATCACTGTGACTTATTTTTAAAAACGTATAATACAAATGTTATATTATTGTATAAGAAATTGTATAAGAAATGCATGCACGATACATAGTGAAATTTCGACGGCTCTGGCTCTTTCACACTGACGTCTCGTCAAGGGTATACGAGATCGAGAAACGAAAGAACCCGACACCATCGAGAGGTCAAGACGTCGTCATGCCGATGAAACGACAATTTGCAAGGTCCGCGAGCTGCGCTCGTAGACGGTGATACGAGCAAAGAAACCTTCGCGCGATGGTCAGGGCCACGAGGTTCTTGCGCCGAGAACGTTAATCTCGCGAACGCGCTACGTGATCGCGCAAACTGCACACGCATATATGTGCCTATGGACGTTGCATATGCATACAGCGCGGATTTTTTCCTGCGTACACTCGCATAATTATCGTAGAATCTGCGTAATCGTTATATTTTATTGAAGATACATTAGATTTCAAAAAATTGTATAATCGTAGAGAACCGATGAAACGAAATATATCGTGAGAAAAAATTCCAAGTGATTAAAAAAGGAATCAATAAATTCAATAAATATAACAATCGAAGGCTAGAAAATCTAAAAAGCACTCACCGTTTGATGTCTTCTTCTGCAATACATAATCAATTGATATTTCTTTATATATAATTATAAACTAAATTTTACTTTCTTTTACTATAAAGTATCATATAAAACAATGTTAAAATAGTGATAATAAATAGTGTAATCTTAATATTTATTTTAATCAAAGATTGTTCGAAGATTTTAATCAAAATCTAACTTCTATTGAGATATTTAAAATGTTGAGCTTTAAAAAATTACAGGAAAGAATAAATTTTCTCAAATTTTTCTTTAAAGAATGATCAATATTTTTTTCATTAAAATAATTATTCTTGAAAATGGTCACTAGTATTATAAAAATTATTCTTTATAAAATTGCTTTATAATGAAATTTTAATTTTATAAAATGTTAATTAATTTTTTTTTAATTTCTGCGACTTATTGAATATTTGTAATTTTGTTGCAGGGATCTTAAAATGGAAAACATTGTGCTGCAGGACGAGCGCAAGGAACAGATCAAGATAGTGGGTGAGAGGCAGTGTGTGTTTGTATTGAAACGACATATCACGCGGGACGAAAGAACGTTATGGTCGCGGCGATTGTAGCAATCGCCATCGATCGAACCGCGTAGATTAGCGTGTATCGCGAAAATCCCGACTATAATGTTTCCGCTCGCGTGACCCTTGATTTTCGAGCGTGAAATCAGATCTGCTTGTGCTCGACAAAAATCCGCATAAAAAATTGCAGTTGCGATAAAATTGGTCGCAATTTATATAATTATGCAGAATACGGGTACGATGCCCGTTATTCTTAATGACCCTCGACTGCTATGGCGAATCAGATCCTCATGCAGATATATTTTACAAAAATATCGAAGATATAACAAATAAAATAGAATATGAAATGCTTCATAATTTGTTGATTTTTCCTACTTTCAAAAATCAATAAGATATAGCGCGGTTTATTTTTCAATTTATTATTACTTTTCACAATTTATTATTTCTTATATATTAACGTGATTTATATGCGTATTTGATTTGATGTATGATAACTTCACACTCTAATTTTTAATTTAATTTAATTTTAATTTAATTTTACACAATTATTCACAATTTAATTTTAATAGCAATCTGATTTTAATAGCAATCGAAGGTTTGAAAATCTAAAATGCACTTACTGTTCGATGTCTTCTTCTGCAATCATAGATTTCGGTCTCAGCAACATTTACGCCAGCGATGATCCTCTGCGAACGCAATGCGGATCTCCGGAGTATGCTGCTCCTGAACTCTTTATCGTGGGTAAACGATATGGGCCGGAAGTAGATTTATGGAGCCTGTAAATAAAAAAAACATACATATGTTAGATACGATATATAAATATTTGCAAGTTTCATGAAGAGTTTTTTATAAAAATATTTTTCTTTAAATAATTCATAAAAGTCACATACGTATATAGTGTCAAAAAATGCACTTGGACCATTTTGCATTTCAATTATTATACAGTATATTAACAATGTGCCGCAACATTTAAATATTATACAACAATATGACAAACAGAGGAGTCGTTTTGTACGGAATGACAATTGGTCGACTTCCGTTTCTGTGTCCTCGCGATCAATGGACGTCGTCGGAAGAACGTCGACGGAAATTGATGATTCAAATCAACAGGGGCTTGACGTCAATCCAAGAAAAAGCCATGTGTCAAACATCGATCGAATGCAGAAACCTAATAAGTCGCTTGCTTGTCCCATTAGCTCGCGAGAGAATTACTATTCTAGAGATCCTTGATCATCCATGGATTCTCACATCGTCGAAAAATAATCTTTGTCTTGAAGACGACTTAAACGTTTCTGATCATCACGCGGTAATGTATACAAGATGCTTCTTAATTTTCGATAATAATCGTGGAAAAAATTCAAAGAAGATATATAGAAAATACGATACATTATCTCTCTATACAATTCTTTCTAGATAATATACAATTTTATTTTTAATGTGTCTATTTTCATAATTATTTCCCTCCATTGTATACATTATACTTTAATACATATTCACAATGTCTTCTTAAAAACTGCAAACTTCTAAATCTGTTAATCTAATTTTCTTAAAATATTTCTATTATCCATAATACTGTATATTTTTAAATTTTAACAAATTTATGCACTTTATTTTTATATTAAAGCTTCTCTTATGTATTATATTATAGTATTATGCATTAAATTTTTCATCACCGCGTACTTTGCGATTTTTTTGATCAGTTTTAAAATATGCACCAATTAGTGACGCTATACGAAATGCCTGTGCAAGATGATTGCATTGCTAATTATTATAGATAATAAACGAGATTGCGACAGCAATGCGAACAAATGTGGCCGTTGTTGAGGCTGAAATAATAAGGCGAAAATACGGGGAAATTGGCGGCATGTATAATATCAAGTAAAAACACCAAACGATGTGAAAATTATTTCATAAGAAAGCACTGTTATATTATAATTATTTATATCTGAATGTATATCTTTTAATCTTAATAGAATGCATAAATTGCACCAAACAACCACTGCTGCTTATCAATTAACATCACGACTTCTTCGAAATTCCACATGTCAAATTGAAAATGTATCATCATCGACCATGTCTATCAGGTAACATAATTATTTTATTACTTAGAGAATACTATAAATAAATCTTTCAACTTCTATTTTAAAAAAAAATATTTGAAAAATATTTTGTAAAAGTTATAACAAGACTATTGTTTCAAAAATAAAAATAAGCCCAAGCACTTGTCTGATTTATCATTTTTTGTAACGAATAGCTTATTTATTTTATTATTCATAATTATATTTATTTTTTTTCATTATAGTATTGTATATAAAGTAATAAAAAAATTGAGACACCCTGGATATATTTGCATAAAATATAAAATGTTTTTTTATAAAAAAAAATTTCTTTTCATATATTAAAAATAATGTATTATTTTAAACAAAATATAACTTTATACTATGAAACTATATAATTATCCAGAGATATATCTTATTTCTCTACATTTATATAGAACAATGAAGGTCAATTATCGAAACGGTACATCCAAAAATTCTGACAATACGGATCGCATAATCGTTATGCGACGCGGCCAGGTGCAAGAGCGGTCGGACAAGCAATCCTCATTACACGGTTCCACGACATGGAACTGGCGGTGCCGCTCCGGAAACGGAAATCGCTCTTCCGAAGAGCGGAGAAATTCCGTAAAATTCGACTTCTTTTTATTTTATCTTTCTTATTCCAATTATTATGATTATAATAATTATATCGTATATTTCTTAGTACATTGTTAATTTTTTGTTTCTTTAGAGAATTCGTCACGAAACATCTATCGTGAACTCATCTTTATCGCCCCAGCAACATTATATACCGCAAATTTTAAAAAGTCAGGACGATAGAATTTCAGATCGACGATCATATAGGTATTTTCTTAAGGAACACTAAAAATATATTTATATTTTTATATTTTATACTTATTACTATTTTTGCCAAAAGGACAATTAATTGTTATATTGATTATAAAAATAGAAACGAGACACATCAATCGAAAAATTCCACGTCCTATATCAATTCTAAAAAAATGGGAAAGAGCGAAAGTTTCGCTAGAAACTGTAAGAACTATGAAATAAGCCCTAGTCCTTCAAGTTTGCAAACCTATTCGCGTGTTAGCAGCGAAAGCATGCCTACTTCGCGAAATAAAGTAATCATTTATATTTAAAAAAAATATGTACTTAAAACATAAAAATTAAAAATATATAAAATTATCTTTATAATACATATTTATTAGAAAAAATAATATTGATGAAGCAATTATTTATTTGTTCAATCTCTCTTTTCATGTTCAGCTTTTAATTTAATTATGCAATATTTTTCAGGAAAGCTTTCATAAAAAAATTCTTACTCCACAATGGCGATATCGAGTTGCAAGTGCGAAAATTAGAAGAAATATGTAAAAATTGAAATATTTTTGAAATGGTTGGATAATAATAACGACGTTATTATTTTCTCTAGCGAATACTGCTATTGTATAAATATATATACGTCTATTGAAAATTAATTTCATTAAATTTCTCGGATATATTCTATTATTATTTAAAAATTTTTGATTACTTATAGCAAAATTATTCTCATCAAAAAGTTATTCTGTTTTATTTTTGTTTTCACGTATAATATATAGAATAATCTGTACGTATGATTAATAAACTCCAATAAATACTAATAGCAGTGCATAGGTAATCTCAAATGCATCCACAAAAAATGTGACTGATATTTATATAATAATCAATATAAATACCTCAATTAAAAATGTTCCAACGCCGACTGCTTCATTTTCCAATAAAGTTGATTATTTTTATCGTTTCTCAGCTTCTCTCCCTCGTTTGATATTTATTCGCAAATATAATAACGAAACATGCTCATACGTCGCTTTCTGTTCGAACTGTATAAGAAAACGAATACAAATTTCTATATTATTTTTTTATATTTTCACGTATAACATATAGAATAATCTGTACATATGACTATTAAACTTCAATAAATACATTGATGCACATATATATTAGAATCTCAAATATATCCCTCTATAATATGCAATTGATATTTATATAATACTTAATATGTATATAAATACCTTAATTTAAAATGTTTCAACGACGATCATCCCATTTTTCAATGTAAAATTATTTAGTTTTATTGTTTCCTAGCTTCTTTTCTTCCTCTAATATTCGTTTACAAATATAATGTGAAATATGCCCATACGTCGCTTTATTTTTGAACTGTAAGAAAATGAATACAAATTTCTGTATTATTTTTTTTATATTTTCATGTATAACATATAGAATAATCATACGTATGACTAATAAACTTCAATAAAATATCATATTGATGGATATATTAAAATTTCAAATATATCCCTTCACAATATACAATTGATATATTTATAATAAAAATTAATATACATATAAATACCTTAATTAAAATATTGCGACGACTGCCCCATTTTTTAATATAAAATTGGCTAGTTTTACTTCCTAACTTCTTTTCCTCTTCTAACATTCGTAAATATATGCTCCTACGTCTCTTTATATTCGAACTGTAAGAGAACGTATGCAAATTTCAGTGCATCAAAATATACAGTCGTACAATTAATTTTATTTTGGATTCAATATAAGTACTTACATTTCGGAGAAGAAGAAAGATGTTGCAAACAAGTGCGATCAAAAACCAAACTAGCAGGAGTGGAGAAGGAAAAGAGTAAAACGACTGCAAGAATAAAATTAGGTTAATTAATAATCGATGCAATCCGCGGAGGAACCAAACGATTAACATTAAATATCAATAGAAAAGTATTGTACCATAAGTTGTTTACCTTGTGAGCTGTACATTAAAGCGTCGAAAGGTTATAAAACAGTCTAAAAGCTAGGAGACGCGAAGAGACGCGTTCGGAGCGAGAAGTTTTTGAAACCAAAATGGCTGGCGGGGAAGGTGAAACTGCTGCGAGAAAAGAAATGTTGGTTAATCGATGCAATTCGCGGAGGATCGAAACGAATATCATCGAATACCAATAGAAAAGTGTTATACCATAAGTTTCGTATTTCCAGGTTGCCGATTAAAGCGTCGAAAAATAATAAAATGTTCGAAAAACGAGGAGCTGCGAGGAGACGCTCTCGACGCGGGAGCCGAAGGAAAGCGAAAGGACGAAAGCGCGGGAAGACGCGGACGTGACGAAACGGCGGACCGCCTGAACGGAGGAACGGAACGAGCGCGCGCGATTCGAACGGCGAAATCGCTGATTGGCGGAACGCGCGAGTCCCGACCAATCAGAACGGACCACATGGATATGTTCGAGTTATCGCTCCTCGGTGATGGGAGATGATCGCGACGCGTCACACGAGTATTCACAAGTATTGTCAAGCATGTCAGGGCTCGCTATCGACTGTAAATTCCTGGAAAATCACCGCGCGGAAGGATGCTGTCGACATTTACGTGCGTCTACAACTACGTACATCTGTACTATGGAAAGGCTGTTAACGTGAACGCTAAATACAAGAATGCCACGAACGGTATGACACCGAATCGTTTTGTCATCTCCTTCGTCTTTATTTCCGGAATCGCGGTTGCTGTCGTCTTTGCTTTACTGACGCAATATCTACGTGGCTTGATAACTAATTACAAGGGTGAGTAAAGTTGATAAACGTATCTACTCGTATAATGCAGATTTGCAGGTGGGGTTAAAATATCATTTATTGGAATATTTTGTGCATATTGTGATAAGAACAGAAAGTTGATAATTAATTTCGAACCTTTCTTTTAGAACATGAATTCCGTCAGGTGTTTGTACCACTTCCCCCAGCAAGTATTATGGATATCAACGATGACAACTCGCTTGCTTTTGCATTGGATAGCACTGAACTCGATAAGGTGCAAGTTCAGACTACTGCGACAGCGACAGCAGAGGCCCTGACGTCTCTACATCTAGCAATGGAAATGAAATTATCTGGAAAGCAAAAGAAAGCTATAAAATTGTTTCAACATGCTGTAGCATTAGCTCCTTGTCATCCAGATATTTTGAATCATTATGGAGAGTTTTTAGAGTATACTCAGAACAATATAATCAAAGCTAATGAATTTTATGTACGTGCTTTAACTTATGAACCGAATCATGAAAGTGCTTTGATAAACAGACAAAGGACAGCTCGTGTAGTTGAAGAGCTTGACAGAATAATGCTTAGACGCATCGATGAGAAAAGGAATGCACTATCAATGATACCTGATAACAACGTCGCACTAATACGTGCTAAAAAGGAGGCTTACTTTCATCATATTTATCACACAGTTGGAATCGAGGGAAATACTATGAATTTGGCACAAACAAGAGCCATAGTTGAGACACGCATTGCAGTTGATGGAAAGAGTATTGATGAACACAATGAAATTCTTGGATTAGATGCGGCTATGAAATATATCAATGCGACCTTGGTCAATAGGTAAGTTTTTAATAATTTTATGAAAAAATGTAAATATCCTGTTTTAAGTGTTGTTACTATTCTAATATTTATATGTAAATGTTTCAGGGTAGGGTCCATTTCTATAAAAGATATATTAGAGATACATAGACGCGTATTAGGACATGTGAATCCTGTCGAAGGTGGTGAATTTCGAAGAACTCAAGTGTACGTTGGTGGCCATATACCTCCAGGTCCAGACGATATACATTATTTGATGGAGGAATTTGCATTATGGTTAAATAGTGAATCTGCCATTCGAATGCATCCTGTGAGGTAAAAAGAACTTTTATTTTACATTTATTAGTTGCTTTCCATTTACATCAAAACTCAGATAAATCTCACTTCTGTCTTTCTTTAACATGGATGTTGAAGAAAGCCATAAGTAATATTTATCTGAGTTTTAATGTAAATGGAAAGCAACTATTGTGTATATCTTTTCTCTCGCATGTACTTCTATGCCAAGATTATGTTCAAAATTTTAATCCAGTTTGTTTCGTAGATATGCGGCTCTCGCACATTATAAATTAGTACATATACATCCATTTGCTGATGGAAATGGTAGAACATCCCGTTTACTTATGAATATGATTCTTATGCAAGCCGGATATCCGCCTGTTATCATCCACAAACAACATCGTCATAAATATTATGAAAACTTGCAAATAGCAAATACTGGAGATGTGAGACCATTTGTAAGGTTTATAGCGGAATGCACGGAACAAACATTAGATTTATTCTTATGGGCAACTAGCAAATTTTCTCAACAAGTTCCTGCTCTGAGTCAAGAGACTCTATTTACCGAGAAGCATAATACGATTATTTTGGATGACAAGAGCAGCGAAATGATTGAAAACGATTGAAAAGTAAGAATCAATTCAAAATCTAAAATATTTTTGAGACCAAAGAATGTTCAGTGTTATTTATATTTGATATCATTATTTATTAATAATTTTAACCTTTAACTTTAAACTCGTGTAATTTAAAGTTTAAAGAATTTACATAACCATAAAAAATGATGATATTGAATAATCATTAACTCATAAAATGATAAACTCATTCAGAAGTAAGAGATTACTATACATATATAATATATATAAAACTAAAGCATATCGCTCTTATTTAATATTTAATTTATAAAAATGTGATCGTAGTATTTAAAAATTGCCGATTTATTTTATTGCATATCCATGTAAATACGAATCTTCCATTGTGCTGTACAAAATATGAATTAATTTATAATATTTATAAAGTGTACATATAATAGAACAAAAATATAAATTACATCAACCCTAATATTAATTAGAAACAAATTAATATATGCTGCACATTATTTATGCAATAAAATAATGTAAGAGATATTTTTTTAAATTAAAATTGCATAAAAATATTCGAATTTTCAAAACTACACTGTTGTTAAAAGGTCACATTGTTTAAAAGATCCTAAACATTAGATTGATAGAGAGAAACTTACATTTATATTTATTAATTATTAATTACACATTTATAATTCCATCTAACAATTAGCTAGGAGACAAAAACAATCTGCATATAAATTTCAAATCTGGCGCGCGTTAGGTCAGATAGAACAGCTAATAAACATGGCGACCGGAAGACTACATTTCTAGTGATTTTAGGGGACTGGTAAATTCGTGATCCGATTGGCTGATCCCGCGGGAAGCATCTAAATTCTCTATGCGACAGCCAATCGGCGCGTCCGCCAGACTCGTCATTACGACAAATGAAATGTCATCCTTTACGTTGTCGCAGGTCCCGATACAAACGGAGCAACGTTCAAGTCGTTCGACGTAATCCGGCGAGTAAACATTCGCCGTAGTGTCGCCGCGCCGAGAGGATGTTTACGCGCTGAGTACATTTAGCGGATGGTTCGCGTAATCTACGAGCACACGAGCCGCGCTATTGCGGGAGCGAGTGGGAAGCGAAACGTCACGTCAACTACGACGGAGTCGGAGCATCCTCCAAGTTACCCAGAAAAATCGGAGGGGACTCGTAGTACGCATTTCCACGTCCCCATTGACGGCGGGTGATCGTCTCGTCGTCGTCGATCGCGCGAGAATGGCAGCGGAATTGCGATCGAGGGACACGAGGGAACGTGAGTACGGAAATGCGTGTGATCGAATCGCGGACGCGATATCGTCGTCGCGTTCCCGGAATCGCCACCGGACACCCCGCGCCGCCCAGTAGTCGAAGTCGGAGCGCAATCGATAACCCCACGGGCGCTTTTTGCGCTGGGCGAGAGATCGTAATGGCGAGAGCGTGGCGTCGAGGGCGCGAGAGAGAGACGCGGGAGAGAGAGAGAGAGAGAGGAGGGGGTTGGAGTGGGGGGGGGGGAGAGACCGTGGTAAAAACAATGCCGAATATTGGCAAGGAACAACGCGTAAGAAGTGAACGAAAGCGCGTACTTTCGCGTACCGATTCGCGCCGAGACGGGGTGTCTGGAATCTGTCTGTGCGCGTGTGTATATATGTGCACTTCCGGTGCGCGGCAGTTTTTTTTTTTTACCGCTCCGAGATTTCTTCGCCGACTGTATCTCTCTTGCGCGCCTCTCTCGAATAGCGTAATTAACCTCGCGCAACACTCATGTCGGATTACACTGTCCGTGTTTGCGTCGAAGATTTGATTTGATTTCTACGAGGTATTGCGGAGTAATGAGTCATGCTTCATGAATTGTGTATCGATGAATATAATGTGTGAAGCTGTCAGGATGAAAAAACGATGTGACACCACTTTTTCAAGTCAATTAATGCTATCTAGATTATTTTCATATTTTTTATGGAATAAAATTTTATTTTAAAATTGTAAATTTTTATATTATATTGAGAAGAATCGAGTCTTGTATTTTTTTAATATTGCGCGAAGTTTTTCATTTCTAAACTCGTGTATTTTCATTTAAAAAAGTTTCAATATTTATGGGATTTTGTTGTCTTTGTCAAGGAATTGACGTAGCGGTGGGAGGAGACATGCCAAAATATCACATATTCTTATAAAAATAGCATCACAAAAATTCGAATCGGTGGACAGACGATGCGCTTGAATTCGTGCTTTATCGAATATTGTATACAATAAACTTTTTTTTTTTTTATTTTAATTTAATGAAGAAAAATTTTTTAAAGTAAAACATAAATAGAAAAGTATTTTTTTAAATTTCAAATCTATAATGTAATGTTCTAAACACTGCAATTTGAGAAGTGAATAATTTTGTTAGAATTTTAAATAAATGATTATATATATATATATATATATATAAATATTTTAAAATGGAAAATAATTATCAATATGCGAGAAAAAATAATTTTGAAGTCAAATAGAAAAAAATTTTTTTCCATTTTTTTTCAAAATTTTATTAAGAAATTTGAACATTATTTGTATGATTTCAGATTGCTGACAAGAAGATTCTCTTATAATAAATGTGGACAAAAATATTATGTATAGAAGTCACTTTTAAATAATTACCTTCAAATATGGATGATGAAGAAGGAACCTCAAGTTCTGGACCTATGTCTTCATTGAATAGTTTATTCTCGTTCACCAGTCCCGCTGTGAAAAAATTACTTGGATGGAAGCAAGGGGACGAAGAGGAGAAATGGGCAGAGAAAGCAGTTGACTCGTTAGTGAAGAAATTAAAGAAACGCAAAGGAGCAATTGAGGAATTGGAGCGAGCATTGAGCTGCCCTGGTACACCAAGCAAATGCGTAACCATTCCTCGAAGTTTAGATGGTAGACTCCAGGTTTCCCACCGTAAAGGCTTGCCACATGTGATATACTGTAGAGTCTGGCGATGGCCAGATCTTCAGTCACATCATGAACTAAAACCATTGGAGTTATGTCAATATCCATTCTCCGCTAAGCAGAAAGAAGTTTGTATTAATCCATACCACTATAAAAGAGTGGAAAGCCCAGTGCTGCCGCCGGTATTGGTTCCTAGACACTCAGAATATGCTCCTGGCCACTCTTTGTTGCCTTTTCAACAACTGGCCGATCCAAGCATGCCGCACAATGTTTCCTATTCGTCTAGCGGCTTCAACGCCAGCTCTACAGGCGGCGTCAATCCGACATCGCCCATGTCTTCTGTCGGTTCTGTGCCAAGCCCAGGAAGTACGACCTTGCCGAATCCTCAGAGCCCGTATGGTACTAATGGATTACCAGAAACGCCACCGCCGGCATATTCTCCGCCGGAAGACGGCTCGCAAACCGGACAAACCTCATCGTCGGATTCGGTTCCGATGGACACTACCGCGCCCATCGAATCAGCTACACCTGTGTGTTATCAAGAACCACCTTACTGGGCCTCGATCGCTTACTACGAATTAAATTGCCGAGTAGGCGAGGTGTTTCACTGTCAAACGCATTCGGTGGTTATTGATGGCTTTACTAACCCGAGCAACAACTCCGATCGTTTCTGTCTTGGACAATTGTCCAACGTAAATCGAAATTCCACAATAGAAAACACAAGGCGACACATAGGCAAAGGAGTGCATTTGTACTACGTTGGGGGTGAAGTTTATGCCGAATGTCTCTCAGACTCGGCAATATTTGTACAATCTAGAAACTGTAATCACCATCATGGATTTCATCCCAGCACAGTTTGTAAAATTCCACCGGGATGTTCATTAAAGATATTCAATAATCAGGAATTTGCTCAGCTTCTTTCGCAAAGTGTAAATCATGGCTTTGAAGCTGTCTATGAGCTAACAAAAATGTGCACGATTAGGTAATTCATAATATTTTAATACAGTAAAAGATATTGTAATAATATACATAACTCATGTAACTAAAATATTTTTTTGTTTACAGAATGTCTTTTGTAAAGGGGTGGGGTGCTGAATACCATAGGCAAGATGTTACATCAACCCCATGCTGGATTGAAGCACACTTGCATGGCCCTTTGCAATGGTTGGACAAAGTGTTAACACAGATGGGTCCACCCCATAATGCCATAAGTTCAGTGTCATAAATAATATGCACGCTCTACAACAAAATGTTTATTACGAGAAAAGGACAATTAGTCACAATGCACTTTCAAGAGTCTAAGGATATTGGCCAGAATAATTGCCACAAGTGTGAATTATGGAGCCCACATGTTTGACAACGGCTACAGCTGTAAGTTACTTTATGTTATACCAATATTAAATTCATGAAAATAAGACGATGAAAATAAGATAATGAAAATAAAATATGTAATGTTTGAAAGAAATATAAAATATTATGAGAATGTTACGTAAAAAAAAATATTTAACAGTGATCTCTGAAAATTATCGTGATTGCGTAATGTATACTTAGATGCTATATAAAACTCTTTGGCTGTTATATAGAAAAAGAATTATACATATAAAAGCATAATGATATATGTATAAAAAAAAAGAAATATTTTTCAAACCTATGCATCAGCCTAATACTTTATTTTATATGAAAATTTATTGTGAAGGGTATTTGTCAGTGTTATGCTATAAATCTTTTTCTAGACAATTTTAAATTTTATTGTGATGATAAAAGAAAAAAAGAAATACAACGCAAAATTACAACTGCTTGACAAAAAAAATTTTTCCAAATTATGGGAAAGGAACGAAAAAAAATATGTTTTGTCCTCCCGATAATCTAATGATTGTCTATTCTGTGTGTTTTAAAAATACTTTTACGTTTAGAAACGTAAATATCGATTATAAATCTATTCAAATTTCTCGCTAAAACGATTGATGATGTAGCGCAGTCTTTTACTGAAAAATAATGCGATCTGTATTTCAATGTAAGAAATTGGACGTTGATCTCACGTTGACTGTTGGAAGTTAACTGCGTCCAATGATATATTGAAACGTCGAATACATTAATTCGTAGAAAGAGATTTATGATTCATGGCCTTGCTCCATCTCTATAGAAATTACATTGCATTGTACTCTTTTCGATTATCGCATCATGTACCATATAAGATTCAACGCTTTCCATATTACAATTCCTGAAAACACATTACACATTTAGATAAGTTTTATGTGTCATAAATATATGAAATTTGATGTGTTGTATAAATTCTATATGGGAGAATTGTATACACTTGTATACGTGTGTATACAAGTGTGTGTTTAATGAAGAAGTCATCTATTAGTAAGTTTATACCTTGCTAGATGAGAGACGTTATTTTTATGAATTGGAGTTGCTCTTGATATTACTTTGTTTGTTACTTTTATATGCTGCAAAAGGTGCCAAAAAGAACGGTATATATTCGCATAATACATTTAATTTATGCACTGTGATATTTTGTCAAAGAGATACAATTCTTTCTAATCACGTTCCCAAAGTAATCACAAATCAAGTAACTTGAAAATACATCGATGCCTTTGAATATGTTAGCTGTCAGATATTAACAGTGCCTATATAGACAATACTATCTTTTTTCACTGCCGTTTGCTGTCACTTGTTTGCCGATATGTGCCTAGCTGTGATTCTTTGCTATTCGATTTAACAAATTTACAATTCGATGATAAACAAAAGAAAGTACGAGGGAGAATAAAGTACTTGCCTAATTACAATTCCGTGATAAACAAAAGAAAGTACTAAGAAGTAAGATATTTGCCTGATTAACAATTAAGTGATAAGGAAAGTACGAAAGAGTAAAATGTTGTAACTTACAATTGCATTATATTAAATATGTGTGACGTGTGTATGACGAGGAAAGATTAAATTTCAAGTTGAACAGAATACTGTTCGGTACAAACATTAATGTCAACGAAATGCTACTTTATTCCGTATTGCATAATATGGTACAATTGTACAAGCGATGGAGACAATAATATAATCGACGATTATAAAAAAAGGATCAAATGTAAAATACATTTTTAATTCATTGTAATTATGGCAATTTATTGTTTGATATAATGATAAATAAAATTAATTGAATCGACTTTTGCATGAAGGAATCCATCAGCTGATAGATATCTTGTATCAAAAGATAAAATAAGTGTAGAAAAGAAAACTGTCATGTGTATGTAAAACCATTATGAATTTTCTTTCTAAATTTATTCCTTCCTGCAGAATGTGATTCAATTGTATCTGAAATTTCTATCGACATATACAGACTAATTAAAAATCTTTTATAGTGACGATGCTGCATCATAATTCGCGTCGATAAACTATCGAACAGCTAACCGATTAGAATGGAGTTACGAGATCTTTTACGAACACATTGAGCTCTATTACGAGTTTGAAATTGAAATGAGCATGATGTACATTATTGTAAGATGTATGTGAATAGTTTCTCATATGTAAGATTAGATCTACAGCTTGTATCTCTCACCAGTCATTTTCTTGAAATCTAATTGAAATCGCAAAACCCGTTTACAAAGCAACCTGAACCTTTTTAATCCTAATTTTCGAGACGAGAGATGTATTTTCTTTTTTTCAAATTGGCAAAAATTCAATTTAAAATTTAACGTTCTCGAAAATTGATAGAGCACTGTTATTTTTTGCGTCGCCTAAGTTTGTGCCTTAAATGCCTTTTATATTACATAGCTGTAAGATATAATATATGTAATTTCTGAATTATGTGTTGTGAAATAGCTAGAGATCTGCGTGTGTTATATATCCAAAAATGCACAAACATTTTACCATTCGGAAAAAAAGAAGATTGTAAAAATTCCCTCGATTGTGTCTACTCTTGTAAAATAAATATATAGCTCTATATATACTGCATTTGTACTGCAGCGTCATATTATAACACACGTAATATTTACGCGTTAGCATGAAACATAATTGTCTAATATCGAGTTTTATTTATCTAGTGATTGCATTTGCTATAATTATACGATGTGAATCAGATTTTGAGTTGTGAAGATTACTTTCAAAATTACCGCGTGCCTTGAAAACATTAAAGTATAAAAAGAACTGAGCGTCTTTGCAAGCGTAGATTGCTACTAACAAATAAGCAATTAAAACTAGAGCTTGTTGTTTTAAATATGAATACTTTAAATACGAATTCATATTCATATTACATCTGATAATTATATATATTAATGTAATGAAAATATTTTTTACTAATCTATTAATAATTGTATATTTTTAAATCATTTTCGTGTCACAGAATACTTTAGAAATTCGTTCATCGGTTCTGATATAGAAGCGCTCGGTTCCTTTTATAGAAAAGCTGCCTATTAATGTAAAGGCCGTGAAGAATAAATAGATGAGCGATTAAAATGGGAAAGAATAATTTGAAAACGGGCTCGCGATATTCCAACACCTCAATAGCTATAACATACATATATATTATGCATATTACATATATATTATATATATATATATATATATATATATTTATATATATGCATATATGTGTGTATACTGTATATGGTAAAAGCACATCTTCAGAGAGAAAGAGAGAGAATTCATTCCATGTTAAATATCGTTAGAAAAGATAACTGCGAATTTTTCCCTCTTGCGCGATTTCTCAGTATGCTCATGTGGCTACATCGTGTTCATCATCAACTATCAGCGCCGATGTAGACACACGAGCTCTTCTATCTGTACAGACTACTCTTCTGCAAGAGAATGAGTTTGTTTCATAGTTATCTCAAGACTATATAAGTGTTAACGCGCATTAGCCATGCTAAGTATGGTGTGTAATATATTTTATTTCCTTTTTAGCACTCTTCTTTGTGGTAAAAAAAGACATTTTATGTACAAAGCACGGTATTTTAATCGCATATACATAATGTAGAGTGAAATAATAGAGAAAAAAAACATTTGTGTTATATGTAACATGTTATATACGCGATAAGAAATCGACAAACTAGTGTAAATGATTAGTCTAGATCACATATACAGAGTCTGCTCCATTATCAAGAAAGTATTGAAATGTCTAATGTGTATACGTTCCGGCATTAATCAAGCACAAACATTTTGTGTACCAGTAAACATTTTCGTCATCATAGCTTGGAGAAGTCGCTTGTGCGAAATTTTTAGATGCCTGGCAGAGAATGTGTCCACGAGATGCCGAGAACTTTTTAGGATAAATTCTTCGTGATCAGCTGTGTGTATTATATATATATATATATTTATATATAATACCGTTCGATATACAAAGTTATTCGCTCGGTCTCGTTTACACGCCTTCACTTGTCTATACATGCATTTCTGATAATTATTGTCTTGTGCAGCTCTATCCAATACGAAATAAAATGCCTACCTGTGTATCTCTATGTGCGATTAAATATGATTGTATTCGTTCCATAATTTCGCGTTTGACGGTCCGTTCTCCATCCTAGATTCCTTCATCGATGATATACCACATTGAAAAGTAATAATAAAACTGAGAAAAAATTAAATTAAATCTAATAAAATTAATTTCTATAAATATAAAATTAAATGCGAACAAAGAGATTTAAAAATACAGGAAATTATAAGAATACTTACTGTATGAACAATTATTTAAAATTAATTCTTCTGCTTGTATATTCCTTTTTCAATATCTTATTGAAGTAAGTTGATCGGGATGAGGAGCGTATTATAATATCCATTTTTCAATTTGATTTATTTCATAAAGCAACAACGTGAAATTTTTTTATACGTATTCAAAATCTTTCTGTGCACATCGAATTGGAATAGTTCAGAAATCGATTAAGTACGACATACAGTGGAAATAGGCGGAGGAAAGACAGAGTAAAGGGATACGTGTCGTATTTGATTTACTCGTCTCCTTCCGCATAAATTATATTAGATTATAAAAAAATAAGAAGTATATTAACATCTTTCAGATATTAAGCTTTGTCTCTATATCACTACTCTTGTTAAAAAATACTATATCCGCGCGCACTCGCACGGGATGATAAAACGCGATTTTTTCATGATATGCAAAAAGCTAACAAAATTTCTTTAAATCTCGACAATGGAACTACTGATATATGCCTGAGTTACAACAGTCGTAAACTGCATTGATAGTATTTAATATTTATTAATATTATATAATTATATAATATTAGATACTTAATATTAAATATATAATATTAAGTAATTATATAATATTAGGATATAATTTTAGGTATCATTGAAAAACGTAGCATCAGATATGTGAAGAAAAATGTTGATTTTTTCAATTAAATAAAGTATGGTACTAGTATGAAGTCACAGCTTCAGATTACATAATACTCTCAATAAAGATTAGATTAAATTAGAGAATGCAGTCGGCGGAAAATATAACTACTTTTGATGATTTAACAATAATTTTAAACAATTTCTTTACAACACACTCTTCGCGCTATAAGTATTTTATTTTTATATATAAATCGTATTTTCTTGTCAACACAGAAATACTCCGTTACTCTTATCTCCGCGTTATTTTTATTTTATTTATCTATCTTTAAGCTTCGAGAGAGAGATCTCGAATAACTTTTTCCTCAATTATAATAGAATAGTTATATGTTCCTATAAGTTTACAAAACTGAGCGTACACATGATCATTTTGTCGCGGGTCTAGAAGGATTTTACGCGTACGTAGAAGAATGGGCATTTAGAATAAAATTTTCAAGAGAGAAATTACAGTGGATCCGCGTTATATTAATTTTTATATCTTCTATTGTCTAGAGTGTGAGATTGTAGCGAGATTTATTTCTTTACAATTATTTTGGTGATACAATATCTTTAACAACGCGCGATTACACTCCTAGCCACCATTCAATCTATACAAATTACATAGCATGATAAATATTTACATTGAATTATAACTCATACCGCGAAAGGTACAATCATTACTTAAAATATTTCAAAAATTCATTGCTTTCTTTTCTTCGTAAATATGCTGAACACTTATTTTGTGAATGTTTGACTTTCTATAATTTATTTAAAAAAACTATATTTTTGACTAAAATGTATTTTCTTCTTCTTTATATATTAATTTTAAATGTAATTTTATTAAATATTGTACCACCATTAATTGTCGTAATGCATTTAAAAAAAATGTTAAAGATCGAAACAAGATAAGAATAAATTTCATCTTATATCTTGTGAAGCAAAAAATTTGATCAGTTTTTAAAAGAAAGCGGTAGAATCCATAGAATATGAAATTCATAAATTTTACCTCAATCAAACTATAATCATAATAAATATTAATGATATTCTATTAGACGTTCGCAGTAAAACTTACGCATGTTAGAATGAATCACTCTGTGATTCAGTAGAGTAAGGAAAAAAACACAAGAGAATATGCGTTGACAAATCAAATGAAAATTTTAATCTCATATTTTTAATTACGTAAGAAAAAAAGTGAACCGTTTGATGTGCCGTCGACGATATTAATACTAAAAAACTTAAACATCCGAACTTGGATGAGCGCTGCGCTGTGCAGTTTCTTATATTCTAAGAGTTACATTTTTTTCGAAATCAGTCGTTATTTGGTTTACGAATGTCGTCCATAACTATGCGCGTGTATGTTATGCATTTGTGTATCTGCGTGTATGGATGAGTGTGTGTATCGCCATGATATACATATTTCCATTCCTCCTTGGCAAATCGACATACTAAGGTTTTTCCTGTTTGTCCAATATTATTACTAGGTCCTCCGTAATAACACCTAGCATTCTATAGTCTAAAACTGTGTGTTAATCTGATTTCATAGCTTACGCATTATTATTCTTGATGATACTTTGCATTTCGAAGACGGACAAATCGTGTACACGAGTACGTATCGACGGCTTCAAATTTCTACGGTAGTCTTGGTGCGGCCCAAAAATGTGTAAAACGCGCAAGAATATGTTTTAAAAACATGTAATTAGATACTGGTGAAACTTGGTTTACTTAACTAAATAAAAAAATTGTATATAATAAGAGTATCTTGTGAACGATTCAATCACGATCACTCAAAATTTCTTTACGGTTCCAAACTAAAAGAAACACGAAAAATTCTGACTAAAAATTCTCCGCCATTTTTCGCAGAGACGAATAAATCCAATACATAAAAACAAAACGAAAAAAACAAAAAGTTCGACTTGTATAAAATTCACCCTAGCGATCCTGTACTATATAAGTGCGTGAAAAGCAAGTATACATGCCATTACAGTGCGACATATGAGAACGCAAGTAACAAAACTACGTCTTGCCTTTGAAATTGCTACAAAAAGTATATCGACGAGAAAACAAGCTCGATTACTATAAAATCCAGCCTAGCGATCCTGTATTATATAATGATTCTTTTTGAATGATTCTGTGAGTGAGACAGAAGAGAGAAGTCTACAAGAAAGAGTACATATAAATAATTAAAAAAATTAAATTTTAAAGTATATATAATAAAATAATGAAAATAAAATTCGCAAAAACAAAAACTTGATTTCTCTTTTTACGAATTCTTATAGAATTCTTTTTCTACGCTTCTCTCTTCTGTTTCACTCAAAGAATAATTCAAAAAGAATCCTTATATAGCTAAGGTGAATTTTATACGAGTCAAACTTCTTGTTTCTCGTCGATGTACTTTTGATAACAATTTCGAAGACAAGATGGAATTTTATTACTTGTGTTCTCATATTCATCGCACTATGTCATGTATACTTGCTTTTCACGCGCTTGTAATTTTAAAGATCAATACACACATTAGAAGCGGGTTTTTCTCATTGATGAGAGAGAGAGATAATTACTTTTGTGTCTTTTTTCGTTTCGCAATCGTTAAAGTATCAATCTTAATTGTACCGCGTTGTAATGTTGCGCGTTCGGGTCATCTTCTGACTGATTTGTTCCTCCTGTAAGAGCTGCCCGCGGAACTGGCTGACTTGATCGAGAGCGGCATTGAGGATGTCACGTTGCTGTATTAGCAACTGTTCCCATTTTTGGACATATGCTGCAACAGATAACACGCATACCCATCAGAGCACCCAAGAGCATGATTAGACACATCGCATAATTAAGGATTAAATCAGACATAGAGATGATGTATTACAAATGAAGGATGGAGAGCCTATTCTCCCAGCTTTATTTTAGCATTATATTTAACTTTACAGTATTCTTCTTAAAACGTAGTTAAAACATACATTTATCACATCGAGTTTTATTGTTCTGTGTAAGTTCACTTTAGTTCATCTAATCGAAAATAATTAGTTCCTTAATCATATATTTTAATTAATAACTCGATAATATCTTAACGAAAACAAACATTTTTTTATATAATAATAAAGCTTATAAAAACAGGAATTACAATATTAATTAAATGACAATCGTTAGTTACTTGAAATATACATGATAATATCTATAAAAAGCACCTTATATCTAAATTATTTATTATTTTTAATCGCGTTCTCAAGTTATAAAAGCCGTTATTTTTATATCAAAGCATAACTAAATTAAATGGTATGTTTTGGAAGAGATGATTAATATCTTATTTTTTAATTGCTCATGAGCCAATTTTAAAGTGCTTGAATTTAGTTATGTGAGTATTATTTATACATATACACACAGATATATAATAATATAGATATAACACAAAATTGAAGCTTAAGCTGAGCACAAGCAAGACTTATTGAGCAATTCTCTTACAACATTTCCGATGGTTACATATAACTATTTAACGTGACGCCATCATTAGCTCGCGAGCCATCAAATCCACAAAAATAACATTTATTAACAGAGATTCAGTTTGCATATATACAAAAAATGCGTTTACACTCTCAAAAATATAATTTTATATTACATATGTACAAAATTATTTATTATTTTATTTAATAAGATAACACGATTCTTTTGTGTGACAATATTTAGTAAAATAATTATAATTTAACAAAATATTATGCAATAATATGTAGAAATTAAAGAAAAGAAAAATCTTGAGCTACCCTCCCAGGATATATCTGTTCGCGTATTTTATGGAAAATAGGAAAAATATGATATCAATCTTAAATATTGCGAGAATTTCTGCTTCTACATGTCGATAAGATATAATTTACATTAATACATTTTACGCGCGTTTAAATCAGATATTGAAAGATCAGTCCCACAATTTCACACTGTTTAAAAAAACTGTGTCTGTAATAATAGAGACAGTTAAAAAAGATCAAATAATTCAATTTTCTTAGTAATTGAATAATTTTGATACTTAATTAATAATTAATCTCATACTATAATGATATCACTTCATAGAAATAGACTTTTAAAACAGATGAGAAGAAAATCTATTTCTGACGTTACATTAATTAGCAAAATCAATTTTAATGTAAAATTTCAAATATTAAAAACAGTTAAGAAATATTATTTTTGGGATATGTATATGTATATCTTTAATTGAATATGCGTGTGATATCGATGAAAAAATAGTGACGCGTATCATTAGTGTGTATATGCATCATATATATGTATATATATATAATATATATATACATGATACACATTAAACAAGCTGCTTCTCCAAAACTATTTTATAAAATTGTTAATCGAATTTATCGTACCGTCGGAAAATAGTTTTCTCTCTATAAGATGTCTACGCAACGAGAAACTCCTCAGGTAGGGTGATTCAAACTTTGTTCTTTTCCGCCTCAAATCTGCAAGGTTTTCTAATATTACATCAAATTTCTCTTATAGATATACAATGCAATGTGACTTCTAAAATATGTAAGTGTATAGGCATAAAGGAAATTGTATTCGCTATGCTATAATTATAAATATAATTGCAACTATATGTATATGGCCAATCGCTTTTTTTTATGCCGGTGTGAAGTTAGCATCTCAAAATAAAAAATCAAAAATTTTAACAAGAGTTCCGTTTGCACCCCAAATACTTCCTCAAATATAGTTTGATAAGTTTTACAAAAAGTTCCGGCCTTTAAATAATTTTATTATTTAAATATTTCCTATTTCTAATATCTTGGATGTAAGGCATGTAATACTTAATTTTTTTAATCTTGAACTTCATACAATGTGTGCACTAACACGTTTTCATGATTGTAGTTTAAAAACCCCAAGTAGTTTATTTTTAGGTGGACCTTTTTTACGTGGAATGCCCCTAATGTATCATTCTCTCCCAAGAGGAGAAATATTATACCATTACACAACAATTTTTTAATATAGATTATGCAAATTTTATAAAAATATGCAAGTTTTGCGAAGAAAGATATGAGGTTTCAAAATTCTAATGGATTATCTGAAAAGCAAACATAAAAGGAAGTTTTAAGACCCCATAGTAAAAATTAAATTAATTTAATACAACATTCAAAATTCTAGTGGATCATTTGAACGACAAACATAAAGAAATTTTGAGAAAATCTTAAAACTTCTTTTTTATGCCATTCAAATGATCCATTAGAATGTTAAAATTTTTGATTTTTTATTTTAAGGAGCTAATTTCACACCGGCTTTTCTTATGTAAAGGCTAATAATATAGATAAAATAGTGACGTTAAAAATACTGGTAATATATTTATGCGAATAATATTATGCAGAATAATAGTATTGCAGCGCGCGCGGATTTATTTATAAAAAAATATTGTTTTGAGATAAAAATGATACACATGATAAACAAGTGCTACTATATAATGCGGCAGAAATGCGATTGCAAAATCAAAATATATTTAATATAAAATCACACAGAATTAGTATTCAAGACATTTCAAACGTGCATACAATTAAGCTCAAACAACACAAGTGCTCACTCAAAGGAATGTCTTTTCGTTGAAATTGAAATTATATATAATAGTAAACTTTTCAGAACTCTCAAGTTTTTCACGAATAATACATTTATAAAATAAAGACATAAAATAATGATTTTAATATGTATGTGTCATTCTCTATCATAAAATATCCTGTCACAAAATATAAATTATAATATAAAAATTATACTAATACTTAAGATTAAAAATATTACTTAACGGTTAACGCGCGTTTAAACTTAGAAATGACTCACATAGCTGTCTTATGCAAAAATAATTATATGTCATTCTGTTTTTCTCGGTCTTCTTTCTTTTGTACATAAACAAAAATGATAATATACGCCACTGGAAGCAACAAAAATAAAATAAAATTTTTCAAAAAAGAAAATAAAAGGCACCATGCTTTGTAGCAACATGATTGAACGGCAGACTTCTTCATATTATTATTCATTTTTCTAGTATTTAATTCAATTTTGTTTATCGAAGAATCGATTGACTTCCTGGCGTTGCCAGGATTACTGTATTCTTCTTTGTTAATATTATTGATATGAGGAAATTGAAAATATAAATTGGTCGCATTGTCTCGTTCATGTATACACAAATCAATATTACACATTTTCTTATCCTTATTATCTACATCCGTCATTTTTCTTAAATGACGTTTTAAATTTATATTAACGTCAGAAAATGCTGTCGGTAACGCGTCATTATTCTGCTCGATATCGTAGTTTTTAAAACGATCAAACTTTGTAAATTCGTCTGTACAAATGTCTATAAAAGGCTGATAATCGATACTGTCATCGATCCATTTGTTTTTCCACGAATCGTCGTTAGTTTGCGAATTGAATTCATTAGGGTAGAAAATATCTCTCTTGCTTGTGGGTTTCTTTATCTCAAAATCCTCGTTGTAGTAATTATAATTCGCCAATTGATTATTCAATTCATTCGGTTCATTATCGCGAGGCGAATAAAGCGTGTCACGATATTTGTCTTTAGAAAGTATATTCCTTCTGCCACGGAATGTACCGGACCAGTGATATTTCTGACTTTTGCCAACGGTGGAGAATTTCATTCGTTGGACTTGATTAGGTCTTTGAATCAAACGCTCCATTAAGTTTTTATTGATTGAGTTCTTTCTAGAAATTCGACCGGTCGTCACGCTTTTCTTCGTGGGAATGGGTTTGTCGGGCGTGTGAAGAAAAATATTTGAGTCCTCCTCGTTCGAACTGAAATCCATCTCATCCTTCCAGGGAGACTTCAAAGGACTCTCCGCGGCTATATCTCTTATTGTTTTTAAAACTGTCTGCGTGTCAGTGCTGTCCGATGTGCTGTCGGTGTCGTTTATTGTTATCGTGTTTATTGAACTGCTGCCTCCCCGATGATTTAACGCGTTGATCGAATTTGCCTTAGTCTTACTGCGCGAATCTGTCATAAAATGCGATGCTCTGTGATACCGATAAGTACAGCGTTTCGTATTTTGGGATCTTTACTACTATAGTTATTAACGGAATAATCTTAAAACGTTATCAAAACTCACTTAAGAGTACTTATCGTCAGGCATTGTGAATTTTTATTATATAAATCTTCGCAAATAACCTGATGTTAATTTTCCCCCTCACTCGATGTATATACCGACATTAATATTTTATTCTCAAAAATAAATCTTGATATATTAAGAAAAAAAAAGAAATAATCCACGTGATAAGAAATAATCCACGTGATAAGAAATATTGTACATGAAACGACACATGTAAATATTTCATTCTTCTTAACGGGAATGCACCGTTCAATATAACACAGTACAAAAATCGAAAGTGATAACGGGAAGCCAATAGAAAAACGTAAACGTGCAAATGCAAATAAATTCATCTTACCTTCTTGATCATAGTCCACTTCGTGAGTCGCGCTGAACACACTGTGCGCGTCGTTAAGGAATTTAGTTGTATTATCCATGACCAGTTTGTGCGTGTCCAACACTTCTTCTTCGAGCATCTGCAGAGCAGATACTGCCTCGTGAAAAGTGTACAGATCTTGCGAAAGTTCACCTTCCTGTGAACAAAAAGATTATTCATGCAAAATTGTAAATTATGCTTTTGTCTGTTTTGATGTATGTGCGTATGTATGCATTTTCTTCAGTTATGTAATAACTAATATTTTGTAATTATTTTATAATTTAAATGTATTAATTTTTATAATTTAAATAATACCACATGATTATGATATATATTTTCAAAATTTTATGCAAGTTATAGTCACTTACATTGAGAGATCGAAGCTGCGCCAAATCGCTATCCGATAGAACACTGTTGTTTCCCTGTTCCTCGATCTTCATACCCCGATCGTCGTCCGTCGGTGAAGCTTTTACTTCTGTAGGATCATTCGCTGCCAATTCTTTCACTCGATCAGCGTATCGCAATGTATTCAGCGAATGCTCGCAAGAACTCATCCCAGGACTAATCATTGCTATCTGCATTTACAGAGTATATTTGTGTAAAACTATCTCTTTATCTATTTCGCATAATATTATATATAATTATTAAATAATATTTACCATGCACGTTTTTGATTTTTCACCGATGAAACTATCCCTCAACACTTGAGTCAGCTTGCTTGCTCTAAAAGGCAAATGCGTACCCTTACGACTTAACGCGCGTATGCATTCTTTTAACGCTAATAAAGATTTATTGATCTCAGCACCTTCCATTCCTAAAAATTTCAATAAAAGAATATTAATTATTTAAAAAAATTGAGAAGCAAAATCATTAATTATAAATCATTGATTTATTTCGGTTATGATTAAATGCACATTTACACTCACGAGTTTGTCTATTAGCGGACGACGTGTCAGCACCTCTTTCATTACCAGCAAGATCGATGAGCGAAAACTTGCCGTGTACCTTGTGTGTACCCGGGATACGCGCTATTATTTGGAATACTGCGTGCGATCTCGAAGAATTGGAATTAGCACTTGTCTGACCACTCGTTCTGGCGCTATTTCCGTGTTGTATTAACTTTAATACTTCGTCGCAATTCTCCACGACTTTTTCTGTTAATCCCACTATTTGCACCTATTTTTAAATATGAGAAAAATTTTTAAATGCTAAGAATCTAAATAAATAACAAATTAATCATACATATTAAATCTCAACACATAAACTGAGAACACTATATGTAATACGAATGATTGCAAATTAACATAAATATTCTTTTATACATAATAATAGCAAATGTATAAATAAAACGAATTATGTAATATAAATGATTGATATAAACTTTAATTTATAAGACGGTTATTTTCAGTCAGAATTAATACAAACTTCGTATTTTAGAATAAAACAAACCTGCTGCTTGCCGTCTTCCAGAACTCTCAGCTTTTCCTTATCTGCCAAGAGATCAAACACCTTGCCGGAGTAAATCTCAAAGAAGCTAGCGGAAATGACCAGATTCAAAGGCCGATATTTTGCCAATTTCAGCATCTTGAACACGTCTTTGGCAACCATGGCGTAGATACCCTTCTTACAATCTTGCGTTTTGCCGTTGAAGTCGCCGCCCATAGTATGAGTCTTGCCGCTACCGGTCTGGCCGTATGCGAAGCACGTGGCCATGCCACCCTCGAAGATTGTCTGGACCAGCGGTTTCGCTGTGTATTTGTAGACTATCTCGTTGTTACACGTCTCGTCAAACGCGTAATCAAATCTGAAGATCTGGTTCTCGAGATACTTGGTGAGATCGACCTTGGATTTCGGTTCGTGCACCACCATTTGATCCTTACTAGGCACGGTGATCACGTCGATCTCTTTGCGCGTGTGTTCCTTCTTATTAAGCGGACGTTTTCGCACGCATACGGTGATCTGGTGATCCTCCACGGTATCCGTGTCTCGCAATGGCCTGTACTCTATACCATTTTGATATTCTCTGTAAAAGTAAATAGTAAAATTAATACAAGCGACGCAATTAATATGTAATACTTGCTATCAATCACACATAAAAAAATATTCTCCAAACATATATGGATAATATTCTACAAAAATTAATGCACACAATATTTATATCAAGATACGTCTAATTGGAGAAAAAGAGTGTGCACAAGTCATAATATTAATATATTCTTTATCTTAAGAAGTGAGTTATTACATTTCAAATGCAAAAGATAACGAATTAACACACACGAACCTTATCATGGCAAGAAACTCCCAATATGGATTGCCTGGATCCACATTCATCATCGCCTCTTTGATTTCTGCCTGTCGTTGTCTCCTTTCTTCTCTGTTCTTCTTTAGTCTCTCGACCTCCTTCACGACGTTGGATCGTCTACCACGACCATTTTCTACCTGGGTCTGTTGCTGCTGCTGCTGCTGTAGCTGTTGTTGTTGTTGCTGGGTCTGTTTCTGCTGTTTATTTTGCACCGAAGTCGCTAGATTGTATTGCGCGGCCGTCGATGTCGGTGTCGGCGGTATATTTTCAAGCTCCCGACGTCCCGTAAGACCGGAAACCGAGTCTCCGTGACCGTTCACCGATGGAGTCGACATTATGTTTGTCGGGCGTCCCGTCTGTCGCGATACTTGTTTATTTGAAGTTGCTGAAACATCAGTACGAAAAATTAGTATCGCCGGTATTGTATCGTTCTCCTTATCTTCGATTGTCAGAGGATTAAATTATTTCTAATCCTACGAGAAAGCTGTTCCTTTATATTTAATCTTTTTCATGCTGACGCTTCGAATCTAAAAATTGTTCAATTAATCGAAACGGAACGTTTCTACAAGAAACACCTACTGTAAAATTTATAGTGAATATCATACATTATATTTAATCTTTTCAATTCACCTGTCATTTAACATAAAACCCACAAAATAATTAAATACCCTATCGGACAAATATATTACCGGTGTCGTGGTCTCCGATTCGAAGCGTCAAGATCCGGTCATCGCTGGCGATGTCTGTATTTTCACTGTCGCGGATTTTATTTTTCCTTCTGAAGCAATAAGCGAGAGGATCGAATCTCATGGCGAAGTCTCGTGAATTTCCCAAAAACCGATCGGTTCCGATCGCGAAGTGACGTTTCACCGAGAAGCGAGCGAGACTACCGGCGAGAAGGGTAGATCGAACAGTGTCCGAGAGAGTCGGCAGCGAGAGGTGCAACCCCCTGAACTCGCGAACGTCGTACTGTACGTTCTGGGGTCCTTGCCCTTGTGCCGCCTGCCTTGCATACGGCGCATGAAAACATCGATAGTCACGGTTCGACCATATATAAACGTGTACAACTTGGCTCGTGTCGCTACTTGGCTTATCTAGGTGAAACCCCGGCACATACGTTCGTTTTGGTAGCACGACCACACAAAATTGACTTATCGAACGCGAAAGTTTCACAGTCATCCGGCGCTTATCGGCGCAAAGATCATGGAAATCCTGCTATCGTCCATCTAGATTAACTTGCGATGGTTGAAGAAAATATTGACGAGACAGCGTAAAGCTGTAAAGCTTTTATGATTAGCCTGGTTTCATATTAATTTTATTCACTCCGTTATTCAATGATCTCTGATTAAATTACGCGTTCTGTTGCCGCAATTAAAGTGATATGGAAGATTATTCCGCGATAGAGATCTTTTAAAACTGCGAAAGTGTACAGACATCGCCCGTTATCTCCGTAATTTATTAGGAAATAAAAACATGTCATAATAATTTAACCGATAATTATGTTGCTTATTTAACCGAGTGTGAACGAAGATATGAAAAGATAATCAACGTCGTTTTAACTACGTACCTTTCACTGGAATAGACGGTCTGGTGGAGTGCTGAAAATAAAGAAAACAGACCACGTTCAGTCATTTCATTAAAGAGGACAGCGGTGTTTCTTCGTGCTACGAAGAAGAGGGATGTAGTACTGGCTTTATATTATCTTAAAAAGTGCTGTAAATGAAAAAAATAAAATGGTGCTTCTTTCGAGAGAAGCCGAGTGTATGATACATCCTTTCTTCCGGCATCTACGCTCGTGCGATCTGACATATATGCATGTATTCCGTCAGACGTTCAAGACGCGAGATAAGACGCCGGTTCATCGATCGCCCGTTAATCACGCCAGTGCGTTCTTTTCGTACGTATCGATCGCCGGAACAACACGGTTTTTGACCCACTCTCGGTAATCGCTGCGGAATTCATCATTTCACGTTGCATAAAATTGCGCATCCCCGTGCGAATAAAAATAAAATAATACCGTGTAGCGCGAATTTTTGCCAGCTATTCGTTGGGATTATCCGTTTGTCGTGACTTTGCCGGCGAGTGCGGAAGGGGTGAAAAGAAATGTTAGCGAACTGGTGCTCTATAGTAGCAGGAGTATTTCAGGAAAGCCAATGTTAGGCTCGTGATAGAGAAAGGTGCGAGGCTGCGAACGCTCCTTTAGCATCTTCTTGTGCAGAAAATTTTGTCTACAAAGCAGTTTCGATTATTTCATTTTAAATAATTTTGAATCTCACAGTGACAATGAATAGATTTGCCTTTTTGCAAACGTTCAAACAAAAATATTTTAAATATTTTTTAATAAAAGATATTTATTTCAAAATAATATTTCATGTTAGTTTCAATCAACAGTAAAGCAGTAGCCTTCTCTCTGCAGAATTAAATAACTTCTTCAAATATTGAATCGCATTATAAAGCACGTCTAGTTGCATCATAATTTTTCGTACATTTACTTTCTGATTCAAATCAAATAAAATATGATAAAAAATGTAATAAATAAGTATAATAAAAATCGCAACAAGATATAAAATTGGCGTCGTAAGAGCGAGCATTCTCGAAGATGCTAAGATCAGTTCGGCGACCGAATCGCGCGAGTGTAGAGGGTTGTTACTACTGTGAAAAGATTTGTGTATTGCAATTGTTTTTTTGTTAATGTTGTTGCGGTGATGGGGGAAGAGGTGCGCGTTACCGAGAGACGAGATGTGACTCGTACAGGAAGCGTTGCGGAGGCGAGGCCGTTTCTTGCGGTGTGACCGCCATGACGTCCGAGGGAACCCTCTTCTTGGTTCTCCGACTCGTCGACCCCCTCGTCCTCTTCAGCCGAGGAGTCAGGCTCCTTATCGTAGATCGCGGTCACGATCAGAGTTTTACGTTAAAATCAATCGGACGATTTTTTTAAGTCCGCGATCGACGAGAGCCGCCGAGGGGATCGATGAAAAAGAGTCGTCAAGAAAGATTTTTTTTTTTCGAAGAGGATGACGGACGGCCGAGACGAATTTCGTATTCGAGATCGATTTGTTATCGGTAGACGGCCGATGATCCATCGTAGATACAGAGGTCCATGATAATGAGCAGCGTCCATGGAGGAAAAAAAAGATGTTACCATGTTAGTAATGAAAATTACGCGAGACTTTTTTTTATTGGGGTTTCTTATCGGTCGATGTATCTAGGAGAATTTCTTGCTGCATGTTTATCTATGTTCTATAATATATTTTGTTACATTATAAATTTTTGGATCTTGCAATCGATCTCTCTTTCAAATCTTTTACAATTTTTTTTTAAATGGATAAATATTTTAAACAACAGAACATCCTTTTCTTCTAACTATAATTTAAAGTTCATTAATTTGTTCTTCCATATGAAAGTGTATAATCTTCCATGTTGTTCCTAAGAAGCTAATTTTAATAAATTTTAAAAGCACATATTTCTTAATTTTCGATTTATATAATTCAAACAACCTGCTTTGGAGAAAATATGTGAATTTTTTCGAGTCAATCTTATACAGTATATATCTAACACATCGCGACTGTCATATGTTGAAAGGCGCAAGCATTATTAATAAACAAAAGTATACAATTTCTTTCTTCTGTAATTTTTAACAATAAAATCAAGATTTATCTTGTAAAATCTTTTTTGTGCAACATTTTAAAGAGATCAAAGAAATGAAAGATTTAACGAACGTGTTCTAATAATAAGCGTAATTGTTTATATGCTCCACGTGACGGAGAAGCCGGAAATATGACGTGATCAGATGTGTCAAATTTAGAGGCCTGTAAAAAATCGACTTACGAGTGACGAGCACGCCTACCTGAAAGACGTACAGGTACTGGAACATGTCTACCGCGTTGTAAACGCTACGAGACGCGAGATCGGATTATTCTTTCCATATTAGGAGCGAGGTTATACCAGGTAGTCCAGGCAACCGGTAAACAGAATTTGCCGGGCCCAGTCGATGATCGACCGAAAATTTACGCGGACATTTAAAACCCTGCGTCGAATTTTAATTTCTCGTAAAGAGATATGTCAGGAATCGCGAAAATTTTGCAAGTTTGCCCATTCAATGTATTATTCGATTTATTTATTTACTGATATCTATTTCCAATGTTAAACTTTATTAATTTTAATCAAGAATTTAATCCACCATTTTTTATCTTCAATATTCTAGGATATTTGTTACAGAAGCTAAATTTCATTTTTAAAAAGTTAGAATTATACTCGATAAAATGCGAGACAGTTCCAATATTTTACTCGAATGGTTCATAATGTGCTATTTGACGCAAATATATTTTGACAATAATCAATTTAACTTATACATACCCTTGCTTTCTAGGATATTTGTTACAGAAGCTAAATTTCATTTTTAAAAAGTTAGAATTATACTCGATAAAATGCGAGACAGTTCCAATATTTTACTCGAATGGTTCATAATGTGCTATTTGACGCAAATATATTTTGACAATAATCAATTTAACTTATACATACCCTTGCTTTCGAGGACGCTAACATGTGATTGTTCATCACCGGTGGTGGTGGTCCCATCTTTTGGTTCAAATCGCGATTCAAGGCGAGAATCGCATCGATTTCCACCTGAAAAAATATCCGAAATCCAAATATTTTTAACACGTAAAATCTTTTAATAATATACACGATTAAAGTCGATCTCAAAGCATATGTAACATTTGAGATTGTCCACTACACATACATATATCATTTAGTTTCCCTTGAGATTAATACAGATTATATGATATATAAAGTAGAACGGAAATTATTTGAATGAAAGTGATACATTTAGTTCTACAGTTACAGATCCGTTCTCAAGCAAATTATACTAATTACCTTTCGGCGTGGAATAAGACTTTGATGAAACATAATTCTTGAAGTAATGTATATTTCCTGGCACAATTAGTTTCGCGAATAACACAAAATGATTAATAAATAAATAAAATCTAGGCTAATATGGAATAAAATAGTTAAAATATTCTCTTGAATCCTTTCACATGTGTAAAAACACAAAATCTTTTTACGCAAAATTATCTATAAAATGTTAAATAAATGTGTAATGGAAAGATTTTCGTTATCTTAGCGATATGTCACATTAAAGAGAAACATATCATATAATATTTTATTCGCGAAGGAAATTCACAGGTCTTATCGCGGTATAACTCGTGTTGCGATTTTTTTGCAAAAGTCACACTCGGCCGAACCGGCTTGACTGACGATACAAGTCTAACTTTCAAGCCTGTCGGAAATAGATTCCCGTTCCCATTAGTGAGCTGCATGTTATCCCCGTGGCATTGCATAAGCATGGAATTGAAAATAGCGAAATAACCGTGACCTACGGATGTGCGGAATTGAAATATTGCAGTTCGGCGCAGTGAAATTGCGTGAAGGGAAAACATAGGTCACGTAACGCAACATTTTTCATAAACAACAAGAATAAACGCGATTGTCACGTTTGATGCAAGTCGTGAACTCGACCATATTGAACGAGATTTTGCATTTTTAGTTAATTCAGAACATAAAATGAACAAAATTGCAATTCGAAAAAATTTAGTTTTATTTATCGCTATAGAAGCATATACTTTCGACACATTATTCGGCTCAATTTATAAATGTTAAAAATTAAAGTAAGAAAATCATATATTTTATTAATATTTTGTATATTATGCATTTTCTTAATTAATTCAAATTTATTCCGATTAATTTTAATAAAAAATTAAAAGTTTCTTTTATATCTAAATTTTTCTTAATATAAAAACTTTAAGTAAATTTTTTTGTAAATACTTTTTTATATTGTAACTCTCTCTCTCTCTTTCTCTCTGATTCTGAGTTTTCATGAGTATTTATGAAACGGAATAATTTATGAGAGCGCACTTACCTCTTTGCCTTTGGTTTCTCCTCTCTCGAACCATTCTACAGTTACAGTGCGCTGGTCTAAATTGACACCGGAGACGACTGCCGAGTGAACGCGACCTGGAACAAAAATTGCAGCATATATGTAACAATTGTAATAATAATAATTAGTATAGTTATATAATAAATCTCACAACAGTCGGGTGAATATTCGCGAGCATGAGTTATTTTAAGAGAAAGTATAAAATAAAGCTTAGCTTAAAACGGATTATGCATAAGTTTATGCCATAATAAATTATACTTTTTATCTAACAAGAATATTCTATTATAAATTTTCTTTATTAAATGTATATTATCAACTGTCTTTGCGCTCTTAACAATAATGTATATGTACCATTCTGTAAATTTTTCTTTTTATCGCTCTCGCTCTTGATTAAATTCTTTTGCTGCATGGGCGATGTAAGTCTGGGTATCATGGATCCATTGTTCCGAATCCTAGTCTTTTCACTTCGCTCCTCATCCTCGAACGATCGAACCTCGAAACTGCACGAGTTTAATTTCCGCTGAATATTGCTTTGCTCGCTGCTCTTAAAACCAAATTTATTCATTTCTTCGCAGTTTCTTTGCAGTTCCTCATTATCCATGCACGATTCGGCGCAAGACTCCCTTTTGATCGGCGGAAGAATATTCCTCGACTCTTTTCTCGATTCTTTTCTCAACTCTTTTCTCGTTTTTGATTTCATTTTCTCTTTGCTAGAAAAATTGATTTTAGACGATGTTCTATCCTCAAATTTTCTATCAAAGCCGGGTTCTACGAGCACATCCTGTTTCTCCTTGAATTCCGATATCCAGAACGAGCCTTTGAGTTCACCGGGTGTCACTGATCTCAAGACGAACTCGTTCAAATCCGCTTCTTCATGATGCTCTTCCTCGTCCGAGATACACTTGACCTGCTTATCATCTTCGTCGACTGTGTTTGATGCACATCTTGAATGCAACACCGCATCGTCGTAATCGAAATCATATGTTGGCTGATCAAATTCAGTCACGTTTCTTTCCGAAGATTCCTTGCGAAGCTCCTCAAAGTTGTTATGATCGTCATCGATTTGATAAGACCAGCGATTATTCGGTGCATCGTCGATTTTTGTCAAATCGGTTGGATTATTTACATCGATTTGATTTTTCGCGCAATCGTCGAAACAATTAATTTTTCCGTTCGTCCAATCTTTTTTTATAATTTCATTCTCAACTTGCTCATCTTGTAATTTACGCAAAGTTTCGTCGACAAAGGATAACGATGTTTTGTGAGATTTGTTCTGCTTGGATTGCTTCTTGGATTTTTTGTTTTTACTCTTCTTGCCTTTCCCATCTCTCTTATTTTTCTTCTCGTCGAAATTGTTCTTCGTACCACAGACGCAGAGAGATAACCAACCCATATTGAATTTATAGATTGTAAGAATTTATAAATTGATAAAGAAAGTTGATACAAAAATTGAATTTTATAAGAAACGCAACTTATATTATTATATTAATAGAGCGATTTTCTTAGTTACGACACTTGACTTTTTTATTATTCACACAAATACTAAATATCAATAAATTTTGCCAAATTTTATTTCTAACACAGTCTGATATTTATAGTTAAAACAAAATAAAATTTAAATTATTGCAGTTATTTAGTCAGATATGATATATCTTATCAATATCACCGGTTTTTCCAATTTCGTCATATTAATTCCAATGTAATTTTTTTTTGCACTCTCATAATTCTCGCAGATTACATTGCTATATCCATCTGATGTCTGCGTGTAACCAGTTCATGCTCTAATTTACATTGTTGAAGTCAATGAAAAGATTGGAGTCACATTCTCACTGTCCCATCATCGATGACAATTTGCTCGAACTGTGCTATATTCTTGCTGTCACGTTTCCTGAATCAAAAGTATCACCGAATCGAAGGCAACGAAGGACTGTAGACTGTTGGCAACTCGCGTGATCGATTCGCCGAGGACGTCTTCGAGAACGTGCAAGTTTAATCCGGACGTTGCCCGCTTCGTGCACGACGCCGCCGCAAATTCTCGGCAGCGTTTTGTTCTGATCTTTAAAAAACGTAGGGAGGCTTTTAGGACCGCGTCGCTCTTTTTACACTGTCTTCGAAACTCGACGAAGCTTCGCGATCGACGATGACCTTTTGGGTACATTTTCACCCGTTCATCCTAGCAAGCTCTTCTCTTCGAGGGCCAAGAATAAACGTGCTTACATAGAGACATGCCCGATATGTATAATTTCTGAGCTTATAGATATGCAAATAACATTGAAATATTGAAAAATTAATCCAAAGTTCAATTCTAAAAAATATTTATTTTTGAATACGTAGTCTTTTAACTTTTGTCACAGAGAGTTAAAATAAATGATATATATATCTCAATTTCTTCTTGTATAGAATCTATTATATTGACAGAAATAAAACATTAAGAAGAGAAAAGAGAAATTGTAATATAATAACATTTATTTTCATATTAGAGTTTCGTCAGATTGGAATCTGACATTTCTGAACAACACAACACTTTGACTGCATTTTCTTCGTTTCGCCAAGTTTAAATTGCATTTTTATCGCGCATATAACTCGCAACATATCAGAAGCGCAATTGTTGCAAGGCGTGTAACGCGACGAGGTGGTTAATAGAGCGAAACTAGGACGGACTAATTAACGTCGCATCAAAAGTTTGCACGTTTGCAGATTGGGCGACGCGGCTGTCCGAGAAAATCGACGACGATACGCTCGCAATGTCAGCATCGTGCGACGCGACCTGATCGACTGACAACGTTCACCGAGCAAGCGTTTCATAAACGCATTTATTATGACGCCCGGTGAATATTTTCGATGTAGGGCCCCCACTTCAGAGGGCTCCATAAACAATTTCTCGGCTCGCCTCAATGAACCCGTACGTTATGCACTATCGGTTACGATACCGATGATTCCGCCCGACAAGATGCACGCGAATTATTCGATCAGAAAAAATACCGCTGCATACGCGTCGGACTTTATTTAAAATGCACGAGTATTAAGTGCGCAATTACAAAATGCAAAAGATAATTTGTCAAATTATCACGAAAAATAGAAAGAATTGTCCGCTGTACGATTTTTTCACAAATGTATAATAAAAAGAAAAATTAATTACTATAAATTGAGAAAAAATGATGAAATACATTTGTATTCCTTCTCGACTAAATTGGAGTTTCCTGTGCGTGTCTAGTATACTGAAGGTTAATGTCGCAATCGACAACGCGTAGATTTTTGCGGCACAACCAGCGGCACGAATGTCACTCAAATAATCGATACACAGTAGTCTCCCGGGTCGTAAACGACAAATAATTCAGGGGTTATTTCAGGATGAGGAATTGCCTAAAGTCGCGAGCGAAATCGAGCAAGCTGCGCGATAGTTGAAGGTGAACTGATGCTACGACCGATTCGAATCGTCGATTACACTGCGGACGATAATGAGGAGCCTTAACGGAACCTTGTTAACTATTAGACAGTGCCGTGCGAATTTTTGCGATTGACTTTTCCGGCTACAATTATAAGAAATAAAAATTCACACACAAAAATATGTATACACAATTTCATAAATAGATTCTTTGATAAAATGGATATCGATTTGTCTTCGGCAAAAATTTCTTGGTATTTATTATAGATATATCAATAATAAAAATATTTTCATAAAAGAGTACATACTTTCTCGATTAAAAATTAATACAAATATTTATAAAAGATATCAATTTTTGCATTAATTTTATGTTGATACTTTATTAATTTAACTTGTTAAAAAATTTGTCTCAGAAACTCGTGAACAATTTCGAATCAACAAAAAATCATAAATAATGTTATTTATATGATTAAAATAATGTATAATAACAAATTTCAATATTCCAAACTTTGAAAGAAAAATAAATATATTTCTCAATCGATCTTCTATGAGAAATGTAACACTAGACTCATCTATTCGCGATATGTGACTCGAGGCTCTCAGTGCGTGACCAACCTATATTTATTTACAGTGCACTCGGAAGTCGAGCCTTTTCTATGTAGGTACACATGCGGAGACGATTACTACATCGCGGAAATGCATCGTGCCCCTTCGACAGGTATGATCGCCGTAAGCATCTTTTTCCGCTCAACGTTTTAAATTTTTATATACGAATAATACTTGAAATTTTCATTACCCTAATGCTATATATGTAATTTTAGATTCTTATTTAATATTAATTATTTCAAGTAAAAGCTTTAAAATTTTTGTCAAAAATATGAAACTACGAAATATGAATTATTATTTTTAAACAATTGTAATGGTTATAATTTATAATAATGAATCAGCGATTTGATTGATGCTAATCTAACTACCTGTTTTATGCAATGCAATCAGCTATCTATGATGTAAGATCGAAAGACATGATGGAAATAACGATGGACGATAGGCACGCGTCGTTGCATCGATTTCGATTCAAATGCATTACAGTCGCATCCCGATTAAATAAATTTAGCATTAAAATGCTACGTTCGGGGGACCAGCAGCACGGTCTATTAAACATTAAATTTAAGCAGCAGCTTCCTGCCGCAGATCCGTCGTGTGTAAAGTGCGCATAGAGGATGTTACATCGGTACGTAAAACAAGAAATATCACTTTGTACGTACTCTGTTTGATTGTATTTTCATTGTTAATATCGCTTTAAAAAATTGCCCAGGAAAGTGGAAATAGAATGCCAATAATACAAAATATCTCATAAATCTAGTAGCTTATATACAGCATAACGATTAAATCAACAAGAATTGCATTACCGAAATCTCTGAATAGCTCTTAAATTACAAAAATTAATTGAATTCTGGAAAAACAAACATCCAAATAGATAGTAAAGCTTCTTATAAAAAAAAAAACAACTAAATGAACAACAACTAATGAGAGAAAGAAGATTTATTTGAAATGAATCAAATCAAAGAAAATAGAATCTTTCAAAATAGAAATTAATTCCCTTTTTATTTTTGACATATCCCTACTGAACTTTTATTAGTTTGCCAAAATTTACCAAATGGTTAATTCGTTCTAATAATTTCTACAAGTGCCAATTTAATCTTATTGAAGTAATGTATCTTAATTTATCGTAAGATAGTCGCGTCTGATTAAATAATGCACAGAGAAGATAAATATAGATATGAATATATATATCAATAATTATATATAATTGCGTGGAAAAAAAGAATGTACGTTATTCTTTAGTTTCTGACAATGGCACAAAGGACCGCCACTTACAAGAGAACTCGAGCTTACCGACCAGACCAAATCGAACTCGAATATAAAAGCTCTTCAGCTAGGTTACCAACGGCATCAGTGCTGAACAGCTGGTTGCTACGTCGAGCAAGGTTGAACTAGGTACATGTCGACCTCGAAGTACTGCATATAGGCATTATATACTGTATGCAGACCTGCGCACAATTGCACTCAAAGCGCCGATAAAGAAGAGAAAGGAAGCAAATTGGATTTTTTTCATAAATTACATAAATTATTTCAACAGGATTAACCTTGCACTTGTAGAAATTATTGGAACGGTTCAAATTCTGGCAAACAAATCAACAAATTTTAATCTCTCTCTCAATATCTATTTTATTGCATCTCAATTCGACTTCGCATAAATTAAATTGTAGAAAAAATCAGGGTAAAATATTTTTAAATTAATAATATTAATAATAAAAATAAATTTTTGAACAGAAAAATTTCACATTATGTTAATTAAGTTTAATTTACTATATTGTAATATTTATGATGTTAATATCGCACCTCATATTAACTAAATGATATTGATTATGTCTGTTATATATTCATTATGCTTTTACATCCATACTCTCTGTATAATAAATGCTGCCGCTTTCGCAAAATGTGTAGCAGCCGCAAAAATGTATGCATATTATGTCATCATTTTCGTATGTAAATTTTACAAATAATCCGCGCTGGATATGAAAGACAACATGTAAGTGCATTCGCGACGTTACTACGTATGTTAGATTTATGTCTTTCAATTAATAATGTTTGTGCTTTGTGTTAAATGCTTTAAAATTTATTAAAATCTATAAAATCCAAAAGTAGGTCAAGTTTTATTCTCATTATCAAGGTACTTGGTATCAAAATTATTTATATGCAACATGTAAGATAAAATAACAGTAAAAAGTTTCATTCAGAGCAAACCGTTAATATAGATAATACCCCTATGTAATTAGTATTTTATCCATGATAAACGGTGCTTCGGATAACTGTATAGTAATTATTGCACTTTCGAACAATGTTGTCGAACTCGCTGTTCAATGCTTTCCTCTTTAAATCTCTGCTCATTTCGCTCATTTGTTTAGCTATAATATAAGTTATCTCATTCTCTACTCACTTGCTCTGCTAATAGATATATACATTCAAATTATATAGAATAATGTATGTGTGAAATTGACATCTCATTTTGTAGAAACCCATAAATAATTCAAAATTCTGAATAAACTGGACATAATGAGCAAACAAAAATTTATGGATTAAATTAAGAATTTAATTTTTTTAAAATTTGAAGAGCTAATATAAGTTAGACTCTCCAATTTCTTTTAATAACTATTTTTCTAGAGATGTGTAAATAACAATTCTCAAAAACGACAAGCATAAGCAAACAACGTACAATCAAGTGACAAATAGAAATTTAATTATTCCGAAAATTAGGGGACTGCGTCACGTAGGTGTCCATGGAACTATTGTGTATTGTGTGGCGTCTCCCATTTACTTTCTATCGCGTTGTGCACTCGTTCCAGTTTCATCCGAGACACAGGGCACCGTGAGCGGCACTTGAGGATACGTATGCGGAACGCACATTTTTCTCACCAATCATCTTCCCCTTTCGAGGTCCTCTAAGAGGTCGAAATACGTGTAGGCGCATAAGAAGGCATTAAATATGAAGCGAAGCGAGCTCTTTATAGTGATATATGAACTCTGTTTTAGATAATGACTTTTTATATTGATATATGAACTCTGTTTCAGAAAATAAGATCATTAAAGTACGGATCTTTCGATAAACCTGATAATACCGAAACTAATATCGCGCCCACACACTTGTAATTTTGAACTAGTCAATTCTGAAAATACATTTAGAAGGGCGTTTTTAAGCTAGAACTTTATTTAATGTTTCGAATGTATCTTTATATTTAACCAGTGCGATAAATATCTTTCTTTTTTAGCGCGTGCGTGTATGTAGGCAGGACTTCAGCAACGTTGTGGCAACGAGGGAAAGTGGAATTTAGGCTGCACGCAGAAGGATGTACTCGCGAGCGAGGGAACAGATTTCGTGAGGATACAGACACTAGAGCATTCGACGCAAACGGCAAATGACGTAAGATAAGATAAGACAAGGTGAGGAGGTTTGGTGAGCCAAGAGAGGCTCCTCATGGGCATCCTTATAAGGCTGCAGCGCCCACGTGTGCACGGCTCTCGACGACGGTGTGCTTTCGGACAAGGACTATATATACAAGTCTTTCTCTGCATCTTTTTTCTCCTTTTTTAATCGATTACGCATATACGGTAAGCACGCGAGATAAATCTTGTATTTTAAACCGTGTGTGGCATACACGTTCCTATGCCTGATGCATTAGATATAGAGTATCAGATTGTGTTTTCGATTTTATGAGAATATTTAAGTTTTGAACGAAGAATAAACGATGAATTTTTGACAATTTTCTTCCCGTTTCGTATAACTGTCCGTTTCGTTAATTTCTCTTATTGTTTTCTATTAATTAAGAAGTGTATTGAAATACTGATGATGTCGGATTATATATTGTATAATAGGAATAATTAACACATTTCTTGATCTGATATATCATTTCGAAAGATATTTCGCTGTAATGGATAGAATTGAATTCTCACTATAATGATATTTGCTGGATTGCTTCAGCTATAAATTTACATAATTCAATATGGTCTGCAACAGATCCGATTTAACGGATGATTCAATATCGGAAGGTAATTTAATTCAACGTGGAGATATTCATATTATATAAGACGTACAGTCATAAAAAAAATATAAAAGAATACTTTCTAAAATTTCCAATAAAATATATATAATAAATATTTATACAAACAAAATTTGTATCTTATCGAGATTGATTGTGATTATTTGAATTAAAAAATAATTATCAAAAATAAATTGTTTAAAATAGAAATCTATTGTTTTGCTGCCTCAAATTTTCTGTATGTCTAAAATATATTTAATATAATAATATTAATTTTATTTAAATATGTAAATTTCGTATTAACGTTATCCTTACGATAATCCAACAACATAATTAGTCACTGATCAATTATTCGACGATAGGTATTCACCTGACGATATCGGATATCGTCAAGATCGTTTGTGAGGGCGATCGCGATCGTTTTGAAACACACAGATTACGCGCAGAATGCGTGTCAGCCACTTGTTGCATCGCATCTCAAATGCACAATTGCGTCAATAAGTTACCTACCTACATACGCATCACAAGATGTAATACTTTGGATTGTTCGCGACGGTCATTTCAACCACGTAATCGATCGATGAATCGGGCAGTTGCAGAAAATAAGTTCCGCAGTAGGAATCAACGAGATGAATCTCATGCAAGACCAACGGTTTCTGAGAATGCATTAGCTGCATTCTCTTGGAACAACGCGCACGTAAATTTCTTTCATTACGTTGCACTGGAATAAATTTAATTGAAAAAAGAATAACTTATATATATATATACATATATCAATAAATTAAGTAGGGAAATAATCAGATTTTTCCCCCAAAACTCTAGCAAAAAAATTATATGATTAGAAAATATATATAAATAATTTATTGCAAAAATATTATTTGTATAACTCTCTAAAATAATTTAACCAATAAAATATGATTTTTATATGGAAATAGTAATATTTTCGTGTTTTATACAAATATCAAATACTTTTTTACTCGCCTATTCTTCGCTCTCTAAATTTATATAATTACTTTGTTATATTTCACATGCGATCACGTCGCGCGTTATTATCATCATTTGACGCGATGCAATTAATAAAACCGTCGTGCCGAGGGTAATTAACAAACGTGTTCTACTTGTTAATCAAACGTGCACGTCCTGCACTGTGATGTAGCGCATTATTCTCGGTCTTCAGTGCATGTGCATGCGTTTTAAGTGCATCTACTTGGCGGAATATCTGTCCACTGTCGTTCATCGAGCTCCAGATACCGCGGCCTAAATAGAGCGCAGATAAAAATAGACGCGCTAGCGCGTTGCCCATGAATGTTCCTTAATGTGCGCGGGATGAAAGAAATTGCAACTGCGAGGAGGAACGCACCTACGTGCAACGATGGTTATCCAGCAGCAACCGGACATTTCGCGAGATATGCATTTCTCCGCAAAATCAAAACTTCGGACTTCAAACTTTAAATGCGAAATTCCCCCCAAAAAATTATTAATATATATTAATTCGGAGAAACGCATATACTCATTGCCAGATTAATGAGATTTTGAGAAAGATTCAAGCCTAAAGACACATGCATTAATAAAATGCATTTCTGAAATTTGCTTACTTCGCTCTTTAATCTTGTATTAACTGTCAAATTATATCTGACAATTAAATCTGGCACTTAAATATATATATATATATATGACAATTTAATATGTCACATAACTGTCAGATATAGTGTGACAGTTTAATGTAAGATTAATAAAGAGTGAGAGTGAACAAATTTTTAGAAATGCATTTTATTAATGTACGTGTTTCTCTTTAGGCTTGAATCTCTCATTAATCTAGCAAAGAGTTCGGGCTGATTCATGAGCAATAAATAGCACAAACTTTTTTAATGCGCGGAAACGCAGTTGCAATATATGCGCGCATTTCCTCGATTGGTTTGTGATGCTGCACGTGCAGTGTCTTCTTTTCAAATTGTACGAAGGTCAGAGCCAGGTTTTAAACATGGATAATAGTAAACGTTGTGTAGCTAGGCTCAACTCGGTCGATTGACATTTTGAACGGAAACGGATGGGAGGTTTTTGTACACTTTGAAATAACGCGAACGATACAAGTCTAATTTTCATTACCGCATCGATTACCTTGCATATGTATATATATAATGTCAGAGCTTAAAAATGTATAATTATACATAAATATAATTTCAAACTCTATACGACATTTTGAGAGAAAAAATAAAAAATAGACGTTATTATAAAAATACGTTCCTAATATTAAAATTCCTAAGTGTGTGCTTACAAAAATAAAAGAAATTGTACAACAAATTTTAGCTGACGTTCTGCTAAACTTGAGAGTAAAAGATGAAGTGTTTTATACCCGTGAATACAATACATATATCTCTTTTCTTGCACATCTAAAGTAATGATGTAACTGCGCTTCAACGGCGCATTCCGCTAATCATACTGCGTAAAAACTGTTACACGCGAACATGCATTTCTCATTCCATGTTTCAGTACATTTCATGCGATTCGTAGCTGCGTTATAATAGAGGACGATTTGTACGCGTTATGCGTAAGAGCGCGTGGCGATGCGAGCCCGTGAAAAACAACGTTACGGCAATTGTGTCAGAAATTCCCGCGAATTAATCGTCCTGTCGGTATAAGTTCGCTAACGAACCAAAACGTTCGTTACCGCAGAAACTCAATAGGCTCATTCAGAGATCGCGCGATGACGTAACGAATTAGCCGCTAATTGGAGAAGGTCGGATCGAAATTTGTCGAATATATCCGTCAGAGTGCCGGAAATTACCTCGATATGTAACCTCGAATAACTTCTTTAGGAAATCGCTGGCAATTAAGTGTCAAGTTATCGCGATAATCGGTGAAAAATTAAGCTATATTTTTGCGAGAATCAGCTCTTTCCTGTTGTAATAATTTTAATTATAAATTGCAATTATAAGATGTAAAAATGAATTTCGCAAACGCGAGAAACGCGCGGAGATAGATAATAACGTACTCTGTTGTACAAAGAGGGAAGGAAGGCGATGCATACACGTGCATTTAGGGTGAGCGCAGATAAGCGGCCCGGTCCGCGATAAGCTGATGATCGATGCGCTTCCGGCGGTATAAAGTGTTTCAGGTTGCAATTATCGATAATTGCGAAGTGACTGATTTGATCCTCGGGACACAACACACTAGATAAAAATTTTAACACGCATCAACCATCAGTCGCGCACAGACTGTACACACGTGTGCGTGTAACTGGTTGTTGGCAAACCCTCGCCTTTCTTGGCGACCGGCCTGACTCATTCAACGATGAAGAGAACGTGTGTTAATAAAAACCGTGCCGATTGTCATACAAAAGAACGATCGCGCGACCTCTGCTCGGAGATACCAATGATACTTCAATAAAAAGTCGGAAAATTGTCGGAGCCGAAAAAACTGCAATAATGCCAATAGTGTTAAAATTTTTTATGTAATTAAGAGAGACTTAATTTCAAGAAAATGCCGATGATAAAACAGATAATCAAAACAGTCTTTTCAATTTTAAATAGGCTTTAACAACATTTATATATAATATTATATAATTGTAAAAATATATAAAATTAAAATTTGTAATAAACATGAAAAAAAAATTAGCTATCATAGCTAAATTTTAGCTGTTCATAAATTACAACTTGAAATTTGATATGGTAATTAATATTTTTAGCTATAGTTTAACGGAGACTATTATTTAGGCATGATAACCAAATTTCATATGATATAAGAACAGCTAAAATTATAGATATAGAAGCTAATTTTTTTCCGTGAAAAAAATTACGTTCTTATTTTTATTTTTGCTAAAGAAAAATTGATTGTACAAACAAGTTATTTTATTATAGATCAACAATTTTATTTTATTTATTTAAGAGCATAGCAGATTTGAAAACTTTGTTCAAGTTATAATATTCAAGAGACACTAAATCCAATGGACATAAATGGATTAAAGTCCGAGAAATTTTATATATCCGGCAATGTTCCAACAAAGAGGCGTGGACGAGAATGCATGTATGATGTCGAGCGGCAGAGACGAAGATAAACACTATTATTACGTAAATATTGGCTGACTTAGTGTTCTCAGCGTAGTCATGAATTTATACGGAATAAACATTGCGGAATGCGCTATTCCCTTTAATTCCGGAGCACTCGACCACGAGAATTCGCGCTGATGCGATGGCCCTAATTCAATTTCGATCTGTATGTACATACATGGTCAGCCGGAAGTCGATTGGTTCTCATCACAGAATTTCCTGGCTACAATACGAGGCAAACGCGATTCTACAGCAAAGAGCATCTTAAACGTTACAAGGACATTAAATACAATTTCAGACTTTTAACTCTGATAGTTGCACCAATTTGCCTTCAAGTATATTCTTCAACTATAAAATAGAATTTTTTGACGCAATAAAGAGTTATTAAAAATTAATTTAAATGATTGTTTAATTATTGCATCATAAAAACCAGAATTTTCGAATATTACTACAAGTATGAGATGTTATTTTCGAATTTAGAATTTTACTTCCAAATAATTTCATTTTCGATAAATTATTTAAAATATAATTTCATTTACAGATACAATTGCAACTGCAGTTTAAATATTCGAAATGTCAACGGATTGCTATTGTAGCGAACGAATAAATATCGACAAACTCCGTCTCACAATTTGAATCCCAAGGATGAGTGGAAACCTTAGAAATATTCCGCGTTGGCGGGATAATATTGTGCAAAGTCTACGACACCCGTGGTATGAAATAATCGAGGTTTCCAGACATGACCGCACGAGGAATACAGCGAATTATAAATAACATCATCCTAATGAAATAATACGACGTTCGATCAGTAATACTTTACCGTTTTCTAAAATTATAATCATCCAATGTATATGCGTAGTTGCAATAATTTGTAGAGAATAAATGCAAGTACATTTTTTACTCAAAACGATAAGAAAAATTAATAATTTCTCATAAGCGAATAAATGAGTTAAGAAATTTTGATTTTCAATAAGTCAAGATAATTTTACTTCAATAAAAGTGTCATTAAATAAAGTTTCTACTAAGAAATTTAATATTGAAAATTGAAACATTTTACGAGATAATACAAACTGACCTCTTATCATATTCTCGAAGAAAAACTGGATTCTAAATTCGTTATAGAATTTACCTTCCAATCTTTTTGGGTCAAGTCTCCGATTATTCCGTACGAAACTCACGGATCGATATCCGACTTCTTGGTGAGTTTCTCAGCGTTCGTAAAATAATTAATAGTGTCAAGAATTATATGCGACACGAGAAAACGCAACGAATTCGCTTGCATTTGCAAAAACGCGCCTCTCGAGAGCCATAAGTTGTATATACATATATATATAATATATCGTGTGGGAGGCTGACCAAACACCCAATGCTAATATCGATCGTACCGCGTTCGTAACGTGTGTGTGAAACGATGAAAGTCCGAAGTGTCCGAGGGTGGTAACGTGTCTGATTCATTCGATCATGTTTCTGTCGGACCAGGTGTGCGCCGTGAAAATATGGCACTACGTGACATCGCGAAAACTTGAATACGAAACTTCGCAACAGGCCAAATCCAAATTATTTTCAAACAGTAATTTACACAAATTTTAGTAGACAAGTTCAAAAGATTTTTGATTATCGCAAAAGTTTGTTATAGAAAATTACAAGCTAAAGATTAAAGCCTCTTCCCCTTTAAGAGATTTATGTATGTTTAATGTGGCAATTTTAAGATTATCCAGAGTAATTTCGAATGTGCGAACAGCGATAACTTGAGATAACGCATGTAATGAGCGTAATCAGAGAATGTTCCGCTACCATCTAATCCTTTATCGCGTCATATATTAGTTAATACTCCGGGAAATAGATAATGTTTATTTTAGAGCACGAAAAAAAATCTGAATAAATATAAAGAGCTAAAAATAATTTTCATATCGTTCGTATAAATATCTATTTGATATCGTTTAATATTTTTTTCTATGAAACATAATATACGAAGATGCTGAAATTTTTTTGCAATACATCCGAATTATTGATAATTGCGTTACAACAGTTGGGAAACACAGAGTAAAAAAATTAACGCTCGAAAGCGCGGCGATGTTTCTTCCCATGCGTGCCGCAACTTAAAGTGATTAACAATAAAGCAATTCCCGCGCGGTCTTTATAAGAACGCATCTGCGAATTATAAACGCCCTGGTAAGCATTCAACGAAATATACAAGCTTCGCATCCACTGCTTACGCGGTATATAAGTACACGGAATAATTAATGAAATTTTGTGCTGAATTATATGCACTACGCCTGCGAGCTTAATTCTCGTACAAATCTCATTATCTCAAACATATTTAAATGTAAATTCCTCAAATAATGTATAATAATACAATATATAATATTACGTATTTATATACATAACATTTTATATAAATTTTATAAATAAAAGATATAATTGTCTGTCTCATTGTTTAAGCAGAAAAAAATTGTTCCGGAAGACATAAGTACCAATTCACACGAATATATATGCAAAGAATTCCAAACATATTTATATCAGTATACAGAGAGAATTTTTTCTTAGAATTTACCATGAAAATCATGATAATCGTGGGACAATATATGCTATTGGAAGAATTATGTAAGAGAGTTTCTTTGATTAATATTTATACCACGATTTACGATAAAAAATATTAAATCTACCACAATATAAGATAAAATATGAATCAATATTTTTTACTATGTACATATTAATATCTTTTATTGTGCTAAATATTAATGAGAGAAACTCTTATAAAATTCTTCCAATACCATATTGTCCCACGATTAGCATGATTTTCAGGGTAAATTGTAAAAAGAAAATTTTCTCCGCGTAGGAAAAGAAAATTACAAAATTTAAGAGCAGGCAAGCGGAGAGACATAAATTTATATATAGCCGTGAGTTAGGTTTAAGAAACTCTCTTGCGAATTATGAATGCCCTGATAAGCATTCAACGACGCAGAGGAGTCGACACAGCGAGCGGCTCAACGTCTAGTCCGTTTACGCGGAATATTTTCGCACGGCTCGAAAGAGAGGTAAGTATGTGTATTGTGTCTGGCGGGAGTGTGCTCTGCCGGATCAATTATGCTAGTCTCCCCTAACGCGCCACTCGCTCGCTGCTCCTGCACCGTGTTGCCTTCGCGAACGTAACGGTTAGGCAGCGACGAATGTGCATCCGATGTGCAGACTGCACCAAGCGAAACTTCCGTGCCGCTTCGTCTATAGTTGATAGACCCTGCGCCAGCGGTAGCTCGAGCTCGCACTCTCTTTGAATTAAATATCGAAACATATATCCACCCTCACACGTGCACCCAACTCTTTTTTTCCCGCAGGACTTATCCTGAATCAACCGAACTTTTCAGTCATTTATATAGAGCCGGAAATATTTTCAAGACTTTGTGGAAATAGGGACGGACGTGATAATGATTTGTGGCAACCGTATATGTTACCGTTATATTTAGAGAAGCGTAAATGTGATTTTTATAGCTTATTTCTTAGAAATGTTTTAGCTCCTATTCTTGTTTTTCAAAATAATATTGTCGTACGAAAGATTAAAAATTTGTCAGATCCTGGCTAATAATTTAGATTAAATTTGATTTCTCATTAATACAATATTATAATAAAAACATATTTTTTAATTTCATATATATTAAAAACAACACATTTTTTACGAGTACTAAACAGTCTTTAGTTTAAGTCTTATAACTACAGTAATTTATACGACGAGATTATAATCTACCACGTGCCAGCACGTACATATACCAAATGATCGATGCAGAATGTCATATATAAACAATTGCAAGATCAATAAGAAACATAGATATATCACTGACGTCAGTTTTGGATTTAATATTTCTGTTCTTCGATCACTCGAACGTGAATGTGGTTCATGTTCGAAGTTTGCGATTACGAATACAAGATTTTATCTTCGATTAGTCCTTCAAATATTAAAAAGAAGAGAACATAAATATGCACATTCTTAGCTATCCAATGCTTGAAACTTATATAAAATGCTTTATATAAAATTAATATAAAGTCTATTTTAAAACAACTGTTTTTCTCCTAACTTAAATAGTTCAATATATAACACACACTCTACTAGAATTTAAAAATATTTATTTACTTATTCTTAAAACAAATAAGGAAATATGAAAATTTTTACTTCAATTAATATACAAAACTTTAATATTTTTATATAACAATTTTTTACTATTTGCAATCACAAATACAAGATTTTATCTTCGATTATTAAAGCCCTTCAAGCATTAAAAAAAAGAGAACATAATTATACACATTCTTAGCTATCCAATACTTTCCAAAGTTTATATAAAATGCTTTATACAAAATTATTAAAAAGTATATTTTAAAATAACTGTTTTTCTCTCTCTTCCTACTTAAATATTTCAGTATATATAATATACACTACTGGAATTTAAAAAATATTTATTTACTTATTATTATAAAAAAAAATAAGAAGAAAATAGAAATTGTTATATTGTAGAAATTTATAAATGATTGTAACGAATATAATATTTTATCAATAAAATTGTCTATTAATGCGAATGTTCTTTCAATTAATATACAAAATTTTAATATTTTTATATAACAATTTTTTGTTATTTTACACATTAGAAACAAGTAGCGGATATTTTAGAAATTAAATTAATAAAGCAAACCGCGTTTTTCGTGACGCCACTTCAAACTTCCGTTCTTCGATTACGCTAATGAGAACGTAACTCGCTTGTGTTAGAGTTTGCGAGATTTTTGGTCTCGTTCTACATGTTGGGAACAACATACGCGGTGAAAGGAAGTGCCGTCTTGCGGCTCGATCGGCGACTTTGTAACGTCCGTTATTACGCCTGCTTAGAAGAATTTGGATAGCACGTGATAGAATATCCGTAGAAGCAACTTCTATTGAAAAGTCTGATATTAATTTTTTTATGCTTTACTTTCTGTCATTCATATAATCCCGATTGCACGTTGACTGTTGTTTTTTAAAACTTAAAATTGTCGACGCAAAAAAAAATCACTATGTGTTTAGAGCAACTTAATGCAAAAAATTTTAATGACAATTTTTAAATCTTCAATAAACAATTTTCTTTATAATATTCAACATCGAAATATGTGTAATATATGTATGTATTTCTTTTAATTCATTCGAATTAAATTAAGAACTCCAATTTTCGTCATTCGTATTCGCAACTTTCAAATTTAAAATTCATGAAAAACAATATTATTTTTTAAATAACTTATAATTTGAGAATAATTATCTCCATGTTTTAATTAATAATTTGCTCTAATTTTTAAAATTTATTAGAAAATTCGGCAATGTTGGAATATCTTATCTTGTATATTTGCTGCATTATAATTTCGTAATTTATTATAAACATATCGCGAGAAATTTAAAAATATTACAAAGGAGACAATAATCTTAATAACAAAGGAAAACAAATATAACGAAGTCCCCCAAGAGAAAGAAAGAAAATTATAGAAGAGAGGTCGAATTGACAAATTTTCTCTTATATGGGAGCAAATTCGAATATACAGGAGACCGGTCATAATTCATAATTTAAACGCGGTTTGCTTTAATTTTTAAATTATCGAGCTACTTGTTTCCACAATAATTTTGTTATAATATATAAATAGATATTAAAATGTTTTGTATCAAATGAAGAAACATTCGTGAAGAATTCAAAAATATTACAAAGGACAATTATAGAAAAGGAACGTAACAAAATCTGGACAAAAAAAGAAAACAAACATAAAGAGGTCACCGAAGAAAGAGAGAGAGAGAGAACTCTTGTCCGAACTGTGCAAGAGATCGAAAATTCGCATATTTTTCCCTATATGGGATCGAATTCGAATGTACGAGAGACCGGTCGATGACGAAGGGCGAATATCAATTAAGCCCACGTATGATTATCACGCTGCAATCAGGCCGCATCGCGGAAAAACAGAGACGAGCTCGAGTCAGCGAGATAGAAGGAGAACGAACGAAGAAGAAGAAACAATGGAAATCGGAGATAAAGAATGGAAGAAATATTTCTTCGGCAGAGATGATTATCTCGATTAGCATCGTCAAGGAGAAGAGGAATAAGCGGAAATGACTGATCGGAAATGAAGGAAAGGAATTTCTTAGAGCGGAATAAAGGAGCAAACGAGAGCGAGAGAGAGGAAGGGGTAACGCGCGCTTACATGCACGTATTATACAATAACGTAGGGATATTCTTGCACTCACCATCGGTCCTCTGGATGTTTATGCTGCAGCCGACGTCGATGTTGCACGTACCGTGATCCATGGTCATTTAGTCGGTCTTGCACACTGCGTTCGACACCATAAAACGCGCCCGGCTTCCTCCGTTAGCACCGTGCAACGAAACGGGGCCTCGCACGCGGCCGATTAATCGACTCGAGTGAGAGAAAGAGGAAAGAGAGACGAAGTCGCGCGATGACGGTTGACAGTTACGGCAGCGTTCAAACTTCGCGTGGCGACCGGTCGAACCTCTCTTCTTCCCTCCTCTTTGGTCCTCAACGACGACGACGACGACGATGGATGATGATGATGATGATGATCTCCTTTCTCTCTCTGTCTCTCGTCTATTGTCCCCGTTGTCGTTGAACCTCGTTCCGAGAACCGCGTTCTCCTTTAGACTCCAAGGCACGCCCGATACGAATCTCCCGTATCTAGTCAAGGTTCTCGTTCGTTTCCCGGCCGAACGTTCGCGCGTCGTCGTCGTCGCCGTTGTCGTTCCCGATCCCGTTGTCGTCGTCGTCGACGAGACGGCGGACGACGATCAGCAGCGTGAAGAAGTGCGCGCGCGCACACACACACGACGTCCGCGTATCTGCCGAATCGCAGCCGCGACTCGCTCCTTGGAGTATCTATCTCGCGCCGAGGAAACAACCGTTTGCTTTCGTGCCGGGATACACTGCCAGTGTCCGTTATTGACAACGGAAGAGCTGCGATGGCGCCAGCTTCTGGCCGGCGCGCGCGGATCGCCGCGACATCTGCTGGCAAGACTCTTCAGTCGCGCGAAGGTAGACGATACCGCTGCTGACATCTGTGCTCCGCTCCGAGTACTGCAAGTCGAATTTTGTAGATAATGATATATATATATAAATATAAATATATAACAGTAAGCTTTATATTTTTAATATAAGCGGATTGAGGAGTTTAAATTCTGGATTTTTAAAAACTTTAGATTTTATATTGTCACGACATTAATTCTTTTAATTGTAATTTAACATTTGTTTGTTTTACAGAGAATATCGTGATTATATGAAAATCAAGATCCTCGAAATATATATTGAGGAAAATTGTTTCGAAAAACTAAATAAGTGGAATTATTAATATTATTTATTGTCTTTTCAATGAAAAATTATACTGAAATATCTATGATTATTAAGTATCGAAATAATACTTTGAATTATTAATATTATTTGTTTTTTTAATGAAAAATTAAACTGAGTTATTTATGATCATCAAGTATCGAATACTAATAATATTATATTTGTCTTTTCAATGAAAAATTAAACCGAAATATTTATGTGATCACGAAGTATCGAAATAATTTTCAGAGAATATTCTTCTCTCTTTTCCGATTTCAACATTTTTTATTTGCTCCCTGCAAATAGTGAATCCGTGACTTGAATAACCAACGATTTCAATTCTTCCATATTAAACTCCTCAGAGTCTAATAATCGTTCAATAATGCGCACCGGCCTGAAAGTATATACATAAATCATATCATTATCATTACACACACAGAAACACGACAAACACATTTAATTCTTCATAAAGTATAAATTTATCATATCAAAAAGTAACTCTCACATGTCTTGTTTTGCAGCTTGCGGTAGACGCGGAGGTAACTCGCCGACTTTAAACTTTTCATAGACCTATATAAAAATTCTTTGACTTATAAAGATATTCATGATGAAAAAAATGATACGTTATAAAAATTATTTTATTTCACACATATGCAATAAATCTTCAACATAATTACCTCTTCTGCTCGTTTAACAACAGTCTTCGTCTAAACCCGCCATTCGCGCAGCTGCATGTGCGAAACTACATGTCGTATGTCCAGTAGTTATACGATAAAGATGTGCCACGGAACAGTCGTCGTTTATGACAAACTCGAAAGTCTATAAATAGATATAATATTACTAAATATAATTAAATAAATAAGTGTAATAAATAATTAAAGTAAAATAATAATATAATGCATATATAATTATGCGTATTTTACCTGTTCCTTGATTATTGGATTTTGCGGCAACATGTTCATTATCCGATGCATGTGCGTGGCCACAAACACGTGTGGACAGTGAATCCCTCGCTGGACGAAATTATTCAAAACAGCTGCGAGCAATGACAGACCACTCACTTCGGATGTTCCGTTTCCGAATTCGTCTAAAATGACGAGGGAATTTGATGTGGACGCGTTGAGAGAGGAGTTTATCTAAAATATTGACAATGATGATGTCAAGTTTGAAGATATACACACAGAAAATACAGTTGAAAGAATGAAAATATGCCTTGATTCAAATACATTTTATTCTTATAATAGCGCCAAATATAAATAATCTTGGATAAAGGATAATTTAGCTTTAAAACAAAAGTGCAAAATATTCTTGATTGAAGCTGAAATTTACTTCAATTTAAAAATAAAGTTGCAAAAACAAGTGAACATCCGATATAAAGAGATACTTTCAAGTATATAATTACCTAATTCTTAGTTCAAATGTGACTAAGTTTGTTTTTACCATATAATGATTTTAAAACAAAATTATATCTTGAGGATAAAATATACTTTACACAAACTTAATTATTATTCAGGCAAATAAAGATTTGTGATTACAAAGAGTATTCTATGCTTAAATTAATCAAATAACGTTCAAGAATAAAAATGTATTTGAATCAAGGATTCCTTTTTTTCTGTGCAGTTAACGATTTGCGTCTTTGAAAAAAATTTAATATAATTTTTTGGTACTCTTTGGAAAAATCTACGTATATATAATCTGTATAAAAATCGATGTACCTGTCGCAAATCTTGCATGAACATGCTCGTATTTAGAGCAATACTTTCTATGGACGTAATTTGTGTCAGAATATGAGTCATTATTCCTATGGTGGCTGATTTGGCTGGTACGTAGCAGCCGACGTGAGCCATGAACACGATGAGTGCAATTTGTCTGAGATAAGTACTTTTGCCGGAAGCGTTCGGACCGGTTAAAACTTTTATGAGACTCTTTCCGTCCCCAGAGTAGGTGTCATTCGGAACGAACGTCGTTAAAAATTCTTGCAACGGGTGTCGACCTTGTTCCACTGCTATAATCTGACGCTCCACCATATTTGGCTTTACATAATTATATTCTCGGGCGACTACAGAAAATGCCAGTAACCTAATGTAAATAATGAACGAAATGTTTTAAAAGTTACATACTTTATAGATATATGTTAAGAAATCTAATTTAAATGAAGTTTTTTGCGCATTTAATATTAATTTCTCGCATATTTTTTCCATTAAATAATCATAAAATATTTAATTCACTCACGTATCTAATTCAGCGCATAATTGAATCGCATTGAAAATTGATGCTGCGTGTTTATTTATATATTTTACGAGCTTCAATATAATGTAACTTTCTCGCTTGGTAATCCTTAACATTATATCTCCTATACTATCGTCTAACTCTGAAACCAATGAAATAAATGCTATTATGTATAAAAAATTTATATTACAATATATTACGATATTATAAGCTACTTCATGTGTATCATAAAATGCAAAGAATATGAAATTATCGTAAAAATTATAAAACCTTTAGCACCGGGACTTTTAAAATAACGCGTGTCTTTACTAACAAATTTCAACTCTAAATTCTGAAAATTCTCATTGTCGGCTGGCGATGGATTCCGTTGAGTTAATGCTAAAAGATATCCGATATTCGGTATGTATACCATCCTGCAGGTTGTCACCCAAGATGGAAGATGCTCTATCATATCTTTCTCTGCCATTTGTGTCAGAGTCTTAGGTAAAGTGCCTCTTACGTGATGCACTGCATTTCAATGGAAACATGAAATTCAATGGAAATATAAAATTTAAACAGCTGAGTGCGCAATGCAATTTTAGAGATATATCCGAGACTCAAGAATTGCAATTTTTAATTCGTAAAAAAAAAAAAAAACCGAAATATATATTTACAGCATTATTCGAATTATGTGAAACAGATTAGCTTACATTTATCCAAGTGTGAATCCACGTTTGCTCGAACAATGAAATCATTTTCAGATTTCTTCGCGCTGAAATCCACTATGTATTCGATAAAATATTTGATGTAGCGTACTTCCTTTGTGATAGTATCAACGATTTTATGAAACAGCTTCACTTTTTTACGGTGTTCTTCGCATATGTCGGCGATGTAAATTATGGAAGATATCGTCTGCATGACACGAAATATAAAATAGAATGAGATAAAAATATGCGTAGTAAAAATATCATGAATAAATGATGATGATTAAAAATGAGAAATTTATTATACCTTATGCAATCGTACCCAATCAGAAAATTTAGCCTGCTGCGCTAAATGTCGATTCAAAGTAACATTAGTCAAACGATAAACCTGCTTTAAACATAACGTCAAATTCTCGACGATACTTTGATTATTCGGATTAAGGCAGAACTCGACGACTTCGAATCTTTCATTAAGAATTTCGATATTTCTTGTAGGATGTTGCAACGTTTTCCTACAATAAATGTTTAAATATTAATCTTTACATAATGAGAGAAACACATTATATATGATATAGTTATTTAAAAAATGATGACAATAATGTGGCCACAAATACTTGCCACAAAAAAAGCATTCCAGGACTTGATTGGCAACGGTTCAAAAGAATGAATAAGCTTTCGCTTTGTTTCTTCGATGCCGCATCGCCACACTTGAAAAGACTTGGATGATGTCTGGTGTGTACGATATTTAAAGCCTCGTAAGTATCGTCATTTATCATGACAATGTCACGTCTACATCCCAATGCACGGTAAAAAAATTAGTACACATACATTGTGAAATATAACGCATCTTATGGAAAAATAAATTATTGAAACCAGATCGCATTAAATTTAAATTGCAAAAAATTTATAGTAGTAATTAATAAATATAGATTGTGAGTACAAAAATGAATGCAATTGTTTAGAAACGTAATTGCGATTTTAATAAAAAAATATCTCTTAATTTTTATTTTAATTTTTTAATATTTTAATAAAAAAAAGATTTAATTGAACAAGCAAATCTCAACAAGGAGATTTTTTGATGGAACTCTTTTTTTTAAGGAATGATACTACAGTGAATTAAATTTCATGATTGTACTATCAATGCCACGTCTAAAATATTCTGAACGTGAGGTCAGAAAGACTCACAATGTCACGCTAGTCAAAGATACAAAGCTAGGTCTGGCAGCTGGATCCTTATTCAGCGTAATATTGCTCCAATGCTGATCGATATGGATCAAGAGCAGACCCAACGTGTGTATCATGACGCTCGATTTGAAATTCAACAGGCCCTGAAGGAAGACATGTCTCTCGACGTCATTGGCGTTCGCCGGCTCCGACTCGAGCTTGAGACTTCGAACTCTGTGATAGCATCTGTCGAAGCTGTGTTCCTTCTTCCGCATCACCCTCAGCGAGACCTGCGTCGGCCCCACACTGCTCTATCCGCTGATCTGTTCAATTCACTCGACGTTTCCGACATTACCAAAGCCTCGATCGTCGTAAGGAACGCGTCGGATGTACCGGAGAACGTGATGACGTATCGTGGTTGGCACTGCTTGTACAGTGTCTTCGTGATATGAAAATTAACACCGTCGTCGTAGGTATCGTCCATCACGAACAATTCGGACGTGAGAAAGTTGAAATAGGCTGCACCCAACTGATTGTTCGACCAGATCATAGCTAAAATGATCTGCGAGGACAAATACAATTTCCATTTACAATCGTGAAAAATAAAACAAATATTTGTAAAATTTACATAATAAAATAGTACCTTTATATTACACATGTTTTATAAAAGTGAGAATTTCTCAGTTTTAATTGTAATAATAAAATTAAACTAAAAAGTAACTAAGAAATAAAAATATTATTTAAAATAATTTCAATATATGAATTCGAAGATACTAGCCTCGTCTCTATTAGAAAAATTGCCAAACTGCATCGCAGAACTAACATTGCTCGATTGTTTTTGCGCTGTAGCGCTTGATTGCGTCATTGGAATATTCGGGCTTCTAAACTCTTCTTCATCGCTGCTAGTTTCGTTTAATATCGATTCGAATTCCACTGGACTAAAGTGAAAAACATATGCTGGCGTGTTAATTTCAAAAATAGAATACAACAATATTACTTTCATCATACATGAATCTAATATATGTAACCCAACTTATCTGTATAAAAGAAAGAAACTAAAAATAATACAATTTTATGAAGAAACAAATACATAATGAACATACACATTAGCTAAAAAAGGAGTCGATGATCTATTTCTTGAGCAACTCGGCAAGCTCATTTTTTTATCGTTCGTTTTTCGGATTTTAGATTCAAAATGCACGCAACAATGCTACGACAAAGTAACAACTGAATGACCTGAAGTTGATTCGTAAAAGACGTTAATCGTGTTCGCTAAGTTTGCACCAAACTTCACATTACATATTTTATAATTTTTTTCTTTGAAGTTTTCAAATAAAATATAAAAAAAAAAAAACAACGCAATTAGACTATAAATGTTTAAATATAATATTACATAAAAATACGTACCAATTTTTTACATGCATATAAACATTTTACATAAGAATTTCAAATATATAAATTATATATTTATATAACATAGTTCGCATAATTTCAGTACAGTTGTCGCACAACTTATTCAATCTATCGAAAAAATGCGGGAAAAGGAAGAAAAGAAAAAATCGTACATATATTCAATAACAACATTATTCTTTGATTACATTACATGAGCAAATATTTGCAGTCGCCTGCAATTGTTACCTGTACATAATTACAAAATATTGCCCTAAACCTGTTTAAGTAATGGGTACCCGGTATTATTGGTATTCGCGACGCGATTTTATAAGTGAAATATAAAACGATCTTGCGCGCGATGTAAGATTATGATCTTTGATTCAGCTTTTGCTTTGTTAATACTTAAGAACATAAATAATAGATGGACGTACCAAGAGTTGTATGGAACACATTTGGTTAGGAGTTAGATCGTGTTACTTGTTACACATTATATATATAAAATATTACTTGACATTAGTTTTCACGCCTACACATAATGCTGCGTGAAGAAATGATTACCACGATTGCGCTATTACAACAATTGTTATATACATTCGCAAAAAGTATAAAGGGTTCTCGGAAAATATTCTCTAAATCGCATTAAAAAACCTACTTCTCTGTAAATTTTAATTATAAAATCTTGTTGATTAAAATCGTTAATTATAAAATCTCAATTTATAAAATTTCATATTAATTCGTTAACTTAACAATCGATAAGTTGATGTATATAAAATATATCATTTTTATATAGCGATCTTTCGAGTGTACAAAAGTACATAAAAGTTTCTAAAATTCGGTATTTTTTCATACAAAAATATATGTATATGAATAATATCAACCAGATCTTTTTTCGCACAATTTTGTTAAGATCTCGAATTTCCACATTTGAAAAGGTCTTTTAACTCGGAATAGGCGGAGGTGGTTGGGGATTGAACGTGATGGGTCGATAGCTCTTCTCCCTCACAAAGGGCTGCACTCCGTTCAATATGAAACCGTTCATAGGGTTTCGCTCTTGTTTGATCGGCTGCACCGGGCTCTCGTCCTCCGAGCTGACGGCTTCCTCGCTGCGTGCTGGGCTAGCCGACCTAATTAACCGGTTCTTACTCTTTTCGCTCCGTTTCGACATCTCCTCATACTACCTACTTTGGAATCAGCAGAGAACGCCACGACTGGTCATGAATTTCGCAATTGCATGTTGTAATGAATATCCAAATAAATAATAATACACAAGTCTCGAGCAATTTGTGAAAATGTAAATTAATTTAGAATAAAAGAAATAATTTTTGTATAAGTTATTTTTGAAATATATATATATATATATATATATATATATATATTTTTTTTCTTATATAATTATGAAAAAAATTTTCTATATAAATTCAAAAAATACTTTTACATAATTTTCTACAACTAAAATCATCGATTTTTCCAAAACTTAATATTTTAATAAAGTCAACGTTGTTTTTTGAAAGAAAAGCACTTTCGTCTATAGAGAACCAATATTTTGCGATCAGTTGAACGCACGTGACGCCTCTGCTGTATTTGTCAACGCGCTGAACGCCAAGGCAAACACCTATTCTCCACTCCACGAGTGGATCTAGTAAAATATTAGCATAGTCCTTATATAGATGCACGCGGCCGCAAGAGTGGAGGACACAGGTTTGCCGGAGTTCAACGCATCGGAGGATAAACCAAGACGCAATAACGCGGCGTGCGACGATCTTTCTTCAAGACGTAACGTAACGCTTTCGACAATTGTGAGATGCGTTGGTTGATTTATCGCACGATGCTCGCCACCTATGTATGCTCGCCCAATACGTAGTTAGAAGCGCGATCGTACTTGCTTGGCTTGGTTTAATGAAGCGTTGTTAAATGACTAGAGGTGTTAAGACTACTTACTTTACGCCCACCTTAAAACCTGTGCGAGATAAAAAATCAGAAAGCCAAGAATTAGTAGGTAATCGCACGGTACGCGCAACTTCTTATCTACGAGAGCGATTAGTAGATTTAATTACTGCTACTGTTTCTATGGCAAACATTAATTATCATATTTATTAACTTGCAACGAAGACAAGCTTGCGGAAGAAGCTGTCACATCGAATATCGAAGTATGTAATATCGAGGTAACGAATTATGATTCACGTTATAAGTTATATATATACTGAAGCAAATGCAAACAGAAATTAGATTTTAGACTTTAGATCGAACAAAGAAAAATGCAGAAGTAAATTTTAAAAAATTATGCATACTTTTCTAGATTTCCAAGAGAGAATAATGTTATTTAAATATAAAAGAATAAATTAAATGGAATTTTTACATCACATAATTTTAATATTTTTTATTTTAAAATAGAAAAAAGCTGAGAATAATAATTGTAAAAACTGTTCTCACTTTTGTAATCCTCTTTGATATTTATTTAATAGACTATAGAGAAAAGAAAATTGTATATTGCTCACGTTTACTTCAGTATAAGGAAATGTATCAGAAATCATAAATGTCATTCGGGTCTCTACGTAAAACCTCCCTTTCAGGCATTATGCGTCCGCCGACAACATTATTATTTCGGGAAACATTCTCAGGAGAATCGTTATCTAAGCGGAAGTCAAAGGGACCAGATTATATCGAACATACCTAGACCGAAGGGGTTTACTCTTGCCGCCGGTTTGCCTGGAATGCGGTCTCGTGTTCGGTTGCGATAGCTCGCTGTCGCTGCTCGCTAAGGAAGATCTCGCCGCCACGGCCCCGTGAGCAAAATCTTTCCTGTTAGGTAATGCGTTAGAGAATTACTTGCCATTAGCGGTTTCGTCTCGCAATCGCGAACTCTTGTATACGGACAGCGGTCTGACATGGCCGCGAGCACGTGAGTGAAAGTGAATTCTCTTTGAAATTACGGACTCTTCTCATATGTATTGCATAGAGCACCGAAGACCTTTACCCTTCTTAACCCTTTAGCTTACGTATTGAAACACTGCGTTCGCTTCTCGCTTTCTTTTCATCAAGCATCGCATGGTATCATTTAGTATGTGAAGAATAAGTACAAATGGAAATAAAAGTAATTATTTTAATAGATAGACAATTTTTTGTTTTAAATGTAAAAATATTTCAGATTTTTCTTGGAGAAAATTCACTTTCAAAAATTATATGTTAGAGAAATTTAACTTTTAATGAAGTTCAAGAAATTAAATGTCGTTTATTATTATTAAAGACCAAAGATTTCATTTGTTACATTTACCTGTAATTGTCAGACCTGGGCGTAGAGTTGAGATTCGCGGTTTTGCTGGTCGTGTGCGCATCCACAAAAGCAGCCGAGCTCTTAGGAATATCGCATACCACTTTGGGATGCACCGTTGTCTGTTTGTACTCCAGGTGCGACGACGAATCAGTGGGCGTCCAGTCATAATATTTTGGCCGGTAATCCTTGTACTCTCTCGGTTGCTGTTGATGCTGTTGGTGCTGCTGCCTAGAATCCGCGCTAGGTGCTCTCTTACGCAAATACTCGTCGCTGCTGACACTGCTCTTCCGTATGGTCGCCAACTTCGTCGGTGGGACCGAGGTCGGAGACGATGCTGATGACGACGGCGCGCCGTCTGGGTCCGCGCGAGATAATTGTGAGCTGTCCCACACGGTGGGCAGGCTACTTACAATTCAAACACATTGTTAAACACAATAGCAAACAATTTGCAATTTTTACAAATTATTTTCAAATAATTTCCAAAATAAACTGTATTACAAAAAATTAAAGACATATGAAGATAACATAAATGTTCAGAATCAGTCAATCAGTTCGATGATAACATTTTAAATGTTAAATACTTATATAAGAGTTTTCATGATCGAAAAAATCAATGTATAAATATTTTGATACAATATTCAACAGATATAAAGCTTTTATAATTGATCACTATTATTTCAGAAATAAATATGCAAATATAATTTCGAGTATTCACCTCATATTTTCGTCCATACTATACAAGCGAAGTTGCTGTCTAATGTTTGCCTTCTCCCTGGCACGTTTCCGTTGAAATTCTTCTTCCACTTTACGCATCGCCTCTAGCTCGCCTTTTCTTTGCCTTTCCTTGGCTTCTGCCTCCCGCGATAACTTTTCCGCCAATCTACGCCTTTCGATCTGTCGCACAGTACTCTGGAATGTGAATCTTCGACCTTTCGAGTTGTTCTTCAATGGTGACTTGATCTCCGGCGCAACCTCCTTATCGTCCTGCAGATTTTGCTGAGTAGGTGAAATGCTCCGTTGTTTCATTTCGGAGATGTTTTCACATGATTTTGAAAATCTATTGTTCACTTTCCCATCGCTCGTGAAAGATTTGTCTTTAAGAATGGCTGAGTTTTTAGACTGCTTGATCGTCTTCTCTATATCTTTGTCGGATTTCCTAAATTCGTCCACGCCGTTTTTACGATATTTCGATCCAATATTATTGCTAAAGTTCTTTTCACTGTCCATCACATTATTCCTGGAATTCAAGCTCTGTGACTGATATTGAGAATCGTTGGATTCGGGCAAGTACATCACGTGACCGCCTGAAGCCAGGTAGGAGAATGAAGGCGGCTTCATTATTATGGGAAAATCGTTGCGATCCTCCAAATCTTCCACCAAATCCTCGTCATCATCCTCGTCGTCGAAACTGGGCTTCCAGCCGGACGGTGAAGATCGCGTCGCATCCGTGATCTGCGTGTGTTGGAGCGACGTCGGCGCGCTTGTCGACAGAAGCCAGTTATCATCGAGGACGTCGCGAGTACGTTTTCTCTCGAGATCCAACGGACCGAGCCCGAGGGCGCCCGAAACCGATCTCTTCAGTTTCTGCAGCGAGTTAAAGGTTGAGCCCTCCTTGCTCTTTGGATCCGGATTGTATAGATACATGCGATTGTCGTCGCGCGGCAACGACAGCGAGAACACGTGTGCCCTGGGTGGAAATTTCACGGGGGTCGGCATCGGCGGGGGCGAGTCCACGCCAGCATCGCTACTAGATTCCTCGCCCAGATCCTGCTGCGGCGTCCACGTCGGTCTTGTCGCTGGTGTTTTCAATCTATTATTGTTATTGGTATTGGTGCTGACGTCTAATAAGTCGTCATTAGCTGCGCCAGCATCCCCGGATATACCAGAATCGCCCGATTTATCATGAGAACTTCGTGGACCGAGAGCGATCAGTGGCGGAGGTGGTCTCGACAGACGTTCGATGCGTTCCTCAAACATCACCTGATATCAAACATTTCATAATTTCTTAACTGGAAGTATTCTGAATAATTTATACGCTCTCTTCAATTTCATTTACTTGATAATTATTACTTTGCTAGTTGTTATACTAAGAGATAGTCTCTAATTAGTATTGTACATTCTTCGCGCACTTACCGGAACCTCCTCGCTCGCTGTGCTCATGTTTGGTCCTGGTGCTTCTAACGCTGATAACAACCTCCACGCTGCTGATGGTGAGAATCGCGGAATTTCCAGTTGCTTCTTAGGTAACGTGGGTCGTAATTTTAACGAAATATCCTCCATTCCGCTTTTCCCCTGATAATCACAAAAATTCGATTTAGCAAAAAAAATTTCCTTACATGTTTCGTTTTAAATAAATAATTATATTAAATAATTGCTTATATGTATATAAACTTGTGATTTTATAGATCTTATTACAAATAAAACAATTACTCACATCATCTGTATAATCGTGGCATTCGATCGATCCATTGACCACTCTAGCTTGCAACCTGGACTGTATTTGTTCCATGTGCTGGTCCACGCAATTCCGCGACTCGTTCGACAATGCTTCGTCCATGCCGAAGTAGAAAGTCTTCGGTGCGGATTTCTCCGGCAACGGTAGTCTAGAAAAACGATCAAAAACGATATATTAGATTCTGCACAACGATTATAAATGACGGTACTAATTAGTCATCTGTTATCGTCGCCATCAGAAAATTAATTGCTCCTCTATTCATGTCGCGCGCTCGCACGAGACATTCATTGATAAGAGAAATAATTAGAATGGCTTAGGCATACGCGCGTATACGCGACTCGCGAGAGAGATAAATCGATCTGAGATGCGAGAGCAACTTACACGTGCCAATTTTTCTCGCGCATAACTTCCTTGGCTTCTGGTTTCCTCACGAGCTTCTCTTTGGATTTCGCGTCCTTCTTCTCCACCGTCGCGGGAACAGGTTCGCAGGGCCATCTCTTCTCGTCCGGTGCGCCATCAGTATTCCTAGCGTCGCTCTTCCGCCATCTACGATCGGAATCTCTCTCCTTTCCTTTCTCTTTGGCCTCGCTCGTTCGCTCGGGCGTGCTCTCCCTCCCGGAACCTTGCCCGCGAGGATCCGTCGCCCTGACGTAGGGTCTCACCGGACTCTCCGATCTGGTTCTCGCCGGCTCCGCCGTGTTCTCATACTTCCGGCTCTTGGCCACGCTCTTTGCCCGTTGATAATCCTCGAGTAGATCTTTCCGTTGCTTCTCCGACGAGGAGTATTTCCCCGCGTCCAGACGATCTTTCGGATTTTTCCGAGAAGGATCCTTTGGCTGCACCATAGATGATTCGTCAAACGTCGCCAATTTCTCGACGATTCGTCTCTTTCCACCTGATATGGCTTCCGTTTGTCTCTCCTCCACGTAATTTTTGGTTTTTCCAAGATCGCGCGCGTTTTCTTTGCGTTCTTCGTACATGTTGAGCTTGCTTTCCGATCGATTACAACGATCGGTCAGTCGCCTCTCCTCGACGATCCTGTTCTCGATCGTACATTCATTGCGGGAATTCTCCTCGTTCTTCGCCGATCGTTTTTCCGGTCTTTTTGCCTCTTCGACTTTCAATGCTTTCAAACTTCGCTCAACATCGCTGTTGCGCTCCGTCAGATTCGCGGACTCCGACGAGGACCTACCGCCACAGTGGAGCTTGTTGCGCACCTTCCTGGCTACCTGCAGTAACTCCGCCTGGAACTCTGGACTGCTCATGCTTCTTTGCAACGTGTTCTTGCCATCAAAGATCCGCAAACGCCTCTGCTCATCCCGGCACCAGCGATCCTGATGAAGATCGCGCCAAACGAGTCTGTTCTCCTTGTTGGCAGCACGACCGTCCTCACCCCGCCACTGTCGTTCGTTCTCCAATCTACCACCGCCGCCGTTGTTCTCGCAACGTTCCCCGACGTGAGTCTGCGACGATGAAGATGAGGACAGCCAGTTGACCTGCGCCCTCTTCGTTTCCGCTCGCGTCTTGAAGAGGCGCGACCGCCGAGGCGGTGGCTGAACTTCTTCTTCGCCGTGACAACCATTCTGACGATGCTGGCCAGATTCTGTATATCTGTAGGCAAGATTTCTACATTTCAAAATGCGATACCGATATTTTCCATCGATATAAAAAAATCACTAAAATTGCTAAAAAATATTAAGAAAAATATAGAAAAAATTGGATTAAAAAAGAATTATTAAAAGAAATATTAATTCTAGAAAAGCTTTAGAATATCAAATTGATTAAAAATAAATGTTGAAAAATAAAATGATTCGGGAAAAGAAAATGATCGATAACAATTGCATTTCTCTACCTGTAGGAATCGGGGGACGATCTGTCGACGACGCCGTTCGACGGCGGCGCCGGTGCCTTGTACTTCTTCTTGTTCCTGTACCGGCTCTCTCGTTCCTTGCAGTCTCGCTCGGGATAATGTCCGTTTCCGCAATGCCGGTGTTCCATCGCGTGCTGATGCTGTTGCTTCCCGTTGCAACGCATCGCCTCCCGTCCCATCGGCGAATATCGCAGATCAGGCTCGCTGCCGAACCTCTTCAGCTCCTGCATCTCGTTCTCCATGCAGCAGCCTAATTCGCTCCGATAGTGGCAGCAACGGTGATCGAGCTTGCGTCCACGCGAGGCGCCGATGTTCGACGCCGAGGTACTGCGGCTGCGGAATATTCCTGGCTGGAAAGCGAGAGAGAAACGAAATCCTAACTTTTTGAAAATTCTAATCCACTTTTCACTTAATTTTTATATAATTTAAAAAAATTTTTTTTTTTCAGTGCCGACAGTTTAATCTGAGAAGTGAGAGAAATGTGGGCGTAATATTTACATATGTCTGCCAATTATGATAAAAGTTCATTAAGACAGCTCTGATCACATCTACACAACGGGTTCAAAGATTATTCTTTCTCTCTTAAGTATTACATAAAGGTAGCACGCGGTAAAGTGTTACGCGCGTTTATTCTTAGAACATTGTTGATTTACAAAGCGTGCGCGCGACTTCCGTCTGATGAGCGTAATAAATGCTCTATAGAGCAAGGACCTCCTTCCCTTCTCCCCTTAATAAAGCAGACGGATGAGAAACTGTCGTCTTTGTGCGACCGTTGACACAAAGAGTTCGATGAAGGTCGCGTGATACATTTCCCGAATTCGCGATATGTAAGAAGTCATTCTGTAGAATATATTCTTAACCGGGTTATTACGCGACGCATAGCACAAGACACGTACGAATTCTGAACAATTGCATATGCATTACCTTCATTCTGGACGACGGAAACAGGCTTCTTCAAAGACAGAAGGAGGACTGACTGTCCGAGACGCAGGAGATTGAATTAAAACATATTAGTGGGAATAAAAATGTATATAACTTTTCGGACACAGAGATGATTTTGTGGAGTGCGGACTTTCACGCTGAAGATTCGGAGCAGAAAATTCATTATGCTTTTCGTCGTTTCATACTTTCGGCTGCAATTTGCACAGCAACCTAAATAATAAATATCTCCAACGTACAAATATATATTTATTACAAAAATGTATCCTCTTTGTCTTAAAAAAATTCAATAGATATAAATTAAAAATATAGATTAATAAAATTACAATAAAATTATTTTATAAGACTAATCTTTTTTTTCATGCTGCGTCTCTTTTAAAAGTTGATCGATTATATCAGACATTTCGATGGAATAGATATTCCGCTCTCGAAGCAGAGTGTGAATAAATATACGACGATACATTTCAAACAGAAATGAATTCAGTCCCTGAGAGTAAAGATTATGCATACGAAGAATCAGATATAATGTAACGTACCAAAATATACAACTAACAATAAGCAAAAATTTTCCGCGCAATTAACTCTAATTTACTGCCATTATGATGCTGTCATTATTACTACGAGCGCTACACAGTCACTACCGTTAATTAGGTACTGTTAACAATGAAAATTATTAATCGACATAAAAAGTCGTGGCCCTGAAGACAAATTTCAACGCAAGTGCAACGAATTGAGTGACGACTTGTATTCTCGCACACGAGAGCAGCAGCATGGCACGCCACGTCATCAGCGCGACTCGAAAAGCCGCCGCGAATCCTTACCTTATTAAGGTCGTGCGGAAGCGTGAGGGCCGGCGGCCTGCGGCCGCTTATGGTTCCCCCGTTGTGAATGATGTTGCCATTATTGGTGGCGCGCAACCGCTGATTGGGCGGCTCCGGTAGGACCTTGAGTCCCGCCGGCTGCTGAGGATGATGTCTCGCAAGCTCCCGAGGAAAGGACTGCGTCCACCCGCGTCTGCCAATCTCCTGCGACGGTCCATTGGACGCGCAGTATTGATGGGAGCTGCTGCTACCCATTTCTATGCCGATCTAGCGTCTCTATGGAGTGCAGCACGATTCGCCATTCATCTTGTATCTGCGGAAGATCAGAAAGAGAGGACCAATTATCCAACAGGTTTGCCTGAATCCATCATTGAAAGATACTGTGCCATCTAATTGGAATTCGTGAATGTAGCATAAATACAAGAAGCAGACTTTTTATGTAAATAATAGCTGATTAAGTTACAGTATATTTTTCTAAAGTACATATAATGTATTTATATATTATTCAAGTAAGATTGTCTAGATAGAAGCTGCATGTGTGCAACAAGTTTATAAATTAATTTAAAAATAGTTGAATTAAAAAATAATGTTCTAGTATAATCATTCTTGAAGAAAATACAAAGATTATATATTTAATTGAAATGTGATAGAGGTAGCTAGATAGTAGTAACTACACAGAGAGAATTTTCTCTTAGAATTTATCCTGAAAATATCGTGGGACAATATGATATTGGATGAATTTTATAAGAGTTTTCTGATTGATACCACATAAGATATAAAATATATTTGATTAATTTTACTATGTACATATTGTTTTTTATTGTGGTAAATATTAATCAGAGAAATTATTCTTCCAATACCATATTGTCCCACGATTATCATGATTTTCAGAGTAAACTCTCAGAGGAAATTCTCTCTGTGTAATTAAACCATAATTAAATAATATTAAAAAATTGTCAAGATGTGAGAAAAAACAATAATTCTTAAAACGAACAGAATGGACACCCAGAAAGATAAAAAAATATAAATATATAAAATAAAAAAGTATTAAGTGGATGCAAATATTTATACAATGTTATGAATCAGATTTAAATACTCTGTATGATCAGATGGTCAATTAAGAGAACCACTTTACAAACCTGTTCCAATTTCTCTTAAACTTGTAAAAAGTACGCTTTTGCATACTAATTTGCTGGCGCTTTGCATATGACGATTAAGGGTGTAATTAAACGTTAATAAGTATAATCAATTTGCAAATATGTTGCACAATCCGCCTTAAATTTTTTTCGATAAGGCCGCTTCTGTGTAAAAAAACGCAGGATTAAGGGTGCAATTAAACGTTAATAAGTGTGATCAATTTGCAAATATGTTGCACAACCCGCTTTAAAAATTCTCTTCGATAAGGCCGCTTGTGAGTAAAAAAAACGTGTCGGCATTAACGCCTGATATATATCTAATTAATATGTTTTTCGTAAGAGGCATATTTTATGGCTCAACTTCTCATCCATGATGATCACTAATTAACGAAAAATCATAAATACAAATTATACGAAAACGTTTCATTCATCTTGTCGCTTTCGGCAAAGAAATAATCAATGTAAACGTCATATAAAAATAATATCAATTTTCAATTTACGTGACGTACCACATCTTTTCTCGGAACAAGTCCGTAAAAGAAAAAAAATACCACCGTTACTCAACTTTCTAACATCTCACGCCGGAGGAAGGATAGTGATCCGCGAGACCATTGATGAACGAGAAGACAGCGCAACGAGACTCCGCGAGGTAATGGAACAAGAGGGATGGAACAAGAGGAGGGTAAACGCACGCGAGTTGGCCGAACGATCTGGGCAGGCCGGTTATCTTACAGTTAGACGTGGTTTAACCTCCTGTGTCGGTCGTGTCGGGATGCGAAGAGAAAAGGAGGGAAAGGGACAGAGAAACAGAGGAAGAGACGGTTCTTTCTAAAGTAAGTTCTTCCATTCAGCACCGGTACACAGGAGCAGGTGCCCAACCTACAGCACACGCGACCCGTCCGTGTCGATCGGGTAGTACCGGTAATACCGCTAATCCGCGGGAATGAGCGAGAGAGCGCGAAAAGTGTCCGAGAAAAGTCGCGGGACACTACGTCGTTGAGGCAAACGAGTAAGGCGGCTTTTATTAATGTAGTCTCTTCTCCTATCTCGCGGGATTAAACTGGAAATAAAGCAGCAGGATCTGGAATTGCTCGCACGAGTTAATATTCGGAAAAAATGCGCGAGGCAAATGAGCGAAATTATATTCACGTTCAGCCGATCAGATGATGTTCTTCCGATATCATCGATATCAGATCTGCAAAAGGCGCGACGATTTAGATCTTACTATATAGCTTTGCTTGATAAAGAGGATTGAAATTATTTGCGTAACAAGAAATAATTGGCTGACTAAGGAATACAAGTGTAAATGGTAGTTTAGATATCCTTATAGATATGCACAGACTATGTGAGTACGCTATTTGCGTTTCCTGAAATGGAAAAGCTTCAACGTTTCACTTCCGCGCGTGTGACGCGATGGTGAAACAACGGGGACCAGATTGATCGATATCGTAGTCAGATCAGAGAAAAAAACAGAGCGTGTTTCTCACAGTTTCACTTCCGACAATGCATTCTGAAATTCACGCAGCTCATAGTTATTTTATGGTGATACGTACGCAATTTTATTCTTCGAAGGACGATAAACGCGTAATACTAATATTAATTGCGCGAATCAATGCAAAACAATATTCTATGGTAATGTTGCATGGCCAACTTTATTTCACAGTGTAAAGCTTGTATACATCGTTGAGAACAATGCAACATTGTTGATATTAATGATATCAAGATGTTTTTTTTTTTTTTTTTCATTTTGACCAAACCTGCAATTTGTAATTTACTTTGTAGCACACGGAAAAAATTACTTAGTATAGCTAAATTTTAGAAATGTAATTAAATTTTAAGTGTAATATAGGACCACCTAAAATTTAGCTATATAATACTTTTTCTCTCTCGATTAATATCTATCACAATAAAAAATATTAATATATATACATGATAAAATTAATTAAACATATTTTATACGCTATTATATGATAGATATTATAATATTTTTTATTGTGATAAATTTTAATCAGAGAAACTCATAAAATTCTTGAATCGTTTGAACCATGATTTTCAGGGCAAATTCTAAGAGAAAATTCTCTCTGTGTACAAAGTACATTGTTATGTCGAATGCAAAAGTATACCTAATATAATTTTTCTAAAACCGTGAAAAATAATCGTTTAGAATAATACACTAAACAGAGAGTCAGCTGACTTTTCTTCGACGAGAGCGATGAAATGTCGCGATAACACATGGCGATATCTCGGCATTCGCTCAGCATCATCGGAGCGTCATCGGTTCTTCGGCGGTTTCGCGCGCGATTGTCGTGCCGGCGAGAGGATTCTCCGGGGCACAAAGTGGCAAGTGATGCATGACGGATGGCGGCGGTTATGATAACTCGAGCGTAGGGTACCCGCGGGATAGAAGGGGGCAAGGAAACGGAGGAAGAGAAGGAAGAGAAGGAGGCGACGAAGCGCGAAGGGACTCGAGGTATAGAGAACCCGGGGAATCGGAGAGGGCAGGAGGAAAGAGGACGTTTGCCCCCTCGCGATGATCATCGCCGAGAGTCATCGAACTTGGAAGGATAGGAAGAACGATTCTCCGTCTGCCGTCTCGCGTTCGCGATAGCTCGCCTCGCTCGTTCGCTCGTCTAGGATAGAGGCAGCTCTAATACCAGCCCCGGCTATCTTCGAGGAACTCGAATCGAACCCGGACTGTATTCCCGGGCGATATACATACGCCCACGTGTCGCGATTGTCGGCACAAATCATGTACTTCCTGCTGCAAACGCGCCGTGCAAAAATTCTGAAAGAGCGAGCGCGCAGACTGACAATCCGATTCGATCCGATTGCGGCCGCGTTGGGTGGTTCGTTTCTTTTCTTCTTCATTTTTTCGCACTTATTTATTTTGATGAAATAAGTGGAATCGAGACGAACTCTCTGTCTCTTTCTCTCTCTCTCGCTCTTTCTTTCCTCCTCTGTCGTGTATGCAATTTACGCAACAACACTACTGTACAGTTTTATTAATCGACGAAAGAAATGGATGGAAAAAACATCGCGAGATCTCTTTCGCAAGAGAACTGTCATTAGAGATTAGCTCCGCGCTCGTTCCGCACCTATAACGGAAATATCATTCGCCGCATTTAAATCGTGGAGATTCGCGTGTGCAAAATAAAGACCGGGAGTTCTCGCTAGATCGGAAATGATACCGAGCCGAGAGTCGTTATTACATTCCTGGATTTGCGAAATGAGAGGGCGCGTATCTCCTCTTTCAATAGCAATGTCTCACTCTGTATTATAGTATGTTCCTTCCTCGTGATAGCAATATTTCACCTTGTGTACAACCACGCATTTCGTCTTCCGACAGTAACGTTTAATGCTCGGGTAAGATTTTTCCTAGCTGAAAATAGCGTGTAACTAAACGTGAGTGGCATCCGACTTTCTGCGCGGAACGCGTTCAAAGTTAAATAGAATCATCTTAGAAAAACAACGATATAAATAGAATTACTGGAGAAAACAAGGAACTACTAGATGTAATTATATTATCCGTTATTTAACAATTATTTCTGCACATTTATTATGCAATTTATGCTTCGTCTTAGATTAAAAAATATATATAATCATATAATAATTTTATAAACAAAATTCAGATGGAATTTTTTACAGCATGCACTTAATGCAACGGATAATGCATACGCGGAGAGAATTTTCTCTTAGAATTTACCCTGAAAATCATGGTAATCGTGGGACAATATTTTAAGAGTTTCTCTGATTAATATTTATCACAATAAAAAATATTAATATGTACATAGTAAAATTAATCGAACATATTTTACATTTTATTGTAGTAGATATTAACATTCTTAATGTGGTAAATATTAATCAGAGAAACTCTGATATATATAAAATTCTTCCAATATTGTCCCACGATTAGCATGATTTTCAGGATAAATTCTGAGAGAAAATTCTCTCCGTGTAATCCTTTGCCAAACAAAGGAGATTCAAATGCAACTGTTCCAAGATTGAATTTTCTCGCTCAGTGATACAACCACGTGCTCCATCATCCGCAGAGACCCAACGTTCCACCCTGTATAACCGCGACAGGAAGGTTCTACCTCGTGGCGACTCGGTTCGTAAAGAATAAAATGCCAATCCAATTTCCCGGAAGGTCTCACTCAGGGTCTCCCTTCGCTCGAGAGGGAGATATTCCGCCACGCGAGAACGTCTGTTGGAATTTAACCGTTGCGCCCTCGAGCTCGGGAGAGACAACCGGTACCGGTTGCGCTGCGAAACAACGAGAGACCTTATCCCGAGATATATGTGTACGTGTGAGTGTGTAATAAAAGCCGGTCTAAATATTTCAAACATGCCGTCGAGGTATCGTTAAACGGCATGCTACGTTCTATCGGATAATCGACGATGTTGGACCAACGTGTCGTTCTGTCGGTTTTGCAACCGACATATAGTTGCAACGAGCGCTACTATAATTCACGCGCCATTTCTAAGCATCTATATACATATGTATACATACAGGCTGACTAGAAAATAATATATAGAGCGAGAGTACGTGCCAGCAATAATCTATTTCTGGATTACAAAAATCGTCATGAAATATAATAACTTTAAAACTTTATATCGCGATCGATATGAAAAGCGCTGAACAAAGTGGCACATAATATTGCTCGATTAATCCTTACGTAAAAAATTCAAGATCATTTTTTTTTCTTTTTCACCTAGATGCAGCGACTCGTAACGCGAAAATGTATACAACGGGTGAAACAATATTGTTTACACAATTTCGCGTAATGTAATTTTCGCGTGCGTTTTATACGTGCAGACCGGTGATTTAACAAGCTGGTCCGATGGCGAAACGTGCACCATTTATCCTCGATGAAGAGAGAAGGACGGCGAAAAATCACGCCACGTATGATGGGAAACAAAGGCGCACACTACGTGTTGCACTCACGTAGACCCCCCGCTATCTGAATTCGCCGGGCCTCACAACAATAGCGTGTATTCCGACTTTCACATTTTGCACGAAAGTAATAACGTTGCGATGCGCGGCGCCGTAGCGTGAAAATCCTATCACGACGACTGGCCTCGGCAACCTGCACAACCCGCGCGCAGAAGAGACGTTATCTCACCCCCGATCTCTATCCCATATATCAGCGAGCAGCGTCCCCTGATGCCGCACGGCTAGATCCGCGGTTCGATCGCGGTAATAATGATCGAACAATGGGGCGCGGGTGAAAACCTCGTTGCCTTACGCCGCGGCGAGTCGACTTTCGACTCGGCTCTGACCCTCTGACCTTCGGGGAGTGCAAGCTATAGCCGACAAGGTATAGCCGACCATCCCTAAAGATGTTATACCCGGCGGTTACAGAAATTACGCAAAATATACCTAAGTTTCGGAGAGAACTCCTGCACGCGGAATATTTGGCCCCGATCGATTTTTTATCGTGCAGCGAAAAATCCTCGCCAGATCGAGGAAGATTCAGATTTGCAAAAAATATTAGTTTCTATACGGAGACAATTTTCTCCGATATAATATTTAGCACGATAAAAAATATTATGTACATATAGTAAAATTAATCGAACATATTTGGTATCTTATTACGATGGATATTAATATTGTTATGTGGTAAATATTAATCAGAGAAATACTCTTGTAAAATGTTTCCAATATCACAATTATCATGATTTTCAAACAAGAGAACATTTTTTTCTGAATTCTCGACTCACTTCTCACCTGTGAAATAAAGTGCAAAATTTGTCATCGTTTCTTTCAACATTATAACAGCGATGTAGAAATCCTGCAGTCGCTTAAAGTGTTAATCGCGCAATCGCGAGGAAATCGACGCATTTCCTAATAACGAAACAACGTCGCGCTTTCGACCTGCCGCGAGACTAATTTTCCTTGCCGCGAACATTAACCAGTTTCGCGCCCGCTCGGTCTTCCGTGACTCCTGTCGGAACGCACGAAGAGACGAGATCGCGAGAGTCGAACGGGGCTAAATCACGGACTGACTTTTCGTACTCCCTGCCGTATATACGTGCCACGGCGCGGTAGATAGCAAACGGCTCTCTTGTAACTCTCGCCGAGATAAATGCAGATTGTGCGAGTATAGGTATACGTCTAGGCCTGTCTCGCAACTCTTGCTTAATTGACGCTGAGATCCTTCGGATGCCGTTCCCTCCTTCTCTCTCTTATATACTCGCGGATTTCCTTGTCGGAAGGTGGAACGAAGAAAGGAAGGCCGAGGCCATGCGAGAGAGAAAATGCAGGGTGAAATAGGAAGATGAAAGAAGCTGCGAGCAATGAGAAAGAAGGAAAAGAGATGCGCGGGAGAGACAGAGGGAAGAATGCAGAGTGAGAGAAGGAGGACGAATTATTAAGCAGATAGGTATATAGGTGCACGAGAGTAATATATCGCACGTGGTCATAGCTACTGAATCAGTGTATCGAGCAAGTACTTTAGCTCATTAAAGAGCGCGCATCGCGCGGATGCCGACTTCTCGGGAGCTTTAATTAATCAGGAATCGTAACGTTAAGCCATCTGTTCGCGATAAGGCGCGCAGGTGTTGTATATATATATACGCGCGTTCACGATCGTGATCGCGATCATCGTGTGTCGGCGTAATGCGTACGAGATTACAGAGTGCGCCGGCCAAATAGGCGCAAAAGGCATCCGGTAATTACGGGCCCCCCTGTAATCGTATCTTTCGAAACGAAAATCGAGTGGTGCCAAAAAGGATGTTCGAAAGAAGAGAAAAAGAAAATCCGTGGAAAAAAAGACGCGAAATATTTGACGCAAAGTTTTTCGAGGCGAGATTCGCGGGAGAGAGAAACACCGGAGACTCCCTATCTTCGAAATCTCATTGTTTTGAAATTTCCTTAATTTCTATTCCGCACACTCATTTGATTCTAAAATTAGGATTCTTATTCAGGATCCCGCCTTTATCGCCTCTCGTCTCGCATTTTTAATTCGAGAGATTATCTTCGATGCTCGTCACGCGTAAGTACGTTGAATTCACAGTCCTCGCGGTCGATTCTTCGATGAACACGTTTCGCGTGCGTTACGTGATTCCCAGATGCGTGATCGCGCATTTCCCCGACTAATTATTTAACTTTGTCATCGTGTGTTTCGTGAGTCGTAACCGACGCAAACGACGAGACGGCGCGCGCACCTTCGAAACGCTCCCCAGGATCGTTTAATTACCGCGTGGCAGCGGCATATGTTTGCATGTGAAATGCGTGTCCTGCGCTCTAGTAATTGCCCCTTTACGTGTCACGAGTCTGGAGGAGGACGACGCGACGTCGTGACTGCGTCTCCCGTAGATGCTGCCTCCGGTAACGTCGATCCTTCCGGCCGCCTGCCGGGCGCATTTACGTCGCGCGTTTATAATGCATGCAAACGATCGAGGATATATGAAAAAGTACCTTTCCGCCCGTTAACGTAATTCGCCCGTAATCTCACGGTATCCCGCTATGCTTTTTCTCCCTCTGCAACGCCGCGATGTAAATCGGGAGAACGAAAATGCGGCTTTTTAACGTAGGTATCTCTTTTGCGACACGCATTGCTTCTATCAATTTTATTTCATTCGCGCGCATGAGATTATATACTTAAAAAAATTATACTTTGCTCTATATAAGATTAATTTATAATATATATAAAGCGAGTGTTGTGTTTTCATGATGAATATTTTTTTAAATGCGTGATATTTCGCAGAAAGAATCAATCACTTTCTAAATTACGTGTTTCAATCCTGGATCGCTGCGATCAAAGTTACCGGTAGTCATCGATCAAATCTGTATAGGTTGAGGAAGAGATATCGCGGGTCTCGAGCTTGTTCCAAATTTAATTAATCGCGCAGAAATGAAGCGGCGACGCGTCGCGTTTGATCCGGCTCGACGAAGGAAGAGTGAGAGATGGGGGCATGAGAAAAAAAGGAAAAAAAAAAAGAAGAGATTTCGTCGGGCGGATTCAGGTCGCGGACCCCGTGCGAAAAAGAAAGTCCTTCTCGAGTAGCGCCGAGAGATTCGGCTTGTTGAGAGCGGAACCCCGCAGGAGCGCAACATCGATATCCCCGCCCAAAAACCCGAGAGTGTTCGATGACCGAAATTTACTTCGCATACAGGTACACAGAAGTTGCCGAATTCACGCGCGACGTGCCTTAGATCGAAAGTAGGTGGGCAACCTCGGTACAACAACGCTGCAGGCGCATTCCCGCCATTTGCGGCCGTCGCGACGTAGAAAGTTGCGATCGATCGGACCCTCTCGATTCGAATCAAACATCTCGTCTCGTGCGAGTCGACGCATACGCTCATATATCACAATAATTAATTGACCAAGTCATCATTTTAAAAGATTTCGAAGAAGATATGAAAGAATTTTCTCTTAGAATTTACCCTGAAAATCATGATAATCGTGGTATTGGAAGAATTTTTGAAAAGTTTCTCTGATTAATATTTTCTACAATAAAAAATCTTAATATGTACTTATACATAGTAGATTCTCCTAAGTATATAGTAAAATTAATCGAACATATTTTATATCTTATTGTGGTATTAATATTTTTAGTGAATTCTAAAAGAAAATTCTCTGTAGAATGCTAGGAAATCCGATTTCAAAATATATATTATTCAATTAAATATTTAATTATATGAAAAAATAAAGATTATTGCGAAATATAAAATATCAATAAATGTGAAATAATACCCTTATCGGTTGATTTTTGAATTATATTTTTTCAGAGAAAATTTAATTCGAGGCTTAACAGTCGAGAGATCTGACGTCGAGAATTATAAGAAGTTACAGGTGCCGCCTGCCGTGAAATTGTATCTATAAAAAAATTGATCTTGAAATTTCACGAAAGAAACAGTCCTTATAAACTAATGCGAAAAAAGTGGTTCGACAAGCTGACAGTTATATATCGAGTCTCGACAGGCCACGAAGAATGGACGAGTGCCGGAAGCGTGATCGGTAATTAAAAGCAATGCGTTTAGAATGGGAACGAAGAGACGACTTCAATTATCGAGTGTACGTTTTAATGGCCAACGATAAGCGTCACGGAAGGAGTAGCTCGTCGTTCGCGCGCGCACCAATTAAAATAGATTGCTCGGTCGCGAAATTCCGAGGTATCGCGTGCGAACAAGGATTACGTCGTCCGCAATTTCTCGAATCAGCCATGGGCAGATCTTGAGAATAAGATCGAACCGATACGCGTTTATAAATAGTCTTGAAATCATTTTAACGTTTGACGTTTCTTTAGAATCGAATGATAATTTAAAAGACGCTGAATTAATTTTCGCTTCCGCAAAATATGTACATATTTAGATAATGCAAAAATGTCGAAGCGGCAACATCTATCTGGATTCGAATATCTGGAAAGTGTATACGAAAGTTCAAGCAGAGAGAGAAAGAGCGAAGAGAGGTTCATCCGAGTTATCTCGTTTCCTGTTCGTTCTCCAGAGAACTTTCTATATAACGATTATGACATCGACATATTATACGAATCGTCGTCGAGTGCTTCGATTAATTATCGTTTGCATCGAATTAAAATGCTGAATGACGCGTGTAAAAATCGCCGATGAACTGAGACACGACCATTGTCGATGTGAAATGAATTTCTCTCGTGTATGGACGAGTGCCGATTGAGCGCACGCTGGACTGCGTGATTAGAAATCTCGCACGTAAAGCTCGATTGGCGAACGTAATGATATTTCTGGCACATTTTCTAATGCTATGGTTAGGTTACACCATACGCATGTTTTTCCGCGAAATATCAATCAGAAAAATCCATGATTATGAGAATCACAAATTTTAATTCCTAGACACACGCGAATGTTATCGCAATTTTATTCCTATTAAAGTTAATTATAAAGAATTTCGCAAAATTAATATAACGGGAATATATTGCAACTTATAATATTAAACGACTTCTATTAACCGCACACGGTGTGGACGTTGCTATAATAAAAAATATATATCCTGAAATTATGTATAAATATATGTAATTAAATCGTAAATTGTAAAATTATGCTATAGTATTCATTTGCAGTGGAATCTCGGAAGATCACACACATCTATCAGAGTAAAACCTGATCAGAAATATGTGCAGATTTTTATCGAAATACATATTTGACCGGTTCGTAACTAGAGCATGGATGGAACATAACCATCTCTATAGTGAGTCAAGCCTTTGAGTTTCATGTTAGGCGTCGTCACGCGAAGTAAATCTCGCGACGCATCCGTTAGAAATCACGTTAGAAATATTGCTGTTGCACCTGTGAGCTGCGGTATTTAAGCGTTCGAATTTTATTGCATTCCAAGAGTGCCGATAGTTAATGACCAAAACCAATTTGCTGTTGTAATCACGATGGAAATACTTTAGCAATTCTGCGACAATCAAATTATAAAAGTTGAATCACACTAAAATTTTCGCGAGAGATAAAAGAGATTGAAGAATTTTTGTGAAAAAAATATAGTATATTATTGTAAATTGAAAACTTATATAATATTAATTATTAAATAAACTATGACGAATTAATTAAAAAATTCCCGTTTTAATGACATTCGTTAATTTATCAATGAGTAATTTATCTTTGATTCGCTTAAAGATTCGTTTTCAAATTTATAGCACAAAATTAAATAAGAATAGTTTTTCTACACAAAGATACCTTCATACATAAATATATTTATATGTGTATATAATAATTATATATCCCGCGAGTACATTTTCTTATCGACATTGATTTCTAATGCAATAAGATTTTCATGCATAACATGTGATGCGGTCTTAACGAATATTCGCACGCTGGCAGGTCGGAATATTAATAATCAATATTTAATCATGTCGATAGCGCTACACGGGAGAAATCGGGTCAGACCGAATCAATTAAATAATTCTTTAATTAATTTTTGATCGCGCGCGATACGAAAGTGCGATTTCACTTCCTCACGATAACGGCATCGTATCCTTGTCAACGATAACAGCGTTAAAAGCACGTGAAACCGCAGAATAAACGAAAGCTGAAACTGACTTGGGACAAATTGCTGATGTTGCAAATATATACATAATAATAAGACATGAATGCGCGAATTATTTTCACGTGTTTCTACATCGAAAATTCAAACTGCTGAGTTTCTCAAACGTGGCAGCTTTCAACAAGAAAAAACGCGGCGCGTTACGCCACGAAATAACTGGAATTATTAATTATCCGATAAATCGTGTGCATTCTTCCGTTTCTCTTTCCCGCTAAAAACCATCGTTCCTATATGTCATCAATGATAATAATGTGCGGATGGAATGATTGCGTAATGGAAGTAAAATAAGTAATCGGAGGGCAAGAACCGTGGCAACGACAGGTTTTTTATTTTATTTAAAAACAGAGGTTCTCAAAAATTCCAAGCCAACATTCTCTTCTCTCTGTGAAAAATAGTACGATAACGTAGATAATATTGAAGATAGAATAAATAAGCAATCGGTACCTCTTTTCCTACAAAAATCAAGATAATATATGCAAATATTGATGAAGTGTTTGAGAATCTTACTTCAAAAGGCTTGTTTTACGAGCGACAACGACATGTATGTACATACAGATTCTTAGATAACGTTTACCAATCGTTCGTTACGCATCAACGAACAAAAGATCATCCCGCGTTTATTTTTGTCACACGATGATTTGTGGCGAAACACAACATAATTTTGTTACGTAACACACTTCACGTCCCGTCTCGCACTCGCTCGTATCGCCTTTGAGGTCAATCGATATTATTTTACTTTCTTTTTCTACTACGATTTCTGAAATAAAATTCATGTTTCTTTATAATTACGCGATTAGAGAGGGGGCATCTTATCACTATAAAATCTTGCTCCAGATGACGAGCCAGTAAATTACTTATACTAACAAGTTTAACTCGTATCTCGGAGATATTTTCGTTACATTAGAATATTAATTCTACATGAAGAGAATTTTCTCTTATAGAATTTACTCTGAAAATCATGGTAACCGTGGGACAATGATATTGGTATTTTACTATGTACATATTAATGTACATATTAATTTTTATTGTGGTAAATATTAATCAGAGAAACTCTTATAAAATTCTTCCAATATTGTCCCACGATTACCATGATTTTCAGAGTAAATTTTAAGAAAAAATTTTCTCTGTGTATCAATTATATATTACATTGCTAAACTGAGAAAATAAAAAAAATAATATATTGCAGATAAAATTATTGTATTACGTAACGTACGAGTTATTACTACATGGTCTGTCGTAGTATCTGATTCATTCAGTTTGGAGTGAAAAAACTCTCTACTTATATTTTAAGTAATATGATACTTCAAACATTAAACACATATCGTACACGCCAATCGCGACTTGACACGCACTAAAAAGAAGATTGTTGTTGATCACTACCGGCGGCTTGTAGGTAGTCAAGGCTGCGCCGAGAGAAATTGCCCACACGACGTGTCCTACGCGGCGAGAGCTTCGCCTACGCGAGTAAATGAAGCTTTAAGCTGGCATTCCACCGAATCGGACGCGAGGTGGTTTACCTCGATGTAAATGATAGTAATACAGATAATAATCGCACGTTTTGCCGAAAACGACGGTACAAGACATACGCAATATCCGCACATTCCGTCCTTGAGCGACGTGACAGTCGATGAAATGAAATTCCTCGAAATACGTGATGCAAACTTTCATGATTATTTCTCAGCATATACTTATCGCACAAATCTCAAATTATAGAATCTTGCAGATTTCTTGAAAGACTCATTTTTTTTTTCTAAATCGTAAAAGTCTATCTTTGTATTCGGTGGAACATACCCTTTAGGTTCTCGCGTGAAAGGCAGCTTATCGGGGACGTCGCCTTGCCTACCAGGCATAGCTAGGAAGGATGGCCAGCGGGCGTATCTACACAAAATGTCCAGCGAAGGAGACTGCCGTCCGTGCATTGCAGATAAACATATATCTTCGCTTGGAAACTTTCACACGCCGCGCCGGAACACCGACGTTTCTCTCGCGACACACCGCGAGAAATATTCCCTTCCCAAAAGCAGTCCCTCGCGAGTAAAATGATTTGTATCTTAATAGGAAGCGCTATTAGATGCAGCTATTATGCTGGCAGAAAGACACGTGCTACCTTAATAGACAAATGACATGTAAGTTTCTCCGTGCGGGAGATATATGCTTCATGTCCGGGATGTGTTTCGTAATCGTAATCATTACTGCGGATATAGCAGTTTTAATTAAAACGCGATACAAAAGTGTGAACGATAAATATAGATGAGTATTGTAAAATTTTGGAAACACAAAATTTAGAAATAAATGGTACTTATATATGTATACATACAAATACAGGACACGGAAAAGAAATAATATTAATCTCATTTCTTATCTTATACATATATAGTTACCATTAGCTTAATATTTCAAAAAATTATTCTCTGGTCTCTTTACAGAGATCCCGATCTCTCACGATTAAATTCAGCCTTGGCCAAAATGGAAATCTCTCCGATTATCGATACGTGATCAATGCAATCTCGGCGGCAAAGTGCATGTAACGATGCGATAATCCCGCGCTCCATTAATATTAAACGATTGCGAAAAGACATCGTCGTCGCCGGGAAATCGTCGGCGGGCGACTACTTTCGAAAAACTATGGTGAAAGAAAGACGATGTCGCCGTCGTCTCCGTTTCTTATGCGCATATATTTAAAGCAATAATTGTCGATGTTAAAGATCGGCGGTTGATAATTGACAGTTTTATGACGAATTTCGCTGTCTTTACGAGACTCCGATCACCGCGGCTTTCTCTCCTTCAGGCGAACGCGTGCGTCCTTCGTGTCAGCTAGAAAACCGGAAGGTGCACAATGCTTCAATGCATTTCGTTGCATGAACAAAACGATTGTTGAAAACCGTGTTGTTACCACTCAAGTTTCTTCAGACGTTTTATTAGAGGCAGCGACATGCGACGTATATTTTTCGAAGAAAATAATTATCTTGATAATTGATTTTTCTATATGACATTAAGCGTGCAATGCAATAAATTAATCATCTCAAAAAATATTCATCTTGTATTAATTTTATTTGAAAAGTTAGTAAAATATTAGGTTGGCAAACAACAGGTAATAAACAAATTCGAATCTATAAAATGAGCAGTTTCTCGAATAAAAACTTATTTATTTTAAGCTCCATTAATATTGACATTTGAGTGACGTGTGCACGACTGTTCAATCTATGCCCTGAATTTTTGTTATGTATAGCCGAAAGTTGGGTTTGATATTTTACATAGCTTCTCCCTCTATCTTATCGTCTTCGAAGAAGCCTCCGGGTCTTCCTCGCACCGTTTAATTTGGACCTCGCCGCGCTTCCTTTCGTCGAATTCATGTTAGTCGGATGCGAGTGCGCGATACTGAAATTATGCATAATTGCTTCGAACTCGTTGATTTAATGCGAAGGTATGTATCTCGAAAACGCATGCGTGCCAGGATCGTTAATTCAGCTACGAAATGACCTTTTATTAGAATTCTTTCACTTTAGCTTCCTTTCGCGTTTACGAAAATCTGAATAATATTTCAATAATGATCAAATATTTACAATTTATATATTCTAGCGCTAAAATCACGACATAATTCATACAAAAATTATTTATAAAAGAATTACTTATTATATCTTGAATATATTATTTAATTATCTAAGATATATTACTTTCAATCTTCAAGTTAATCCGTTGCGAGAAAAAATTATTTATTGCTTAAGAAAAATAAAGTCCATCTTCCTCTTATATATACTTACATAAAATGGTAATTAGTAACTGTTACTTTTTGAACTCTAATAGAAGAATACTCGACACGTAGCCGACTACCACGTCTTGCTTTTTTGCCATAATCCTGGCACGACGCTTTACTTCTAGTTGGTTCCCTTCTAAGAAGTTAATCCCTCCTTGCATAAGAGCTCCCAGTTGTGAATGCCTCGTCTTTACGCGGCAGTTGTTTGGCTTGATGAGAGAACCGGCTAATAATCATGGTCCAATAATTACCGGCCCCCGTCACTCATTCTGACAATTAATTAAAGGCTACCCTTAATCGCGTTGCTCTCTCACGCTTCCACCGTCATCGTGTCTCGTTTCTCTCTTTTGTTTGCGTCCCCAACAACGCGAATTTATCGAGCATCTAAGCGCAGCGCGAGAACGAGCAGATTTGGCGAACAGGAAGGATTAGAAGACGCAATTCTCTCGGAGACGCACGAAGGTGGTAATTAACGCTAACACGTGTCTTGCAAGAATAGGCGAGAGATGCCTGGAGACTTCGAAAAGGCTATTGACATTGCTACGTCGTCTTCGAGATTCGAATATCGCGTTATATTTCGAAAATTTTTTTGCAATTAACACTTGTTTGAATTTAACAAGATTCGTTTCTCGTACTGTGTCTAGGACTGTCAACGTTCTTAACGTACATTTCTCAGATTTGCATGAAAGTCAATAATTTCTAATGTATTCCTGCTTAAAATTTTACGTGACTGCTTACTGACATCGCGATGATGATTACAAGAATCTACTAGAAATGTACGTGCATACTGTACGTTTACTTTGCGAGTAAGCATACGATAGTCTGCTTGCGAAGCTGGAAATTAGGTTCGCATGAGTATGTGGCGCGTGGAATGCGCCATGCGACAGTTCGTGCGAAAATTCAGACCGAGGGTACTCTCGCGAGTTAAACACATTACATACACTACTGCTCAATTATATACTATATTACAAAGCGCATATATTCCTAAATGCGCGGTAATCGCGCACTTTTAAACAATGTCCACGGACATGCGGACGAGAAATGCGAACGCACACGGTCGACAGCTGGGAATTTTTCTCTAACCCACCATCCGATTAGAAGTATAACAATGGCGACATCGGCCGGAGGACAACAATTAAGAGCCGCGTGCGAAGGAAACCGGAGAAACTCGGCAATTATGCGCGACCGTTCTGAAACGCGTAGCTTTCAAAGTTTGCCACGTGAATAACAAACTATATTTAACTTGCAGAACAACCATTTGCGAAACTTGTGTTACTAGAGAACTCGACATGAATCTAGAAAGAGTCTTGTGATAGTTAAGATCTCATTATCGTATCATTTATCGCAGAGACAGAAAAACGTTTTATTTCTTTCATATTTATCAATATATCAATTTATTTATATGTATAATTATTATTTATATATTGATAAAGTTGCGTTTTCGCGCAATTGCACTCGAAAAAGAAAAAATGTAAAAAAAATTGCCATTTCGTCAAGGGTCATCAACTTAACTCTAAGATACTTCTCGTGTCGACGTCCCCGTTTGTAGTAACCGTGTTTAGTGGGACAGAGATCGTAGAGTGCCAACTTTCCAGCGACTCAAGCGGGTCCTATTATGCGAAAGATCGCGCCGCGCCGGAGGATCGGCCTCGCGTGCGGAATCAATCGCGCGAGAACCGCGCCGCAAGTGTTTGTCGAAGAATTTACACGGCGGCACGTGCGTATGTGCACAGGTGTGCACACACGCTCAGCTTAGCGGTCACGAGGAGAACTCGAGGTCGAAGAGCGAATGGTAATCGAAATGGGTTTATGTACTGTGACGAGATTACGTTGAACCTCGTGACCTACACTCATATAACACAACGATGATGCATTAATTCGATTTATATTTTCAATTCTATATATAATAAATACCTGCAGTAGTTGGATCAATTACCATTAGTTATAAAATACGATTATTTTTCACTACAATTTTTCACTTTCCGCACACGGAAAGAATTTTCTTTTAGAATTTAGACTAAAAATCATAGTAATCAATATGGTGTTGAACAAATTTTATAAGAGTTTCTCTGATTAATATTTACCATAATACAAAATATTAATATGTACGTAAAATTAATCGAACATATATTTTATATCTTATGGTAAAAATATTAATCAGAGAAACTCTAATAAAATTTTTCAATTACTATATTCTATGATTACCATGATTTTCAGCGTAAATGCTAAGAGAAAATTCTGTGTATTTAAAAAATTGAAGGAAGTTTAATCAATCAATTTCAATTCAAACATCCAGAAATGCATGTTTGTTGCAAAAAAAACTTTCTGCAGAGATGTACAAAAATTCTCTTTACAAATACAAGAATATATGATTTTAAAAATGTTCAGAGACCGATAGTCGTTCGCAACGATGCAATACGTTACCTGGCAGCCGAAATAATAATTAGTCGAGAATCGTTAGGTACTCGAACCGATAATCCGATAACCTCGCCGGGTCGTCTCGAAGAGCCGCGGTACATTTCCGGTAACGGTCCAGATCGTACGAATTCCCGCTACGTTATGACTTCGCGATACCTATTTGTTACTGTACATACGACCCAGCAATTCGCCGAGGGACTGTTAGATCGCGGTGGGACTAAGGATCTTTATGATACTTTAGTGTGAGTATCGAAATATCGATACTTTGCTTACGGTACTTTAATAGTACCGATAGTTTGCTTACAATAGCATCTATATACAATAGTATCTTTTTTCACACATATTTGGAAGCTTTTAATTTAAAAAATAATATATTAAAAATTATTTCCATCTTGGAGAATATGGATTTTAATTAATTTCTTAATAGAGAGAGATATTTGCATAACAGTCTAATTTTTTTTCAATATATCTATCATCTACATCTGTGTAAAATAAATAATTTAAAAACTCGAAATGATTAATTGACATTTTGCACAGATTTGTGAAAATAATTTTAATCAGAATTTTTAACTGAGTTATCTACCTGATATAATCGTTATTCGAAACAAATGAAATAAAAGAATAGAACAAAACGGAAGTGATGCAATTAGAATCCAGGGCGTATCGTAATGCAACGTAGCGGGATTCAACGCAAAACTGAACGCAATGAAATGAGTTAAAAAAAAACAAAGAAGGAAAAGGAGAAATGGAATAGATCGTAAAGTTTCAAGTCGATTGCGTGGAAGGATACAAACGCGCGTTAATTTAACGAGCGCGCGTTATGTATTAAGCCGTCGATTTTCTCCGGCTCGTTCATTTTCCTTCGCGCGAGCCTCAGAACTTGAAGAGGAAAGAAAAGGAAGGAAGCACGAACCCGAACGAAACGAACGGCGAGAATTTAACGATCCGAATATAATACCGCGAGGAACGCGAGTAGGAATGAGGAAACGCCGTCTGAGAGCCGTTAACTTATTTCGGGATCAAATCCAGTTGAGATTCTCGCGTCTACTAATCTGCGAAATTCGTGCTCTCTGTGTCGCGAAGAAAATAATATTCATTATCTCGAAAAATTTCTTGTGATGTATATTTACGCGCTTGATATTTTCAATCTTGATTCAAAAGATTTCTTGATTTATTACTTCCGAGGGAAATTCACAGATTCTTAGACTCTCCGATTCTTGAATCCCCAGTTTATAAATCATCTCTGTGACATAGCTTTATTATTATTCAAATAACACTTTTTATTGGCAAAATGTACAGAATGTTCCATAAGAAAATGCAGAAACTAATTAGCTGTCATTTTTTAATGCATGCAGTTATTGAAAAAATAAAAATTGTGTTGAAAAGAGGAAAGAGAGTCTGCAGTTTTTAATCGATTTAATAAATAAAATGTTTGTATACCAGTTTATTTTATTAATAAAAAGTAATGAAAAAAGTGTGAATAATCACATAGTATGTAAACTAATGAATATAATAAATATTTTTGAAGTGCGCACCATTTCAATTTGTACAAAATTCTATTTTTTTACGAAAACTCGTAGACTTTCTACAATCATTCTTTTTCTTCAATCATTTTTAATGTTACTGACGATTCTTTTAATAGCTGTTATTAAATCTGGCACTGTTGAAAATATTTATCATTAGTTTATGTAATTATTATCACACATTTTCATTAGATTTTATCAATAAAAAAAACTGGTACACAAACATTTTATTTATATCCATGAAAAACTGCAGACTTTTCTCTTTTCAACACAATTTTCGTTCTCTTAATAACTAGGTATATGCATTAAAAAATGACAGCTGATTAGTTTCAGCATTTCCCTATGAGACACCCCATATGTGGAAAAACTAACTAACATTCTTCGACGCTCTTGTAAAGAGTGCTCTCTCAACGCGTTGTACATACACACTGCGTATTTCGTAGTGTGCACGACGGGATTCATCCGGTACTGATTCTCAACGGTATCCGCAAAAAGGGGCGAATTATAGCGCGCCGGCGTGGCGCATGAGAAAATTTGCATAGAGAGGCCGTGGAAAGAACCGCGCGCGGAGCAGAGGAAGATGCGTCCTCGTGTAGTCGTGTCGTCGGGATTAACCGCGTCCAAGACGCACGATAATCATCATAACGGGCACATCCTTCCACCGAGAGAATCCTTGCCGGGCTCACTCTCGCCTCGGTATCGCGGTACAATGCCAACAGAGTAGTGCACTTCCTCTCTTCTTGCCGAAGCGCCTGATTTTCCGTCATTACAACGTGTATGCACATACTTTGCTTGTATTGAAATGCGATATATAGCGTCACGAATATTTTAATTGTAAATAAGTAGAGTAACCATCGTGTATGTTTTGCTTTTTATCTTTCGATGCTCGAAATTAAATATATATTTACGCGAAGAAATAAACCTCATATTGATTCCAGTGCTGCAATTAATTTTCAATTCTTTTCTGCGATTTTTAATATTAATATATTGATATATTTTATTTATATATTAATATATTAATATATTGAATATTTGTATATATATATATATATTGATATATTTTATTAATATATTAATATTAATATAATTATTTTCATTACTTATAGTATATATATATTTTGATATTGTGAGAACTTGCGTGTGCAACTGAAATTATATCTTTGAAATAATTATTCGTATCCGCGAAGACAAACGATTGTGTTCCCAAGACGCTATCACAATAATGACGGAGAAATACGGTACCCCAAATCGCGAGAATCGCTTCCCGAGGAAGCGAGAGCGAACATAACGGAAGTGTATGCGGTCGGTGCCTCGAAGAATCGCTTCGTGTTGAAACATACCTCCGCTGAGATGTCTATTCCTAACGCGAGATCATCAATTGAATAAAAGTGAAAATAATTTGACATTAAACGCGCCGGTCAAAATATCTCTTTCAATATTATATAAATTATTTAACTCTACCGCATCTCGTTATAATTTTCCTGGATTATTATCAAGGAAACTTTCAAAGAATCCGGTAGTATCCGCACGCTCGTGACACTCGATACTTATATCCGCGTCGCGGATAAACTAAGAGCATTGTCTAAAGAATCTAGTTAAGCATCTTTATACCTGCATCTCACGCGACCGAAAGGGCTAGACCAAAGGCTCTCGGAATAAGGTGCATTGAATTTCCTGAGTATAGGCGCTTCGTATAAGCATCGGGGCCGTTGCGCTATTATGCGAACGCACGCACGCGATTCCCGGCGACGTTCGCGGAACGTTCGCCAAACGACCGTGCTCGAGGGCCCGGGAACGTGCATATCGGTGCGCCTTCGAAGGAAGATGAGAGGAGGCCGTCGCGGGTCTCCCTTTTACTCCCTCTCACTCACTCTCGCTATTTCAGCGAGGAATCAGTAAGTACAGGCATACTAGCGTCGTCCGGTATGCACGAGCGAGGCCTCTCTCTCAGTGGCATACGAGAGTACCGATACTCATATATACAGGTAATCGGATACCGTGGACTCGCTCGGCCATGCCCGGAGCGATCCGTCTGCTCGGGTGTGAACGCGGAAACGGCTGCTAGCGTTTGCGTTACTCTCTTCCGTCAGTGAACATTCCGCGCGAGCGAAATTGTGGAGCGATATAATGATATTGGAGAGAAATAAAAAAAAAAAAAAAAAAAAAGAGATGAGTAGCGGAATATATTGTTGCCGAGACATTATACTGTTAAATTCCACGGGCAACCGGGATAAAATTTTTAAGTTGCGAGAGCCGTGGAAAATTAATGACGAACATGAATATATCCCAAGTGCAGTGTGTCGTGCACCGTCATCTCGAGAGATGAGATGCGATATAGATAAAAATTAAAATAAAGAACGAGCATGTCCCTCGAGATAAAGAAGAGGAGGAGACCTTCAATGCCGCGCGCGGAATTGCTCCGGCATCGTTGTTCGTTCTTCTCGAAATGAATAAGACATTGTAATGAATAAGACGTAAACGAGAGAGACCGACTTGTCACGACAAGTGGGGGACTGACTGAGAGAGTCCAATTAGGACAACTCGACGAAAGTCTACCGCCGTAAATATATCTCTCCCCTTGAGAACTCGAAATGAAAACTGAAAACTATTTCGAGATCATCGCGGCGACGCGACGCTCATTTAGCGTTTCGTTATTATCGTCGTCGCGTTCCAGCGGATACGATAATCGATTCGCGAGATGCGGCCCACGCGCGACTCACATCGCGTCTCCGTTACGATCGTAAAACCCGATACACATAATTATTAGTTTCGCAGTGGCAATCCTTTTCGTGCGGTCGCTCTCGTAATTCTCGCTCGGCCGCGATTAGCGGAGTCGCGTGAACGTAATAATAGTCATTACGGCAGTTGTAACTCCATCGTCGGAAGGACCGAATGAACGTGGTCATTGCATGAGTTTCTCGATTTAACCCCCTCGGTGCAACCACTGTGACGTATAAATAAACTCGCTGCAATCTCGTCGAACCGTGCTACTTTAAATAGATCGTCATTCGCACGCGCAAGCGGATGCGAAATAATCTGATATCAAGAAGACATTTTTTTCTTTGCTCTCAATTTTCAACACATATTCATAATCATGAAAATTTACGATAATCATGATTTATGCGCACGTAACATAAAATGTAAATATGTAGATACACGGAGAGAATTTTCTCTTATAGAATTTTATATGTATACATAGGAAAATTGATCGAACATATTTTTGTATCTTATTGCAGTAGATATTAATATTTTTATTGTGGTAAATATATTAATCTAAGAGAAAATTCTCTCTATGTATTATAATTATATTTCAATCACAGCTTATAACTTTATTAGACCTGCTGTAACGATCCGACCTCGAACTTCCGACGTTCCGCTACATTTCGGCAATTCTTTGCTTCGCTTCGCGGCCAGCAGCCACGTTTCCTTTTTCCGCTCGACGTGGCAGATGCGTGTCGAATCGATCGACGATACTCTTGGCGGTCCGAAACCGGCGCTTAAAAGACACGGTACTTACTTATGTAATAACACTCGACACAGGTAGCGCCGGGACGAAATCGGTTGATCGATCTTAAAGCAGTGGCTCTTTATCTTTTTCAAGAATCTAATCAATGACGACAATTTTGTATATGTCTCATAAATTATATCTTTCACTTTAAAAGGCTAAATCTTATCTGATAATTATTCAACTTGCATTAATTATAATTAATTTAAATATATATCCGAGTAAAAATAAATAGTAAATTTTTGCATATACTTAATCTGTCGAGATACAAAATAGATTTGATTAATTCTCTCGATTAATTAGATTAAATTATGAATGCTTGTAAAAGAATAGAAATAAATCCATATTTTCAAATCTAACAAGCTTTTGAGCTAAAAATATAAAATGCACAAATTTTTCTTGCTACCGATATAACTTTGGGGATTTTGCCGATCGCGTATTAAGAACCACTGCTTCGCAACGATCGACAAGACGGGGAATCACGGCGTCGCCAAGCGATGGTGTTAAAAATATCAGACGTGTATCTCCCATGCCTCGCTTTTTTTCCGCCGTGCGGCTTAAGCGATTTTCTTTGGTCTTCGCCGACAACGCGAATCCAAATCGATTTAGCGTACCGCGATGGCCGACCGATATCGAGACAGTTTACTTAAATCGTTCCCGCCGATACCTGTGGCAGGCCGCCTGATTGTGATAGGCAACCGTGGTATCTGCTGCAAGGAAGACTCGTATATAAGGCTCATCCCAAGGTTAAGCAGCTGATAAATATCTGGCGCTGCATATGTACATATGTATGTATATGTAACATCTATGAAGAACTCTACGAAAACTTATTGAGAAATCGCGCGCGAACAAAGTAGTTACATGAGACGCTTATCTTTTACCGCGATATACATATATACATCCCGCGATCGATGGATAGATATCTTTTAACGTTGTCAGATTATTACTATCGCAGGTGTATCGGTAGCAGAACTACAGATTGTATTCCGATAAAATTAAGAGATCAAATATAATTCTGTGGTTTGTATATAAGTGTATATAACATATCCAGAATTATTTATCCTTCCGCTTACAAACCTCAACATGGCATTGATCTGTTTTCCAGACATATCAAGTTATTACTTTATTTTTCGAATATATTGAGGTGAATCATAATTTTAAATATCACGCATTATTCTAAGTAGACTAACGTAAACGTAAGTAGAATAACGTACATATTTCTTTTATTTGAATATTATCGTTTATGATATAATATCTTAATTAGAAGCATTTTTCATTAATCAATCGTCGAAATAATAAATTGCACAGTTCTCCTATATGCATTCGTATGATGCACTCTTAATCGCGCCTCTTCACGGTTTCTAACATCAAGGTAAATCGTTTCGATTCGCATCTTGACGTATCCTGCGTCAATCTTTCTCCTTCTTTCTCTTTCTTTAGCGAGTCTCGTCAGTATTAGATCGAAACTGACACGCAAACACGATGCATTACGCACTACTACAAACATCTGACAATGAGATGCTTCTCATAAAGTTATGAGATTTGTAATTGCTTCCCACAAATTTGCAATACCAGATAATAATTTAAATAATATTTAGACAGATAAATAATACAAGACTTATTTTTTCATTTACGAATATCTGTTATAATACACCGTAATTTCACTTACACTGAAAATCTGTGTTTAGGCAATAAAACGGAGGGAAAGCTCATGAAAAGACTGAATTTTCCGTTGTTGCGCGTAAAACGCGCGAACCATGTTTTTACTTTCTCAATACGCGCGCCTTCATGAATATGCGAAAATTCATCGAGGCATACCCACGGCCCACTTTTCGTTGAACAATGGACCGGTGGAGAAGAGAAGATAGACAGTCTGACGGCCGAACGTTTTCTGAGATTCTGAGATCGAATAATCTTTACTGTTTTAATCTTAAACCGGGCGCACTCGTTGAAACGAAAGAAACACAGATCAGAATTGCAAATTCTAAGATCAGCATGTCTGCAAATTCTCAAATCGTACATATCTCTTACACGAAAAAACTTGGAGAAAAATAATTAAGAAATAAAAAATACATTAATTCCATATTTGCTTAATAAAATTTCAAAAATAACGTAAAGATAAGACGAGCTTGAGATATCTCGTATTTGTTTTGATGATACGTATAAGTAATAATAAATAAAATAAGATATTTGTATAATGGATAATTGATCATTAATGTGCATTGAAAAATATCACATAGTATATTCTTGACTTTTACTGAAAAAAGTGCTCTATATCAATAGACTATACCTTTCGATAACAAGCTGCTACGTATATGGTGGAATAAATGCGTCGTCGGTTTTCAAGCATCTACAAAACTCGTTGGAGCGCACGCTCGCAGGTGGAAATGGAATGGGTGCGCCGTGTTGCACTTGCGCGAATGCGGTTGACCCAGATGCCTCGCGAATGAAACTCATCTGGCAGCCGTTCCTGACATCCTTGGGCCCGATAAGAGAATTTCTGCCGAGCGTGTGTGTTAATCGATCCCGGGATTCGCGGCGAGATTTGTGTGTGATAGAATCTCGATAAATCATCGCGTGCGCATTTATACACGATGCAAAGTAATAATGCATTTTACATCTGTATTAGCGATAACTAGATTTATGCAAAGATATGATACTTTATATCCATCGGACTGTAATTAATTTTTTTTCAGTCTACATTTATCAATCAAGCGTCTCGAATATGTAACAATGATATAGTTCAAGATTATTGATTTCAAATTTATATATGTATATAAATAACTTATCATATGAACTTCATTTTTTGCATAATTTTTAATTTTATTTTTTAGTGCATATGATTAATGCTCTAATACTAAAATTCGGAAATTTCTAAAATAAATGAAACCAATCAGTTTAGCGGTTCTGACAAGCTCGTATTTTGTTATATGTGTATTTGAAATTAAAAATTCTTAAATGTCATCGTTACATATTCGAAACTTCGTGACGGTTGATAAATGTAGTCTGAAAAAAGCTAATATTACCCGAAGAAAGTTCTGAAAATTTATTCGCGATTCTTTAATTTCAGTATTCTGAATATATCAGCTACAAAAATTACGGATAATAATAAGCGGATGAAATGTTACCATAATAAAAAGAGACGAGAGTCGTAATTTCCGTCGTTAAAAAAATCTTTAGAGATCGGACGTATAAGATAAAGTTGCGAAAAATGCACGGGATAAGGATCGAGCGATTACCGTACGTTATTTCATGCGGGAAAACGTCGGCCGACCCAAAAGCACACGAGTGAAACTCATCGAACATCCGTTCCTCTCGCATCCTTGGACTCGATAAGAGAGCCGCGAGAGAATTTCTGCCGAGTGCAAGGCCTGGAATGCCAGGCATTCGCCTCGGGCAGCATCGAGATTCACTGTAAGGGACGTGCCAAGGTAGAAAATGATTTTAAGCATGTAATAACGCAGCCGTTCGGCGAAAACTATCGTCGTGTAAAATGCCATGAAGCCGATCTTGGGAAAGAGAGACAGAGAAAAGGGGAGAGCAGACCTCTTCACGAAATCGAGCTCGGCTAATTCCCACCGTGAGGTACAATTAGTCTCTATTCCGCAAAAAGCGCAGATTCGTCTCGGCAGGAATTGATTCCGCTGCGAATACAATCGGGCCTTTTACAACGCGTTCGCGCCAATCGTACCGCACGTTGCCTTTTATGAACATCAATTTTAAGAGCATCAAAGATCAATTTATAAGGCTACGCGAAAATATCCTCCGACATTTCGAATTATTATAATCGTTATTATTATTTCTAGTTTTTATTATTTTTTTTTATGTGTATATACGTCGAACGCACGCGTGCGGATAAAATATATTGCAACGGATCACAAAAGATATATACGACCCTAAAGTCATACGAGTAAATTATTCCTAAGAATAAATTAAGGCCCCAATTCATTAAATAATTTCCTCTTATGATGATGAATTGCGATTATCTCGGATATATGCACACTTCATGTTGAAGGATGAAGGTACTGTCGAGGATTGAGGGAATTAAATGACGACCGAGTCTCTCTCGTTTCCGCGGCTTTCACGAGCTATCGGACATCGACAGTGACGAAGGTCAGTCGTGATCATAAACGACATTGACCTTGACTCACACTACAACAGGTGAAGTGGTTTAGTCTAGAAAGTCTAGGATTATGCTTTTAAAGCTGCTTGGCAAAAATTATGACATACTTTCTCGGAGACGTGCACAACGTACAATACTTATGTATTATCATCGACCATGATTACGCAGTTTGCAAACGAACATTGAGGCATTGTGCGCAGCTGCAATTGGTTTGGCCTGATATATCCGACGGATGCAACAGGGTCGAATCAAATGCGAATTTAGATTAAACCGTTTCGAAATCCAACTTCGCAATTCAAAAATGATCAAAAATATAAGAATAATAATTAAATTATGTATCTTAATTAGAATTTCTAAAAATAAATATCTATAAGAATTTAATTTACAAAAAAAAAAAATATTAAAATGATTAAACTAGTCCCACACATTTTTATTGTATATCATCAATTTGAATTGCAAAGCTAGATACGTTGAAATAATTCAGATCGCTTCTTCAAGGAGCAACTTGTGGTCACAAGCGTGTCTTGTAACCATCTAAAAACTGCTGCCAGACGTTCCCACGTGACGTGAAAAATCCCGGCGAGGAAATTATACCGTGTTACATTAATCTGCGGGGATCACGAGATCAATAGCGGATCAATAGCGGCGATCACGCCTCGCGCGGTAGGGCAAAGAAGGAAGAAGAGGACGGGGACGGTAGTAGCGCGAGGATCGTCGGAGGATGCCCTCGGAGAAAAGGTAAGGAGGAAGGGTGGCGTACAACGAAGATTCTCTTCGCGGCAGGAGGAGGAGCAGGAAGAACGGACGGAGAAAAACGGAAAGGAGCACGGCCGGCGTCGTAGCGCACCGCCATTAGAAATCATCGCCTGCTCTCGTGGAATTTCAGAATGCGGAAGGAAAGCCGGTGAGAGACAGGGATCCGGAGCTGGGGATGCGGTGAAAGAGAGAGAGAGAGAGAGTGGGGATGTAGTTAGTAACCCGAGAGAGAACCCAGTCGTTCGTTTCAATACACCGACCGGTGGTGCATCGACGCGTTGCCCGCTGATGACCAACGGGTGCTTTTTCTTTTCGCTTTTTTTTACACCCTATATATATCGCGTTGGTTAATAAGTATATATACCTACAACCTGTTGGATCCACGCGATATATGTCCATCCCCATTTCCTTCCGAAGAGATGTCTTGATTTTATCCATAATTAAATCATGATCGAATGAGGGAATCTGAATAAATGGTTTTAAGGAAAAAATCGAGAATATATAATTTCTTGTAGCATTTACACTTTTGTGAGTTTGTAGAGCGCGAAGTGGCAAAACGCGTTAAGTTGTGTAATCGAAATTCATGTCGATGTAATTAATTGAAGTCGGTTTATCGTACGATTAATGCAGAAGTTTATCCACACGAATAAATGTGGAATCAATTTTGCGAGAAATTAATTTTAAAGTTCAACTTTAACGAAACTATGTTCGGTTAGAATCTTTGCGGAAAAGTGAACGTATCGCTTGGCTGGCCGGTCAAGAATCCGCAGGCACGCTTCGCCGATCTGTTGTTCCGCGTGCGGCCCACGGCTCCTTTATATCGAGAACTACAGCTATGTGAACCCGATTTTTTAAAAATTCATTTTTTAATATCAAAAATGATAGCATTTCGTTTGTAGTTTTACCAATTGAAAAATATAAAAAATGACTAGCATTCGACATTGGATATATCAAATCCACTCGCGCAGTCTTTTTTAGAATCGTTTGTAGTACTTTTTGTTTCGTTTGTAGTTGCACGGTTTAAAAATTGCAATTGTTTAAACAAATGATCAAGAGTAAACTTTGTCAATTTTAAAGATTTTCAAATCTGCTTTTTCCAGGTGATTCAGGCTAGTATGTAGTTGCTTGTATATCAATATACATAAATTTTGATCGCAATTGTTAGAAACATCTACAAACGAGTCTGAATCACCTGGAAAAAACGAATTTGAAAAATCTTTAAAATTGACAAAGTTCACTCTTGACCACTTGTTTAAATAATTTCTACAGCGTGCAACTAGAAATGCAAAATCACTACAAACAACGTACAATTCTAAAAAAAAGACTGTGATTTGAGATATCTCAATGTTGAGTGCGAGTCATTTAAAAATTTGTTTTATCTTTTAATTGAATAAAACTACAAACGAAATGCCTATTTCATTTTCCGTATTAAAAAGATTAATTTTTTAAAAATCGGGTGCCAGATTTACATAGCTTAGAGCCGCGATAATGAACGTACAATTTGTTAGAAAAGTAACGAGTATCAGAAAAAGAGAGGAAACAACGTTGTAAATTGTTTGATGCAAAATGCAAGCTTAAGTTCGATGGACTCTGGACATCGTTCGACTATTCGATGTAATCTCAATTACATGTCTCAAAATCTTAAAATGATTAAACATAAATAACGGATAATAATATATACGTTAAGCATTTCGCATTGTGACGCGAAGCGGAAAGATACACGCGAAAGTATTCTATTACGGTTAATGCAAAGCTCCTTTAAAGGGGATTATAAAATATATACAAACTGTGTTATTAGACCGACGTGTTACATCGAAAAAGTAGAACGATGAACTGCGACAAAACGCTTGAAAAGCTATCAAAAGCTAGGTTGTGCGGTTTTCACATTCCTACGTGCATATGATTGTGTGTTTGTATGTCAATAATATGTATAGTCTTGATAAAACATGCTTGTCTTGCTGTATCACGTGATTTACCTGAAATTCGTCGGCTGCAGGCTCGTATCTCTCGAAAGTATTTCACTAAATCGCGAACAACGATCCGCAACGAAATTACTCACGATCTAAGATGCTGATAAAAGCGACTTACCCTGAAACAAAAAATTAAAAAATATTCATTACACATACATATAAAACAAATTGCGTAATAATATATGTATAACCGTACTTAAAAATAAATTATGTAAATTTTAAACACATTAAAATATAATTTTAAACATATATAGAACGGCATGAAATTTTACACTGTAAATATATAAATCATCAAATGTCTTATTTCTCTCTTTTTTTTACTGTGCCAGGTACCATTAGTCACTGTTTGCGTGCTTTTATTTACGCGTAATCGTGCGGTGAAAACAGGTGACCGAGTGCTCGCGCCCGCACTTTCCAATCTGCGTGAAAAAGTGGTTGCCGATCGTGTTAGTGTCAATCCTGCGACCGATACTGGAACGACTAGAGCTTGCCGTCGATGGGCGTGCCTGTTGAAATCGTCGCGTGATTTTATCATCTCGTTTCTTGTGCTAGCGCGCGCGAACAAAATCGCGATTTCGCGGTAAATCGACATTCCGCGCATATCTCGCTTGTTGCGCGATACAGTTTTAATATCGAAAGGTTGCGACACAGAGAATTGTCATAATCACAATAATTTCTATAATTACGAGCAATCGATACTGGAATAATATTCTCCCATAATAATTGTATCAATTGTTACAGGTTCGAGTAAAGAGAATTAAAAAAATAAGAAAATCGTCAAATTAAAAATGAGTGATTTCCTAATCGCAATTAATTGCAGTTCTAATCACAATGGATAGAACGTAAAATGTTTGAAATCGGAGTAGAAATTATCAAGCATTTCTTTCGTCACATCGCGCAACTTGGAAGATTCTGCGGATTTTCTGAGATTTTCTCGAAATGATTTCTGAAACGCGAGCCGCATCTCCCGCGGTAGATACGCAGGCATTAGGGCTTATTTGCTGCGGCATATCGTATAAACTCGTCTCGGATCCGCTATTCTTTGTGCACGGTTTCTCCTCTCTTCTTCCGCTTCTCTTACTCCCGTTCTAACGCACGCTGCACGCGTGCGGCCGCGTGAGCTCGCTCGAATCGCGCGCGGGTAGGATTCACGGGGTGTTGCGCTCCCGGCTTTCATTATTTGCGAATTAACACAATGCGTACTCCTCTTCCCATTATTTCTCTCCCCTCTCCCCTTCATCGTATGCATGTTCGCTGCCCATCGTCGGAACGCATATATATATATATATACCGCGATATATTTTAGAGAACACCGTTCGAGCTACTAGAAGACAAGGCCAATTTACGCGCGCGCTTCGCTCTTGATGATCATCTCAGATGAGTCAGCCAACGCGAAGGAAAAGTGAATCGCGCGCACAATGCTTTCGCAAAAATGTTCCTTCGCATTCAATGATGAGATAAGTACATTGTTGTCTTTTTTTTTTTTTTCATTTGAACAATCACATTCTGTGTAAATCATATCTCGAATAGAATGAATAAAATAAATTTCGGTGTGAAGTTTATGCATAGAGCTTTACGTGCGAAAAGTCATGTAATTAAATTATAATGTTAATATTTATACAATAGCTGATTAATACACTTTTTAAAAAATATTACGGGGCATAGGTATCTCTATTTCATTTCTATTAAAATTATTGATATATAATGCAGTAGAGAAAAGATATATAAATATCTTGAAATCAGGAAATGAAGACAAGATAATGGCGAAGGCGCAAATTTTAAATACAACCGTGATTCAAGAGATGCGAAAAATAAAGACCCCCGAGACCCGTGCAAGGGTGGATATCGTGTAGACTACACACTTGCGATGAAAAACGGGGGATGTACACGAGTATGGCCAGACACACAACGCGCGGCGATCTTTATTACAATGGCTATCTCCTCCGAGATTTCCTCCTCGATCTCACGCACGTAATGCAACTTCTAGAATCCTCGGGAGTGCGCAGAGAGAGAGAGGCATGCAGTGATTATTAAAAAGCTGAAACGAGGATATAGTCCCGCACGTCGCTGGCTGTATTTATTACGCGGGAAACTATGAAATTACTGGTCGATTACTCGTACAATTTTTTCGCACGATTGAAATAACCAACGAACGACCTCTCTCCTCCTATCCTTTTATCGAACGCGATTCGTATTATTCTCTTCCTTGGAATTAGAGTATAAATATCAGCATAGAAAGAATATCAGATGCATATGTACAAAAAAAAATCGATGATAAATTAGAAGAGATTTTATGTAAAAATATTAATTCGCATTCAATAGAAAAATAAAAATAAAATTATTATATTTATAATATTTCGCCATATATTTTGACAACTATAATAAAAGCAAAAATTTTTATAGACCTATAGTAATCTTTATGTAAAAGTTGGAAAATTCTAGTATCTTACTACTATCGTCTATTCTCTCTTTTTCTCTTTCTTTTCTAAATGACAAGAATATATTTATCCTCTAAGATTTATCGTTTCTATGCTCGTGTGTGAGGTAGATCGCGACTAGTTTCGCGCGGGATACGAAAAGCACGATATACTAGCGGTCTGTGTGTGATGGAACGTGTAATTTCACACAGAGACTCTCATTGCGACGCGTGTCTCTATCGCCTTGTACACCGCATGACAAATCACCGCCATGGATTCCTTCTCTTGCGGTCGCGAAACGTGTTCCGCACTAGAATTCACCTTGGCTTCTTCTAATGCGTTTATGCCAGAGGAAACCCCGTAAAACTTGATTTTATCGCGAAACAACTAATTTACTTACCGAACATACATATGCTCAACACGAAAATGATGTAATGTAAAGCGAAGACAAACGCATGAACGAACAAGCATGCAGTATTAAGCAAAAATAAAAAAAAATATTTGAACAAAGTTTTAATATGCATATATGTAAAACTCATATGACTACTATATGTATAACATAACTCATAATTATTTTAAAAAATCAGGAAAAGTCAGGAAAAGTCAGGAAAAATAATCGTCTTCAATTCTTAACTTTACTACTTAGCTATAATTGATTAAATCAGCAATCTGATGCAACGTCGTTTTTGTACTATGCACATAACGCACAGCTAGGGGCACACGTATATGAAACGAAACTTTTTACAGTAATTAAACAGTAATTTTTTAATGATCGCATCGTGATTCGCGCGGCGATCGGTCGCGGGCCGGAAGTCGGCCTCTCGTAATCAAAGAAAATGCTCATCGCGCGCGGACACGGTGGTGATTTCAAGCGGCAACAACACACGCCTCGAGAGGTCCGCCTCTAAGCAGGAAACCAAGTGGTATTTCATGCAAAAAGCTATCCCCGCGGCCGGCGTTCCGTTTCTGCACCCACGGTCGTGCCGCGTGGGTCGATCGTTCATCGCATCATTAAAAAGTGAAAGCAACGTCGCCGGGTAACTTTGGTAACGGACCGTTCGTTCAAGAGTTACGTCGTCTCGATAGACCGCGATAGGCTGGACTTTCGCCTCGACGCATGGTTAATTAGTAGGACCTTATAATTTTATATAACGCAACAAAACAACACTTTACACGTCATACGCCGTAAGATGTCCCAAAAACATCGCGCGCTTGTGCTCAAATTCAATCCTCGAGAATTCGAACCCGATTCAATATTTGTTGCATATATAAGACCTGCAATATTAAAACAAGCGTCATCATTTTTTGTTTCGTCAATTCTAAAATATTATTTCGTCGAGAAATGATTTTATGCGACAGACATCTAGCTCTTCTAAAAATTTCCAACTCTCTTGTCTATACACGGAAAAAATTTTCTCTTAGAATTTACCCTGAAAATCATGGTAATTGTGAGACAACAGTATTGAAAGAATTTTATAAGAATTTCTGTGATCGATATTTACCACAATAAAAAAAATTAAATTTTACATCTCATTATTGTGGTATAGATATTAATCAGAGAAACTCTGATAAATAATGAAAATAGACATATTGTCCCGTGATTTGAAGAGAAAATTCTCTCTGTACGCTCGAGCCATTCTTGCTCCAGACTTTGCTCCGTCCATCTATACCGTGGTAGCAACGGACCCCCCTCGTTTTCTCCACGGTAGTGCCGCGACCTACGTGATGCACGCGCAGCGCATCGAGCAACGTATATATACGTGCACGCGGCGCATTTGTATCTCTCGTGACTGCGCGCGGCGAACCCGCGCCATAACTGTACACCGTGGTCATAGATGTTAATCTGCCACATAATTGCACCGATCTGGCCGCTTATTTATTGCCCCGGTTCCGCCGGAGCAGCCGCGCTCGCTCGCTCGAGCACTTTTCAACGTTCCGCCGCGGTTATTGCTACGGATAGCCAATAATCGGCGGCGGTCCCCGGCGGTACCGCGCTTTCACACCGTCGTTTCCACTTGTTAGAATCGAAAGGATCATATTAGCGCGACGTTAGACGCGCATCGCGATCCTCCATCTAATCGCTTGAGAATGGATGAATTCACCGGCTACGGTAACTCGACCTCGAGTAAACGGGACGGCCTTCTCCGATTCGCAATCCTCTGCCGAATCGATTTTCGCCCGATCGTGACGAATCGCGGCAATCTCGCGCGGTGCGCAACGGATGATGCTGCGAATAAGGTCCCGCTTGATTGATTGATCAAGATCAGGAAATAGATCGCCGGAGAAATAGGAACATGCAAATATTTTCGCATAATTTCTTATATTTCTACGCGTAATGTCTGGGTAAGTAAAGATGAAAATATTCAATCCAATAAAAAAAATATAGAAAAAAGAAAGAAATGAGATAAAATAAAACTCTTCAAAAAATTATGTTTTCAGTAAAATGTAGCGGTCTTAATTTCTTCAAGCTACAATCAACTTAAATTCCAGATAAACTTTCACGAATTAATTTGCAAAAATAAAAGCAGATATATAATGGAATTTGTCATGAATTAAACACCTCGCATTACATTGTCGCGAGGATCCTTCGACGAGTGTCACCGAACAAGACTCAATTCTTCGAACGAGAGGGTATTCGCCTTTATCGTTGAATAACTCGCGGAAAACGATGGATGGATAGGTAGAGAGAGAGAGAGAAGGGAGAAAGAGATACGCGTCCAAGTTCGCACACCTGTGCACTCCACGGGTTTCTATCTAACTCCGTGTATTGCATCTTGCACATGACTAGAATACCCGACTTGTGGATTTAGTGAACGAGCGAAACCATGCAGATTTATGCGAGCGAAGCTATATTATCTCTCGACCATTAAATTTCTTTCAGAAGAGAAAAAGGAAGAAGAAACTTATACTTGATGATCGGTCTCGATCAAAGTTTAGATTTCTTGATAATTTAATGTGCTTCGCGCTTATTGCCTTTATAATATTTTATCGCGTTTCACTTGGAAATATCGCGATTATTATAATTTTTACTAAACAATTCTATCGGCTGGAAATATTTTTAAATTTCTACAGAATCGCTATAAACTATAAGTGATGAAAGCGATAAATGAATTTGTGATGTGAAAGCATCTATAGATGCCATAGATTCAAAGTATATCCATCATAGTCTCGAAGAATCTAGACAATTACTTTAGCGGGCAGCCGTCATGGGTCTTTAATATGTCCGCAGATTCACGCGTTATCCATATCTCTTCTTTACAGTTATGAGGAAGCGCGTCATGCGTCACGCTATATTGTGCGAATTTGTACGGCTTTGCTAGTCCACTCGGTTGTCTTATTTATGCGTGTGTATAAGCGTCCGGATATTCTGTTACTGCTCTCCGCGGTATGCACCATATGGTTTACTGCATACTGTTACGTTGTCACCAGAGTCGACGGGAGAGCAGCAGCTCTCGTGCTCTTGATGCAACGAAGAAGGTAAACTATCATTGCGACAGTAAAACGAGCCAGTAGTACTGTTATGATCTACGCATTACAAAGTAACTTAAGAGTGTCTCGACTGTATTTAAATTATCGTGAATACCAAAAGAAAAAAAATTCATATTCCAATCTACATATATAATCCACTGGTATTTACATAGAAAATCGATAGAAGTAATTTTAAAACTATTATAAGAGAAGATACCACGAGGAGAGGCTTTAATTAATTTTCATTATTTTTTTCGAGTTCATTAAAAAATACGGGCTAGATTTATATAAGAATTATATAAAATATTTATATAAGAAAATTAATTACACATTCCTGATAAAATTAAATTTAAATTTCTCTTTTTAAATATTTATAAAAAGCTATATTAGAATCGCGTTGCATATAATTTTCCTCGATTGCTACATCCCACAATTGCATCAGAGCAGAGCGAGTTATTCCTTCTTTTCGCTGTAGAAAACGGTCATTCCTCCGATTTGTTTTCGTGCGAGAGATGCGAACCGCAGCCGAACCATAAAAGTCGCCGCACAATTCGCGATCTTTCTCGCCGCTCTGCTCTCGAAGCAGACCTATTCGTCGCAAGGACACCCACGACCGCGAACAGCCTTGACTTTTACATACCTGCCTGCCGGATGAAGAAAATCGCGATCGCAGCGTTTTAAGATGCTGCGTGTTTCTCGTGACCGCCTACGTGAATGTAATTGTTATGACAAAACTATCGCATTTCAGCAACATCTTTGAATTTTAACCATTGTCTTATTACATTAAAATCTTATAAATCTTTCGTACGATATTTAATGAATAATAATTAACTTTCCAAGTTTTACTTTTACGAGAAAAATTATTAAATGATCATCGCGTGATCTTGTGAAGTATCTATATATAAAAGATAATATATTATTCAAAGTTGCATAAGAAATCTATTTAATTTTAAACATATTGTGTGAAACTGATTCCTGAAAATTTTAATTTCTTTGTGAAGATTGATGTCTTATAATTTTCCAAGAATTTCAGCGAAATGGCCTTCGAACTTAATGCGTGAACGCATCTATCTGTGGGCAGGGACGAGTTAATCCGCTCACGCATTACAACGGCAAATTTTTCTCTCTTGCTGTGGGCGAAACATATTACGTAAGATGAACGTCATTGATAAAATATGCGGATTATGGGAGCGGAATTTGTTGGCATTATGAAAATTTACATATCGCACGAAGATTAAGCGGTCTCTCACGCTGTGATAAGATGTGTACTTCGCTCGCGTAATATAAACTTCGCGCGAATAACTTTATTCGCGGTCGCAATCTTTCGCTGGACGACAAACGCGCGCGCGATTTAATCCGACGTGCGAAATTATGCCGCGGTGCAGTTGCGCATCTCCTAGAGCGCCTCGCGTGACCATTGTGCTAGACGTAAATAATTTTAACGGACCTAATCCGATGATAATGAAATATGCCGTATCGAAGGACCATGCGGCTAGAGAAAGAGAGAAAGAAAGACTTGGCGCCCGTTAATCGTGCTTGTGCGAGCAGCGTCCTCCGCTATCGACGCTGTATTGAATAACGGTTGATTCGTTCTGACAACGCGCAAGAAATATTATTGCATATTAGAGTAATGTACGTGCCAAATCGCGAATATAGTTCTTTCGACGATTTCGAATAAAAAAAATATGTTTTTTCGAGAATATATCTTTTTATATTGTTATTTTATTATTTAAAAAAATGGTATTTCTCTCAACTTCGGGAATCGCTATAAGCTGGAATATAAATCTACTTAATTAGAAGGACAATTAATCTCTGACAATTAAATCCTCTGATCGGTAACCGAACTCTGATCCTCGTTAAGCATTTCGACTTAGGCGACACGCTAAGTTGCGTGCTACGTTCAACTTTAACATCATTAGCCTCGAATGTTAATCTAATCTGCTTTCCTGCTATCATTCGGATATACATTTTGCAACAAAAACTTTAAGAACTCATGTTCTGAAATAACTAAAAGCGATTATATAATATTAATTAACGTTTAAAATTATTAAAATATAAAATTTGTCGTTATTTATAAATGTGCTCGTAGAAAACGTTCTAAATGACTTTCACGTTATTCCTGAATAGATTAATTTTTTTCACGCAATTGACGATTCACGCAATTGATATTACAAAATCGCGAAAATTTTCTGTCGGTATGCGATATCATAGCGCAACACGTTGACGGAAATAAATTATGTTCAGAAAGAAAAGCGCAAAAGAAATATATCGGAAAACGGATAATCACGGAGATAAACAGAGAGACACACAGAAGAAGTTTCACCGGAACCAGAGCCGGTCCAGTTCCTTCCGAGAACGGAAGCTAGAGGAAACGAACACGCCCGTGGACAAGCGCGTGTGAGTGGTCGCTCGTGCGTTCACACGCGGTTCACGCAAGAACTTTCCAAGCGAGGCCGCAACGCGTGCCACAAACCGCGAGTACATTATATTCACGAAGGTCTGCATGAACAGATTTTGAAGGGTTGAACGATTTCTCCGATATCTTCTCGATTAATAGAAGAGCCTATATACATGTCTGACTTTTTATTAAATTTTTTTCTGAGGTAAGATAGGTATATAATTTGTGATAGGCATTTTTGAGAGAATATACATATATTAAGGAATATTGGAAATCTCGGTTTTTTTAATAGCCGCCTTATAAGTAAAAGTTTTTTTTATAGAGCCATGTCATCAAGTTTGATAAATCATCATTTAAGCAAAAGAGTGTATGATGCTTGGAATAAAACGACTTCCTCATCTGGATCCTATTTGATATTTTTGTTTCAGATAACACTTTCTTCAAATCGACAGTTGTGGTTCACGTATTTCACACGCACGTTTCGTGTTTGAACATATTCAGAAAGTAATTCTGGTTGGATCGATGGGAAAGTCCTTTAGCGAGTTGAATTAAGCGTTAATAGTATCGACAGTGAGAAGCTTTCTTCTTAATTGTGACCCAGATCGTCGATGACTGGAGGGCATTTCGAGCTCAAAGAGCTAAACGCCCAGCAAACACGAAAAAAAATGAAAGTTATAAATATCCGAAATCGTTTCGAAGAATAATTTCGATTTCAGCAATCAACACAAATATTCATTTCATAAAAAATTAAGTGTTATGTATTCAGTGTGAAGATTAAGTAATATTTTTATGTATACAATTTCTTCACTTTTTTATAAATTTCTAAAAAATATTCAGTATTAATTAAGTCTTTGCAATTAAGTTACAAAAAGATAAAGTTCTTTCATCAGAATAAAATTGTGAAAGAAATGATTTATTTGAAATTAGATAAAAAAAAATAGAAGAAAAAGGTAAATTGGTTTAAAACTTATAAACTTTCTTATCTTATATATTAACAATTCGAAAGTAATTTTAATCGCTCATAAACTCGATACTTCGATATATGCAGTACCTTAGCAACGTGAACAGTCGCGGCAAATTAATTGAGAGACATCAACACTAACTCGTTTTTATTCTCTCTCTTTCGGCGACGATGCATTTTGCCGGTGCAACTCTCGCAAAGTGCATAACACCGTCGGACCGATGAATCGTTCTCGCGACATTCGAAAGTCGCCGCGCAACTTTTCTTTCCGCCTTCGTTGCCTTCCGTTTTCCCTCCATTCACGGCACAACCGTTCTCTCTTTTCTCTCTTTCTCTCTCTCGAGATCTCGCCGTGATTATCTCTCGTTTCGCCAAGACGAAAATTGACCGCTATTTCCTCTTAGGGAAAAGTCTGAGAATAATGCAGGACAATCTAGATGCGACTCGTTCTTGTTAGAAGTTTGCGAATATCGCTTAAAATTAGGCAGCAATGTGCGTGTATACGAGAAATCTTTTTGCAAGATACGAGAAACCATTCAATTAATCTGCGGTTGTCAATTATAATAAATTATATGTATTTAACATAAAAAATGTTAAATTTGATCTATATATATATATATATATATATATATATTTCATATCAATATGCTTATAATTAGATACCCAAAAAAATATTTTTACGCACGCAGATTAATCGTATATAGTACATGTGATCGATATCCAACGAGTTGCAAATAAGTCGATGTCGAGAAAGCATGATCGATTGATTGATCTATACAGCTTTATGAATAATATATACGACGCTTTTGGACAGCAGGCAGATTGACGTGCTTTTTTTCTCTTTCGAAAGTGTAACGATGGAAAGATCGATTTGCATTTGTTTGAATTACGTCACTTCAAAAACTTGTTCAAACATCTCTCGACGCTGCTAGTAAGGAAAACACGATTCCGAATTAATTGGACATTCCGCAGATGAAGCGAGTTATGGTGAATCTTAAAAAGAACTTAGAGATATTACGTTTCCATTTCCTCGTTCGAAGAAATAAAACTAGCCACCTTGACAAATAACCGTTCGGAATTTATCCGCGATTGGTGAAACCGAGCATCAGTCCGTGCCCCCATAGGCGATAAAGTATAATTTCTCGTCCGTGGCGAGAAAGATGGATATTTATTTATTGCATTTGTGCAATTTAACTGTATGTATATACTTTGCCTTCTCTCGATCGGATGGACGCACGTGCATACCGTTACCTTAATTAACGCTACATATCTCGCCGCAGATATTACAGTAAACAGTCATATAATACATCGTCATTCTTATATGCATATTAATTCTCAGAATAATAAATCCAATGTTCTCGCAGCCCCTTCCCGTTTTGCTCGCTAACTCGCATCGATAACACTGGCAATCGAGCGTGTCCACGTATCACGAATCTTGTCAGGTTTTTATATACTGGAGAAGAAAGATATAACTTCAGCAGAATTTTTTTTAGTCATATTATACTCTCAAATATGTCTTCAAAATCTAATGTTATATTTTCAATTTTTATTATACCTATGTATAATTTCGTATATATGTGTATACAGATTAATTTTCTTAAGTTTAAAACAGATTTAGCATAAAAAAATGCTTACTATAAATTTAATGTAAATAATTTCATGTCATGTCAAAATAATCACGAAATAAATCTTTGTATAACATATGTATATTTAAATTTAATTATTTTATCTTATATACAAAATATAGAAACACTTCAAGTACCTGATTCGACGAAATTGATACCGAAAATATTCTGTAGATAAAAAAGCAAAGTAGATACTATCAGGCCCCGAGATGCAAGGCGCCTTCGTGTCTCGCAGTATCGCGGCTAAATTATCGCGTGTACGTTCGAGGCCTCTCGTTCGCGGCCACGCCAAAGGTGTTACACGGTGCACAGGAAAGGGAAGAGTAAACATAGACGGCGAACATGTTGCCGACAATGCCGCGCGCAAATCGTTCTCAGGGAAGTCACCGGGCTTGCCGTGAGAGCACGGCTCGTTAATTAAAACCTAAACCCGAGCGAAAATCTACTCCTCGACGAGGGCGCGAATTAGCGATCCGTCAGTCGCGACGTTTCACGTCGACATTGCTGCTCGAAAATGCATTCGTTCGCGCGAGAAATAATCCTTATCACCTAAAAACTCGAGAGAATTAATCTCGGTCGCATGCGGAGAGAGATCCCAATTTATTAATTTTAATTAACAAAGTTTTTTAGTTCATGTGATATTACTTAAATAATATAACTTTTAATTAGCAAGATACGATGCCTGATTTCTCGCATTTCCTTTTTTCGTCCACGTAAGAAGTAATGATGATGTTTGCCGCGATCTTTATATTCATGTTAATAATAGAGGATAAAATTACAAACTTGTTCGGTAAGAGAGTGCAATTGCATCCTTGCACTTCGTTTGGCATTGTACGCTTTTGATCGTTACGGGTCGACTCCTCCTCATAACGCGACGAAAATAATACCGTCAAAAAGTGAAAATATCCTTACGGTGCGACGCCTTCGACTTTCTCGCCATAAATTGTGTAACAACCTGGGCAAGCCCGACTCTGTCGAGAAATTTCATTTTTATTACCGTATGTAATTAATGACGCTTCTCTACTGCGTGCACGAGCATTTGACGAGCTGCTCATCGCTTCATTTTAACGATTTGCCACTAAAGAATCCTTTTCGTCGAGCTAGTATTTTAGATAAGACATGAGAGAAGGTAACAATCCCACTAATTTAAATATAAACTTTTCTTTTGATATAATTTTAATGTATAATAATATGCAAAGTATTATCATAATACTTAAGTCGCGGAAATAAAATTATATAAATTAATTTTAATATATATTTAAATAAAAATACATTGCTTCAAAAAATGGAGAAAGCAAGAGAAAGCTGATTATTATAAGAATTGTATACATTTATGCATAAATTAAAATTATTATCCGCATAAAAATTCCATGTAAAAAATAATTTTATGCGTAAGTTATATATGAAGGAGGTGTAATGACTCTATGTCATTGGCAATGTCATAATAATGATGTTTCTCCTATAAATCATGACATATTAATTACTTTACAACACAATTTAATCATATATCATATTTTGTATTAATCGCGAAATTGCAATGCAATAATACTGAATACTATGTTTTTACTTAAAATTACGCGCTATGTCGAAACTTTATTAGAAAATTATCGTCAATAATCTTATATCCTTATCTTTAACTACTACGATTATTTCAATTTATTCAGTGATAAATGTCACCACATGTGTGTTGAAAAATACGAATTAATGTATGCTTGAATTAAAGTCTGCAGAATAAGAGATATCTAAGTTTTCTTCGATGCAACATTGGCACACTTTGTCGCATGAAACCGTACCGCGTTTGCATTGCATTGCATCGTTTCCGGGACAAAATAGCATCGTATTTCTTTAGATCGATCAACATGACCGACGCGTATCGTCATCGCGATCAGTGTTCCTAATGCATCGAGACCATCTTTCCTGTACGGAAGGCAGACGCATGCGTGCATCCTCATTATGACATTACGGTTTTTTTCGCGGTCTTCTTCGGCAAATGCCACTCAAGTTGTAAAAGAAACCGTAAAATTAATTTTATATAGTAATAATTTTTTTAAATCAATTATGTGCTACTGATTCTAAAATAAAAATGTTAATTAATATCAATTGTATACTATGCTATTTTTATCAATGTCTTTTTTGTTTGAATTATAATATAATTGTGTGAAATATAAAATAGAGTACAAGATTTAAAAAAAGCTATGTTTTTAAAGTCTAAAAATATAAATATATGATAATGAGATTTTCACAATTCTTTAGTTAAATATCTAAGAATTAATAGAAGAAGAATTGATGTAGATTTTCAGAGAAGAGATTTAATAAACGAAATTATTGTGATTCTAATAGAACGATAAAGCAGCTCATAAAGACGAACATGTTTCGCATCTTTAAAACAAGTTTTACAGATATGCAATTTTGTGCACTGCCAGCATCCCAGAAAGGATCGAGGAGCATGTAACTGCTATTTGCGCTGCAAGAACGTATCGTAAGCGATAACGGTGCCTTTCTGTTCGACATACTGTGACCAAGCTCAGGTGTACGACAGTTATATAGAGTAATAAAAAAAATGCTAATATGTGTATATCTATGTTTGAGCAAAATTTTCATTTTTTTTTAATCCGTCAATTATTTTTGATTAGCATTATTAAGTTCAAACTTTATTTTCATAAAAAAATCTATAAATACGAGTTAATGTATAATCATATATAAGACTTTCGAACATTGAAATCTCCAGCATCGCGTTTCCCCGCATTGAAATCTTCACGATATAAAGTTTTATGTAAAAAAGTTTCGAGAAATAAGTGGCATGTTTCAATGTTAATAAAAATTGTAGAATGCGCCGAATGAAAAGGCTCTCACAGGTGAATTAAATATTTTCTTGATTGCATAATATATTATCAATAGTATCGTCGGATTATAAAGTAAGGCGGCTCGATTGCACACTAAGAATATGATCCCACGGATTCGATACAATTCAGCCCGACCCACCTCACTTTCGTTTTCCTCGCCTTATCGCTCACGAGCCGACGACGTGTATATGTACACTACAATTAGCGTTCGTGTTTCCAATATGTGCGTGCACGCGTGCATACATATCTCTCGTTGGAAATTGCGCGTGGAAGTGTAGCCCCCTGTATTCCTTCCCTTCTCTACAATGTAATAAACGAGGCGGTAAGGCTTCAGCGCGTTTGACGGGTTGGAATCCCAAAGTGAAGCATAAGCGTGCAAACGGGAAACGATAGTAAAGCAAGACAAGTAAGAAATTATTTGAACACAGGAAATTTAGAGAGTATCATAAATCTGCCGATATAATTCCCGTAGCACTTGATGTAATAAATTTAAAATAGCACAAGGAAGTATGAATTCTTGACGCAACATAATTTACGATGCGCATTTTCAATTCTTTCCAATTATAGTGACACATAAAAAATAAAAATTTCATTATAGTACTTAAAGAATTCTCTAATTCATCTCACAAGATAAACTGTACCAAAATTGTTTATCAAGAATACAAAATTGTGCAACGATTTAATTTGCAATAAAATACTAATAATAATAAATTTTCATGTTTTTCTTTAATAATAATTTTTGTTCAATAATTGATTCCTGTGCTTCTCCATCCCTGTTTGAATCTCCGCATTTAACAACATAGAGTGGCGTTTTGCGTGTGATCGCTCACGCATCGGGGGGGCTCACTCACTTTCGCTTTGTTCGTTCGGCACGACCTCCGCGTGTCGACGGCGCATTCCGCGAATGGCACGAGAGAGGACCTGTACATACAAGCTGGTGGCAACGGCGGCGAGTCGAGCAATCGACGCGTTCGTAACCGCGCGCGCCATGTGAACGATCGTAATCGTCGGCATGCAAGTGTACGTCTGTATTGTAATTGCAATATATTAAGAGTAATCTATCTCTCCTTCTTGCGTAATGTTATTCTTATATAGAACGAGCAAACAATGGTACGAGTATTGAGTGAATGTGATTTAACGCTTTAAATTATTCTTTTATTTCTGAAACAAAATATGTTACACTTCCCACTGAAAAGCCTATGTGGAAATCCATTGATTATTATACGTATTGTTTTTGATAAGTTGCAAACAAAATATTAATAAGATTATGAAAATTTATATTAAATTTAAAATATGATAAGTAGAAAAAGAGAAATGTGACACAAGTAATTATGATACATTTTTATAATAATTAAGCCATGGATAAGTTAATTTTTCGTCGTTTTATGGAGTTTATTTAATGCTGCGATTCTCTTTAATAAAAGTACCTATATATAAATGAAAAATCCATTCAAAATATATGATAATGTCTGCCGTTACAAATTAGACGCAATTTGTCTTACGCAACATAATTTTTCAAAACATACAAATAATAATGAAATACTAGAGAATTGTAATTTTTTATTTATGCAAATTATATCTTTACTTCTGAGAAAATTTTGATTATCTCGTCCCTGATTATTTCACGTGTATCGTATCTTCCATTTCAATTTAATATTTTCATAAATAAAGCAGTGTACTTCATACGGCTATGACTTATTCTTCGTAATATTAGAGAACGATACGCATTATTTAAATATCAAGTAATCAATGTGGTATATCATTTCAATCTAATATGCGGTGAATGATTGAAGTATCAATATGAACGTATCGATATCTCACATAATATCGTCGGCAACTCTAAAGAACGCGGTTTATACTTTCGCTCGGGCCGATGCATATTGCAAATAACATGAGAACCTGTAAGAAGGAATCAATCGAATGGATAGAGCGTGTTCGTAATTTCATCTATTACCACAAATTATGTTACATAATTTTCACATAATTTTCTGTATCGAAAATTTATTTATTAACTGTAGAGTAGCAAATTCACTTAAATGCGTGATCAAAGTCGAGCGAAGACGATGAGTACAAAAATAACGATGAAGACAAGGAACCGGTCTAAATTTTCACGTGTGAAAGGCGAAATCATGCATGTAAGCAGACATACCCGAAAAGGCGAGCTCGCGAGAAAACGAGAAATCGCGATGCGAGAAAATCGGCGCGAGAAATCGAGAGATTGGCCAGCGGCAATGATGACAAAGAGAGAGGAGAGAGAAAGACTCCTGGCAACACTCGCGTTACGCACGACGCTCGCGATAATTTCGCGCGAGTCACTTGTCGAGTCGACGACGAACGGCGAGTTTGCTCGTAAAGGAAGAAACGCGTTTCCGCTTTTTCCGCTTAATGCGGTTATCTCGAAGAATTTCATACGGAAAAACGGCAAAAGAGAGGACATTTGCATTTGAAAGCGTTAAATTTCAAGAAAGTTTCTGAGTAAAATCGCTTAATAGATAAAATGGAGAGTAACTTTCAAGTAGATGGATTAATATGTTGCCATAACAAAATAATACAAAGTTTATAGAATTTTAGATTATCGTTACGAATAATTTTTGGAAATATATCAATCTCTTTTATTAACTTAGAAAAATTATTAGACGATACAACGTGAAAAGATAATATTTTTCTATCGTGTACGAAATATGTTTCTTACTAATTTTATTTTATAATTGCACAAAATAGAAAATGTCTTCAAAACAATGCGTTCGTCAATTTGTCTTTTAAGTTATAATATTTGATAAATTATTTGATGAGATAAATTCAAGAGAGATTTAATCATCGAAACTTGTGTTCCGAAGAATTAAACTTTTAAACGGACACTAGCAATCAGTCTAACAATGGCAAGGTACAATACAAGATTAAACGGTCTTATCTGAAGCTGCATTATCAAGGATCTATAGATCGTAAGTCAATAAAATACCAGTAGGAGTTATTATGCAAGTATACAATAGAGTCGTCAGATGTAATGTAGGAAGTTTATTTCGTCATCCAATAAGACCAACATATACTAATCTTACTAATCTTGGATCTTTACTCTGGATTAAAATATATATCTTTTAAGCATTCAATTATATTTAGCGGATAATTTGTTATTGACATTTAAATATCTATGAAGACTTACATATGTCACAATTATATAATCATATTGAGTAATTTATCATTATTTCGATACATGTAATAAAAGTAATGAATTTATCTTTTTTACACTTATTCTTCTGAATTATACGAAATAAGTTATAAATTTAAATTTAATCTTATATATATTTCCTATATTTTAAATTCACTACAAATAAAGAAATAGCTATGATCTAATGAATTTATTTGAAGCTAGATCATTCCTCGAGTCAATTGATTGCACAGAAGATAGATATCATTAAGATATTATATGCCGATGCAGCCTCTCAAGCACATGTCGACGTTAATAATTATAATTATAGAAATTCATCATCATCTCGATATAATCAGAGTATTTATCCTTGCAGATTCCTTAATTCCATGCAAGTATCATAAACTTGAATATTTTATTTCGAACCCTTCGCGAACTTAAAAGAGCGAAATCGAACGAGCTATAACTATTCTCGAATCACGTGATCGTAAATCGATAGAATGTCGTTAGGCATCATTATACAGATATATACGACGATGCAACGCGTAACGTAACGTCGTAAGAGAATCGCGCGACGTGGAATTCGCTGCCGGTGCGAAGGAATCTCGGACTTTATAGCCAACGGCGATCATTAAGATCACTTATAGGCTCGGATATCTCGATGGAGAGAAAGAGAGAGAGCTACGTGCATCTAGGAGCCGATGGTGGCTCGTGCAAAAGAGAGAGAGAAAGGGAGAAATAGGGAGAGCCTATGGGGGTCTATGGGTATAACATGCACAGAGAAAATACCCGGACAACGCCTAGCCACCGTTCTTTCTCTCCCCTCCAATTTTCTCCTCCTTTCTCGCCTCGTCGATTTAAAGTGGTGTACGACCCCTCCGGATACATTCCTCGCGTCGATCCATAGATCGGAGGGAATAATTCTTTCTCCCTTCTCTTCGCCGTTCTCTCCATTTCTCCCCTTCTATCGTAAATTCGCTCTCGTAAATTCCTTCTCCTGGGAAATAGGCTAAAATTGACCGCCATTGCTCAACTCTATTATGCTTGAGTCTCTCGCGGTTTAATAAATATATTATTTGATTGGTAAAAGCAAAAGCGAAAAGGGAAAATTAATGACAAACACGTCGCTTCCTCGTTTTTCATGAAATAAGCTAAAATGATCAGAGCCACTGAGGTCAGTATATTTTTGTTAACATAAATTGCTTGAATTCAAAGTAAGAGTGACAAATAAATTGTCATGATAATTTATATATTTTCTCATTAGAATCGCTATTATTGCGAGAAACAGAAAGAAAAATAATAGCGTAATTTCTTCTTTCTGATTGTTATTTTAATATATACTTTCCTGGCAAAGTTCAATTATCAGATTCATACTTTCCACAAGATTTGTATTTCTTCACTACAATCTATCACAGTCACATATTTCTCAACCAAAGATTAGCTACATTAAACATATAATTTGTCGATCGCGAGACTATGCACAGGTGCACGCAGAAGGTCACATACAACTGTCATTACAATATGTGATTACTATCGCTGATTAGACTTCCGATGGCTGGATTCTAAGCGTAATCTCTAAGAAATCACAGACGATTCGTCGAGTCTGGGGGGTTTTCGGCTCGTTGCTCTCCGTGATTACTTTCGCTGACACACATTCCCGCGTAACGCCGTCGCGAGAGATGGGAGGAGAACAAAAGAAGAAGAAACGACGAAGAGAGAGAGAGAGAGCAAGCAGGGGTCGGATATCGAATGTACGAGCGTATATATACGCGGCGATCGTCCATGCCGGACACGTGGATCATATTGTCGGTGGAACGTGTGCGTTTATACCGCGCACGAGCCATACGAAAGGAGCCATCGCATCGCCGAGATTAGGATCCGACCAAAACACATTACGTACAATCGCTCCGTGCCGGAGGCACAATAGACGTATACGTCGTACATACGTACAACTGCTACGTGCGCAACACAACGTCCTCGACGCGCGGCGTACAACGGTAGAGAGAAGATCTGAGACGATAGAGAGAAGAACGCGCCGGCACTTCTCTCGCGTATATACGCGAAGCACTCACTTTCTACCTTTGTGCGGGAACGTCTCGCTGTAATTTGTGGACGCATCTCGCATGTTTTATGGACACCGTAAAGTGGAAACTGTTCCGCGCACAGTAAACCGTAGTACTCGAAGGGATGAATCACGCGCGAACGACGCCGTATATTTTATCTATGAAGACTATGTATGTGGAAAGAAATTGAAAGGATTACGAATTTTAGATTTTACATGAATCTTTCATCAACGGAACCATGCTATGCCGGGGATACGATGTTACATTGCGCGTACGAATAAATAAATAATAAAAAAAAAAGAATCGAGATTTTAGTACGCGATTTTAGTAACGCGTCAAGATAGATAAAGTTATAACACGATTTCCCGAATAATTACTATGTAAAGAGAGAGAATAATCACCCGAGCTCGAAACCGTGCTCTGAGCGCGAACACTCGCGGGTTTAAGCACGCATGCATGCGGATGCGCTCGTCTCTTTCTCTCGTTCTTTCTCCTCTCCTTCTCGTTCTCGCAGCTATTTACTCGTAGCCCGTGTGCTACGTGCCGAGATATGCACATATAATTACGCCTGTATACACGCGTAAGTTTTCTTCGACTCGCGGGAGCGATAATCATTTCTGCCGCGCGCGGCCGACAGACATTTTTACGTCGCGATTAGCGCAACGAGCCACGTTTCCGCGCGATTGCATCTATCTGCTCGTCGACGAGCGCTCACAAAAGTATCTATGTACCCGGGACCATTTAGTCTCTCCGCGTCTCCCTTTCCGCATTTGCCCACCGTTTCGTCCTAACGTTGGCCTTTTACTCAGTTTCCTCGTGTCGATCGATTTGATGAAATAACCGGCGAATAAACGTCGATACAGAATGCGCATCATCGACGTAGGTGCGGCGAAAACGCGTAAAGCATTTATTTTTAGTTAGGTACATACATACATCACGTACACGTGACGGGAATACTTATGTAAGTCGTCTCGTATCATCACGAAAATCGTTCTATCGCGTACAATTAGTCACAAAAAAATATTGAAAAAAAATTAGATTTCATATCTTGAATAATAAATTTATAATATTGCAATTCTATTCTGAAGATTCAGACTTCGTGAAATTCTTGCTAGCGAGAGATAATCTAAATTGAATCTCTAATTGAGAAAGAATAACAATGATGAGACACCGTCTAGATGGAAACGCTAATTTTCCAGTTCATAAAAAAGAGATTAAATTCTATAAAGCGCAAAATTGACTAGTCTAGTCGCTTTGTGAATTACAATATACACACAATGTATGCTAGTTAATCGTTCAATTGTGTATAATTTAATGACGCTATATTCACCTCGTATTAATAAAACTAATATTACACATCATCGATAAATTGTCTAATATTGTTTTTTTCCTATAAAATGGCAGAATTAAATCATAATTGTCACCAACAGATTAAATAGTGCATTCTTGTATCATTCTTTGACCAATTATTCCGTCAATTGTACGTGATGAGTGTAATAATTGTAGGAAAACGCGAAGTACATCGATCTTGAATTCATAGCCATATGTGCACGCTGCAGTGCAAAGTTATTACATTCGCATCGATACGATGCCTACATGCTAACTAGTCGTCTAGTTAAAATAAATGATACACACAAGCACCTACGCACAAATTATCGCTTAAATAATTCGCTAATTTTTGTTACAGCTTCGCGTTGCTAATAATATAGTACTGTTATTTTTCTGAACTTGAGAAAAAATTAAAAAAAAATTATCTAATTATAAATTTCGTATTTTAAATGTATGTAAGTATAATATATTTATTGTTCGAGCGAATATATTTATTTTCTCTCTTTCAACAACTTAAATTCAATTTATTCCCCCTTTTAAATATCGCAAACAAAAATTTGTCCTCGTTCCAATAATATTGTATAATGATTTTTTTGACTAAATGAAAGATAGATGCTATTCAGATAGAAAACAAATGGACCCGAAACGGAACTGAACGCGCGCGACGTTGATGAGACAAAAAGAATGCGAACACTCGTACGCGCACACGTGCGTTACGCAATCGCATTGAGACCATAATGTCCGGCCTTGCAAAAAGAGGCCTGTTGGAATGCAGATCCTTTCAAAGGATAATGATTTCTTGGGAATACGCTCAGCATTACCGCTATTCAGGCGGGTTGGATGAATATTGCATAGAAACCGTTTGAATCGCCGATATTTCGCATTCGCGAACGATCGACACGTCAACACATATTAATTCTTGAAAACTCTGATGATGGAAAGACTTTCTTCGCTCACGTACTATTTTACGATCCATCATAAACAAATAACATAGTTTGATCGAATACTTCCTCAATAAATAATATTATCCTCAAATTTGTAAAACGTCGTTATTCTTGATTTCACAAATTAAATAATTAATTACATTTCAAACCTACTTCTTTGATAATAAATATATTAAATAAGATATTCATGAATATATTTTTAATCACGTTTGTAAATTAGAACAAATTGATTCAACCTTTTTCCGAAAAAAAAATTCTTGAAATGATATTACAATTCTCATTCATTATATAGCACCGTTCTCTTGGTATACTCTTATAGCGAAATGAATGCGGATATATAAAGGTTTGTTATACAGGAAACTACTCGCGTAATTTCGTTTCAAATAACCGCTTGGGCTCAGTCCCGGTCCATTTGAAAATCACCGCGATATACGAAGGAAAGGAAAGAGAGAAATTAGTTTTACCTTCTTACGTGGCACGAGAGCGCATTTATTCTTACTTACGTGTCGCGTGATTTCCCTTGCAGCGCGGATCTTTTCAACGTCCACCTTTCCATCATCACGCGATCAAATACACACGAGGGCAAAGTCGGCTGGTTATACATTGGCATTTTTATTTGCGTAAATTAAATGCATCGGCGTTCCTCTTTACCTTGTCCGACTTTCTCCTACTTAAATATCATATATTGTGCAGATTCATTGACACATTCAAATAGTATATGCACGTTAAACACGCATTTCAGCTTTCGCGTTTCTTTAAATATTCTCAAGAATTTCAAAAATCTCCTAAATAAACATCCTAAGAATCTTAAATAATTTTTTAAAAATTTTCAATTATATATATTTAATAAAAAAATGAAATTCAAATTATACATACATAAATATTTAAAAATTGCGGAAATATACAAAAGATTCTTATAAAATTTGCTTTCTATTTTCTAATTTATTATATAAAATAATTGTGTAAAAAGATCCTTCTATAAAATAATTTTGAAATGTTCTTAAACAGTTTAAATATATACTGCCGGCGTGAAATTGAGCAGATCATACATCAAGAAAAAAAATCAAGGAGATCGTCTAAGGAATAATACATTAGCCACACTTTTTAGGCTTTACACGCCTCAAGAAAATCTACCGAGAGATCACGTCTCAGTTAAGGTAGAAATTTACGACCTCTCTTGACCTACGGTCCTCAGAAGTTGTTTGCCCAGTCTAAAAAAGTGAGGGGTTAACAGAGTTGATGCTTATTGGAAAAATAAACTGGAATATAGATTTCTCTTGATGTCCAAACTCGTTTGGCAAATGTATATTAGGAGAGAGTGGACATAATAAACACACACAGTTATAGAAAGCGAGAGAATATTTATCGTTAAAAAAATAACTTTTCGCTGAAGAATATTTGATTTACCTATATAGATATAAAAGTCCTACATATTTCTCAAGCGATGGACGATTATTAATATGTAAAATAAAGAAAAATTTATGTTCTAAGAATAATTATGATATAAACATAAGAGTAAAGATATTTAAGATGCGCTATATATTAATTGTAATACAAATCATATGCTTTTTGATGAGAATGCATGAAATCTCGGGTTGACTTAATATATAGCGTTAAAGTTTACGAGTTCCGAGACACGTGTGGTCGCATCCAGAGTGCCGCCCGTCATTTCCACGGGCGTTAACTTGAAGGGGTTAACGAGTGTGTCTTCGCGGTCGCGTGTAGCGGTGCTGCCGACAGTGTATCTCAAATGAACATTCCACGGCGAATCGAGCGCCTCGTAAATCGAGGGGTTCGAAAGGTTAAACAGAACTTCCGCAACGCTGCTCGTGTTTCTCCGCCGCCTCCCCGTGGAAAAATATGCTGCCGAAGATGGGCGAGGCAGGTGGAGAACGCGGCTAAAAGATGAACGGAATCGCGCGGCGACGGAAAAGAGAGAGATGAGTGTTCGGAGAGAGGTCTCGAGTACACGAGCGAGAGAAAAAGAGAACACGAGGCATGGAGAACGCGTCGAGTGAGGAATGCACGTGAAAGTCTCGAGCCATTGAGCACGACGAACGAGGCTCGTTGTATCGCGTTCGCCATTCGCGCGGTCCTTATCTTCTCGGACCGCTTAACATTAGGTAAGACTTTATAGCGGCCTGCACACGCCAAGGTCTCGTTTCCGCGTACCAAGGTTACCGGCGACTCAAATCAGATGAAGATTTACGAAGACGCGATATTGCTTTACTGTAACAATGGTGGTTGTGTGGGAATGGAAAACGCGAGAAAGGATTTGGATTTAAAAAGAGAAAAAGGATCGTCGACAATTCAATCTATGATCTTTTGATTATCTCGTTTGCAACATGGTTTCTTATCGTTATCATTGTTAGCTTTTATCTTATGAAATCGGAATTAGTTAATATTGTACGCGATTATAACGAAAAACGATTAAAACAAAAATGTAGAGTTTATGTTCGATGTAGGAAAAATTCCTTTCATCTCTTTTTAATTCAGTTATCCATCAAGGAGATAGCATCGATCATCTTTCGGAAGCAATAATCATTAACCTGAAACCTGCTTGACCCACAAAATTCAAAAGGTGAGAGCTGGAACGCGAAGTCATGCCATTCGACTCTGACCTCTTGTCTTGATAGCTGTATTAATTAAAGCGTCGCTCCAAACAGGATAAATTGATTAATCTTTTATGTTACAATGTTAATAAACAGTGCACCTTTTATCGTGAACTTTTTTCCAGAAATATTTTTAGAACAAGTACAGCACGTTATATAAAACTTAAAATTGCAACAATTTAATATGTAGGTATATAGTACATTGCGTTTTGTTTTTTAATTTGCACACAAATTATTGATGTTAAATGACAAATGACTATTTCAATGATGTAATAGCTTATTATATAAGCTTTAAAGATCTTTCTCCACGCAATGTTTAAATTATATTTATGAAATTTGTGTAATAAGCGAAATTAATAAATTACAGTCGGAATCACGGATCCATAACGTATAACATGTGGTTGCAGCTAAGCTAACTTTGAGAAATGTCATATTGTGACATCTTTCAAAGTGTGTACATAGCGTGATCCAACTTTTTGTCGTTAGTATGCAAAAAAAGTCAGACGATGAAAGCGCGGCGGGTCGCCATTTATTCAACCATAATATTTTACGCGCAACACCTTATTCGCATTTACCATTCAGCTATCCATTCAGTCTTTCATCAAGAATTCCAACCTATAGTGATCATCATTCGCCTTTCTCGAACGATCCTGATCGCCCCAATACGCTTCATCCTTGACGGTTATTCGATTCTCGTCTCACCTTCAACCTCTGACTTTATTGTAGAACCGCTATGTGGCATTTTGGATGTTCTACAGTTCTATTTCTATGTACAGTTACGTTTCTCGTTTTTTTCATATCTGATTAAAAAATTCCGATGCTAACCGATATTTATAAATTTACGAAGCGCTCTTATCTCATCTAATTGATTTATTATATTCATGCTATTTAAATTTATGATGCTTCTCGAGCGTACTTTGTGACTAATCAAATCGCTTTCGAATGAAATGAGGAATTATATAATTTTGCAAACGATCGAGACGCTCACCATGCTAAAATAATGAATAATAAAAATAATATGTTCTTTCCTTCATACACGTGATGTAATGCATGCATAATCAAAATACAACAGTTGTACACATAAACTAAAGATACTCAGATACGTCGACAAAAGGTTTGCACGCGTTAATCTGCTAAATTAGGCAAAATGTGAAAAAGGACAGTTGCGGGCGCGAATAATGAATTTTTCGGGCAGAATATGAATTTCGGTGCACGGCGAACATCGTAATGTCGTGAAAAAGATGGTTATCGCGATGTCCGCGACTAGTGGAGATGCAGAGGACGAGATGCGGATTCGGCACGAGAGAGTGTAAATAAAGTTCACGATCGGCGCACGGGATGCGATGGTAGAGACCGCCGAGTATTCTAACGGGGCAACGTCACGGCATGTTAACGTTCTACCATTGCAGAGGGGCTACCCTTTCCGCAATACTACGTCAGTCTGGAGATATCACAGATCCGCGCATCGTTTCCGTGGCACGGTTTCACCAAATGAGCAGTCAATTCGTTTAAAGTTGAGGAAGTTATCTTACTGTTATATGTTAAGTAATAGAATTATTTATCATTTAATATAATACTTTCATATTTAATATTTTTTTGTGTTTTAATAATCTTTAATTGGTATTAATATTTGAATATTTTTCCTCAGTTTCTTCGATCGAAAGTATATAAATAAATAGTTTTCTTAAAAATTCCAACTTTTTAAAATATTTCAGAGATAAATATTAAAAGATATATCACAATATATTTCGTGATATATTAGAGCTAAACTATCTCAATAATAATTATAAATTATTTATTGGGAAACATTTTTTGAAGATGCTATATATACATATAACCTACTAAAGATAACGTACTATACTCATAAAATAGGATCATTGACTGATAATGAGACACAAGTACTTCTCAGACTTAATTTATCACAATCTCGGTAAATATGTAATAAATGCGGAGTGGAAAATTTGTGGAATGCGGCGAACGGAGGAAACATCACGAAACGCAGTAAGTCGCGGTAGAATGCGACATTTATAAGCGCCGTCGAGCACGAGAGAATCTCATGCGAGAATATAGTCGTGCAAAATTTTTCAGCTGTCCGTCCGAGCTACTCTTGGCGCGTTCGGTTTATATACCGCGAAAGCTATATAACGTCTTCTCTACCGCGCGTTCGTAAAAATCGCGTATTGTGTTTGGCTGTAAGCGGAAAGATGCGCTCGTCTCCGTCGACATTGTCTTAGACTATCGTCCGCCGCATTCTTTTTTATCTGGGAATATCTGCCGCGATCTGCGCCTGTCCTTTGCGCTGCGAAATACAAGAGAGAAATGACTAATGATTTCTAAAAATTTTTATTTTACAATATTCGATATTAAATTTTTTTCTGACCGAGAGTATTTTATTTTAGTATGATAACTGTGAGAATTTATTTTACACATGTGATGTACCTAACTTTCGATTCTCAAAATTCTTAGCTTTAAATTAATAATCATTATGCAGATTAAAGATACATAGACAGATTCTTTTGTAAACAGTCAAAATTGCCGTCATAATACTTAATATAAGAAATCTAGTCGTAATGGTTTGCGGCTACTAACAAATTAATTATGCTTGTTCAAGGCAAGTTGCGAAAAAACGTTTATTATAGAGCCCTAGAAATAATTTTAAATCCGCGTACTCGAACGCGAATATATATATATATTTTCCGGTAATTTCGGAGTTGTAAAACGATCGTTAGCCTAGATGCGTAAAAATTTATAACGTAGCGCAAAAAACGATGACTTTCCCACGTTTTAAAGCCCGTAAATCACGACGATAATCAGGCGCGCATTCTCATAACGCGGGACGGTCGCAATAACCGTCTCTCGCAGAGGTTGATCACCCGCGGAGGGAAATTATTATAGGTAAATAACTATTTTCACCTCGGCGATGCAGCTACCGACGCAGCCATGAAAAATGCCGATCACGTGCAATGAAAATTCCCAGCGCATTCCGTAACTTTACACGCATGCACGCAGCTACGCACACGATATCACTGTGCACGCGTGTGCGTATAACGAGCGCGGCTATAACTAAAAGCGCATATGATGAACCGGCGATCGCGTTTCGGGATTTATAGTTGTCGCGAACGATCGATGGCAGCGAATCGCGAAAAATGGATGAGAAATTTGCTTTATGCTAATCTGCCTATTTTTTAAATAATCTTTTTTTCAAACAACTTAAAAAATTTAAGATAATTTATTATATATTCGATACTTAAAAAAAATTATATGTGTATTTGATCTGAATAATATGAAAAGTTAATATTCTAAAACAAATAATAAATATTATATATATATCCGTTTAGTTTAATAGTCCTAATCAACATATTTCTCACATCAGATAAATACAATATTAACCTAATTAGTTATGTGAAAATATATCGCAGGGTAACGTTTCGAAAGCAGGTCAACGTCACGCTAGATGGTCGAAAACTAATCGTGGCGAACCCGGGGCTATGTTTGTAACTATCACCTGTTCCTCCACAAATACGCGACATATGTGCATAATGCTATATATGTAATGAAGATACGAATGGAAGTAGGGCGTGCAATCTGCTCATGTATTTCAAATTTTTTTTTGTTGATTCTAATTTAATTTTGTTGATTTTAATTTCACATATCTGTAAACGCAGAATATATATGATCATCAGAGACTGATAACACTGATATATTTCCTTTATAAAAATTATATTTTGATCTGAGATATATGTTGTAGTCATGTTTCTAGATAGTGAAAGGATATTAAAGCTTTAAAGCTCGGAATTTAAATTATGCGCGTGTCGTTCACGGCCGTGGAGCACGCATGAGTAATAATGCGCATTGAAATAACGCGACATGTAATTATCACGCTATGCCATATACGCATGGCATTTAACTGGAATAATGCGAATAGACAAATTGTCAGTTATATTCGTGCGCGTGTCAAGATAAACTTCGTCATAGTAATTTATTCGCAGCGGTGAACGTGCGAGAGTTTTAATCGCTATCCTTATATGTATTAGTGTTCGCATACATTTAAATTTTAACAAAATCTCTAATTTTAATCGTCATCTACAGTGGAGAGATTTTTAATGTTTTCAATTGAAATTAAGCCATGTTCTTTTATATCATTTTCTCGAAGCTCGATCGGCCAAAATTTTCAACAAACGCATATAAACATTATGACAGACGTATATACGAACATTTCGACAAACGTCTAAAGAATCGACAATGTTATCAACTATTGCATTCCAATATGTCTTTCTATATAAATAATCATTCATCCACAAGGGAGAAATATTTTACATTTAATTCGACACTTGTGTGTGAAAAATTCTTTTGCGTGAAGTTTGTATCGCCGATCGCTTGGCCAATCGAGCATCCCTGACGGATAAAACACAAAATCAACACACCGATAAATCCGCGGCGTTGATCCCTTTCCCACGACGCCGCCAGGCTGTCTTTCTCTTCCTCTCCTCAATCCCGACACAATTGAATCTGCGAACCCAGGTCGGCGACTGGCACGGGAGATCACTGTGCGCACTGTTCGAAAGACTAGAACGGTATATAATAATGCACTTTATGTTCGCGCGCTCTCTCGATCTATCGAACAAACGTTATACGGGCAACGAACGACGGTTGTCATGCACTTGTCACGATATCACTTGTCGATTACCGAACCCGACGCGAAATTCTCTTCGAATCCGAATGATGCGCACATACGTTCGCAGCCACTTGTTTATATCGCGACGAGGATAGGGGACGATGGAGCGAAGGGCAGAATACCGAATACGTGACGACCGTTAGCGCTCCACTTGTGCTACCTCAACGTCTCGCGAGCGAGTGTCGAGTCGTGCACGCTCACCGCGACATAGAAGTCGCCGGCGAAGCGGCAGTGGGGAGAATAGTGCCATGCGCCGTGCCGCTCGTTTACCTCTGTCGGAGAACGGTATATCTTTTTCCATTTCGCTCCTTTCTGCACCCGCTTCTCTCTTCCTCCCTCGAGGATCAACCGAGTGCGGATAGTCTTCCGCGCCGCGGCTTTTCAAGGGAAATGCAAGGACGACTCTCTTCCGCGGGAAATGAGACTGATAAATGACGGTCACTTCGCGACCCGAAGAAATTTTGAATGTAGCAGCTTAAAGCCGAACATGGAATATCGAAAATACAAATGGCACATCGTAGAAATTAAAACTTAATCATGATTAGAACAAAATTGTATAAGTATAGATATCAGAATGTAGAACTTTCACTCTTTTTCTCATTCAATATGTTATTTTTGTTACTCGCCAAAACTAAATAATGCAATACAACTGTATTTTACTCGATTTTTGAACCGCAATTAATATTTCACAGCAATATCTTATCGTTCTTCGATCGACATTTTAATAATAATATAAGAAAAGTATAAATCGCGCGTAGAAATCATGTATTGAAATAACAATGCTGCATGGTAATAACATATATGCGGCTGTCTTTTCCGGACGAAAAGACTATCAGATTGATGAACGATGAATGATAATGAAGATGATTCATCGCGTTCGTTAATCGACAAGTGATCGTAACAAGTGCATGACAACCATCGTTCGTTGCCCGTATAACGTTTGTTCGAAAGATTGAGAAAGCGCGCGAAGTGCATTATTAGTATATACAGTTCTAGAATTTTTCCGAATAGTACGCACAATGATCTCCAGTGTCAGTCGCCGACCTGGGTTCGCAGATTCTATTGTGTCGGGATTTTTGAGAGGAACTAGAGGAAGAGAAAGACAGCCTAGTGGCGTTTAAGAAAGGGATAAACGCCGCGGGTTTATCGGTGGGTGTTAATTTTGTGTTTTATCCGTCAAAGATGCTCGATTGGCCAAGCGATCGACATAACTGACTTTGTCTATTCGTTTTCGTTTACAGACAGGTGAAATTAAATCAGAATCAACAAAAAAGAAATTTGAAATACATGAGCGGATTGCACGCCCTACTTCCATTCGTATCTTCATTATATAGCGTTATGAAATTACGACGCACCAGGCGCCCCTGCCTCATTTTTTTATCGATGCACTTAATTTGACTCAATCACGATTCGGATGGACCATAGTGACAGCTGGTTCCGCGATTATTAGGGCCGAGATAAAAATATAAAAATAATAATAGCGCGAGAGGAGCAAAAAACCAAAATAAATTGGCCAAAACATATAAATAACTTGAATAAATGAAACATAAATATAAATATTTTAATAAATGAAACATATATATAAATTGAAAACTATGTAAACTTAGCACTAACATTTTTAAAAATGAATTTTTTTATACAAACAATGATAAAATTTCGACTGTAGTTGTTTATAGCAACATTAATTGTTTGTATCTTTATCAATTACAAAATAAAAAAAGACAACGCAAACAGATTTGAAATTACTAGAAGTGAAATGTTCCGAATCTATGTGAACAAAACACTTTTTAAAAATTAATTTTTTAATATAGAAAATTACAGCATTTCGTTAATAGTTATTTGTAGTTACACTAACATCAATTGCAGTTTTATCAATTAAAAAATATAAAAAAGGACTGCGCAAGCAGATTTGAAAAATCTTAAAGAAAGGAACTCTGATCATTTAAAAAATTTTTCTTTTTTAACGGATAAAAACAACGAACGATATTAACATACGAAATTACTGTACTATAAGCCATTATAAACAATTCCAAAAAAAGACTGTGCAAGCCGATTTGAAATATCTTAAAGTTGGGTGCAAATTTTTTAAATCTCCTTTTTCGATATACATACATTTCGATTGAGAATGCTAAAAACAACTACAAACGATTCTAAAAAAGACTGCGCAAGTCGATTTGAAATATCTTAAAATTTGATACTGATGACACTTTAATTTTTCGCTTGAAGATTAACAACGATCTATCTCTGATTAAAGACTTCCTCGAACTTGGGAATTTCACACATTTAGATATGTGAATCTGGCACTATCTGCCTTTAGGACATTAATTTTTTAATATGAAAAATGATATAGTATTTTTCCTTCATGCGTAGTCAATGTAAAAATAAATTTATTAAAATTATGACCAAGTCCAAACTTTAAGATAACTCAAATTCAAATGCGCAGTCTTTTTTAGAATCGTTTGTGTGTTTTTAGTAATTTTTGTTTCGCTTGTAATTACACTGTTTGAAAATTATAATAGTTTGAAAAAATTGTCAAAAGTAATTTTCGTCAGTTTTAAAGATTTTTTATGTCTGCTTTTTTCATCGAAATATATTTCGATTGAGAATGGTAAAAACAACTGCAAACGATTCTAAAAAAGATTGCGCAAGTTAATTTGAAATATCTTAAAGTTCGGTGCTAGTGACATTTGTTAATTTCTCGCTTTAAGATAGATATCGGTCTATCTCTGATTAAAGACTTCTTCGAACTTCGAAATTCCACGCATATAATTATGTGAATCTAATACCTGCCTTTAGGAGATTAAGTTCTTAATACGGAAAGAAATATACGTATTTCGTTCGTGCGTAGTCAATGTAAAAATAAATATATTAAAATTATGCGCAGTCTTTTTTAGCATTATTTATAATTGTTTGTATACTGACTTTCATTTCGTTTGTACTTGCACGGTTTAGAAATTACAGTAGTTTAAAAAAACTGTCAAAAGTGATTTTCGTCAATTTTAAAGATTTTTAAATTCTGCTTTTTCCAGCGATATTTTCAATTGTGAATGCTACAAACTATTACAAACGATACTAGAAAAGACTGCGCAAGATGATTTGAAATATCTTGAAGTTTGCATTTTATTCAATTATATGGTGAAACTCCAATAAAGTTATGATGGATTAAAAATGATGTAGTTTTGTAAATATGAAAAAAATAAATAGATATATTTATCAATATTAAGTTTTATAACTTGAAAAATAATTTTTGTCGAAGATGAGTTTATATATTTAAGTGATTTTCCGAACTATGTAATATAAACAAAAAATAAACTCACATTGCGTTGAGTAGATTATCTAACCTCTCTGCTTTACTACATCGGCTTTAATGTTCCTCTGCTGCTCTGCTATAATCCCATATGATTTGGCACATACACTGATCACTGCATTGCTTTTTCTATTATTTTCTATTTGCAATAATTATTTATCACTTCACTATACACAGTGAGATGCACTTCGAAATAAACGGACGATACGAAAAAAATAACATCACTCGCGAATGCATTCGGCACTTTCGATCCAGCTCGATCACGTTCGATATCGCATTCGCGAATAAAAACACGAACAAAATAATATATTTTTTCGATTCCGAGAAAGCGAGCGTCCGAGCGATTCCATATAACAATTAATTATATTCTCGCGATCAGAATATTATTAATCACATTGAACATCGATATGCCTTTAGATTACTTGGCGACATCTCCCGGCGCGCCGCGTCATCACGTGGCATCGCGAAGTGAGCGGGAAGTGTCATGGCGGAGGGACACTCTTGCGCGCCATGCCCGTTGCGCGGATAGTCTCGGTACCAAAATATCTCAAGAAATTTGAATTTTGTCAACTTCGATGAATTCGCGCTTTTCTTCGATACTCAGGCACTACAGGAGATGCTGGCGTGTTCGCGAAACTCCTCGTCGAGCGGATAATTCCTAAATACCGCGCGAGAGCTGCTGTATATAACGAAATATAATCAAAATACAATCGAAAATGATATTTTAAGTGATAGTCCCTTCTCGCTTCCCCCTTCACCCTTCCCCCTTACCCTCCCGCAGCTCGCTACTTCCGCGAATTCGCGATGCTCTGAGACTCCCGGACACCCGTCGACGCCGGGATACACTTTGAAACGATACAGAATCCTCGCGAGGCTCTCGGGAGCCGAAATACACGCGAAAATCACGGCGAAACAATATCTGAAGCAAGAAACGTCCCCTTCCCTCCCGCCCATCAATTCGCGATACTCGGGCTCCCGGGTCCTCGTCGACGCCCGGATGTTCTTCGAGAAGATTATTCGAGCCATCGCGTCGAAACACGACACTCCCGGACATGCACTCCCGTTTACTCGCGCACGAAATCTAGACGAGACGCGGAGCACTCGCGACGCGCACTATGCTCCTTCACCGCTGGGCTCGCACTGAACGGTGGGACAGTTGAAGCACGTCGTGACGTCACGTCAGAATCGGCCGATTTCATGTATTACTACGCGCGGGAGTTTTTAATTATGTACATAATTTCAATTCGACTTTTCATTATGCACATTATTTTAATTATTATTTTTTATTATATACATAATTTTAATTCTTGAATTTCTTTTGTGCACATAATTTTAATTCGCCGTATTTCTATATTATGTAAATAATTGAAATTGTATATACATAATAGAAATTCAGCTAATTAATATTATGTGCATAGGTCTAGTTTACATTGATTATTTGATACACGTATCAAATGCCGTACTGACGAATCACAGCCATTCTTCTAAAGAATAGAATGACTATGATTGGTCAGTAGTACGTATTAATACGCGTATTAAAGTATATCGATGTAAATTAGACCATAATAGAAATTTGATGAAAAAATTATAAATATATAATAGAAATTCAAGAATACAAATTATTTACATGATAGATATTCAGCAAATTAAAATTATTTACATCTCGCGCTTATTACGATCGCGATCACGATGTTGGTCCAGGTGACACGATCACATTTATATGGTAATTAACAGCGATAATTACATAATATACACATATACTCGTACTTCGTGGACCGGACCAGCAAAGTGTACGTCATTGACAGTGTTGTGCTTAGATGATTAAAATTAGCTAGATAAAAATAAAATAAATATATGTAAATTCATCTTAGATAAGATGAAGATAATTTAGTTTTAAATATATCTAGATAAAAAATAATATTATTTATCTAGATAATTTTCTAGATAATAATTTTTAAGACTGCTTACGTAAATACAGTTATAAAAAAAGTAAGTTATAAAAGGGATATAAAAATATATGTATATATATTCATATTTTTATTTATAAATTTTTATCGCTTACTAACACGTCGAAAATGTAAAAGTTAAAAACCCGGACGTCGTCGCGCGTCACAAACAAAAAAAAAATAACGCGAGTGTAAGTGTTTCGAAGCTTCTTCTAGGAAGAAGGAAGGAGACCCGGGGTGGCATCAGGCAATACCAGAACAAGATGTAAATTTTTTGTTATTTAATTTTTACAAATTTTATTAAAAAATTTAGATCTAAAAAAAAATTTTATAATAAAATAAAAATAATTTATAAGTTTTTAATTAAATATCTATTTTATTTAAAAAATACAAAATTCAATGTAAATATAATTTTATTTTTTGAAATTGATTATTTTAAATTTTACTCTAATTCATTATATATAATTTCATATTTATTAATTTGTATTTATATTTTACAGTCTACAACACTATTACACTGCTATGCTGGTATCGGTGAGTCCCATCAATTTCCATTGAAATTTTGGATAATAATTTTGTGAAAATTATGTATGAATAAAGAGAGATGTGTATCGCAAATAATATATGAGCTTGAACAAAAATGAAAAAATAATATCAAATAAGAAAGTGTAAAGCTTATAAATTAATGCCATAAGTTTTAATATAGACTTATGCCAAAAAAAAATAATATTTGAATATTGGATCATATTTTTATGCTATAATGAATTAATTAAAATAGTGAATTTTCAAGAGAAACAAAATTGTTATAAATAAGTGATTTTAATCATTCAAATGAAACGAAATTTTACAGTATGTAATAAAAAATACACAAATTTAAACGTTTACATACATGAAATATTCCAATTTCATTAAACAGTTATATTTATCTTATAATTCAAAATAATAAAATCAATTCAGAATTTACCTACTTTATCTTTATTTTTTTCTGTTAAAACTATATTTCTTAAATAATTTTGTTTTCTTTCTACAAGATTGAGAAAGATATGTAATTATAAATATCACTGGCTATATATATTTTATTATAGTTGTGCATATTTTTCAAGTTATGAATTATTTATTACATGCAATATTACATTGAATAATAGTTAATTTATATTTTATTTGCAATTTCACACACTATATACAAACATCTATGTATAACAAAATTCAATTATTTATGCGGTGGCCATGTCCACTGGTTAGGCGGTGCTTCCTGCATTAATTTCTCCCATGGTTTCCACATCAACATCTTTTCTGCCAGTATCATCTCATTCTTTGCTTGTACTAGAAGTTCCTCTACTTGTCCGCAGCCTATCTTGTTTTCTATAGCTTGTACATCGGCAGTCTACAAAATAGGATACTTAATTAGGAACAATACAGAATATTATTTCAGAATAATTGTTGTTACTTTAATGAGTATTAGCATCACCTCTTTCACGATCTTCAATCGATCTTTGACAACCTTCTCTGTTTCTTTTCGATAAGCATAATCCTTTGGAAACTTCTCCAACATTCGCAAAATTCTATTGTACAATGGAGTTAATTCTAAATGAGGTCTTGTGCAAACAGCCAATCCTTTTATATGTGTAGTCTGCAAACGAAAAACGATAATAATTAATAAAGTTAATACAAAATTAGTTTTTCCACAGAGCTTTACATATAAATATGTATAAATATGAATATTGTTAAATATAAATTTTCAAGTTACATAACAGATGACATTCTTGATATTAGATTTTATCAATATTAGCTGTATTCATTATTGAATTTATAAATAAACTACCTTTTTGATAGCACCTGCCATTGTCAATGATATTATTTAACACTTGACGTATTTTAATGGTCTTTTTCACACGAATTATCAGCTCTCTAACCTTAAATACACTTTAACGCCATCCAAGAAGGAAGGCAGTGCGCTTGTAGCGACATCATAATTTAAATGCATATATTTTATTTTTAATAAAAAAAATTTTTTATTGGTCTTTCTTTACTATTTTTAATGAAAAATTGATTTGTACTTTACACAAGATTAATTAAAATTCAATCAAGAATTCTATAATAAACAATTGATTTTCTCAAGTCCACAAAATTGCATAAGAAAATAAAAATAAAAATAAATTTTCAAAATTTCTAAGTTATGACATAATTTAAATTATTTAACCCATATTCTTTCAAAAGTCATATTCATTGACTAATTTTAATTCTAATGCGAAGAATTTTAATTCAAGGATTGTTACGATTGACATGTTGAATTTTAACAGTCAACACTAGAAATTATAGGGATTTTTTCTTAAGAAATTTCTTATAAAATAAAATAACAAGTACTTTAAAGATAGAACGTTTATTTTTTCCAATATTGAAAGTTATGTTTATCGATTCGATTTGGCAACGCGCTCCAGTTCGTCTTTCTTCTTAATTGCATAAGAATTTGAGGATCCTTTAGCGGCGTTGAAAAGTTCATCGGCTAAACATTCGCCGATTGTTTTGATGTTGCGGAATGCGGCTTCTCTCGCGCCAGTACACAACAACCAAATAGCTTGATTAACACGACGTAAGGGAGATACATCCACAGCTTGTCTCCTTACTGTACCAGCACGTCCAATACGCGTAGAATCTTCCCTTGGCCCAGAATTAATGATGGCTGTGACAAGAACCTAAAACACAAATATTTTAATTTAAATATGTGATATTATCAGTAATATTTTAATATTATAATAAAATAATTTACAATAAAACAGTTATATATTAAGACATTTGATTTAAGTTCATTATATAAAAGCTTTTCTTTATTTATTTTTTACTTTTCTTGTTCCTTACTTTATAATTTTAAAAATCCAGATTTTTCTATTAAACATGGATTTTGTAATTATAAAATAAGGAACAAAAAAGAGAGAACAGAAAACATTTCTTTTATATAATAAGTTTTTAAATTAAACTTCTTAATATATAAAATACAATATCAAATTATTCATATGAAAAATCAATGATGTTAGCAAACTTTAAATAAATAATCTATTCACCTGCAAAGGATTCTCGCCAGTAAGAAGGTGAATAATTTCAAAGGCATGTTTCACAATTCGCACAGCCATCAATTTCTTTCCGTTGTTTCTGCCATGCATCATAAGAGAATTTGTGAGACGTTCCACAATGGGACACTGAGCTTTGCGAAAACGTTTTGCTGCATAACGTCCTGCTGAATGGGGAAGATACTTGGCATTCTTCTCTTTCACAGCGATGTAATCTTGTAAAGACATGTCATTTACTTGTACATCATCACAATTCCAGCGTCCGAACAACTTGATCTCAGGTAGTTCAGCTGGCATTGCTACTGGCAATGTATTTGTGGTTGCCACCACCATGTCGTCGAATACTTCTTTCTCATCCATGTTTATCTGTAAAACAAAAGTAGTCTCACTTATTCTTGAAATAAAATACAAGATGTATGAAAAAATTATGTTTTAAAGAATTACGATATGCTCAGTAATTTCTAGAAATAATTTCCCAATAACTTTTACACGATACAGCATAACTTCTTATCATAAATATATGTTCATCGCAACATACTGTGCAAACACATTTCAGACTAACAAAAGTAGAGTGTTAGTAAATGATAAACATAACTAGATTTGAAGTATAGTGATGATAATTTGCTTATTCGAAGACCTCATAAGAGAGAGAAAGCATGTATTTATATTTTTGTTTTAGATCAAATAATAGTCAACATATAATATTAAAGCAAGTACAGATACGAAAAGATACGATTTTCATGCCGTGGCAAATCGATCGTTGGTGACATAGACGAGGTAATACATTCTTTAAATTCTCAATGAAGAAAAAAATTCTCGAATGGGAATGAAATTGGTAAGACACATGTGGCCACGCGGTCACATGCCGCATGCGTTTTCCGCGTGAAATCCCACACGTATTTTCGCACCTGTACGATCACTCGCGGTTCCTGGCTGCTCTGAACCACTCGACAATATCAATTTGCACTGCCTCGGCACGAAACTGTCTCGTCGTAATGGTAATTCCTATTTTACAACTTACATTCACGTCTTCGTCCGTACAGGCGTGAACAGGAAAAGGCCATGAGGCTACGCGTGCGCCATCTGCATGCCGGAAATGGCGGATCTCGGACTATGTCAGTCAACGTTCGAACGTAACGTCAAAAGCACGTGGAAACGAGACGCTTTTAATGACAGTTTCGGTATTCGCGCGTGTAAATGTAACGCGAATAATACGCGATTGATCGGAGGTAAAAGTGATAATGACACGAATAAATCATTGGAAAGTGCAAGATTGCTGATTTGACTATCGAGTACCAGAGTCTTCTCTTTTCGTAGTTCTCTGTAGCTATATATATTATACTTTCTACATTCAAAATCAAGTGAGTATGTAATTAAAAGAAAAGAGAAAATTGTAGTGATCGGAAAAGATAGATTGCAGTTCTTAGTGTAGTAAAATTAACGTCGCGATAAGTCGTTTACTGGCCTTCCTTCGATATAGATCATTTCGCGAAAACGTGTAGATGTTATAGGTTACAAAATGCACTTTTATCGCGATGGACGTAACAGTGTGAAAAAATTAATTGAAATTATATGAAACAATAAAGCGGGACGCGATAAAAGTTTTGTATTTTCCGAAAAAGTGCGCGAATGCAAATTGTATGTGTTTGTGTGTGACATCGTCGACTGAGTAAGAATATTGGAACGTAATTCGGAGATTTCTCAGCAGATGTCACCACTGATATGTTTTCTGCATCATCGAAGCTGCATCGAAAAGGTCAGGAAAAAGAATTTTTATACAATTCTCTTTTTTTATTATTCGCCAAAAATCTCTTTATTTTTGTTATTCAGAAATGTGTTTGCACATTATATTGCAATACATATATATTTATGATAAGAGTTATGCTGTATCATGTAAAAATTTGGTACGCTTTTTATATAACTCTCTTTATATATATTTATATAATTTTCTTTATATTATATTTATATAATTCTCTTACTATTATTATATTAGTAATTTTATCAATTGCGCACATTCCTGAGTATGTTCATTGATATAAAAAAAGAATTGTGAAATATATATTTTCACGATAAGAGGGTTGGATACGCACGCATATTAAAATGGAAATAGCTTGGAAGACGGTATTCAGAAGTGCAAAAATTTTTAATTATATTTTTCGGCAAAGCCATCGCGATCGATTATTGCTATTTTAGGGACAATCGAAGCGAGTCTAGACAATAGAGAGTCGAAAGAGGAAATTCGTTTGTAAATCGGTTAATCCTTCGATAATCTGGGTCAACACATATTCATGGTGGCACATATCCGAAACAATCACGGCCGTAATAATCTGTTATTTCGTAGGTAGTCCCTGTCGTCGACAAGGGCCCGTAGAAAGCGTACACAGAGGGTCATGGCGAGTGAATAGGGTTGAAATCGTGCTCGCCGAACGAGCAGAGGGTAGAAAGAGATAGAGGGAGAGAGTAGGGAAGGACGAGGGTGGAAGAGAGGATGAGAGGGCTCAAGCAACCGTACGGTATGAGAAATTTACGATCCACCGTCCGGATTGCTAACCCATCTCGGGTTCCACTTTATTACTTTAAGTAAGATCCGACGTGGAGGCAGTAAAATTCGTATATGAGCGAATCGCCGTCGACGAGCTTCGACGCGCGTAAATATCTAATGGTTCACGTTGGCGGCATCCGTGTATCGTGAAAACGCGAAAATCATCATCGTCGTCTATAAACATCCGTGTGATTCGTTTCCAGAAATCGGTTTCGATTAGGTATACGTTTGTAAAGCTATAGCTTCAAACACGCGTCTATTTGCGATTCACGATTCAGGAATAATACAAAAAATCTGATCGATCGAATTTGACAAATCTTTCATTTACATCTAGCATTAGCATAAAACTGATTAGTTATTAAAATGTTCTCTCTTGCTGTTCGCGTAATCTTAAAAAGATTTTAAACAAATATTTCTATAAAACTTTGCATCCATAAATAATCGTATATTTAGATAATAATCGTTCTTTTTGAATATATATAAATTATGTAGAAAATATTCAAATATATCAAAAATTTTAATTTTCTAACAATTAAAAAAAAAAATTAACAAAAAGAGAAATTGCTCTAGAATAAAATTATTAAAATTATTATATACAAATATAATCTTGGTACTTGTACATATTTCACACACACAGGATCAACGTTATTAGTTATTGCATCCAAATAAAATCGCATAATAGTTCGAGAGAACGTATCTCGACAGTCTCGCGGTAAATCTTATGGAAATTAATTCAGCAATGTAAAACGTTTCGTTATAAAACGCATTTGTCCGATCCCTAACTCCCATTTATAACGAGGGTCTTCAGTGTCTCCGCTAATTGGAAACTTCGCTTCTATGGACAGACTACAAGGACGACGACGACGATGATGATGACGACGAGCGTCTTTATCGAAAAAGCGGTCGCAGTGAAAGAGCGCGCGGAACGCGAAAAAAATTGCGATAGAGCTAGCTATCCGTCGACGAACAACTACGTTGCGAGCGCGGTCCATTTCGCCCCCGTTCTCTCGCCCCATTGTCTTCTTCATTACGTAGGTATCCCGCGCGAATATAAACGCAATTAAGCGCGTCGCGTCATCGTTAAAGCCCCGTAATTGCATTCGCGTAAAAGCAATTACGACTTCACCGACGGCGATGAGTCGACCGCTTCTCTCCCTCTCTTTCCCTCTCTCCCCTTTTTCTCTCTCTCTCTCTCTCTCTCTCTAATGCACCCCTATTAGCATAAATAGTTTATAAACCGACGTACGGCACTTTATGCGCGACATCGCTCGGTACGCGACCGGTGTTCTCTCTAACGAGGCGAGAAGGATACATCTATCGAATTTTGCCAATAAACGTACCCACGAATTTTGGAACTGCGAAATAAAGCGGTTGTATAATTATTTTTCAATTTCATTATATTGAATGCGGATTTATTCCGCGATTATCTTCTCAAAAAACCTATGTGTAATAAAAAATGATACGTTTAATTTGATAGAGACAATTTTTGACAATTTGTGAACATTATTTGCTACATGATTTTGTATATCAACTCTTTAACAATGTAATAGCCAAAGAAAAATCTATTTTTAATAGATTTTTTTATTATTATGAAATTATTAATATATATTGTAACTAAATAGACTAAATTGATCTAAATAAAATTCAACGCTACACTCGTTCGACGCGTTGTATATTTCGGATAAACTCCTGACAAAATTAGGCAATAAAGGATTGCGCTCTAGAATTCACGGATTTGTTCGCCAATAAAACCGTCCGGCACTTGTTGACTTGTCAGCGAGAGAAACCCGTTTACATCGCCGACAACGTAGTTGTCTACAAGAGAATCGTCGGCGTAAACGCACCTTTAAGAATGTCTCCGCTGGGCGGCATTATTGCACTTTGCTCTGTAAGCGCCTGCCGCTTCTTCCTCTCTAAGTCGACTCTTCGTGTTCTCTCATTTCGCCTTACTGTTCTTATTCTCTCTCCTTCTTCAGTTCGTCGTTCTCCCTTCGTCGGCAGGGGGTGAAGCGAGGAACCCTGCTGAGGCGAGTTACGTTATATTCTGCGGCTCGTAGCCTCATATCGTATTATTGTCATGTTCCCTCGACACGAGGGGAGCCTGAGCAAGGGGGAAAAGAATGAGGGAGAGAGAAAGATAGAACAAACGACAGAAAAGAGTTCTCCTAACACACTATTCGTTGTATTCGCCGGTGTTGGTGCCTATGCACGTTGAAACCGCTCGCTCGTGCGAGATAAATCGAAATACATCCTCGAGATCTCGCATACGCTGTTATTTCCCGGTAGCTCTCCGTGCGTTCCCAGCTTCCTTCTTCCAATCCGGAGCAGAGAGATGCTGCTGCATACACACATACGTACACGCACGCATAAATGCGCGCATACACTTCACTTGTCGCCGTTGTAATGGAGCAATCTTTCCGCCACAGTTCGCTCTTCGCTCGACAGCGCGTCGCGGTAAATAGCGCGCATGCATCCGAGATGCATTCGTTTCGCGGCAATTTTTTTTTTTTTTTTCAATTTTTCTCGTCGACTCGATGGCTCGCATTCGAGTAGATAACCGACGAAAACGCAAGTTGATCTTGAAATGAGTATAAAAATCGAGAAGCTTTTGAATAAATAATATATCTGCGTTTACTAATGTTATGCAAAATTGCTTAATTAAAACAATTCGAGTTATCGGAATAATACTCGAGGGCTTAAAGTAGATTTATCTTTTAAAAAAAAGCTGAGCTAACTAGTATTACGTACTGCGCGTAAATCTTTAATGAATCTTAATGATGATGCTGCGCAAGAGCTCTCTCCGTTTACATAGGCGATAAACGCCTAAAGCCATTCGCGGATTGTCCATTTCCGATTGCGTTAGTCGGGAGCTTAATACCGTTGTGAGATAATTATGTTTCCCGGCAATACTCATTCGCGATAATTTCACCCGTCGAGCATCAACGTCGATCCCTCGATCTTACGCGCGTCGCAACGTGTAACGCCTAATTGGCTAATTATCTCCTCGTCGAGGCTCCTCTGTCCGAGGCGAAAAGGTTAATTATCGTGACAAGAGATCGAGACATCGATTATGCGCGCAGAACAGGCTAAATGAATTAGCACTTTGAGACATCGTGGATTATGGCTCGAGCCATACGGACGAATCCTTGAGATTCCGAATCGTTACTTGATATATCAAGAATCTGATTTCGAACTTATCGCGACAATCATCAAAATTTCTCTCGCTGTCAAAAAAATGTACGTATTGCAAGTTTCTATTCTTGAAACTTTTTAACAGAGTTTGATATCTCACGCCGACAATTATTTTTTATTGTATTTGAAGAAAGTCTTGTCGTTTATTAAATTAAAATAAGACAGAGTTCGAAATATTTAGAGTAATTTGATCAACTTATTTGTTAGTAAATTTCTTGTGTGTAAGAAACTGCAGTGTTATGCATATATGTATAACTTCTCTATGTCAATTTTTCTTTTTTTAAAAAATGGTATACTGCAAAGAGAACGAAGGTAGCTACTTTCCATCTCAATTCGATCGCGAAGCCGACAATGCGAAAAATACATCTCGCGGCGAGACTCTCGTGCGGTAAATCAGGGATATTTATCGTCTAATTCGGCGGAAAGCTCCGCCAGCCGAATTTGTCCCCCGGATGCCTGCTCGATGCCTTTCATGCGCCTTTCTCCCCTCTTTCCCGAAACTCGCAGCTGGAGGGTCAGAAAGGCGAACTTATTTCCATTAGCCGAAAGGGGCGCGTGTATTCTCAAACATCGCTGCCTCCAGCAGCAGGCGATGGTGGCCACCCCAACCCCAGCTTTCGTCGCTGCTTTTTCGCTCTTTCCCCCTTTGATTCCCTCTCTTTCTCTCTTTTTTCTCCCTTTTATCTCTCTCTCCTTCTTTCTCTCCTTCGCTCCTTTTCTCCTCTCTCTTTGCTGCCCGCCTTTCCGACAGCCTTTCTAACCGCACCAGGTCCGGTGATTATTTTTCATTTGCTCGTTTTTATCTTCTTTAGACTCTTTAGCGGCGCATTACGAGGGAAGCGCTGAAACGAGGAGCTTGCTCTCCATTGCTCTTATTCGCGTATAGTGGCGAGACTTTACCGGTGCTTCGTGCACAACGTGTTTATTTATCGCACGTTTATTTATCACTTCGAAAGATTAATGAACGCTCAGAGTTCTCCTATAGAATATAAAAATTAAAAGATATATTGGTTATTATTTTAAACGACATGTTTAAAATTTTTTTATTTATAAAATAATTATGAATATAATTAAGGTTTGAGAAAAATATCAATGTAATATAGTCGCGGGAAGAAGATGATACCGCAAATTTCGTTGGACGATAAGCTTTTTTGTAGTGTTATATGTTTTAAATCCGATTAAAGACTTATACTTCGATATGTCAACGAAGTCGTACGCGAGTAAGCTTGCATCCTATCAAGTGTCGCGTTACAAGTGCGACGATATAAAATGTTACTAGGGATTTCGTATTTCGCCGCGAATACATAAAAGGTGGCAGCGCGATTTTCTAGATCGGCTTAAAGTTAAACTTCGCTTGGCTTCGACTAAACACTTGTCAAGGATAGTAATGTCGCAGACTAACACGGTCGACGGAAGGTTAAATTTTCGCTTTCTTTAAAAATACCGAGCATTGTAGGATACATTTGATACATCATGTTTTTGAAACTCTTAATTTTACCGATTTTAGGATCATATAAATTTTTGTAAAATATCAAGAGTCGAAAGAAAAATATTTATTGAAATATATCATTTGATTATGTAACTTTTAAATAGATGAAAAATTCAAGATATTTAGGAAAAGAAGATTGAATAAATTATCAAATCACGCGCGACAGATGGAACGATTGGATGGTGAAGTCCTTGTACAGGATTCGCCAACTCGCGGTACTAAATCTCGCAAAACGAGGACTCCTCGTGAGTCCTATATATGTGGAAGGAGTCGAGAACAGGAGTGAGCGAGAAGATACGAGGACGAGGCGAAGAAAGGGACGACGAGGAAAGCCAAAGGGTGGTCGAAGAGAGCGGAAGGGAGTGCAGGGTGTTCGCTACCTGACAAGTCCTTTCCTTTGTCCTTAGGCTCCCTTCTTTCCTTCTCGCGTCTGATTCACTTTTTTTCTTGTTTCAAGGTGAACGACGGCGTCTGTTCGTCCTTCTCTTCGTTGATCGGCCGCTTGTGTTCCTCGCAACCGATCTTCTCGTTGCTCTCTTCTCTCCTCTCGCAGCTTCTTAGTTCATACTGTCCTTTTTTGTGTTCGCTTTTCTCACTTGCTATCTGCGAAAATTGTTACCGTTTCATTATCCCCGATAGTAGCAATTTACGATTCGATCTTCGGTTAAATCCGTCGATACATTCCCTTCCTCGTTGATGCATTTTCTTTTTTCCTTTTTTATCACGTTTCTTTTTTTCTCATATTAAACTTGATTTTTGTCCATATTTTAGTAACTAATTGAGTAAATTGTGTTGTAGACCCATTAGATATATTTTTTTTTTATTATCGAATTACTTTTAATTGTGCTCTAAAATCTTTATGTATATATTTTTTGAACTATTTATCTTATGCAATTTTTTGAATTTTTTTAACGGAATGTCTCCGAAAAATGAATAGAATCCTATTTCATTCTACATTAACCTTTAATTTTTCGCACAATTTTCAAGTTTTATCTTTAACTTTCTCTTACTTATACTTAAGAAAAATCTTCCTCTTTTTTTATTCCAACATATTCCTTTTTCTCCCCCCCTCTCTTTCTTTCTCTTTTTTATCTTTTATCTTTTCAACATCTTGTCCATGTTTTTCGTATTTGCTACCACTGTTGAGAGATTTTATCGATCGACTATCTCAATCTCAACCTAACTAGTGCTCGTTCAGAATCTGGTCCTTTTTTCTCTTTTTTTTTCTTTTTTTCTCGATCTCTAGAATTTTTTTGCATGACTCGGTCTGTCTATCCGGGGCTTGCTTTAAGATGAAAAATGAAATCGAACAAATGAATCTGACTACAGACATCGTTTGCTTCATCGGTCAATAGAAAAATTGCAGAAATCTTTGTGCGAGAATGCGACGACGTTTTTCTCATGTGTAATTCGCGAATCGTTTAAGTTTTTTTAAATTTTTTAAAGCGCAATAAAGATTGCTGTTGACCAGAAACATTTTAATGACTTTCAATAAATTCAATTGCACTTTTTTTTCATTCAAATTCTCATGCACAATCAGTTGTCAGGGATTTAAACTGCGAATCATATTCTAAAAATCGCTCTGCTGTGTAAACTATAAATTCATTAAAATGTTTGTTAATATTATTATATGAGAAAATATTTTCAGGATGTAATTAAAAGATTGTATATTTATATTTATCGTTATATATTCAGTGCAAATAGCAAATAAGCAAAGTAAATAAACAATAAATAATAAATTGAATTTTCAATATGCAACTATAAAAACATCGCAATCTTTTAATAAAAATACTGTTACCAGTGCAATTTGTATCTTTAGCATTTGCAAACTGCAATTTCTTCTGCGAAAACTTAACGCGGCCACCGCTGTTTCCTGTTTCCGGAATTGGACAGCATTCCGCATTCGTCGATCTGGTCGTTTGCATTCCTTCTTCTCGTTGAGAAAAATAAAGTTTTTCGAGAAAAGGCGAAGTGCCAAGGCGAACTTTTAGTGATTTCAGCTGAAAGTCATTCATTAATCTGGAAAAGTACCAAAATGATAATTCAACGATGTTCTCAGCGCATTGTTTTTGTATGTCAACATCGTAAATTTATACAACATAATTTTGCTAACTATAAAAGGACAAAAATTAGATAGAAAAATATATCTATATGTATATTAATGTTGGAGAAATAATTTTCATATTTATAAAATATATGCTAAAATATCGATTTCGAATCTTTAATCATAAAAGTATTCGAAATCTTGAGTACATATTGTTAATAAACAGTGGCGTAAAAATCTTCAAGAAAATCAGAGCAATTTTGAAGATAATCTTAATTCATGAATGTCGCTTTGTCTCGATAAAGGACCGAATGTATGAGAAGTGATGGCGAGGATGGCGGCCAGCGGGTTCTTGTCGACACTCAGCCTCGTCACTTGATACGCGGGCCCTCGTCTCCTGTCACATTAGAGTGACAAATATCTATTTCGAGGATCGTACGTCGTCGTATCCACTAAACAACTCGTGCACATCGAACTTCTGGCTCTTCGATACTCGAATCTCTCTTTTTCTCTCTTTCATCTCCATCCCTTTCGCGTCTTAAATCCTTCCTTACAGTTTTCGAGGCTATCGTTCTCACTCTCGATCCGCTGGAAACCCCAACAGAATTTCGTGCGAGATGCTCCGTGAGATTGAAGCGCACAGAAGGAAGCCGAAGAGTGTCGCTCCGTCCTTCTTCGTCTTGATGATAGCGTTGTAGAAAGAGGAAGTGCGCGATTCGACATTGGGGTGTTTCCTAGCAACCTATCAAACCGCCGGAGGGTAGTCGCTCAGTGATGTAACCGCAAATCTTGATGCCCGATGCAATTTTTCCACCAGACCCTCAAATGCATTTCGTCCGATCACCGCATCGATATCAAATTTCATCTATAAAATTACTCTCCGAAATTTATCGAACTCTGTCTATAATAAGCATAAAATGGAATAGAATTACGTCATTAAAAAGATTTTAGTTATTTTATTATCTAAAAAAATTATCGACAAAACAGCAATAAATCAATTAAGCGAGTAATAATTCAATTCTAATGGAAATAAAGTGTTTTCCTCTCGTTATTATTCATGTTTTTAGATACTAAACAGCCCTAGAAATCTCTTCATTTTACTAGAAAATTAATCTTGTTAAGTAGTACTTCACTTTTACTATGAATCAATTTAAGTCTAAAATTTAACGATCGTAAGTATATAATTATTTATTTAGTTATGCATATGCATCCGATAATGTTCACGGAGAGGAAACTCACTATTAAAGTTGGCATGGCCAAACATTACACACAATTTCCGCAGCTGACCACGTACATTACTTCGCGATATTAACTTATGTATTTAATTGTTTAATTATATTTTCACATAATTCTCAGGAAAAAAAAACGTCAAATAATTAAACGTCGCGTGTGGAAATCTCATATTCGTAAAAGTCGATATTGTTGAAAATTATTTCTGGGGCAATGAGCTCTCTCTCTCTCTCTCTCTCTCTCTCTACCTCTGTCTCTGTCGCGTTAGCGGATGTAAACACACAAAGTACTCATTCGATTTTCAGGGAGGGAAACAAATTAATTCCGACGTGAAAGGAACACGCGGCGGCCCAACAATGTTACGGCACGGAATTCAGTACTGCGGAGTACCAATTATCGCAATAATTAGCAACAAAGCCTCTGCTACGCGGTTATGCTAATGACCGACGCGATCATAATGAATCAGCGATGAACAGGCCGCGGCGCGCACGCAATTCGATTACGGATGATGAAATTTAATTATATGTCGATACTACTCGATATTTCCTCTCGCCGCGTGATGTAGTATCGGGAATAATCGAGGAAAAAAGTTTTCACAGCCATCAATTTCTGTAAATTAATGTGAATAATTAATATACATATTATATACACACGCATGCGTATATATAAATATAAGTATGTATATATATATGTATATAGATATATATATAGGATATTGTGCGTATAAATATATTTATGCGTGCATGAGAACAATAAACGTCGCTTGTTTCGATCCCCATTACACGAAGATCTAATCTAACGTTTAATAACTCGATAATCAAGCTTCTCTTGGTCACGTTAACCAATTACGCGCTAATATACTCGACTGACAATATCCTCTCGACGCGTATAAAACGCGATCGTTCATTCGGCGAATTTCCGCAACGAGGAAAAGAAGGTGGTGCACGAGGGTGACAAAGAGTGAAAGGGACTGAGCGGAAGGGATAAGGGATAGAGAAAGAGATTATTCGTGAATTCTCCATGACGGGAAATCCACTCTTCCGTTCAGTCGCTGCTCCACGATGTCGCTCTTCGATAATAATACGTTATCCGAGTACAGAGAAGAGACGGTAAGTACATACAACCACCTAAGAGTAACGGCTATATTGAATTTCTGTCCGCGTAACAACCCCGCCAGGCTTTTAGCAGCGGCGGGAGGTGGGAAAAGAGGAAGAGAGGGACAGAAAGGACGGAGGATGCGCGGAGGATGGCAGGACGGTGAAGGAGGGTTCGACTTCATTTCCGAGATCCTTGCAGTGAGTATACAGTAATACTGAGAGATGTATGGAGAAAGACAGATAGAGAGAAAGGGAGAAGGTGAATGAGAAGAACCGGGAGAAACACGAGGAACCCGACGAAGATACCAGATATACGAGAGAGGAAAAGGGACGGTTACATTGGCGTAACTAATAGCCCCGCATCATAATTCCGGAGATCAAACAGAAGAAAAGAACTAGAGAAAAAAAAAAGAGAGAGAAAAAAATTGGAAAAAATGAAGAAAGAAATAAAGGGTGAATAAAAAATAAAAAGAGAGGAGGAAAAAGAAGAAAGGAAAGAAAAAATAGAAATAAAGAAAAGAAGGAAAAAAGCGGATTGAATGATGATCGATTGCAGGGTTGTCATATTTTTTTTAAACGTCTTTATTATCGTCATAGTATATTGCTTCAGAAATGATTATTATAAATTAATTGGCATTGATGTTCATTAAAATCAAAAGATAATTATAATTGTTTCACGTTGCAATGAAGCTCTGTAAATGTTACTTACGCCATTGCATGGACAGATAGATAAATAAAGACAGGAAAATGGAAGAGCGAGGGTGACAGAGACTGAAAGACGAAGAGAGGGATGTGAAAGGGCGAGAGATGTAGATGGAGAGTGCGGAATAGTGTAGAGAACGCGCGACACACACAGATGGAAACTGAGAGAAACGGAAACGAGAATCTACATGCGGTAGAAAGCGAGCGAGATAGAGAGATAGAGGCGTTCTCTACGTCACTGACACAGAAGCCGGTCCGAATCTCATGTACGTATGTACGTAGGCTACGCCTTTGCTTGGATATACCTGGAACAGAGACCGGGCAGATCAACTTTGTGGTTGGCGATGCATTTGCGGTTACTGAATACTGCATATTACAGTAAAATGTAATCGCTTTAAATAATTATGCCTGAAACGCGCAACGCCGTTGCTAATGGATCGTAAGCTGTTATTTGTGCGCGACTCCAATTGAAGGATCTGGCGCAAAAAAAAAAAAAAAAAAAAAAAAAAAAACGGTTTCTCGTTTTACTGCATTTTCTTGGCGCAATGTAAAATACACAGATTACGTATCTCTTGGCACAACGATGAAAAATGTATAACGCGTCAATTTATAACGAGGAGTAAACGTATAGCCGACTGTTTGTTAAGATCTTTGAAGAGCTAACTACTTTATTAATTAACTGTTTTCCTGTACTTCTTTAAACGTAATGTTTTTTTTAATTTTGTGATAAAATTAGAATTTATTTTCTCTGTATTTGAAGAAAATATTTATTAATAATTTACTTTTATAATTTTTCTATAATGACGAGAATGACGTATAGAACTTTACATTAAAATCATTACTATTTTTAGAATAATAATTGAAATTACTTTACTTACTGACATATACATATATCACTATTCTGCTTTCGATTCGTCTATATAGTGGTTCATAGTCATTTGATATATTAATTGTAGATGTAGTTATTTATTAGACCATCAAATGTCAATAAAAAAATCAATAAAAAATCTAGTTGTGTTAAAAACGCGAGGTTTGCAGCGCAAGGAGAAGCATTCGGTAATTCCGTTACTAGCTTGGCGAGGATCGATAATAATATATAAAAGAAAAGAGAGAAAAGATACGAGTACATACCAGAAGGGTTTACCGGCTGCCAACTGTCTCACTTATGTCACTACGCTCCTGAGTCCTTCTGAATTCTCGGGGGTAGATACAGCGACAGACATAGAGATACACAGAGGTAGAGAGAGAAAGAGAGAGGGTTGAGGGCAGCTGCCTCGAGCTGTGTAATATGTGCAGATATAGTGGGCCGCCTCTCACGCTAATCGCAGTAATTAAGTCTAAGCTACGGGACTACAGACGACGTCGATCTGTCGGATATAGGTAGCAATGGTTCGGCTGATCGACTGTGTGTAAAGCTCCGACGATGAAGTGATTTACATCGGAATCGCTCGATGGGAGACCAAGCGAAGCTTGATGCGGAGTGGAAAATTTGTCACCAGTCGTAAAGTCGGCCGTGAAAATAAAGGGGAGCTTTCTTCTCTTTTCCTCTATTATACATTTCTTTTCTCTCTGCACGGCTTTCAAGCCGGGTAATAAACAGCGGTCCCTCTTATTTCGTTTTTTTTTTCTTGACACCCCTCTCTGTGTGCCGGTCAATGTATTTACGCGTAGTCCCCTTTTAACCCTTTCTTTCCAGGCGAACTTTCCTAAAACGCGGTTGACTCTTCCCTTTTTTTTTTTTTTTTTTTGACGAAATGATTTTCGATACGATGGTTTGATGATTTCCGAAAATAAAAGGGGAAAGAATTAGAAAATTCATTATAAAGCATTACAACTCTAAGCATTATTATTCTACACGATTTTAATTATTTTTTCGTCCTGTTTTTTGTGATTAATATATAAATTGAAGTAAAACAGAATCTTTATATCCGCAGCTTTAATAAATGAAATTAAATAATTAGTTTTTACGTGAAAATAATGGAAAAGTAACAGAATTAATCGCGTTTATCGGAAGATTAAGCATTATTCGTTTTCGCAGTTATTATACACACACGTATTATATGAGATTTAAAATATTATGTGTATGTGTATATGTTTCTACGCTGAGCGTGAGAAAGGAATTCAATAATTCATTCGGTTCAATCGCCGTGCGACGTAATTATTCGCAAACACCTACGCACGTATCGTGGAATGACACGGATTTCTAAGCGAATATCGATGGCCTCGATTCATCTGCTGGTGTGCTTAAACGCTGCATGAGCCTGTAATCATGTTGTAATCACGTAAACTCGAACCCGCCGGTTATCGTAAGGCGTTAATGCCCGTGCATCGGAACGCTAATGATATTTTATCAAAGCGAAAATATCGTTTCGAATGATTAATGCAAATGAACCGGTGCGGCCTGAGGATGCGATGCGATATACAACCGAGATTAGTATGCAATTAGCTAGTATGTAAATATAATTCAATTCCGATATTTTACTTTTTTTCAAGTTTAAATATCATTTAGAAAAATTAGTACAACGCAATCCACATCTTCTGAAAATAATAATATAAATTATAGCGAATTGCATACATAAAGACTTCAATTTTCACGAATGATTAATATTCAATTAATATATAGTAAATCTTAATAAATCTTGCCTGCAAGTGATTAAACTACATATATATTATACTCTTACAATTATACATTATCTTTGACACTCTTATTTTCTTTTATTCGACTTGATGTTTTATTATTTTTTCACTCTCAGAAAAGCCCTTTACGGGTCTGTCGCTGGCGCCGAAATGCAAACGGGGTAGCCGCGTTTTATCATTGAGATTTCAATAGGTAGTTTAGAGACACGTAAAATGACGAACATGACATCGGGTTATTTCAAGCGGGTAGGACAGAGTGGTGAAGGGCTCGTGCACAATGGGAACCAGATCGGTGTAGCATCGTTCGCGTTTTGCTCGTACACACACATCGGCTCTCTTCTTATGCTAACGCGAAACTGATTTGTTTAATAATGAAATAAATGAGATTTAATCGAATAATAATAAAATGGACGAGATTTGTTAAATTCGACCAATCAGATTTTTGTTATACTATTCACGAAATATGCATCGCGCATAATTTAGCGCTAACTTTAATCTGTCTTCTCGCAAGAGCAAGTATATATGCGGTTCGTTCTTTATTCCGCCCTCTGTTTAGCCAGACGTTTCACTCCCTTTTCATTTTCTTCTGTCTCGCTTTTACTTCATCTCGTTCCTCTTTCTCCTCGTCCTATTTGCTCAACTCGCTTTAATGCCACGCCTGTTCGTTGACCCAGAAATGTCGTAAATTATTTTAGATACATTAGCCAGCCCCGTGGAGAAGTTAATGCGTTAATGCAGTCTTACATAGCGTACTCGTGTAATGCTGAATTAAGTCTTGTGAAATTAATCGGAGGATGGAATGCACTTTGAGGAAGATTGACGTCTTTTAGAAAATCAATTACTTTACAAAGATCTTCGATATCTATATCAACTGCTTTAAATTATCATGTTAAAAATAAGGAAAGAAATGAATATTTTTTGTTTCTTTACATTTCTCTTTTACGTCTATCTTTAAATTATTTTTCCAGTTTTTCTAAAGTAAGGTCACAACAAAAATACAATGCAGTTTAATAAGAAATTTATGCAATATTCTACAACTATTTATAACTTTATTATTTTAAAAGGTGCTTAAAGAAATAATTTCATAATATATTAATTATTAGAAAATTTACATCTTTTTGTTTAAAAGAGAGATTGAATCGTACATCTTATTCGTGTGCGCTTATAAATTAATCGTGCTTAAACGTGGAGACTAATAACAATAGATCAGACCGATTGGTGTTGTGGGAAAATTGTGTAGAATCGATAGATTGGTATCCTTGCACAAGTAATTCTGCGAAGTGGCGGCACGTGAAATTCAATTAACGCGTAAACGGTATTGCGCCGTGCTTGCCGGCCTGATGAGAGAAGAAAGGATAATTAGTCTACTTAACGGTGGGCCGAGGTGATTGGCAGACGAAATCGCGTTACTTGCTAATTGAATTAGTGCGATTTCGGCCGGTTTGAGTGAGTGTAACAGGTGTGTTTAACTCGATACGAGTCATACAACTCGCTCCCTAAAGTTCCGACGTCTTCCGGTCTGTTCTTTGTCGCGAGAACTTTTCAATCCGTTCATAAAGCGGAATCGTAAAGAACGGTACTGGTGCCGCGTCTTTCTCCGGCAATAAACGCGACTCCTTATTGCGAAAATTCTCGTTGCCATTGCCCCGAGGAATTTTCGTGAAAATCAAATTGTGACACGAGGTATAAAACGCGAGGTGTGGAATTTATTCGGTACAAAACGCCAAAATACACGATGGTCCATTTTTATTTTTTTGCTCAATTTTCTTTCAGAGACTATTTGCGATCAAAACTAAATTTCATATTTTAATATTTTTCTAAATGAAGATTTTTTTAACAGAACGATTACATTTTTCTATACAAAATTATTTTATCTTTAGTATCTAATTTTATGATTTGTACAAATTTGTACAATATTATTATACGTTGAGTATAATATAACAGTGTCTCTAAAATTATTAAAAATATGATGTGCATTAAATTTCAATTTTTACGTCAGCTAAAAATCACTGATTCTTCTTTTAAGTATTTGATGGTTCAATGATTTTGAAAAAAATTGTGCAGATTAAAGTGGACCACCCTGTATATTTGAAGCTACCTGAGCGGCAATTTCGCACGATTCGTTACGCTACAGGCTGCAGAAAGAACAGCTCGCTCCAAGGTAAACAGGATAATCGAGTTTTTCGGTCGTGATTTAAAGAACTGGAATTGATTATCGCGAGATATTACGGTCCTCGTTGGCTTTCGACCATACATGCCGCTGATGGCCTTCGCAACGCGCCATTGGCGAATCACACGGAATGGAAACTTGCGTCAATTTTTTTGACAACAATAAAGGACCGTGTGGTAATAAAAAGATAAGAGTTTTACTTATAAAACACATATACATATATAATAAATAATATTTATGTTATGTTTGACGAATAGCTCTTGTGCAACATTTTACTCGAAACATTTCTGTTTTCGCAAATATATTTCACAGTTTCATGGTACGTGAGTTCTCTAATAATCCCGCACGCGCCATTCTATTCCGTTTGTTTACGGAACGGAGCTGCTTCTCGGTTCTGTAATGAACATAATCTCGCCGTTAATCAGGTCGTTTCCGTTGGCGCTATGGATAGCCGGTGATCGCTCAAATAAAAGTATCGATGATGGCATGTAAATAAAATAGAATGCGTCACGGTAGGAGTGCTTTGTTGCGGCACAAAAGATGTTCTTTTCCTTTATTCTTTTTTGTTTTTGACCACTTCAAAAACGCTCGCTCGCCATCCAGTTGAGAGAACCGCAGAGAAAAGGTAGCTATATATAGTTGTATGTCAGCTGTATAGAGTGAACTCGCAACGAGTAATCCTGCTCGTGTAGAAATCCGCTTAACTTTGGTAGAGCCAAGGAGTTACATTCAACTATTCGTATCTTCCATTAGAGTACTTGCTGTAATCAACATTTAGACTTTTTTTAAAAGATAGCGATGTATCGAATTCAGTGTCAAAATTTTCGATTGCGTAGTTTTTAATGCGATATCCTTGAAAAAATAATTTCTAAAAAAATCAACATTTTATTTATCTCAAGTTCGAATATAGAAGAATTATGTAATAAAGACGCGTAAATAGCATTGCTTCTAATTGCTCGTTTTTCTTGTTATGTAAAATTGTGACAGAAATACAAACTAAGAACTCGATTGTATAAGAGATCCTAAGAAAGACAAAGAGAGAAGAAAAGATAAAGACGAAGAATATATCGTCATGTTATAGGCTACACACATGTTCTTTTAGCTTTCTTTAAATCCGACACCGTGATATCTCCCTCTTTTCACGATATAGCTAACCATCTGTCAGTCGACTAATCTATTATCTGGCGATTTTTCAACGCCGTATTTCCCTCGCTCGTTCGAGCGAATCCCAAAAAAAATTGCTCGAAGGAAAACGTCTGAAAGGAAAGAATTCTATAGGATTATGGTGGACAAGTGCCTTGACAAATTCGTGCCAAACGAAATTAATTTTATTGAATCGAACGACACATTTCATTTACTTTAGTCATTCTTTTCTGGCCATTAACATTGATTCTTTTTTGAAATAATAATAATAATAATAAATTATCGCAATATTTTTGCGAGAACTGATATATTATAATTCATTGCAATCCACTATAAAATATAAAAATTATGAATTGAAAGCGAGGGGAGAGAGAGACAGAGAGATTTATATATTTAAAATTATACTTTTCAAAAATAAAAATATATTATTTTCTACTTAAAAATCAAGTACCTAACATTGCCATATTAATTATTATTTAAATACTTTAATATGCGTACAGCAATTTGTTCTTAATAAAAGTGATACAATTGTTGTACTTTTTAAATAAAGTATCTTAAATGAAGACTTCAGGCATTCTTTCTCTGTAATCTTCACGATAATGTTCACGCGCAATCACGTAGCTGCTGATTCGTCAGTACACACAGCATTATTTGTTCACCGAAGCCGATGCTCAGACGCAGATGTGCAGTCGCGCAAGATACGCGTTATCTATTTCATTAGGTGCGTCCATACGTGCGAGCCGGTATCAATCACCGCACGTATCCACGAGTAACGCGCAAGGCCTTGTTCATCCTCGTGCATTGGCACGCATACGCAGTCGCGTGTATACGTTTGCCTGTATCCGGTTAACGCGAAAGCAATCTCTCCACTATCTACCGGATCCCGGAATAGACGGATGATCTCAGGTAACGACTACCAGCCGGCTGGCTCTCGTTCGTGTGCCGCGAGAGATATACGTTCTCGCTATAATATCGCGTACAAATTAAATTTATACATGTCAAAGTAACATGTAGATAAATATACTCTTTTTTTCCTTTCTTTGTCAGCATTAATATTTCAAGTCCTGCTATAATATAAATTCCCCATGACGTCAGCGGCTGTGTATACACTGCGACAAAATAAATCAAACATCACTCTGCGATTTAAATCTTCGATAATATTGCATTGCGAAATTCCCGGTAAAAAGTTCTAAGTTTTATGTAATGAAATTTTTATGTTATAAATTTTTTAATCATATACAATTTAAAATTATTTTATAATGAAAAAAAAAAAAATATAGAGAAATACTTTTTAAAGATGTTAAAGAGAACATATGTGGTATAGAATTATTTTACATTTAATTTCACGTCTTCTCAATGTAACTTGTTGTCAGGCGGAACAAGCTAATAGGCTAGATGGATTATCAAAGTGAAATCCTAATTGCACTTGTAACATCTAAACCGCGGAGGGTGGCGAAAAGGGGGAAAATCATCCCTATGTCGCACTGTGTAAACGAAAAGAGAGAAATAGGAAGAGAAACAGAAAAAGTGAGAAAGTAGCATAGGGAAAACGGAAAGGGTGGCGACGGGATCACGTGCCAAAGAAACGTTAAACACATTTCAAACGTTTGTATAGAGCAATTAGTATTTATAACAAGGGTGAAGAGACTGGCTCCGGTCGGTTCGAAATCCGGGGGGTACTCACCCCGTCGAGTGAAACGTGCCCCGATCGGCAGAGGGGTGTAAAAATCGACAAAGAGGACGCAGGAAGGACAAGGATAAAGGAACTCGCCCTGTTTGCGCGGGCAAGAGCGAGAGCGGAGTGAAAGAAGGTGGAGAAAAGGCAGAGGGTTGGCGAGACCACATGCCGTGAACACCCCCCAGTGGCATCGAAACGTGACGGGATTGTCGAGTGAGACCTTTGCATCAAGTTCCGTATCCCTTCGCCTTCTTCTTGTCGCCTTTTTTATCGTTTCTTCCCGATCGTAGTTCTTGAATTTTTGCGCGAGAAAGCTGCGGCCTTTTGCACTCTGGCAGATATCGTGTATAAATATACAACTCGTATTGTTTCGCTCGCAAATACTTTTACTTAAAAAAGAGAACTGCTATCTATATTACATGTTAGGAGAATTATAAAATATAAGGAGATGGTGTAAAAGATGTTGAACCGTTAAAAGATACAACTATTATTTATTTTTAAAAATAATTTTTTATACAATTATTTTAGGTATATCCAGAAATATCTCTCTATATAAATCTTTTAATTATCTCATATATTAATATATTTTAATACTTTTTTAATAATTTGATATATTTCTCACTTGCCGAACTTTGTGTGCGTGAAGCTAGCATATAATTTAATGGAAGATCATAAATAATTGAGTTTTGGCTTTATTTTAAATAGTTCTAGAATTGATAGTTTTGGCGATTAAACCAAAGAAAATGCCTAAGGACAAATTGATATGCCAGTTTCATATCACTTTGTCTTACGGCATTACGTGTTCGAAACGTATATTTCGCGAGAAATTTAATGCAAAATCTCTTGCCAACAGTCAACCTAATCCAACTTAATCTGTTGTCACGCGCACGAATGTGTTGCGATCTATCTATCATTATTCTAGCTCATATTTATTATTTATATTATATATGTTATAATGTGTATGAAATAATAAGATTATTTTAATATGTGTATTTGTATTTTATTTGTTACAGGTAGCATTGCGCATCGTGTCGGGAGTGCCGTGTAAAATGTCGCGCGTCGGGAGTGCCGTGTAAAGATTCGCGTGTCGAGAGTGCCACGTAAAGTGTCGGGCGATCGTAATTATTTGTATTTTCGCGAGTGTCGTGAGTTCTATCAAGAGAGGAGGCTCGGGGTGGCATCGGGCGACAGCCGAAGAACTGTGAGGTATGTAAAACAAAAACATTTTTTAAAAATTGTTTATGGATATATTCAATTGTTTTCATACTTTTAAATCATCCTGTACACACACAATATGGATATACATAATTTGAATGTTTTGTTTTCAGATCAATATGCTGTGTACTATAACTTCGCTATTGCATCGTATCGGTGAGTGAGAAATGGTTTATTTTATAACATTTCTATAGCGGCAATAGGGATGTATGAAGTATCTAGACACAATAACCGTACAAAAAAAATTTGATTTTAAAAAATGCTTTAATTATTTTATTAATTTAAAAAATGCAAGCTGGTGAATATAACATTCAGCACAATATATTCATAAAGAACAAATAAGCAATTTTAACAAAATATTTATAAATATACTTTAACGTGTATTTTACGCGTCGTTGTAAACTTAGCTCTTTAATAAAAAACTTCGGCGTTTTATAAAACGCTAGTCTACAAATTATTCAGCGCTGTATAAAAAGGCTAAATCTTTTTATGAAAAAGTTAATTTTACGAAAAGCTTTATGACATTTGAAATACAGGAGAAGGATGCAAATATACATATTTGAAAACATTATTTGATACTTTCGAATATATTTTATTCGACTCGCATATAAACATATTCACTCGCGTATATGATGAAGCCGAGCAAGTGCACCACAAAATGCACTAAGCGCGCATATTGTTCCAAACGCAAAGCTGTTGTTCCGGTCACGGTCTCTCAGCATTACCGCGCCTATAATTAATCAAAATTACTCTGTCAGCGATTGGGACGCAAACAGCAATTTGGTCATTTAACCGTAGCGCTGTTAATTGCGATGGGCGTTAATTAGGAACTCCGATGTGTTCTATTCTCCGTTCGAACACGTCGCGGTATACAGAATTATATTATGTGCCGTACAATTGTCGCGAATTCATAAATGTTGATCTTTACACGATCGAAAGACCTTTTTATCTATCCACTCTCGAATTAGAATCCAAGTTTTTCTACAAGCCCCAGTCAATGCAAATTGTTCCCCCTGCAATTGCAGTCATTTGATTGCATTTTACTTGATTGTTTTTAAAACAAAATGATAACTTCACTCGATTCACACTATTAAAAGAATTTTTTTTACAACAAAAATTCCGATTTTTTCAGAATTATTTATTAATATATTTTGAAAATTACTTAATATTCTAAATATTGAAATACTCGATTGAATAATATAATATATAATATACATATGCATATATGTATATATATGTATATTACATCACGTATATTTATACATTATTTCGAAATATGAAATATATCTGTGCAAACCCTTGTAAAAAATGTCATAGATTTCTATAACATTTATAAATTGAATTAAAATTTATTTTTTATGATAATGATTTATTACACATTGAATCTTATACATATATCAATCTCATATGATGTAATTATAATCAGCATGTCGTTAACGTAGCATGTTATCTTTCCTTGGCTGTCTTCTATTTTTTTTTTTTGTTCCTTTTAAGTTTCTGCATAGACATAATAAAAAAGAATGACAAAAAATACGAAATAAAAAAGCCCAAGTTACAAATTATATTTAATTTCCAATATCATAACTATCGATTATCCCTTGCGGTCGACTTTCCTATGCGTTTTTTTTTCCCTCCAATCGTCATTGCTGGTTCGCAACCTGGCTCGAGAAAGATTCTGACAATAATTATTATCGTCAAATAACAGACCGCATTATTTGTTCCGACCAGGTGAGTTAACGAAACAAAGAAGGGAGAGCGAGAGAGAGAGAGAGACAGGCGCGGTAATATGGCCGCCCGTAATTGGCTACATTGTTCCTATGAATTGATATGTCATTAATATTGATTGGCTGCGAATCGCGGAGCTTGCGTCGAGCGTGGTTGAGTTAAGGGGAGCTGTCGGGTAGAAGCGGGAGGGCCAGATTTCCAGCGGCGAGACAGGACTTCATCAGAGACTAGAGAGGGACGTTGAACATCGACTGGTTGAAACTAGAAGGAAAGAGCGGGACACATATGTGTATGCGGGAGAAAGGACAACGCGTCCCGTGGGACGGCGAGGGAAAATGCGATCGGACCATGATGCATGCGTTATCCCGTGGATGCACAATGCGCGTAATGCAATTCGTTCGTCACAACTGGTTTTCGGTTGGCGCCTCTTTTGATCGTTTGCTTCGGCCGTATCGATGAACAATATCGTTACTTTGTCAAAGGGTTATAAGCGCAAGCGCGAGTCGATGTTCTAAAAAGGTGATTATTTGCGGTGATATTCTAGACTGAAACGAAAACAAGAAAGCACACTGAGATTTGTCGGCGAAAAATATCAAACTTGCTTTCACAGAGGAAGAAACATAAGCGATAGCTTGTATGTGAAAATTTATATGTGATTGAAATAAATTTGAGTAAATTTCTACGTGCCTCGTTTAAGAAACGCGAAATAAATATATCGCGTCGAGATTTATTGAAATATAATAAATTACATTATGTTTACATCGCATAATTATATAGTAGTATTTAACTGGCTTTGTTCTTGAAAAATTCTTTAAAAGAATATCAGATGCTTCTCATAAAGATTCGCAGAAAAAGTTTCACCGAAAAAAAGTTTGATTTTTTTTTTTCCTCGATAAATAATAACTCGGTATTGAAGAGATTAAAGAAAATGTGCTTGTTTACTGTTGGCTCAGAACGGAGCAACGTTTTAAAGGACTATTCTCTCCGCATACTTTGATTGTGTGGCGATATTACGCTTCTTCAAAGATGCATCGGTTTTTCATCGATCTTCGTTGGATGTATCGACTAAAGTCTTGTATATCGTAACGTATTACATATACGCGCGATCCGGAAATTTATTGCTCTTTACAGTGGCGAGGAACGAAAAGTGGCTTTCTCTTCTGTAGAAACGGAAGGTTGCTTCTTCAAACATCGAATCTCGACGCTTCTTTGGATAGATATTTTACAGAGCTATCCTTTAGATAGGTAAAGTCAGCAAAAGTCAGGAGACTGCGGCGCGGAAGAGAAGCGAGCGGAAACATAAAGCAGAAACTGTCCTGGTACTAGATAGATAGATAGAAGATAAAACACAGATAGAGAAAGAATGAGGAAGAAGAAGAGAACGAAAAAAGAGAGGAGCAGGAATTTTTGCGAGAGATAGAAGCAGACGATACGTGAAAGATCAAGGAAGACACAAGCTATAAAGCGAAGTGAGAGAGAGAGATATAAAAGAACAGAGACGATTCTTAGCGAGAGCTAGCAAGAGATAGATGGCGCGTGAAAGACAAAGAAAGAACCAAGATACAAGATGAAAGAGAAGGAGAGAAAAACAGGGACAGAAATTTTCCTCGTAAACTAACAAGAGACATTAAAAATGGGTGGAGGTATGTAATCTACAAGATCGAATAAAAGAGTGAAAGAGAAGGAACTAGATTATACATGTACACGTACACAGAAGAAGACAAGAAAGTCAATTGAATTAGAAGAGAAAATACGGAAACAAGTTAGCCAGATAGATGAAAAGCAAGAGAAGCAGAAAATAAGGATGTAGAGACAAAACTATGGCAGAAAATAAGTGCGAAAAAAAAACAGAGAAAGAAGCAGGAATATACGTGATTCTTAGCAGAAACTAGACAGGAAGAAACAGATTCAACGTAAAAGACAAGAAAAGAAAAAAGGAAAGAGCGAAGAGAATGAGGAATAAAACAGACTCTGTACAAGTTAGTATGAGACAGATGAAAGATGCAAGAAGATACAAAGGGAATGAAAGCGAAAGAGAAAGATAAAAGAGCGAGATAGACGAAAGTACTAGCTGAGAACTAGTAAGAGGCAGATGAAAGACAGGGAAGAAGACGGCTACAGAAGAGAGAATCAAAGTAACAGCGAGGAAGGGAGAAAGAGAGATTATAACAGGGGTAAAGAAGACCCCCAGAGCACGAGATGTACGAAAGGCGAAAGAACGGGACAGGAACAAGTTACAAGAGGAACCGAGCAAAGAGTAGACCCTGAAGAGGAGTCGGATGGAGCTCAGGCAACAGCGCGACAAGGATGGAGAGCGAAGAGACATGTACCAGAAGAGATAGAAAGGCGATGTAGCGAGGTGGAGATAAAAAGAGAGAGAGCTCGATATCTTCGTACTCGATCGTCGTGAGCGAGAGAGGATATCACGAGGAGCCTGACGCAGACGCGGACAAGAGGGCGGAGGCCCCGTAATTTTTCAACAGTGTGGCGCTCAGAATTTTAATGGCTTGTCGAGAGTGCGAGAGGGATGGAGCGGAGAAAAAAAGGGGATGGGTCCCTAAGAGGCGGAATATGCGAGAGAGCGAGCGAGAGAGCGAGATAATGCGTCCGGTGAATGAGGACCAGACCGTGAAAGAAATAAACCCGCATATAAACATGAGCCCCGAAGAGTCTCCTTGCCTTCTCTCTCTCTTTCTCGCTCGCGTCCCTTCATTTCTTTCACCGGAATCCTTTATTATTGATACGACCGACTACTCTCACAGAGGGGAAACTCTGTACATACTTTACTTACTATTGCCGTCTTTTAACTCTTTTTTTTTTCTTCTAAAGATACTTTAATAAACGTTACGAAATAATATCCCTGATTCTGATTGCTTCCGTGATGCTTTAGTAAAATTGATTGCTCTGGCCGAAATTGTAATAACGCAAGAAACGTTGCGTTATAAAAGCTTTTTTGGAAAACAAATTTGAAAAATAAAATAAAATGCAACTGATGTATATGTAGCAAGTAAAATACCGCCAATGAATGAATATTAATTTGTTCAATTTTATTTATTTTTGTTTTAATCAAATAATGAAATACTTTCCAATTCACATCAGTTTATCTAGATTATATACAAATGTATTTTTTTATATACAAATTTATTTTGCATAAAAAATAAAATAAAATTGATAGTTCAAAATTGTTGTTTTGGCTATTTTTTTTAGAAATAGCATTGAATAACCATGTTGTTTTTTTATGCTTTCTCTTAATGAATATAAAAAACAAAAACGCTTTCTATTCCCTTTCTCTCTCTCTCTCTCTCTCTCTCTCATCTTTTACGATGTGGTGCGTATCGGTAATCTTTCTCAAGAATAAATAATTCTAAACTAACACTTTTTACTTTAAATCTTATAATTAAAGCATTTTCACATAAAGTGTGGCATTAACTTATTAGAGGATCTCTATTCTTCTCTTCCTGCTCTCCCTCTTGTTGGTTCCCCTTCTGCTTCTCGCTGGGATTAGCTTGCGTCGATCGCTCGGAACCCCACTCGGAGGATTAATTGATTTACATTCATTAATGCGCCCGGGGTCGAGCGAGTTCTGTCGATATAATGCTAGAAGAGAGATCGGCATTTCCACGTCGTATCGTACTTTTTTCTTCAACAAAGACGTCCAATAATGAATTTAGCTGTCCATCTTGTCATCTATAGATCGTAAAATCGATTCTTTTTAGATATATTGCTTATGCTTTATCCAAAGAGAGCTAAAGATTTTTTAAAAAGAGCTGGAATTCTAGTGAAAGTACTCGCTTTAATCCATTGCGTTGAAAAAGTTTGTATTTCGAAGTACACTTACTTATTCTTACTTGCAATTTGTCACTGGTCTTATAATGATGATTTCTTTGGAGTTATTTGAATTTTTCTTTATCAAAAATTTAATGAGAGATCATTTCTTTATCTCTCGTATTTTGGCATGAAATATCTTGGCAATTAAGCTTTGAAATTAAAATCTTGCGAAAGTAAGATTTCTTTGAATGTAATTAAAAGAACAAAGTTTCACAACAGAAACAGTGTTTTACAACTCTCTTTAATTCCTTAAAACTCGACATTACTTTATCACTCAAAACCATTAAGTGCCTTAACGCGTTTTTAAAGAGAAATTTAATTTGAAGCTTATTAAAAAGAATTTAAAAATAAAATTACGATTTTTACAGCCTATATATATATATATATATATACATTATTTTAAATATACTTAACGTTTTATATAACCATAAATATCAGCCTTATGACAAATCACAATATTTTAAAATACTTGGACGATATTTTCTCTCCGGCATCGAACGCAGTATCAGTATCTTCCCGCGTTATCGATGTTAAGCGTCGATACATTTCCTCGATACAGCACAGTATCTTGCGTTGGGCGTGGAAAGCGGAAGGCGAATAAATACGTTAATCGCGCTCGTTGAGAGCAAGTAGCCGGCTGATGTCGTGCCCTACACCCCGGCGACACTCGGGAGTTACGGCGACGATAAATCATGTCCTTATCGTACTGCCATTAAGGCGTTTTATATGCAACGTTTCAGGCAGGAGGAAAAAACCGGCTGTGGGAAGGGCTGAATTCTGTCGTTAATACACACTTTCGTGCGCGCTAAGACGTAATGAAATATTCCGCCGCGGATAACAATTTACATCGGCCTACCACGAGAATCAGATATATCGTACATATTCGTCTGATTTCCTTTCATCGATCATATCGAATTTTCCTCGATGAAAATATCACGATTCTGTACGGGCAAGCGATTCAATTACGGGGCTTCTTCGTGAAATCAAATTTAAAGGCGCGAATCAATAATTAGAAAAAAAATATCCTTGCTTTTAATAATTTAAAAGACGGAAAATAGATTCGGAACATTCCAAACGAGAAATTATATTCCGCGTCTGTGCTATTTATCAAACAGGATCTGTGATGAAATCCGGATGACTTTTAATCACGGCCGCCGACATCGGTCACAATTAAGTTCGGTCACAATCATAGTATATCGTGCGGCTTTGGGAAGTATCGAAACAGTACTAAATCGAAGCGTTAAATCTTTCGCGACATCTGCGAGTATCTACGAGAGCACATCTCGCGCGCTCTATTCCATCCGCGAGAGGATCGACAAGGCCACGCCCATCCGGATATCGATTCGTTGACAGCGTCGGTTTTCGCTCGCCGGCACCACCGGGCACGCCGAACCTGGAGCAGGATTTACGAAGAAATCAGAATCCTCGCAGGGACTATCGCCCACGAACGTTACGGGACTATTCACGAACGACGCCGTCTCGGATTGCCTCGTGTTTACGGCGTGCAGGAGACTGTTGCAGAGTTTCTTGGCAAAGAGCATCGAAGTTTAAAGATAAATAGCCGCAAACAATAAACTACATAGTATAGATACACAAAGCTGCTGTTGTAATAAATTCGAGTAAATTTAGTCAAATGTCATTTTCGAGAAATCTGGAATTATAAATGTCTTAAATTCAAAGACGTCGGGAATATATCTAACAAATTTTACATATCGATGATGACACTTTTACACTTTTGACAAATCTATAAAAACACACCGGAAACGTTTTATCGTCAAATCGCGGACGTTTAAAATCAAAATTTAAATTCAGCAATTCCAGAAGTTTTTTACGCTAAATGTCAAGAAGAAATACTTGGATGTATCGCTGAAGCTTTTTGCGATAGCAAATGTGATGATATTCATGTGTATGTTGTACATTGAAAGCTAAGCCATATGATTTCACATGACGAAATATTAAATGCTGCCAAAATTCGTCGCATAAATACGGAATTTTGGAATATTTAACGAACGGATGTACATGTCGTTCGGAGCCGGCTTTAGACAAATAAACATTTAGCGCTGAATGCGTGATGTAAATCAGCGCGAGCCAATGTTTACGCAGACGATTAATAGTCAATTCAAATTACGCGTTGCCCAACGTGCCGTCAACTTCACGCCAATTCTACCTTGTAATCCTGCATACGCATTACACGTCGATGAGTTGTTGAATCCTATTGAAAGCGTTTTGTCGCGCGTAATCGGAGATTCAACAATTTTACGCCGTCAAACTTTCATCTTTGTATAAAATCGTTAATAGAAAAATGCTTTTACAAAAGTCCCGGATGCGTTAAGTGCCTTTGCGAATTCTCTCATTTTTTTTTTTTTTTTTTTTTTCTGAAATGAGAGGAAAATGTCAGTTATGTATCACTATTCAATTTATTTACCCCTTGTCACTCTCGCGAGCTTTCACAAATTACGATTGTTGTACTCGCAACGAATAAACCTGCTGTAAATTCGTCGCTGCAAAAACCGTCGCGCGATATATAGTATACTCCGGCTCGTATCTTCATAGATGCAGTTACCTCATTTCCTCTTTCTTGTTGAAACGAAATTTTCCTCGCGCACGGTGCAAAAGGTATACAGAGGGGGTTAAAAGTCTCGCGGTGCGCCGTTATGACGGATCACGTTGTATAAGCTTCAGGGCGGATAAGTGCAGAGCAGAGAGAAGGTGGAAGCGTTCGAGGGTGAATAAGCGTTCGTAGGCGGGAGTTAAAAGAGGGACGAAGGGTCGGCGAGAGAGTGATGGAATGAGGAAGGGATAGGGAGAAAGAGAGGGAGCGAGAAGGGAGGATATAGAGCTTGTTTCATTGAGGGGTGTTTCATATCGACCGCCACTCGGCTCCGCCTATCACGAACACGAGCCCTCTACTCTCTTCCCTTTCTCTCTCTCTCTCTTTCGCACCCGTTCAATCCTCGCGATCTCTCTCGCCCTATGTTTCCTTCCAAACCCCGTCAAATGCAAACAACGGACGCGAATCTGCCCGCTAACCTCTACTTGATAACAACGATTACAACCGGTGACTCTCGCGATACAACCTCGGGATTCGTCTCTTCCTGCCTCTCGTGTCCACGACGGATATAGCCGCTCCCAAAACGAACACGCGGTATTGCTTTCCGTACGATTGAATCGAATCTCGCTCCTCTCTATGACGATGATATTTCTTGTTAGGGAAATATACTTCTACTCTTTCCATTTCGTGTGTAACGGAAAGTCACGCAACATCTATTTCCGATCGGATTTTCTAACGAGGAAAAATTCGATCTTGTCGATGCATATATTTTTTCTTTCACAGCGTATACAATTCAGGGTATTCTAAAAAAAAAAAATAATAATAAATGGTGTAAATTTACATGACGGAAAAATAGATTGCGAGATGTAATTATACACCTTTTCATATCTCGCTTCCTTTTCGTACCGCAACAATGACCGTTATTCATTGTGCGCAATCTTTCTACACATCTGCGCTCATCAATTTATCCGCAATCGCGCAATCCGATCTGGCTCCTCGATGTAACTAGCCAGAGGTTTACGTTGCTGCTTCGTCCATTAATTTCGCATTGTGACATTTGATTGCAGCAAAACGCAACGCAACGGGTTATGATACACGGCACGATGCGCGATGTTGCATTTGCGAATTTCATTCGCGATTGCTCGCGCGCAAACTGGCCTTTCCCCTTGTGCTCCACGTGCAGCCCCACTCGCAGCCTCCAACCCCTATTCGCTGAAACAATGCTAATCATTATTCCAAACGGATAATGCAAACGCGCTATTTAATTAAAAACATATTTGTGCTCGCCCGATCGTCATTATTACGTGCCGACGTGTATCGCGCGCGATATCGTGCTCCCCGTCGTTACGCAAAATCCGCAGCTGATTGCACTAATCAGACGTGATTGCGCGCACGGGGATGGACGCATTTATACGCGCTCTCTGCGAATGAGTTTTCAATTTCGCGTACGTCTCCGCGCCAACGTATAACTTGCGTAATCGAGCGCTCGTTAATTACACGTCCGCCCGCGCTTATGCAGTTATTTGCGACGTATCATGCACAAAGAGAATAACAAATAAAATACAATGCAAATTAATAATTGTTATAACTTGCTTTATAACTGTTCGTTTTGTGCCTTAATCAATATATCAATTCACTCGATGAAATTTATTTGATAAAGCAAATATTTTACAATTCACATCGTGATTCGTTAATTCGGCAAAATTTACTGATATTTTAATTCTTCAAAGATTTCCAATTTTTTTGTCAAAAAAAAAAAAAAAAAAAAAAAAAAAAAAAAAAAAAAAAGAGATACGTTTATTGAACCGTGCTATCTATATCTCGATGAAATGAAACGGATATTATATTTGTCATCCCGGACTATGCGTCATTATATGCATTCGTTGCTTTTCGTGGAAATACCATCGGCTAATATCGGCACGTGTATGTAGGTGATGTTTAACGACAAATTTAAGTTCATTATCCCGCGACCGGCATTGTCGGCGGACGCGTACTACACGACACGGATTCTCGCGTAATTAGGGATACGTGCCGCGTTGCATTCCCATAATTAGTGAGGCGCGATGGGAAATCGCGCGATTTTACCGCACACCGCGGCGTATCCGTTCTCCCGCACATCGAGTGCGAATCGATAACACGTTGCAGATTGAAAAGCTCTTTCCTATCTCGCCGCAAAAATTTATAACTCGCCGATTTTCTCGCCATTCTATTGAATTTGCTTCATTGAATTTCCGATCGCGCATCGCGCAAGATCCGATCCCATCCCGGATGAGTATAAACAATGAAATCGATGATTCTTGCACAGATAATCCGAGTCGACTTTAATTTCTCGTTTTATAGGAGGCGCGATAATATACATCAAATATATTAATTTTGTTATAAACGCGCATAACGTTTCGCGAATGAACACAATTGTTACCTAATATTTAATTCATCAAAATACTATTTGATATTAAATTATCGAGAATGTATTATTGAATGTATCAGCTTCGCATTGCTATTTAATTTCATTATATCAATCTGCGAGAACAGAAGCTGTTGTCGAATAAGAAATGTTAATCAGCTCGAATAAGGTCATTAACAAAACTTCTACATATAACACATTAATTATTTGCTTAATTACATTTTCGCAAATAAATATTAATTGTATGCTCTCAATCTATATTTATCCCCACAAACAGTTTATTCTTTATTGATTATGACAGGCGGTATTGACATTGTACGGTAACGATACGCACGGTAATCGGAGCCCGCGAGATTCGATTTATCAAATTCGAGCATGTCCGGCAACCTAGATATCGAAAAGGGAAGAGTTCGCTCCTAGCGGCAAACATTGTCCGCAAACCTCACAGGCTCCGGTAAATATGCGCGCAAACCGGCCGGGTCAACGATGTATGACCTTGCCGCCGCTGCAGTCGAAACGGTAATGGAGTCCGGCGACGGTATTGAGTTAAGTTACATATGCATACAATTCCGAGTAAATAGCTAGTAACGTTCGCGCATACATCATTTCGAGCAGCTACCGGGTAGTTTATACGCGCACTACGCATGGCCCGATGGGTTACGCGCGGCCGCGGGAATTATTGACCGCGAGCCGCGTAATCGTCGTACTTTTGTATGCCGTGTGCTATCCCTTTGCGCTGCCGGGAATTAACGACGACGAATGCCGACCTTACGAGATGCGTTACATTAAACATCTCGCTCCCGGTAGCGTACGCGCGTTTGTTATTCCGTCGACGAATGGTTTCGCGAAATATAATGAGAGGAAAGTTTAGCCGGCATCGTGAACACGTTAATTTGAAACTCGTTTTTGAGAGAGAGAGAGAGAGAGCTTGTGCATTTGTCGATTGATATTCATTGTCAGTTATATAGCTATAAAAGCGTAATTATGGATATGTATTTTAATCGTTATTTATTTTCCTGTAAACTTTAAATTCATTAAAATTAATTATTGTTGAGAGAAGCTTTTAATCGATATTGGACTATTCATCTGTCATCTTTTTGAATAAATGATGAGGGTAATAAGATCTTTAAAAATGATGTATATATATATATATATATAAACTTTATAAAGATTAGTTTAATATTGAATGATATAAAATCCATTATAAATGGATATTAATTTGGAATTGAAAAAAATATTAACAGAATCCGTGTACAAGTGAAATAATAATTCGTTAATTTAATACACATGCAATGAATGTTTGAAAATATACTGTGATATATATAAATATAAATCTGCTTGTACAAATATAAACATAAAACTGTGAAGCATATTGCATTGTATGAAAGGAAAGCCGGAAAGCAAACGCGTATATTATCGAGCTATAAAAAAGAGCAATGAAACGTTAATTGCTACTTTCTACTACGTCAAAGCGATAAAAGTCTGACTAATTACTTGAAACTTACACTGAACGATTAGATCATCTATTGCAATAGCTCTGACGAATACACTTATATAAAATTGTCTTGTACTTTACAGCGTATATTAAAAGCGAATTAACGATAAGCGGTACAACGAGTTACGTTATATATTAATAGTATAGTAAAGTTGTACAAATGACATTAGATGGTAAATCGGATTTTAATTTAAAAACTCCCTTCATTGATTCGCTTCCACACATTGACCTACTCTGTTAACTTTTTTGATCTCACATCCAATTATACTTTCTCTGCTTTTTAAGCATAACTTTCTCGCTATCAAGTCATGTGTATCAAAGAAAATTTAAATTTTTCTATTCCATTCCTATATGTATTTAAATATATAACTATTAAAAAAATTTCTAATTTTGAGAAATCCTATATAAGCAATATGAAAGAAAATTAAATAAAAAAGAATAAAAATAATTATCATTTTATTAAATATCTACTCTATCTCTAATACATTATTTTATTAAATTAAATTATTTATTGAATTATATTTAAACCGTAATTTTTTAATTTAATATTTCTTTGTAGAACAGTACATTCTGATATATCATTCTAAATTTATACATTGTACATTGCAATTGAAGAAAAAGCCACAATTGAGCAAAAAGGTGAATCCGATTCAATCTTCAATCTTATTCGTTATTACTACTTCATCTGGCGCACACTACACAGTTAGATTGGGAAAACAGAAACGCGTTGCTTCTGCTGAAACTTGGTTGTTTTACGTAATTTTAGTCCTGACGGCGCATTACGGTAGCCCAGCGAAAGCAGCAATCTTACGGGTTATAGCAGCAGGGGGTAGCGTTCCAGTGGCTGGCGTTAGCATACGGTGCACCTAAATATACCGTACCGGCGAACAATATATTACGCCGACTTGCCTATATACTAGACGACGACGACGACCGCGGCGACTGGATAAAATAAATAGCCCGGACTTTCCTCGCAACGCATGATATATCGCCCGTTAATTGCACGTTACCGCGGATATACCAGCGTGTTTTCAATTTATATCGATGAACAATCTCTCTCTCTCGCGAGAACGAGAGCGGATATGCGGATTATGACGTCTGTATATCGGATCGTATCGAAAAGAATCGGACGCGCGATTAAATTATGACACGCTCGAACGAGCAGCATCGATAACACATTGTTGAAGATACTGGCGCATATCTTTAAAGGAAAATTATCAGTTATGAACAGGGATGTTTTACTACATTGTATCTAGATGTTGGAAAAGATATCTGTGTAGATTTGTTGTCAAAAAATGATATATTGATATTTTATTTTTTAAGTGTCATTCAAAAATGCGATATGTTAACATCGCTTCTATCGCGTTAACATGGAGATCAAGAATTTATACTGTAAAATAATTATAATTATTTTATATTATTTGAATTATCATCAATGTATGTGTCGTAATGGTGAAATTAAAATATTTCTTCCAATTAATCAGTATCAATGTTAATATTATTTAAAATAATCGATCGCGTAGCTTGATAACCGCTAATTATAATAATTACACGGAATGATCACATTTTGTATAATATTACGCATGATAATACGATAATGGAGCTCTTACCTTCTCTCTCTAGTCTCACTGTATGAATGATAACAAGGCTGTGAAATCACGTAGACATATATATATATATCCTCACCAGCGCGTATATAAAATATTTCGGCCATATAAGGAAAATAGTGATGCGAAATGCTCCATCAACTTTCCGAATTGCACAGTAAATCAATGAAATTACAGGCTCGAGTAAATAAAAGTAAGGCTGTAATAAGTTGATACATTAAACGTCTCTAAATAATATTAATCTCTATACTTATATATACTTATTTTATATATTATGTATATAAACATATATGTATATATGTTTTTCGCGTGGAGAGATACTTCGATACTCTGTGTTAGTATAATTATCCGACAACGAGAGAAGGCATCTGACATAGTAATAATATGGCTGATCGTCGATGAAGCGTATCCGTATGTACAGCGGGTAATCCGTACATATGAAAGCCCGGATATCTAATGATTTAACGAGCATTATCTAACGACCGGCGAAGCCGGCCTATTAAAATGATTTATTCGCGACGACTGCATTACGCCGCGCTTAAGTCTTCATCAGATAAAAAGTGTCGGACACCGCGTTGTATCATTCATAGCGTACACGCATTAGCTGCGAGAGACTGCGCGAACCAAGTCCGTGTATATCGAATAAGCGATATCGATGCGCGAATATAAATTATGAACGATGTGCACACACACACGCACGTGGCGCGAGTTAATCGCGCTCTCGCGCGTGTTTGCGAATCGGCCTCATGTGCGTGAGGGGATTTAAACGATAGCTTCGATAAAACGCGAATCACGAGAAGCTGCGCTCCGCGGAGAAGCTGTCGCTACCGATCTATCGACTTCGTCTTCTTTTCGAACTTATGCGGCAAAGACTTTTTTTACACCGACTTGATTACTCTCCTCTGTCTTTTTCTCTCGTATAAATAAAGACATTAACGCGCGCGATACTTTGGTGAATTGAGGTTTGCATACACGGAGATTATTTTATGGTACAAATTACAAGAAAAATATATATTCTCATTTGCTAAATAAATAAAATATTTTTTCTATTTATCGTAAAACTGGAATGCATGACGTTGGATATTTATTACTATAAAAATTGTAAATTGTGGATTGTTTTATTTTTATTAACGATTATGTGTATTTATGCTTGCGCGTAAAAATATTTGAATATATGTATATATTTACAATATTCTTTTGTAAAATATAATAAAATATAATAACATGTAATAACATGAATAAAAATATCCTGATTTATATTATATGTTATTATGTTCCATTATATATAAAAATTATATTGTAATTTTTATTATAATTTTTTCTCCGTGCACATTGCTGTTGAGAATAATGCACATTTATGATATCATTAGTTATTTATCTTTGATATTGCTACTTGCAAGATGATCTCGGAAAATGCGCAATTACAAAGTGCTACGAAATATTTTGAAAACAGAAAACGTTTTGAGATACTGAGATAAACACACCGAGATAAATGTTTCATAATGTAAGAGATCTTTTATTCTTTGGACTTACGTATTACGGTATATGTAAAAAAAGGACGTATTTCTTATTTCAAGCTATTTTCTAAGATACCCGAAGCTCATCAAAATTGAGGATCGTCAGAGTATTTTTTTTTGTTAGCTGAACGAGAGAGTTACATTCCCTCTGTCTCTCTCCCTCGCTTGGGCAGATACACCCTCCATTTTTCACTCGCCCTGTCCTTTTTGCCTCATACTACGCCAGTAGATGTTCCAGTCTTCCTTTGCCGCGTCATCTCTCTTCTTGCTCGTCGTCTCTTCTTCCCACCGATTATGCACCAGTAGTAGATGTGCACCGGGATCGTCTTCTTCGCTTCGCTTCTTCTCGCACACTTCTTCCTTTCCCTCTCTTCTCTATCTCTTTCTTCTACCTACGGCAAAGTGGAAGTAAATATACACTGTCGTTGCTCCAACGATTTACCATCTTCGTCTTTCGCTTTCCACAGCAGTCTAGCTGTCTCTCACAAATTCCCTCTCTTTTTCCATACAGCTCATCTCGATCCGACTTGCTCTCTCTCTTTTCAATTCGAACTCCCTCTTTTCCCGTTCAGCACAGGCCATTCTCCATCTCTTTCCATTGTCCCAGAGTCTATAGGGTGTCTTGAAAAATTTAACTTTGGTTGTAATAATGCGCGTGTAAATTTATTTTGATATCAACATCGTTTCTGTTATTTGTTACAATTTTCTAATACGTAATTAAATAGTAATAAAATCCAGCAAATAAAAATTTGAAATTTGCTTTAATTTAAAAGCTTTTGTTACTATACTACCATATGCTTGAAGCTTAATTTTGTCAAAAGTCTTTCATATCTTTCATAATTTTTTTTTGCGTCATAAAACATTTTCAAAAAAGGATCGATAACAAATGAGTCTATAAAAGAATCTACTTGAAATCTAAAATAAAATTAATATTCCACATCGGAGCACCCTGTGTATATCGTTCCGGTGCTATATACGTGTTAGTATATTTTCTCCGTCTGCGTTCAACCGATTCTCTCTCAGATTCTCTCCCTTTCGAGACGAGACGGTATATACATATATCCACGGTTCGTCCTTCTTTAGCCCGCATTTCCTGCCCAGCTTCTCACTTCGTCTCCCTTTCCATCTCGGTCTTTTCAAAGCTCTATAGGAGAGAAATATATTTTCGTCCATCGCGCGCGAAACCACCATCGCCGACTCTGTCCGCCTCATCTAATACGCTTCTCTCCTCTTACTCGCACACACTCATACATTTTCCCCGCCGCTCTTATTCACTACATCCGATCTGAGGTCCGCCACGAAGCCCGATTTTCGCCATGGAGCACACATGGATGCGTTTAGAGGAACGACCTCGGCGGAACAAAGAGAGCGCGATCGAGAAGAAAAGGTAACGCACAGCTCCAAAGTATCAGTGTGTCGTTAGTGGAAAGCAGATAGCATGATCCGCACACATTTCGCATCGCATCTCGCCAAGAATGTCTGCACATGCACGGGCTGAGCAAGTTAATGGAATGGTTCATTCTTTATTCGTACGAGGTCTTTCGTGTGAATTTTCAAACAAAATTATATATTTTTTTTTATCGAATTTGCTTGTACAGATTTGATTTTTAATAATGTTAAGTATTATGGGAATTTGTTTTATCTTTTGTAAAGATGCTTTTTAAATTTGATACACTACACATTTAGATAATTAATTCATATTTTATTTATTTTTGTTGTATGTCATATTATTTTTCTTTCAAAAAAATTTATACATAAATACGCCATCAAACTTGAATTAAAAATCGGATTTTCTTTCAGAGTTGATTAAAAATCTGTCGGATTAGTTGAATAATTTTTTTGACAAATGTTAGAATTATGTAAGAATTTAAAGAACTCAAACAATTCTGCGATAATCAAATTTTATCACGATCTTCGACGTTTTAAGAATATTTGGTCAAAGTACCTCGAGAATTTATCAAGCTTATCGCTAATGTTTGCTTAAAATATTACATAGATATATCTTTAACATTTTATCTTGGTATACATTTACTATCGCTTTTGAAACATTTGGAATATTGACTATCTCCGATAGAACTATATGTATACAACCGATGCATTTAATCTCTCGAAATCCATTAATACGTCGCATTAAACAATTACGTGTATGTACACCTGCATCCTCGAATGCACGACGATCGCGTTCGCACAAAAGCGAAGTTATGGAGTCTCGAGCGTGGGTACGGAAGCAAATCGAGAATTTCACGCTTATTTGCCGAAATGATCATGCCCCGACCACCGGCGGCCATCTCCCGCAGGAAAACACTGCCACTTTCAGTGATTACTCCATCGATCTGACCCCGCGGCGGTTCGCCTTATTGGCCGATATGTTGTACGTGCGCGCTTATTAAATGAGAGAGTAGTGCGCGCTTTCATAAGGTCGGCAGTGGCATCGCGATTGGGGTTGAGAAGAGGGAGCTCTGCCGCCACCCCATCTACTTTTTTCTCTCTCTCTCTCTCTTCTCTCGTCTCCGACCCCATGAAAACGCGGTTACATCGTACTTGAAGTGGTGCGAAATCCCGCGGCGACACTGATTCGCATGAGCCGAGTGTTTCATTGTGTACGCATCCATTAAGCATTCTATTTGACTTGACCCTACGTACAAGTCACGCGAATCCGCATGCGTCCTTTTTCTTTCTCCGTTTCGACTAATCTACATAAATTAAGTTTCCGGACGTTTTGCTCGTGTTCTCTCGTTAACCGCACCGTGCGAGAATGAGTTGACAGATTTTCAACGAACTTGGAGAACGTCTGATTTTAAATTCAATAAGTTTGAGGGCTTGAATTGCGTAAAATTCTTTTAAAAGTAAGTAGGTACATGAATCCTTTCTTTAAAAAAGGTATATTAACCGAGTGAAATTTATTTTAATTCAAGTATTGAGATCTCTTTTCTGCGATGCTGGTTGGTTGTCTCGAAGTTTGCTTTGCGGCTTGAATCACAATCAATCGTTTGACAGTTTTACAGTTTACGGTTAAATTTAATATTATTTTAATTTGCTGAGTACTTAGTATGCACATAATTTTGTTTATGTAATCGAATTTTTATTATGTATATGATTTTAATTCATCGAAATTAATATTAGGAAAAATAAAACCAATCTGAGGAAAAATAATACTAATATTAGGAAAAATTTCGTTCATTTTCTGAGAACGGATAATTTATAACACGCAGTTAATTTTCTCTTAAAATTTACCTTGAAAATCATGGTAATCGTGGGATAATATAGTATTGGAAGAATTTTATAAGAGTTGCTCTCTGATTAATATTAACACCACAAAAAAATAAAAAATAAGAATATCCATAATAAGATATAAAATATAATCGATTAATTTTACTATGTACATGGTGTATTGTTTCATGATTTCCTTGATTTTAAGGGTAAATTTTAAAAGAAAATTCGTGTAAAATAAATTGTTTGATGATAAAAAACTTTTATCTTTCAAGAGAAATTGAGAAACTTTCTGTGAGTGAGAACTTCTCTCCTACACTGTATCTAAATCTAAATCTAATATCTATAGGTAGATGCTTAACGGCATCGGTTGACAGCAGGCTTCTTTTTTTTCTCTCCCTATATTGTGATGCTGCGCACCCTCGTAACGTTCCTCGTACGTTCGCCCCTGCCATATCTGCCGGCACTCTCTTTGTTTCGCTCTTCGTCGCGCACATACTTGGTCGGTTTGTTCTTTTTTCCTCCTTGACGGCTCGCAGCCTCCGAAATGAACTGCACGAGGAGGAGGCTCGTGTTAAGGGTAAACGCGCGTAGAGGCATCTCTCTGACACTCCTCCCTCTCATCCATTAATAATAGCTTTAGAAATCCGTGCCTTTCTAACAGTCTCACGTCAAAACTAACACGGGGACCTGCCCCCAGCTTTAAGCCACGCTACTAGCCTCTCAATTTATTCCCTGCATCACGAATTAGATTGTGTTGTGTGCGCTCCTCCCTCATTTACTTAACGAAATCGGACTGAACTGCTTTAGAATCTGATATTTGTAAAACCACCTGGAGAATTTATACAGTTCTATGCAAACGAGTCACTACTATAGAGCATCAATCTGATTTTTGTATTCATCTTTGAATACATTTCCTTCGCGTTTCGCAAACATGTTAAAATTTAAATGAGCAAAGTAAAATTAGATTCATGTTTAGTATCGTTTTAATGTATTATATTTTTATACGAGTTTTATCGATGTATTTTTAATAACGCGCGAAAATCTAGAATATCACTCACAATCAGTATATTTTTCACAAATATATGTAAAGATTGATATAAACTATGAAGTCACCAGATGATAATTAAAAAATTATAGTAATTCAATCGACCAATTCTGGCAAATAATTAAATTTATTGTATTTTCACAACGTTTCGGCCGTGGGTTTCGGCCCTTATCAAGTGCTATGTTCTTAAATCACAACTTTTTTAAAAAAACAAAAATAACTTTAGTTATTTCGTATTATACTATCATGTTATTATATAATGTCATATTTTAAGATCGAATTTTTGTTTTTTAAAAAAAGTTGTGATTTAAGAACATAGCACTTGATAACGGCCGAAACGTTGTGAAAATACAATAAATTTAATTATTTGCCAGAATTGGTCGATTGAATTACTACCATTTTTTAATATGTAAAGATGTTACAGATGTAACTAGCGATATTCTGTGACGATTGTGATAAACTGAGAAATTGCTGAGGTCTGTCAGAAATTTTAGCGTGTATTTGTGGGATCAAATATATATACGAAGCCGGATTCCTCGTCTCGCGTAAAGAGGAATTTGTAGCAAAACAAGTTTCAAGATGAACAGGACGCGCTCAAATTATATATGGCGCAGCAGTTACTACTGAGAAGGCTATCTAATCAGGAAAGATAAAATAACGTTTAAATTAGCACGTAAGACCGATCCGATTTCATTCGACAATATACCGGATAGCATTCCTATGTTGATACTTTCGTAATTAATACCATTATCTAAGTATAACATCTCCTTTAACCGGATGGTCAACACATTATTGACGATTATGTGTTTAGCGATAAATTTAATTAATGATAAAATAGAAACTAATTACTATATAATTTTTCTAATTTTTTCATCTTAATAGCTTGACATAAAAAACTTTAATTAAATTTATAATTTTTATCGCCAGTTTTTATTTAGAATTTTAATTTCGTAATTATCTTAAAAGATGATTCTAAATTGCAAAAATTATATTGAAATTATATATAATTATCGAAATATCTTCTAATTCATACATAAATTGCTATTATAATTATTATATTTTGCAAACAATGTATTTTTAGCTTGGAAAACTGGCATTAAATGTACAAATAAAGACATTAGTATGTATGAGAAAGGGATATATATATATATATATAAAATTTAATTAAGTTTTGAAAATTTGGAGCTAATGGTCGATCGTAAAATGAATCTAAGCGGATCGCAGTAAATGCAATATCGTTATCGAGGACAATCGCGAAAACCGATGTCACCAGATTATACCGTTCTCTCGGATGCCCTTCTGCATCGAGAAGGAAAAAGGATGAGAGGACGTAACGAGTCTTCGATCGCCGCTTCCGGTTACATAGTGATCATCGCGCGCTTGGTGTCCGCCGCCGTCGACGTCGAGGAATGGAGAGGGAAAAGTTAAAACGAATCTCTCCTAATTGCCGTCCCCTTGTTCGGTCTCTCGGGTCCGGTGTTGTTTGTCACCGACGATCCTCCTGTCTCCTTCTCTCCGACGTCGAGAGTGAAAGATCGAGCGGACGCACCGAAACGATAAGGACGCTGATAGAGCTCCATAAAGAAAAGAAGAGAGATCGAGAAAAGTCGAGGGATAGAATGCGAGAGATAAGGATGGAAGGGTCGAGGGAGAGAGAAGGAGACAGCGAATCGACGAGGATGGAAACGAGAGAAAGAGAGAGAGAGGAATGAGAGAAAAGGGACAGTTCATACGAAAGAGTGCAAGATCGGAGCGAGACGGACGATTAAATTAAAGGCGGGAAAGAGGAGAACGAATGAGGGCAGGGCTAAGGGAGCGAGCGAGAGAACCTCGCCTTTGTCTCGTCGTGAAGAGTCTGCTTCGTGGTGAAGGAGTGCTTCTTCTCCGCGGCTTCTTTTCTCCTCTAGGCCAGATCTCGCCTTGTAGCCTTCGAGAAAAGACGACGAGAGGACGGAGGACGCCTGTGCGGAACCCTAGTCTTCTCCCTAGCTGTCGGCCAACGCCGGAAATTGACACCCGAGCTCCCCTGCTTTTCTGTCCGACCGAATTTCTTTTCTTTCGCACATCTGTCTCTTTCCGCATTTTTATTCGCGAAGACACTTCCTTTTTTTACGCGAGTTATTTATGACAAAATATACCCTACACTTTGTCTTATCTAACGGTAAAACATTAGTACGCACTCTGTATGATGAGATTTCTTAACGCGCTCCTATATTTTTGTTTAACGAATAAAGTGTGCGCGTGTAAAAATTATATTTATTAATAAGGAAACATATTACTGAGTAATAAGAATTAATTATTACGTACTTGATGATAAGTTTTCCAGAATTGGCTAACGCCTGCTTAATAAGCTTTCATTATCGCTTGGATATATTTAATTGGTAATTTATAGTATCTGTCGTATATATATCATTTTGTCACCGACTTCTTTTAAATCGCTTATTTCTATCAATAATATTCAAGTCAAGAAGAAATATTTATTTTATAGAACAATAACTTTTTTAAAAGAAGCTATTAGCATGATAGAGTGACAGAAGTGCAGCATATTTAATTATAGATGTACTATAAATTTTTTATACACTGAAAAAAAGGATTAAATTAATAGATATTTATAAAATGCTGTTTTATAAATCATTTATTTGAAACAAATAAATATTTATCCGATTTGAGAAGGATATTTTTATATCCAATAGGTATATTTTTGAAAAACAAATCAATATTATTATTATAGTTTCAAATAGAAGATTAAAGTATTGATATTTATTCGAATTCCATAAATTTTTTTCAGTGTAGAAGTTTCCTAAATAAAATATCTTTTAAGCCAATTTGAATAGCAAGCATTTATAACAATTTATCACAGCTATTTCATTTCAGCTGCAATATTAAATTAATAAAAAATATGTCACACACTTTTAATTCGTGAAATACAATAAGATTTCCCAACTAACCCTTTCTGAAAATTCAAACTGTGCATATTTATCACAGCTATATCATTTCAGCTGCAATATTAAATTAATAAGAGATTAAGAGATATGTCACACACTTTTAATTCGTGAAAAATACAATAAGATTTCCCAACTAAGCCTTTCCGAAAATTCAAGCTGTGCATATATAAAAGCTTCGATCGCGTAATATGCAAACGATGCAATGCGTGCGACGATCGATTGATCGCGAGAATCCCGAAATTTGTCCGCAATGCGAGGCAATTGTGTCACGTCAGTCACGTGGCGCCGCGAGCACGTGTCGACGTCCCTGGCGCGAGTCGACGGAGCGGCGGAGACGGCCGAGCGCGGCCGAGCAGTTCCGATCTCGGCGGAGGCTCCGTCGTAGCCATGTGTTGCGGTTCGTCGTGAGTGCTTTGTGACAAGAAGGGAGGCACGTTTGTCTCTCTGTGCGTCCTTTTCTCGTCCGTCTCGCGCGCGTCTCGCGACAAAATTCGCGCACGATTCTCACGTCTCTCGAGACGAGGAGCGAGCGAGCGAGGATAAGAGAGGCGTCGCGACGCGAAACCAAAACCGGGCGAGATTCGATTCGACGCGGCGCGGCGTCCGCTCCATTGCGCGGACGGCACCGTAGACGAAAACCACCCGGGTGTGTCCCGCTCTCGCGCAAGAGAACGACCGACCGAAACGGAGAAAAGTGCATGCGTGCATGTGTGTGTGAGAGAAAGTGCGTGTGTTTCTTCCTCGCGACGACGACGGCGACGACGACAGTGGCGGTGTCAATGACGACGAAAACGGCGACGAGCAGGAAGGAGTTAGCTCGCGACTTTGATTCTGCGTAAACCTCGGCATCGTTTTTTCGCGTGTGAGTGTTCGTTCCGGAAGAAACGAGGAGGAAGAGGTGGCGGGTTGGTAGCAGTGTCGGTTCCACGAAGAGCGACGAAGAGAGAGGAAAGGAAAGAGGGAGAGAGATAGCGCAGCAGCCCGGGCGACCCGTCCGTGGGATCGAGAGAGAGAGAGAAAGAACGAACGCAACCGTGCGAGCGTAGAAAGCGCACCGTGCAGAGAGAACAGGGAGAGAGCCAGACAAAGATAGAAGATGAAAGAGAAGGCGATAAAAAGTGTTGATCGTAGGTGCACTCGCCGGGTTCTAAAGACGCGGTACGGGCGCGTTTGTGTGTAGTACGTGTGTTTGTTTATGTGCGGCGCGACATTCGCGAGTCGACCGGAACGGGCGAACTTCAGGGCGTACTCGGGAGAGCCGCGGATAAACATCGTCGTTGCACGCGCGCCGATTCCTTCGTTTCCGTTTAGAGTCGCGGCGTCGCGAGTGCTCGCGAGTGCTCGTGTACGTTTCTGCCGGGCGTAAACGACGACGGAGAAGTGGTGTGCGCGATTATACACACATACACGACGAAGGAAAGGGAGCACCGAGAGAGAGAGAGAGAGAAGGCGTTCGACGAAGAGTGGCGCCACGAGAGAGGAACTCTCACGAGCAAACGGCAGAAAAAAAGGATCGGATTCACGGTGTAAATAACGAGACGACTTCGCGGTTGCCTTCGATCGGGGTGTATCCGTCGCGGCGCCGAGAACAACGAGTCCGGGACGAGTTCCTTTGCGGCGGCAGTGCCTGTGTATGTGTATATGTGTGTGTACGTGTGTGTACGTGCGTGAGAACAGGGTCGCGAGGTGAAGCTCGCAGCCAGCGGCAGCAGCGGCGACGGACGGTTGGATTATAAGCGACGAGAGGAAATATACGCGTATATCGGAAGGATTATATATATATATATATATATATTTACGGAGGAAAGTACTCTGGGCGAAGCCCTGCAGAGAGAGGGTCGCCGGTCATCGCGTTCGTGTGGATGTGTGTGTGTATACGTCTGCCTCACTAATACGTCGAGCACGCCAAGTAGTAAGTCCTTATCTTTTTTTTTTCAATTTACAAGACGCTGAAAAGCTACGTTTTAACCCAGGGATTCCACGACATATTTCGAGAGCGATTCTCTTCCTCGGTGAATGTTTCGTCGTGCGCCATCTTTGTTTACAGCATCTTAATTTTGAACTTTTTATACTGTGTATATATAAGTAATTTGTATGTTGCATTAAAATTCCATTTATCTAAAAGTCACGGGAAATAAGGATTTTTTGTATATTTTTTCTCTGAGGATTTTCATTATAATAATATTTATTCAGAAAAAAATTACGTTCTTCTAGTCTATGATTAAGTTTATAATTTTCTCATCTTTGAATTCCTAAGTTTGTAGCTTTTCAGCAGTCTGTGTATCTATATGTATACATCTATAAATATACATATGTGAGTATAGGCGCCTCCTGTCTCACTTATACACATGTCTATATAAGCTATATAAGCGACTTTTGATGCTCCTGTCTATATAAGCTATATAAGCATCTTTTGATGCTCCAATATTTTATGGTTTGGTATATATTGACATATTGATTATTAAATAAGCTTGAGAGACAATAGATATCGACATTATATATATATATATAATACAACAAAAACTGAGATATTTTTTATAGTTAAATCTTGATGTATTTATTTTAATATATATATGATACATAAGTTTCAAAAATGATATAATCACTTATCAAAACGTTAATACAATAGCTCTGTTTTGAATTGTAATTGTGGAACAATATGGTATTGGATGAATTTTATGAGTTTCTCTGATTAATCTTTTTTATACCAATAAAAAATTTATATTAATATGTATATAATAAAATATTAATCGAACATATGTTACATCTTATTATGATAGATATTAATATTTTTATTCTGGTAAATATTAATCAGAGAAATTCTTAAAATTTTTCCAATACCATATTGTTCCACGATTACCATAATTTTCAGGATAAAGTTTGAGAGAAAATCTGTGTAGAATACATTGGAGTACAATTTGACATTTGATTATTATTATCATATTTAATACGTACATTATATAGAATATGTATATAAAATATTCATCATTAATATATATAGAAATAAATTCATAAAGAATATCGAATGAACTAATTTTTCAAATCGTGCGAATTAAATATACACCTACAGAGTGATATGGGGATATATTGAAAGCTATAAATATTCTTTCCACTGAAAGAACAATACGTTATTGTTCGAAGATATTATTTATCGACATTTGTAATTTCTATTTATGTGCTCTACAATTTGCATATATAATATTTATATAGAAATATGTCTTTCTCCCTTTAAAGAAATTTCCGCGAAAATGATTTTAATTGCGATCCACCACACACGCACACACACACAGACACACACACCCACGTGTGTAATATACGTTCAGAGCTATAATTATCTCAAGTGTGATTTAATCGCATTGATTTGTCGGTGAATCGACCGAAAAGCGAGCGTTCGTGATAGATGAAAACCCGTTTACATGTATTGCCTAAAAATTGCTGTTAACCATTGCGGGCTCTCGGATTCCTGTCGGATAACAGTTTGCGTTGCGCGAGCGCGCGCGGGGCTCTCTCGTGAAAAGGTTATTTCAACAAACTCGATTCTCTCTCCGCGAAGTCCTGGTATCGCGTGAGAGTGTGGTCTACGTGTAGTCACATCCGTACACGCATATATGTATATATATGTGCGTACATGTACATGTGTGCGGACGACCACCGGCCGCATGTGTCTCTCGCGGGCAAACGCGAACACGATAGTCACGCCTGCCGCAGGCACGCACACACGCACATCACACGCATACATGTACAATCGGACCTATAACACATATATTCGAACGTAGAAAGGGCCATCGCAAGAGTTTCGCATATTCGAGACCGATAGAATCGAGACGTGAGAATACAAGAATCGGTATAAGAAACGAAAAATAAATGTGCGAATATACAATATATACGGTTGATTGATATCAATGTGCAGTATCGATGCTTTTGTATATCTGATATGGGAAATGTATGGTTATTCGCGATATCTAGCCGAGAGACGCGAATAATTTTTTTTCCAATATATATATTCCCTCGTGCGTTGTTCGATTTTCTCTGTTGCAAAGTTGGAGTATCCTTGGCGCCGGCACTTCATCTTTGATATCGACGCTTGACGGTAACTCGAATGGAAAATGAAAAACATACGGAATATAATCGAGTATAAATTCGCCCGATAAAAAGTGATTTACAGCGATAACGAAATAACGGAGCGAATAATCGGACATTCGGCGTTAACAATTCTCCATCAGCGTGAATGTTCGTCTGTCGCGCTTGCATTCGAGCACGCGTATAAAAAAAAACACGTACATGCACGCATATACTGCGTATAACGCACGAGTCTCGCTCGAGGCGACAACGAGAATTCATTCAAGGCGGAACTTGCATTGCGCTCGCTCGCACGCGCTCGCACTCTTGTGTCGCGAGCGAAAACACGGCGCGTAGGTAGGTTACTCACGCGTGTCGCCGTCCGGCTGCGTGGGAGCGGTACTTTGTGCATGCAATCCTCGCGTCAAATATCGCGTCGGATATCGAGAATGGAAAGATGCTCTTCCTTGAATAAACTTCACTCTTGAAAGAGAAGCAAAGCTCGCATGCGCACTCCATTTTCTTTTGTATCAAGAAGTGTATTCTTACTCTGTATATATATTATTGTGTACGTAAGAGATATAAAATTATGTACACATGGCACAAAACAAACAAGTATTATTTTCAAGTTAATTTGGAAATTAAAAATCGAGACAACTTTTTTTTCGTTAGGGAAATTTAATCGTCTCTCCGAGATATTATTAATATATTTTTTAAGTAATGAATATTTCTTTGACATATTAGTCTTATAATATTAATTTTGTTAAGGAGCGAAATTCAGATAAAATGGAATTAGATAAAGTTTTTATATATATGCTGTCGGTATTTCTATAAATCGGAAAATAATTTTTTATTTTGATGGTTATATAAATGATTATCATAATTTATATTTTTGTGTAAAATATTTCTTGAATATATTCAAGAATGATTGAATATATTGAAATATAAATCTCTCTTTGAAATTGACAGGACTAAATTGGTAGAATGAAATTGGATAGAATATTTAATACTTATTTTGTACTAATTTGTACTCGGAAAGATAATATTGTATTTTATCCCATTAAAAAAAAACCGTGACGCTATTAACTTTATATTAAGCTAAAAAAATTAAGAACGCCCATTAATTACATAATGTTATTCCTACACGCAGTAAATAAACAACTTGTATGCATTAATAATATAGAAATAACGTTATGATTAATGGGTGCTTTTAATTTTATAACGTTTTATTGTGTATTAAGAAATTTCTGTGTAATCTTGTTTTGCTCTTTTTTTCGTTTTAAATCGATTGTGCCAGTGTAACATTAAATTAGCAAACTTAATTTATGATTTGTGCCACGCTTTTTTCCTTTTTCTGGATGAAATTACGTTTAACATTACAAATTAATACTATTATTTAATCTTTTCCATTTCTAATCTTATTTTTTCTCGTTTTATTTTGATTTAATCCCGCCAGCTGAAATTAGTAGCAGTATTTTTGAAATGGGACAGAGTATCAAATCATCATCACTAATACAAATTAATGCAAAATAAGAACTAAATATTGGATGAATTTAATTCAACCGATTTGATCCTATACAAGTTTCAAAGAGATAAAAATATACTTGCCTTAAATATTTACTAAATTAGCAATCCGTCTCTATCAGTTTCCATTAAGTTGTCGAAATTTGATACAAGGGATAATGCCAACGGATATATTAACTCGATATCATCAAATACATGATTAATCAATGCTGTATAATTCGTTCCCAAAATACACGTGTACACGATATACGCAGGCAGGTATTGAGATCCATTCACGCACGTCGTAACGCAATAACGTCGTATCGGTGTGCGAACTCTTTTTTTTTCTCTCTTTCCTTTTAACACAGAGGCGGCATTCACGCGCGATGCGTCAATCTGATACGCGCGCAATGAGATACGCGTCTGGGATATTGTGCACGTAATATTCCGCCTCGGCTTCTCTTCACGAGCCGACTGGCCGCTTATAAACGCGAGCCGAATTGCCTCGGCGGAGAGAATTGCTGAGGAATATTAAAACATTCCTGCCACGATTAACAGTATTAACTTCGCAGCAGTAACGTTTACTTTGTGCCTTTACATTTTAAATGCCATTCGTTACTATTTCGCTGCTTGTAATCCATGTATCTGCATCTGTGCGCCATTTCTCGGTTTACTAAATCCAATAACGCGAGAAAACTCTTCCCATATAAATCACAGTTTGCGCACAGAGAATCCCCTTCGTCACGGTTATTCTCATATTATTATTTTAGTGATGAAAATACTCGGATACCCGAGAATGTCTCTGGCTTTTACCTGAATATATTATACTTGAATATTTTGGATATTATTCAAGTAATACTCAGACAATACCTGTGAAATCGGATAAGTGTCGAGTATCTGACTACAAAGACCATTTGCTATAACAGTACTATATCATCCATTCCTCATATATATACATACACAATCAATAAATTAATCTTAAAGAGAGAGAGAGAGAATTTTTAATAAGTTATAATATATATTCAAATTATAAGAAATATTTTTCTTTCTATTTACATTCACGACGAGTCTTGATGTTTAACTAAAAGTATATATCGCGTATGCATACGAGAAATTCTTAATGTTGGGAATATCCTGCTGCCTCGAGAGAGAGAGAAGTACAACGACCGCACGAGGGTCACGTGTACAATTTAAACCTGCGACTGCCGGCACTATCGATTAACGTAGCCGCTAATGCTACTATACGCAGTAGCTATTAATGCGCGACGACCGACTATGCGTTCGATACAACGTTATTACGCGTTTTATATGAACGATTTTATAGACTATTTATAATTGAGCGGAATGCACGACGCGCGGTGCGAAAATCGAAAATATATTGCTGCGGTGGACCGAATCGACCGCGTAAAAATAACCTCACATAGATAATGCATATATAGACAGTGATATATTACGTTTTATTATGATTAGCCTCGTCTCTTTGTTAAATATTTCGGTACGCGATAGAATACACAGATTGGCAGTGGAATTAGCTTGAATAAACTAACACATGCCAGGAGAGAAAATTACAAGAATCTATTTTCTGTTTAATGTTGATTTATGTTATACAGTGGTTCTTCATGAATGATTGTAAGATTAACTATATAATAATGAATAACGCGCTCATTGCTCTGTAATGTGAAGCTATAGAAGAACGAATATAAATTTTTGCGCAGATACACAAGAGAATATTTTCTCAAAATATTTTCAGCTTAAAATAATTAAATTTGGTGGTTTTTGTAATAACAATAATTCAATTGTGTATTTTAATTATTTGCTTCATTTAAAATTGTCGGATAAATATTTCTTTTATGATTCAGATATTATTGACGCAAGAAATTAAAACATTTTAAATTGAGTTTGTTACTTGCGGATCGATCTGTCTTATCAAATTAGCTCCACTAAAAGAGAGAAAGAGAAAGAGAGAGACTTCAGTTATTTTATTTTAAGATATTGATATTAACGTTTTAGTTTCCTCTGTAAATCGTTTTATTTAACGAGTGCGCGTTCGCCGTAAAGTCGAGAACAAGCTTTGCCAGACCACGTTAATCTTCCAGATTATCGGACATGCTCACGGTAATTAAGTATGTATTATGGTGTTGCACGGTGTGTACGTATATATACGTACACAATATATTAATTCAGCGTACACACGTATCCGAGAGCATATACGACTGCTAATGCTGGCATAATGAAACGCATCGTTGCGCTGTTGGTTGCGCTGCGTTCCTTCGCGTTATGTCCTGTTGATTTACGACCTGTCCATTGAGAATCTGAGAATTTCCAGGCACGAAGCATGATTTCGTGTATTTAGTCACCTCGCGTAGAAACGCACGATAACAGCCTACGTATACAACGTGTATATATGCAATGGGAGAGAGAGAGAGTACGCTAATGTAGAATGGCTATCAATTCGCACAATTGTGCTTCAAACACAATGAAGTTCTTTGTGCGTGTTTATCCTCCATTTAGGTAATGATATAAAATATTGCGATGAAATAATGGAATAACGAGCGAACGTATTGCAATATACGACAAAGTGCATATAATTATCTCAATTAATACTGTTTAAAATAACTAAAGTAATAATATAGATTTTTTTTGCAACTCGACCAAGTTTGCAAGTCAAAGTATCTCCGTCTACTTGCAATTATTATATGACATTATCATAAAATAACACGATATGCGTGGCCAAGCTAATTTTAATGTTAACTGAATGCGACCCGAATTAATATTTGAGTTGTGTACCTCTGATTTAGCACAACAATGTCATGTGCTCAACTCATCAAAATTGCCGGGAATGCATTGCTAGAATGCTTATAATTATGCCATAATTAATGGAAGCTGATATGCAACGTAGTTTATTATAGATATTACGTGACATAACACTGCGCTACGTGACATGCCGCGATATCATACGATGCGGCTAATTGTTTAGATTAATTAAAACGCTGATGCATAGTTCGGTCCGTATGCGGACATATATCCGCCAACGTATATTGTACATGTTTCGTTATATGACATAATGTTTAGACACATTGTTAAATGCATCTTCTCAATTGTATTATAGTTCCGTGACAATGACGAATTTAATTACTATCGTATCTTTAGTTATTAATACACAAATCGAACTTAACCAATTTTAAATATTATAAAATTACATATTACATTTCAAATTATATCGCGAAATTAAAGTATGTTGTTACACGCTGTAATAACATCTGTCCTTTTGTTTTTTGTTTGTGTAACCTAAAACATTTTCATATTAAATTACTATACTTCTATTACGTTTCGCATTAATTAACATATTATATTAGCTTAAACATTTTTTTTTTTTTTTTTTTTTTTTTTTGCAACATTGGTCGGAAATGGGTTAATGAGTCTCTTTGATGTATAATTATGGTCAAGAGAAGTTAAACAAAATTAACAAAATTAATATTAAACTTTTCTGTTTATAATAGTTAATAATAGTTTCGCTCAAAAGAATTTATTAAAAGCCATAATTCAATTGCACAAAATTTTACACATAGTTTGGCACGGTATAAAACTACAGATCTTTTAGTCCTCGTACTTTCTCCGTCAAATCGAAATCCGCGAGATTGCTTGGTCGTAAAGTGCGCGTCGCGATTACATAAGTTTTCTCTCGACGGCGTTTCGCTTCCGTGAACACGATGCTCCTAGTAATTATCGGCCCTCGTACTCCACGAGGACCGATTTAATAAAAGTTTTCCTTCGTATCGACGCCTGTTTACGCCGTGAGAAAAGGAGTCCCTTAAGGATCCCGTCGAGTCTTAAGTCGAATTTACACGTTTCATCTCCTTTATTCTTAAAAAAAAAGAATATTTTACAAAAGAGTATTTTTTAAAAAAGATTGAAAGGAAAAAGAATGATTTAAAAGTGATAAATAATAAAAAGATAAATAATAAAAAATATATATAATAAATATATAAAATTCCGTACAAATCAGATTGCATAAAAATTGTAATACTTATTATGTTTTGTATAACAATCAAAAAGAACAAATAAAATTAATTTTTGATTGCGATAGACATTTGTTAAAATCATTCTTTGAATGATATTTTTTACTCATTGAGGATGCAGCGTGCACAAATTCTGATTTAAAGAAAGCTCATTAATTCGATGTATGCACTTCGATTCGGGCGAGATGATTGTCGAAAGCAAACCACGTGAAATCACCTTTAACTTGGTTTCATTTTTTTCATTAAACTAAGTGATTCTCTCTATCTCCTTTTTTCTGGCGTGCGATGTACTCGTAGCAATTCCTTTAAGTGCTTCGATCTATCGCGATGGCCCTTATGTCGTTTCGACATCAAAAATTACTCGCGGAAAGCGATTGAGTTGTTGCGTAATAAATGGAGAGCTTCCTTCGCATCGATAAGTCCTTTCGCGCGTTCTGATTTTATTTTTTTATTAAATCAATCATGAGATTTACGCGTTTGCCTGTTCTTTTTTCCGTCTCTGTCTCTTTCATTCTGTCTGTCTCTTTCCTGGCTCTTATGTAAATTTATTCAAAAGATACCGGTATAACGCATTGATAATATATTCGTGGTAATATAATGATTTCTAAGTATATATTACACATGTGACGATGTTTATTCTAACGATTTTTAATGGATTTTATCGAAATAAAAACGACATGTATAGCAGTAAAATGATGTAGTGATATAGCATTGCAAATTTTGATCAATATTGACAATCTTCTTCTTTTGCAAAATTCGATTCTTATAGCTCTTTGATTTTAGTATATTAATTTTTTTATGTGTATGCAATTTATTTCCTCTAATTTATTCGAATTATTTTATTTATAGTCATGTAGATCGAAATAATTTCTAAATTTCGGTTTTGCAATTAGAGAAGTGAGGGACCTTTGTTCTTATTTTCTAAAACAGCACTTTGCCCTCTCCTCGACTCGAGTTGCTCACGATAGTACGCCACGGACATGCTCGGAAGGCCAGGGAGATAGGCGTGAGTTATGCGTGCACGCATACCTTCACGCTGATACGCGCGCATATAATCCGCACATATATCACAGGCGGGCAGTATTATATTGGAATTAATCCATGTTATTTCTCTGTGAAGAGAATTTGTTGTATATGTAAAATATGCATATTTTACATATATTTATCAAATATAATCTATGCGTGTTTGCGTGCATTTTTATTTCGAGTTACGCTTGGCGTGCACTGTTTTATTTTTTAAAGTTACATCAGAGAGATTCTCGGGAAAAGTATTGAAAGTTGCGAAAGTTGAGGATATTATTTACAATTTATCATTTATATAAATTTTTGTAACTGTAATAGTGAATGAATCTCTCTATTCCAGTATCATTAATATTTATAGCTTTATGGCTTTCCGCAAATTTTGCATATTTATAATTTTGCTTCTCTCTAACCGCGTATTATATGTATTATATATTTATAGTTGTGTATTTCTGACTTGATTTGGGGATAACTAAAATCATACCGAATTCTGCTAAATGAGATATATAAATGTCGCCCATTTAATCATTTCGAGAGCAGAAAATAAATACCTCATATCGTAAGCCTTATTTAAGTCAGGAAAAAATAACGATAAAAAAGTCGTTACTTATCAATATAACAACGTTTGATATATATAATATGGAAAGATAACACAAACATACGTTCTCTTCGCGAATACATAACGCATGAAGCATTATATATCATAGTATATCGACATTTTTTAATTATTTATAATCGTATATTCTAATTCTACTTCGTATATTAATCCAAACTTTTACGTACATTAAATGAATTTTACTTTACAAGTGAGAGCATACTTTTCTTCAATCGCGAAACGATAAGGAAATGAAATTTCCAGCGTTCAGAATCTGCGTAGTAATTAAGCTGTAAATGACGAGCCCCCTTCGATAAAAATCTTTCCGCTTTATCGGCGCGACGCCGCGCACAACAGGGAGAAGGAGAACCCTTTGATAAAGAACGAAAAGATTTTCTCTTTGACGCGGGACGATATTATCGCTCCCATTAGTGCTCGCATTAATGCAGGTGTAAAAGCGCGCGTGGGGAGAGAGCGCGACGCGCGATTCCGATTAATTAAGTTGATTAACGCTAAACGGGACGGGCAGCCCGGAAGTGACAAGTGCGTCTGTATACGCTCGCCGCGATACAATCGACTATTGTCTACAATATAACAACGTCGAGTGAACCGAAACGGTTTCTCGCGCTGAATAATTAGCGTTCCTCGTTGTCGCTCTCTGTGCTCGTCATCGTCGTCGTCGTCGTTGTCGTCGTCTTCGTCGACGATGTCGGAAGGTATCTTTAACGAGGCGTTAAACCGTTCAAGGCGCCGACGAAACGATATCCCGGCTATATTATTCGTGTCGTCAACTCTCGTGTATTTCCGGTTAGAGCGTTAAAAGTTATGGATATCGTGACGATTCATTTCGACTATAATATTTTTTACGTTATATTATTTTACGTTTTAACGAGAGAGCAAAGTTGAAATTTATGTATGTATTTATTTTCATTTAAATGCACAAACAGAGAAGTACGCGTGATTGTATCTTGAATATTAAATATACTATCAACACAATTGCAAGTGTGTTTTAATACTGATTTAATACGAAATTCGTGGCAGATATTTACGGATCTTTTTTTTACGTATCATAAAGTATTCAGAAAATGTCGCGGAGAATGATATTTATTTTATTGTAGCACGCGTAAGAGGATATATGCTAAAAAAGCAGATATTAAAAGTAACGAGGTGTGTGCGCATGAAAGAATTCTTTCATGGTCTATTTCGCGCTCGACTACAATAGCATTATTCTGTGTAACTTTATGTTACGGAGAGATTGAAATTTATTCGACACGAACGAGTAAACGTAGCTTCGCGATCGATATTGCTTGCGGTATTTTGAATACCGATGGTGTTATGATGAGAATCGCGTTGAGCTGCAAAGTGTGCGCTAGACTATAAAATCGCGTCTACGTGACCTGTCTGCGTATCGTCTACGCGATGTTTACTATGTAGAGGACATACGATAGATAGTTTATCGTGGCTATTTTATCGTGTGTCATACACGCGCATGCATATATTACGTATATATGTATTTAAGCCTATTTAGTCTACATCTACACTTAAATAACTCGAAAACAAGAGAGGAAAAAAAACAAGCATCGCTATTAACTCGAAACTTGCATGAGGAATCGAGATAATATCTTAATCGCTTTTATCGAACTAGTTCGATATAATCGAGAGCTGTAATATTACTCTGATATTAAGATATAAAGTTACTTAATCGAGAGGATTGATAATAAGTTACGAAACACGTCGGTCTCTCCTGGATGAGAATATTCGACGGGAGAAACAATCTCTCGCGATATTCGATAAAGATATCACCGTCGCCTCGTCGTACTTTCCGACTTTTTTCCGCGGACACCACGTACATCGTCCATCTTTACTGTCGGCGCTGACACATTTAGCGGTGATGGAGCGATTGCATTGTGCTCGCGACCGTGATGAAATCACGTTCTTTTCCTGCCTTTTTTTCGCGTAATTGGGAATCATTCATTACGGACAACAAAACCCCACCTCTATTGTCAAACAATACGGCGAATGTTTTGGAGTACGTAAGCGAGTTACGACAGCTTTAAGACGGATGCGTGAGTTATTACGTTCTGCCTCTTTGATTTCGCGCGTGTACGACCGAAGAAACTTTCCAATAGAACAATGACAGGCCTCTTAAACGAGTCGGAATAACGCGTTTAGTTAACAGAAATACCATGCTAAAATTTCATATATTTTTATTGCGCGCAAAAGACTTTTATACAGACACACTGTGTTGTAATCAAAATCAATTACGGAAAGAGATGGGAGGAGTAGAAAGCGTAAAGATTTTTATTTATTTAAATCAGTCTGTGTAACGTAAAATTTTTATGGCGATTAATGATTGTCATAATATGTAAATAATTGCAGTACTGAAATTAAAATAAATTTTATAATTGAGAGATATTAAGCAATATTCGTGATCGGTGGTAAGCTTTAATAATTTAATATATTTTGAAATCACGAGTATAAAATTATTAAGCTTATGGCTTACCTCAGGCATAGTGTCGAGTTTATCGAAAATCTCTGTTGTAGCTGTCAATACATATTACAGAAAAGTAAACATGCAATATAAAATTAGTATTTCTTGGCAGGGTAGTTTCTTGCGATACTTTTTCCTGCGCCTATTACTCGTTTATCGTATGCAGCAGACTTCGCTCGCGGCACTAATTGTCGGCAAATTATGCGACGGTAATAATCATGAATTGTCCCGATAATAGTACCGAAGTTTGATAATTATGAATGTGTGCCTCTCTCTCTCTTCTCACACCCCACTTTCTCTCTCTCTCTCTATCTATCTATCTATCTTTCGTGCCCCGAGGATTCGCTCGCTTGGCCGCTCGCTCTGATCAATTATCCCGGATTCAATTATGTCGAAAAAGCAAGCCGGCTATCCGCTCTCGCGTTCCATGCAACGTAATTACGTGGTTGCACCCGCACGGTTTTTGCGCGATCCCGCGATATCTCGTATCGGCCACGTCGCACAAAGTGCGCTTTATATAACCTTACGTTACCATACGAGCGTCTCAGATTAGAGACACCGTAAAGCCGCGTCTAAGAATACTTAACGAGGTCTATGTCTACACATTTATATCCGATGTCTAACACGATATATTTTAATATCTCTGTTTTGTTTGATGCAATAATTATAATCGTAAATTTCTTACACATTATTATTTTCTAAAAAGGAGTAATTTTATTATTCTATACAGAGATACGTAGCAGGTATATCGCATGAGCATTTTGTATATCAATTATATATGACAATCTTATCGCTCTATTAGTATTTAACAGATCACGATTATTTTTAAATCAAATAGAGCCTAACTCCATTTGATGATAAATCAAAAGGAGTAATTATTTTATTTAATTAATTTGCAAATAAGAACAGCTGTATTTTTTAAACGTGTTATTTCGTTATTTTTCCTTTCTACGAACATTACTCAGTACAGTGATATCAATATCGGAGTATCGATATTTGATCTTAGTTTGATATAGCAATCATGCAAATGACAGTCGAACGAGTGTTTGCTACTGCGTGCAATACCAATAATTAGGACGTGACGCGTATGATACTGTGTATAATTGGACGAGACGGTGGTCACCGGCAAATACTGACACAGTTACAAAACGACTACACAGTCGTAATTTGTGCTGCGACGTGATATATACCAATGCAAATTGGAAATATCTTACAAGCCGCGCGTGCGGTCATTTAATATGTTTATATGCGGTGTCTCAAAAGCTTTACACACTGCCTTTTCTCACAGCTATTATTACAATATTGTTTTTTTTAGTAAATTTATCAACTTTAACTAATTTAATTTTATAATAAAATCCATATATATGTCGGAAGAATTTTTCACATTAAACATTTTTATTTTGTTAATAATTATAAACTTATACATTTTATGTAAATATACATGTGCTTCCATATCATATTTTAAGTAATAAACAAGAATATATTTCGAAGAAATAAATAGGAATCGAGTGGTTTAAAATAAAAAAAAAGTAAAACACGTACAGTTGCTACACAAATGGAAACGAAAAATCAAAATCGTATCACACATATGTAAAGGTTACAATGCATCGGGAAAGGAGCTTAAATAGCGACGTTACCAGCCACCATACCGAGAGCACGAAGAGCATTCGCGGAACAGCGTTATACTGGCAATGCAATTTGCCCGACGCGACGTACTTTTTTTCTTCTCTTCTTTTTTCCGCTTCCTTTGCCGCTTCTATTTATTCTTTACGAAAGCATCTCACGCCGTCGACCGCATCTTGCGCGCTTCTACCTGTAAAAATTTCATTTCCCTGGCATATACGCCATTATATCCACGCTCGTTTATTACATTTTTCCGAGGCGTACGCTCCCCTTTTTCCTGACCGACGATTATGTAACTGCTCGCATTGGTATAGAGTAATATAATTTATCGTAGCGTAACACGCGATCTTTTGAAATGAATATTTTTATCAGCGGCATATTTCGAGTGCTTTAATATTTGATATCAGTTATTATCGATTAATTTAATAAATTTACATTTACGTGTAATTTTGTATGGCTTTATTGATAATAGCTATTATTACAGGCACATGAAAAGTTAATTATCACCAAATGAGGTTATATAGGCTCTATTTGATTTAAAAATGATCGTGATCTGTTAAATACTCTAATGATTGATAAGATTATCATATAATTGATGCAAAATGCTCATGCGATGTTACCTGCTACGTATATCTCTATAGAATCATTCCAATTTTATCTTATTGGTAACAGATAATTAGAAGAACTAATAACTAACTAGATAACTAGAGCTTGAAAATTAAAGAGATTATTACTGTAGATACCTTATAGACTTACAAAGTAATTTATCATAAGCGGCTTATCGTACAGTTTCGGAGAGAGAGATACAAATTTCGCGCACGCGATAAACACGACTAAATCGAAGCGGATGCTCGTTCCGGGAAGTTTCCTCTCGTTACACGCTCACATCGATAGCAAGAAGAAACAATTATCGGGAGCCGTTCAGTCTTAATAAATGCTTTTGATACATACACATTATTGTAATCGGCAATTGATTAACTACGCGACTTTAAATGCTTGGTCACGAAACGGTCAGGTCTAGCGATGATAACCTCGTAACCGATAAAGAACCTATTCCCCTCCTGTCTACTTTTGACACACGATAAATTATTATGCTTGTTAACGATTCTAAAAAATGTTCAGAGTCGACAATCTCTAGCAGAATAGCTTGACTCAATTTTATAATAAATATTATTTTAATAGATAATAATTTAATAGAAAAAAATAAAATAAATATGATTTTAAAATGTCTTTTTTTAAATTTTGGAAAGCAGATATAATCTCTCGAACATTACGATTTCGATTACATCTCGTCTTATACGCCTTATAACGAGACAGTCAATATCGCGGAAAGAAAGCAGATGGGGAATCGCTATGCGCGAACGAATTAATACTCGATATTCGGCTTGCCTGGATGAGAATACGCCGTTCGAATTAAATGCGAAAAATCTGCGACCATCTCTCGCGTCTCCCTTCGTTGCTCTTGAAATGAAAATGCGACCCAATATAGGAGGGATCTATACTTAGCGATCTTCTGACTCGGGGAAATCTACAAGTAGGGTCGAGACCGTTATATATTTTGATCTCTGTCGAGATTACACCGAGTGTCATCCTCGTATAGAAACTCGGTCTCTCGTCGCCCTTCCAGTGACGGATTCAAATGTTTGGACACTCTGGGACAAAATTTATATTTTCTTTCTCTCTTACGATCTATATTTTACCTTTTCGGATATTGGTATTTATTTTGTACACAATTTGACCGAAGAAAAAATATACAGATTTTCAGGAAAAAATATTCTTATTTCACCACATTAAAGTGCTATACATATATATATATATATATATATATATATATATATATTAATTTAATATACCTTAAATCTGTCTTATTAATAGAGAATCTTAATACATTTTTTTTTAGAAGAGACAATATAGAAATAGAAAGATATAAAAGAAAGACATTAAGCTTTTTGTTTTCGTTATTATATAATTAAATGCAAATAATTTGTATTACGATGAAACTGAAATATTAAGAAAGCTTCTTAGTTTTTCGAAATGTAAAATATCTCCTCTTTATATTTTTCTTTTATGTCAACTTTATTTCTTATAATGAATACTATACAGAACAAAGAGACATAAATATGCCTGTACAACATTTACACAGCGTTCTTTCTTGTTCTCGCCTTTTTTTATTTACCAAGTGCAATTCTATTTCGGAAAAGAAATTTTAATGATCCTAAACCGTTGTTATACGACTTGCGACGCTATTCGCCCTAGGCGAATCTTTTCTCGAACCCTTGGTCGAAATGTCAGGTTCGAGGGTCGTCAGCGTCGGTGGCCACAACTTTGCAAGACACACAGAGCACCCGTGCGTTTTCTCTAATTCAATTTGAAAAGCTTCCTGGAGCGCGTCCAAAAGGCAGCATCCCGTATTCATGCCGGTAGAATGGCACTCGTAACTCATAACGGTACAGTCGCGATTTCCGGACGAATCGCCTCCGCGCTTCTCATCATGTTCCGCTCGTAAAGGTTTGCCGCCACGCGCTCGATACGAGATACGTTTTTTATGAACGGCATGAAGACCGTGTATATTATTCCGCGCGCCGGTGAACGAGCGGGAGAAGAGAGACCAGGAGGGGATCTCGAGCATTAATATTAATCTGATGATGGAGGAGCGGCATCGCGTGTTATAATATGTTGGAAGAAGAATGGGAACAATGCAGTAAAGCAGTTTATATCTTGTGTATTGTGCGTTCATTACTCTTATTTTTGCCGCTATTATTTGAATATTTAACGCAAACGCTGCATAAATACTTTTCAATCGGTTTTTTTTCCGTACATCTATTATTATACTGACCATATACAATAGTTCAATCTCATAGTTAAAATTTTTTTGTTACGATTTTGTAACTCGGAGAGATGTTGACTGTTTTAATTGTTATAAAAAATAACGATTACCATATAAATCAGAATTTATATCGTATATAAATGTATGGTGTGTCATTTATGAAACTTTTAAATTTGCGATCACCCGTTGAATCGCATATTGAATCGTATATTAATGGATATCCTATATTTTTTATATCTTGTGTATTTTTCGCACATTTCTCGTATATATTACATTTTTATATCTCATCGCGTGTCGACCTTTATCATCGTGATCGACGCAATCAGAGAGAACCGTATGTTGAGAATATTAGTATAAATCGAATTTTATTCGTCCCGTAATTTAAAATTGACCATACATTCGCTCTGATATCACAACAATGACACTTTATTCTCGATAACATTCACTATTTTAAATCTCTAAATTTCCTACGACAGAATATTATATCGTCAATTAAATAATTGAAATTTAAACATTCGTATTGTCACATGATTGTTATCAATGAAATATTACTTTTATCACTTTAGAATGAAAATATGATTAATTTTTAATAATTAAAGAATTGAGATTAATATACATTCTTGTAATAAATAAAAATTTTCAAATATTATTGTTTGAGAATTATATCTATAAGAGTTTTCCTCTGATTAATATTTAATTAAATTTAATATGTACATATTAATATTTTTTATTGTGATAAATATTTACTTGGAACGACTTTTATAAAATTCTTCGATATTGTCACACGCAGTTATGATATTTTCAGGGTAAATTCTATAATAAAATTCTATCCGTGTGCGGTATGTGATATAGTGCACAACACATGCATATTTCTGTCAAAATTGAAACACGAAATTGATGGGCGCGAATTTGTGAGCAGTTGACGAACACGTCGACCAAGATTCGTCTCGCGCAGACCTCTCGCAGTTTGCCGGCCGCGGAATTCGACGTGGAATGAATTGTCCTCGCGACACATCGGTCCGGTCGGCGCGCGTCATGACTCCGTTATCGGGCGCATCATTCCGACCGCGTCTTCGTCACGTGAATGACGAGCGACGAGCACGCTATCGCGGGGAATTGTCGGCCAATATTTTCTCCGGGAACACGTGCTCCGGGTCTACGAACGAGCACAAAATGGCCGCCAGCAGAAGCGATCGACCGTGCGTGAGCGCGAACGAGCGAGCGAGAAACTCCTCGTTTCTCCCTTTCTACGTTTCTCTCTCGTTTCCTCTTACGTCCTCGTTCACCAAACACATACCGATGCATATACACATGCATATGTATACGTACGCATAAAATTTTCTCTCCTCTCTCTCTCTCTCTGTGCTTCATAATTCATCGATCCTATAATATCAATGGCGGGATTATATTTCATCGTTAATTAACTCGACTGTATCATTTAGATTTATAACGTCAGTTTTTATTACTTACTTCGATGCTGAAGAGAAGGGATAAATAAATAATAAGTATCATTCTAGCACTCCTTCTCTTTCTTTGGAATTTATACTTGTCCTGCTCGCGTTAAAACATCGTTAAAACATCATACTTTTTTATCTCCCTCAGACGTCCTCTCCTTTTTCCTTCGCGGTTCCTTTATTCTCTCCTCTGCCTGTCTTTTTCTCTCACGCGAGCGATTCTCGGTCCTTCTCATGGAAGACCCTTCGATTCCTCTTCCTCTTTCTACCTATAGGTGTGCTTCACTACAATATTGTTCTCGCTCTTGCACTAACGTCGCTCTTTATTCTGCATTCGTACCTATACATATCGTTCTCCGTTTCTCTCTCTCTCTATCTCCCCTAAGGGACGCGATCATCACACGTCGCGCATACGCAAGACGAGAGAACGACGGATGTCTGCCTTCTCGAGATATCACGCCGTCCTCGCCGCACTCGCAGCTTCCAGCTTCATCGAGTGCAACGAGAAAGAACGCGCGCTCCATCTTCGTTCCGCTTCGGCATCGCGTTCCACGTCATCCTTTTTTCACACAGGGCAAGCTTGTCCTCTTTTTTTTTTCGGCCTCTTCCTCGCTCCGACCATTTCCTCTCGCAGTCGGATCAAGCGTATCAAAAGCGGTTTCCTTCTCTCTTTCCAACGAGAAGAGAATCCCCGTATGTTTTGTCGCAGTTGCGCTTATTATGAACACGTTAATGCCATCGCGTCGTTCTCCTTTCATCCTCCCATTATACCTTTCTCTCTTTTTCTTACATCCATTGTGTCTCTTTTTCTTTCCACGCTGTCGCCCTCGCTTTTATTACAGGCGCGCACATACTATCGACTTCCTTTCTCTCTCTCTCTTTCTCTCGTGCATGCATTTTCCCTCTCCTTTCCTTCTCCCTCTATCCGCGAGAAATGCAGATGGAAACGCGGAGATGGAAAAGCACAATTACAGACGCGACAGCGACAACGATTACTCGACTCGACCGCGGGCGATAGTTTGCCTCACGCATTCATATATCTATATATATATATATATATACACGCGCGTATACATGCATATCGCGCCAACACGATTCAAATATAAGCGTCGGCAATGCCGGAGCGATACACGCGTGTCGTCATTGCGGCTTGCGCTACGGTCCGCGACGACCGCACGCACACTAATTGTGCGGCGTACCCTGAGCTGAGTTACATTGTCCTGTACTATGCATACGCGATATTGCCAGGGATCCGTGCGAGCAGGCAGCCAGAGGCGTACGCCATCGGCGTTTGTGTGCGTATACACGGCCGTATCCAGCCCCGATTCGATATCTGCGCACTGTATGGTCCATATCGATTGCGTGCACCGTAGAAAAACGCAGCCAGTCTGCTCAATCGCGCTCGTTTAAAGGCTTATTTAGTCGGAAACGCGAACAATTTAATTCCAGATGTGTGTGTGTGTGTGTGTGTGTCGCATCGATGACGGAATTCTTTAGCTCGCTTTATTTTTATTTCAGAGTGGAAACATTTTTTTCAATCGACTATGTAGGTATATAATCACACTTTTTCATTTATAATCTTTTAGCGGGTCTATTCCGAATCGTTTTACGACGTAAGATAAGAACCGGCGCTTACGCGACAGTCAGCTGATCGAGTAAGGCTCGTAAAGCTGATTAACGACTCGTTCGCGTCTCGGACGCGTCTTAATTCTTGTCCAGGTTCACGCAACGCGCAGTAAAGTATGCCGCGTGACGGGGAAGCAGCGAGATTATCAACCCGACCGTGGTCAAGTATGCAAAGTATTTATATTATAGATCGGATAACACGTGCACGTGTATTACGCGAATACAAAGTGTTGTTCGCTTCGTTTTGCCCGTCACTCGAACGGCAAAGTTCACACAGCGATACGCCCACGCCTCGGACACGCGGAAACGCTCTTTTCTCATCGAGTCGAGAATTGATTCTATAAACCTCGTAGAATTTACATCTCTGGTTTTCGCTTTATCGAACCGATAAAATTACATGGCATTTAGAGAAATGCTTTATTCGCTCTCTCTTTCTCGTGTATTTCTCGTGGAAATTGATAAGTATCAAATCATATAAATTTATGCAACTGTATATTCTAATCGCAAAGATTGGCAATTGTGTGTGCTTCTGTAGAAAAATAGCGAATGATAGAAAGTTGATTATAATATATAATTTAATATCGAAAAATCATATTGAATAAATATCTGACACGACTGCATTTACTATTCATTTTTATAAAATTATAGAGACATCCGTGTAGATGTTAAAATGTAATATGGAAATTGTGTCGAGTGAAATTTAAACGTGGTTAATATTGAAATATGGAACACGCCTGCGGATTTTTGTAACTATATGTATACGATTTTGTCGACTGTCACCTATTATCGCGTATTCAATGTTCATTCTTTCATTCATACATCGTGCATATCCATGCGTGACAAAGAGATTAATTGATTTTCGTTTATAAAAGGATAAAAGAGCCTGTTATAGTTGACCTGAGCAAAATTGCTCGGAAGATGTTGGATAATAACTTTATCATATTTTTACAAAAAGAATATCATTAACACTAAGCTTATTTTTTTTCACTGCATACAATTATTATTTAATAATTTCCATATAAGACAAAAGAAAATCAGATTACTGCGTTGAATACATCTATTTTCTCATATCGTGTTAAATTTGATTTTCATAAAGATGAAGAAAATTAATTTAAATATATTAACCAAATTTGAAAATGATTACATCGACGTTGTATACCGCATTAAAGACTAGAATTTAAAAATTAGAATCACTTTCGTGACTAATAGCAAGATTTTAGTCATAAAAGTAATCTAGTATAGTGAATTTTGCGCATTTATAGCGCTTATCGACATGGCACAAAGGATTTAATTGATTCTCCATGTAAAAAGCTAAAAGCTGATGTTCAATTGATTTGAGTTGAATAATTGGTCAAAAATTTTCAACGTTGGATAAAGGCTTGGTTATATATTTACAGATCGGGATTTGTATTATCAGTGATCATTTTTATAGAGCATCCAGATAGTCACTCATACTCACAATTAAAACATTCGCAATTTTTGTTACATATTGAAAAAAGGCAGGAAGGCGTAAAAAGATTTATGAAAAATTTAAATTTGTATTAATATTGAGCATTTTAATTTTTCACAAATTTGAATACGAATCGTAAACTTTATTAATCGCTTTTATGCATAATTATTTATTATTTGACATTTATTCTCAATTTTATATTTATATCTGTATGTGCGCGTATGTCTATGTGTCACGAGCAACAATATTGAAAAGATATCAATATTTAAATATCATCGACCAATACCGACGATCGAAGCATTCGACGCCGAGCGGACAGAAATGTCGATATCCTGAATTTAAGCATCTTCACGTAGAGGCGTTCATTCGTGTACGCTACAGATCGAACGCTTAGAGGGCGCAGAAGCGTGCATGCACGAGAAAGTCAGAGGCAGAGAGAGAGAGAGAGATAGAGATAGAAGCAGCTCGTCGTCATCTTCGTATTATTGTTCGCCTGCGGGCCGATAGACCGCCGGCACTCGGCAGTCAAGTCAGGCAGTCAAGCCAGGCAGTCACCTGCCTATTAGGGAACCAGGGAGATTCCTGAGTGCCTTGTAGTATGCGCTCTCGCTACGTTCTCTCTCCTCTTCATATATTGTTTGTGTGTGTATATATATATATATCCTATATATATATATTTTCTGGTTTCTCTCTGCTCTCGCTATCACTCCAGTCAGCATCCGCCGGGAGTGTTCCACACCGCATCGATATTGTCGTGTCGCGTCTCGCAACGACAGCGTCGGTGTTTCACACGCCGTGTACGGGCTTTGTATAGTCGGCGAGTTCTCTCTCTGTCACGTATACTTTACGCCCAAACCCTGCATGTGTACGTATTGCGCACGCTGTGTTTCGCCGCACAAGTGCATGCAAATTCGAATGCGCGTGTGTGCGTCGCGCACGCTCCGTACTTACGTAGCCGAGAACTCGCAAAGCCGCCGCCAATGCGCGGGAGGCGTCGCTGTCAAAGGCGCTTCGCTTTATTTACGAGGCAGGAACCTCGTTACGTTACGCCAGGTCCGCACGCGCATTCGCTCGGACTATGAATCGGAGCGCGGTAAAACTGCAGTTTTACCTGCGTTCCTTTCAAGTTCACATTTCCATACACGTTCCGCGCTCTCGAAACAAGACGAATATCACGAATAACTCGGAAGACCGCTTTAATTATAATAACACGTTTCTTTTAATTTGGATTCCATTTGTCCATCTTTCCAGGTATATTTTGCATATTTATGTGCTCTCAAAAGAGAGAGAGAGAGAAAGGAGAGAAATATATAGTACAGCTATTTTTTACTGTCCATATGACAATTCGCTCGATTTAACAGTATACGCTTGACAAATGGTTAAACATTTTATGCATGCAAATCAAATTATAAATAGATTCATGAATTTCAATGCAAATAGGATTATTACGCATTCGTAGTTATTATCGAATACTGTGGCGCGATGTCATTGTTTTCTTTTTCTATCATTATTGCATATTGCGCGTTAGTACGTAATACAGACATTGAATTTGATTTGCTCACGTCTTAAATAGTTGGCACATCGCCAATGAAGCAAGATGCATTTACTGCACAAGTATATACATCCGACCTTTTCCCTTACACACTGGCTTTGCCTTATTACACATTTCTTCAGTGATTTATCGTTTCTAATTTCGCGGATATAAACTGTTATTTGAAATAATGAGTAAAATTACCATACAACACTATATTTGCTTTCAACTTTCATTATACATGTGTGTGTGTGGCAATAATTCTTTAAGAATAAATAATTATTCAAAAAGAAATATCTCTCATTTTCATTATATATGTGTTCATAAATTTCAATGCTAAATTATGATATCTGCATGGTTCATTTTATTTTGTAAAGCTCTAAGAAAAATCTTTAATCTTGAAATTCAGGGTCAATATTGTCTCGTACTTGTATATTGTAGAAACAAAGAGATATGAAAAAGATGATTTTCAGTAGGTCTTGAAGGGGTCTTTAAATCGTCCCTGAATGGGAAACCAAAGTCCTCTTGTCCTTGCGGTTAATCATGCTCACCGATTACAGTTGTTCGGCCGTGTTCGTGCACAACGAACTGTTCGGCGAAATCAGGTACACGGCCGCAAAACGCAATCAGTGTCGCTTACGATGTCGTACACACGACGATTATACAAGCGCGCGGCACGGTCATTATAAATAATACTGTGTCGATTCTTGCATTCGTTTTGCATACAAAGCGACTTGCAATTAACATAACGCGATCCGACACGCGGCCTTTAATGAATTTGTCAATTGTTCTCTCGCGCATTTGCTTTATTAATATTTGGCTATTAATATTCGCACGGCGAGTTGACTTGTGCGCGACTCAGCGCGACATAACGTACGATTGATTTAATTATTAAATATATTTAATATTGTGCTCGATAAATTAGCGACGTGTTTTTCAGAAACACATTGCAAAATAAATCACTCGCGCATATTACCTTTAAATCGATAATTTTAATGATTAATCGCTTTCGGTTAAACGATGTATTTTATTTGACAACGATAAGCTTTTTATGTTACGATGCACTTTGCGTATTTTATAAGCAGCTATACTGTATTATCGATACTTTGATCGCGAATAACTGAAAGCAACTCGATGTTCGCGAAAATTTTAGCATCGCTAGTTCGAGAGCGGAGAGATAGATGAGAGAAAAAGAGAGAGAGAGAGAAAGAAAGGAAGGGAGAATCCTCGTAAAAGAATTTACATTCCATACCGACGAATAATTGCGTTGAGACGTCAGACCGGGGAATGGAAAATGCGCGCGGAGTGAAATTGAAATAATAAAAATTGCGGCGTTTACGCGGCGCAATACCGTAGGATTTATCGCGACGTTAAAGCGGTGGCATCGATTTTTCCGTATAACACGCCACGCGAGAGTTTTTCGATGGCGCGCGCTTTAACGAGCGTGTTTTCGCCCATATAACCCGTCGTGAAACGTTACAGCCCGCGTTTTATGGCAAAGCAACACGGTGGTTTTCAAAATGGCCGGGTTCACCTCATGTCACCGACCGTGTGGTGGATGATTCCCTTTTCCTACCCCTCCTTCACTGTCCCCCTCGACTATGCTCTGATCGATAACGCGTATATGACAGCATCGCGACATCGCTCTCTGTCCCTTGTCCTCCTTCTCTCTTTCTGGCCTCTCCACGGGGGATTAGGGTAAATGGATTCGAAATTAGAGCGCGCGCGTGTGCGATATCGCGTTTTACCGCGCGATTAATTCGATCGCGGTCGTCCAAGCGAACGAATCGATTCCTCAATTTTTTCCGGCTCGGATTAATTAATTGAGTGCCTTTCGAAACGCGCGAATCATCCTTTTAAAATTTTTCGATTATTAACACTCGATTGAGCTGTGCAGTATCGTAAAACGCAATTGCGAGGAAAATGTTACCAACTGAAAGATGATATTGTGCGATATTATAATAGCAGGGTAATATTTTTATCGATTTACAAATATCACAGTGCAAATATTAAATTAATTATATACGTACGTAAAATATGTAATGTAGTAGATACAATCCTAATGTATATTATATGTTAAATATTTTAATGTAAAGTTTTTATATTTTTTCACACGCAATTAAAGTTTTATATTTCTTTTTTTATACTACTTTTAAGAAATCCGATATTTTTCTTTCTGATATTTAATCATAATTAAAAGTTAACTATTAATATCGAACATATTCAATATTGACAGTGACTTATCAATACTATTGAAATACGCCTATCAGAGGATTATGATCTGCGTGACTGATCGGAAATAATATTTGGCGGCGCTGGAATCAGTCTCGGTAAATATTTGTGCGACAATTTTGTGAGCTTAAATACGACTCATTAGGAGCGTTTGTATAGCATGAGGTGATCCCAGCTGCTCAAATATCATAATGATAAGGGACCTGCAATTATCAATGTATATAAAACCCACGCGCTCAGCTGCGTAAGTGTAAAATAAAATCATTTTATAGTTGTTTTTCGCCACGAAGAATAAATTGTCAGTCGGACGGATGCAGATATTTGTCGGTATTTGCGATACTGTCTATCTCTTCACAAGAAAGGCATACATCTCTATACTTTTTAATTAATATGTTATAATTGTCTGATTTTTATCGAAAATCGCAGATATAGTCTTGTTATTTTTGAGTAATAATTAAGATGTTATAATTAAATCATATTTTTTTATACACTTGACAAATGCTCTGTAAATTCACAAAAGAAAGCTTTTTCCATTTCAAAAAGTTTTCAAGCTGTAAGATTTATTTCAGGGGGAGCAAGACTTTTCTTTTTCTTTGTTACATTAAACTCGTGCCAACAAAAGATACGAATTTTTCAGTTCTCATCGCTTCTCGTGTAAATTGTAAGAAGTTAACTCGAACGAGTTGCTCTAACAAAAACATTTTGTACAATCAAAATCACGAAATTACTGAGTTAATTTATATATATATTTAACTAGATAATATTAAAAATAAACGTGTATAATATTTTATATAAAATATCATGTTTATTTTTAATATTATCTAGTTATTTCCCATTATAAAAAATGTGATCTTTTGGCTTTTCGAAAAATCGATTTATTCTTGGAAAAAATTTCAAACAGCTATCAGTTCTTGATATCTCAAAATGAAAATTATCATATATAACCGTGATCAAATTTCAGTTTGACATAAAGCGATACACTATCGGGTTTAATCTAATATAAACGGTAATAGTTTACTTTTTTTTTTTCGTCACTATCGCGCGCGCAAATTGCGCTTCTAGCGCAAAGCGACCGCACCTAATCGATACCGGCTAATGATAGACAAGCCAGCGGATCGTGATCTCGAGGCGTTCGTTAAGCAATAAACTGAGAAAACATAATTAAAGAGCGCTTAGACGAACCAACGAACTTGATTTTTTCCGTGTACCGACACCATCAAACCGATCGATTATCGAAACCAACCAAGTATCCTAGAATTGCCAACATTGCACCGGAGCTAAACTAATGAGATATACTTAATCTGCAAAGAGAAAAGGTTAAGAAAACGTAACCTTTTGCAAACGTGACCTTTTACATAAGGAATTATCTGTAAATCAAATATACTTTTTTAAACGCATATACGTATAGTGTGATACACATTTACACAATATATCTTAACTTCTGAAGAAAAATATATTTTTAAATTAAATAAAAACTAAGTTTAGAATTTATAGGAATTATGAATTGTACATACTTTCCTCTAAAAATTGTGATTTTATTTTTATATAGTTTTATTAATTCAAGCGATAGAAACAAGATTTGCAATTTTTTTTAAAGAAATTAGATTTGATAATTTAAATGGAAAATTTTATAAACATTTTTCGTGAAGGTTTTCTTCGGTGTTTTTAGAACGAATTTATTGTTATCGAATATTAGAAAGTATAATAGTGACGGATGTATTAACGTGCGCGCTACATGCGGATAATCACAGTAAGTCGAGTCGAGTTATATGCCACGACACGAAACACTTCGACACGAGACAGTTCAGAATTGATTCGAGGGGACAGACTTTTGCGTGACACTGTACCTTTTGTCGATTACTACCGACAAGCGTCCTCTTTATGGCTACGAGGAACCTGGGGCTATTATTTCGATCTCTTGTCATACACAAAAGAGATTCTTTTGAAACAGAAAATCAAAGTACAACCTTCAGATCTAGAGATATCGAAAAATATTTGGGTAAAAATTTTAATGGCCAAATATATCGTACAAGAAATCTTTTCTCAAAACTGTCAGACTCTTCGAAACAATTAATGAACTAGATTTTGGCAATTTAAATTTTTGGATTTGTTAAATTTAAATTCTTCAACATGTGTTGAAAAAAAAATTTGATCTCTGAAAAGTTTTGATGAAGTAAGAAAAGAAAGTTTCACATCACACTTACACATTGATCGGAGTAATCGCGCCATCTTATATTAGCATCATTTAGAGCGGGAATAACGTGGTCATCGATCGGAAGCGGCGCCTTTTAACCGTTCTTTTCATCACGCTTGGTGTAAATGCGACAAATCGTCCGTCAAACAAGATTAAATACCATCGTATTACAGACGATCGCGCGTAAATGGTTCTTGAATATGAAGGTCGAGAACGTGATTCAGTGATGTATCAAGAACTGTCAGACTTTTTGAATAGCAAAGTTCATTGATCATATATTTTTTTGTTCTCATTAAACGTACATCGGTCAAAATAAATAGAAGTGAAGCTTAAATGAGATTTGTTAATTAAGGATATTAATTCTCAATTCATCTCCACGTGCATGTATTTAACGATATTTCAATATTATGTTAATAATTATTGAAAGCTGTGCTAAGGAAAATGTCATAAAATATGACATTCTCTCTTTTCTCATATGTAGACTTATTATCTTATTATCTTTGATTTATGAGCTTTCTTTATCTTGTCTTTGTTTACTCAGTTTTCGTTCGTTCGTTGATCTTTAAACATTATCAAGAAAGAATGAAGCGTGTAGTGAAAATAATTTGAAGCAGCCAGAACATTTTGAAATTCTAGTTGTGTGGCCCGTTTTGTTATACAATAGGGACATTCCTGATTTCTATGGTTGACGGTGTATCGGTCAAAAAAAGATTTGCAGATTTCATGGTCGATCCATCCGTCGACCATTGTAAACGTGTTTTCGAAAGCTCTTCCGAGAGAGTCATCCCCTTTCTCTCTTGTCCTTCTCCGATCATGAAGCTCTATCATTCGCTGGCGATGAAGCTGCCATCGATTGTCACGACCGAACGATTATTATCCTCGACACACTGTGTTCTCGTGTATCGGATACGTCGCAGCGATCAATTTCACGGGAATCGACGTTTGTGCCCCGTCACATCTCGCCCTCGATTTATAACGCCGATCCTTTATTTCAATTCCCCGCGTTTGGATTCAATCGAATTGCTCGGGAAAATATTCTCTCATAATATCTAGTTGAAGATAATTGAGAGAGACATTTCGCTCTAATTAATTTTTTTTCGTGATTTTTATTAACGATCAGCTGTTACTAAGAACAGCGACGTTCGATGAAACTGACAACTAGATTACTAAGAACAGTGAAGTCCGATAAAATTATTGTTACGTCATTCGAATTTATTTCGATCATGCACTACATTGTAAAAATAATACAAATAATCTATTTATTGCACGTTTCTCTTTTATTTTATTTTGACAAAAAAGTTGAAAAATACTCGAAAGATATTTACAGCCGAATTGATGAGGACTACACGCATCTTTTTTTTTTTCCCGAAGGGAAAATAAAACACTAGGCAAAAATGTGCCGATGCTACGGAAATCCGGTCACCGGGGAAATTTCGAACGATACTTTTCTTCCGTGTGCGCAAGCTGTCGAGTTTATGGGAAACGGCCGAGTTGATATTACAAAGGGGCTAAAACTTGTGTTGAAAATGCGTGATGCGTTTACAAGCTCCGCGAGCAAGAGGAGCGGAAAAGCAAAAAGTATACGAAGAGATGTGGTATGCGTGCGACGAGAGACGACGATGCTGCGTGTCGTAGGGAAGCGGGTTGCTTGTATCACGCGCGCGAGTCGTAGACAGGCGAGACAAGCAGAAGTTAGACGAGCTCGTGGGGATTGCCGGGAGAGAAGAGAATCGTCGCGGCATGAATAATGTATCGCGAATATTGTAGCCGGTCTCGGGACAGCTGCTGTCAGTGGCCAATTACAGGCGGCTTATAAAACAAATAAATCGACCGAGCGATTGCGCATAAATTAAGAGCGCGGCCTTTGCTCGATCTAGTCGAGCTTTCTAGGAGTTGAACAACGATTTGTCGTCATCGTCAGATGTATCGAGTGGGTTGAACTACGCGTCGCGGAAAAACGCTCGTGGAACGTTGGTTAAATCGGGAAACTCGTCGCGTCTTGCTGCAATTAAATCGATCAAAGGGGGACGCGATTAATTCATCCGCGGTTGACTATTTATATGGGAGCGCACCGCATTCACGCGATTAATAAAAATGCGAATAAAAATTTCAAGAATAAATAATTGTTTCTATTGTTCGGAAATGTGACGAAATAAATTCCAACTATATTATGTATATACCGATTTCCTGTACATTCGCACAAAGACGCTCGTTTCCCAGCATCAGTTGAGCTTGAACGACGAACTCGCGCGAAAAAAAGGCGTTCCTCGGTCATAACGCGGCCGGGAATGAATGTCGGAGTAGCGAGAATCCAATAATGTCGCTCCCATTAAACGTCAACGGTACGTAATTACTCGGAGGCTCTCGTTGGAACGTCGCGGACAAAAATCAATCGCTCGCACGCGGCTGCCGAGAGCAAAAGCAGCCATATACGCGAGAGAATAGATTGAATTTCTAGAATGAAGCTCGTCGGGGTTGTATATGTATATATGCATGCATGCATGCGCGCACGCGCGCTTGTTTGTTATATGTATATGTTCTCTCGCGCCTTATACTAACTCTATCGATATACATGCGCCTCGCCAGCGAGCTTCTGTTTATGGAATACTTGTGCATTCGAGTAACGAATAATCCATATTTACGAATACCTTTACATATCGATGAGCCGTGCGACGCAATTGCCAATCATTTGACTGTAGTGAATTGTCGCTTTCATATATATGGATACAGTATCGCGCGGTGATAAGCAAGGATTAAAACCGACATATAATTTTGGCGAGTCTAGATTGCAATGGCGAGTGAAAATGACATATTTATGTTCGATAATGGTGCTATTTTGATTTCTGCGGTTGCTATTTAGTTTCATATTGTATTCTCTAGTAATCTTCTTTCGAGATAAACTATGATGCATATTCAAACACAATTAGTGCTGAACTAACGTCAGTAAAATTACATCCGCAATGCGCAAATAAAGTTGTTTTCCGTCGTCGAGAAAAAAAAAGAGAAACGCTTAAATCTCGCGCGTTTAATTTTTTGAAACGGCGTTACCGCGTTTGTTCTCGTGTTTGTCTTTTCATTCCGACGAGATGTCGCAAAATATTCGAGGGATACGAGAGCAAACGGTTTACGTCGGAGTTCCGATTCACGGGAAAAATCTCGTTAAACCTGGAAAATATTTAACTTGTGAGTAAAAGAATCCGAAAGACATTTCGCCGGTACGAACGTAATCACGCGGTCGTAAAACGGAAAAGTATTCTTCGACGAGTTTTCATTGCCGGCAGCTTTATGTTTTGCGCTCGCGGAACGGTATCCTTACCTGTCGTACAATTTCCGCTACTTGCTGGGTATTGGTGTGTAATGGATAAATGGATTCCTGTGTGAGTGCGAACGCGAGCGCTTATTCAAGTATCACGTACGAAAGTAATTTGGCGGCAAATAGCCGTTGATTTCCGAGAAGCTACGATCTTGCAAACGATGACTGTATTTCGTTCGTAATTCCGTCGTCATAATTAAAATCCGCTCGACGTTCATGACGCTGTTAGCTGCTGTGAAAGCGTCGACAGAAAGAGCCGTTCGTAACATGTGCGACATTACATCATGAAATTTATTTGCATTATGCAAAACATCATTGTCATGTGTGTTCACAATCGAATTAACGAAATTATAATAATCGAATTATGAGTCACTCTTCGTTATATTATTATTCTGCTATTCGTGGGGTTAAAAAATTACCAAGTAAAATTCATCTACATAAAAGTTGCTGTCATTTCTGACTGGTTACAAGCACTTAGCTTAAATTAAATCAACATTTAAGTAAGTTAGAAAAATATTTTGACGTAATGTTGACGTTACATATGTATGTACAATGTGAGACGAACTTTAAATTTTATCCGACTCGGATTGAGATGGAAGCACATTATTATTCGAGCGACACGACTCGCTCGTTTTGAGAATAAATTCATACACTTAGGTAGCAAGCCATGGTAGCAAATATATGTATGAATATTTGCGAGTGAACTCTCTCATCGTCTGATCGCGCGGCTGTATTCCAAATATGGCCACAACTGAAGTTCGTGCACACTTGATTCGTCAGGCGTAAACTGGTCGCGACCTGTATTCTCAATTTATTCGTGCCGAAGTTTGCGAACAGCTTGTGAACAGCCGACGAGCAGTTACAAAGTTGTTTCTCTGCCTTGTTAATATGTAGAGCTCTCAAAATCCAGGATTCTGTTCATTTTAACAGCTAAACTCAAAATATCTATTAATTATGTGTTTTGGATGGTTCAATTTGAAGATTGATTACAAAATTATCGTAATGTCACAGGTTAATGTAAAAGATCGCGGTTAGATTAAAGAGGAAAGATTGAGAAGAAATCTGAAACATTTTTGTAAAAAAGATGAAAAAAAATTCTTGTTCTCTTGACTATCTAAACGTGAGTTTTTAATTTTATGTTTGCAGTCGAGACATCAGCGAAGATGAGACAATTTCCGGTGAAGAGAGGATGAAGCTTCTTCACTTAAAGATCAGATTCAGAATGTTAAAGGATAATGTACCGTTATTCTCCCAACTAAACGCAAGGAAATTAAGTCGCGACTTTAAGGTAAGAAGATAAGCAAATTGTTGTAGTTGCAATATCAAATTATTCTCACTTAATTTCTCTGGATATCTACATGATGTTTATCGACTGTTTTTTTCTGCCCACCACGATTTTGAAAGCATTATTATATGCTTTGCATTAAAGTGGCATTATTGATCGTTAATATTTAAAACGTATTATATGTGTATATGTTAATTTTTAACTAATTGATGAATGGGTCTCGAAAACACAATTAGTTTTCTGTTAATCAAAACGTAATTGAATTTTATGAAAATTTAACAACTTTCAATCGATTGACCTTTAGGCATCGTCAATTACTAAAAGAGCATTAATTAGATCTATTGCTTTCTTGACGTTAGAATAAAAGAGAAAGCTGAAAAATATTCTCGATATTCTCCATTTTGACTTAGCCGAGAAAGTTTATTAGATTTTTCAAAGAATCCGCACGCGCGTTCGTGAAGACGAGGTTCTCTAAACATAAGCATGTCTTCGTTAAAAAAAAAAAGAAAAGAACTGACGTTACTGGCGCTTCGACATTTTTCTCGCTGGCGGTTCCGCTATTAGTTCACTAGACAAAGGAGCAGTTTAACAGAACCTTGTTGCGCGATTCACGGAAGAAGTCGACACGTTGAAAGTTCTCTTAACGACGGGGAGCTTCTTTCCCTCTTTTCCGTGCCGCGGCAATTTTCATCCTTCCACAACTACGTTGCACGGTAAGATCTTTAATGGCTTCTACGCGGTAAAGAGAGACAGAGAGAGAGCCTTCGTCGGACGCAGTGCAGAGAGAAGGCGCTATGAGATAGCGTTACTAGATGTCCTGTATATACGGGAGAATGTCCTGTGTTTTAGCTCGACTTTTAGCGTCCTGCTCGAGAACGTTCCCGGGAACGCAATTCTCTTTGTATTTCCAAGTTTTTACATTTAATTAAAGTTTGTCATGGATATATATGTTTTATTGACATTTTGTTATTTGATTAATATCTTTTTCTTCTTCTTCTTTTGATCAAAGATTTTTTTTATAAATTAATTATAGCCCCATTAAATTTTTTTGCGCAAAATATTAGAAATGATCGATCCACATATTTTTCTACCTTGTTACCTTTTGTACGCATCCTCGGAATTAAATCGCGATAACGATCGTTGCGTTTGACGAGTGGCATCGATATCCTCCGAAGGAGAGCGATCACTTCCGAACAATTTATTTCCAGTTATATCGGAGCAAGGTTATTAGAAGCAGCCGAGGGCCCCATTATAAGGCGCAAGCAACATCTGGAGTCGTTCCCGTGATTTATATCGGCGCGAGTCGAAGGTCTTCATCGATTTTATCGCGTCGTCGGACATGCAGTTTGCAGATCGATCGAAATACAAGTTCGGCGAAAAATTATAATTGCCGTTGTACAAATAGGGCCTTTTCTCTGCCTTTCTTTATCGATAATAAATCGTGACATGTGCATACGCGATAAAATGTCAACGCCGTCGGTGTGTAACGACATCAATATCAAATATCCGATACTCGCCCCGTAAATCCGCGAATTTCATTTGCGTAAAAAATAAAAAACCCGGCGGTTGGATTTATGAATGTTCTCGTTAGCGCAAATGTGACACCACGCGCTCCCTTTTTCAGTATGTTTCAGTCCCGACAAGAGAAGTTCGGATATATAAATTCGACAAAATTTGAAACTGTAGAAAAATGTAGAAAAGTGTGATCTAATTATCTCTTTTTTTATCGCGGTTTGAAAAGGTGAATACAAAAGGTTGAATAATTTCGTTGTATAAATTGAAATTTGTCCCTTCTGGAGCTCTTCTAAAATAGTTACAAATTTTGATGAAAAATATTTATAAAATATGCAATCATAAATATGGTATATATACACACACAATATTGTAAATATTCTTTTAGAATTTGATTTTTTGATTTTTATTAATAGTTCAGAAAAAAGATTGAACAACAGAGATGATTTAAAAAATCAACTTGACAAATATGCATCATATTTTATATAAATGATTTTATATAAAATGCTTTGTTTTTGCATAACTTGTACTTGGTATTCGGTTTATCACCTTTATCTCGCAATACGAATCAACTACACCAAGTGTAGCATTTTACTGTCGGAACATACGAGCTCACTACATATTTATCGACCGCGACGTGATTTGAATATGCGCCGCTGCCTTTAATGCATCCTCATTGCATTACGCTTATGGTACGGTAGCGAAGCCCAGAGATGCTAGAATATGAGTCGACTACCGTTATTATGAATTACCATCCATTCCACAAATTGGTGTAAAGTATCATGAATAGAAAATAGAAGAGCTTGGTGCGAGAGAATCGATGTAGCTATGTATTCAGATGTCTGAGAAATTTGTCTTGCGAGTTGTTTATTGCATAAAAACCAAATCAAAGTACGCGTAAAATAAGTATAGTGCACGGAAAAAAAATTAGCTACCATAGCTAAATTTTAGCTGTTCATATATTACACATGAAATTTAATTATCATGCTTAAATTTTAGTTATGACAACTAATATTTTTTAGCTATAACATTCTCCGTTAAGCTACGGCTAAAAAATATTAGTTACCATAGCTAAAATTTAGGCACGATAACTAAATTTCAGGTTATAATATATGGACAGCTAAAATTTAGCTATGGTAGCTAATTCTTTTTTCCGTGTGCCAAATAAAGTAAACAAATATAAAATATAAAAACGTGAATATATTAATAGACTCACAAATTACTATATATTTTTCCTTAGTTCTACAGATTTATTTTTTTTTAAATAATATAATTATAATTATTTAATTTAAATAACTACTGTATACAATTTCTTTTAATATATAAATGAAATACAAATATAAATGGAAATCATGTAAATAGAAATCAATCTGCGAAAAGTTACAAAGCATAAAGTTGCTACGATTTACAAATATGAAAGGTACGCGTTGTTGCGGAAATAAATCCATTAATTAGGAATTTATGCCGAATCGCGGTAGCCATTGAGTTCATCGAGCGCCAACGAACGCAACTCTGTCTCATTTACGGGCAATTAACGCGCAGCGCGCAACGCGCGGAGATTAATAAACACGCGACGCCCACGCGGAAGGCAGACAGAAGGTACGAGACGGGTATAATTTAGCGGCGGTCACGAGGGAGAGCGTTAATTGAGAATGATCGACTCTCCTCGCCGGCGCGGCTGGAACAAATAAATGGCAGTCGCTTCGAGACGCCGCGTATCGCATCGCCGCATCTTCCTCGTCTTATTTCGCTCGGCGTTCTCCTCATGATTCCAATTTTTCCTTCGTGCCGACACGATAAAGAGACCACTCCACCGCCTCGAAACAAGATTGATCGCGAAGCGTGCTCGTGAACGCCGTGAGGAAGGATGCAAAAACACTCGCGATTTTCCACCTCGATTTCCCACCTCGGTTTTCGAGAGGGAACCGAACGGAGGGAGATTAAATTAAATCTGCTATTGAGAGAAGGACTTTATGAAATAATTCGTTATTAACTTATCTGAAAGGCATTTCAGGAAATATTTGTTACACGATAGCTGTTTTGTTTACACGAAATGTGTTTAAATCTACTTATAAGAGAATTAATATCCTTTATTTAGCAGTGAGATTATCATGCGATGTCGATTTCTTTTTTTATTTATACAGAATGTCTCTTATTACTCTTTTCATCTGCACAAACACACGTTGATTAATACGAAATTTATATTATTTAGATTCAACGTTAAGTCGATCAAAGAGTCTGCGGATGAAAAAGAAATCTAACAATTCGCGAAATCCTAAATAAAATTATTTACGAGGGACGAATAAGCTTTTGTTTGCGTCTCTCGTAAAAATAAAATAGATGTAGCGTGTACGATAATACGGTATATAGTACGGTTTCGAAGTATATTCGGAGTTTTCGCACCCTCCGAAATTGTTCTCTTTCTATTGTTCTACCAATTACCAAATCTCCCGTATATACGATAAGAAAGGGGAGCGCGCGAGAGATATAGAACGGTAAAATGAGATGACGAAAGGGCGATGTAAGATAATGGTGTGCGAGGGGAAGAATACAAGAGAAAGAAGGACAGATATATAAATACACAGAGAAAGTGTGAGAAAGAACGAGCTTGGGGAGGCACAATAGAAGCAATACGGGTAGACGAAGGTGAAAGAAACTCTTGGTTGAGTTCTGCTTGGAGAAAAGCAGGTAGATCGACGAATGGATTTATAAAAGATATATATATATACACACATCCAACGCGTGTATCTAACGCAGATGGAACCGCCATATCGACACCGCCATGTGGTAGCGGCGTTGAATCGTTAAGCCACGTTTTTCGTTTAGTACAGACCTCGCTACGTTGTAAGATGCCGGTGTGTCCTAACCGCGGGCAGGTGCTCCCAACATGTTCTAAATAAACTTCGAGATAAAGCCGCGGTAAACGTATAAGAGGGATTGCATAAGCCTGTTGTTGGCGTTAAATCGTTCTTCTCGCGTCAGTCCGGCATCGTTTTAATGATCTTGATGGGCGATTATTTGTCGAAAGCACTTGTAGAGTACTATTCTGAGTATCTATTATACCGAGTGTACCGTTAAGTAAATTACTCTGGAAAAATGTAATTTTGTCGAGTATAATCTTATCTAAATCTGTCTGCAGATATAATTTCAATTAAATCAATGAAATTAGATCTCAAAAACATTAGTTTTTAATATATCCGTGCTATCTTTAAAACGACCGATAATTGCATCGGCAAACCTTATAGCGATTGTTTAACGATAAATGATTCCAATTATATTAGTTAAAAAAACAACATATAATGCTAATAAAAGAAATGGTATTGTTAACATTTTTAACGGCATCGTAGATTGATTTAGATAAGTAAATTAATAGCTCAACGTATTGGTAGCTCCATCTAAAAATATTTGCAAAAAGGATTGAAAAGAGTATCGGGGTTTAAATGTATTCATTTATTATCTGATAAATTGAATTTTCTTCGCACAAATAAAGGATATCTTTTATTTTGAACCGTACTGCAATATACATACCTATCGAGCTCGTCGATATCCAAGTGGAATAACTCCAAATATACTCTTGTTAGAGAGACACGTTCCACTTTCGCTCCGCCATTCTCGGTCGGCTTTATAGTGTATCCGTTCAAAACCTAATATACATTGAATTTCCTTCAAACGATTGATAAATCAGATATTCGGATCACAATATTCGAAGTTCGCTGAAGTTGCAAAGAGATAGCTTCAGATTCCTTTGTACCACATGAAAGATCTGTCTTGCGACGCCACTGCGGAATAATATCTTGAGAGTTAGACAATATTCGCGGAGAATATATCGAGTTTCTTAAGAAATTTATATATAAAACTTTAACTATTTTAATTTTTTTAATATGAAAAGTTTGCTTGTCTTTTGTCTGTTATGGCACTATCGATTTTTTATTAATCTTAGAATATAATATATAATAATATAATAAATTTTCCAAGTATATCTTATTTCAAATTACATTATAATCTATCTGAAACTTATATGGGATGTCGAAAAGAGGAATTTTTAAATATTTTCCTTGCTGAAAGCGAGGAGGACAGCTTTCTCTTGTTCATCATGTCGCTGTCACGTTGTACGTAGTTTATTAATCTCTTGTAAAGAGTCTAAAAATATTTATGATATATTTATTAATAACTCTTGAGGTAATTTAAACATTTCTTCTATTAACTTGTATAATAGTGTATCTATACATGGTTCGATTGCTAAATCATTTACATCGTACTTGGGTCATATTTAAAACATGTTTTTTCGAACTGTTATTTAACTGATAAATATGTATTTGACGTAGGTATATTCTAATTATCCTCTTATCTCTAAACGCAAATATCCTTTGCAGGGAAAAAAATCTTTAACGTTTACCATATTATTTATATTGTACATCAATAATGCAACGTATTTTTTTTTTTTTTTTTTTTACTTTGACGTATGCAGAATAATATCGATACTACAAATATTCTCCTGTTTCTACAAATAGATTTTTCTCTAAGGAAACTCGGTTTATTAAAGATTTATATTATAATCATGTGTCATAACTCGACAATCAAACTTTGGTCCATGTCAGGAGTATTGATAGTCGAAATATTTCGTATCTCTGACTTGAAATATCTTCTTATTAAAGCAAGAACGACTCATCTTCCGCATGCTACGCCACTACCGGGTCGTCGAAAAAAAACCTTTAATGTTTACCATATTATTTATATTGTATATCAAGAATGCGATATATTTTTTTTTTACTTTGACATGTGCAGTTTACAAATATTTTCTTATTTCTAAAAGTATATTTTTCGCTAAGAAAATTCGATTTCTTAAAGATTCATATCACTAATCGTAAGTATCACGTGTTCTGTTCATAACTCGACAATCAAACTTTGATCCATGTCAGGAGTATCGATTTGTTGATGTCAGGAGTATAAATTTTCCTCTAAGGAAACTCGGTGTTCATAATTCGGTAATGAAAGTTTGATCCATGTGAGGAGTATCGATAGTCGAAATATTTCGTATCTCCGACTTGAATAAATATCTCCTCATTAAAGCAAGAGCGACTCATCCTCCGCATGCTACGCCACTGCCGGGTCGTCGAAAAAAAAACCTTCAACCATATTATTTATATTGTATATCAATAATGCAATGTATTTTTTTTTTACTTTGACATATGCAGAATAATATTATCGATACTACAAGTATTCCATTTCTAAAAAAATAGATTTTCCTCTAAGGAAACTCGGTGTTCATAATTCGATAATGAAAGTTTGATCCACGTGAGGAGTATCGATAGTCGAAATATTTCGTATCTCCGACTTGAATAAATATCTTCTCATTAAAGCAAGAGCGACTCATCCTCCGCATGCTACGCCACTGCCGGGTCGTCGAAAAAAAAACCTTCAACCATATTATTTATATTGTATATCAATAATGCAATGTATTTTTTTTTACGTTAACATATGCAGAATAATATTATCGATACTACAAATATTCCATTTCTAAAAAAATAGATTTTCCTCTAAGGAAACTCGGTGTTCATAATTCGATAATGAAAGTTTGATCCACGTGAGGAGTATCGATAGTCGAAATATTTCGTATCTCCGACTTGAATAAATATCTCCTCATTAAAGCAAGAGCGACTCATCCTCCGCATGCTACGCCACTGCCGGGTCGTCGAAAAAAAACCTTTAACCATATTATTTATATTGTATATCAATAATGCAATGTATTTTTTTTTTACTTTGACATATGCAGAATAATATTATCGATACTACAAGTATTCCATTTCTAAAAATAGATTTTCCTCTAAGGAAACTCGGTGTTCATAATTCGATAATGAAAGTTTGATCCACGTGAGGAGTATCGATAATCGAAATATTTCGTATCTCCGACTTGAATAAATATCTCCTCATTAAAGCAAGAGCGACTCATCCTCCGCATGCTACGCCACTGCCGGGTCGTATTGGCCGGCGGCGGTGGAGAGGAGCGGCGATGCCTCAGTAAACGCCAAGCGCTCGAACCGTCGATGCCGCGGCGAAGCGGTTTACGAGGGAGAGAGAGATAGAGACTACTCGCAATAAGAGAACCGGTGTTGATCCCGACGTCGATGAAACGCTGATCGACGTAGCCGATGGCTCGTTGTTCGTGACTCGATTCGCCCGGTGATTCCCTGGTGTCGCGAGGATCGTTCGACAGTGCAGCAGGAGCCAACGACTTCCACCGGGAAATCCTATTCGCTCGCGCACGCGTATGTGTGTACGTACATATCCGTGTATAATACGTATTCTCGGGCTGTGTATGTGTACGTGTCAGAGTAGATTCGCGTTGTTACGCAATAGTGACGATACTTTCGCATACACTTTACGTTTGTTATCCTCGGCTCTTCCTGTATGTGTATTTTTGTGTCTGTGCGTTTTTGTGTTTTTTCTACACACCAAGTACATATACACACGCGATCGACGGAGAGGTGCGCGACTGGTTGTCTTCCTCGGGATACGGATGCTGTTGGAGTAGCGGCGCCTCTTGGCGCACAACTACAGATCCAGAGAATCTGTGAAGGAAGAAGGAGAGAGAGAGCCCGTCCACACATATGTATCACCACGAATGAAACCGCGCACGCATGCGCGTAACGTGAAAATTGCCGGTCCTCTTTCCTCTCCTCTTGTTCCTCTTCCATCTCTCTCTCTCTCTTGGTTCTCTTCCCTCCCTGTATCTCCAGTTGGATTACCTCACGGACAAAGGATACGTAAACGGGGATATACGCGCTGGATAAACTTCATCGGGGTTCTCTCTCTCTCTCTCGCCAGCTCTTCGCCGACGACTATATAGGTATTGTTCCTTGCTTTGCTCTGCTTTACTCTGTTCCGCACCCCGTGCACCGCAACTGGGGTGGCGGTGTGTGTTCGATAAATGCAGTCGACGCAAAGGTTCTCCCCCTCGAAGGGAAACTAAAATCTTTGTTAATCTTGGATATACCGAGATCGGAAGTATACTCCATTTTCCTAGTTTGGTACAATTATTCTAACGTTGTCTGTCATATTTATCTCTACACTCTATATCTTTCTCTTTTTCTCTTTTTATTTTTTCTGGATAAGAGAGAGATAGAGAGAAGAGAATGAGTCTAGGAAGACTGCCTGGAGCTCTTGGGTATCTGACAAGTCTTGTCCTTATAAATTTATACTTGTATAGGACATTTCGTACCATTTTTTGTTAATCTTAGGTATGCCGAGATCGGAAGTATACTTATCTAACGTTGTCTGTCATATTTATCTCTACACTCTATATCTTTCTCTTTTCCTCTTTTTGTTTTTTCTGGATAAGAGAGAGATAGAGAGAAGAGAATGAGTCTAGGAAGACTGCCTGGAGCTCTTGGGTATCTGACAAGTCTTGTCCTTATAAATTTATACTTGTATAGGACATTTCGTACCATTTTTTGTTAATCTTAGGTATGCCGAGATCGGAAGGACTCCATTTTCCTAGTTTGATACAATTATCCTAACGTTGTCTGTCATTTTTATCTCTACACCCTATATCTTTCTCTTTTCCTCTTTTTATTTTTTCTGGATAAGAGAGAGATAGAGAGAAGAGAATGAGTCTAGGAAGACCGCTTGGAGTGTATCTGACAAGTATTGTCCTTGTAAATTTATACTTGTATAGGACATTTTGTATCCTATTTTTTGTTAATCTTAGGTATGCCGAGATCGGAAGGACTCCATTTTCCTAGGCCGATATTCATAATTCAATTTTATATTTAAGATCGTCTAAATCCGAGCTTAAGACGCCACGGAGCCATTGGATTGCTTGAACAGGATCTTAAGTTAACCTCCGACCAGACTTAAGATTGGCCTATGAATATCAACTCCAGTTTGATAAAATTATCCCAACGTTGTCTGCCAATTTTATCTCTACAACCTATATGCGTCTTTTTCTTTTTCCCTTTCTCTTTTTATTTTTTTCTAGATAAAGGAGAGACAGAGAGAGAGAGAGAAGAGAAAGATGAGTCTAGGAAGATTGCCTGAAGCTCTTGTGTACCTGACAAATATTGTCCTTGTAAATTTATACTTGTATAGGACATTTCGTACCATTCTTTGTGTCTGTAGACTATTTAGTTTGCAGTAAATTTCTCTTTAACAAATAAAGAGAAAGGACTTTTTCACAATTATTTATCTACGAATACGTTGAAATATATATCTTGATTATTTAATTAAACAAAGATAAAAATCTAAAGATATCGCGCATCAATTCTTAATTTAAACGGAAAACTGAATTATATTAAATTATAATAAAACATTTCGTAAAAAAAAAAAAAAAAAAATTCTAACGCATATCGTTCGAAACATTTTGAGAAATTCCGTTCAGAGATAATTAAAGCTAACCGATGTCTCGTATAATGTAGCGTACGATGCAGGTCTTATTACAGAGATACTTATGAGATAATCCCGTTTACACTTTAAGTGGCACCAAGTAATGTCATCCGTACAAACTCCCCGCCCAATAAGATCCTTCTTCGTGTCTCGTAGCTTCTTCTCCCGCTTAATGAAGCGGCAGTTTGCCTCGCCGGATGTGTACACGGTTCTGCTCTAGGCTGTGTTTAATGGAGATTCCTCCTGGCCGTATCGATCGCGGACGTGACAGATAGATGCCTAGGACGATAGTAATAGGATCAATCGCGGCCGGCACATCTGCGGCCCCTATATAACTTATAATACTGCCGCAAGTTATGACGAGCGATGCATTATATGTATTATACGCATACACGTATCGGATTACACGCACATACACACGTGGCGTTATTATGCGACAGACTTGCATCGGAAAAGCTTCATCGGGTCTGGCTTTTGTGCTTTAATGCGACCGAATTGTTGAAAGAAAGTCGGTTTCACTGACAATGAAGCTAACGCGATAGTATTGTGTGGGGAAAATTATTTTCTAAATATATAATGCTTATCTCAAACATGCGTGTTTATTTTCACTTTAGTTTATAACGTAAATCTGTTTATCGCGCGTACAAATATTTACGTTCATCGATTGCTTCGAAATGTAGTACGCGTGCTGGAAATCATATTTCACAGAAAGTAGATATATAATTGATTAGGAATACATTTGTGTGTGTAGAAATCTTCCTTCTCTCTCGTACCGTCAGATAATAATAATTAATTGTATTTCATGTAAATGTTAAAGATAAATGCTCTCTGATTTTACATATATAATTACAAAGGATTATTCTTGACAATGAATATATATGAATTATGAACATTAATAGATTACTTATGCATTTAGAAATGTTATTTCATTTTAAAGCTAATCAAATCTTCTTGATCTAAATTGACAGAATCGATAATTTCGTATATAAAACTTTAATTATATTTACCGTATTATTTATAAAATCGTCCAAATTGTATAAATTAGAAACAAATTCGTTTCTATATATTTTTATCGTTTACAAAATATGAAAATCCATTTTTTCTTTATAATGTTACACTGCAGATAAATCTCGACACAAGTAATAAATATCTCTTTATCTCATTCTGAATCTTCCGTACATATGTCAGTCAACAATTTGATCGGCAATTATTTAAATTTGTTCAAGTTTAATATCTAGTAATTTCGTAACAGTGTAATGGATATGCGAGAATTTTTGTTGGAAAAAATATCAAAAGAACTGATTATTCGCCCAGTACCACTACGATAATTATATCGTTTCTCCCGTCACGGGCGATGTAACGACGAACGGATTGATTTCTCTGAAGCAATCACCGATGATCATATAACATTTGCAAAAATTATGAGCCTTGTCAACGACAGTTGATGCAGAAGTGTGGCATTAAACCGTCTGGCCAACTGTTTCATTACATAAAATCTCAGATATTGCTCTTTCCAGTTGATCTACGAGATCGACCGCTCGCATTCACGCGTTTTTTTTTTCGAAATCGAACGATTGCGAGCATTGTATTTAAACGTTCTTCTTCTCTCTTGTCGACGAATTGAAAATTCCCATCTTTTCAGCCTGTTAAATGCAGTTTTGTACACTGTAAAAAATATGTAAAATTACATGAATAGTAAATGTAAAATGTATACATTTTCATTATTTATCGTGTAATTTTTTACACGACATTTATTATTTACGTAATTTTACATATTTTTATGTAATATATTGCATATTTTTTTACAGTGTAGTAATATAAATATCGAAAAGAATATCGAGAATTGCTTTGAAGAAATTAATCACTATTTCAAATGAGAAAATGATACGCGTAATTAATTTGAAAATATCAAACGCGAATAAATGCAAAAAACAAGTGTCCAAAGTACACACAAATACAAGAATTAAAATGTTTATTGTTTCTAATTAGTGGTATTACTATTCTGTGTGTACCTAGTGTATATTATAACACATATAGATCAATATTTAGATATACCTAGTAGAGAGCATTTGCATACGAAATTGCTAAGATATCAAATAGAACATGTCGACACATGTCGATACTTAGAAGTACGGACACATTGATAATATTATTGCTAGCATTCCTATCAAGACAGGTAGGTAAGAAAATCGATCCAAGTGCCGAGACCACCAGTCTCGACCCATCTTTTCGAACCTACCTATCTGTCACGAAGACGATTTACGATATCTTTTGCAAAAATATCTTTATGAGATTACCTCTATATATATACAAAAGAACAGGGTATCTCTCTTGTTGCGGAAATATACTTACAGTAGTTTGGCTCGTCCTTCGAAAACAGCGGGAAGATTGAGAAAGGGAAACGACGCCGAGAGAATGTTTCTCTTGTTCCGACAGGCGTGGAAATGAATTCACGGCAAAAGTTTGTCTTATTCCGCGCGAGCGATAGTTAAGCGAGAAACCAAGTTCGTCCTGTGTCTCGTGCGCTTTCAGCGCTCGGAAACGGAAGCGTCTTTAACCGAAGGTTTATACGATAAAAGAGAGGAGGATATTGGAGAACAGAGAAGCGGAGCGTCTTTCACGATCGTGCGTCGAAAAATCTCCCGTAACAGAGTTGGTTTGCTTCGAACTACTACTCTCTGATACGGGATACGTTCAAGTTTTATTCAACTGTTTTTTTTTTCCGTAATGCTCTTCAGATCCGTATATTTTAGACGATTTTATTTTATATTATACGACAGAATATACGAGACAGATTCTATAGATGATATATACGTGCAAGAAATTGTATTTCAGGAATAAATTGCGAGAAAACAGAAGTGCGCCATAATATGTTCATTTTATTGATCATATATCGTATTTTGTAAAAATTAATATTAGAAATAACGATGACATTCGTTTGGACAAACATTCACTTGTGCATTAATAGGATTCTCAAGCAATTTAATGATGCGTACCATCGATGCATCAATATTTCCATAATTAAATATATACATACACGTATACGATCTAGCGATCACAGGCCGAGAAGTCGCAATCACGTGTAAAAAGCCGATGATAAATTATGCACGAAAAATACACAGGAGAATTAACGTCGGTGTTTATGTTTAACTTCTCGCATAACGACGTTTTTACAATATCTTTATCTATATATGAGCGGCAATACGCGAATAAAGAAGGACCTGGAAATTACAGAAGGAGAGAAAGAGATAGATGTCTTTCATTATTCATACGATGTTGATGGACGTACGTATTTCGTATCGCGAAAGCCATTTTAGTAGATCGATTCGTGCTCGTATTTTCCGCGACATCCCCGTTTCCCTTTTTATCCTCTATTCGACATCATGTGTGTGAGGTCCTGGGTTCATCGCACTTCTGTTTATCTGAGAGTTCCTCAATCAATTCGAGGTTTTCTTAAGAAAAATGTATGAAGGTACCAATGTATGTGTATATGCATCCTTTGAGATTGTAAGCGATTGAAGATAAAAAGACTTTTACTGTAAGAGAAACAAAGCTTTTCTTATCTCTTTTACCTTTAAATCGAATACATTTTAAATGAATTCTTTTAATATATTTAATACATTTTTCTTTTATTTTTAACAGTAGACATTTATGTCTTTTTTAAATTATTATTTATGTTGAAGCCCAAGTGTTACTGTCATTCACTTAATTCACTTTTATTGGGATGGATTCTTTTTCCAGTAAATGTTAACAGCTTGATGCAAGATGCTTGTGCTCTTATATCATATTTTTTACATTATTATACTTTTTCACGCCAGTAGAGCCGAATCAATCGCTCGTCGACGACGACTCATATCTCTTTATTAAGCGCGATAACTACGGTCAAACAAACAGTCGAGTAGATATTATCGAGTCGGTAGATGTTATTATCGATACACGATGCATGTTACATAGATTGTGTGAACAGCGATAAGCTGGATTGTCGTTGAATACGAGATATGCCCGTAGCGCTTTCTAGATATTGATTTATCGTCGTACTTCTCTTTCGTCGCTTTGAAAAATAATGGTTTCTCAACATTGTCGAACACTGTCATATATGCCAAGCACGACTCTTTTATTTGAATATTTTTATTTTTGCAAGTTGCATTGACGTTTGATAACAATATATGGGCGGAAAATATTGTTTCATATGGATTAATATTGAAAAAGTGCCGAGCAAATGCACAAATATACATTTTCTTTTCAAATTTATCTCTTAATCTCTTGGGACAGAGATTATTGAAAACTTCTTCACAGAATTAATTGATTTTAATTTTTTCTTTGTTTTTTTTTTTTTTTTTTTTTTTTTTTTTTGAAAGGGAGATGCAGAGAGAGAATTAATTTATGAATAAATGCATGTTAAATTGTTATGCGCGAAATAATTCTCGTTGATTCGCCGAAACGAATTTCGACAGAGGGGCGATTTGACTGCCACGTAAAATTTCGGAGATTTCGTCGTGGAATAGTCGGTTACTGCTCCGAATTTATTCGCCCTCGATGAATACCGAAGACGAAGCGTGGCGAAGAAGGGTCTTTTGCCCTCATCGATCCACCAGGTGTTCTATATAGGTCTGAAGCGTAATTGTCGAGGGTCGCTAGTGGATTCGTGTCAATGCGGAATCTCTTTTAGGTTTCTCCTTACTTAGGCCGATTCACTGAGACGAAATTCCCCGCTGTACAAACGCATTATGGCAAATACCATAAGAAGTAACACGCAGGCTGCTAAGTGCAAAGCTAAATAGTTATGGACGTGAGAACGTTTTTTGAGATTTCAAGAACGCGTGTGAAGTTGTTGCAAAGGCATGAAAAACCGTGTGAGATTGAAAGAAATTGAAACAAACTAGTATTTTGAAGAGTTTAATATTTCATTCTGGAGAATGTGTATTACGTTTATAATACGCGATAATTAATTTGCAATCGGAGCATTTTAGTAAAATTTCCGATATTACTTTTCGTGCGTGTGTTGGATTTTTTTATATGTATATCTGCGTATTTGAATCATACGTATAAAGGTCTTTTTATCTTTTTGTTATACTGGACAAATATTAAAAAGATATCACGATACGTGTTAGAATTCCACGATAATTAATATTTAATGCACGCGGGGTGAAACGTAGCGGAATTCCCGGTGACTGGTGATAAATGCCTCGTTAAAAGTGCAACACGCGGCGAGAAGTAAAACACTGTTAGCGAAGTGACCATCGTCCACGATGAGCATGCACTCATTTCCCGCGAACAGTATCGTTGGGAACCCTGGTTGGCTGGCAGAGAACCCGAGTCCACATATTTTTCAAGCTTCGAATACGTGCGCCAACTACGAACTTTCACGTTTTCCCGAGCGACGCGTTTCCGCGAATGTGCATTTCCCTTTTCGTATGTGCGGGAAAGAGGAAGAAGGAAGAGAGCATAAAACTTTTCCGCTCGTTTACGGACGCTCGGAGGTTTTCGCGTGCAATTTCTTTACCGTTGCGTCTCGCTCGCGCATATTTTTCCGCACTTTATTCGCGACGCTTAATGGTCAAAGACGCCTTTGGCATTTAAACGCGCGTTATAGGCCGCAGAACCTCGCGCGGAGATATGGATGTAGAAGGCTGTAAAAGCGACGAGAGTCTTAAAACGTGTCCATGTAATTTGATGTTTACGGACGTTATTAAAGTGACCGCACCTTTCCGTCGATTATTATTACATGATGTTACAACTGCCATCTTCTTTCACCCGTTACATATATAAAGCGATCCTTAATCAATTTATGTAATATTTTATGCTACTTATTCACGATAGCAATTGTTATCGGTGAATTAAAAATTATAAAGGAAACGATTGTCTTGCGCATAAAAAATAATAAGGTAATGTAAATTATTTAAAAATGGAAAGAGAGAAGAAAGCATATGAATTGTTGAAGATTGAAATAATTATGTATATCGCACACATGCAGTAAATAATAATTAAATAGAATATGAGAAATTATGATTCGGTAAATCAATAAAAACTTACGATTTTTAAAACATAAACGCATACATATAATTGTAAGTGATTTTATATATTTAATGGATTATTATAATATAGGTATATGTACATATAATTGCATTTTAATCATAAATTATTTGTCTATTTTTATTTTTATATCACATTTTATTTAAATTTTATAATCGAACTGTGAACTAAAAAGAGTTATTTTAAAAAAGTTAATTAAATATGCAATCTTTTAAAAGAAAAAAATTGATATATTTTATTTTATTGGCAATGTAAAAATTTATTTTCATATATGATTTTACAAGGCTATTAGCACACTGATGGCGCACATTTCAATTCAATTCGCATTATGGACTATTAAAACGAAATTGTCATGTTCAGTAAATAATCAATTATATGGTTCATAATTTATTTGATGTATAATATTAGAAATACATAAAAAATTCAAATATCTAATTTAGATACCGTCCAAATTTCATAATGGCAACACAACATTGAACTCTAAAATACCATCAATCGACTCGTATACTTTTTCTACAGTTCGGTGAAACTTTAATAAAAAGAAGAGAAACGAGAATTTATATTTAATAGATATTTTTTTATTTTAAATAAATAATTGTACTTTTATCTGCCTCAAAATGTGCTAAAGTTAAGGAAAGATAGTTATGATGTCTTTTCTTTCTTTGAAACTATTTGGCAGATTATACAGTTAATGCCTCTATATGTCTGTATGTGTGTGTGTGTGTGTGTATCATAATTGATGTTATTTTTATAAATATGAAAAAAGAGATATGTGAGGAGAATTACGTAATCCTAAATGCTATTATATCTCTCAACAATTTTTTCCATCAACAATGTCATGTTTTCAATTCTTGAATGAGTCAATTAGGCAATCACACTTAATGTTATATAAAACCGTATGTTTATTCAATAATATAACCATCGATTTTTATCTGACTCTTATCTCGAATTTATGTTCAACACTCTTCATATTGAATCAACAATATAAAAGATCCGATAGCCAGAATTTTGAACCAATTTATCGTCAATCTGGACAAGAATTAATCTACGTAAAATTACTGTAGAACTTGTTCAAGTTTCTGGATAAAAGTCCAAACTAAGCAAGCGCATTTAACGCTAAATGAGTGGCGCGAATGCGAGCCATCATTTCTTCGAGAAGACTGCGTGCAATTTGAATTTCAAAAATGTTGACTCGAAGCTAGTAGTAGTAACTAGAATCTGGAGGAAAAATGTCTTTTGGTCGCGAGTCGTTTGCGAGTCGTTGCTTCTCGGCTTGGCGTCTCAAAAGATCGCGCAATTAGTCGCACCGGTGAATAGGCGTGCCGGTAGAACGATTCCTTTTGAACTCCTCGTCTTGCCACACAGTTTCCTCTCGTTTCTTATCCGTACGCTATTTCTGGCCAGACTCGCGCGAGATTCATCGCGCGAATTCCTGGCACGAAGTCATCGCGAGTTTCACAGTTTTCGGCGAAGACTAATGGATGGACTACGACGCTGTAAACGCATAGTTTATTGTTCGACCATGTCGTATAACACGCGAAATAGACATGTGTATAATAACGAGCGCACATGTCCAGTAACATCTTAAAGATAACTTCTAGGTCTTATAGCATCTGAATTTTTAGAAAAAATTGCTAGCTTGTTTTTTTTCTATTACATTAATACATTCTTTTTTTTATTGACAAAATATACATATAAATATACTAATAAAAATTATTTTTTTAAATATCTTCCACGTTTATATTTGTGATAATAATAATAAAAGCGATATAATTGCATTATCGATCAAAGTTTATTATATACATACAATTTCTATAGGTTTTATGTCTGAATTTTTGGAAAAAATTGCAAGCTCGTTATTTTCTATCACATTAATACAGTTTTTTTTTAATTTGGCAAAATATATAAATATACTACCTAATAATAAAAATATTTTTTTTATTTATCTTCCACGTTTTTATTTGTGATAATAATAAAAATGATATAATTGCGTTATCGATCGAAGTTTATTATACATATATAATTTTGTTTCATTTTTATCTTGTCAACATCACAGAATTCAATTATTTCATCGGAATTTATTATTTTCCTCCATTCGTATTTCATTGTGGATAATATTATTTATTTATCTTATAAATCATTGTAAATACTAATATAAAATTATTTTATTCCGATATTCTCTCGCGCGCGATATGGGTACACTGTAAAAAAAAATATGTAAAACTACATAATTGATAAGTGTAAAATTGCATGATAAATAATGAAAATATATACATTTTCATTATTTATATCGCGTCATTTAGCAATTTTACACTTAATTATTTATGTAGTTTTACATATATTTTTACAGTGTATCAAATATTTTTTAAAATTTTCCAATATCGTATAAAGGGTTTAATTTCTCCCGTATTTCAATTTTACTGTGCACACAATATTGCATAAAAATAGGTATACATTTTTATGATTTATTGTGTAATTTTGCACTTGATTATTTATGTAATTTTTGTACAGTGTATAAATCTTTTTTTTTTTTTAATTTTACAATATCGTATAAAGGGTCTAATCTCTCCCGTGTTTCAACTTTAGTGTGCACACTCAATACTGCATAAATGTATACATTTTTATGATCTATCGTGTAATGTTGCACTTGATTATTTATATAATTTTAGATATTTTTGTATAAATCTTTTTTTTTTTTTTCAATTTTCCAATATCGCATAAAGGGTCTAATCTCTCCCGTGTTTCAACTTTAGTGTGCACACTCAATACTGCATAAATGTATACATTTTTATGATCTATCGTGTAATGTTGCACTTGATTATTTATATAATTATAGATATTTTTGTATAAATATTTTTTTTTCAATTTCCCAATATCGCATAAAGGGTCTAATCTCTCCCGTGTTTCAATTTTAGTGTACAAACTCTAAACTCAATACTGCATAAACTGCAATTGCTCCGATATTCCCCTTGAGGGAAGAATCATCCTGACAAATGCAGCTATCACGCCAACCACGCGCTCAGCCGTAGCGGCAGTACCGAACAGAACCGGCCAGCGTCGTTGGCAGAATTGACGTGGTGGTAGTGGTTCGTGGTTGGTGGTGGTGGTGGTAATGGTGGCAGCATTGTGCACGATGGGGAAGGGGCGGACGTTGGCTCAGTGAACGCCAAGAGCTCAAGCCGGTACGACGTTATATGCGAAACACGATCGAGGTAACGCGATCCCGAAAACGTTTTCGTGACACGAAATAGCAAGCGATGGGAAGAAACGACTCTCTATAACAAATCTCGCGTTTGTTCCTCGCAATAACGTTGATATCGGATTTGTGTGCACGTACACGTATACGCGGCTCTCCTTTTCTTCGCGGGCGCGCGCGCGTGTGTTCGTAATATTCGTTCGCTGTTCTTTGGCTTCGGCCGACCGTCTCCTCGGCTCGTCCGGTCGACACGGTCGAGCAGCGCGCGAGTGTTTGCACGTGTGTGTGTGTGTATGTGTGTGTGTACATGCGTGCCCGTCTCTTGCGCGCGTACACACATCGGCGTGAAGTTGGTAGTGAGAGTTGTGCGTGCGTACGTTGTTGTTGGTGCGTCCCCGTCGTTGTATCCGCTCGTTTTTTCTTCTGCGCGAAATGGAGTGAATGTGTCTGCTGTTCTCTGCCTCGCCGACCAATGTGGATACGTAAATAATAAAGTGCGTTCGGCTCTTTTGCCGCCTTCTTCTTCTTCGTTCTTCGTGCTTCTTCTCGTCCTTCTTTCGACACGGGTGGTAGGAGCGTGAGAGAGAGAGAGAAAGGTAGAATTACCGTCGCGCGTGGGACAAAGGATACACGCACACACGCGCGCGCGCGTGTCCCATGTACGTGTACGCGGCATACGGGACTCAACAGTGGCGGCGCGGTGGCCCCACAGGATTATTTATCGACCTACACGAGGTACACTATTGTGAGTACGACTTTCGTTTATGTCGACGACGACTCTTTTTTCTTGCACACCCGTTAGCGTCGTTAGTAAACCGTAGGGCCTTTTAACAACCGGTCATAAATGAACATACGTTGACTGTGAGTGGAAAAAAAATACTCCTCTCTTCTTGGTATAGGCCGACAAGTTTTCTCGAAAAATGTCTATTGCGGAAAATTGTGTGTATGTTGAAACTTGAAGTCTGTTTCTCTTAGCAAAGTTTCACAACTTTATATAACTACGGCGTATTATTCATATTTGCCAGACTTTGTCGCGAATTAAATTTTAATCTTGCATTTCGGTGCATGACGAGAACGCATTAAGCTTTGACATGTTTCATTTGGAACTTGATTGTTGAAATATGTGCAATTTTCAAAACTTTACACATTTGGCCTTTGATCGTATTTTCAATGGACAAATATCAACTTTGTTTCATCTCTACAAAGTATATTTTTATTATCTTTTTGACTCGCTTTTCTTCTATACAGATTTACTTATATTCTATAACATATATATGTATATCGTTTTTAAAATGTGCACTCTATTCTAATTATCGTCTTTTTTGTTTTATATGCATAAAATGTGAATAACACTGAAAAATATATAAAATTGATTTTTCTTAATTCGTTAGTACAATTGTATTATTGATAAAAAATTGATGTTATATATTTTTCATTGTTGTTTCGCACTTCAGCTCATAAATCCATTAATGAAATATCGACTTTGCGTCAACTAATGTTAGATAATTCGTAGAAATTGAAATGAATTTATTTGAATGAATTATAATGAGATTACTGGATATTTTCTCGATGAGGTAATTAATTATGTAAATTTGATTGGATAAAATTCAGGAAATGTGATGACGAGAATAATTTAAAACTCATATTATATTACAGTGCGATATTTCAATGCGATATTTTTGATGTTACCTTTTACATATTGATGTTTAATGCATCAATAAACAGACACATTCAGCAGTTTCAGCACTTTTGTGTCAAGATAATAAAGTTCGTGAAATATATTTCACAGGTTTAACTAAAAAAAATAAATACATAAATAAATGAAAATATAAGCGAGCAGGAAAGAGAATTGTTTATTAGACGATACAAATTAATTATTTAAATATAAACCGATGTTATTTTTGTGTACAATGAAATTAATTAATGGCATTTATAATTCTTTTAGAGAAACATCAAATGCACAGTTAATAATTTTTCTACACAAATAGCGGTGCTATTAATATTATTATTATAAAATATTCCACCGCTATTAAGCCCGATCGATCGTATTTATTATTCCACGCAAATAACTTGCGACTGGTCGATCTAGAGATACCCGTTCATTGCATTTTAAGCCGATTATCATTTGCAAAATAGAGGGAAAGTAAAAAATTTTTTTTATTCCGTTAATAGGTATGGTTTACAAGATGTCGAGTCGTCAAATACAAATTGCTCTTTTCCAATATCTCGCTATATTTCCGAGCTACTTATTAAAGGGCATTACCGGACTTATCGGAGCATATAATGACGCCACAATGGAGGAACTTTAAAAAGCAGACGCTCGTAACGCATACTGCTCGTCCGACGAGCCGCGTCAGTGATGCGCGATATTTTTTCTTCTTTTTTGTTTTTATTTTATTTCGAAAGGAAAGGCCACTTTGCCATTTTTTTCCTTACCTCAAAGCGATCGTGAATATAATTAAACATTGGCTTAACGAGCTCTGTTTTCTGCTTTTAATATTTGTCGCGTTTGTCACGAAATTTTTTTCTATAATATCTCAAAGTTTATCGAAAGTTTATCTTAAAGTTATTTATAATTAATTATTTGGAATTTTTTGTCGATATATAATTTAATAGTATATTTATTTAGAGATTACGTGACTCGTAATCTCTAAAGTAATGTCGTGTGTCGAATGCAATAATTTCAGTTATATTTAATGACTTGTATCTCGCAATCACTTCATTAGCCAAAAGATAATGATTTCTAGAATTAATTAAAATTATCGTTATAGCGTATTATGTATAAATACACAAAATTAATATATAAAATATTATTAGTTACCACAGTTGCACATTAAAAGATTTTATCAAATATATACATATGATTCTACATAACGGTTTATAAATGTATCGTACTTGATTTTTTTGACCAGCAGAGTGAGCTGTTTTTTTTTGTCGGTACAAAACATTCGCAGCAATTCACATAGAATTGCGGCTATCATCGGTAATCACGCGGTGTAAGTGAACAACGGTTTAAACGGAACAACTAGACCGGTGGAAGTCGAACGCGAAAATTGCCTCTGCTGCTTCGTTTACCTCTTTTCCTCTTTTTTTTACCCGGGTTCGTGGGAACATTCGATATACACTTATACTAGACAGAAGCATTTTTAGGAAAAGGGGACGCTTCTCATTCTTTATTCTTTGAAAAAGAAAGAAAGCTTAACAATTTTATATGTATATATATACATATATATTGTACTTTAATTTACACTTCACGTTTCTTTTTTATTTTTATTTTCGAGCTGCATCGCGAAGATTCTCGTATCTCCCTGCGGAGAATAAAATCAGAATGAGCCGGAATAAATTCGACGATTCAAACGAGCGTAAGTAAGACGTCGACGCTGACAGAATTTTTTTGAGGCAGCGCCGACTGTTTGTGTATTTTTCTTTTTTTTTTTTTTTTACCTCGCTGTGAAAGCGCTCGTAATATCGGTACTTGCGTTGACGCACTTGTAAAAGCGCCCACCGACTCCTGAAGATAAAGGAGTGGTCTGTAATATTCAGCTTGCTACTTCCGAGCTTTCTCCGAGTGAAGTACAAATCGTCTTGTCTCTTCGCGACTTATGCGTTTTCTTATGTCTCGAGTCTGAAAGCGGTGACAACTTCGGTGGTTACGAGGTTTTCTCGACGCTACTTACCGTTCGGTTTATGATGACGTAAAAGCCAACCGAAAACGTATTTGGCGACTCTGAGTTATTTATATGGAAGAGAGCAGGAGAAGGGATTGCATTAGAGAGAAACGTGGTAGCGCATATTTGAGGGATTTAAATATTATGTACTCTCCTGTAATAAAAAACTTTCAATGTTTTTTTATACGATATTCTGCACAGTTATACCTATATAAAAAAAATTTTTATTTTATATGCGTTCGCTATTTTAATCACTTTGAAACAGGTTCAATGCAAACGTATAAGTGTAATTATTATTCGTAATATTATATTGGAAATTACATGATATAAATGAAATATGATAGAAAATATAAAGTCTATATTGTGTGCACATACGCACGATTTTTTCTTTTAAAAGATGAACGATTATTTTCTTTGCGATAAATACGAAAAACTGTGAATTCGGGTATTAAAAAAACGAGTCTGCACAAGTGCATAAATATTTTTATTCGTCGAATATATATATATATTCGACACTTCGTTCCATAAAGCTGGCTTAGCAGGATAACATTGCAAATCACGAATCGACACTTTTCCGCGGGTATCGCCCATGCTCTCTCGACAGATTAACTCGGAGTCGGTATGTATTTCCGCCAGCGGTCGAGATTGCAAGTGTCACGCTAGCGTGCGTGCATGCGTGCTTTGCGCGTGCCTCGTTCATGTCTCGATTCGAAAATAAAGTATATAGTGGGCGCGACATGTGTATGCAATATGCACTGCAGTTTGTCATTGTATCGAAGTCTGCATTTGAGGCGCACTTTTAAAAAAAATGGTTATACATATTGCAACAGACATTCTCATTTCAATAAATTCCGAGATATTTTTCAATTATATAATTATTATGCAATTAGGAAATTCGGAGTAAGAGTTTACTGAAAAATTTTATATACATATATGGATATAATAAATTGTGTATATATATATATATATATATAATTATATTTATAAAGAAGACTTACAATTATAAAAATAACTTTCAGCTTTTAAAAAGATTACATTTTATTTTATTTTTTTAATAGTTTGACATTATTGAGATAATAAATCTTGTTTAATAACAATGGGTTACAGATTTCTATAAGTAGTATTTTGTTGCTCGTTAAAGTACGTCGAGTTTCACTGTGCTTGAGAGTACAAAGAAATAAAATGTATGTACGAATTACATATTCTTTTATCCTTTTGCGTTGCCAATATAATCGGGCTTACTACATTCCGGAGCTAAAAGGCTCTATTCCATCGCGTCGAAGCAAAACGCGATTTTCAGTGGCCAGCTAGCTCGGACCAGACCGTAATTCGTGCTTAACGACCTTTTAACGATTTTTCCGCGTGTCCGCAAACGAGCAGCCACTGCCGGCATGAACGATAAAAAGCAACGTTATTACTTTGAGCGCGATAAGTTTGCTCAGAAAATTACGGAATCCATTGTCATTTCGTAAACTCATCGCACATATAGATGCCGATATGATTTGTTGCATTTAGTAATTACAGAAAAATTAGAATATATTGTTATACGACAGTCGAAAACATTTTACAGATTTCAATGAAAATTACTTTAATATATATATGAAATGTTCGTGTCATCAGATTTATCTTGCGAGACTTGGATAAGCATTTTTAATATCTGATACGGAGCACAATGATTCAAGCTGTAATAATAACGGTAAATGATAAAGCATTAGACAACTGGCTGACGTGTCTTCGACGAAAAGTAATAAAAGCGTTGTCATGTGCGTGTTGTAGTCGACCACATTGTATAACAAATTACCGTCGTCGCTAATGACAGCTCATATGGAAAATCTCGTTATTAGGTGGCATAATGATTTGCGTTTTCTTTTATACTAGTGAATTGTCTAGAATTCACACATCTCGTTTATCTTCATAACACATTTAAAAAAAGAAATATCTACGGAAATATCGTAATAAAAAATAGATTTTAAAAAATGCGCGAAGCGATATCACAATTTTAAAAATAAATTGTTATTCTCTTGTATAAGAGTCTCTCTCGATAAAAATATTGATTCGCAAGATATTTCAATAACATATCGATACTTTTGAAATATCATGATGTTGGAAATCTGTAGCAACGGACACGCGCGTGTCACGGTTGGTTTATCACGTTACACACTTTTATGAGCCTATTTCCGGTGACGGGATTGCCAAATCGTATCGGGATCACAGCTTACAGGACCTCGTGCGAAATATCGACCGGATTAAACAAATCGATCGAGCGTGCATTAACGCTCGGTTTTACTGCGTTGGATATTTATTGCGTCGCTGTCGGTTTCCTAGGAAAAGCGTTCGCAGTTGTATGACGTTGCATTGATTTTCGACGTTTATTTTTCCGTCTCGCCCTGTATCGAGTGAGAAAACATTCGACCGGAAAACTTTGCGTTGTCATCACAAACTCAATGAAATATATGGATACAGATGCAGCTGTTTGTGTAATAAAACTTGCGAGCTTCTCAAATTTCTATTTTAAAAAATCGTGCTTTCAAGCATCATTTAAGTACATATAGTTATTATTTATAGTTAAATTTATAATTCTATTATTTTTTGTAAACTCAATATATATATTTTTGCACAGAAGGGGGAGGCATTTGTTTCTATTTTATATCTGAAAACTGAAATTTCAGTCTGCGAAAAATGAATACATCTTTTAAGAAATTATAGTTTAAATGGAGAATATACATATTAAATATTGAATATATATTTGATGTTCTATTTTAGTTATCACTGCTGATTCCATTGCAAAAATTTGCAGTTACGACATAAAAACTTATAGTACTATAATCTTGTGTTAATATACATATATTTACATATGTATTTATGTATAATAAAATACACATCGATCTATATCCACTTTAAGTCACAAAAAGGCTACTTTTTCATTCTCTTGTCATTTAAAATATCTAAATAGATATTTGAATTACAATTTTATATATATAGCTGCGCTACCGCAATCTTCTCTAAAGCAATATTTACATATATATCTATATATAACAAAGTATGCATCGATCTATTCACTTTAAGTCACAAAAAGGTTATTTTTTCATTCTATCGTCATTTAAAATATCTAAATAGATATTTGAATTACAATTTTATCTATAGCTGTGCTATCGCAATCTTCTCGAAATATATAATGCACTCATTTAATATCCTTTCGGAGAAAATACTCGAGCGCGAAGAAGAGAAATTAAGATGTTAACATTTGCGTGAATGTTTCTTTTTACTGTTTGTTGGAAAAGTCGGCATATATAACTTACTTGTTTCATATCTTCACGCGCCCTTGAGTTAAAAGCTCATAAAGATAAGCATAAAACGCGCTCGTAATACTAAGAACATCGTAACAAAATGTCGAACAGAATATAGAGAAACGATAATCGATGTATCGCCCGTGATCTCACGTCAACGTCATACGTCGACAGAATAATGTCTTTCTAATGAAACATAGATCCCAGACTTGTACATGGATAGAAAAGAAAGTTTCTTGGCCCATTGTACCGAATATACCATTTTCTTACGTTCACCGTAATAGATATTGTTACGTTGCACGTTATTATCTATAGACGTTTAATACAGCTATTTACGTCAACTCCTGAGCTCTGATAGTCGATTATACGCCCATTATGTTCCATAGAGCAGGAAGTGAAAAAATAACTAAAGCAGATATTATAAGCTCTTTCCTTATGATTGCATTTAATTCTTTAAATACTACAGTTGTTGCACATTTTTTGCAATATACATTTTATTACTAACTAATCAATCATAAAAAGTTTAGAAAAATAGTTAATTAAAGTTAATTGTAATTTTTATAAAAATTTATCTTTCATATAAATTATAAACCTCGATATTAATTTTCTATATATAGAATATTAACCAGCCATTTTCTACATTAATTGTATAAAATTTATACACGATAAATTTTATTATTTATGAGATGATACGAAGAATTGAGGCTTGTGCAATTCGCAGAAATTTAATTATTCAAATTTTTAGAAAAATTTTATTAAAAACATTATAGTAATTTATTATATTCTATATTGTTTATATATACATACACATATATAATTTATATGGAACATAATTTTTTTCTTATTTTAGTGTTAATAAGTATATTAAGGAATATCGCATAAATATATTATCCTGTAATGAAGTGATTTACATATACCTAGTAAACTATCATTTAGGAATATCAGTTTATTTATGATACTTTATTGATTTTGTATTTTTATAGGTTGGTGCAAGCGATTCCGTGGAAATTATCTTGATAGCCGCAATTGCAGACTGAAAATGCAGAACTGGTGAGTGCAAAAGTGATAATTTGCAATAAATTAAACAAATTCACGTTTAAAATAAAAATTGAAATAAATATTATATATATATATAATAACTAGTAGATACAAGCTGCAAGAAACATGCAGAACGACGAAAGTGTGAAAGATGTTTTTGTCGCTCATATCGTCTCGTATTTCCGATTTGCATTCGAAATATCTCTAGAATATCTCTGAAACATGTCTGATAGATCGCCGGAAATCATAAGTCATCGCTCGAGCAAATTGAATCGCGCAAATAAGGATAAATGCAGGAAACGAGTCTCCATAAAGGGGTCATTTTTCTTTCCGGACGAAATACGAGTGAATATACGGATTTTATACTTTCACAAATGTTACATCGTACGGTACGCGCGTGACTAGAAGAAACGGATTATTCTCGTTTGCGCGATTAGATGATTATAACATCTTTCTAAGCTTCACATGCTCGTTCATCTATCGAAATAGTCATTCCGTTCCAGTTACTCTCTTATATTAGATATTAGTAGATAATTGACATTGAACATGCATTTTGCATGTAAATTGTTTTTTTTTACGTGTAATCTGTATAATTCGCAGACTGTGTTTTACTGCGTCTGTTTCTGAATTTTTTACATCAGGTTCTTTACTCAAAGAAATTATTTTTAACTTTATTCTGTGATTTTCTGCTCCTAATTACGCTTATAAAGATAAATCAAAGCGACTATAAGAGCGGTATAATTTCTGCAAGTGCTTTTACAAGAGATAAAGCTCTGTTTGAGTTTACGTTAGACAATACGAGATTACATTCGCAAACTCAATTTGGGAAATTTACATATAGCCTGCCGCTTATACAAGCTCTTTAGGCTAATGTTGAAGTAAACATTCACATTCAGGAAACTTTGATTCCTTACTGCTTATCGAAAATTCTCACATATAGCGATGCACATATGTCTTCCATGCACGAGGTCACGAAGAAAGTTCATTTTCAAATAATTCATGACACATACACGAGACTTAATATATGCGGCTCCGATCGGGAAATAGGTTTAGTCGCAGGGAAGAAGTTGGGGAACCAAGTTCGGTTACAGTTTCTCGCCGGGCGGACTGCGAAATTTCGGAGGCAATTTCAGGGAGAATCGAACGAGAGCGACGATAGAACAGGAAGGGGAAAGAAGAAGGGGAGGCGGGATTTTCCCCACGAGTAAAGGAGATAATAGGGGACACTGGCCTCGACCCTCAACTTCACCGCCCTTACGAAATAGCTATTCTGTCGAATCCTCCGCGCGTATTACCAGCTAACGGCAAATGTCCACATATATCTATGCCCACCGTAATGGATATAGTCGAACGATGGTAGGTCGTACCTGCGCCCCAATTAGTGTCAAACTACCGGAATTGGGATTGAACGAGGATGAGCGGGAGTAGAGAGAGAGAGAGAAAGACTTGTCGGGGTTGTACCACGGGTCGTTTCGGCGGCGATAAATTTTTCGTTGAATCGATTTAATCCGCGCAAATGGAGAGAGGGCGAACTGTCTGATTAAATTATCCGAAGCGGCACGATCGCGTAATCTCGTCGCATCAATCTTTGTTATTGTATTATCGCGGTTTAAGCGGCTCTTAGGAAAGCGAGCTTGTAGGGGAAATCGATGATCGATGCTTGTTCTCGAGAATTTCGTAACAGGAGAACGATCAGCGCGCGAATAACATCCCGGGCATTAATAATTGCTCCATCAGATCGTAATCTCGTAAATGTTTTTGCTTAAATTTGAAAAATCGATTTATCGGAGAAAATTACGTTAGACGATATTTCTTTCTTTCTTTTTTTTTTTTTTCTTCTTTCGCAATTTGATTCAATTTCGGTAACGCGATGAAGACGGATCAGGGCTCGCTTTATTGTTAGCGCGATACGCGTCGCGCGTGGCTGTATCACAATAAATCTATTAAAGACGAGATATGCGCATAATTTATTTCCCGGCGCGCATATTACACGCGTAATTGTGGTGCAGTGAATGTACAGTGCAGTCGCGATCGCTGCTGTCAATCACGGCGAGGCGCGCAAAAACCTGGCGCTGCAGCCTCGCTGAAATGAAAACGCGACATGTTTGGTTGCGAGCCGCGCGCATATATGCAATGTATATGCATCGGTGTCGGTTATTCACGTGCAACAGCTTTTACATCCACGGATGAACTATGTAAACTATCTTTTTGCACGTGCACTCTCTGCGCCGCGCGAACATAATTCAGATAACGCTTGTGCAACATCTATCACTTTCCCGATTCCCGGTCTTATATATTTTCAACTTGCACATATATCCGGAGAAATAAACATTCAGTTTACACATTCGTTTTTTTTTCGCGATTCTTGGTAATTTATTTCACCAATTTACTTGATCGAATTTATGGAAATTAATGCGGATTTGAATGTCGACGTCGTGTTTAGAGAAACTTTTTTTAATAAGTAGTATATTAATAATATCTTTCCCCACTTGCCTACTTAAAACCGGTTTTACCGGCTCTCGTCATTCCGTATGGAAGAGCCGCGCTGTAAATGTAACTTAACGGCGTATCGGCCTAATCGGAGAGATAACGCCGGTCATTAATTCATCACGCTCTCCTACAATCTAACACGATCCATTTTGATTCGCCATATTTGGGCCGACGTTTCGCGCCGGTTGTTGTACGTACATGTAGTTATGAATGATAACGCGTAACCGCGTGCGATAATGCACGTTTCGCACGCGGCGATCTATCAGCTGGACTTAACACTCGATGATCGATCATACTTTGAAAATGCGTCGAAAATGCGAGATCGTATCACGTTCTCAGCTCTTATCTCTCTCTTTATCTCTTGACATGGACATGTTTCGTGTCGTGTAATCGAGCATCGTGAAAGAGACTCGAGTGCATCGAGAGAGTCGAGCGATAATGTTTTAACTCGAGTTGATATTTGAACTTAGTTCGTGATATATCAATCGTCTTAATTATGACTACACTCTTTTCGCGTTCTTTTATCGTCCGTAACTTAACATTGTATTTAATAATTAATTAAGCCATTAAATTGACATACCCACCATATTAGTCAGCACGTTATAGTCAGCTATTAATTATAACATGAATGCGTGAAAGGAACATTTATTTTTGACAAATAAATATAATTATACTATTATTTATATTTTTTTTCGTTTGAATATTTTTAGTTTTTATTCATGCGAGTAATAATAAATTAAAATATGATTTTTTTTTTGTAAGTTCTGCAATTTATTTATTAAAAGGAGATTTATGGTTCTCTGGTAATATACTCTTTTTGTGAAAATTTAATGAAGACAGCGACAAGCACGCTTTGAGTTACGTAATGAAGACTAATATTTACATATAGTATTTTATTATTAATTAAATTTTTAATGTAAATGTCAAAGAAAAAGAGAGGAGGAAAGAGTGAAATTTAATAGCAAAATTATGACTATCTATAATTAGTGGAAAATCTGAATGATTGATACCTCATAAAATTGTACAATTTCTGCACAACGTTTTATGAGCAAATTAAAATATCTTGCTCTCCTTTCCTTAAAATCAATTATGACTCGCTCGAGTTTATTTCTTATTAATTATTTGACATATTACAACGTTGTTCTATTAAACATCCGAAACACTCTAATATTAAAACTGATCACACTATGTTAGAGTAAATATTTATGTACTATTAGCTTGTATCAACGGATATAATATCCCACCTCATGCACGCTCATGCTCGATTAAACACGTTATATTCAAATTACACGAGACTTGTTTACGTCAATCGAGCGCGGATGGAGGCTAATATAATAACCGGAGAAAAATGCGAATCAGTTTTATGGCGGCGAATGCGAATGAGACTAAGGGGGAAGCTTTATCGGATTTCTCGGCCGTCGTATAAAGTGTTTCGAGAAATCGATCATGCTCGGTTATCAGCTTTAGCTTCTCTCCGACGAAGCCCGCAACCGGGTCCGTTCAACGAATCGTGTGTGACGTCGCTGACGCGTTTATACATCATGCAAGTTTATCGCGTCGCTCGCGCGATATCGGTGTCGATAGCATCGCGGTGCGGCGTGAAAAGTTCCTTGTGTGCTACCGTTTCGCTCGTCGCGTTTATATATACTCGAGAAACTCGCGTGGAACAACATCGATACGATCGCGGAATCTCACATCCGTAAAGGAAAGGGGGAGGTCTTGGGAATAATTCAAGCAAAATCATTTTATGTATCGGTCGAAATTTACCATCTAGGTATCTATAATTTAGATATAATGCAAAATTTTTTAAAAATAAAACATAGATACATACAAGATTAAAAAAAAAAATACTAATTGATACTAATAGGAAAAGGGGAGGTTTTGTCTATCTATAATTTATAATGCAAAATTTATAAAAAATGAAACAAAGGTACAAGATTTAAAAAAAATACTGATTTCTATTTATTTTAGATAATTTATTTCATACTTTATAGATAATTTCCTTAGATATATTTCAGGTTGTTTTTTGTTTGTCTGGGAGTCGGATATCTTTTAGACTCACAATCAGACTGGTTGTATTTACACACAGATAGGTTGTATTTACACATTCATGTTTATTTAGACATTACGTTGAAATTATAGTCTTGAAGTTTACTTCACGGAAATCAATTATTTCATCGCGTTTTGTGCACATCCTTCGTGTGGTAGTTGCGGACAATTAGGCTACAATAAGCTCTCCGCTCTATCTTTTAACGATCGAGGTTTCTCACTCTCTTTCTCTTTCTCTCTGTCCTATTCTAAACTCGTAATAAAGAAGAACTGCTTCCACGAGAACATTTAAATTCCTCGTTAATATCTCTACCACGTAGTATATACGCGGCTTATCCATTATGGTACTCGTATCGAACGATTATAGTAGTTCGATCAGGTCGTTCCATCAATCACTTTTCAATCTCCTTTCATATATCTGCCTCTACCAGTCGGTTGGCAGCCGGTAGCCGGTTATGTCCCAAGTGGAATTACCACGAACACAGACTATTAGCGTACTTTCGCAACTAACTCTGTTGCGGATAATAACAGTTACTCGCGAATCAATAATACATTTTTCTACCATTACGTACGGCTATGTGATTCGCATTTATTTTATTCAATTAATTAGACGATCCTATTTCAGATACTTTTTTTTATTTATTTATTACGCTATACTTGGCACAATAAATAAATAAAAAATAACGAATTTGAACGAGAGATTTGACAGATCCAAAAATTAAATAGTACAACCGAATAAATATATAAAAACTCTAAATATTCTTTCGAGCACGGAAAAAAATATAAAACCAGCTCTTATACTGCAAACTTTTCCTTTGTAAAATTTCGCACGCGCTTGAGCGTATGAAAAAAAAAAAAAATATATATATATATATATAAAGGCTATGAGAACGCGCATCTTTAATGGGCCGGAACGTGGCGCCGTTAAACGATCATCGATGTAATTCCGTTAATCCTAGTATATAAGGAAGGCAAAAAGCTAATAACGACGATTAGGCTTGTAAAACGGCTCGCGATCGCTATAGTAATCGCGAAGCTCGTGCGCAATTTGTTTATTCGTTCGCGTTAATTGCATGGTGTCGCTTGGCAATTTGTAACGGGTAAAATAATGATCGATAGAGAGAAGGAGATATATCGCCGACGACTTTGTCAGTCACCCGGTTATTTCCGCGTTACAGTCACAATTAGGTAAATGACCAGGCATTTTCTCGGCTGCGCGAAAAAGAAGGGGAAACGATAAATTACGAGCGGCTCGTAAATCGCTGACGAGTCGGTAGACTTTCAGCTGTCGTATTAAGAAGTCAAGCGCTCGGGGCACAGTTGAATGAGAACGAGAGAGAGTCGCGGATAGTTAGAAAGACAAGGGAAAGACAGCCATTGGAGCGACTTCCGCGGTTGTCGCTCTTCCATATGGATACACGAAAGATAAAAAATATAAATAAATTGTGCGCTCTCGTCAGCCCACATTACGCATATCCGCTAATTAATTGGTTATCATGAAAACCGCTTCGAGCGATTAGGATGCTCAATCATCGTCCATTTGATGATTCCATTTTATTTCAATTGCTTCCGGTTCTTTTGTTCAAAGAAATTTCGAAAGCGCGTTATAAACTATACAGTAGGCTAAGTTTACGTGTCAATATTCCACTTAATGAAAATCTTTGACGAATTGCAGATTTTTTCCCTCTTTTTTTCGAAGAAAGTGTGTCGAAGATTTAATAGCTTTTAAAGTATATAGATGGTTGAAAGTGTGCGAGACTTTCCTTTTTTTAACAGAAAATTTAATTAAATGTAATAGTAATTTCAAGTTTAATTGCTATCGGATATTGATTGCATATAATGTGGAACATGAATTTCAGATGCTATATATATATATAAAACTCTTTGTGATGAATAAATAATACTTGGCGTTTCTCTTTTTGTGTCACTAACACAAAGAAAATGCCGAACAACTCGAAGACGACTATTGTGCTCATTCAACTTTTAAATGCGTCACGAAGAGATTATATTTCAATCTTCTCAAGCATAAGACTGCTACTTCCAATGATCTAACTGTACTTTGCTGAAACTTCCATGGCGACTTTCGCTTCGTAATGATCGCTAAGTTGTGGAAAGTCGGAAGACGCGACGCGTTAAATGAGTCCAATCGTGGGAATTCTGCTTCAAGTATATGATTCGCTTGCATTGCCCACGAATAATAAATGTTTTATTAAGTATTTAGTGTCTTATTATTCTAAATGTGTTTTGCGATACAATTTAAAATAATAAATTAATTAAATGTTAAATAGGCCAAACGTCATTTTGATAGTTACACAATTTTTGAAGAAGACAAAATAAATCTTTTGCTAATAAATTTTGTATATTAAATACACGCGTACAGGCTAATATATCAATCGACGCAATGATTATTTTGAGCTAAAATTAGCAAAGTGGTCGTGCTCACGGTCGACATTTTAAATAATAAATAAAATAAATATAAAATAGGCGAAAGGTGTCATTTTGATAATTTACACAATTTTTCAGAACAAAATAAATTTTTTGCTAATGAATTTCTTATGTTAAATACATCATACGTACAGGTTAATATATAAAATATTATACATATAAAATATTATACAATGTAAGGTATAAAAAATTTTTCCTGAACATGATTTTTAAATTGACGATGAGATATAAGTAAAGTGAATACGAATCGACGCATTGATTATTTTAAATTAAAAAATGAATACGAATCGACGCAATGATTTTGAGTTAAAATTAGCAAAGTGGTCGTGCTCACGGCTGACATTTTAAATAATAAATAAATTAAATATAAAATAGGCGAAAGGTGTCATTTTGATAATTTACACAATTTTATAAAATTTTTTTTCCCAAACATGATTTTCAAATTGAGATATAAGTAAAGTGAATACGAATCGACGCAATGATTATTTCGAGTTAAAATTAGCAAAGTGGTCGTGCTTACGGTCGACATTTTAAAATCATAAATAAATAAAATCTTAAATAGGCGAAAAATGTCATTTTGATAATTCACACAATTTTTCAGAACAAAATATTTTGCTAATGAATTTCTTATGTTAAATACATACCTACGTACAGGCTAATATACAAAATATTCTACAATATGAGGTATAAAAAAAATTTGTTCCCAAACATGATTTTCAAATTGAGATATAAGTAAAGTGAATACGAATCGACGCAATGATTATTTTGAGTTCAAATTAGCGAAGTGGTCGTGCTCACGGGCGACATAATTGCGTTCATCTGCTCGACACTGTTATACGACGTTGTAACGGGTGAGTCCCCGAGCAGCGATTAGTTGGGTAACTATTTGCGCGAGACTTTCGAGAGAGGAGAACGATACCGACAAGCGTGAATAAACAGGTGTGCAGACGCTAGGACTTGTATTTATGTACACGTCCGCTTGTAATTGAAAGCGATAATTATGAATTAGTCGAATGACACGCTATTTGTATAATGTGGGATACGTCGCCTTTGGCATTCTCCTTAATCATATATCTTTCGAGGAATTACGAAATGATTTTTCTTTATCGAAAATAAATAATCGTAGCCCATTATCCTTCGAAATATTTTTTTTTCACGATTATAAAATATGTAAATGCTTTTAATTCCTATACACGTCGCGAGTCAAATATTTTGTTCTTGAGACTATATGTTTGCCGACGAGATTTTTAAGAGCTCTTTCTATATAATGACGAAATGCGTAATACTTGATACACCTTATATACGCACAGTGAATTCTATGCTTGATACGGCTCACGGACAGTAGGCGTTTCCAGCGTCATTATAAATCAGAGTTAAACACGCTAATTATATCGGTCCGTGGTCGCCACCAACAAGGGTGAAGGGTACAGGGGATGAGGGGAAGATTGCGAAGGTTCTCAATTGGCGGCGAATGCGCGTTTGCTTTCGACTTTTCTAATTAACGCGTCATAACAAGCGTAAAATCGGGTTACGATTTTATAATTCGCGTAGTTCCGATCATTCTGATGATTGTTCGCGCTCGTATATCCGCGTTCATCGATTAAATGATATTATTTGTAGTTAATGATTACACGCTCGTTAATATTGTTTAATAAAATCACAAAATTTCCTGAAGAATAAGATGAGGCACAATTATAGTTCCTGAGTAAATTTAACATCCGAATTTCTGTAATAGTTAAAAATAAAGTCATATAATTTTTTAATTAAACTGTACACATACAGGATGTCCCAGAATTACCGTATCACACGTTAATGGGAGATTCTTGAGGCGATTTGGAGACGATTTTTCCTCAGCGAAAATGTCGAGAAAGGTCACCATTTTTTTAATGTTCCCAATTTTTGAAATCATGTATCTTTGTAACTAAGCCTTGAATTAAAATTCTATTAAAGTAAACTTTACCTGAAATTATCTAAAAAATGCAGTTTTGTTAATAATTAATTTTTACAAGGCTTAGTTTACAAAATAGCTTTTATTTTCAATCATTTATAACTCGAAAATTATTGGTGCCTGGACATTTTCGTTGAGGAAAAATCGCCTCAGAAATCTCTTATTAACGTGTGATACGGTAATTCTGGGACACCCTGTATATATTAAAAACTCTTCAATTAAACATTATGAAAGTTGGGTCGAAGAAAACGAGATTGTGTGGACTTTGTGTTTATTCGATTTCTTTTTGTACACAATTTACGAGAGATCGCAGGAAGTTTATCACGCACGAGCGCTCGTGAGAACCTCTACGCTTTGGACGGATGAGAACCTTTTTGTGGTTCATTCTGCGTCGAGTAAGAATGAGTTTTCCGTAGGAGAAAGAGAGAGAAGAGGTTGAGGGAAGAGAACGATGAGGCGATCTAACGTGAGATAATGAGTTAGGACGAGATAGCGAGTTACCGATGAAATATATACGTATGTGGGTGTGCGCACGTGCACTCGTGTGCCTACAGTATATGTTAGGTATTCTTATATATGGCTGAGAGCGGAACAGCATGCTGTAAATTATGACGAGCCCCAGGCAGAGTGAGAACCTCTGGCTATTATCCGGCAGCGAGGCTACTCTTCACTTAAGTCCTATCCATCTTTCTATCAGTTCGCCTCGGTCGTGCACGTTCATGCATTAATCTTTTTCGAAAAAAAAAAAACCGACGTATCCGATTTGTGCAATACTCGCCTTTTGTATAAAAGTAAGGTGTTTATTTCTTCAAACTCTGCTTCATTAAATTTTCCCCGACAAACTTTCAGCGAATAGCGGACAATTTACTTTAATTCCAATCATCTTAAGAAAAAAGGAGTTTTAAATTTTAGCTTTTCAGATTAATTTAGAACGAAACTTTTTAACCGAGTCAGTATATGCGAGAATTGTACATATACGTGTGTAGTTGCGGTCTTATATAAAGCGACTCGATTTCAGTGGCAATAGAGCCGCTATTTTCTTGAAAATATCACTTTGATGAGTAACGATATTCATGAGCTCCGCATAATACAAGTTTTCCATGCAAATCAGCGAGGGTACCATATTTCGCTTCGATTCTCGAACGCCTTCCTATTTCGGTGTGAGTGACGCTTAAGATTCGCAGCAGCGGGTGAAGAAGGGTTCAATGGAAACACGGGGTGCTTCTCGAAAAGCTTGCCTTCGCATTTTTCGCGATCAACTGCCGCTGGAATTCCTGGCTCGGTCGCCTGTCGAGCTTCGATCCGCTTTTTCGCTGCACCTTGCGCGCAGTGCCAAGAAGTTAGTCGGCCGGAATTCACACTGACTCATTCGATTAGGTCGTTCGTTCGGGCGGGGAAGAAGAAGAGGAAGAAGAAGAGGCTCGACCAGAGAGCTGGTTTTGCCGTGATTTTCATACCGTCGCGCTTGTTCGCCGTTTTGCGTCTCGTTTTTATGGTCACTGCGCGCCGCTGTTGCCAACTATTCGCACCGGAGAATTTTGGCACGATATTATTATATTTCGTTCGAAAAAAAACTTGGCGAAACTTTATATTTTATAGTTTTTTTTTTTTTTTTCAAACGGAACAAAAAAAATTGCACAGTAGTAGCAACTGAAACATATATAGTTTACACGAGTCATTTTCACCCGCGGCGAGTGCTAATGTTAATAATTAGTAAAAGAACATGTATGTGTATTTTGAAATGCTGTTGAAGCGTAAGTCGCCTTTTTTTCGCCAGCTAGCCTATTAATCATACGAGCTGTAACAATTTTTCTACATGTTTTTTAGCATGCGTGACTGCTAGTAAAAAAATTCACGGAAATTACATGACAATATAAGGTTTTTTTTTTAAAGTTAATAAAAAAGAATCGTTAATCATAATTTTATTTAATATAATGCATTGATATTTTGTATGGACCGTATAATTTGTTTCAAGTGAATGTGATTCACTAAATGATTTTTTAAATGAAATATTTATAATCTTCAATTCTATTAATTCACCGTAACTAATTTCTACAAAAGCGCATAGTACGAAAATATCGTGCAATTACTATAATTATACTGTTGTTGGCACGCATTTGTCAACAGTTCAACGGCATCATCATGCTTATTAGCTGAAATAACGCAATTTAGAAAATATGCCAAAAATATATAGAAAGTATATAGAAAAGTACAAAATTTGCCAAAACAGACAAGTTTTTCCTTCGCTTATTCGATAAATCTATACTTTTTATTGATATATAATAATATATTATATTATCGGCAAAAAGTTACTTGCGAAAAGTTTTTTTTCTTTTTTTATCATTTCTGATGCCGATATAATTATCAATTTATACGGTCTAGGTCCAAATCCGAGAAAAACTCGCTCTATCGCGCAATTATCGCAAAAAAGTGCTCTTCCACGCGAACGAACGAGAAGACAACATAATTATAACTCATACGACAAAAATATTGTTAGTCTTATAACATTGTTATGTTACGGCTATACTTACAAATCGATTAGAACAAGTCTGTGACTGGATTCAGAAAAAATATGTATCTATATTAACACTAAACTTGAACAATATACGTCTTCATTTATCGCTTGGATTCGTAATTTCTTGTGTAAGATTTGTTTTCAAATATTAAAATTTGTATAAACATATTTATCTGTTCTTCAGCTTATTATAATTCTTGTTCGTTTTTTATGTAGAATTATATATTTTACTTTTTATGTTCGCTTTTTCCAACAATCTAGGAAAAATGAAAGAAATGAATAAATGTTTTGAAATCTAAAATGAGATTAAAACATATTACATACAAATGTGTCGAATAAAAAAAAAAAGAATGAATTATCGCTCGTGATAAAATGGGGGGTTATCGTTAGTGAATATGTAAGTAGAAGAGCAGATATTGAAAGATCAGTTTTATATCACTGTTACGCTGCTATGATCTATCAAAGGTCGTGCGTAACAGCGTCTTTCTATTTTTGGAATCTTCGACCACATATTGAAACCATTGATCGTCGCTCCTTGAGCTCATTTAAGCGTGGACTTCATCTCACTTACGTAACTTCGATTTATTGAAGGCTTGCTTATACAATGACAGCTTTTTCTCTTTCGTAATTAGAAAATGGTTAACGTCAATATTTTTGATATCATTTTTAATTACTAAATTTAGAAGTTATTTTAAATTTGCTCCTTTTTATCTTTCATTACTTTTACTAAATATCAATAATATAATATCTTTTAATAAAATAAAAATATATCGCGTATGGTACATTTCGAAATAAATGTCAAATAAATCTCTTATGAGATATTAAAATTTAAGAAATATCTATTATAGAGGTAACGAAACATTATACATGTGTATAATATATATATAAATATATGAATATAACATTATTTTCATAATTGACTCGTTGCAAAAATATTTTTCGTTATCTTTACAATAAATATATATGTTTTAAATTTCAATAATATAAGTATAATATCTCATAAAAGATTTATTCGATATTTGTGTCGAAATGTACCGTACGATATGTTATTTTTATTTTATTAAAGATATTATATCGTTGATATTTAGTAAAAGTAATGAAAGATGAAAAATATATTAAAATACCTGGAAAATTCGCATGTATGATATAATATATGTAATAATACATGATTCTCAAAAAAGGACGGATTTGTGAAAAATTATTCCATTAGACTAATTGTAAATCGACTCTAATACCATTCACGTGACATAAATCTGTCGCGTTAGGCGAGAGCATGTATACATCTGCCTGTGCACGACACCTGTATACGCGAACACAAATATATGATTGCGGACAGGCTGCCAAGTTTGGTGATGGTTAAACGAGCGCAATTGCATCTCCATGCAAGCAGACGGGACACAACTTTGTCATTATCGTTGTTCCGCACTTTCGTATATCGTTCGAGTTATGTTGCCACACCTTTTATAGCCGCGTATATGGTCGTAAAAAGAAAAACAAAACAAAAAAAGCAGGCGGGCCGCGAATATGATGCGAATCACGCGTGCTGGGTCGACCGCAAAATCTCGCCGGAATTTCATATCACGATCCAAAACATTTCATTGGCAGTTTTCTCGCTCAGAGTGCGGCCGTTTCTGCGTCACGTATAAATATTTATGCACTCGTCGGGAATGCGCGAGTCGCGTGTATTTTCTCTTGCCCGAGCAGAGACTCGCGCAAAATCCGATTTTTATAGTCAATGAATCATGGATATTCTACAGCTGAAAATTTTAATATATACACATTTTAATATATACACGATATTTTTTGAAATGATAATTTCTAAAATTATATTCGTGACTCGAGGCAAATTATGCGCAGCACGTGAAATTAAATTTTAATTCTTTCAGAATTTTCCTAGAATTATCAGTTTAAACATTTATCTATATAAATGCATGAGAGAAAATCCGTTGTACAAATTCGAATGAAATCAGAGTAACGAGCGCCTGACTTTTCGCGTAACGGCGGAATCGCGTTTAACGAGCGGCTACCTGTACAGAGTAACGGTAACGAAAATCGCACGGGAATTTAAAGGCTAAATAGGGCGAAAGAGCCGCACGTTTTCGTCCGTTGTACGGCGAACGAGCGATCAAGGATAATGCCCATTTATCTGTATGCGCTCGCTTGGCCCCATCTAGTCGTCACGATCGAGCTTCGTTCGATCCTATCGATCGTGACTCGCATCGAGAGAACGGTTCCCTGTATTCGAGCAATCTGATCAGAATCTCGTCGATCGAGAGACGGCAGGTTTTGACCCTTACTGCTGCACTTTGTGCAACGTCCCAATCTTTATACCTGCAGCCATTAGAAACTCGAATTGCATACAATTTATTTCTATGTACATAAGAGCAAGAAATTTATTTAAAAGATGTAGGTAGGAAAACATTGTTTTAAAAATTCTGCTATTTTTTTTTAATGTAGGATTTTTAATTTATTTTATTATTTCTTTATCATTTTGTTATTAATATTAGAGAAGAGAGAAAGAAATTTGTGAAAATATATAGTTTAAGAGAAAATTTTCGCTATCAGAAAACTTTGATCGGTTTTCACAAACCAATATGAGAAACAACTTTCGTTGAGAACGCACTTGTGGAATTGGCGCCGCTGAGAATTGACCACGAATATTGTTTCCTGTGGTTATACAAACTGCGAGCGATCGACACTGTTATGTCGGTTGGCTTCGAAACCGGAGATAAATTTAAGCGAGATTGTAATGCATGTCTTTACGAAGCGAATAATTTTGAACGCGCGACACTCCGCGAGATACGATCATTTGCCAAATTTATCGCAAGAGAAAGTTTTCATATTTTAAAACTCGAATTTACAAAATTTAAATTTTGTAAAATTTTCTTTATATAAAAAATCAGTCATAATTTTTTTCCTTTTTTTTTCCCCTCTTCTTTTTTACGTTCTGCGGAGTCAAATTTTTTTCGTGAAATGAAACGAAGCTAGGTTTTTACGTGCAACAATATAATGTCAAATTTGAAAAAGAGTCTTTGGTCGACAGAGAGTGTTGCATTTCTGTTTTGCGCGAACGTTCCCACGGTTAACGACAGTCGAGCACTGGTCAAGCACACATATTTTAGAATGCTCGTAAGATGCTCAAACAGCTGCTGTCAAATGAGAACGGAACGACTTGGCACGGTCGCTGGCTTGCCGAGACATATGTTTGAAGACAAAATCTTCCGCGCGCAAACACGCGGAGTCAATCGTATATTCAGCACTATGCAATGACTGTAGCATAAATTGGAAAATGTGTTACGACGTTTTCGATCAACGTTAACATTAATTTCTTCGCGCGTGTTGAATGGCGATACACGGTATACTGGTTGCGTTGTAAAAAAATATATGCTTACAAATTATACATTTAAATTTGTATTTAAATCTCTCTTTTCTCTCACATAAAGAGGATTTCTATTTTAGTTAAACCGCTAAAATATTAGTGGATTTTTTTATGCATACATTTTTTTCTCCTATTAATCTGTGATATGTAAGCAGAAATGCTACAAATAATATTTTATGCTTGTCACATTATTTGATTTTTAATCTTAGTTTATAAAACGTTAGTAAAACATTCGAAAGCTATAATTGAATCGGAAAAACAGTGCATATTAATAATACAGTTTTGTAATGCAGTGCAGAAAAATGATTGTGCATTACATAAGCACGTGTGTGCGTGTTACAAATCATAATTTTCCAATTACATGGAGTGTCTGTTTGCATGGTTTTATAATATAATGAACGATAAACATAAAGGTAATAAAAAACTGTAACTAAATCGATGAAATCAAAGGAAACACTTAAACGTATCAGAAAATAATAATCACGCATTATATAAGTATACGTGTTTGCTTCAGGAATAATAACTTCTTAACTACAATGTACATCTGCTTTTCTATTTGCGTCACGAAATAAAATACACAAAACCTTAACGTTCGTAATTGAGTTACATGAATAAAAAATATGATTAATGCGGTACTTTATTACATCGTACAAGAGATAAATTATATAAGTGAAATATTAATATTCCTTTTTAATTACACGGTCGTTTAATTTTTTTTTTTTTTTTGAAATTTAATAAAATGTAAATTAAAGTTTAGAAATTATCATTTAATTGAGAGGTCAGAAATGCTATCATATGCTATATATATTTTTTATCGTAAAATGATGATGACGTGTTACGTAAAAAGTCACTCACAGTCGATTTGATTTTAGTTCGAGGAATATAATGGTCCATTTTACAAACTCTTTTGGGAGCTACAATTGAATCGCGGAGAAATCAAAGAATGTCATTATACGTCTCGCGAGGAAAAATGTTGGTGCATTACGCAAGCGTGCGCAACCATTCGTAACGCGTTGAAAACGCGTAAGCGATTTCCAATAATATTTTCACTTCAACCGTGACGCGTATTGGCAGCGGACGCGTTTGGCCCCACATCAGATTCTTATCGTCGACTGTGCAGTGCAATCGGATCTGTATCTGATGTTCCTACGTTGTTAACATATCGCGCAGAGTAATCCGTTTAGCGCAGTGATCCTCAATTACTCTCATTACATTAGTGATTGAAAAAAATTATCAAATTATGTTATACAAGGAAATATACGTAACAAAATGTTGGAGATATTCGTTGAGGAATTTATTGTATATTATATCATTAAATCTTCAATTATTTTATGCAATTATTACGATTGCAAATTATTTTTCCTCTTGATGTAAGACATGTATTTCAGTACACAATCTCAGACAATTTTTTCTAATTAAATTCAATTTCTTTATACTTTAACTAGTCAAAGTGATAGATGATCCCTGATGTAGTAGCATTTGGCACGAGTCGATATGCTATATTAAGGTATCGAATTACTTGACCGATCTACCGATAGATCAATAGAAAGCACTTTTTCGTCCCATGGGTCTAGGGAAACGAGTTTACTTTGTTTGTAGTGCTCAACGAAGTAAATAATGAGCATATTTTTCCGGAAAAATGACCTTTTCCCATTTTTGCTTCGTTTCTTTATACTCGCACTTTTTTGTTTTTTAGGGAGGGTTTTCTACGATTAGGCAGTTTTTAAGAATTAAAGAAATGTATTTTAATGATTTTCCATGGATGAGAGCTTTGTTACATACCTACCTACGATGTTGAAATGCTAGATTTATAACGCAGCGTTCCAACGAATAGGCATCCTTCGACCAACCGGAGATATGCTTTGTTAAGCAAGTAAATTTCATTTTAAACTTTCTTTCTCGTGCTTATACATCCTCTGCAATGTGAAGCTGTAAAAGGAACTGTAGCCATATATTTTCTCTTTATGTTTCTCTCCTTTACATGAACATAAATTCTATTACTAATCATTTCATTACAAAATCCTTATGCCATGATATTATGCCTCATGCCATTTGTATATCTAATCTGACGATATAATGAATAATAAGTTGACGCGATATCGAATATATTATACACGTAGTTGAGCCGTTTTCTCTTTCCTCGCGATCGATCGATAACAACAACGATTAATCATTCAATTTACCGATAATCGCTCCGATAATAATTCGCAACGTTGTTGTACAACATAAACATTTCACGATCTCACACGACGTCCTAATGACATTAAAGTGAAGCAGAAACGATATACAAGAATACGTTCCGGAATTCTCGTATGTGTTATAAAAATAAAAACCCGTACCTGATTAGCAAGGATTATCCCTGTGTGTTGGCCGACGACCTCAAATCCTTCTCGCCTTTTTTTCTTCGTCTCCTTTTCTTCCGAAGGCACAACATCTGTGTCGAGTTCTGAGACAGCGAGACCCCGAGAAGAGGGTACACACGGTGAAGAAAGAGAGTGAAATGAATGAGTGGCGGCTTGCATTGTGGTAGCCGCGAATGCGGAACCGGCTAATCTATTTGTTCGACGAACTACTTTCCGGCCCCGACCTCCGAGTCCTTTCATCTCGTCTTTCGCAATGAGCTCTTCCACGGCTCGCGCTCTCTCGAGGACCTCTAATGAGTTTGCGATTGAAGTTTCTCGAGTGTTCCGGAAACTCTCTCTTTCACTTGCTCTCTTTCTCTCTCTCTCTCTTATTGCCGTCGTCGTGACGATGAAAACCTTTTACCCTCGCGTCGACGTCCACGTGATTCCATTTTCCGACGAATTCTTTCGTAAAAGAGTGTCACACCGCTCTGCTCATCGCGCTCATTCATTTGTCCGGACTGATCACTCAAATTCTTCGAGTGTCGATGACTTTAGAGTTCTTCTCTTCGGCGAACGAGAAAACGATTGTCGTTTAGAGTAGCGATTATGAGTTACCGAAGTTTAAGTGTCCTTGATTCAATTTTTAGAACAAATATTCTTCGCTTCCGCAAAACTTGGGAGGACAATCTGAATCCAAGAGGTATTATTGTCTCAGTTTTCTAGAAATTCTCCGAGGAAAAAAATTCGGAGTAAAATTCTGTTAAAAAATCTCGTCGCTTGAAACTATATTTTAGAATATCTATTAATTTTATTTTATTTTAAAATCGGGATAAATTATATAGGTATACTTTTCGCGTATTAAATATAAATACGTAGGATTAAAATCAGGAATTGAGGATTTCAATGTTGCGATTATCAAAATAACGATCGCTTGTGAACACCAGTTTCGCAGACGAGAAACAAATTGGAAGTGGACCGCGAAGTAACAAGAGGGGCAGCATTCGTGTTGGGAAAGAGACACATGTGCGTCACGGAAAAGCAGCTTTGCAAAGTTGCACGACCGCATTAACGCACGCACCAACGTGTACAGATACTGTACGTATATATATGTATTTTATGTACGTCGCAAAGTTGCGAAAGGGTCGAAATTACGGTACATCGAGCGAGAGAGCGATTCTCTATGTTGTCGGATGCTGCGCGGCGACTCCTTGTTTCGGGGCGCTTTCACGAAAGCATGAAAAGCCTCGCCGCAGCGGTGGTGGTTTATGCATCGGTGTCGCGTCTATTGCATCCCAGCGCGGCGACCACGGAAGGGCGAAAAATAGAGAGGAGAAAGGAAAATTGAAGTCGACGGTGCGCAATAAGCTTTTCCGCTCGCGACGGATTTTCAGCGATTTCGTTAAAAGGAATTCTTGAAATGTCTGTTGATTCTTGCAATACGATCATATATCGATTTTAATAAGAACAATTTGAATTTTATCATTTTTCTTGTTGTAATCTTAGGTAGGTTCCAGCAGCGATATTTCGTAGTTCCATGTTCGGAATCTTAATTTAGCCGAAGAAAAATTTTAATTATATTTAAATTGCGATGAAAAACCCAAAAAATAAATTGACGTTAAATCCTTAGTTTGGTTTTACAGATTTAATTGAAATCTGTCATCTAAAATATAAAAATTGCTCGTGTATCAGTTCTTAGCTTGAATAATTATACGTGTGAGCGTATATATGTATGTGTGATAGAGAGAGAGGGAGAGAAAACATGCAAGCCGGTTTCGAGGATTAACTTGCAATTTCCACGAAGTTGTCATTAACCCGTTACGAAGCCGTAGAACGTGTTGACAGTTATATTCCGACAGAAACATCCGCGAACATCAATAGAAATGTGCGACACTCGTTATTGCGATGCCGCGTATGGTTTGTTAGATGGAGATGCGTTTATTCAAAAACTCTCATGATTCCTCTCGTCAGAATTTTTTTTGATGATTATACACGAGATACGCGCGGATTTCTTCAATGTACATATCTATTAATCACGAGTATAAAAAATAATTGACAATTTACATTTCCCTCGGAAAAAAAAATTGATATAGTTAATATTTCTGACATCTCATTCGTATTCTTTCGATTGAATAATAGAACATAAAATATACGTCGAGAAATCTGTTTTTAATTCGCAGGAAACAGATACACAGAATGAAACATCTTATGAGATAGGCAATGTTTTCTTCAGAACAAATTGTAACGGACTTTAATTGCCTCTCGGCTCTTCTACGGTTATAAATTCAGTTCTATGCAACTCCGTGTCAGTGTGCGTTTGTATTCGCCGCGAACAACGGCGTTGAGGCACGTGAAAAATAGAATAAGACGCGGAAAGGGAGGAAAATAAGACGAAACGAATGGCGGCGAATACATCTCGCCATTACGGCTCAGAAGCAAGTATGAGCGACGTGGAAATAGCGAGCCTCGCAGCTGTAATAAAGAAGATTGAGCACGCGTGTAAGCAGCAGCAGCAGCCACGCTTAAGTGTCGTTCACATAGAATGCACAAGGAAACGTTTGCATTTTATTTTGTAAAACGTCGAACATTTTGCAAAACAATCGAAAATTGAACAAACATTTTTCACATACGTTCTATTGAATATTTATCGCTTGGAACAACTCTATAAATATTTTAACATGACTATTCATTAGATATAATAAGAGAATTGCATAATTTCTTTTTTAATAATTCTAATTTTAATAACTATTAATTTTATTATTGCAAAAAATTTATTTCACTTTATTTGATGTGTGATAACAAATTATACTACATCAAATACGCCTATTTTTTAATTTTATTTTTATTTTTAAAGTTTGAAAAATCTTGCGCCAATTAAAACAATCGAGCCAATTTCTTAATATTGCACGACAAGATGCAAAAGTTGGAATCGCGCGCACTTTTGCATCGCGATGCAACTACGATGTCGATGTTCTCGTGTGAATGATACTTCAGCGCCGAAGAATAGCATAGCACTACGGCGATAGCGGTGAAGACAACGTTGCTCTCTCGGAGAGAACGGTCGCAACAATGTTGCGCTCTCGCCTAGAAAGGAAACAGGCTTTCGTCATTCCGCTTTCCATGATCGTTCAATTATTCAACGCTGCTCTCTGCGTTGCGCGCCTCGCCTCGCCAGTCACGGCGGACAAGTGTAATGAAATATTAACACGGCGTAATTAGAATTCAATTGGACGTGCTCGGTGCAATCCGGATTTATGCGTTCTGGACTCGAGGAGCATGGAGCGTACCCCATATGCTTCGTTGAGAACCAGCGCTATTACCAGTTACTATTTGCCATTGCTCGGGAGCACCATTAATCATCTTTGCGAGACATAATTTGTAGAATTAAGTCCCCGACTATATTACGCGAAATGAAAAAGAGCGAGAAAAATGTTAAAATTTGAGAGAATTGACGAGCTATGCTGCGTTTATGAATTCGTAACTGATAATGCATTTTTTTTTAGAGTAGATGCGATATATTTCAGTTATATTTGACATGAATATCTTGTTATTTTATATAACTGAAATATGATAATTTTGTAGTTTCTCTCTGCGATTTTCAAGTGGAAGATAAAAAATGCAAATATAGTTAATCTTTAAATCTTATAATTATAAACTAGAAACTCGACGTGTATATATACCGTGAAATTAAATGACGTTTAGAATAAAGCTTTTAATGATATTTTTCTTTTTATTTCACACCGATGTCTATTTTTGGTTCTTACTCTTGTCTTTATAATTTCTCGATTAAATCGGTCGGTCTAAGGTTGCTGTGGTACTATCGTGGAGATAAGTTTTTGCGTTAGATGGAGACAGAGCGCATCTGGGTGGGTATTTTAATAGGGGTATTAGCGATAAATTTAATACAAAACGCAGTTAAGATCTTAATCTTCAGCTCGTTTAAGTAAACTCATTACGTGGTTCCCACTTTAGTGGAAGTATAGCTGCAGCATCGTTAGCATAAACGATGACTCCTTCTCTCTGCTTGGCTGTCGAGCTACATGTTTTAATGCGAAGCTTGTTCTCTTACAAAACAAAGAGAATAAACTAGTTTCGCCGAGAGGAGAACCTTTGTTTCTTTATTAACGCATCTGCTCCGACACATTTGATTAATTCTTCAGATTAATGTTCTTTTAAAATTCTATTTATGCGTAAAACAGTATTGCTGGTTGAAAAATTAAATGCAAATTTAACTGTACTTGAATGAGTTTACTTGATGAAGTTTATAATGAGCTCATTGAGCTTTGTTTCCGATTTGAATATTGAAAGTTTTTTTTATTAGTACATATAAATATAAAAAATAATAAAGACAATAAAAATATGTATATCTGGAATAAGAGAAATAATAATAAATCTCAATAAGAGAAATAAATATAGAATTTTTCATTATATAATAATTAATAAAACAGAAACACAATATATCGAGAATTTTTTATGCTTAAATATTATTGCGTAACATCGTAAAATTTAACAAAATATTTTAATAAAATTTCATTCGATACATCTCTTGCGATAAAAATAATATTTTAAATACGTGTGCAATGCAAAATTTCAATAGCCTCGTGTAATTTTAATAAAATATGTATTTATTTTTATTTTCCTCTATTTATTTTCTCGACGAAAACTCTTTGGACGAAATATCAATCCACGTGGAATATTTTAATTTTATTTTCTCTAACGCGCAGTTCTCCACCTGTAATCTGTCTTAAATCGAAGGATTCACGTACGCGGGTTAACTCGACTTCGTTAACAAGGTAAATTCTCCCTCGGCAGATCTCGGTGGTGGACTTCATTGACGTCATTACAATCGAGGTTCGCCAGAATGCTGCGCCCACAGTACGGAATAGTTCGGGCTTACCAATTGTTCTCCCAGGAATGCCGTCAATCTCCATTCGTGGAATTGTTACGAGAACGGCGAGCGGCGAGAGCAAGCGCCGCGTTCTCGCCTTAACGACTCGTCTTTATCCCACTCGGTATAAATGGCACCGGATATTATTTTCGTCGCGGAACTCCCCGAAGTCGCGCGATTAATCTTGTAACTTAATGCGGGTACGGTGTAACTTAAGGCCGGAGCAAGTTCCCGGCTGCGCTCCGCCGCGATCGTGTGATTTCGCGACTTCCGCTTCTCCTCTCGATTAACTCCCTGCATATATATATATCATCTTTTTGCGCTGTGACACGAGTAGGGCTAATCTGCGAAGATATATTGTACATTATCAAATATGTTTTAATTCGCTATGCGTATGAACTCGGAACGAAATAATTAAATCTCTTTGACCCAATTTTAAATCTATCGAATGAAGAATTCTGCATAATTTAACTTGGAATAATAATTAGAAATTATATGTCGATGATTAACAATTATTTGATATAATATCGTAAGAAACAAAGTGAAATAGAGAAGTGATTATGATCCGAATCAAGTCTATTTATCGCTTTAAATGTTTAAATCCTTTTTCCTTTTTTGTTGGCATTATTTTAATACGATTATATATGTAAAATATATCGTATATCTTATAAATTATAATTTTTTGTTTTGCAGGTTGTCGTAAACATAATTGATTTTATAATATATTAATCTGTATACGTTCAAGTATTGTATTTCATTAAGTAAAAAAAGTATGACGAGTCATTCTTGATAATTTATGTTAATATCATGCTTCTTTTTTAAGAAGTCACGCGCACACACTCTTGTTCGAATATTTATCTCCTACTATAAATTACTACTGTTGTTTGATCATTCTATTTTTTTTTTTATATCCGAGTATGGACATGAATTGATATCGTCACGACGGGATTTAAACAGCTTATACATTTATAAAACTTTTATCAGCCATAAATCATTTTTATCTCAGATTAATTTTTTCTGGCACACAATATTTTGTCATCCGTTGTCCTCTTTTATTTCCTGCGCATCGACCACATTTACTACCACACGTGTACATACATACATACGTGTACTAGTTGTGTGTCGTGTATAACGTTTCGAGAGGACTCGGTTTTACAGAACATAGGAATAAATTCTATTTTCCCTCTCTCTCTCTCAATCGAAAGAGGAACTATCTATATATACATATATATATATATATCCCTCTCCGTCTAAATTTCCTCGTTTCTCTTTCTCGCGCCGATTCTCGTTACTGACGCAGGGCGGTTGGACCGTGGCCAAAATGCCGCCGGTAAAATTAATCGTTCCCTGACACGAATTCCTCTCTAAGTGGGAATACCAATTTGTAGGTGCGAAACAGAGAGAGGAGAGATTGTATATACGCGTCCGGGGTGAAAGCCGGAAGGTAAAGAGTAGGAGAAGGCGGCGATCGGATAGAGCCCGGGGTCTCTCTAAACATGTCGTTAGATCGAAGCTAACAACACACCCGGTTTACGTTCCGACTTTCGTTCCTTGGGTTCCCTCGAGAGAACGAACGCCGGCGTACGACTCGCGGCGCTGATTATTGGCCATCGGCCAAGTGCCCCCGAGAGGACTTATCCCTCTATCGCGCATTGTTTATGAAAGCAACGCGACTACAAAGCGGCGCGCGTAAGTCTTTCAAGTCTCGGCCAGCCGCGATGCCAAATTAACGGTGCCAAATTAATTCGCTCTCGTATCACGATATTCATGAGCTCCCCTTCGAACGCGTATATTTCTCTAATATTTGCATATTTTGATTTTGCGGAATTTTAAATTTTCTTTTTGGAGAATCTCATCGTCTCTGAAAATTATTATCGGAAAATGTAAATTTCGAATTATTCAGTTAATTGGTAAATTAGAAAATTAAAAGCAGATCTTGACTACAAAAAATGTATAACGCATCATACGTATAATATTCGAATATATTTTTGTATCGTAGAATATTTTTCAATAATTGCCATTATATTTTAAAATATAACATTCATTATTATTTGTAATTTTATAGTAGTCTAAAAGAGAAGATTTGTGAGAGAGTTATAATAACTTTAAAATACCAACAATGTATAAACACTTGTCTATAGCAAAATTATATGATGGCAAGTGGTATCGTAAGATGGGATATTATATTGCACTGAGATAAACGCGGTTTCGTCTTCTTTCTAAAACAATAATTGTAGCGCTGGAATGCGTTTCGTGCCAGCGGCATACATATCTATCAAGTTGAGAATGTGCCGACAAGGCATTATCTCGATGTTGTTTTACAAAGAAAACGGAACGGATTATGCTTGGCTCATTACATTGTACAGCTACTATGTTTATGTATATCCCTGTGGTATTTGTTGCCACATTATACGACAATCATTCTTAAAATTTCCATCAAGTCGAAATGAAAAATAGCCAGACAAAGTGATACATATTTTTGTAGAAGATAGAGATGAAACACAGCTTTCAAAATTTTAACTTATGCGCGACAATTTATTTATTTCATTTAACCTTTGTCTCTTGATTTAGAATGACTTATTTTTACATTTGGATTTGTCTGCTTAAAATTAAAATTAAATTAGTTCTAAAATTGAATGAAAATTAAGATTAGAATAGAATCAGCATCAATAATCAATAAAATTTAATTAAATAGAATAAAATAAAATAGAATTGAAATTAAAAATTATATAATTCCAATCACATTAACATGACATCACAACATATAAAATATAGAAATCTAAAACAACATATAGCAACATTATAATTTTATAATCTTATGGTACCTACTTTATTACTATATAGTATCCAAATCTGCAACATGTTCAACACTTGCAAGTCCGACTAAATAGAATAAATAGAAAATGTGTACAATTTAATAAATTAGTTTAAATTAGATGAATGATGGAGTATTTACGGAAAGACTATTTCAAATCGAATCAATCTGGGTTGAGCGCGCGATCGCGTTTATAGGTACATTTTACGACATGAAAGGAATTTTATTTCTATGTTACAGATCGCAAGCAGGTCGTTCAGCCTTAACGCGGTTCCGTCGGGAAATCGAAGGGAAGAACCGCACGTTAGGCTGACGCCGTTCGGGAGTATCCCCGACATGGTTTAACTCGCGACAAGCGGAAGACAGGTGGAAAACGGAATATCAGGAATGTGCGGATGATCGCCAAGATTCCCTACAACGTTGAAAGTAATCACGAATGGTGTCGAGTGGTGTGTCCGTGATCACGTCGAGGTGGAGGGATAGTAGTGGCTGTGATCGTAGTGTTGTGTCTCGGGAAATTCAGTGGTGTTGTCGGTGAAGAGTGGTGAGAGAGAGAGAGAGGTACAACGCGGGTTGCTCTGAAAGAATTAACGACAAAATCAAGTGCGCGGTGAAAAGAGCTCGAAGGTGTACGCGCACATACACGCACACACGATAAGAGGGAGAGATTCAGCCGGGATATATCGCGAAATTACGTTGAGTTAGAGTAGCCGCGAGAGAGTGAGTGATGTGTTCGATGGACGAGGCGCGTCTCGCGGGCGGTGGTCGGGGTAATGATAACGCGTGTAATCGCGCACGCTACCATTGCTACTTGGGATCCAACGTGAGAAAAGGCGAGCAGTCGGTGACCAGGCTGGCGGGCGCCGGGGAAACGTTTCCAAGGGCATGGCGACCACGCCACTAGGCGGTCGCCTCCCTAACGTAAACCGCAAAGGACCATCTCCGTGCGTCGGTGGTGGTGGTGCTAGTAGTAGTAGCAGTAGTAGTAATAGTAGCGGTGGCGGTAACGGCAACCCCAGTAACGGTAGCAACAATAATAACAACAACAACAACAACGGCTTAGGGAACAGTAGCAGCAGCAACGTCGGTGGTCAGTCGAGGAGACAGGAGAGAGCGCTGATCGGCAGGGAACACCGTGATCATCGTCACCATCATCATCACCATCATCATCACCATCATCACCACCATCATCAGGGCCGAGACAAGTCATCGTCGTCCTCGTCATTGTCGTCGTCATCCTTGTCGTCATCGTCGGGTCAGCAGCGCGAGCCTAATAAAGCAAGCACAGTGGCTGCTAACGCCGGTGAGCTGGATCCGGCCGCGACGAATGCGACCAATAACTTTGAGTACGACGACAACGAATGGGACATCGGCATAGGTGACCTGATAATCGATCTTGATGCGGACATTGAGAAGACGAGGGACGAGAAATTGAGCTCGGGGACAGGCATGGCTTCTACGCCTGCCTCGGCAGCATCGGCACCGAATAACGCGAATCATCATCAGTTACAGAACTCAACGGGTCTCAACTCCTCTACGTCCTCGTCCGTCCCGTCGGCTGGCACGAACGCCAGTAACCAATCGTCGTCCACTTCGTCATCGTCGTTGTCGTCGTCCTCCTCCTCATCGTCCTCGTCGTCGTCAACGTCCTCTTCGTGCGGCGTCAACTCGTCGACGCGATCCAACAGTCCCGGAAGCGGCAACGGCGGCGCGAACGGCGCCGGTAACGCGAACGGCACCGGCAACGCGAACGGCACCGCGTCTTCCGTGGTCACCGGCCCCGGTAATAAGCAAGCGTCGGGCGTGAACGTGAGCGGCGTCAACGCCGTCCACGGTAACGCCGGTAATCCCGGCAAGATGGCCGTTGAACATTCGGCCACCGTCGATAAGGGCCTCAAGATGAAGATCAAACGCACCAAGCCCGGTACCAAGACGAGCGAGGCCAAGCATGAAATCGTCAAATCGAACGAGATCAATGGCACAGCCTCGTCCCAGGATTCGAACAACGGCACCGCCGCCTCATCGACCTCCTCGTCCTCGACCGCCGGCTCGGCCTCCGCGTCGGCCGCGGTCGCACAGAACTCGCAGAACTCGGAGTGCGGCGCGACCGGCGGCGGCGGTCAGTCGTCCTCGTCGAACAAGTCGAAGCCGAGTCACTCCCCGGCTTCCGCCGGCGGCACCGGCGGTGCCGCACCCTCGTCTACCGCCGGTTCCAAGCGCGGCTCCAGCGGTCATCGGCGCGACAAAGCGCGAGACAAGCACGAGAAGCCGCAGAGCAATCACACGGCTCAGCAGATCAAGCCTGAGATGAACGGAACCGCGCGACCTACGCCGCAGGGCCAAAATTCCGCGGGCGGCGCGACTCAGTCTCAGGGTCCCACGCCGGCCGCCACGGCGCCGCAACAGACCCAGGGACCACCGCCCAGCTCGAGGACAGGGTTCTCCGTGTCGCAGGGTCCCGGGCCGCCCGCGACCAGCGCGGCAGCGCCCTGTCCGCCGCCGAGTCCGGCGAGTGCCACGGCGACCGGCGCTGCGGCCAAGCCGGAACAGACCAAAGTAGCCGCGGTGCCGGGTCCTCCGCTGACGACGCCCGCCGAGGAGGCCATGGACACGGCCGCCAGCCCTCCACCCGCCAAGAAGATGAAGACGGAACCGAAGGTGAGTTTTTCTTGCATTTTCGTGGATGTGTTTTCGGCGAAATTTACAATTATTTTAATATTCGATTATTTTAATTACAAAGCTTTGAAATTTCATTCAAGTAAATCTATCTTGAATCGAACGAGTGATATTCACTCGCAAAGTTTAATTTTCGAGACTTTCTTCTCTCTCGTCTCTCAGTTGGTTCACGGCCAAGAAACTAATGGCTTAATATTTTTATCTCCAAATTTCGCAAGAAAATATATTCACTTTCCGCTAACTCGGAAATATTCTGTGTAACACGATCGATCAAAGTCAATGGCGCTACTATTCATTATTTTGCGTTTCTCACCATTGACAAAGTATCTGTCAAAATCACTGCGATTTTGAAAGACGAAAAGATGTGGCAGATATAATATTGTTCTCCGCAGACTCTTGTTTGTGAGAGACAAACTGAATTAAATTTGTGGGCTTTTTTTGCTCGCGCGAAATTGCCGTGTAAGAACGAAAAACACGTTAACAAGATATAAACAGGAGAACTTCCTTTCTCTCTCTCTCGAGTCATTCCGGCCGGAAGATGTATATATGTAATACGTGTTTCCGGCAGCTCGTTAGTCGCCAGTAGAGTTCGAGTAGAAACCCTCCTCCGATCGGTATCTTCGTCGGCAGCGACGCGAAACGCTCGTACGCACCTAACTCATTCGCGGTGAGATGAGAGTCGGCACCGAATCAATTACATAAGTTCATATGCATGAAACGCGAGCAGACCGCAACGAAATGATGGCGCGCGCGATACACCACGCACGTGCACGCATCAATGCTGCGTTCCATTTCGCTGCGTCCGACGAAAAAAATTTCACCTAAAAACTCTAGATCATATACAATAGAAAGGGAAAAGTTTGTTATTAAAATTAAAAAAGTTATTGCAGTAATAACTCGATGCATTAAAATATAGTAGACAATCAATTACACAAATTTTATTCGAAAGCTTAAATATAATTTTAAACGAGTGATATATTTTTATGCCAGTGTTCTTTTTCGAAGTACGATGTGTATGAAAGAGATGAAAACATTATATCTTTCCCTTTAATTAGCAAAAAGTATCTAGGACGCAAGTTGATAATTCAAGTTTAAATTACTTAAGAGAGAGAGAGTAAACTTTTCATTTGGTCGATTGGCAAGTTAAATAGAATCTTGGAACGATGAAGATGCTATATAGTTTTTATTTTCGTCCAAATAGGAAATTCTGAAGAATCGAATGTCATCTTGACATGTTTCATATATTTGCTCCTCTTTTATTCTATATCGCGGAACGACACTATCGCCGTGACACTTGAATAAATAAATCCGCTTCTCGTACGCGGCGGGACGGAAGCATTATTGTAAAATACGGGAGCTTTGGTTTTCCGTTGCAAGCTCGCGCGCGCAAGTTGCATGCATGCATATATGTACATCTGAAAATAAACGCGGAGCGAAAAATATCGTTTGAGAGATACGGCGAAGCGCCATAAATAAATCTCGTCTCATGCACGCGTACGTACGCGCGCGCTCGCGTTTCGTTTCCTTGATCCGTCGAAAATTGTGCATTATTTCCTCTCGAAAAGATCCATAACGTTATCGCATTTTACGATTGGCCGAACATGACGAACGGGGTGAGTTTTCTTGTCGAATGCACGAGGAATCCTTTTCCATTCGCTCGAACTTGACCGCCGTGCGCTTATCGTCGCGCGAGTGTCGCATTGTAAATACCGCGAACAAATAATGCAATTTTATACTTTTTTTTAGAAATTCAGATAATTTTAGTACCTATCTAGAATTTTATTTGCAATTTTAAGAATTGAATGAAAGAAATATTAAAATCGAAATATACATATTGTAATAATTTGCACAATAATGCGGTTTATACATTTTAGATTTGATTTTTTTTACGGCGATATTAATTAAGAATGGCTGCCTAAACTTTGTACCTGTTTTTTTATCTAAATGTATGCAAAATTTACAAAGTTTATGATTTCCTAATCTCGAACGGTATAGTATTTTGTGAACCTTGTTTTTTAAGTATGTCATTAATTTAAAAATAAGATACATAGTGCAATAAAATATTATTTTAAAACTGATTTATCTTTCATGCTCGAAATGATGCAAAAAGCTTATGAGAATAACACATTAAATTGAACGAACATTTTTCATGCTAGATTTCACGAGGGGAAATATTTTGTAGAAATAAAATTGCACGCAGTTTTTTATCTATATTTCAAATACGGAAAATATGACTTTAAATATCTATAATGGTTTTTTTATCATACGAACTGTATAATTCGTCGATCTTGTTTTACGAGCTGTGCGATGATGTCATCTACTTCAAGTTGTGGTAGAAGTATCGTATTCGTCATTTTCTACACAGTCTTTCCCTTCACGAGACCCGACATGCCGACCAAAAATGTTTGCTCGATTTCATGCTTTATTTCCATAAATTTTTTGCACCATCTCGAGCATTGTGTGAAAGATAAGTCGGTTAAAAAATACAATTTTATTGCGATACGTTTTTTTTATATTTATATCGTACTTAAAAAACAAGCTTAATAAAACACTACTATTCTCAATCAGCTGATCGTAGACCTTTCAAATTTTGCACGCAATTAGCCAAGGGTAACAGGTAAATAATTGAAGCAATCATTCTTAAATGGCGTTGTTGATATCGCGGTGAAAAAAAAATTAATCTTAAAAATTGATGAACCACCATTGTGTTACATTGTCCCGAAAAATCGTGACTCCATATACTTCGCGTCCTCGGAGTATGGCTGGAATATATATCGCGTTGTGTGCACACAAGACACCGTACACTGTTGCGAGTCGTGAAATCCGCACTTTTTCCAACGATCCTCGGTGTATCTCTCGCCTTGGCACACATCGGAGCCGTCGTCGTCGTCGTCGTCGTCGTTCGTCGCGCTCGTACGTGCTCGTTCGCAACCTTGTTCGCAAGCCATGTAACGCCGGACACGTATTCGCGCGTCAATCAACTCGCGTACGTGTCACGGATGCGCCCGCGGCTCGACTCCGGCTTGGCTTGACAACAAAATTGGGAAGCGCGCGCCCGCAGTGGAAAACCGATGTGTACACTCTCGAGTGTATACGGCGCGTTAACTGTTAAACGTCCCTGTTAAACGTTAATGGCATTTTTGTGCGCTCCAAAGAGAGATCCCCGTTACGCGTAACGCCGTGGAAAAAAAGAATTTATTCGCATCGTAGCGAAATTGCACATACCCGCGAATAAATCACGATTTTTCAATCTTATTTGATCGTACGCGCAGCGAAATAGCTGTTTCTCTATCAGAGGCGCGAGCAACATAGATTTTGCTAAATTATGTTATCATGCCGCATAAAGGACATTTTTTTTTTCCAATCACTTTTATAGTTCGTTTTATAGTCCAGTAAATGCTAATGAGTTTCTTTAACGCTCCTCTTTTTTTTTTTACGTTCGCATTAATTCACATGTGCAGGTTATGCACTTTGCAGGTTGTAATTTCTCGACATGAGAGCCGCGAGATGCAAATTTTACAAATCGATTTTACATAAATTGCAATACATACTGTTTGCCGTTATATAATGGACGCGGTATTTTAATGTCCGCGAGTTTTGCGCGCTGAAAGTGCAAAGTTCAACGAAGATCGAGATTGGCATGAACTATTTTCTCTTTGTGCGCGACGATTGCTGCTGCAGCGGGTATATATTTTCACTCGGCATCTCTTGTCGCCAATCACGAGTTCATGGCAGTCGCTTTGTCGAAGTTGTTTGGAAAGTCCGACACGTCGATACACGGTCGGTTAACGCGTATCATCTATTTATTCACCGTCTGATTCGGGCGAGTGACATCGATACGAGTACTCTCCATTGTAATAGCGGTGTCATTATTTTTGCACGCTATGATTTGCCCGCGATATTATTAATGATCACTGCGCGCGATCGTCCGCGGGAAGTAATATTTAACGAACGTATATATTCACGTGCAAACAAGCGGTATATGTAATCTTCTGTTCTCGCAACGTACTGTTTTCCAACCTCGCAATTTTCATAGAAATTTTCAAATGTCACTTCGAACGCGACTCTACAGTCGGTTCTCGAATTTTCTCAATATTTTTTTTCAACGCTTAATTACCAAACGTTTATTTTCTCTCGACTTTATCGGCTCTTGACATTTATCGACGTAAGTAATAATTAATTCTCGAGTTAGATTTACACAATTTTTTACCCATAACTTTCTACAAAGTTAATTGGTGTTTCGCTCTCAATTTACACGAATTTAACAAACGGTGTAACACGCGGAGAGAAATAAATTTAGGAAATTAAGGACTACATATCGCGCATTTCGTTTAATCTCGCGTCGGTTGATTTTTTTAATAAACACTCGCCGACATGCGGTTAATCGAGCCGCGATAAAACGCGCGCGGATTAACGGCACGTCGACAAGAAGCCGTTTGATAAATATTTTTGATCGCGCCCCGATTTGGGATTGACGCTCATCGATGTCGGAATGGGTTGGCGGGGATTGTGCGAAAATCGAGGGACGGTGGTCCGAGCAAAGTGGCATAGTCGACTATACTCTATGCACCGAGGGGAATAATCCGTTATATCCCTAGTATGGAGTAGGGGCTCTCAAACACGTACAAGTTTCTCAAAGCCTAAGCGTTCCTAGGTATACGTTTTAACGAGGTTTACGAACTCAATCGGCGGAACTTTCGGACTTTGGACGCCGGCACTGCTGTTTATCCAATATTTCATTCATTTATCATTGATTCGCTATGATATATATGTATAATTTATTTGAATTAAATTTTGTTAATTAGAAAATTTGCACACATATATTCTCCTTTAGGAAGGTCTTCAATGTAAATTGGGTATTGCTTGATCGTGATAATATTATATTATCAGTCCAGAGCTTTTACACTTGTGTGTGTGAATGTGTCCTTTACATTGATATTGGGTGGGACAAGTCTATTATATATCATGTAAATTCTTATTTAAATCAAAAGTTAAATTACTTATTGCAAGAACGCATTTAATTAAAAGTTCCGTTAGTTTCATGTTCATTCGATACGCTATTGAATAAAGAAAAAAGGTGGCATCGCCGTTTGTACTAGTTACTCGATGTTCCTTCTACGTGGCATACAAAGTCAATACACCGGTGAAGGACCGAGTGATTAATCACAAGTTTTAATTGTCGTAAACTTTCGGGTCAATCGAGTTATCGGTTTTTGCCGCGAAGCGTCACGTTTCCTTCTGCCTTTCTCTATATTACAAATGTTCGTGCCTGCATTATTATCCATCGTTCGTAGTAACTCCGCGTTCATATAACTATTTACAAATATCGGAGAGAGAGAGAGAGAGAGAGAAACGAGGGTTTTCCAATTAAACGCCATGAATCCAGCTCTCTCGTCAACTTTCCTCTTCTCGGTCCCCATCGACGAATCGTTCGCGAAAGCAGCATGCGGAATAAACAGATTACATTCTCACCGGAACGCATTTTTGTTCCGAAATTTACTCCGCGATACACACCCATTTCCCGCACGATGTCACCCGTCCGCGTTTTCAACCCTTCTCTTTCGCGTCGTCTCTCCCACCATTCGGGCGCGTCGCCACGTCGATGCAGGCTGCACAGTGCCATCTTCGTGTCCGCGCTTTCGCCTTTCCTCCTTTTCCACCGCGTGAATTTCCCTCCAAGTCACCCTCTAGCGTTCTGTTTGTTCTCCTTCTCTCCCTCGCTCTTTCTCTCTCTCTCTCTCGTGGTCTCTTCTTGTCTAGATCTATCTCTCTCTCTAGTCTAACTTTCTCGGGGTTGGCCCACCAGGTTGATTCGTCGGCAAACGGTTGGGCAAGGTTTCGTCTGTGACAGTCGACGAGCCCCTAGAAGCGCGCCGGTAGCAATCTATATCGATGTTGGCGCAACAGAGCCGGCTCTGCGTTTTCCGCGGCCCCGGCAAACGAATCGCATCGAGAATTCCGTTTTTCCGTCAGTCATTTATTAAACTTCAAACAAAACTCGTTGCCCATTTTGTTCGACGTTAATTAGGGAAAGTGCAGTTTTATTCTGCATCTTGTTGTTTATTTTTCGGATAAAAATGTATATATGTATATATAAAGTAGAGCATGTGGAGGAGTTTTGGGGGAAACAAAAAACGAGAACCACCCTAAAAAGATCAATACATTAAATGCATATGCATTTGAAAAGCTTTTTCAGCTTTACCATAAAGTGCGAAATAGAGAACATAAACTTTGCTTGAATATCCGTTCTTTGTTTATTTTTCTTTTCTCTTTATAAAGAATACAAAAACAGATTTGAATCTGATGTTATAGGTATATATATGTCTTTAATTTAAAATATCTCTCTTTTTTCCTTTAACAAATAATATATTTTGGAATCGTTTATTTTAAAAACAACGTTTATCCCCGATGCACGTTTAATCCACTTGTTTTTAATTTTTTTTCTTTCTGCAAAGTGCTATTTTTATATTCAGAAAAGATATAAAAAATGAAGTATTTTTTAAGTAGAATCAAAGTTTGCATTTCTGTACTTAAAACAAGCATACGAAAGTATAAAATTATCTCCAACAAAATTAGCAATATCCCTTTCTCGTCTTCTTAGAACCAAATACATTATTTATTCAAAGATATCCGCTTTCACAGTTTTTATAGATTATTGGAAGAATGCTTTATGATGTGACAGAAAAATGCGCCATTCACAAAACCGGCGAATATTTTCTTTAATTTTTCTTTCGTAAAAGGAAATATCACGCGCTTAATTTTTCGGATGACATACCTTTCGTACCTTTCGGACGATTATTTATTTATCCGGAAATACATCCGATTTTCGAGTGAATTCCGCTGCTTCTAGACGCGGCCCTGGTCGGTAGCGTTGCTACCACCGGTGGTTCGAGCGAAATTGGGGTGGTCGAGGGAGGGAGAAAGAGCGAGAAAGAGACAGAGACAGGGCTTGGTGGCTGCTCCTACGACTGTGTGTCGGCGGGGAAATGTTGCAGGAGCAGCAACGGGGCGCAAACGGCCGGAGGGAGACGAAGGGTGGATGGCGACGAAGGTGGGAGGGCGGAGGTGAAATCAATACTTTGCGGTCTCCGCCCCCGGGAGTACACGGATGAATACACGGACAAACACGAGCGCCGACGAGGGTGGCTCGTCGGATTTCGCCCGTGCGGCCGCGCTCCGTTTTCGTCCTCGCCGCATGTCGTCGCTGCTTCCTGCCTCGTTATAGTTGACTGTCTTAGCGGTCGAGGACATCGACATGCGAGAGACGCTGTCGAAAGTGGGCTTGGCCAATCGCGCTCATCCGGGGGTCTCTCCCGCCGGGTTTGTGCGATCGTTTTGGGAATAAATAACGGGGATGAATTGCGAAATCGCGCTCTCACCCTTTTTTCCATTGCGCAAAAATGATTCTTCAAAAGTGATCCCCCGGCGAGGCGAATTTTTCTGCTTTTTGTGTGCAGTATGCAGCGACGTAAACGAGTACAATGCTATGAAATAACAGAATCATTAACGGAGTACAATTGAGTTGGGGCTTGAAAAAAATGTCAATTTCGAGTTTCATACTTTTTTTTTTTTTAATTGTCGTTTTGTAATAAAAGATTCAACAATGATGAACAATTTCTCTATCTCCGAAACTTTTTTTTTTTTAACCACAGAATTCTCAAACATTTTTTTCAGATAAAAAATTGATATTTTAACAACTCGTTCTTTTTTGCGCATCATTTTTCTGTCGTGTTTCAAATAATGAGTCTAATGTCTGCTATACAATTTCTCAAAACCTTTCTCTCTCTCTCTTTCGTACTGTTTTGCATTTTATTTCGAATAGCCATGTGTACAGAGAGAAACGTAATTTAAATTATATTTTTCGAGCTCGCTTGCTCGCGAAATAGTTTCTTTAGATTTCTCATTTATACTTTTTAGAATAAAGTAAAGCGCTCGTTATATGAAATTTTTCGCTCGTTAATTCGCGTGTATTCTCTCGCGAAGCCTCGAGAGGCTTCGCGCAGACCCGTGAAGTTCGAGAACCATACTTTAAAGCGCGGCTTTTCTCATTGCGGCGGACACATTATCTCCATTTAGTGGATAATATTCCTTTTTTCAGAGCCGTACCGCCGCGGAGGTGGTTTTAAAATTTACTTCGCGCACACCTCCCGGAAGGAAAGTCTGTCCGACGCTGTTTTAGAATTACGACGCGGATTGTAAAGCGAGAAAGAAAGAAAGAGAGAGAAATGCGCTTTCATCCGTGCGAACGACATCCTGAAAAGATCTTTCATAGTCGTGACACACGGCGAACGCCGTTAGCCCTTTTTCTCGGTCGCCGCTTTCGCTCTTTTCACGCGACGTCACTCGCGCGATAACGCGAGCAAAAAAACAACCACTGCTCCCGGAATCGATATCTTTCTGTCAAAGTTACGGTCGCGCGTATCAACCTCGTTGAATTTTTCGCTGTATTTTACTTACTAATGATTTACATATATTTTGTAGACACGTATCGATATTTATATTTTATTCCGGATACTGATAGCAATAATGTACACCGAATCAATATATTCTTGAATATTTTCGCATTTATTGAAAACATTCGAAACTTTTAACAGCACTCTCGTGCTTCTCTCTTTATTTTTTTTATTCGATAATTAATATTCTGTTGCAAATGTGATTGTGTCTCTTAATATCGAACGTATGGATTCGTTATCGTTGGATATTCTCTCTCTCTCTCTCTCTCTCGTCGAGAGCCTCAATTTTTAACAGATATGGATATTAATTTCGAATCATTATTTTGCGAGACGATGCAATTCGCTATCAAAGGATGATCAAGGGAGTAGTTAAAGACGGGAGCGGCGATAGGAGCCCTCGGTATTATTACCCGGCTTCTATCCGCAGCGTAGATGTATCGATTCTCGATTTTCGATATACGATACTCTGTACTCGATCGGTTTTATAGCTGGTCGACGCGATTTCGCCCTCGTCGCACCGCAAAGCCGCAACTTCCATCAGCCAGCCCGACGATATCAGCGGCGGACGCGAGTATTCACGTTCGATATTTCAAATACATCTATCTTGCCTGTGTAGCTCCCTATTTTCGGATGAATTTGCCGACTCTTTCCGATAGCCTCTTCCAATGATATTTACATGGGAAATATTTTTCATATTTTCGAAACATTGAGATTAGAATTGACGGTGAAAAACCCTTGCGAAATTAAAGCGAGGAATATTACGAGTTTGTCAAAAAATTCAGAATCCATTCGCGCGATTCAATAATTGCAGTAATTTCAGAAATTATATCAAACCGTACAGAGACAAATCTCAGAGTTCGCTAGCATTTGAAGATTGCAAATAAAAATGGCGAGGCATTTTTTATCGGCGTTTACACACGTGAGAAAATTAATCGTAGAGAGATACAAACATATATAGAATCTTGGAAGAAACACGAGTATATAATTTGTGGAATGGGAACATGTTGATAATTGGGACATCCAGTACTCTCTTAGCCGCGCGGAGGTAAACAAGCGGAAAAAAAACAAGCGTCGCATCGAAAAGTCTCCGGGTGCCACACCCTCGGGGCAAGACGGCTTATGTATGCACACTAGAGCGTAGCGGCTCGCACACAAACGCCCGGGAGGGGTTAGAAGGCAAAAGGAAAGAGCGAGAGGGAGAGACGGATGGCGAAGGCGAAAGAGTCTCTCGGAGTGCTATTCTGCTTACAGAGACACTCTCTCAGGGACGGTTTTAGATATTTGCACACCACGAGGCGGGCTTAAAACTCGCACAATTGTTCCTTTATGTACATATAGCATAATTAGCTTTTTAATCATTTTACATTTGTTTCTCTGAAGTATCATATTCAAGTTGAAAACGTAATAAACGCGCGTTAAGATATATTTGTTATATTTTTATTTATTTGCGAAAGAAATTTAAAAATATCTGTATTTTTTCAGGGGTTTTCATAGACACCAAATTGATCGATTACATTTTTGGGAAATTTCTTCACCGAAAAAATTGTATTCTCAGCGCCAAGAGGATCCTCTTAATTTAAGATGATATTCTTATTTTCAGAAAAAAATATCTTGGTGCTTAGAATACAATTTTTTCGGTGTTAATACGTCGTATATGAAATTTAGCTTCTAAGAGAGACTTGTAATACTAAATTGATTTATTGTAATATGATCTTTCTCATACATACGTCATACTCACTTTTCATATATTATTTCGTATTAGCTACGTGAAGAATATAAGAAATGATTTCACACACAAACATATAACGTATTCACATTCGTGTTTCTTCGCGCGAGGCATTTTAAAACAGCTGTCTTCCTGATTAGAATATCTAAAGTCGACATTGCATTTAATTTTTTTGCTGCTCATCGAGAGACGTACGTAGTAATCGTGGAAGTGTGGAACTTTATATATCCTATTGAGATATAATTGATAAAAAAAAGTACGCGCATTGAGAACGCGAGGGAATAAAACTGACTGACAACGAAAGCCGAACCCTCGCATGACAGCGTTGTTGGTGTGCGTGCGAGAGGCTGAAGAGAAGCATAAGGGCTCGGGGAAATAGCGAAGAGTTTTCGAGGGTGTCAAGGGTGTCCGCGGGGAAATCGGTGATCCCCTCCTCACTTTCCCTTCTTATAAGCCGGAGGCACGAATAATATGCGAATTTCTCTCTCTCTCGAGGCGGAGGGTTCGTGATGAGCGATCGCGGTAATTAAGCGACCGTTGTAATTAAAACGCCACTTGCTTTTCACCCCGCTCTTTTTTTCACCGTTTCTCCTTCTCCCGACATTGGCAGCTGTCCCTTTCACTATAAGCTTCTCGATCGCGATCTTCGATGATTCGAGGTGAAATGACGTTTCGTTGACAGGACGCTCTATGCGATAATTAATCCACAATTTTCGGTATAATAGATCGTATTATTCGTTATTTATTTTTTATTCACAGAAAAAAAGGAATCCTTGATTCAAGTATATTTTTATTCTTGAACGTTATTTAATTGATTTAAGCATAAAATGTTCTTTGTAATCACAAATTTTCATTTGCCTTAATAATAAATAAGTTTGTGTGAAATATATTTTATCTTTAAGATATATTCTTCTTGTTTTAAAAATCGCATATGGTAAAAACAAACTTAATCACATTTGAACTAAGAATTATTATATATACTTGAAAGTACCGCTTATATCCGATGCTCACTAGTCACTTGTCCTTGCAATATTTATAAGTAAATTTCAGCTTCAACCAAGAATAATTTGCACTTTGTTTTAAGGATAAATTATCCTTTATCCAAAATTATTTATATTTGGCGCTATTATAAGGATAAAATATACTTGAATCAAAGCATATTTGCATTCTTTCAAGGATACTGTTTTTTTCTGTGTTTTAATTAGAAATTATAAAGCGATTTAAGAACGTTTTTACGTGCTGGGAAAAAGAGGGAGGAAAGACAGATAGACGCGTTAATATATTTTGAAGACGAGAAGTACGTTCATTCTCGATCTCGAAAATTCGGGGAAAATCCCTTCCTCGATAACTCTTAAAGTGCCTGTCTTCTGTGCCTCGCATAGGGGATGGTAAACGGAGAGGTAACGGAGTCGAGAACAGTAGATTACCATTACAAGGTGGGAAGGAGAGCGGTTCTCCAACATGCCGAGCTTTCTCTCTCTCTCTTATAGGGCTGTTTGAATATTAATCGACCCGTTTGACTTATTTATTAGCCCCTTCGTGGCACGAACGGTGCTACCGAATCTACGACGTACACGAAGGGTATATAGAGAACTCTTTTCGAGGGATATAAAACGACTGTTCTACGACCGCAAGTGAGACAGCCGAGGGTGTGGTGCGTGTTGCCCCGTGCACAAAGGGTGTGCCGAGACGACGCGTATCATGCATCATGAACGAGCGGAAGAATAGGACGGAGGCTGGGGATTAATTTTATCGCAATGAACGCGCAGATTCTGCGCGTTTACGGCGTTCGTATAAACGCGACATATTCTCTCCTTTTTTTACCCCACTAAAAATTATTTAATTAATTAATTAATTAATTTTATCAATGTTTCATTTATGTATTTTTTTTATTATTATTTAATTATTATTTAATTTCCTATATATAGCATTAATAACGTCAGATTTATCGCATTAATTTTATTGCAATGAACGCGCAGATTCTGCGCGTTTACGGCGTTCGTATAAACGCGACATATTCTCTCCTTTTTTTACCCCACTAAAAATTATTTAATTAATTAATTTTATCAATGTTTCATTTATGTATTTTTTTTATTATTATTTAATTATTATTTAATTTCCTATATATAGCATTAATAACGTCAGATTTATCGCATTAATTTTATTGCAATGAACGCGCAGATTCTGCGCGTTTACGGCGTTCGTATAAACGACATATTCTCTCCTTTTTTTTACTCCATTAAAAATTATTTAATTAATTAATTAATTTTATCAATGTTTCATTTATGTATTTTTTTTATTATTATTTAATTATTATTTAATTTTTTCTATATAGCATTAATAACGTCAGATTATAGATAATTTTTAATTGCCCGCTTCTTTATTAACTGATAAGAATTTGTGGGATTATATGTCTGTTTATACAGAGCTTATAACTTAAATTACGCTTGCCAACATAGATAAGTGGCTTTCGAAACTTGTTGGAAACGTTTGCGTAATGATGCGATGCGCATGATATTCCAGAATGATGTTTCGCGAGCAGAACTCGCATTTTCCGTCCATATTTGCTGTTCGTTGTTCGCGTACATGCGTTCTCTGGAAACAACTGATCTTTGGCGAATAATTGATCGATACGGTTTCTAATGCACCCCTTCTCGCGTGTACCGTCTCGTCGTCGCGAGGTTTTAGGGTCCCGTCATCGCGGTTAAGCTCGTTTCATCCAAGCACGCGAGCAGCTTAGTCATGCGTGTCTCTTACGCAAACACGACCGCGCCCGTGCGCTACGCGAAATTACTCATTTGTCGCCTTAATCGCCACTTTTGTATCGCATTTCGCAGCCTGAAACGTCGAGGGGGACGATCGTTAATCGGCCGTGTCCACGCGAGGCCTTCTTTGATGCCCGATAACGCCGTCACGCGTGCCCATCGCAATAACGAGCAATTATTCTTATAGCGATTCGTGGAACAACGTCGTAAGCGTGGCATTTTTCGGCGAACCTGAGAACCAATGGAAGTGCTCCTTCGGATTCTCAAAATATTTTATCGACATTTTATTAGATAATAAAACAATTGTTTAAAAAAATATATATATATATATTTTTTTTTACAATTGTTTTATTATTTCCCTCTTATTATCTAATAAAATGTCGATAAAATATTTTGAGAATATATATTTTTTTTTTAACATTGTTTTATTATTTCCCTCTTATTATCTAATAAAATGCCGATAAAATATTTTGAGAATATATATATATATATTAAAATAGCTATCATAATATTTGTAAAATAACTTGTACATAAGTTTGGTGAGCGAAAACTCGAGTGTGAAGAATTTTACTTTGAACCATTTCGTCCCGAGATTCTCGGGCTGTCGCGCAAAATCGAAAGAATCATGGGCGGAGAGAACGCCGGAGATGTAACGCGGCGAGGAACTTCATTTGAGTTATGGTTCTTCCCACGTCGCACAATCGTCGGGAGGCTTGTATTCGCGTTCCTTATGTTCCTCTTCTGCCGCACGTCTCTGTGTATCGTACATATGTATTTATCGCTGCGAGCAACAGCACACGGAGGCGCTTATCTATGTGCTGGTATAACCCGGCAAATACGGGTTGGAAAGGTTCTCTACAGGGTATCTTGCAGACACGTTACATCGTTTTCGATCATATACAGATTCTATTTAACGAATCTGGAATTCTTCCAAATTTTAATCCAACGAAAATTTAAGGGAGCGACACACAATCTTTTGAAATATATTTCAAGTTTTGTTATTAAAATCTCGATATTCATTTATAATTGTTATTTTGTACAATTTGAGTTTTTAATATTTTATATATAATATACTACACGAAGAAAATGCGATTCCTCGAACACCCCGTAGAATACAGTACGGAGAGTAACGGAATGGAATGCGAACCGCGCCCGGATTTTCATCGCGACTCTCGTTGGCTTTGAAAAATAGAGCTGGAATGTGGGTAATATAAAACGGAGCATCCTGAGCCTGGCCGGAACGCGTTGTTATTAAGTGCAGCGGTACCAAGTCTAACGTTCGAGGGATTAAATTGTTCGTTCGTGATTAATGCTCTTCCCTTCCCTCTTCGTTAGCTTTCATTAATTTCTCTCTTTGTCCGAGTTAGAAAGGTCGACTTCCGCGTCGTGACGACTGTCTTCCTAATTACGCTAATTAACACAATAGGTATTATTTTTAAAGAGGTTATTATTTCGAAAGAATTATTTTTAATATCATCCTCCGGATAAACATTCTCATTAGTTTTAATTTACTCAAAAAGGACTGTGCAATTACAAGACAAACTGTGAGGATAAATAAATTATTTTTTTTCCTACGTCGACGAATAAAGTAGAAGAAAATACATCGCAAATTTTACATAAATTCGTGACATTTATAAGTTTTACGGTAAAGAAACGTAAAATCGCGGTGTTTCTTCAGCGGCGAAAGAAAAAAAACTCCAATGACACAATAGTTGTTTCAACTTTTCTTTTTGAAAACTAAATAATAGAACGGTGGAGTAAGAAGGGAAGAATCACGGATGAAAGGGCGCGCGGTTCTGCATGTAACGCGACTACATGGATGTGGGTTAATTACACCGGGAGACAAACGACTTAATTCCTCTCGATTAATTAAGGCCGTCGCATAATTTCTCCATCCGGTCCGCGTGAGTCAGTACAAGGCATGCCGACCATGCAATTTTTTTCGAGCGACTGGCGAAAGACGTCTCGGAGGATGTCGACTCGAAGACTACATTAATTCTGGAATTCTAAGGGAATAATAGAAAGCGTAAGCTCGGTGCGTTTGAGAAAAGAGAAACGTTTAATTATCGTTTATTTTCCAACATGGATAATTGATTTATTTCAAAAATGTCGCTTAAATAATGATATATTTTAGATGTTAATAACATCTAATAAAAAGCTATGATAGAAAAATAATATCGGGACAACAAAGGAAAAGAAAGATTACAGTCAGCTGTCTTTTTTCCTTTAGCATCGCATAAATTCTGAATTCGTAAGCTGGTTGAGTACAATATCGAACTTGACTCGAGGAATTGAATCACCACCTGTTTTTACAATATAGTCAGCTGTACTTTTCTCCTTTCACCTTTCAGACTTTACATTCTTTGTCACGATAAATAGATGCTTTACATATATTCTATCCCGATATTCTATATATATATATATATGTATATATACACGTTAGTAAAACTATAAAGAGGGCAGAAAGAGTATAGGGTTGGGCGAAATGAAGAGGAAAAAAAAGGTGCTGATGTCGAAAGTCACGATCCATTTGCAATACACTCGATTACCATTTTTTCCCCTTGGACTTCCAATCCTGAAATAGGCATCTTTTTTTTTTCGCCTCGCAATATTCTTAATAAAACTATAACAAGACGGAAAGTATAGAGTTCGCAGGGAGAACCGAAGTCTGAGGGTGGATATTGATGTCGAGAGTCACGGTCCATTTCCAATATGGCCGATTGCCCTTTTCCCCTTGGTGAGACAAGCTTCGAGCCGTTCCGCTTACACATGGATATTTTATACCCCGTTCTGTTATATATTCTTAATAAAACTGCACAGGATGGAACGTCGTAGCGCGCCGAGGGCATAAAACCTTCGAGGGAAAAATACCGATGTTATTATAAGATACTCATGTTTCAAGTAACATTTCATTTTTCAGTATTATCACTTTTTCTTCCCTTTATATAAAGGTCGGCATCGTTGGCTTGTGCAAGTATCGTGTTGTTCTCTTAATAAAACTTAATAAAACGAAGCGACAAAAAATAGATACGAGCTGGAAAAAAAGATAAATTCCAACTAATATCTCCCGTCTCTCTTATCGCTCTAATCAACTTTACAATGCTCTGTAAATAAATATGGAGGAAAGCTTTTTAATTATTGTTAATTGAAATACACAGTTAATTAACCGAGGTGAAATTCTGAACATCTCTATGTTCTGTTATCGCGCTTTCCGGTTTATGTAGCATAGAATATCACGCTCCCGTGAAACTATATTTATGACGTATATATTAGGGATAATTAGAAATACCGAGCGAGCTCTTCGCGTCATGGCGACTAATGAAATCACTCGAGCAAGTGACCACTCGAGCGCGAAATATCCGCTGCCTATATCCATCAACAATTACGGGTCCAATCGGCGGATATATAATAAATATCGATAAAGCATCCATAAGAGGCGCGATAACGGTGATAATGGGCATTCGCTCTTTCACGCGCGATAAAACGCGCGCCCGTGAGCTGTGAATTTATTCGCGCTAACGGGGCCGTCACATGTCCCCGTAATAGGAACATCGACGCCACTTAGAGCCGATTGGTTAGCATTAACCGTGATTAACCCCTATAGTTTAATAGAGCCTCAAAGTAACGTAATATTACATGCGTCATGACACGCGGACTTCTGTTTCTCTTCTTTTTTTTTTTTTTTTTTATCATCGACTTCAAAAGCACAACCATAAATTACGCGGTGACCCGGATTCCTTAAAACGTACTAGTCAGCGAGAGATAATGTATGTATTGGTTTCTAGTTCTAATCTAGTTTTGATAATTCGCCTTGCGCGACATACTTTTTCGAAGAAAATCATTTTATTTACGAACACGCAGAAAAATAGATAATTTGTTCTCTGCGAGAGATTATATTGGGAATAAAACGGACGCTCTTGGATTTCAGAGACGGATAATTTTATATTCGAGGGCAACGCGTGATATATCTCGAAATCGAATTGTAATATTTCGAAAATTTATAGATTAACGCGCGAAAGAGGGAAGAGCAAAAATATGAATTTCAATATAACGAATTTTTGAAATAATTCGGAATATATAGAATCATCATTCCATTTCCGAGATACGTAGTTATTTTCACATACCGCGGTGTGTCTCTCGGAGAAATAATATTTCGGCACGACGTGATTTCGAGATAACGTATTTTCGGTGGCTATGCTCCACTTTTCGAATTTCGGGACTTGTACGTATCCCGTATCGCGTTTTGCTTTCGTCGACCGGATGTAATATGCTCCAGAGAACACACATGTACGAGAGCCTCGCGCGCTTGTAACGTTGTGTACACGTATATATTTGTGTGCGGCCACTTCGCTTTAACAGCTGCTCGTATTTCATAGCTGCCATCGCTGACACTTGAAATACCAGAATGTATTTGCCTTCTAATTATTAGTTGTACTTCTGAGTTATGACGACGCTGATAAGCCCCCGAGAAAACGTCGCTCAGAGGCGTTTTCAAGCATGGTGTATTTCCTCCTGGACGTCAGATTGCTCCAATTCTCTTGTCAGAATGTTCCCTATGCACATACTCTATTCGCTACTAATATCTGGGAGAATCAATTTATTCGAGAAAATTTATACATCTATTCATCAGAGATTATTTTTATTACGGTATCTGGAATATGAATATTTTTTTTTAATTATCTGTATTGCATCTCTAATTGTAAACTTTAATATTCATTAATACCTATATATATTAAAAATGTTTGCAAAATTTATTTTCACAGAGGTAAAGTTCTCTAAAGTAATTGACATTTATCGTAAAAAATATTTCTATAATATCTTAAAGAAAAAAATCTTTAAAATCACTCGTAAGAGATATTATCAAGATTTTATTATATCATTCTCTCTCTCTTGAACATTTCAAGCGCGTATTGATATTTTCTTATCGATACTATCTTTCAGTTATCAATATTTACTTGATATCGAAAAAGCCAAGATTGTTAAAACCACCGTCACAGAAAAATAAACTGATATATTTTATTAAACATATCCTTGATACATTTTTCACGATATAACGAAAAATAGAAATATCCACAGAGAGAACTTTCCTTTTAGAATTTACTCTGAAAATCATGGTAAGCGCGAGACAATATGGTATTGAAAGAATTTTAGAAGAGTTTTTCTGATTAATATTTTTATCACAATACAAAATATTAATATCTACCACAATAATCTATCAAATATGTTAGATAAATTTTACTATGTATATATTAATATTTTTGATAGTGGCAAATAGTAATCAGAGAAACTCTCATAAAATTCTTCCAATATTACGATTAGCATGATTTTCTGACATGAAATTCTGAGAAGATTCTCTCCGTGTACATAACTACTCGGCAATTTAAAAAAAAAAAAAAAACAATAAATCTGACGAGCTGTCAATTTGATTTTAATTAACAACTGATCCCTCTCTCGGAGCAAATCAAAAATTCGGAAAATTTCGCGTTTATCACGAGTTCGGTCTGGCGCACGAGACTCGTACTCGTTTCGCAAGATCGGCGCTTCGATTTTTTTCGCGACTCCGCGCGAGATTCGCTTGTTTATTTGCGCGTGTACGCGCAAATATTATCTAACCGTGGCGGTCGGCTTACGAAACTAAGCCGAGCACCAACAGAGTCTATAATGTACACGGCGAACACAGACAGTGAGAGAGAGAGGGCTGGGGTCCTCCCTCGGTCTGTGTCGCTGACAGATGGCGCGGGAAAGCCCTGCTCTCTCTCTCTCTCTCTCTCGCTCGCGCACGCAAGAGAATCAATATTCCTGCGGTACATTCCCGGCCGTGTATATGTATCCGTAAGTACTTGCTCGCGCAGCGCGCTCGCACAATCTCCGCCGCTTTTGCGGTAAAGGATTAAATCCGCACGGCCTCGTAATAATGATTTTGTAACCGTGCTTCCCTTCTCGCCGCAAAAAGTGTACGCGAGAATTAACCTCGATGGCCCCCTCGTTCCCCTCCCTTTCTTTCTTCTCCTAGGCTGTGCTGGAAGCTACATTATATTCTGTTACCATATTATTATACCGTATAAACGGTGCACTACTTGTATCGCGGCGCGGATAATTAACGTCGATATGTAGTTTCGCTCTTTTTAATCCTGTATTCAATTTCGAAAGGGTATCTTTTAATAAATTCAAGAATGAGGCATTCTCTTTCTCCATTTCACATTGGATTAATTTTCCACTCTAATGAAAGAATCGATCGTTGGAGAGACCACATTACACGTTCGGATCTTTTAGGTATTTTTTTTGAAGGACTATTAATCGATGGTGCAAATAAATACATTTTTATTAATTTATGGATATCGATAGCCTTTTGATTTATATTGGATTACGAAGTTTAAATGATGTAAAAAAAGTTAAATCACGAGAAAACGATGCGATTGCTGTTTTATAAATGTCGGGCTTTACGCTCGAACGCGTTACGAACCATGGAGAGAGCGGATACAGTTGACCGGAAAACCGGAGCCCGACCACGATATTACAAATAATGAACTCGTGTTTCTACATTAAATACAAATAACTCCATAAAACAGCGTTAATCAGTGAAAGAGCTACGCGGAAGCCGGTAATTACCGTTGCGCAACGTTAATTGTTCATTCCGCGATGCTGCGAAGCGTTATGAAAGAGTCGCGCTTTGTCCAATGATTTATCAAATTAGCATAAAATTCTTATATAATTTTATCGAAGGCTATGCGAAAGACCAAGTTTATATCGCATTCGTGAACACTTGGCAGAAGTACTAATCAAACTTTTTGAAATTCGATTGTGATTAAAAAACTTTTGAATAGTTTTACGGAGAAACAAAAACCGCTTAATTCAAAGAAGAATTCAAAGAAGTTTAAAATTCAAAGAAGAAAAATCTTTACGAGAGGGATCATCATTTTTTCTTTTTTTTTAGAAAGCATTTTTATATACTGCGAGAGTTTTAAATGCTCGTCGCAATTTCAAAGTATATCCTATTTTGTTGTTTTTAACATCCAGCAAAAACCGCGAATAAGAGAGAGAGAGAGAGAGAGAGAGAGAATGGGATAACATTTTCGAATGTTAAATATTTTCCGTTCTCTCTTTTCTTTTCTGTCGAAGTCGACAGAAAGTAAACGACCGGGCGACTTTTTGAAGGCGTACCGAAGTACTCGAACAGTTTCAACGGTAATCACCACTCTCTGCCAACACTTTTCATTGTACCAACCTACCTACCTACCTACCTAAACCCACCCCGTCTCTCTTCGCGCCGCTTTGGGGGTTTAAGTACGTTGACGTGGAAATAGCGGAGCTCGCGCTCTCTTTCTTTCTGCTGTCCTCCTTCTCTCGCACCGAATCGTCGGAAACTTTGTTCGCCGTACCCTCGTCACGAAAGTTAACCGTTCAACCCCCTGCCGCTTTCCCAACTCGTTTCTCTCCGTATGTATTAGGTTGTTACGGAAGTTCCGGCTGGTTTTTGTAGAGTAACAATCGCACATGCGAATCCAACGGTTGCGCAGAACTCCCGAGATACGTCTGACAATGCGACGAGCCATTATGTTGAGAAGCGAGGATTTAGGATGCTAATTGTCTTGCAATCTCGAGAATTTTTTATCGAATTTTTTAAAAATATATAAAACAAGAAAATCAATAATTAATAAATATGTTTTGTTAAAAAGTTGAATAAATGTGCACATAAAATTCGTAATCGAAAGAATTTATACAATAAAAATGATGTACTTACAAGAATGAAAAAATAAGTTATTATCAGGTATTCTACCGTATATTTATATCGCGTATAATTAATAATAAAATAATGTAAAGTGAAGTTAAATAGTTGCGCAAATGTTTCGAATGAAATATTAGATTGCTCTATCGTCGTCATTAATAATTAAAGTTGAGAAAGTCGATAATTCTCGCCGGTATTATAAATGCGGCATAGCTCCTTCATTCGCTTGCCTCTCTTCAATTATGCCTTATACCCCCTTTTTTTCTCAAACGCCCTAGAAGTAGTCTCATCGATCGACGTTTTATATCACAATGTTATATATCTACAGGTATCGAAACGTCTATATATCTATATATCTAGTGCATTGAAGAAGTGGAACGAATAAATAGCCGGTCGCGAAAAAATTGGACGCGATCGCGTTACTAAAACTTTTATCGATATTTTCGCACCGCGTAACTGTCGGACGCTCCACTTCACTCGAGATTCGTCGAAATAGTCGAATTTTTCGAGTCTACACAAAAGTGACCAATACGTACATTTCGGAATTCCCAATTCCGAACGACACAGTTATGCTATCGATCGACACATGGCGGCTTTATACCATTAGAATATCTACATCTAGTTTGTTCGCAAAGTAGTAGAACCTGCCGCGATAGTATCGCGGTATTATGCCGCTATTAATTTTAACAGCGTGCAGAATGTATGGTAATTGGTCGGCATAGAGCAAAGAAATATTGATTTCTCGTCACTATAATAAGAACGTACATACTACCAGTTTTAAACGATAAATAACTGAAACAAAGCAAAACAACTCTGTGATTAATGCTCCACTAACGCTTCCATTATTTATCGAGTAATATATCATATGTTCAATGTGCGTTTCGCGGGGCAAAACTTATGACAAATTGTCGCGTGCGTTCGAATTACAGATAGTTTCGATAGCACTCTTTATAACATCTCTGTTCATTCGAAAATCAAATTCTTTTTCAAGCAAAAACAGAATGATTTATATTTCGCTAACAAATTATATAAAATATCAATTAGAAAATACAAAGAAGAGAAAGAGAGAGAGCTAATAATTACTATATTATGTATATGTATGAGAACTTTTTCTTTTTTATTTCCGCTATTATTATTTTTCATTGTAATTCAATACATATTAATTTTGAGATACATATATTTCTTATGATCTTTTGTTCCATAATTATAACAAACGCTCTCTATATTCCTTTGTTTGGTTTATTCAAGCAGTAAATAGAACGCACGCGTGATCGCCTTGGGTGGTTTCAATATTATATCTACCAAGCGACGTTCATTCACAGACGGCGAGCTGTTGATCAGCTGGCTAATTAATCGATATAATGGTCACTTTGAAAAATTCATTTGCGTATTGCATTTACTTTATTTATTCGCACAAAAGCCATTCACAACGATAGAACAACGAATAGAACCATATTTTGACGTACGGTATTTATTTATTTTATTTGTTGCTAGTAATCAACTTATATGCAAAATATAATAGCAATTTTTCACATCATTGATGACAGTGCAAATGTCAAATTTGAAGTCCGTCGTTCCGCAAAATATTCCGAAAGAGATTTGAGACATATTTATTACAATGAAATAAAAATACGTGATTCATAAAACTTTGTTGTCTCTCGGTAAATAAAGACTCGTGTGAGATAGTAAAAAAATTTATCGCGCAGCGATATATTCTACGATTGTATTTGCGGGCGCTGTTAAAACATCATGGATGTTAATATTTTCATGACATTTAAATCGGCGATTTACAATGTGCGCGCGCACGCGATTCGCGTCGCGGCCTAGAGAGCTCCTTCTTATCGCGTTATTATTTAGTTTTATTATCGGACGCTTAATTGCGGAAAGATTGTCGCTGCGTATCGCGCTTTACGAGCTCGCCGTTGCCCTGTCGTCACCGAGTCGTTGTTATAAAGTCACGCCTGGGCGTTAACGATCGCGGCAATTTATTGCTTAATGCCGGCGAGATAACGCAAATAGAGACATGCTTGGGCGTGACAGATAATTAGGGTATCGATGTTTGGAAATTTAAGCTGCGAGCGGATTGTGTCGGTCGATTTCTATAAGCGTTTATTTTAGATTTATATCAGACGATCGGAGATGCTACACGCCGGTTAATGATATGACTGCTAAAATTTATGGCAAGTTGTGTAGGGCGTAATTTTTTTTACATTACAAATTAGAGGGAATATCCAAAATTTAAATATATTTGATATACGGTGCTTGATTTTATCTAATACGCGAATATACAAAATTATTTAACATTGATTTATTTGCATCAAAGCGTTTTATATGAAAATATATATTTTTAACCATCAGAAAAATGATGTTTAAAAAATCGAGAATATTATACAGATTATATATAGGAAATACATTATTATATGTATGTATATGTATGTGCAATATATCTCTATTAAATTTTTACATATAGTTAATACTCTTTTATCCCATAATATTCTCGACTTTTTGAAAACCATTTTTTTGATGGTTAAAATACGTTTTCGTATAATGCTTCGTTGCAAATAGATTAATGTTGAGAGTAACTTTTAGGTAAAAATCACGTGCTGTAACGCGTCGGGAATTTTTTATCACGATCACACACACCTGTACGAGACTAATTAGTCAACTTTTTCCAACGGCAAAAGTTGCGTCGCGCACCTGCAGTGATTTAATGAGTTTGGACATTCGGTTGTACCTTCGAAATTCATTTTACGGGCGCTACTGCATACTGCAGTTGAAGCCCGCTGTTTCTTATTAATCTCTAACATTTCTCGGTTGCATATTTTGCATTCTCTTACGCGATAATTTATAATCTTGTTTGCATATTAAAAATTTATGTGCACTTGTACATTCTGAAAAGTAAACCATCTTCAAAAGATATTGATCACTTATATTAGAAAGTAGAAAAAAATAGAAATACTTGGATTATTTGATAGAAGATGATTAAAGAAGAAATATATCTGAATATAACAAAAAAAAAAAAGAATTCTCTTTTTGTAAGAATAAGGATTAGAAGGTTCGTAGATATACCCCGCTGCGGTATTATGAACAATCATATTACTTGACGGCTATGCGAGAAGGGAGTGACGAGCATCAGAAGGGATATAATAGGCTTATAATGAGCTACGTAGGGTCGCCTGACACGATCGCTATATCTGAAATGTCGTCGACGACGTCGTAACTTTCATGTATCGAGTCGATCCCAGAATCGTGAGCCCGTTTAAAGCCACGGCAGTTTTATAGTGCGGCAGAGTAGCATACTTAATTCTAGTAATGAGCACTAAAATTCGACATCAAAATTTCTCTCTTTCTCTCTCTGCGCTCTCTTCACCACTAAATTTTTTTTACAACGTAATTTGCTTCATCAAAGTTTTTTGCAACAATCTAATTTTCCATCGTTGAGAAAATTGTTTTCTATTTTTTTTTTCTCCGTCTTGAAATGTTTTTAAAAACAACGAATATGTTCCATTTTTGAGATACTTTACGAAAAAGGATGATGGACGATGCTAAGAGCAACTGAAAGGATTATAAGATCCACTAGACTTTCAGAGTATGCACTTAATGATTTTGTAGAAAGAGCTAGCAAGAGTTTGCGTAATTTAAAACGAAAGTTAAGCAACCCTCTGCGAGAGGAGGAGTCTATAACTAAGGTTTGAGTTTCGGGTTACTGATAGTGTTATTGAGAAAAGTTCGATAATTTCCTTTCCACTCCAAACAAAGTCTATCCATTCTGGCAACATTTTAGGCAACTTCTGCAATTTCGTCTATCTCTTTATCATAAAACTTTCGCACAGGTTTTATCACTTTGATACTACGTGCATTATTCATCGCGAAAAATATATCATTTCAAATTCAAAGTTATATTATGGCAGCTTCTTCGAATACGAAGATATAATTCTTGCAAAAAAAGTTGAAGTATTTATAGTTTTCTACAAAACTATATATTCAATTTTTGTGTTTTCTATTTATCCACCTTTATATGTACATCTCTTATAATATATTGTTGGAAAAAGGACAGTTATAAATTTCCTTAGCATTAGCAGTCTCTTTTTACAGATTTTACGTTACTTTTTCCGAGTCTCGTCTTTGAAATCGTCTTTCGAAGCATTAAATACACGAAATGTAGAACATGGCATTGTAAAAGCGAATTTTTCGCAGTACGTTAATCTCATCTTTGAACAGTAAATCCCTTTGAGCGGCGTGTAAAGATCCATAAACACAACCTGCTTACCAGATCGTAAACGAGAGCAATATAACTCGGCTCTGTTTTCGGAATACCTCGTGGATAGACAGGTACGCGTGTAGAACTATATGTCAGACGTTGTAATTGGCTTAATATCTTATCGGATAACAAGCGTTCGCGCACGCTTCGGTAAACCGGACGTGCGGTGAGGCAAAACATGTCGATCAGCATTTAATCTTCTCTTTCAAACCGCCGATAGAGAATGATATCGCGCAGTGACAAAAGGAATCATTTACGAAGAATGTCCCACGATGTGAGAATCATTCAAACATAAAGTCTAAAATCATATTTTAAAAATGTACTCCTCTTTGCACAAATCTTTAATATTAATCATTATTTTTTTTATAATTTTACCATTATTTTCTATTTTAATATAAATTGATTTCCTTCTGCAGCTTTTGAAGTTTTAAAACATTAAATATTCTGGTAACTGTCATTCGAGTCGAAAGTTCATTAAAGTATAGCTCACCTGAAGTTAGTTGAACGATAAAATTATCATTTATTTTCTAAAACGCGTTTCGCGAATATCACTTTTAATTTAATCCAAATTTATTTTGAAAGAAAAATTATTTTTATCTTCGACGCTTATCTTCATTACATGCGCCAAATGTGGTTATTATCGATCGGCAGGAACCGGTTGCCGTATACTGATGAGAAACGAATTTTATGCATATATAACCAATGGTTTTTGGCACGAATCCTCGCGAGACCTTGGGCGAAACTTGGAAGAAATAAAAAGCCAATATGCGTACTTCTTTCCCGTTCGGCTTTTCTTGGGAAAAGATGCGATATATTTTAAGGAGTCTCAATTACCGTGCTCCGCACATTCGAGCGAATAAGGCGTGCAAGCGAAGCCTTGAAGCCGTAACTTTCTTCATTCTTCGAACTCCTTTATACCCCGCTAATAACACACGCCTCTTTATCACCGTCCGAATCTCGGCGTAATTACGATCGTTAATGTCGCGTCTCGTTAGAGCCGACATCCCTCCCATCTCGAAACCAAGGCGATTTCTCGCGCCCGTACTTCGTGAGAGATCGATGCTAAAAGGCAGCTAAGAAAGAGACGGTTTTTTTTATTAAGGAAGCGCAACGAAAGTTTAATAGAATGTTATCAGTCATATTTTTGAAAAAAATCTTTATTACAAAAATATTGAAATTATTGGTTAACTCAATTTAAATTTTTTTCTTTATAAATGAGAAATATAACATACTGTAAAGTATGGTTGGTTTTTTTCTTCAATTACTTTACGTGAAATATAACGATAGGACATTTTTTTATGAATCGATAATTTGAAAACTCTTTTGTGTTTCTTGAAAAATAAGATTTACGAATGTCTCTTCTGATTCAATTAATGTAACAAGCTTCTCTGCATATTTCGTGAGATTATCTCGAATAGAAAATATGAGGTTTACGTAAACACGGTTTTTGCTTGGCTTCGTTATATATCATTTGAGATAAATGGATTTCGTTTTTGCGAAATAAAATATTTTTTCAATCGCATTTTAATCCAATCGTATACTTCATCATTATAATCTTTGAATTTTTATTGTGCATTATCGATTCGAATGACTAGTCTGCGAGTTTCCGCAAAGGATATATTCGCGATCGCGACGAGATCTTGTGAGACACACGTGTCGTAACCGGAAGAAAAAAAAAGACAATACGGCCATTCGCGATGTTTAACATGCACGAGACATAATTTCCAAGCTGAAACACGTGAGTGTGCACGACTAGTAAGGGAGGAGTGAGACTCGGTCAGACTCGGAAAACGTGTTATTCAAATGAGGAACTCGCAATAAAAACGACAGGTCGCGTAATGAAATGACACATTGAATAAACTGAGTTTAAGGCCCGTTCTCTTTTCCCTTGTGTTAGGTACTGCTAATATTTTTTTGTTTTGACATTACCGCAGATTGAATCTATTCTTCCTTCTATTTATTATATTATATTTTTCTCCATCAAAAAAATAGTTTTATTATTTGCTTTAAATTGATATACATATATATATTTAAATTAAAAATTATTTTTCGTAAATAATTATCAAGCCATTTGTTTTACAAAATAAAAGAAATTTCAATGAAGATGTTTGTGGATAAAAACTTTATCGCGGAAATGAAAAACATTGTTTGTACGAACTTGTGCGTGATTCTTTTTGTCGATAGGCGATTAAGGCGGAGCGATAAAAGTCTCGTGCGTAAGTTCTTATCTTGCCTCGGATGAGTTGGCGATATATGCGGCCTCCTTTCGTGTTCTGTCGTAATGAGACAAATGCGATTTGTATTGTCGCGCGAGCGGATTCGTCAAATTAGTTTCGTCGGAGTTAATATCGATCCGTCACTGGTAAATCGTTCATATTGTCGGAACCCGGTTCTGTAGCGCAGGAGTTCTCGCGACTTAACGGAAGCGCGGAGTTATAATCCTTCACTCTTCGCGCCCCAAGAAACCCCACTAATCCTCCATCCGGGGATTACCGGCTTCGCAGCACTTACGACGATTAGTTACAGCGGAATACGATGGCCCCTGCGGAAAGTGGGATTCGCATCGGTGTGTATAACAAAGTGCCGTTTAATACGATATATATATGATAAAATAGTACTGGTAAAGTCTAGAATAAAAACGTTGTTAATAACGAGAAGAAAAGCAACTTTCTTTTATATATATTAAATATACGCAGGGTATCCCAGACTTAACGTACCTACAACACGTTAATGGGAGTTTTTGAGGCGATTTGGAGAAGATTTTTTCTCACCGAAATTGTTCAGGTACCAATAATTGTCGAGTTATAAACGATTGAAAATACAAGATTTTTTGTAAGCTAAGCCTTGTGAAAATGAATTATTAACAAAACTACATTTTTTAGTTAATTTCAGATAAAGTTTACTGTAATAAAATTTTAATTTAAGACTTAGTTACAAAGATACATGATTTCAAAAATTGGGAACATTTAAAAAATGATGATCTTTTTCAATATTTTCGCTGAGGAAAAATCGTCTCCAAATCAAATTTTAGAAGTCTCTCATAAATGTATAGTACTTACGGTAAAGTTGAGACACCCTGTATATAATACGAAACGTAAAGTGGAAATACGAGTATATATTCTGTATTTTCCGATCATTCAGTTATACGAGAATATTTAATAATTTCCAAGTTACCCGGAGATAATATAATTTCGCGAGTTATCTCGCGTTAGTAGAGCAAATAAGATTTAATATACTTCCTCTGTTTACTTTCTCTCTTTATTTTTCTTCCTTGGCATTCTCTTCACTTGGCTACCTTGATTGCACGTGTATATGTTCTTTTTAATATTTTTCCCAGTAATTATATTTCGTCGTATATTTTATTTTACTTTGTTAGAGGTTCTTGAATTTTGATCCTAACGATCGTTGTATACGCCGGAGAGATGATAACGAGTAAAGTCAAGGAGAACTTAGATTGCGCTTCAAAGTTATCCTCAGGCTTTTATTATTACGAGCACTTGCACAATTCACGGTAAAACTAGGAGATAGCGGCAAGCATTGTTATCGTAAATTAATCCTTAAACTAAAAAACATCATACTTGGAAGAGAGAAGAGCATTCAATTATCATTAGTTAAATTTTAACTGTGAGAAACTTTCGTGTGAATGTAAGGAAAAATAGGTGTCATAGAGATGATAGAACATAAAAAAAAGTAAGTCGAATAGTTACATATTTTAATATTTGAACTACTTGTCAAAGTTTCTTGGGGTCTATTTTTTACTATTGTTTGCATAGTACATTACAGCAAATCGTACAAAGAGGATCTCGTTGGCGGAAATAACGGTACAACGCAAAAAGAGCGAAATATTGCGAGTGGCATTTTGTCAGAAAATATCGTTTGTGTCCGGAAAGCATGAACGCGACCTCAAAGAAACTCTGCTTCGCGCGAAAAATAGATCCAACAACATTTTGTCTGTGTATATATATATATATATATATATCTTTCTCTGTTTTCAATTCTCTTTCATATATAAGATAATGTCTCTACAGACTGTTATTTCGAGAACAATGCGGCTTGATAACGCTGAAGAGCTGGCATCGATGATTGTAAGCCGTCATTTTCCAGGTAAAATATTAGCGGCTGAACAGTTGTCAAAGCTGAATATATATCGACACAACTTTGTTCAAACTCCGTTCTTTCTCTACAGTCTGTAAAAAAAATTCATAGCAATTACAACTTTTTGTAGGATAATTGCACATAAAGTTATTGCTTTTATTTATTTCTCATTAACTTTATATATAGTTATTAACTTTATTATTTTATTTACTTAATTAAAATATAATATTCCTCGGCCGGTATAATAACTATATTATAGCTTTAATTGCAGTCCTGTCTTTAATTAAAATACAAGCGACGAGTTGTACCACTGACATTATTTGTATGATAGAAAGAGAGAATTTCATTTATATCTGGTAACACACAAAATTACTTTTCGCGATATGTGTTTAAGCATATAATCCTATTAAACCCAAAGATTAGCGTAATTTTGATTAATTTAATATAATTTAACTGCACGATTGAATATTTATCGCACAAATTTCCGTCAAGCAAGAATTGTTCGGTCATCAGAGGGTAACCTTCCGTGTTCAGCGTCGATGATTAAATATTAAATACCGCTCGTCTCTCGATCATTTACGCCAAAATTAACGACACTCGAAAAGGGCCGGGCTCTCTCTCTCTCTCTCGCAGCTGCAACGTGTGGGCTTAATCGCGTGTCATTTCGCATCGATCGGTTACAGGCGAAATTATTATCGATGTATAACCCGCTATACGACACACGATGATAGCGCGCCCCTATATAATAATCCGTCCGTCGTTTAATTCTTCGTCAGGGAGACGTCTTTCTCTCTCGTGCGCAATTTTCATATTTTTCAATCGCGCTTTCGGCGATCACGCTGTTATTATACGACACATTCTCGTTTAATATCGTCGAGAACTCGACTACAAGAACGATAAAGACAAATCAATCACGTGATCAAAATTCATTAGAGCATATTTCTTTGCTCTCTTATTATTTCAAGGTAAAAATTACGATTTACGCTTTTATATTCTCATAATAATAATAATAATAATAATAATAATAATAATTAGAATCAACTAGTTCTTTTTTGCTGTCTTTCGTCCGCTCGTTCAATTGAACTTCATCAGCATGTTGCACATAAAATGCTATACCTTAAGAGATTAATTAATTGTATATATACGTGTACTCCGAAACGGACGTTGCGTTATATATCGAAAAAGTAGCTTGCACTCTCTCCGCGCTAATCTGAATGTAAGCTATATTAAGCTCCGCGTGTTCGCTATAAATAGTCAAGTATGTCCGAGCAAACGTATACGTTTCATGCCGTTAATCCGTAATACTGGGCGCGACTCCTAACGTGTTAATTACACGCCACAGTTTCGCGCCATTTGCCCGAAGTCATGATCGCTTCACATCCCTTGCGCTTGCTGACACGTTAGTTAGCTGCTTCTATACGTTATATATCGGAGGTACAGTTTCCACGGTGCCAACTTGGCAATTACAAGCCGCATCCACGGGCGCGTGAGAAATATCTCGGCGAGATGAGTTTGCTTTGCGATATCGATTTTAAAGAGCAATTTTCAACATCTTGATTGTTTGCGATGCAAGCAAAAATCGATGCTGAATATTGCTCCGAATTTTCAAGATTCTCCGTTTTTTTACACTTAATTAGCGAAATATTACGATTTTGATGCCGAAATATTTTATAATTTATACAATTTTAGATATGCAAATCTGATCTAGAACTACATAATTATTCTTGATGAGGCCGAATGGAAAAATCAGGATCTCCCTTTGGGAGAGAAAGCTTCCGGTGTTTCAAAAATGTTTCTTCGTTAATGCAATTTTACAAACGTGGTAGGGCAAGAAAAATGTTTACTTCACTACGTAGTTATCAGATTAGAGAATCAGGAGCGAGGATCTTAATACGATTCTTCTCCATCGTGTATACTCCAGCGAGTTGAGCCAAATGGTGATTCTCTCGGTTACGGAGAATGCGCGGCGGACTAGCACCTGCATTTTATTGCTCCCATTAAAGTCGATCACTGTAATAACAAAACGCTGCCGGATAACAAAGACGGGTTTTTCTCTCATAATTGCCGGCAGTTAACGAATTCCACCGTGCGCGCATCTTACAGTTTCAATTCCTCTCGCACCGTGGCACCTTTTCTCGATACCAGAGACATTCGCACAATGTAGCACACACACGTTGCACGTTACACATACCACATACCACCTCGCCATAATTGTCTGGCATTTTGTCTATCGACGTATTGTATGTACTGTGTAGCGTACTTGGAAACAGATGCCGACTTAATGCAATTACCGAAGATTCCTGTCGCTCTCGCATTTTCTTCCTTCGTGCTTTTTTATTCATCTCTCTCATTCCAGAGCTGAAACTCATCGTCAGATTTAACCCCCGGCTGTCTTATTGGATTTTCGCGAATCACCGTGTCTTTTCCGTTCTTAGGAACTTTCTTATATTCTTTCGACGAGGGAGAAAAAAGACGACGTCTCGACGTCGAGGAAATTTTTCATCGAAATATTTTGGGGGAACTCTGAAAAATCTGGAAAAATGCGGAACGACGCCGCGTTTGGTATCTTTTGTGTTTCGCGACAATGCAGCGTGGTATCCCGATTACACGCCGACAGTCACGCTACGCAGCTTGAAGGATACGCGAGGTTACACGCTTTACAGGACGGACCGTCGTCGTTACAAGACGATTAATCCGGCCCGCTCATTTTTCTCTCCTCGTGCGCTCGCCTCGTTCTGCTTTAACACGTCGACGAGTCACGATCGGATCGGTCTTTCTTCTCCCCGTTGTAGAACGAAACGAGCCAGCTGCCATTAGACGGCCGCCGCGGCATCTCGCTCGCAGCTGCCGGCGTCACTTGGTTATAAATTTTACAGTCAACTATTATATGCACGTTGGCGACGAGGCAAACGCCCGCTGATTTCGGCTTTTTATATCCGTCTCTCGCGGCGGATCGGTAACGAAAAGAGCCTTTAAATCCGGATCTCAGAAAATCGAGAGAGATCTAAATTCCAATAAGGCAATTATCGCGCTGCACCAGACATTGCAATAATAACGACTTAAATCCCTTTCTGTGCGGTTGTCAAATGAGCCCGCATGTTGCACATACATTTTTCATCATATCTGTAATTTTACAAATATTTTCTTGACTCGGGTATTTTTTTTATTGCGCGTGTTTATTTGCTTAAAATAAAAATAACAGAAGCAACGAACTTTGATAATTTGATAAAAACATTTTTTTTAAGCGAGGGAAACATTTCTTTATCTCTCTTTTTTTAAACTGACGTTTTTTTTTTTTTTTTTTTTTTTTCCAATTATAAAATTATATGGTGATTGAAAGCTAGTGTTTGAAAATTTTGACAATCGCTTAATAATGTATTTCTCATCGTGCTTGTATAAATTGTGTGCTTTTAATAGTACAACAGTTTTAATAATCAAGACATTCTCTTATTTCATAGAGAAGCGCGATACGTTATCTCATACTTATCAAATTATATGCTTGGGATTATCTGCCGAGTCGACGTAACAATTTAGTTGTCATTTTACGTTACATGATGTAGCATTTTTAGATAGGTGAAAAAATGGATAATGCATTATAGGGTTAAGACCTTCATCTCGCTGATAACCGGTTTCCACGGAATCGCTCCTGTAACTATTTCACGTAACCATCATTTTAGTTTCCGACTCAGTCTCGTTGGGATCAAGCAGCTCGCGCCCTGAGGGTCCTCACCTTTTTCCGAGATTCCTGCACGCTACGTGACTCGAAAGAAATCACTAAAAGACGGATATTACGAGGCAACTCGTATTTTAGCCCTTCAATATTTCTTATTAAGTGAGTTTTGTGTAACGCCTATATATTTCTATACATTCCCTTTATTTTCAACATATTATTTTACTTTACTCGTTTGGAATTTTTTATGTGCGCAAACCTCCAAAAATTCTTAATGTTAAAAATCTATACTTGACTCAAATTGTAAAATCTTTTTGAACACATTGAATGTATCTTAGTTCCTTTTGTATATCTTTTCCTATTTTCAGAAGTATCTTGTGGTCTTAAATTCCTTACGTTCCGGGATAAATTGGAGAATTAGTCTAAAATATGATCCTTAAATCCTTGGATGCTTGTAAGCTTTGAACCTTTGAATCTCTAAATCCCTCGGTCCTTCAATCTTCTAAGGTTTCGAAATCGTCTTAGCACTCGAGAACGATATCAAAGAGACTTTCGCCGATTCACCTCCGTGTAAATGGATCGACTTTAAAAGTACGATTTAATTTTAAAAAAACATAACTCTCTTCGCGAGTAATAAGAATACACGAAATATAATTCGCGTTAATGACATTTCTTTTACACGATATTTTTTTTCAACCCCTCGAAAATAAATTAAGCGATCGTAGTAGACGAATTTCAGAGTGCTTTTAACAGGTTCATATACAGCAGATATTCCATCAGCAATCCATGTTTATATGCATAACCCTTTACTAGCATGCGAGCTAGATCGAACGGGGCGTATTATGAAAACTCGCATGAAATTCGAACCACGCGATACGCAGAGAGGGACACGTACACACACCCACCCACACACACTCACATACACGGCACCCTCGAAATAACAAGGCGCGCATTATATCGCCGCTAATCCGTCCCGATGCAATGCCCGTTCCTGGTGCATGTGCAACGACGTGCATTCACGTGTTCGTATGTGTGCATACGTATGCGTGAATCGTGCGCGTAGATTAACGCGCCGTGCACGGCGTTACTTGTTAACTTGTTACGTGTTCGTCCGGCGTGCATTGCCGTGCACACGCTATAAACGGGGAGGAAGGGGCCATCTCGTTCGTGTTGGCGTACACTCATGCGACTCGCGTCTATGAATATATTCATGAGTGGTGAACATGGCGCCCGGAGAGGCTCCCACCTCTCTCTCTCTTCGTCATTCTCCATCTGGTCTCTCTTCCCTCTCTTCGCATCTCCGATTCTTCTCGCCCACCCGTTATATATCGGCGTAATCGAATCGACCCATCGTTTCCGATCGGCAATTAAATTAATAACGTAGTCGCGAGCGAACGAATGTTCATCGCCGTAAAGAAGCGGATTTTCTCGCCGTTCTTAGATCCTACAGCAGATCCGGATCCACTCGTCGGATATCCGAGCGCTTATCGCGCGGTGCCCGGCACCATCGTCGTCGTTTAAGGATCATTACTTCTCTCTTGTTGCCAGAGGAAGCCTCTGGCAGCCATATTGCAGTCGGAGACCCTTCTCGAGACTCTCTCTCTCGCTTCTTCCCTCTTGTTCGATTCTCTTGACGCCATCTCCTACTCTCGCTCCGACGTACTTTTATATTCGCGTTCCGGCTTCTTCTATCTTCCTCCTTTTCCGCTTGCGGTTTTCTATCGGGTGGCACACAACGTGTCGCGCACGTGCCACCGCGATTTACGTAATTCGATGGAAATCGCTCGCGTGTCGGAAATCGTTTCTACGATTTTTTCTTCGCGACAGGTAGCGACGCGCTCGTTGTTCGATATTTCGATATCGCATCCAATACCTGAAGCGATGAAGATGATATCGCCACATGCACTCTGTTTAACGAGAGTCGATATATAGTTGTATAATTATTGGAAAATTTCTACATGTGCACACATTTAAATGTGTTTTCAAACGTAACTCTGAAGAAGGAGAATATTTGGTTTTTCTCTATAAAAGAAATTAAATACCTAATATTTGCGTTTAATAATACGCTAACAAAATTTCAAATAACAGGTATATATAAAAAATTTGTTCTAGTATGTGCGATATGCATTTCTATAATATATGTATACATTATCGCAAATAAGTTAAATAATAAAATCATAGATGGTGGATTTTATACAAATATATGTAAAAAATCGATATATTATTTTTATATTGGGTAGTAACATCGAGATTTCTGGGAAGAGAAATTACCCATTATAATCTCGAAATTTCTTTGCACCCTCTATTTCCGGTCTCTATTCGCCCCACGTGTTTGTAACGACACTTCTGTCTATGTGTGAGTAAATTTACGCGCTTCTTTCTTCGTCGACTTTCTATTTCGTGTCACACACGTACGTCTGTCCCCTTTTTTCAGCTTCTTCTGGCCTACGTCCTTTTTTTTTGCTATGTGCTCCATTACGGCTGTTTCCTTCCTCTTTCGACATCGTTGTGCGACCTTTTAAGAGCTAGACGCCCTCTTTTTCTTGGAAGATACACAATATAGTGTTTCTGTCTTTTCTTCTCCTTTTCTTCTCTTATTTTATGTATTGAAATTTGTGAAACTGATTCTCCTTGACAAATGGTACTAATTTTCGGTAAAAAGAAGCGCTAGAATTTTCGTCACCTTATTATTTCAATTTTGGTGTATTTCAACAACGTATTTTCCAGTATAAAAAACACGCTTATATTTTTATCTTTAAAATGAATTACTGTTTTGTTGTATTTTATTTTTGGTTATATACATTTTTATATGGATTTTAACGATTTTTTAAAAAATAAATATTTTTCATGTATTTTTCTGTATATTTTTCTGTTTTATTCTTTTCCAAATCATTGTCGACTGTTCATTGTTTGAACTCGATTGTATATCGCTTTTTGTGTACGCCGTTGCTGCACTGCGTGTTTACATTTATTTCTTTGTGCGAAAACATAGACGTCCTATACATGTGCCATTTCACTATAGTATGCCTGAAGAAGCTTGGTCCCAAGGCGAGATAAAATTTTCTCTCTTTTTCCTCGTCTTCTCATCGTAACCGACGGAAGGTCTGGATTGACTTGTGCTTCCCCTTCGCGTTCATCTTGGGACCCTCGTAAAGCTGTCTCCCTCGAGCTTAAGGGACAAGCAAGCCTTCGCAATAGTGAGATTTCTCTTCAAAGCTCTGCTCTTTGTACTCTCTCTCTCTCTTTCGTCTCCGTATCTATTGGAATGCTGCTGGCTGTTTCCGTGACACACCATACATCGACAAACTATAGGTAAATGACGCGTTTCTCCTACAAGCCTGTTTTCGTCGACGATTTCGGGGGATGAACGGACCGATAACTCTATTATATTTCCCCGACGAAGGAATATCTCGTGAAATAAAAGGGAAGCACGACGGCTCCTCCGAATCGCGCGCTAAATCAAGAAACGCCGATATGGCCGAGTCAATATGGTGCAGTCGATTGGAATTTGTTCTCGAGAAGCATTCGGCATTTATAGCATATATAAGGGCTGCTATCGTAAAGCGAGAGAGAATAGCACATTACGTATAAAAAATAAAGGTTGAGAGAGATATAAATGAGATCACTGCGTGTAGAATGCAAGTGCATATATGCTTAAGATTTGAGGAAAGCATTGCCAGAATTTTTGTTATAAAGATTAAACTAGCAGATGTGTACGAAAGTGTGTTGAGTTGTATTACGAAACTCTAGGAAGATAGGGATTAGATTAGAAAATTGAAGGGAATATTGCGACAGTATAGCTTCGATCATAATTTACTGTCAAATTCCGCGCTCGTGAAAAAGTTAAGAGACACACAGGCTTGTTACGACAAGCGTGTAACACTCGCTAAATGATTCATCCGAGTCTGTCGATATATACACTGATTGATAGTTGGATAGGTGTATTTCTAGTTAGACGCGGAGTCATTTTTAGATAGACCATATTTATATATACATCAGACTCGTCGTCAGACATGTAACGTCGTCAGTATATGACGTCCAAGCCGTCATTGTCAACGTCGGTCGATAACGGCGACGATTTCATGTCGCTCGTAAATAAAATGTAAGGAGAATGTAAAACGCGCGCGGGACCGATATTACACAATGTATATGTATCGCGAACTCGTATATTTTTCCCGGGGTATAATAACCGAGTATATATACTTTGTGCAAAGTCCTCCAACGTCTCTGTCTCACCCTGGGTGGCTCTCGTCGGTTACTTATATTATCTATCGGTCTTTCCCTTCTTTTCTCTAGGTTCTCTTTTCTCTCTCTCTCTCTCTCTCTCCGTTTCTGCCCTTTCGCCTCGCTTTTTTCCATCCACACGGCTTGAAATGGCAGTAAACTCGGCTCCTCTCTCTCTATAGCCGATCATAAAATAGTTACAGCTCGCCCTCACCGTTTCCCGTACTCGCGCACTCACACGTACAATGCTCAGTGAATCATACATTAAAGTGGACACGACTATACATACAAACATACACACATGGACGTAAGAACAGCCACCCACATGCTGGAATAACATACGAACGTAAACCACGTGTACGTAAACGCAGCCACCTACACAATAAAATACGCACAATGTCAATGCTCGGGCGAAGACGTCCATTTCGTTTTATCATCTCGCAAGTGCCGACGATCTGTGATTGTTCTTTCGTAAAATTGTGTTGTATTCTATAGATCTATACCCGCGTCTAAAAAAAAAAGGATTACTGGATTATTATCGACAATCACCGACATTAACTCGAGATTGTTTGATTTGTGCAATTGTGCTTTTAGAGATTCTTCCTTTTTATTAATCTAAATCTACTGTGAAGCATGAAATCAATTATAATCGAGATTTAATTTAGATTAAAAATGTCAAATATTTAATGTACAAGCAAATTAAATAAGAATAAGTATACATGAATTTTTTTAATCTCAAAATGAAATAAGAATCATAATTAATCATTAGAGATAAACTAGAAAAATAGATAACATTTTTATTGATAATATATCGTAAATGTTTATATATTTACATATATGTGTAGATACATAGACTCATCTAATATTCTTTTTTTACCGCGTGAATGTATATTATATCTTCAGTAGTCGACGCTTCAGAAGTTTCACATCAATTTTCTTGATTGCTAACTTGATACTCGGCTTTTGTCTAGTATAGCAGCTACACGAACTGCATCGTGAATGATTGATTACTTTAAAAGAATTTGATGAAGTAAACCGTTATAACAGGAAACGCGCAATAATAGGTAAAATAGAGGATAATAAAGGAAACTACTTCGTAGTGGCGCGCGTGTTTCTCGATTTTGTTAACATTTGATATAAATTGAGGTCGGCTATAAACACAAATATATTCCAGATAATAAATAAATTTCCAATTTACCATAATGCACCTTTATTCAATATCTTTTGTGTAATAAATTTACTCCGCTCTCTATCTGACATCTGACAATTTCATCGGAATAACTGCGATAATGGGGGTAACATTCTCCGGGACGATATTATTCTCTCTCTTTTCCTCTGCTCTACAATTTATTATACTATCCATCTAGCCGTCAATTTTACTGCAATAATGGCGCCGACGAGTATAAAGCGGCGGTCGCCGTCAGTCAGCTATATGTATATGCGCTTGAAAGTGCGCGCCAGAAATTCCCGGTTGCACACACTCTCTCTCTCTCTCTATCTCGCTCATTTACCCTTTCGTTCTCTCGCGCGTCGAAAAAAACGCGCGCGAGAACGAGAGTTCAATTTTAACTCCCGAAACGTTAAAAAGAATCGTTCGATCGCAACATGTATGTTGGTCGCACTCGCGTTGAATTCGCACTGCTGCGCGCTGACGAGAGCTCTTCAAATGTATATCACACGTATAGTCAAAGCTGTCCCTCGACTCTTCAGTTTTATTACCGCGTTTTTCCGCACGACCGTGCGTTAGCTGCGTATACTTTTTTACACGGCGATTTTGCAATCCTTTACGGGATCTGCGCGCACGTGCTCGTGACAGTTTGTCGGTTTCTCTTCTAAATGTCCTTCCCGAACAATCGCGTCAACCGATTCCCCGGTTCAAAAGGATTATTTGTCGCTGCTCGAATCTACTCGCGGAAAAGCAGCGCGGAATAATTAGGGACAAGTTAGGAATCTCATTAAATCAGAAGGGTGGAGATTAAAACGATGATTGCTTGAAATATGAGAGTTGCCCTCGTATCTACTCAACGGGAATACGATTGAACAATTCCATTGCAACTTCCGACAAACAAAGGGAGCGAAAATTTACATAAAGATAATAAAACGAGTGAGAGATGATAAAATTCGATGTTCATCCTCATTTCATTCTCGACGAGCTTTTTATTTGCGTCCATTATATTATTTTTATTATTGGATTTAGACATTTTCTTTGATATATATCTTTGATGTCTGATATCGATATCTCTGAGGATGCTATTAAAGCTTCGTATTTTTTTTTTCCCTCCTCTAATGTCCGTCGATTACCGACACAATGTCGTTTTTCTCTATTGCGGCTCGCTAGCGAGCTCGCTGGCGACGCTCCAATAAGTATTTTCTTCCCTCTTGCAGGCTGTCACATCTCGCGTTTCACGGCTGTCCTTTCGCATCGTCGACTCGTCGTCGTCGTCGTCGTCGTCGTCGTCGTCGTCGTCGTCGTAACATGGCGAAATAGTTTCGCGCCAGAACAATGCCACGATTACGTCGGTCCGTGTGCATTGTACATTATGAGAGGTAACACGCGCGTCGCGCTTCTGTAATTATGGAAACCAAGCATAAACTCGGCGATTTGCATTTCAAACTACTATTGTAATCTTGGGTCCGACAGACGACCGCGCGCTTGTTCCTTCGTGCTTTTACCTACCTTCTCTCTCTGCCCTTACCCTTCATTCGTGGAATGTCTCGAAACTGCCCGTCCTTGCTCTCGGCTATGCATTCTTTAACCAATTTGAAGTTGGTTCTTCCTTAACGAAGATACGGAACGATGAATGATTCTCTTAAGCTATTTCTATGTTGAAATTAAGAGACTTTCAGTCTCTTTCTCTCTTTATTGAATTAAAGTTGACAAATGCAAAGAAGGAGAGACACCATTTTATTATTTTTTATTTTATTTGAAAAATTCGCGAAAGTGCTAATTTATTGAAAATCGTGAAAATTGCAACCAGATTTCGACCGATAAATTACATATTTGAAATGTGTTTTCTTTATGGAAGGGATGAAAAGAGAGAGATGTAACAAATCTCGGATATACTCTTTATACATATGTGGATCCATCGTTCCACACGTGCTGTCACTCTTCTTCCCGATTATTCACGTTAATGCATTTTGATGCATTCAGCCAATTCGCCCGTAAATGCGTTTCCGGCGCAAATTTTATTTCATGTCGAAATGCCGAAACGATAACGCCGATACATTTATCTAGATTAATATACGGCATATGTGTTTCAGAATTATTTAAAAATCGATTGATGCGGGACATTAATCGATATAATTTTTGATAACATATACACAAACACATGAAATATTAAACATAAAGTAATTTTATTTTCTAAATGATATCAATAATCGAGGCTCGCTGTCAATTTCATATTTTTCCCGAATTTTATTATTGAGAGATACATTTTCACATCTGGGATAACTGAGGCTTTCACGCGGACATGCAGTTTTGTACATCGTTTGAAAAATCGTTTCGCGTAAATAGATATTAATAATGTATATAGGTATTGCGCGAATATATATATAGTCGCGACAATATGGGCGACATTTAAATCCCAAAGGGTGAATAAATGAAAAATCTGTGACAGCCGCGGTGCCGATATTTTGACATGCGAAAAAGTTATACGCTCCCGCTACTCGAAATTGCATCGCTAATTAGCGCGTTAATTATGCGGGGCATCGCTAATTGCTCTCAAAGTCCCAGCTGCGCGGCGATTTTGTTTTCCAAAATGAAAATTTGTTTGCATCGAGCCGCGAAAATTACCGCGACCAGCAGAGCGCATTCATTCAGTAGACATCTCGCTAATTGCTTTTAAACCCGCAGCAGACCAGCTGCGTTTCTATCTATATTGTGCTATATTATATACTTAAGTGCATTTTATATACATGAAACTTTATGCAATTATATTAATAAAAATGAAATAGTCAAACTTATGTAGTGCGAGATATTAAATAATAACGATATAAAATAAATTAATAAAATATATCCAAATAAAAACCTATTACTGTATTGCGGTAATTTTCATGTTCGATAATATAGGCAAGGAAATATGTTTAATGCGGATAAAGAGATTGATATAACAGAAAGGCAGCGAATGGAAGAAAATTTCATCGAGGTTCTTTTTAAAATACGATCTATCCCCGCGGGTGTGTAAATCAGAATCGATAGCTGCTCCGGCACTATACAATATCCGAGCTGGAATGACATGTTCGTAATTTTCAGCGACATGACACGGTGCGCACGATACGTGAAAATCAACCTTTAACGCTCTCCCTGGCTCGCGTTTCTATTTGCAAGCCCGGTGTAAACGGCCATAGCGGAACCGCGTTTCCAACCGTCCGCGTCCGTTCGACGAAATATTGGCCGGGCCGATATTTCCATAAACAGCGCGCGACACTGTGCGAATATACGATGCCGCACCACGACCAGTTAGTTAATTGGGTTTTCTCTAATTGCTTTTATATCCTCGGTTACGTTCCGTCGCGCCTCGAGGTCATTCGAGTTTTACGATTGTTAAAAAACAACCTACTATTGTAAAAAAAAAACACAAAAAGTTGAAAAAAATTGAAGAACTTATTTCTGATATATAAACTGGTGAAATCAAAGAGAAAACGGAAGGTATATAAAAGATCAATAATTGAATGGTGTAATGAAGACAAATAAATTTGTGAGATCGCACCATTGTTAAAAAGGTGATTTAAAGAAAATTTAATAAATGAAAGATTTTTTTTTTCCTAATATAGTTTGTCAGATTAAAAAAGATAATTGAAATAAAATAGAAATTAGATACGTTTTCGATCTCAAAGAGATCTGCTTCTCTATGATCGCTGATAGAATTTTGAGAAACAAATTTATTTTAAATTATGTAAGAAGCCCTTCAAGAAAACAATTTTCGTGATCGCATGAAAGAAATAAAGCATGATAGAGTAGCGTAAGCGATTGATTTTGAAAAAAAACATTAATCACGTCAATCTTTCCAGTGTTGAGTTTGTTCGAGAGTTTGAGAAAAATAGTTTTTTAAATATTTTATTCTTCTCTAAGAAACTTGTGCAAAATTACAATAAAACTTCAAATATATCGTTCAACATTTTAAATATAAATTCTTCAAATATTTTCACAATTTTATTAATTCTTCAGTAATTGTATTAATCTTTCGCTATTGCACTTTTAATCATCCTGATGGTTGCGAAAATGATTACAAATCTAATTAGCGTAACACTTAAAAAGGACGTCGCATTCTAAAATTAAAGGAGGGAAGGAGAAATAGAGATGCAAATAATTTCATAAATTTTTGATAGATCGCAATTAGCATCTTCATCGCTCAGTCATGCTATCTCTTTTGATCTATTCTCGTATGGACTTAGGAGACCGTGTCGTAGTTAGAATGCAAGTCCCTGAGCGTAACGAGATCGTCTCATGGTCAGAATGACAAGTCCCCGGACATACACGAGACTATCTCAATCTAATTACAAACACAATATTGCTACGTACAAATGCATTAGTCGATATATATATACATATAGCAGTAATTTTTAATAAATGCTATGTATATTATCAGCAACAATTTTTCATTTTTTTAACAATTAAGATAGCACATTTTGTGATTAAATCATACATACACATCATTATATTATTAAAAGGTGTTCTCCGTATTTATTTCAAAAGCAGAGTTAGCGTAGCAATTAAGATATAAAATGTATTCTATATAGTATATCTATGACTCATCGCTCGTCGTTCATTTTGTGTTGCAGGACATGTCCGACGTGTGCGTTGGGACCAGCGTGGGGACCATTACCGAGCCGGAATGTTTAGGGCCCTGCGAGCCCGGTACCTCCGTCACCCTCGAGGGCATCGTTTGGCACGAGACCGAAGGAGGTAAGAGTCTTCTTACAGCTTAATTTGTCCATTTGCGTCGGCATCTTAGAGCTACGACTTTCTTGCTCTCTCTTTCTCTCTCAACTTCTGCTTAGATGTACAGATTAGATGATCAAACTGATTCGAAAAAAGGTGATAATTTAAGGTACTAATTTTCAATGTTTTCTCCACATATTAAAATTCTATAATCGATAAAATGAGATTTTTTCGTTGTCGGAATAAAAAGATATTTTGATAAGTTAATTTTATACGCTGATTTTAACAATGCTGTATTGGTTTTTTTTTTTTAATACACATAATTACAGCGCAGCTGATGCGTAGTTAATTGAAAATAGATATTTCTTTACTTATTCGTTTCTTTTTAACGATATACTTTGTACGCGAAAATTAGTTGGAAAATTGAATTCAGATTATCTGATACTCTTGATATAATTTAATGAAAAAGCTAAAGTTATCTTTAAAATAATTTTTCTTAGTTATCCAATGCTTATAGTCGTTTTTTATGCAATAAAAATTAAATTTTTTGTTCTTATAACTCGTGTAAGTGATGTTAATTATTATCAATTCTGTTGGCGAGATATAGCCTCTCGACAGAATATATCTCATCCACGATCGTTTTTCTCAAATTTTTTAGATGAACGTTGAATTAATGACGGCTTTATTTTTAAAAGCTGTTAAAGATACTAGAGATTCAAGTGCCAACGTTTCAAAATGTCAGTAAAATACGAAGAATTTGCATTTAAAGATTCATCAGCATTCTCAGTTATTCATTTGTCAAATTTGCTTCCATCGAGTTGGTCTTGTTATTGGCTCCGGGCTCTTCGGATAAAGTCATATATGGTACTTATTGATTTATCGAATTTCTGCAATCCGCTGAATAACAGTAATAACACTAATGGTAGCGCATACAAAGTCTGTGCTATTATTATGGAAATCGGCGTCCTAAGGGACTATACGAGCACATCTATCGTTCAACGCAAAATCACCGCATCTGCCGCCCACTTGTTTTTCCCGGGATATTAAGTAATATTAAGCATCGTTAGAGAGTTGCTATATAAAATGATGTTCACCGTTAGCGCGCGTTTAAACGCAGAGCGCAGGAAACGAGCCCCGCTTACATTGCGATTTTCTTCGTGATATAGTAATGAACGATAATTGTGCAGTGCTTCCTGAAAAAAAGATTACAAGCCCCACTTTTGTCAAACAAATACAGGATATTATTTATCTGGCAATATCTACATCCATATGACTAGACAACTATCTCAGTTTTACGAGAAATCATATTTCCTAGTTATGTTAATTGCTATTTCAATATTTTCTCACTGAAGCATATTTGACGAATTTAGGTATGCTTGGATTATTCTTTGATAAATTTAATTTTGTTTTTCGTACGCTTCAAAAATTCATGGATTAATGTATAGTCGCGTAACAAATGTCAGCAACAAGACAAATGATTTAAAAAATCGCTAATGGATATGTAGATAATGAATTTAATAAGTCGACACTTTTATGAAAATTTAATAAAACAAAACTTTTTGATAATAGTCGGTATAAATAAAATTTTACATTATATATATTTTTTTTCTCCATTTTAATATCAAAGTTTAATTCTGCTTTTGTATAAATTATGATTTAAATTCTGACTTTTGGAATGAAAATTCTGTTGTGCAGATTTAATAAATAATAAACGTGAAATCGATATTTTCACAGTAACTGTTCTGTTTATATCATTTATATATTTGTATAATTGTTCGAATAAATAATAACTATCATCATTGTGATATTGGTCGAATAAAAACCGTATCATCTCGTGTCGACTGAAAATAACTAGCAGCGATGATCAATCAATCGTTTGCCCCGAGTAAACATTCGGAAAGTACGGTGTAATAGGAATAGCACTCGATCGATCTTGTTGCTGCTCGAACGATTCGGGGTTATAAATATCCATTCGATACTTCACCGAGCAGAAAAGTTGGGTAAATAAGAGTGTGTTGCAATCGGGATTTTATTATTTGTTGAAATCGCTTTTTTCCATTGATTGCAATTATATAATTATTATACACAACAAAATATAATCTCATATTTTGTATTCATATTATATTGAATTTTACGTATTCAGTTTTGTGTAAAAATAATGTTCTTTATTTCACTTTGTTTAAAAAAAACGAGGTTTTTTTTTTATTATAAAACATCACGTAAGAGAGAATTAAAACTTGTTGCCTGATTACCGGACTGGTTTACCGCAACATTGCATCAAAATGTTGCACTGTCATGTTGGTGTATTTTTACCGATAATGAGTATGATTAGAATAAACGCGATAATAAACTTCATAATTGGATCGCCTGCTTATTAAGAGCTTATTAAGAACATGTCGACGGTTAAAAAAAATAGTGTTAATCCGTGATAATAATTGCGTTTGCAAAGTAATGTAGATTAATTTATTCGAATTTAAACCTTTTTTTCATGCTCGTTAGCATACGTTTCGTAAACACAACTTTTATGTTGTTTTACACATCGCTAAATCGAATTGCTAATTTGAGCGACTAATGCAAGACTCATTATTACGTACAGGGCGTGTATAGACTCTGATAATAAGGAAAATATTTAAACATTGAAAATTATGCTTGTGTGTGTAAAAACTTTAATCGATATATTTCTGCAAGTCACTTTATAATCTGATGAAAAATATGATATGCCTTTAATGAGTTGTGTGACTCAGACTAATCAACGTTAGAAGGATCGTAATAAATTTTACAAGTAGTGATAATAAATTAAACGTTGAAAAATTATTATAAATAAATTTTCTCGTAGAATTTTATAATAAAAATTTAAACGAATAATTAGACTAATATTATTTATCTGAAAAACATTTACCATATTTTTCTCAATTAAACGCGGAAAATTCTTAAATGTTTTTTTTTTCTTTTTACTTCCTATATATGATAATATGCCGCGATAAAATAATAATGCGCCGCGGCTCGACTCGCACGCGAGATAAAACTGATGTGAGAATGAAATTGAAACAAAAGTATTAGGAAAGACTCACGCTGGTGGAATAATTAATTCTATTGCGAGCGACCGTATAATTAATTCCAATTTCGCTAATAGATAATCTACCGCGGAGGGGAAAGCCTTCTTCGAGTGCTATCATCGCATGCTTCAACGACGATTTCGTCATAATACGTTCTGGGACGATCTGCGGAAATAATAAAGAAAGCCTCACGCTATACGGGTACACGCGAACATTTCGCTCGATCGTAATTTCGTTCACATTCGTGACAAAATGTTACTGTTGGCGCATAATGTGTTCATGAATATAGATATGCATTCTATAGTTCAAATAAACATACTATATAGGATGCTTCAACATTATACATATATTCCGAAGTCGACTCCAAATTCGTTTATGCGACTATAAAAAATTTGCTGTATAAAATATATACATAAAATATAATATATATATATGTATAATATAAAACGCCATATAAAATGCGTCTGTATAAAATATAACAATAAATCGGATATGCATGAAGGTGTAATCGTGAGATATATGAAGCCGAAGGCACATTCGCGAAATATATTGCCAATCTTCTTAAACAAGTCCGACTATTTCAGTTTCAGTCCGAATTCTCGAGCCACATTCGAGCGTGCAATGCAGGCACACGCAACCGCATACACTCGTGCATGCCCGAGCGGTAAGCTCCGTGCACACAAAAGCGCACACATGCACACGCAGTCGCACATATACATACATAATACACGTAGCCGGCTCGCGGCTGACACAACACGGGTAAGGTAGCTTGTCAGACAGGTATTATGTGTAATGCCGCGGTCGTGGTTGTCGTCGGGTTAAAACTACATCGTGACTCTCCCCGGCTGCTCTTCCTTCTCTTGCTCACCGTATCTCTTTCCTTTCCTCTTTTATATTCCTCCGCTCTTTTTCTCTCTCCTTCCTTCAAGGCACCGAAGGTCTACTTTATGATCGCTGCTTCGAAAGCAGCCGAACCGAGTAGCAGTTTTTCACCGTTGGATTCCCTCGCGAAGCAAGGATAAATGAACAACCATTATATGAAAGGAACCAAGCGCTTCCACGTCAAAATTGAGAAATGGACTTCCAAAGTTTTCTCCGGAGGGAAAAATGTGTTCCCTCTGCGCTGGTAATTTGTAACATTCTAATGTAAAGTTTAATCTACTTAATATACGGCGGGCTTCAAATGTAAGTACCTGCAAGTATGCAAAAGTGGCACTTGGTACCTTTCATATAAATGTATGTTTAAAGCGCGTGCAAACACATATTCTACTTTCAACAGTGATCTTTTGCACTTTTGTGGTAAATAAATTACGCCACAAGAGAAAATGTTAAAGAAAAAGAAGAATATGAATACGTGTATTAAAAACATTTTTAATTAAGAACTAATTAGCGCTAATTTACAAAAGTATATATAGTCAGGCGTGTTCCATAGAGCAGACGTATCTATTATAATATTTATTAACAAGAAATATATTTCCGATGTGCATCTGAAACCTTATCCAAGTATCATCAACACTCTCTCGTGTGCTTAAAATCACTTCCTCTGTTCCGAAAGAATAAACTACACGGCAAAGTCTAGAGAGGGAGTTCCTAAATGGCTATCCATAATGGCAGATTAAGAAGTCTATAAATTCGTCGAATTCCCAATTGAACGGCCGGCCAATCTGTCCAAGCCTGCCATCCATCCAAGTTTTATTACTTTCGTCGTTCGCCGCTGATATCCTGCTGTTACGTCCTCTTTTCTCTCTCCGTTTTGCCTCCTTCATCCCCATAACTCTTCCATTGCCATTTACCCCTTCCCGTTTACATTCGCTCTACCCTTTTTTCTCCTTTCGCACGGCTCTCCTCGTCTTCTTTTACATCTTTTCATCTCCTTGTTACTTCTCTCCGCGTTTACTCTTTGGTCGGAGGCCTCCTTCAACTCCTGGAGAGACGCGAGAAAGAGAGATAGAGAGCGAGAGAGCTCTATCAGCGTGTTATGTTGAAAGAAATAAAACAGTGACGGAATCTCGAGCACGTCTGTTCTGGGTTTGCGCCGCCTTTATAGTGAATTCATCCGCTTCATTCTCTATACTTCCGTTCTTTCCAGATTTCTCGCCTTCATCTTCTTCTCCGCGCGTTCATTATTATATGTAAAAATTATAACGAGAAACTCTTGATTATTAAACATCGTTAAGCAATTTCCAGACTTCAAATTTTAAGACGCTCGAGTCAAGGAAAAATCTACTTTAAAAAACAATTATTATATATAATACAATTTTATATAAATGTTGTCATAAAATATTTTAAAAGCTTAGAATCGTGTATATTAATTTTTTTCTTTTTACTCACAATCAAAATAGATGGACTGAAATGTTCATTAAAGAGAAATCGATTCTATATTGATCAAAGTGTTTATATAAAAAAGAATATTAGTTTCTCGGTCCGTATTTTCCTGCTGCATGAAATGCAGCAAGTTGATTTAAACTGCATTTGTCGATTTATATTCTTACATTGTAAGGGTTCATATTTCAAATTTACATTGCGGCGTAACGAGAGAGCCCCATCATCGATCCCAGTCGTAATAAGTAGGTTAAGATACCCCCTGAGAAATTTTCTCGGGAAGCGGCCGATTAAGAAAACGGGCAATTTCTTTCGCGCGAGTCACGCGGCAAATTGCATAAGGCATTCCCGAGTCACGCGTGAATAAACAAACGTAGTCAAATGATGACGAGCGTATTTGCACTTCGCGTCGCGCTCGCCCGCTTTGCTCGCTCGATCGGTCCCGATTTGCATCTCTCCCTGCTTTATAAACGCGACGCATTAATAATTCCGCGAAGCTAACAGGTTAATCTCCGGCAATAAATGTCATACGGGCGAATGTGTAATTATGCGTGCGTGCGTGTGTAACTAATGACCGCCGATCGGCCGACAGAAGTACTAAACTGCTGATAGCTCATATCGCAGTAACATGCATGCTCTATTGCATGTGGCATCGAGATTGGGGATGTAGTTATGTTTTTTTTTTTGACGAAAGAAAAATATTGAAATTTTCATTTCCTCTATTGTCAAATATTAGCAAATTCGAAAAATGAAGATTAAAAGTTTTTAAAATATGGAGATATTTGTTAGTCAGTGTGATTAATGTGTACGTAAAATAGTAATCTCATAATTTAATTTTAGAAATTAATTATTCTATTTTCATATTTCTATATATTAAATAAAAAAACAACTTATAGATGCAGTTATGTCTTTGTGACAAAAGAAAAATATTGAAATTTTCATTTCCTCTATTGTCAAATATTAGCAAATTCGAAAAATGAAGATTAAAAGTTTGAAAAATATCGAGATATTTGTTAGTCAGTGTTTTTAATGTGTACGTAAAATAGTAATCTCATAATTCAATTTTAGAAATTAATTATTCTATTTTCATATTTCTATATATTAAATAAAAAAACAACTTATAGATGCAGTTATGTCTTTGTGACGAAAGAAAAATATTGTAATTTTCATTTCCTCTATTGTCAAATATTAGCAAATTCGAAAAATGAAGATTAAAAGTTTGAAAAATATCGAGATATTTGTTAGTCAGTGTGATTAATGTGTACGTAAAATAGTAATCTCATAATTCAATTTTAGAAATTAATTATTCTATTTTCATATTTCTATATATTAAATAAAAAAACAACTTATAGATGCAGTTATGTCTTTGTGACGAAAGAAAAATATTTAAATTTTTATTTCCCTTATTGCGAAATATGAGCAAATTCGAAAAAATGAAGATTAAAAATTTTAAAAATATCGCGATATTTGTTTAAGCCAGTGTTTTTAGTGCGTACGCAAAATGATAATCTCATAATTCAATTTTAGAAATTAATTCTATATTTTCCTATTTTTTTATGTTAAATAAAAAACTCAGCTTTGTCGACAAATTTAATCCACACTCAGAGATCCTCTCTGATTCCTATGAACACATTCTAAGCATCTTGTACGGAAAGGCATTATTACACGAGATTGTGTGTGAAGGCAACGCAAACGGGCACCAATACAATTACATATATATCCCCGCGAGCTAAGGTGTGTATCGTAAAGGCGTCTATCTCCCATCGGACCTGGTTTTGTCGATGTCAGGGTAGTTTAGTTGGATCACAGAGACGTTGATGAAAGGATGCTTGTCGGAGACGCGACGAGGTGGGTACGGAAGGGAAAGGACGAGAGAGAGAGGAAGGATGGTCTCTCTTTCCCGTCGATGGAAGCTAGAGTTATACAGCTTGTTATCGATCTTCAGAACATCTCTCGCTTCACCTCGACGGAATCCTGCTCTGGCTCCTTATGCTCCTTCTCTTACTCCTTCTCCCTCTCCTCTTACAATCCTCTCTTCCTATATATCTGGTGTACCAGATGTCGCTTCCTCTCAGGCTCTTTGAGATACGGATTCGAAATGTCTGCTTCCTTGTCAAGATCGATGAAGACAAGAAAATGTCATTAGAAATGGTTACATATACTAATTTAATCTGTCTTTTGACGTACAATGACGAGGTAAATTTATGATTGATGATTGAATGAAAGATTGATTAAGAAAAGATCGATGGCAGATTAAAATAAAATAGATAAAAATTAGATCAAATTAATATTTCATTTTATATTTATCGGATTATGCCGTAATTAATGTCAACCATTTATCGTTGTTTTTTTATAATAAGCTGAACACTAAAGAGAATTTCTGAAACATAATCACGCGCACATCTGCTTTTTTGTCGCTATAAAGTTCTTGAATACGGCTCGTTGCTGAGAAACCTTTCTCGCCGCGATTGTGAGCTTTCAAGTCGAAAGGAAATCCACTTATTTCCAGACTGATCTCGGTCAATGTTGTTCTCTGGGCGCCACAGGCGACCGCCATTCGGTGAGGACAAATAACGCTGCTCTGTGATTTCACGTTTCGCTTGGCAGCTGCATCGTTTCATTCCGCTTTGCGGATTCTATCGAGCGAGATATCGTCGAGATATCATTCAACCGCATCGCACGTAATATTTACACACATATATGGTCAGATATATCTCTAGTATCAATTTTTAAAAATATATTTGGGAACTTAAAATTTTTATTTCTTTGTTTTATATTTTAAAATATTCAATATTTTAAATTGAAATTTTACTTTGCACGTGAAAGTGTTTTATCTGGTAAAACGATGAGATACAAAAAGAAATTATTTATATTTAGATAGTTCCGTGAAATATTAGGAACAACGTAATTTGTCGTGAATTGCTGTTATATCTTTTATCTTTGCGTGTGTCTCAAGTATAATTTATCGACGATGTTTCTCAACTTAGATTTTAGCTTTGTCCATCAAAATCGCGAATGTCATATACCATACACAATCGAATATTGATACTTTCGACACGTCAATAAATGAGACATTCACCTTGCTCGAATCTCGGAAGTTTTCTTTCGTGACGAATATTCGGTGCGAGAACTCCATTCTCGATCCGAAAGCGATCTCTCGATTCGGAGCAACGTGCTCGATTGTCATCGCTTGTAGAGGGCGAATAAAACCGGACGTGATTTCACGTGACAGCCGCTATGAGTCGAGACGATTCGATCGCGAGGTATTACGAAGTCGTTGCGCTCGACAGTATCTCGCTAGAGAAATATTAACTCGTCGTTTTACGCTGAAACTGCGAGCGCTTTTCTTCTTCTTCTTCCTCCGACAGTGCCTGGTTTCCTTTGACCACGACCGCAAATCTACCGCTTCGGAAAAGAGCCCTTTTATCGTCGGTCGGCTTTCAGGAAGAGGAAACTCGAGGAGGCGGCGACGTACAACTCCGACGACGTCTGCCCGCCGCAAAAGAGCGACGGGCAAATAATGCTGGATGTGACTTCGTGTTCTTTGCTACCAGCTGCCGCGACCGCAATCTCTTCGAGGCGGGCCGCGTGATTATTCGTTTACTGTGCCGCGGGAAATTCTATTAAACCTAGAGAACCCCGGGGTCGCGAGAGACCGAGTGTATAAGGTTTAAAGATAAACTCATTTGTAAAATTGCTATTATGCCATATAGCAGTGTAAAAAATTTAGCACTGTTCAAAAATGCTGTAAATTGTTAGGCGAGATATTATCGTGTTTATTTTTATTAATTAAAACAGTGTTTGTATTTTTATTAATTCAGCCTCTCCCATATATTTCTTATTAAAACACATTATTCGGTGAAACTTGAACGAAAGTCATTTTATTGTTTCCTCGCTCAAATCTTTTTGACAGCATACATTTTTTTCGAGCTTAAAGACAGCATACATTTTTTTTCGAGCGTAAAGACGATGTTCGAAGTCTGTCTGAGTTAGTGGCTAATTAGTCATTTGCCCGGCACTCGACTGCTGTCAGAGTGCCACATGAGAAAAAAAAGGAAAAAAGTGGCGCAAGGTCGGTGGGGCTGTGAAGGAAACGAGGTTCGAAAGCAAACGGGATGAAAAGGCGCATGACGAGGGTGAGTTGTACGGATTTATCATCATCCCTCCCTGATGCTAGTGCTCGCCCATACGTTTATCTTTCGCGGTAAATGGGAATGACGTCGACGCGCGAGGGGACGACTCAATCAACCAAAATGCCCCGAGGTTTCTGCCGCGTGGCGAGCAAGGGTGGGAAAGAAAAAGGGCGAAAGGATGAGGGGTAAGAGCCGCAAAATAGAGGAAGAAACAACGAGAGACATCTCGTTTCGTTCCCGAGACGAGAGAAAGAGAAAGAAAGCACGAGACGTACGTCTGACAGATGGAGTAGAAACACGGTGTTATGTGGCTTTTAGGAACTTGGTCGCCTTGGAACTTCCGCCGTTTTTATTGTTCTCTTTGTGTGTGTGTGTGTGTGTTTGTGTATGTCCGCCTCTTTATTTTCTCCTCGACTGCCCCGCTGTTTCGTCCCTTTATTTCTGGTCTCGATTCACATCGTGGAGGAAACAAGCTTCGATGCAAACACCGCGAGCTCGTTTCAACGATCTTCCCCGAACATTCTCATTCCGTAGGAGGTATCTATTTTTAAACGGTGCTTTTCTCGTGAGAGACGTGGGTCGCGTCTCAAAGAAAAATTAATTCAAACGAGCGCGATGAAAAGAAAAAACCTATTTGTCAAATCTTCACCGTAAGAAACTGAATTTTATTTCTGCATCGCTTCGTTATCGCACAAATTTTTAATAGTTTCGCTATCATTTTACAGAGAGACCGCGCTTTCCTTGTCTTGTAGAATTTTATTCTCCTTGATAATTACCTTGATAATTAATTGAAAACACATTTACGCGTTGTGCGAGAGAAACTTTCTAAGAAATCGCACTTTCTAAGAAAAACAATTTTCAAATAAAACTTTTTCTTCCACTTATTGATAGAGAACACATTGTTTATTTCACATACATCCTGTACGTTCTGCACAGCTTTGACATTTAAATCTGGTGCGACACACCCCATGGAGGCGATTCGATTTGCGTCGGGTCGACTTTAGCTATTACGCGAACGCGAAAGTGATTTAGCCGCACACTATGTATGAAAGACGAGAATTTCGCGGCTGGAAACACCTGCAGCATTTATCGTCGGGATCACCTGCGAGACGCTGCAAGTTTTCTTGCACGTGCACGGTCGAGATATTTTCAATTAACGATGCTGATCGTGCAGGAACGAAGAACATGCCGAGGAGAAAAGGGGAGACAACACGAACTGCGAGTTAGTTCGTCAGCGGGTTGCCATGAAACTTATTAATGAAACTGCTCTAAGAGTTTAAACCGTCGTATTTTAAGAACGGTTTTTTCTTCGTCATAACTTTTGCATTGTTCCATCAGCAAAACAACACATATACCTACGTTTCTTCGTCCAAGATTTGTTATTTTTCTTCATCTACTTCTTTAGATTGAAAATAAATTGAATTTTGTGCGTCGCGACAAAATTATTTTCTAAATTATTGACAAACAAGAAATGCACTAATAATTCCTTCTATAGATTCTTTCTATAGAGAAAATATTTCATTGTTTCTATATATTTTTATATTTTATATATTTACCAGAACAAGTACGCACTATTCGTGCGCTATTCTTCAATTTTGTATTAAAAAAAATGATTTTTTTTTAAAATAATAGAGTTTAAACTCGATTAATACTTTTTAATAGAAATCAGCTGATAACTGTCAAAAATATTAATCAAATTTAAAGTATTGTAGCATATTATTTGAAATGTATTATAATTTTAATTTTTATAACATATCATTATTTCAAAATTTAATTAGCAAATTAACAATTTAATCAGCTGATTTCTGTCAAAAAATATTATTGAATCGTTAATTTGCTAATTATACTTTCAAATAATATATTAAAGTATCATCCGCAATTAACACTTTTTGACAGAAATCAGCTGATAACTATCAAAAATATATACAAATATAAATTGAGTTTTTTACTGCAACAATAAAATATTATTTGTGGAAAACTTGGTATAGAGATTCTAAAAATACAATTTTTTAAGCGTATAATGTGTGCTCTATGTGTGGAGTACTTGAAGAATGCATTATGTCCCTTTGATAAAGAACCACAGAAGTATATAATAGTCAATGAGATATACATATCTTATTTACTTGTACAATGGATATTTTCAACATCAACAGAGATTAAAGATATCAAACATGATTGTCAAGTGTATTACATTAGATAGCTCTAAAGGCTATCAGAAGATAATTATTAAAGTAGAATACTAAAGAAGAAGTCTCGCCTCTAATAATCTTCGAGTATTACTATTTGAAACATTTTCTCTCTCTGTTGCAGGTGTATTAGTGGTAAACGTTACGTGGCGAGGTAAAACGTACGTAGGGACGTTGCTGGACTGCACGCGTCACGATTGGGCGCCACCTCGTTTCTGCGACTCGCCGACCAGCGACCTGGACGCTCGCACACCCAAGGGACGCGGTAAACGCGGCCGCGCCGCGGCCAACTCCACGCCCGGCAACGACCTGAGCAACTTCACGGAGACGAGAAGTTCCGTGCACAGTAAACTCCGCAATGGCGGCAAAGGTCGTCGGGGCGCTCAGGGTTCACCCGCTGCCAGTCCGAGTCCAGCGGCGTTCGTGCCACCACGGCCAGATCCGGCGGCGAAGCGGAAGTCACGCGGACCGGAAGAGGAACAGGACAAGAATAAACGACGGGCGCCACCGCCTACGCCGCCTAGCGGTTCGCCGCCCGCCAGTCCGGTTTTGCTCGAATGTCCCGAGCCGAACTGTAGTAAAAAGTACAAACACATCAACGGACTCAAGTATCATCAGAGTCACGCGCACGGCACTGCCGATGACGACGACACCAAGGAGGGTATAACAAGTATGTCGGAGAACGACGAGAGCAACATCGAGGCGCCGAGTCCAGCTACGCCGGTGAAATCGCCAGCGGACAAACCCGAGGGTACGCCGGTGAGAGCGACGAGTCCACCGGCTGCAGGATTGCCGCCGGAAACGCCGCCTCCGCCCCCGAGGGTGCCGTCACCCAGTATAGAACCACCTACGCCTGTGCTCGCGGATAAAAATATCGTGAAGCCCGGCGTGTTGAGGTTCGGTCAGGACGATCTGCCAGCGCCTACTTCCACGGCACCCTCGTCGAGAGTGCAACAACAGTCGGTGCAACAGCAGCAACAGCAGCAGCAGAGTCAAGCGTCGTTAGGCTCGTCGAATCCGCCCCAGAGTCCTAGCCCGCATCCCAGTCAGTCTCCCAGGCCTGTGCCTTCACCGCATCCGAGCACGAATATCCCCCAGCCCCTCAACATACCGCAACCGCCACAGCCGTCTCAGATGCAGCAGTCGCATCAGTCGCAGAATCCGCTTCTGCAACAGGCGCAGCAAACGTTGCAGCAGGTCGGTCAACCACCGCAACAACAGTTGCAGTCCAGCGTCGTTGGCAGTCAGCAGCAACAACAGCAAATGCAGTCTTCGGTTCAACAGCAATTACCTCCGGCGCATCAATTACAGTCGGTGTCGCATCCTCTGTCGGCTCAGCTGGGCCAACCCGCGCAGGCTCATGTTGTACAAACGGCCGGGTTGCAGCAGCAACAGGCCAGTCTACAGAGCATAGCCAGTCAGCATCCGGGTCTGCAGAATCTAGCGAGTCAGGTATCGCAGCAGGCGGCGGGCCTGCAAACGGCACCGCCACCGCCGGGTCATCCGGGTCAAGGTGTACAGTCGCATCTGCAGCAATACCCGTTGCACGCGGCGAAGATGCCACAGTTCAAGGTGAAGCCTACGGCGGCGCTGATGCCAGAGCAAGACAAAAACAAGTCGAGCACCGACGCGCGTGTTTCCAAGCCACAGAGCTACAAGAAGAAATCGCGAAAGTCACCTGGCGGCAGCCCGCATCCGTCGCCGCTTGAAGCGCCGATTGTTGATTCGGCGCGCGACGATGTACAGAGTCCAGCCTACTCGGATATATCGGACGATGCGGCGCCAGTGCTCGAGGCCGAACCGGCAGACAAATCCAAGCAGAGCCAAGAGAAGGACAACAAGGCCACGGCACCGGCGCATTTGCCTGCCCACTTCAGTATGTACCCGTATTACGGTCAGCCGCCTTATTTGGTACCCAGCGTACCAGATAGCAAGCCGGTGGTGGACCAGAAGCCGAGCGATCTTACGCCCAAGCAGGAGATCAAACCGCTCAATATACCGCAGATGCCTTCGATGGCGAATTTACAAAGTGTCGTATCGGAGAAGGAGAAGAAGGAACTGAGTCAGCCGGTGCCACAACCGCAACAGCAGCCGCATTATTATGGTGCTTATGGCGGTTATATACCGCCCGGCTATCCCTACCAACCTCCACAACCAGTTTCGCAGCAGCAGCAACAGCAACAACAGCAGAGTCAGCAGTCGCAGGATCAGGAGCCGCATGAGCAGAAAGTCAAGATTAAGCAGGAACCACAGCCGCAGCCGAGCCTAAAAGACAAACAACACGAGAACCATCAAATACTTAAGGAGAGTATCGAGATGAAGAGTCAGATGAGTCCGTACCACGTCTATCACGGCTCGCAGAGTCAACGAGCGGCACCGCCGCCGCCTCCACCGGGACCAGTTCAGGACGATAGGAGGTATTACCTATACCCGGGTGAGCAAAGAAGGAAAGAGGAATCGAGTAAGCAGAGTCAACAGGCGAAGGCGCCACCGCCTAGTCCGAAACATCAGCCGAAGCAAGAGAAACCACAGGATCTCGGCAAGAACGAGGATTCTAAGAGCAAGCAGGAAGGCGTAAAACCAACGATGGAGACTCAGGGACCGCCGCCACCACCTACCTCGCAGTTCACCACTTACATCCATCACGGTTACATGACAAGTCCGCAGCATTACGGCGGGCTGCCGTTCGATCCGGGTCACGCGGTGTATCGCGGCCTTGGTCCTATGCTCGTGCCTGGCCCTTATTCAAGTAACCCCTATCTTCATCAACTACCTAGGTATCATGCACCAGAAGATCTCAGTCGACCGCCCGGCGGCAAGGCTTTAGATCTGCTTCAACATCACGCTAATCAGTATTATTCAGCGCACAAGATACACGAGCTACAAGAGCGCGCACAAGCGCTCAAGTCACCGACGCCTAAAACGTCCGCGGCGTCTGCCAGTCCATCTTCAGCAGGTCCGACACCCGCCCGACCTCCCAGTGGTCCACCCACGTCAGTCGCGGGCCCGGGCCCTCCGCCGGGTCAAGGTCAACAACCGTCCGGCAAGCAGCAGGGTCAGCCAGGTAGTCAGCAGCAGCAGGGTGCAGTGGATGCCAGCGGCGGTAATCTCGGCAAGGACAATAGGTCACCGCCGCCGCAGCGGCACGTGCACACGCATCATCACACTCACGTGGGCTTGGGCTATCCCTTGTTGACAGGACAGTACCCCGCTCCCTACGGAGGTAAGCCTCTCGTCAGACCCTGACAGTAAGGCGACCCGCGGGACCCAACGAAGCGAGAACAAGAGAGAACCGTGAGAAAGCGCAACGCATGCGTGCGTTGAGACAACTGTTCGTCTGTGTAATTCCAATCGTTGATGTCGATGCGTATCGATAAGCGTGATAAAAGGTGCCGTCGAGCGTCTTGCGACTGATGCATTTTTGCGAATAGTGAAAGTGGCTGAGACGTATCAGCGCAACGGGACACATTTTTAGGATTGTGCGTTTTAAACTCTTTGATAGTGCGGAGCGACTTGCGATTGACTTAACTGCACAATCATCCTGACGTTGGCTCGGTATTCGTAGGTTTTTATTCAATCCGATTTTGGATTCTTCGAAATGACACTTCATGAACGAATTCATAGCCGGCCTCTTAGGAAGCACTTTTAAGTGAACTACGCGATTGCGATTGTAATTGCGTTTTAAAATATGTACGCATGTTCTCGGTTTAAGATAAAAATTGCAGGACAGTACGAAAAGACTAACAATGAATAATAAAGGGCGAATGGCCGCTTTTAGTTTTCGGGAGGAATCCGGATGACTTGTCATCCGACAAAAAACGGGTAAACTCGGCTAGGTATTAGAGCCTGAGTGTGTCTAAACCGTACACCATATTGGTGCATTAAAAAAAATGAAAAGAATGAAAAAGAAAAGAGAAAATGCGAATTCTGATGTGCAACAAGGAACTCGCGGTAGAAGATGTCTCCGTTTGAGAGTTGATCTGCGCGCCGAGTCTCCGCCTCGAGGTACTATTTTATTATCAGACCAATAAGAGATGCATTTCTTCTTTTTGTACAAAGGAAAGAAAAATTACAGTTGAAAAACAATTTTTTTTTTATCGAACCTCGTCTATTGTAGTGGATCCCGCCTATTGAGGACCCAAATGTCGCTTGTAAATAATTTATCCTCGATTGTACATTCTGCGGACGCGAAAAACAAGCGGCCCAGTTCGCTCGCGTGTAGTGTTGCATTTTGTTTTTTATTTATATACCGGGCATCACGCACGCGCGCGCGTTTTCTGCATTGCAGACAGTGAATTTAGAATAATTAATTATTGTCGAACTTGTTTTAATAAAAATTTATTTTTAATATTGATCATATTTTTCTTAAATTGAGAATTTATATTTCTAATTTAGATGAAAATAAAGATTTAATTTATACATCTTTTTTATCTCATATATATATTTACATCGAAAATCATTTAATTTTCAAATAGCCTTATAACACGAAAAAAAAGTGTTGAAATGATATTACGCTTATCATAGTCGTCAGTATCTGCAGTCGAGAGAAAACGCGCGACGTCTAAAACACCCTGTATATTTATACATATGTACGAGTCTCGTATATATAGCGACGAACTGAATATTTTGGAAATATTGAAGTATAAGTGCGGTCGTGTGTTGTGTAAATTAGCCGTGTATAAGCTGTGTACCACAAGTAGGGCGCAAGTAGGAATTAGACATATAGTTCAGACTGTGATAATTATTTATCGTGCTTCTCTTTCCGGAACGGGAAAAGAAAAGGTAACAGGATCTTTTACGTGGACGAGAGATCACCATCCAGTTCCGGGTGATGCACTCGCGTGTAAATTGTAATCTACAACGATGTCATCGAATTTGTTAGGAATATCGATGCTAGTTTGTCAGATTGATTGCGATATATACGTGAGAAAAGTGCAGTTTCTAATGGAATACTGCGAATTAAAAAAGTCTATGTGCCAGAAACACAAGATTGAACAATGTAGTTTGAAGCAAGATGAGAAAAGCAGTACTTAACTACTTGCACTGAAATGACGTGCTGGAATGCATACATGGCCTTTCTGCTCCCTAATAACATGTCATACGTTTTCTCTTTGCATTTTGTAATAACATGTACAATTTGTATGAAATCTTAGTAGAAATATGCTATAGTTCACTATGAAAGTTTATAGTTGTGCGTGGTTAATTAATATTCAGTGCGAATGGTTAAATAAATAGTTACATAAAATTTAATTATTTTAGGTTTCAAGGGTACGAAGTGTCGAATACAGCTTTATCGAGTTTTAGTATTAAATATTATTTTCAATATGTTTTGTGTTTTGTTGGCACTTGGATTCTTTTTAATTTGTAGTATCTATTTTCTATCCTCGTGAACGCGATGTGTATTCGCGTTCATTATCCTTGTATCTTTCATTTAGACGTCGGTAGTCTTCCACAAAAGCTTCTTTTGCAGCAAAACAGCCATCAAGACTTTATAGTTTCCCAATGCGATTTTTACGTTTAGTCGCTGAGACGAGTGATTGCGATTTCTGTTATAAGAGCGTCGTTTGCGATTCGTAAGAATGTTTGTCTTTTATTATCTGGATACAAATGCAAAGTATCTTTGACACACTAATTCTCGATGATGATTTCATGGATAAATCGCAATTAATTAAACCTTTAGAAAGCGATATATTTCCTTATTTCGTCGATAATCTTTCTTTCTTTTTGTGCTTCAGGGATCAGAGTACAAATGATACGTCTATCGAAAATGATAGAAATATGATACAATGTTTTATCTTACAATATACACATATACACACACACACACACACACACATATATACAAATATGTATGCAAATATATATTCTATATATATACATATATTACATATATTATATATATATATATATTACATATATATAAATTATATATATATATGTGTATATATATAAGATATAAATATATGTAAAAAAACAAGAAATAAGGAACAATATGTATTTTTAGATTTTGTCTAAAATTCTAATTTCTCTCTGGATAAATTTACTTAACAAGATTTACATTTAATATTTTCACATTTGGTTTTATGTTCTCAAAGATTTTATGTACATATATTACTTTGCTACTACAATGTCTCGCATAACAACGCTCTTGTACGCAGAAAAACGATTACCAATCAGCGAACTTAATCGACCAAGTCTACGCTTACGGAGCCAACACTGCCAGGACTTTCGCGTGAACGAGGGAAGTCCGCAACCATGCTAGGGAAATGCATTATAGGCGCGAATCCGCTGTGAGACAGAAGTAAAAGGGAGAAAGGGAAATGGAGAGAGAAACAATTACTTAGGTACACGCCACTTTATGCTTTCCCACCACTCTTCACACACATATCCATCGTCATTTTTCCTCGTAGCTCGGTGTTTTAGATATCTCGAAATTACGGGTTTCTCCTCGAATGCCACCGAGCTCGAGGACGATGCGTTTCCTAAAGGATTGCGCTTGCACGTTAACGATTGTCTCGAAGAGCCTTACATGTGATTTTTTCACATCCATGAAAGTCTAATTTCTGCTGCGTTTTAAATATTATAATTTTATCAAGTGTAAGAATTACTTGTTAGGATTTAGGGACATTTATAGTGACATCGAACAGTTTGCAAAAGATCAGTGTAAAAACTAGAACGTCCAATATGTATTAGTGATACTATGTGGGTTTGTTTAGTTAGCACACAAGAAAAGTTTTATTTTTATATCTAAAAATAATTTTTTTCTCGAGAACTACAATATTTTTATTTCTTTCGTTGTGCTTTTACAGTATTTCATTATTCTACAATAATTAGAATATAATTTCTATTGAATTCGTATATTTGAATCTGTGAATCATCTCACTTATATTAAGATGTTACAAACAACTGATGATATATCAATAATACTTATTAATTATTTCTATCATTTTCATTTTTATATAATAATTGATATTTTCTTATTTCCTAGCTCAAAAAGGTAGCAACAAATATCGTATTTCAATATTTCATTTCTCGGTCTGTATTGAATGTCACAATTTTGTGTTGCGTAATATAAACAAATTGCATAAGGTGCACTTGCTTATTTTCTCAGCTAGTGGTTAATCTCGGTCTCTCCTTCGGCTCCTCCCTTTCAATAGAAACCGAAACGCATTTCGAATAAAATTTTGAAAATCCCGAGTGCCGCGGGTCGCCATCGTTTCGAACAACCAACAGCAACAGCTGGATATGCAAATGCGCGCGTTCAGTAGGCGCTTGAGGAGTGATCGTGACGAAACATTAATGGCCTGCTGTCTCTCTGTGTGTGTTGCAGCGGCAGTGCTGGCGAGTCAGCAGGCCGCCGCGGTAGCCGCCTCGGTGATCTCGCCATTCCCGCCCAAGTGACCCGCGGCCCCCGCCTCCGTCTTACCCGGCGGAAGCGCCGGAGGCAGCTCCGCCGCACAGGTCCACCACACGCATCCGGCGGCGACGAACGGCGCGCCTGGTGCGGGACACCCGCACGGCACTGCCGCCAGCAGGCAACCGTAGGAGGCATGGACACGAATGGAGCCAATGAGTCGATACGACTGACAAGCCAGGGTACCGTGTCTATGTTCCACGTTGTTGGCTGGCTTGGGCGTCGAGTAAAGAAGGTGACGACCGGATTAGGACCAAGATGTTATAGTAGAGAGACGCCGAGTGTCGTCCGATCGAGACTGTGAATCCTGGAAAAGATAATTGAGATGTTAAAACAACGAGATGACTGATACGACGAGATGGATTCTATTGTTCTTCTCTTCAACAACGGCGCAAGTACTAGGGATTGAAGATTAAGTGGAGAATTCAAGGAGCTAGGTGTTAGGAACAATAACAATGATGTAGTAGGAGATGTAGAGGAGGACTGACGTACTGTTCCTTCTTGTGCTGTGTGTTAACTCGCTTTCTTGATAACGTTAATTGAAAGTTTAGAAGATGATATGGATGTCGTAAATGGTATTATCCATGTTCTCTCCACAAACTAGAGATTTGACATTAATCGAGATGCTGTTAAGGACTGATGGTGAATCATGACTATTTGACGATGTTGAGACGTTTAGATGAAATCACACTCGTGAATTATTCGGACGATAGAGAAAATCACGACTTTCCAAATTAGGTGAACCAAACACACGAAAAATATACATATATCGAATTTGAAATAACATGAATGATAAGAGACTGAACTCGATTCGACGCACAAATACGATGTCCACTTCTCGGACTATATCTCGGCGGTTCACGTTGTTGAACTGATCATGATAGGTTTGACGAGACGATCGTTAACGAGCAATCCTTCGGCGAGACAAAAAGTGTATCGATGCTCGCGCGACGAGAGAACGAGTTTTCTCCTTCACGCGTTTTATTCCAGCAATGCCCCCACGTCCCGCTGAATTCGCAATCTTTGCATAGACAAAACCAGCTCGCTGAAATTATCCTTCTCCTTGTACATACTTGTATATCTTAAAAATACGCGCCGCGTAGTGTACAGATGCCTACGGCTAGTGTAAGAATAACAAGATTGGAGATTCGATCTTATCCCGAAGGTCGAGATCTCCGATAGATTTCCGAAAGTAACGCCCTGTCTCGCAAGATGAGCGTTCCACGAGAAGGGATCGAGCGAGAGTTGCCTCGTTTCGGTGTAGACTGAGTTAGGCTCGGTGCCACCCAAGTTGCGCTGACTCCTCGTTGACGTCTGTCTGATTTCCTGGTATAAGCTCGGTCTTTCCTTTGCTTTCTAGTGCCTAGTCTTAGATGGATATTCTGATCTAGATAAGACGGTAGTTCAGAAAGAAACGGAGAGAGAATTGCTGATCCAGCAAAATAATTGATTAAGAAGTAGAGACCTTCGTATTCGAAGTTAACATGATAGATAAAGAAGAGTCTATATATTACACAATACATATATATAGATCTGAATCGCGGGACGAGGCGTGAGAGACATATGTGACAACTGTCACGAGGAGTCAGACATCTCGTTAGACTGAAACACGCGAAGACAGACAGTGGACTGCCTTCGCGTTTACGGGGCCGTGCTGGCAAAAAAAATTACGAAAAGCGTGGATTTAATGCGTGCTAGCGCGGCTCTACCCCCGACTCTCAGATTCGAGCGTATATGTGTTTGTCGAGGCGATGTGATGGAGTTTTTATCGAACGTAGAAACTTAGGAGAGCGAGAGAGCGAAGCGCGTATGTGTGCGTGCGTGTAAAAGAGAGGAGAAAACAAATATTGCACTCGTATATAAGGATACACACGAGATGAGAAAGAGTAGTAGCGAATCGCGTGAGTCGACTGCCTTGTACAAGCATAATGTGTGCGTGCGCGATGTTTCCGCGATGTACGGTAAATCCGTGTCAATGTATTTTATTGTAAAGAAAGACGATTGTAAGAATTATATACGCGACCGCAAATTTCGATTTTTGTAGAGAAAAATTGTATAACTTGCTGATAAACTATCTCTTAGGGGAACAGAGAATCCGTGATCTGTGCGATCGATCATTCGAATGCCGATTAAAGTGACTAGAAATCTCGTCTTTGCGAGGCGAACGTGTGGTTGATAAAAGACGTATGTCGAGAACAAGACGAGAAAGATTTAAAAAAAGAGACTTGTGTAATGCGATGATTCTAAATAATTAAATGGCGTTAAGTGACTGTAAATTTGATGCTAGAACGCTATTTGTTTAAAATAATGGTAGCCAGCGATGTATGCAAACGTTAGGGAAACAAGGGAGAGATGGAGAAGGGGGACACGAGCTAGATCCAAAGAATGGATAAATAAAAACAGCGAGACGTATATTGCGCATATGCAACTATATATATATATGTATGTATAAACTCTATATAATATTTGTTCAGTAACGACTATCGTCATCCACTTTATATATATATATATATATATATATATATATATATATTTATATTATACGATTTATTGAGATTATTAATTATATTATTTTATTACTATTGTCAATGTGTGACGTAAGATAGAAGATAGAAAGAGAAACAGAGAAAAATGCGGCGGTGAAAAATTTTATCAGGCAATGTTTGCAAATGCCAAATCAAAAGATATGATATGAAAACGATTGATGATGCGTTTCTCGCAGCACAACAGAGCAAAACATATTTAATAAAATGAAAAAAATGAAGGAAAAGAGTGGTAAAACGCAATGCAATCACTTTGTCGAATATATGAACGAAATCGCGATAAAGAAATGCGCACTTGCGAGAGCGAAAAAGCGTGCGCGTGTATGCTTAATGTATGTGTGTATGTGTGAAAGAGTGAATGAAAGAAATTTTAAAAAAAGTATGATCCGCCTCAGTTTTAGTGAGGTGTCCAGCGGACAAAGGGGTGGGCTTTAAAAGAAATAAATGCTGGTGCTGCGCTGCGATTTTTATAAAAAGAAGAGGCAAATAATATAAAAAGAGAAAGGAAACCGAACAAGAAAGAGAGAGAGTACATGAAAAGATAAAGATCAAGGAGCCCGATTCTTCGGAATCTTCGCAAACATAAAAAAAAAAAAAAAAAAAAACGAAGAAGGAAGAAAAGAAAGAAAAGAGAAACACGCAGAGAGATAGCCTGAGTACCTGGACCCTGCCCTGGTGAAGAATAAGAGTGAAAGAAAGAATGCGCCGCAATGTTTCGCTCGATTGTACAGGCTGTAAAATGTATTCGCTTTTAATAAGAAAGAAAAAAAAAGAATTTTAATATAGATCGTTAATCAATAATTAGAAGAATATATATATATAGAAAGAGAAGAGAGAAAAAGAGAGAAAAAAGGAGTTATCGTCTCCGAATTGTAGCCCTCGTAATCAGAAAGCTTTATATTGCATCCACACTCGAATCATACCGGAAGACGGGTTGGTTACAATTTTATGGTTCAAGCAAACGTGTTCCCCCTATTCTCCCGGCTATCTCCGCTTTATTCGGCAGAAACGAGAATTCCCTTGAGACGCGCAACTCGCTACCCATGTGTAATAGTGAATGAATGTAATTAGTAATTGGAGACAACCTCCGTCTATCCTAAGGATACGATATTGTAGCGAGTACTACGCATATTTGCTAGGACGTTGCATAATCACGTATCATAGGAGAAAGAGGAAGAGAGAGAGAGAGAGAAAGATAATACGAAAGAAAGAACTAGAATAAGTGCAAGAATGTATGCGTGTATGTGTGCATGTGTGTAAAAGAAGAATGAAAGATATGTATAAGAATGAATGTGGTCAACGATAAGAACTGAGTACATAACATAATAAACAAGGACCCTTATTCTCGTCTCCTTTTTTTAGAATGATAAAAATAGTGACTCGTTACGCTTTATATATTATACATCTCGAGTATATATGAATATACGAGTAAACATAACGTACAGAAGCAGATACGAAAGAAAAAAAAACATGCAGGCATCTTGTCGTTAAATTGTAAGATATTGTGTTCAAACTCCAGAATGTACTCTGAATCCCCCTTCCTCAGACTACTATATATTAAATATATTGTGCACTATGCTCCGACACTTGTCCATATAAATAAATATATTGAAAAATCTCAAAATTTCTCTCTATTATTTTACGCTACCTTTGCAATTCAAAATTTTGTTCCTTATTCATCCTCTGTTCAAGAAATTTTTTTAAATCTAAAAATAAAGTAAAAGATGTAGAAATACATATATTATTAAGTAAACTCTTTTTATTTAATTTTTATACGTCAAATGTAATACTAATAAATAATAAATTGGCTAAACGATACAAATAAATAATAAAGAAAGTTCTCAATGTAAAGTATAAATTAGAAATGCGCAGAAATTTAATTTTTTAAGTTAAACACGTGCTTTTTTTCTTTATTTCATGTATTATTTAATAATTACAATTACAAATTCCCAACTTGAAAGAAAGGTTTTTGTCAATAAAAGTAAATTATATATTGATAAATATAAATATACATGTCATTTTCAATTTTAAAAATTTATCAATATTATTTATCTCTTCGCGAAATTATTTAATTAATTCGGACGAATTTTATTGCACGTCAATTGCATCACCGGTAATATTTATCTGTAAATTAATTTAATATACGAAAATAAATTTTTCTCGCGGATTCTGCTAATCAATATGAGTCTTGAGATATTAAATTAAAGACTTTAAATTAAATGAGTTATTAATTGATAGGCCATTAAATGATAAATAAAATTAGTCAAAAATTAGTAGAATTATTATTAAATACATTGTTTTCTGTTTTACTGTGCAATTTATTATAATGTATGTGTATGTATATGTATCATGCTACTGCGCATGCTATTCTTAGATCAAACAGCTGATCTGACAAGATGGCGAGCATCATGTACACATTGTACACAGTATCGCTTAAATTAAGTTGTGTTTATTATTCAACGTGGAAAAGACGGATTTAACATTTCTTAATTAATATACGTTGATCTTATATTTTATGAGTTCACACATATATCCTCGTTTAAGTGTATTCTTATTGCAAAAAATTTTAGACAATTAAGAATAAAGCTTAAAAGCTAAATAATAATTTAATATAGATCACACTAATTACCATGGACGAAATAGATTATAAATTAAGATCACAAAATCCCACTTTAATATCACATGTAAATATCAATAATATTAAATATTGGTTACATATTTATATTAGGAAAACTATTGTTACTCAATTATTTTTCTACAGGCAATATCCAAATTGATTGATACGATCAAGAAAAAGTTAGTAGAAGAAAATGATATTTCAAAGGTGAATAAAAAATTTTAATTTCAATGATAATTATATATGATTAATATAGCTTTGTTTTATTTTTATATATTTTTTCTTTGCAGATAGCAGAATTTAAATTGCTCTCAACTAAATGCAACAGCGATGATTTTATAGTCAGCACATCTGCATGTCAAGCATTGATTGTACTTGTTGAAATTGGATTATGGGATGTTAAATCTGCATTAGCGAACTTTATGGCATGTTTATCTTCTTCAAAGTATGTGCAAGTATCAAACTATCAATAATATAGATATTAGAAAATGATATAGATATTTATATCATCATTAATTTATTATTATTATATTTATTATAATTAAAATTTGCAGAAATTATAATGCCATTACTATAGCTGTGGGTCAACTCTTGATATTGGATTGGAAAATACAAAATGAATGCAGCAAATATACTCTTCAAGCGCCTACGCAGCATCCATTTATCACAATCCTAAGTCAGGAAAAGCTCAGCTGGAGATCTGTATTGAATCAAATAAAACTCATCTTGCATCATCATGATAAACGGTATGTTTTTTATAATATATGTATCAAAATTTGTAAATTTTCATAAACTAGAGATGTTTTTTTTTTCTATTAAAGATTCAAAAAAGTATAATTGGAACAGAATAAATAAAAAGATGAAATATGCTCTATTCATATTTTCCAATTGAAAATAGTAACTATACTTCTATACATATACTAAATTTAAATTTATTCAAATTTTAGTGTTATGGAACAAAGTATAGAGCTATTACGACCTGTATTCATGTATATACTGTGTAATCCGTCCATGGACTTATGCGAGAGCTGCAAACGTGAGACATGGCAACTTGTAATCAAATCTAGTAACACTTTGGATTTACAAGCAGAAATTTTACTCTGGTTGTGTACAAGTCGGATAGATACTTGCATCGATGCGAACTATCGAGTGCTTGAACTCGCCGAAGTATCCTTACTGAAAGGAGATGAAGAATATTGCACGACTCTGATACCTTTAATCGCGTCTTTGATAATACAGCTTTTGGAATACGGGCATGAACCGGTGCAAAATTTTTGCACAATCTTGGATCTAATGGAACGGTCTCGTGATGATATAGGAAATATCACGATAGCTATGATGACGGAAATAATCTTAATATGTCCCGCAGCTTATTTGCTCAATGTTCTTCAGATATGTAAGTATTTAATAAGACGATATATAAAAGTCAATATATATATATATATAAAAATAATATAATCTAAAATAATATGAAATTATCTCTTCAAAAAGTAGATTTAAAATTTCGCGAGTTGATCTTGATCACTTTTATATTATAGGTGCAATCATCGTGGACAAAATGCCGTGTAACATCATATTATTAAATGCATTAGCTGCATCCCTGTTAAAATGGCTGGCTTATCCATCACTATTGTGTTCTGATGCATTAGCGGTAGCAAAAGAATTATTAATCAGAATAATGTCACAAAAACAAATAGGCAATAGTGACGATATTGTCTCAAACAAAACGCTGCTCATGTTTAGCTACAGCAACAGATATATCCAGTTTTATACAGAACTCATTCGCAGTCTGTATTCTCTGGAAAACGATATTCTGTCATGGTTGGAAAACTTATCACTCGCACCGATCGATCTAAGATACATGTGCAAGCTTATTTTGTGTGGAATCTTCCTATACAGCGACGAAGCCATCGTTGTACAGAAAACCTGCGACATTCTCCTGCAAATAGCGCGGGAGATCAACTCCTTCGCGTCGCACGTTCTATCCCTGTTGTTGCATAAATTAACCAAGTCACGTGATAGTTTTATCTTGAAATATCTGCTGCTAACCGTCCCCGAGTTCGCCATGTCCAAGGAGAACTTGCCGATTGTCATCCACACGTTGGACACGATGTTTAACAGCGGCAAACCGATGAAGTACTTCGCGATCCAGCTCTACACGAAGGCGTTGGAGAAGGAGCCACGTTGCTACCGCTTCATATCCACTGCTCTGATGGATACTATGGAGACTGATCGCAGTTGGCACTCGGACGTGACGTGTGCTCAGGCGATCAAATACATCTGCGAGAACCGACCTGAGCACGGTGAGGAACTTGTACCGTTGCTGTCGCAGATCTTGAATCGCTGCGTCGATTTGAACGGCGGGACTGCTAGCGCACTCGCACTCAATAGCATCTCTGCTTTGTGCAAATCTGCGGTGATAGGTACACATATTTAAATACAATCTATATCTTTAAGGCTCCTGAGTCTTCGCCGCAACCATGTTAGATTTTGACGTCAAAGAAAACACATGTTAAAAATTCTTAGATGCCATTTCAAAATTATCTTTTCATTTAAAAATGGCATCTAAAAAAATTTCAGCCTGTGCTCTCTCGCCTCTGACTCAGGAACCTTAATATATATATATATATATATATATATATATTTTTTTTTAATATATTGTATTACAATTTTATTATTTAATTCTTTTTTATCTTGTTATATAGTTCTTTATAAGACTCTTTTATATGATAGGTATCTACTCCACCTGGCAGGTATTAGCGCCGAAGATGCGCAAGGAAAAACGCACTGTGGTGCTGGAGAGTTTATGCGAGCTCTTTGCGGATATTCCATCGTATCCATTCCGTGCGAGTGACGACTATGATAAATTCATCGTTGACATCGTGACGCTTCTGTGGGATTACGCAATTTGCGAAGACACGAGGGTCGCGGAAGCGGCGTTCAAGGCGTTGAGATCTTACCATCTGGAACGAGTTCCTCTAAGTGCTTTGCCCCTGGACTTTCAATCAGATCTCGTAGTGTCCTGCGCTTATCCCGGAAAGGTAGCCAATGAAGGTGATAAACCCGAAGATGCCTTGCAATACATACCGGGCAGTTGTTGGATTCAGATGTTGAAGAAGGTGAACAAAAACGTTTTGTCGGCAGCTGGAGATCTTTTAATTTTTTATATCGAGGATGAATTGAGCGGCTTTAAGTCGCGAATATACACGTGGCCGCAAGGAGAACCGCAGAACTACAAGTATTTGCCAGAGAGGAGCGTGATAAGGGCTGTTGGCGAATATCTGAGACGAGGCAACAAGGCTGATCTGAGTAATCAGAGAGCTGTGATAGAATGTCTACGCATATTCGCGCATAAATACAAAAAACCATTACCGAATGTAAAGTGGGATTTCTTGAAGGAAACTATGCAGATATCGGAGGAGGCTAAGGAGTACAGTCTATCAATTGTGAGTCGTCACTGTCAAATCTCTGCATCGGCGAAATTGCTCACGGAGAGTTTCCTATCGATGTACACATCCGCATCGGAAGCTGGTCGATTGTTGCTAAATGAGAAACATCTAGTGCTTTACTCGAATCTCGACGAGCTGTGCCAAGCCATTCAACCCAATTCTCTGAAACAATTTCTCGAGACTTCTCTACATTGCATCATTGAGAAAATCTTACTCAATGACGAAAGATCAATCGATTTGTACAATTACATTATGTCTTCGTACATCACCGCTTTGAAAAGCAACGTGATACATATAGGAAACCGCACGTTACTTACCAATATGTTGGAAGAAATATTAGAGAAAGTCGATTTAACATCCAATTATTTCAAGAAATATCTTACAGCCACGATGGAATTATTGGCCAAAGACATCGAAAGAATGACGTCACCTAGCATTTGGTGGGAAGTGACGCCGAAAAAACTGAGGAACGCCATTGCTATTAGAGCTGAAGTATCTTTCAGGGAACTGAATTCTATTAATTCACCACTCACTTGGCTAAATGAACCTATCAATGTGGCTGTGTCTAATCCTGAGTAAATATTAATAATTATAACTATTATAATTTCCAGGTAAAGATTGTCCAATAAAAATAATTTTTTTTCTCTTTACAGGATGCAAAAATATTTGTTAGAAAATATACAAAAAGTGCAAACTAACTTAAGATTGGAGAAATCTTGTGATCTTGGATCCCAAAAAGATTGGATTTTAAATTTTATGAGTCATATTGATGCGCTTATATTGGAGACATCACAAGAAAAAAACAATATAATCTTTTACTGTGATATCTTATTTGTCTCGATCATCTGTTTATCGGGCATGGATTGCTTATTGCCGAAAAAAGAATTACTAATTACTTTGCGAGATGACAGGATAAGATTGTTCCCACAGGCCCTTTCTGTGCTTATTGATCGACAAATGTGGAAGTCCATATCTTGTCAGGTATGTATAAAAATATTTATGCAAAATATTTTAATAAATAAATTACAAGGGGGGAATTTTTAATTATCGTGTTATAATATTTATTAGCTTAAAAAAAATGTTACTTTTACAATATTACAATTGTCGAAATTTTTCGTCGTGTGTGAAATGGACAATACACATATATAATACATAAATATATAATATATATGTATAAATCGTACTGATTTTATTTAGATTATGACATGGCTGAATCACATGAGGACCAGTTCTGTACCTGATGTGTATATATCTGCGTTTCAAAGCGCATTAATCTTATTAAGGCATGAAGAAGACTATAATTTACAGTGGACAAATTACTTATCAGTCAAAACTTATATTCCCACATATAACTAAAAATCTATTTACATAAAATATTTTTATATTAAAAAAGGGAAGATTTTATATTGAAATTGATTTACTTATTTGTATTACACTTAGCCTTACACTTCATTAATAATATTCAATCCTATAATTATAATGAATAATTTATATGTTTTCCTGACAATTTTATTTTCTATACTTTATTGCTATAGAATAATAATTACGAGAAATTCTGATAAGTTCATACACTTGTTAGAGCTATCTTCTTACAGCATAATTAATATCCAATTCGTTAGATAAACATTAAACATTTCAATATTTGAACAGTAAACTGTAGAAAAAGATATGCTAATTCGTCATTGTTGAAAAATATATAAATATTCAAAAGAAAAAACAACTATTATTTTTTATTTTCGATATTTTCTGGAATTATTTAGAGATATGTAAATTTTTTATGCACTGCGTGTGTGCAAATTTTAATAAATCATTTGAGAAGAAGATAATTGAATAATATAATTATGATTAGTCATTATCGACTTAATGTCTTCTACTGTCATCGTCAAAATTACAGATGATACAGTAAACACTTTAAAAAATTGTGTTACTAATTTTCTAATTCGACGACTTATACTGTTTATATACTTGTCAACATAGTAATTTTACAAGCAATGTCTATGCAAAAAATGCGAAAATTTTATTTTATATAAGAGATTAATTTTAGTATAAATATAATAAACAAGTTAAAAAAACAAATATTCGTTGTCTATAAAATATATTATTCAACTAATACTGATATTCAACTTGAATAGAATGTGAAAACCTCTTTTACTTATCACAAAAGTAAAAATGCATTTTAATGATTTTCCTAACTTAATCGGACGTTTCATTCGCATATAATAGTTTCGTAAGATTATTTCAGTACCTACCTACAATTCCTCGTCACATATGTTGTATGTGACGGCACTCATAATGCTACACGGACGTTTCGCTATTGTCTAACGTCATTACTGTTAAAGTATTAGGTCTCGAGCCAGTTAGAATCTGTTCTTCTGGTGGACGCATTCGTGGTTCTAAAATATTTCTCTTTGTCTCCACGTTTTTCTTGATTGGTGTACGACTAGGACTAGACTTTCTACTGCTTGGATATGATTTCAATAAACGCGCCCTATGAATAATAAATCATTTATAAATAATTTTAATAAAATATATTTAATAATATAAATACGTAAAATTAAATATTTTGAGTAAATAATATAAATATTAAATTATATTCTTTTTTTTTCAGCAATATTTAAAACATATTTTGTTAATACTCAGAATTTTTTGTTACAAAGCAAATCAATAAGTAGACATTCTGAATTATACTTACGCATCCATTAATTTTAGAAACAAACGAGTGTATACTTGATATTCCTCGTCACCGAATTCAGTAGGATCATGTCTTGCATGTTCATACAAATCACAGAACTGGTGTATTAAACGCTGACCATTTCCATTTAATGCAGTAGCAAGTGTGGTGAGTAAGTACGCTCTCAGATTCTCTGAAGGATGTCTCTTCAAACAATTGTCATATTTTGTAATCTCCGCTTCTGCAAACACAAATGATATGAAATAGCATCAATACAGCAATACAATGATAACTTACCCAAGGTTTTAACATCGTCAACTGCTTTCAATCTATAATAATGTGGCGGAGCTTGGCCTCCTGGAGTCAAAATGTACCTAGGATCACTAATGAGCTGCGGTTCATATTGGATCCTAGGTATAACTTCAATCCTCCTCTCTATTTCCTTTTTCAAAGACTAAAACATATATTAAATAATAAAACAGTGTATATATAACAGCAGGTTAACCTCAAAATATTAAACTGTGAGACGCACTTTTTTCGCATCGTGTCCTATAGGAATATGAGGACCTCGACGAGATCTCAGAGCAAATCTCATGATTTGTCGTTTCGCGAAAATAAACAGCAATAATATTGTTAAAACGCCCGCTGCTATAAATATCACTATGGTTACACCAGATAATTCTTCTGTCATTTTTAAGCAACAATCAAGGCGATCTGCCTCTGTCAATAATAATTGTCAACAGGCACCAATTTTTATAAGAAAATTATGTATTTACATCAGAATAGCGTGATATAAACTATGACTCAAACTTTCGAATGGAAACATTTCCAATCAGCTGATCGGCACACGAAGTCACTGATCTCACGCGCATCTCCCCAAAGTGTAGGCAAAACGTCAAAAATAATAATTTATCGCGCTACGCATTTACACACACACAAATATATATATTTTTTTTATTAAACTAGATAACACAAGCGCGCCCTTCGCGCGCGCCAAACAAATTATTAAATTATAACGCATAATAGAAATTCAAAAATACTTATTTATTGTACATAGTAAAATTTCGGCGAATAAAAATTTAAAACATAATGAAAATTCAAAAATTAGAATTAGGTACACAATAAAAATTCAAAAATAAAATTATGTACATATAAAAATTCAGCAAATTAAAAATATTTACATAAAACAAATACGACAAATTAAAATTATATTACATAATAGAAATTGAACAAATTACAATTATTTTGATAAAGAAAATACGGTGAATTATAATTATGTACTTAATAGAAATTAGAAATTCATTAAATCAAATTATGTACATAATAAAAATTCGACAAATTAAAACTATGAACATAATAAAAATTCACGAATAAAAATTGTGTACATCATGTTGATTCTTTCCAATTATCAAGATTTTCGAATTCTGCATTTTCCATTAATATATTTTTCGATTGAAAATGTTCTAAACAATGAATATCGATTCTAAACACGACTGAGCATGTGAATCTTAAATATATTAAAATTTGACACATTTTAAGTTTTTCGTTTCGAAATCGACATTAATCTATCTTCACTTAAAAATTTTTATTTGACCTTGGAAATGTCGTGTCTTTAATATATTAACGTAAATGTGGCACCTGAATTTAAAGAATTAATTTTTTAATACTAAAAACGACAGCATTTCGATCGCAAGCCTCATCAATGTAAGAATCGATATTTAAAATTGTGACCCTACTTTAAAATAAAGCAAATCCGAATACGCAGTATTATTTAATATCGTTTCTAATAGTGGAAAGTGAATTTCCTTCCCTTGTGATTGCACACTTTAATAAATACAGCAGTTTAAACAAAACTGTCAGAGATATATTTTTCAAATTTCAAAAATTTTAAATTCTGCTTTCTATATCCATGTAACATTCGCAGGCGAATGTCCCAAACCACAATAAACAATTCTAAAA